>NC_080082.1:49981694-52711027 GCF_949987535.1 Balaenoptera acutorostrata
AATGTGACAGGCCCAGCTTGGGCTGGTCTGGGGAGGAACAGGGATGGCTGACCCGCCAGACCCACTAACACAGCAGACAAGCAGATATAATCCCCTTTCCAGGCACACCCATAACATGGAGCATTATCCCATGAACAAGTGTAATCTCTGCAGATACCCAGGGCCATGGAGGTAATAGAAACAGCATTGTAACAGCTAAGGTTAAGGTTAACCATAGACTAGCACTTTCGTTCCTTCCTTTCACTCGTTATTTTCTGTAAACCTTCCAAGATGGGTCTCTTGTTGGGTATGAATTTAAAGCTGTAACCCCAGATGTCTAAGAAATGTAACTCTATTTTCCTGCATCTGCACTGGCTAGGGTGGATTAAGTTGTAGAAATAGGCAGGCCATACATGACGTGGCACAACATAATAGTTTATTTTCCACTCAATCATGGGAGGCAGTGGGGGAAAGGGTGACTGTTCCTAAGAATGATTCAGGGGCCGAGGCTGATGGGAGCTCTTCCATTCTACAACGTGTGACTTTCAAATCACCATGGGTATCACTTGCCCAATCAGCTAGGGTAGGAGGAAAATGGGGGAGCGCCTGTGGGAGGTGGGTTAAGGCCAGGGTTGTTTGTGGCGCACATCGCTTGTGATCACATTCCGTGAAGCCAAGGACAGTCTCATGGCCACACAGGGGAACCTAGGAAATGTGGCTGAGTAGTGCTCCCAGGAAGAAAAGGAGACGAACATTGGGAAAGAGTCAGCGGTCTTTCCCACAGCTATTCAACTTAATTTCTACTGATAATTTCCATTCCTCTTGATTGTGGAAACTTAATCCTGCTACGTCTAAGGTTTCTGGGGCTGAATTTGGGGTTGTCCGTGAAGCTAGGGCCCCAGAAGGAACCCCTGAGTGTTGTCTATGGGATCAGCCTATGTCTCTGTTTTCATTCATTCTGGATGGCTCCTGTGTTATCTCTGGTTCCCCTCTGATAGTCATTGCCACTCTGGCACTTGGCATTCCTATAACCTTCGCCTCCTTCTCACCAAGCTGGGACATGAGATATCCTACTTGGCTGTCAGGCCATTTCTCCCTAAACCTCCACACCATACAGCATATTTTCTTTGAGATCTTAAAGCCTCTCTAGGGTTTATATGTGAAGTAGGAATACAGGTGTTATCTGGGGTCTTTGACACCCTGCCCCTTCCTGAGATGCAGGCTATTAGAGGCCTTCTGATGGATATACTGGCATCTAGTCTTCCTCTACTTCCCCTATCCCATGAATAGGGGGCCATTTCCCTTTCAGGACTGGGGGAGAGGTGGTCTTGATCAGCTCTTCTGCCAAATCTACTATTCATTTCTTGAGGTCTTTCCTTCTTTCTTTAAGAGTTTGACTTTTAATCTCAAAAGCTGGAGGAGGTTTCTGTTTTCCTATCCCTGCTCCGAGACACTAGAAGCCTGGAATTCCAGCTTGAATGAACCTAGAGAACATTAATTCAAATTTCTAAGTATCATTCCACATTGGCAATTATTATGTCCATTTTACAAAGGAAGCAGGTTCAAAAAAATTATCTTGTTCAAGGATATACAATTTTTAAGTGTCAGAGGTGGGATGTAAACCCACATCTGTCTGATTTCTATGTCTCTGTGCTTTACCATTAGGTCACTCGGATTTTCACATGATCTGGGAAACACATAGCCCTAGAGAAACACAGACACTGACTCAGAAACACACACACGCACACACAGGAGAAGCTGGAACATTCCCTTCAATTTTATTGGTTTAAATAAATACTTTTCTGAAAGAGCAGCCCAGCATCAAGGAGCTTAGGGCATCTAGAGCATGAAAGTGAGAATCCTCAAGGTGGATGATGACAGATTTGGAGGCCAAGAGGATGAAGTAACATGGTGTTCCTGGGCTAGTGGGTTGCTTGGATGTTGAGTTCCTTGGCTGGTAGGTTTCTTGGCTAGGGGATGTCTCAGCCGTTGGTTTCTTCCATGGTGGCTGATTTGGCTGGTTAGTGTCTTGGTGGGTGGGTTCTGTTGGGATGGGTGAACCCATTGGCTACTGGGCCTGGTCTTCACACAAATAGGGCATAGTAATAAATGATGCCTAAACCGATGAGTATAGCGAATACATCCAGCCAACCAGTTCGGCCTGAGTTGATATAAGCCTCTTGCCAATCGCTGTTCTTGTTGGCCTCCTTGGTCTGTAGGAATGGGAGCTTTAGATTTGGGTTTCTGAGTCCAGCCTTGTGACACCCTTGGGTAATGGCTGGAGACCTTCGGTTACTGAGGGAAAATCTCTACCCACATCCCAGGACAGGAGCAGATGCAAGGGGGCAGGTAGAGGACAGGATGGGCCAAGGTTTAGGCACTAGTTTACCTTGTGACAGAAGAAGGCTGCTGGTAGTCCCAGGGGAGGGAAAAGAAGTATGCCTATGACGGTCATACACAAGTAATCTGGGGCATAAAATGCCAGTTCTTCTGGTGTCTGTACAGGCCCTTGTGGCTTAGCTTCATCAGGTGGGGCGCCTGCAGCGGGTGGGGCCCCTGGAGCGGGTGGGGCCACTGGAGCGGGTGGGGCGCCTGGAGCGGGTGGGGCGCCTGCGGCGGGTTTCAGGGGCATAACTTTTCCACTCCAAAAGACTCCAAGTATCTTGAAAACAGAGAGCCAAACCCACTACACCTCCCCTTGTTCTATCCGGAATCCCAAGACCCAAACCTTCGAAGTCCAGTACTTCACAGTGGAGACACCAGCGCAAGTCCTGATTGGTTGCCGGTGTGAGGGGGCGTGGTCCCACTGTACTCTGCTCCTCCAGGACTCAGAGGGTGCTCCACCCTCTATCAGGACATTGACTCTGCCCACCCTGATAGGAATTGGTTGCAAGCCATGAGGTTGGATTCTGGCTCCTCCTCCTTCCTGCAGACCCCTATCTGCAGACAGGGCAGGAGCAAGTACTGGGGACCCCTCCCAAGAAATATGGGAACAAGGAGGTAGACAAGCCTAGTAAGAAAACTAGGGGGCTTACAAACAAAAGGGAAAGGAAATAAAAAATAGTAACAGATTATGAAATATTAAATTAAAAAAGAATTCTAGTCCATACTGACAGAAAAAAAGAAAAATAAGAGAGAAACAAGGTGAAAAGGGGGAAGGTCTTTCTTAGAGTAGAATGCCATCTGATAAATATCGATGGAATGATGGAAATGAGAAATCCCCATTGTGGTAGGCAGAATCTAAGATGGCCCCAAGATTCCTGCTCACTGGTATACATACACCTGCTCCCAGTTACTCATTCAAGTACTAATCTGTGGGCTGCTGTGAAGGGATTTTGCAGATGTAGTTAAGGTCCACAGTCAGTTAATGTTAAAATAGGGAGAATATCTTCAGAGGGTCTAACCTGATCAGGTGAGTTCCTAAAAGGAACTGGATTTTACTGGCAAAAAAGGATTCCAGGCATGAGGCAGATTAGAGGCAAGGGAGATTCTCCATGGCTGGCTCTAAGTAGGAGAGGGCCACAGAGCAAGGAATGCAAGCAGCCTCTAGCTGAGAGAGGCTCCCAACTGACAGCCAGCAGGGAAATGGGGACTTTACTTCTACAACAGTAAGGATCTGAATCCTGCCATAACCATATTCATTTGGAAGAGGGTCCTAGCTCCAAATGAGAATGCAGGCCAACACCTTGATTTTAACCTTGTGAGATCGTGAGCAGAGAGCCCGCCATTCTGACCTACAGAACTCTGAGTTAATAACTAAGTTTGTGGGAATTTGTTATGCATCATTAGAAAACTAACAACCATTCAAAACCATAGTAATTACTGGCTCAGGTAATTACCATCAATGAATGCTAATACCACTGGGTTTTAGCTGATACTACCCTTGGCTTGTGGTTTTAGAGGAAAAGAGGGTGTGATTCCAGACTGGCATGAACTTGTGGGCCCTTCTTCCCTCTGGTGAAAAGAACTCGTAGAAGGATAAGAGGGACAATCTCAAAAGAATAAGCAGCTGCAGAAAAGCAGATTCTGTTCCACACCATGAATTGGTCTTGCAAGTTTTACATCTAACCCCAGAAAACTTAACAAGCTTTAAGACACTCAGACTGTAAAATTATCACCATGTCCTGTGATTGTGATTTTTAACTTCATACAGTCTACAGTTTTGATAAGACATCGAACTTATTTCAAGTATCTTAATAATACTTATTTCAGGTGACTTAGCAATACTTGAACTGACATCCTTATTTCCTGGACAAGAGATCTGCTTTTGAATTTTCTTTGAGTCAGAAGGAAACTGTAGGCATGGCTCCTCTTTTCTCACAGATGTGTGAATTAAAAAGAGAAAACCAATACTCCTCCCACCCAAGAAATACCCACTAAGGACCCATGATAGACCTAGATTTCTTATTTAAATGAAGAGTTTGAGAATCTGAGTCTCACTTAAACCAAGAGAACACTGAGTCTCCTATTTTAAAAATATTTTTATGGAAATGCATAAGAGTGCCCCAATCATATGTGTAGACCAATGAACTTTCACAAACAGCATATTCCTGTAACCTGCACCTGAAACAAGGCCCAGACCAGAAGACCCCCGTGCCCTCTTCCAGTTACTTCTCCACAAAAGATAACCTATACCCTGATTTTCACTCTCTCTTTTTAATAACTGCCTCGTGGGTCATGTCAGGGATTACCAAATTTACTACTAGGACCCTCCAGTTGGATATTAAGATGATTTCTATCTTTTGGCTGCCGCAAACAATCCTGCCAAGAACATCCATGAACGTGCTTCTCTGTGCAAGTAAGCAAGTACTACTCTAGAATAGAGTCCAAGAAGTAAGATTGCAGGGTTGAAGTATTAGGACTTTGTGGTCGTCATACCGTGATGACTTCTGCAAAGGCCTCACCAAGTCACACTTCCAATCCCAGGGTTTGAAAGGATCATTCTTTGTCTTCTTGTCAACACGCAATATCATCAATCCTATGAATTTTTGCCAATTTGACGGGTGAGAAATTATACAGTAGCTCCTTATTGCTTTAATTTGCATTTGTCTGATGAGTAGGGAGTTTGAGCATTGCTATGGACTCAATTGTGTCCCCACACAATTGATATGTTGAAACCCTAACCCCTAGTATGATTATATTTGGAGACAGGACTTTTAGGAGGTAATTAGGATTAGATGAGGTCATGAGGGTGGGGTAATCCTGGTGGAATTAGTGCTCTTATAAGAAGAGACAGTGAGAGCTTGCTCCCTTTCTCTCTACCACATGAGGACAGAGTGAGAAGGCGGCCGTCTGCAAGCCAAGAAGAGAGCTCCCACCAGAACCCAACTATGCTGGCAGTATGATGGCAGACTTCCCGTCTCCAGATCTGTGAGAAAATAAATTTCTGTCATTTAAGCCACCCAGTCTACGGTATTTAGTTATGGTGGCCCGAGCTGACTAGGACACACATCTTTTTCCCCAGGAGGGTCGCATCAGTGGGACCAAGCAGGGAGATGCTATTGTACCCCCAAGCCAGGAGAACCAGGCAATGCTCTGATTCTCCTCCCATCAGGGCCGTGTTGGCAGGGCTGAGCAGGGAGCTGAGCTTTCATCCCTGTCCGGTGGAAGCAGGAGGTGCTCCAACCAGAGGAGGGTCAACTGGGTCCAGCAGCAAGTTGTGCTGCCACCCCCAACCACAGCAGTGAAACTTAATGAGGCAGCTAGCACCACCAGGCTTCACACCTCCTCCCTCCTCCGTCAGCAGGTTTACTGACGAGCTGAGCCTTCAGAGGGTACAAACTTCCAGGTATAAGGTGAATGAGCTCTGGAGATTATATATTGTATTTATATTACATGTTATTATTTTATTATAATATAATATTATATATATATATATATATATATATATATGTTATATACCTGAAAATTGCTCTGAAATTAGATCTAAATGTTATCAGCACAAAAAAGAAATGGTAATCATGCAGCATGATGGAGGTGTTTGCTGATGCTCCAGTGGTAATCATTTTGCAATATATAAGTGATCAAATCAACAGGTTGTACACTTTACACTTACACAGTGTTATATGTCAATTATATCTCAATAAAGCTGGGGGGAAATGGGCAGAAAAACTTGAACACACACTTCACCAAAGAGGATATGAGGAAGGCATATGAACGCGGGAAACGATATTCAACCTCATTGGACATTAGGGAAATGCAAGTTAAAACCACTGTGAGGTCCCACTACATTACTTACATTAGTAAGTGTGGCTAAATAAAATGGCTGAAAAAAAACAAAAATTAAAAAACCCTGACCATCTCAAGTGTTAGTTGGAATGCAGAGTAACCTGAACTCTCCCACATTGCTGGATGGAATACAAAAAGGCACAGCCACTCTGGAAAATAGTTTGACACTTTATGAAGTTAAATGTACAATTGCCCTAAGACCCTCCAGTTCCATTCCTGGGTATTTACTCTAGAGAAATAAAAATTTAAGTTCACACAAAACCTGTACATGAATAGTTATGGCAGCTCTATACAGTGAATGGATAAACAAATTGTTGTACATTCATGCAGTGAAACACTACTTAGCAATCAAAGGAATGAACTTCATACATGCATCAACTTGGATGAATCTCCAAGGCATTATGCCAAGTGAAAAAAAGCCAGTCTCAAAAGTTAAACACTGTGTGATTCCTTTGATGGTGGCACTCTCACAAAGACAAAACTATGTTGACAGATCAGTGGTGGCCAGGGATAGAGGAGCGGGGGGTGTGACTGTGAAGGGATAGCCCAAGGGAGATATTCTGGGGTAATGAAGCCCTTCCATATCCTGATTTTGATGGTGGTTACACAAATCTATCTCTCTGTGTATCAACGTCATTGAAGTGTACACTAATAAAGGTCAATTTTACTGCATGTTAGATTGAAAATGCAATAAAAATGACGATGTCATCACACACTCACTAGAATGGCTAAAATTTAAAAACCTGTTTTGAGTCAGGTATTTGGATAACGTCCTTCAATTTAGGGTGGGTGTAATGTTTTTCTCAAACTTAGATGGAGAGTACAGGTTTGGGGGAAGAACATCCAGAGGTGAAGTGCACGTTTCATCACATCTCATCAGGGAGTACATCAGGTCAACATGATTTGTCACTAGTAATGTTAACCTTGATCACCTGGCCAAGGGACTGTTGGCTTTTCCTGGGGAGGGCTCGGAACCTATACCCCAGCTGGCTGGCAGGGAGCAGGAGAGGTCCCCAGCTTAGCCCTGACACAGCCAGAAAGCGGACAGACCAGAGCCAGTCAGGTCTCGTCTCAGAGAATACTCCTGTGAAGGTCGGAAGTGGGGCCCCTTGCTGACACCTGCTCTGCTCACCCTCGCGCTCAGGTTTTGCTTTGGGGGGTTTGAGGTTCCTGGCAAATCAAGGGCCTGCTGCCTCCCACTCTCCATCCTGCTCTGGGCAGCCAGAGCTGCTCCACAATCTAAATCACATCACATCTCTTTCAGATCGACATCCTCCGACAGGTTCCCGTGGCTCTTAGGATGAAATCCAGATCTCTCACTCAGATGTCCAAGCCCTGCCTGGTCCGCTTCTGCCCCCCTCACACCCTCCCTCATGCCTCCCCGACTCCAGCCACAGTGCTCTCGCTCCCGCTCCTGGAACATACACACCTCTCTCCCAACTCAGGACCTCTGCACTTGCTGCTCCCCTGCCTGGAACTCCTTCGTTTCCCGCAGATCTCCTCATGGCTAACTCATCCTGCACATCTCAGCTCCAGTGGCCCCTCTGCAGAGAGCTTTCTCTTTTTCCACTTCTCCTAGGTGCCCCCCCCTTCCTTCTAGTTATTCCCTTCTTAGTCATTGGTCCACTCTGAAGTCCCCTAGTTTATTTGGCTGTTGACCCTCCATGTCCCCTGTGAATTGTGAGCTCCAGGAGAGCCACAGCCTTGTCTGCTTGGTCACCACTTGTTCCCTGGGGGCTGAACACAGGGCCTGGCACACAGTAAGTTGCTAAATTCAAATATGTTCAGTGAATTAATAAATCCTGCCTTCTGCATGCCTGGAACCAATCAGAGGTTCAGTCAGGAATATAGTATACTTGTGCCTTAGACCCACATATTCTACATGTTGAACCAATCAGGAGTTCAAACTGGAGGATAGATGCAAATAACTGAAACCTCACCCAATTCACTCATTCAGAAGACGTTTCCTAGGTGACAGAGGCCTAGAGTCCTCAAATGGAGCAGAAATCTGAACGAAACATTTGGGACTCTGCCGTTTATATTTCAATAATCAATCCCATTGCGGAAATTAAAGGCGAAGTCAACGTTGGTGAACAGATCGCGCCCCGATGACGTCACACCCCACCGGCCTCTCCAGGCCTGAGGAATTGGAGGCATGGCCCTGGGGCCTTAATGAGGTAAGTGGAGTGCCATCTAGAAAGGGTTGGGTAAGTTAAGGGATCGAGGGAGTAGGATCATGTCTGGACAGAGAAGGGGTTAGGAGGAAACAGAGCTGGTTAGGGGATATAGAAAAGAGACTGGCAGGGGACCAGGCTCAAGGTAAGGGAGGACCGGGACGGGGGAATGGGAGAGGACTAGAGGAGGACTAGGAGAGTTGATAGGGGAACACACCGCAGCTTAAAGGGGGAGGTAATGTACGGGGATAGAGAGAGAGTAGTGAGGGATGCGGTGTTACGAGGAAACAGGTGCCATTATAGCTGCAAAAGTCTAGAGGTGATCGAGGAACAAGAAACAATTCTGGGAGGACAGGGATAGATTAAAGTAGGACAGAGAAAATGCATGAGGGGGCAGAAACGGTGTTACGGAGGACAGGGAAAGGGTCACTGGGTGTCAGGGAGGGCTGTGGGGGATAAGAAGGGGCAGTCAAGAAGGGAGAGAAATCGGGCAACTCTAATTGAATTATAGAAGACAGTGAGGCGACATACTGGGGCAACGGGGTGGTATGGGGGCCGGGCCGCTGTGCCCACAACATCAACGACTGCATGGTCCTTGGTGAGTGCCGTGGTGGGAGAGGGGTCTTCCGTGTCTGCAAGTCCTGCTGGGGTTCTCAGCAACACCTGTATGTCCAGCGGTTAGGGACCAGGGCAGGCATCTGTGGTGGCCGGAGCCAGCGGTGTGCACACACTTGGCTGTGGCAGGCTGGCTGCGGGTGCCTGTGTAGGGGCAGGCATCAGTTTCAGACACACACGTGGTGGCAGGGGCCAGCCATCAGGAAGGGCCAGGCCCAGTTAGGGCCACGCTCTCAGCTGCCGGGCTCCTGGCTCTTGGCAGGCACGCCTGTGGCTGCAAGGTCTTGCCCCAGGTGCATGGCAGCGGAGGCCGGTGCCGGGATTTCGGCCAGCAGCATGCAGGGGCACGGCTGGAGGGGCTAGCTGCAGGTGGTCCCAGCAGTGCAGGCCAGTGAGAGGAGACAGGGCCCAGGGAACTGGGCTGACAAGCAGCTGTGGGAGCCCTGGCTATCCATGTGCATTCCTGTGGCTGTAGGCCCTCACCACAGGCACACAGTTTCTTCATTCTCAAAGAATATTTTTGCTGTGCATGTAATTTTTGGCTGGTAGTTAGTTTATTTCAGATGTTGAAGATGATCATTCTACCAACTTCTGAGCTTCATTTTCTTGCTGTTTAGAAGTCAGCCATCGGTCTGTCATTCCACTGAAGGAACTGATTTTAATATTTCCTCTCTGCCTATGGTTTTCTGCAGTGTTGCTAAAGTATTACTATAATTAGATGTGAATTGTAATTATCCTGTTTGGGGTTCACTGGACTTCTTGAACTAGTCCACGGTCTGATGTCAGTCATTAGTTCTGGAAAATTCCTTGTCATTATTTCTTCAAATGCTTCCTCTGTGCCATTCTCTTCTCTTCTTTCTGGGATTCTAGTCACATGTATGACAGAACCTCTTCCTTTTTTCCCTCCATACTGCGGTCTCTTTAGTTTTTTTCTGACCTTTCTTCTGGTTACAATTTCTCTCTTCATCTGTGTCTAATCTCCTGTTAATCTCATCCATGGGATTCTTCCTATCAATTCCTGACATTTCTCAGCTCGAGAATTTGTTTGGTTTTCTCTCAAATCTCTGTCACTTCAAACAGTTTCCAATTTCTTCCCTAAAATTTTCAAACTGATGTTTATTTCTCTACACATGGTTTGCATGCTTGTAGCTAATAATGCCACTATTTGAAGTGTTTATGCTTCTGTGTCTATTTTCTTTTGTTTCTGTTCTTTCTTTCTCATGGGTCCTTATTTTCATATGGGCCTGGTTATCTTTATGAGTTTGGCACTGTGTTTGAAGATATTTCTAAGAATAATTTGAGGCCTAGAATGATCTTATTTTCCTCCATAGTGGATTTCCATTTGTTTCTTCCAAGCATGGGACATCTATCAGTCTGGGGTCTATATCTAAGTGAACACCTGAGGCTGATGGGCGAAGCCATCCATCAGATGATGGATGAAGCCAAGCTACAAGTCCATGTTTTAGTTGGTTTCTTTATGTTGACCTTTAAGCTGAGGTTGTGGCTCTTTGGAGTATCAGCAAACAATGGGGGATGTTTTATCAGAGTCCCCAGCTTTGGCACTTCCTGAACTTTGTGTTTTATTCCCTTGCCTGTGAGAATGCCAAAATTAAGATCTGAAAGCTACAGTTGGTCATTGTTTCTAGTCCTTTCAGTAGTCAGGTGTGGAGAAAAGGGAAGCCTCTTGCACTGTCAGTGGGAATGTAAATTGATACAGCCACTATGGAGAACAGTATGGAGGTTCCTTAAAAACCTAAAAATAGAACTACCATAAGACCCAGCAATCCCAGTACTGGGCATATACCCTGAGAAAACCATAATTCAAAAAGAGTCATGTACCACAATGGTCATTGCAGCTCTATTTACAATAGCCAGGACATGGAAGCAACCTAAGTGTCCATCGACAGATGAATGGATAAAGAAGATGTGGCACATGTATACAATGGAATATTACTCAGCCATAAAAAGAAATGAAATTGTGTTATTTGTAGTGAGGTGGATGGACCTAGAGTTGTCATACAGAGTGAAGTAAGTCAGAAAGAGAAAAACAAATACTGTATGCTAACACATATATATGGAATCTAAAAAAAAAAATATATATATATATATATACATATATATATATGGTTCTGAAGAACCTAGGGGCGGGACAGGAATAAAGATGCAGACGTGGAGAATGGACTTGAGGACACAGGGAGGGGGAAGGGTAAGCTGGGACGAAGTGAGAGAGTGGCATGGACTCATAAATACTACCAAAGATAAAGTAGATAGCTAGTGGGAAGCAGCTGCATAGCACAGGGAGATCAGCTCGGTGCTTTGTGACCACCTAGAGTGGTGGGATAGTGAGGTTGGGAGGGAGACGCAAGAGGGAGGAGATATGGGAATATATGTATATGTATAGCTGATTCACTTTGTTATATTAAAAAAATTTTTTTTATTAAAAAAAAAAGAAATGAAGGAGAAAATATCACTACAGACCCCTGAGACATTAAAGGGAAAATAAGGGACTACTGCTGATAGAAACAACTCTTCACACATAAATTCTACACCTTTGGAGTAAACTGACCCATTCTTCAAAAACAAAAACTCAGAACAGATCAAGGACAAAGAGATTATTTGAGTAACTTTGTATCTATTAAAGAAATTGATTTTGTAAATAAAAAACTTCTGAAATAAAAATCTCCAGACCCAGATGGTTTCACTGGTAAATTATTACCAAACAAATAACATCATTTCCACACAATCTTTTCCAGAAAATAGAAGAGGAGAGAGTATTTCCCAACTCATTTTTTGAGGCCAGCATTGTCTTGATACTAAAACCAGATATAGACTGTGTATAAAACACTACAGACCAATATCTCTTATGAATATAGATAGAAAATTTCTCAAAGAAATAATAGAAAACCAAAAACAGAAGTATATAAATAGAATATACCATATCACCAATTGGGGTTTCTCCCAACAATGCAAACGTGGTTCAATATTAGAAAATCAATGTAATCCACTATATTAACTGTCTAAAAAAGGAAAACCACATGATCAATTGATACAGAAAAGGCATCTGAGATAAGTTAATATCCATTTACAATAAAAACAGCAAACCAGAACTAACAGGGAACTTCCTCATCCTGATAAAGGACATCTACAGAAAACCTATAGCTAACATCATATGTGGTGGTGAAAGAGGGAAGAATTTCTCCCCTAATATATGCAACAAGGCAAGGATGTCTACTCTCACCACCACTATTCCACATCAGACTGGAAGTCCTAATCAGCACAATACGTCAGAAAAAGAAAAAAGAAAGGGCATACAAATAATAAAGGAAGAAATAACAACTACCCTTATTTGCAGATGACATAATTTCTAAGCAGAAAGTCCCAAGGAATACACACACAGACACACACAAATAAAAAAATAAAAAAAACAAAAACAAACAAACAAAAAACCTAGAATTGGTAAAATGAGTTTAGCAAGGTTCGGTTTGCAATACATTTTCAATAGCTCCCAAATAAGCAATTAGTTGGGTGTAAATCTAAAATGTTATTTATACAAGCTGTGTGTGTTACTACAAGTGCTGCTGAAAGAAATCAAAGAGGTCTTGGGAATTCCCTGGCAGTCCAGTGGTTAGGACTCTGCGCTTTCATTGCTGAGGATGCTGGTTCGACCCCTGGTCAGAGAACTAAGATCCCACAAGCCGTGTGACACGGCCAAAAAAAGAAAAAAAAAAGAAATCAAAGAAGAAGTCCTAAATAAATGGAGAGCCTTTCCACAGTCGTGAATTGGAAGGCTCAACATCTCTGCCAAATTCTTAGGAAACTCTAATGCAATTCCTGCTAAAAAAAAAAACTAGCAAGATTTGTAGATGTAGCCAAGCATTGTCAAAACAATTCTGAAAAAGAAGAATAAAGTTAGAGTATTCACATTACCCAATTTTAAGAATCGCTATAAATCTACATTAATAAGGCAGTGTGGTATTGGCAAATGGGTGAACACAGGTCAACAGAACAGAAAAAGGAGTGTAGAAAGAGACCCACAGTATATTTATTGGCCATATTTGTCCAATTTATTTGCTTAGAAAGGAGTCCAAAGGCAATTTATCAAAGAAAGAATAGGTTTTTTTATGGTGTTTAATTGGACCACCATATGCAAAACATAATCTCAACTAAAACCTCACATCTTATACAAGTATAAACTCAATATGTATCATAGATCTAAATGTAAATCTATCAAACTTTTAGAAGAAAACATAGGAGAAAATCCTCCTGACCCTGGGTTAAGCAGAGTTCTTAGACATGATGCCAGAACACCTCCAGAAAAGAAAAATGTAATTTAAACTCTATCAAAATTAAATCCTTTTGCTCTGCAATGAACATTGTTAGAAAATGAAAAGATAAGCTACAGACCCAGAGAAAATATTTGCAAATCACATATCTGACAAAGGACTTGTATCCAAAATATATAGATGACCCTCAAACTTAACTGTAATAAAAACAAACCAATTTTTTCTTTATGGAAGAAAGACAAACTGACACTTCATCAAAGGGGATATACAGGTGGCAAATAAGCATATAAATTCTCACAAAGATCACCCTGCACTGCTGAAGAACCTGACTCCAACTTGTTAAATGACCCCTCTCAAGGTGCCTGAAGCAACCTAAGACTCCTAGGCTCACATCACTCTTGCACCAACTGGTGTCTTTCCCTTGCTGGGATTGATCAGTCATCAGAGAGAATAGGAGGAGCCTGAACTTCTTCAGACCAATCAGCAGCCAAGTGAGTATTGGCTTCCCCCACCCTAGCACACAACCTCCAATCAGTCAATAGGAGTAGAATGATAGAATAGGAGGCGGGGCCTGTCTTATCTCCATGGTAAACCCTGGCAGGTTGGAGTGAGGGACAGGCTGTATGTAACCTTGGTAATGCCAGATCCAGATGCCCTAATGGAGGTGAGGGAGGGATATCTGAAGGAGCAGGGAGAGAATTTATGAGGTGACGGGAGGGAGAAAGAGAGTTAGAGGGGGTAGGGGAATCAAGAGGCAAGGAGAAATATTTAGAGAGAATGGATTTTGGAGAACTGGGAGGTTGTAATTAGTGGAGGGAGAAGGAATTCAAAGGATCACCAAGCTCATTTCAGAGGTAGAGAGAAGGTGTTAGGAGGAACAGGGTGGGTCTTTATAAGGGGACAGAGAGGAGGCTATGAGTGGACAAGGAGAGTGGCTCAAAGAAGGTCTTAGAGGAGCCAAATGAGAGGTTATGGGGGAGGGGAGAAGAGAGGAGTTTATGGGTGAACAATAAGGGTCATAACAGGACCATGACAGATTCATAGGGTCAAACAGAGAGCTATTAAAGACATTAGAAGTTTTATAGGGTGAAAGTGTTTACAGGGACAATGAAGGTTTTACACATGAAAAGATAAAGTGTTGAGTGAGGGTCTTCTTAGTAGGGTGGTTTATAGGAACAAAGAGAAGGTTTCTTGGGGAACGATGAGGGTGTTAATAGGAACAAAGTGTGCCAGTGGGTCAGTTGAGGTACAAGGAGGCCAAGTGAGAGTCATCAGAGTCAGTAAGGGATTTTGTAGGGACAATGGAAGGAGCCAAGAGAGACGTACTGTAGAGATCAGCAAGGCGGTTATAGAAGACAGGGAGGAGCTTAGAGGAGACAGGGAAAATGTTACAGAGAACAGAGAGGAGTTATAGGGCATGAATGGGGGGCCATGGGCTGGGAGTTCTGGGGACAGGGAGGTATTAAAGAGGATAGGGAGATGCTAAGAGGAGAGATGGTGGGAGTTAGAGTGAGCTGGTGAGAGTTTTCAAGGGGGTCAGTGAAGATCTTATACGAGCCAAGGAGAGGTATGTTGAGAGGAGGTCAGAGGGGACATTAGAGTCCAGAAGCCATATTAAGCTATAACCCATTCCCTGCCCCCAGTCATCTGAAATTATGTCTGAGGAGCCCCCCAAAGACCACCACCTGCTGGCGATCTTGGCCTACATGATGTGTTGTCCCTTAGGCACTGCAGCCATGTACTACTCTTTACAGGTGGGAATCTGAATCATGCCAATCCTCTCCCTCCCCTCCCTCTCCATCCTGGCCCTGACCCTGAACAGTATCCATGTTCTCCCTCCTGTGTGTTCAGATCCTACCCTGTGCCCCTACAGACCCATGGCTCACCCCTATTCAGTAACCCTTTTAAGTCCAACTCCTCCTCCTCCACCTCTCCCGTCCAACTCAGACGAGGAACCACATCAGTAACAATGAACCTGCGCTGGCCGCCGAGACCTCCCAGAAAGCCTTCACATTTGCAGTCTCAGCAATTGTTATGGGATGTATTGGCATACTCTGCATCTTCTTTCTCTTCATCTCGGTTGCAATCCTAGCATTTGTAATTTCTCAGTAACCTCCTCTCCAGCTCATGAAAAGAACACCAAATATATATGTGTGACTTACCGTGGCTCTGAGTATTCATTTGACCAAATGGGACAGCATCTCCTCATGGTTGGGAGTAAAAAGTGTTGCCAGCCTGACCCAGCACCTTGAGGTGGTTGACGGGGAAAGGAAGTGGTAGTTCAGGCAGCCCACTGGACCAGAGCACAAGACCAACTCTGGACCCTGCCAAGATTGGGCCATGGGAGACAAAGGAGGGCACTCTTTCCCCAGGGCAGCCTCCCCTCCTGCCCACAGGCATGCATTCATGCCATAAATCTGTTTATGCCCAACAAGGGACTTGACTGTGCTTCATGACTCGGGGGACAGAGCAGTCATCACTACAGATTCAACCACACCCCCTCAGAACCTTTAAACCAGACAGTGACAGTCCAGAGTGGTTTCATCTCTAATGGGGGAAACATACGGAAATGGGTTGTAAAAGGCCACACCTAACCTGGGGTACTTGGGGTCTACCAGAAAACCAGGTAGTCAAATATCTATCAGTGAACTGGTTAAAATTCGGGTCAAATTGTAAAGAACTTCTATAACAGCTATGGTTGCCTCCTCTCCCCACCAACACCCATGCTTGTGATTTAATCATTATTCAGCAATACTTTTTGAGCACCTATGATGTACCAGACACTGTACTACTAGGGAACTTGCAAGAGCAAGGTAAATAAGACTACTTTCTGATGGAGCTTACATTCTAGTGGGAAGAAAACCATAAACAAATAGACCGTAAAATAAACAAGATAATTACAGGGAATGGAAAATGCTATGGAGAAAATAAAACAGGGTAATAAGCTAAAGCATTGACAGTACTGGTCCACCAACTGTTAATGGTCTGCAACAAGATAAGTACAGAAATTGCTAGTAAGTGCTTAGAAACACAGCAATCTGACGTTGTTATGACATCCAAGTTTATGATCAAGAGCCTTGTCTTGTTGAACAGGGTATAGACCAAAAGGATCAGTCCATGACAGATTGAAGATATCAAAAACAGATCCTACTCCACAATTGAGCTAGTGGGCAATATACAAATAAAAATTATCAATTTGAGAAATTAATGAAAAATATGAATACTGCCATTTGTAACAACATGAATGCAACTTGAGGGCATTATGCTAAGTGAAATAAGTCAGACAGAGAAAGACAATGTGTGATATCACTTATGTGGAATCTTAAAAAGCCAAACTCATAGAAACAGAAAGTAGAATAGTGTTTTCCAGGAGCTGGGTGGTGGAGAAAATGGAGACAGGTTGGTAAAAGCATACAAATTTTCAGTTGTAAGATGAAAAAGGTCTGAGGGTGTAATATATAACAAGGTGACTATGGTTAACAATACCATATTATATATTAAAATTTGCTGAGAGTAGATCTTAAGCAGTCTCACCAAAGGTAACTATAGAGGTAATAGATGTATTAATTAACTTTTTGTAGTAATAACTCCACAGTGTATATGCATATTAAATCACCATGTTGTACACTTTAAATATATTACAGTTTTGTCAATTATAACTCAATAAAGCAGGGTAAAATTTTTTTAATAAAGCTTTAAACCTAAAGTACCAACTATCATTTTGCTTTCAGTCCATGGGACAGAACTAGTCTCATGGCCTCATCTGAATGCAGGAACCTCCGGGAAATGTAGTCCCAGACTAGGCAGCCAATGGACATCTTTCTAAGATCTTCCCTGAGCTGAGACACTGAAGCCAAAGTGTGAGAGCTGTTCCAAGAACTGTGAGAACAGAGTTCCCACAGAGTGGGAATAACAAGTGGAAAGGTCCATAAGCTGGAATGAGCTTGGCAATTCAAGGGAAAAAAAGGAGGCCAATGTGGCAGTAAGTAATGTCACATATCTCCCACGCTCCAAAATAGGTAGGGTTCTCTCCTCCTCCTGGTAAGAGTCCTTGTAGGTGCTTATGAAAAAATCTCAAAGATGTTCCCTATTTCCACCTCTCCTGATGAGGAAACCCAACACTCGTTCTTCACCTTCCATCTGACAAAGATCTGCTCACAGGAATATTTTGCTCATACAGCCACCGTCCTGTAGAACCTCCCAACCCCCTCCATCCCTGTCTCTGTGCTGGATGATGCTGGGAACACATCAGTGACCAAGACAGACCCCATCTCTGCCCTCAGGAAATCCACAGTCCAGAGGGGAAGGCAGACTCACCACAAGACAGGGCTGTGAGTTGTTCTTTCGTTTAGCAAACTTTTATTGTGCATCTGTTGTTGTGCCAGGCACAGGAGACATATTACTGAACAAAACTATCTCTCCCACTAGCCCCCTGCTATGCTTCAGCCCTGTCATCATCTGCCCTGGCCCATGCCCTGGTCTCAGCCTCCTCCTCTGACCCAACCTCCACAGAACAACCAGAATGTTCTTCTTCACTTTTTAAAAAATTTTAATTTCTTAATTTATTTAGATAAAGGTTTCAAATCTAAAAACTGTATAGAAAAAGAGTCTAACAGACCCCCATGTACCATCCAGATTTAACAGATGCAAGCATTTTCCTATATTTGCATCAGATCTTTTCTTTTTAGAAATAAAATGTTGTCAGTACAAATTAAGCCCCTGTCCCCTTCTTCTCTATTCCGTTCTTCCCTCCCTCCATCTCTGGAAGAAACCACTGAACTCATGTTGCTGTAAATCAATCCTATGTGTATTTTGCACTTCACTCCATATGTGCAGGTACACTTGATGGTGCAGAGTTGTTATTTGGGTGTGTAGTAGTCCTTAGTTTCCTCTGACAAATGTTTCCAGCTCTTCACCTTCCGGGACTCATCTTCTGGGTCCCTCAGTTGGTCCACTTGATCTCTTCCTCTATCTGCAAATATATTCTCACGTGGCTTCTGAGGAAAAGTTCTCCATTCTCCTCCTAACTGCTGGCAGCTCTTTCACAGTCTCTTTTGCAGGTTTGCCCTCATCCTCTGTACCTGGTCACCTTCAGGAGCAGAGGACAACCCAGAACGTAAATACCACTGGACCCAGACACCTCATAACAAGAGGGCCACAGAACTCAGACACCTCCAGACCAGGCCACTGCTGGAGGAAGTCATCAAGAGGATGTGACCACCGGTTTACCCACAAGCTAGACTCGGGCAATCAGAAGCTCCTTACCCCTCCCCTGTCCTGGGAATGTACACTCTGCCCACCGCCGCCACAGTGGGAACCTTTCCAAGGAACGTAGCCTTTAGAGAGTAAGGTGTCGTTGAGACCATCTGGGCTGAATACAAGACTGAACCCAGTTAAGGTCTCTATTTAAACTTTTAAGATGCTGGCAGGCAGGCGCAGAGATCTGCTCATCCTACAGCTGCCCAAGACCAGCCTGGTATGTAAGTTTCCTTGCTTATCAAAACTTACACCTACCAATCTGGAGTGGCCTGCCTCTTTTTTTCAGTCCATCCTCCATGTATGCGGGGCCAGGTTCAGATTTCACATGGGAAACTCCTGAGGTTGCGACCCAACAGACACCCACAAAAATGGATTAATTCAGGCAACTCTGAACCCTGATAACTGACGAACCCAGAGCTCAGGGACCTCTGGACCTGGCCACCTTCATAAAACAGGAGTCGGCTTGGGAACTTGGGTACCTCCAGACCTGGACACCCTCAAATCAGAAGGCCACCCCTAAGTTCACTCTGCTTCAGACATCCACCAACATCCTTGACTCAGCCCTGCACTCTGAAATTCAGAACCTGGAGCCCCAGGAATGCAGAGATAGACCTGGTTGCTGGATATTCTGGGGCAAGTCCAAGAACAAGGTGAGGCCTGGAACTAAAGAGCCACACCCTCAAGAGGTGTGGAGCCAATCAGGATGCTGGGCAGACTGGCCCAGAGGTGGGGTGGGCAGAAGCTTCCCTCTGAGGTGATTTTAAACTTGTGCACAATCACTAGGCAGTGAGGCTGTTATTTGGGGACAGAAAGACAGGTGCAGTGATGGGGGGACCCTTCGGAGAGACAGGGCATGATGCAGGTGGTACAGATAACAGGCTCTGTTGAGAAGGGAGTATTGGGACAACCGTGGATGGAAGGGGACAGGAAAAAACATGTTATCAGAGCAGACAGGGGATCTAGCAGCATGCAAAGGAGTCTGTTTCATGACAGTGAGGAAGGCTTGGAAGGACACTGGGGGGAAATCAGAACATCTGGGGTTATGGAGGACAGTGAAGTTATCATAATAGTACAAAGGGGTCATATCGGGACAGAGGGACCATGTCAGGAAAGACTGGCTATATCAGGGCAAGTGGGCTGTTAAACTGGCTCACTGAGGGCTGTCATTAGAGGTAAGTGGGCTTTTGTAAGAGAAAGTGCAAACTAGATGGGAGTCAGCCTGGGGTTTTTGGCTTGGTCACTGGGGGTGCTCTGGATGATCTGTGGAGAGCATTCATAGAGGGTATCAGTCCAGAGGTAACTGCAGGTAGTGAAGACTTGTAGGTGCCAAAGAGATGTTATAAATGGTTGGTGTGCAAAATGAAGAGGTTACTGACAATGTTAGGGAGGGTCTGGGGATGTGTTACAGCGGCCCACTTGTCCTCACAGGACAACAGTGAAGGCTCTCACATGAGGTTGGTGAAGTTGTTTCTCGCTGTGCATGAGGGTTAGGGGGCTATCACATTTTGTTTAGCAAGTCAGGGATGTTAGTGTGAAGAGTGTGAGAAGGGATCAAGGCAGGCTGTGTGGCCTTGGTGGGCGTACTACAGCAAAGGGAGAGTCTTACAGGAGGTTGTTGTGGGGTGACAGGGAAACAGCTCCAGGTGTCATCGAAGGTCAATGAGGAGTACAATGGCTCTCTGTGAGGCTGTTAGTGAGTCAGCTGGGATTTTCTAGGAGCTGAAGAAGAGCTTCACATACAAAATCATTAAGGAATTCCCCAACTTTAATACGTAAGAAGCATCTTGTAGGCTTCTCTGGCTAAGACGTTTGGAGAGGTTTTTGTCACTATCTTTGGAGTTGTCTTGTTTTCCTGTTAGGTGCCTGGATGTTTCTGCCTAAGTTTACCCTGAAGTTCTTGTAGCAGCTAGAAGGTGTCCAGAAATTGTCCAGGGATAGGTACGCCTCTTGTATTAGTTTGCTAGGGCTGCCAGGACAAAATGCCACAGACCAAGAGGTTCAAACAATGGATATTCATTTTCTCACAATTTTGGAAGCTGAAAGTCCAAGATCAAGGTGCCAGCAGGCTTGGTTTCTTCTGAAGCCTGGCTCTATGGCTTGCAGATGGCCACCTTCTAGCTGTGTCCTCACATGGTTGTCCCTCTGTCTGTGTTGTTTGTACCCTAATCTCTTCTTTTAAGGACACCAGTCATATTGCATTAGGGCCCACCCTCAGATGCTTATATTAGAAAATAAGACATGTCTCAGATTAACAATCAAATATATAATGTAAATCTATTAAACATTTAGAAGAAAACAGGAGAAAATATTTCTGACACCGGGTTAGGCAAAGAGTTCTTAAACATAATACCAAAAGCACGTCCCTAAAAGAAAAAAAAAAAATTATACCCTAACAATATTAAAAACTTTTGCTCTGCCAATGACAGAAAATAAAAAGATAAAGACCCAAACATAGTAATTGCAGATCACATATCTGACTAAGGGCTTGTATCGGGTACACATAAATAACCCTCAAAACTAAACTGCAGTAAAAATAACTCCCAGAATTGATCAATCACCTGAGAGATTAGGAAAGACCCTCACTGCATTAGACCAATCAGCCGCCAGGTTCGTATTGGCTTCCCCACCCCAACATGCAACTTCCAATCAGCCAATAGGGGAAGATACAGGATAAGAGGCGGGGCCTGCGTGGTCACCATGGCAATCCCTGGCGGGTTGGAGCGAGGGAGAGGCTCCACGTAGCCAGATCCAGATGCCCTAATGGGGGTGTTTGAGGGGGCAGCGAGGGAATTTACGGGGGGACAGGGTGGGAGGAAGAGAGCTAGCATGGGTTGAGGGGAATGAGGGGACAAAGAGTGTTTCATAAGGGGATGACAGGGTGTTAAGTATTTAAAGGGAGCACGGGTCTAGGAGAACAGGAAGGCTGCTGTCATAAGTGTACAGGGAGTTCGCAGGGTCATGAAGCTGATTTCAGGGGTAGAGAGAAGGTGTTAGGAGGAACAGGGCGGGTCTTTATTAGGGGACAGAGAAGAGGCTATCAGTGGACAAGGAGAGGACTTGGAGTTCATAGTTGCTCAAAGAAGGTCTTAGAGGAGCCAAGTGAGAGATTATGGGGGTGGGGAGGAGTTTATGGGTGAACAATAAGGGTCATAGCAGAACCATGAAAGATTCATAGGGACAAAGTGAGGAATATTATAAATGGGACAAGGAAGAGAGCCACTAAGGTCATTAGAAATTTTTATAAGTTGAGAATTTTACACAGGCACAATGAAGGTTTTACACATGAAAAGTTAGAGTGTTAAAGTGTTGAGTGAGGGACTTCTTAGTAGGGTGGTTAATAGGGACAAAGAGAAGGTTGCTCGGGGGACGATGAGGGTTTTATAGGAACAAAGTGCTATAGTGAATCAGCTGAGTTTTCAGGGAGGCCAAGTGAGAGTCATCAGAGTCAGTAAACGATTCTGTGGGAACAGTGGAAGGGGCCAAGTGAGACATGCTTAGGGATCTGAAAGGCAGTTATAGAAGACGGGGAGGAGTTTACAGGAGACGGGGAAAGGGTTGCAAAGAACTGAGAGGGATTATAGGGCATAGGGGCAGAGTGGGGGCCAGGAGTTCTAGAGGACAGAGAGGTATTAAAGGGAATAGGGAGAGGTTAGAGGGAATGTGGTGGGAGTCTGTGAGCGTTTTAAAGGTGTCAGTGAAGATTTTACAGGAGCCAAGGAAGGTGAAAGGGAAGAAGTCAGAGGGGATGTTAGAATCCAGAAGCCATACTGAGCCATAACCCACTTCCTACTCCCAGGAGTTTGAAATTTCACGTGCCAAGCCCCCCAAAGACCATATGTGCCTGTCCATTTTGGCCTTCATCCTGTGTTTTCCCATAGGCATTGTAGCACTGATCTTCTCTATCCAGGTAGGAGTCTGAGTCATGCCAATCCTTACCTACCCTCACTCTCCATCCTGCCCCTAATGCTGACTCAAATTCTTCCTTGTTTCCCGCCTATGGGTTTAGGTCTCCACCCTGTGTTCGTACAGTCCTATGGCTCACCACCACCCCACCCTGTACAATAACCTTTTTAAGCCCATCTATTCCTGTTCTGCCTCTCCCCTCAAATCAGACAAGGCACAGCAACAAATGGAATGACCGAGCCATGGCAGCCGAGACCTCCCACCAAGTCTTCTACATTGCAGTCCTGGGGATTGTTATGGGAAGTATCATCATACTCATCTTGTTGCTTTTCTGCATGACGGACTTACTTTCTCGGTAACCTCCTCTCCAGCTCATGAAAAACAGCAAATATATCCAAAACTGTTACTTACCTTGGTTCTAAGTATCCATTTGGGCCAAATAAGACACCTGTCCCTCAACGTCTGGTGTGCCAAGTGTTGCCAGCCCGAGCCAGCACCTTGAGGTGGTTGATGGGGGAAGGAAGTGGTAGCTCAGGAAAGCCATGGACCAGAGCTCAAGACCAACCCTGGGACCCTGTCAAGATGTGGACCATGGGAGACAGGGTAGGGCAATGATTCCCCAGGGCAGTCTCCCCTCTGCCTACATTCATGTATTCATGCCATAAATCTATTTATGTTGACCAAGGGCCTTGAATGTGCTGCCTGACTCAGGGGACATAGCAGTCACCACTTAAGTACCACTCCTACCCCCTGCGAACTTATAAACCAGGGTGAAAGACAGACATATCACCAGGCGATGACAGAATAGAGTGGTCCGATCTCTAATGGGGGAAACCTAGGGAGGTAGGTTGTAAGAGGCCAGACCCAATCTGGGGTATTATGGTCTACCAGAAAACTAGGGAGTCAGCAACCGTCAGTGAACTAGTTGGAATTTGGAATTTTGATTGTAGAGAGCTTCTGTAATAGGTATGGCTTGCCTCCTCTCCCCTCTACCCACCAAGTTCGAGATTTATTCATCATTCAACAAATACTTTCTGAGCACTTATGATGTACCAGGCAGTGTACTAGGAACTAGAATCGCAACAGAGCAACATAAATAAGATCCCTTTCTCATAGAGCTTACATCTAGTAAGCTTCCCCACACTCTAGTGGGGAAGAAAACCATAAACAAATAGACCTCTAAATAAATAATTACAGGGAATGGTGAATGTTATGAAGAAAAATAAAACAGGGTAATAAGCTACAGCAGTGCCAGTACTGGTCTACCACTAATAATAGTCTGCAACAAGATAAGGGCAGAAATTGCCAGTAGGTGCTTTAAAACTTATAGCAATTTGACATTGTTATGACATTCAAGTATTTGAAACAGACTTATCTTGTTGAACAGGGTATAGACCAAAAGGATCAGTCCATGACAGATTGGGAGATATCAAAAAACAGGTCCTACTACACAACCACAAATAGTTTGAGATGCACTGGGCTAGAGAGCAAAGGTCTAGAAGGTATATTGTTTAGGGTCATGCTAGCGGCTGTAACAAATAAACCCTACCATTTAGTAGTTCACAAAATAGAAATTTATTTCTCACTCACAGAACCTGCCAATGTGGGCAAGGGATCCAGGCTCCTTCCACGTGGTGATTCCACCATCTCTTAAGGACTCAGAATTCTTTGAGTCCAGGCAGAAGATGAGAATGGAAAACCCTCACATGTTTCTTAAAAGCCTTGACTTGAAAGTGAACCCTTGGGACTTCTCTGGTGGTCCAGTGGTAAAGAATCTGCCTTCCAGTGCAAGGGACGCAGGTTCGATCCCTGGCTGGGGAACTAATATCCCACATGCCTCAGGGCAACTAAGCCCTCAACTACTGAGCTTGCGTGCCTCAGTGAGGGAGCCCGTGTGCCACAAACTACAGAGCCTACGTGCCCTAGACCCCGCGTGCCACAACTATAGAGCCCATGCGCCCTGGAGCCCGTGCACCACAACTAGAGAGAAGCCTGCGCACCTCAACGAAGGCCCCGCGTGCCGCAACTATGACCTGAGCCACAACTAAGACCCAATGCAGCCCAAAAAATAAAAAAAGAAAGTGAACGCTTGTGCACTGTTGGTGGAATGTAAATTTGTAGAGCCACTATGGAAAACAGGATGGAAGCTCCTCAAAAATTTAAATAAAAATAGAACTACCATAGGAATCAGCAATCTCACTTCTGGGTGTATATCCAAAGGAAATAAAACTACTGTCTAAAAGAGATATCTGGACTCCCACATTCAATGCAGCATTATTCATAACAGCCAAGATATGGAAACGTCCTAAGTGTCCATCAACAGACTAAGGGATACAGAGGATTTGGTATCTATGTACAAAGGAATATTAAGCCATGAGAAATATGAAATCCTGCCATTTGCAACAATATGAATGAAACTTGATGGCATTATACTAAGTGAAATAAGGCTGAGAAAAACAAATACTGTATGATATCACTTATATGTGGAATCTAAAACAGCCAAACTCATAAGAACAGAAAGTAGAATGGTGGTTGCCAGGGACTGGGGGTGGGGGAAATAGGGACAGGCTGGTAAAAGGGTAAAAACTTTCAGTTATAAGATGAATAAGGTCTGAGGATCTAGTGTATAACATGGTGACTATGATTAACGATACTGTATTGTACACTTAAAATTTGCTAAGAGAGTAGATCTTAAGCATTCTCACCAAAAACAAAGACAAAAACAAAGGTGAGGTGATGTTATTTAACTTGATTGTGGTAATAACTTCACAATGATACATATATCAAATCACCATGTTGTACACTTTAAAATACATTACAATTTTTTGTCAATTGTACCTCAATAAAGCAGGGTAAAAAAAAAATTTTTTTTTAAATCAAGTTTTGGCCCTAAACTACCAACTAGCACGTTTGCTCTCAGTCCACTGGACAGAACTAATCTCATGGCCTCAACTGAACACAGGGGCCTCTGGGAAATGTAGTCCTGGACTGGGCAGCCAATGGACATCTTTCTAAGATCTTCCTTGAGCTGAAGCCAAAGTGTGAGAGCTGTTCCAAGAACTGTGAGAACAGAGTTCCCACAGAGTGGGAATAGCAAGTGGAAAGGTCCATAAGCTGGAATGAGCTTGGCAATTCAAGGAACAAAACGGAGGCCAATGTGACAGTAAGTAATGTCACACATCTCCCACTCCAAAATAGGTGGGGTTCTCTCTTTCTCCTGGTAAGAATCCTCGTAGGTGCTTATGAAAGTCTCAAAGATGTCCCCCATTTCTACCTCTCCTGAAGAGGAAACTCAACACTGGTTCTCACAGATCTGCTCACAGGAATATTTTACAGACATACAGCTGCCCACCTGTAGGACCTCCCAACCCCCTCCATGCCTGGCTCTGTGTTGGGTGATGCTGGACACACACCAGTGACCAAGACAGACCCCATCCCTGCCCTCAGGAAATCCACAGTCCAGTGGGAAAGGCCAACTCACCACCAGACAGGCCTGTGAGTTGTTCTTTCATTTATTCTTTCATTCAGCAAGTTTTTATTGTGCATCTATTGTTGTGCCAGGCACAGGGGACATATTACTGAACAAAACAAACCAAAAAATCCAACCTCATGGATCTCACATGCTGGTGGGGTGTGAAAGGTAATAAACATAGTAAGTAGTAAAATATTGAGAGTCCTGTGGGAAGAAGTAAAGCAGAGTAAGGATGACTGGAAGTACTGAAGATGAGTGAGGGGCTGTAGTTTTAAATAGGGAGGCAGGTAATGCTGACTTTTGATCTAAGTCTTGTAGGACTTAAGTGAGGAAACTAGGCACAGATATCTAGGTGAAGAGTGTCCCAGGCAGACGGAACTGCTAGTTCAAAGGCCTGGAGGAAGGAGCATGTCTGATATTTCTGAGATATAGTAAGGAGGACACTGTAGCCGAAGTGCAGTGAGCAAGGCAGGGAATGGTTGGAGATGAAATCAGGGAGATAATGGAAAGTAAGACAGACGAGAGCTTACTTTACTCCGAGTGACATGAACAGACTTTGAACAGATGAGTGACATGAGCTGACTCAGGTGTTACTGGCTCTCTATGACTCCGGAGGGGAGCAGACTGTAGGAGAAAAGTTACAGCAGGGAGACTACTGTGGAAGTCCAGATGGAAGGTGATGGAATATCAGGCCAGAGTAGGGGAAGTGGAAAAGGAAAAGTCTTGATGAATTTTAAAGGTACAGTAACAGGAATTACTGAAGCATAATATGAGCGTAAGAGAAAAAGAGGGATTTTTGGCCTCAGGAGCTGGAAGGACAGAGCTGCCCTTGTCTGAGCTGGAGAAGGAGGTGAGAAACAAGCCTGGGAGGTATAGTGTAGCAGCCATTATAAGTTTGAGGAATCATATTCTGGCTCAGAGATTGGTTCAGCAGTGGGCATGTGACCCTGCCTGAGCCAATAAGACTTAAATAAATGGTTTACAGAGCTTATGGAAGCAGCCTATCTCTTCCATGTTAGTCTCTAAAACCACATCTTTCTCTCTCACCTCACAAGGGCAGGGGAAATCATTCTACAACCACAGGAAAGAGCCTGGGGCTGCCAGGATGAAGGAGGAGCCAAGGAAGAAGCAAGTACTAGGAAGTGGAGCAGGAAACTGGGTCCTCCTCATCAGGATCACCATCATCATCATATCCACTGAGCAGTCAACTGTGTCAATCACGGTTCAAGGAGGTTATGCATATTATCTTATTTAAACCCCATGACTACACTGAAAAGTAGGTATTATTATTGTACCCAATTCATAAATGAGGAAACTGAGGCCAGGAAGACTGAGAGACTTGCCCAAGATCTCCCAGTCTGTAGGTGGCGGAGTCAGGATTCAAACCCAGTCAGTCACACTGCAGAGCCTTTGCTTATAATAACTGCCTTCCAGTGTCTGAGCTACTGGATCACACCTCACCTAAATCAGTATGAACCAATACACACTTTAAAATCATGTGAACCACGATATTTCTTGTTTGGGGGCACTACTACTTTGAGTTTTCAGACATTTGTCATCAAAAAGAGGCTTACATGTGACAGTCCGGAGGAGGTTATCCAACCAGCCAGGGGGCCGGGCTTAGAGAAGGCTAGCCTAGGAGGGCACATCTAAGTTAAAACCTAAGGACGAAGGGGAGGGGTCCAAGATGGCAGCATAGGAAGACTCTGAACCCACCTCCTCCCTTGGACACACCGAATCTGCACCTACATATAGAGAAATTCCTCCTAAAGAAGACGTGAGGGCTGATTGAATAGCTTCTGCACATAGAGGGACCACATAGAAATGTATAGGAAAGACAGAGAACCCCATGGGTTCTCTGGGAACCCATAGGAACCCCACCCCTGACATGGTAACCTGCAGTAGAGAGGGACATGACTGAAGGGCCTGAGTGCAGACTCACCCATCCTGGGACACAGGGAAAAAAAACAAACAAACAAACAGCAGTTTAAAGGGCACTTAGACTATGCAGGAAGAAATCCAACTACTAACCTTAGAGTACCTGCCAAATGGGTAGGGAACTGCTGGAACTCTCTCCAGGATTGAAGGTGCCAGCAAGTGCCACTGTTTGATCCCCCAGCCTGTGCCTGCTCCAGCTCCAGCTGTCCTGCCAAGGCTCCTACAGCATGGCGCACCCCAAGACTGCCCAGCCCACATGTGCTCCAGCTCCAGCTGCCCACCAAGGAGGCCCTGGCACAACATGCTCCAGTGTTTCCTCTGGCCCACGCTAGCCTCCAGCTAACCGCCAAGGACGCCAGCACAGAGTGCCCTGAGACTAACCCCAGCCCATGCCCACTTCTCCTCCAGCAAGCCCGCCAAAGCCGCCTGGCACAGGCAGTCAACATGGGGGATGCTCCTTCACAAGGCTGTTCCTTCCAGACTGAGAGAGGTAGCTGGTTCATCTAATTCATAGAAACAAACATAGAAAGTCAAACAAAATGAGGAGACAGAGGGATATGTTCTCCAAAAAAGAACAAGATAAAACCCCAGGGGAAAAAACCCTAATTAAATGGAGATAACTAATTTATCCAATAAAGACTTAAAAGCAATGGTCATAACAATGCTTACTGAACTCAGGAGAAGAATGGATGAACTCAGTGTGAACTTCAACAAAGAGTTAGAAAATGTAAGAAAGAACCAATCAGAGCTGAAAGATACAATAACTGAAATAAAAAATACACTGGAGGGAACCAGCAGCAGATCAGATGATACAGAACAGATAAGTGATCTGGAAGACAGAATAGTGGAAATCACCCAATCATATCAGCAAAAAGAAAAAAAAATTTTTTTAATGAGGAGGTTTTACGGGACCTCTGGGACAATATCAAACTTATTAACATTCACATTATGGGGGTCCCAGAAGGATGAGAGAGAGAGAAAGGGATGGAAAACTAATTTGAAGAAATAAGAGCCAGAATTGATCTTAACCTGCAGAAGGAAACAGACATCCAAGTCCAGGAATCATAGTCCCAAACAAGATGAACCCAAAGAGATCCACACCAAGACATATTATAATTAAAATGGCAAAAGTTAAATACAAAGAGAGACTCAAAGTAAAAAAAAAAAAAAAAAATCCCAGTTAAAATCGCCTCAAAAAATAGAATAAAGTACCTAAGAATAAACTTAACCAAGGAGGTGAAAGACCCATACTCTGAAAACTATAAAACACTGATGAAACTGAAGATGATTCAAAGAAATAGAAAGATATTCCATGCTCTTGGATTGGAAGAATTAATATTAAAATAGCCATACTACCCAAAGCAATCTACAGATTTAATGCAATCTGTATCAAAAAACCTATGATTTTTTCACAGAAATAAAACAAATAATCTTAAACTTTACATGCAACCACGAAAGACCCCAAGTTGCCAAAGCAATCCCAAGAAAAAAGAACAGAGCTGGCAGTGTAACCCTCCCATACTTCAGACTATATTACAAAGCTACAGTAATCAAAACAGCAAAGTATTGGCATTAAAAAAAAGTAGACACATAGATCAATGGAACAGAATAGAGAGCCCAGAAATAAACCCACACACCTATGGTCAATTAATACAATATACAATGGAAAAAAGACAGTCTCTTCAACAAGCAGTCCTGGGAAAGCTGGATAGCCACATGTAAAACAATGAGATTAGAACATTCCCTCACAACATATACAAAAATAAACTCAAAATGGTTTAAAGAACTAAATGTAAGACCTGAGACCATAAAACTCCTAGAAGAGAACATAGGTGGAACACTCTTTGACATAAATCATAACAATATTTTCTTGGATCAGTCTCCTAATGCAAAAGAAATAAAAGCAAAAATAAACAAATGGACCTAATTAAACCTAAAAACTTTTGCACAGCAAAGGAAACCATTAAGAAAACAAAAATACAAGCTATGGAATGGGAGGAAATATTTGGAAATGATGAACTGACAAGGTGTTAATATCCAAAATATACAAACAGCTCATACAACTCAATATCAAAAAACAAACAAACAAACAAAAAGACACAATACCCAAACAATCCAACCAAAGAGTAGGCAGAAGACCTAAATAGACATTTTTCCAAAGAAGACATACAGATGGCTAACAGGCACATGAAAAGATGCTCAGCATCACTAATTATTAGAGAAATGCAAATCAAAACCATAGTGAGGGATCACCTCACATCTGTATGAAAGGCTATCATCAGAAAGTCTACAAATAACAAATGCTGGAGAGGATATGGAGAAAAGGGAACCCTCATACACTGTTGGTGGAAATGTAAATTAGTGCAGCCACTATGGAGAACAGCATGGAGGTTCCTTAAAAAACTAAAAATAGAACTACCATATGATCCAGAAATCTGTTGCATTTCTATATACTAATAATGAACTATCAAAAAGAGAAATGAAGAAAAAAATCCTATTTACAAAGGCATCAAAAAGTATAAAATACCTAGGAATAAATTTAACCAAGGAGGTAAAAAAAAAACTGTACTCTAAAAACTGTAAGACACTGAGGAAAGAAATTGAAGATGACACAAATAAAAGGAAAGATATACCATGCTCATGGATTGGAAGAATCAACATCATTAAAATGTCCTTACTACCCAAAGCAATCTACATGTTCAATGCAATCTCTATCAAATGCCAGTGGCATTTTTCACATAACTAGAAAAAATAATCCTAAAATTTGTATAAAACCACCAAAGACCCCAAATAGCCAGTCTTGAGAAAGAAGAACAAAGCTGAAGGTATCATGCTCCTAGACTTGAAACTATACTACAAAGCTATTAATCAAAACAGTATGGTGCTGGTAGAAAAACAGACACATATCAATGGAACAAAATAGAGAGCACAGAAATAAACCCACCCTCATATGGTCAATTAATCTACAACAAAGGAGGCAAGAAAATACAATGGGGAAAACACAGTCTCTTCAATAAATGGTGTTGGAAAAATTGTACAGCTACATGCAAAGGAATGAAAATGACCACTTTCTTATACCATATATAAAAATAAACTCAAAATGGATTAAAGACTTAAATGTAAGACCTGAAATCATAAAACACCTAGAAGAAAACATAGACAGTACACTCTTGACATCAGTCAGCAATATTTTTTTTGGTGTCTCCTCAGGCAAGGGAAACAAAAGCAAAAATAAACAAGTGGGACTACATCAAACTAAAAAGCTTTGCACAACAAAGGAATCCACCAAAAGCACAAAAAGGCAAACTACTGAATGAAAGAAGATATTTGCAAAACAATATATCCAACATGGGGTTGATATACAAAATATACAAATAACTCATACAATTCAATATCAAAAAAACAAACAACCCAATTTAAAAAGTGGGTCAGGGACTCTCCTGGTGGCACAGTGGTTAAGAATCTGCCTGCCAATGCAGGGGACATGGGTTCAAGCCCTGGTCTGGGAAGATCCCACATGCCACGAGGCAACGAAGCCCACGTGCCACAACTACTGAGCCTCTGCTCTAGAGCCCGTGAGCCACAACTACTGAGCCCACATGCCACAACTACTGAAGCCCGTGCACCTACAGCTTGTGCTCCACAACAAGAGAAGCCACTGCAATGAGAAGCCCGTGCACTGCAACAAAGAGTAGCCCCCGCTTGCCATTACTAGAGAAAGGCCGCGCGCAGCAACTAAGACCCAACGTAGCCAAAAATAAATAAATAAATAAAAATAAATAAATAAATTTATAAAAAGTGGGTCAAAGATCTGAATAGAAATTTTTCCAAAGAAGACATACAGATGGCTAATGGGCACATGAAAATATGCTCAACATCAGGGAAATGCAAATCAAAACCGAAATGAGATATCACCTCACACCTGTCAGAATGGCTGTTATCAAAAGGACAAAAAACATATGCTGGAGAGGATGTAGAAAAAAGAGAACTCTCATGCATTGTTGATGCGAATGTAAATTGGTAAAGCCACTATGGAAAACAGTATGGAGGTTCCCCACAAATTTAAAAGTACAACTACCATATGATCCAGCAATTCCAATTCTGGGTATTTATCTGAAGAAGATGAAAACACTAATTTGAAAAGATATATGTATCCCTATTTTCACTGAAGCAGTACTTACAATAGACAAGATACAGAAGCAACCCAGGTATCCATCCATAGATTAACAGATAAAGAAGATAAAGGAAATGTGATACACACGTGCGTACACACACACACACACACACACACAAATCAGAATATTACTCAGCTGTAAAAAATGAATTCCTAGGACTTCCCTTGGAAGTGGTTAAGAATCTGCCTGCCAATGCAGGGGACATGGGTTTGAGCCCTGGTCTGGGAAGATCCCACATGCGGCGGAGCAACTAAGTCCGCACGCCACAACTACTGACCCTGTGCTCTAGAGCCCGCGAGCCACAACTACTGAGCCCATGAGCCACAACTACTGAAGCCCGCGCACCTAGAGCCTGTGCTCCACAACAAGAGAAGCCACCAAAATGAGCACGGGCACCACAACGAAGAGTAGCCCCCGCTCACCACAACTAGAGATAGCCCACGTGCAGCAACGAAGACCCAACGCAGCCAAAAATAAATTTTAAAAAAAATGAATTCCTGCCATTTGCAGCAACATGCATTAACCTGCAGGGTATTATGCTAAGTGAAATAAATCCGACAGAGAAAAACAAACACTATGATTTCACTTTTATGTGGAATTTTTAAAAACAAAACAAATGAACAAACAAAACAAAACAAAAACAGATTCTTAGATACAGAGAACAAAATGGTGGTCCCCAGTGGGACCTGGTGGGGGAACAGATGAAATAAGTGGAAGACATTAAGAGATATAAACTTCCTGCTATAAAATAAATAAGTCATGGGGGTGTAATGCACAGCATATGGAATCTAGCCAATAATATCGTAACAACTTTGGTGAAAGGTAGTCACTGGACTTATTGTGACGATCATTTCATAATGTATAAAAATATCAAATCATTATATTGTATACCTGAAACTAACATAATAGTGTATGTTAATTATAATTCAATTTGTTTTTTTTCTTGCCGCGCTTTGCAGCTTGTGGGATTTTAGTTCCCCAACCAGGGATTGAACCTGGGCCCTTGGCAGTGAGAGCATGGAGTCCTAACCATGGGACCGCCAGGGAATTCCCTATAATTCAAATTTTAAATAAATAAATAAATAAAGGGGGGGAGATCTAAAGGATGAGGAGGAGGTAGCCTTTGAAGATAAGAAAGAAGGGTAATTGAGTTAGGGGGGCACAACAGGAATAAAAGCTCAGATGTGAGAGGGAGGGAGTCTTGACAGGTACTGTCCCAATGAGAACATTGCTTTCCTCTCTGGTAAGGTCTTAACCTAGGGATAAGTTCCCTCCATTCAGCCCAATCATTACCTCCACCAGCCCCCTGCAGTGCTTCAGTCCTATCATCCCCTGCCCTGGTTCCATGCCCTGGCCTCGGTATCCTCCTTGTATCAGGGTTCAATCAGAGAGGCTGAACCACTAGGGGAGATACATCAGACAGATAGATCAATAGATAGATAAACAGGGATTTGATTTTATACAATTGGTGGAGTCATTAAGCAGTCCTTAATATTGTTGTCTTAGTGTCTGATGCTGGCACTCGAAGTGCACAGGGCAGGCTGTTGTTAGGAAGGGAAGACAGATGTAAAATGCGGGGAAGCTAGGACAAGCTGGAACAAGCTTGCCTCTGACCTTGTTGGTATGAGCAGCCACAGGAGAAGCTGTAGCTCAACACACATATGGCCCAGGAGTTGGAGGAGTTGAAGGAAGAGCCAGGAGAAGGTGAAACAATTGCTGGCCTGGCTGCTGCCCTATGCAAACATGATGAGCCAGCAGCCAGCCAGTGACAACCTGTGTGATCTACAAAATGGCAGCTGCTTCGCTTCTCCCCTCCAAATCTTGCCCAAGATCTCTTCCGGCCCATCATAATTGGACACAGAAGGTGATTCTAGGAAGTAGTTCATTCAACCTAGTCAAGTGGACACGTTACAAAGCCACCATACAGAGACTGGAGGAGAGTGGGGAGAAGATGGTTAGTGGTTGCTGGGGAGATGGTCACATGACCATTTCTGCTCTCTCTTAGGTATCTTGAGAGGACGTGCCTAATAATCCCTACTGGCTTTGTTTAGAGTTGGAGGGGAAACTGCTGGCAATTATTTCTTATTTGGCTTTAATTTTTTTATCCAAAACAGATACAGTATCCTTTTATATTTATATATAATTATATAGCTTGAGTCAAGGTGCATCTGATTAACTGCCATTAGTTTATGGTTATAGATATTCATTAAACAATATTCCAGCTTTCGGCCAATTCTTTTGTTTAACAGACTTTATTTTTTTGTGAGCAGTCTTATGCTTAGAGAAAAACCACACAAAAAATAAAGTTCCCATCTACGTCCCCTCCCTCCACACACATTTTCCCCTATTATTACCATCGTGCAGGAGGATGGTACCTTTGTTACTATTGATGATCAAGAGTGAAACACTATTCCTAACCAGAATCCATACCTTACGTTAGGGCTCACTCTGTGTTGTACAGTTCTATGGCTTTTTACAAATGCATAATATGACATATCCATCATTACAGTATCATACAAAATAGTTTCACCCTCCTAAAAAAATCACCCTTTGTGTTTCACCTTTTCATCCTTACCCCCCACCCCCTGGCCACTACCATCTTTTTACTGATCTCTATAGTTTTGCCTTTTCCACAATGCCACATAGTTGCAATCATACAGCATATGGCCTTTTCAGATTGTCTTCCAAAGCGGCTTTATCATTTTGCATTCCCACCGGCAATGAATGAGAGCTCCTATTGCTCCACATCCTCAGCAGCATTTGGTGTTGTCACCGTCTTGGATTTTAGACATTCTAATAGGTATGTAGAGGTATCCCATTATTGTTTTAATGTGCAGCTCACTGATGACCTATGATGTTGAACAACTTTTCATATGCTTATTTGCATTTATCTGTATATCATCTTTGGTGAGACATCGGCTCATAATTTTTGTCCATTTTTAAATTGGATTATTTATTTTCCTATGGTTGAGTTTTAAGAGTTCTTTGCATATTTTGGATACTCGTCAATAATCAGATATGTGTTTTGCAAATATTTTCTCGCAGTCTGTGACTTGTCTTTTCATTCCTTTCACAGCCAATACTTTCTAACGCCCCTTGAAAGGCTCAGAGGCCCTTGGCAAACATGCTGTCTAACTGATTTTTTTTTTTTAACAGCAAAACAACCCACAAAGGTTGGAAGGGTGGAGATGTTTGAGAGAAATGGAAACCTGAGAAATCAGGATGGTGGAGTAGCAGCTGCTAGTCTTTCCTCCAGGAAGCCCACCTGGATTACATCAGCCCCTGGCACCCTCTTCTGCATCTCAGCCCTTATGAAGCATGTGAAGCTGAACTCAGCTTCTCCCCGAAATCTGCTACTTAGTGGTGACCTCATGGTCCCCTTGTCCGTGGACTAGAGACTCGGCTGACCCTTGGATGTCCCCTTGACTCCTCACACCCACAGAGTCTCACATTGTTATCAGCATCTCCCCCAAAGCTGCCCCTTCTCTCACCTTCCCATTTCAAGGTCTGTTCCACCTAATTCCCAGCCTAGAGCCCTGGATCTCAACCCTCAACAGCCAATAAACCTCACATGACCCACCCACTCAGTTTCCTCTCTTCTCCACAGCCCTACAGTGGTCCAGCACTGTCCTCAACCCCCTCCTCCCTCATCCTGCTCCATCCTCCTCCCAGGGCTCCCAGCTTTAGTCTCACCCCACCAACTTTCCTGCCATTTGTTTATTCAACAACTATTTAGAGAGTCAGGCTCTGTACTGGACACTGAGGACAGTGATGAACGAGGCAATCACATTGAATGAAAAGTTCCTAAATGTTGCCATTTCTCAGGGCCATGTCTGAGACTGAGTGGGCTCTGCAGGACTCCAGCCCTAGTATCCAGTGCTTTCTGGGGCACTCCATAGACCTCTCATATTCCTTGTGTCCCAAATTGACCCACCCCTGCTGCTTATGTTCTACCATCCCTACCTGGTGATGCGTCTGTGTCCCTCACTGAACTGTGAGCTCCAGTAGCACAGAGACTGGGGCTGTCTCAGCCACCGGCGTGTTCCCAGCACAGGGTCAGCTCACGAATGTTACACAATAGTAAGGACGAACGAATACCTAGAAGAAAGCATGCCAGAGAGATATTAGGGTCATGCCATCTGCCCTCTATCCCTCACTCAGACCTGACACCCTGTTTCTGAAATCAAAGAGCAGTAAATTTGGCATCTCCTCGCCTGATCCTCATCCTCCCAGGATGAAAGTCCCATTTTGTCAAGAAAATGAAGGGAGGGCTTCCCTGGTGGCGCAGTGGTTGAGAGTCTGCCTGCCAATGCAGGGGACACGGGTTCGAGCCCTGGTCTGGGAAGATCCCACATGCCGCGGAGCAACTAGGCCCGTGAGCCACAACTACTGAGCCTGCGCGTCTGGAGCCTGTGCTCCGCAACAAGAGAGGCCACGATAGTGAGAGGCCCGCGCACCGCGATGAAGAGTGGCCCCCGCTTGCCGCAACTAGAGAGAAAGCCCTCGCACAGAAACGAAGACCCAACACAGCCAAAAATAAATAAATAAATAAATACTTAAAAAAAAAAAATGAACTGATGCCGATAAAGATACAAATAAAGGGTATTTAAAAAAAAAAAAAAAGAAAATGAAGGGAGGCATTGGGGACCTTTTGTCTCTTAGGGAACAGATGGTAGTAGGAAGGAGGACGCAGAAGGCTAGCGGCTCCCACCGTTTCTCCACGCCCCTTTCATCTCCACTCAAAGGGACCGGACCCTCAGGCATGAGAGACGTAGATCAGCTCTGAGACCTTGCAGAGCCGGAAAGCTCCTCCCTGCCTGGCGATCGATGGCGTCACTTCCGGCGCACTCGTGACGTCAGAGGCGGAAGCCACACTTGAAGGAGGGGCGGGAGGCGACGGCTGAGGCGCTGTCATGGAGTTATCGCAGCAAGCGCGGGAACTGGGCTGCTGGGCGGCGGAAGAGATGGAGGCGCCCGTGGCCGCCCGGGCCCCGGAGTCGACGCTGCGCAGGTGAGGGCCGCTCTAGGAGTGAGGACTCCCCACCCTGGAGATAGAGTCCCGGGGAGTGAGAACCACATCTTCATCTAAGACGCGCCGCCCTCCCCATCCTCCTCTGCCCCAGTGAGAATAACCCTTGAGGGCGCCCCCGCCCCCCGAGTAGTAAATCCAGGCAGAGGATCCTGAACTGTGTGAGGACGTCCTGGCGGTGACTCCAACACTCCCGCGCCCATCCTGTGAGGCCGCCCAGAGTGCGGTCCCTTGCACCAGTGGGGATGAGTTAGCAATGAAGGCCCCCTCCCGGTAGGGAAACTGGATCTCCAGAGTAAGGCTGTCGCTGCAGCACTTCACCACCCACCACACACCCCAGCCCAGCCAGTGAGGACCCTCTGGAGTCAGCAAAGACCACCCCATTGAAGACTGAATGTATAGGAGTGATGACCCACAGCTGATAAGGAGAGAGCCCTTCCAGGCAGTATAGCCCTCACCCCCACCTCTGGAAGTGACTGGAGATAACCCTCTCCCAGGAGAAAGGGAGCACTCCACCATGGAATGAGAATACCCCTACACCCCGTGAGAAGCCCACCCTCTCAGTGACTGAGAACTCCCCAGGAGGGAATACCTTACCCCCAAAAGTATGGACCCTCCCTCCCCCAAGAGGTGAGAACTCCCTAGTAAAGACCTTACCCCCCACCACCCTGCGAATGAATATCCTCCACCCTGTGTGACGTCCCAGGCATCCCCTTACATGCTGTTCCCACAGGCTGTGTCTGGGCCAGGGGGCCGATATCTGGGCCTACGTCTTGCGGCATGTGCACAGCCAGAGGTGAGCCTGGCTGCATGAGGGAAGCTGTGGCAGGGGAGAGGACCTAGGCGAGTCCCACAGTAACTCCCCTTCCTCCTACCTCTCCGCTATAGGAATGTCAAGAAGATCCGAGGAAACCTGCTCTGGTAACTAACTAGTCCTCAAAGCTGTCCCCTCCTGTCTTCCCCAGCCCCCTCCAGCCATGTCCCCGCCCACAGCCTCAACCTCCCATCTCCCCCTGGAAGTCCCTGTCATCCTCTAACTCTGGCCTCACTTCCTCAGGTATGGCCACCAGGACAGTCCCGAGGTGAGAAGCATGTGCTGCAAGATTTTCTTTCATCCAAAAAGAGGACTTGTAGACCTTCTGCTCTAGCCCCAGCCTTGTGCTGGGTGATGCTAGGGTCACTGTGTCACAAAACAGCCCTGATTCCTGCACTCACAGGGCTTACAGTCCAGGGGGAGAAGGCATGAGCTGTGGTTGGGGGGACATGGATATGGGGCATCAAAGCTGGTGAGGTTGGTGGGAGAAGAGACTGGTTTGGGAGAGATACTGAGGCCAATATGGGACCCAATGTGTGCATGGTGCCCAGGTGACATCTGGGGCAGAGGAGGCTTCCAGGAGACCTCAGGACTCCCAGGTGTGGGGCTCAGTGGGGAGATGAGGACTGGGACAGAGACAGGAAACAGGGTGGGAGGATAGATGAGGCAATCCCAGGAGTAAGGAGGGGGACAGGATAGTACCATAGTGCTCTTCTGGTCCTAGAGGTTAAGGCACCGAAACTGCCTAGGGAAAACCCTCTGCCACCTAACTGGGCAGGTAAGAGACTGCTGCTCCACACAGGGCAGTCAGGCCAGGCCGAGCCCCAGCCAGGCCACGCATCTGACCCTGTACCTGATTCCACCAGGCCCGTCGGAAGCTGAAGCTGGAAGCCGCTGTTGCCCACCTGCGGGCAGAGATCCTGGAGTTAGACCAGAGCCTGGAGCTGCTGGAGCGAGAGACTGAGGCTCAGGGTGACCCATGGGGCTGGATAGATGGGCAGCAGATCGAGGTTAAGGAAAGTACTGATGGCCGCCCCTGTTCCTCTCACAGACATGGCCATGGAGCAGGGCCTACAGAGCATGCAAGACACCCAGCGTCGTGCTCTCCTCCTCCGGGCCCAAGCTGGGGCCATGCGAAGACAGCAGCGTGGGCTCCAAGGTCCCATGCAGCAGCTGCAGAATCAGCTCAAGCATTTGCAGGACATAGAGAGGTAAGCCTCAGGTGTCCAGGGAGCAGCCCCCACCAGGCTGGGTAGACACATTCCTAAAGACCCAGTGCTCTGCCCTGAGCGCTTCTTGGGTTCCAGAATTCTGAGCTCCACTCCTTAAGATTTAATGTCCATGAGGCCAGGAAGTTTTGTCATCTCAGCCACCTGTATTTCCAGTGCCTAGAATAGTGCCAGCTATATATCTAGAACACCAGTGCCGGGGAAAAAACAGTAAACGGGACAGTCCTGCCCTCATGGACCTCACACTGTGATGCAGAGGAGACAGGTGGTAAACTAGGAAACAGACAAACCCTGTAATCGTAGGTAGAGATGAGCGCTGTGAAGAAAAGGTGATGTGATAGAAAGGGAGAGGGAGATCCTACCCTAGGTACGATGGTCGGAGAAGGCCTCTCTGAGGAGGTAACATTTGAGTTGGGGGAGGAATTTCCATGGAGAGGAACAGCAAGAGCAGAGCCCTGAGCTTGGCATGTGGGAAGAACAGCCAAGAGGCCAGTTCAGCTTAAGTTTCGTAGGCAAGAGGGAGAGCGTGAGGAGGTAGGTTGGAGAGGAGGACAGAGCGCCATGGAGGCATTGGAATTTTGTTCTCAGGCTGGGTTCATGCCCTGGCTCAGCCACTTACAGCTGTGTGACTTTGGGCAAAGTATTTAACTTCTTTGTGCCTCAGTTTCTAAGTTCTATAGAATGGGGATAATATTAATACCTACTCTATAGGGTAGATATGATAATTAAGTGAGTTAAATCACGCGGAGTGCTTAGAAGAGTTCTAATACCCATTGTTGTTTTTCTGAGTGTAATGGGGACACATCACATTGTTTTCAAGGGTTTTGAGCAAAACAGTGACATGATCTGTCTGAGGTTTTAATAGGATCGTTGACTACTGGGTAGAGAGCAGACTGCAGGGGGCAAGAGCAGGGAGACCGATGAGGAGGTTGATGCAGTCATCTAGCCAGGAGATGACAGTGGTCTAATTTGGGGATTGGCCTCTGAGATCCAGGCTAGCTTTGCTGGCAGCAAGAGGGGACACAGACGTCTGTGCTGCCAGCTCCCTCCTCCCAGGAACCTCAGCCCCAACTGCACTCCTCTCCCCAGGAAGGCCAAAGTGGATATAAACTTTGGACCCTTGACATCAGCAGCCCTGAGCCTGGAGCCTGTGGTCCTGGTAAGAGTCCTGGGCCATGGGGGAAAAGGTGGGGAGCCTGGGGTTCGGTGGACCTCTGGGCCCTCCTCATGCTACACTCTCTTCTTCGCAGGGCGATGTCCGAACGGCCTGCAGCCTCCGGACCCAGTTCCTGCAGAAGCTCCTGATGCCTCGGGCCAAGGGAGGCAGCATTCCGTGAGTATCCCTCAACCCCCAAGACCCTGCAAAGGACCTGGGCTTTGGGGGTAGTCACTTGTTAACAGACATTGGGCCTCCGGGCTCTGTTGGCCCAGGCCCTGCCCTGACAGGGCTCCCAGGCTGGGAAAAGAGGGAAACAGACCATCATAGACAGTGACAACCCAGGTAGTTAGGGCTGTCAGAGGGTGGGGAGGCCTGAGAGGTGCAGGTAACCCAAATGAAATGCCTTACCCAGCTAAGGAGACAGGACGGGTTCTCTGGTGAGGAGGGTAAAAGGTTGAGAGGGTGTTCCAGGTAAACAGCACACATGAAGGGGCCCAAGACCAGCGAGTTGATATTAAGTGGGGAACTCAAGTCTGACAGGCGTAGAGAAAGAACCTGGTTTCCAATCCTTAAAATGGGGACAATGACACCCCCTACCTTATAGGGTGGTGGTGATCATTAGAGGGTGAATTGATGTGTTCTGTAACATTCTCTGTCCCCTTCCCCAACTCCACAGAACCCCTCGAGATGATCTCTTTGGAACTTCCTACCAGCAGTGGCTTAGCTCAGTGGAGGTGAGGGGGCTCTCAAAAAGGCCACACCCTCTGCCCCATGATTAAACCTCAGGGTGCCAGGACCTAACTCTTGATCCCTTCCCCTTCTCCATGGAGTCCCAGCTCGCAGCCCTCCTCCATCCTGCCCTGACTTCACTCCTCTCCTCACCAGACACTGCTGACAAACCACCCTCCGGGCCATGTCCTGGCTGCCTTGGAGCATCTGGCTGCAGAGCGGGAGGCAGAGATCCAGTCCCTGTGCAGTGTGGATGAGCTCCAAGATACAGAGATAGCCAGGTGTGGCGTGGACGCTCCCACAGTCAGAGCAGGGCTGGGGGCTGGGTAAATTGGGACAGGTCAGGACCAGGCAGGGTGACCTGCTGATGGGGGTGGAACTGAAACCCAGTAACCAATCCGGCAGGTGGGCTGACATTGGTTACCCCCAAGGGCCCAGGCAAGGGGACAGGTCTCCTCTCTCTGCAGCTCGGCCCCTATTCTCAGCTCCCAGGCCCCAGACCAGCCCAACTCCAGCCAGGCCCTGCCGTCCATGGTGCATCTCATCCAGGTGACCCCCAGGACTCCTTCCCAGGATCCTTCCCAGGACTCCATCCCCTTCCCCACCCACTCGATCCCCTCCCCCAGCCCCCAACCCCAGGGACCATGCCCACCCTGACTCTGTGCCTCGCTCCAGGAGGGCTGGCAGTCTGTGGCTGCACTGGTCACCCAGCGGGGCCCCCTCCTGGAGGACCATCAAATCCTGACCCGGCATCTCCAGGGCCTGATGGAGGACATGGAGAGATGTACCGTGGGATCCAGCGAGAGGTGAGGGGTCTCCATGGGCAGAGGCCTCTAGGCCATCTCTCTCCCAGAGGTTTCGGGTTATTGGACTTTTTCCGCACCTGTGGCTCCTGTTTCTGCATCCCTGCTTGCTCTCCTGGTTTGTCTCCCTGTGCTATGGCTCCTTGTGCATGCTTGCAGATCTGATCTCCCTCCCCCACCATGAGTCTTAGTCACCTTCCTTCTCCTTTGCTTTTTTCTACTCGTGCCCCAGGCAGGCATTGGTGCTGGGGATCCGGAGCTCTGCCCTGTGGGCAGAACTCAAGGCCCTGCGTGCCATGAGCCAGGAGCTAGAGGAGGCTTCTGGGCAGCGGCAGCTTCTGCTCCAGGAGCTACAGGCCAAACAGCAGCGGATCCTGCACTGGCGCCAACTGGTGGTGAGAGGCGGGACTCCGGGAGAAGTGGCAGGGCCTGGTGGAGGGCCAGAGTGAGGCTGGGACCCTTAAGATCCAGAACTGGGCCTCCTGGTGAGGGGAGGGGGTCAGGGTGAGATTCCCAAGAGGAATCAGGACCTGTGCAAAGGGGTGAGCAGGGGCAGAGGCTGGAAGGTGACAAGGAAAAGCAGCGCATCTCCGTGGCCTCTCTGTTACCTAGGAGGAGACGCAGGAACAGGTCCGCCTGCTCATCAAGGGCAACTCAGCCAGCAAGACGAGCCTGTGCCGGAGCCCTGGGGAGGTGAGATGGGAGCTGGGGCAAATTCTGGGTAGGGCTGGGTCTCCCAGGGAGGGGGCTAAGCAGCCTCACACTGCCCTTCCCATCCCTTTCCTTCCCCACAGGTGCTAGCTTTGGTTCAGCAAAAAGTGGTCCCCACATCTGAGATGGTAGCACCACAGAGCCAGGAGCTGCTTCGGTGTCTAGAGGAGGAAGCCCAGCATCTGCCCCATCTTCTGCTGGGCACCCTGCTGCGGCACAGCCCTGAAGGGTGAGACTGGGCCGTCACCATGTCCCCTGCCATGGATGACTGTCACTCCCTGGTCCCACTCGAAAAAAACAATTCCAGTCCTCCCAGTGTTCCCGGGCTGCCAGACCTCACCTTCAGGTCCTCAGCCCCATTCTGGAATCCTAGTCCTCAGACCCACCTCCAAGTTCCTGGGCCTCCTGAGCCCAGCTCCCAGCCCCCAGAGCCTCTGGAACCCAAGCCTCCCTCTCAGTGCCCCACCCAACCTGGATTTTCCCCCACAGGTTGCAGCCCCTCCCTACGGTCCTGCCATCCATCCACCAGCTGCATCCTGCATCCCCAAGAGGCTCCAGCCTCATAGTGTTGAGCCACACACTGGGGCTGCCCGCAGGGAAGGTGAGTGCCTGTCCCTTAGGACCCGTCTTCCCACCCCTACCCCCACCCCAGGTGACTGTCCTTCCCCCTTCCTCCAGGCTCCGGAGCTGCTCCTCCCGAAGGCTGCCTCTCTTCGCCAGGACCTTCTGTTCCTCCAGGACCAGCGAAGTCTCCGATGCTGGTATCTGCTCCACATGAAGACCAGCCTGCCGCCAGGACCATCCACCCAGGGTAGGCCTGCCCTGCTTCCTTATCCAGCATCCCAGCCCCTTCCCAGGACCATCAGCGCCCAGAGGAAATCACAAACACCCACTGCTTACACAGTGTGCTGAGTGCTTTGAGCATGCTCACTAGTTTCATCTGCACAGCAGCCCAGGGGTTCTCTCCGTTTTACAGAGGAGGGAACTGAGAAGGAGAAGCCTTGGTAGCTGCCCAGACAGCCAGGCTGGGATTTGAATCCAGGCCGTCTAACGTGGGTCTTTGCTCCTAACCATTAGGCAGCACTGCTCATTGAATTGCCAAATACTCATCCATCACCAAACAATAGTATACTTGAGTAGTTAAAAACTGGGCTGTGTAGTTAAACTACCTGGATTCTCTTCTCAGCCCCACCTCTTCCTTGCTGCGTGATCTCCCTGTGCCTCAGTTTCCTCCTCAGTGGAATAAGCATAATCATAATACCTTACAGAGTTGCTGGAAAGATTCAGTCAGGTGACCCAAACAGGGTATTGAGCCATGCCTGGCTGCAGTAAGCACTCTGCGTCTCTGGTGTGATTCCAGTCACCGTTATCTGCACATGCACAGTGTCTAACAGTCCTTACCATGAGGGAAGGGAGTATAAGACCCCAGTTTGCAGAGAGGAAGCTGAAACTCAGAAAAGTCATTTATTCCTGGATTCACTCAGCAAGCACTCGCTGGGTATGTGCCATGTGCTGGCCCTGAGAGCTCAGTGGGGAAAGAGGTGAGAGCTGTCCAGGAGGAAAGATGGTGTCTCCAGTGGGCCCCGGGGGACAGGTGAGGTTTTACTCTGGAGTAGTAAGCAGAGGCCACATGATGCACCCCTCAAGTACTAGGCTGAGAGCCTGGGCTCTGTCTTGGGGCTCTGGGGAGCCTTGCAGCGTTCCAAGCAGAAGAGGGAAAGGATCAGGTTTAGGCTGTGAGATCACTCTGGCTGCCATGTGAAGGATGGACCAGTGAGAGGCTGAGGTTTGGGCCCTAGGAAGGAGGCTGGGGGACAAGTAGGGAAGCAGGGAGGACGCTGAGGGTTGGGCCATGGAGATGGAGGGGCCACCAGGGGGAGGGAGGAAGGCATTCAGAATAACGCCTGAGGTATGGTGGGCTTGCACGTGGTAAGAGGACCTGGGAGGAGAGAGAGGATTAGGAGAGATGCTCAGGTGAAGACTAGATGATTGGAGACTTGGTGACCCATTGGCTGCAAGGCACCAGGGAGCCAGAGGATTCATTGCTGCCCCCCGGGTTTCTAACCTGCAGAGCTGCTGCAGATCCGGGCATCCCAGGAAAAGGAGCAGAAAGAGAACCTGGGGCGGGCTCTGAAGCGCCTGGAGAGCCTGCTGAAACGAGCACTGAAGCGAATCCCCGAGCTGCAGGGAGTTGTGGGGGACTGGTGAGAGGGGGACACGATGAGGTGGGGGCTGACTGGCGGAACAGGCAGAACTTAGACCGGGCCGGGGGGGGGGGGTGTTGCTGATGACAAGCAGAGCATGGTGCTGAGCGGAGGCCAGTGAAGGTCTGCTGGAGGTCCAGGCCTCCCCTCTTACGCCATCCCCTTCTCCAGGTGGGAGCAGCCGGGGCAAGCCGCCCTCTCCGGGGAGCTCTGCCAAGGCCTGTCCCTGCCCCAGTGGCAGCTACGCTGGATCCAGGCCCAAGGCGCCCTGCAGCAGCTGTGCAGATGAAGAGGTGGCTCAAAAAGAAGTCCAGAGCTTCGCATTTGTTCACCCCAACACTTCACTTCCCTTAATAAGACTTTTGGAAGAAAGCATTGCCTGGATGCATCAGCCCATTGTCTCTACCCACACCTGCCATCCCCCTTCACAGGCTGTTCTGTTTTTCCTCTCAGTTGCCGTGCCACTGTCCTGTCATCCCACTAAAGCCAAGAGAATGGGGTACTGTGGGCCCCACCCTACCTGAAACTCTCCTCGTCACTTTTACCCTCAGCAAAAAGTAATCAAGCACCTGCTCTAAGTACTGAGGATCCAGCACTGAAAAAAATGGACAGAAGTCCCAGCCTTCAGGGAGTTGTCATTCTAGGACAGGAGAACAGACCACTGACAAAATAAGTAAGCAAAATATTTAGTATGTGGAAGAACTGCTGTGGAGAAAAAGCGGTTGTAGTGGTGTGATTTTTAAATAGAGGGCTACACAGCAAAGGTGACACTCTGTAAAGGTAGAGAGAGAAGGAAGCACACGGGCATCTGAGGAAGGCTTGCAGAGGGGAAGACTACAGCACATGCAAAGGCCCTGAGTTCAGATGTGTTGGTGTGAGGGCTGAGGAGGCAGTGCAGCTGCTGGAAGAGGGGAAGGTTTAAGAGATGACATTGCCTTCTAGTTTATTATACAGTTTCTTTTGTAAATGTAAAATTCAAATCTCTGAGCCATTTGGAATTTATCCAAATGGATTCAGTTTTGTCTTATTTTAAATATGTCTCACTAACACTTATTATAATTTTCATTCAGAGCAGTGATTGCCTCTGAAGGAGGGCTGGGTGGCAGGGGTCAACCAAGGAGGAGACAAACTTTCTCGAGTTGGGAATATGTTGTATGTTGAAGGTGGTGGGGTTACACAGGTGTATAGATTTTTCAGAACTATTCTAGCCATACTGATTAGATCTATGCATTTCACTGTGCATTATCTTCAACTTATGAAGTAAAACTTTACCTACCTAAACTTCATAAGGTAGTTTTAGGTGATTTGAGATGCCACCTTTTCATACACTAGATTTCCATGGTTAATTGGGCTGCACCTGTGTTCTCTCCAAGTCCATTGTCTGTCTGACTCTTGTGTGCCATCCCCACAGTGTTTTACTTACAAAGGCTGTGTAATACGTCTTAGTACCTGAAATGGCTGATTGCCATCTCGCTCTTATTTTTCAATGTGTCCCTGTCTCTTGCTATGTTTTTCTCTCAAATGAAGGGAACTTTATACCCAATTTGCCTGGTTCCAGAAGAAATACAAACATAGATGGGGGTTTTATTGGGGTTGCAGTTAGTTTACAAATTAGGGATATTTGACATCTTTGAGATTTTAAACCTGATTTTCCACCTCCCTTCCCATATTCCTCTCTTGGCCTCCAGAGCACCCTCACTCTCCCAGTTCTCCTCCTATCCCTGGCTACTCTTTCCCAGTCTTTACACGTTTGCCTTCCAATGTGCCACCTTAGTGTCCCCCCTCCTCTTCATCTCAGCTCCGAGCCACCCCCCTACTGAACATGAGGGTCCTTACCCCCGTCCTTGCTCAATATTTCTCCATAGCACATCTTCTAACATACACTGTTTTACTTTATTTATCTTTTATTGTCCTCAAACAAAATGTGAGCTCCATGAAGGTGAATTCCTCTGTAAACTAGAAGTTGGACAAACTTTCCTAAATATGATTTGAAATCCAGATGCAATAAGGGGAAGTACTGACAAAAAAAATAAAAGAAACTTTTACATGGTTAAAAAAAAAAAGCAAAGTAAGAAGAAATGACAAATTGGGGGGAAATGTTCGCAGTTTATAATGTAAAAGGGTGTGTGTGTGTGTGTGTGTGTAGTGTCAAAGTGGAAAAGAAAAATTCCAAGTCCATGGAAAAATGGGCAAAATATATGAATGGACAGTTCTCAGAAAATATGCTCAAACTCTGTAAGAGAAAAGCAAATTAAAACCCCACTTTGATACATTTCTCACCTACCAGACTTGGAAAAAGGAAACCTATAATTTTGGCAGCTCCCCCTGTTGGTAAGGCTATGGGAAACAGCACTCTGATACATCAGTGGATGTGCAATATGGAATATCTGTGGGATAATCTCCAGCAAAACTCTATAAGCATTTATTGGACTTCCCTGGTGGCGCAGTGGTTAAGAATCCGCCTGCCAATGCAGGGGACATTGGTTCGAGTCCTGGTCCAGGAAGATCCCACATGCCACGGAGCGACTAAGCCCGTGCGCCACAAGTACTGAGCCTGCTCTCTAGAGCCCGTGAGCCACAACTACTGAGCCCGTGTGCTGCAACTACTGAAGCCCGCGCGCTTAGAGCCCATTCTCCGCAACAAGAGAAGCCACCGCAATGAGAAGCCTGCGCACCGCAACAAAGAGTAGTCCCCGCTCGCCGCAACTAGAGAAAGCCCGCGCGCAGCAACGAAGACCCAACACAGCTAAAATAAATAAATAAAATTAATAAAACCCAAAAAATAATAATAAAAGGTTTTTTTAATTTAAAAAAAAACCATATAAGCATTTACTCTTTGCCCAGACAATGCTACTTATAGGAATCTATCCCGAAGACATACTGGGTGAAATAAAAGTTGTGAGACCTTGTACAAAACAACTAGATCATATTCTTCCGGAAGTGGGGGTACAGTGGGGATTGTTTCAGATTAAAAGAGACATGACAACCAAATGCAATGCAAAACCTTGATTGAATCAGGGTGGGGTGTTTTAAGTTTTTTTGTTTGAAGCATTTGAGTTTGAAAGTACATTTTGGGGGATTATTTTGGTTTGGAGGATTGTTTTTTGTGGGGTTTGGGTTTTTTTTTTAATATTTATTTGGCTGCACCAGGTCTTAGTTGTGGCATGTGGGATCTAGTTCCCTGACCAGGGATGAAACCTGGGTCCCCCCGCATTGGGAGTGAGAGTCAGCCACTGGACCACCTGGGAAGTCCTGAAAGTACATTAAAAAAATTTTTTTTTAATTTAATTTATTTTTGGGTGCGTTGGGTCTTCATTGCTGCAGGCGGGCTTTCTCTGGTTGCGGCGAGCAGGGGCTGCTCTTCACTGCAGTGGCTTCTCTTGTTGCGGAGCACGGGCTCTAGGCGTGTGGGCTTCAGTAGTTGTGGCTTGGGGGTTCCAGAGTGCAGGCTCAGTAGTTGTGGCGCACGGGCTTAGTTGCTCCGCGGCCTGTGGGATCCTCCCAGACCAGGGCTCAAACCCGTGTCCCCTGCATTGGCAGGCGCATTCTTAACGACTGCACCACCAGGGAAGTCCCGCGAAAGTACATTTTTGAGTCAACTGGGGAAATTTGAATATGAGAAATGAGAGATTGGTATATTGGATGATACTGTATCTTTATAAAATTTTTTTGGTGTGATAATGGTATCGTGGTTAAGTGGGAGAATGTTCTTAGAGAATATGTGTTGAAGTATTAAGGATGATGTCTGCAACCTACTTTCAAATAGTCTTATTGTTCATAATAACACTGATTTTTTTTATTTTGGTAAAATACATAGTTTAAAATTTTGAGACCCAACATCATATATTTTGAAATTATATATTAGACTAAAACAAATATGTAGCTATGCTAATGTTACTGGGGACTAAGTTTTTAATGCAAATGAAAAGAGATACACGAGACTTCCCTGGTGGTCCAGTGGCTAGAACTCTGGGCTCCTAGTACAGGGAGCCCAGGTTCGCTCCCTGGTCGGGGAACTAGATCCCACATGCGGCAGCTGAGAGTTCGCATGCCGCAACTAAAAATCCCACATGCTGCAGCTAAAAGATCCCGCATGCCGCAACCGAGGATCCCGCACGTGGCGGTGAGGACCCCACCTGCCGCAACTAAGACCCGGCACAGCCAAATAAATAAATAAATATTTTTAAAAAGAAGAAGAAAAGAGGGCTTCCCTGGTGGCGCAGTGGTTGAGAATCTGCCTGCTAATGCAGGGGACACGGGTTCGAGCCCTGGTCTGGGAAGATCCCACATGCCACGGAGCAGCTGGGCCCGTGAGCCACAATTGCTGAGCCTGCGCGTCTGGAGCCTGTGCCCCGCGACGGGAGGGGCCGCGATAGAGAAAGGCCCGCGCACCGCGATGAAGAGCGGTCCCCGCACCGCGATGAAGAGTGGCCCCCGCTTGCCGCAACTGGAGAAAGCCCTCGCACGAACCGAAGACCCAACACAGCCAAAAATAAAAATAAATAAATAAATAAATAAAATCAAGTAAAACTTTAAAAAAAAAAAGAAGAAGAAAAGAGATACAAATATGAAATCAAAGAAGTAATACCCTGTAATCTTTCATTTGAATTGGAAATATTAGAATGAACTCATGGGGTTTTCTCTTTCTAAACTATATATATAATACGTATAATAAATATATATAAATATGTATTATATATATATATATATATATATATTTCCCTAGCTAAGTCCACGGAAAAGCTCTACATATGACAACGCAGTAACAATGAGCAACCCTAGTGCCCAGGTTGTGGCCTCTAAATACCATTTCTGACTCAAAGGAACCAGGGATCCTTGGGGAAGTAGCTGATTCTAGGTCTGGGGCAGGAAATGTGCAAAATGAGTATGAAGCATTTTGTACCAGAGAGCAAGGACGTCCTCCAAAACTACTGGGATTGAGTCAAAAGGACTCAGGAGTCAGTATGAAGGCGTAGCCACTGGCTAAAAATGTGACATTTTGAGCAGCAATTAGAGTGACTGCAATGGGGACTTCCCTGGTGGTCCAGTGGTAAAGAATCCGCCTTGCAATGCAGGGGACGCGGGTTTGAACAAAGATCCCACATGCCGCAGGGCAACTAAGCCCGCGTGCCACAACTATAGAGCCCACGCGCCTCAACTAGAGCCCGCGTGCCACAAACTACAGAGCCCACATGCTCTGGAACCCATGCGTCACAACTACAGAGCCCACATGCCCTGGAGCCTGTGTGCCCCAACTAGAGAGAGAAAACCCACATGCCACAACTAGAGAGAAGCCCGCACACCACAAGGAAGAGCCCGCGCGCCACAACAAAAGATCTCGCATGCCTCAGTGAAGATCCCACATGCCGCAACTAAGACCTGATGCAGCCAAAAAAATAAATATAAATAAATAAATAATAAATAAATAAATCTTTAAAAAAAAGAATGACTGCAATGACTTGAAGCACATAAATATGTTTGAAAATGTCAGTTCATATTGATATTCAAACACACATTCCTCACTGGTCACCTTTGAAGGGTGTTAGTAACCAACTCATTTCTTTCCCCCCGCCAACATAAAATAGGGAAAGAATCAAGCATTTTCTGTCTTCTTTCCTGTATGTGAACAAGTAACCCAATTCCTGATGAGGACGTTTATAAAAGTCACTAATAATTTCAGAGAGAATGATAAAATTCGAAAACCACTATCTTCCATATGTTAATAAGTAATAGATACAGGTAATGATGATCAAGTGCTGCTAAAACTATTAATGGAAAGGTTGATTGAGCTTTTTAAAATGGATGGAACAGGATCACACTGCTGATCAATCTTGGCATCGCCAAAGGAGGACAACCAGATACCATGTGCTCCTGATGGGATACAGTAGGATTACCTCTTAAGTATTCTTCTACCAAATTAAACCTAAATCTAACCAAGCTTCTGTTACTGCAATAAATAAGAAAGGGAGAGGAGGCAGTGAGGAACAAGTGAAACAACATAATTAGTTAAATCCAAAATGTGAGACGTCCTATAGGACAATTGATGAGTTTCTGCAACAAATAGAAGACAAAAAAAGAGAGGGTGGGGGGGAGAAAGAGAAAGAAAAGAGGGAGGGAGGAAGAAAAAGGCAGGAGAAGGGAAATTTTCGGGTTAAAAAAAGACTTTAATAGGATTTTAAAAGCTGGAACAATTTGAGCAACAAAATAACTAAAGTGGTATTGTATAATAACCGAAAGTACAGAATATCCATGAGTCCATACTGATACAAGTGATTTAATAACGAAATAAAGGGGGTAGAATAGACATCCCCTGTGCAAAAGAATTCCAAATAATTTATGTAGATATCTCACTCTCACGGAGGTGGAGCTTAACTACTCCACCCCTTAAGTATGGGCTGTGCATAGTAACTTCCTTCCAAAGAGCATGAAAAGAGAGTTTTTAATTTTTTTATATAAATTTATTTATTTGTTTGTTTGTTTATTTTTGGCTGGGTTGGGTCTTCGTTGCTGTGCGCGGGCTCTCCTCTAGTTGCGGCGAGCGGGGGCTGCTCTTCGTTGCGGAGCGCGGGCTTCTCATTGCGGTGGCTTCTCTTGTTGAGGAGCACAGGCTCTAGGCACGCGGGATCAGTAGTTGTGGCTTGCGGGTTCTAGAGCGCAGGCTCAGTAGTTGCGGCGCACGGGCTTAGTTGCTCCGCGGCATGTGGGATCTTCCTCGACCAGGGCTCAAACCCGTGTCCCCTGCACTGGCAGGCGGATTCTTTTTTTTTTATTTATTTTAACATCTTTATTGAAGTATAATTGCTTTACAATGTTGTGTTAGTTTCTGCTGTATAACAAAGTGAATCAGCTATATGCATATATATATCCCTATATTCCCTCCCTCTTACATCTCCCTCCCACCCTCCCTATCCCACCCCTCTAGATGGTCACAAAGCACCGAGCTGATCTCCCTGTGCTATGCAGCTTCTTCCCACTAGCTATCTATTTTACATTTGGTAGTGTGTATATGTCAATGCTACTCTATCACTTCATCCCAGCTTAACCTTCCCCTTCCCTGTGTCCCTCAAGTCCATTCTCTACATTTGCGTCTTTATTCCTGTCCTGCCCCTAGGTTCATCAGAACCTTTTTTTTTTTTAAGATTCCATATATATGTGTTAGCATATGGTATTTGTTTTTCTCTTTCTGACTTACTTCACTCTGTATGACAGACTCTAGGTCCATCCACCTCACTACAAATAACTCAATTTCGTTTCTTTTTATGGCTGAGTAATATTCCATTGTATATATGTGCCACATCTTCTTTATCCATTCATCTGTCGATGGACACTTAGGTTGTTTCCACGTCCTGGCTATTGTAAATAGTGCTGCAATGAACATTGTGGTACATGACTCTTTTTGAATTATGGTTTTCTCAGGGTATATGCCCAGTAGCCGATTGCTGGGTCATATGGTAGTTCTATTTCTAGTTTTTTTTTTTAATTTTTATTTATTTGTTTATTTATTTATGGCTGTGTTGGGTCTTCGTTTCTGTGCGAGGGCTTTCTCTAGTTGCGGCAAGTGGGGGCCACTCTTCATCGCGGTGCGCGGGCTCTCTTGTTGCAGAGCACAGGCTCCAGACGCGCAGGCTCAGTAATTGTGGCTCACGGGCCTAGTTGCTCCGCGGCATGTGGGATCTTCCCAGGCCAGGGCTCGAACCCGTGTCCCCTGCATTGGCAGGCAGACTCTCAACCACTGCGCCACCAGGGAAGCCCTATTTTTAGTTTTTTAAGGAACCTCCATACTGTTCTCCATAGTGGTTGTATCAATTTACATGCCCACCAATAGTGCAAGAGGGTTCCCTTTTCTCCACACCCTCTCCAACATTTACTGTTTGTAGATTTTTTGATGACGGCCATTCTGACTGGTGTGAGGTGATACCTCATTGTAGTTTTGATTTGCATTTCTCTAATGATTAGTGATGTTGAGCCTCTTTTCATGTGTTTGTTGGCAATCTGTATATCTTCTTCGGATAAATGTCTATTTAGGTCTTCTGGCCATTTTTGGATTGGGTTGTTTTTTTTATATTGAGCTGCATGAGCTGGCAGGCAGATTCTTAACAACTGCACCACCAGGGAAGCCCAGGGAGTTTTTAAAAAGTAATTTTATAGTAAAGAAATCTGACAAGTGCTACTTCAGGAGATCAAAGTTAACAATAATAATTCAGGTTGATAGTATGTACCCTTGGTATGATATGATGAAAATTGCACTTTACCTCTGTGGTCTCCCCCCCCCAAAAAAAAAGCATAACCCCAGCCTAATAATGAGAAAAACATCAGACAGATCCCAAATGAGGAACATTCTACAAATTACGTGACCAGTACTCCTCAAAACTATGAAAGTCACGAAAAAGTAAGAGTAGGAAATTGTCACTGGCAAGAAGAGCCTAACGAAACATGACAACTAAATGTTATGTGTTATCTTGGATGGGATGCTTAAACAGAAAAGAGATTAGGTAAACACTAGGAAAACTGAATAAAGTATGGACTCTAGTTAATAATCATTTTTTTAAGGCATCCTATTCTTTTCTTATAACATCTCTAGCACAGAAGCAAACAAAGTATTTTAACAAAGCATTCATTTATGCTGATTCAAACTGGAGCTTCAAGAAACCAAGGCAAGCGGTAACATTAAGTTTTGGTTTTGCTTTTATTTATTTATATATTTATTTATTTATTTTTGGCTGCGTTGGGTCTTCGTCGCTACACGCGGGCTTTCTCTAGGGCTTTCTCTAGTTGCGGGAAGCGGGGGCTACTCCTTGTTGCGGTGCGCGGGCTTCTCATTGCAGTGGCTTCTCTTGTTGCAGAGCACAGGCTCTAGGCGAGCGGGCTTCAGTAGTTGTGGTGCACAGTCTTCAGTAGTTGTGGCTCGCGGGCTCTAGAGCGCAGGCTCAGTAGTTGTGGCTCACGGGCTTTGTTGCTCCATGGCATGTGGGATCTTCCCAGACCAGGGCTCAAACCTGTGTCCCCTGCATTGGCAGGCGGATTCTTAACCACTGCGCCACCAGGAAAGTCCCCTGTATAAAGACATTTTGAGGCAGGGAAAATTGAACTCAGTCTGGGTGTTAGATGATACTAAGATACCCATTTTCTTGGGTGTGAAACTGCTGTTTTTGTTTTGTTTCCTTTTAAATACTCCTTGTGTTAGAAAGACATCATGAAGCAATTATGGGTGAACTGATAGACGTCTGGAATTTGCTATAATGTAAAGCAAAAAAATAAAATAAGTATAGACGAAACAAGAAGGGTAGAATATTAGTAATTGTTGAGAGGTACGTGGATGTTCATTATATTATTCTCCCTACTGTTGTGTAATTTTGAAAATATTCATAAAACATTTTGAGGACTAAAAAAAAAGGAGGGGTCAGCTGTGTCCCTAGAAAGCACAGACACCGAAACTATACACGTGACCTTCTGAGGTGACGCATTTGACTGTCTCTCGGCCTTTGCATGAACTGTATTCCTCCTACCCAGAATCTCTCTCATTTTTATCTAGCAGAAGTTTTCAGACGTCACCTCCTCCAGGAAGCCTGAGTCAGGCACCTCATCTGAGCTTCCCACATCATGTCCCTGGTTTTTCTGGGACTCACTGTCTGGTAGCGTGTCCGTCTACCCCAGAGTGGGCGACCACGGCCCCCAGCTATATCCAGCCTCGTCCAGCCCTGGGATGATTCAGATTTCAGTGTGTTTTAAATCTTCCGGAACGGGCCTCGCGGTGGCAAGGGCGGGACCTCCGAACTTTCCTGAGTTCTTAAAGATCAAGTTTCCACTTCAGGAACGGGGACAACTGACTTCACAGCACTCTCATTAGCCCGTGTTCCTCCATGAAGGCGTGGCTGTCTCGCTCGGCTGCACTCTCATAGACTCAGATTCTTCCGTAAAACTCGTTTTTCCGGCACTCTGATTGGCCTATATTCCTCCTTGGGGCGGGCCCTTCGGGTGTGGCGGGTTCTCATTGGCCCTCGATCCCCGTTGGCGAGCCCCGTTGGCGCATGATGTCATGTACCGGCGCTCATCAATTTCGCTGAGACGTCATCCGCTGGCGCCCACCCTGACGAAGCCAGAGAGTACACAGCGGAACCGGCGGAGGCGACTGAGCTAAGGCGGTAGTAGCGGCGACAACGACGGCAGCAGCGATGGCCGGGGCGGGGCCAGCCCCGGGACTCCCGGGTGCAGGAGGACCTGTGGTCCCGGGCCCTGGTGCTGGCATCCCGGGCAAGAGCGGCGAGGAACGGTTGAAGGAGATGGAGGCGGAGATGGCCCTGTAAGGCCCGCGACAGGGCGCGATAAGAGCCGTCCCACAGCCAGAGCCCTGGACCCTCCAGGCCACGATAGGCCCGACATATGGCTCTGTCTTGGGGAAATGGGACTTTCGGGATTGTGGGGGCGGGAGTAAGAAGGAGAGCTTGGCAGGGGTGAAGGCGCTGTCGCGATATACCCAGCGTTCCAGAATTGGTGCAAGGTCCTGAGCTGTGGTGTCTGTCCTGCCCCCCCCCCCAGGTTTGAGCAGGAAGTTCTGGGGGCTCCAGTTACAGGAATCCCAACTGCTGTGCCTGCGGTGCCCACCGTCCCCACGGTAGAAGCAATGCAAGTCCCAGCAGCTCCTGTGATCCGCCCAATTATCGCCACCAACACATACCAGCAGGTACGGCTGAACTAACGCATATAATAGAGCACGTTGCCTCTGAACACAGTGTTTGTATATAGAGAGCTATTAACATGTTGGCTTGTTGATTAATTAGTGTGACAAATATTTCAGGTGCCGGGCACTGAGGACACAGTAGTGACTAAGACAAACAATATTTCTGCCCTTTGGGAGCTTTTATTCTAGATCATGTTGGCCAGTAGAAATTTCTGCAATAATGGAAATGTTTTGTATTTATTTAAAATTCATATTAAAGTTAAATAGTTCCTCAGTCTCATTAGTCACGTTCAAGTGCTCCATAGCTAAGTATATATGAGTAGTGAAGAGAGAGACTACTAAAAAGAGAACAAGTAAATGAAACTTGTTCATTCTCTCAACAGATAATTTTCCAGTGCCTTTTCTGCGCTAGGCACTATTCTAGACACTAGGCATATAGCAGAGAACAAAACAGAAAAACAATCACTACCTTTTAGGAGTTTACATTTTACTACTGAGAGACAGGTCCAAGTAGAGTAAAAAGGGCAGAGGTTTATCAGCGCGATCTGGGAAGGCCTTTCTGAGGAGGTGACATTTACGGAAAGATGTAAAGGGCATGATGGAGGGAACCAGGCAGATATCCAGGGGAAGAGTATTCCCAGCAGAGAGAACTGCCAATGCAAAGGCCATGAGGTAGGTGCATACCTGACATGTTCAAGGACCAGCAGGGAGAATAGTGTGGCTGGAATGCAGTGAGCAAGGGAGAGGGTGGGAGGAGATCAGCACAGAGAGGTGATAGAGACAGATCTAGTAGGACCTTGTTGGTCATCATAAGGACCTTGGTTTTTACTCTGAGATGGGAAGCAGTTGAAGGGTTTTGAGCAGTGGGGTGATGTGATCCAACTTAGATGTCACCAGGGTCACTCTGGCTGTGTTTGGAGGACAGACTGTAGGGGGCCAGGGCAGAATCAAGGAGTCTGAGGAAGAGGCTACCATAATACTCTAGGCAAGAGATAATGGTGGCTTGGACCAGGGTGGTGGCACGGGAGAGAAGGAGGACACGCTAGACATAATTTCAGGTAGTGCTAAGTGCTTTGGGGAAGATGAAGCAGGATGATGAGAGAAGTTGCAACTGGGAGGGGCTAAGGACACCTTCGGCTAGTGTGATCCCAAAAGCCTCTCTGAAAAGTGATGTTTTAGCTGAGACCTAAAGTTTGATAGATAGCCACAGAGTGCAAAGAATGAAACCCTTGGCCTCCCAGGTGAGCCTGCCAGGGCAGCTTGGGGGCACTGAATCAGGCCCCTCACCCCAGCCTCCCCTCCAACAGGTCCAACAGACTCTGGAAGCCCGAGCAGCTGCTGCAGCCACAGTGGTTCCTCCCATGGTGGGTGGCCCACCTTTTGTGGGCCCAGGTAAGTAAGGAGTGGTGGAGTGAGGGCGGCAGTGTGGTGAAAAAGGGATGCCTGGGACTCTCCTCCAACCATCCTCATCTCTCCCCTCCCAACAGTTGGCTTTGGTCCTGGTGATCGGAGTCACCTGGACAGTCCAGAGGCTCGAGAAGCCATGTTCCTGCGGCGAGCAGGTAGGTCTGGGGCCAGGAAATCCCACATTTCACCAAGCACTCTTGTTTCAACTACTTCACCCTCTCCATTTCATCCCCATGATGTCATCGTCTTTCTAAAGCATAAACCTGATCGTGTACTTTGTCAGTTTGGCATTAGTAAGGCTTCACTTGATCACTGCAAACCAACCCCCTTACTGTCACTCCTAATCCTTACCCTTTGCTGTGTTTCTTCATAGCACTTCATGCTTTAGAACAGTTGTACAATTTATTTATTATGGTTATCATCTTTTGCTTTCTCTAAAATATAAGGTCCATGCCAGCTAGTAAGTATTACATGCTCTGTTGATGGGATGGACAAACCATCAAACAAGCACCTGTGCTCCTCACCTGGCAGTCAAGACCCTACATCACCCAGCCCCTTGCAGAGAGAGATCCCCATTTCCTCCTCAGGAGCCCCAAACATTGCTGGGATATACCAGCAAGGCTCTTGTTGAGGTCCCTTCTCTCCCCTGCTCATTGTCACCCAACTTTAATCTTCAAAAACCTATCAACTAAACCCAAGTCAAGCTAACCAAAGTCAACTAAAATCTGTCCTCTCCACAGGTCACTCACTCTTACTTTGTGTTGTTGAGATGACCTTTATACACACAATTTTTGTGACATTAGTATTTCCTTACGTGTATGAAAAGGATATGTGTTCTGTAAAGTTCTGGTATGATCTCTGTTAGATCGTACTTGTTAATTGTGCTACTTAAATCCTGTTACACTTTTTTATCTGATACCTGAGAAGGTTTAACACCTCCTGCGCTTTAGTATGGTTTTGATCAAAGTGCGTATCTGACCTAGTCCCCTGCCCAGCTTCCATCCCTGCTGTGGCTGCCCAGTGCCCTCCAGAGGACATACGCGGTTCAGCCAACAAGACTGCTTGGACGCCTGCTGACCCCTTGACCATTCGCCTATGATGCTCTCCAACTCTAACTTCCTCTATTACGATCACACTAAACTGAAAAGGGAAAAATTTTTTGTTTATAAATGTTCTCCTTGCTAGTAATATTTCCAAACTCACCCTTTGCCTGACCAACTCTTCATTATCCTTTGGGTCTCAGCTCACAGGTCCCTTTCTCCAGGAAGCCTTCTCTAGTCCGCCTGGCGTAGGTCTTCTGAGCTCCCACTGCTTCCTGGGCTCCCCACTCCCAGCCTCCATCACCCTGCCTGGGCTTTCCCCCATCCCAGCCCTGATCGCTCTGGCTGTCACTCTGGTGATAGGTCTGCTCTCTCCTACTCTGGACCAGGAGCTCCCTTAGAGCCCTTGGTCTTTGGTGTGTCCCTAGCATTGCACAGGACAGGGCCAGGCCCAGAGGAAATCATCAGTGGTAAGTTTTTGGTGAATGAACAAATGAAAAGAACCCTACATCTCCCAGAAGGCTCCCCAGGCTATTCTCCAGATTTCTTGGTTCTGAGAGTACCCACAAGCACACACCTTGCCCCAAGTGCCCCAGTCCCCCTTGACACACACCCCCATCTCTCCCACAGCTGCGGCCCCCCAGAGGGCCCCTATTCTGCATCCAGCCTTCATCCCTCACGTGCTGCAGAGAGCAGGTGAGGGGGCCAGGGTCACCATCCTGCCACGTAACTCCTCCCCAAGCCCTCCGATTTCCCCACTAACACCCTGACAGATTCTGCTCTTTCTTCTACAGCAGGTGGTCCTCGTCCTATGGCTCTGCGTCCCCCTCACCAGGCCCTCGTGGGCCCCCCTCTGCCTGGCCCCCCTGGACCACCTATGATGCTGCCACCGATGGCTCGGGCCCCAGGGCCCCCTCTGGGCTCCATGGCTGCTCTGAGGCCTCCTCTGGTGAGTGTGGACAGGGAACTGAGGGTCAGAGGTGCAGTGGGCAGAGAGATCCTCATCCTGGCCGGTGGGCTGTGTCTACCAAGTCTGCCTTTCCCGTGGCTTTTCATGTCTCTGCCTTCTCACTCTCTGACTTTGTCTCTGTCTTTCCCTCTTTCCTTCTGTGGCCGTATCTTTCTGTTTTTCTTCTTTTTGTAAGGAAAGTATAGAGAGAAAACACAAGTTACAGGTGTACTTCTCTCTCTGTATCTCTATTTTTCCTTTGATTGTCTCTGTTTTTCTGTCTTCGTGTCTTTTTTTGTCCCTGTGTCTGTCTGTCTCTCTGCCTGTGTTTCTCTATCCCTGTGTTTGTCTCTAACTAGAGACTCCTTTCCCTGTCTAGGTGTCTCTTGCCTGCTCTCTGGCGCCCAGGCCCTTGCTCTGTTGTATAGGATGTAGGTGGGAGTGAGGTCTGAGCCTGTGATCTGGCCCCCCTCACGCCCTCCTTTTGCCTACAGGAAGAGCCAGCAGCACCCCGAGAGCTGGGCCTCGGCCTGGGGTTGGGCCTGAAAGAGAAGGAGGAGGCTGTGGTGGCGGCAGCGGCCGGGCTGGAGGAGGCTGGCGCAGCGGTGGCCGTGGGGGCAGGGGGCACCCCAGCTGGCCCTGCAGTCATTGGGCCCAGCCTGCCACTGGCCCTGGCCATGCCTCTGCCCGAGCCTGAGCCCCTGCCCCTGCCGCTGGAAGTTGTGCGAGGCCTACTGCCCCCGCTGCGCATTCCTGAGCTCCTGTCCCTGCGTCCGAGACCCCGGCCCCCTCGGCCTGAGCCACCCCCTGGCCTCATGGCTCTTGAGGTAGGCAGGGAGCAGAGCAGTGGGGGCACAGAAAGGGCTGGTTGGGCAGACAGGAGCCCAGGGGCTTCTTCACGCAGAAACACGTGTCATCTTCTATCTGTGGAGGTAGGAGGGACCCAGGAAATTGGAGGGGTTGGGAGGACGTGGGGAAGAGGGAGGCAGACACACACACCTGACACCCAGCGGCACATCCAGTGCCCCAGCTATGGAGGCGGGAGGACCGGGCGGGCAGAGGAAAGTGGGAGAACATGAAGCGGGCAGACGGGTCCAGCAGACTCCAGCATCAAGCCCTTTGCACCCCATCCCTTTCCTCTGCAGGTCCCAGAACCTCTAGGTGAGGACAAGAAGAAAGGAAAGCCAGAGAAATTGAAACGCTGCATTCGCACAGCAGCTGGGAGCAGCTGGGAGGACCCCAGCCTGCTGGAGTGGGATGCAGGTAAGCGGGCTCGAGTGCGGGGTCTGTGCTGCTCCACCAAGCGGAGGCGACCCAGGTAACTGCACACCCCTCTGCAGGGCAGCACTGTTGTTAGCCCACCTCGGGGCGAGCCAGACTAGGATACCGGGGGCAGGCCCTCGCCCGGCCACTGAACAGAACTTGGTGGAGGGGATTGGCGCCTAGGGCCTTCTGGCCTCTGTGTCATTCATGAGGGGCCTGGCTTGCTAAAAGTGAAAGAGCATTCTTTTGTCTCCTAACTTTTTATGAAAAATTTTAAATACTGAACTGCACAGTTAACAACTATATATCTACCACCTAGATTCAGCGATTAACACTTTGCTGTATTCACTTTAACTCTCCAAGTGTTTGTATCTTTTTGGTTTTTGCTCAGTCATTTGAAGTAAATTATAAATGAAGTTATCACTTCACTCCTAAATACTTCAGTATTCATCTCCTAAGAAAAGTGATATTTTCTTTCATATCATTACACGATTAACACATCTAAGAAAATTAACAATAATTCTGTGGCATCTCATATTCTGTTTATATTCATATTTTCCCAGTTGTCCCCAAACTATATTATAGCTGTTTTTCCCCTGAACGAGGATACATGCAGTTTTGTGTCACTAGATTATTTTTTAATGAGAATTGTCTCCTTCCCACTGCTTTGTCTTATGTGTAATAGTTTTTTGAAGTGTTCAGACTGGTTGGTTTGTAGAAGGTCCCACCCTCTAAGTTTGTCAGATTATTTCTGCCTGGGGTAAACTAACTTGTTCTCAAAGGGTGTCCTCAGTCACCACCAGAGCTATGGGGCAACCACAGTGGTAGCCAAGGAGAGGGGCCTACCTCCCATCCTAGTCCTTGACTTCTGCCTCTTTCCCTGGGACCGTCTACCCACCCCAGGCCAGAGCCATGGCAGCGCCGGCCCAGATGTGGCCAGTGCAGGCTGTAGGCCCTAGTTCTGTGACCTTGGGCAAGTCACTTAGCCCTTCAAGTTTCATTTTCCTCATCTCCAACAAGGGGATGGTAATAGTATATGCTCATGGGGGAAGGGATTCTTTGGGCTTGAGCACATTTGGTCGAGGCTCAGGCCCAGCCCAGGGGATATGTCCAGGAATGGCAGCTGAAGTTGGCCTTGGAGAAGAATCAGGCAGTATGTTCAGGTTTCAGGGACTCAAGAGGGATTAGAGTGGGCTTTGCAGAGGAAGCAGAGCTGAGGAACGATGAAGTCTGTGGTACCGGGGTGCCATTATGGGAGCCAGTGGGTGTCAGGCGCCCAGGGAATGTCCATGGGGAGGTGTTCAGGAGACCAAAGGATGCTGTGGGCTTAGAGGACAGGCCAGGGCTGGGATGACGAAGGTAGGGGCTTCATCGTGGGAATGGGTGAGCTGGCCCTGGGCTGGGGCAGGGCAGGGCAGTTAGTTAAAAGTGAGGACTGTGGAGCCAGATGCCTGAGTTCTTGTCCCAGCTCTGCCGCTTCCTGATTAACTTGGGGTGGGTGACTTGACCTCTCTGTGCCTTGGTGTAAAGGGTTGTTGAGAGTGCCAGTTGTGTTAAAACCTCATGGGTGCTCAGCAGAGAGCCTAGCACAGGGTAAATACTATACAGGCATTGGCTGTTATGACCAAGAGGGCCCCAGGCAGAGACTGCTGGGCATACAGAGGAAGAGGGCTTGGTGATGTTTCCAGAGAAGGTGGGGTCATTTAGATAAGACTGGGCCAGACATCTGTATCCTCTGACCTCCTCTCTCCCAACCCCAGATGACTTCCGAATCTTCTGTGGGGATCTGGGCAATGAGGTGAATGATGACATCTTGGCACGAGCCTTCAGCCGCTTCCCATCCTTCCTTAAGGCTAAGGTGATCCGCGACAAGCGCACGGGCAAAACCAAGGGCTATGGCTTCGTCAGCTTTAAGGACCCCAGCGACTATGTGCGCGCCATGCGTGAGATGAATGGTGGGTGCAGCCTTCCCTGGGGTCAGTGGGCATGGCAGGCATCTGGCCTGAGCCTGACCCCAAGCCTGACCATGAACCCTCCCTCCCACAGGGAAGTATGTGGGCTCACGCCCCATCAAGCTGCGCAAGAGCATGTGGAAGGACCGGAACCTGGACGTGGTGCGCAAGAAGCAAAAGGAGAAGAAGAAATTGGGCCTGAGATAGGGTCTGTGGCTGGGCACCCGCTCCCACCCGGCCGGGCGCTGGCTCCTCCCCACAGTTCTTTGGAAAATCCTCAACTATCCACCCACCCATCCTCCCCAAAACCAGTTTCAATAAATTTACATTCATTTCCATCCTTGGCTAGGCTTGGAAGCACTCTTTGGGGGGCAGGGCTTAGCATCCCCCACTCTGGGAATAGTGGGGAGCCTTGAAAGTTTACTCAGACGAACATGCAGATGGGCATTTTTCGGTCCCTGCTGCATGCCCCTTACATCTTCTTGAAACCTCTTAAGTGCATGTCCAGTGCAGCCTGTTCCACAGAGGAGGAAGTAGAGGCTTAGGGCAAGGCCGAAGCCAAGCAGACGCTCAAACCTGTGGTCTTCTGACTCCACCCTGTGTTCTCAGCACCAAGATAAGGGGGTCTTCTGGGCCCTGCCCTTCTGGAGCTCACAGCCTTCCAGGCTTTCATCCATTCAGCAGACTCTCATCAAGGGCCTGGACAGTGCTGGGGACACAATGGTGACTTAAACAGCCACAGGCCCTGTTCCCTCCAAGTTCATGGTCCAGTGGCAGAAGATAGGGCCGTAGCCGGACAGTCACAGCCCAGAGTGATCAGGGTTGGGATGGAAGCCATCCTGGGAGTCAGGGAGGGGCTTCCTCAAGGCACTGGCCACTTCTGAGACTGTCTCATTCTCTTCCTGTCGTTCTCTCTCCTAGTCTCTGCAGTTGTCACCCTCTAGGTCTCTGAGACTGTTTTCTAGTTTCTTCACTCTGCCAAAATCCAGCCAACTTCTGCTCTATCTCTTTGAGTGTTTCTCTGTGTCTCCTCTGTTTCTCTGTGAGTGCCCCTCTGTTTCTTGTCTCTAAGTGTATCTCTCTGAGTCTCTCTTCTCTCTCTGCATCTGTAAGTCTCTCCCCAACTCCTATTTCCCAGCTCCACGCTTGTCTCTGCCTGTCTGAAGAAGTGTCCATGCAGGAACTTGAATGCCAAACTGGGAGCTTAGACTTTACCCTGAAAGCAGCCAGCCTTGAGAAGTTGAGACAAAGTTCAAGCAGGGGACTAGCATCACAGATCTGCACTTCAGAAGAATCTGGGGTTCTGGAAGGAGGCTGGAGCAGTGACCAGGCAAAGGAGGGAGATGGCATGGGGAGGGGATGAGGGCCTCCCTGGGACACAGCCATCAGAACCCCTGATTGGGAAAGGGCTTGGGAGGGAGGGGAGAAACAATGGCAAGGCTTCTCAGGGAAGCCAGTTACCCAGGAAAGGTGTCAAATTTCCTCAGTTCCTGTCTCCCTCCCTTACTACCCCCTCTGACGTCACATTTTCCAGTCTGGTTAGAGGGGTGAGGGCCTCCCATCAATGACAGGAAGTACCCTTCAGCCCCCTGCCACCTGGGCTGGACCACCCAGCTCCAGAACCCTCAAACCCCATCCCCACATCACTAGCCCTCCCTACTCCTGAGCCTCTTCTATTCACTGCAGGCAAAGGAGGAGATGGAAAGAGGAATGATTTCAGAAAGGCGGGTTTTAAATGTGTGCATTTAAGTCCTGAGGGGAGAGAGAAAAAGATCAATGGGGTTGAGAGACAGAGGGACCAAAATGGAGGGGATGTAGTGAGCAGACAGAGAGGTGGGGAGGGAGACAGGAAGAGACGAGAACTGTGGGTCTGAGGCAGTACAATGGGAAGGCAGATGGGGAAAAAACCCAGGGAGGGAAAGAGATGGAAACAGATAAGGAGATAGGGAGAGAGATAAGAACACTTAAAGACAGGTGGGGAGGGACTGAGACATCAGAAGAGACTTGGGGGAATTCCCTGGGGTCCAGTGGTTAGGACTCCTCGCTTTCACCGCTGAGGGCGCAGGTTCAATCCCTGGTCAGAGAACTAAGATCCCACAAGCTGTGAGTGTGGCCAAAAAAAAGTTACTGCAGTCAGGCCTGGTACAACAGAGACCCAGGGCCAGGGACGTCAACCCAGGGCAGAGAGACATGGGGAGACAGATACATACAGACAGGAGAGAGGCCAGCTTCAGGAAGAGGAGGCTCCAGGCCTGGTGGGGCACAGCTGGTGGAGACTCCTTTCAGACCCCTGGGTTAGATGGATGGAGGGACCGGTGATGCCCGAGGGCTCTGTGGTTCAACCAGCGCTGGGTCCAATCCCAGGAGCCCCACAACCACCCACTGTGTGACCTAGTAAGTTGCTCTTCCCATCGAGGCCCAGCTTCCCTCGTGTAACAAAGAAGGGCAGTGCCCACACCCCCCACTCCTCCCACCCCCAGAATGGCAAGTGGTTAGTGATTGAACTGGGTGAATACTGGAAACGGCCCATATTATAGAGGTTATTTTTAATGGTAAATATTTACTTATCAATATTGCAGGATGGGTACAAGCACAGGCTCTGAAGCCAAGCTACCAGGGTTTAGGGTTGCCAGATTTAGGAAATAAAAATACAGGGCACCTAGTTAAATTTGAACTTAAGACAACAAATAATTTTTTGGTATAACTGTGTCCCAAATATTGCACGTGTGTACGTACATGTCGCAAGTATACACGGTTTGTTTTTTTGCTGAAGCATTGGAAACAAGTTACAGACACAATACTTCACCCCTAAATATCTCAGTGTTCCTTATAGAGATAGCTTTCATATCATAATACCATTATCACATCTAAGAAAATGACTAATTCTATATCTCATATTCAGTTCATATTCAAATTTCCCCATTTGTCCTGAAGTGTTAGAGCAGGGAAGGGCATGGGTTCTGGAGATGAAGAAAAGTGGGAGGAATTGGTCCTCAATTTCCCCTTTCATAAAATCGGGATAAGACTAGTACCTACCTGGTAAGAGCATTAAACAAAGGCCCAGGGCACAGCCGGTGGCATGTAATGAGCCCCCAGTAAATGTTAGCTATTATTATCACTGTTGCTATTGTTTACACTGTTGTTACTGTCCTCGGAAGCAGCCCCAGGACTTCCCCTCAAAGCCCTCAGAAGGGGAGAAGTGGGCCTGGTGGAGGATCCCAGGTCAATCTACCCCCACAGGCCCCCTGTGGATTGTGACGTCTGCCCGCTGGGGGTCTGGCCGGAAATCCCCCTTCCTGTTGCAGATAAGCCTGGCGCAGCCCAGCTGACCCCAGGCTCTCCTCCCCCACCACCTCCCATGTCACAGGATCAAGTCCCCAAGCCCCCCACCCCGCCCCAGTCACCCCGGAAACACCCCTCCTCACCCCGGTCTCGCCCAGCCCGCTGTTTCCCAAGCTCCCGTTCAAGTCCAAGCCACCCCTGCGGGAGGACAGCCAAAGCTACCGTGGAGGCGGACGGCCATCTCTGGGGGCAGAGGGGAGTGGGGCGGGGGTGACACAGCTCGGCCCCGCCTCAGCCCCTGCAACTCGACCCCCGCTGCGACCCCCAGCTCTGACGTCTTGGAAAATTCCCCCCTGCCCAGGCCCCCGGGGGGAGGGGGTGCATGGTATGAAATGGGGCTGAGACCCCCGGCTGAGGGCAGAGGGACCTGCCAGAGGTGAGCTGTAAACTGGGGACTGGAAGTCTGGATGTCTGGGGGCCTGAATTCCTGGGTCTGGGTGTCTGGGGGCCCTTAACTCCTGCTCTGAGAGAAAAGGACACTGGAGGCCAACAACCAGGGTCCTGGGGAAGGAGGGAGCAGAGGCCTGGACTCCTCTGTCTGAGTGAAGCAAGGGATGGGGCTCAGACTCCAGGGTCCCTAAGTGTCACCAGCTCACCCTGTGCCCTTTTTTTTTTTTTCTGACCCAGAACATTCACCGCGAGCAGCCATGGATTTGTGGAACTGGGATGAAGCATCACCACAAGAAGTGCCCCTGGGGAGCAGGCTGTCAGGGCTGGGTAGGCTGCTGGGGCTGAGACAATGTGTGTGGGGAGGGTGCTCAGGTGGGCGCTTCCACTGACCCTGACGGAGCTCTAATCTTCCTGCCTGCAGAAGGAGCTGAACTCGACTTCTATTTCCCGGAACTGGCACTCCAAGGGGACACGCTGACAGCGGAGACATGTTGGAAAAGTGTCTGTGGGCTGGGACCCCTGAGCGCTGGGGAAGAAGGTGAGAGGCTGGGCTTCTAAGTCTAAGGGAGGAAGGGGGCGTGCCTGGACTCCTGGGGTTGAGCCGGGAGAGGGGTGTGGGCTTGAACTCCAGAGGCTGAAGGAGAAGGAGGAGGAGGGGCCCAGACAGCCTCCTGAGTCCCAGGTCTGAGTGAGTAGGGGCCGGGGGTAATAACTCTCGGTCCCTGGCAAATAAGGACCACTGGGTTGAGTGGCTGAGAGGAGTCTCTAGCCATTGTGCACACCATTCCCTAAACTCTGCTACGTCCTATCCCTCGCAGGGCTCCCACAGCCGGACTGGGGCTCCGCATTACCGTACCCAGAAGCTCCATGGGGGGCGGGTGAGTGTGTGCGGAGAGGCGGGGGAGGAGGGGACTGGGGTCCTCCATTGTGACTAGAGGTTTAGACTCCCCGATCTTTGAGGGGGAACGGGGATAGGACGGGGGACGCCTGTGTCCTTAAGGTGGCATGACCAAGATCCTGGAGCGTGGGGCCCCAGGCGCGAGGGCTGAGAGCTTCGACCCCTAGAACCCCCGAGGGGGCCAGGGATCGGGACACCTGGGCTCCTCTCACTTGGGGTCCGTTCGTCCTCACAGAACGCGCCCCTCAGGCTCTTCCGTGGTCGGGAGACTGGACAGACCTGCCGTGCACCGGCTCGGTCCCTTGGAGCCGCGTCTCCCAGGCCCTGGGTCCCGCCCTCTGGGCTGGCTCTGAAGGGGCAGCCGCCCAGAACTGCGCCACCTCCGCGGGCAGTGCCAACTCGTGGTCGGGCGCCCGAGTCGCCGCCAGCTCCACCAGCTGGGACTATTCTGTTGGCCCGGACGGCGCCACCTACTGGGGCAAGAGCCTCGGCGGGGAGCCGCCCGCCAACTCTACCAGTTCGTGGGGCGGGCCTGCGGGATCGGACTATACCATCTCCTGGGACTCGGGGCTGCATACGGACTGCACCACCTCTTCGAAGGAGTACCAGACTTCAGATCTCACCACTTCCTCCGAACCGAGCCAGCAGTCGGACCGCGTAACCTTGGCTTGTTACCCCAAAGCTAACCACCGAGGTGAGGTCCGAGACACTTTGTCCCAAGGGAGCGAAGCCGGAGTCTAGTGAGGCGGGGCCTAGGCGCCAAAGGGGGCGGGACCGGGAAACTGGCGGGGCTCGAGAGAGGAGGGGGAGGTGGCCCTCCTCTTGGGTCCCCAGGGAGGAGAAGACTAAGACACGGGTAGTCTTCCCGGGAGCAAGGAACGAGGACCTAGGCTCCTGCATTAGGCAAGAGGAAAGAGATGAGGATATGGATACCTGGGTCTCCAAGATTGGGCAGCCAAACTCCTAAATCTCCAAGATGGGGGCCCCGATGCCTGGGTCCCCAGGGCCAACTCTTAGGTCCCTTAGATGGAGGAATCCGGACTCGGTCCCCGAGGAGGAGGGGATCCGGATTCCTGGGTCATCGAAGTGACATGATCTGGGGCCAGGAAACCTGAGTGTTCACTTGCCTCCACCCCGCAGGTCCCATTCAGCTGTGGCAGTTCCTCCTGGAGCTACTCCACGACGGGGCGCGTAGCAGCTGCATCCGCTGGACGGGCAATAGCCGCGAGTTCCAACTCTGCGACCCCAAAGAGGTGGGGCAGCCTCCCAGACCCGCTTAGTCCCGCCCGGGTCTCCCTGTGTTCAGTTTAGCCCCGCCAGCACTTCGCCTAGTGCTAGGCCCCGCCCCCAGCCTCGCCCTCAACTCCGCCCCGCTCCGCCGGGCCTAACCCCCACGCTGACAGACCAGAACCCCGCCCCCGCCCCACCCATCCATAGTCAAGCCCCTCCCACTCCCCACCTCTCCCGCCCCCTCAGACTAAGCCCGGCCTCCGCCCTAGGTGGCGCGGTTGTGGGGCGAGCGCAAGAGGAAGCCCGGCATGAATTACGAGAAGCTGAGCCGAGGTCTGCGCTACTACTACCGCCGCGACATCGTGCGCAAGAGCGGGGGGCGCAAGTACACGTACCGCTTCGGGGGCCGCGTGCCTGGCCTAGTCTATCCCGACTGCGTGGAGAGCGGACAGGGAGCAACGACTCAATAAAAATGCATGGTCAAGCATCGTTGTGCGTGCTGTTTGAATCCTTCCCACTGATACTATGTCTGCTAGGGGGCCTGTGTGCACTAGCACACCCACATCCCCTCCACAGACCCGTGTGATCCCAAAACACACCGGGGGACCTACCGTGTGCTCACTGTGTCATGGGACACGCAGAGGAATCAGACAGTCCCCACTGGGCCTGCCTACTGTGTGCCTGCCCTGTACTGGGACTTGCACAAGAATCAGACCCAATCACTAACTTTCGAGTTTATTTACTGTCCCCACCTTGAAGAGAGGACTCACTCCAAAAAGGGCTTACTGTGTGACCTCCCAGTGCTAGGAACCATCAAGTAATTAGACCTAGTGCTTATGCCCCAAAACCACCTACTCTGTTTCTCCACTCCAAGAACTCAGACCCCAAGGAGAGCCTACCCTGTTCTAGGAACTACTGAGCCTCTAAAGAGAGCCTACTGAGTGGTCCCCTTATGGGCCATGCTGGGAACTCAGCAGTGACCAAGACAACCCTGGACCTTGCCCATAGGAAGCTCACAGTCAGTGGGAAGACAGACCCATCACCAGCCAGGGACAGCCCAGAGTGGTCAGGGCTGGGATGGGGAAACTCTATGGGGTAGAGGGGGACCAAAAAGAAGGATCTGCCCTAGTCTGAGGTGCGGGCAGGGGGATGGTCAGGGAAAATTTCCTGGAGAAGAGAATAGCTGATTTGAAAAGTCAGGTAGGCAAAGAATGTCCCAGTCAGAAGAAATAGAGTAATCGAAGGCCTGGAGGTAGATCTCACAGCACTGTTCGATGAACTAAAATCTCAACGTGGCTGGAGAGGGGACCATGGCTCAGTTCACAAAGCTCCAGTTGGAACTGCCCATGTGGGCCATGGTAAGGGGCCTGGACTTTGTCCTGAGGGCACAGGGGAGCCAGGGAGGGGATTAAGCAGGGAAGGGGTTTGGGCTCTGGGAAGATCTCATTGAAGGGGGTGAATGCAGGCATGTAAACAGGCAGTTCCACAAATAATTACAACACTGATGAACACAGAGTGCATAAGAGGCCCCCAACCCAGTTAGGCCTGGACGCTGCACCCAGCACAGTATGTGAGAAGCTTTGGAGGCCAGGCTGAGGGGAGGGGCAAAAGCAGGTCTCTTTCATAGCTTCCTCTTCCAGTCCCTGGAAGCCCCCTTTATTCACAAAAGAAATTCACTCATTCCACAAATATTTATAGAGTACCTATACTATGTGCCAGAAACTGTTTTAAGTGCTAGAGATGCAATGGTGAATAAGAGACAAAACTTGCTCCTTTATGATGCTTCTATTATATATTGAGGGAGACAAAAAAAGATAAACAATAAAAGCAAGGATACAGTATGTCAGACGATAAGTGCTTTGGAGAAATAAAGTAGGGAAGAAACTGACAAGATAGCAATTTTAAATATTTGGACTGAGAAGGACTCATTGTTAAGGTGACATTTTAACAAAGACCCGCAGGACATGATGGAGGGAGCGAACTGCAAGAAGAGCATTCCAGGCCAAGGGGACAGCAAGTGCAAAGGCCCTTACGGGGAAGCCAGCCTGCACGTTTAAGGAATTGCTAAGGAGGCCAGTGTGGCTGGAACCGCAGCAGTTAAGAGAAGGAGATAAGAGTATAAAAGGGGGCCAAATCGTGTAGGTCATTTGCAAGGACTTTGTCAGGGTAAGCACTCAATAAATAATTCTTGCACGAATAAGAGCATTTCCGCTAGGATATTTTTCCCAGGCCCACTCTCCAGCCAGCCCCAAGACCCAGACTCCTTTCTCCTGGTAAAGACAGAGCGGTGACCGTACTGCACCCACAGATTGGCACAGCGATAGCTCCGTGCGGTTCCAAGTGCCACGCAAGCTTACGATTGGGCTGGGATTGAGGATGAACAGGCATTCAGCCCAATAGGAAGGTTGGAGTTCGCTCGCATGGGCGTGGCCTGAACCGCTCCAGGGACGGCGCTCTAGCCGTGCGGAAGACTCCCCAGTGCGCTGCCTCGTCCCGCTTCCGGCCGGTCTTCGTTCCGCTTCCGGTCCGACACTGGAGTCATTGCTGAGGGTCACATTGAGCTTCCAGGGGCTTCAGGAGCGTCTTTAGGTGAGTGTAGGGGGCTCGGGGGCCCTGGAACCCCAGCCTGGGGAACTGTGGAGCCCGACCCTTGCTTCCCGGAGAACGAGGTAAGGTTTCCGGCCGGCGGCGGTCGACCTCCAGGAGCCCTGGGGTCCGGTTCAGTTAGTAATCGTAGCTGACGATTATTTAGTTCTTCGATGCCAGGAACATTCCAAGCGATTTATATTGCTTCATGTAATCCTCCCTCCAACCCTATGAGATAGGGCCTGCGATTATCCCTTTTTGACTGGCAGGCAACTGAGGATCAGATATTATGCAGTTTAGCCAGCGACCAGGACTGCAGTGCTCTTAGTCACCAGGCCGCAGGCGTCCCTCCCCCCACGACCCCCGACCCCCCAAGCTTGCCTAGGCCGCAGCCTGGCTTCCTGGTGTCTGGCCCCTCCTCTCCCTTGGACGTTGGAGGGGCCGCAGCGTCATCCGCAGTCCACCCTCACTCCCGAAAGCGGGTGGAGATCGCTTCCAGAACAACTCTTCCGACCGCGTCTGTGTCCCAGCGGCTGGTGTTCACATCACCCCGCTCCCGGAAAGACTCTCCTCCGGTGCCCCAGATCCTTACCGCTACCCTGGGTCGCTTGAATTTATTACTGGTCTGCTTACTTCTGTGTAACCCCACGACTCCTCGAATAATCTGGAATAGAGGCAGTTTTTCTCGGATTCCCTGATGAAAACAGTGTGTCACCTCATAAGAGAGATTATAGCACAGGTTTTTAACCCTGGGTCCACAGAATCTGTAGAGTTCAAGGGGTGCTAGTACTTGAATGGGGGGAAATTTACATCTGTATTTTTGCTAGTTTCTAATTGAAATGTAGCATTTCCTTCAGTTAGGAATGGAGGCAATAGCCCTAGTAGTATTGGCATCATCTGTTACTTTGTCAGCAATCAAAATCATAGGTCATCTGACAGACCATTATGGTTGCAGATTTCACAACATATCATTTTCAGGCATGACTATTTTGAAATTGTGGTAGTTAATAAAACCTCAGCTACAAGTAACTGGTTTTCTTTGTGATCCTATGCAATTTTTAAATGCATTATTAAATTTTTAATTGTTTATTTTCTTTTTGGCTGCTTCGGGTCTTAGTTGCGGCACGTGGGATCTTTGTTGAGGCGCGCAGGCTTCTCTCTAGTTGTGGCGTGCTGGCTTAGTTGCCCCCGGGGCAGGTGGGATCTTAGTTCCCCGACCAGGGATTGAACCCCCGTCCCCTGCATTGGAAGGCGGATTCTTTTTTTTTTTTTTTAAATTAATTAATTTATTTATTTATTTTTGGCTGTGTTGGGTCTTCGTTTCTGTGCGAGGGCTTTCTCTAGTTGTGGCAAGCGGGGGCCACTCTTCATCGCAGTGCGCGGGCCTCCTACTATCGCGGCCTCTCTTGTTGCGGAGCACAGGCTCCAGACGCGCAGGCTCAGTAGTTGTGGCTCACGGGCCCAGCCGCTCCGCGGCATGTGGGATCCTCCCAGACCAGGGCTCGAACCTGTGTCCCCTGCATTGGCAGGCAGATTCCCAACCACTGCGCCACCAGGGAAGCCCCAGAAGGCGGATTCTTAACCACTGGGCCACCAGGGAAGTCCCCTTTAAATGCATTTAAACATATTCTGAGAAAGGGTTCATTAGACCCCTGAGGAGTTCGTGGCACCAGTAGACATTAAGAACCTCTGCAGTGTAGGTTAAGTTAGTGATAGAGTGCAGCTCCACCACATGTGTGCTGAATGACCTTGGGAAGTCGCTTAAACACCCTGTCTCTTGTCTGTGAAGCAGTGATAGTAATAGTTTCTGCCTTTTAGAGTGACTGTAGGAATAAAGCTTCCTTGCTTATAGTAAGCACTCAGTGAATGTCAGCTGGTGTTATGTTGGGACAAATAAAGCCTGATTTTACCAAGGAGTTGACTCCCCCAGACACCCTGCTATGACTTCCACCCTTAATGTGTTCTTGCCCTGCCTTCACCTCTGTGTGTACTGAGAGGGAGGGGCGTTGGCTTGTTGCTCACCGGGCCTGGGTGGACTGACAGCCCCTTGCCAGCCCCAGAACCCCTGCCAGCACCCATTCTCTGCCTCCAGGAGTCAGCACTATGGCAGAGGACATCAAGACCAAAATCAAGAACTACCAGACTGCTCCTTTTGACAGCCGCTTCCCCAACCAGAACCAGACGAGGAACTGCTGGCAGAACTACCTGGGTGAGCAGGACATGGGGGGGTTGGGGGGCTCGGGCTGCAGTGTTGACCTTCCCCTGGTCCCACACCTCAAGTCGCTTGCCTCTTGGCTCCTCATAGGGGACCTATGCATCCCAGGCCTCTTCTCTTTTATTCTGATCATCTGACCTCGCAGGGCCTGTGCCCCTCATCACCACCTGTGCTTAAGATCTGGCCCAGGGTCACAAACTTTGGTTCCCACAGTGATTTTTTTTTCCCCCAAGATGTGTGTGTGTGTATTTATGGAATGTAACATACATACAGGAAGTACATAAAACATAATGTACAGCTAAATGAATAATTCTAAAGTGCATCCCCCATGTAACTATAATCTGGATAGAAAACTAGATACTGCCAGCCCTCTGGGCTCCCATGCCTACTGCACGCCCTGTCTTGAAAACAACACTCTACTCTCCCCAGGAGAGATGTAACCCCACAGACTTAGGGCAGTCACACTGTGGTTTTATCACCGCTGTGAGGTTTGCCTCTTTGTGATCTTTATAAATACTGTATGTGTTGTCTTAGGTTTGGATGTCTTCATTCAACAGTTTTGAAGATTCATCCGCGCTGTGGCATGTGTTTTGCTCATTTTTATTGCTGTACAGTTTTCCACATTTTTTTTTAATTAATTAATTTATTTATTTTTGACTGTGTTGGGTCTTCGTTGCGGCGAGCGGGGGCCACTCTTCATCGCAGTGCGCGGGCCTCTCACTATCGCGGCCTCTCTTGTTGCGGAGCACAGGCTCCAGACGCGCAGGCTCAGTTTTTGTGGCTCATGGGCCTAGTTGCTCCGCGGCATGTGGGATCTTCCCAGGCCAGGGCTCGAACCCGTGTCCCCTGCATTGGCAGGCGGATTCTCAACCACTGCACCACCAGGGAAGCCCCCAGTTTTCCACATTTTATTCATGGACACTTGCATGGTTTCCAGTTTGGGGCTCTTATGAATGCTGCTGCTATAAACATGCTTATAAATGTAATTTGATGTCCATGTGAATGCTTTTCTCTCTAGGGAGTGTGCCCAGGAGTGTAATACTTTGAGTAATTTTTGAATTAATTTCCTACTATTAAAAACCAGATTATCCCCCTCCTGTCTTCCTCTCCAGGATGCCAGCATCTTAGCATCAAGACCTTCGTCCCCTTCCCCTGCCCTGGTTCTGGACTTGCATAATCCCCACACACACCTCTCAGGTCGCCTTATCGTTCCTGACCCCAGAATTTTCAAGTAGAACAGTCGTTCTTTAGGGGTTGCAAAATCAGCTTAGTGAGGTGTGTCTAGCCCTTTTGAGTACTACACTAGTAAGGGTATGCTTTCTTTGTGAACTTGGGGGTAGGGGGGATTTGTGTAACTGGTTGTGAAGTAAAAACGATTTCTGTGAATTTCGATCAAAAATGTGTTCCAGCCCTTGGTCTGGGCTGACCCTGATCCCCGTTCTTCACAGACTTCCACCGCTGTGAGAAGGCAATGACTGCTAAAGAGGGTGACGTCTCCGTGTGTGAATGGTACCGGCGTGTGTACAAGTCCCTCTGCCCCATATCCTGGGTATGTGCCTCCTCCTGGGGCCCTTGGGGTGCTGGGGTGGGGGTGGGGTCCTAGCAGAGGGGCGTGTGGTGACTTCGTGGGAGCTCATCTGTGAGAGGCAAAGGGAGGACAAGGCATCACACTGGCCGTGGATGTGGCCTTTTCTTCTTCCTAGAATCACCTCCCTTTCCTCCTTTCGCCAGTACTCTCAACCAGCCAGGCTCTCAGCCAAGGCAACCAGATCTCTCTCACCCAGACACTCTACAAATAAATGCCCTGTCCCTGTGGCGCTCACCATCTTTTGGAATCCTGTCCTTTTTTCATATGAGCATTTCCAAATATACATAAAAGTAGAGAGAATATTTCAGTGACCCCCCCAAACATACCCATTACCCAAACTGAATAGTTTCAAGATTTCTCCACATTTCCTCTTCTTTTTCCTCTTTCCTTTGCTGAAGTATTCTGAAGCAAATCCCAGACATGTCATTTCACCCCTACCTACTTCAGCATGCATCTCTAAAAAACAGGGATGCGATAAGGCAGTCCTTTTAGGCCTGATCTGACCAGACCCGTTGTTACTATTTAATATTCTGCCATACCCTCTTTTTTTAAATAAAATATCACTTTATTTCATCAAGTCAAAGACCCCATCGACTACAAGAAACACTGAGAGATGTTTAAATCTTTTTTTTTTTTTTAATGCTGGAAACGGATGTAACAAGCATGCTATTTTCACAGATTTAAAATGAAAAAAATCATATGTCTTAAAATCAAAATATGATATTATTACAAAACTAATAGTGCTCATTTTAAAAAATAAAACAGTACAGTACAGTACTGAGCAGTACAGTAAAATGAAAAGTAGACGTCCACTTTCGCTCCCCAGTCCCCCTCCCCTGAGGTAACTACTGTTAACTGATTCATTTTTCTCTGTATACATTTATCATACATAAGCCTGTGGAACTTTCTGTGTATGCATGGGTCATACTATATCGTCTGTTCTGTGACTTATCAATGTGTGCGTATAGATCTACCTCATTTGTTCTGTTTTGTGACAGTGCGTATAGATCTACCTCATTTGTTCTGTTTTGTGACAGTGCGTATAGATCTACCTCATTTGTTTTTGTTTTTTTCTTTTCTTTTTTAAAATTTTTTGGCTGTGCTGCACAGCATGTGAGATCTTAGTTCCCCTACCAGGGATCGAACCTGCGCCCCCTGCAGTGGAAGTGTGGAGTCTCAACCACTGGACTGCCAGGGAAGTCCTTAACTTACAAATGCTTTTATTTAACTGGTCCCCTTTGATGGAGATTGTGTTCTAATTTTGATGTACATCTTTGGGGCGTGTTTCTTGAGAACAGATTGCCTTAATGCACTCTTCCTCAGCTTGCTTGGTTTGCCTCCCACCTCTGTGGTCACACTCTCTCAAGTGTCTGAGTACCCTCTCCCCTCCCAGGATTTCTCCTTGTCCCTGCGTGATCTTGGGTACCATGACATCGTGATCCCGTAATATCCGCCCTCCAGCCTCAGGGCCTGCATTAGGTGAGTGCTGGACAGGGTGCTAGGAAACACGCTTCCAGGCCCGGTGCTGCCCCACACCCCAGCCGCCGGGACCTGGGCCTGCCCTTACCTTGGGAGCGTTAGGTGCTGTGGTTCCTCCCCTCAGGTGCCTGCTCTCTCTGCCTTCTGAGGGCTGGACGTGAGCACACCCTTTATACGCAGCAGCCCTGGCTTCTTTATTCCAGAAACTTGGTGAAGTAAAAATAAGTGTTTTATTATTGCTATTGTTCTTTTTTGTTTTTTTATAAGCAACATAACCACTTCACAGAAACTTAAGAAATAGAGGAAGGGGCAAAAAATTGTTTCTCATCCTCCTGACCTGGCTGATAATACTGTAACATCTTCCAGGTGTTTCCTGTGTATTTTTAAAAATTAGTCTCTAATCCCAGTATGTGTATTTGGGGAGGAGTGGGGCTGAGAGTCCAGCACTTTTCCTATATGAGCATTTAAAACATTTTTTCCAATCATCTTTTCTTTTCTTTTTCCCACATCACGAGACTTTCAGGATCTCAGTTCCCTGACCAGGGATTGAACCCGGGCCACAGCAGTGAAAGCCCTGAATCCTAACCCCTAGGCCACCAAGGAACTCCCTTTTATTTTCCCATTTTAAAAAATCTTTAGTTTCTTCATAAAAAATACAGTAAACCTTCAAAGTGAGAGACTTTTATAATGTAAAAAGTGAAAAACTCCTAAGTCACCCCCTTCTGAGTCCAAAGTTAACTTCCCTTAGAAATTAGGTATAAAGCTTCCACTTCCTTTTCTGTGTGCTAATGTGTGAGTAGGTGTTGGTGTATGTTTATATACTTTTAAAAATTTTATTTATTTTATTTTATTTATTTATCTTTGGCTGCGTTGGGTCTTCGTTGCTGCGCGTGGGCTTTCTCTAGTTGCAGCGAACAGGGGCTACTCTTTGTTGTGATGCACGGGCTTCTCATTGCGGTGGCTTCCCTTGTTGCGGAGCATGGGCTCTAGGCACGCAGGCTCAGTAGTTGTGGCGCACGGGCTTAGTTGCTCTGCGGCATGTGGGATCTTCCCGGACCAGGGATCCAACCCGTGTCCCCTGCATTGGCAGGCGGATTCTTAACCACTGTGCCACCAGGGAAGTCCCTATATACTTTTTAAATATAGATATGGATCATACTGTAGATACTGTTTATCCTTGGCTTTTTCACTTGCATTGTTTACCTATTTTTATGTCAGTACAACCTGCTTAATTATTGGGTAGCATTGTCTTTAATAGTTAAAAAATAGTCCCTTCCCCTTTAGCTGGACTCAGTCTTTTTTCACTATTTTAAATGATACTGCAGTGTACAATTCCATTGCAGGAAATGTTTTGCCTTCTATTTGAATGGTTTCCTTAGTTCCCTTTCCATGAAGTGGGATTATTGGACAAAGACCAATTTGCCAAAGGATCAGACCAGCCTGATCCTTTAATTTAAAAGGGATGGGGAGTGGAAGATAGTACTAAGTGTTGGTGGTTCTATAGATTGGTCCAATCACTTTTTTAAAATTAATTAATTAATTTATTATTTATTTTTGATTGCATTGGGTCTTTGTTGCTGTGTACGGGCTTTCTCTAGTTGCGGCAAGCGGGGGCTACTCTTCGTTGCGGTGCGCGGGCTTCTCATTGCAGTGGCTTCTCTTGTTGTGGAGCACGGGCTCTAGGTGCGCAGGCTTCAGTAGTTGTGGCTCGCGCACTCCAGAGCACAGGCTCAGTAGTTGTGGCGCATGGACTTAGCTGCTCTACGGCATGTGGGATCTTCCCGGACCAGGGCTCGAACCCGTATCCCCTGCATTGGCAGGCGGGTTCTTAACCACTGCGCCACCAGGGAAGCCCAGGTCCAATCACTGTTAAGGTCAATCCTGAGACAGGAGCTTTCAAAATGAAAAAAATCATACTCTAGATGTGGCAGTTTCACATCTACACATCCTATAAAAATGTTTGTGTACAAGGACATCCATTGCAGAGTTGTTTGTACTGGGGAACATTCAGAAACAAGTTATATATGATGGTATATTCATCTTGATCTATGTGATAGAATACAGAAAGAGCTGTAAGACTCATGGGAAAAGCAAGTTGCAGGACAATCTGTATAGTATGGGGGAAAAAAATCTGTATAGTATGGCCCAATTTAAGTAAAGAGTATTTGTGATGTGTGGTGTATGTGTGTAAATAAAAGAGGCACTTGCTATGGGCCGGCTACTTTGTAAGTGCTTTATATCATATAAGGGCAAACATGCTAAAAAAAAAAAAAAAAAAGGTACTATTATCAGTATCCTCATTTTACAAAATTGGAAACTGAGGCCCTGAAAGATTGAGTAATTTGCCTGAGGAAATTACAGCTAGGAGGCGATGGAGCAGGGATTCAGATTGTCTTCCTTATCCATGCATTTATCCATTGCCTCTGATGTATAGCATGTAAATGTGAATGTGTGTGTGTATATAAAAATAAATGTGCTCTGACTGCCTGTAGGAGGGTCCACAAGTTGCAGAGTGTTACCTCGGGGGAGTGTTAACCGTTCGATATGGGCCTGTCCATCGTTTTGTATATGTACACATACATCTGTGAGCAATAGTAGGATCACACTCTGTAGCCGGTTTGGACCTTTTTGCACTTGATTGTGCATTTGATCGTTAGAGATGCATTCCTGCTGGAGCATAGACAGCCTCATTTTTTTTCACAGCTGCCCAGTATTCCTTCTTTCTTCTGTTCTGACAGACATCGTTGAGGGTTGACTCTGGGGTTCCTGAAGCAGGGCCTGGTCACACTTTTGAAGGTGTTTACACACATCTCCCCACAGACAGCTCTGCAGTGAGTCTGCCTGTTATTATTCCTCCGCCGCCACCCCACCCCTTGTCCCCTCAGTGGGTCAGTTCATGTCAGCTCATTCAGGACAGTGATTCTTGTCCTTCTGGGTCACTGCTGGTTCCCCGGCTCCTGGAACAGTTGCCAGTACTGGCACGCAGCAGGTCCTGGGGTTACTTGTTGACTGAACAGGTAGGCAAAGTGGGGAGGACAGAGAAGTTCACCCATCTGGTTTCCCTGCGGAGGAAGGGAGTAACACTGGCTGTCTTTCCACAGGTGTCAGCCTGGGACGACCGCCGGGCAGAAGGCACGTTTCCTGGGAAGATCTGAACTGGCTCCACCCCACCTTCTCTGTCCTCCGTCCTTCTCCCCAGGGTGGTGAAGGGGGACCTGGGTACATAGTGATGCCCACCCTGGGGTCCTGAATCATGGCTTAACTAATAATAAATACTCGTTGGAAGAGTGTAAGGCTGTGTATGTGTAAAAGAACTGGATGATGGGGCCAGAAGCTGGGGCGGAATTAGTACTTTGACCAGTAAGAGAGACTGAATTCAGGGTGTTTTTTTTTTTTTTTCTTTTTTCTTTTTTTAAATTTTTCTTTTTTTTTTTTTTCTTTTTTTTTTAAATTTTTCTTTTAATAAACTTTGACCACCTCTTCTTTACCAGACAATAGAGTGAGTGATTATACAAAATGACCTCAAGTTCCTGTATGTGCTAAAATTTATCTGTATGTTCTCCTTTATTATCTGTATAATTTTTAAAAACTTATGTTTTGAACCACATGAAAATAGTATAATAAAAACTCCTATGTACCCATCACCTAGCTTCAACAATTATCAACAAGTGAACGCCCCTCTCCCTCTAGGTTATTTTATTTTATTTTTACTTATTTATTTATTTGGCCACACCACGTGGCTTGTGGGATCTTAGTTCCCCAACCAGGGATTGAACCCGAGCCCTCGGCAGTGAAAGTGCTGAGTCCTAACCACTAGACCACCAAGGAATTACCCCTCTAGGTAATTTTAAAGCAAATACTGGAGATCATATTTTATCCAGAAATAAGTAAGTATATGTATCTCTTCAAGATACAGGTTTATTTTAAACATAATCATATAATTGTATCTAAAAAGTAATACATTCTTTATATCATCTAATAAGCAGTCTTCTGTGCAATGTGTAATTTCTCCCTATTTTCTAGGCTTCCTCTTAATCATGTTGATTATGGTGACAATTGGAAGCCATTTAAGTAGGCCAAGTTAAGAAATGTTCTTTCTTGATGTCCCCAAAGGATTGCCACACAATAACAGTACAAAATATCATCCACCGCAAACTTGTCAACAGGGAACTCCTGACACAGTGTGACCAGCTAGAGTACCATGTTGTGGCCAAATTGGTGTTTCCTCAAGACCACTCAGATGGTTGTGTAACAAACTTATCTGAAGTATGTTCAAAAGAGCAGAGATGATTCTTGTATTGAGGGAAAATGGCCCTAGGGAGGGCTCTTCTGAAATGGCCGCCCATGAGGAGGGGCGCTGTAAACAGGAGCCTAGTGCATGCATAGGAGCTTTGAGGGACTGTAGAAGCTTCTGGCATGTGTCAGGAATAGGAGAGAAACATGGTGAAAATTTCAAATGAAACAGGAAGTCCAGTGAAAAGACAAGACATAGGACTTCCTTTGACCCCAGTCACCCAGTCCTGCCCAGAGGCTGCCACCATTAGCAGTTACAGAGATAGCCTGTACATCTAGAAGCATTTATCTTGTCTATTTGATAAGGATTTGATATGGCTCTCCCATTTCCTCTTCGCTCTCCCACTGCTTGTTTGCTCATGCAGTCCCTCCCACACTGACCTCTTCATTGTGACAGGAACCCTGTGAGCTAATGAGAAGGTCAACGCACCAGGCTCGCTCCAGCCTCAAGGTCTGTGCAGCTTCTGCTTGCTCTGTCTGCGAGGCTTAGCCACACAGCTCACTCCCTCCTGCGTTCAGCTCTTCCCCCAGATACAATTCAGTGTGCCCTTCCCTGGCCACTCGACCTACCAATTCGACTCCACACACACACTTTGCAGCCCTCATCCCTTTGGTTTCTTAAGTATTTACACTAATATTCCTGTATTTTATTTTTTCATCCTTGATAATTGTCCCCCCACCACTAGAATGTAATTTCTGTGAGGACAGGGATTTTTAAAATACATATATATATATATTCCCTCTTTCATCATTTTATTATGAAAATTTTCAAGCATACAGAAAAAGTGGACAAATAGTACAATAATTGCCCTTATACCCACCACCTAGTTTTGACAGTTGTTACTATTATGTCATATCTACTTTGTATATGTGTACATGTAATTTTTTCCTGAATCATTTAAAAGTGCTTTCCAAACATGGTGACAACTTCACTCATAAGTACTTAAGCATGTATCTTTGAAAAATGCCATGTTTCTTCAATACGATTGTCACTCCTAAGAAAAACTAACATGAATTCCCTAACATCTCATATTCATATTTCCCAAATCATACCCCAAAATCTTTTTACTGTTTTTTTTTTTTAATTTAGTTTATTTTTTATTTATTTATTTTTGGCTGTGTTGGGTCTTCGTTGCTGTGTGCGGGCTTTCTCTAGTTACGGTGAGCGGGGACTACTCTTCATTGTGGTGCGCGGGCTTCTCATTGCAATGGCTTCTCTTGTTGCGGAGCACGGGCTCTAGGCGCGTGGGCTTCAGTAGTTATGGGTCGCGGGCCCTAGAGTGCAGGCTCAGTAGTTGTGGTGCACGGGCTTAGTTGCTCTGTGGCATGTGGGATCTTCCCGGACCAGGGATCAAACCCATGTCCCCTGCATTGGCAGGTGGATTCTTAACCACTGCGCCACCAGGGAAGTCCTGTTGTTTATTTTTTATACCAGGATCCAATCAGGGTTCACCTTCTGCATTTGATCTTTAGGTCTAGTAGTTTTTCAGTTCTAGAATAGCCCCACCCACTCTTGTAAGAGTGGAATTTTTTAAGAGGCCAGGCCAGCTGTCTTGTAAAATGTTCCCCATTCTGGATCTGTCCGATTGTTTCCTCATGGTGTCATTTAGCTTCTTCCAGCATCTATAGTTCTTATAAACTGGAAGTTAGCTCTAAAGGCTTGATTAGATGCAGATTATTTTTTGCAAGAATCCTTCCTGTGTGTATCTTCCTTATTGCTTCCCATCAGGAGGTACCTGATGCCAGGTTGCCCCATTAGTGGGGGCCACTAGCCGTCTCCTCTGGAAAGATCTGGCAGATGACCTGTGAGATGATACTATGGGGAATGGTTCCACCACGACAACCTTGCACATCTCCACATGAGCCACGTAAGCAGTACTTAGTTGTGCTACCACAGCAGAACTCCTGGTGATTCCTCCTGAAACAAAAGGAGATAAGCAGTCTTGCAAAGAGCTGCCGTGAGGCATTTTCTCACCCGCCTCCTTCTCTTGCAGAGACTGCTTCAACACCATTTCTCACCCAGCTCCCTTGTTTCAGTTGAGTACAGGACTTTCCACCTCACTCCTCCTTAGGGTATAGCTGCAGGCTGTAAAACTACTCTGAAGCTACCCCACTGGACACCTTACCTGCCTTATCGCAGATCTTCCAGCAACTCAATAAGCCATGTATGATTATGACCCCTATTTTACAAGTGAGGAAACTGGGGCTTCTATTCCCCTGCCAGGCCATGTGGCTGTGTTTCCCTTTAGTGTATCTGTATAGGAGAGGGTTCAGTGCAGAAAACAGAAACCTTTCAAGGCATATTAAGTAGAAAGGGATTTAATAGGAGAAATCTAGTACAATAAATCCATGTGATGATATGAATTTGGATATAGTATACCCTCATCGTGTTCAACTCAGCATAACCCCACATAGAAAGAACATACCTCAACATAATAAAGGCCATATATGGCAAGCCCATAGTTAATGTCATACTGAATGATGAAAGGTTGAAAGCTTTTCCTCTAAGATCAGAAACAAGACAAGGGTGCTCACTCTCACCACTCCTATTAACGTAGTACTGAAAGTCCCAGCCAAAGCAATTATGCAAGAAAAATAAAAGTCATTCAAATCAGAAAGGAAGAAGTAAAATGGTCTCTGTTTGAACGTGATATGATCTTATAGGTAGAAAATCCTAAAGACTCCACCAAAAAAGTGTTAGAACTGATAAACAAATTCAGTAAAGTTGCTAACTTCAAATCACTTACAAATACTATCCTTGTACACCCCCATTTTATATTTTTGATGTCACAATTAACATCTCTATATTGTGTGTCCATTAACAAATTATTTTAGCTATTGTTAATTTTGATACTTTTGTCCTTTAATCTTTATACTAGAGTTAAGTGATTAGCACACCACTATATTATAATATTAGAGTATTTGAATTTGACTATATACTTACTTTTACCAGTGTGTTTTATATTTTCATCTTTTTATGTTACTAGTTAGCATCCTTTCATTTCAGCTTGTAGAACTCCTTTCAGCATTTCTTGTAAGGCAGTTCTAGTGATAATAAATTCCCTCACCTTTTGTTTGTTTGAAAAGTCTTTATCTCTCCTTCATTTCTAAAGGACAACTTTTCCAGGTAAGTATTCTTGGTTGGCAGTTTTCTCTTTCAGCACTTTGAATAAAATATCTTACTCTCCCCTGGCCTGTAAGATTTCTGCTGAGAAATCCACTGATAGCCTTATGAGAGTTTCTTTGTAGGTAAGGATATTTTTTTCTTACTGCTTTTAACATCCTGCCTTTGTTTTTCATTTTAGACAGTTTTATTGTAATGTGTCTTGGAGACTTTTTTTGTGCGTGTGTGTGTTTTTTTTAGTTGAAATTTTGGGGGAGGGACGTCCCTGGTGGCGCAGTGATTAAGAATCCGCCTGCCAATGCAGGGGACACGGGTTCGATCCCTGGGCCTGGAAAATCCCACATGCCGCGGAGCAACTAAGCCTGTGCACCACAACTACTGAAGCCCACGCGCCTAGAGCCTGTGCTCTGCAACAAGAGAAGACACCGCAATGCGAAGCCCACACACTGCAATGAAGAGTAGCTCCCGCTCGCTGCAACTAGAGAAAGCCGAGCACAGCAACGAAGACCCAACACAGCCAAAAAGATTTAAAAAATAAACTATACTGGAATAAAATATTTTTTAAAAATTGGGGGGAAGCTTATGAGATTAATGAATTTGAATGTCCAAATTGCTCTCCAGATTTGCAAAGTTCTCAGCCATTTTTTCTTTTAATAAGCTTTCTCCCCCTTTCCTCTGTCCCTTCTCCTTCTGGGACTCCAATAATGCATAATTTATTTCTCAATGGTATCAGATAGTTCACACAGGCTTTCTTCACTCGTTTTCATTCTTTTTTCTTCGTTCTCTTCTTTCTGGAAATTTCAATTGAACTTTCTTCTACTTCACAGATTCTTTCTTCTACTTACTTGATCAAAACTATGTTGATGCTTTCTACTCCATTTTTCAGTTTATTCATTGTATTCTTCAGCTCCAGAACTTCTGTTTGGTTCTCTTTTATAATTTCTATGTCTCTGTTAAACTTCTCATTTTCTGTATTGTTTTCTTGATTTCATTGCATTGTCTTTTCTTGTAGCTCAAGAAAAGCTTCCCTAAAACAATTATTTAAAATTCCATATCAGGAAAACCACAGATCTCCATTTCACTGGGGTTGGTTACTGGAAAATTATTGTGTTCCTTTGGTGATGTCATGTTTCCTTGATTTTTCACATTCCTTGAAGTCTTGCATTGCTTCCTTTGCTTTTGAAGAATTGATCACCTCCTTCAGTCTTACTGACTGGCTTCAGATGACAAATACCTTCCATCAGCCCTGGTAGGGATTCTGAGGCTTTCTCAGGACTTTTCTATGGATACACCTGCTCCATCATTTCTTGTTCCCTCCTGAGGGGGAATTCTTAAGACTGTATGTCTTCTATCAATCCTGCAAAGCCAGACTGAATGCTGACAACCTCCTGTTTGCTTTCCCTAGGGCTGTACTGAATGCCCAAGTTTATGTGCTTTCTCCTAATCCCCCAGAGTTGGCTGACTTTGTGCATGCTCTCAGTAGCCATCTGCAGAGGCTCACTCTCACAGCCCTCGGGTGTGCACAGGGAGCTGGTCATGAGGTGGGAATGTGTGTGGATGAGGCACGCAGAGCACTGGAGGCGCTGTGGGCCAGCTGTGGGGGAACCACAGGCAAGGCATCCCCAGTGGCTCATGCGCAGCCTTCCTACTGTCTGTGATGTGGTTACTAGGATCCGAGTCCCTTTGATGATTTCTGAGAGCCCTGGCTGCTATTCTCCCTGCCACTCCCTGCTCCACCCCCCCCCCCCCAGTTATGCAAAACTCAGTATTCCTCTTCAGTGCATCGAATCTTGGATTTTTTTTCCCCCAGCAGTGTGCTGGAACTTCTCTGCTGGATACCCAGACTTCCCATCTGTGAGTGATTTTCAAAATCACTTTTGGGGGACAATGGTAGAAAAACTCCTATTTCACCATTTTGATAACATCACTCTCTCAACTTTTACAAAGGTACAAAAATATCCAGGAAAAATCAGTCATTTCCCCACCTTCTCTAGCCACAACGAGGTGACTGCCATCACTGGTTTCTTATGTGTCCTTCCAAAGATAGTTTATACATTTGCAAGCAGATCCTCCCTCCTATCTGCCTACCCACCATAGTAGCCTGCTGTTCCTGTTGTTCTGAACCTTGCTTTTCTCCATTAATAATAGTATTTGGAAATCATTCCTTGTCAATCTGATATTCTTTTTTTAAATTTATTTATTTATCTTTGGCTGTGTTGGGTCTTCGTTTCTGTGTGAGGGCTTTCTCTAGTTGCAGCAAGCGGGGGCCACTCTTCATCGCGGTGCGCGGGCCTTTCACTGTCGCGGCCTCTCTTGTTGTGGGGCCCAGGCTCCAGACGCACAGGCTCAGTAGCTGTGGCTCACGGGCCTAGTTGCTCCGTGGCATGTGGGATCTTCCCAGACCAGGGCTCGAACCCGTGTCCCCTGCATTGGCAGGCAGATTCTCAACCACTGTGCCACCAGGGAAGCCCTCAATCTGATATTCTTGAACTTTTCCAAATTGTACAAGTAATGCATGAATATGTTTTCTTTTTTCTTTTTCTTTTCTTTCTTTTTTTTTTTTTTGACCACACCATGTGGCTTGTGGGATCTTAGTTTCCCGATCAAGGATCGAACCCAGGCCCTTGGCAGTGAAAGCGAGGAGTCCTAACCACTGGACTGCCGGGGAATTCCCTGAATATGTTTTCTTGGCTTAAAAAAAAAGGAAAATATTCCAGCAGAGTCAGTATCACCCAGAGAGGCCGTATGGTGTAGTGTAGTGGTTAAGGGGGTAGGCACTAGAGCCAGGCCGTCTCAGTTCAAATTCAGGCTCTGCCACTTACTAGGTCTGAGGCCTTGGGCAAATTACTTGACCTCTGTGTCACGGTTTCCCCATCTGTAAAATGAAGTTAATGACACTTTCCTCATTGGGCTGTTGTGCAGATTAAATGGGATGCTATGTGTAAAGTGCCTAGAACAGTGCCTGATACTACATGTGAAGTGCATAGAACAGTGCCCTGTGTGTTGAAAATGCTCTCTAGATATGATTTGCTCTCAAGGAACTTTTCCTTCTCATTGTCTTTGTGTGTGTGTGTGTGTGTGTGTGTTAAGGACGCTTAACATGAGATTACTCTCAACAGTTTTTTTTTTTTAGCTGCGCCACACGGCTTACGGGATCTTAGTGCCCCAACCAGGGATTGAACCCAGGCCCTCCGCAGTGAAAGTGCAGAGTCCTAACCACTGGACCACCAGAGAATTCCCTTAACAGATTTTTTATTTATTTATTTTTAAAATAAATTTTATTTATTTATTTATTTATTTAGGCTGCATTAGGTCTTTGTTGCTGCGCACGGGCTTTCTCTAGTTGCGGCGAGCGGGGGCTACTCTTTGTTGCAGTGTGCGGGCTTCTCATTGCGGTGGCTTCTCTTGTTGTGGAGCATGGGCTCTAGGCACACGAGCTTCAGTAGTTGTGGCACGCGGGCTCAGTAGTTGTGGCTCACGGGCTTAGTTGCTCTGCAGCATGTGGGATCTTCCTGGACCAGGACTTGAACCCGTGTCCCCTGCATTGGCAGGCGGATTCTCAACTACTGCGCCACCAGGGAAGCCCCACCTTAACAGATTTTTAAGTGTACAGTAGAGTATGGTTAACTGTAAGCACAATGTTGTACAGCAGACCTTTCGAATTTATTGATCTTACATAAGTGAAACTTTATACCCATTCATTAGTAATTCCCCCATTTTCCTCCCCTCCCAGCCCCTGGCAACCACCATTCTACTCTCTGCTTTAATGAGTTTGACTATTTTTGTTACCTCTTATAAGTGGAATTATGCGCTATTTGTTCTTCTGTGGCTGGCTTATTTCACGTAGCACCATGTCCTCCAGGTTCATCCATGTTGTCGTCTACTTCTCTAAGGGTGAACAATATTCCCTTGTATGTATATGTCATGCTCCCTCTGTCAGGAACGTTCTTTCCTGCCTTTTATTTACCTGCCAGCCTCAGTCTCCTCCTCCAACGTCGCTTCCTCCAGGAAGCCTTCCTCTACGCCCTGGGCTGGCTCAGGCACTTCCTCTGGGCTCGCACATTCCCCTTTGTTTTCCCCATGGTGGCTCTGACCCTTCGGCCTGCGCTTCCTCCCTCAATGCCTTGGTCACTTCAGCATCCCCCTGACCATGCTGAGCTGTCACTCTCTGGTGAGTGTCTGTCCCCGCCATTCTTCCGTGAGCTTGTGAGGACAGGGACAGAGGCAACCTGATTGCCACTGTGTTCTCAGCATCGCGCCCCACAGGGCTGGGCATGAGAAAAATTCAGTATGTGCATCAGACCCTTAATGCTTAGTTCAGGCCTGATCACATATTTGGTGCTCAATAAATCTGAGAAAGAAATAAGAAGGCCTTTTGACTGTCCCACCCTAGTGCTTTCCTCCTTGCTTCACCACCTCACACCTCGTCCTAGTCTCCCCTGACTTCTCTCTCTCCCTCTCCCTCCCTTCCTCTCTTCTCCTCCAGCCACACTTCACACTGGCCCCACCCAGCTCTGAGGCTTCCCTTTCTTGGGCGTGATGTCCACCTCTCACACCCCTACCCGTGAATTTCAGGCCCTCCCTTGCTCAGCTGACCCAAAGGAGCACCTGAGATTTCAGCCTTTCTTTATTACCTTGGCACCCAAACTTCAGGTTTCAGAGCGTTGCTAAGTCTGCATACCTCTGAGCTGCCATTGATGGCATTTTTCTATATCCTCCTTGATAAAATGAATTCATTTGGAAAGGAAACAACCTATGACGTATTCTTGCAAAAAACTGGATGAAGTAGAGCCACATATGTGATGGATAAATCTCAAAAGCATAACGTTGAGGTGGAAAAACTCAGTTGCATGTACCATAAGATACAATTTATGTAAAGTTTACCAAAAACTCTAAAACTATTCTATACATTGTCAATGAATATATGCATATATATTAAAAATATAAAAGCGTGCATAGGAGTAGAAACCCAAAATGCTAACAAACATGAAAAGATGCTCAAAATCATCAGTAATAAAACAAGCGAGAATTGAAATAACGGCAGGTACCACTTTACACTGAATTACTCTTTGTCAAAAACTAGAAAGCTGAGTAATATCAAGGGTGGGTGCTGAGGAAACGATACAAGAACCCTCGTGAACTGTTGGTTGGAGTGTGGAAGGGGACGGCCTTTGTGGAAAGCAAACTGCCACATACATACCCAGGACCCAGCAATTCTGCTCCCTAAGAAAGAGACACAAGTCTCTACCGGGCCAAGCGTGAGGGGGTTCATTGCAGCATTATTACCAGTGGGAGTGGTGTGGTGAGGGAGTTGGAAGTAGCCTGACTGCCCTCTCTGGGGAGGAGACAGTAAACTGGAGGATGCACACCAGAGGGGCCCCAAGCAACTGTCAGAAGCCATGGGCTCAATGTGCCCGGAGTCACATGGATGGACCTTAATAAACGTGTAGTGCTCAGCAAGAAAAGTAAGAATAGGATGAGCTATTTAACACAATCACGGGTATGTCAATTAGGAAAGACATGAGCAGGAAACACTGGTATCCATTTTACAAGAACCCACTCAACAAAAAAAGATATATATGAGAATATTAGAATGTTTGCCAGTGGGGGGAGGGGGCACCAAAAGAGACTAGGATATGGAGATATGAGGAAATACATTAAATTTAAATCAAGAGGGCTTCCTTGGTGGCGCAGTGGTTAGGAATCCGCCTGCCAATGCAGGGGACACAGGTTCGAGCCCCGCTCCGGGTAGACTCCACGTGCCGCGGAGCAACTAATCCCGCGCGCCACAACTACTGAAGCCCACGCGCCTAGAGCCCGTGCTCCGCAACAAGAGAAGCTGCTGCAATGAGAAGCCCGCGCACCGCAATGAAGAGTAGCCCCCCTCGCCGCAACTAGAGAAAAGCCCGCGCACAGCAACAAACACCCAATGCAGCCAAAAATAAAATAAATTAATTTTTTAAAAAAACACCATTCACTTAAAAAAATTTTTTTAAATCGAGGAGTATCTTGTGGGGGATAATGAACTATAAACTGAGGGTGTGGGATTAATGCAATCCAGGACACCTGTGATCTGAAAAGGAAGACAAGGGAAGGGTGTGGAGGAGGAGGAGTCCCAGATTTATTTATTTATTTATTTATTTATTTATTTATGGCTGCGTTGGGTCTTCGTTGCTGTGCGCGTGCTTTCTCTAGTTGCAGCGAGCAGGGGCTACTCTTTGTTGCGATGCACGGCCTTCTCGTTGCGGTGGCTTCTCTTGTTGCAGAGCACAGGCTCTAGGGCGCGCGGGCTTCAGTAGTCGTGGCTCACAGGCTCTAGAGCGCAGGCTCAGTAGTTGTGGTGCACGGGCTTAGTTGCTCCGTGGCATGTGGGATCTTCCCAGACCAGGGATCAAACCCATGTCCCCTGCATTGGCAGGAGGATTCTTAACCACTGCACCACCAGGGAAGTCCGAGTCCCAAATTTAGTAGTGAAGTTGTCTCTGGGGCGGGATCACGTGGCTTCAAATGCCATCTGCAATGTATGCACCTTAAAAAACAATCTGCAGTGAATACAGAAAATACTTAGATTTGACAAAGCTGGGATGTAAGGGTGTAGGTGTAGGTTACATTATCCCTACGTTTTCTTGTATAGTTGAAATATTTTATAATAAAAAAGTTTGAGAAAACTTTCCTTTCACCACTGCCCATGGAAAACAAAACATCTTAAAAATAAATACAATGAAAATATGTTACTATTAAATTCTAGTGAGACACTGAAGCCTGTTGAAACCTGCTCTAAGCAAGAAAGGAGAGGTGTTTAGGACACAGTAGCATCAAATTACTGAGCCTCTCTCCATTGCACCGTCTGAAGGACTGGTTAGAAATGGCTCACCTTCTCATCATATGAATTTTGTATCATTTCATGCCATTTCATTTCATGTCCATGGAATGCCTAAAATTGCCTCATGTGCCCTCTTTCGAAAACACCACTTTTAACACATCGAATATGTTTATTTTGAAAGGATCTACCCTCTTTAGAATAAGGCATTGGAATAAAACAAAAATACAGAAAAGTGCACTTATCGTGAGGGTACCGCTTGATGAATTTTCACAATCTAAATACCCCTGTGTAACCAGCGTCCAAATCAAGAAAGAGAAGCCCCCTTCCTGTCCCCCCACCCAGTCACATGCTCCCAAGGGTAACCACTCCCTGACTTTTATCATTCTAGATTGGTTTTGCCTGTTCTAGAACTTCCTATCTAGCATCATACAGTGGTAGTCTTTTGAGTGGCTTTTTTCATTTAACGTAATGCTTTTGAGATTCATCCCTGTGGTTGCATGTATCCATAGTTCGTTCCCTTTTGTTGCTGAATAGTATCCATTATATGCATGTACCATCATGGACTTATCCATCCTCCTGTTAAGGGACACTTGGGTGGTTTCCAATGTGGGGCTGCTATGAATACACTCACAGCCTTTAGTAGACGCAAGTGGGGGAATTTCCAGGGACAAATGGCCGGATCATAGCATAGGCGTATGTCATCTTTAGGAGATCTTGGCGTTGTGATTTTTATCATCAGCCTTCTGAGCATCTGAGTAATTAGCACTTCAAATTTTATTGTTTTGAAGACTAGCTTATATAACAGTAAGAAAGAATAGTGAAAATTCAAGTTTGACATCAAAACACACTGGGTTCTTGTTTCAGAACAAAATGAATCCCTTTTACGACAGGTGACATACGCCTCCATTGGTGAAAACTTTTTGCTTTTACTAGACATTTTATATAACTTCCAATTGCTTATAGTTATCAACTATTTGAAAATAAAAATATTTCATATTATTAGCATGGTCCTATTATTTTGCAAGTTACTTTAGCTAAAACTTATAAAATGTATTTGACAGGTTATATACATTATTATTTCAATGTTCTCATTAGTCCTTAATATAGATGTAAATCAACAGAGAAAAACTATTTTAAATGTTTAGTGGATTGACTAAAAATCAAATTTTAGTGGATAGTGGATTGACTAAAAATCAAATTATCCATTTTAATCGTAAAACATCTCATGAGTCTTATTACCAAGCCAGTATCTTGACGATTGAATTTTAAGTTCCATTTGTTTGCCCATTTCTCACTGGGGAAAGCCAAAGCACAGAGAGAAAACCAAGCAAATGCCCTAGCTCTCCGGGTTGAAAAGTTCTGGGGAAGGACGGGCCCAAGTCACCCTTTTCGCCTGCAGAATCAGACTTTTGCCACTAGGGGGCGCCACCGGAGAGACCGTGGGCCGCTCCGGAGCGCTGCTGGTGAGGCGCAGCAGCCCACTGCACACCAGGCCCGAAGACACCCTTTGCAGATATCCCCGGCCTCAGTTCCCACCGCCGCCCAGGAAAGTGGTCTGATGGTACCCATTCTGCAGATGGGCAGATGCACACGCCAGTCTCGCGGCACGGAGTAGGCGGAACAGGGATTTGGACCGAGGTCTCTTCGATTCTGCAAACTGAAGACATTTCCACCCACGGCTCCACCTCGCTGTGACCCTGCTTTGTCCGCGCGTTTGTGGTGACGGGGGGGGGCCTCCCACCACGCGCATTCAGGGTGCCCCTCCCTTTTGCTTGCACACTCCTCTCCCTGCTTGCTCGCTGAACACTCATCTCAAAATCCCGTCACACACCCATCTCCTTCCATCCTCCCCCTCAGCGCAGAAACCGAGCACCAGCATCCCGAGCATCCCTCCCACTTGCCTCATCTCCTCCCACCTCCTTGCCTCATCCAGCCGCCCTTGCCTGCTGGGGTCCCTGCCTAGACCTCCCCTTGGGCTCCCAGCCTTGGAGAGGTGGAGCCACCAGTAGAGGATGCAGTTCTGGGCTTGCGGACACACGTGTGGGTTTTTTGTTTGGTGTGGTTTTTTTTTCATTGTTCATTTATTTATTTATTTATTTTTGGCTGCTTTGGGTCTTCATTCCTGCTCCCGGGCTTTCTTCTAGTTCTGGCGAGCGGGGCGGCGGGGGGGGGGGGGGCTACTCTTCCTTGCGGCGCGCGGGCTTCTCATTGCAGTGGTTTCTCTTGTTGCAGAGCACAGCTCTAGGTGTGTGGGCTTCAGTAGTTGCAGCATGTGGGCTCAGTAGTTGTGGCTGCGGGCTCTACAGCACAGGCTCAGTAGTTGTGGCGCACGGGCTTAGTTGCTCCGCGGCATGTGGGATCTTCCCGGACCAGGGCTCGAACCCGTGTCCCCTGCCTTGGCAGGTGGATTCTTAACCACTGTACCACCAGGGAAGTCCCCTTACTTGTGGGTTTGACCTGGATCTCTCCCTCCTCCCAGGAAGGCCCTAGTCCTGAGGAGAGACATCAGGTTGTGCACTCGCCCTCTCCACCCCGCCCACTTCCACCACCATGACAGACGGGGAACCAGAGGCCACTGCAGGTCACCCTGCTCATGTGGCCAGATATTAGCACAATCTGGAATTTCAGGTCTGTAAATCACTTGGGGGAGGGGGCTCATAAAACTGTTCTCCCATTCTGATCTGCCGGCTTGACCTCTTGTCCCCTCCTCCAGACACCCTCCCCCCTTCCAGGAAACTGGCCCAAGGAGGGGCCTGGGCATATATAGGGAGCCACTGTGGGAGGGCCTGGCCAGAGAGGCTTCAGGCAGAGAAGGTAAGGACGGGGCTCTGGGGGTCTGGATGGGCCGGGGGAGCTGGGGAGGTCTGAGGCTAGGGGTGGGGGGCAGCCCTGAGCTCTGGCCAGTGACTGCCCCACCCAAGGCTACGTTTCCTCTTTTTTATTTGGCCAAGCCACTCAGCTTGCGGGATCTTCGTTCCCCAACCAGGGATTGAACCCATGTCCCCTGCAGTGGGAGCACGGAGTCCTAACCACTGGACCACCAGGGAACTCCCTCCTCCTCTGTAAAATGGCCCACTGCCGGGGTTGTGGGAGGCTGGGCACACTTGGTACCGGCTTGGGCCCATCAGAGAGCTGGCAGCAGCCCCTGGCAGCTGGGGTGTGGAATGGGGGCAGTGGGTCCTCTCCCGGCCCCTGCCTGGCCTCATCCCGGCTCCTGTGTCCCAGGCAAGACTATGGCTTCTGCGGCAGCAGCAACAACAGAGAAGGGGTCTCCAGTTGTGGTGGGTCTGCTGGTCGTGGGAAACATCATCATTCTGGTGAGACATTCCCTGGTGCTGGGAGCCCAGTGGGCGGGTGAAGAGGAGGGGGGCGGTCCTGAGCCTGGGAGTGGGACAGCTGAGGGCCCAGGACTCACCTAATGGCCAGTGTCGCCTGGCTCTCAAGTCAGAACAGCCCCGATTCGAATCCCAGCTCTGCCTCTCCCCAGCTGTGTGACCGTGAGTAAGTGACTTTACTTCTCTGTGCCTGTTTCCCCATCTATAAATTACATCCTCACTGTGGGCATTGTTGTGTGGATTAATCCATGTATGGCCCTCAGCTCAAAAAAAGTGCTTGACCAGTGCCAGCTATCATCATTAACATGATTATAGATATAAGGTGCCTGATTGGTGCACAGGAGACCAATAGTAATGTATAATAACAATGTCTTTTAATTACGTGATACCTGTACATGGCTCTGCAGCCAGACAGCCTGGGTTCAAATCCCAGCTCTGTCACTTTCTACTGTGGGACTTGGGGCCAGTGATGTAACCTCTCTGGGCCTCAGTGTTCTCATCTGTAAGATGGAGATAAAACAGGAATGCTGAGAGGATAAAATGAGTTATTGGATTTGTGCTTAGGCCAGAATTTGGCACACGTGGTTGCTATCTGTGTTGGCCATAACAGCAGTAGTGCAGGAGAGCTGGTAACAACGATGATTATCACCCAGAAAGCAGTTTCAAGGACCACCGCACACAGTAAATACTCTATGAGAGTTAGATTGTTGGCAAAGGTATCCACTGAACAGTCTTCCTCTCTCCTTGTTCCCCATCCCAACAGATAACCAGATTTTTATTTTCTCCAATATTTCTTTAAGCAAATAGGAACCTATATATCTATTTTCTCCCCTTTCTTGCCCCAAACATAGCTCATTCCACACCCTGCTCCGTGCCTCCCATTTCCTCCTACGCACATTCTCTGTGCACATGAGTCCTCAGACAGCCTCCCTGCCCTTTTCCACAACTGCCCAGCCCTCCGTTGTGTGGCATCCTGGCTCCTTTACCCACAGTGCTGTGGGGAATAACCTTGTGGGTGTGTGATTTTCCTGCCTGGGCAGGTGTATCTGGAGTATTGATTCCTGCAAGTGGAATTGCTGGATCAAAGGCTTGATGCTTTTGTGATAGTTCTGGCCACGGCCAGACTCCCCTCCTCAGGGAATAGCAACACTCTTCAGGGGCGGCGGGCTAACCCAGCATCTCCTCGGTGCCAGTCATGAGCTCCAGGCTTTGCATGTAGCGTCTCTTTGTATCCTTGAAGCCACTGGCAGCTGGGGTGTGGGTGGGGGCAGGGATCTGGCTGGGTCCTCCCTTCCCTCATGGCCTCCTGCCCACCTTCATCCCTGCTCATGGAAGGTGACATCTTTGCCACTCTTACTACGTGCCCACTTCACCAAGAGGGCAGTAGAGGCTCAGAATGGGGAAGGCCCTTCTCATGGAGACTCATGCAGCCGGGGCTGCTGCCCCTGTGCAGGCCTTGCTAACCGGCTGCCCTGTCCAGCTGTCAGGCCTGGCCCTGTTTGCTGAAACGGTATGGGTGACCGCCGACCAGTACCGCGTGTACCCACTGATGGGCGTCTCGGGCAAGGATGACGTCTTCGCCGGTGCCTGGATCGCCATCTTCTGCGGCTTCTCCTTCTTCGCGGTGGCCAGCTTTGGTGTGGGCGCAGCGCTCTGCCGCCGCCGGTCCATGATGCTCACGGTGAGGCCCCAGGAGGAAGGGATGGGGACGGCTGGGCACAAAGGTCACCCTCACAGAGTCGTAGTAACAACCACACCGCAGCCACTAGTGTGTGTTCCGCGTGGCACCACACTTGGGCCTCGTGGCAATCAGGTCATTTAATCTGCCCATAACCTAATAACCTAGGCTCAGCTGTTACCCCCATTTTGCAAAGAAAACTGGGGCACAGGGGAGGCAGGGAAGGAAGCTCTGCCTGGGAGGATGGCTCTTAAGTAGCAGGACTGGCATTTGAACCTCAGCTGGTTGGTCTCCAGGGTCTGTGCTCGGGAGCTCTGTTGATAACAATGACAATAATAATAGCACAGCAACCATTTAATGAGCGCTCACTACATTCTACATGCTTTACATAGATCAGTTCATTTGTTCCTCACAACCCACCGTGAGGTACCATCATCATCATCTTCATGGCCCATTTGACAGAGTTGAAACTGAGGCTCAGAGAAGTGAATCCACTTAACCAGGGTGGCACAGCAAGTGAGTGACAGAGCCAGGATTTAAACCTGAGCACTTCAGTGCTTGAGCCTAGGCTCCTAATCTCTGCCCACAGCAATAACCCACACTCCCCAAGTACCTCTCATGTTCTGACACTAGGCTAAGCAGTTTAGAAAATGAGCTCCTTCAATCCTCCCAGAATCCGTCTGAAGTTAGTGCTTCTCTACCCATTTACCAGATGAGGAAACTGAGGTTCAAAGAGGCCCACAGCCCAGATGATAGGGAGACCAGGGATTCCAATCCTGGCCCCACTGACACAGAGCCAACACTGGGTTTTCCCCAGCTGAGGGCTTTTTGGATTCCCAGGAGCAGCTACTTATCCAATCCACAAATATTTATACAGCAAGAACCATGTGCCAAACCCTGCTCTAGGCACTAGGCTATTTTGTGAGCAAACCATAAAAGCCCTTGCCGTGGGGGAGGATACTCTCATGGGGGAGACAGTGACCAGGCAAGGGAGAGCTGGAGCTGGGGATGGGAAAGGGAAGCTCTTGCAGGCAGGGAAAGGGAAGCTCTTGCAGGCAGCGAAAGTGAAGCCCCGGGGCGGGGGCTGGGGCGGGGGCGCTGGGGGTTGGTAAGGGAGTGAGCCGCTTGAGTATCTGCAGAAAGAGCACTCCAGGTGGAGGGAACAGCAAGAGCAAAGGCTCTGAAGCCAGAGGGGACAGGAGTCCAGTGTGGCTGGAGCCAAGTTGGGGTAAGTGAGTGAGTGAGAGGAACTGAGGGCGGGCAGGGGAGGAGAACAGCAGCGGGGGGAGGCTTGCTGGCCTTGAGGGGAGAGAGGGGCGAGAGCGGAGGTGGGCCTATCAGGTGGACCTGCAGGCCTTGGTAAAGACTTTGGCTTCTCTATGAGTAACGTGGAGCCATGCAAAGGCTCTTTTCCTTTCCTTTTCTTCTTCTTTTTTTCTTTCTTTCCTGCATTAGTTCTCTGGCAGAACAATTTAACCAAAGTCCTAAAAGTTCACCCAGCTAGTAAAAGAAAAAAGGTCTGTGTCTGTCTCTCCTATTAGTTTGTCATTAACTAAGACACAGATTTTTTTTTTTAATTATTATGGGAAATCTCAAACAGACTAGAGTGAACGGCACGATGCACCCTGTGTACCTATCGCCTGGTTTCCACAATATCACCCACACATCGTCCCCTCTACCCCTACCCTCTGCCTGCCCACATTTTTCTTTCCTGGGGTATTTTGAAGCACATTCCAGACACCAAGTCACTTCCCTGTAGATACTTGCGAGCACAATTCTCTGAGTGATAAGGACGTGGTTTTAAAGCAGCCAGGCGCGTGTGGCCACGTCACCTCGTCTGGGCAGCGGAGCTGGTACATCCACACCCCACGCCCTGTTGCTTTAAGGGTGAGGGGAGGGGACAGCTGAGGATCAGAAAAATAATTTTCATCAAACACCAATTAAAGAGGTTTTTCAGGTTTGGGTTTTTTTGGTTTTTTTTGTTTTCCCCAATCACCGTACCGCGGGCACATCGTGCAAAATTCACCCCAGTCCCTTCCTATCTATCTTCCAATACCCAATCTGTGTTCAGATGTCCTTGGTTGTCTCGGGAATGTCTTTAATTTTTTCTTTTCTACAGTAGGCATTCATTTTACTGCATCCAAGCCAACAGTTAACAGTTAAGGGAATACCTTACATATTTTTGTTGATTGCATTGCCCTGTAACGTTTTATTTTAAAAAATTTCAAACATACAGAAAAGGTAAAGACTTGCAAGGTGAACACCTGTATATCCCCCACGTAGATGTTTCCATCCACATTGTCCTATACTTTTTTTTTAACATCTTTATTGGCGTATAATTGCTTTACAATGGTGTGTTAGTTTCTGCTTTATAACAAAGTGAATCAGCTATACATATACATATATCCCCATATCCCCTCCCTCTTGCATCTCCCTCCCACCCTCCCTATCCCACCCCTCTAGGTGGTCACAAAGCACTGAGCTGGTCTCCCTGTGCTATGCGGCTGCTTCCCACTAGCTAGCTATTTTACATTTGGTAGTATATATATGTCCATGCTGCTCTCTCACTTTGTCCCAGCTTACCCTTCCCCCTCCCCGTATCCGCAAGTCCATTCTCTAGTAGGTCTGCGTCTTTATTCCCATCTTGCCACTAGGTTCTTCATGACCTTTTTTTTTTTTTTTAGATTCCATATATATGCGTTAGCATACGGTATTTGTTTTTCACTTTCTGACTTACTTCACTCTGTATGACAGTCTCTAGGTTCATCTACCTCACTACAAATAACTCAATTTCGTTCCTTTTTATGGCCGAGTAATATTCCATTGTATATATGTGCCACATCTTCTTTATCCATGTCCTATACTTTTTAAAAGATTGTGTTTCTGGGAATTCCCTCGCGGTCCAGTGGTTAGGACTCAGTGCTTTTGCCACCAGGACCGGGTTCCATCCCTGGTCGGGGCACGGCCAAAAAAAAAAAAAAAAAAATTGCACTTCTCTCATGGATCCATCCCTTGAGGGTTGAGACTTCACAGGCTTGGCCCTGACAGGGCTGTCCCTGCGACCCTCCCTCCGTCTCTCCGCAGTACCTGGCGCTCATGCTCACCGTCTACATCTTTGAGTGCGCCTCCTGCATCACGTCCTACACCCACCGAGACTACGTGAGTCGGGGGGAGGACAGGGGAGGGGCATGACTTCCAGGGGCAGTTTGGTGAGGGTCTTGGGCCGGCAGTGGAGGTCGATCTCTCTCCCCACCCAGCCCCGCTGGACCCTGTTCTTCCTGGCCCACTGCAGATGGTGTCCAACCCATCCCTGATCACCAAGCAGATGCTGACCTTCTACAGTGCAGACTCGGACCAGGGCCGGGAACTCACCCGCCTCTGGGATCGCATCATGATTGAGGTGGGCGAGGGTAGGCAGGATGGGTGGGGAGGGCTGGAAGAGCTGAGGCTCTGACCAGGTCTCCCATTATGGCCCCCATTAGGGCTCCCATTATGCCCATTGGTAGATGATATCCACTCATGTGGTTCTTATGAGGGAGGGGCTCTGGTCCTTGTGATTTTCGGGATGAAAACAGGCCCAAAAGAGGGAAAGTCACTTGCCCAGGGTCATATGCTTGGTAAGGGGCAGAGCTGGGATCCAAACCTAGATCCAGAGCCCCTGCTCTTAACCATTGCACATGCTGTCTTTTTTTTTTTTTTTTTTTTTTTTTTGACAGCATTGGGTCTTCGCTGCTGCGCTCAGGCTTTCTCTAGTTGCGGCGAGCAGGGGCTACTCTTCGTTGCGGTGTGCGGGCTTCTCATTGCCATGGCTTCTCTTGTTGTGGAGCATGGGCTCTAGGTGCACGGGTTTCAGTAGTTGTGGCACGCGGGCTCAGTAGTTGTGGCTCACGGGCTCTAGAGCGCAGGCTCAGTAGTTGTGGCACACGGGCTTAGTTGCTCCGTGGCATGTGGGATCTTCCCGGACCAGGGCTCAAACCCGTGTCCCCTGCACTGGCAGGCGGATTCTTAACCACTGGGCCACCAGGGAAGTCTGCACCTGCTGTCTTAATAGTAACAATAGTAATAATAATAACAGATGGTGGTCCAGTGGTTAGGACTCCGTGCTTCCACCACAGGGGACTCGGGTTTGATCCCTAGCTGGGAAACTAAGATCTGCATAGCGGCGAGGCAGAGGCCAAAAAAAAAAAAAGAATTGTTCAATTAAAAAAATAACAACAGGGCTTCCCTGGTGGCGCAGTGGTTGAGAATCTGCCTGCTAATGCAGGGCACACGGGTTCGAGCCCTGGTCTGGGAAGATCCCACGTGCCGCGGAGCGGCTGGGCCCGTGAGCCACAATTGCTGAGCCTGCGCGTCTGGAGCCTGTGCTCCGCAACGGGAGAGGCCGCGATAGTGAGAGGCCCGCGCACCGCGATGAAGAGTGGCCCCCACTTGCCACAACTGGAGAAAGCCCTCGCACAGAAACGAAGACCCAATACAGCCATAAATAAATAAATAAAAATAATTTAAAAAAAAAAGCATACTATAAAAAAAAAAAAAAAAAAAAAAATAACAACAACAAACACTTAAGAGCACTATGTTTTGTTTAGCGCCGTTCAAAGCACTTTCAAGCTTATTTAATCCTCACAACCAGTCCATAAAGAAGATCAGCTCTTTAGCGGTGAGGAAACCAAGGCAGGAAGCTGAGGGTTTGCACGAGGTCACACAGCTGGTAGGTCACAGAACCAAAAGGACTCAAACCCAGGCTGTCAGGTTCCAGAAGCCACATTCTTAATTAAACTCAACATGATACGGCAGCACAAGAGGAGAATATTGAGGACCCAAGGGAAATTGAGGTCCCCATTTGGTTCGTCATGCAGCTAGCCAGGACTGGGACCCAGGTTTGAAGGAGCCTATGTTTTCATCATTTGAGAGTCACAAATTAAACACCCACGGGGGTCAGGAGAAGCCAGAAATCTGCCTTTTGGTGTCACTTACCTCAGGTTTTGTTGACAGCTAATTAAAAAAAAATTTTTTTTTCCAATGAATTTGTTTTTCAAAACAATTTTAAAATAAATCATGAGTGTGGGTTTGAGCCAAATCCCCCATCAGCCTCGGGGTGCTGGGACAAGCATCTTCTGCTCCTTTGCTCACGCACAGACACTGCTGCCCCTCTTCGAGGAGGCCCAGGATGTGGGAAGTGCAGGCCAACCTTATGCTTCCTCGCTGTGTGACCTCAGGGGAGCGGCTGTCCTCTCTGAGCCAGAATCCTCCTGACCCCTTCCTCTCTCTCCAGCAAGAGTGCTGTGGTACGTCAGGTCCCACGGACTGGGTGAACTTCACATCAGCCTTCCGGGCCACCACCCCAGAGGTGGTGTTCCCCTGGCCCCCGCTGTGCTGTCGACGGACTGGCAACTTCATCCCCCTCAGTGAAGAAGGCTGCCGCCTGGGCCACTTGGACTACCTGTTCACCAAGGTGTGTCTCCTCCCCGCTGCTGCGTCTGTCGGTCTATCTGGCCCTCTCTGGTTCTTCTATCTCTTTCTCCCTCCCACTGTCTGTCTGTCTGCTCCTCCCTCCCATCTGGCTTTGTCCTTCTCTCCCCTCCCTCTGACTCTCTCAACTCTCCATCTGTCCCTCCCTCCCTCTGCAAGTCAGCGGGATGAACCCCGGTTCCGGTTTGATCTGATCCAGACCTGGCGGCGCCTGAAACGTCTCATTTTGTCTGGGGATAAGCAACAGTAATAGTACCAGCAGCACAACACCAATAACAACCAACATTTATTGAGCTTTTACTTTGTACCAGGCCTCCTTGTAGGTGCTTTAAGTTTTTGCCTTATTTAATTCTCACCACAGCCTTATGAGGTAAAGGTTATAATTATCTCATTTTACAGATGATGAACCTCACTAGTGACGTATGGAGTTGGGATGTGATTTCAGGCAGTCAGGCCCCAACCAGGTGCTTTAATTCCTGCAAAGGGAGTGCAGAGGCAGAGAGAGAAACCAGAGGAGGAGAACCTGTCCCCTTGGCTGCCTGGGGGCCCTTCACCGTCATGCCTTAGATCAGATGTCACACAGAGGGGAGCCTGCATGCAAACCATCACGGCCACCAGAGTCGGACAGCCCTTCCTTGAGCCCTGGCTCTCTGCAGAGTGCTTCCATGCATCATCTCACAGAATCACCACGACTGCTTTCGGAGGGCAGTGCTGTCAAAGATCGCCATTTCACAGATAGCAAAACTGAGGCTCAGAGGGTCAGAATCATAGCTAGGCCCCATAGCCAGCAAGCGGCAGAGCTGGCCCCCAGCTCCATCCTGCCTGACTCCAGGGCACGCACCCTGAATCTTTGTTCTTGGCTGCTTCCAAGTTGCGCCAAGCGGGGGTCTACATGAAGGCGACAGGTGTGGGGCTCTGGGCCCACTCAGCCTGAGCTCCAAATGAGGAGGTGTCAGAACTGGACTGATCCTAAAGGCGTATTTCAAACCCTTGGAACTTGGGGGCAGCATGGGAAGCCAGCCCAAAACAAAATCACCCTCAGACTGTCATAGGCACCATCGGGGCAGCACCTGCTTGTGCAGGGCCTGGGTTAACATCACGTCCCTGGCTCCCTGAAACCACCCTGGGAGGGAGACACTGCTGGGGTCCCCAGGGTGAGACACCCACTTCCTCGTGGTCCCACAGGTAAGAAAACCAAGGCTCGAGGCAGGAAGTGACTTTCCCAAGGGCGCCCCGTGACTCTTGCTTTCAGCAGCCAGCCTCCCCAGGCATTTTCTCAGACCCCCGTGTTCCCCCTGCCCAGGGCTGCTTCGAACACATTGGCCACGCCATCGACAGCTACACGTGGGGCATCTCATGGTTTGGGTTTGCCATCCTGATGTGGACGGTGAGAGGCGGGAGCCTATGGGCTGGGTGGGATGCGGCTGTGAGGCTGGGGCGCCCCTCACCTGACTCCTGCTCTCCAGCTTCCTGTGATGCTGATGGCCATGTATTTCTACACCACGTTGTGAGGAACAAGAAGGGAAGTCCTTGTGCACACCTGGCTCCTCCTCCTGCTCCCTCCCGCTGAGATGGCCGCCTCACCTCTCCCTTTCCCACCTCCTCCACCCTTCCCTCCCTCCACTCCAAAGATGTTTTACCAGGTTTCTGAGCCCTGCTGGGAGTCGGCGTGCCCTGAAACCCCTGGACATGTGTGCACAGACCCTTAGACCTTAACCCCATCTCACTTGGCTGATTCCTGGCCCATCTTTCAGTGTCACCTTAAAGTCCTGTCCTGGGAGGGGGGGTGGGCCCTTCCCTGATCTTACCACCCCATTCACGGATGCCTCTCTTGTAGCTCCCTGAGTTCCTCCTTCATGCTGGATGTCGTCATCATCACTGAATAGTTTGTGATTGTCTATTTAAGCTCTGGTAGACTGGGACTGCCATGAGGGGAGGGACAAGTTCTGTTATGGTTACTTTAATATCCCCAGTATTGCCCAGCACAGGGCTGAGCATGGATATTCAATAAATACTGCTTGAATGAGTTAATTTGTTTTCTTCGGAGGCTGAGGCGAATAACCAGAACTCTTCCAATGGAAGTGGCAGAAACCCAGCTGGCACTGACTGAAACACAAAATAGAAAGTATTGGCTCGTGTAACTGAGTCAGTAAGGCTGGCTTCAGGCATGTCTGGATCCAGGGGTTCAGTCTAGATTTCCACAAAACCTGCTTCATTCTCAGGCAGGATTTCTCTGGCAACACGAGACTTACATCTTCATAGCTAAGCAACAGAGCAGCGAGAAATGGCCTCTTTCCCAATAACTTTTGCCAAGGTCAGGGATTAAATCTCACTGACTTGGTTTAGGTTCTAGACCCACTCTTTGGTTGGGGAAGGGCAGGCACTATGGATTAACATTCCTGCTAAGGATGCATCCAGGGGTGGTGTTAGGAAAGGGGGTTGTTTACCAAAGGAAAATCAGAGTGCAGGGATGCTGGGCCAGTACAGGTGACAGACATCCTCCTACTAGGGACTAAAGCTTCCAGCAGGTTCCCTAAGGGGTGCATGAGAGCAAACAGTTTAAGAATCTCATCACTGCTCTTTTGTCCTCTCTGAAGCAGGCTCATGCTCTGACCATTTTACAGCAATTAGGCCCTGCGAGGAGAGTTTGTCTTCCTTCCCCATCAAATGAGGTTTCTCAGGGTCCTCATTTACTCTACTGGTCTGCAGATGGTCTGTAAATGCTGAATTCAGATGTCAGCTTTTGAAAATATACTTTAAAAAAAAATCTGTATTGGTCAAATCTATTAGGGTGAAAATTGGAAACAACCTAACCTCCATCAGCAGGGGGTGGGATGTACAACTCGTGTTATATCCTTGGACTGGAATTCTCTGTGGCTGTTAAAAAGAAGATAGATCTATGTGAACTGATATAAAAAGATGTCATAATGGTATAAATAATTAGAAAGCAGGTATAAGGATGTTCATTACAGTAACCTAAATGAACATCAGTAGGGGACTGGTTAAATTAGCTATGCTATGTCTATTCTCTAGAATACCACACACAGTAGTAAAAAATAATGTTTTAACATGAAAAAAAATCTCCAAGAAATGCAAGTAGAAACACTTGGCAAACCACATACAGTACTTTTATCCCTGTAGATACATATGTAGGGTAGGTTTTGTCTTTTAAAATAAATGGGTCAAGGTTTTTAAAACAATTTTTAGAAGAATTAGGGAAAATACTTTTTAAAATCAAAAATCATTTATAACTCTTCCACTCCCACACCAAGTAAAATTTACAAATGGAAGTGTCCCATGTTCCGCTCCCCAGTAAACTCCCCCCCCCAAATCTGTAGATAACTGCTATTAATACATGATAAACGTCCTTTTTGGCTTTTCAAAAGTTTATATCGACATATCTATATATACTTATATGAGCACACACATACACACACATTTAATAGAATAATGCTTTAAATATTGCTTTGCAACTTGTTTCCTTCACTTAACTGTACATTTTGGTCATCTTTCCATGTCAGTATATATGAATTCACCTCTTGTTTTTTTTTTTTTTTTTGGCTGTTGCAGTGTATTCCAGAGTATAGCTGTGTCATCGATCATCATGCTCTGTTGTAAGTAAATAAGGCAAGGAGCAGGATAAGCATAAGTGATTTCATTTTTATAAAAATTCTATATACATATTTCTCATGAGGGATTCCGTTGAGAAGGGGTATGGGATGGAGGGCCCAGAGGAGGAGGAATTTTCACACCATATATATCTTTATAACGTTTGAAAAAGATGTTCGTAAAGATAATCTATTACTTTTCAAAAACAAAAACTAGTAAAGGGGTTTCTAAGATACTAAACAAGGTACAGCTTTGCTTTTCAAACCAGAATTTTTTTAAATGCCGTGTAGTTGTTACACGTACCATATTTTAACACACAAGAGTCCCTCCAGGTTAACTGGCCTAACAGGCTTTTCTGCAGGCCCTGGAATGAAACTTCTCCCCCATCCCTGAGCACATATTTGACCACGTTGTAAACATGTCAAGGGAAGGGGGGATTTCGTCCCAATCTACTTTTAAATTCAGGTGTGTCCTCAGGAGCAAGTTCACAGTGACCTGGCCCGTGACTTCGATTCTCTGAGAAAGGCAGAGAGGCAGTACTGGGTTCTCACCACGCCTCCACCACACTCTGCGCCTCTATGTGCCCCTCTGTAAAATGGGGTTCTAGCAGCCCCTACCGCATAGCTTAGGGTCCAATACATTCTAAGAGCTCCGGAACCCATAGACCTCTTTACTATGAATCAGGAATTTTCTAAATTCTGTGCAATCAGAACCAAATGCAGAAATAAACTGCCGGGTAAGGCTGCTACTGTGTCTGGTGAGCCCCAGTTTCAAAGGTTTGGGGCTCCACCACCCTCGATGTACAGTAGCCAATTAATTCATCGAAGTGACTCACATATCTGTGCTTTAAAAAGTCAAATCATACTTGAAAATGCTTGGTGCTTTCGCTGAGAGCTGTTCAACCCATGGGCTCAGCATATGTTAGCGTTAATATAACGCTTTTTGCCTGAGGGTCCTTCAAGAACGTTTGTGGAATTAGTGGAGATTGATATGCCTAAAATCAAATTTTTCCTTAAACGTCACACTGCAAAAGAATATTTAATGTCGTGGGAGAATACCTGAAAAGTTGTTAAGTGAGAAAAGAAGATTACAAAAAGGCATGCCAAGTATGATTGCTTTTCTGATAAAAATTCAAGTATGTGTTTGTGTTAAAGTTGTAAAACACAGTCTCCCAAAGGTTAACCTTGGTTATTAAGGAAGAGGAGACACTTGAGGGGGATTTTTATTTCATTCCTTGGGCATTTTGGTATTTTCCAAATATTCTATGATGACTCTTGCTTTTGTCCTCCAATAAAAATAAATATTAAGAGAGCTCCTTTCTACTTACTAGACGGGATGCTGCCTAATTCATGACTTGTTGAATAAAACCAATTAGATCTTCAGATTTACTCGGTTGATTTTTCTTAACACTCCTACTCAGAGCTAGTTCTGATCATACAACCACAGCCTCCTGAAGACAGATACTCCTCTCTAGCCATCAATCTCACATTGGCTATTGCAATTTAACAGTGGAGCTCAAATTTGCCTGGTTGAATGGGGTGTGATCCAATTTCCAATAGACAGTTCCTGAAGCAGAAGAAGTGGGTGTCCCTCTGTAGGCCTTTCTGTTTCAATTAAGATCCAAATAAGTGACTGGCAAAGGAAACTTAAAGGCAGCTCACCACTGAGCAATTTCAGAGAGACCAGAGCTGGGAAAACCTGACACCAGCCCCACCCCATCTCCAGAGCCCACTGCAGACAACTACAAACAAGCTGCTCTTGTTTTTTCACTTCTGGTAGTAACTGTATAAATAAAATAGATGAAGGATAGATAGATGGATGGATGAACGGGTAATGACTGATAATCTTTTTAAAGAAGAAAAATAAATAAATATTAATAAAAACTTCACTGTAGGACATGAGATGTGTACTGAGAAAAGAATTACCTTGCTAAATATTTTCAGACTTTACCTGAGCCGTTAAAACAGGTCAGGCCTTGTCAGATGCTGGGGTCTTGGAGTCAAGCTGGCCTCTGGGCAGCAGGTAGGGGGCCTCCACCTCTGTCCCACATCTGCCACTCCCTTTCCTGGCTTCATCTGGCCACATATTTGCTCAGCTGGAATGGCAGCAGTGTGGCCTGGCCAAGGCAGGCCTCAGCTGGCAGGACGGGTTTGTCTGCCCTGGCCTTTTCACTCAGAGGCCCACTCCTGTGGGTGAGAGAGGAGCAAAGAGATGAGGGCCAGGTGAGTGAGGTTCCCAGGACCACCCCAGAGAGAGGCAGCCATTCGATGGCTGTTCCTACTGCGCCTCTACAGGACCATGTCTGTCCAGAGCTGGATCCGGCCTCTAACCCTCCGTGGCTCCCCAGTGCCCTCAGCACAAAGTCCAGCTGCTCGGCCTGGCACTGAGGGGCCCTGTGGCTTGTCTCCTTGCTACTTCCCCAAGCCTATCTCTCCCTTTTATTTTGTCCCCTCTTTTATTTTTTAAAATTTTGGCCGTGCCGCACAGCTTGCGGGATCTTAGTTCCCCGACCAGGGATCAAACCTGTGCCCCCTGCAGTGGAAGTGCGTAGTCCTAACTGCTGGACCACCAGGGAATTCCCCCCTCCTGTCCTATTGAAGCAACCTCTCTTTCACCACTGGAGATCATAGAATGGAAAGAGTAAACTAATGTATATTATAGCAATCAAGCAGGCACACACATACATACACTGACTACATACACTGTTGCTTACACTCCTTCCATGAAAGCAAGTTGACTTTTTCACTGAAATGTAAAATCCACACCCCTTTGACCCACCCGATTCCACCTCTGGGAATCTATCCTGCATATACACTCCCGAGAGTGTGATAAGACCCATGTACAAGGGTAACAGAAAAGCAATCACTGAGAAACAGCCTGAATCACATCAGAAGAGAACTAGTTATCCAATTCATTTTTTCACACCATAGAATGAATACTCTGCAGCTAAGTTTCAAAGGAGCTACACTTATATTTTCTGATATGAAATCATCTCCAAGATAGATTGTTCACTGAGAAAAATGCAACGTGCAAAACTGAATGTATGCTAGAGTGAAGTAAGTCAGAAAGAGGAAAACAAATATCATATATTAACGCATATACGTGGAACCTAGAAAAATGGTATAGCTGAACCGGTTTGCAGGGCAGAAATAGAGACACAGATGTAGAGAACAAACGTATGGACACCAAGGGGGGAAAGTGGCGGGGGGGATGGTGGGATGAATTGGGAGATTGGGATTGACATATATACACTGATATGTATAAAATAGATAACTAATAAGAACCTGCTGTATAAAAAATAAATAAAATTTAAAAATTTAAAAAAGAAAAAACTGAATGTATGCTAAATGCAATGTGATAGCCTATATTGGATCCTGAAAAGACAAGATATTAGTGGAAAAACTAGTGCAATCCATATAAAATCTGGAGTTTAGTTAATAGTCCTGTAGTAGTGTGAATTTCTTGGTTTCGAAAAACATATCATGGCTATGCCTCTAAATTCCATGTATCATTTAGCACAAGGTTAGGCCTTGTGAGTAGAGGGCGCTGGAGGGACACGGCAGAAGTTAGGGGTTCTCTCCAGATTCCGGTTCTTCCTTGTTGTTCCAACGGAGCTGTGACCAGCAGGTGGCTGGGTTTCTTCTCCACACTTTCCTAAGCCACCTTCACTAACCCAGCTAGGGACGCACCGCTTAACCCAAGTAAGAAGCCTATTGAAAACAGGAAATAGAATCATGATTTCTCACTGTCTTTTCAGATGGCCTTCAAATGGAAATAGAAAGATGAAAAACAGAGAAAATGGTCTTTTTGAAGAACCACTTCTAGTGCTGCTGGAAAAAATGATCAAAAGATCCTGGCATTTGATCCCTGGCATTAAAATTCATCTCATAAAAATGTATGCAGAAAATTGAGGGCACAGGTCTAGAAACTGAAGGGATTTTTCAGCTTTCAAGATGTATACCCAGAGCCAAAGCAAGTATATTTGTTGCCTAGAAACCACTCTAGCCCAGGGTATACTGGTTAATTTTGTTAACACACCAAAACACAGTGACTTAAAATAATGATTATTTTTTAGCTCCTGATCCTGTGGGACCATTTGGGCTGAGCTCAGTCAGCCAGGCAGCTCTTTGGTTTTTCTCACCTGGGCGTACCCATGCAGCTGCAGTCAGCTATGGGGTGGCTGGGGGCTTGTTGGTCTAGGGTGGCCTCCCTCACATGTGTGGCTGGTTGGAAGTTGGTGTAGGTAGCTGGGGTGAGGGCTCTGACTGGGGCCATGTGTCTAAAGAAGGCCAGCCCAAGCATATTCACATGGTGGTGCTTGCAGGGTTCCCAAGAGCAGCAAGAAAAGACAAGTCCCAAGGTGCGTAAGCAATTTTCAATGTTCTGCTTTTGCCACATGTGCTATTGTCCCATTGGGTGAAGCAAGTCAATGGTTAAGGCCAGACTGAGTATGGGAGGTGTGCAGAAGGGAGGAGAATTATGGAGGCTATTTTAACAATCTAACCAGGATGATAAAAAGGTGCCAGCAGTCCCCAGCAGAAGTATCAAATGCCTTTATCTGAGAGTATTCCACAGTTGTGATCTCCTCAAACAGCTTAGAGTTCCCAGAAGGAAGCTAGATAGGAAATAGTTAATGCCAAGAGTAGCCTGGACCTTGAGCCGTTCCTCCAGTAATCAAAGAGTTGTCCTGTGGGGCTTCCCTGGTGGCGCAGTGGTTGAGAGTCTGCCTGCCAATGCAGGGCACACGGGTTCGAGCCCTGGTCTGGGAAGATCCCACATGCCACGGAGCAGCTAGGCCCGTGAGCCACAATTACTGAGCCTGCGCGTCTGGAGCCTGTGCTCTGCAACAAGAGAGGCCGCGATAGTGAGAGGCCCGCGCACCGCGATGAAGAGTGGCCCCCGCTTGCCACAACTAGAGAAATCCCTCTCACAGAAATGAAGACCCAACACAGCCAAAAATAAATAAATAAATAAATTTAAAATAATAATAATAATAATAATAAAAAGAGGAGAGGCCGTGATAGTGAGAGGCCCGTGCACCGCGATGAAGAGTGGCCCCCGCTTGCCACAACTAGAGAAAGCCCTCGCACAGAGACAAAGACCCAACACAGCCAAAAATAAATAAATAAATAAACAAAGTAAACAATGCGTTAAAAATAAAAAAAAAGAGTTGTCCTGTGAATAAGTACCTTTTCCCAAATTTCAGATATCACAGAAGTTTGAGACAATGTTTTGACTTAATTCATGTTTCAAAACTCAAGCAAGAGATCTATTAAAGACATCAAGTTTCCCTTAGATATCTCTCAGATGGCCCCCTCAGATGCCATGGGCACTGGAATGGAAATAAATAAAATATAAAAGGTAAAAAGCTGTGAATTCCCTGGTGGTCCAGTGGTTAGGACTCCGCACTCTCACTGCCAAGGGCCTGGGTTCAACCCTGGTTGGGGGACTAAGATCCCACAAGCCATGCAGTGTGGCCAAAAAAAAGTAAAAAGCTAAGCAAGTGGTCTTTCTGGAGTTCCACTTAGGTACTGTTGGACACATAATTAAAAGAAGGTCCCTAGGGACTTCCCAGTGGCACAGTGGTTGAGAATCCACCTGCCAATGCAGGGGACACGGGTTCGATCCCTGGTCCAGGAAGATCCCACATGCCGTGGAACAACTAAGCCAGTGCGCCACAACTACTGAGCCTGTGCTCTAGAGCCCATGAGCCACAATTACAGAGCCCACATGCCACCACTACTGAAGCCTGCACATCTAGAGCCTGCACTCAGCAACAAGAGAAGCCACCGCAATGAGAAGCTGGCACACTGAAGTGAAGAGTAGCCCCCGCTCGCCGCAACTAGAGAGAAGCCCACACGCAGCAATGAAGACCCAACGTAGCCATAAACAAACAAATAAATAAATAAATAATTTTTTTTTTTTAAAAAGAAGAATGTCCCTAGTAGTCAAGTTCCTCTTGCTGTACCTAAGATCAAATTGCCAAGGATGTCTCATCTCACCACTCCTTTTCAACATCATACTGGAAGTCCTAGCTAATGTAATAAGACAAGAAAAGGAAATAAAATGTACACAGATTGAGAAGGAAGAAATAAAACTGTGTTTGTTTGCAGATGACATAATTGTCTATGTAAAAAATCTAAAAGAACTGACCAAAAAACCTCCTGGAACTAATAAGCAATTATAGCAAAGTTGCAGGATACAAAGTTAATATACAAAATATCAACTTGCTAGTGCAAGCATTACATCTATTGATCACATCCCTGCCTGATGGCAACTGAGATACCCCCAGAACTTACAGAGGATTGGTCTAGAAATAACAGGTGCAGTCACTGACATTTTTTGGAGATTTGCAACCATGAGCACAAGAGCTGTTCCTTATTAGACTTTCCTGACCTTCCTCAAGAAAGAGATTATCAATCAAGTCAAAATAGATGAGTTTATTGTACATTTCCATGCCAAAGTGCCAAACCTTTTATTCAGCAAAGGCAAATTTTCTGATCAGGAAGGAATGAGGTTAACAGACACCGTGAGCCACATCATATGCTTTTTACTTAACGATCAAGATATTTTATGGGTAAAAGCCCTATTTTGATCGTAGATACTTGTATTTAGAATGTTTACCATACTAATCCTCAAGCCGAGTATGTGATAAAACCCCAGTCAATTTTAATCTTCTAAAAACATTCTCTTAAAATGCAGGCATGTCTCAGAGATATTGCAGGTTCAGTTCCAGACCACCACAATAAAGTGAATATTGCAATAAAGCATGTCACCAGAATTTTTTGGTTTCCCAATGTATATAAAAGTTATATTTACACTATACTGTCCTCTGTTAAGCGTACAATAGCATTATGTATAAAAATACAATATATATACCTTAGTTTAAAAATACATTATTGCTAAAAAACGCTAACCATCACTTGAGCCTCCCGCGAGTTGTAATCTTTTTGCTGATGGGGGGGTGTTGCCTTGATGTTGATGGCTGCTGACTGATCAGAGTGGTAGTTGCTGAAGGTTGGAGTGACTGGCAGTTTATTAAAATAAGACAATGAAATTTGCTGCATCAGTTGACTCTTCCTTTCATGAAGAATTTCTCTGTAGCAGGCAATGCTGTTTAATAGCATTTTACCTACAGTAAAACTTCTTTCAAAATTGGAGTCAATCCTCTCAAACCTTGCTGCTGCTTTATCAACTAAGTTTAAGTAATATTCTAAATCTTTGTCATTTCAACAAGCTTCAGAGCATCTTCACCAGGAGCAGATTCCATCTCAACAAACACTTTATTTGCTCATCCATAAGAAGCAACTCCTCATCCGCGAAAAGGTTATCATGAGGTTGCTGCAGTTCAGTCACATCTTCAGGCTGCACTTCTAATTCTAGATCTCTTGCTATTTCCACCACATCTGCAGTTACTTCCTCCACTGAAGTCTTGAAACCCTCACAGTCATCCATAAGGTTTGGAATCAACTTCTTCCAAACTCCTGTTAATGTTGACATTTTGACCTTGTCCCGTGAATCACAATGTTCTTAATGGCATCTAGAACAGCAAATCCTTTCCAGAAGGTTTTCAATTCACTTTGCCCAGATCTATCAGAAGAATCACTATCTATGGAAGCATAGCCTTACAAAATGTATTTCTTAAATAATAAGACTTGAAAATCGAAATGCTATTTGGTCCATGGGCTGCAGAATGGATGTTGTGTTAACAGGCATAAAAACAACATTAATCTCACTGTACATCTCCATCAGAGCTCTTGGATGACCAGATGCATTGTCAATGAGCAGTAATATTTTGAAAAGAATGTTTTTTTCTGAAAGAGTAGGTCTCAACAGTGGGCTTAAAATACTCAGTAAACCATGTAAACAGATGTGCTGTCATCCAGCACATCTGTTTACAGCATCCATTTATAGAGCACAAGCTGAGTAGATTTAACAAAATTGTTAAGGGACCAGAATGGTGAATGAGCACTGACTTCAGCTTAAAGTCACCAGCTGCATTTGCCCCTAATAAGAGAGTCAGCCTGTCCTCTGAAGCTTTGAAGCCGGACATTGACTTCTTCTCTCTAGCTATGAAAGTCTATGTGGCATCTTCTTCTAATAGAAGGCTGTTTCATCTGCACTGAAAACCTGTTGTTTAGTGTAGCCACCTTTATTAATTATCTTAGCTAGATCTTCTGGATAACTTGCTGCAGCTTCTACATCAGCACTTGCTGCTTCACCTTGCACTTTTATATTATGGAGATGGCTTCTTTCCTTAAACTTCACGAACCAATCTCTGCTAGCTTTAAAGTTTTTTGCTGCAGCTTCCTCACCTCTCTCAGCCTTCACAGAATTGAAAAGAGTTAGGGATTTGCTCTGGATTAGGCTTTGGCTGAAGGGAATGTTGTGGCTGGTTTGATCTTCTGTCCAGACCACTAAAACTTTCTCCATATCAACAATAAGGCTGTTTCACTTTCTCATCATTCATGTTTTCACTGGAGTAGCCTTTTGAATTTCCTTCAAGAACCTTTCCTTTGCTGTGACAACATGGCTATTTGGCACAAGAGGCCTAGCCTTTCTCATTAAGCTTAATGATTTCCAGCTTTTGATTTAAAATGACAGACATGTAATTCTTTCTTTTTTTGGCCATGCAGCATGGCCTGTGGGATCTTAGTTCCCCCACCAGGGATTGAACCCAGGCCCTCGGCAGTGAGAGTGCAGAATCCTAACCACTGGACCACCAGGGAATTCCCATGTGATTTTTTTCACTTGAACATGTAGAGGCCATTGTAGGGTTATTAATTGGCCTAATTTCAATATTGTTGTGTTTCAAGAAATAGGGAGGCCCTAGGAAAGGGAGAGAGAAGGGGGAATGGCTGATTAGTGGAGAAATTACACCAGTAACCCCACAACATTTATTGATTAAGTTTGCTGTCTTTTACGGGCGCAGTTTTTGGCGCCCCAGAACAATTACAATAGTAACATCAAATATCGCTGATCACAAATCACCATAAAATATAACAATGAAAAAGTTTGAAATATTGCAAGAATTACCAAAATATGCCACAGAAATATGAAGTGAACAAATGCTGTTGGAAAAATGGCACTGATAGACTTGCTCAACGTAGGGTTGCCATAAACCTTTGATTTGTAAAAAATGCAGTATCTGCGAAGCACAATAAAGCAAAGCACAATAAAACGAGGTATTCCTGTACTGTTAATGCTACTGATTGGTGCTAAAAAAATTTTTAAGGCATTTTCAAAGCATTTCACAAAATGTGTCATTTAAAAAGCATGCATTATCATTAGATAAAACCAACTATGTGTGTACCTTTTCTCCCTAATAAAGTGTGTTTGTATATTTCCCCTTCTCAAGAGATTTTTGTCCCAGTTGCTTTCATTGTCAAGTAGAATGTGTTCAAGGAGAAAAATATTTAAAAGAAAAAGACTGAGGGAGTACTGATGAAATAAGAAAGGCAGAATGTTGATAGCTCTTGCATCTGGGTGATAAGTATTATACACAGAGGTTCATCAAACCAGTCTCTGTAAAAAAAAAATAGACACTTCCTTCTGTGATTCTGCATGGTTCTTAGGAGAATGCCAGCACTCCTGGCAAGGCCAGGCCTTGCCAACTACACCAGGTTTCCCTCTCCCCTGCTTCCCCTGTACCTCCTTGCTCTGCTCTGAGACATTGGATTCTGGGCCATGTTTCCTCTCACCCCAGAGCTCTGGAACCTACTTTCCTACTGCCTGGAAGCCTCTCCTCGCTCCCTAGTCTGGTTAGTGAGTACTCATTTTTCAGACCTGAGTACAAGCATCACTTCCTCCAGGAAGTCTTTCTTGAAAACACTGGTCAGATGAGAGTTTTACTTTCTTAATCTATCTTGTGGTTTTCCTTCAGAGCATTTAGCACAATTTTAATTTTACTTGTAATTAATAACAATAGCCAACATTTAACGAGCACTTACTCAGTGCCAGGGGCTGTCCTAAGGACTTCAAGGGTATCTGCTCATTTGATTCTCTCAAGGCACAAAAAGTGGAAGAAACTCGCTCAAGGTCACACAGTTGGTAAATGACAGAGGCAGGACCCAAACCGTCAGTCTGATTCCAGAGCTGACATCTTAACCATTCTGCTCTGCTCCCTCCACATGTTGTTAATAATATGCATCTCCCCTACCAGGCTGTTCAATCCCTCAGTGGTAGATATTTAGTGTTACAGACTGAATTGCCAATAAGTCCAAATTCCCCAGATTCATGTGTTGAAGACTTACCCTCAATGTAACTGTATTTGAAAACAGGGCCTTTAAGGAGGGAATTAAGTTAAATGAGGTCCTAAGAGCACGAACCTAATCCAATAGGACTGATAAATAAGTTTGTGTTGTTTAAGGACTGATGTCCTTCTGTCTTAGTCTGTTTGGGCTGCTGTAACAGAATACCAAAGACTGGGTAGATTATAAACAACAGAAATTTATTTCTCACAGTTCTGGAAGCTGGGAAGTCCGAGATCAAGGCACTGGCAGATTTGGTATCTGGTGAGGGCCCGCTTTCTGGTTTATAGATGGCTGTCATCTCACTGTAAAATCACACGGGAGCTCTCTCTGAAGCCTTTTATAAGGGCATTAATCCCATTCATAAGTGCTCCACCCTTATGACCTAATTACCTCCCAAAGGCCCTATCTCCAAATATCCTCACATTGAGGATGAGGTTTCAACCTATGAATCTGGTGTAGTGGGGGGTGTGGGAGGGGGCGGCACAAACATTCAGTTTACGGCATCTTATCAGGAAAGGAAGAGACACCAGTAGTGTGCATGCACAGAAGAAAGGCTATATGAGGATACAGTGAGAAGGCAGCTACCTGCAAGCCAAGGAAAGTGGCCTCAGGAGAAACGAACCTAGCTGGCACCTTGATTTTGAACTTTCAGCCTCCAGAACTGTGAGAAATAAGTCTGTATTGTTTAAGCCACCCAGCCTTTGGTATTTTGTTACAGCAGCCCTAGCAGACTAATACATTCGGTCTCTTCTTGTTTGCCATTATATGTTTTGGACTAAGCACCATGCCTAGCACATAGTAGGTCCTCCAAAAATATACACTTAGGGGTCACCACCTTCTCCGAAAAGTCTTCCCTCACCCTTCTCCCTCCCCGAGCCCTGGCTTAAGTGCCCCTTCTGGGCTTTAGTTGTTACACTTTCCACTTGGTTCTGGAAGGGTATGTTTTAAGGTCTAATTCCTTTCTATAAGGTTAAATCTTTTAATTTAAAGATTTTGAAGGGGCTAAGTCTTCCCTGGGCTTGGCACAGATGGCATATGCTCTCGGAGTTTAATAAATATTTGAGTGAATGCAAGTCTTCTGACCCCTACACATGAGCCCTGGTTCAAGACGACCTGAGTTCTAAGCGACATCTCTAAATCCCTGTGCTTGGACACTGAGCCTCAAAAGTAATCATGGCGGACTTCCCTGGTGGTGCAGTGGTTAAGAATCCACCCGCCAGTGCAGGGGACACGGGTTCGAGCCCTGGCCTGGGAAGATCCCACGTGCCGCGGAGCAACTAAGCCCGTGCGCCACAACTACTGAGCCTGCACTCTAGAGCCCGCGAGCCACAACTACTGAGCCCTTGTGCCACAACTACTGAAGCTCGCACGCCTAGAGCCCATGCTCCACAACAAGAGAAGCCACCGCAATGAGAAGCCCGAGCACCGCAACGAAGAGTAGCCCCCGCTCACCACAACTAGAGAAAGCCCACGCGCAGCAACGAAGACCCAACGTAGCCAAATAGAAATAAATAAATTAATTAATTTTTTAAAAAAAGTAATCATGGCTTTGGATTTCTCCAGAAATCAAAGCTTGGGTAAAGTCCATTATGCTCTGAAAAGTACAGCGTCGTTTTGATGCCTGTTATGAGCACATGTGCAATTGGGCTGAGCTCCTGAGTCTTAGTCATCTGCCTGGCTCCAGCTGGACTTCTTGCTGTACCTCAGACATACTAAGTTCACTCCTGTCTCAAGGCCTTTGCTCTTGCTACCTCTTCTGAGAACACACTTCCCCCAGCCTTTCCCAGTGCAAATATCCAGCCTTAATTTTCAGTATCTACAGCAGAGTCAAGGCAAGTGATGTTGATTGCAAGGAGACAACTCAGTTTCAGAACACTGGAGAAGAGAAGAGATGCCACTGTTCTATTAGTTCATTTAAAATCCTCTTGACAGTCCTGAGAGGTATTTATTATCATTATCCCCACATTACATATGAGGAAATTGAGGCCAAGAGAGGTTAAGTAACTGGCCAAAGGTCTCACAACTAGCAAGTAGCAAGGCCAGGACATGAATCCAGGCAGACTGGATCCAGTGTCCAGCTTCTTAACCACAAGGCTTCTCAACATATATTAAAGTGTAGTTAACATAGGGCCTGGCATGGGGTAGTTGTTCCATAAGCCATAGTTATTTCTCTATTCCTCTCAGACAGCTTACTCTCCAAACCTTACAGTCCAACCTCCAGAATGAAACCAACAACTGTTCTGACTCTATCCTGCCAGAACCCAGGGTCCCTCACTCCATCTTCTCATGCTTGTACACACTGGGTAGTAGCTGGAATTGAGGGCTCTCGAGTAAGGCTCTCTGAGTTCCAATCCAGGCTCCACCATTCACTAGCTCTGTAAACATAGAAATGTTACATCCCGCCCTGAGTCTCAGTTTCCTCACCTGTAAATTGGGGACAAAAACAATCCCTATATCCTAGAATTATTATAAGGATTCAGTGAGATGATACACGCAGAATGTTTTCCACCTAGCCTGGCTCATAAAAAGTGTACAATAAATTGTAGCAATTATGATTAAGGCTTCTCAATGAGAAGCTCCCAAAGGCTCTGAGGCTGTGAAATACTCTCCCAACCACCTTTAGGGCCAAAATTGGGACCAGATGACCTCACTGCTTGCAGACAAGGCTGGCTGGGTATGAGGACTTCTCACCTGACCCAACACAGGATCTACCAGACACGTACTTCCTGGAGGCAATGTGGTTCAGGGAATGATCTCTTGGGTCTGATAGACCTGGGTCTGAATTCCAGCTTGGATTTCTCCTCAGCGTCTCAGTTTCTTCGTTTTTCAAATGGGAAGGGAGCAGTGTGAGGAGTGATTAAGAATGTGGGGTGTGGATTCAGCATATTAGGTATAATTCATTCTACTCCTTGCTCAGCCATGGACCAGCTATGTGAGCTGAGTGTCTTCACCTCCATGAGCCTCTGTTGTCTGTTCTAATGGGTGTTGTCATCATTCCTCTTCCTAGAGTGGCTACGAGGGTTCCCCAGGACCGTGTGTGCCCACGCTCTGGACACTGTAGCTGTTAGGATGAGAGGTGTTGTATACCAGTGGTTAGGAGCTTAGGCTCTGGAGTCAAACTGCAACAGGCCTAATTCAAATTCCAGCTCTGACAATTACTCCTGGTGAGATCTTAGGGAAATCAAGTTCTTCTGTCAGCCTCGATATACTTATCTGTGAAGTGAGAAAAATAACAGTAAACATCTGATACAGCTTATGAGGATTCAGTCAGAGGATGCATGTAAAACACTTAAAACTGGCCTGGTTCGGTGTCAGTGGCCAAAAAGTGGCAAAGATATTATGATGCTGATTTTTTAAATATCCTTTTCTAGAATGCATATGCATTTGCCCCAGAGTTTGAGGAGTTGAAAATATATGCTGAGTGCTGAGTCTTCAGGATGAGATTCAAGTCTAAAAAAAGAAAAACAAACAAGCAAAAAAACTCATTTATATGATGAAGTAAACCAAGGTCATGTGATCACATCAGACCCCATTCCACATCTATATAAGATCAATCCTACTTAATTGTAGTGTAGCTCGGATGTTGGACTCTCACCAGAACAATGTCGGAGTCCCAGCAATGCCCATACTCACTGTGGAACCTGAGGCAAGTGACTTCACCTCTGACCCTCAGCGTTTAACCCGGCTAGTAATAGACCCCCTCACAGAGCTATTTAGAAGGATTCAGTGAGATGATGCACAAAGCGTGGTACATGGAAAGGGCTGTTGTTACTACTACTACAGCGCCCGTCTTTCCCCTATTTTAAGGGTTATCTCCCGCGTGCCAGACACTCGCCTTAGGCGGTCTCGGTTCCCACTGTCCTAAGCTCCTCTGAGTCGAGTCACGCCCTCCTCAGCAGGGCCCCTTCCAGCTCCTCCCCCCACCCCACTCTCCATCCCCATTTCCCCACTAGCCGTGGGGACGGAGACGCCAGACAACAGTCGCCAGAATCCCGAAGCTGAGCAGAAGCAAAGGGACAGAATTCTAACCGCCGCCCGAAACCGTTGGGCTGGGCTCCCTCCTCCCGGTCCCCTGATCAATCAAAGGCGAAGAAGCAAGCTTCGGGACCAATCAGAAGTGGAAGCGGTGGAGCAATGCCCGCCTCCCTAAAGCGCCCTCGCGCCTTATTGGATGTGTCCAGGCTAAGCCACTTAGGAGTGGGGCCAGCTGATCGACGGTGCAATGGCAGCGGGGCCGGGGGAAGAAGGGAGGCAGTCGGCCAGCCACAGATTGGTACGGTGTGTCAGCACCAAAGCCCTGCCTAGTCAGAAAGCCCGCTGGCCGGGTTCTAACCCCGGGCCAGTTAATGGTGGGGCAGCGTAATGGGTCATTCTCTTTACGGTGTGTGGGGGGGGGGGGCTGGTACATGAAGTACTCAGTTAATCCTGACTCAGCAGACAGTTGAGGCATTATCGTGTATTTGAAGCGCGAGCATCTAGGCCAGTGAGGGGGGTAAAGGCACTGCCCTCTCTTGTGTCTTCCCTGTCCCCGCATACTTCCGGGTGAGGCAGGGTGCGTTCTGCTGCCAATTAATGGTGGTGCAAGGCAAGAGGCGGGAAAGGGGAGCTGCCCACAGGCACCCAAAGCCTGATGGCCTCCTATCCAATCCCAGTCACTTCTCCACAGATTGTAAGGGGTTGAGAGAAAGGTGAAAGGGTTTGCAACGAGGACTACACAGGGTAGAAAGAAAGAAGCAAGAAAGCAGTGGTATCCCTGAGCACTTGCGGAGGGAGCCTCCAAAGCTATGCAGGTGAAGGAGGTTCAAGCCCCAGTCTCTTCATAAACAGGGTGGGACAGAGCAATCTCCGCAGCCAGAAAGCATTGAGGACCCGCTGGTGGATGATATCTCAGCCTTAGAGGCCTGAAGCCTAAGTCCGCGAACCAATCAGATTTAAGGCCCTGTCCCTCCACAGCGCCAGCCAGGTGGACGCGAGCTCGGCTCCGCAGCCAATCAGCGGAGGTCGTGAGGCAGAGTTGGGGACCCGGGGGCGGGAGGGAGAGGGGCGGGGATGGTGAGGAGTGGAGCTGTCCTAGGTGCCTCCCAGGCTGTTGAGATCCCTCAGCCGGCGGGAGACAGGAAAGAGGGTGTGGCCAGCACTGCGGCCAATCAGCGTCTGCCTCGGGATCCAGGGCGACCAGCGAGCTGTGCACGCGGCCCGGCCTCGAGCTCCGAGCCTCGCGCCGCTCCACTTTCTAACGGCCACTCGGGCTTGTGCCGCCCTGAGTGTATGTGAGGCGGAGTGAGGAGAGGAACAGGGCCTGAGTCGGTGAGTGCCATGGATTTTCTTTCTTTTCTTCGGGCTTGGGCCTGGCCCAGGCAAAGCTGAGGTATGGGGGCTTGAGTGGTCGCCCTGAGGATGAGGATCGGGAAGTGGGGGTGAGGGCGTTAGGCTTTGGGGACTCCCTCTTCCCTGGAGAGGCTGGAAATGGGGCCTCCTGGGTACCGTTGGGCCCGGCTGGGCAGAGACCAGGCCGGCATGTCCCTAGTCCCTAAGAGAGCCTGATTTGGAAGTGTGTTGTGGGGCAGGTGGAGGCACTTGGAGCTCAGTGTGGGGTCACTGGCCATGAGGTATGGCCTCTGAACTATGAGAGGTTGTCCGGGGTCTCTGGACTGAGACTGGATCTGGTGACTGGAGAGGTCTGTGACTCTCCAGAGGTTCTTGGGAGTCTTTGACCAAGAAATGAAACTAGTGAGAACTTGAGAAGGTTTTCTGGAGTCTTTGGATCCAGCCTGTTGATGAAGTCGAAAGCCCAATGGGAAGTTGTCAAGAGTCACTGCATCCTGGCTGTGATGGGAACATGTGGCTGCAAGACTTTTGGGGGACTCTGGCTTCTGGGTTGGGGCGCTCGTGTAAGATTTTCCAGTACTGGGTCCAGGTTGGACAACGTGGCCAGGAGGTTAGGGCCGTGGTCTTCTGGAGGTTCCGGGGTGGGGAGGGTGTCTCTGAATCCCAGCAGGTTGTTTGCCCTCCATGAAGTATTATTGTTTTGTGGTGGCTCTAGACAGAACCAGGACTGAGTCGTTTCTGGGGCCTTTTAGTCCCTGTTCCCATTCTTCCGCAAACTGTCTCTGGTCATTCCCAGAAGACATCAGGCTCTAAGCATGGGGCAGCTGCTTGGGGAGGATGGACGTTGTACTGGAGCATAGGAGGTGTGTGAGATATCCTGCTCTTTAGGAAATCACCCAGGTTGTCTTTACTGAAGATCTTTTTATACTTATGAGGCAGGATGTTGATATCTAATTTCACTCAGCTGTTCAAGCTCTACCTGGTACTAAAGCTTTCAGGGTACTTTCATGTACACCCAGAGTTCTTAAACCAAGGGTGGAGGTGCAAGGGGGGAGTCTATGAGTGGATTACAGGGTCTATGAGCTCCTGGAAATAATCCAAAAAACTGTATGTGTGTTGGCGGGGGAGCGGTAAAAGCAGCCACAAGGATGAGGAGTGAAGCCTGTCCAAGGGTGAGTTTCAGAGCAGTCTGTGACTCTCTTGTTATTCATATGCAAAATGGTATGAGAATCTACAATTTTCTGATGTAAAGAGTTGATTCCACGACTTACAATTTTAAAAAGCATAATGACCCCCTGAGAGGTTAAGAACCACTAAAATAAAGCAGGCTCCCATATTATTTATGGGGCTTAGGCAAGACTAGAAATGGAGATTTCCCCTCTTATCCCCACATCTGGTGTTGGCGCATACTTCAAGGTGTCTCACATACTAACCTGCATGTCCAAGTTCAGTCTACGTGCCCCTCCCACCCAATCAGGGCCACACAATTACATCAATCACACAGCCCACTCGGAAGAGTACAGACCTGGGGCTGAGGCCATTGTAAACCCGGGAAGTGGGCTATTTGGGCCAGGAGGTCCAGGGTTCCGAGTTCCCAGAGCATGGTCTAGAATTGGGGGGCACAGGTTCCAGGTGGGTACTTCCTAGATACCCTTGGACTCCTCAGCCCATGGGGAGGGACACAACTAGAGGTCAGAGTGGGGCCCTCTGTCTGGATTTGAGGCAATATGGATATTCAATACTGGTCTTGAAAATAGTCCCTATGAGGAAGTTGAGGGTCTCAGAAGAGTTAGCCCCATGTTAGAGCTGAAGAAAAAGGCAGTCCACTGTGAGGATGCAGTGGAACCTAAGTTGTTTTTACTTCTCATCTGGTTCTTTTGCCACTTAATCCATAAGAGGTGTGCTATGATAGGGTCTCTATGACCTAGATTCAGCTCACCTGCCTATTACTATATCCAGATCTTGGGCTATGTAGAACATAGATTTAAGGGAAGAAAGAAACTCATTCATTCTGTGGTGTCTCTCCTCTGGTATGTGTTGGATATACTTAACTAAAAAGAGTGAACCTTTGAAGATTTATGTAAGGTTTGGATAATTGGTTTTAATCTATATAAAATGCTGTAGGGAGTTTAACCACCTTAATTTGCCGAAAGTGATGTGTTCCTGGGAAGAGTGGAAAATTCATAGAACTTTTCTGAATTGAATCTTGTTTAACCTGGCTTTTGGAGGTACTCAATACCTCAATACGTGAGACCAAGGGAGGATATTTTCATAAAACAGATAATCATCCCTCTAATTAGCATATTCTGATGGTTTAGTTTTAATTATAATATTTGAAGAGACTCTATACTTGTATTGCTGTGTTGACATTTTTACAGCAAGCTGGGTTGTGCCTGAAGGGGCTTATGGTCAAGTCTATCAGTAAGAATAAAAGATATCAGATTTCAAACTTTATTTAGTAATATGAGTATTAGAAAGGACTGAGAGGCAAAAATCATACCTCCTTTTCCCACATTCTTTTCTTCCAATTACATCCTACCTAACCTCTCCCACCTACGGTACCCTCTCCCAGGATGTAGGCTTGTGTCCTCATAACCTGTGGTTTCCTGGCTCCACCCCAGAGAGACAACTGCAGGAGATTCCTACTGAGTCAGCCTGGGAAGTGGAAGGTGGGCAAGGTTTCTGAGGCTGGGGAGGAGAGTCCTTTCAAGAAGAGAAACACAGACTTCCCTCGTGGTCCAGTGGTTAGGACTCCGGGCTTCCAATGCAGGGGGCACGGGTTCGATCCCTGGTCAGGGAAGTTCTGCATGCCGTGCAGCCAAGAAAAAAAAAAAAAGAAAGAGAGAGAGAAAGAGTCAGCAGTGTCCCTACCCTTCCAAGTCAAAGTGCTATTTGCTTCTGCTTCTGCTACCACTGCTCAGTGCAAGGTGGTTTGGACTGTGCAGTCAAGAATGTCGGAAGGAAAAAAAAAAAAAAGAATGTCGGAAGGAAGAAGGGCTGAGGTGTAGAGGGCCCTAGAGATACCTCTAAGGAGGCAGTCTCTAAAGGGATATCCTTAGATGGGGGTAGACACCAAGTGGGAGGAAAGATGGGGTTTCCCAATCTTGGGGGCTTTTGTTCACTGAATGGGGAGTCCCCTTGCCCCTCGCCCTCACTTTTAGGTTTCCTGAAAGCCCGTTGGCACTCCCTGTCAACTGCATAAGAGGATGCTGCCCTTTGAGCACAGCCTCCAACTCTTTTGAACATCAGTGGGCAACCACCAGTGGGGGAGCCGAGTCATGGGCACATGATGTAGGCCTGGGAGGTGAGGGGACCCTACTCCACTGGGTGATGATGTAATCTTCCAGACCCCTATACCTACACTTGGGGTTTCTCCTTCATGGCTTTCCCCACTTATTCCATATCCTCAGGGAGTGTGTATTTCTGTGTTGGAGGAAGGATGTTTCCCTCTGTATACCTACATGTCAGGGATTGGTGCATTTCTGTGTCCAAGTCAAGTGTCTTTTATATGGGTATCTAATGAGTCCCTGGGTGTGGTGGTGTGAGGAGTTAGAAAGCTCAGAAATGGAAAATATTTAACGACCAGAGTAGCAAATGAATACAGCTTGCCCATTTGCATTTTCCCTTTCACTCTGACTCATCTTCCCCTCTCCCCACACTATTATTGCCCCACCACTAGCCCCACCCATTGGCACACCCTGTCTGATCTAGGAGGGATTAACATCCGTTTGCACCCAAGCTAGAATGAGAGGTAGAGGGAAGGCATGTTAGGTCTGGAGAGAGAGTAGAAGGATGGTCTGAACATCTGGGGGTCCTGGAGCCAAAAGGTGAAACAGGAGTTTTAGAGACATAATATTTGAGTCTAGGAGGGGACCAGAATGTAAGAGAGAAGCCTAGGGGGAAGCAGACTGTGTCTTGTCACCAGAGCAGCCTACCAGTGCCTGACTTGTGAACCTTCCAGTTATTCATCAGGCACATATCATAAGCGATTTAGCAGCACTTGTTCTGTGAATGAAAATTCTGCCACAGGACGAGGAATAATGAAATAGTAAGAAACAGAGAAAGAAATTTGAGTCTCTCAGACCTCATCTTTTCCCCAGGTTAAGGAGTGCGAAAGTGTAAAAAGAGGGGAAATCTCTGAGGACCTTCACCCCCTGGGCAGGAAGTCAAAGAAACCTCGGAGTCCTGATTTCAGAGAAATGTCATTTGTCATCAACCCAGGAAAAGGAGTTTTTCTCTTCGAAGACCACCGCAGGCCCTTCCTGGGGTTGCCCCCATCAGAGCCTGATGGGAGGATCTGAGTCACTCACACGCCCAGTCCCCACTGATGGCCCAGATGACAGGGGTCATTCCCACAGAGCAGTTGAGGCTTCCTAGTACCAAGTCAGAGAGAGGGAGGAGGAGGCATGCTTTTGGCCCTCCTTCACTCTCTCCTTAGAATGCAGATGTTTCAGTCCTTTTTACTTTTGAGGTAGTAGAAAGAGCTTCCAGCTGCTAGAGATCTACTGACACCTCTAAGAAACAGAACTAACACTATTTGAATGATGCTATGTACCGAGAAACCACTTTCACATACATTATGTCATTTCATCTTCACCCCACCTCCAAATGAGGTAAGCAGAGGTTATCCCTATTTCATGGATGAGTTAACTGAGGCTCAGAGAGGTGACTTGCCCAAGGTGACTCAACTAGTAAATGGCAGAGATGAGACTCAAACGCAGGTCTGATTATCCCAAAGTTCTTATTGCTTTAGATACACTTCTTTGACTCTAGGAGTTCACAAATGAAATAAGGAGACAGGAGGTTAGGAGGCAGAATACGTGGGCTCTGGAGGGGAGGAGTGGTCTCTCCTGGAGGGGTGAAGCACAGCCAGGGGTATAAAACCACACCCCTTAGGGAACTGTGGCAGACTGATACTTGGGACACCCAATGGACGACTGTGAGGTCAGGGGCGGGGCTAGCTCCAGGGTAGGGGCGCCCAGGAGCCCCAACAGCAGTTCAGAGCATGCGGTGTCCAGGAGGAAGCTACAACCGGTGAGTGGCTGCTTCTCCCCAGCTGAGACTTTCCTCCCACTACACCCCTCTTTCTGTCCACTTCCTGCCAGCCTGTAGCCCTCTCCGTGAAGTGTCCAACTAGTAATCCTCCCTCCTATGGGGTCCATGCTTATGGTGAGCCCACACCTAGGAATATGCCTGCTGGGCACTGCGACACTTAGGTGCGTCTCTTTGTATCTGGGTTCCCAGTTTTCTTAAAAGCCAATGTGGTGGTTTTGATGTGTGATAAATTTCTGCCTTGTTCGGTTCTGTCTTTCTGTTCTTCACTTTTGGCTTATGAAAAACAAAATTGAACCATCTCCTTATCCTCATCTTGAGAGGAAATAGCCTCTCCCTCTATAGTTCCCATTTCCCTTTCTCCGGCTTCCTCAAGGGTCAAAGCCTTCTCCAAAGTCTCTCCATCTTCGGGTGAGGAGCCTTCTCTCCTGTGGCTTCTGACCTGCTCTCTTATCTCACTGCATGGGAGTCTTTGGTCTCTTCCAGTTCCTTCTCTGAGGATGGGTTCTAGAAGTTTCGTCCTCAGGGAGATGATTGATTGATGCCTTAGAGCCTGCCCTCCTGCAGTTACGACCCCTGTCTTGCTGCCCTTTCTTCCTCTCGGAACCCTCAGCTCCACATGATGGGCTTGCAGGGGGAGGACACACTAGCTTTCTACACTCACCCATGAAGCTGTGTCTTGCTCCATCCCTAACTTCCAGGGCTGACTGGGTTTTGTGGTGATCTTCTTGTCTGGAATGAGGAGAGCCTGACCTACTCAGAGGTCTTTGCCTGCAGACGAGCTTGGAGAAGCAGAAGTATCAGTGTTTGCTATCCTTTAAGTCAGACATTGCCAACTGGCAGGACCCATCTCTACTAGTCTTAAATCCACTACTTGAGATAGTTCTTAACTGTCTGGTCCTTGCTCTTTAAGTCCTGAATGTGGTCTGATTTCCATTCTCCCACCACCCTACCCCCACCCCTGGCCCCTGCTATGATTCTGGATAAGCTCAGGTCCTCTCTCGGGTCAGTTTATCTGCTCCATTCAGGACAGAGAGGTCTGATTCAGAACCAGCAACTCACTCTTTCTCCCCTCACCTCCACAGGCTTGAGAATATGCTGTTCCTCCCTCCACTTTTCACCATGGACCCCACACTGTGGCCCTTCTCTCAGAACCTCTGAGATTGGTACCCAGGCAAGGCACAATGCCCATGTCCCCAACAAGACTGCCTAGTCCCTATGGCTCTGATCGGCTGGTACGGCTAGCAGCCAGGCTCCGGCCAGCACTGTGTGATACCCTGATCACAGTGGGGAGCCAGGAGTTCCCTGCCCACAGCCTGGTGCTGGCAGGTGTGAGCCAGCAACTGGGTCGCAGGGGTCACTGGGCTCTGGTGAAAGGCATCAGCCCTTCCACCTTTGCCCAACTTCTGCACTTTGTTTATGGGGAGAGCCTAGAGCTGCAACCTGGGGAACTGGGGCGCCTTGAGGAGGCAGCCAGAGCATTAGGGGTGCAGTCCCTGGAAGAGGCATGCATGAGGGCTCGAAGAGATACAGCCAGAGAAGAGGTGGGTCCAGGGCTGAAGGAACAACAGGAGGAGCCAGAGAAACCCACAAGGGATTCTATGAGAGGAGTGGGGGGCTTTGGAGAGAAGCAGAGACCACAGAAGTTTGTTAGAGCTGGTGGGAAAGAACAGGAGACGTTGCACAGGCACAGGCCACCAAGAGAGAGCCCTGAGATGGCAGAGGCAACTCTGGAGGATCAAGGGGAGCAGATGAGACCAGAGGAGAAACTCAACCAATCCCCTGTTGGCCGCAGAGGAGCAAATGGGAAGCAAGAAGTGATCATGTGGGTGAGGGAGAGTCCAGGGGGCTCTGAGGAAAGTCTGCGGGAGTTCCCTGGCCCCCTTCCCCCACCAGGTTCCCTCCAAACCGGCATCACCCCTAGGCCCTGGTGGGCTGAGGCCCCTTGGTTGGGGGAGGGCCAGCCTGCCCTGTGGAGCATCCTGCTGTTGCCGCCCAGATATGGCACTCCCTTCTCCCATAGCACCCCCATGACTGCAGCCCGGCGGGAGGTCTGGCCTCAGGACCAGAGGTGAGTTGAAGAGCCTATGGAAGACCTCCGGTTGGGAGGGAGTGGCTCAGGAGAGGCAGCAGTGAAGGGTGGAAGGGCACCACATCTCTTATCTCTACTATACATTTCCTGAGCTGGGGAAAGGACAAGAAGCTCCCACCACAGGGAAAGCCAAAGCCCAGCCCCTGAGGACTCATGACACCTCCCTCCCCAGAAAGGAATTGGCCGGGATCCCAGGTGTAGCCAAAGCTGTAACTCTTCCCCATCCCACTCCCAGGATCCCACTGTCCCTGAACCTCCACAAAGGCCTCTGGAACCAGAACCAGTTGGCCTCCTGCAGCCCCACCCCAGGTAAGCCCCTCACTTGCCCTGCATGCACCCTGTAACATGTTCTCTCAGCTGGGGCTGAGGCTGGGGCTCCAGGAGTCCAGCCTGAGCAGAGCCCCTACTTCACTCTGCTCCCTTCAGGTTCCCTCCCCCAGGGCCCCACACAGCTCAGCCCTGGGGAGATGGAAGAGTCTGATCAGAGGCACACAGGTGAGTAGGGTGAAGGCACTTTTGCCTCAGCCCCACTGTAGCCCCTGATGTCTTGCCTGAGTGTTCCAGTGATCCGGCTCTGGGATTCCCAGCCCTGCCCTCCTTTGCCTTTTGTCCCCATAGGTGAACTTGCAACCTGTGTGGGTCATGTGGGCACAGCAAGCCACGCATCTCAACAACACCCTCCCCCACCCCCTCCTGCTCGGTCTCGGCCCTATTCTTGTTCTGTCTGTGGAAAGAAGTTTTCACTCAAACATCAGATGGAGACGCACTACCGTGTCCACACAGGTATGGGCGCCCTGCCCTGTGTGAATTGTCTACCTCCTTCCAAACTCCAGTGGGCCCACTCCTAAGTCCCTCTCGAGCGTCTGGCTCCCCCGCAACGACCTTGCCCAGTTGCCCCAATCTACCCCTAGGCCAGCCTTCGTTCCTTTCTTCTTTCCTTCATGGGTCTTCCCCTCCACCTGCCCTAGGAGAGAAGCCCTTCTCCTGTAGCCTCTGTCCCCAGCGCTCCCGGGACTTCTCAGCCATGACCAAGCACCTGCGGACGCACGGGGCCGCACCCTACCGCTGCCCTCTGTGCCAGGCCGGCTGCCCCAGCCTGGCCTCCATGCAGACGCACATGCGCGGCCACTCGCCCAGCCAGCTCCCGCCGGGATGGACCATTCGCTCCACCTTCCTCTACTCCTCCTCCTCCTCGAGGCCATCTCGGGCCTCGACCTCTCCCTGTAGGCCCCCTTCCTCAACCACCTGACAGGGTGTCAGTAGCTTCTTTGGCTTCAGCCACCGTACAGAATAAAAGATGGGCCGGCGGGCCGGCTAGGCTTCTGACCTCGCACCGCGGCTACGGCAGCCTAGCAAACTCTGCTCCAAGAAGCGTCGCAGGAAGGGCGCCAAGAGCCCTCTCCCAGATGACCGCGGGCCACAGAAACCTGGGCCAGCGAGCCCGTGTGGGGTGAGGGCAGTGAAGTGTGCACGAGTGAAGGTTAACTGTGCGGGGACTGGCGGTTCATCACCAAAATAAAGAGTTTCCTGTGCCCTCCTCTCCGGACCAGAAAGCCGAGTCCGGACTTCAGCCTGCGCGCGGGGGACAGCCTTGCCCCTAGTCCTGTAGCGGCCCCTGGTGGTTCAGCGCGGCGGCCACCTCCTCCGTCTCCCGGGGCTCCCTGTCCTTCCCCGGAGGCAGCGGGCCGCGAGGACTCGGCGTCCAGGCCGACTTAGCAGCAAGCCCTGTGGGGGGAGGCTGTCAGAACCCAAGTTACCCGTCCCTTCCACAGCAAGCAACTGCGCGCGGAGTCTGAGTCTGGGCCCCCAGCCCGGGGCTCGAGAGGAACGCGTGCTCCGCCCTGCTTTCGGCCACCCTCCTTCTTTCCTAGAGCACAAGAGCCGAAAGGCCGCAGCCTCTCCGGCATCTTCCCTCCAGGCTGTACGAAACGGCTGCCGGGTCGAGCTCCAAACTGAGACTAATCTTTTGCCGCCGCCCCTTACCCAGCCCACGCCTCCTGCAGTAGCGAACTTCATTTTCCAGTGTCTCTGGTGTTCCCAGGGTCCGAGGCCCACCGCACTCTGGGAGTGGTAGTTCACACGGGCCGCTGGCCTCGACAAGAACGATTGGGAGGCGTCTGGGACAAGAACCACATCTCCCGGCGGCCCCGGAGATCGCTTTCTGGGTCGGGTCAGGACCCCATAATCCCAGCTCTCGCGGCCCTAGTTCGCTGGGAAGGAGCGAGGCGCTCGAACTACATTTCCCAGAGGCCCCATGCGCCTCATCCTCTCCCGCCGCGACGCGGGGGTCTATGCGCTTCAGATGCGGTGTAAGGGTGACGGCCGGCCGGCCTCGGACTCCCGCTCCCGTGGTGCCCCGCGCGCGGCCGGCCCAGCCCCCGGCTCCCGCCAACCCGGCGGCGGCGCTGGTTGTTGTCGTGAGCCGCCGCCGCCCCGCCCCTCCTCTGCTCCCCTCCCCCCCGGCCCTGCTTACGGGCCGCCCCTCCCCCCGCCTCCCCGGCCCCTCTCACGGTGCCAAGATGGCGGCGGCGGCGGGCGGCGGCAGTTGCCCCGGGCCTGGCTCCGCGCGGGGCCGCTTCCCGGGCCGGCCGCGGGGTTCTGGCGGGGGCGGGGGCCGCGGCGGACGGGGCAGCGGGGCCGAAAGAGTGCGGGTAGCTCTGCGGCGCGGCGGCGGCGCGGCGGGGCCGGGCGGAGCCGAGCCCGGGGAGGACACGGCCCTGCTCCGTTTGCTGGGGCTCCGCCGGGGCCTGCGCCGGCTCCGCCGCCTGTGGGCCGGCCCGCGCATTCAGCGGGGTCGGGGCCGGGGCCGGGGCCGGGGCTGGGGCTGGGGCCCGAGCCGGGACTGCCTGCTGGAGGAGGAGAGCAGTGACGGGGAGTCCGACGATGAGGTGAGGCAGTCGGAGGCGTCCCCAGCGCCGGGCGGGGCGGAGGCGGGGGGCTTCCAGGGGTCTGGGTGGCCCCGAGGGGTGGCGTGGGGAACCGTGGTCCTCAGGCCTCCTGAGGAGGGAAAGGACCCTGGAAATAGGCATGGGAGGAGGTAGGCTGCACGGAGCTGTCGGAGGAAGAGGCCTCTGAAAGTGGATAGAGAAGCCCGGGCTGTAGCTGGGCACTTGGGCCCGAGGCTGGTTCTGCTGAAGTGTCTTGGGCTGATCTTTCTTGGTAGTTGGTAAATCCAGGGCAGGAGAGGTTTGGGCTAGGAGGCTGTGGAGACTGCACGCCCAACCGGTGGTTGACAGCAGCAGCGTGGCTCGAGTGGACCCCAGGCTAGGGCTCTCTGGGCTCTTACCTGCAGGCTGCCCCGCCCGGCCGCATAACCTCCGACACATCCCTGATTTCACCAGCGCGCCCCAATTCTTCTTCTGACTTAAAGTGGAGAGAGGGTAAAATGGTGGAGGGCTTCCTCTTGGGGGCACAGGTTGAAGAGAAATGGAATGCAGGATGAGACTGGGCACTCTAGCAGGTCTGAGTTCAATTCAGGATTTATCATCAGTCTATCAGAAAAGGCAGGAAGGTGTGCGTTTTATTACTTAGGACAGTTTGTAGCCACTTGAGGGCTCAGGGCAGATTATAATATGATAAACCGCTTGATACACACACACACGCACACACACACACGTGCACACACACACACAAACACACACCCTGCTTGGGTGCCCCAATTCCCATTTTCATTCAGGAAGAAACTACAGTCCGAGAGGGTATAAGCAGAGGTTCCACTTTTTTCTCAGTTGGAGGATGAGGGAATCTGAGGATAGTGCCTACTGCCTGATCTGAGGAGACCCTCTTGTGTTCCCTTTGGACCAGTGAACCACTGATGGCTGTGCTGGTGTGGTCTGGAACTGGGGGTGCAGGTTCAAAATACCCTCTGCCTCCATCCCTAGGAGGAGACCATCTTTTCTTTTCCCCTCACTTTCCAGTCTTTTTAGTTCTTTTGTAAATAGGGATATGTTAAGGGGGAAGCTGGGGATATTCCTCGGAACCTGAGTCTCACATGAAACGAGGGCTTTGGCACTGACTGCTGTTTCTCCCCTCCACCCCTGGTCCCCTAAATCAGGAGTTTCAGGGTTTTCATTCAGATGAAGATGTGGCCCCCAGTTCCCTGCGCTCTGCGCTCCGATCCCAGCGAGGTGAGTGATGGGGAAACTCTACCTCTATAGCTTTACAGGAATGTTATTCTTGCTTTTCATGTCAGCTCTTCCCTGCTCAACTAGAGTCTTCATCAGTTACCAAGTGTGTTCTGTGTTCAAAGCTCAAGCTAAGCTGGGCTGTCGGGGAAACAGACAAGACTTAGTCCCTGCCCTCCTGGAGTCTTCCTCAGTCTGCAGGGCTACCTTGACCCATCTCCCCACACCTATTCTCCTTTTAGGTCGAGCCCCCCGAGGTCGGGGCCGCAAGCATAAGACGACCCCCCTTCCGCCTCCTCGCCTAGCAGATGTGGCTCCTACCCCCCCAAAGACTCCTGCCCGGAAACGGGGTGAGGAGGGCACAGAACGGATGGTGCAGGCACTGACTGAACTTCTCCGGCGGGCCCAGGCACCCCCAGCCCCCCGGAGCCGGGCATGTGAGTCCTCCACCCCCCGTCGGTCTCGGGGGCGGCCCCCAGGACGGTCAGCAGGCCCTTGCAGGAAGAAGCAGCAAGCAGTAGTGGTGGCAGAAGCAGCTGTGACAATCCCCACACCTGAGCCCCCACCTCCTGTTGTTCCAGTAAAACACCGAACTGGCAGCTGGAAGTGCAAGGAGGGGCCCGGCCCAGGACCTGGGACCCCCAAGCGTGGAGGACAGTCTGGGCGAGGAGGCCGTGGAGGCAGGGGCCGAGGCCGAGGCGGGCTCCCCCTCGTGATCAAGTTTGTTTCAAAGGCCAAAAAAGTGAAGATGGGACAATTGTCCTTGGGACTTGAATCAGGTCAGGGTCAAGATCAACATGAGGAAAGCTGGCAGGATGCCCCTCAAGGAAGAGTTGGATCTGGACAGGGAGAGGGCCCCTGCTGGAGGAAGGAGCAGAAGCTGGAGGAGGACGGAGAGGAGGAGAAAGAAGAGAAAGACAAGGAGGAGGAGGAAGAGAAGGAAGAGCGAGCTGCAGCCGAGGAAGAGATGGTGCTAGCTGAGGAAAAGGAAGAGGCAAAGCTGCCGTCACCACCGCTGACTCCTCCAGCCCCTCCACCTCCTCCTTCCCTCCCACCCCGCTCAACATCTCCTCCATCCCCACTTTGCCCTCCACCACCCCCAGTGTCTCCTCCGCCCCCACCATCCCCTCCACTGCCTCCTGCCCCAGAGGAGCAGGAAGAATCCCCTCCTCCCGTGGTCCCAGCTACATGCTCCAGGAAGAGGGGCCGGCCTCCCCTGACTCCCAGCCAGCGGGCAGAGCGGGAAGCTGCTCGGGCAGGGCCAGAGGGCACCTCTCCTCCCACTCCAGTCCCCAGCACCACCACAGGAGGCCCTCTGGAAGACAGCCCCACTGTGGCCCCCAAAAGTACCACCTTTCTGAAGAACATCCGGCAGTTTATTATGCCTGTGGTGAGTGCCCGCTCTTCCCGTGTCATCAAGACGCCCCGGCGATTTATGGATGAAGACCCGCCCAAACCCACAAAGGTGGAGGTCTCACCTACTCTACGGCCTCCTGTTGCCACCTCCCCACTCGCCCCCCAGGAACCAGCACCAGCCCCGTCTCCACCGCGTGCCCCAACTCCTCCACCTACCCCAGCCCCACTCCCTGAGAAGAGACGGTCCATCCTAAGGGAACCCACATTTCGCTGGACCTCACTGACCCGGGAACTGCCCCCTCCTCCCCCTGCTCCTCCGCCGGCCCCACCCCCGCTTCCTGCACCCGTCACTCCGTCCCGGAGGCCCCTGCTCCTTCGGGCCCCTCAGTTTACCCCAAGCGAAGCCCACCTGAAGATCTACGAATCGGTGCTTACTACTCCTCCTCTTGGGGCCCCTGAAGCCCCTGAGCCAGAGCCGCCTCCTGCCGATGACTCTCCAGCTGAGCCTGAGCCACGGGCAGTGGGCCGCACGAACCACCTCAGCTTGCCTCGATTCGCCCCTGTGGTCGCAACTGTTAAGGCCGAGGTGCCGCCTCCTGGGGCTCCAGCTCCAAGCAGTGGGCAGCAGCCTCAGGCTCAGCTGCAGCAGCCCGTACAGGCCTTGCACACCCAGCTGCTGCCTCCAGCACTACCACCACAGCAGTCACAACTACAGCCGCAGTTACAGCTGCAGCCGCCGCCACCGCAGCAGCCGCCACCACTGGAAAAGGCCCGGACTGCAGGCCTGGGTTCCTTACCACTGTCTGGTGTGGAGGAGAAAATGTTCAGCCTCCTCAAGAGAGCCAAGGTGCAGCTAATCAAGATCGACCAGCAGCAGCAGCAGAAGGTGGCATCTTTGATGCCGGTGAGCGTGGTACTTGGGCCAGGCCCCTGCACCCAGCCTCAATTCTCTGCAACCCCTGAACCTCGTTCTCTCCCTAGACACCCTCCAGCATTGCAGGGAACCTTCAGAGCCAGTCCTTCCCCTGTCCTCCAGCTTCCTGTGTTCCTTCCCTGGCCCCATCCCTCCCCAGTGCTAGTCTCCTGGCCCAATTTTTTCTCACACTCTATAGCCTCTGACCCTGTTTATTCCCCCACCAGTCAAGCCCTGGAGGGCAGATGGAGGAGGTCGTGGGGGCTGTCAAGCAGATCCCAGACAGAGGTTCTGTCAAGTCTGAAGATGAATCGATGGAAACTAAGAGAGAGAGACCGTCGGTATGGAGTGGGAAGAAGGCCCTCTGAAGAAGGCTGGTTGCGGGGCCACAAGGGGCAGCGCTCCACATGTGTTCCTGCTTTCTCCTCCCCCCAGGGCCCCGAGTCCCCTGTGCAAGGCCCCCGCATCAAACATGTCTGCCGTCATGCTGCTGTGGCCCTGGGTCAGGCCCGGGCCATGGTACCCGAAGATGTCCCCCGCCTCAGTGCTCTCCCTCTCCGGGATCGGCAGGACCTCGCCACGGAGGGTAGGGGTGGGCTTGTTGGGAAATTTGACAGCTGTGTCAAGTTTGGGGGCAAGTGAAGGCATCAAGAACCTGGGGGAATGGCAGCTGAGTCGGGTGCTTGGGGCCAGGTGGCGAGTGGGTTGGAGTGCTAGGTCTTAGCACTTAGTGTTGGGAGCACCTGGAATGGGAGCACTGTGGGAAAGTGGGGACCAGAAGGCCAGTTGAATGGGATCTAGGGGAGGTTAGGGAAATGAGGTAGAACTCCTGGTGGCTTTGTGGCTCCATCGCGGCCTCTCCGCTGCACTAGATACGTCGTCAGCATCTGAGACTGAGAGCGTCCCATCTCGGTCCCGGCGGGGCAAAGTGGAGCCAGCAGGACCTGGGGGAGACTCAGAGCCTGCGGGGTCTGGAGGAACCCTGGCACATGCACCCCGGCGCTCACTGCCCTCCCATCATGGCAAGAAGATGCGGATGGCACGGTGTGGACACTGTCGGGGCTGCCTGCGTGTGCAGGACTGTGGGTCCTGTGTCAACTGCTTGGACAAGCCCAAGTTTGGGGGCCCCAACACCAAGAAGCAGTGCTGTGTGTGAGTAGCTGGGGTGCAGCCTGCATTCCCACCCATGGTTGTCAGTTACCCAGGCCTCCTGCCCCAGCAGAGCAGTGGGATTGGCATCCTTGTGGAGAGCTTCCTCTCTTCCCCCAGACCACCAGTCCCCTACCCTGGTGACGTGCTGCTCCCCTCCCCAGATACCGGAAGTGTGACAAGATAGAGGCTCGGAAGATGGAACGGCTGGCCAAAAAAGGTAACGAGGTTTGAGGAGCACTTCTTTACACAATCTTACTGAGATTCGTGGTACGGAGGAAACCATGTCTTCTTTGCTCTCCTTCCCATATCTTTGCAGTCCACCACCTTTCTTTTCTTTTCCATCGTGTGCTTGTTTGCTTCTGCCCCACTTTTTTCTGGCTTTTCTCCATCCCAGTGTCCCATGTCCCTGGCTGAGCTCAGATCCTACTAAGTCCCCTGTTCCCACAGGCCGGACGATAGTGAAGACGCTGTTGCCCTGGGATTCCGATGAATCTCCTGAGGCCTCCCCTGGTCCTCCAGGCCCACGCCGGGGGGCGGGAGCTGGGGGGCCCCGGGAGGAGGTGGTGGCCCCCCCGGGGCCGGAGGAGCAGGACTCCCTCCTACTGCAGCGCAAGTCAGCCCGGCGCTGCGTCAAACAGCGACCCTCCTATGATATCTTCGAGGACTCGGATGACTCAGAGCCCGGGGGTCCCCCTGCTCCTCGGCGTCGGACCCCCCGAGAGAATGGTGCGAATTGTTTGTTGCTTCCTCTGTCGGTCAGTTCTGTGTCTTTTGTGTGGAAGGGTCAGGACTCCCAGACCCAGGGCTTTGTCGGTCTCAGTGTAGAGAAGGGGAGTGGTTTTAGTGGACAAGGAGGACGGGTGCAGGGTGCAGGAGGTTTTCAGTAGCCTACTGAACAAGGCCCAAGTCATCCTAGTGGACCTTGTCTAGTTAAAGAAGGCCCTAGGGATCCAGGTAACAATTGGGGGTTGTAGAGGAGGGGGAATGGGGCAGAGAAGAGGGGGAAACCTCACCGCTCACGTGTCTTGCCTAGAGCTGCCAGTACCAGAACCAGAGGAGCAGAGTCGGCCCCGCAAACCCACCCTGCAGCCTGTGTTGCAGCTCAAGGCCCGAAGGCGCCTGGACAAGGTCAGCATAGCCCCACACCAAGAACCCCGAGTCCTGTGGAAGGCATGGCTCCATCCCAAGGAGCTTCCTGGCAAGTCAGGGTAACAGGCTCACTTGAGTGCCGTGGTGTGTCCACGCCAGAGGACAGGTCCTGAGGGGGTGAAGCAGGCCTGTCCTTCTGGAAGGCCAAGTAGGATCTGGGCAAAAGGTAGGGTTGGGTAGGCTGGAGGAGAGGGCGGTGAGGAGAAAAGTTGGTAAAGGGTGGGGCTGGCAGCACTCTGAGCACCACCATCCTCCCTAGGATGCTTTGGCCCCTGGCCCTTTTGTCTCTTTTCCCAATGGCTGGACTGGAAAACAAAAGTCCCCTGATGGCGTGCACCGGGTTCGTGTGGATTTTAAGGTATGGCACGGAGCAGGGGAGGGTGGTGGGGACTACGGTGGGAAGAAACTTGTTGATTATGAGTGAGAAACCAGGGCTTTAAGGTTGGATCTGGCTTGTGTTCCTGGCTGCTCTCTGATCCCTTGTCTTCTTTTCCCTCAGGAGGATTGTGATCTGGAGAACGTGTGGCTGATGGGCGGCCTGAGCGTACTCACCTCCGTGCCAGGGGGACCACCGATGGTGTGCTTGCTGTGTGCCAGCAAAGGCCTGCATGAGGTTGGACCCCTGCCTTTTTTCACAGCCCCCCAAGTCTGGTTTCTTGGGCCCTCTCCACAGGGTCACATTCCCTGGCCTCCTGGCCTCACACTCTGCCCGTCATTCCGTCTCCCCACCCCAGCTGGTGTTCTGCCAAGTCTGCTGTGACCCTTTCCACCCATTCTGCCTGGAGGAGGCCGAGCGGCCCCTGCCCCAACATCATGACACTTGGTGCTGCCGCCGCTGCAAGTTCTGCCATGTCTGTGGGCGCAAAGGCCGGGGATCCAAGGTTTGGGCACGAGGGCCGTGGCAGTGGAGGCATGAAAGAGAAGGGGTGTCCCTGTGCCAGTAGGTTCTGCCATTGCTGTCTTTCTCCAACATCCAACAGCACCTCCTGGAGTGCGAGCGCTGCCGCCATGCTTACCACCCAGCCTGCCTGGGGCCCAGCTACCCAACCCGGGCCACACGCAAACGGCGCCACTGGGTGAGAGATGAGGCCCCCACCCCTTACTTTGGAGTTCTGATTAATGCCGCACACCACCCCCAGACTTGCTCTAGGTCAGGGCTCTCAGGAGGAGGGGAAGGGTGGAGGTCCTTCTGAGAGTTTGATAAACATCACACGTCCTCTTCAACAATTTCACGTAGACAAGATTTATGTGCAGAATTTGTATGTAATGGTTTTACGGGCTCATGTATTCCATGGCCCCCAGCTCACAGCCCCCTCCTGCTCTAGCCTAACCTCTTCTGTCTCACTCTACCGATCTCCCCACTTCATTTCTCTCCTGCCCTGCTTCTTTTCTTCTCCCTTTCTCCTCCTCTTCACCTCTCCTGCACACCTTTTATCCTCTTACCCATCCTTCCTCATCTGTCTACTGCCTCCTCTTTGCCCATCCCCCCTTCGCACTGCTCCAGCCCGGTGTCTGGCTTTCCCCCTAATGTCGCCCTGCCCTCCCAGATCTGCTCAGCCTGCGTGCGTTGTAAGAGCTGTGGGGCGACTCCAGGCAAGAACTGGGACGTCGAGTGGTCGGGAGATTACAGCCTCTGCCCCAGGTGCACCCAGCTCTATGAGAAAGGTGGGGACCTGGCAGGGGACCGGGGCCCCGGGGGCCACCGGGGAGTGGGCCAGGTTCCTAGACAAGCAGTTGGAACAGATACTCTTCTCTAGTGGCTTTCTACTCTCTTCTGACTTTGGAGCCTTTCCTTCCATTCAGAGTACTCTCCCACTGAGGGCAGTGGGAGTGGAGGGCCTGGAGCCCACCCTTGTGGTGGTCCCTGAGATACCTCCTGGAACCTCAAGTCTCCACTGAGCTCTTTGAAGACCTGGGCTTCCTCATTTACTCAGGCAGCATGTTTAGCAAAGCTCTTTCCTTTGTGAGGCCTTGGGGCTGCAGAGTTAGAAAAGCAGCCTTATCCTCAGCCAGCTTTTGGGGAGCGGTAGGGACCCAAGTGGGGCATGACAGAGGCAGCTCATGCAGCAGTCAGGGGATGGCTGGCCTCTGGGCAGGGACTCTGAGCGGCAGCTAGTGGCACCAGCCCCTCTGACTTGTCTCTTCCTCCCTCTCGCTCCAGGAAACTACTGCCCGATCTGCACACGCTGCTATGAAGACAACGACTACGAGAGCAAGATGATGCAGTGCGCCCAGTGTGACCACTGGGTGCACGCAAAGTGTGAGGGGCTCTCAGGTGAGTGGGTGGATTACCTGCGGGCTGGCCTCAGTCCTTTGGGGATCCCTGTTCTACCCTCTACCACAGGCCCTCAGGGGACAGGGCTAAATGTTCTTGGTGATCTGGGGGCTACTGAGAGCCCTCACATCTCCCTAAACCATTTTTTCCTTTCCTACCCTGTCTGTTCTAGATGAAGACTATGAGATCCTTTCGGGGTTGCCAGACTCGGTGCTGTATACCTGTGGACCGTGTGCTGGGGCCACGCACCCCCGCTGGCGAGAGGCCCTGAGTGGGGCCCTGCAGGGGGGCCTGCGCCAGGTGCTCCAGGGCCTGCTGAGCTCCAAGGTGGCAGGCCCACTGCTGCTGTGCACCCAGGTCTGGGGCCCCAGGTGGCAGGACGGGGTGGGCCTAGGCCCAGCACGAGCCCTGCTGACTTCCCCTCTTTGCAGTGTGGGCAGGATGGAAAGCAGCTGCACCCAGGGCCCTGTGATCTGCACGCTGTGAGCCAGCGCTTTGAGGAAGGCCACTACAAGTCCGTGGTGAGTGGGACACTGAGAGGAACAGGTGGGTGCCAGGAGGAGAGGGTTGGGGTCGAGGCTCGAGTCCTGACAAACCCCCTTACAGCACAGCTTCATGGAGGATGTGGTGGGCATCCTCATGAGGCACTCGGAAGAAGGAGAGACGCCGGAGCGCCGGGCTGGAGGCCAGACGAAGGGGCTCCTACTAAAGGTGAGCTCTTTGGGGGATGCCTGGAGGGTAGCTAGCGTGGTAGTGGGGAGGAGAGAGTGGGTCCTTCAGACCCTGCCCCTGCCAGCTCTCCTGGGGAAGCCAATTCTTCTCATCCTGTTAACCTGCTCCCCAGCTGCTAGAGTCTGCGTTCGGCTGGTTCGACGCCCACGACCCCAAGTACTGGCGACGGAGTACCCGGCTGCCCAAGTGAGCAAGGCTGGGTAGCAGGAGGGGAACCAGGGAGTGAGGGCAAAGGCAAGGGCACCTAGGAGTCCAGGGTCAAGCTGGACTGAGACAAGGAGCAGGGTTAGGGTCTGGAGGGTGGTGGAACCAGCATGAGAGTCCCTAGTGGCTCTAGACGAGCAGAGACTCAGATTGTGTAGTTAACTCTCACTTCGGTTCTACTTTATGCAAGGCGGTGTTGGAGACAGCAGTGGGCGAGCCATGTTTGGGAGGGTGGGCAGGCACTGATGACCCAGACAGTCAGGGCGCTGATGGGGAGACCCAGGGGCTGTGGGAGCCCAGAGGAGGCGCCTGCCTAGGAGCCTAGGGCCTGAGGCTTCCCGGAGAGGTGACATCCAAGCTGAGAAGTGGAGGAAAAGTATTCCGGGCATGAGGAACAGTGTTTCGTGGGCCAAAGGTGGCATGAGAGAGCCTGGCTTGTTTGGGAGACTGAGAGAAATTCCACGTAGAGAGAGGACAGAGAGTGTCATGGCATGTTCAGGCTGATACTGTGGGTGGGCCCAAGTGCAGCCCCCACCCCCCGTTAAAAGGCGTGTCAGAGGCTGACCCTGCCTGTCCACAGCGGAGTCCTCCCCAATGCCGTGTTGCCCCCTTCCCTGGACCATGTCTACGCTCAGTGGAGGCAGCAGGAACCAGAGACCCCAGAATCTGGGCAGCCTCCAGGGGATCCCTCAACAGGTACTGGGAAATCGGGGCTGGAAGCCAGATCCCCTGGTTGGTGGGCCAGGCTCCAGGTCCTCATTCTTGTACCTTCCTTCCCACACCCCTTCCAGCTTTCCAGGGCAAGGATTCAGCTGCTTTCTCACACCTGGAGGACCCCCGTCAGTGTGCGCTGTGCCTCAAATATGGGGATGCAGACTCTAAGGTGAGGGCTACTGCATGAAGCCCAGGCTGTGGGGTCTGGTCTCTGGGGCCTCCCCTCCTGCCACCCTCCTCTGTCCCCAGGAGGCGGGGCGGCTTCTGTACATCGGGCAGAATGAGTGGACACACGTCAACTGTGCCATCTGGTCAGCCGAAGTGTTCGAAGAAAACGACGGCTCCCTCAAGAACGTGCACGCTGCTGTGGCTCGAGGGAGGCAGATGGTGAGGGCATGGGCCTGGAGAGGTGGGCAGTCCTCGGGGCCCTCCTCCACTCGGAGGCAGCTCTTGTTTAGTCTCTGCCACAGCTTGTCCTTCCACTGCGGTCCTAGGTACCTTTCTTGGTTGTCCCAGCACTGTGGTGCTGCAGTGATAGCAGCTCTTTTCCTATTTGTGCTCTCTGGTTGTAATATGGGCCTGAAGCCTGGGAGACTAAAAGTTAGTCTGTTGAATCCTGTTGATTAAACCTGTGCCGGATGCTTTCCATACAGTGTGGCACTTAGCTCTTATTACATCCCTATGAGGTGAGGTGTAGCCTGAGTTAGAATCCCCCTTACCAGTTTCGAACCTGAGTCAGGTACTGTAGAACGTCTCCAGCTCACCCTCAGAAAGAAGGATGATAGAGAGATGTACCACGGAGGGCAGATGTGAAGATGAAATGAAATAATACAGGTTCCATGCTAGAACAGCATGAGGAAGATGGTAAGGTAAATGCCACTCTCAGCCTTAGCTCTTGTTATTTTTTTTCCTACTGCAATTCTGTTTCAAACAGTCTGAAATGGTTTTGATGTGTACGTGGCCCTGGATGCAGCTAGGGGAGAGGTAATGTTTGGTGAGTGCCTTTGCTTGGTGAGGTGCTGGGCTAGTCAGGGGCCCAAGCAGAGTCTCAAGGACAGTGATGCTGAGTGTGAGACCCTGGCTCGGGTCACTGGCTTCCCCCTTTAGCATCCCCTTCCCCCCACAGCGCTGTGAGCTCTGCCTGAAGCCTGGAGCCACGGTGGGCTGCTGCCTTTCCTCCTGCCTCAGCAACTTCCACTTCATGTGTGCCCGGGCCAGCTACTGCATCTTCCAGGATGACAAGAAAGTCTTCTGCCAGAAACACACAGACCTGCTGGATGGCAAGGTTGGCCCGCACCCTGGGGGAGACAGCTCCCCACTGCACTCTCTTCCTCTTCCACCCAGGGAGCTCTGCAGCCCCTCAGGCCTGGCCCCAGCTGCCTCTCAGTGTCTCTTCCTTGTTCCCTTACCCCCCGCCCCCAGTCCTTTAGTCAAGCCCCTGACTGACCAGTCTCTGCCTCCAGAGCCTTCCCTCGCATCCCCCTCACCCCCCACCAATCCAGCAACCCCATTTGCCACCCCCCCTCCCAGGAGATCGTGACCCCTGACGGTTTTGATGTTCTCCGCCGAGTCTATGTGGACTTTGAGGGTATCAATTTCAAGCGAAAGTTCTTGACGGGGCTTGAACCTGATGCCATCAATGTGCTCATTGGTAAGCAGCTTGCTCTCTACCCTGGTCTTCCTGACCCTGCCTGGGCCCACCCTCCTGACCTCTCCTCTGCACCATAGGCTCCATCCGAATCGACTCCTTGGGCACTCTGTCTGACCTCTCAGACTGCGAGGGACGGCTCTTCCCCATTGGCTACCAGTGAGCAGCCCAAGGGACATTGGTGGGGCGGGGGGGGTCTCCAGGACTGGATCTTGTTGCCTAAGTTGTCCTGACCCTCCTGTCCCACACGCCCACCCCTCAGGTGCTCCCGTCTATACTGGAGCACAGTAGATGCTCGGCGGCGCTGCTGGTATCGGTGTCGAATTCTGGAGTATCGGCCATGGGGGCCGAGGGAAGAGCCGGTTCACCTGGAGGCGGCAGAGGAGAACCAGACCATTGTGCACAGCCCCGCCCCTTCCTCAGGTACAGCCTGGGAACTCCTTCATTTTCTTCCCTGAGTGCTGCCCTCCCCAAACAGTTACCCACCAACCCTTATTCTCCTTGTGCCCTAAGGAAACCCCAGGATGCTTGCCATTGTTCCACTTGTTGTAATGGCAGTAGCTTGAGATGACTTAATGGCTGCGCATAGTGTGCGGGGGCTGTGCTCAGCGTCTCCCAGGACGCTGAGGGGAGAGCGCCATGCTACCTGCTTGTGCACAAATGTAGGGAGCATTTATGGCCACCTGACTTGGGGCTGCGTGCTCATGTAATGCTCCCCACAGCCCTTTGAGAAAGGTATAAGCTCCTCTGTACAACTCAAAGAGGGCAGTAGCTCTCCACAGTGACCTAGTGGTGGAGCCAGGATTCAAGCCTAAATCTGCTCATTTCCCAAACTGGCACCCTCCCATCTGTGCTAGCACTGAGGGATGTAGCTGAGCACTGGATGGCACGAAGCAAAGAACGGGCTTGGAGATAGGTAGAGGGAGAGGTCCTTGTGGGCCAAATGGGAGGAGAAGGAGATTTGGATTGCGCTTGTGGGTAAGGTGTTTGTTCTGGGTTGGAGCATGACACAGGGTAGAGAGGGGAGGAGAGTACAGCCATCCTGGCTGGAAACAAGGAAGTGTTGGGAGGAGGCAGCAGCGATCAGCTTGCACAGATTGGGTGGAGCCAGGTAATGGGGAGCCGCAAGCGCCAGGACGGGGTGGATGCATTTGATGTGGCAGGGATGTGCAGAGCAGGTAGGACTGGCCGTGTGTGGGGCCTGAATCAGCAGTAGGCAGCCAGCAAGTGGGGAGATGGCAAAGGATGGGTGAGGAAGGGTCACAAAGGAACTCTGACCCAGGTGTGTGTGGAGGTTTTGCAGAAGCCGCAGAGGGGTTTGGGACCTGGGTGATGACTGGGAACCCATGCGCCTTGTCCCCAGCTCAGGGGCCAGGCAGAGAGGGTACGGTTGGTTCAAAAGAACGAAGGGTATGTGAGTGGAGGCTTTCACAAAGAGCCCCTGCCATCCATGATGCCATTCTCTTGCCTCTTTAGAGCCCCCAGATCATGTGGACCCCCCACCAGATACAGGTGCCCTTATCCCTAGAGCTCCTGAGCACCACTCACCCGTTGAGAGCCAGGACACCCCACTTCGGCCGGATCCAAGCAGCGCCCCTCCTCCAGCCCCCCGCTCCTTCTCGGGGGCTCGAATCAAAGTGCCCAACTACTCACCATCCCGGAGGCCCTTGGGGGGTGTCTCCTTTGGACCCCTGCCCTCCCCTGGTGAGTACCTGGGAGTGTCTGGGAGAGGGGTGGGGCAGGGTGAGGCAGGACTCCTGGCTGACCCTGACCCTTCCCCCTACAGGAAGTCCATCTTCTCTGACCCACCACATCCCTACGGTGGGAGACCCGGACTTCCCAGCTCCCCCCAGACGCTCCCGTCGTCCCAGCCCCTTGGCTTCCAGGCTGCCACCATCGCGGCGGGCCTCTCCCCCTCTCAGAACCTCTCCTCAGCTCAGGGTGCCCCCTCCTACCTCAGTCGTTAGAGCCCTCACACCTACCTCAGGGGAGCTGGCTCCCCCTGGCCGGGCCCCATCTCCTCCACCACCCCCTGAAGACCTGGGCCCAGACTTTGAGGACATGGAGGTGGTGTCAGGACTGAGTGCTGCTGACCTGGACTTTGCGGCCAGCCTGCTGGGGACCGAGCCCTTCCAGGAAGAGATTGTGGCTGCAGGGGCAGTGGGGAGCAGCCACGGGGGCCCAGGGGACAGCTCGGAGGAGGAGGCCAGCCCCACCCCCCGCTACGTCCACTTCCCTGTGACTGTGGTGTCTGGCCCTGCCCTGGCCCCTGGAGCCCTCCCGGGAGCCCCCCGCATTGAACAGCTGGACGGAGTGGATGATGGCACCGACAGCGAGGCTGAGGCAGTCCAGCAGCCTCGGGGCCAGGGGACTCCGCCTTCAGGGCCAGGAGCAGGCCGGGCTGGGGTCATTGGGGCTGCAGGGGACAGGGCTCGACCTCCCGAGGACTTGCCGTCAGAAATCGTGGATTTTGTGTTGAAGAACCTAGGGGGGCCTGGGGAGGGGGGCGCTGGGCCTAGAGAGGAGCCACTCCCCCCAGCACCTCCCTTGGCCAATGGCAGCCAGCCCCCTCAGGGCCTGCCCCCTAGCCCAGCTGACCCCACCCGGACGTTTGCCTGGCTCCCTGGGGCCCCAGGGGTCCGGGTATTGAGCCTGGGCCCTGCCCCCGAGCCCCCCAAACCTGCCACATCCAAGATCATCCTTGTCAACAAGCTGGGGCAAGTGTTCGTAAAGATGGCAGGGGAGGGTGAACCTGTCTCACCCCCAGTGAAGCAACCACCTCTGCCCCCTCCCATCCCCCCCACGGCCCCTGCTTCCTGGACTCTGCCCCCAGGACCCCTGCTGGGTGTGTTGCCAGTTGTAGGGGTGGTCCGCCCTGCCCCTCCCCCACCCCCCCCTCCACTGACGCTGGTGTTGAGCAGTGGGCCCCCCAGCCCGCCCCGCCAGGCCATCCGCGTCAAAAGGGTGTCCACCTTCTCTGGCCGTTCCCCACCAGCACCTCCCCCAAGCAAAACTCCCCGGCTGGAGGAAGATGGAGAGTCCTCGGAGGACCCCCCCCAGGGTCCAGGGCTTTGTGGCAGCGGGTGAGTGAGCGTGCCCAGGCTGCGGAGTGGGAGAAAGGTGGGCAGGAGAAGGCACCTCAGCTTTCTCACGGTCCACCCCGCACCAGGTTTAGCCGAGTGAGGATGAAAACGCCCACTGTGCGTGGAGTTCTCGACCTGGATGATCCTGGGGAGCCCACTTGGGGGGAAAGCCCGAGGTGAGTGGCCAGCCTCCTTTCCCTGGAGGCTCTGGAACCTCTGTCGCTTCCTCCTTCTGACAGGTCTCTCCTCACAGGCCCCTCCAGGACCGGTCCCCTCTGCTGCCACTTCCAGAAGGTGCTCCTCCCCGGGCCCCCGATGGTCCCCCTGACCTGCTGCTTGAGTCCCAGTGGCACCACTACTCAGGTAGGGGCCAGCCTTTCCCTCTCACTGCATCCTTCCCCGTGCTTGCCTCAGCTGAGTAACTCACAGATACAGAATTGGTCCACTTAAAAAAAAAAAAAAAAAAAAAAAAACAACGCACTGGGCGTTGCACATTGCACACCTACCTGGGTACGAGCCTGAGGCTGGGTGTTAGAGTTACAGAGACACCCTTGGGAGCTTATGGCCTGTGTCAGAAACAGACATGCCTGTTCAGTGTGCCCAAGAGCCCAAGGAAGGGCTTCAGGGACTAGTGTACCAGGGTCAGAGGTTAGGTACCTAGTAAAACCAGAGATGAAGTTCTGGGGATCATCCACAGAGGATGGAGCCCACCTAGGACCCAGAGGAAGGACAAGAACAGTGGGAAGGAGATCAGAAGCGGGTGGTGTCCCAGAGGCTCAGGGAAGGGAGTGGTCAGCAGTGCCAACTGCCACACACAACACCAGGCATGTGGGGTCTAGGATTGGTGTACTGTCTGGGCAGGTGGCACAGGGTAGGGAGGATGTTGTGTCCGAGTCCAGAACTGAAAACAGTGTTTGATGAGGAAGCCAGAACAGCAGCCAGGCACCTTGCCAAAAAGCTCAGTTAAGAGTCTGGGGTGGGGGTTGGGGGTTGGGGGGAGCAGCTCAGAGGGGTTTGGTGTGAGGGCTGTGACAGCAAAAGCAAGAATGAGGGTGGAGGGGACTCGTGGATGGAAAAGGAGGTGGGAGGAGACATAGCGGTCAGGTTCGCATAAGAGACCCCTGAGATGGAGGGAAGGACATGAGGAAGGCGTACAGGCATACCTCGTTTTATTGCCCTTTTTCTCTGTCACGTTTTTTACAAATTGAAGGTTTTTGGAAACCCTGCATGGAGCAAGTCTATCAGCGTCATGTTTCCAACAGTATTTGCTCACTTTGTGTCTCTGTGTCACACTTTGGTAATTTTCTTAATACTTCAAACTGTTTCATTATTTGTTACGGTGATCTGTGATCAGTGATCTTTGCTGTTACTCTCGCAAAAAGATTACAACTCCCTGAAGGCTCACATGATGTTTAGCATTTTTTTAGCAATAAAGTATTTTTTAATTAAGGTATGTACATTGTTTTTTTAGACATAATGCTGTTGCACACTTACTAGACTACAGTATAGTATAAACGTAACTTGTATATGCACTGGGAAACTAAAAGATTTGTGTGACTCACTTTATTGCAATATTCGCTCTATTGCCGTGGTCTGGAATTGAACCCGCAGTATCTCCGAGTTATGCCTGTACTTGCAGAGATACGAGACATCAGTATGCAGGATGGGGGCACGTGGAGCAGTTCTGGCTGATGGACTCAGTGAAGCTGGAAGGGCAGTGCTCTGTTGGTCATGGAGGGCAGTGGGAGAGGGAGTAGGCTACAGCCAAGTAAGCTGATAATTGAGCAGCCTGAGGCTCGGAATTCCTTGTGGCCCCACGTCCTGTCCAGATGTGTGGATTTTCTCATTATGTAGAGCTAAGCTGCTGAGTATGGAAGTGGAATGAAGTAGACTGAGACTGTTTAACTGAAAGGCTACTTACAGGGGTCGGAGATGGCATGAGGATATGGCAGTGACCATGACAGACAGCTCCCTGCCCATAGGGACCAGACCACATTTTGCTAGAGGAAACAGATGCATAATTAACAAGCGCATTCTAGCTTAGGATGAGCACCATGAGAAAGAAGAAAGTGAGAGTGTGCCCAGGCGAGGCCTCTGTGGTTGTGCTCAGGGAACAGAATGGAAGTGAGGATGGGGAAAGGTGGCAGAAGTCAGAGGTGGACCCTAGGGCATTGCGAGGCCCGGAGATGATGTGGGGGACACGGCAAGAGTTAGGTTTAGAGTCTTGCTTAGGGCTGGAAGGGCATATAGGCAGGTTGGCCCAGAGCAGTTCTGTGGGGAGAAAGTATGGCCGTGTGACTCCTGCCCCTCCTAAAGTATGCTCCACTCAAACGTATGCCCCCCACCCCACTCAACCCAGGTACAGTGGTCAGGCCTCAGTCCACATCCTGCTTGAGCCAGTAGCAGCATTTGGTGTGCTGATCCCTCCCTCCTTGAAGCACTTCCTTTCCTGGCTTCCAGCACCCCAGCCGTCTCCTCACCTATGGCTGTGCCTCCTCACTGCCCCAGCCTGTCAGCTTTGGTGTGTCCCAGGGCCCTGGCCTTGACTTCTCTAATCTCCACTCACTCCCAAGTGCTCTTGTCTAGCTTCCTGGCTCTAAACCCCATCTCTAATTCTGATAGCCCCCAAATCACTAGCCAGGCTCTTATATCCTGCTGCCTGTTTGCCATCTCCACAAGCAAGTTGAAAGGGGAGGTTTTCTAAGAGGGATCTCAGGCTCAACATGTCCCAAACTGAGAACTCCTATGTTCTTGACCTTCACCCCAAACTCGTTTCTCCCTCACCTTCACCAACCATCTCAGTCAGTGAGCATTTTATCCTTCCAATTGTTCAGGCTCCACACCTCAAGAATTGTCCTTGACCCCCGTTTTCTCTCACATCCACCTCACCTGTGTCAGCTAGTCCTATCTGTTCTAGCTTTAAAATTTTTAGCCCCTGAGAAAACCCTCATAGTGTACATATACTTGATTCTGTGAGTATGGGCCTTTATAATAACATACTGGTAATCTTTACAGAAATGTGGTGCACATAAGAAAAATACATGTGCAAAATATAGTAGTTCTCCAGTATTTTAAATTTTGTGTGAGATGCAGAAAAATGAGGAGTAGATCGGCATTTACGGTAGACTGAGTTTGAGTGAGCCATAAGCATGTCCTGCAGTAAAGGGACTGTAGGCCCTCTAGAAAAAATAATGTCCATTCTTTAGGGTTCACTGGGCAAATATTGCAGGAGGAAGGCCCTCAGACCTAGCAACTGTGCCTATACGCGGGGAGGAAGGAAGGTCAGAGGGGAACCAGGGGCTTTTGAGTCCAGGAGGGGTGACCCTCACCAACTCTGATCTGCTCCTTGGGACCAGGTGAGGCTTCAAGCTCTGAGGAAGAGCCTCCATCCCCAGAGGACAAAGAGAACCTGGCCCCTAAACGGACTGGCCCACACCTGCGTTTCGAGATCAGCAGTGAGGATGGGTTCAGCGTGGAGGCTGAGAGCTTAGAGGGTGAGTTTGGGAGTAGCATTGACAGGGAGGGAAGGTGTCCCGTAGAACACCATCCTGACAGCTCTGGCCCTGCCCTCTCCCCAGGGGCGTGGAGAATTCTGATTGAGAAGGTGCAAGAGGCCCGAGGGCATGCCCGGCTCAGACATCTCTCCTTTAGTGGTAACTGAGGGGTTTCACAGGGATGCTGGGGGCCGGGATGACTCCCTGTTGGCAGGATGGGCCTCCGACATGACTTACGTGTCCTCACTTTTGACTCTCCCCAGGAATGAGTGGGGCAAGGCTCCTGGGCATCCACCACGATGCTGTCATCTTCCTGGCAGAGCAACTGCCCGGAGCTCAGCGCTGCCAGCACTATAAATTCCGCTACCACCAGCAGGGAGAGGGCCAGGAGGAGCCACCCCTGAATCCCCATGGGGCAGCCCGCGCTGAGGTCTATCTCCGGTGAGAGGTCTGGGGTGTGGTGCCTGAGTCGGGGTAGCCCTATAGGAGTTCTCAAGGGTGGGAATTAAGTCTTTACAGATTAGAAACTGAGGTCTGAGGAGAAGATACTAGGCCACTCCAGAAGTTATTCCTAGAGTTCACATCAGAAGAATGAACTTCATCTGTTCCCCTTTTGCTGTGTCTTCAGTAGTAGCAGTATTGCTCCTACCCTACCAGCAGCAGGCCCGGGCCAGAGAATAGATGGGTAGCATCTTCTTGGAAGAATCGGTGTGAACCTTCTTCCTTTCCTCCCTCCCACCTGCAGGAAGTGCACCTTTGACATGTTCAACTTCCTGGCCTCCCAGCACCGGGTGCTCCCTGAGGGAGCCACCTGTGACGAGGAAGAGGATGAGGTGCAGCTCAGGTCAACCAGGTATGGAGGGCAGGCCAGGGTACTGGAGATGGTCTGGAAAGGTCCAAAAGAGGGTGATTGGGGCAAGAGAGGTCATTCCTGGGTACCAACCTGTGTGACGCTGCCGTCCCCCACCAGACGCGCCACCAGTCTGGAGCTGCCCATGGCCATGCGCTTTCGCCACCTCAAGAAGACATCCAAAGAGGCTGTGGGTGTCTACAGGTCAGTGGGGTCGGGGGGAGGATGCCCCTTGGGTGGATGGATAGGTGCCCTAGTGTGGGACTGCCTTGGTTCTGTCCCCCTGCCCCCTGACCTCCCCCTTGCCCATGCAACCCTGCAGATCTGCCATCCACGGGCGGGGCCTGTTCTGTAAACGCAACATCGATGCCGGCGAGATGGTCATTGAGTACTCTGGTATTGTCATTCGCTCTGTGCTGACTGACAAGCGGGAGAAGTTCTATGATGGGAAGGTAGGCTCTGCCAGGCCATGGGAATGAGACGGGTGAAACGGTGTGGTCCATGGGAACAGAGCCCCTGACTGCCCCACCCTGTCCCTGTAGGGCATTGGGTGCTACATGTTCCGCATGGATGACTTTGACGTGGTGGATGCCACCATGCATGGCAATGCCGCCCGCTTCATCAACCACTCGTGTGAGCCCAACTGCTTCTCTCGAGTCATCCACGTGGAGGGCCAGAAGCACATCGTCATCTTTGCCCTGCGCCGCATCCTGCGTGGCGAGGAGCTCACCTATGACTACAAGTTCCCCATTGAGGATGCCAGCAACAAGCTGCCCTGCAACTGTGGCGCCAAGCGCTGCCGTCGGTTCCTTAACTGAAGCTGTGGCTGCCTGCCACGCCCCCCGCTGCCATCTTGCCCCTCGTCCCTCCCAGAGCATCTCACCCCACCCTCATGTTCAGGGTGGATGTGGGCATGCAGGTGGCAAGGGCCCTGCCTCCACCCCTCCAGCCCACCCAGCAATCGCCCCCTTCTTTCCCTGGGGGCCCAGGATGTAGATATTGTACAAAAATTTCTAAATCCCTCCTTTTCTATGCACTTTTTTATTTAAGAGGGTGGGATCCCAGGTGGGAACCCCCCACAATAAAGTCTGTCAATGTTTGGAGAGGTGGTCTTCCATTTGTATGGTGCTGGGGGCAGGTAGGAGCTTCTGTTTCTCTGCGCCCCACACTCATCCTGAGCCAGGGAAGGCGAGAGGGCATCGTACAGAATTAGAAGTAAACTGTGGGGGTCTCTTAAGGCTCAGAGCATAAATGTAACACCTATTCCAAGTTAGAACTCAGATGGGTCCCTATAGATGAACCCTCCCAAGGGTAGCAGGGCCATTTCTCAGAGGGGACCCTGGTTGCCCAGAGGTAACCCACATCTGGTCTTGTGTGTGTGGTGGGATTGGCCCATTCCCTGAATGGGGAGGGGAGTGAGAGGATGTCTGTTGGGTTTTGGCCCAATTAAGACTATTTTAAGAGGACCCGTGATGAGGCCCAGGGACAGCAGGCACTTACTTCAATGGAAACTTTATTTTTATCGGGTACTAGGCCGGGCAGGCGCCAGCTCAGCCAAGCTTGGACAGCACCCGCAGCGCATCTGCCCGCCCTCTCTGGGCAGGTGTGCACCAAGCTGGCCCAGAGAGGCAGAGGGCTCCCTTGCCACCACCATCTCCATCACGGCCCGCCGAGGCCAGCGACTGGGCCGCAGGGAGTAGGCAGAAGTGGACCAGGCAGCAGGCAGTCCATATTTTGCAGCCAGGTGTCGAGTGCTGCCACAGGCTCTCCCCCAACCTGGCTCAGGCTCAGGATCCAGCAGCACGATCAGCTCCCAGCTCCTCCAGCACTTCCAGCTCATCCTGGAGGTGAGACAGCGGCTGTGATTCCAGACTTGGCGGCTCTAGGAGACAAAGGGAGGGGTGAAGGGGAGGAGGCGCAAGCTTCCAGCCCACCTCCCCTCCCTCCTTGGTGTATCCTCAACTAACCCCTGCCTAGGAGTGGAGGCAGAGGGACCTCCTTCCCTGAGTACCCTGCCTCTGAAGCCTCCAGGGAGCCTGGAGGGGACGAGTGCAGGGAGAATAGGATGTGGGTGTTCAGGTCGTTGCAAACCAAGCCAGGATAGGGGTGTTGGACGGCTTTCCCCTGGTGGTGGCGACGGCGGTGCCTTTGCAGGGCGAGCAGGAGGATTACTGCTGAGGTCACGAGCAGAACCAGCACCAGGGACAGGTCAAAACTCCAACTCGGCCAGGCCTGCTGAGGGACTTTGTGCTCAGATGTCCACGGGAGACTGGGGATCGCCGGTGAGCTGGGCTCCTGGGAACTAAGGACGCTCAGTTTTCCACGTGTCAGGGGGCAGGGCTCCTTGTTAGGGACCGGCTTCTGGAAATAAAGTGGGAAGCATGCCCTACTCCTGCCTCCTCAGCACAAACTTCCCATCCTTAAATCCCTCAATGGGGCCACATCCCCGCCTGATCCAGCCCTCCCACCCCGACTCCTTTAACCCCTGATACTATTAATACTGTGCCCCCATCCCTATCCTCTTCAGTTAGGTTAAACCCTCCCTTCCCTTGATACAGACCCCGCCCATCCGACCCCAAGCCACGCCCCCAGCCCCCGCCCCACTCCGGCAGGCTGCACCTTGCCCAGGCCCTCCGGAGCCCAACCAGCACCTGTCTGCCGCGCCTCCGGGTCCCGCCGCGGCTCCCCAAGGAAGTGGGGGCCGTTGCTCCGCCGCCACAAGGGCTACCTAGCTCTTCGGTGTTGGGGTTGCACTGCCCAGGAGGACACTCTTTGAAGGGGTGCGTTACGTGATTGCCCGCATCATCCGGCCGGCAGTTTTCCGAAAATTCAGTCTGGTGGGACACAGCGTCTCACGTGCAGCCGCCAAACCTGCCTCTGCGCTAGCTACGTGCTTTCCCCTTTGTCCTATCCCAGCAGTCCCCGCCCCTTGCACTGTACTCACCCAACCTATCAGCGGACGTGCCCACCTCTCTATTCCTGCCCCCCCCCCCCCACACACACACACACTAGCCCTGCCAGTCTCCCAACCTTCTCTACACAGGCCCCGCTCCTTTCATTCCCCCGCCCACCTCTTCCTCGCCTCCCGGTTCCCGCCTGTCTAACCGGCCACACCCCTTAACCATGACCCTCTTAACTCACACTGTCTCTTTCTTCGCAGGCTCAGCCCCCCATCCCCACTTCGTCTACGTACGGCCCACCGCCCCTACCCCGAAGCAAGCCTCACGGGCCACACCCCACAGACCTCGCCCCTTCCCCCTTCCCTATCACCCCTTAACTCCGCCTGAACATATGCAAACGCCCAGTCCCTGCTCCTTACCCGAGCAGGGGTCGGCCCGAATCGCTGCAGGCAGCTGCCACTGCACAGGTCGTCAGGGTTCCAGTACTCGAGGCGGCTGCAGTGCTGAGAGGCCTTCCTCGGCGCCGCCTGGGCCAGGAGCAGCACGGCAGTCAGGAGGAGGCATAGGGGCCCCATCCTGGCGGAGCCTGCCTTCTGGGGGGCCATGACCACAGGACTTCCTGCCACAGCGCCTCTGCCGCACTTGCCAGGAAACCGGGTCAGAAGAAGGAAGCAGTGGATGTGGGGGCATAGGATCCCCAGTCCCCTTTGGAAGCCAGGAATCTACTCTCCAGCCCCCAGACCAGCTCCTGGCCCGTTATCAGAGAGGCCACAAGGCCTCAAGATGGCTACAGCGAGGACTCTGGAGCCGGACTGCGTGGATTTATATCCCATCTCTGCCATCTTCTTGCCCTCTCTTTTCCCATCTGTAAAATGGGATAATAATAGTACCTGTCTTAGGTTATTGTGGAGAAGTAAAACCATTACTGGAAGTAAAGCATTTAGAACACCTGGCACCTGGCATAGAGTAAGCTTAAGTATTAGGTACTACCTATTCCCATCTCAGGGCAGTGGGCATAGAGGACCCAGCCATCACCCACTGGGGACTCCCACCCAACTCCCAGCAATCTTACCTTAGCTCCTAACCCCAATCTCCTCCAAACTGGGAATCCTCCAACCTGCCACAACCAAGCATCTCCCCCTTGGGAATCCTCTGATGGACGTGCTGAAGTTTCAGCACAAAGGCAGCCCCACCCAACCAGTCCCACTTGGGGGTTTCTAGGACCCTGGGCATGCTGCTTTCCCACCTGTTGTTGGAAGTTCCTTGGCTGAGGTTGTGGCCAGAGCCCAGCCCTACTTCCCCTTTTCATCAGCAGATGTGGGGGTGGAAGGAAACCAGCCCACAGCCAGGCTCAAGCTAACAACGAAGCTCTAAACCCTCAATATATAACTTTATTAGGGGCGGGGCGATAGAAGGTCCCTGTGTTGAAGGTATTACATCATGGAGACCCGGAGCCTGGGAAAGATGGCACTAGGGAGTTAAGGGAGCTTTGAGGAGGGGTCCTGGCCAGGAACATATATGCCTGCCAGGGGTGGAGGGCAAGGAGGTCAGCATCTCAGAAACGGCCATGCCGGTGGTCTGGGGACCGTCGTCGATTTCTTTCTCGGGGACGGTGGCCAGTATGGGACCTTGGGGGTGACCTGGGGACAGGAGAGAGGAGGGTTAGAGCCATGGGAATGGTGTGCAGATCCCCCAGTTCTGCCTCTCTGCTCTGGAATAAGGCATGGCAGTTGATGAAGTAAGAAGAGTTCCTGGGGGTGGCCTCAGGATAGGTGCACAGGGGCCGACCTCAGGATTGGAGATCCAGGATGGACTTGGGCTTGGGGTTCAGGCTGGTTTGGGGGTTGGGACTTAGGTGCTGGTCTTCAGATGGGGCTCAGGGCTAGTCTTAGGGCACGAAAGGCTTGAGACACTTATTGGGGCACAGGATCAGATTCATCTCAAGATACAGGGGCCTTGGGATACGAGAAGTCTTGGCAGGCTGGTCCTGAGGTACCTGCGCCTGGGTCCCCGCCCATAGAGCTGCCGCCGGAGGTTGCGGGAGATAGGTCGCAGGTGCATGAAGTTGCAGAAACCACCCCGGGTACATTCCCTGGGTAAAGCATGGATGGACGGATGAGGCCATTGTCACTGACAGCCCCCTCAACACATACACAGAAGTCTGGGACTCCAGGTGACCATCCCACCCCTGCACTACCATACCCCATCTCATACTGCCGACAGCACGACTCCCGGAAGTCAGTGACGGGAGACAGCTCGGCATGCACAGCCTGCCCGTTGAACCAGCGGTTATTGAGTTCAGCCACTGCCCGCTCTGCATCCTCCTCGCGCCGAAACTGAGGGAAAGTCGGTCAGGGTCAGCAATCAAACTCAGAAATCAGAGGATTAGCTAGCAGCTCAGGGTCTGGAGTGGATTTAGTGATGGACCTCAAGCTGTGAGGCTTCAGCGGTGGCCGTTAGGCACTGAAAGGCCTCCACCTCTAGGCTCTAATGGAGAGACAGCAGGCACCTTGACATAAACATTGCCCACGAGGTGATCCCCCAGGTTGTCGCACACATTCATCTCTTCAATCTCTCCGTACTTCTCCTGCAGTTCTGTGAACACTTCCTGTGGAAGACCAGGAGGAACTCAGCTGAGCTGCTGGCCCACAGGAAACTGAACCCACCCCTGCCAACCCTCACCTCGAAGAAGTTATCATAGTGTTCTTGCACCTCCACGTCGCTCACGTGACCTGGAGGAGGGGGGCCGGGTGGAATCAGGGCGTGGCCTGCTGGGAGCTGTCCGCCCTGCCCCCAAGACAGGTCCCTCACTCACAGTGCGATCCGTCTGCGGTTTGGGCGGTGTTCTGTGGATTCCGGTACAGGTTGAGCAGTACTATGGTCTGAACAGAATTTAAAGGGGGCGGGGCCTGAGCTCAGAGGGCGGGGCTATATGCAAAGGAATTGGGTATGAAAGTTGGGGGTGAGACCTTGCACCAGAGAAAAAGCATAAGCATCTTGAGTGCATCAGCAACGCCTGTCCCTCAGAAAACCAGAAGAAGGGGTACCTAGCAGTGAGGGACAGCCCAGGGGTGTGGTCTTTACGTACGGGGGCGTGGCCAAGTTCCTGGGAGAAGGGCCTGAAGGTTGGGGGAGGAACCTGCAGAGGTCCGACAAGAAAAAAGCCGGGCGGTAGGGTGGGCCCTAGAAATCCGGAAAAGGCGGGACCTCGTGATGGTGGACAACAGAAGGGGAATGGACAGGAGGTTAACCCCCCAGGCTCCGTGCCGGGTCTCACCTGGCTGAAAGTCGGTTTGTTGTGAAGCCGGGAGCACCGGTCCCCATGCCGGCAGGCCCCGATCTTAAAGTAAAAAGAGCAGTTAACCCTGGAAGAGGTGCAGAGACAGAGGTGAACCGAGGGCCGGGGAGCCGGACACCCCAGAAACACCGCCCCACGCCGCCCAGCCACCAGGGAACCAAGTGCCTCGTCCTCGGGCTCCCGAGGGGCCACTCCCTGCGCCCGTTCTCACTTGTCCTTCTCAGTCCCGAATATCGAAGCTAAATATTCGGCCATTTTTACCCGAACCCTCCAACTATGTCTGCTATTTACATCACTTCCGTTGCTTAAGGGCATTGGGAAATGTAGTTCTTCGCGGCCTCCGGACACTCAGAAACTCTCTAGTGCGCTTGCGTGATGGAGGCTCGCACCCTGCGCCTGGACTCACCCACTGGAGTTGCCTGAAAGCGCATGCGTGCAGCGTTGCCTGACCAAAAAGACTACAGGGTCCAGAGATACTTGCGGCATCTCGCGCAAAAGTCCGTAGTTGAAAGTGGCAAAGGGGTCCAAACCGGAGGAAGTAAGACTCCACGGGTGAGTTAGGGGTCGTCTCCGTACCCCAGTAAACATAAAGAGCGTCTCAACCCAGTCAGCTTGCTGGTGGGGGCGGGGGTACCCTTCTTTCAGAAAACCCACCCTTCAATTTCTCTCCCTTTTGTCGTAATAGGGGCGTGGTTGTTTGTGATCCTTGCATCTGTCACTTAGGGTCAGGGCTTGGGTCTTGCCCTGAAGACCCTCGGAAGACCCGGCCCCAGCGCAACTATGAACTTGGAGCGGGTGTCCAACGAGGAGAAGTTGAACCTGTGCCGGAAGTACTACCTGGGTAAGTGCTGATATCTTAGGGTCCCCGGAGAAGAGAGGGGACGGGACTAGAGCGCCTGGGGGAAGAGGGTCTAGGGGCCTGGATTCTTGGGTCTAGAGAATGAAGTGGCTGGGGACGCCGACTCCTGGGTCCCAAGAGAGGAAGGGCCTGGGTCCTGAGGAAGGAGGAGACTGGGGCCTCAATTTCTGGGTCCCAAGAGAGGACAGGAGTTGGGGGCCTGGGCTCTTGGTCCTGCCAAAAAGATGGTTGAGGACTCAGATTTCTGGATTCCGGGGAGGAGTCAGGATTCTTGAATCCCTGATAGCAGAGATCTCCATTTGAATTTGGGTATGGGAGAGGACCTTCCAAATTGGTCTTCTACGTGGGTGTTGGGAGGATCCTCATTGCCTTAAGTCCCAGTTTATTTTCTTCTCTTTAGGTGGGTTTGCTTTCCTGCCTTTTCTCTGGTTGGTCAACATCTTCTGGTTCTTCCGAGAGGCCTTCCTTGTCCCGGCATACACGGAACAGAGCCAAATCAAAGGCTGTGAGTCCAGGGCACAGATGAAGGGAGGCCATCGGGTGTGGGGAGGGGGACTCTGGGAGCCTTGCTGGGAAGGGACAATGGAGGTTCCAGAATTCTGGGACTCTGTGGAAGAGAAGAGAGGGCCGGTCTCGGGGAGACCAGAGAGCAGGTGGAGGCCAACCTTTCCCCTCCTGTTCCCTCTTACAGATGTCTGGCGCTCAGCTGTGGGCTTCCTTTTCTGGGTGATTGTGCTCACCACTTGGATCACTATCTTCCAGATCTACCGGCCACGTTGGGGCGCCCTTGGGGACTACCTCTCCTTCACCATACCCCTGGGTACCCCCTGACAACTTCTGCACAGGCCTGAGGACCAGGATGGGCTCCTCTACTCCGAGCCTGCTCTCAAGCCCCTAAGACTTGTTCCTATCTCCTATGTTCTCTGCTGACATCCCCTAATAAAGGACCCTAAGTCTCAATATTGATTTCCTGGGATCTTTTGGAGGTTGAAGCATAAAATGATTATTAATATTCCGAAACATTTATTGATTGCTTACTTTGTGCTAGGCTTAGTGCTTCATACATCATGCGCATTAGTTCACTGTATACTACTCATAACTCATCAAAAATAGGAACTTTCTTGCTTGGGAACCCTACTGTACAGATCTGGAACCAAGAAAGCAATAATACTTCCATTACTAGGGACTGTTATCCTGTACAGGTAGTATGTGAATTTGAAAACATTACTTCCCCACTCGCCCTCGTTATTCTTATCAGAAGTGTGGATCACAATGCTACCCCCTAGAATTTATCTATGCCAAGGCACATGTGGTAAATGGAAGTTCCTCATTTTCTGAAGGAGATCGTCTGCAGCAATAGACATGTATTCAAGAGATTTATTAGAGAAGGTTTCCTTGACCCTCCTATTTAAAATTTCAATCCCCACCTTCGCATCTCCTGTGGAGCCCTACATCAAGGACACCCTACATCAAGGACACAGGACAAAAACTCTGGAATTAACCGAGCCCCCATAGCAACTGTTGCCACGCGCTCTCCTAATCTAAACCGGTCAGCCCCCCGACTCCAAATTAGGTAAAATATCCACCATGTAGTAACCTTGTAGCTTCCTGACCAATCACCTAATGCCATCCTGCCCGCAGGATTTTTCTTTGTCTTGAGGCTATAAAAGTTGGCTGCTAGCCCACAGAGGGGGTTGACTTTCCCTGGCTACCAGGAAGTTGGCCCGCTGTTCTTGCAGCGACCTTTCTCTTTAATAAACTCTATCTTCCTTACATTCTGCCTTGTGTCTGGAAATTCTTTTCCAACCCGCGCTCGGGCCACCACACTCCCTATGTCTTTCAGGCTATATCCATTCTCCTCTTACATTTCATTTAAAATGTTCTACTTGTTTATTGTTCATCTTCCATCCTCTAAAATATAAGCTCATTAGGGCAAGGATTTTTGTCCATTTTGTTCACTGCGGTGTCCCCAGTACCTAGGAGAGTACCTGGCTCAGGTACTTAATATTTGCTAAGTGAATGAGGCTGCACCTGAAAAGAGTTTAACAGGTAGCTGACACCTAGTGAATGCTTAGTTAAGAGGGAACCCAGCCTAACCCCAGACTTGTTTTCCTCTTAGGGACCAAGAGAGACTCCCCCCACGGTTAAATAACTCCTGTTCAATAGCTAAATTGGTGTTACTCAAAGCTTCTAATACTGTAACTGCCAAGCAGCCTCGCGACGCTCTGATCCTTGGTCTCCCACCGTGCCTCGCGCGGCGCAGGCGCGCTTACTTCTGCTGAGTCTCGGGAGCTAGAACTACACCTCCCAGGAAGCGCCCTGGGATATCGTTGGTTTGTTTCCGGAAACCTGGCCCCAGAAAGGTGGGACTTAGAGCTGGGAACCGACAGCGGCAGCTGTGAATTGGCCAGGGTACGAGACTGACGGTTGCATTGACTAATGGAAACAAGGGATTGCCGAAGGGGCCCGCCCACAGAAGGGCAACTAGAGGAGGTGGCGGCCTCCGCGGCCGTCGCGGCCGGACACTGCTCAGGGCGGAGGACTGCCCACACACGAAGCTTACCTTTGACTTCTCCCCGTCTGCCTCCGGCCTTGACTTGTGACCCTAGGCTCTTTTGGGCTTCTCTGACCCAGCTAGCCAGACCCCAGACCCCAACCATGTTCCCGGTGAAGGTGAAAGTGGAGAAATCAGGTGAGGACCCCGAGGTCGGGGGCCTGTAGGGGAGCACCGGACTGATCAGGGTGTGGGAGTCCTTATAGACAGCATTATCGCGATAAGGCGGACTACGCGACTTCTCCCCGCAGCCCATCTTACTATCGCTGTTAGGCATCGAGCGATTCCTGCCACCTTGATATCCTCCCGGTCTGTGTTCAGGATAGCTTTGAGGTTGAATGGTGGTGGCTCAGGCAGTGGTGTGGTGCGGTAAGACATGGGGATCTCGAGCCGTGTGACTCAAAGAAGTACTCTTTTCTCCGTTTCCCCATTTCTCGCAGTGGTCATGAGTCCAGCATTTGCTGAGCCCCTGAAGTACAGGAAAGCTTTTAATCCTCGTAGTCACTGTATCCCAATAATCCTAGGAATTGGGAAATGTGGTAGATGGGGAAACTGAATCTGAGAGAGCGGAAGTCATTTTGGGTTGGGGCCAAGCTTGATGGGAACCCAGGACTGGCACGTTAAGGGTGGTGGGAGAGGCATGGAATCCAGACAACAAAATAATAGTAAAATGACGTGAGATGTTAAATGCTATAAGTGGTAATAAAACGAAACAGGAGAAGGTAGGGAGATCAGGAGTGAGGCAAGGTGAGGGAGAGAGCGATGAGGATAAGTGAGGGAACAGCAAATCTGACAAAGAAAATAGCTTTGAAACAGCGGAGAGGTGAAAGCCTTGTCCGGAGTGTTCAAGGGCCAGCACGGAGGCCAGTGTGGCTGGAGCAGAGCGAGTGACGTAGAAAGTGTGAGGAGATGAGAGCAAAGGGGCGGAGGGGGGTTGGTGGCGGGGGGCAGGTCTTTGGCTTTTGCTCTGAGGGAAATGGGGAGCCAAGGGAGGGTTTTGAACCAAGGAGGGAGTTTTACAAGATGGCCCCCCAGATGCCAAAAAATGCCCCCAAAATCGTGGATGGAAAAGTGAAGGGGGCCTGACCACAACAAAATGATGGTGGTGAGGAAGGAGTAGTCAGGGTCATGGAGGCCTGTGAACACCAGGCTGAAACACTCCGACTCTGCCCCAGGGGGGCACTGCAGAGTCGTGGACGGTTCTAAGCAGGGAAGGATCAGGGTCAGGTTTGGGTTTAGGAAGATTCCCCTGGCCACCTTGCGGAGGGTTCATTAGAAGGGGAGACTGAGGCTGGGAGCCCAAGGGGAGGGAGGGAAAGGACCCGGCTGGGCAGACTAGGGAGGGGGGAGGGGGGAGAGACACTCAGGGGACCAAGTGGACAGGCCGTGGGGTGGGTGGGGGAGGGAGAGAAGTGACCATGTTGAGGCCCAGGGAGGGATGGGGTGACAGTGTGGATACCCCTGAGAAGGGGGTCCAGGAAAAGGGATAAGTTTAGAGAGACACTGAGGCCAGTGTGGGACCCAGTAGGTGGCAGGAGCCCAGGGGATGTCAAGGGGAAAGTGTCCAGGAGTCCATAGGATCCCAAGATCTGAGGTTCAGGAGAGAAGCAAGGACTAGGGAAAGAGAGGTGGGCATGATCCATACCTTGGCTCCTAACCAAGGCTCTTTGCTAGAATCTCAGCTGCCCCCAGCCCTGCATCCCCACCCTGTCTCTCCTCTGAGTCATGTTTCCTGGTCTCTTCAGGAAGTCTCAGGGCTGGCAAAGCATGTCCCCAAGTGTCCTTCCAGGCTGTAGAGCGCTGGGTCAGAGCTCCTACTAGTTGGAAGAGAAGAGCGAACACCCCACAAGAGTAAAAGGAGAATATTTATAACATCATCATCTACTTATGTTCAATGATGAAGAGAGGCAAACACACAGGCTGACAGGGCCAGGCAGGGGCTGTGGCATGCAGGAAGGTGGGCCCAGATCTCATTTCCTGGGGGAAAAAAAGCCAAAAATGGGTATTTGAGATGAAATCTCCCAATTATTAAATGTAGCCATCTTATTCAGATTTAACTCAGATTTAAAATAACACAACTACCTCAGCCAAACAGAGCACATCTGGCGGCTGGATTCTGCACCCAGTTTGAGTCCGTGCCTTATAACTTCACCTGTGGAGCCAGATGACCTGGGTGCAAATCCTCAGCCTTGTGATTTCCTAGCTGTGTGACTTTGGGCAAGTAGCCTAACATCTCTGTGCCTCAGTTTCATCATCTGTAAAATGGGGATAAACATCATATTTACCTGCCAGGGTTATTGTGAAAACTCAATGGGTTAATATGTGTGATGTGCTTGGAACAGTGCTTGGCACATAATAAGCACTCTATATATGTTACTCATTATTATTGCATCCTGCTGAGATTCATATACAACATAGGTTTGTTTAAACCTCAAAACAGTCCTAGCAGGTAGGTGTCATTCGGAGACCCATTTTCGAGATGAGGAAACAGGCTCAGTGAGGTAAGGTGATTCACCTTAGGTCACACATGAGCATGCGGGTCAGCCCTGGAAGCCAGAGCTCTTGCTCATCATTTCAGTAGTCTCTGCCCACTGTACCCTCCCAGCATGCCTGGGCCCGACCGAAGGATTGGATACACATGCCCTTCCCTGGCCCAGTGGCTGCCCACCTGCCGTGGGCCTGGGAAGTGACTCCTGCTCGGTACCCTCTTCCCCAGAGTTGGAGATGGCCAAGGCCCGGAACCAACTGGATGCTGTTCTGCAGTGTCTGCTGGAGAAGAGTCACATGGACAGGTTGGGACCTGGCCCAGCATGGGGTCATAGGGAGTCGGGGGCCCTGGGTGGGACCCCAGAGGCTGGCTTAGGGAGGAAGGGGCCCAATGGATGAGGCCACTGGGTGCCTTCCCACCCTGGGCCCTTGGAACCCTGAGCCTACAGTTCTCCTCTGCTACCAGGGAGCGTCTGGATGAGGAAGCTGGGAAGACCCCCTCAGACACCCACAACAAGTAAGTTTTATTGATGGGATCTGTGTTTGAGGGTTTGTGGTAGATAACTTCTTTCCTCATCCAAGCCCTGACCACCCTGCCCCATGCTTTCTCCACCACACTCCTAACCACTCTCCATGTACAAAGGCCCTGGGGCAGCAGAAGCTTAGGTCCCCTGATGATGCCACCTCGAGCCCCGGTGTGGGGGGAACACAAGGCCTAAGGATTTGGTGGCGTCTGTATGAGCTTGATCACAGTACCCCCAGGGTGCCCTTTGGGGGGTTTTGAGCAGGCATTTGTTCAAGGGTAAGCCTGCTGACTCCCTGTCTCTCCCCACAGGGATTGCTCCATCACGGCCAGCGGCAAACGGTAAGGTGGCAGGGGCCCCAGCCAGCTGATGAGAGGTCCTCAGTCCCCACCCCGGTCCTGAAATTCTCCCTCCCCACACAGGCCATCTGCCCGATTCCCCCATCAGCGGAGGAAGAAGAGGAGGGAGATGGATGAGGGGCTGGCCGAGGGAGGGCCACAGCGATCCAGTGAGTAGGCGGTGGCCCTGGAGGGCAGGCAGTGATGGGGGTCTACGTGACGATATTCATACCCCTCCCACTCACCACCCTAGACTCGTACGTGATCAAGCTGTTTGACCGGAGCGTGGACTTGGCTCAGTTCAGTGAGAACACACCGCTCTACCCGATCTGCCGAGCCTGGATGCGCAACAGCCCCACAGTGCGCGAGCGTGAACGCTCACCCAGTTCACCGCTGCCCCCACTGCCTGAGGATGAGGAGGTGGGATGGGTGGTGGGCCCCCGCCCAGCAGCCAGGGAGGGCAGTGGGTAGACAGTCACAAGGTACCTTCCCTCCTAGCTAATGGGATAGACAAGCACAGGTCTCTGTGTCTCTCAGGTAACTCCTGGATCCGGTGAGGCACACAGATAGGAACCCTTAGGCCAGGGGAATGGTTGGAGTGCCCCAGAGCAGACAGACGTGGCTATCTGTTCTGGGAGGGAGAGGGGACAGGGTTCCTCTGGGCAAATAGATGTGACCTCCAAGATCAGGGGTTCCCAAGAGCTGGGAGACTGGGCAGGGGTCCTTAGTGCAAACAGATGTAGCCACCTGGCCTAGGGGAGCAGATGGGGACCCCTTGGGCTGGGAATGGAAGTCTCCATAGGTGGAGGTCTGTGTGCTGGGCAGGAGTAATTGAGGGGATCCCTGGGTTGGATAGGAGAAAGCAGGGATCCTTGGAGCAGACAGACATGACTCCTAAGTACAGGTCCCTGGTGAGACCCTCATGTCTTTTGTCACTGGGAAAGGAAGGAGGTGTGAAATGTGTGCCCCTGCCCCTCTTCTCTGACTCTCTTGGGCTTGGTGTGGGGTCCTATATCCTCAGGGTTCAGAGGTCACCAACAGCAAGAGTCGTGATGTGTATAAGCTGCCTCCACCCACAGCTCCCGGACCACCCGGAGATGCCTGTAGATCCCGAATTCCATCCCCACTGCAGCCTGAGACCCAGGGTACCCCTGATGATGAGGTGGGTGTGCAAGGCCGGCCTGGGGCAATGGGGCAGGAGTTATGGGGCTCGGGCGTGGCCACCCAGCCTGGCCTCTCTGTCCATGCAGCCCTCTGAGCCTGAGCCCTCACCCTCCGCACTCATCTACCGAAACATGCAGCGCTGGAAACGCATCCGCCAGAGGTGAGCATCCCCCAACTGCTTGTTCCCTGTGGCCTGTGCGCCAACTGCTGAGTCCTCCCTCTGCCTTCCCCCCACCCCAACTGCAGGTGGAAGGAGGCATCCCATCGGAACCAGCTTCGTTACTCAGAAAGCATGAAGATCCTACGGGAGATGTACGAGCGACAGTGATGTTCCCCTGTCCCCACCCCCACCCCAATAAACATTCCCCTCGTCCACACTGGCCTCCGCTTTCTCCAGCCCATCCTTCCCGGATCAGACATAAAGCAGTTGGCACAGCTGTAGCACATTTATTGGGGGAGTGAGGGGATGGGGCATCAGGGAATTTGAGGCAAGAGAAAGATTGTGGGGAATCAAAGAAAGTGGCTGCTTGGTTGGGTCTTGGAGAATAAGGGGAGGGGTGTGGAAGGTGGCTATGTGGTTGGAGACTTGGGGGTCATGACAGTGACTGGGGGGTTCTGGTTGGAGCTGGGCTTAGGGGCCTAGGACATCCGTGCAGAGTCTGAGGAGATGGGGTGGATATCTGTACAGTGTGAGGTTGAGGGTCCTGGTTGGCCTAGAATAGGTGTAAAAGGGTGGGGGTCAGAAAAGGGGTTCAAGAGTCTGGGGGTGGCTGGCTGAGGTTTCAAGTTAGAAGATGGGTTGGGGGGAGAGAGTGAGGAGAAGTGGAGTATCTGGTTGGAATGAGGGGAAGGACCCAGAGTCTTGGGGACCAGGCCAGGAAGGTCCAGGTTGGGAGGTCTGTGCAGAGTTTGAGGGGAAGCGGGGGCTTATGCTTGACTGGCGTAGGCCTAGGGTGGGGGCAGGTCTGTCTACACCATAATCTTGGGTGGGGGGGATTGAAACGGGGTGTGGAGATGTTTTCCTAGAGAAGTCAGAAGGAAATAGGGAGTTTGGAGTGGGGTTCTACGCCAAGCGGGGTCAGTGGGGATGGGAGACTGTAGGCTGGGGGATTGTGCTTGTAGGGTCTGGAAGCCAGAGAGGTGTCGGGAGGTTTGAAAACAGGAGCGTGTGTGAGAGAGGGAGTGTCAGTGAAAAGGTCTAGGTTATCAAGGCTGCGTCTAGGTTGGAAGGTTCAAGGCAGACCCCAGATTGGGTGGGCGGGTAGTCTTGGCGCGCTCGGGACATCTGGCTGGGCGGAGTCAGGTCGGCTTTAAAAGTGCGGTGGAAGGGCCTGAGGCGGCTCCCAGGGTTCAGGCGTGCTCTGGCTCCTACTTGGCGGCAGCCGCCGGCGGCGACGGCAGCGGAGCCTGGGCCGGAGCAGGTGCGGCCTGGATGGAAAGGACGCCCTCAGGGGACAGCGCGGACGTCACGGACGCAGGGTCCACGCCAGGCGGCAAGCGGTAGCGGCGGTGAAACTCGCGCGCGATGTATCCGTGCTCATCCTGGAGGGAAAGAGGCTTGAGGGGCTCTGCCCATTCCCTGTAGATGCCCCGCCCCTCCGGCCTGCGGATCCTGCATACTTGTTCTGGCCCCGCCCCCGCCAGCGGGCTCACCGGGCGCTCCTCGTGGCGCGCGTGCACCTCCACGTGGTCGCCAACCACCTTGACGGCGATTTCCTCGGGTGAGAAGTGCTTCACATCCAGCAGCACCGAGAAATGCCCGGGGTCGGTCGATACCTGCGCACAGCCCGATAGTCATCGGGCGGGGCGAGGCTCCGGGGACCCAGAAAGGCCCCTCCCCTTGGTTCTCCGTTGGTTCCGGTGCTGCAGCTGTTCCTGGCCTCTGGAACTGGGGCGTCCCCTTTCCTACACGTAGCCACCGAGGACCTCTTCGCCCAGAATAACTGGGATCATCCCTCCCCTTGTAGCCACTGGGATTCCCCTCTCATCCAGAGTGATGAGGCCCCCTTACCCTGCAAGGTCAGGGACCTCCGTCCTCACGGGGTGAGGCCTGCCCTCTCCCCCAGTGTCAGCAACGCCGTAGTCAGCGTGTCCTTCTGAACACTGACTCCTCAGCCCCCTTCCCCTCAGAGCCCCAGGGGCCCTTACTGCGCCACCCCCGCCAGAAATCGCCAAGATGCCGCCTCCCCCAGTCTCCAGAGTCCCCTTTCTACCCTCCCACTCGAGTCACGGGATTGCTTGAGCCCTCAGTAGTTACCAGTACTCCTCCCCCACTTCTGAGTGGCCAGACTCCCCTTTCTCAAGTCACAGGACCCTCCCTCCCCTCTACCTCTCCAGGAGACATACAGTCACCACAGTCTCCAAACTCTCTTCCTCAAGAATAACAAAATATTCCCTCCCCTCGGGAGGCACTGGGAGCCCCACGCCCTTCAGAATGACTGGGCTCCCCCTTTTTCCCAGATTCCCTGGGTCCCCAGCCTCCTTCAGAATCACCAAGACTCCCCTCAGAGGGACCGCCCCCACCCAATTAGTGACCCAGCCCTTACACTCCTCTCGGAGCTGAGACCCTCCTCAGACTGACGGGGACCTCCCACCCCTTTCAGTAATCTGACCTCCGAGAATCCATACTCAGGGAACTCCGGAAGCCCCTCTGAGGGGCCGGACTCTCTAGCCCGCTCAAAGTCAAGGGACAGTCCTTCACCCCCCTCAGGGGACCGGGGACCCCAGCCTTGGAAGTAGATGGGTTACCGCCCCTCCCCCAGGCCTGGCACCTGGGCGGTAGGCAGCGCCACGCTGGGTGCGCGCAAGTAGTAGGGGGCCAGCGCGGCGGGGCAGAGCGCAGCCAGCTCGGCCTCCAGCAGCCCCTCGCCGAAGCGCTGGTCGAAGAGGCGCCCGGGTGCCGAAAGCCCGGGCAACGGGGCCGAGGCGCGGCGCAGCCAAGACGGCTGCACAGGCACCGGGATCTCCATCGTGCTCCGCCGCCGCCCTAGGCTCCGCAGTGCCCCAGCGGGCGCCGCCGCTGCTTTATAGTACGCTCTGTGTCCGCCCCTCGGCGGGCCGCCCGGGGACGTTGGGACTGCGGCCAGAGCCGGCCATTAATAGAGTCTTATTTAGACAGCCCAACAATGACTTGGCCATTTATTAAGCGCCTGCTGAATGCCAGGGAGGTATCATTCCCCAATTTTCCGAAAGGAAAACTAAAGCTGAGGAGGCGGAGCCTTGCCAGAGTGGGGTGCAAGCGTGGCGTTTGGGACCCACGGCCTGAGAAACCCACCAAAGAATTCCCAGTCCCTTTAATCCACCCCCGCCCCGAAGGCGCTCTGAGGATGACGCAGATGGCGGTCTTAGGAGCAGATTCCTGGGTACAGGGAATGCGGTAGCTGGGCCAGGCTGTCAGGAGGACACAGAACAGACCCTATTCCCATCTCAGCAGGGCCCTGGTCCCAGCCCCCCGGCAAGCCGGGCCTAATTCTGTGCGTCTGACTCAGCCTCGGGTGCACAAGGCAGCGGGGTCTGCCAGGTGAGCAGCGGCCAGGGGGCGCGGGCAAGAACAGTCCAGGCTGGCCCCCCTGGGGCAGCGGGCCGGGGCCCAAAATAGCTCATTTTGATCCAGCCACCTCGGCCAGGAGCCCAGGCCTGGCATTTGGCGCAACCAGCTGCTCCTGGAGCAAGACGGAAGTGGTTAGATGACCGGGTGGGACTGGTAGGCTGCTGGACTGATGGAGGGACGGCGGTTAGAGAGGACATAGACGCCCTTATTGCCCCTGCAACGGGAAAGGCCGTAGTTAGACTGAAATCTGTCTGAGATTTACGCAGCAAGAGGGGGAGCGGCTAGAATACACGACTACAGGAAAGCGAGAGTACATTGGAACCCCTCCTAACCGCGAGCCCAGCCTCAGCTCCTTTCCATTGGTCCACGGACTTGCCAATTACTGCAGCTCGCTATGGTTCTCCAATCACACGTGCTCTCTCATTCACGTTACAGCCAACCAATTGTGAGACATCTCCTTTTGGCCACCGTCCAATTACTTTTATCTTCCTATCATTGGTCGCCTTGGAGGCCGCTCTCTTCCCGCGCCTGCAGTCCCAGAGAGGGGCGGGGCTGATAGGGCATTGCTAAGCGACAAAGATGAGCTCCGAGTGAGTCCGGTGACCAAGCAGAGCAGGCGGAAGCGGCGAGGTAGCTGCGGGATGGACCGCAGGTGAGACCGATCCCTCTTCCGGGGATCACAAGAGGCCTGGGGAGGATCAAGGGTGAGAGTAACGCAGCCTAGGATCAGGTTTTCTAGGGTCCGGAGTCTCTCGTTCTCAACCGCACTGGAACTACAACTCCCAAGATGCTCCACAGCCTTAAGCGGCTCCCGCCTTGGACTTCACCATCCCGGGGGTTCCCTAGCGTCTTACGTTCCGCTAAGTGGCCCCGAGGGCTCTTTTTTTTTCCTCTAAGGGTGTTCAGGAGCATCTTGGGAATTAAGATTCTTAATTTTGAATTTGTCCCCAGACTCCCATGGGTGTTATTTTTGACCTTTCTTGCTTAGGCGGAGCCCAGTGACTATAGAGATTGTAATCCATCTACCCCTTTCTCCTCAGATAGTGTCCCAAGGACTCATGGGAAATGTACAGTGATAAGGTTTAGCCTTGGCCTTTAACGTGAGCTCCACTTCAAAATCACCTGGGACACTGCGAAGATGTATGTAGATGCCCAGCCCCCTTCCAGATATTCTGATTCTTTTGGTCTGGGGTGAGGATCACGCATCTGTAGTTTTAAAAGATTCCTCCTAGACTGGATCCACGGTTAAGAACCACCAACCAACAGTTCCTGGGTTCTTCTCTTTTGAGACTGCTCCAAGGGCGGGTGGGAATCGTGCCTCCAGTATCATTGTCTTGAGTGTGCAGTGGTGCTTCATGGGAATTATAGTCCATCTGTTCCAGGAACCCATGGGAATCGTAGTGTGGTTCTGCCCTCTTACCATTCTCCCATTCACCCCACCCACATACAGCCTCCCAGCAGGGCTGCAGTGACCATGCTCTGCCTGCCAACTCCTCTCTCCCCTTGCAGCTTGCCAGTTTTCTCCACCCAAGACAGTACTTTTGGGGACGCCCTCCTGGGTTGAAGCCACTACTGGCCATCCTGAAGCCAGACCTGGCACCCCAAGTAGAGGACACCCCACAGAGAGTGCTGTGTTCCAGCCCAGTAGCAAGGGAGTGACGACTAGAGAGAAGGAAGACATGATGAGAGATGGGGGTGAGAGTTCAAAAGACAGTCCCTCCTCTCTTCCCCATGGCCCTGCCCTTATCCTGTCGTCTACCACCTAAATCCCTCATCACAGTCCCAATCACTTTGAGTTGTTGCAATCGTGGGATGTGTTTCCTCCCCTCCGGACTGAGACTTCATATGTGTCTTCGTTCCCCTACAGGGATAACCCCTCAGCCTCACTTTTTCTTCTCCTCGCTTCCCCTAACTTAGACCCTGAGCTCATCCAGGTCCCAGAGATCCAGGCTCCCAGAAGCTCCCAGGGCTCTGGCCACAGGTCCCAAATCCCCTGAGCTGTTTGAGGAGTCCTGGCCATCCAGCTCAGGGACCCCTTCCCCACCCAGCACCACTGAGGGACAGATGGGAGCCTCTCCACCACCCACCGTGACTGACAGCGAGGACACTGTGATGGCCAAGTAAGTAGCAGTAGCCCTGGGGGAAAAGAAGGGTTTGGATCAGTGGGAGGGGGCAGACATCCCATAATAATCATCACAGCCAGATCTGCACTTTTAGGACCACACTTCATGCATGTTAGCAAGCACTCTGGAGCGAAGTTCAAATCCAAGCTTTGTCACCAACTCTGTATATGATCCTGGCCTCAGTTTCCTCATCTGTAAATTGGGGATATTAATAGCATGTATGCTTTAGGGCTGTTTTAAGTTTTCAATGAGTTACTGTCTGTACAGCATCTATAACAATGCCTGTCACATAGTGAGCACTTGGATTTGTAGGATCCAAGTTCAGCTGCTATAACACAGAGTCCCAAATTAATTGTGGCTTAAACAAGAGAGTACTTATCTCTTCATCACCTAATAGTCCAGACAGAAGCAACCAGGGCTGATATGACAGCCCCTAATTGAGGTGTCAGAGACACAGTTTCCTTCTTTCTTGTCGCTCTCCCTTCCCTAGGCTGTTACCCTTTCCTTCATGGCCCATAATGGCTCCCAGCCACATCCACTTTCCAGAATCACATCTCCTCGTACCTGTTGGTCAAGAACAGAGTTACATGGGCATAAAGCTACAAGGGCACCTGGTAAATGTATTTATAGAATGTATTTATAGAATGGCTATGTGCCCGGGATTATATCATCTTATATAATACTGCATTACTGGGGGACTTCCCTGGCGGTCCAGTGGATAAGACTCCGCACTCCCAATGCAGGGGGCACAGGTTCAATCCCTGGTTGGGGAGCTAAGATCCCACATGCCGCACAGCCTGGCAAAAAAAAAAAACACAACAAAACAAAACAAAATTGCATTACTCTATAAGAAAGGAGAACAGATGTTGAGGGACAACTACCAAGTGCTGCTATGGAGCTAGGTAAACATTGGCTATTGTGATTATTATTGTTATTATTAAATATTAGGCTCTCCTCATCCCACCCACCTCGCAATTCTCTGATGCTCACAGGTACATAAACCGGTTCCGACAGGCTCAGCCCACAAGCCGAGAGGAACGCCAGTCTGCAGGCCCAACCCCAGCTGACTTCTGGTGGCTGTGGCCTGAATCACCAGATCCCAGCAGTCAACTTGCAGCAGGTACCTGCTTCAGTCTCACTACTCCTGGCCTATAACCTCTCCTGAGCGATACCCCCAGCAGCCACTCCTCCTGGCCCCCCCTAAATCAATTGGAGCTTCTCAACAGGAGCCAATGAACCAGAAGGAAGACCCAACACAGCAGTCCCGACTCGTGCCAAGGTGGCCAGTGCATCACAGACTATGGCCCCCCTTCAGGAAATAAAGCAGGTGACATCCCCATCCACTCCTTCCCGTACGTGCCTGAACTGGCAGCACCAGCCCTGGGATAGAATTAGAGTCAACCCCCAATTCAAGGCAGTGTAAACAAAAAAGGGAGGTCTTGCTGGCTAATGCAATCAAGAAATTCAAAGGTAGCTGCTTTCAGGCACAGCTGAATCCAGGTGTTTGAACCATATTGGGAGGAACTTGACTCTCATGGCTCTCTGTTCCTCTTTGTTTGGCTCAATCTCAGGTAGGCTTTCCCCTCAAAATAGCCAAGACGGCCCCGTTAACTCTAGGCTTCTAATGTACTTGATCACTCCAGTGGAAAGAGAAGGCTTTTCCAATAGCTCCATCCTAAACCCCAGGGCTTACTCTCATTCGCTCATCTTTGAGCCAATCACTGTGAACCAGAGGACAGAATATTATGACTAGCCAGGCCTGATCAGGAAGGCAGGGTCAACCCTTCTATAACAATGACTGCACTGAGGGATATGGATCCACAGAGGAAAACCTGGTCTCTCTTTCCTGAGGAGGAAGAGCAGATTCTAAGCCAGCATGTGAGGGCACCAGGTGGAATGTAGACCTGCATCCAGGCCTTCTGTCCCGAGCCCCTTTCCCAGTAGCCTTTGGGATGGGGACTGGCCTTTGACCCCTCTCACCTCACAGAGCCTCAACACGTGGAACTCATCCCTGCTGGACTTGGAGACACTGAGCCTGCAAAGCAGAGCTGCCAGGCTGCTCAAACGCAGGTGCCTCCCCCGCCCCCATCACCCTCCCCACTCCCACCCCTCCAGGCTCGGGCCACTGCCTCTGAGACCCCCGTTGCCTCACTTCTGCCTCTCCCTACAGCAAGGCCTCCATCTCTTCCTCCTCCTCCCTCAGCCCCAGCGATGCCGGCAGCTCCTCATTCCCCCTCAGCTCTGATGGCCTCTCTCCCTTCTCCATGACCTTCACTCCTGACTCCAGCAAGGGCTCTGACCCCGAGGCACAAGGTAGGTTCTGGGAGGCAAGGATGAGGGCAGTCTGGGTGCAAATCCCAGCCTTTCGACTTACCAGCTCTGTGACCTTGGGCCTCTCTGGGCCTTGTTTCCCCAGCTGTAAAACAGGGAAAATAATTGTACTCCTCTGCTATGGGTGTTGTGAGGATTAAATGAGTTGGTGAATACATGGAACACCTACCATGGCTCTGTTAACAGTAGCTATCAGGAGTATGCAGGTTCTCTCCCTGCATCCTGTCTGCAGTTCTGAACACGAAGCCCCAAAATCAGAAGGCTTTTTGCAAAGTTGGCACCACAGCTGATTTGCCAGCTAAATTTGATGTAAACAATATGAAGAATATTCATATATCTATCTTATTTAGGGTGAATATTCATACTTTTTTTTATTGAGGTATAGTTGATTTACAATATTATATTAGTTTCAGGTGTACAACATAGTAATTCAAAATTTTTACAGATTATACTCCATTTAAAGTTATTATAAAATATTGGCTATATTCCCTGTGCTCCACAATATTTCTTTGTAGCTTATTTATTTTATACATAGTAGTTTGTACCTCTTAGCCCCTATCCCTATCCTGCCCCTCCTCTGCTTCCCTCTCCCCACTGGTAACCACTAGTTTGTTCCCTATATCTGTGAGTCAGTTTCTGTTTTGTTATATTCATTCGTTTATTTTATTCTTTCAATTCTACATATAAGTGATAACATACGGTATTCACCTTTCTCTGTCTGACTTATTTAACTAAGCATAATACCTTCCAGGTCCATCCATGTTGTTGCAAATGGTAGAATTTCATTCTTTTTAATGGATGAGTAGGATTCCATTGAATATATACACCACATCTTCTTTATCCATTTGTCTGTTGATGGACACTTACTTAGGTTGCTTCCATATGTTGGCTATTGTAAATAATGCTGCTATGAACATTGGGGTGCATGTATCTTTTTGAATTACTGTTTTCATTTTCTTCAGATATAGACCCAGGAGTAGAATTGCTGGATCATATGGTAGTTCTATTTTTAGTTTTTTGAGGAACCGTCGTATTGTTTTCCACAGTGGCTGCACCAGTTTACATTCCCATAAACAGTGTACAGGGGTTCCCTTTTCTCCACATCTTCACCAACATTTGTTATTTGTGGTCTTTTCGATGATAGCCATTCTGACAGGTATGAGGTGATATCTCATTGTGATTTTGATTTCCATTTCTCTGATGAGTAGCAATGTTGAGCATCTTTGAATGTGCCTGTTGGCCTTCTGTATGTCTTCTTTGGAAAAATGTCTATTCAGGTCTTCTGCCCATCTTTTAATCAGGTTGTTTGTTTTTTGATGTTGAGTTGTATAAGCTGTTAATATATTTTGGCCATTAATCCCTTATCAGGCATACTGTTTGCAAATATTTTCTCCCATTCAGTAGGTTGTCTTTTTGTTTTTTTGTTGTTGTTGTTTTTTTTTTTTTATAAATTTATTTATTTTATTTATATATTTTTGGCTGTATTGGGTCTCCGTTGCTGCGCGCGGGCTTTTTCTAGTTGTGGCGAGAGGGGGCTTCTCTTCGTTGCGGTGCGTGGGCTTCTCATTGCGGTGGCTTCTCTCGTTGTGGAGCACGGGCTCTAGGCACACGAGCGTCAGTAGTTGTGGCATGCGGGCTCAGTAGTTGTGGCTCGTGGGCTCTAGAGCGCAGTCTCAGGAGTTGTGGCGCACGGGCTTAGTTGCTCCGCGGCATGTGGGATCTTCCCGGACCAGGGCTTGAACCCGTGTCCCCTGCATTGGCAGGCGGATTCTTAACCACTGCGCCACCAGGGAAGCCCGTCTTTTTGTTTTGTTGATGGTTTCCTTTGCTGTACAAAAACTTTTAAGTTTAATTAGGTCCCATTCATTTATTTTTGCTTTTGTTTCCTTTGTGTTAGGAGACAGATCTACAAAAATATTGCTATGATTTGTGTCAAATAGTGTTCTATGCCTGTGTTTTCTTGTAGGAGTTTTATGGCTTCAGGTCTTACATTTAGGTCTTTAATCCATTTTGAGTTTCTTTTTGTATGTAGTGGGAGAATATATTCTAATCTCATTCTTTTACATGTAGCTGTCCAGTTTTCCCAGCACCACTTATTGAAGAAACTGTCTTTTCCCCATTGTATATTCTTGCTTCCTTTGTTGTAGATTAATTGACCATAAGTGTATGGGTTTATTTCTGGGCTCTCTGTTCTATTCCATTGATCTACTTGTCTGTTTTTGTGCCAATACCGTTCTGTTTTGATTACTGTAGCTTTGTAGTATAGTCTGAAGTCAGGGAGTAAATATTCATGCTTCTTTCTATGGATATATAACATTGAACCGTATGAAATTTTTGTCTGTAAGTGAAAAATGGTTGAATAATGGCAATTTCATATTGTTCAACTAAATACCAATGTGTTTGAGTCTGGTGTACTGACCCAGACCCCTGTCAACACTGTACATACCATGTAACTTTGCTAAAACATGCAAACTGTTGAACTCTCAAATTTCTGCCCCCAAGATTTCAGAGATTGGATTAAGGACCTGGGTTACTGTTACGGTCATCGTTGTTACCGTTACTCTGTGCCCAGGTCCTGGGATGCAGTGTTGCACAGGACAGATGCTCTCCATGTCTCACAGGACTCCCGTGAGTGGGGACAGGCAAGCAGAGAGAACAGAGTGGTGTTTGTGCATGTTGTGTGATCCTGCCCAAGCACTCCCCTGTCTGATTCTTTGCTCCTTCTAAACTTCTCTTTTTATTCACTTCTCCTTCTTGAGCCTCAGTTTCCTCATCTGTAAAATGGGGATAAAACTACTACCTACTTCATGAGTTGTTTTGCAGGTTAAATGTATTCATTATTTCACATAACAAACATTGAGTATCTGTTGTGTATGAAGGCTGTGAGCGGGATTGGGGATTCCTTAGTGAACCAACCATACATGGTCCCACCTTCATGGTCCTCACAGGATAGTGAGTGTGGAGCAGAGAATAGCTACATAACTCCACAAACAAATGTGGAATATAAGCAGAAATGAGGGCCATGCAGGAGATAATTGCGATGCTGGGATGTCAGAGGCCTTCCTGGAAGAGGTGCTATCTAAGTGGAGACCTGAATGATGCAGGTGGGGACAATAGCCCTCTAACCTGCACAAAGGACCTGAGGTCAGAGGGAACACGATGCAGACAATGAACTAGGAAAGGCAAGAGCCAGGAGTAAGAGTAGTGTGGGATAAGGTGGAAGGGATTGGCAGAGGTCAGATTCCATAGGCTATGTAGGCATGTGAGGCATTTGGTCATAATCTACCGGGGAGCCACTGGAGAGTTCTGAGCAAGGAGGGCACGGGATCTTTATTGGCTCACTATGGCTGCTATCAACATCTAGTGAGAGACAGACTCTGGTAGTTTGGGTTGGGCCAGAGCCTGAGGAGCAGAGTAGAGGGAAGTGGCCAGGTTTGGAAGTAGAATCATAGTATATAGAAGGGAGAGAAGAAGAGGTCCCACATGATGCACCCCCCACCCCTTCTCTGTGCAGCATTAGTAGGTGGGGCTTCTGAGAGATAATGGTAGCCATACTAATCATAACTGACAAAATGATGCTCTGGATGATAGGGAATGGTGTCTCTTTGCCCCACAGGACTGAGGACAGCCAGTGGCCCTGCCTTTAGTCACTGCTGTATTCCCAGCACAGGGCTGGGCACTGGGATGGAACACAATAAACAGTTCATTTTGCATTTATGCCACAAATACTGACACTATGTCCTGTTCTTGACACTGAGGATATGATAATGGCCAGATAGACAAAAATTGCTGCCCTTGTGTAGCTGGCATTGTGGAGGGAGAGATGAACAATAAATAAGCAAAGAAGTATGATATTTAGTAGTTAGAAGGCCCTTGTGTAGTTGGCATTGTGGAGGGAGAGATGAACAATAAATAAGCAAAGAAGTATGATATTTAGTAGTTAGAAGGTGATAAGTGCTAAGGAGAAAAATGGAACAGGAAAGAGGATGGAGAGTGGTAGGGCTGGGGTTGTTGCAGTTTTGAATAGGGTAGCCAGGGAAGGCTTCACTAAGAAGGTGATACTTGGGCAAATATTGGAAAGACTTGGAGTGAACCCTGTGGTTACATGAACGAAGAGCCTTCCAGGCAGAGGAAACCGCAAATGCAAAGACTTTTGCTTTTTACCAGGAGAGAGGTGCAGCCTGGGGAAGATTCTAACCCAGGAGGGCCCTGATCTGACTCAGGTGTTCATAGGCTCCCTCTGGCTGCGGGTGGGGACAGTTTGGGAGGATAGGAAGAAGGGAAACCAGGGAGGAAGTTGCTTCGGGGTTGGCAGGTGAGGGAGGTAAAGTGGGGAGAAGTGGGCAGATTCTGGAGGATCTGCCTTGGTCACTGCTGTAACCACCATGTCCAGAACAGTGCCTGGCAAATAATAAGAGCTCAATAAATATTTGTTGATGAATGAAGAATTGAATGATGACAGGTTGAGAAGCCCATGAGGGCTCTCTTCTCTGATTCTGCCCCTTTTCCCACTTCCCAGTCTGCAGGGGAGTTGGGACATTATCTGGAGAGCCTGTCTGAATAACCTTCTGGTACAGTCGAAGGGTGTGTGCTAGGCTGTCCTTGCTCATCCCCCCAGGCCCTGCCTTACCCCTCTTCCCTCTACTTACTCCACAGCAACCCCAGCACCTGCCCCCATCCCTACTCCATCCCCAGTCTCCTCCCGGGCACCCCTGCGGCCAGAGGATGACATTCTGTACCAGTGGCGGCAGCGGCGCAAGCTTGAACAGGCTCGAGGAAGCCAGGGTGATGGAACCTGGGTGCTGCCCCAGACCCCTGCCCTCACCCCTACGGTGAGATGGGGGGAGGGAGGAGACTGAGGGGGCTGGAGCGGGGATCCTAAGGGAAGTTGAAGGAAGGGGGAGGCTGAGGGGGACTGAGGACCCTCTACCCTTTCTCTCCCTCTCAGGTCCCTATCCCCATCTGTCTACAGACCTCTCCTGCCCCTGCGGAGACCCTTGGTTCCCTGGGAACGCAGCCTAACTGCATCCCACTTTGGGGCAGTGTGACTCCACCTGGTCCCCGGGAAGCCTTCCGCTTGGAGAGGCCTCCTATTCCCCCAGGGTTCTCTCCACATATCTTTTGGGGCCCCAGTCCCCATGGATTCTTCTGGGCCCCGCAGCCCGGTCCCTGGGTATCTCTCGGGGCCATCCCTCCCCCGGCCGCGGCCTCCACCCCAGCGCCCCCAGCCTCCACTCCTGCGCCTCCAGCCTCAACCACTGCGACCTCTGCCTCCACTCCCGCGCCCCCTGCCGCCCCCCAGGGCCCGCCCACCCCTGCACCATGCAGCCCAGCCGAGCTCGAGAGGCAGAGCTCCAAGCCTCGAAGAAGCAGAGCCCAACGCCGGGAGTCCGCTGGACGAATCACGGCAGCGGACGAGGGCCCTGGCCCGCAGCTCAGAGGCGCGCTGGGCCAAGTAGTGGCGGCTCGGCTGTTTCCGGCCAGCCTGGAGGACACACCCCCTCGCCAAGAGGGCCCGCCTCCACCCGAGGCTGAATCTCAGAAAGTCAAGGCCACACGCCCTCAAACCGAGACTCTGTCCCCTCGTTCAGAGGTCACGGCCCCTCCATCTGAATCACGGTGTCCCCAGGCAGAGACCCCGCAGGGTCGGTCTAAGGCCGAGTCTCGGAACGCCAAGGCCATGCTCCCCCTAGTGGGATCGGTGCCTAGGAAGGACAAAGACACTTCCTTGGCTGAAGTCGGGTGTAAACCGCCCAAGGTCCGGCCCCCTCCATCTGAGGAGGCGGCCACTTGTGTTAAGGCCCCGTCCCGTCCGTTCAAGGAGGGGGCTCTTGAAGTTGTGGCCGCGCCCTCATCCGCTGATGGCCACGCCCCCTCAGAGGCCCTCCTCTCCCAGGCTGCCAGACTTCTGCAGGCTGCGGAAGGTGAGCTGATGCGCACCGACGCTCGTGGCTGCCCGGATCTGGATGGCAGTCCAGCACGCTACGAGTCCGGCCCGCTGAATCTCGCTCTTTTCCCCCCAGACTCCGACGGCAGCGAGTTCCAGGACGACCCTATACTGCAGGTGCTAAGGGTTCAAAGGGCGGAGCTGCGGCGGCAGAAAAGGTGACCATGCCAGGATTTAAGACACCCGGCCCCTGAATCCTCTGAGACCGCCGTTTGGTACCCACCTCTCCTGAGCCCCTTTCCCAGAACATACACAGCCGCAGACCCCAATCCTGAGCAAAACCTCAGCCTCTACTCCCCTGTCCTTTTTCCAGGAAAGTGGATGCCCAGATATCCCGCCTGCTGGGCCACACTGAAGACCCAGGGTCTTGGTCTCCTCCAGCCAGGTCGCCTCCCAGGTCCCCAAGGATGCGGCTGAGGAGGGAAGGAGCCTCTCTTGAGGCCAGACGACTTTGAATTGTACAGATTCTATTTTTCCTAATAAATTTTTTTTTCAGGTTACTGGTTGTCTCTGAGAAAGAAGTTGTTTTGGAAAGGCCAAGGGTCATGCTAATTCAGGGAAATAGCTCCCATGCCCCGCCTCCCCCCACACACACACCCTAGCTCTGCCCTGCCCCACCTCACCCTAGTTTCTGACCACTGAAGCAAAGTGTCTTCTGGTTTCATCCTCTATGAGGGCAGGAGAGGGGTTCCGGGCAAGACTGGGACTCACCTTATCTGACCTTCAACTCAGGAGTGGATCCTCCTGTCTCAGATGAGACCAAAGGAACTGTCCTCTGGGTATGAAGCTTGTAGAGTCATCAGAGTGTTGGACAATGGTCAGGCCTCAGTCCACATCCTGCTTGACCCAGCAGCAGCATTTGGTGCTCTGATCCCCACCCCCTCCTTGAAGCACTTCTTTTCCTGGCTTCCAGAACCCCAGCCCTCTCCTCACCACTCTGGTTGTGCCTCCTCATTGTGCCTCACACCTGTCACTTTAGTGTGTCCCAGGGCCCTGGCCTTGACTTTTCTATCTACAGTCAATCCCAGGTGCTCTCATCTGGCTTCGTGGGCTCTAAACCCCATCTCTTTTCTGATAGTCCACAAATTTCTATCTTCAGCCTAGAACCTCAGGTACCCTGCTACTTGCTCATCATCCACACAGAAAGGTCTAAGAGATGTCTCAAACTCCACAGATCTTAATCTTCCCCCTAAACTTGCTCCTCCCTGGCCCTCAACTCTGTCCTTCTCAGGTCAGAAGCCTCAGGTCAGAGGCTGCTCAGGTCAGAAGCCTCACAGCTGTCACTGACTCCTCTCGTTCCCTCACACCCACAGTCAGTTGACCAGCAAGTTCTATCATCTCTACCTTTAAAATCTCTCCAGAATGTAACTCCGCCTTTCTCCCCATTCCACTGCCCCACCCCAGTCTAGGCTATCGTCACCTGTCCGGACTATTGAAAAACCTATTGTTTTATCTGTGAATACTTTGACACATTTCCCATCAAAAAAGTAAAGTCTATGTCCCTTCTTGAAACTGGGTTGAACTTTGTGACTGCCTCCACAAATAAAATGCAGAGGAAGTGATATTACTTTAACTTCTTAAATTGGATTAGAAAAGATGATATAATTTCCACCTGTTTTTCTCCCAGTCTCTCTTCTTTCTCCGTCTCTCCCCATCCCCCTCCTTTTGGAGCCCTGGGATGCCATATAAAAAGTCCAGTTGCCATCCTGGATAAGGATTTTGACTACAAAGGTGTCAAAATACAGTGAAATTTATGAATTGCATGGTATGTAAGGTTTACCTCAAAAGAAAAATAAATATTGAACTCCAATGAAGGATATGCATGCTGAAGTATTTAGGAGACAGTATACAATGTCTTTAATTTATTTTGAAATGCATCCAAAAATTAGATTAATGGATGAATAGAGTAATAGGTAGATGTGACATAAAGCAAATATAGTAAAATGCTAATGGTAGGATCTAAGTGGTGGGTATATGGGTGTAAAATTGTTCAGCTTTGCTGTATGTTAGAAAATTTTTATAATAAAATGTTGGAGAATATATGATCAGGATTATTTTGATATTTGTATTTACAAAAAAAGAGAAGATAGGATAGATTTCTGTAAAAAGTAGCTTCTGTATGTCACAGACATGGTAAACATTTGTTTTCAGTCTTTTTGAACAAACCATACATTTAAATAAAATCAAAAGAAGGAAATAGCTGCTTAGATATAAGGAGAAAAAAAGATGTTTATAGTAGCAGAATCTGATCTTGGGGGGTGAGTGGGACCTAGAAATTTTCCTGAGGAAGTTACATTTGAGCTGAGACAGGTAGGAATTAATAACTAACAAAGGGCCATCCTAATTACTATTTCTGGGTTACAAGCCACCCTAAAACTTAGTGGCATAAAACAATCATTTTATTATGCTCATGGATTCTGTGAGTCAGAAATTTGGACAGGGCACAGTTGGGGACAGTTTGTCTCTGCTCCATGATGTCTAGGGTTTCAGCTGGGAAGACAAAGGTGGCTTGACAGCTGGGGGTGGAATCTCTGGAGCTTCTTCACTCCCAAGTCTGACATCAGGGCTCAGATGACTTTAAGCTGGAACTACGGACTGTAGTGCCTACACAAGGTCTCTCCATGTGGCTTATGCTTCCTCAGAGCACGACTACCTCAGCAGAGTTGCACTTCTCACATGATGCCTCAAGGCTCCAGAGCTAGTCATTCCAGTGGACAAAGAATGCCTTTGCCTTTTACTACATAGCCTTGGAAATCACATAGTGTCAATTGCTATTCATTACTATTCTCTATTGGTTGAAGTTGTCACAATCCTGCCCAGATGGAGATAGACTCTACCTTTTCATGAGAGGATTGTGAAAGAATTTGCAGTCGTGTTTTAATGGGGCGGGGGCGCAGAGAATACTCCGGGCAGAGGGAAATTCATGTGGGAAATCCCTGTTATGGAAGTGAGGTCAGCAAGTTCAATAAACTGAAATAAGTAGCTGTAAATTTACCCCTCCGTCAGCACTCCCTTTCCCCAGTCTCGGCTTAAATTTTATCCATAGAAATTATCGCCTTCTAATATTCTATATTTTAAAATACTTATTTTGTAAACTGTCTTTTCCCACTAGCTTTTGAGCTCCATGTGGGCAGGGTATATTTTCCCCTGTTTTGGTTACTGATATATCCACAAATTAAGCGATCAGAGTTTTTGAATGAATGAATGGGTGGATCAAGGATGTACCTTCGAGGGCCTTGTTGAGGGCATGACCAATGGCAAATTCTCTTGGAAAGGGCGTTGTTACAGAGTTTTCTTTTTCTTTTCTTTTCTTTTTTAATGTACATATCTGGTCCAGGGATCAGAGAGCTGTATTTATTTATTTATTTTTAATTAATTAATTAATTTATTATTTATTTTTGGCTGTGTTGGGTCTTTGTTGCTGCGACCAGGCTTTCTCTAGTTGCGGCAAGCGGGGGTTACTCCTGGTTGCGGTGCGCGGGCTTCTCATTGCAGTGGCTTCTCTTGTCGTAGAGCACAGGCTCTAGGTGTGCAGGCTTCAGTAGTTGTGGCATGCAGGCTCAGTAGTTGTGGCACACGGGCTTAGTTGCTCCGCAACATGTGGGATCTTCCCGTACCAGGGCTCGAACCCGTATCCCCTGCGTTGGCAGGCGGATCTTTAACCACTGAGCCACCAGGGATGTCCCTACAGAGTGTTTTCTGAGCCTCAGTCAACAGCAGGAACAACTGGGACTGGCTTTATGGGAGGCGTGGTCATGTTCAGGCACGCAGGCTAAATTTATTCCTAGGAAAAAGGAGTCAAGGCTGGAGGCCAGCCTGTAAGAAGCAGTAGAGGAGGAGGCAAGGATAATGTCCAGTGGGTAGGGGGAGGCTAAGTCGCAGATTGCCTAGGGTTATGTCCCAGGCAGGGCATCTGAGCCAGTGAAAAACATCCAGGGGCCAATGTTGTTAGTATTCTGTGGGCAGGGGAGGGGTCAAGGACTGACAAAGTGGGGTCAGAGGATCGAGACTTTGAAGAGCTGCTTAGGGGATGGAGAAAAGCTTGAGGCCATGGGAGAAGCCAATTGAGAGTGGCAGAGGAGCGGTCACTGACAGTGGACTAAGGGGAGGGTCCACTGCTTAGTGTTAGAAATGTTAGAAGCAAAGCATAAAGAACCTGAGGGTGTGTCTCAGGAGGGGAATGACGGCCAATGAAAAGCAGGCATAGGCGTGGCGCTGTCAAACTTCGCGGGGCGGGACCGGAGAGACCGAGCCAGAAATGAGACCCAAGCCAATGAAAATCCGCCAGGTGGGCGGGGCGTCGTTCTAAGGCCAAGGGTGGAGCCAATGAGACGCTGAGCCGCGTCCCCCATTGCCCCAGCCCCTGTGAGGCTAGTGCCGGAGCCACGGGCAGCCGTTAGGGGCGGGGCCTGCAGCCGCCCGCGCGCAGCTCGCGCCCTCCCCTTTGTGTCGCCATGGCGGCGGCATCGGCGACGAGGACGACGAGCGAGGGGTCCAGCGCGGCCGGCGCCTGAGGAGGCTACACGACCATGGTGGTGAGGCGCCCACGCGGCCGTCAATCTGTCGGTGAAGTCAGTTTGTCCGCGCGGGGCCACGCCCCGCGCGCCCCGCCCCCGGCCCCGCCCGAGCCCGCGGCCTGCGCCGCCCCTCACCCCTCACCGCGGTCCCTCTCCTACCCCGACCAGGTCTTGGGCCCGAGCTCTTACCCGAGCCCCGCCCCCTCAGCGCGCATCCCCCTTCCACGCCCTGGATGGGGGTGACGGTGGCCGAAGACCCAGACTTGGGAGGAAAAAGGGCTGTTCCAGGGAAGGACCCCGCATCCTCCAAGTGGCCCCCGCAGGGGCCTGCTGAGGCTCTCTGGGTCCTTCACCAGCCCCTATCCCAGGGCCATCCTCAGCGTCCTCATCCCAGCCTCCACCCATCCCTGGCCTAGACCCCTCCTCCTCCTGCCATCAGCCGGTTTCTCATTCTTGAGCCCCACCCCCACCCGGCTCCATCCTCAGCCTGACCCTTTTCTTCTCCTTCTCGTCTTTCTCACCCCTTCCCAGTCCCTCTCAACCAACCCTCCCTTATCCCCCATCAGCCTGAACCTTTACTTCAGCCTCTCCAGCTGCTACCCTCCTCCTTACCCCACCCTAATCCCAAGCGTGCATTGTACCCCGATGTGATCCTTGGGTCCTCTCCATCTTCTTGCCCTCATCCACCCTCCCCCAGCATCTCCCTCTCCCACCGTGCTGCTCCTGCCCATTCATCCATTCATTCCCTCATTCGCTCACTTAGCATTCACTGAGACCTCTGTATAGCCCCTTTGCTCCAGGCACAGAGAAAGTCAGATCCCCTCCTGCCTTGGGGAGCTTCATGGGCTGGAGAGGGACCCACCCAAGGGTGAGACCCAAAGGATGAAGTCGGCGTTGTAGGGATACGAAGGAGGGAGAGGCTAGAGCCTAGTCTGAGGAATCCTCACCTGGCAGATGGTTAATTTATTCATCAGATTTTACCCAGCCCCCGCTGTGTGACTGAGCTGGCACTGGGCATTGGGACCCAGAGAGGAATCGGGCACAACCCAACCTGTGAGGAGCATCGGTTCTGTTCCCAGCTCTGTGCTGGGCAATGCTGGGGGACTAGGGACTCAGCCCCAGTCCAATGGGGGAGATAGACTCCCCCATTGGACTGTCACCAGACAGGGACATCTCAGAGTGCTCAAGGCTGTAATGAGGGAAGCTTAGGCAACATCATCAAGCCTGGGATGGGGGAGGCTCAGGGGATGCAGGAGTCCAGAAGAGGGGCCTGACACAGCCTGAAGGGTTAGGGAGAACTTCCGAGATGTGGGAACATGAGAGTTGAGACCTGAGGGATAAGTGAAAGGACAGGGAAAGGATGGGGAAGAGTGTTCCATGCAGCAGGAACAGCCTTTGAAAAGCCCTAGAAGGAAATGAGAAGATGGTGCTTTTGTTGGACTCTTAGAAGTTTGAGAGCTCTGAGAGCGGAGGCAATGGGAAGAGATGAGGCTGGAGAGGTAAACAGACCAGAATATTTAGACTTTATCTTAAAGACAACAGGGAGCCATTGAAGATTCATGACCTGTGGAGAGACAGAGGCAGATTTGTGTTTTGTGAAAGTTATACTGGCTCTTGCTGTGAAGAAGCTGGCAGGAAGGGAGAGGTGGAAGCAGGAAGACTGATAAGATGGGAGCAGTGACTGTCCAGACGTCTATGAAAGGCGTGAGAGGCACATGCGGGAGATGACTGTACTCTGCTGGGGCTACAGGAGGGTTTTAAATGGGGAGAGGTGGTACCAACATGCTCTTTCCCTAATTCACCCTATTCACCCAGGAAGGCCCTGCTCTTCCAGTCCCCCACCCCAGACCACACATGGAGAAGCAGACCTACCCTCAGCCCAGCCTTTACCTCCCCCTGACCTACCCCTCTTCTCCCTGCTCAGGGCAGTGTATGGAGCAATTCGGACCCGCAGGCCCAGGCTGAGATAACAATGCTCCCGTTGTCTCTCTGCTCCCATCTCTGGGGGCCTCTGATTCTTCTTTCTGCTCTACAGGCTCGCAGCACTGACAGCCTGGATGGCCCAGGGGAAGGCTCAGTGCAGCCCCTGCCCCCAGCTGGGGGGCCCAGTGTGAAGGGCAAGCCTGGGAAGAGGTGAGAGGTGAGGGAGAGGCTCAACTTAGGAGGGGAGCCAAGCACAGGAGCCACTAGTGACCTGTCACCTGTCCCCCAGGCTCTCGGCTCCTCGAGGTCCCTTTCCCCGGCTGGCTGACTGTGCCCATTTCCACTACGAGAACGTTGACTTCGGCCACATTCAGGTATGGGGGCTGCACCAGGTGGGTAGGCAAGATCCCACCCAACCCTGAAGCAGTATCAGCCACTTTACCGCTGAAACCTACCCTTGGGACTGGCTGCTCAGTGGCCGGAGCTGCAGGGCAGAAGGGGAGAGTTGTTCATTCATTTGTTCCTTTATTCACTCAGCAACAACTTTTTGTTAGGTGTATGCTTTGTGCCAGGACCCTGTACTCTGACTGAGACGTCACCAGGCCCTGCCTTTGGGGAGGCTCAGGAGGGGGACGCAGACCCATCCTTAGATAATGCCGATCTGGAGAGGTCAGGGCTGGAAAAAAGTGAGACCCTCACCTGGACCTTTGTTTCTCTCTACAGCTCCTGCTGTCTCCAGAGCGTGAAGGTCCCAGCTTCTCTGGAGAGAATGAACTGGTGTTTGGGGTGCAGGTGACCTGTCAGGTGAGGCCACCCACCCCTGCCTCTCATCGAGCCTGGCGGGCTGGTTGCCACGGTCCTCAGCTCAGGGTACTGGAACCATTGCTCTCTCCTGTCCTTCCCGCTCCCACAGGGCCGTTCCTGGCCAGTTCTCCGCAGTTATGATGACTTCCGTTCCCTGGATGCCCACCTCCACCGGTGCATATTTGACCGGAGGTTTTCCTGCCTCCCAGAGCTTCCCCCACCCCCAGAGGGTGCCAGGGCTGCCCAGGTAAACTACTTGTTGTCCCAGCCCCTACCTCAGCCAAGGTGTGTCCTCATCAGAGATGTGTGAAACCATCAAGGCAGGGGAATAGATAAATACTTAAGCACTGGTATGGCCCGAGTCCCAGCCAGTCAGAGGCCTTAGAACTGCAGCAGGGCTCTGGAGACTCCCTTTAGTTGTAGGATCATAGGGAGTTCCCGGGGGTTCCACGGAAGGGTCAGAATGGCCAGACCAGTGGGGGCACACCATTGTGGGGGACTCGGCATAGTCTGTTTAACCAATTGATATGACAGCATTTCAGTACTTAAGAGCGAGCGGAGCAGCGCCCATGCGTACAAGTTGAATTTCAGCTCTGCCAGAGGCGAGCTAGGGCAGTATAGGAGGGCAGTGGGCTGTCTTGGGCGGGGTCTTCTCACATAGCCCACTCTGACAACCTGCCCCCAGATGCTGGTGCCGCTGCTGCTGCAATACCTGGAGACCCTGTCAGGGCTGGTGGATAGTAACCTCAACTGCGGGCCCGTGCTCACCTGGATGGAGGTGGGCCCGGGCAGGAGGGCTTGGAGTTGGGAGTGAGTGCGGGGCATCTGGGGAGCAAGAACCAGCCTGGGAGGGTGTGTGTGGGCACAGGAAAGAAACGAGCCGGAGTGGAGGAGACGCTGGTATTTCAGTGTCTGTGTGGGCGCTTGCCTATGAGGGAAAAACGTGTGTGTGCGCATGCACGCGCAGGTGTTGGGCTGTAGGGATGTGAGAATTTCAAGGTATATTGGTTAGAAATAGGTTTGGCTGTAGCTCAGAATGCCGGGCTAAGAGTGGCTTAAAGCAGCGGGTTTTTTTTTTTTAATTTATTTATTTATTTTATTTTTGGCTGTGTTGGATCTTCGTTGCTGCATGTGGGCTTTCTCTAGTTGCAGGGAGCGGGGGCTACTCTTCGTTGCGATGCACGGGCTTCTCATTGCGGTGGCTTCTCTTGTTGCGGACCATGGGCAGACTCTAGGAGCGCGGGCTTCAGTAGTTGTAGCACACAGACTTCAGTAGCTGTGGCTCACGGGCTCTAGAGTGCAGACTCACTAGTTGTAGCGCACGGGCCTAGTTGCTCCATGGCACGTGGAATCTTCCCAGACCAGGGCTCAAACCCATGTGCCCTGCATTGGCAGGCAGACTCTTAACCACTGCGCCACCAGGGAAGCCCCAAGCCGCAGGTTTTTAGATAGCAGATGTGCAGTGTCTGCTATGGAGGACGAGGGTGCAGGGGTGTATCAGAAAGACTTCAGGGCTTCCCTGGTGGCGCAGTGGTTGAGAGTCTGCCTGCCGATGCAGGGGACATGGGTTCGAGCCCTGGTCTGGGAAGATCCCACATGCCGCGGAGCGACTAGGCCCGTGAGCCACAATTGCTGAGCCTGCGTGTCTGGAGCCTGTGCTCCGCAACAAGAGAGGCCGCGACGGTGAGAGGCCCGCGCACCGCGATGAAGAGTGGCCCCCACTTGCCGCAACTAGAGAAAGCCCTCGCACAGAAACGAAGACCCAACACAGCCATAAATAAATAAATAAATAATAAATAAATAAATAAATAAATAAATAAAATTAAAAAAAAAAAAAAGAAAGAAAGACTTCGGACAGGGGATTCCTGGGACATGGAAAGGGCTTTGTTTTGGGAGGGGCAAGAATGTAGGTGTTTGACCAATAGCTCTGAGTGACAGGGGCTTTTGGGTGGGGGACAGGTGGTGGCCTCCATTGGGCATGGAGGAACCTTCTCTGTCTTTATTATCGCCTTCCTCTGGCCTCTCCCTGCCACACTCCCTTCCGTCTCAGCTGGACAACCACGGCCGGCGACTGCTCCTCAGTGAGGAGGCCTCGCTCAATATCCCCGCGGTGGCCGCCGCCCACGTGGTGAAGCGGTACACAGCCCAGGCACCAGACGAGCTGTCCTTTGAGGTGAGGCTGTGGAGGAGCAGACTCCAGCCGGGTCCCCACGTCCCCTGCGCCTTCTGACCCTCCCTCCTCACACCTGCCCACTCCCAGGTGGGAGACATTGTCTCAGTGATCGACATGCCGCCCACGGAGGATCGGAGCTGGTGGCGGGGCAAGCGGGGCTTCCAGGTGAGCCTGGCTGGGGGTGGACAGGTGGGGTCGGGGCACCGCGCCAGCTCAGATGGCCCCGTCACTGACCCCAAACCCTCCTCAGGTCGGATTCTTCCCCAGCGAGTGTGTGGAGCTGTTCACAGAGCGGCCGGGTCCAGGACTAAAGGGGGGTGAGTGTCCTGGGCAAAGTGGGGAGGCCCTCCTGCATCCTTTGCCTGCCATCCATCCTTTCCACCCCTTGTTCGCCCCACAGATGCCGACGGTCCCCCGGGTGGTGTCCCAGCTCCCCAGGGTATCTCCTCTCTGACCTCAGGTAATGCAGACAAGGGGCGAGGCACCTGCCCCCCACCCCACCAGACCGGGGGCTGCACTGACCCTGTGTGACCCGCCTTTACGCCCACAGCTGTGCCCCGGCCACGTGGGAAGCTGGCCGGCCTCCTCCGCACCTTCATGCACTCCCGCCCTTCCCGGCAGCGGCTGCGGCAGCGGGGCATCTTGCGGCAGAGGGTGTTCGGCTGTGACCTTGGAGAGCACCTCAGCAACTCGGGCCAGGATGGTGAGGCCCGGGCCCACCTGCCCTGCCCGATCCTCCCACCCAGGCTGCAACCTGCCCAGCCCCGACCCCGCTGTTTCTCCCAGTGCCCCAGGTGCTTCGCTGCTGCTCTGAGTTTATCGAGGCCCATGGGGTGGTAGATGGAATCTATCGGCTCTCGGGTGTGTCATCCAACATCCAGAGGCTACGGTGAGGACCCTCCGCCAACCCCTTCCCTCTGCAAACATTTATTGAGCATCATCTCTGTTCCAGGCCCTGTGCCATGTGCTGGGGACACAGAGTTATTGGGAGGGCACAGGGCAGGGTTGGACCGGGGTGGGGGCAGGGAAGGCTTCCTTGAGGAAGTGACACCCCAGCTGAGGTCTGAAAGGTGAGAGCAGAACAAGCACTCAAAGCAGGGGGGTCAGCCTTCACTGAGCACCTGCCACATGCCAAGCACTCGGCACTGGGGACGCAGTGGTGAATGAGACAACCAGAAATTCCGTCCTCATGGGGCCCACGTGCTAGAGGGGGACCCAAACAAGGAAATGAGAGAGTTTACAATAGGTGGCAAGTGGTATGGAGAAAAAAAGACAGGGGTAAGGAAGAGCATAATAAGAAATCAGGGAGGGGTATTCAGTAGGGTGGGCGGAGAAGGCCTCCTGGGGGAGAGCTCGCTGTGGAGGAGGTGAGGGAGCGAGCCATGTGCTTATCCACGTTGGAGGGAACAGCCAGTGCGAGGGGAAAGCAGCAGGAGATAATGTCTGCGAAATGATTAGGGGCAGAGCATGCAGGGCCTTTTTGATGACTGTTAGGATTTGGGCTTTTACTGGGAGTAAGAGGGGAACCACAGGATGGGTTCTGAGCCCAGGAGGGGCAGCATGCATAACAACAGTCTAAGAGGTTGGAAGCAGTGAGGCATGGGCTTCCAAGCTGACAGGAGGCCGTGAAGCAAGAGCGTGGAGCCTGGGGCAGTGAGAGATGAGGCCTAGGTCGCGTGCATAGAGCTTTTACCTGAGAGGGTGGGACACCGCCAGGTTGTGAGCAGGGGCCGCTGGGATTTCAGCTGCATTTTCCAGTGTGACCTCTTGGAGCCAGGAAAATGGCACAACTTTGTGGACAGAGCCCGGTCACACTGTGGGGGCAGATAGCCTTGGGTAGCTACAGGCAGGGCATCTCCCACCCGAGCCTCAGTGTCCTCCTCTGTAAGTGGGGTGCTCTTGTCTTTGGCACATAGGGTTGTTGGGGGGAAGGGGGCTCGGTAAGGTTCTGAGAGCCTCTGAAGAGCCCAGCACAGGAAGAGGATTGCATCCACCTGTGGACACTTTAGGGGGCGGGGGAAGGACACGGCCAGGCAGGCTAGCTCTGACCCGAATCTTCCTCCTCCTTGACCTGGTGGCCTCAGGCATGAGTTTGACAGTGAGAGGATCCCTGAACTGTCTGGCCCCGCCTTCCTGCAGGACATCCACAGCGTGTCCTCCCTCTGCAAGCTCTACTTCCGAGAGCTGCCGAACCCCTTGCTCACATACCAGCTCTACGGGAAGTTCAGCGTGAGTGAGGGCGCTGGCAAGGTTGGAGGGTGCTGGGAGGCGTGCGGCCCCCCTCATTCATGCCCGTGCACAATCTCAGGAAGCCATGTCAGTGCCTGGGGAGGAGGAACGCCTGGTGCGGGTCCACGACGTCATCCAGCAGCTGCCCCCGCCGCACTACAGGTAAACCAGGAGGGGCAAGGAAGGGCTGTGCTGGGCTCCCAAGGGAGTTGAGGCTCAGGCGTCCCCCTCCGCTTCCACCCCCAGGACCCTGGAGTACCTGCTGAGGCACTTGGCCCGCATGGCGAGACACAGTGCCAACACCAGCATGCATGCCCGCAACCTGGCCATCGTTTGGGCACCCAACCTGCTACGGTAAGCTGGCAGCTCACCAGCCTGCCCCCCTAGCTCCCTCCCACAGGCTGGGCCTTGAATCTCCCCCTACCCCTACCCAACCCCAGGAACCCACCCAGCTTTTGCTCTCTTGTTCATTTCACATATTTCTTAAGTGTCGGATGCCAGTATGCCAGCCCCTGTTCTCAGCACCGGGGACACAGTAGTGAGCAGGAACCTGTGCTCTGGGCTCACATTCTCATGCAGGAGATGACAGTGAAGCATTACAAGAAAAACACAGAGCACTGTCTGATGGTGATGAGTGACAAGGAGAAAGATTACAAAGTGGGGAAGGGAGATCTGCAGGGCCGTGGCATTTGAAATGTTTAGAGTGGCAGTGAAGGCTTCAGGAAGAAGTCTTCCATGGCCAGCAGCAGGGTAAGCCCCAGAGGATTTGATGGTGACCAAGACAGGCAAGTTCTCTGTCCTGGAGGAGTTCAGTTCTTCTTGGGAAACAGATAAGTAAATAAATAAAATAGATGGTACATGGTAGGTATAAGAACTACGGGGGAAAAAATAAAGACAGACCTGGAATATAGAGGTTTACAATTTTAAATGAAGTGGGTGCGGAAGATTCCATTGAGAAGGTAACATTTGAGTTGATACCTGCAGAAGGTGAGGGAAGGACCCATGTGGATATCTGAGGAGGAGCAAACTAGGCAGAGGGAATAGCAAGTGCAAAGGTCCTGGGGCTGGGTCAGGGCCTAGTGTTTTGGAGGAGCAGCAGAGGGGCCAGTGTGACTGGAGCTGAGTGAGTGAGGGAAGGGTTGAGGGGGAGGAGATGGTAAGGTCAGAGAGGTGATGGACCCGGTAGGGAAGGGACTTATGGGTTGTGGGTCATAATGAGGACTTTGGCTTTTACCAGGAGTGAGATGCAGCCAGAGGAGGGCTCTGAGCCAGGAGGGCCCTGATCTGACTCAGGGGTTCACAGGCTCCCTCTGGCTGTGTGTGGGGAGCAGACTGTAGGGGCAGATGGGAGCAGGGAGACCAGGGAAGAGGCTGTGTGATGGGTCCAGGAGGGAGAGCATGGAGGCTGGGCCAGGGTGGGGGCAGTAGAGGAGCAGAGTTTAGATTCTGGGTAGATTTTGTGGGTGGAGCCAACAGGGTCTGCTGAGATTGGATGTGGGTGTGAGGGAAAGAGGGGTCAAGGACAATTCTAGGGTGTTTGGCCTGAGCCACTAGAAGTACACTGACTGAGATGGGATAGGCAGGGAGGGAGCAGGTTTGGGGAAGGGTTGAGAATGCAGTTTTAGTTTGACAGCGTCAGAGACATTGAATGATAGTCATTGCTTCCAAGGCTCCCTACCTCTCCTGGCCAGAACCCACCAGCTGGGGCTCGAGGCACCCGGCCACCCTCCCCCTCCTCCCATCCAGGTCCATGGAGCTGGAGTCAGTGGGGCTGGGGGGGGCAGCAGCCTTCCGGGAGGTGCGGGTGCAGTCGGTGGTGGTGGAATTCCTGCTCACCCACGTGGACGTCCTGTTCAGCGACACTTTCACCTCTGCTGGCCTTGACCCTGCAGGTATGCCCATCCACCCCCGATGTCCTGACTACTGCCCCCTCATTGTCCGGGCTGCAGCGGGAGGGCAGGTGGGCTCCCAGCCCCATCCCTATCCCACTGAAGCTGGACCTCCCTTCTGGCTCCTTGAGGACCCCGCCCCGGCCTCTCCCTCCCCTCCCCCCCCTTCTCATTTCAGCTCCTACGCTCAGGATCCCCACTTCTTGGCCCGGACATCGTTCTTCCTTCACCCCTTGTAGCTCCTGGGGGCGCTCGGGGCCTTGGGTCCACCTGGGAGGAGGTGGGAGGTCCCCAGACTTGACCCCGCCCCGGCCCCACCCAGACTCCCCGCCCTGCCCCGGACCCCAGCCCAGTCAGGATTCAGCACGTCGGAGGGCCCTCTGGCTCGAGGTAACTGAAGCCAGAGCCGCTGTCCTCGCTGGCTGCTGGGAGCTGCCTCCTCATCAGCTCGTTCTGCCTCACGCCTCCTCCTCACCTGCCTGCTGCCCACCCGTTCCCGCCTGATCCGCCCTGGCCCCCTGCCTTGCCAGCCCGGGTGGGCACGCTGCTGGGCCGGGGCTTGGGCTGTAGCGCTTGGCTTTGCCTGTGGCCTTGAATGGTCCCAGGGCTGATGGCTGCCCCCTTTCCCGACTTCCCAGGCCGCTGCCTCCTCCCCAGGCCCAAGTCCCTTGCGGGCAGCGGCCCCTCCACTCGCCTGCTGACGCTGGAGGAAGCCCAGGCTCGCACCCAGGGCCGGCTGGGGACGCCTGCCGAGCCCACAACTTCCAAGGCCCCAGCTTCACCTGTGGAAAGGTGAGTGAGAGGCCCGGAAGGGGAGGGGCCAGCCTGGGGGGCCCCAGCTCTCATCCTGCCTCCTGTGTCTCACCCAAACTCCAGGAGGAAAGGGGAGAGAGGCGAGAAACAGCGGAAGCCTGGGGGTAGCAGCTGGAAGACCTTCTTTGCCCTGGGCCGGGGCCCCAGCATCCCCCGAAAGAAGCCTCTTCCCTGGCTAGGGGGCACCCGTGCCCGACCGCCGCCTTCAGGTCAGAGGCCGGGCAGCTGGCGTGGTGGTCAGAGAGGCACTGTGTAGTGCCCCCCGTGACCCTTCTTCCTCTCCCTGCAGGCAGCCGACCTGACACTGTCACACTGAGGTCTACCAAGAGTGAGGAGTCTCTGTCATCGCAGGCCAGCGGGGCTGGTGAGCACAGCTGCCTATGCCCAGGTGGAGCTGGGAGGGACTGGGGCCCTGAGTTGGCCTCCAAGTGGTGTTTTCAGATTTGGGGGTCTTGGATTTTTTTCATTTTTAATCTGGACCGTAGGTACAATAAGTTGGATAAAGCTTCACCCCTGTTTCATGATGCACTGTGATCACTGGTCCATGCAACGTCCTTTCAAACAGTCTTTTATTCATCCCTTTTGAAAAAAAAATTAAATAGTATAATGAACACCCATGAACCCACTGGCCAGAACTAAAAGAGCGCCTTTACGTTACCTGCAAACTCCTCCCCCTCCCACCTGCTGCCTCCCCACCGCAGGCATCTTCTAAATTTGATAGTCTTCATCCCTTTGCGTTTACAGTTTTATCACGTACAGGTGCAGGCGTCAATAACATACTGCGAAGTTCTAGTTGTTTTGAAACTTTAATTAAAGGGTATCATTAAAAGCAGTATCGTGCTGTATGTGGATTCACTCACCACTACATTATAGGCTGCCGTCCGCGCTGCTGAGTGGAGCTCAGCCTCCTTCCTCTCCGTCACTCTCTAGTGTTCCATGTGTGGGTATCCCCTTGGGAGTTGCTTGTCCATCCTCCTCCTGATGGATCTGGGGGCTCTGATGAGCTCGCCCAGGAGTGGAGGTACATACTGTACGGTATGCTCACATCCAACTGTACAAGACAAGGCCCAAGTATTTCCCAGACGTGGTCACCCCATGCTGTCCTCCCAGCCACTGTGTATGAGATCTTGCTGGTCTCATGCTCACAGCCAGTGGGGTCGTCAGACTTCATTCTTGCCTTTGGGTCTGGAAGGATTCTCTTCATGGACTTGCCATTTATTTCCTTTATCACCCATGAGTCTGAACAACTCTCCCTGGATTCCCAGCCATTGTGACCCTATCCAGGGACGTGCCTCTTCATGTTATTTCCCCAACTTACTGGGCGGTGTGTCCTATTCTCACTGATGTATGTGGGTATGTAAAGTTCTGACCCCGACCCCTAACTGACCCCCCCATACTGCCCTTCCAGGCCTCCAGAGGCTGCACAGGCTACGGCGACCCCACTCCAGCAGTGATGCTTTTCCTGTGGGCCCAGCACCTGCTGGCTCCTGCGAGAGCCTGTCATCGTCCGAGCCCTCCGAGTCCTCCGAGTCCTCCTCCTCCGAGTCCTCCTCCTCCGAGTCCTCAGCAGCTGGGCTGGGGGCACTCTCCGGTTCCCCCTCACACCGAGCCTCAGCCTGGCTAGATGATGGTGACGAGCTGGACTTCAGCCCACCCCGCTGCCTGGAGGGGCTCCGGGGGCTTGACTTTGATCCCCTTACCTTTCGATGCAGCAGCCCCACCCCAGGGGACCCTGCACCTCCTGCCAGCCCGGCCCCCCCGGCCCCCGCCTCTGCCTTTCCACCCAGGGTGACCCCCCAGGCCCTCTCGCCCCGTGGGCCCACCGGCCCTGCCTCACCCATTGCCCTGGACATCTCAGAGCCCCTGGCTGTATCGGTGCCACCCGCTGTCCTGGAGCTGCTGGGGACTGGGGGAACACCTGCCTCGGCCACCCCAGCGCCAGCCCTCAGCCCCAGCCCAGGCCTGCGCCCCCATCTCATCCCCCTGCTGCTGCGTGGAGCTGAGGCCCAGCTGAGCGACACCTGCCAACAGGAGATCTGCAGCAAGCTGGCACTGCCTGGTCCCCGGGGAGCCCAAGGCCAGCATGGTGAGTCCTGTCCAGCCCACCCGACCCCGCACCCTCACAACCCTGAGGCTGCGCCCAAGACCCTGCTGACTCCTCTTCCCACTCCCCTCCTAGGTGCTGGTATGGATTCACCGCTGCTGCCCCCACCCCTGTCCCTCCTTCGCCCTGGGGGGGCCCCGCCCCCGCCTCCTAAAAACCCAGCACGCCTCATGGCCCTGGCCCTGGCTGAGCGGGCTCAGCAGGTGGCTCAGAGACAGAGTCAACAGGAGCAGGGGAGCACCCCGTCTGCTCCCCACTCCCCTTTCCATGGCTCACTGTCCCTGGAGGTGGGCAGTGAGCCCCCAGGGACCTCAGGGAGTGGGCCACCCCCCCACTCCCTAGCCCACCCGGGTGCCTGGGCTCCAGGACCCCCACCCTCCCTACCGAGACAACAAATCGATGGGAGCCTGGTGAGGAGCCAGCGGCCCACGGGGACCTCAAGGAGGGGACCCAGGGGCCCTTCCCAGGTCAGTGCCCAGCTCCGGACAGGTGGGAGGTGCAGGGATGTGCCAGAGATGGCAGCCCACTCCCTGTGCTCTGTCCCCCCACAGGTTCCTAGCCCGGGCTTCTTCTCCTCCGCCCCCCGGGAGTGCCTACCATCCTTCCTCGGGGTCCCCAGACCAGGCTTGTACCCCCTCGGCTCCCCATCCTTCCAGCCCAGCTCCCCGGCCCCAGTCTGGAGGAGCCCCCTGGGTCCCCTTGCACCACTGGACAGAGGAGAGAACCTGTACTATGAGATCGAGGCAGGCGAGGGGTCCCCTTACTCTGGTCCCACCCGGTCCTGGAGTCCCTTGCGTTCCATGCCCCCAGATAGGCTCAATGCCTCGTATGGCATGCTTGGCCAATCACCACCACTCCATAGGTCCCCCGACTTCCTGCTCAGTTACCCACCACCCCCCTCCTGCTTTCCCCACGACCACCTTGGCTACCCAGCCCCCCAGCACCCTGCCCGGCGCCCCACCCGACCTGAGCCCCTCTATGTCAACCTAGCCCTAGGGCCCAGGGGTCCCTCACCCGCCTCTTCCAGCTCCTCCTCCCCTCCGACCCACCCCAGAAGCCGCTCTGATCCTGGTCCCCCAGCCCCCCGCCTACCCCAGAAACAGCGGGCCCCCTGGGGCCACCACACCCCTCACAGGGTGCCTGGGTCCTGGGGCCCTCCAGACCCTCTCCCCTACAGGGCAGCCCCACCAGCCTATGGGAGGGGGGGCGAGCACCACCGAGGGTCCTTGTACAGGAATGGGGGGCAAGGAAGGGAGGGGGCTGGTCCCCCACCCCCCTACCCCACTCCCAGCTGGTCCTTCCACTCTGAGGGCCAGACCCGAAGCTACTGCTGAGCCAGAGCTGGGAGAGACCTTCCTCCTTTCTCTTCTCCCTCACTGATCTTGGTCCAACCTAATCCCTTGTTTTGTATTTTCTTGAGCTCCTGACCCCTACCCCAGGTTTCTAACTTTGTAACTTGCCTCTGATGTGGGTCCCTAACCTGTTATCATAGCTTACCTACCCTGGGCTGAAGGGCATGCCCATCCCCCCACCATCCTCCATCCTGGGGGCTCTTGCACAAATCTGAGAGGGTTAGGCTGACTCCCTGTCCTCCCTTTCTCTCCAGGAGTTCCCAGCATGTCCTGTCCTGTGCACAGGGGGTGGGGGGACAGCTCCTGCCATCTCCCCCCACATACCCCACTAAACCATCTGACAAAATTAATGAATAAAAATGGTGAAAATGTGGCTGCTAGTGTCATGCTGGGGCCAGGCTCAGTGAATAAAGAGGCAGTAACAGATGGGTTGTTTTCTCATTTTATCATTTCAGCAGGTGCTAAGTGGTGAGTCACTCCTGGGAGACTCTGAGGGGGCGATATCTGCAGAGAAGGGGCCATGGGTGCCCTAACAATTTGTGTCAGGAGTGGGATTGAGCCTGGGCCTGTCTTCAAGTTGGCATCCACCGTGTAGTTCTGCTATGATCTCCTCCAGCAGATCCATCCTTGGGGGGCGGGTGGGTAGGGGTGGACTGAGGGTTATCTCAGGGATGAGGAAGGGGCCTGTGGCCATCCCACCAGTGCCCCATTTCTCACTTCTGCAGGCTGGAGAAGAGACTTCCTCTGATCAGCTCAGGGCTGGGCGCCTGCAGGAGTAAAAGACTAGAGCTGCCACCCGGTGGCCATGGAGCTCAGGATGGCCCTGGGAGGGTGGGGTGGGGCAGGGGCTGGGCTCAGGGTCCTCTGCTTCACCTGCCCTCGTGGCCTTCCCTGCCAGCAGCCTCCAGGGTGTGGGAAGCCTCCCTGTGGGTCAGTAGGCAGGGGGTGGGCTCACAGGGCTGGGGGTCCAGCAGGGCAGCCCTGTGTGTGTGCCGCCGCAGCCCCTGCAGGGCTTGGATCTTGGCTGAGAACTTCCTCTCATACTGCTCCTCAGAGCTCTGAGTCCCCAGCAGGGAGGCTGAGTCCTGAAGGCTGGAGTACAGGGCAGGGCCCTGGGGGAAGCAGGGTTGGTTGGGGGTCACAGGTCATCGGGGGGACAGTTGGGGGTCCCAGGGGTTCCCTGGTCAGAGGAGAGGCAGCCAGGGAAATTGGGGTTGGTGACAACTGGAGGGAGGGGTCACAGGTGAGCAAATGGATGGTGGTGCAGGGCTCAGGGTATCCATACTGTTGATCTGGGCTCCAGGCAGCGGTCCAGGCTGACCCTGGCTGTGGGGCTGTGCCCTGGGCAGAGGCTGGGGCTGGGACTCGAGCTGCTGCCTAGAGTCAAGCTGCTGCCCGAGTCCCAGGCTGCACCCCTCTGGACTTTGCTGTGGCCCATGACCTGCAGAGAGCGATGGCAGAGAGCTGGCATGGCTGCCCAGGTGCCCCACAGCTCCCTTGGTCCTCCACATTCCTGTCCTGGCTCCTACCTGGGATGGGGAGGGGCCTGGGGACATCACAGGGGGCACAGGCCTGAGTGCAGTCTTGGCTCTGGGAGCCACCTCATAGTACGTCGTCTCTGGGGGAACAGACCAGTTGGTTGGAATGGGGTGGGGGCACAGCTGACCTGTGCTTAGCACCTGCTACCATCCCGTCCTTGCCCTCTAACCTGGTGGAGAACCCTGGGGTGAAGGGCACAGTGTGGTCCAGTCCATTGGGGAGCTCACCTCAGAGGCTGAGTCCTGTGGAGAGGAGGCTGGGTGTGGGACACGGGCCCTGCCTGAGGTTCCAGGGCTACCACCCACCCCGGCCTACCTGCCCTATACCTGAGCCATGGCCTTCCGCATCAGGTATCGTGTACTCTGCAGGTTGCCCCAGCGGTCAGCAGGCCCTAGACCTAGCCCAGCCTGAACCAGGGCCTGGTAGGGGGCTGGCACCAGGGGGTCCAGGGCTGGGCTCTCACCGGCCTCCAGTTCAGCCTTCACCTCAGGCCCTTCTCTTCCAGCCCAGGGAAGCTCTCCTGTGCGGAAGCATAATTGGGGGACCCAAACGGGTGGGGGGCCTCACTGGGGCAGGGAGCGGGGTCACTCGCTGATCAGTGAAGACTTCCTGGGCCAGGATGCAGAAGCTGTAGAGGTCTGAGGTGGCGGCAAGCATGTTACCGCAGATGAGCTCAAGTGGCAACCACGGGTACAGTTCGGGAGGTGGGGGCAGCCCTGGGCCTGGGCCTCCCCACGGGTAGCCCTGCTGTGGCCTGTGGAGGCCGAGGAACCTGGTGAGCCAGTGGCCGCCGGACAGGGACACAGGGGCAGGCAAGTGAGGCAGGCGCTCACCTGGGCCGCAGCCAGAGTTGGTGCAGTGGGCGCACGTGCTCCAGGCTGCCCACCTTGGCCAGGCCTGGCCGCATCAGCTGCACAGCATGGGAGCTGAGGCTGCCAGGAGCACGCCAGCGGGCCTGCAGGAACAGCAGGGCCTCCAGCGCCTGCAGCGGCAGGTGGCCAGGCACAGGGCGGGGCCCCCCTCTCTCGGTCCCAGCCACACGGGTTCGAAGAGAAGGCAGAGCCCCGACGGGTCGGCCGAGGGGCTCAGTGCCATCAGCAGCAACAGGCTGGGGTGGTGCAGGGCGCGGGGCAGGCAGAGAGCAGGCCACTCATGAGGAGGCCCCAACCCACACGGGGCAGGGGGCTGCTCTTGGGCACAGATCACCACGCACCAGGGGCTGACGATCTGCCTCAGCCACCAGACGGAGGGGAAACCGAGACCCCGGGTCACACAGCCTGGCAGTGGTAGAACCAGCACCCTGTCCGTGGTACCCCCCCACACACCTGCCTCCTCTCAGAGGCCTACAAGACAGTGCGCAGAACTGGGTACCCACGTACCATGGGGAGGGGTCACTCCAGTAAGAAGGCTTCATGCCAAGCGCTGGCCCAGAGGTGAAGACTGTAACTGCGGCCACCGCCACACTCCCTGGGCTTCTGTTTCCGAAACACTTGAGTCGGGAGGGCAGGCAGGAGACTGCTCTGCAGGACTGGGCTGGCCTGGGGGCAAGGCTGGGGTGACGTACCTGCAGTGCTGAAGGTCAGGCATTAGCACGTCAGGCTGGGCTCCAGGTGCCTTCAGCTGCCGCACGGTCATGGTCACGGTCACGGTCACGGGGTGGCCCCTCCACAGGAGGCTGGAGAAACGGGGAGGGGGAGAGAGTGTGGGCCTGAGACAAGGGGGTTTTCCCTGTAAGGGCAGAGGAGAGCTGGCCTCTCCCCCGAGCTCTGCTGGACAGCCAGGCAGGGGTGTGGGAGGGGTCTCTCTCTCACTTGGCCATGAGGGTGTGCGAGCTGCTCTCGTAGGTGCGGTCGGGCCCGCCCCGGGCTGGCAGCAGCTCCTCGGGGTCCGCGAGGGGTCCGCCTGTTACCAGCCCCAGTGGCCACAAGCTGCTCCGCTGGGGGTGGGGAGCGGGACCATGAGGCAGGAAGAGGACGGAGTGGTCTGCACTCTCTCCAACATCTCCCGCTTACCTGGCCAAACCCTAAGGCTGGGATTTGGGGGGTTCTGATCTGCTCCAGCCTCCGTGCCCTGGGGTAAAGGGCCGTCTGAGAGTAAGTCCAGGGCAGCTGGGAGTGGTGGGTGGGCAGGCTTCGGGATGTGGGCTGTTACCTGTCGGCCTGCGTCAGCCGCAGACCACCACACAGGCTCTGTCCAGAGCTGGCCTGCAACTGGCCCAGGGGTGCAGTGGGTGCCAACTCACTGCCATGCACCAGTGCTGATGTGTGGGCACGGCAGAGCTGTAACGGCTCCAGCACCCAGACAGGGGGTGGCACGTGGGGTGAGGCAGGGTGGGCCGGCCGCCCACCCTGACGCCCTCACCCCACCCCAGCCACGGCTCACCTCCCAGCTCTGCTTGGCACCGCCTTGCTCTGCCCACTCCCCAGGGATGCGACCCTGCTGGTCATGCAGACGCAGGTCACACCCCGCCTGCAGCACGTGCAGCATCACCAGGCTGCGGCCCGAGAAGGCGCCCGCATGCACAGGTGTGCTGCCATCCAGGCAGCGGCTGCAGCAGAACGATGAGAACAGTAATGGATTAGGAAAGGGACGGAACACGGACAGGAGGTGCAGGATGGGAGGACTGAGGGATAAAGGGGTCACTACGATCATGGGAGGTGGCGATCAAGATGGGGGGCTCACTTGGGAACACAGTGGAGTCTGAGAGGGTGAGAGGATCGCGGTGAGCATGGGAGGCACTGGGAGAATGCGAAGAGTCACTGGAGGACAAGAAGGGGCGAACTGGGCTTCCCTGGCAGCGCAGTGGTTAAGAATCCGCCTGCCAATGCGGAGGACACGGGTTTGAGCCCTGGTCCGGGAAGATCCCACATGCCGCAGAGCAGCTAAGTCTGTGCGCCACAACTACTGAGCCTGTGCTCTAGAGGCCACAAGCCACAACTACTGAAGCCCGTGCGCCTAGAGCCCATGCTCCGCAACAAGAGAAGCCACCGCAATGAGAAGCCTGCGCACCGCAATGCAGAGTAGCCCCTGCTCGCCGCAACTAGAGAAAGCCCGCGCACAGTAACAAAGACCCAACACAGCCAAAAATAATAAATTTGAAAAAAAAAAAAGTGCCTTGAGGTTTGCAAGTCACAGCATAAATCTTGATAATAAACATACATTTAAAAAAAAAAAAAGAAGGGGTGAACTGAGAGAACAAGATGGGGGCTGGTCACTGGGGATGGGAGGGTCATCAGGGGATGGAAGGGGGTCTGAGGGAGACAGGCCTCTGGGGAAGACAGCCCTGGCTCTCAGGCTCCCTGGGACTCAGACTCAGGGCGCTGGGAGTGTGGGGCATCACCACCTGTCCACTCACTGGTTGGGGCTGGCACCAAAGGCCAGCAGGAGCTGCACGGCAGAGCTGTGGCCCAGAAGCGCCGCGAGGAAGAGTGCCATCTGCCCAGCAGAGTTCTCACCATCTACCTGGACAACGGAGGGGCAGCAAGGCTGAGGATTACCCCTGCCCCTTACTCCGGGGGCAGAGGTCCTCTCCCAATTCCCTGCCCCCACAGTCCCTCCTTGACTGGGTGATCCTTGACTCCAGGTTCTGTCTCTATGTCCTGGAACCCCTACCTTCCAGCCGCTGGGGACTCTGCCTCAGAATCCATCTCAACACAGTCCTCACCATTAAGTCCACAGAACTGGAACAAGGTGACATCTACCTGCCATGCCAATATCCATCCCCCATCCCAGAGGTGTCAAAATCACACCGAGGGGGCTTCCCTGCTGGCGCAGTGGTTAAGAATCCGCCTGCCAATGCTGGGGACACGGGTTCGAGCCCTGGTCTGGGAAGATTCCACATGCCGCGGAGCAGCTAAGCCCGTGAGCCACAACTACTGAACCCGCAAGCCACAACTACTGAGCCCACGTGCCACAACTACTGAAGCCTGCACGTCTAGATCCCGTGCTCGGCAACAAGAGAAGCCACCGCAACGAGAAGCCTGCGCACCGCAACGAAGAATAGCCCCCGCTCGCCACAACTAGAGAAAAGCCCACGCGCAGCAACGAAGACCCAAAGCAGCCAAAAATAAATAAATAAAACAAATTTATTTAAAAAAAATCACACCAAGGTACCCAGGGGCCAGGAGGAAGTGGACTTCATGGGCACTTGGGCTTATAGGAGCCTCGTGCACTGTCTAGGGCAGGCAGGCTCCACCCAGCTCTTCTTCACTATATGAATACAGGTCCCATGTGGTCAGCACCAAATTCAAGAAAAGCAAACTCTCTGGATTTTATCAGGAAATCTCTCAAGTTTATTTTTGAACACTGCGTTTAAGAGCTGAATCCAGGTAGTAACCTCCTCTGGATTCAGCCTCCATGCCCTTGCCAATCCCCTACTCACCATCATCCTGCTCAGAGCCCCCCTCCCAACCCTTCATCTCCACACCCCTCATGTCCCAAGCCCTGTTTCTCTGCATCCATCATCCCTGAGTGCCTCTTCCTCCAGACTCTATCCCATATACCCATGGTGTCTTTGTCCTTGCATTCCTACGTAACTGGCAGACACAACTAATTAATCATGTACTTGGTCCAACCTAGCTTGGTCTCTGCCACAAAATCCCTCCAAATGTGGTCCTTCAGGAACCTCTGAATATCACATTTACTGCATCCTATTCTACTCAGTAGCCTACCATCTTTTGCAATGGCATCCTAACTGGTTTTCTGCATTTGTCTTGCCCTGCAGAGGGATCATCTTAAAACACAAATCATTTCACAATATAATCATTATGATAATCACTTCATTTCATGTATAACCTTATACAAGTTCTTCCAAAACAGAAAAATAGAAAAAGAGGGCAAGGCTCATTTTTATGAGGCTAGTATGACCTTAACTCCAAAACCAGATGAGAGTTTCCAGAATCAGAAATGAAGCTATATATCAATTCAATTTATGATCATATACGCAAAGCCCCTAAATAAAGTAAAAAGGGTAACCCAATCGATCTATTTCCAGAAAGCAAGGATGATTCAACAAAAGAAAATCTGTCAATGTAACAAAACACATTCATGAACTAAAGGACAAAAATCACGTATAACTGCATCAGTAGATGCAGAAAAAGCACTTGATAAAATTCAATACCTACTTATGATTAGGGAGAAAAAAAACCCACCGCAGAAAACTAAGAATAGATGGGAACTTCCTTACTTGATAAAAATTACAAACCAAAACCCAAAGAGCAAGCATGGTACCTAGTGCAGAAACATAGGCTCTTCTCTTTAATATCAAGAACAAGGAAAGAGATGTCCATTGACAACAAGGTTTGGGAGTTCTGGCCAATACCTTATGACAGGAAAAAGAGATCGGAGTTTAAAGATTGAATAGCTGAGACCAAACTGTCACCATCTGCAGATAACAAAAAAGTAAAAGAATCAACACACAATTACAACTATTAAGCAAGTTCAGAAAGCGGCTGGATACACAATCAACTTACAAAAATCAATGAAAAACAGAAACTGTAAATTTGATAGTGTTAATTTCCTGCCTACAACTCCGATGGTTTCCAATCACACACAGAACAAAATCCAACAAAATTCACACCCCTCTTAAGGCCCTTTCCTGTCTGTACCTGCTGCCCCCTCCGCTTCAGTTCTCTCCCTGAGTCCCCTTGCTCCTTGCTGCTACTTACACATACCCAGTGTGTTTTGTCTTCAGGGCCTTTTCACTGGCTATTCCATCTTTCTGAAGTGCTCTTCCCCCAGCTGTTTGCATGACTGACTCATACTGTGGGACCCAAGTATCACCCTATCCGAAAGGCCATCCTCTTTACCTCTCCTTTCTACGTCATTCTCATCACTCTCTTAAATTCTCATATTAGATTTCATTCACAATGACCCAGAAGGCCATGTTTACCCATAAATCCCCATCTCAGACAACAGAGCCTTGGCACACGATAGGTGCCTGCTACACAATTGTTGACTGGCCAACTGAAGTCGCACCCTCCATTCTGCCCCTTGATCTTGTCCCCCCAGGCAGTTCCAGAAGCCGAACTCTCACCTCTCCGCAGGAGCCGGCTGAGGCCCCAGCCTGGGCCCCTGGCCACAGCCAGGCGATGCAGACGGCCCACCTGGCCTCCTGGATCCCGGAGCCCAGCTCCACGGGGAAGCGAGAACGCAGTGAGGGCATTTGTGGGCTCTGGACTCAGCTCCTGGCCAGGGATCAGCTAGCGGGTCTCATGAGGGCTTGAGGAAGTGAAGGACTAGACCTCTGGGGGGCAATAAAGACAGAGCTGGCTGGGAGTCCAGGGGGGCAGACTGAGAAAAAAAGGCAATTCGGGAGGGGTCTGCTTTGGAGAGAGGCATCAGAATGAGAAAAGGGGTGGGCTCTGGGACAGCTACAGAACAGCAGGTCAGGGGTCCAAGGGAGTCTGGGAGTGAAGAGGATCTATGGCAATCTGAGGGCTGGGCGCTCCGTCTGGGAGAGAGGGTGTAAGGGCTACGGGGATAGGATTTGGGCCAGGGAAAGGAGTCTGGGGGCTGGGGAAGAGGGTCTGAAGACCACCTAGGGGCTGGAGGAAGAGGGGTCTGAGGGTTAGGACCTGAGAGGGGCTGGGGTCTACGGGCTGTGAGAGGGAGGCGTCCAAGGGAGGAGGACAGTCTGAGGGCAGGGTCTGCAGGCTTGAGGAGGGGTCTGAGGGTAGTGGCTGGGGTCTGTCGGCTGGGAGAGGGTCTGAGGGTTGGGGGCATGGACTAAGGTTTAGGGAAGCGTCTGTGTGCTAGGATGGGGTCTATGGATTATGAGAAGGGACGGAGGGAAGGAAGGGGTCTGAGGACTGCATCCGTGGGCTGAGGGAAGGGAGCGCGTAATGAAGACAGGGTCTGATAAAGGGGTGGGGTCTGAGGGCGTAGGAGGGGCGGGAAGGAAGGGAGGAGTATGGGGGGGGGGAGGTCTGAGGGCGGGGTCTGTGGGCTGGGGAAGGGGCCTGGTGGACGGCTGAGGGCCCAGTCCCTGCAGCTTTGTACCTACCGTTGGGCTCCAACAGTGATCCGCACGTGGCTGCCACGTGACCCCGTGCACTAGTTCTGGCGATCTGAGCGGGAATCCTCGGCTCGTGCGCACCAGCTGTCTCTGGCCACCTGTGCGCTTGCGCAGTAGCCTCCCGCCCCTGAGAGCTGCCCCTCCGGCCCTGAGGTGACCCGGTAGAAGAGACAGCAATGGCCACCCCAGAGCTACTGACTGCTCCCTAATGTTACCGTCTTCCTGTTTGGGAAGGCGGGCCCTTTATGATCCCTGCCCTTGGCTGTCTTTCCATGCTTTTCACCCAGGCCCACGGGCGGTTTCCTCCGTCTCAGCCCCAGCCTCTCTTCTTTGCCCCACACCTGGGGCTCCACAATGTCCGGGACACCTCTCCTTGGACGTCCCCTGGGACCCTCACACCCACTGGGTCCCACACCGGCCTCAGTAGCTCTCCCAAACTGCATCTCCTCCCAGATCCCCATCTCAGAGTTGGACCCACTGTCCCCTCTTTAAGCCAGAGCCCTGGGCCTGGCCCTGAATGTCTCCCTCAAATCCAGCCTATCAGCTCCACGGCCCTTCGCTCAGTCTCCTGATTGTTCTTTCCACCAGCCCCCTCCTCCCTTCCCCACACCCTGCCCTGCTCTACCCACCTGCCAGGATTCCCTAGCCCGGCTTCCTCTGGGCTCTCAGGCAGAAAGCTCAAGGTCCACCCGCCGTGCAGCAGCCAAGGGACTCCCAGTAAAGCCCAACCTGACTCTGTCCCTCCCCTGCTTCAAAGCCTCCTTACCCCCCAGTGCCCTTGGGACAGAGTTGATACCCTGCAGTGTGGCACCCAAGACTGCATCTTCTGGCCCCCCCACCCTCCATCCTTGTCCCTCGACTCCGCAGTCTGTTTATGCACATGCCCTTGTCTTGGAATGCTCTTCTCAGTATTCACTTGGTTATTCTTGTGAATTCTCTGGGACGCCCTCTTGATCACCAGGTGTCTCCTCTGGCCTCCTACAGCCTCCAGGCTTTTCCCAACGTTGCCCTGATACTCTGCCTGGGCTCCCCTCATCACAGCCCTGACCACCCTGGGCTGTCACTGTCTGAAGATGGGTCTGTCTATCCCTACTGGACTAAGAGCTCTGTGAGGCCAGGCCTGGGGTTGTGTTTGGTCATTGTTGTGTCCCTAGCACTGTTCACCTGGAAGCCTAGCTCAGAAGGAGACTCAGTAAATGCTTATTAAATGAGAGAGTGGCTTGTTTCTTCTCTCTGTCCCTCCGTGGACGTGTGGCCTTAGCCCAGCCTCTGGATTTCAGTGCCTCAGTGTCTGCCTTCATCTGTGCTCTTCACCTGGGCGTCCACTGGAGTGAAGACAATTCCCGCGTGAGCAACTAACTGGCTGAGTAGAGCTGACCCCAGGCCCATCGCAGGATCGTCTGCCTCAGGGTTGGTGGGGGAGCTCATTAGCCTTTGATCAATGCCCTTGCTATGCTCTAGGGTGATCTAAAAATCTCTCTTGAGCCACAGAGCTCCCTTAGCTTGGGCTGGCTGAGGCTGAGATGAGCCCTTCCCCAAGGAGGTGGCTTCCGTACAGGGCAGCTGCCTGGGCAGCAGCTCAGGACCTTTATTGACCGTATGACCCCTGGGGGTGCTAATGGGGTACCCTCAGGCCCCGCCCCAGCAGCCTCCGCCGAAGTTCCTGGCTGAGCAGCTCCTGCTCCCTGCGGGCACCCCGCAGTACACTTCGGTTCTCCTGGGCCCTCCGGATCAGGTAGGGGATCACTTCCTCCAGGGAGCCATAGGGGATGGACTTGTACACGGCATAGCCAGCCTGCCCTGGAGGGAGAGTATTTGCAGGGTGTGGGCTGGTGTTTGGGGAGAGGCTCCCCCAGGCCCCATCTGGAACAGAGATTTCCACTTCTGAGAACATGGCAGACTAGGTGGGTTGGACAAAATCTCCCACTGAAAAAACTAAAAATCCTGGAGTAAACATTAAAAACAAAATCTTCTCAAAGTTATGAAAATGCTGCCAAGAGAATAAGGAATTTACTAATCCAAGAATTAAGAGAAAGTGAGAATCCAGAGAAGGAAGGGTTACACAAGAAGCATTTCTATCCTGAAGGCAAAATTGAGCTGCTATTTAATGACTTCAAAGCTGAGGGGGTACAGAAATGGAGGCCCAAAGCCTGACCAGGGTAAGAATTATAAAGGAGAACTTCCCCAGATTAAGTTGGAACCCCAAAATCCAGACCCTCAAAGTAAGAGTTAACAAGAAGTCAACCCTCCCACCCTCCCTCACTCCCAGGGAATGGCCTTGACCATGAGCAGAGCAAGGAAAAAAATAGAGAAATCCATCTCTGACAGGTTGTGGCCATGGGTTAGTCCCCTAAAATATTTGCAGCCCCAATTTGCATCCCTGGGATATCTCAAGAAACCTCAAGCTGTGAAGTTAGGGTGCACTGATTTTGTACCCCTTAGCACCTGGCAGAAGAAAACATAAATCTTCTGGTCTCAGGCCCTGGTTAACAACACAGTAAAGATAACAAAGCACACAGGTGACAAGATACCATGATGAAGAACCAACAAAAACAACAGACCACAGACACAGAGACACAGGCCTGCAAGGCCTTCAGCTATGGGACAGATCTATCTGGAAGGGTCTGGCGCTGGGCCGGCTGCAGGCTCTGGATGGGAACCTGGCCAGGCATTGCCTGGGAATGGAAGATGGTATCTGTTTGGGAGGGAATGAGGCCTGGGGCTGACTGGGTGGGATGTGGGAGTGGGGCTGGGAGGGACAGATCATTCACATACCCAGTGCCAAGGAGACATGGTCACACATCCCCAGAAGTTGTCCAAAACAGACAGGCCCATCCAGAGGAATGCCCAGCTCCCACATGCTACAGAAAAGGCCATATCATCAATCTAGACAGTGGCTGCATCCCGAGCTGAAAGTCAGCCATGATGCACTCATATGGCTGTTCTAGTTATTCAAATATTGAAGTACTTCCCAACTCACTGATAAATAACCACTGCCCTGGGCCCCCTGAAGGATCCCCAGTGAGTCCCCACTTCTTCCCTGGAACCCTGGGACCTCCCCGTGCCCCAGCAAATCAGGGGCAATGCCTTGTTCAGCTGGGGCCTATGGGACCTGCAGGTGTAGCAGGAGTTAAATATTTTGAATATCCTCCCCAGATCCCTTTTGAACCTAGCGGCCCGCACTGTCCCTCCCCTTGTTCCACGTCCACCACCCTTTGGGCACCTATTTCCCGTTCCCCTACTTCCTACCGCTTGGTCGCCTGGTGAACAGAATCCTCATTGTGGGACGCCACCATGAGGGGGCACATGGGGCCACGATGGGACACCTGGGTCAGCATCAGCTCCAGACAGCGGCTGTAACTGAAGGGAGATGAAGGTCTGGCGTATGACACCTGGTAAGTGAGGGTTAGGCTCCAGGGACTGGGGATTTCTGTCCTTGGGAGGTGGGGTGCCTAAGGGCAAGGACCCTGAAGTCAGGAAGTATCTGCATCCCACCTGCCTCCGCTGCAAGAGACATCCCCCCCTCTGAGCCTTTTTCTTCTCTTTCACAACCCATGTTCACCTAACAGTGTTGTTGTGAGGATGGAGTGAGATGAGGGTGGACTAAAGCCTCTGGCACAATGGCGCTCTCACAGCAAAGGGCCGCATCACACAAGATGACATTTATCCAAGGTCATTCACTGCAGCAGTGTCTACAGAGCAGGGTTAGTAACGACCCAAAGGTCTGTAAGTGGGGGACCGGCTAAATGAGCACTCAGAGGAGAGTGGAGTGCCCCTGCGGGGGCAGGGAGACCCCGTGATTATATGGGGATGTGAGTGGACGTGAGCTGTGTCGGTGTGTTCATTTTCATATCATTTTGATTTTTGAATCATGTGAATGTATTATTTATTCAAAATCTCTATTAAAACATGAATGGTACTGTGCTGGAGAAGATGTGGAGAAATTGGAACCCTCCCACCGTGCTGGTGTGAGTCTAAAATGCTGCAGCCACTTTGGAAAACCATCTGGTAGTTCCTCAAAAAGTTAAACATGGAGTGACCATATAACCCAGCGATTCCAGTCCTAGAGAACTCAACTTTTAAGAGAATGAAAACTGTATGTTTACACAAAAATGTGTATGTGAATGTTCATAGCAGCACTATCCACAATTGCCAAAAAAAGTGGAAACAATCCAAATATCCATCAACTGATGAAAGGATAAAACAAATGTGGACTCTCCGTACAATGGAATATTATGCGACCATAACAAGGAATGAAGCACTGACACGTGCTACAACATGGTTGAACCTTGAAAACATTATGCTGAGTGAAAGAAGCCAGGTACAAAAGGTCACATATTATATGATTCCATTAATATGAAATGTCCAGAATAGACAAATCTGTAGAGACAGAAAGTAGATTAGTGGTTGCCAGGGGCTGACGGGGGGTGGGAATGGTGAGTGACTGCTAATGCATACGGGGTTTCTTTTTTGAGGTGATGAAAATGTTCTGGAATTAGATAGTGGTGATGGCTGCACAATCTTATGAACATACTAAAGGCCACTGAATTGTACACTTTTAAATAGCAAATTTTATGATACGTGAATTATAACTCAGTAAAAAAATGGTGCCAAATGATTAAGCCTATGGGACACAAATGTGCCTAGGAACCTTCATGGGCTTGGATGCAAGCTTAGCCTTTGTGGTTTGGCAACTTGCTCTGGAAGCTTCGTAAGTACTTGCAACTCTACAAACCTCTCCTTGGTCCACTGTGAAATGGAATTGGGCTTTGAAAACTCCATGAGGACAGGGCCTGGTGGCCACCTTGGTTGCCACTGCAGCCAGGGTCCAACACAGGCCCTGATCTAAATCAGGTGGTCAGGGACTTCCCTGGTGTCACAGTGGTTAAGAATCCGCCTGCCAATGCGGGGTACACAGGTTCGAGCCCCAGTCCGGGAAGACCCCACATGCCGCGGAGCAACTAAGCCCGTGCGCCACAACTACTGAGCCGAGCTCTAGAGCCTGCAAGCCACAACTACTGAGCCCGAGTGCCACAACTACTGAAGCCCACGCGCCTAGAGCCCGTGCTCTGCAACAAGAGAAGCCGCCGCAATGAGAAGCCCACGCACAGCAACGAAGACTAGCCCCCGCTTGCCGCAACTAGAGAAAGCCTGCGCGCAGCAATGAAGACCCAACACAGCCAAAAATAAATAAATAAATAAATAAATTTAAAAGAAAAATAAATAAATAAAGTGGTCAGCAAGTATGTATTGAAAGAATAAATTCTTTTTTTTTTTTTTTTTTTTTTGGCTGCGGCCTCTCGGCTTACAGGATCTTAGTTCCCCAACCAGGGATTGAACCTGGGCCCCTAACAGTGAAAGCCCAGAATCCTAACCACTGGACTGCCAGGGAATTCCCTGAAAGAATAAATTCTTTCTTCCCAGGGCCATGGGATGGTGGCCCAAGGAACTCACAATGATTTGAGGTGAGTAAAAATGTGGGTTCTAGAGCCAGTCTGCCAAAAATCTTGGCCCTGCCACTCACTAGCTGTGTGACCGTGGGTAAGTGATGCCACTTCTCTGTGCCTCGATTTCATCCCCTGTGCATTGGGGATGATAATAATAGTATCTACCGCTTGGATTATTTATTCATTCTTTGAACAGATCTGTATCGAGTACCCACCACACAGCAGGCGCAATTTTAAGCACTGGGGGTTCAGCAGTGAACAAATCAGAACGCCCTGCCCTCCTGGGCCCATGCTCCCGTGGGTGAGACGAATAATGAGCAACTGAATGTGAAACCTCAACTGCTGATAAGCACCGGAAGAAAAATAAATCTAAGAAGTGAGTGGGTGTGGAGAGTTCTAGTTTTTGATAGGGAGGGCAGGAAGGTCCCCTGAGAAGGTACCAACAAGTAAAGACCTGAGGAGGTGAGGGATTGAGCCACACCACTGTCTGGAGATAGAAGGTTCTGGGCAGTGGGAACAGGAAGTGCAAAGGCCCTGGGGGTCATCAAGGAGGCCAGTGTGGCTGGAGTGAAGTGAGCGAGGGGACAGGATTGCAGGCCGCTGCAAGGATCTGGGGTTTATCAAGGGCGCACTGGGAGCCATGGAAGGATTTTGAACAGAGGAGGGACAAAATTTGAGGCAGGTGTTAAGAGGCTCCCTCTGGCTGCACGTGGGGACTGAATGGGGAGGGGGGGGATAGAGGAGGGAGCAGGAAGCCCAAGGAGGAGGCTGATCTCTAGGTGGGAAGTGACGGTGTCCTGGGCCGGGGAGAGGGAGTGCTGTGTAGACCCACATAGGACGCTCGGCACCATGGCGAGTGAGCTCTAATGAAAGGTTAGGTGCTAATATTATTTGTCTCAGAGGCCAGCCCGCCCCAGTCCCACCTCTGATTGGTAGCCTTGTAGTCAGGCTGAGTGGGATCTTCGGTACCCTGGAGCTGGGCCACCTCTCTCTCCTTGTCCAGATACGCCCCTCGTACCAACTTCACCCCGAAGGCCAGGCCAGCCCTGTCTGCGGCCTCAGCATCCCGCCTCAGCTGCTCGTAGGTGTCCTGGCAGAGCACAGCGGCAGCTTCGGGTCAAGGTGCTGGGACCCCGGCCTGCGATCCCCTCCCCCGGACCCCCCCCCCCCACCAGCCCCAAGTGCACCACACACCTTCAGATAGGCCTGGTAAGTGTTCCACACCCAGGGCCCGCCTTCCCTGGGGCTGTTCCAGCGAGTGGCCAGAGCGGCCACCAGCAGAGAGAGTGCAGGGTTCAGGCAGGTGTACTCAGCATCCACCAGGAGCCTCACATGCTGGGCCCGGGCGTGCTGAGGGTGAGAGAGACTGTGGTCGGGCCCCCAGGAGTGACCGGCAAGCAGGTGTAGTGGAGCCAGACCGCGGCTGCAGGTGTTACCTGTACCACCCGGTGCAAACGGCTCAAGGAGGCCTGGAGATGCCGGGTTTGCTCGGCGTTGAGGCAGGAGACCTGGAGGTCCTGTGGGGGGCAGGGGGTGGCAAGAGCAGTTCAGGGCTACTGGACCCTTCCAGAGCCTAAGTCTTCTCTCCCCCACCGGCAGGAAGGGAAAAAATGTTTAGAAATTGTTAGAAATCTGAAAAGTAGCTGTATCACATTGATATTATTTATTGAGGTATAATACAGTGGTTGAGAGCTCAGAATCTGAGTTTGAATCCTGGCTCCACCACTTACTGTGTGGCCTTGAACAAATCATATAACCTCTCTGGGCCTCAATGTTCTGCTCTGTAAAATGGGGGTGATAATAATAACTGCCTCATGGAGTTGCTGTGTGGATAAAAATGGGTTAATGTATGAGATGTGCCTGGACATACACAGGACAGGACAGTGCCGGAATATGATAAGCACTCAATACATGTTATAATAATAGGTGGCTTCAAATGCCATCTTATGTATTTAATCTTCACAATGATCCTAGTAGGCAGATGTTATTCCAAGCTCCATTTTCCAGTGGGAGAGTGATGTGACTTGGAATTAGCATCTAGAAAGTGCTTGGAACAGTAGCTAGATCATAATAAGAGCCATAAGTGTTACCTTGCATTAGCCTCTTGGGACCTCAGTTTCCTCATCAAACTTTGAAGGCCTCATTGCAACTCACAAGGCTCCCCTGGTCTGGCCCCTCTGCTCTCACCTCCTCCCACCCTCCGCCTGGCTTACTGCCCTCCAGCCTCACTGGCCTCCCTGCAAGTCTTTGAACATGCCAGGTACCTTCCCACCTCAGAGCCTTTGCTCTGGCTGTTCCTTCCGCCTGGAACACTTTTCCCCTAGATGTCCACTTACTTCACTCCAACCTCTCCGCAGGGTCTTTATTTCAATGCCACCTTCTCTATGAGGTTTTCTCTGGTTTGAACTTGCAACTCCCTTCCTGGGGCTTTTCTTTCCCCTTCCTCAGCCTTATTTTTCCCTAAGATGGCTGTCTATACTTGCAACATATCAGCTTTGTTTTTTGGTTTTTGTTTTAGTATAATTAAACATTTATTACATTTTTTCACACACTTATGGATAGAGTGAAGAGAGGGCAATGTTTCTCTGTGTCTGTCTCTGCGCCACACTCCCCATCTGAATCCAAGATCATTTGATTGTAAGGGAACAATAAACAGAAACCTTTCAAAAGAGCTCAAGTGAAAAGGCGGTTTACTAATATGGGGAAGCTCTCGGAGCCCAATTCCAAAAGTACCTACTTCATCTGCATTAATTAATTTGATCCCCTAAAACAATTAAGTAAATATTATTCCCAATTTCCAGATTAGGAAACTGAGACCCCGAGGGGTACTAGAACCTAAACTTGAAAAAGAATGATTTTCCTGGCTTGGTGCACTGCCCCCCCAACCACCCCTCACCGGCATGAGGCCGGCAAGCCCCGACTGGGCTTTGGTTTTTTTGTTTTTTTGTTTTTTTGTTTTTAAAGATAAGCTTTTTTTTTTTTTTTAATTTATTTATTTATTTATTTTTGCTGTGTTGGGTCTTCGTTTCTGTGCGAGGGCTTTCTCTAGTTGCGGAGAGCGGGGGCCACTCTTCATCGTGGTGTGCGGGCCTCTCACTATCGCGGCCTCTCTTGTGGCGGAGCACAGGCTCCAGACGCGCAGGCTCAGTAGTTGTGGTGCACGGGCTTAGTTGCTCCGCGGCACGTGGGATCTTCCCAGACCAGGGCTCGAATCCATGTCCCCTGCATTGGCAGGCAGATTCTCAACCACTGCGCCACCAGGGAAGCCCTGGGCTTTGGTTTTAACAATTGAGTGTCTCTTGTGCCTCCCGGACTAGCAAGTAATTACCTCGAGGGCAGAGATTTTGTTTATCTTGCTCATCATCCCCACCCCTGGCACAGCACCTGGAACGTGGTAGATGTTCAACAAACGTTTAGGGAATTGTTACATTTGTAACGTGGAAATAATAACTGTCCCTAATTCAGGGTCCTCTTATGGGGATTCGAGGGTGAATGTCAGCTGCTGGTGACTCAGGGAGTCCAGCTGGGTTCAAAGACATTGGGAAGTTAAAGAAAGAGGAACAGGTGGAATCTAGGGCTCCATTATAGTCAACAGGATGGATACGGATCCCGTCCTGGGGGAGAAGACTCTCCAGCAGAAGGGAAGGGTGAGGGGCACCTGCGGAGTTCTTCTCCCCAGTCAGAGGACTGTCTCCCTGTGGGGCATCATCCCAGGGGAGTTCTGGGGTGTGAGCAGCTGGTGGAGCCGCCGCCCTCACAGACAGGGTGCCAGGTGCTGTTTCAGGGCCTCATTTACCCTTCACCACCCTCTGAAGTAGGGACTATCGTCATCCCTATTTTACAGAGGGGGAAACAGAGGTGAAGGCACAGAGAGGTGAAGTCATTCGTCTAAAATCACACAGCTTGGGACTTCCCTGGTGGAGAATGGTTAAGAATCCGCCTGCCAATGCAGGGGACATGGGTCCGAGCCCTGGTCTGGGAAGATCCCACATGCCGCGGAGCAACTAAGCCCGTGCACCACAACTACTGAGCCTGTGCTCTAGAGCCACGAGCCACAACTACTGAGCCTGCGTGCCACAACTACTGAAGCCCACGCGCCTAGAACCCATGCTCCACAACAAGAGAAGCTACCACAATGAGAAGCCCGCGCACTGCAACAAAGAGTAGCCCCCACTCGCCACAACTAGAGAAAGCCCACGCGCAGCAATGAAGACCCAACACAGCCAAAAATAAAAATAAATAAATAAATAAACTTATAAAATCATACAGCTTGACCTGGGATTTAAACCTCAGCATCTCCAGGCAGAGAGTAAATGCTTCCCTCGAACACATATAAACCACTTAGGACAGTGCGTGGCACGTTGTGAGTGGTAAGTTCTCCACCATTAATTTACTGTTTCAGACTCACTTGCTCCATTCATTTACTCATTTATTTAACATATGTTTATCACATCTTGTCTAGGTGCCATGGCCTGGGATATGGCCGTGAACAGGACAGTTATGAATCGTGCTGTGGAGCCAGTGGCTGTGAAGACCAAGGATGGGTGGGGCCTGGGATCTGGGATGGGGGTGGTAGGACTGCTCTGAGATGGGGACAGGAGGAAGGGGCAGGTTTGGGGAGTCACAGGCCAGTGTGGGACCCAGCTGGTGTGAGGGGTCTGGGGGACGTCCAAGCGGAGGTTCCAGAGGGGCTCAGGGGAAAGGCTGGGGCTGGAGACAGAAGGCAGGCATCATGAGTGCAGAGCAGGGAAACAGGCTGTAGGGGTGGGTGAGAAGGGCCCTTCGAAGGCAGTAAGGACTGAGAGGGGAGTGAGCCGGGACCTCGCCCTGGGGAACCTCCATATTTAAGAGTCAGGCAGAGTAAAACCTAACAAAGATTGAGAATGAGCTGGCAGAGATGGAAAAGGAACACCAGGTCTGATGGTGTTGGGGAAGCCAAGGGAAGCTAGTGACACAGAGGGATGAGGGCCCCTCTGTCATCATGCAGATGCCAGCCTGGCAGGGGCTTTAGTCTTTAAAACCACCCTGGGAAGAAATTACTATCACTGTCCTCACATGCGTAAACTAAGTTCATGAAGAGGTGAAATTCGGTACACTCCAAAGCTGATCCTTTGAAGCACTGAGTCCTGCTTCTGTGTGTTCTGTGGCACATATTAAAAATTACAAATTAAAAAAAGAAACCTCAGCAGGTCCCAGGCAGCATTATTTGGGGTGACGGAGACTCAGAGGCCACCCGGGTGTCCATCCCAGGAGAGGTAAACCATGCGGCCAGAAGCAGCAATTAAAAACAATGGATTAGGGACTTCCCTGGTGGTCCAGTGGTTGGGACTCCACACTCCCAGGGCAGGGGGCCCAGGTTCAATCCTTGGTCAGGGAACTAGATCCCACATGCTGTAACTAAGAGTCCACATGCTACAACTAAAAGATCTCGCACGCGGCAACGAAGATCCCGCGTGCCACAACTAGGACCCAGAGCAGCCAAATAAATAAATAAATATTTTTAAAAATGGATTAGATGTACACAGAGATGCTTGGAGGGATCTTAAAATCAGAGTGCTCAGTGAAAAAAGTAATAAACAGAATGCCATAGATAACATAATGCTACTTGTGTGCGTTTAAAACTATACCCTCCCCCTGCCACGCAGCCCCATTGATGGAGAAGGGCACAAGGGAACTTCCTGCAGTGATGGAAATGTTCTATACCTTGATAGGGATTTGAATTGCTCAGGTGTGTATTTGTCAAAGCTCATCAAAGGGTGGGAGGGAGGGAGACGCAAGAGGGAGGGAATATGGGGATATATGTATATGTATAGCTGATTCACTTTGTTATAAGGCAGAAACTAACACACCATTGTAAAGCAATTATACTCCAATAAAGATGTTTAAAAAATAAATAAATAAATAAAGCAAGTATAGTTAAATGTTAACGGCAGCAGGTATATGGGTGTTCACTGTAAAATTCTTTCAACTTTTCTGTATGTTTGAACATTTTCATAATAAAATGTTGGAAAAATATGCTCCCAAAGAGCATATACTTGGCAAAACAAAATCACAGTAACAAAGAGATACATGCTGCTGATGGCAGGGAAGGTAGAAATAAGATATGGAAATAAAGAATAAACGAAAGAGGGACTTCCCTGGTGGTGCAGTGATTAAGACTCCGTGCTCCCAATGCAGGGGGCCCGGGTTCGATCCCTGCTCAGGGAACTAGATCCCACATGCATGCCACAACTAAGGGGCCTGCCGGCAACAACTAAAGAGCACACGTGCCACAACTAAGGAGCCCACCTGCCATGACTAAAGCCCGGCACAACCAAATAAATAAATGAATAAAAGAAATATTTTTCAAAAGTTACAGTTAATTAAAAAAAAAGGAATAAATGAAAGAACAAATGAGTGAATGAATGAACCAAAACCCATTGGTCTAATGCTTCCAGCTAGTTAGCACACACTAGCATAGCTGAGTTGATTGATAAAATATTGATTACTTTCTTCTAGTTGGTAAAGAGCTGCTGTCTCAATCTCTCCTCTGAGAGCTCCCAGCCCCCAGGCCCCTCCCCTAGAGTCCCCAGGTGACCCATATTCCATTTATTCCAGCCATGCCCCAGGTCTGTAGCCACAATTATTCTGATCATTCTAAGCCTGGAAAGTAGAGGTAGTTAAATATTTTGAACATGCCGCTTGCGGGTGCCTGCTACCTCCAAGTCCAGGGGGCTCTGCTTCCCCCACATTCCCCACCAGCCATTCAATCTCCCCCAGCCTGAGGTCCTTACCCGCCCAGAGTCCATGGCTTCTGCCAGTCTTTCAGGGCTCAGCTCCAAGGAACCCCCCGGCCTTCGGACCCGCGAGGTTAGCTCCTTCTGGAATGGGGTGGTAGGTGGGGTGTGAGGGGGCCCTGGCGGGCAGCCACCCCGTCCTCCCCCCCCACCCCGCCGGTCCCTTACACAGAGGCGAGTGTTCATCAGCGCCGTAATCTTCAGCTGCATGAGGATGTTTCCGGTCGGGCCAGGGGTCTCCAGGAGGCCTCGTGACAGGTCCACGCATCGGAGCATAGCTCTGAGGTTCCCCTCGTACCAGGCCTCGCTGCCCAGCCAGCAGGCGTCAGGGTTTGGAGCCCACTCACCCCCTTCTTGCAAGCCCCCCGGCCACCCTGGTCCCTGGCCCCCGACTCACCCAGTCTTGACAGCTGAGTCTGGCTCCTCCTCAGTGGGCACCGCCAGCAGGGGCCGGAGGCCTAGGGTCTGGAGCTGTTGGACACAGCCCCTCACCTCCTCTGTGGTCTCACCAGCCACGAACTGCCCGTAGATGGATGCTCGCAGAAGCGCGCCCGAGAGCTGGGACCCCAGGAGTCGCTGAGACCAGGCTTGGAGCTGGGGTGACAGGGAGCAAGGGCTCAGAGCCTGGCCCTGCGGACCCCCTGGGCCAGTCCCCAGGGTCACTGCTCACCGCCAGGCCGTGGGTGACCAGAGGGGGCCAGGCACACAGCCGTAGCACCAGCAAAGCCCGGGTCAGTTCTCCAGTGCCCTTGAGGTGGAAGGCCCCACCATCAAAGCTCAGGGGCTTCCAGCCCCCAGGGGAGGGGCCAGCTTGGGAGCAGAGCGCACGGCAGGTCCAGAGCATCAGGAATCCTTCGCCACTTCCACACCAGGTCAGGGGGCTTTGAGGGCAGCTGGTCCGCCTAGTGCCCCTTGCCCGGCCAGGGGCAGTGACTGATTAACCAGACCGTAACCAGGGAAAGGCAAATCTTTAGGATCATAGGCTCCTTGGGGGGCAGTTAATTATTAACTTATGGGGACATAGTTCAGAATAATGGGGACAGAAAAGGAAACCCCCCAAAACAGCCCTCAACGACCCTCAGAATAACAGCTCACAATTATAAGGTGCCCATCATACACCAGTGGGTGTTAAGTGAGAATGTGGGCTCTGGGAGCAAGGCAGTGTGGCTTTGTGATCTTGGGAAAGTTATTAACCTCTCTTGTTGCAATTGTTTCATCTTAAAATGGGAGAGAGGGTAGTGCTACTGAATAAATTTGAAAATGCACATAACCTTTTACCTATCTGTCCCATATTAAGTATATATCTTAGAGAACTTGAACATGGGCATCAGGAAACATGTACAGGAAGAAATGTTCCCAGCAGCATTGTTTGTAATAGCCCCAAATGGGAACTACCCAAATTTCCATCAACTGGAGAATGGATAAATACATTGTGGTATAGTCATACAACAGAATACTACAGAGCAATGAAAAGAGCATAAACTACTGATACATTCAACCACATGGATAAATCTCACACACGTGGTGTGTGAAAGAAACCAGACACCAAACAGCCAAACAGGACATGTTGTCTTATTCTATTCAAAAAACTCAAAAGCAGGGATAATGAAATGGCAATATAGTATGGGGGATACATACATGGGTGGTCAAACTATAAAGAAAAGGCAAGCAAGGAAATTATTATCACAAAAGTCAGAAAGGTGGTCACCTCAAGGGATTAGAGGAGTTGTAACTGGGTAGGGTCTCATGGGGGCTTCTATGTCCTTTTTTCCTTAACCTGATGATGATTCACAGTTGTTCACATTATAAGTATTTTTTAAAGCCATACATTTATATTTTACACTCCTGAATGTACATTTCGCAATAAAATAAAAATAAGAAATTAATCATAGTATCAGCCTCACGGAGTTGTTATGAGGATCCAGTGAGCTCGTGGACACACACAGCCTGGTATACAGTATGTGCTCAATACATACTGGCTGTGATCATTAAGTTTTGTGTACGTACAACCCCATTGGTGTCTATGCCCCTGATGAGGTATATGACATTAATCACCCCTGTGTTTAGGGATCCCCAAAACCACCTCAGGCTCACCGATTCGCTGGAGGGACTCAACTCAGAAAAGCTGTTTTACTCATGGTTATGATTTATTACAGTGAGAGGATACAGATCAAAAATACCAAAGGGAAGAAGCTATGGGACATAGGAGACCTACGACCTGGAGACACCAAGACAAGACATAGGTCCTGGAGACACCAAGGCAAGCTTCTCATTGTCCTTTCCCAGGGGAGCCTAGTGAATGGTGCTCAATTCTCCCAGCAACAAAACATGAAAACACACATGGAGTGCCACAGCCAGGGATATTCACATGAGCCATGGTGTCCAGACTTTTTATTGGGGGTCAGTCACGTGGGCATGGCCTACCTCCCACATGACTGACCTTAGTCTCCAGCCCCTCCAGGGGTCAAGCTTATACTGCACAGTCCAAGGACCCCAGGTAAACAAAGATACTCCTAACAAGCAGGATATTCCAGGGGATTAGAGGTTACCTCCCAGGAGTTGGACAAAATTAATCCTTTAATGCACAACCTCCAATTCACAGATAGTAAAAGTGGAGCCTCAGAGAGGTAAAGATGTCTGAAGTGACACAGCCAGTGGCCAAGTGTGGATTTAATGTCCTTATCCCCTAAACCCGAGGAATAAAATTTTAACCACCCTTTTTGCAGTCTTTTCCTCAGTACCTAATTCACAGAGTCAAGGGACAAGTCAGACTATAAATCCAGAAAATCCTGGGTTAAAAAGTCTTTAAACTTTTTTTTATTACATGCACAGTTCATATTTTAAAATTAAAATAATACAAAAGGAAAAGGAGTGAAACAGTTTCTCCAACTCCTCAATTCATGCCTCTAAAGCAACAGGGTATCCTTGCAGAGGATAGTTTGTACATAGAAACACACCTATATAGCTCCTTTTTGTTACATAAATGAGAAAATACTACTTTTCCCTTTGCACATTGATTTTTTTTAATTTTTTTAAACGTTTCTTTAATTAATTAATTAATTTTATATTTTATTTTTGGCTGTGTTGGGTCTTCGTTTCTGTGCGAGGGCTTTCTCCAGTTGTGGAGAGCGGGGGCCACTCTTCATCGCGGTGCGCGGGCCTCTCACTGTCGCGGCCTCTCTTGTTGCGGAGCACAGGCTCCAGACGCGCAGGCTCAGTAGTTGTGGCTCACGGGCTTAGCCGCTCCGCGGCATGTGGGATCCTCCCAGACCAGGGCTCGAACCCATGTCCCCTGCATTGGCAGGCGGACTCCCAACCACTGCGCCACCAGGGAAGCCCCCTGCACATTGATTTTTTTACTTAATGTATTTTGAGGGATTGTTTCCATCTCAGCACATATAGCTGGATCTCAGATTTGAAAGATTTTATGTTATTTCTTTCTTTAATCTTTGATAGATTTCACCAGCAAAGCCATCTGGGCCTGGAGATTTCTTTGTGGGAAGGATTTTAATAATAAGTTCAATTTCTTGAATAAATATATTTTCTATTTCATCTTGAGTTACTCTCATATGTTATGTTTTTCAAGGAATTGGCATTTCATCTAAATTGTCAAGGCCTTGACACAAAGTTGTCATAATATTCTCTTTACATCCTTTTAATGGTGACAGAATTTGTAGTGATAATCTCTCTTCCAATCTTGATATTAGTAATTTCTGTTCTCTCTTTTTTTCGTGATCAATCTAACTGGGGATTTTATCAATCTTGTTGATTTTTTCAAACTTTGGCTTTGTTCATTTTCTCTATAGTTTGCTGATCTGCCTCATTTTTAACATTTGCAGATTGTTGTGTTGAATGGATTCCCATCACTGATAATTTCTTCACTTTCCCTGATATTTTATCCTGAAAATTTGCAAACAAAGTTTAAAGTTGTCTTATAGAATGTCCTACATATTGTATTTGCCTGATTATGATGTCATTGTGATGTCATTTAATGTGTTCCTTTATCTTCTGTATTTCCTGTAAACCAGAGTTTGGGTCTAAAGTCATAAATTTTTAAATTTATTTTTTTGAAGTATAGTTGATTTACAATGTTGTGTTAATTTCTGCCATACAGCAAAGTGATTCAGTTATACATATATATACATCATTCTTTTTCATATTCTTTTCCATTTTGGCTTACACAGGATATTGAATATACTTCCCTGTGCTATACAGTAGGACCTTGTTGTTTATCCATTCTATATATAATAGTTTGCATCTGCTAATCCCAAACTCCCAACCCATCCCTCTCCCACCCCTTGGCAACCACAAGTCTGTTTATGTCTGTGAGTCTGTTTCTGTTTCATAGGTAAGTTTTTTGTGTCATATTTTTGATTCCACATGTAAGTGATATCATATGGTATCTGTCTTTCTTTTTCTGACTTATTTCACTCGGTATGATAATCTCTAGGTCCATCCACGTTGCTGCAAATGGCATGATTTCATTCTCTTTTATGACTGAGTAGTATTCCATTGTATATATGTACCACGTTTTCTTTATCCATTCATCTGTTGATGGACATTTAAGTTGTTTCCATGTGGATAAGATCAACTTCTTGAGTCAGTGCTGATCTGGCAAGAAGTAGAGGAGGCCACAAGAATCACTCCCTCAAAAAAGTCATGATCTGACAGGGGACAGAGTAGGGGGCAGCTGGGAGAGGTAGAGTTGCTCTAACAGTGGTTACTGACAGCAGCGCTGCTTACCAAGGTGCAGTGGTGTTGCACTCATCGCTCCAGTAGAGGTGGTGCCAAGATCTTCCCCTCTCTCATGAGAGGTTCTCATGACAAAATTAGTTATCCAGGCGTGTTTGACGTTTTCCAAGGATGTTTATGCTGGAGGGTAGGCAGGCAGGCCCTGATTGCTCTTTAATTAAGTTACAAGGAGATATATAGCAGTGGGAAAACTCAGTTCTGGGTGGGAAAGTCACCTTAGTGGGATTTGGAGAAGATATTTTTTATTTCTCAGCTGGCAGATCTTACTTTTTTTCCCCCCTTGCTTGTTCTTAAGGAGATAGAACCAGGACTTCCCTGGTGGGACAGTGGTTAAGACTCCACACTCCCAATGCGGGGGTCCCGGGTTTGATCCCTGCTCAGGGAACTAGATCCCACATGCATGCTGCAACTGAGAGTTCACACGTCACAGCTAAGGAGCCCGCGTGCCACAACTAAGGAGCCAGTGAACCACAACTAAGGAGATAGAACCAAGCAGCAGCAGGTGAACTGCTTGCATTTAGGGATCTCAAAGGTTAATGGTGATAGAGGGAGATTATTGAAGGGAGAACGAATTTGCTCCTTTCTCAAATTAGGCATAGGTGAGCCACACTTACACTGAACTAGTGATGTGTGTGGTTGTCTTCTATTTCCTGTAGTAGGAGGAAACTAGCCTGCTCCCTGACCGCTGACAATGTGTTAACCAATCGAAGAATTTAGTTCTACTCCCAGGGTAGAGATGTGGGGGGTGAACTGGGGTGTGGTGATGAGATTATTATCAGTCTGATGTAGATATTTACAAATGTGAAAAGTACAGACTGTCCCAGGATGGGGCCATCCAAGACTAGGAGTGAGTTCTTTAGGGTTATCGAGCAAGAGGGATGAGAAATGGGAAATCTCATCAGTAGTTAACCTTGAGGTCTGTCCTAAAAGAGAAGATAAATCACTCTAAAATAATGATGTTCCAGCCTGGTAATATATAAAAAAAAAAAAAAATCACCAAGCACTCAAGAAAGTAAGCCACCGTGAGTGAGGGTTAGCAGAAGCAACTGCTCCAGTTATCAACTGCTGCAAAATAAACTACCCCTAATATTGGTAGCTTTAAAAAATAGCGATAATTTGTTCTGCTTACAATTTCTCAATTTGGGCAGGGCTCAGTTCAGTTGTTTGTTTCTGTTCCATGTAGTATGAGCAGGGTTGGCTCAACTTGGGGCTGGAGGATGCACTTTCAAGATACTGTACTCACATGCCTGACAACTTGGTGCTGGCTGTTGGCTGGAGATTCCGTCAGATCTGTGGGCTGGGGGCCTCAGTTCCTCTCCATAGGATGCTTGGATTTCTTTGCAGCATGGTGGTGGAGTTCTTAGAGTGAGCATCCTAAAGGAATCAGGGAGGAGCTGTACTGTCTTTTATGACCTAGCTTTGGAAATCACAATGTCACTTCTGCCATAGTCATAAACTTGCCCTGTGTCAAGGCATATTGTAAAGAGCAAATCTTGTTTTGGCCATCTTTGGAAAAATACAATATAACACAACAACAAACAAAAGATTCAGACCTGCAAGAATTTCAGATATTGGAATTGTCAAAATCAGACTACAAACTAGCCCTTTGTAAAATGTTTAAAGAAATAAAATATACAGTCACAAATGTAAGCAAGCAACAAGAGAGTATCAGGAATGAAAAAAGTGGATTTGAAAAATAAAAGATGAAACTTTTAGAGATTAAAAATATAATAAATGTAATTCCCACAATAAAAATTAAAACAGTGGATTAGACATAGCTGAAGACAGAACTTTTGAACTGAAAGATTTATCAGAGGAAATTACACAACACAAAGAGACAAAGAGATGGATATGTGAAGGAGAGATTAAGATACATCAAATATCTGATAAAAGACCAAAAAGCAGAAAATAGAATGGAGGAACAGCAATCTTTGAAGAAATGATGGCTGAGAATTTTCCAGAACTGATGAAAAACATGAATCCACAGTTCCAAGAAGCAAGTATATCCTAAACAAGATAAATAAAAATAAATTCATGCCTAAATACATCAAAACGAAATTGCAAACCATTGAAGACAACCAGATCTACTATTTATCTCTGCATCCTCCAGAGTATAGCATGGACTAGGTGCCCCACAAATTCTTATTGAATAAAATGGGTGGGCATACCAGCTCGAGATCACAGACGATTTAAAGGCAAGGAGGTAGAAACAACTATAGAGGAGAAAAGCATTTCTTCTTAACTACCTGCAACACAGAACTAGGATTGGTAGAAAGTGACGTTGAAAATGACAGTGCGGTGGGGGGCAGAGGCTAGGTGGGGAAACTTGAGCTCCTGGCAGAACAGGCAGAACACAACAGGCTGCTCAACAGTAGCTAGGGAAGGTTCTTAACTGAAGTTCCCAGACGGTCCTTCTGTGGGTGACCACCCACTTCCTGCTGAGAGTGAACGGGGCTTTAATATTAGCTCAGAGAACAGCTGCTGGGGTCAGAGTCCTCTCATTGGTTCTGACTGGGTCACCTGATGATCCGTAAGGCAATCACTGGGCTTAGAAAATAAGACACTCTGGTTGGTCAGTTCCGAGGGCTATCCCTATTCGTGGAGCCCCAGGTAGAGTGGGCTACATACAAAGCACAAAGCATATCTGAAGCAGGAGACTAGGCACCGATGCTTCCCAAGAGAAGACTGCAGGTCACCAGGAAAAGGGTGAATGAACTCTGGATGACAGAAAAACTGAGCTCATGAGTAATTCTGATGGTTCCGGAAGAGAATACATAAGAAGAACTTAGAAAAGGGATTGGCATGTGGAAACAGCTCATAACTGCTGTCTGTCCGTTGTTGTCATTTCAACTATTCAGTGGCTTCGTATCACCCATAGGATAAAGTACAAACGCCATAAGATGACCTTCGTGATATATCTTTGCCCATCTCGCCAGCCTCAATTCCTACCTCTCCCTGCCTTGACAGTTATTCTCCAGCGACAATTTTAAGAAAATCCCTCCGCACACTGTGTTCCTGCGGTCCCCTATGTCTTGATGCCCTGCACAGCTACTTAGCCTTTAATATTGGGACTCAGTGACCACTTAACATGCAGAAGACACTCCCACCACCACCACCAAGTTATTATCTCCAGCACAGACTCGTCCCCTGAGCTCCCAATACACAACCAATCTTCTGGTAGATTGGTTCTTCTCAAACGAGGCGGTACCGCCCCCTGGTGGGAGTTTTGGGAATTTACGCAAACGTTTTTGGTTACCGCGTAGACGGAGGGCGCTACAGACATTTAAGAGGCCAGCGTCAAGGCATGCTGCTGGATACTGCGTCCGCGTCCTGCACAACTTGAAAACATCGTTAAAGGCATTCATATGGGTAAAAAGATAAGTTTATAATTATCTGAGATTAATATAAATACGCATGCATGAAAAATTTTGGTATGGTTTAAAATATACGAACTTCTTTTCTGAAATGAAACTATACAGTAAATAGAGTGACAATTATAATTTATTTGTTCGGAACCGTACCAAGCATTGTTAACCATATCAGAAAATTATAATTCCAACCATAATGCCATCTATGAGATATAATGTAAAAAATTAATGATATATAACACACATAAAGAAATGTGCCCATATCACAAGTATTCAGTGTGATAAATTTTCAGAAAATGACAACACCTGTGTAACTAGCACCCAGGTCAAGAAGCAACACTATCAGTCTCGTAAAAACCCTCCTTGTGTCCCTTTCCAATCACTGTCTCCCTCTCCCCCAAAGGTAACCACTCTTGCCACAAATCAGTTTTGACTGTTTTTAACTTTAAAGAGATGAAATCATACAGTATGTTCTCTTTTGGGTCTGTTTTAATTCAACACTGTGTTTGTGAGATTCATCCATGTTGTTGCTCTAGATAGTCTTCATTTCCCCTATGATCTCCTTTCTTAACCCAACTTGAGCCAATCTGATTTGATCTGTCTGAAATTTGGAATAAAGGCACTGCATTTCAGAGTCAGGCAAGGGTGTGGTGCCCTAGAACTGGGGCAGTCAATTCCTGGACAAGCAATAATTATGGACAAAGAAGGAAGCTAGGTATCTACAAGGAGAGAATGGAGGAAATCTGCTGAGGGATGTAGACAAAAGATGATGTGACCGGACTTCCCTGGTGGCGCAGTGGTTAAGAATCTGCCTGCCAATGCAGGGGACACGGATTCGAGCCCTGGTCTGGGAAGATCCCACATGCCGCGGAGCGACTAAGCCTGTGAGCCACAACTACTGAGCCTGCGCGTCTGGAGCCTGTGCTCCACAACAAGAGAGGCCGCGACGGTGAGAGGCCCACGCACCGCGATGAAGAGTGGCCCCCACTCTCCGCAACTGGAGGAAGCCCCCGCACAGAAACGAAGACCCAACACAGCCAAAAATAAATATAAATAAATAAATAAATTTATTTTTTTAAAAAAAGATGATGTGACCAATGAAAGATAAAAAGAACTGGATAGATTTGCACAACCCATGAGACCCAGTTGTACTTCTGATTCTTTTCTTCTATGATATTGTCATGCACCTTTACAGTGCACTTTTTAAAATCAACTTTTATTTTGATGTGATATCAGGCCTACAGAAAAGTTCTAAGAAGGATACAAAGCATTTCAATACAGTTCACCCTCATTCCCCAAATGTCAACATTTTACCTTCGTTTTATCCTTTTCTATCTCTCTGTATAAACACACATTATTTTTCTCAGTTGTTTGAGAGTAAATTGAAGACACAATAACCTTTTACCCTAAACGATTAAGTGCACATTTCCTAAGAACTAGGCATTCTCTTACCCAACCATAGTGTAATAGAATTAACATTGACACAATATTGTTATCTAATCTACAGTTCTTACTCAGTTTTGTCAATTGTCCCCATAATACCCTTTATAGAAAATACGTGTTGCCCTCAGTTGCCATGTCTCTTTAGTCTCCTTTAAGCTGGAACAATTCAGTCTTCTTTTGTGTTGTATGACCCTGACATATATGAAGATTACAGGACAGCTATTTTGTAGAATATCCTTCAATTTCAATATGTCTCCCTCATGGTTAGATTCAGGTTATGCACTTTAGTCAGGAATATCATTGACATACAGTTGTATCCTCAATATTTCATATCAGCAGGCCCATGATGTCAATTTCTTACGTGCCTGGTAATGTTAACTTTGATCATTTGGTAAAGTGGCATCTGTCAGATTTCCTCCGTTGTGAAATTACTATTTTTCCCTTAGTAAGTAATAAAGTAAATGCCTTTTAGCTCTACTAATTTGAGTGAGTTTCTTCCCCTTGTAAACTGTTCATTTCTGTATCAGTTTACTAAGGACCCCATTCAAACTGGCTTAAGGGCGAGGGTAATTTATGGTTGCAACTAACTAACTGAAGACACCATTCAGATTTACCTAAGGGAAAAGGGGAATGTATAGTCCAGGAGTGGCTCTGACTTTGGGTATAGCTGGATCCAGGGGCTTAGCATAATTAGGAACTTGTCTTATTCAATGATATCTATATAAATTAAGAGGGACTCGATTCTGGGCAGACAGAAGCAATAGATATGTTACATTGATTCAAACAGTAGCAAAGAGGAAGTAAAAAGTGCGTGAAGAGACCCAACCACAGCCTGGGGGTTCCTTTGGTGAGCCTTACCCAAGTGGTTTATGTGGTTCTGAGCAACCCAGGACCTGGATTATCCACATATTTTGTTCCCTGGCCATAATGATTGGTTCAGGGATGGACGTAAGACCCAAGCTGGGCTGACGAAAGACAGCCCCAAGACCTTCCAGAGCTATTGACAAAAGATGTACTCTGGCTCCTGAGCTTGTGGAATGCCAGCCTAGAACTGCAAGTGGTCACCTTTGTCTCCCAAATGAAGGGTCTACCTGAGAATGAAGTCAACACAGAGAACAGCAAAGCCAAGAGATACAGATAGGCCCCTCGTAGCTTTGTTTCAACAAATTCACATTTTCTCCTTAGCCAAAGTGGAAACAGAACGTTGTAGGTTTCTCCTCCTCCGTCTCCTTCTCCTTCTCCCCTTCCTTCTTCTTCTTCCTCCTCCTCCTTTCTTCTTCTTCTTCTTCTTCTTCTTCTTCTTCTTCTTCTTCTTCTTCTTCTTCTTCTTCTTCTTCTTCTTCTTCTTCTTCTTCTTCTTCTTCTTCTTCTTCTTCTTCTTCTTCTTCTTCTTCTTCTTCTTCTTCTTCCTCTTCCCCCTCCTCCTCCTCCTCCTCCTCTTCTTCTTCTTCTTCTTCTCTCTCTTTTTTTGGGGTGGGTGGGTGGGTGTGGGCCACGCGGCTTGGCTTGTGGGATCTTAGTTCTCTGACCAGGGATTGAACCTGCGCCCTCAGCAGTGAAAGCGTGGAGTCCTAACCACTGGGCCGCCAGGGAATACCCTGTAGTCTTCTTCTTTGAACAGGAAAAATACACAATTAGAAAAATTCTATTCTTAGGAATGGAATCTTTTTTTAATTAAAGGGAAATCAATTGGATGCCAATGTATTTGTGTATTCAAGTGCTGTGGTATAAAAACTTATTTTAGCCTATGTTGATAAAAAAATAATATGTGGGCAAGCATTTGTGGGTTTTTAAAAAATATTTATTTATTTATTTGGCTGTGCCAGGTCTTAGTAGCGGCACGCGGGATCTTCGTTGTGGCATGCAAACTCTTAGTTGTGGCCTGTGGGATCTAGTTCCCTGACCAGGGATCGAACCCAGGCCCCCTGCATTGGGAGCACAGAGTCTTAGCCACTGGACCACCAGGGAAGTCCCTGGAAAAGCATTTGAACTAAACAGTTTTGACAATATGATTAATAAAATAGAACTGGGGGCCTAAAGAAAGATTATTCCTAACTATACTCTGTTCTCCATGGAAATAGACAGCTTCTCAGTTATCTTTTCCTGATTTTCAATACAAAAAAATAAGAGACTAATAAGAACCTGCTGTATAAAAAAATAAAAAATAAATAAAACTTAAAAATTAAAAAAAGTAAGAATTCTCTTGCTGGGCTGCTTTATTATAGTGCCTTTTTAAAAATAAATTTATCTATTTTATTATTTATTTATTATTTTTGGCTGTGTTGGGTCTTTGTTGCTGCACGTGCACTTTCTCTAGTTGCGGCGAACGGGGCTACTCTTCGTTGCGGTGTGTGGGCTTCTCACTGCGGTGGATTCTCTCGTTGTGGAGCACAGGCTCTAGGTGCGTGGGCTTCAGTAGTTGTGGCTCACGGGCTCTAGAGCGCAGGCTCAGTAGTTGTGGCGCACGGGCTTAGTTGCTCCGCGGCATGTGGGATCATCCTGGACCAGGGCTTGAACCCATGTCTCCTGCATTGGGGGGCGGATTCTCAACCACTGCACCACCAGGGAAGCCCCTATGGTGACTGTTTTTTTTTTTTTAATTTATTTATTTATTTTTGGCTGTGTTGGGTCTTCGTTTCTGTGCAAGGGCTTTCTCTAGTTGTGGCAAGCGGGGGCCGCTCTTCATCGCGGTGCGCGGACCTCTCACTATCGCAGCCTCTCTTGTTGCGGAGCACAGGCTCCAGACGCGCAGGCTCAGTAGCTGTGGCTCACGGGCCTAGTTGCTCCGCGGCATGTGGGATCTTCCCAGACCACGGCTCGAACCCGTGTCCCCTGCATTGGCAGGCAGATTCTCAACCACTGCGCCACCAGGGAGGCCCGGTGCCTGTTTTTAAAGTCACTTTTGTTGAGGTATAATTTATGTACCATAAAATGCATCCATCTTAAGTGTAGAGTTCAGTGAGTTCTGACAAATCTATACATTCATATAACTACCACCACAATCATCATATAGAACATTTCTATCACCCCCTCAAAAATTTCCTCATACTCTTTTTTAGTCAGTTCCTTCCCATGGCCCCAGGCAACCACTAATCTGGCTCTGTCACTGTAGATTAGCTTTGCCTGTTCTAGAATTTCTATAAGCGAAATCACATAGCATGTATTATTTTGTGTCCAGCTTGTTTCAATAAAGGCTGTTTATTTTCTATAGAGTCTATTTATGTTTACATGTGTGTCATAGTTTATACATCGTGTTGTAGATAATTATGGAAAAGCATAAACCAAGCTATTTCAGATGTAGTTGAACGCAAAATGAACTGAGTTTTTAACATGTCTTTTCCCACTTCTGAAATGTTTACTTTAAAAAGCATAAAAACCCTCAGACTAGCTTTTCATTATTGAGATGTCTTTTACAATTCACTGTGTCCCTATGGAGAACTCTAAATCCAATCCCAGGAGGAGGTTTGTTTATACTTTGACACCGGGTTGAACCATCTTCTGTCACTTACATACACCCTTCCACTTCCCTTTCTGAAAAAGTCCAGTCCCTTTGTGTCCAATGGAGATCACTTAACAAGCTCAGCCTAGGCTGGAATAAAAAGGACAACTGGGATATTATGTCTTGCAGGTGTAGGAAAAGGCTGTCTCACACCAGCTGTCCCCTCATCTCAAAGGGTAGAACATCAGGTTCCATAGGGTCCAAATCTCCTGCCACCTGATCATAGATTCCTCTTGCATCCTCATACCTGTCTTCAGGCCAGTAGAGGTCACAGGAGCCCTGACAAGCAAAAGTGGAGTTAGAACCATAGAGAGATGCTCTGTGGGTCATCACTGAAGCTCTGGGGGATACACCCTCCTGCTCTACTTCATAGAAAAACATGTTTTAGTTTCTAATTATGGTGGAAATTCCAACATAAACAAAGAGGAGAGTGATTATTATGTACCCCCGTAAGCCCATCACTTAGTTTCAACAATATCAACCTTTGGTCAGTCTTTATTTATCTATATCTCTAGCTTCTTATCCCCCACCCTCCCAACTGGATTATTTTTAAGCAAGTCCAAGATATCTTGTGATTTACTCTCAAAAAAGTAATTTAAATGTCAGACGTGTGAAACTTTTAGTTAGCCCACGATATCAGCTATGGGAATTGTGGAATGTGAGTCTTGATTCTGTCAATCTTGTGAATGTCCAAAACATTCCCTCATCAAAATAGAAGAGTTAAAAGACCATGTAGGGTGGTCGCTACTGGGGATGAGCTTTCCCTAGATTTGGGAGAAAATGGTTGTTTTTGATCAGCAAACTTTAGAGCAGACTTGCCCACGGGCCAAATATGGCCCACTGCATTTTTTTATTGCCTAAGAAGAGTTTTACATTTTTTAGTTGCTGGGAAAATATCAAAAAAAGAATGATACTTGTGACATGTGAAAATTATATTAATTTCAAATTTCAGTGCCCAAAAATAAAGTTTTATTGGAACTTAGCCACAATTGTTTGTTTATCTATTGCCTATGGCTGTTTTTATGGCAGAGTGAGTAGTTTCTAGAAAGACACTATATCCTGCAAAGCCCAGAATATTTACGATCTGGCCCTTTTCAGAAAGTGTGCAGACTGCGTCTGTGCTTTAGAGGGCACGTGTGGTTCAGCACCATGGACAGCATTATGCACTTTATTTCCACCTTTGTGGGGAGAACAGTTCCCCATCTGGACAAAGTTACAGAGGGAAATCTTTGGCCCACTGTAGCCAGAGCATTAGTCAAGGCCACACAGAAAGTAGGGGTTCTGCCCCACCTCCCTTACTGTGAGGCAGTAGGTGGGGCTTAGTTGGTGGCCAAGGTCCCTGTCTGCTGCTTTTGCCTGCCCAGCCACAATCTTTACTTCCCTCTGTGCTCTCCATCCCTCTTCCACTCTCAGCCCAGTGGATTGAGTGGGGCTGGCCCCTACTCCCTGATGCCATGGGTGGGCACTGATTCAGACTTGTCCAATTAGCATATTCTACTCCCCACTTCAGTGGTTCAGCAATGAGTATCAGCCAAACTAAACCAATAAGTGTCTGCGTTGGGGCTTTGGAGCTATTGAAAAAGAGGCACTCCCTTTATTTGAAGGTTTCTAATCTAATAGGATACAAACCTGAATTTGCTAGGGACACCTTTAGAGAGGAAATTCTGGGTGGGCCTGAAGACATTTCTATCCCTTGACTTTTCCATTGAGTGGGCCAAAAAATTATTTCTCTGTATCTCTCTGCTTAACCAGTATAGTGGAGATGGCTAATTATCCAACCAACTACATACCTTCCTTCTTCCACAGTAACAGAATTGTAGTAGGGGATATAGCTGCCAAATAGGCTGCATTTCTCAGACTCCTTTGCAGTTCGGTGTGACCATGTCCATATTCTCACCAGTGGGATAAGAGCAGAATGCACCGTTTCTGGGCCTGTACCGTAAGTCAGGGTTGTGCCTCTACCATGCTCTCTTTTTCCCTTTCCCACCGGTTGAAACCCCCGGGGAACTGTCCCATCCATGTAAACTTGGTCAACTTACTAGAGGATAGCAGAAGAACACAACAGAAAGAACTTGGGCTCCAGAATAACCACATGCAGCAGGGCCACTCACCTCTGACTGCTATGTGAGAAAGAAATAGACTGTCTTGTTTAGGCCACTGGATTATGGCTAAGGCCTCTTTGCTACAGCAGCTAGCTTACCCTAATTAATAAAAGCAGTAGGAGGTGGGTTTCCAGCACTAGCCAAGAAATATTTCTGCTGATACAAATCTCCTCACCATCGGTACTTCATCGTAGAGGGGTCCCCAGGCCCCAGACGGGGCGTACAGTCTTTCCACCTCATCATACACGTGCCCAGGAAAAGTCATATTCTCCTCCTCAAGACCTGTGAGACCTGGAAGGGAGAGGTGATCAGGGCACCAGGTCCAGATGTCAGGGGTACCTATGGGGAGGGGGTTTCCACTGTGCTCACCACTCACCTCGGGGATAAGACACCTCCTCCAGCGTGGGGGGCAGCTGGGGACTGAAGTCCCTCATGGAGTGGTAATATGGCTCTACATCTGTTGTGCTAACCTGTCAATGCCCCCCCCGCAAAAAACAACAGATAAAGTCTTTTCCATACTTTGACTCCATCATTCCTGGAAAGGGCAATGATTAACGTGAAGCTGACAGTGGAATTTTAGTCACTGTCAATTCCCTGTCGGGGGTGGGGTGTCAGGACCACCCTCACTCACCATGGAGCTTCGGGTGTCACGGTCTCCAGTCCACTGGCTCTCCTCGTATTCATTCCTGACTCGGTCTTCCTCCGACCTTCCAGGATGGAGGCATGGGGGCAGCTGGGTGTTGACCCTCTGACAGCTGTCTCCCTCAATCCTCCTCCCCAGAGTCTTCCTTACAGAAAAATATCCCCACTTACCCTGCCTCTGTCTTCTCTGAGATGCCTGAGGGAAGTAGGAAAAAAGGGGTCAGAAACATGCTCCTCGAGCCCACTTGGCCCTGGGATGCCTTCATATGCAGCCAACCCAGGGCTCCCATCACCCTTGGGCCTCCGTCCCGGCAGGGGAAAGGTCCCTCCTCACCCTCAGCAAGACGCTTCAGTCTCCGCTGCCAGAGGAATCCCCCGACACAGGAGGCGTTAGAAAGCAGCAGAAGACCCCCAACAGCAAACAGCACCGGCAGCAGGGGCAGCTTTGAGGGTCCTGTGGGGACAATTGGTTTTAGACTTCAACTGGGGTTCTCTGAAAAAGCCTGTCCCTGACCAAGCAAAGTCCTCCTCCTAGGTCAGGAAATCAGATGGGCAGGGGTTTCCATGTCCACTCCTTTTGCCACCCCAGGGAAGGTGGCTCCTTTCTCAAATCAGGCCATTAGCACTGGGTCCTACCTTTGCCCAAGCCCTTTGTATGGACTCAAGCAGGAACTTCAGCTCTTTAGCTGGGCATTCAAGACCTTCTGTGATCTGGCCTCTTCCCATGTCTCCACTCTTGCTCACAGACTATTGACCCTCCAGCCACACAAAACTAACCACTGGCTGTTTCCAGAATCACTGAGACAAACCCACACTTCTAAGCTTTCGAATAGTCAAGTGTCTGTCTTTAAATGTCCTTTCATCTCAAGCAAACTTCTACTCTCCCTTCAAACTCCATCTCAAATGACTTCCTCTTTGCACAAACTTCCATCCCAGACAATATCAGAGTCCTCTGCTATATCCCTGAGGACAGGACTAAGTCTCTCTCAGTAGACATCTGCTTAGCGCTCATTTCCCCAACTTCTGCTAACAGGACCCATTTTCCTTTGACGGTGGTTACTCCCTGCTCTCAGCCTGGATGGCTCCCCAGGACTCTGTGGAGGACACATGGCCTGACATTGCCAATAAGAGCACCCATTCCTCTTCCCACGGCAATCAGTTCAGAGACTGGCATTTGACCTAAGGTGGATTTTTGCAAGAACATCTAGGACACTCTTCTGCTAGCTGCTAAGAAGTGAAATAAAAGCTGAAGGTGTGGGAGGACTTCTTTGCCTTCTTAAGAGAAGAACCTGAGAAGGAAGTCATCAGAGTGGAAGGCAAAGTTGAGAGAGAGAGTGAGAAACTGATCCTTGGTGAAAATTTTGAGCACCTGAATCCAGGCACACTAAGAGGTTTCAATTTCATGAGCCAAGCCATTCTTTTTATTGTCAACAACAGCTGAATTTCTGTCACTTGCAACCTTCTCAGACTCTAAAGGGGATTATTTGCAAAATGATCATAATTGTCTCCCTATATGCATACCCTTGAGATTTTCCCTTCCACACTGTCTCTGAATTGAGCCATGTCACTTGCTTCAGCCAATGAGACAGCATCAGAAGCTTGAAAAGTGCCTGTAAATTGGAACTTGCCCTCTCCTGCTGCTCTTGGGATTCCAGTGACTACCTCCATGCGAACAAGCCAAGGAGGCACATGCGGCCCACTTACCTCCATTGTCCCAACCAAGAGCCAGATTGTCAGACGTGTGAGGAGGGGCCCCCCTAGACCAACCAGTCCCAGCAGAGCTGCTACATGACTATAGCCCAGACCAGAACTGTTCAGCCACTCATAGAATCACAAGAAATAATGTTTGTTGCTGTAAGTGCGCGTATTTGGGATGGTTTGTTACGCAGCAAAAGCCAACTGACACAGGCTCTGCACAGGGCATGGAATCAGCTAGTTTTTCGTTTTGCTTTGTTTTTCAGAATTAAACTGAATTAGGAAGAGAGAAAATTTATCACATCCAGGTAAGGGGAAGAGCTAAGGATATGAGTGAGGGCCTACAGGGCAGAGCTAAGTCTTAAAGGGCTGTGGCCACAAGGAAGAGGAGGTGGGGTTAGAGACCAGAAAGTTTTTTCCAGGAAAGAGAGGGTGTTTGGGGATTGAGGACTTGCCTGCAGGCTGCTCTGTAGGCAGCTGGTAGTCAGGTTCTCCAGAAGGTTGGTCTAGACCTGGGAGGTGGATATAGAGAATGCAAATTAACACCATTAATCTGAGATAAGCCTTAAATATTTCTCAGCCTCCTATTAAGCTTTGCAGCCCATTTTGAGACTCATGGGAACTAATTTATGACTTCTTAGGAATATTTCAAAGAGAACTGGAAATTGCTGATGATAATGACAATACTATTAATAGCCATTCTAACACTAATGCTAATAATAATAATGCTAATAATAAAAAAATAATAAATTATTGATGAGTGCTTTATGGTGTGGAAGGTCCTTTTAACCTGAATTGTCAATTTTAGGGATTAATCAAAAAAGATGCTGGGTTCTCAGAATGCCTTAATAGAGGTATAAGTTCTAGAGCAACGGATGTAAGTATAGTACTACTTTATGCTTTAGTGCTTAAAGGGAAAACTGGAATGGAGGTGGGGGAAAGGGGAGGGAAGATTGTAGGGATGGGAAAGAGTCCTTACTTCCATGAGGAAAAAGGCTGCTCTGTCAGGAAGGGAAAGACAGAAAAAGGGAGCTTTCATGGGGCAAAGTAAACAGAAGGTGAGCAGGGGGCATTTCTTTAAATTAGCATCTACATAGCGCTTACTTTGTACAGGGCCCTGTTCTAAGAGTTTTAGATATATTTTATTTAATCCTCACAACTGTCTAAGATAGACCTTATTTTCAGAAACTGAGATACAGAGGCTGGAGATACACCTTATCTTTAGAGCCTGAGGCTCAAAGATCATACTGAGTCTTGAGTGACTTGCCTAAGGTCTCACATCTAGGAAGTTGCAGAGCTGGGACTTGAACCCAGGTTTGTCTGAACCATGCTCTGTGTGGTTAGCCACGACACTGTAGTGTCTACCAGAGTCAAAATGTTCTCAGTCATATAAGAATTTATCCGTGTCATCAAGTTGCTGAATTTATTGACATAAAGTTGTTTGTAATACTTCCTAATTCCCTTTAATGTCTGTAGGATCCGTGGTAATGTCCCTTTTCATTCCTGATATTGGTTAAGTGGTGTCTTCTCTCTTTTTTGCCTTGATTAGCTTTATAAACATTACTGATCTTTTCAACAAATCAGCTTTTGGTTTCATTGATTTTTCTTTATTGTTTTTTGATTTTCTAGTTCATCAATTTCTGCTCTTTATTATTTCCTTCCTTCCGTCTACTTAGGATTTGGGTTTAATTTGTCTTTCTTCTTCTAGTTTCTTAAGATGGAAACTTAGACAATTTGAAGACTTTTTAAAAAAAATCTAATATGAGCACTTAATGCTATAAATTTCTTGCTAAGCAGTGCTTTAGCTGCACCCCACAATTTTCATGTTTTCATTTTAATTCAATTCAAATTCTCTTATAATTTCCCTTGTGTGATCAATCACATTCCAACAGTAGAGTCTAGTGGCAAAAACTAGTCTTTGGAGTTCATCTGCCTGAGTTTAAATCTCATCTGTAGTTCCTTCTACCTGTGTGAGCTTTGACAGTTTAACCTCTCTGGGCCTCAGTTTCTCCATCTGCAAAAAGGGAATAATAGTATTGACTTCACTATACCACCCTATAAGTTCTCTGAGGAATTTTGCAACCTGCCCAAGAATGTCCCTTCCCACCTGGAGTGGTGACTGAGATCTGGGACCCTTTGTCAGCTAGTCCGCTGTCGCCCAGGGCATTGCTGGCCAGCAACCAGAGCCTGTACCGTGTAGAAGGCTGCAGCCCAGTCAGTGTGAAGGTGGTGGCCTGGGGTGGTAGGACATTCATGTAGAGGAACCCTGGAGTCCCCAGAGCCTCATACCTGCATGAAAGGGAGAGCAGTCATTCAGGGAGGTGCCCCCGTCCTATTGGCTACCACCCCTTCCTGCCATGACAGGGACCCACCTGATTTGGAAACTTTGTGGCAAGCCCCCATCAAAGCCAGGCTTCCACTCCAGCCCCACCGAGTATGGGGTCATGCTCACGACCTTCAATCCCAATGGCGGATCAGGGCGGCCTTTGAGGTAAAGGATGGGGGACATAGTCAGAGGATACAGAAGGATTCTGAAAGATTCCTTCCAGATTCCTTAAGCATGATTTTAAATATACAGTCGATTCTCATTATTCATGGTGGTCATGTTCTCTAGAGTCACTGCGAACCCTCAACGAGCAAATACCAAACCATTGCTTCTAGGGGAAATGCAGGCTTAGATTCCCATGAGCCTCTAGTCACATTTTCATCAACCAATTAACACATGATCTTGTATTATGCATGTTTCTGCTTAAAGACATCTTAGTCAATATGTCTTGTTGATTCATTAACATTGAACTCACAGCCAGTGGTGCTGTAACTCACACCTGAACGAAGCTTATCCAACACAAGTATTTTCTCCAAAAGGCACACCACAGACTTCTTGAGCTTAGGAACACCAGACGGCACTTTAGTGCTGTGCTTGGGGGCCATTTTATTTAGCAAAATCACTAACAAAAAGCACGAAGCTGCAAAACATGAGAGCTGTAAGAAAGCAGAGTGTCGCCTTGCTCCACCTCAGTGGAGAATGTACTCATTGGGTGACTCAAATGTTTCACCCGCTCTGTACAGTCGCCTGACTGTCTGAGAGAGCAGCATGAGTATTGATTTGAGGGTTATGAATACATTTTAGCCAGCAGGCAAATTTGCAAATACAGACTCCACAAGTAAGGAGGATTGACTGTATAATATATGTTTCTTGTGGTGGATTTTTGTGCCTGTCTCATATCCATTCCCCTCATTTCTTCTGGTTGCAGAACCCTGAATATCCACTGGAGAACCACTCGCCCACAGCCTCAGGCCACGTGCTTCTGATGGAAGTGACTCCACTCCTTGTAGGATGGACGTGTGACTAGGCCTCGCCAACAGGAGCAACAATCAAATCAGGTTGTCTTCCCCTCACCACCTGATTGGATCAGGGATGGGCTGGGAGCCAAGTGGAACCGATGGATCTTAATTCTCATACTTTCACACCACTGTTAGGAAGCCTTACTTTATTGTAAAGCTTCTCATAGTGGTTGTTAGATGTCTAACAGACATCTCACAATAAAGCCAACACAGAAAAGCGGTCCTGAGAGATGGGGAGTTCCTGATGACAGCTGAACCTAGATCCAGTGACTCCTGAAAATCTACTTTTCAGTTACTTGGGCCAATAAGAAACCCCCTCCATTTTTTCCTTTGTTGTGGGTTTCCCTAAAAATCCAGTCTCCATTGGGATTTTCGGGGCACGCAAAAACTCCATCCTCATTCATAAACACTTCTCAGGTCTCAGCAACACTGCCATTCTGAGAGCAACCAGAGACTTGGGGATTGACCTAGGGGAGCACCCTCCCAACACCCTCACAGCCCCCTCCCACCATACTGATGCTGACGAGTTGAATATCGGTGTGGTCCGAGCCGAGGGGGTTGGTGGCTGTGCACGTGAAGAGGGCATAATCCTGGGCTGCAGACACGTTGGCAATGGTCAGGAGGCTGCTGTGGACACCACTCTGGTGGTATGTGTGCTCTGTGTACCTGGAGAGGAGGTGTGGCAGGGACTCAGGGAGGGTGATTGGGGCTGGGGGATCAAAGTTAGGGCTGGACTGCTACCTGGCTGGGCCTGGGCTCACCTGGGATCCTGGAGATCCAGAGGGACCCCGTTTTTGGTCCAAGTGAAGACGATATTGGGGACACCTCGGGCACGACAGTGGAGGGTGGCAGAACTAGTGCTGTCTCCAGCTGCAGCCACTTTAGTTAGAGGAGAGGGATGCTCCACGTGGGGGGCAACTAGAGGGGTTGGAGGTCAACATGAGGTGTATGGAAGGACACGATATGTGGATTTAGTGGCAGGCATTGAAGTTAGGGCTTTGGTTGTTACTCACATCTGACAACAAGACGGACCAGCCCTCTGGCTGGAGGTGCCACCCCATTGTCCACAATGCACTGGTAAGCACCAGCCTGGGTCAACTTGGCGTGGTGAATCCGAAGACGCCCTGTGGACCCCTTTGATATCTTCTCCATGTCATCCAGGCTCTGGTCCTCCTCCTCTTCTCCCTGGAGGCACAAGACTCAGGAGATGGTCCCCAAGTCTGGCCCCTGCTCCATTATCCTCCAAACTGGGTTCCCTCTGTAGCCTCATTCTCCCAGCCACAATCACCCTTCCTAGCAAAGAAAAAATTCCCCCTGTCATCCACCCATACACCCATCCATCCATTTATCCAACCATTCATGCATGGATCCATCCATTCATCCACCAACCCAGCCAACCACTCACCCAACCATTTATTCAACCATTCATGCTTGGAACCATCTACCCACCCATCCATCCATGTATTTAACCATACTATCCATCGATTCATTCATTTATCCATACATCCATCAACCTCCCATTCCATCCATTCATCCATTCACCCATTCATTCATCCAACCATCTGTCTTCCTTCTACCTGTCCATTCACCCTTCCATCTCTCAACCCATCCACCCCATCTATTTCCTCATAGACACACACACCAATAAATACATGCATCTGTTCATCAATGCATCTAGCTACCTATTTATCCATCTCTCCATCTCTCCATTGACCTGTGCACTCACCCATTCATCCATCCATCCGTTTACCCATTATCCTTCCACAGACATCTTTTCCACTGATGGTGTGTCTACCCATCCATCTACTCTCTAGTCTAATCTACTCATTTCTCTCATTCAATCACCTAACTGCCCATTTATTGATCCATTTATCCAGTCATTCACTTGTTCATTTGTCCATCTGTTCTTCCATCCACTCATTCATCCATCCACCTGTTCATCCACCCATCTACCTATCCATCCATATATCCACCCACCTGCCCACCCACTCACCTGGTTATCTATTCACTCATCCACCCATCCATCTGCCATTCAACAGTTAGTTCTTGGAGCATGCCCAGACAAGTACATAGTTATAGAGGGTCATGTAGATGTGACCCCTCCTCCCAAGGAACTCACAGTCAAGAAATCACATCCCCCCAGCCCCCTCCTTTTACCAAAGGTTGGATCCTCACCAGCCTCTCCCAGTTGAACATCTCAGGAAGGATGGGATTGGCGTCAACAGTGCAGACTATGTCCACAGAGCCCCCAATATTCACTTCAGTGGGGTCTTGGAGAGCTCGGATGATGGGAGCATCTAGGGAAGGGAGGAGCTTGGGGAAGGCACTTGGGCCCAGACAGGCCATGGTGGAAGAGGGCCCCAGGTGGGAGAGGCGTCTTAGAGGTGCCCGAGAAAGTTATGGGTGTGATAAAGTCTGCCTTTGGAGTAAAGTTCTCAAGGTTAATGAGGTTGTCCCCACCCTCTACTATACCACTGTAGTGACAAGAGTAGGTGCGGTGGACCTCCAGAATTGTGTGGCAGTGGGGCTTCCACAATGGGCTTGGCTTGCTGATGGGAGTAGGTGGGCAGAGATTCTACATAGGGTCTCTCTAGGGGGCAGGTTTCCCAAAGTGGACGTGGCTCCGTCACAGTGGGGGCTGCCAGAGTGGGAGGCTTCCAGGATGGGTGAAAATCCCCGGGTGGGTGGAGCTTCCACAACGAGGAGACTCCACAGTGGGCAAGATTCCCTGGATGGGTGTGGTTTCCATGGTGGGCGGGGCTTCCAATGCTCCCTATTTGCCTAGGGTGACGAGGGGGCTCACAGTGTACATCCAGCCTCACGAGAGCTTCAGCGGTGCCCTCTGAGTTCTGGCAGTGCAGCTGGTAGAGGCCATCGTCAGCGCGGGTCACGTTCCATAGCTGCAGAGCTCCACCAGACAGGATACGATGCCGGGGGCCGCCAGCTGGGGGAAGTAAAGGTTGAGGGGCCTGCCAGACCCTCCCGTCCTGGAGTCCCGGAGACCTGCTCTCCTCTTCATGTCCCTTCCCTGTACCTGGGCTGAGGCGGTAGCCGCGGAAGGTCCAGTTGAAGGCCTCCGGGGCAGGGTTGGCAGACACGGACACGGGCAGCAGTGCCTCGCCCTGCTCCACCGCGGTCACCACAAGCACCTGCTCACCCAGGAACTCTGGAGGGTCTGCGGAGGAGGCGCCGCTGGGAGTCAAGATTGTTAAGGTTCGGATCCGGGGAGGATTTGAGATCAGGTGCAGGCATGAAGTGTTAAAGTCGAGATCATGACTCGATTTTAAGGTTGTGGACAAGGTAGCAATTAAGTTCAGAGCTGAGATGGGGGTTAGGTTCAGGAGAAGCCAGAGTCAGCTTTAAGGATGGAAAGAGGGTTCGGGATGGGGGTGATGGTCAGGGGTAAGGATAGAGGACAAAAGGCAGGATGGGGGTTGGGCAGGATAGGAGCTGGTGCAGGGTCGGGTGTGAGGATAAAGGTCAGGAAAGTTTCAAGGTTTAGGATGGAAGTCAAAGACAGTATCAAGATGAAGACCCACGTAGTATAGGGTCAGGAGGGAATCAAGAGGGACGCCAGGCCTGCACACATACACAGCACGTTGAGGCGGTAGAACGCGCTCACGGTTTCCCGTAGCTCGGTGCTGTGGGCACGGCAGGTCACGCGGTGGCCGTGGTCGCGGGATGACATTCTCAGAAGGACGCTCCTAGCGGCGGCGGAGCCTTTGAATGGAGCACTCCGGGGCGTGGCGGCCACACCCTCCAGCCTGTGGACCGGGCAGGGAGTAGGACCAGAGCCAGAGTCTGGGTACTGGGCAGGGTACTGGACAGAACAGCAAGTAGGGCGGGGGCGGGATTCTAACTGTAAAGGAGCGTGACCAGAACCAGGGAGCGACGGGGCCACTCGCACTCTCACCTCTCCCCCTCCTTGTCCCACGACAAGTTGACCGGAGGGTTGCTGCTAACGCTGACGCACGTCAAGTTTAAGGCATCCCCCGGGCGCAGCGCCGACGCATTGGCCAGGATCGTCACATTAGTTGGGGGGACTTCGAGAACCGGTGGGAGGAGCGAGGCCCAGAGGTGAGGAGGAGGCCCGGCCTGCTTCCGCCCGGCAGTGACCCAGGCCCCGCCCAGCCCCGAGCGCGCCGGGGCTCTGCGGCACCCACCCCTCCCCCAGCCGTCCCCCATCCCCAAGCCGCCAGCCACGGTTCCGGCTCAGTTCCCCGCCGCGGCCAAGCCCTCCCCCGCAGCCCGGCCGTGCGCCTCCTCACACTGCACCACAAGCTGCGTGGACGCGCTGAGCTGGCCGGCTTTGCACGTGAACTTGGCCTGGTTGTCCGACGGACCGGTGATCAGTACCAGCTCTCGGGAGAAGGTGCTCCCGGACTTCTCCAGACTTCCCAGCTGCACCCGCCGTGGCTCCTGGGGCGGCCGCGGTTCGGTCACTGTGCGCGAGTCCTGAGGGCCGAGACTGACTGGGGGACCGCGGGTAGCCCTGCCATTCCCCGCGAGACGCCCCACTGGGTTGGCTGCCAGCCCAGATAAAGCTTTTGTGTGATGAGGAAAAGGCGCCCCCTTCCGGGGGCACCAGCTAGGGTAGAGGAATGGGGACCGGAACTGAGCACATCCTACCGGAATCTCTCCCGCCGACTGGGCCGCCGGAGCCCCGAGATTTTGCTGTCTGATTCCACCTCCAGTCCCACGCCTCACCACCCCCGCCCCCCGCCTCCTCTGCTCTCTGGAGGCATGCAGTTGTTGGTGCCCTCGGCCGACCCTCAGCCCCACTCCTCAAAATTCATTCCAGCTATGTTTACCAGACACCCTACGCCAGGAAACTCCCTTGGAATTCCCAAACCTTTCCCAGAATTCCTTCACTTTTGCCTATCCTTAGTTCTTTTTCTTAAACTCCCCACCTTCCTCAAAGATTTCCTTTGATCTTTCCCTTAATTCCATTGGCTGGTCGCAAATTTCTGAATCCTTCCTCAATATTCTCTTATTAACCTAATCTTTTACTAGAATCCTTTGTATTGCCCCAATTCGTGGCATTTCTCCAAAATTCCATCCAATTAAATGGAATTCGATTTCGTTCCTATAATGCCTAGTCTTTCCCCAGAATTTCCACTGGATTCCTAATTTCCCAAGAGTCTCCCAGAATTCTGCCAGAATTTTTAAATTTTAATGGAATTTCATTTTCTTACCCCCAAGTCCCAAGAATTCAATTTAATATTAATGGATTTTTCAAATGTGCTGGAGGATTACTAGTCTTTCCCCCCAAATTTCTAGGCTTTGCCCACCATTGTCTTTGTTTCTGGAATTCTTAGTCTTTCCCTAAAATTCCTGCCATTTCACCTGAACTCCAAGATTTCACCAGTATTTCCTTTAATTTTAATGAAATTAATTGCCTTTTCTCTAGAATTCCCAATCTGGATCCAGAATTCTTTCTTTTATTCTAGAATTCTCACTGTTTTCCCAGAACTTCCTCACTTTTCCTAAGGTCCCATTTAATTCTCATGGCGTTTGTCTTTTCCAATTCCCTGCCGAAACTCAAAATCTCCAGTATTTTTCAAGAAATTCAGGTTTCCCAAGATTTCCCAAGAGGAGGAGAGAAGGGGCTTCATCTTTCCCCCACATTCCCGGCCACCCCACAACCCTTGCTTGGCACCAACCTTGTACCAGGTGAGGGAAGGGTCTGGATTGCCTCCAATGGCCAAACATACCAGCCTCACCCGGGTCCCAGCCCGGAGACGCTGCCCCTCTGGGGGGCCCTCAATCCATAGCTTCTGGGCAGGATCTGTGGGGAGAGCCAGGAAGAGTGGCTTTTCTCTCCCGGCTGGGGCCTGAGGGTGGGCGTCTCTAAGGCACGGGGCACCCCCGGGTGAGGGTGGAGCCTCACATTTCACATTCAGGGTGAGTGACTTCTTGAAGGTCTCCTTGGTGAAGGCCTCACTAAAGGCCTCACACGTGAGGGTCAGACCATTGTCCTCCCGTCGCGCCAGGAATGTCAGGTTAGACATGGAGATGTGGCCACCATGCAGGCCCTGGCAGGGAGCGAGCTTCAGACTGGGGGAGTAGGGCACCCCCATCCATGGTACCAGTGACCTGGGTCCACCTCAGACCCCAGCAGGGACACAGAATCATCTCCACCCTCTCCTCTGTTAGACCCTGGAGGCCCTGGGCCCCAGTCCATGCTTGCTCCCCGGGCACCAAGGCATCCAAGCTGCCAGACCCCCTCCTCTCCCAGATCCAGGAGTTGTGCCCTCAGCTCCCTCCTCTCTCAGACCCAGGAGCCCGGCCCCTGCCTCACATCCATGACCGTCTCCTCTGTGGGCAGCAGCTGCCGCCAGCCCAGCCACCATCGCAGTAGGACCCTCGGGCGACTGGACTTGGTGATGCAGGAGAGTGTCACGTTCTTGTTCTCAGACTGGGATGCAGATCCCAGGATGGTAATGGCACTGGGGGGAACTGCAGGGATGATGGACAGAGGAGAGACATAAGCTGGGCCGCACGGCTCACAGATGAGCCCAGACAGAGAGGAGACTGGGGACAGATGATGAGGTCTTTGGCATCAGGCAGGCATGATTTGGGGACACAAACAGATGGTTCTCTGGGGCACAGACTGACAGATGGGCAGCTGGCACCAGGACTCACAGGTGACCTGCAGCGTGACCCCGCGTTCCTGGATCCCTGTAGATACGCTGTTGTAGGCCTCGCAGCTGAGCCTCGCCCCATGGTCTTCCGGCCGCACGATCATCACTAACGTGCTGCGGGCCACTGCCTGAGCGTGCTCTGTGCCCCAGGCTGTGGACACTGGCTGGCCGTTCTGGAGACAGGAACAGGCCTGGGCCAGCTCAGGGCCGGCTCCTGGCCCTCGCCCTTCCCCGCGTCTCCAGACCTGCCTCTGCCCTCACCTTCAGCCACTGCAGTGTGGCTAGCGGATTCCCCCCTCGGGCCATGCACAGCAGCTCCAAGTTCTGCCCTGCCCTCGCGTGCCCCTCGTCCAGGCCTGGCCACTCAATGACAGGGGGTCCTGGGGGGACTGGGGAACAGCAGTCACGGGCCTGGGGACCCCATCCATTCTTTCCAGGCCCCACAACCTGTCTCTGAACCCCTATGTTTCCCCCTTGAGAGTCTGAGCCTTCCATAATCCCGGTGCCCCCCGGGCCCCCCAATTCCTGCTCCCTATCCTTAGTGCCAACAGTTGACTCAGTTCCCCACTTACACAGAACATTCATGGTGATCGAAGCCTTGATAGGGGTGTCCAAAGCTGGGCTGGACCCCTCACAGACCAGTAACTGCCCGTTATCCGAGCTCTGGGGTGTCACCCTGGGGTGGGAAGTTGGGGTTCTAAAGTCAGAGTGATCATCTGAAATTTGGGAAGTCAAGGTGAAGAGGTGGGCATGCTGGGTCCCCACACCTGGCCTAAGTCTCTATGATGATTTCCTTTAGGATTTAGAGTTCCATGGAAGAGATTTCGGGGTCAACAGCGAGAACTGGGGTCGCAGAGGCCCACACCTGGCCAAAACCTTTGTACTTGATCCTCTGGAACTGGGATTCCATGAAGAAGTTTTAGAGTGTCAGGGTGAAGAATTGGGTCCCGGATGTTCCTACCTGACCCAAGTTTCCATGCTTGAATCCCTAGGATATGGGGTTTTCATGGAGAAATTTGGGGATCAGTCTGCGGGGAGGGCACTCCAATTTCCATACCTGGCTGTGGCCTCTGTGGTGAAGAGTTTCTCCTGGGATCCCTCATTCACATTAGCAGAGATGTCAGAAATTGTTTGTCCACCTTGGGGTAACAAGAAGGCTGAAGGGGCACCAGCTTTCCCCCAAGGTAGATCCTGGGGAGCACGGCCTGGAATTCCTCAGGGTGGACATACAACCCCTCCCTCCTGGTTCTGGGGAAAAACACTATGTCCATTCCCTCCACACATTCCAGCCTCCCTGAATCCTGGAGTCCTCACTCAGGGCTGAGTCCTGGCCTGGGCCTCTCCCCTCCTCTCTTTTTATCTTGGCTACGCCACCTGGCTTGCAGGGATCTTAGTTCCCTGACCAGAGATCAAACCCGTGCTCCCTGCAGTGGAAGTGCGGAGTCCTAACCACTGGACCACCAGGGAATTCCCTCTCCCCTCCCCTCCTTGCTGGGTTGCATTACCCACCCCCATCACCTCAGCTTCTCGTTGCTGCACCAGAAGGACACCCGTATCTCTATCTGGAGCCTCAGCCTCTCCCCTGAGTCCTGGCCTAGCAGTCCCGTGAACTCCTCGGTACCTTTCCTGGATGTCCCCTCCCATCCACTGGGTCCCACACTGGCCTCAGCATCTCCCCAAGCCTGTTCCTGCATCCCATCTCAGGAGGACCCTGGGCAGGGACACATCCCCTCCCCACTCCAGGGGCTTCACGCTGCCCCCATCAGTTCACCCACACTCACTCAGGAGGAAGGTGATGTCAGGTGCTGGCTTTGCATCCCCAGACACACAGCTGACCAAGTACTCCTGCCCAGCTACCCACGTGACCGTGCTCCCTGCCTCGGGGGTCAGCTGAAGCACCTTGGGGGGCACTGGTGAGAAAGGGTCTGGGATAAGCCAGAAGCACCCAGAAGGATATGAGGATTTGGGCTTTGTGTCTCATTGCTCAGGAAATGAGTTCTGCACCCTGGGTCTAAGGAAAGGGGTGGTGGGGAACTGGGGGCTTGGACTCCTGGACCCTGGAGCTGGCGAGGGTGGAAGTCCAGACTCATGGGTCCTGGAGGTCTCTCACCCGTACCCAGGATGGAGAGGATCACTCTAGGCGACACAAGCTCAGGGCCTGTTTCTGAGCGGCTGACCTGGCACTCATACCCTGCGTCGTCGCTGAGGTCACATGCTTCAATATGCAGGTGGAATTCACCTGCAGGGAGGACCCCAGGTCAGGGCCGCGGTCAGCCTCTGCTGGTGGCTCTGAATCTCAGGCTCTTGTCCCTTACCTTTCGTAGGGTCCCCTTGCAGGCGATACCGCGGGAAACTCGGGATCCTAGGATCGGGGCCTAGGAGCAGCCCGTCTTTGGCCCATTGGACTGTGCTGCCAGGGGCACTGACCCCACACCACAGCTCAGCGGCAGCTCCCTCCACCACCGTCAAGTTTTCAGGCAGAGCCCAGAAGCCTCGGGGGGCTGAGGCAGGGACTGGCACCTGGGCCAGGCCTGGGGACACAGAGGTGTCAGTAGGAGAGGGCAGAGGGTCTGCCTGGAGAATGTGGGTGGAAAACTAGGGCCACCTGGCTCTGGTCACCGGCCAGGATCCCACTCACCTGTCATCAGCAGCCCCATGAGGAGCAGCGGCGTCCTGATGGGAAGCCTCAGAGCCATCCCAGGTCCTCTGCCTGTGGCTCCCACAGTGACCACTGCCCGCCTCCTGCGTCTGCCTCTGTCTTTCTCTGGGTCCCTTTCCACGTCTCCGTCTCTTACTTTTCTCTTTGTTTCTCTTTTTCTTCTTCTCCTTCTCTGTTTTTCTCTCCTCCCAGGAGTCAGTCTCCCCTCCCCCACACTTTCTCTCTCTCTCTTCCTGCCCTAAGTCCCCTCTGATCTCCCTCCTCTATTCTCTCTATCGTGCTCTCCTGGTCTAAAGTTCCCTCTCTCTCTCTCTCTCAGTCTCTATCTCCTTCCCTGAAGTCAGTGTCTATTTTTCTTTCTTCTCCTGTGCCACCCCCACCCCTGGTCTCCTCTCACCACTCACAGCCCCTCAGGGAGGACCCACTGCTGAGTCGCGCAGGCCCCGGGAGCCCAGGAGAGCGAGGATGCGGTCAGTGGCAGAGCTGGGTCCAGTTCTCAGTCGAATCTCGTCCTCACACTGTTACCTCCCCCAGGCACCCTCCCGCATCTCCAGCTTCAGGCCTCTGCCCAACAGGCTCCTTCCGGCACAGCTGGAGCAAGAAATCCCCTGTCAGCGCATGCCAGGCACATTCCTCGGTGCCTCCCCAGCCCCCATGACCCCAAGGGCCGGGCTTGGGCCAGGGGTAAGGAGGAGCAGGTCAGACCCAGGAGGTCCCAGCTCAGCGTGGGGAGCTGAGAGCGGGACCCAGCGTGGGGGTAAGACTCTTCGGCTCTTCCTACCCTGGTACCTGACCTTCAAGTCCCTTCCTTCTTTGAGTAGACATCCCCCTCTCAGTGATGTCAGGGGTCTCTGCTGAGGAGTGTGCAAGAGTGTGTGAGAGGGACTGGGAGAGTGCCGATATCTGTGTGCACACATATGTGTGAAGTGCTTGTGAGTGTGTGAGCATGCTTGTGAGCCTGGGGAAAGTGAGAGTGAGCTGTGATCTGTGGAAGTTTGTGCAGTGTGTGAGTGTGTAGATGTCTAAGGTGTTAAGTGTGCCTGGCAATCTGAGTGGGCAGGAGTGAGAGGTAGGGTCCGAGGTCACAACCACTGAGCCCAGTGTGGGAACACTTTGGCAAGGGCCTTGTGAGTTCTAGTTCACGTAGCTTCCCTCTATCTCTTTCTGTCTCTTCTTGCCTTCTGGGTGTCTCGGTCTCTCTCCCTCCCTCAATCCATCTCAATTTATTTTCCTATCTTTCTCCATCGCTTTGAGACTCTCCCTCTCTGACTCAGTGTCTTTCTCCCCCTCTCTCTCTCCATTAGGTGGTTACATGTCAGCCAGCCTTTACCTCTGTCACTGTCTGTGCCTGTATGTTTCTGTTTTTCACTTTCTGTCTCTGTTCTCATCTCTATCTCTCCCCCACCCCATACTCTGTCTCTCACACACACCAGGAGCTCAATGAATATTTGTTCTCAGTAAGCCTTTGACTGTATGCCTTTCTTTCGTTTCTTCATTTCTGAGTCCTCCTGATTGTCACATCTTTGGATTTTATAACCATATGCTGCTTGGCCTGCCCTCCCCACTCCAGTGTGCGCATACACACCCACAGGGGATAAGCTTCTTCTGCCCGCTTATCTCCTGCAGGAATTGGAACTGCTCGTTTTCTCTCTCTCTCCCCACTATGACCCCCATCTGGTCCTCATCCAGAAACAAGATGAGGCATCTGGCCTGAGGCCCCACACCTCTATCCTTGATGCTTCCTCTGGTCTTTCTTCTTCCCTCCCACTACTGACTCCTTGCCCTCCTCCTACGTTCCCTCTCCCAACGCCCCCACGCCTCCTGGGGAATGGGCTGGATGCAGAGCTGGAGGTTCTCTCATAGGGCCGTCACCAGATGGTGTCCCTCGGGGCCAGGGCATAGAGCTGTCCATTGCTGGGACCTTTAATTAGCACAAACCTTCCACCCTCCACCTTGGATGTTTTCCTTCTCTGGATGCTCCTGGGACCTCAGCCTCTCCATCTTTCCATGCCTGTGGCCCCAGAGAGCCAGAAAGGGGAAGTGATGTCAGGTGTCTGGAAAAACAGCCTTACTACCTGACTTCTACCCCAAGACTCAGGAGTCCTAGACCCAAGCTCATCCTGTTTCAAAATCCAGGGGCTGGATCCCCAAAACAAAAGCCAAGAGTTCTAGAAGTCTGGGTCCCCAGGATCTACCCTCTCAGACTCAGGAGTCCAGGCCCCTTCTTCCCAAGGACCTGGGAGTTCAGGCCTCCAATCCTTCCCACCCCACCCCCCCATGCACACACAGGACTTAGGGCAGATGTTCACTGTCTGTTGATTTTCAAATCCTCCTGGGCCTGAGTGGGGGTGGGAGAGAGATTGGTGGTTAAATCCACTGACTCTAAGATTTAAGACCAGATTTTCTGACCCCAGGTCATCCTTTCCCAACTGCACTCTGCTGCAGGCAAGGGACCTAGTTGAGTCCCCAACTCCTCAGAAACTCGGAGTTCAGGCCATTAGCTTCTCAGTCCTCAGAGGTCTGAACCCCTAGTCTTAGAATCCTGGGGATCCATGCCCCTGCTATTTAGGGACACAAGAATCTGAGCTCAGGAACAACGGAGTGTGGAGCCCCAGTCCCTACAGGCTCAAGAATGTCAGACCCAGGGTCCCAGGCCCCCAGTCCCCGCTCTGTCGGCTCAGGGTCCCTCCCACCTGCCCGGCCAGCTGCGCAGCGCACCGCAGGCCGGCAGCGTGGGAACGCCCCAGCTGGGCGGCATGTAGCCGTCAGGACAAGCTGCGTGGTTCCCAGCCTCCCCGCCTGACTCAGCCCGGACACCGCCGCCTCCCAGCCGTCGCCCGGCAACCACGGCCGAGTGGGGCGAGGGGGTGGTCCCGGACCGCAGGGTCCTGGGAAAGGAGGGGCTGGGGGCCTGGATTCCTGGATCTTAGGACGTGCTATGGTTTGCAGCGGTAACAAGGCAGGCAGAGGGATATTTTGAGAAGGGGCTTGGAGTTGGGGAGAGCTGAACCCCCCACTTCTCGGGGGGGGGAGTCCAAGCTGCCCCCCAGGCAAACACGGTGCCCTCTTCCTGACCCACCAGGCCCAGAGGAGCCCCGGGCCCCGCTTCTCCGGGGCGCGGAAACTAGCGAGTCCCCAGGGGTTCCCATTTATAGTTCTGTTTCCACTCAGCGCCGTCCCTCCAGGACCCGGGCTGAGCAAGTTTCTTCCACTCCCTCCCCTCCCTCCTCCTCACCCCCAGCCATCCCCCAACCCCGGCAGGGTGCAGGTGTCCAACCCAGCCGGTACCCCCTCCTTCAACCCAGGTGTTCCAGCTCCCAAACTGAAAGGGCGCTGGGGTGTCCTCCCGCTGGGGGCCCGGCCCTGCGTGCCCCCATTCATCCGCGTCTGGGCCGCGGGAGTTTCTCAGTGGGAAGAGGGCGGGTCTCCCAGAAGGCAGGCCGGGGCGGGGCGAGTGAGATCAGGCCCTCCAGGGTCTCTCCGAGACCGAGCGCGCGGAACTGGCCTGCGTTTCAGAGCCGCGGAGCCTGCGGCGGAGCAGACTAGGAGAACTCCGGGCCAGAGGCAGGGGGTGCTTCTAGCCTGGAGCGAAGAGTTGGGAGCGAAGGGGACTACAGGCTAGAGTGGTGGGAGGTGTGCTGCCGAGGAAGGAGCTGGCAGGGAAGCCAGTGCAACAGCAAGTCTGCTGGATCTTGGGGGACACACACTCAGGATGCTGGTCCCCGCACTCCTTGTCCTCTTCTTCTGCCTCAGAGGGCGTGCAGGTACCGCGAGGGGCAGGGGCAGATAAACATAAGAGAGGGTTGTTTGCCAGTTGTCGCTTTACTGTGGTAGGTGGGGCTGAGGGTTCAGACTCCTAGATCTGAGGGAAGAGAACTCTGGGACCCTGGGCTTCTGGATCTGAGGGCAGAGGGGATTGGGGACTGAACCCCCTCCTGAGTGAGGGAACTCTTGAATGTGCTAAGCTCTGCTCTGCTCCTCCGCCCCATTCTCCTAGGCCTGTCACCCCACTTCCTGCAACAGCCAGAGGACCTGGTAGTAGTGCTGGGGGACGAGGCCCGTCTGCCCTGTGCCCTGGGCGCATACTGGGGGCTGGTTCAGTGGACTAAGGATGGGCTGGCTCTAGGGGGCGAAAGAGACCTGCCAGGTGAGGCTGTTCTGTCTATTCAGGGAGGGGCTGCCTCCAGGGTGAGGGTGTTGGGCTTGGGCTATAACTGAAGTTTCTATTTTGACGTTTTCAAGTTTGGGAAATGAATGGGCTCAAGGAAACATTTGGGAGTTCAGAATTTTCAGCTTCTTCGTTGGAGGTGACCCATAGGGTTTGGGAATTTTAATTTTTATTGTAAAATATTGCATAAGTGCAGAAAGGCTCATAAAGCATAAATGGAAGATTTGCCAAATATTCTAAAATAGACAGCCATGTAACGACTACCCAGGTCCATTGCCAGCTCCCCAGAAGCCCTCCTTATTCACTTTCCCTGTCATAGCCCACTCCCTCCTCACCCAGGAGGTAGTATCTAATCTGACTTTTATGGCAATTGTTTTCTTGCTTTTTTTTTTTTCCTGAATTTGTCACACACACACACACCCCACCCCCCTGCAAGTTTGCAGTGACTCTGGATTGGGAGAAGATTAGTGTCTCTCTGGCCCAGCACCCACTTTTGGTAGAGTCTTTCTGGTGTGGGATGTCTGGGGATGGAGGCCTGGGGCCAAGAACTCAGAACCATGGTGTGACTGCCTTTTTTTTCCCTGACTCCAGGGTGGTCCCGGTACTGGATATCAGGGAATGCAGCCAGTGGCCAGCACGACCTCCACATTAGGCCCGTAGAGCTAGAGGATCAAGCATCCTACGAATGTCAAGCTACACAAGCAGGCCTCCGCTCTCGACGAGCCCAACTGCACGTGCTGGGTGAGGACCCAGCCCACTTGTCCCTGGGGAGCGCAGGGGACCACCAGTGCTAGCTGGGAATATGAGAGTCTGGGGAGAGCGGAGGAGTGGTCGGTCAGAGCTGGGAAGATCAGGGTCTCTGGGCCCAGGATCCAGCTCTGACCCCAGATCCACCCTACAGTGCCTCCAGAACCCCCCCAGGTGCTGGGTGGCCCCTCTGTGTCTCTGGTTGCTGGGGTTCCTGCGAATGTGACCTGTCGGAGCCGTGGGGATGCCCGCCCCACCCCTGAGCTGCTGTGGTTCCGAGATGGGGTCCGGCTAGACGGGGCCACCTTCCGCCAGGTCAGGTCCAAATCTCTGTGCCAGCCCTTGCTCATTCAGGGAAATTTGGGGGTCCACTCAGACCACAGGCTCATCCAAAGGAGAAAAGGGCATGGGAGGGCAGGGATTCAAGGCTTGGGAACCTTGCTACATACTTAAGTATAAGGGCTCTAGGGCTAGACTACCTAGGTTCAAATCCTGGCTCAGCCACTCGTTAGTTGATCTTAACCTCTCCATCCCTCAGTTTACTTATCTGTACAATGGAGTTAATAGTAGTATGCACCTCTAGGATAGTTGTGAGGATTAAATAAAGTAATATTTATAAATGCCTAGAAGAGTGCCTGACATAAAGTAAGTACTACCTAAGGGTAGATGAGATCATCATTATTATTCATAACCTACAGACCCTGTTGAAGGAAGGAGCCACTGGGTCAGTGGAGAGCATCTTATCTTTGACCCCTTCCAGCCACGATGATGGAGCCATCTTGGTTTGCCGGGCTCGGAGCCAGGCCCTGCCCACGGGGAAGGACACAGCCATCACACTGAGCCTGCAGTGTGAGTGCAGTTGGACACTGGGCCTTGAGCCTGAGGTCCTTGGGGAAAGAGGGAGCTGGGGCCTGGACTTCAAGGCATGAGAAAGGAGAGGGCTGTGGACCTCGGGTCCCTGGGGGAATTGGGTACTGGAAGCCTAGACTCCTAGCTGAAAGGGAAGAGGGGACTGGGGACTCAGACTCCTGGGGTGGAGGACCTGAGAATTGGACTACTAGGTCATCAGTGGAGGTGTTGCATGTCCTTGCCCACCGCTGACCATTGACTCACCTCTACAGACCCCCCAGTGGTGACTCTGTCTGCAGAACCACAGACAGTGCAGGAGGGAGAGAAGGTCACTTTCCTATGCCAGGCCACAGCCCAGCCTCCTGTCACCGGCTATAGGTGAGGACGCAGATCATTTCTCCCCAGCCGGGAGAACAGGCTTGGGGAGGGTTGGGGCTAGGACGTGAGTAGGTGTGCTTCAGGAGCAAGGACAACACAGCCCACCACCTTCGCAGGTGGGCAAAGGGGGGCTCCCCTGTGCTTGGGGCCCGCGGGCCAATGTTGGAGGTAGTGGCGGAGGCTTCATTCCTGACTGCGCCGGTGTCCTGCGAGGTCAGCAACGCAGTGGGTAGCGCCAACCGCAGCACAGCGCTGGATGTGCGATGTGAGCAGGGGCGGCGCCGTGGGTGTGGCCAAAGTGGGGTGAGAGAAATGGGACTGGGGCTACGGTGAGGCGCGGCTCTGAAGGACTGCGGGAGGTGGTGGGGCCGAAGTAGGATTTAGGCGGGATTTGGCTGTGCTGGATCAGCACCAAAGTGGAGTAGGGGTGGGGCGAGGGCGGGGCCGGGGCTTGTGAGCCGGATGTATGAGCTGAGTTGTGAACTGGGGGCTTAAACCCAATGGCCCTTGGGAGTGTCGTTTCTGAGTGGTTGATCCCAAGTCAGAAGTTGCATCCCTCCCTGGTCATGTGACCCCTCCTCTGTCTCCTCCAGTCGGGCCGATTCTGCAGGCAAAGCCGAAACCCTTATCCGTGGACGTAGGGGAAGACGCCTCCTTCAGCTGTGTCTGGCGCGGGAATCCGCTTCCACGCGTAACCTGGACCCGCCGCGGGGACGCGCAGGTGAGGCCAGACCTGGGGCTTGTGGCCATGGCTGGCAGTAGATGGAGCTTTCTACCATGGTCGTGCCCCTGACGCCCCTTCCCTATCCCAGGTGCTGGCCTCCGGGCCCACGCTGCGTCTTCTCGCGGTGGGGCCCGAGGATGCAGGCGACTACGTGTGCAGAGCCGAGCCGGGGCTCTCGAGCCTGGGGGGCGGCGCTGCGGAAGCTAGGTTGACTGTGAACGGTGAGAAAGCGGTGCTTCCTAGTGGACCTGGCATGTCATGGGATAAGAAGTGGGCAGAGGGGGCGAGGGCTAATGGGAGTGGGCGTGGCCTTGAGAAGAGGAGCTTAACTGACGGCTGGGGCCCTTGGATTGAAGCGGGACCTAGGGAAGGCAAGCCTCAGAGGGGTTCGAAGTTTGCTGAGAGGCGTGGCCTAGTTGGTTGGGATTAGTGCGGAGTGCCCAGGCCTGGCCTCGCCTGCCTGAGAACGGGTCTTGGGGGGCGGGGCCTCTCCTCTGATTGGTCCACAATCTCCAAACCAGCTCCCCCAGTGGTGACCGCCCTGCACTCTGCGCCCGCCTTCCTGAGGGGCCCCGCCCGCCTCCAGTGTCTAGTCTTCGCCTCCCCCGCCCCAGAAGCCGTGGTAAGAAAAGTCCCCACTCTCATGACCCGTCCAGCGGTGATCCCAGCCCTCCTAGCCGGACTCCCAAAACTGCTGTGATTACCTGTGACTTTCCCGACACCTTGACCTCCTCTTCCCGCCCTCCTTCGTCTCCTCAGTGACCTTCCTCTTTTGTGCCCCCAGGTCTGGTCTTGGGATGAGGGCTTCCTGACGGCAGGGTCGCGGGGTCGGTTCCTGGTGGAGACATTCCCAGCCCCAGAGGGCCGCGGGGGACAGGGTCCAGGCCTGATCTCTGTGCTGCACATTTCGGGGACCCAGGAGTCCGACTTTAGCCGGGGCTTCAACTGCACTGCCCGGAACCGGTTGGGCGAAGGAGGCACCCAGGTCAGCCTGGGACGTAGAGGTGAGACCCTGGGCCCAAAGACCCCAAATCTGAATATTTCAAGCCCCCAAAATGCCACAACCCCCAAACAGAGGATCCTCAAGTGCAGAGATCCCCAAACCTTGGGAGCCTCAAAACTATGAGTCCGTTGAATCCTGAGATCCCCAAACAATAATTTCCCTCAAATACGGAATCCTAAACTGAGAGACCCCTCACACTTAGGGGCTCCAAAGAAAGCAACCTCCAAATATAGGCAAAGTAAAAATACGCTCAAAGTCTAAGACTCCCTAAAGCCAGGGAGTTTAAACTTGTGAAACCTCAAGTTCATGAGTCCTTAAACCCAGGGACCCCAAGCTAGGGGACTGCAAAACTTGGAATCCCCAAACTTGGTGACCTTTGAACCCAGAGATTCCCTACAAAAGCCCCAAGCCCTGTTCCCCAGTTCCTGCTCAGCCTCCTCAGGAACCTCCTCTTCTTCCCACAGACTTGCTGCCCACTGTGCGGATTGTGGCTGGAGTGGCCGCAGTGGCCATGACTCTCCTTATGGTCATCACCGGGGTGGCCCTCTGCTGCTGGCGCCACGGCAAGGGTCAGTACCTGAGCCCCACCCCAGCCCCATACACAGGCCCTGCCCACTGACTGGCCTGGCCTTGGGACCTGGTCCCAGTCCTGCCTCTCTAGACCCTCACTGGCCTTGGCTCACATTCAGGACCTGATTCCCTGCTCAAGCTCTAACTCCATCTCCTCAGGGTCACACACCCCTTACTCTCCTAGGCCAGGGTTCTCTCCCAGTCTCCCGACCGATTTGCCCCAGTCCTCTCTCTTCCCGCTCACTGGTCTCCACAGACCGTGACCCAGTCCCATCATTTACCTCTGCCCTCACCCCCAGTGTCCCTGGCCTCAGCCTCTTTCTCCAAGCAAAAGAATCTGGTGCGAATCCCAGGGAGCAGCAACGGCTCCAGTTCGAGGGGTCCCGAGGAGGAGACAGGCAGCAGCAAGGACCAGGTAGGATGCCAGGGTCCCCAGACCTGATGGTACCTCAAGACCCAAATAGTAACCCAGTCCCAATTGTGATCCCAGTTGCAACTGGGCGCCCCAAACTCAAATAGAGCCGTAGTCCCAACAGTGATCTCCAGATCCAAATATCCCCCAAATCCAAATACACCCCTGACCCAATTATTCCCTAGACCCAATATGTCCCTAGGGCTCCTTGTTGTCCTGAGTCCAGACCCCAGCTCTCAGGTGCCCTTGGTCCCTCCTGCCTGGCCTCAGATGTTCAACTGAGGGTCTCTGGGGTCTGGCACTGGGGCCAGAGGATCCTCTACACTCCCTTTCACTAAGCACCTTACCCCAGGGCCCCATCGCGCACACAGACCACAGTGACCTGGCTCTGGATGAGGAGGGAGCTCTGGAGACCAAGGTGAGTGTTGGGAAAAGAGGGGCTCCCTTCACTGTATCTCCAACTCTCTCTCCACGTCTTTTTTTTTATTTTTTATTTTTGGCTGCGTTGGGTCTTCGTTGTTGCGCGCGGGCTTCCTCTAGTTGTGGCGAGTAGGGGCTACTCTTCCTTGCTGTGCGTGGGCTTCTCATTGCGGTGACTTCTCTTGTTGCAGAGCATGGGCTCTAGGCGCTCTGGCTTCAGTAGTTGTGGCATGCGGGCTCAGTAGTTGTGGCTCTAGAGCACAGGCTCAGTAGTTGTGGCACACGGGCTTAGTTGCTCCATGACATGTGGGATCTTCCCAGACCAGGGCTCGAACCCGTGTCCGCTGCACTGGCAGGTGGATTCTTAACCACTGCGCCACCAGAGAAGTCCCTCCCTCCACTTCTGTTCCCTCCTTTTTCATTCTGTTGCCCCCAGAGCTGGCATCTAACCCCCTCCACCCACTTCTTGCTGCCTCCTGGGCTGTCTCACCCACCTCCAGTTTCAGTTTGTTTATCTGCTGACTATGCCCACATATCTGCCCCAGCCTTGGCCTCCATCTTGAGCCCCAGATCAAGGTTCAGTCTGCTTGTGCTTTCCTCATCACAGTCATGTTTCAGGCCTCCTAGATGCCTCTCCCTGGTTGCTTCACCCAGGCCCCTTCTACCTACCGGGTTCCACACTGGCCTCACATTTCCCCAAATTTGTACATCCTTTAGGGTCCCATCTCTTTTAGGCCCCACTGACCCCAGTCCCCAATCCAGAGCCCTTCTCTCTCTTCTCTGTACCTAGCACATGCTATTCTCTTGGCCCGAAACACTCCTACCTTTCTTCACATACCTACCTAATTCTCTCCATCATTCCTCTGGTCTCAACTCAAACATTTCTGGTTCCAGAAAGCTCATGCTTCCCTCCTCGCAGCCCTGATCATTCTTTCTGTGTTTCACCTGTCATAGCCATGACCACTGTGAACTAGGCTTCCCCATGACAGTCTGAAGATTCCCCCATCGCTGTCCCAGTCACTCCGTGAACTTCCTCCATCACAACCCTGACCTTCCTGGCTCTATCTAGTGATTCATCATTTCTCCTTTGGCCTGGATCTCCATGAGGACAGGGCTAGGTCTATCCTAGTGAGAGATGTCTAGGCATGCAGCACAGGGCATGACACAGAATCAAAGCCTCAGGGCTGTTGGGCAAATGAATGAATGAATGTCTTCATCTCCATTTCTCTCTCTTGTTCCCTCTGCATCTCCTTCCACACCACCACCCCTCAGCAGGCCTATATCCTTCTGCCTCTGTCTTTCTCTGCCCATCTCCTTCTGTCCCTTCATCTCTTGTCACTGTTTTTCTGTGTCACTTTGCCCTTCTACCAGTCTATATGTCTCTGGGTCTCTGACTGCTCCTGTTTCTATCTTTTCGTCTCCCCCTAGGTCTGGCTCTATCTCAGTGTGTCTCTCCATCCGTGACCCTCACCCCGCTGTACCCTTACATACCTTACCAAGTCCCATTTTGTCCCCTCAGGACCCAACCAATGGTTACTACAAGGTCCGAGGAGTCAGTGTGAGCCTGAGCCTTGGAGAAGCCCCTGGAGGAGGTCTCTTCCTACCACCCTCCTCCCCTTTTGGACCTCCAGGAACCCCTACTTTCTATGATTTCAAACCACATCTGGGCATTGTCCCCCCCTGCAGATTATATAGAGCCCAGGCAGGTTATCTCACCACACCCCATCCTCGAGCTTTTACCAGCTACATCAAACCCACATCCTTTGGACCCCCAGATCTGGCCCCCAGCACTCCCCCCTTCCCATATGCTGCCTTCCCCACACCCAGCCACCCACGTCTCCAGACTCATGTGTGACATCTCTCCAACTGAAGAGTCCTGGGATCTTCAACTTGCCATAATGGATTGTCCTGATTTCTCAGGAACCAGAACAAGTTGGCGACCTTACTCTTCCAAAATTGAACATTGAGGGGAGGGAAAGATCGTTACAATTGTCTGGGTCATTGATACACAGTCAGCTCAGCCAAAGGGGATGCCCCAAGTGGGAGCAAGAAGGCCACTGTGCCTACCTCTTCCCCTGTGTAAAAGAGAGTCAAGATGGCACATGGACCCTTTGCAGAGGGATGGGGGGACAGGGGGTGATGGGAGTTAGGGGCAGAGAAGGAAGTTGTTTCCAAACACTGAAAGAAGATAGTTCAAGATGACCACCTGCATTGAGAAGAAAGGCAACATAAGGCAGATTAAGATGGAGGACCTTTCCTGGCTTTCCCCAAGGGGCACTTGACTTCACCCACGGAATTGCAGCCAAAATGGCCATTCACTCCCTGGGAATCCAAGATGGTCACTATCTTGATTTTTTCAACCTTTCTTAAAGACCCTGGAAGAACTGGACCCAAGGAGTAAGGATAGGGTGAGAGCTTTTGTGGGGTTGGGGGGGGGGGTGAGGGGGTGGTGTTGGAATCTGAGAATGAGAATATTTATGTTTAATAAAAAAAGTTGCAAAGTGAATGTCTTAGAGATTCTCCTGGCATTATTACTGTCTATCAAAGAAGGGGTCCATCGAAGCTGCCCCAAGGCCCTTCTTCTTACCCTAGACTATGAAGTGCCTGTAGAAAAAACCATGAGCCACCCCCCAGCCCTTTGCTACCCATTGAGCACTCTAGGCTCTTTTAAGATACATCTACACAAACATACATGCACAGATGCACACACATGACAGGACTGCCCTAGTCAGCTTGGGGAAGACAATTCTACACTGCATTTTGAGGAGACAAAGAAGTAAGCCCTGAAGGGGAGGGGGCAAAGGAGAGGCTAGGGGTGGGAAAATAGAAATGCCCTGATCCTTACAGCAAGGATGGGGGTCAACTCTTATCTTGAGGTGCTGGCTACCTGACTCAGCTCATCCTCAAAGAAAGGTTCTGGGGGCTTTGGTTCATGAATCCTTGATCTAGGAGTTAAAGGTCTAGATGACTGGGGGTCCTGGGAAGCAGAGCAGAAGGCCTGGACTCGTGGGTCTTAGGGAGAAAGGGCTGAGGGCTTGGTCTCTGGTCCTGAGAGAGAAGGTACCTGGGACCCAGACTCCTGGATCTGAGGGGGAAGGGGACTGGGTCTCAAGTGCTATGTTCTTGATTGGGGAAACTTTGGAGGCCTGTATTCCTGGGACCTCAAGAGAGGATTTGGGGGTGGGGGCCGCTCTCCAATGCTTGCATCCCTAGAAGAGAAGGGAGATGATTTGTGACTATCTGGGTCCGAGGGAGGGGAAAACTGGTGGTGAGAGTCTTGAGGGAGAACTCAAAATCCACAACCACGAAGCCCGGGACCCAGACTCCTGGCTAGGCCGTGCATGGGGTGGGACGCCTGGAATCTCAAGGCGGCGGAGGCCTGGCGCAGGCTCCCACCCGGGGTTTCCAAGCTTCTCCACTGTGCGCAGAGCTGCCACGCTATTGTCCTGGCCAGGAAGGCGGGGCCAGCGCGGGGCGGGGCTGGCGGCGCCGGCGCAGCCTGGGGGCGGTGGGAGGAGGAGGCGGCGGCGGCCGTGGCGCTGGGAGCTCCTGTCACCGCTGGGGCCGGGCCGGGCCGGGCGGAAGTGCTGGGGACGTGAGGGCGCGAGGGCCGGGACATGGGACCCGCCAGCCCCGCCGCTCGCGGTCTGGGCCCGCTGCCGCTGTTGCTGCCACTATTGCTGCTGCTTCTGCGCGCGCAGCTCGCCGTCGGGAGCCTGGCCGGTGGGAGTCCCAGCGCTGCCGAGGTGAGGCCCGGCCGGGTCCAAGGGGATGGGGGAAGGGGCGGGACCGGGCCTCTGGACCCCGATGCGGACAGGTCCAGAGCAGAAAGCGCAGTCTTTCCAGCTAGGTGGCTGGCCTGCCCGGCGCCGCTAACTGCACTAGGCATTCAGAAAACCGTAAGTCCAGGCCCCATCTCCCTCATCATCTGTCGTCCCAGTCCCCTCCAGCCCCCAGCGTAGGAACTGGCTTTTCCAGAGCCCCTGGTCCCAGAAGTCCAGCCCCCTCAGACCCTCTCGACCTAGGTGACTCAGCCCCAGACCCTTCCCACCTGAACAGGACCCACCAGGCAGCAAGGCACCTACAGCCAAGAATCCGGGCCCCCTGCATCCTCTGGACCCATATGAGGCCTCCCGCAAGGCTCCTAGGACCCAGAAGTCTAGGCCTCCAGCCACCGCCCCCCAACCCAGGATGTAGCTCTACATCCCTCAAGGACTTGGTGTCCAGGCCTGCAGGGCCCTGAAGCCAGGCCTTGTGGTCTTTGCACCCGAGAATGCTAGCATGAGCTAGGGATGGAGGGAGGAGGGGCCAGAACGCCTGGGTTCTGACCTCCTCCCCCGCCATTCAAGTTTAACCCTTTCAGCTCTAGTGCGGCTGAGCTGGGGTGAGGGCGGAGCCTGTCTCCGCGGCAACAAGGCCGCGAGAATCCCGGGGGACCCGGGTCGCCATAGCAACGGCAGAGCTGGGGCGCCCCCGCCCTGTGGGAGCTGTTTCCCGGGGAACCGAACCTCTATGGAGGCGGTGCGCGGTGCTTGGTGGAGGGGGCTGGTGCTGGGGGTGTGAATATCTGGGTCCTAGGGAGCAAAGGACAAGGGGATTCACATGCCTGCGTCCCCCGTGCCCTCGCTGACCCCTCCGTCCCCACCCCCAGGCCCCAGGGTCTGCTCAGGTGGCTGGACTATGCGGGCGCCCAACCCTTCACCGGGACCTGCGTACCGGCCGCTGGGAACCAGACCCACAGCTCTCACGACGCTGTCTCCGGGACCCGCAACGCGTGCTGGAGTACTGCAGACAGGTAGGCGGGACCTACAGGGAGAGGCGTGGCCAGCAAGAAAGGGGATCCAACTTGGGGCCGGGTCGCGCGTGAGAAGCTAGTCGTGCAAAGGCAAGGTCCAGGGAGATGAGGGATCCAAGAAGGCATGGGAAACTAGGGGACGTGGCCAACAAAGAGGTGAAGTTAGGATAGGACAGGACCTGTTTTTGAAAACTAGGTCAGGAAAGGGGAAGAACCGTGCAAAGACGGTCCGCTGAGGAAAGTGTCCAGTGAAGAGACGGAGTTTAGCACTAATGTGGTGGACTCCTTAAAAAGCAGGTGTAGGTGGGCATGACCAAAGGAGACGCGGGGCTAAGACAAAAAGACTTTTGGACCGGCGTGACTGGGAACGGGGTGGAACCCAATGGGAGAGTGGAAAGCTAGGAGGCGTGGCTATGAAAGCAGGTCTAACACAAAGAGAAGGCATACTTACTGAGAGGCCAGAGAGAGAGCCGAGGCTTAACGAAGGGAGGAATCTATGGGGAGATAAACCTGATAGGGGGAAGGGGCAGAGGCGACTACAAGAGAGGTGGGCTTAGAGGGATTGAGTTTTTGGGCAATGGAGGGACCTTCGTAAAGAAACTGGACAGGCAAAGGGGCGGAGCCTAAGGATGGCGTGGCTTAAGGGAGAGGTACTAGGGGGCGTGGCCAATGGGCTTGAGGGGCTTAGATATCTAAGACCTGTTCTACAGAGAAGCAGGGCCTAGGGAGGAGAGGTCCTTATGAATACTAGAGACTTGAAAAGGGACATGGCCAGTGCAGAAGCGCAGGCGGGGCCGTGGGTTGATCACCCCCACCCGGTGCCCCCAGATGTACCCGGAGCTGCAGATTGCACGTGTGGAACAGGCAACGCAGGCCATCCCCATGGAGCAATGGTGCGGGGATGCCCGGGGTGGCCGCTGTGCCCACCCCCACCACCAGGTTGTGCCTTTCCGCTGCCTGGGTGAGTCACAGGCTGGGGGAGGGGAACGGAAGGAGGGGGGTCTCCGAGGGGTGAGATTCTGGCCCTGGTTTCAGGCTCACATTAGGGAGCTGGATGCCTGGGTCCAGAGTGGGACAGAAAAGCCTATGAGGATAAGAGATCTGGATTCTGAGGAGGGTAGGGCTAGTGGCTGTGGCAGTGTCTCACATCGATGCCCCCCATTTGCCAGAGGGTGAATTTGTGAGCGAGGCCCTGCTGGTGCCTGAAGGCTGCCGGTTCTTGCACCAGGAGCGCATGGACCAGTGCGAGAGTTCAACCCGGAGGCGTCAGGAGGCACAGGAGGTCAGGACCCAGCCCACTAGTCCTCACCCCCCCAGAACCCAGGGGTCCAGTCCTCTAACACCATCCTCCTCCAGAACCCAAGAGTCTGGGCCTCAGCCCTCTCTTCCCAATGGGACAGAATCAGGAATCTAGGCTCCCAGCCCCATCAGCCCCCAAGACCCAGGCATCCAGGCTCCCCCTCTACCCTCTGTTACCCCACAGTCCTGGCATCTGGGCCCACTCTTCCCGCAGGCCTGCAGCTCCCAGGGCCTCATCCTGCATGGCTCGGGCATGCTTTTGCCCTGTGGCGCGGATCGGTTCCGAGGTGTGGAGTATGTGTGCTGCCCCCCTCCAGTGACCCCCAACCCGTCTGGGACAGCAGTTGGGTGAGTGGGAGGGAAGCCTCCATGCCCAACCCAAGGCTCCTGAGGCAGGAGATGGAAGCCTGGGGGCCTGGGCCCAGGTTCTTATTGCCTTGGGTCTTCTGCTCCCTCAGTGATCCTTCCACTCGGTCGTGGCCTCCCGGGGGCAGAGTTGAGGGGGGTGAGGATGAGGAAGAGGAGGAATCCTTCCTACAGCCAGTAGATGATTACTTTGTGGAGCCCCCACGGGCTGAAGAGGAAGAAGAGGAGGAAAGAGTCCCACCCTCAAGCTCCCATACCCCTGCAGGGGTCAGCAAAGGTGAGGCAGGCTCTGAACCCCCAGCCCCCTCCACCCTGGGGGGAAGATGATTTAAGGGAGCCTTGGTATAGGGGCTTCTTTGGGAGGGACCTGTTGGGGAGAAGCCCTGTTTGGGGAAATGGGAGGGATGGGAATGGCTTTGAATAAAGTAGAGGTGGAAGGGGCAGCCTGTGAGGAATGAAAAGGGGGAGGGTGGTTTGGAGGTACCCGGAAGTGGAGGAGTCATTTGGTAGGTCTGAAGGATTATTGGGGGGAAAGCTTGGAGGATAGTGTAATGGATTCCTAAGCTTTACAAGAACAGGCCCAGTTCAGAACCACATTTCGCATGATGCCAGGCAGCAGCTATGGCTGAAGTGAACACATGAGGGTCTCCAGAGCGCTCTAGGAAATGCAGTTCTCTGGGAAGGGAAGGAGACCTGGAGCTGGGCTTCTGGCTGACTCCCTGGTTCCTGGCCTTGCAGTGACTCCCACCCCGAGGCCCACAGATGGTGTGGACGTGTACTTTGGCATGCCTGGAGAAATCAGCGAGCATGAGGGGTTCCTGCGGGCCAAGATGGATCTGGAGGAGCGCAGGATGCGTCAGATTAACGAGGTGATGGTGCTGGGGGCCCCAGGATCCCCCATGACACAGAGCTCCCTAAATACCAGGAAATTCCTCAGGGACACATTGAGACTACCTCTAAAGAGTCCCAAAGTCCCATTAACCCCCCAGTCCTCAACACCACCCCTAAGATGACCAGGGATCTCTGACCCACCTAGAATCCCACTGAGATGCCACCAGATTCTATGGAAACTCTGATGCATGGTCCTCTTCCACTTTAAATTCCTTCTGAATCCTCTCTCTTGGGAATCCAAGAGGCAGGGAGACTTAAGGGATCTGGAGACTCTGAAGAAGGATAGGGGCAGGGGGAGACTCACTGGGTAGAGCAGGGTGGATTCTAGGATCCTGAAGCTCCACTTGTCCCCAGGTGATGCGTGAATGGGCCATGGCGGACAACCAGTCCAAGAACCTGCCTAAAGCCGACAGACAGGCCCTGAATGAGGTAGGACAACCTCCAGAGTGTCCTACTCAGGCCTGTCCACTACCTGGGGCACACTGGGTCTCAGCCTGGCTAAGGCTTTGTCTGGCCTCATCCAGTTTCACGCCTTCCTACTTGAATGGGCCTCTCCGGGCCCCACCCTTACACTCAGCTCGGCCCCTCTTGGCCTACATCCAACCTGACTTCGCTTTCCTCCTCTTCCCACTGGCTATGTTTTGCCCTGTCTTAACTTGATCCTAACCTCTGAGGGCTGGCTCTGGAGGCCTCTCCCAAGCTGGGCCCCTGCAGACACAGCCAGGTCCTTCTCAGCCTCTCTTTGATGCTCGGCCCTGCTCCCTGACTCTGATCCTGCCCCTCTAATCTCCCTTTTACTCAGTCCCTCCTCAGCAGTCCCAACCTCATGAATCTCTGACCTACCTCTCTCAGCCTCACTTTAGTACAGCCCTACCCTGTGTAGACCCCACTCAGTTGAGCCCCATTACTTGACTCGTGCTCCTACCCAGCTCAGTCTTATTTAGTTACAGCCTGTCTCCAGTGGGTCCTGCCCAGGCCTGAGCCCTACCCTTCCTACAATACTTGGCTCCTTTCATCTCAACACAGGCCAGCTCTTTTCCTAGATTGTTCCCACCCATGTAGTGAACACCTTCAGCGGGACTCCCGGCAGGCCTAGCCCTGCCCCCACTCTACCTGGCCCTGCAGCCCCAGCTCCACCAGTCAGTCTCCTGTCATCTAGTCCCACCCCAGGTTGACTCTGCCCGGGCCTGGATCCACTGCACGCCTCCCTCTCCGCCGCCACTTGACCCTCTAGCCCTACCTTTCCAGACTGCCTTTGACCCAGGTTTCACCCCACTGCGCCTCTCCTGACCCTGTGCCCACCCCCTCGCCAGCACTTCCAGTCCATTCTGCAGACCCTGGAGGAGCAGGTGTCTGGTGAGCGGCAGCGCCTGGTGGAGACGCATGCCACCCGAGTCATCGCCCTTATCAACGACCAGCGCCGGGCTGCCTTGGAAGGTTTCCTGGCGGCACTGCAGGGGGATCCGCCTCAGGTGCGGGAGCCGTGGGGGCAGAGGGCAGTGGGTGGAAAGGGCTGGGGCAGGCCTGGGCAGCCTTCATCCCTTCCACAGCCAGAGCGAGTCCTGCTGGCCCTGCGGCGCTACCTGCGAGCAGAGCAGAAGGAGCAAAGGCACACGCTGAGGCACTACCAGCACGTGGCTGCTGTGGACCCCGAGAAGGCCCAGCAGATGCGCTTCCAGGTGCTCAGACTCTTCCAGCTCCCGAGTACTCAGCTGCCCCTCAGACCCCGGCCTCTTGGACCCCATCCCTCAAACTCTTCTCTTGCCCCTCATACCCTCTTTCCATCCCTGGAACCTCCTTCCTATCCCTGGAACCGCCCCCCGTTCTGTGCTTGGGACCCATTCCAGTCCCTCAGATCCTTACTTCCTGACACTGGAATGCTGCCTCCCCAACCCCTGTGCCTTTGACCCCTTTCTTGAATTCCCACTCTCTGTCCCTTGACCCCACTTCTTGTCCCCTGGATTCTTACTTCCTTTCCTAGAATCCCCCTCCTGTGCCTTGAACCCTGTTCCTGTCCCTCAACTCTCCTTTTTCCCTAACCCCACTTGTTCTCCCTGGAACCCTTGTTCTGTGCCCTCAGATCCTAATTCCTGTTTCTTGGATGTCCTCTTCCTGTCCAAGAAGACTCCATTCTATGCTCTTGAACTCCAAGTCTTGTCCTTGAACCACATCATTTCTATATGACCCTCCAATTCTACTTCCTTCTTCAGAACCTCCTCAAGCCTCACTTCCTATTCCTCAGACCCTACTCTCTGCCCCTCCTACCCACTTACCATCTTCTATACCATATTCCTTGTACCCTATACTTACCTTGTCTCCTGTGCCCCACCTTTCCTAGCAACTACTCCTTTTCCTTCTTCCTTACTTTCTTTCCCAAGACTCTCACAGCCTGTCTTCTGTACATCTTTTCCTTTTCATTGTATTCCACTTCTCCTTCTCCAATTTCCTTCCTCCCATGGCCAAGTTCCTGGCCCTTGTACCCTACTTCCTGTCCATTGTATGTGCTAATTTTGCTTGGACCCTCTTGACCTTCCTCCTTCACCCTGCCTCCGTTTCCCCATCTCTAGCCTGCACTGCTCAGTTCATCCCTCATACTCACTCCCCCACAGGTGCAGACTCACCTTCAAGTAATCGAGGAAAGGATGAATCAGAGCCTGGGGCTGCTTGACCAGAACCCCCGCCTGGCTCAGGAGCTGCGGCCCCAGATCCGTGAGTGCCCAATCCTGACCCCCAGCCTTTGACTCCCCTGCCATTTCAGCTATCTATTCCTGTGTAACAAACTCCAAAACTTAGTGGCTTAAATCAACCATTTTCTTTTCTTTTCTTTCTTTCTTTCTTTCTTTTTATTTTTGAGTTTGGAAAACCAAGGTTTATTCCAGTCTTTCTTTAAAAATGGTCCACAGTCCTTCAAGGACCTTCATTAGCATCACTTGAAAAGTTTGTTAAAAATGCAAGTTTAGGGACCTCACTCCACACCTATTGAATCAGAATCTTTTGAGACATGGATGGAAAATTTGCATTTAACAACTTCTTTGAGTAATTCAAATGCACACTGAGGATAGGAAATCTTCATCTTCTGGTCATAGGACAGCATGTACCAGGTGTTATAGCTGTATTAAATCAACCGTTTTCATTGCTCATGATTCTGCCGTCTGCTCTGGGTTCTGCTGGGTGCTTCTTCTGCCGGTCTTGTCAGTAGTCAAGCGTGTCACTACATTTGGCTAGCAGGTCAGCTAAGGGCTGGGACTCTGGCACAAATGAGCCTCTCTTCCTCTCTATGTAGGCTCAGGGCCTCTCTTCTCCATGGCGCCCCTCCACGTGGTCTCTCCAACAGGGGAGCTGGACTTCCTACATGGTGGTTCAGGCTCCCCATACCGTGCAAGTGGAAACTGCCAGGTCTTCTTAAGACTTGGTCCCACCTTCTATTGGTTAAAGCAAGTCACAAACCCAGTCCAGATTCAAGCTGCAGGGCCTTCACAAAAGCATGAATACCAGAAAGTGTGACCCCCAGATCTACCGTGACTTCCTCCTGGATGTCCCATGCCAAACCCTAATTCTCCTGCCTTTAAGGAGGCTGTTCTCTTGAACTTCAACCTCCATCCTCCAACACGCAGCTCCACTTCCCCAGGTCACACGTATGGCTCCCCCCCAGTCACTCTATTGTTAGGATGCCATCCATTCGCCCATTTTTGTTTTGTGGATCCCCATGCTCACAACCTCACCACCTTTCTGCATGTTCCCCTCAGAGGAACTCCTCCATTCTGAACACCTGGGCCCCAGTGAATTGGAAGCCCCTGCCCCGGGGGGCAGCAATGAGGACAAGGGTGGGCTGCAGCCCCTGGATTCCAAGGATGGTGAGTTAACCCAAATATACATAATCCCAGACTTTGGGGTACAGGCCCCCAACCTCAATTCTAATCCCCTAAAATCTGGGGGTGTCTTAGCCACCACAGTGAGCGGAAGAGGGTGGGAAGGAATGTCTGAGGTTGTAGAGGCCTCTGTAGGGTCCTCGATCCTCCTTCCTCGGCCCCTGGGAGGGGGCTTCCCCACACTATCTTTGGTGATGCTCTCCTCTCTTCACTGTTCCACCTGTCTTGCCTCCTCTGGCTGCCAGCAGACACCCCCATGGCCCTTCCAAAAGGTGAGTATCTCACAGAGTAGCCCCCAGCCACCAAATCCCTCTGAGTCCTTGAGCCCAGAATGGAAAAGGGCCCGTACACGGGGAACCCCAGGCCTCCTGGGATGGAGTCTGGTGCCCCTTCTGACCCCCTCTTCAGGCGGGGGTAGCACCATTCTGGACTCTCAGGAATGAGATAGGATTTGGGGGGTAGGGTCCACAGAACAAGATGCTGCATCCTCTGGGAAAGAGAAGATGTCCCCCCTGGAGCAGTATGAACGAAAGGTAAGTTAGTCGGACCCGCGGGCACCGGAGGGAGGATGGGCCAGGGGGCCTGGACTCCTAGGTCTGAAGGAGGAGGTGCTAGGGGTTTGGGTTCCTTGGCCTCAGAGGAAAGAAGGGACTGAGGACATGGACTTCAGGGTCCTAGGGAAGAAGAGGGCTGCGGGATGCCCTCTTGGGGCCCAGGGGAGGGGGAGGCAGGGGCCCAGACTTCTGGGTCCCTGACACCTCCTGCTTCCCCAGGTGAATGTGTCTGTTCCAAGGGGTTTTCCTTTCCACTCATCGGAGATTCAGAGAGATGAGCTGGTAAGAGGAGGAATATTCTGGGTACTTAGGGGAAGAGGTCAGAGGTCAGTGGCTAGGCTGTGACTCCCAAAGCCGCACAGGGCCCTGGTGAGCCTCCAAGATGACCCCGGCCCCACCTCCTCTCCCTGCAGGCACCAGCTGGAACAGGCATGTCCCGAGAGGCTGTGTCTGGTCTGCTGATCATGGGAGCGGGTGGCGGCTCCCTGGTCATCCTCTCCATGCTGCTCTTGCGCAGGAAGAAACCCTACGGGGCTATCAGCCATGGAGTGGTGGAGGTGAGAGGCAGAGACCTGGAATGCGGAGGACTTCCAGAGCCTGGGAGTAGAGGGGCTGTGAGGTCTGCGGTCAGGTCCCTGTGGCCCACTCCGCCTCCCCTGCCCCTGTTGCAGGTGGACCCCATGCTGACCCTGGAAGAGCAGCAGCTGCGTGAGCTGCAGCGTCACGGCTATGAGAACCCCACCTACCGCTTCCTGGAGGAACGACCCTGAACCAGCCCCCTCCACCCCTCTGGCTGAGCCCAGACCTTCCCTCTTCCTGGAGCCCCAGAACCCCAACTCCCAGCCTGGGGGAGGGGTCTTGAAAAAGTTCCTTTCACACCCTTTGTGAGGGGGCTGGAAGTTCTTATTTCCCCTGTCCAATTCCAAATTCCATCCCTAAGAAATCCCCAGGTATTCCCAGCTGCCTCCCCGCTTGGGACCTCCTCACTTTAATTTATTTTGTACATTAATGTATTGTTCCTTAAGGGGACCACCAGTTGGTCCCACTGTCTGTTGTTCCCTGGAATTCACCCTCCCACGTGTCCCCCACTAATATCCCAATAAAGTCCTCTTCCCCACCAGGCCATCCTCTGTCTCTGTGGGGGAATCAGGGTGTAATCAGCTCTGGACATTGGTGTGCAACCCCACCCAGACCTCCTTCACCTCTTTAAACTGTTGGAGAGATCTTTAAATCTGGGCGGGGCCTTGGGAAGGGGCGGGGTCCAGAGATCTAGGCTAGGCTCCCACCCAGGAGCTTTCCGTGGTACTGAACGGGCAGCCACTTCTAGGCCTGTATCAGCTGGGTTCCAGGCTGGACTCCAAGGAGGCTGGGCTCTAGCAAGTTTCCCCTGCCTCCCACTCGCCCTCATACACAGTCACATACAACATCCACCCCCAACCTGTGAACTCGATGAGGGACAGGGAATCTTGAACCGCTCTTCCCATTCTTGAGTCTTAAGCCCTTCTGGGGGAGGTGATAAGAATCCCCTTGGAGGGCTTCCCTGGTGGCGCAGTGGTTGAGAATCTGCCTGCCAATGCAGGGGACATGGGTTCGAGCCCTGGTCTGGGAAGATCCTACATGCCGCGGAGCAACTAGGCCCGTGAGCCACAACTACTGAGCCTGCGTGTCTGGAGCCTGTGCTCCGCAACAAGAGAGGCCGCGATAGTGAGAGGCCCGCGCACCGCTATGAAGAGCGGCCCCCGCTTGCCGCAACTAGAGAAAGCCCTCGCACAGAAACAAAGACCCAACACAGCCAAAAATAAAAAAAAAAAAAAAAAAAAAAAAAAGCCCCTGTGGCACTGTGTGCTTTGAAAAAAAAAAAAAAGAATCCCCTTGGAGTGTGGCAATCCAACCGTGTGTCCCAGAGAGGGTTATGTGATGTCTGCAAGTGCATCCCATTTTGTGACATGTCAGAGTTGGCCCTCTACAGATACTGTTACCTGTCTGAAGAGGGTTGTTATGAGGATTAAAAGGAGTAATATTTGTTGGGACATTAGAATTGTGGCTGGCACTTTGCAAGTACCTGTTGGATAAATTCTAAAATGACATGGCAGCAAACATTCATGTGGCACCCTGTGCCAGGCACTGCTCCAAGGGCTTTCACGCACTGGCACACTTAATCATTATTTCTACCCCATGCAGTAGGTACTGTGACTAGCCTCGTTTATAGATTAGGAAATGGAGGCAAAGAGAAGTTACATCACATTCCCAAGGTCACCACCTAGGAAGGGATGAAGCTAGGAATTCAACCCAGGAAACCTGGCTCCAGTGCCCGTACTCTAGGCCATTTTGCTAACCTCCTGCCTACTAATTCATGGCTGTCCCATATGGTGTTTGGGTTGCTCACTGCAAAATTTCAAGTGATACCATTCATCTCCTAGACATTGTAGATTTGCGTTTTTACCACCACTTCCCAGCAGATAGCGGTAGTGTGCCATGTTCTAACATCAGGATAGCACAATTTTCTGACAGATGGCTAAGGGAGGGAGCACGTGTTTTTAATTCTTCCAACGGACCGATGAGCTCACAGTGATGAGCTCTACATAATATATACATGAATTATAGGTCATGTATATTAAATATAGACGTGGTAGGTATTGGGAGGAAGATGCCTACATGATGCAAGTTGGATACAACACCACAGCTTTGTTAAGAACCCAGTTGGCAACATCATTCTGATACTGGCTTTACCATCAGGTATACTCGGACCATTCTAGTAGAAATCTATAACTAGCACCACAAGCAGGGGGAAAACTGCCTTTGTATTTTCACAGCCAAGGGTGATTAACAGGCTAACGATAGGTAAGGAGCTCCAAGCAGGTGGGATAGGAAATGAAAGGCCATTTTGCTCAATACGCTCAGTGCATGATTCCCTAATAATATTTGCATTCTAATGGCAATACTTAGAGTAATTAGTTTAAACACACTGTTTTTTTTGAAATTCCAGCAGGAAAAATAACTTTACTATTGCTCATTTGATGCTCTTGTGCCCCTAAACCACTCTTCTTTTCCCATTGAATACGATTTAATTCTTCTTTTTGTAAAGCAAAGTTTCCTAGAGACGTGTTATCACGTTAGGGGTGTGTGTGTGTGTGTGTGTGCTGATACATGTCGGGACACACATCTTATATGTCAACAGAATCTAAGATGCCATCAAAAATAAGAAATACCATTATTTTATGCACCACAAAGGAAAAATACGCAGACATTAAACAATGCCACATAATTGTAAGATGAATTCCAATTAAGTTCTTCCTAGATTTAATGAAATACAACATACTATTATGAATTCTTCATGGGTCAGCTGCCACTACGTGAGTACACACAGAAGAGCACACTCATGCTGGTCCGAGGCAGCTGATGTGGGAGACTTGTGCTGGCACCACCAATAACTCCACCTCCCAATATTCTTGTTCTAGTGCAGTACCTTCCTCCCCACTGATTCTGGGCTTGGCCACATGACTGACTTTGACCAGTGGGGTATCAGCAGGCATGATGCAAGCAGGGGTTTTTTCTCTTGGAATATTCCCTCTTGGAGCTACTGCGTGAGATCAGATCGTTCTACCCTCCTGGAGGGACCACAGGGAGAGGGATGCTCGGCTCACTCTCAGAAGTTCCAGCCGTCTCAGCTGAGCTATCAGACATGTGAGTGCTGTTGTCCAGGCCAATCGGGCCTCCAGCTGACGGCAGCCACGTGTGTGACCAAAGCAAGATAGCAGAACTGCCCAGCTCAGCCCAGCCCAGATTGCAGAATCACGAACAAAAAAAGTGGTGGTGGACTTCCTTGGTGGTGCAGTGGTTAAGAATCCGCCTGGCAATGCAGGGGACACGGGTTGGAGCCCTGGCCCAGGAAGATCCCACAGACCGCGGAGCAACTAAGCCCGTGCGCCACAACTACTGAACCTGCGCTCTAGAGCCCACGAGCCACAACTACTGAAGCCCGCGTGCCACAACTACGAAAGCTTGCATGCCTGGAGCCCGTGCTCCGCAACAGAGAAGCCACTGCAAAGAAGCCCGCGCACCACAACGAAGAGTAGCCCCCGCTCGCCACAACTAGAGAAAGACTGCGCACAGCAACGAAGACCCTACGCAACCAAAAATAAATAAATAAATTTATCAAAAAACAAAAAAAGTGGTGGTTGTTTTAAGCCTTAAGTTTTGGGGTAGAGACACTGGCACATGCCCTGAAATGTGCTTGGTTTGTTGTCCGTGAGAGGCTCCAAGCAGTGGGGGCTACCGTGTGTCAGAGGGCTTTCTGGAGCGACAAGACTGGGACGGAGGACAGAGCAGAGGCTGTGGGGCAGAGGTACAAGGGGGCATTGTGGAGGTCTTCTGTCTTTAGTTTGGGTTTCTACGGAAGCAGAGGCTGAGGCAAGGATTTGAGGACAAGATTACCTGCAAGGGGTGGGGAACATTGATAGGGGAGGCGGGAAGGGACCCAGAAAAGGGAAAGCTGCCAAGAAAGGGTACGTTATCAAGCCAGAAGCACGGTGGAGAACAGGAGCTTCATTCCACTGGGGAGCTTTGAGAGCCCGTGTAGAACACACACTTGCCAGTTATCCCCACGGAGGCAGGGGACCTGGAGTATTTATATACCGTCTCCCTTCAGTCAGTCACTGGTTGAGAGCTGTTCGAGTGGGAAGAGGCATGATCCTCCTGGCATGGAAGCCTTGCCACACTCATACCCAAGGCAAAGCGGGCACCAGTGGTCTGAGAACGCCCACAGGCAGAGTCACGTGCTGGCCCTGGCAGTGAGACCACCAGGTGCTGACAGGGTGAGGGGGACAGGATATGGACTTGGCACCCGCCGTGTCTGCTACAACCCCCCACCCAGACACATTCACCCAAACACGGCTCCTCAGCCACTTCCCTGCACCAATGATAAGAGATTAGACAGTAACGGTTCTAGTCCAAACTGAGTTTAATCAAGAGTTTCAGATAGGGGAGGGATTCACTAGAAATACTGAGGTCTGGGTCAGGGGCCTGGTTGTGTTCTGACTTAAAGCAGTAGGACCCAGGGGACTCTAATCGAGAGTCCTTCCTACGTCTCAGGGTTAAGGACCTGAAGGGGGTGGATCCTGGGGAGGTCAGGGGTCATCTTAGGAGCTCTACTAGGATGGTACCGGAAGCTGTTTTGGCGTACTCCAAGTACCATATGGGGAGTTACATCTGGACCCCAAAAGATCCTGGTGGGGAAAGGGTTGGGGGTCCAGTGTGTTTCACAGAAACAATCAAGGGGCCTCGATTTCACAGAAATCATCAAGGGGGCTCCTTGTGGGTGGGGGAAGGGTATCATACCACCCCAAATATTGGGGACTGTTTACCCGCCAACAGCCATTTTGGGGTTTTAATGTAAGACCCCGATGGCAGGACATTATGCACATACATTATCACGGATTTGCAACATTAGCATACGCTGGCTGTCCCACAGGACGGTGGGGACTGGAAAATCAGTCCAGGTTCTGGGTCTGAGTCCTAAGAGGACAGGCCTGGGGGTGCCACACGGCTCCTCTTCAGTAGCTGCCGGAGCTGTGGACAAGACAAGAGGGGGAGAAGCTTGAGAGGTTGCAAGGAGAACAAGCACACCCTGTGAAGTTGGGGGTCAGAGAGAAGTGAGTCGGGTCAGTTGGGTTTGAAGGTCAGAGGTTCTGAGTCAAGATGCGGGGCTGGGGAGGAAGGCTCGTTCACACAATGAATCAAGGATCCCGAGCAAAGGTGTTGCTGGCCGGGGGTTCCCACCTTGGGACTGGCATTGAGGACTGGGAGTCAAAGGGGAGAAGCAAGGGGCCAGAGTCACATTTGGGGGTCAGAAGTCCCACTCTGAGGTCAGGACTAAAAGTCAGGGGGCTGGAGGTCATACTTGGGGATCAAAGGTCACACCTTGAGGTCAGGATTCAGGGTTGAAAGTAGAGGTCACACTCTGAGGTCAGGGTGGAAACAGAGGTCAGGAGGAGTCACCATTATCAGGCAAGGGAGCAAACACTGAGGTCCAGGGTCATTTTTTTTTTTTTTTTGGCCGTGCCACACGGCATGTGAGATCTTAAGTTCCCCAACCAGGGATGGAACCCATGCCCCTCGCAGTGGAAGCGTGGAGTCTTAACCGCTGGACCACCAGGGAAGTCCCTCAAGGTCACATTTTGAAGTCAGAGTTGGATAAGGGTCAAGGTCACCTTCTGAGATTACAAGTCACCCTCTACAGTCAGGAATGATGGGGTCGGGGGTGCACCCTGCAGTCGGGGTGGGCTCAGTGCTCACCCCCTCGGGGCCCGGCCCGGGCCGTAGCAGGTGGACAGGCTGCTCGTTCTCCAGGTTGCGCAACGTTGGATCCGCCCCAGCTGCCAGCAGGCGCCGCACAATGGCCTCCTGGGCCGGCCCAGGGGGCAGGGCGGCCGCCATGTGGAGGGCTGTGTTCCCGTGGGCCTGGGGACGGTGAGGGGGCCCTGATGAAGACGCAGGCTCAGCTGGCCTGGGCCCTCGATGGTGCGCTTCATATTCCGTCACACCCAGGTCGCACATGTCCCTCCTCACATCCCCCAGAAGCCCCCTCCAGGGCCACATTCCACACACCCCTCTAGGCCCTACACGTGCCCCGTCCACGTCCCACACAGTGGCCCCTCCACAGCCACAGCCCGCGGGACTCCCAACATCCCACTGCCCGCTCTCTGCCACGTCTCACCCAATCTGCACATTCCAGCCTAGGCCCCTACCTTCATGTTGACAAAGGCCCGCAGGTCTCCCCGTGGCAGCGCCAGCAGCAGCTGAACCAGGGTCGGGTTGGCAGCCTGCACAGCCAAGTGCAGAACTGTCTTGTTGCTCTTGATCTCCTGTGAGGAGGGGAACGGCAGAGGTCAGGCCAGTCCTCTCACCCAAGCCTCCACCCATGGAACCCAAGCGCCTTTAGACACCCTGTCTCTCTTTGTCAAGCACCCAGGAGTGCCTTATACAGTTGTATGTGCTGTGCACTCTACAGGAATACCAGATTTAAGGGGGTGCCATTCAGATCATACACATCACCGAACGGTACATTTATTAAGACAATTTTCCAGCCCAAGTATCTTTGAGAAAAAGATTTCTTTTCTATTCCCCCAAAGGAGCTCTCCGGACTAGCAGCCGCCCTGGCCAGCCCACATTCTATTAAACACAGTAAAATGCGCCCACATCCCACATGGACTGTATTTTATCTATAAGGATGGGAACTGAGCAGCCTTCCTCAGTGGACTACCTAAGCCTGTATCTACTTCCATACCGAACTGTTCTCTTCATATTTGGAAGCAAATAAAGACATTTTCCACAATGAAACTTTACTATGTGCCTTTAAAGAATTTGTAATGATAATAAACATTAAAAATTTTGTGTTTAGACATAGAAAATAAACTTACGGTTACCAAAGGGGAAAGGGGATGGGGGAGGATAAATTAGGAGTTTGGGATTAGCAGATACAAACTACTACATGTAAAACAGATAAACAACAAGGTCTTACTGTATAGCACAGGGAACTAGATTCAATATCCTGTAATAATCCATAACAGAAAAGAATATGAAAAAGAATATGTGTATATGTGTACAACTGAATCACTCTGCTGTACACCAGAAACTAACACAACACTGTAAATCAACTATACTTCAATTTTTTAAAAGATTGTGGGTTTATATAGGGCAAAACAACCTAGCTGGCTCATCAAAAAAAATTATGAAGAGAAAACTCTAAAGGAGGGGAAGCTCTAAATTAAGAGCTTAAAAGGACATATCACTGCAATGTGTGGGCTTTATTTGGATCCTAGTTTTTTTTTCATTTTCTTTTTTAAATGAAAAAAATAAATGTATGTCACTTTAGAGTCAAATAAAAATTTGAACACAGGATATTTGATATTATGAGACTGTTAATTTTTTTTAAGGTGGAATAAAGGTACTGAGGTTAACAACAGTTCTTGTCTTCTAAAGACAAATATTTATGGGTAAAACTGTAAGCTGGGATTTGCTTAAAAATAATACAGGAGAAGTGGATGGGAAAGGACTGGCTATGAGTTGCTGGTTATTTATGTTGGGTACATGGAGTTCATTATACTATTTTCTGTACTTTACCTATGTTCAAAATTCTTAAACTAAAATTTAAAAATCCAAAACAATGAGTAGATGTTTAATTCTCTCAGCCAGCCTTTGAAGGAGCTACTGTCAGGAAGGAGGAGACTATATGTATTCACAGCTGGATTCTGGGGTCAGGCCACCTGGGCTCAAATCCCCTCTCTGACACTCACAAGGTATAAGATTTTTGAGTCTTTGAGCCTCAGTTTCCTTATTAGTGAAAGACAGAAAGTAATAATAGTATACACATCAAAGTGTGTTTGTGAGGATTCAATTAGCTAATCCATGAAACTTAGTGTTTGATGAATAGTAAGTGCTTGGTAAATATAAGTTAAGATCAGTATTATTCCCAGTTGACAACTGGGACACAGAGAAGTGAAGTCACATGTTCAAGGTCACACAGCTGGGAAGAGGCAAGTCAGCATTTGTTTCGAGCCCCTGGATATCCAGGCGCCCCCATCCCACGTGCCCTCCTGGAGGCCAGCTGCCCACTGCCCAGCTCACCTGGCTGGTATGATCAGCACCCATGTGCAGCAACATCTTGACGCAAGCCAGCCTGTCTTGGGCCTGGGTACTCAGTACTGGGGGATATAGGTCGGGTGGGTGCATAGCAACGTTGAGGGCCAGGATGGCTGTGTGGAGAGGGGTGAGGCCTGCAGAGTAGAGACAGTGAGGACTCTACATCTGGAGCACCGACCCCACCCAGCCCCACCAGCCCCACCCACCCTGCCCACCACCCGACTTACCCTCGAAGTCTCTGGCTTCGATGTCAACTCGAACCCCTGAGTTAATCACAGCCTGGGAGGAGGAGGACGTAGAGAGCTGGATTAGGGTCTCCCCAGGCCTCCTAGCCCTGAAAGCCAGGATCTAGGCAATCAGTCTATCCCATTCATCCCACCTGCCAGGTGAACATACCGAGAGAACTCTTGGGAGCCCATATGTAGCAGCCACGTGTAAGACAGAACGCCCTTGATGGTCAGTGGTGTTGGGTTCCGCTCCCAGGTTCAGTAGATCCTCCACAATCAGGGGCTGGTTGGCAGCAGCAGCCACCAGAAGAGGGGTCTGCAGGAGTCAGGAAAGGTCAGTCTGGGCCTCCAGTACCCTCCCCTCTGAAAACCAGGAATCCAGGCCTCCAGACCCTCTGCCCTCAGATCCAGGAGTCCAGGCCCTCAGTCCTCACCTTGCCCTTATGCTCACGAATGTCCAGATGTCTGTACACTTGGAGCATCTCAGCTGCGGCGTACGCGGCCCAGCGCAACCCTCGAGCCGCAAACAGGTGCAGGAGCCTGAGGATAGGTGGAAGGCAGCAATGAGCACAGCACCCCAGCTGAACAGGGGAGCCTGCAGATTCCATCCCCTGTACTCACGTGTCTCCCTCCTCATCCTGGGCCAGCAGCTTTTGTGGCCCCAAAGCCAGCATGTGAGCACGGGCAGTGTCCAGGGATGGTCCGTTGACCACAGGAGGCAACTGTGGGGGTCCTGAAGGGAGTCCAGAACCTCTCCAAGATCCTGCCTGTGGCAGGGAAGGTTCTGCATAGGGCCGAGTATCCAGGGGGTCCTGAAGGGTACAGGTGATGGGGAGAGCCAGTCAGCTGAGAATTCCCTCTTTCTACCACACACACATACACGTACAGAGCGCCAGGCAGAGTGGGTGGGCGTCCCATCTGTGCCAAGTGACCTTGGACCTTTGGGCCTCAGTTTTGCCCATCTGAGGAATGGGATCCTAACCCAGCCCCAGACATCTCAGAATGCTACATAAGGGCAACTGGAAATCTTAGGAGCCCTTCAGCACCCAGTTCCCATTCTGTATCTCACCTCCATCCCCAGGGGAAATGAACACGGCCGCCCTGGGTCCGAGTGTGAGTAGAAGTCAGGAGTCAGGAAACCTTCAGCAGCAGAAGCAGGGTAAGAGTAGGGCCTGTCCGTGTAGGCAGCATGCGTGTTGGGGTCCCAGTCTGGAAAGCCCATGGGGGGTGCCAGGCTGCCAAGTCCAGAACCCACAGTCTCCTGGTGTGCTGGGAAGTGAGTATGGCCTGCATGTGAGAGGAGGAGCAGGGGCAGGCCTGGTTACCAGAGTTAGGGGAAGTCACAGCCCAGACAGGACCTGTGTGAGGGCCTGGAGTCCCCAAGGTACTGAAAGCTAGTACTTCTGGGGCACCAAGGGGCTGGAAGCTTGGACTTTTGGGACCTAAATGCCTGGGACACTGAGGGGTTGAGGGCCTAGATTCCAGGCTGGGAGCCTGGGCCCCTGAAGGACTATGTGCACAGACTACTGGGCTCCAGAGAATCTGGTTCTACTCTGCAGGTCTCAGCAAGAATGAGGGCCTAACTCCTAAGTTCCTGAAAGTTCTAAGAGTTGGGATGTTTGAGTCCCTGAGGGAAGCTGGGGCTAGGAGCTGAGGGAACCAGGTGAGTTTCCAGACCTACCAGCTTCACCCTCATTCACAGATGGGGTCAGCGGCTGGGCCAGGGGAGCCAGGAACTGTCCCTGTAGAGGCATAAGCAAAAAGAAACAAGGGTGAATTTATCTGGCAGATTCCTCAGCATCCATTCCCCACCTACAGGGCATCTAAGTCAGGACTACGTCTCTCATCAGCCCCGAGGGCCCAGCAAGGCAGCAAGTCCTTGCCCAACAGGACATGGCCTCATGGGAGTTGCAGTTTACAGCGCTTCATGGGCCTCACCGGTAGCCCACCAGCGTCAGGCTGCTGCTGGCGGCGCCTTTGTTCTTCTAGGAGCTTCTTCACCGTCTGTGATGGGCAGTGGCTGCGCTCATTCCGGCTCACTGCGGGGTGAGGAGGGAGGGAAGTTATCAGGGGTCCTTAAGTCACCCAAGTGCGCCGGGGAGTGAATCTGAGCGCCCTCTTCGCCCTCCCGCGCGGAAAAACTGGCACACCGATGCCGCCTGAGAACTCCAAAGCCAATCTAAGATTTCGGGTGCGGCGCCGCCTCCGCGGTTTCCTTCCTTTTGCTCCGCACTTCCCCCTCTGACCCAACTTTCCACCAGCGTCGTGGAAACTGAGGAAGGAGGTGGAGGCGCCCTCTGCAGCCCCCCTCCCTCTGCCTGCCACTTCCGTGAAAAATCCCACCTCACCCCACCCCCAGATCTCCCAGTCCTGAGGGATTCGGGGCGTCGCCGGGCATCACTCCCCAGAGACGCACATCCAGGTTCCCAATATCTCTCTGCCCTAGAAGCTGCCCTGATACTTCTTCCTCGGGATACCAGGCATCCGAGTCCCCAGCCCCTCTCCCTGAGGAACCACGAAGTCAGTAGCCCCCTAGCTCATTAGGAATCCAAAGGTTCAGACCTCGCCCCCCTCTTCAGACCCAGAAGTCCAAGCCCCACCTCACGGGAGTCTGGGAGACTCGCATCCCCTTCCCCAGGACCCAGGAGTCCGGGCCCTCAACCTACTCCCCCCTAGGACCTGGGAATCCCAGTTTCCAGACTCCTTGTTCGCACGACGCAAGAAGGCTGGGCCCTCACCCTTCCGAGCCCTCACCCTTCCGAGCCCCGCTCGAGCATAGCAAGGGTTAAGCGCCGGAGGGCGGACTCGGAAACAGCCCAGACGCGACGCGCTGACGTCACGGCGCTCACGCAAGGGAATCTTCCACCTCCCTCTTCCTCTAGGCCCGGCGGCCCAGGTGCCCCGCTCCGAGACGCGATGCGTGGCCAAGCGTGGCGTTCGTGGAATCCCCGCACAAGGGAAATTCCTGCTCAGCCCGGGGACCCGGGCCGGGTGGCGACTCGGGAAATCCCAGGGTGGGGCAGGGTCACGGCCAGAGTGCATCCCTGCGGCCAAGCCCCGGACCTTGCCCACCCAGACCTTGGCTAATTTCAAACAACGCCCCCCAAAACTCGATCCAGCCTCTTTTTCTACAGCATGGAGTCCGGGTCGCCAGCCCCCTCCTCCCAGGACCCAGGCAGGAGTCGGGGCTCCCAGCGCTTTCACCCCCCGGGACCTAGGATTCAGGATCAACAGTCCTTTACCCCACCCCACCACCCCACCCCGGGACTCAAGAGTCCAGAATCCCAGCCGCTCCTCCCAGGAGTCTGGACCCTCCGCCCCCTCCAAACACCGGGTGCCCTCACTCTCAGCTTGATGCTTCACCGCTCACTCTTGATGCTCTAGCTCCGTCCCTCAGAGCCTCAAGAGTCCGTCCCCCAGCCCCGCTCTTAGGGGCCGAGCGTGCCTCACCTCCCCGCCCCTCCATTACCTCGGAGATTCCGTGGTGCGGATTGTGGGGCCCCAGGCCCCCGGCCTCGGCGCTGCGCCAGCCTCGCTGTTTCCCCGCGGAGCCGCCGCCGGGTCCCCGATCTTGCGTCGGGTCCCCCCGCGACTTTTTAAACTGAAGTTCTGGCACCGCCCAGTCGTGGGACGGGCCCCGCCCACAAGCCCGGGAGTCCCCGGGTTGCGCTCGAGCAAACTTGGGGTCTAAATGGGCGGGGCTGACTTTAAGAGCCCGACTCCTAAGTCTCCCCGGAAACAGGGATTGGGAACCCCGTCTTTGGTCTGAGGGAGAAGGGGCCTGGGGTAGCGGACCCCTGAAAGAGGAGGGAACTGGGGACCTGGACTTTTGTCCAAGGGGGTGTTGGAGGCCTTGACTCCCAGGCCCTGCGCTGGCGGAGGGGCGGGGGGACGCTGCCAGTATTATTGGGTCCTGAGAGAGAAGGGGGCTGGGGTTCTGAACTCCCTGGTCTCGAGGGAAGAAAGGTCTGTAGGTAAGAGTGATATAGGTGGACTCAAATTTCCCCCCTTCCACACATCACCTTTTTCAGAGGCCAATTCTCATTTATTCATTCATAATTAAAAATAATTACTGCAAGGGAGGTACTTTGCTGGGTGCTGTGGTATAGCTGTGAACTAAGCAGGCAGGAATTCCCAACCCTCAAGCCAACTGACATTCCAGTGGGAGGCTCATTCTCAGTTCCCATCTTGGTGACCATGGAAATCATATTTCTCCCCTGCCCTCAAGACTCTATGCTCTCCTGGTTCTCCTCCCTCACTTGCTGCTCCTTCCGTTTTACTGGCTGTTTCCTCCTCTTCACCCATTCTTGGTGTTGGGAGGAGGTGGTGTTCCTCCTCTGTCTGTACTCACTTCCTTGATGATCTCATCCAGTCTCATGGCTTTAAATACCATCCATAAGCCAGCAATCCCCAAATTTACATCTCCAGACCAGACTTATCCCCTGAACTCAGAGAGGCAGCTGTGGTCATTCAGCTCCTCCACAGGGAGATCTATCAGGCATTTCCAACCCAGTTTGCCCAAACCTTGGCACTTTCCCCCCTAAGCCTGCTTCCCCTCCTTCTCCATCGTGTCAAAGGATGCTTCGTCTCCTCCGTTGCTTAGGCCAGAAGCTTTGGTCATCCTGGACCCCTCTCTCTCATACACATATCCACTCCATCAGCAAGTTTTGTTGGCTCTACCTTCAAAATCTTTCCAGGATCTCCCCAGTGCCCACACCCTGGTCTACCTGTCACGTCCCCCCTGGACGATCACAGCAGCCTCCCTGATCTCTCTGACCCTCCCCCTAGTTTGTCCCTAAAGGCTGTCAGAGAGATCCATCACCTCTCCCCCTCCCACACACACACAGGAAGCAGGTAGCCTTGCCACCGGCAGAGTGATATCCGCTATTGTTGCCTCTCTACTCCCCATTGTTCCTCAGGACTTCTCTGGACCAAAGCCCTTTGACAGACCTCTTCCAGCCCCCAGCCCACCATGGTTCCTCCAGGCAACATTCTGTTCCTGCTTTTGCTCCCAGGTGAAGCCAGTGGTTATGGGGGGTGTTAGGCAGAGTTTTGTGAAAGGAGTGGCTTGGGGTGGCATCTGAAGGGAGGGGTGCTGAGGATGGGTCCTTCTCCCAGTGCCCTTTCCCTTCCATAGAGAAACTTCTGGGCCTGGTTCTTTGGGGAGGGAAGCTGAGTTTGGATGGCTGCTGTTCGTTCCCTTCTCACCGCTGGGTCTCTGCCTCTACTTCTGATTTCCTGTCTCCCTCTGTGTCTCTGGGTGCTTCCCTCCCATTTGGCCCCTCTTTCTCATTTGATCTCTCCAGAGTGGAGGCTACTTCTCAGGACATCACCTTTCCCTGCACCCTGTTTTGAGAACCACCTCTCCCCACTGATCTACCTTCCCTCTCCTTCCACAGTGGCTGCAGCTCAGATGACCCCAGGTGAGAAATCAACACCCTGTCCCCTTTGCAGCACCACTTCAGGTCCTGCTTCCATCCCTAAAGTGTGGCCTGTGGGTCCTGGATCTCACCTTGCATCCCCGAATCAGAGCCCCCAGAGGATCTGCAGCCCTCTCTAGGTCCCCATCTCACTGTCCTCATCACCAAACTGAAGGCCCAGGGACTCGGCCACCCCCCAGCCTGTCTTCAGGAGTACTTACTATGCCCAAAGCACAGTCCTGGGAGCCCTGGGACAACCCCCAGCCTCTCTCTGGATCTCCCTCTCCCCTCATTCCCCAGGGAATCTGGGACACCCACCTTCAAAGGGACTTCCTCTGACCCATATGCCCAAAGCCCAGGCCCAAGTGTCTGGAACCCCCCTCAGCTGCCTTCTGTCTTGGCTCCCACCCTTCAGGTTCCTGTTCCGGATGTGGGCCCCTCTTCCTGCCACTCCTGGCGGGTCTCGTGGCCGCAGATGCGGTTGTGTCACAGCTAATTGTGGTGGTGGTGTTTGTGTGTGTGCGCCCACGCAGCAGGCCCACCCAAGGTGAGGGCAGGGACCGAGCTGGGCCTGAAGAGGCATGGTGTCCCTAGGGAGGGGGTCCCCAGGGCGGGCACCCCCGGGCAAGCCCTCGAGGTTCTGGGGAAACCCTGGGGGCGGTGCTTGGGGGGAACTCCTGAGGAAACCCCTGAGGCAGGGGGTCCCCAAGGAAGTGGAGATGTGGGTGGAAGGTGGGTGGTCAGGCCTCGTGCTTTCTCTTCCCCACACTCAGAAGATGGCAGAATCTACATCAACATGCCTGGCAGGGGGTGACTCCCCAGTAACTGTGACATATGACTTCTGACCCTGTCATCCTGGATTGTGTGTGGCGGCACAGGAAATCCAACCCTCTTTTGGGCTGGAATAAAGCAATTGAAATACTTCTTGTTCTAATTCTTTCTCAGACAACCCAGGTTCCCCAAAGACTCCCTCTCATTTAGCTGTTTCTGGGTCCTTGATCCCCCTAGAACCCCACATATCCCCATCCTGTCAGCCCAGGGATCGGGAATAACTCAACATTGTTTGTGTGCTCCATGTTTATTTGGGGGCAGTAGTGGGGAGAAGTTGACGTCTCATTGTGGACACTCTGTGGATCCGTATTTTGGTGGGAGTAGGAATAGAGTGCTGGGCAGGCATCAGGAATGATTGGATCCAGGCATCAGGTTGTTGACTGCCCTGGTTTGGGCTCATTTTTAATATGGCCTCTGTGCGTTGAGGTTGCTGTAGACATCTGTCCTCTGGCCTTGGAGCTCCTAAAGGGATGGACAGGGTGTGGACCATCAGTGAAGGGAGTCCACCGAATAAACTGAAAATAAAATCTAGCCTTCTCCCAGTGGCCTGCAAGGCCCCTGGCAGCTTCTTCAACCTTGTAGCCATGATAGAGATCTGGATTTTATTCAAGTGCCTTCAATGTTCCCCTTTCTCCTCTGCCTCATTGTTATGCCCCAGCCGAGGGGCCGTTGTGTGTGCTGTTCACTCTGCCTGAAACACTGGTCCCCTAGATATTCCCATGGATAGTTCCTTCTCACCCTTCAAGTCTCAGCTCATGTCACTTTCTCAGAGAGGCATTTCTTGATTTCTGCATCTATAGTTTCTTCCCCGCACACGCAAGTCACTGTCACATCAACCCACTTTATTTCCTTCATGTTGCCTCCCCAAATGATCTTATTTGTTAATCTGCTTCAAGTCTGTCTCCCCAGGACTTCCCTGGTGCCGCATTGGTTAGGAATCCGCCTGCCAGTGCAGGGGACACGGGTTCGAGCCCTGGTCCGGGAAGATACCACATGCCACGGAGTAAATAAGCCCGTGTACCACAACTACTGAGCCTGCACTCTAGAGCCCGCGAGCCACAACTACTGAGCCCACGTGCCACAACTACTGAAGCCCGCACGCCTAGAGCCTGTGCTCTGCAACAAGAGAAGCCACCGCAATGAGAAGCCCGCGCACCACAACAAAGAGTAGCCCCCGCTTGCCGCAACTAGAGAAAGCCCACAAGCAGCAACAAAGACCCAACGCAGCCAAAGATAAAAATTAATTAATTAATTAATTAATTTTTTAAAAAAAAGTCTGTCTCCCCAACTAGGATGTAAGCTCTGCTGCTGTATCTCCAGCATCTAGCATATATAGACCCTCAACAAATTCCACCAAAGGAATGAACAAACTGCGGCTTTGCCCTAAAATTTCACTGCATCCCACCTCCCCCAGTAACTGGAAAACCCCTTCAGTCTTCTGGACCTCACAGAGCCAAACTTGAGATTCTTATACTTTACAAAGAGACTTTTTATCCACAAGTGAGGCAAAGCAAAGTCGGTTGCAGACAAGTAAAACAGATTTCACAGAGCGGGGTTCACAATGGGGATGGGGTGGGGTTCTATGGCCCCAAGATGCAGGCCTCAGATAGAATCCCTGAAATCGTATACAAATGCCCGGTCTGGAGCTCATCTTTCTGGAGAGGGTCTGTTTGGCTTCCATTAGATTCTCAGAGGAGCTCATGACCCCCCTAAAGGGTTAAGAATGGCATTGACAGGAGGTGGGAGATGGAAAGATGACATTTGCATCGTGGTTCTTAAGAAGGGTTTCAAGGATACTTGCACTGCCTCTAGATTATATGCACAATTTTGTATTTTTTTGTGTGGATTTTTCTGAAGAGTCTCTGGCTTTCGTCAGTTTCTCAAAGGCTGCAGGGTCCCTCCCCCACAAATTCAGAGCTCCTCTCTTTAGAGTTACCAAACTAGGGTTGAATTATATCCTCTGCCCTTATGAGGACTTCTCTGAGAAATCAGCCTGTCCTGGGCTGGGCTTTTCCGGAACAATTCAGAGCCTGCCTTCTGGCTGAGACAAACCATCCCTGTATTTCCCCTCCACGCATTTTAAGCTGAGCATAAGGTTGTGATTGATCATTGAAAGCAGTTTTGGATGCTATGTCTTCAAGTGTCTGAGGAGCTGCTGAGAAAGTGGGCTTTAGAGTCTAGGTTCTGCAGGGGCTGGGGGAGGGGTATTTGGGACAAGACACCCTCAGGACAGGAGTGAGGTGTGAGAAAGAAAAGCTGGTTTCCTCACCTGATAAGGTGACTCTGTCTCAGTGATGTGCTGTTTCCGGGTCACTGCTGGGGGGTGGGGAACAGCAGAGTTCAGAGACAGACGGGGTGAGAATTGGGACCATTTTGTTGCAAAAGCCGCCCCTCCATCACCTCCTTTTGGGTGGATGTGACTGGGGAGCTTACCCCTCCCTGCCAGGCAAGTCCTCAGAGGGTCCCAGGCCATCCCCGGCCAGCTCCACTCACCCTCCGTGGGTCCTCGTCCCCGAGGGACCAGCCGACCCAGGGAGTACACGGCCAGGGCGATGAAGAGGGTCAGCGCCAGGTCCCCCAGCACGATCCCCGCCAGCACGCCGGGGCTCACCGAGGGGCAGTTGCAGTCTGGGAATGTAAGTGGCACAGGAGTCAGAGGAGACCAGTGGGAGTTGGGAATTGGGAGGTGGCGTCAGTCATCAGTGGGTGGTGTGGAGAGACTGGGGAAGGGACAGAGGTGGGGTGGTCTTTGGGAGGTAGGGAGGGGGATCGCAAGGTCTAGGCCTACCTGTATGGGCCTGAACGAGGCTGAGACCTGAGGAGAGAAAAAGAAGGTAAACTGAGACACGTGACTATGACTGGGGGTTGGGCAGAGAAGCTGGGTAGGGTGGGTCCTGGCAGGCAGCAGGCTCAGGTGGAGAGCCACATCTGGTGGGACCTGCGGGCCGGCATCAAGGCCACCGGACTGTGTTACTTCTACATCGACTTGTCCTGTTGCAACACCCTCAGAATCCCCTCCTTCTGCTTCTCCCAGAGGCCAGATCTTGGGGGGCGCAGGCTCTGGGTGAGACCCATAGGGTTTGGGGCGCCAGGGATCTGCTCCGGTACCAACCCCCACCCTTTGGTTCTCTCTTTCCGCCCTGTTCCCTGCCCTGCCCAGAGCTGAGCCCAGGAGCTGCCAAAGCCCCCAACTCACCACCCACAGTCAGGAGAGACAGGAGCCTGTTGGAGGGTCCAAGGCCCCCCATGATGCAGGCGACGCTGCTGGACACCACAGTCCAAGGCGGGTGGGATGTGGCGTAGTGTCCAACCAAGTAAAGGAGGAAGTCTGAGGTGGGTGGTGGCAGGAGGGAGGAGGGGACGATGGGGGAGGAGGAACGGAGACGGATACCACCAAGGATTCAGGCCCAGACACCCCAGGGGCCATGCTGCAGCCCCCAATGGCTGGAACGAAGGGCAAAAGGTACGTGTGTCAACTCGACCTCCATCCCTAGGCAGGGGTCAGACATCATTATAACAGGAGGGTCTGTGGCTGACTGTGATTGAAGCTATCTCTGCCTCTTCCTGGCTGGACAACCTTGGACAAGTCACTCAACCTCTCTGGGCCTCAGTTTCCTCATCTGTAAAATGAGGAGTAAAATAGTACCTACTTTATACTATTGTTGTGGGGAATCAAATGAATTAATATTTCTAGAACAGGGTCTGACCCTTGTCAGCGTTTTATAAGAACCAGTTATAATTACTTGACAATCAGAACCATGTGATGTTCATAGGATATTAAAAGAGAACCATCAGGATACGGGTACTAACGACGTGCAGGCACCCCGTCCCAAGTGTTCATGCATTTAACCCCCAAGAACACTCTTCTGAGGTAGATGCTCTGATCCCCATTTTACAGAAAGATAAAGACACTTGCCCAAGGTGACACAGAACATAAAGGCAGAAATGGAACCCAGGACCCAAAGACAGATATTTGACCCTAAGAGAGAAAGAAAAAAGAACCAAGATGGAGGCTAGGGAAGGAGAAAGTAGCGGGAAGGCAGAGAAAGAGGGAGACGAATAGGCAGTGACACAGATGCACACGGCACAGACGCAGGACTGGGGCTTTGGGGTGAGGCAGGTGGGGGAAACGTGGTAACACTGGGCCAGGTTAGGCTGCTCCCACCAAATGAGGAAGTGGCTGGAAGCGAGCACTGACCGAGGCCACCCAGGAGATGACAAGGACTTCTAGCCCCGGCAGGACATGAGCCGGGGCTGGGGAAGGAGGAACCTGAGGTTAGGGCGCCGGGGGGGATGGGCCAGCAGCAGGAAGCCCCCCTCCCCTGTGCAGGCGGCACACCCACAGCTCCCCGGGGGGCCGGGCTCAGGAGAAAAAAGGGGAAACTGGATGCTGGTCATGGGACAGACGCTGAGTGGCCCGTTGCGGGGGCGTAGTATTTGGAGTCTGGAAGAGGGTCAGGGCCGAGTCCCGGGCAGCGCTGGCTGCTAACGCCGCCACTGCCCAGGCCTGGCCGAGTCCCGCCGCAGAAGAATCAACACCCCACCATCACCACCACCGCCACCAGGTCTGGAGGGAGCAGGTCCTGCAGGCCCTACTGGCACACCAGGCATCTCAAGGTGGCTGAAGCCCAGCGAGCCGGGGGCAGTCAGAGACCAGAGGAAGCTCTGAGCCAGGAGGGCCTTGATCTGACTCGGGTGTTCCCAGGGTTCCCTCTGGCTGGGCGTGGGGAGCAGACTGTGGGGGGCAGGGGCAGGAGCTGGGGGCCAGGCTGCTGCAGTGGTCCAGTTTCTTGTGAGGATTCTGTGAGGTCTGTTAGAATCAGGCTTGCCTGGCACCCTGTATATGCTCAATGAACGTTCATCTTTATCAACATCATTGCTGTTACTGTTATTAGTACTTCAAGTCTTCAGCTCTGGGCTCTCCTTGAGAAAAATCCTCCCTCTATCTCTCAGCCTCAGCCTCCTGATCTGATTCTTCCAGCTCCAGCCAGGCCCAGGCTGTCCCCAGTCTAACAGCCCCACACCCAGGCAACGCCCAGTCAGAACAGATGTGGCCATAGGGCTGGATCGGAGTCCTGGGGCTCCCCTTTGGCTGCTGAGATGTGGGGAAGTCTGAGGTGTCCCAAGGGAACCGACTGGGGTGGTGGTAGATATTTGTGGGATGTGGGGTAGAGGCCCTTTACCAACCAAAAGTGAAGTAGTTCAATATTTTAGCGACAGGTACAACTGTACTGGTGCAGACCCCTATATGCCAGCCTGGGCTGGTCTCCATTCCACTGGGAAAAGGAACAGGCTGAGATGGAGGGCAGCACCCTCCTCCCAGTGCCAGACTCCAGGAAGCAGGGTTGCCCCCCTGGCCACCAGATCTGTAAAGTGTCTCAGTCTCTCCTGGCAGCAGCCCAAGAGTTGGGGAAGATCAAAGCTGACTTTCCCAGAAGGCAGGCTGTGTGCTGAGTCTGTGACAAGCTTCCCTCTGTGGAAGCTACAGTCCCTCCCCACTCTCCCTGCTTCCACTTTTCCCCCCTACAGTCCATCTTCCCCACAGCAGCCAGAGGAAGCTTTCTGAAAAGTGAGACAAATAACCCACTTTTTTAAATGGCCGAAAGATTTGAACAGACACGTCACAAAACAAGAGATGTGACTGGCCAAACAGCATGTGAAAAAACGCTCAACATCATAAGTCATTAGGGAAATACAAACTAAAACCACAATGAAATACACACCTACTAGAATGACAAAAAAAAAATTTTTTTTTCAGTATTTATTTATTTGGCTGTGCCCGGTCTTAGCTGTGGCATGCAGGATCTAGTTCCCTGATCAGGGATCAAACCTGGGCCCCCTGCATTGGGAGTGTGGAGTCCCAAACACTGGACCACCAGGGAAGTCCCTAGAATGACAATAATTAAAAACACTGACCCTACCAAGTGTCAGCAGAGATGTGGAACAATTGGAAATGTAAAATAGAACGTTGGAAAAGAGTTTGATAGTTTCTTATAAAGTTAAATAGTCACCTAAGCATAGATCCAGCAATTCTGCAAAAGAAGGCATTTACCGGAGAGAAATAAAAACATATGTTCATATAAAGACCTGCCCATCTCTGTGGCCTCCCCTCGGGCCTCTTTTCCCCTGACTTCCCCTACTCGAGTTACACTGGCCTTCTTGCTGTTTCTTGAATAAGTCAAGCTCATTCTCACCTCAGGGCCTTTGTACCTGCTGTTCCCCCTGTCTGTGATGCTTTTCCTGAAGTCTTTGAATAATTGACCCTTTCTCATCCTCCAGGTGTCAACCCAAATGCTACACACTCACAGAGGCCTCCCCTGACCACCACTGCTCAAGTCACCTACTACCAATTTCATTTTCTTCCTGTATTTGTCATGCCTGAAATTCTCTGACTTATGTATTCCTATTTCTACGGTCCGCCACTTCCTCTGGAATGGAAACTCCATAAGAAGAGGAATCTTTCTGTCTTGTTCACTGTTGTGTCCCCAGCACACATAGCAGATGCTCAATAAATATTCTTTGGCTCTTGGCCCTAATGACCACCAGTGGTAACAGGTTGTATTAAACATGGCTCCTCATCTCTGCAGAAGATTAAGGGTATCCCAGACATGCCCACTATTTCTTCTTGAATTGATCATTTGGCAGATAAGAATGCTAGTGTCCCCCAGTATCCTCCTACTCCTTCTTGCATGGAATTTTTAGCAGGGCCGCTGGCCACTAGACTAAAGACTGTATTTCCTGGCCTCATCTGCATTTAAGTGGACATATGACTTCATTCTGGCTGACGGGCCGTGTGGGAAGTCAATGAGCCATGTATAGGTCATAGCTTTCGTGGAAAGGGTATACTCTACCCTTCTTCAATTTTCTCATTTGCTGGAATTTGAACGAGGGAAGGATCATCTTGGAACAAAGTGGATGAGGGCAACATGATAAGGACAAAAGAGCAACAAGATAGAAGGAGCCTCAGTACCCATCATCTTGGAAGAGCCACACCATCCCTGGACTGTTATGTGAGAGAGAAACTTCTACCTTGTTTAAGCCACTCGTGGTAGTAGTCTCTAAAAACAGTCACCAAGAATTTCTTCATCCCAATATGCACATGCTGTTCCCTCATCAAGAGGTACAGAGCCCATTTTCCCTCCCCTTCATTCTGAGCTGACCTTATGACTTGCTTTGACTAAGAACACAGTGAAGGTGATGCTGTGCCTAGGCTGTACGAAGCCTTACAGCTTCCGCTCTTACTCTTCTGGAACCCAGCTGCCATGTTGTAAGGACGTCCAAGCTCCCTCCCTGGAGAGTGAGGCCGCACAAAGAGGCCCTAGAGGATGAGCTACCATGTGGAGAGAGAGGCCACATGGATGAGAACCAAAGCACCCCAGCAGACGGGAAGTGCCAGAGCCCCAGAAGATCCAGTCTTCTTGGATCTTCCGTGCCATGCCAGCCACCAGTTAAATGCAGCCCCTTGAATGACCCCCAGCCAACACATACATGAAGCAGAAGAATCATCCAGTCAGCTCACAGAATCATAAGAAACAACTACATGTTGGGATGATCTGTTACAAAGCATTAGACAATGGAAACAGCACTGTTATTTTGGGGGACGTTGTAACTGCAGCCAAGTCTATATCCTACCTGACATAGTTTCAAATGCCCTTCTTGAACTAGCTGAGTTTAGAGGGTGAAGTTTGTGAAGATTTGGAGGTTAGTGCACACATGCTCTAAGGGAAAGCTGAGAATCCAAACATCAGAGGGAAGGGGGTGATAGAACATTGGACAGATCTGGATGGGTACCAGGACTCTCTCTCCATAGCTTGCCTCTGCTTCTCTCGAGGCCCACTTTGTTCAGCCCTCTCTGTTCATTATGGAACAACAGAGTTTCTGCCATCAATAGTTTACTCTTGCTGGTCCCTTGATTTATATATATATGACAGGCTGGGACCTGGGACCTGGGACCCTTTGCTGCAGTGCTTGCAGAATACAAGAAACAGAGCAACAGAATACAAAGAAACTATAAGGGACTAAAAATAACTGTGTACATGCACAGTTGGGGCAAGTTACGAACAACAAGATACAAAGACTGGGACTTCCCTGGTGGCCCAATGGGTAGGACTCCATGCCATGCTCCCAGTGTAGGGTCCTGGGTTTGACCCCTGGTCAGGGAACTAGATCCCACATGCATGCTGCAACTAAGAAGTCCACATGCTGCAACTAAGACCCAGCACAGCCAAAATAAATAAATAAATATTAAAAAATAAAATACTCAACTACTGCTTCTGAGGCGTCAGGAGCAAAAGCAGGATACTGCACGTGACCCCTGCACACAGCACCACCAAGTGGGTTGGCCAACCGCCTAAGCCAACCCTCCGGCCCGGACCCATGAACCCACCCCTACCCTCACCCAATTTAAGTTACCAGCTCACCCCCCTTCAGGAAGCAAGCAAGGGGAACTGTTACTTGTTTTCACTCCTTCGTGCTGCAGCACGAGTCCCAGTAGAGCCTTGCCTGAATTTCTCATCCGGCCTCTTATCAATTACTATTGATTAAGGAGTCCAAGAATGCTGGTTGGTTAGATAGATAGATAGATAGATAGATAGATAGATAGATAGATAGACAGACAGATAGAGATATATAATATAGATATAGATATACATCCTGGGAAAGGGCAAAGATTGGCTCAGCACAAATAACCTACCCACCTCAAAACTGGGGTGAGGGATGAAATCTGTAAGAAAATGGCAGGATCCATGAGGACACTGAAATGGAGCAGGAGGGAGGAACAGTCCCTAGAAGCAGCATGGAAGGGATGCTGTTGGCGTCTCACCCATATTCCCTCAGCATTTACCATTTCCAAGCACACAAGCTGGCTTCTAACTGCCCGCTCTGTGGTTATCTTCTTGAGGGCTCTTTCTGGCTGTTGCAACCCACTCTGCCCAAGCTGGAAAGGGCCACGGAGTTAATGCCCCTGGGAGCAGCTCTCTGCCAATAACTGATGGGAGTTGGTAGATAAATACCCCAGCTCCCTCACCCCTTGGATGAACAACTCTAGACTGTTCTACAGTCTTCCAGGATTCCCCAGCAAGATTAAGCTCCAATTGCTCTAGATAACACACCCTTCATTGGCTCATCCTTCCCTGTCTCCCTTCCCCACTCCCTGTTGGTGTTCTCTGAACTTCAAGTAAATGGCTTGCACTTGAATCCTCTTTTCAGCGTCTGCTTCTGGAGGAACCTACACTAAGACAAAGGGAGTTTAATTTCCAGAAGGAAAGAGGGGCACCGGGTCATCAGTACAATGGATGCCCATGACATCTCTTATCCCTATCCCTTTCTCAAAAGACTTGCTGCTTCCACAATTTGAAAGTGGGAATTATCCATGCCCACCCCCTGACACTGGTTATTAAACCAACACTACACTTGACCCAAACATAGTAGTCAGGGTTCTTCGTTACATACCATAGAAACCAAGGCAACTAGTTTAAACAGAAAAGGAGGTGTGTTCAATGATGTTAAGGAAACCGCTGAATCTCTAGGAGGGCCAGAGAAGCACTCCCGGGGCTACACAAATCCTAATGCCCACCCAGAATTTTCTGCTAAGACTTCTGATGTTCACATCAGAATCGATTTTACAGGTTGCCTCCTTCTCCTCACTCTCTTTCAAATCGAATCATGATGTGAGTACCAAAATACTTGCAGATGAAATATGATGTTTGGGATTTGCTACATAACAATACAGAAGAGGGGAATGAGTGGTAAAGGATGGGCCATGGTTGGACGGTTGTTGGGAGCAGATAGATTACTGAGGATTCCTCATACTTTTCTGTCTACTTTTCTGTCTTTTCAAAATTTTCCAAATTAAAAGAAAATTTTTCAAACATGGGTGCATTTGGTTGGCAGAGTACGGAAAACATGCCCACACCACAGCTGCAAGGAAGGGTGGGAAAGTGGTTTCTGATTTCTAGACTGGGGAGGCCAAATTCACGAGGTAGGAAATTCCCAAAACGTAGAGCTGATGTTCAGAAGGCTCTGGACATCTGGATAGAAAGCATGAGAATTGTCCAAAATACCAGGGGAACCAATCCATCGGGCCTGCCTTACCCTTCCTAGATAAGATAATAGTTTGATTCTTTGGTCAAAATAAAATGGAAAACCACAGTGAGATACCACTACACATCTATTAGAATGGCAAACAGCAACAACAACATTGACAATATCTAGAGCTGCCAAAGATGTGAACAACTAGAACTCTTATACATTGCCGATGGGAGTGCAAAATAGTACAGACCCTTTAGAAAACAGTTTGGCTGTTTCTTATAAGGTTAAACATATTCTTACCGTATGACCCAACAATCTCATTCCTAGGTGGTTTTTTTGGGGGGGGGAGCTGCATTGGGTCTTCGTTGCTGTGCGTGGGCTTTCTCTAGTTGCAGTGAGCAGGGGGGCTACTCTTTGTTGCGGTGTGCGGGCTTCTCATTGTGGTGGCTTCTCATTGCAGAGCAGGGGCTCTAGGTGCGCGGGCTTCAGTAGCTGTAGCACGCAGGCTCAGTAGTTGTGGCTCCCGGGCTCTAGAGTGCAGGCTCAGTAGTTGTGGTGCACGGGCTTAGTTGCTCCATGGCATGTGGGATCTTCCTGGACCAGGGCTCGAACCCGTGTCCCCTGCATTGACAGGAGGATTCTTAACCACTGCACCACCAGGGAAGGCCTCATTCCTAGGTTTTTACCCCAGAGAAGTGAAAACTTAAGCTCACCTAAAAACCAGTATGCCAAATGAATAGTGGCTTTCGTCATAATTGCCCCAAACTAGAAACAACTCAAGTGTTCGTCAACAGATGAATGGATAAACAAACTGTGATACCTCCATACAATGGAATATTATTTGGCAATTAAAAGGAATAAGCTACTAATACACACAACAGCACAGACAAATCTGAAATGCATCATGTTAAGTGAAAGAAGCCAGACTCAAAAAGTCTACATACACGATTCCATTCATATGACATTCTGGAAAAGGTAAACTATAGGGACAGAAATCAGGTCAGTGTCTGCCAAGAGCTGGAAGTAGAGGGAGCGGTTGACCACAAAGGGAAATCCGGGAGTGATAGAATTCTATATTTTCATCGTGGTGACTATTACATGGCTGTATGCATTTGTCAAACCCATAGAAAAATACACTAAAAAGGGTGATTTTTACTCTATGTAAATTCTACCTGAGTAAAAAAATTTTTTTGTGTTTTTAATGAAATGACAGTTGTAAGCACCAAAGAAACTGGTAAAGAGGTTTCACGATCTCTTCATTTCCTATCAGTTATTTCCTATCAGTGGATGACTACCCAGATGTTTCCCACTCTGGCGTATGGGAAAGGGCCAGCAAGCGCTGTTTGGCTAGAAGGTGAGTGAGCCTGAATGCTAGTGATCAGCATTGTTTTCTCCCCTTCTTCTATTGAAACAGCATTTAGAATTGGGCATCTGGTTCTCTGACCAAGACTATGTTTCTCAGCCTCTTTGGAGCCAGGTGAGGCCTTGTAACTGTCTTCTGGCCAATGGAATGTGGGAAGAAACAAAATGGGCAACTTCTGTATTTTTGTTTGTTTGTTTTGTTTGGGGTTTTTTTTTTTTTTTTTTTTTTTTTTGGGCCGCGCTGTGTGGCATTTGGGATCTTAGTTCCCCAACCAGGAATCGAACCCGTGCCCCTTGCACTGGGAGCACGGAGTCTTAACCACTGGACCGCCAGGGAAGTGGCTGGGTTGTGTTTCTGAAGGCAAAAGTGTGCCCTGCCTGTCTCTGCTCTTCCTCTTGGCTGGAGTGTGGCCCTGACACTGTCAGTGGGCACCCATCTTAGACCACAATGGCCAAGTTTTATTCATAAAATGAAGGCCTTTTAAATATAATTAAAGCAATACTTGATAGATTTATCAACTGCGGTTTACCCATATCATAAACACAGTCATTACAAATGAATTAGAACTCTACAAGCTGATCTGAAGGGATTTTAACTGAGAAAAGCAAAATGCAGAGAAGTGAATCTAGTACGATTCCAAACAATGACCAAAAAGAATCCCTTATAAATATATGTATACATGTTTGCATATTTAAGTGATGGTGGAGTAAACTATGTAAGGATACACCCGGGCTGCTAACGCTGGTAATACTGGTGACCTGGATCAGGATAGGAGATGGGGGAGGGTAATCACAAAACAGAGTTGAAAGAAAAGGAACTGGGACATCCCTCATGATCCAGTGGTTAAGACTTCGCCTTCCAACGCAGGGGGTGCGGGTTCGATCCCTGATCAGGCAGCTAAGATCCCACATGCCTCGCAGCCAAAAAACCAAAACATAAAACAGAAGCAATATTGTAACAAATTCAATAAAGACTTTAAAAATGGTCCACATCAAAAAAAAAAATCTAAAAAAACAGTGAAGGAACTATATGAGAACAAAGTGGGTATAACATGATGCCATTTACATAAAATGATATAAGTAAAGTTGTGTATATCTGCATAGAAAAAAGTATGAATGTGTAGTCAAGTGAATGCCAATGGTGGTATCTCTGGGCAGTGGGATTTAGATTATTAATATATTTTTTAAAATTAATTTATTTGTTTTTATTTTTGGCTGTGTTGGGTCTTTGCTGCTGTGCGCGGGCTTCCTCTAGTTGCGGCGAGTGGGGGCTACTCTTCGTTGTGGTGCACGGGCTTCTTATTGCTGTGACTTCTCTTGTTGCGGAGCACAGGCTCTAGGCTTCAGTAGTTGTGGCTCACAGGCTCTAGAGTGCAGAATCAGTAGTTGTGGCGCACAGGCTTAGTTGCTCCGTGGCATGTGGGATCTTCCCGAACCAGGGCTCGAACCCATGTCCCCTGCATTGGTAGGTGGATTCTTAACCACTGCGCCACCAGAGAAGCCCTACATTTTCTTACTTTTAAAAATTTGATTTTTTTTATGGGGAGTATTTTTAATCTATGTCATTGGGGAAAAAAGATATTTCAATATCAGAAAACACAACAAACAAATAAATTCAATTTTGCAGAAGAAAAAAATACAGGACTTCTTCTGCCAGGAGTGGTGTTCTAAGGAAATCAGAAACCACCCTCCATTGAAGAACAGATAAAAATGCAGGATGAAATCTATGGAGAAAAAAAATTACTAAAAGCAGCAAAACACTAGTAAAAGGCTAAGGAAACAGTACTGAAAACTCAGAATAAAACAAGAGAGGAGCTCAAAACTCAGATGCCTTTGGAACAAATGAAGGCATTTGTTCCAAAGGCATTTTCCAACGCAGAAGACAGTTTGAGAGTAGAGGAGCAAAAGTAAAGGCCCAGATCCACCCAGACTGGAGGGTCTGAACCTCAGCTTTTCATTTTAAGCTGAGACCTGAAGGCCATCGTACACAAGGTAAGAATGAGCCAGGAGTCACCTAGCTTTCATGTGAACTTACAGTTTAACCTTGTACCCCCTTCACTATGCTATAGCTACACGAATTTTCAAGAAAATGAAAGTTTGAAGTTTTTATCAGGAAACTGGAACTTATAAAAAGTGAGAGAGCTTTTTTTTTTCAGTATTAGAATACAAAACAAAAAGCAATCTAGAACTGAAAAATATAATCACTGAAATTAAAAACTCAATGAATGTGTTTAATAGAGATTAGACATAGCTGAAAAAAGGAGGTAGGTTAAAAAAAAAAAAAAAACTATCCAGAATTCAGTAGACGCAAAAAATGAGAAATACAAAAGATAGGATGAAAGAGAATTTCTAACTTATTTCATTGTAGTCATAGAAGAATGAGGTAGAGGCAATATTTGAATAGATCATGACCAAGTTAGAGTTATAGTAAGAAAGCAAGATTGGTTGAATATTAGAAAATCAATGTAAACCAGCACATTAACAGGTTAAGGGGGGAAGCATATGATTACCTCAACAGATGCCAAAAGTGTTTGATGAAATTCAACATTAATTCAGAAAACTAGGAATAGAAGTGAATTTAAATATTTGATGAATAACTATATATAAAATAGACAACTAATAAGGACCTACTGTATAGCACAGGGAACTCTACTCAATACTCTGTAATGACCTATATGAGAAAAGAATCTAAAACAGAGTGGATACACATATATGTATAACTGATTCACTTGGCTGTACACCTGAAACTAATAGAACATTTTAAATAAAATATACTCCAATAAAGAAGTTTTTAAAAAATTTGATGAATAGCACTACCAAAACTGACAGCTAGCATCACTTACGGTTAAGTATTAAAACATTTAATGGTTAGATATTAAAAGTTTTCCTTCTGGGACTTCCCTGGTGGTCCAGTGGTTAAGACTTTGCCTTCCAATGAAGGGGGTGTGTGTTTGATCCCTGGTCAGGGAGCTAAGACCCCACATGCCTCAGGGCCGAGAAACCAAAATATAAAACAGAAGCCACATTGTAACAAATTCAATAAAGACTTAAAAAACGGTCCACATCAAAAAAAAAAAAATCTAAAAAAAAAAGTTTTCCTTCTAAGTTTGGACTAAGACAAAGAAAGATGCCTGTTGTCATCACTTCTGTTCAATTTTGTCCTGGAGACCTTAACTCTGAAGTAAAGCAGGAAAATAAATAAAAGGTTATTGCCACCATTATTAATAGATTATATGATTCTGGCTAAAGAAAATTCAGAAGACTCTATAGACTATTTTATTAGAATTCATAACAGAATTTAGCGAGGTAACTAGATATAAAATCAATCTACAAAAATCAATTTTATTGCTATATACCAGCCATAAACCAAACAAAGGTGGAAAAAAGTAACCCGTTATATTAGCATAAATGGCCAAGTAGCTAGTAATAAATCTAACAAACTATATGAAAAGCCTGTACAGGGAAACTCTGTAAAAGACTTTATAAAAAATCTAGATAAATGGTTTGATATACCATGTTATTGGATTTGGATAGCAGTTTCCCCTGAATTTACCTATATATTCAATCCATTCATAATCTAGATTCTAAAAGCTTTTTTCTGTGGAACTTGCAGATGGATCCTAAATTTTACACTGAAATACAAAGAGCCGATTATAACAAAGATACTCTTAGACGAACAAGATGAGAGGTCTCACCCTACCTGATATCAAGACTTATTGTAAAGCTGCTGAAGGAGTGAGTGGAAGTGGTTTAACCACTTTGGAAACAGTATGGCATTGTTTTTTCCCAGTGACTCAGAACTTCTGCCCCTCTACCTGTATCCTGGAGAGACTAGTGGATGGACACCAGGAAGCCTGTGTAAACCTCTTCACAGCTGCCCTATTTGCAAAGCCGTTCAGGGGAACCAACACACATGCCCATCACAGGAGAATGGGTACGTATATTGTAGCACATTCACACAATAATGAGAATAAATATCCTGGATCCATAGAATAAACACAGTAGATACTAATACTTGCTACAACATGGATTTATCTCACAAACAGAATGTTAAGTGAAAGAAAAAAAGTCAGATACAAAAGAGTACATTCAATATGGTTCCCATTTGCATAAAGTTTAAAAATAGTCCAGATTAGACTAGTGTTTAGGAAGCACAGGTAGGGGGCAAAACTATTAAGAAAAGCAAGGAAGGGATTCTATCAAATCAAAATGGTGGTAGAGAAGAAGAGGAAACTTCTCTGTCAGAGAAGAGGAAGCTTTACGAATAAAAAAGGACAAAACATTTTCTAGACTGCACTGATGACCTCTTTTTTTTCTGCGGCAGTAGATGGTCGAGTGTTCACTCAATGACTCATTATGCCGTGCATTTGCTTTTTGTTTGGGGGTTTTGTGGGCTCTTTTGATAGGTGTTCTATATGTCACAATAAATAAAATTTAAAAGATCTAATAATGCTTGCTCATTATGAAAATTTTGAAAAATACAGCAAAATACAAAAAGAAAAAAGAAAAAGAAACTTCATCTACATCTGAGAGACAACTTCATTACAATATTTTGTTATATTTCCATCCTGTCATTTTACTGGGTATATTTTTATATATTTCTGACCATATCATATATGCAAATTTGCATTCTGCCCATTTTTGCAAACAACTTGTATAAACCTGAAACAAGCAGCTATATTCCCTTTGACTGCTCATTCGTGACATGACCTCACTGTTACCCTCGCTATTTGCCCTGGGAAGAAACCAAAGAGATGACCCTCAGAATAAATTAGACACCAAAGCTAAGATTTTATTTCTCTGTTCACCTATGCTTAGAAAGAGCGGTGGGATGAGTCTCTATTTCCCTTTTCCCCTTCCCACTGCCTGGAGCATGGATGTGGTGGGAGCCACCTTGGACCACTCAGGCCAGGGCACTCCCCTAGGCATGGAAGAGCCATAGGTCAAAGCAGCCTGCATCTCTGATGCCATAAAGCCTCCATACTGACACCATGAAGCACTGGACTGCTTATGCTTGGTCTACTGGTGAGAGAGAATTAAAGTTCTTTGTCTAAGCTATAGTTATATTGAGTTCTGTTATGGATTCATGTCCTACCTAACATAGACCCTACCTAAATGCTCATTATAGGTGAGCATTTTCTCATGTTCCCAAAATCTCCTTAGAAGTATCAGTCTTGGGACTTCCCTGGTGGCACAGTGGTTAAGAATCCACCTGCCAATGCAGGGGACACGGGTTCGAGCCCTGGTCCAGGAAGATCCCACATGCCGCAGAGCAACTAAGCCCATACACCACACAACTGGACCTGTACTCTAGGGTCCACGAGCCACAACTAATGAAGCCCGCACTCCTAGAGCCCATGATCTGCAGCAAGAGAAGCCACCGCAATGAGAAGCCTGCGCACTGCAACGAAGAGTAGCCCCCGCTCGCTGCAACTAGAGAAAGCCCACGTGCAGCAACGAAGGCCCAACGCAGCCAAAAATTAATTAATTAATTAATTAAATTTTTTTAAGTCTCTTTAAAAAAAAAGAAGTATCAGTCTTAATTGGTTCATAATATTGTGTCCTGTGAAGTTACTGAATTTTTCATTCACTCATGCATTCATCCATTTATTCCATCACATATTTGTTGAGTGCTTACTGGGCCCCTGGATGGGTGATGGGTATGCAGTGGTGAATAAAACTGCCTTCCTGCAGCTTACATCCTAGTGGAAGAAGACAGGTGATACACAAGAAAACAAATAAATAAACAAGATAACCCTTCTCTACGTTCAGATACAGCATGTTCCCAAGTGTGTAGCAGAGACTAATTGCTCACTAAAACTGACCCTCTTTGCCCCTTTGCACACAGCTGGACCATATTTCCCATCTTCCCTTATAATCAGGTATGTGAGCCAATGAGCAAGTGGGCAGATGCGTGTCTGACTTCCAGGTGTGATCCCCCAAACCTCCCACTTAGGACCCTCACCTCTTTTAACATTCACCAATGGAGAGGACTAAGGGCAGGTGCAGGGAAGCTAAAGGAGCCCAGAGCTGCCAGGTGGGACGAGCCTGGGTCCCTAAGTGACTCTGAGGAGTAGAGCTACCCCACTCACTGCATCACACTACCCTGTGAAAGAAAATAGGTTGTATCAAGCCACTGAGATTTGGGGATTCTTTGGTTACAATTGCTAGTAATTTACCTTGCCTCATACACATGAAGAAAGGGCTCTGGTAAACTGCAAAAATGGCTTCAATTTTTCACCCCTCCTTGGCTCCTTACCCTTTGCCATCTGACTTCACAGCATCTTCCATCAAAGGGTGGAGTCTATTACCCCACCCCTTGAATCTGAGTAGGTCTTGGGCCGTGAGGTGGCCAATAGAATGAGAGAGAAGAAATGGTATGATAGTTGCCAACAACTGCTGAAGAACTGAAAATGAAGTCAGAAGTAAGTAAATACATTCAGGAAAAAAATGCCTAGGAGGTCCCCTCATACAGTTATCATGGACTCTAGCATGTTGAGGAAAATTCCTGACGCTCACCTAACTTCTTTCAAGCCAGCACTTCCCACATTTATTTTATCAAGGAGCCTTTATTCTCAAATACCAATTAACATCCCATGGATCTTTGTCAAATGCTAGTAGGACACAGTCAAATTATTTCCAATTAGTTTTTGTTCATTTCATTATTATTTTAAAAATGGTGTTATAAAAATCCTTGTAGTGAAATCTTTTCCACTTGCTGGATTCTTTCCAGGGGCTAAGTTCCTAGCAGGGTAAATGGTGAATTAACAGATATGCACATTCTCAGGCTTTAGACTCAGGCTGCCCAATCCTTCTCTGGAAGGGTCACTCCCATTCACATCCCAATCATGGTGAATGTGAACAGGGTCTCCCATTTCCCTGAACTCTCCTCACCAAAGGGAACCACATTTCAAACATCCTTGCTGATTTGACAGACAAAGGGATGCATCTCAGTATTTCAAGTGGCAATTTATTTGAATATTACTGGGGATAAACTTGCCTTTCATCTTTTTTGGCTATTTGTACTTCTTCTTTGAATTGTCTTTTCTTATTAATTACTCATCTTTCTTTTGGGTATTGGCTTTTCCTGTTAATTCCACAATAATTTATTAATATCTTTATTACATTAACCACTTTTCTATCATACCTGTTGCAAATATTTTTCTCTACTATTTATTTAACTTCAATTTTAGTCATGCCCTTTTTAAACATATGGGATATTTAACTTTTTATACAGTCAAACCCATCAATCCTTTCCTTTGTAATTTGTTCTTTTTTTTTTAACAGGATTTTTAAATTTTTATTTATTTATTTATTTTTGGCTGTGCAGCACGGCATACGGGATCTTAGTTCCCCAACCAGGGATCACCAGGGATCAAACCCATGACCCCTGCAGTGGAAACACGGAGTCTTAACCACTGGACTGCCAGGGAAGTCCCTGTGATTTATTCTCTTAAAGTTCAGAAAATCTTTTCCAACCCAGAGGTTATTAAATATTTATTTCATCTTCAAGATTTTTATTGTGTAATTTTCTTCCCACATTTTCCTCTAGTCCATCTGGAATTTATTTTCATTTATCATGCAAGATGAGGCTCCAAATTGATATTTTCCCCCAAATGGCTGAGACATAAACCCAGCTGGTGTGACATTATGTTTCTGTTCTATAATACATTCTTGCTTTCTTTACTCTGTCTTTGGCCAGTCATTCTGGTACATTACCCAGGATGATTGCTCTTACACTGAAATCACACTTTATATTATATGAATTCCATGATTTTGTCTGTCTTGTCACCAGTGTATCCACAGCACCTAGAACAGAGCTTGGCACATGGCAGGATCTCAATAAATATCTGGTGAAAGAATAAGTTAGTGAATGAATGAATGAATGAGTGAGCAAATAAATGAATGCATACAATATGCCAGCCCTGATCTGGGCAGTGAGTGTACAGAGGAATAGGAAATAGTTTACTCAGTGTGTATCAGGTAGCCTTTGCTGCATAACAAAATTCCCTACAACTAATGGCTTAAAACAGCAACCATGTTATTATTTGCTCACTGTCCTGTGTTTCAAGAATTTGAATAGGAGCAGAGATGGTTTGTCTCTGTTCCACATGATGTCAGCTCTGGTTAGAACATCCAAGAAAAAAAGAACATCCAAGAGAGCTTCTTCATTTGCGTGTCTGGTGCTTTGGGAAAAGTTCGAATGGCTAAGGGATAACTAGAACAGCTGAACTGGGGTCATATATGCGGGGCATCGATTCTCGCTGTTACCTGGCTTCCTTAGGTCTCCACGTGGCCTTTCCATGTGGTCTCCCCAACAAGGAGCTCAGAGCTCGTGAGTACACAGAAGCAAAAACTGACAATCCTAAGGCTTAGCCAAGAACTGGCTGGGGGTGACTTCTGTCATATTCTATTGGTTAAAGCAAGTCACATGTCCAAGGCATATTCAAGGGGAGAGGATTATATGAGTGTGAATAGGGAGGTATATCTCTTTGGGAATCTCAGCATAACTGACTTCCACAATCCATTAAACGGCTGCTTATTAGCCATTCACAAGGGCCAGGCAGAAAGCAGGTGCAATGGCAGGCCACACAGACACAGGCTTCTGAAATGCAGTGAATGTAGGGGCCCAGGCCATTGCTGGGTCCTGAGGCAGGTACCTCTCCCAGTCTGAGAAAGGAAGTGGCTTCCAATGGAGGTAAACCCAGACATGTGTATTAAAAATGAGAGCACAATCAGTCAAATGGAAGAGCATGTACTAAGGTACACAGGGGAGAAACCACTTAGAGATTGTCTTGGTGAATCCCTAAAGTCCAGAAGCTTTAGGGATGAGGTTGGGGCCAAATCAGGGTCTGTATAATGGGGAAAGATGGGAGCCCTGAATGCCACTGTAAGAAATCCAGCATTCATCTTGAAGAATAGTGATTCCCAACCAGCAACTGGGTATCAGAATTACCTGAGTTTAAGAGGGCAGACAGCAGAAGCAAGAAGAACTACAGTTCTGCAGCCTGTGGAAGGAAAACCACATTCACAGAAAGATAGACAAAACGAAAAGGCAGAGGACTTTGTACCAGATGAAGGAAGAAGATAAAACCCCAAAAAAACAACTAAATGAAGTGGAGATAGGCAACCTTCCAGAAGAAGAATTCAGAATAATGCTAGTGAAGATGATCAAGGACCTTGGAAAAAGAATGGAGGCAAAGATCGAGAAGATGCAAGAAATGTTTAAGAAAGACCTAGAAGAATTAAAGAACAAACACCTAGAAGAATTAAAGAGCAAACAAACAGAGATGAACAATACAATAACTGAAATGAAAAATACACTAGAAGGAATCAATAGCAGAATAACTGAGGCAGAAAAACAGATAAGTGACCTGGAAGACAGAATGGTGGAATTCACTGCTGTGGAACAGAATAAAGAAAAAAGAATGAAAAGAAATGAAGACAGCCTAAGAGACCTCTGGGACAACATTAAACGCAACAACATTCGCATTATAGGGGTCCCAGAAGGAGAAGAGAGAGAGAAAGGACCAGAGAAAATATTTGAAGAGATTATAGTCGAAAACTTCCCTAACATGGGAAAGGAAATAGCCACCCAAGTCCAGGAAGCACAGAGAGTCCCAGGCAGGATAAACCCAAGGAGAAACACGGTGAGACACACAGTAATCAAATTGACAAAAATTAAAGACAAAGAAAAATTATTGAAAGCAACAGGGGAAAAACAACAAATAACATACAAGGGAATTCCCATAGGTTAACAGCTGATTTCTCAGCAGAAACTCTACAAGCCAGAAGGGAGTGGCACGATATATTTAAAGTGATGAAAGGGAAGAACCTACAGCCAAGATTACTCTACCTGGCAAGGATCTCATTCAGATTCGATGGAGAAATCAAAAGCTTTACAGACAAGCAAAAGCTAAGAGAATTCAGCACCACCAAACCAGCTCTACAACAAATGCTAAAGGAACTTCTCTAAGTGGGAAACACAAGAGAAGAAAAGGACCTACAAAAACAAACCCATAACAATTAAGAAATTGGTAATAGGAACATACGTATCCATAATTACCTTAAACGTGAATGGATTAAATGCTCCAACCAAAAGACACAGGCTCACTGAATGGATACAAAAACAAGACCCATATATATGCTGTCTACAAGAGACCCCCTTCAGACCTAGGGACACATACAGACTGAAAGTGAGGGGATGGAAAAAGATATTCCATGCATATGGAAATCAAAAGAAAGCTGGAGTAGCAATACTCATATCAGATAAGATAGACTTTAAAATAAAGAATGTTATAAGAGACAAGGAAGGACACTACATAATGATCAAGGGATCAATCCAAGAAGAAGATATAACAATTATAAATATATATGCACCCAACATAGGAGCACTTCAATACATAAGGCAACTGCTAACAGCTATAAAAGAGGAAATCGACAGTAACACAATAATAGTGGAGGACTTTAACACCTCACTTACACCAATGGACAGATCATCCAGACAGAAAATTAATAAGGAAACACAAGCTTTAAATGACACAATAGACCAGATAGATTTAATTGATATTTATAGGACATTCCATCCAAAAACAGCAGGTTACACTTTCTTCTCAAGTGCGCACGGAACATTCTCCAGGATAGATCACATCTTGGGTCACAAATCAAGCCTCGGTAAATTTAAGAAAATGGAAATCATATCAAGCATCTTTTCCAACCACAACCCTATGAGATTAGAAATCAATTACAGGGAAAAAAATGTAAAACACAAACACATGGAGGCTAAACAATATGTTACTAAATAACCAAGAGATCACTGAAGAAATCAAAGAGGAAATCAAAAAATAACTAGAGACAAATTACAATGAAAACACAACAATCCAAAACCTATGGGATGCAGGAAAAGCAGTTCTAAGAGGGAAGTTTATAGCAATACAAGCCTACCTCAAGAAATAAGAAAAATCTCAAGTAAACAATCTAACCTTACACCTAAAGGAACTAGAGAAAGAAGAACAAACAAAACCCAAAGTTAGTCAAAGGAATGAAATCATAAAGATAAGAGCAGAAATAAATGAAATAGAAACAAAGAAAACAATAGCAAAGATCAATAAAACTAAAAGCTGGTTCTTTGAGAAGATAAACAAAATTGATAAACCATTAACCAGACTCATCAAGAAAAAGAGGGAGAGGACTCAAATCAATAAAATTAGAAATGAAAAAGAAGTTACAACGGACACTGCAGAAATACAAAGCATCCTAAGAGACTACTACAAGCAACACTATGCCAATAAAATGGACAACCTGGAAGAAATGGACAAATTCTTAGAAAGGTATAACCTTCCAAGACTGAACCAGGAAGAAACAGAAAATATGAACAGACCAATCACAAGTAATGAAATTGAAACTGTGATTAAAAATCTTCCAACAAACAAAAGTCCAGGACCAGATGGCTTCACAGGTGAATTCTATCAAACATTTAGAGAAGAGCTAACACCCATCCTTCTCAAACTCTTCCAAAAAGTTGCAGAGGAAGGAACACTCCCAAACTCATTCTATGAGGCCACCATCACCCTGATACCAAAACCAGAAAAAGATACTACAAAAAAAAGAAAATTGCAGACCAATATCACTGATGAATACAGATGCAAAAATCCTCAACAAAATACTAGCAAACAGAACCCAACAACACATTAAAAGAATTCAACAACAGAATCCAACAACACATACACCATGATCAAGTGGGATTTATCCCAGGGATGCAAGGATTCTTCAATATATGCAAATCAATCAATGTGATACACCATATTAACAAACTGAAGAATAAAAACCATATGATCATCTCAATAGTTGCAGAAAAAGCTTTTGACAAAATTCAACACCCATTTATGATAAAAACTCTCCAGAAAGTGGGCATAGAGGGAACCTACCTCAACATAATAAAGGCCATATACAACAAACCCACAGCAAACATCATTCTCAATGGTGAAAAACTGAAGCATTTCCTCTAAGATCAGGAACAATTATTCAACATAGTTTTGGAAGTCCTAGCCACGGCAATCAGAGAAGAAAAAGAAATAAAAGGAATACAAATTGGAAAAGAAGAAGTAAAACTGTCACTGTTTGCAGATGACATGATACTATACATAGAGAATCCTAAAGATGCCACCAGAAAAGTACTAGAGCTAATCAATGAATCTGGTAAAGTTGCAGGATACAAAATTAATGCACAGAAATCTCTTACATTCCTATACACTAACAATGGAAGATCAGAAAGAGAAATTAAGGAAACAATCCCATTCACCATTGCAACAAAAAGAATAAAATACCTAGGAATAAACCTACCTAAGGAGGTAAAAGACCTGTACTCAGAAAACTATAAGACACTGATGAAAGAAATCAAAGATGACACAAACAGGTGGAGAGATATACCATGTTCTTGGATTGGAAGAATCAATATTGTGAAAATGACTATACTACCCAAAGCAATCTACAGATTCAATGCAATCCCTATCAAATTACCAATGGCATTTTTTATGGAGCTAGAACAAATCATCTTAAAATTTGTACGGAGACACAAAAGACCACAAATAGCCAAAGCAGTCTTGAGGGAAAAAAACGGAGCTGGAGGAGTCAGACTCCCTGACTTCAGACTATACTATCAAGCTACAGTAATCAAGACAATATGGTACTGGCACAAAACAGAAATATAGGTCAATGGAACAGGATAGAAAGCCCAGAGATAAACCCATGCACCTATGGTCAACTAATCTATGACAAAGGAGGCACGGATATACAATGGAGAAAAGACAGTCTCTTCAATAAGTGGTGCTGGGAAAACTGGACAGCTACATGTAAAAGAATGAAATTAGAACACTCCCTAGCACCATACACAAAAATAAACTCAAAATGGATTAGAGACCTAAATGTAAGACCAGAGACTATAAAACTCTTAGAGGAAAATATAGGAAGAACACTCTTTGACATAAATCACAACAAGATTTTTTTTGATCCACCTCCTAGAGTAATGGAAATAAAACCAAAAATAAACAAATGGGACCCAATGAAACTTAAAAGCTTTTGCAAAGCAAAGGAAACTATAACCAAGACAAAAAGACAACCCTCAGAATGGGAGAAAATATTTGCAAACAAATCAACAGACAAAGGATTAATCTCCAAAATATATAAAGAGCTCACGCAGCTCAATATTAAAAAAACAAACAACCCAATCCAAAAATGGGTAGAAGACCTAAATAGACATTTCTCCAAAGAAGACATACAGATGGCCAAGAAGCACATGAAAAGCTGCTCAACATCACTAATTATTAGAGAAATGCAAATCAAAACTACAGTGAGGTATCACCTCACACCAGTTAGAATGGGCATCATCAGAAAATCTACAAAAACAAATGCTGGAGAGGGTGTGGAGAAAGGGGAACCCTCTTGCACTGTTGGTGGGAATGTAAATTGAGACAGCCCCTATGGAGAACAGTATGGAGGTGCCTTAAAAAACTAAAAATAGAACTACCATATGACCCAGCAATCCCACGACTGGGCATATACCCAGAGAAAGCCATAATTCAAAAGGCACATGCACCCCAATGTTCACTGCAGCACTATTTACAATAGCCAGGTCATGGAAGCAACCTAAATGCCCATCGACAGACAAATGGATAAAGATGTGGTACATATATACAATGGAATATTACTCAGGCATGAAAAGGAACAAAACTGGGTCATTTGTAGAGATGTGGATGGATCTAGAGACTGTCATACAGAGTGAAGTTAGTCAGAAAGAGAAAAACAAATATCGTATATTAACGCATATATGTGGAACCTAGAAAAATGGTACCTAGAAAAATGGTAGATGAACCGGTTTGCAGGGCAGAAATAGAGACACAGATGTAGAGAACAAATGCATGGACACCAAGGAAAGTGGCAGGGGGGGTGGTGGTGTGAAGAATTGGGAGATTGGGATTGATATATATACACTAATATGTATAAAATAGATAACTAATAAGAAAAAAAAGAATTACCTGAGTTTAGATATTTAGAAGTGTCTACATAATATCTGGGAGGAGGGATGTCCAGTTGATAACCATTCTATACATCAAGAGAGGGTCTGGGCTGCAAATAGGGCTTGGAATCGTAGCCATGTAGTTAGTCATCAAAGCCACCAGACTATAACAGAGAAGTTCATCTCAGGAGAATGTCTAGAGTCAGGACAGAAAAGGACTCCTATCAGTGCCTCAAATAACATTCTTTGTAGCAAGTTCCTCACATCAAAAGGTGGGATCTATGTAGCTTCATCTTGAATCTGGGTGGGTCTGTGAATGCAGAAGTGATGCTGTGGGATTTTTGAGGCCAAGTCATAAAAACAAACAAACAAACATACAGTTTCTGCCTGGATCTTTTGGAACACATGCTCTGGAAGAAGCCGGCCACCATGTAAGGTCACCATGCTGGAGCAGCCACGTGTACTTGCTCTGGTCAACGGCCCACTGAGCTCTCAACCGACAGCCAGCAACATTGCCAGCAGTGCGAGTGAGCCACCTTGGACATCAGCCCCTAATGTTCTCAAATGACCCCACCCCAGTCAACATCGGACTCCAGCCACAGCACAGACACCACACGAGAACAGCCCCACTGAGGTCTTTGTGAATTTCTTTTTTATTTTATTTTATTGATTTTTGGCTGCATTGGGTCTTCATTGCTGCATGCCGGCTTTCTCTAGTTGTGGCGAGCGGGGGCTACCGTTCGTTGCAGTGCACGGGTTTCTCATTGCGGTGGCTTCTCTCGTTGCGGAGCATGGGCTCTAGGTGCATGGGCTCAGTAGTTGTGGCTCACAGGCTCTAGAGCGCAGGCTCAGTAGTTGTGGTGCACGGGCTCAGTTGCTCCGCAGCATGTAGGATCTTCCCGGCCCAGGGCTTGAACCCATGTCTCCTGCACTGGGGGGCGGATTCTTAACAACTGCGCCACCAGGGAAGTCCCTTTGTGAATTTCTGATCCATGAAGTTGGAAGAAAAAGAAAATGGTTGTTTTAAGCTGCTTAATTTGGGGATAATTTGTTATACAGCAATAGATAACTGAAACATTGGAGTTGCAAACAACCCTAACCCCAATCCTCCTGCAGCCAGGCACGTAATGTAAATCAGTGAGCGAGGCCTGGCGTGGGACAACCAAGTGGGATCCCTGGTGCATGGAGGGGAACCCATGTTGCACTGCTCTGGGCTGTATGTGCCCCAATCTGTTCCTTGCCCTCCACTTTCTGCCTGCATCCCAGGCCACAGTTCCGTCTCGCCTTCATCTGGATTCACCTGGGGTTCCATCAGTGGAAAGCAGTGGCAGGAGCCTGGAGGGTAGGAGGAAGAGGCCAGAGGAATTCTCCCCTTCCACAGTAACTCCTCCCTCTCTCCCTGTGGTTGTGCCCCCTCCACAGTCCAGCCAGCCAGACAATCCCACTGGGGTTCCAGCTTCTATTAGGTGACTTTGGGCTCTGGTGACACCACCTCCTCCCTTTGTTCTTCCAGCCTGGAGCAGCGCTGGCTTCCCACTGCTGTTAATTTCCGATGGCTTCACTGGCTCCTGTTTGGCCCCTCAGCTCCTCCATGTGCTGCATAACCACCCCGATGTGTTAACGTCCCTCTGTTCTTTGTTTTCTGTATCCTCAGCAAGCCCTCACAGGTATAGCAGCTCCAGCCTACTGGTCCCAAGGTGGAAAGTGGGCTCTGTGTTGTCAGATATCCCAATGTGGCAGAAGCCAGAAATCAGGATTGTCATGGGGAACGTTCTGAGATTTCAAACACCATGGATACCAACGGTCCTCTGATTTCAGAGTAGGTGGAGGAAGCAAGACAGACTGAGGAGGAGCAGCTGTAGCAGTTCACATGCTGGGTCAGTGAAAAGACATTTTTTAAGCACCTACCGTGTGCAGGCACTGTGGGAGGGGCTGAGGACAAAGTGGTGGGCTAGAGAGATGAGTTCCTGCCCCCGTGTGCACACATGATAGTGGAGGAGACAGACAGACAAATGAAGAAGAAGAACAGTGTGTGGTACGTGCCATGCTGAGAATGAAAGGTGGGTGACATTGTGTGAACATGGGTGCGGGGAGCCGGGCTTTAATGACACATGGCAGCATGGAGATGAGGACATCTAAGCTGAGGCCCGAAGGAAAAGAGAGAGCCAGTCCTACAAAGAACCGTGTTCTCAGAAGAGGGAATGGCCATCACAAAGTCCCCGAGGCAGGAAAGAGCTGGGAGTGTGAGCTACAGCGAGGAAGGTGGCAAGGCTGGGGCAGAAAGAGCGAAGGGCGAGCTGGGGGGTGATGTGAAGGTGGGGAGGCTGCAGGGGCCACAGGAAGGAGTTTGGATTTTATTCTAAATGCAATAAGAAGTCACTGGAAGGTTTTAAGCAGGGAAGTAATGTGATCTGATTTACATTTTTGGAGGAGCCCCAGAGCTGTGTGTGAGAACTACAAGTAGGGTACAAAATTAAATGCCAGGAAACCAGTTTGTAAGCAATTGCAGTGGTCCAGGTAGGACCGAATGATGCTCAGACCAGGGTGTTAACAGTGAAGGGGTGAGAAGTGGGTGGGTTTGGGAGGGTACTGTGTCACAGAAACTGGCAGGGGAGTTTTCAGACAGGAATGGTCTGGAGGACTTGGTAAAATGCAGACTGCTGGGTCCCATCCCCAGAGACTCTGGTTCAGTAGGTCCAGGGCAACAGAGAATTTGCATTTCTAACAAGTTGTCATGTGATGCTGATGCGAACGCTGCTGGTCCAGAGATCACACTTGAAAACCACTGGTCTAGAACAACAGTTTCTACTAGAAATGTAATGTGAATCACGTAGGCGATTTTAAAATTTCTAGTAGCCACACTTAAAAAGTGAACAGGTGAAAGTAATCTTAATAAAATAGCTCTCTCGTGTATTTTATTATTAATATATCCCAAAACTATCATTTCAACATGGTATCAATATTTTTTAAATTCTTGAGATATTTTACATTCTTCTTTTTGTGCTGTCTTTGAAATCCCAGTGTGTATTTTACACTTACAGCACACATCTCAATTAGAACTAGCTAACCTCTCAAACGCCACTTGCGTGGCTAGTGGCTACCCTACTGGACAGCATAGGACAGGTCCGTTATTACAGGATCAGTGAGTTGAGGATGGAGAATTGCCTCTTGAGCTTAGCAGCAAGGAAGAGGTTTAGCAATAGGCGACAACATTTGTGAAATAGAGGGAGAGAGATGGAGGCGAGAGCATGGAGACACTTCCTCCCTGAAGTTTGGCTGTGGTTTTATAATGGATGGATCAGGCCGACAACCCTCAAACCCAACACTGAATATTAACATCACACACAAAAAGAAACATCCAGGCAGTATTATGTGCCTCCTGATGGAAGGACTTGTCATCACCCATGAAGCATACTTACCCCTAAATTGAATCTGAATCCGACCCAGCCTCTAGATTTACCAGTTTGCAGGGCATACAGGGGACAGAAAAACATATTAAAGGACACCAAGAAGTGCAACCAGACTGTGAGATAGACGAGAGTGAGGGGGAACTGTCATTGAATAAGACTTAAAGAGGTACCAACAAAATGCAATGCACTATCCTGTTTGGATTCTGATTTGAACAAGCTAACAGTTAAAAGACATTTATAAGATGATCAGGGAAATTTGGAGATGGGTTGGATATTGGATAATATTATGGAATTATTCGTTTTTTAGGTGTGATAAAGGTGTTTTTTATTTTTAAGAACCTTGTATTTTAGAGATACATACAGAAGTACTTATGGATGAAATCATATGATGTCTGGCATTTGCTTTAAACAAATTCAGCCAGGGAGGGAAGCGGAAAAAATAAAATAAGACTGGTCATATGTTGATAATTGTTGAAGAAAGGTGATGGGTAGCTGGAGGATCATTGTACTATTCTATTTTTGTGCATGGTTGAACATTACTATAGTAAGGTGGGTTTTTTTAAAGGGGGTGTGGCTATAAAAGGAAATGAGAGAAAAGAAGGGAAAGGATTTTTGTTTTTCCTCTTAAGACTGGAGCACTGGGACTTCCCTGGTGGCGCAGTGGTTAGGAATCCGCCTGCCAATGCAGGGGACACTAGTTTGAGCCCTGGTCTCGGAAGACCCCACACGCCGCGGAGCAACTAAGCCCACGAGCCACAACTACTGAGCCTGCGTGCCTAGAGCCCGTGCTCCCCAACAAGAGAAGCCACTGCAATGAGAAGCCCACGCACCGCAACGAAGAGTAGCCCCCGCTCGCCACAACTAGAGAAAGCCTGCAAAGACCCAACGCAGCCAGAAATTAATTAATTAATTAATTAATTAAAAAAAAAAAAAAGACTGTAGCGCCAAGGAAATACTAGGGACAGTGGAGATGCAGGAGGGAGCCTGATGGCGGGTGAGCTGGTTCCAGGGTACACACAGTGTGGGGCGGGGGAGTGGATCCCTCTCTTCCTCGAGTAATGGACTGCATATCCTCCACCGCTGCTTCAACTTCAGCTCCGCGTCTGTGGCTCCAGGGCCACCCACCCGCTAAGGTCCAGCGGGCGCTACAGACCACCCACGCCTGCGTAGCAATCCCTCCTCCCCGCGCGGGCCTCAGTCCCTACACCCCATAATCCCCCGCGCCGCTCTGGAGGCGCGCTCTCTGTTGGGGCGAGACCTCCGCTTCCAGATTTGAGCAAGGTGAGGCAGAGGGTGTCGCGTGGCCTTCCGGGAAACGCAGTTCGCATGCTGACCCAAGCCACCGCTTAACCTGCCCTCAAGCCTACGCGCCCCACAATGCGCCGCGCGCGCAGCTGCTGAACGGTGTGTTGCTGCCCCCAAGTGGCGACTGAGCGGTTACGCCCCGGCCTGGGAAGGGTGCTGAAAGGGATAGAGGCGAAGGCGGGACTGGGGACTCCCTGGTCCCTGGGAAGCTCTGGGAAACCTTTCCAGAGGATGAGGCCCTCAGACCTGGGCTAAGGAAGGTGGTGAAGAGATTGCAGGTAGCGCCCGCTATGAGAATTACATGAAATCAGAACAATAACTGTTGGCTGTATATTATCATTATTATTACAACTAGTACTTAGCAAGTAAGCACTTAGATGCCAGGCCCTGCTCCCAGCGCTTTACTTGTATTAACTCATTTAATTCTCCCAAAAGACATTTGATGTACTATCAGCCCCCTCTTTACAGGAATGGAATTTGAACCCAGGCTGTCAAGCTTCAGAGTCTGAGAGTCTTCAGAGTCTTCTTCACTATGAATTGAACACCCTCTGATCATTCTATTAAATTATCCCAAGATTGTAATTAGCACAGGAATCAACTCTAGATGGCCATTAGCAATGTGAATCTCTTTGAGTTGATGGTTATCAGCACGTGTTCCTGCCCAAGTTTGTGATTTAGCCCTGCTCCAGGACAGAGTTTGCAATCAACATAGATTTATAATTAGCACATGAATCAGAACATGGGATCAGATTTCTGATTAGGGATCAGATTTCACAGGGATCAGATTTCTGATTGGCACTGAATCAGCAGTGGTTTGTGTTAGGAACTGGAATCATAGGTTTCTGATTAGCACGTGGGTCTGCACACAGGGATTATGTTCACACCTAGAAAGCTCTATCCCCTTTTGGTCCAGGTGACCCCCTCAAATGTTGCCCCCATCCCTTCCCTGAACCCCACCCCCACCGTCACCAACAGACAGACGGACTTGGTGATTTCCTTGCCCCTCCCGTCTCTCCCATCTTGTTCATAATGAAATAGCACAGCGACAAGCACAGGTTCAGAAATCATCTGTTCTCTTTCTGCCCTGTGAGGAGACACAACTCCAAAGCCTGGACTGTGTCTCATTCATGGGCATGTTCCCAGCATCGGGCCTGGCACACAGTAAGGGCTCAATAAATGCTTAGAGAAAGAGTGTCGGACTCTCACCATTATCCTTCTGCAGTGACCTAAAGATTTATCAAATCAAGCCAGATTCTCTTTGCCCTCAAAGGAGTCAAATTTGTGGTCACCCACCCCAAAGGCAGGGAACCAGGGTAGGTGGGTGGGTAGGTGGTCAGGGTGGGGCTGGGAACTTCTCCCTGGAGCAGGACTCCATGTAGTGGATGGAAGGAGATCCCATAGCCTCTTTCTGTTGCCTCCCCTGAGGTTGTGGATCTGGTGGTGGTTGATGTTGGCTCCATTATAATCCACACTCTCCTTGCATAATTGTGACTGAGAGGGAGCTGCCCAGCCTAGAAACACGTTCTCAGCCCCCCTTGCATCTCTCCAATAAAATATGAGCAGAAGGGAAATCTGTAGAAGGTCACTTCTGGGCCAAGATTTTTTAAGAAGCTGGTGAACTTCTCCACTCTGTCTCCTCCCATTTGCCAGGTAGAAGCAAATAATTCTGAGCCCTAGGAAATAATGGAGGCACAAGATTAACAAATCTGGCATGTGAATCAGCAGATGGAGGATAGCTGCCAACGACGCAGGACACCTGTGGCGAGAAATAAACTATTGTATTAAGTCACTGAGAGTCAGGGGGTTATTTATTACAGCAGCTGGCATTACATTCACTAATACACTGATCCTTCCTTTCTGGCCCCAGATATCAGTAAAGCTTGAGCCCTCCTGTCATTCTGTAAAATGAGCCTCTAATCCCCAACTGTGGCATTCAGGCTTTCACAGAGCAGGTCTAAACAGTGGCCCAAAGTCTCTATGTTTGCTAGTTAAAAGTTTTCGGCATATTTCCCTCCATTCTTTGCACAAATGTAAACCTTTCCCCATGTTCTTATGGAAGTCTTCTTCCATGTTGATAGCTGGAAGTCATTAAAGCAGACCTTGAAAGTTGCATTCCGCCTTCCACGTAGTTCAGCAGAACTTCATGTACAGGGTCTCCTGGTTGCTGTGTAGAAGTCAGTGCTTGCTTGGGACCCATCAATCTGATTTAGGGTGGTTAGTATGCATGTACGGGGTGTGGATGGAGAGGATGTACTCATCTCCTTGCCCCTCTCTTTTGACCCCTCCATATGGGGGTGCACCTTCAGACATGATCTTTAAAGTGAGTCCCTAGTTCTCAGCTCTGATTCATGTGCTAATTACAAAGCCGAGCTAATTTCAATGAACCCCATTGACTGGACTCGGGTTGTACAAGGAGTTGGTAGGTACTAGTTGAGGATAAGGAGATACCACCTCCATCCCTTCTTGCGCTAACAACCCCCTGACTTGGAAGGGGCCTAAGTTTATTTATAAAGCGACCCCTTTTTGGCAGACAGACTGAGTCTGTTGGTGTGAATGTATGTGTGCACACATGTGCATGTGCATATGCATGTGTGTGCCCATCCCATGGAGGTGTCTGATGTGACTCTCTGAATATGTTTCTGTGCATATGTGTGGGAGTGTGGCTCACACATGTGTACAAGAGAGAATCTGTGTGCAGAGTGTGTTTCTGCACGTGACCTCTCACATGTCTGAGTGTGAGTCTGTGTGTGTGTTTTGGAAGTGTGTCTAAGTATTCACTTTTGTATGCCCCTGTATTTGAACATGAGTCCAGGTGATATAAGTTACATGTGCCTGCTGTATCCATGTGCGTTCTGGTGAGCCTCTGAGTATGTGATGTGCATGTGTGAGTATGGATGTGTATTTTGGGGCAGATTCTGTGTGTGGATATGAGCAGTTCCCTTCCCCCCAAGTCTCCCTCAGCTCTCAGGTAATTTAACTTCATTCTTCCTGCTGTGGCTGTTTCCACTGCTTCTGTCCCCTTCTCCAGATGTTGCAATTAAGTAAATGCAGCAATTAAGCAGAGTCCCCCAAACAAGCATCCCAACAGGATCCCCTTCCAGGAGCTAATGAGAGATTACAGCACATGCAGACACATACACGGTGCTATTCAGGCACCGCAGGGACCACTGCCCCAGACTGCACATGCTGTGGCATGAGGGCACACAAACAGCATGGGGGGGTCCCTTTGCCCACCTGCTTCATTCGTAATTATCCTTCAGATCTCAGTATAAAGACCCCCTCCTCCAGGAAACCCTCCTGACTTGGGGGGTGGGGGGGTGGGGGGGAGAAGGGTTGGACTCTAGCTCTGGGGCCCACACCCTCTGTTTCCCCCATGAGAGCCCTGACCACTGTGGCCTGTGCTTTGTCATCAGAGCCCTTATTATTTTGCCCTGTGCTTCCCCTAGCACACTTTGACCACTATGGCCTGGTCTTCTGTCATGACAGTCCCAATCTTTCTAGCCTAAGCTTCTCCCATCCCCTCCATGACCACGCCGGGCTGTCTAGAGATGTGTCTTTCTCCCTTTTGGAATGTGAGCTCAGTGAAGCAGGACCTGACGCTGTCTTGGTCACACTTTTACTGCAGTGTCATCTAGCACACAAGCATGCTCAGAAATCCAAAGTAAATGTTGAACTAGCATCTTTGCCTCTGCCTTTCTCTGTTGCCAAATCTCTCTTTATGTCTCTAAACATGTTGGTTTCTCTGGCACACACTTGGGGTGCTGCATGCCCTCAATTCACCAGGTTTTGGCATAGGTGTGGTGGACAGTACCACGCACGTTGCAGATGTTCCTGGTTTAGCCCAGTGGTTCTCAAAGTGTGGTCCCTGGACCAGCAGCATTACCATCACCTGGGAAGGTAGAAATGCAAATCAGAAACTCTGGGACTGGGGCCTGGAGATCTATGGTTAACAAGTCCTCCAGGTGATCCTGATGCAGCTGAAGTGTGAGGACCTTGGGTCTAGTTCATGCAAGTCAACCCTCTGCTTTTCCACCTCAGATCTCAGATGGCTCTCAGTACCACCCCCTCTCACCAAGGGACAGTCATCACCAAAGGGGGCAAGATTCTGTGGATAAATGCCCGAGCCTCTCTGAACTTTGCACCAGGGAAGGAAGGGAAGGAACGACAATTCTGATGTCTTCTACAGGGTTCCTCAATGTTCCCCAGCAGAACTGAGCCCCAGTTGCCCAAAGAGGTAACCCATTCCTCGTCTGCACCTTCTATTAATTTTGTTCCTCCTCTGCCTCACTCTTCCCCCTCCCTTGCCTATTTTGTGGGGCCATACCCCAAATCAGCCAGTTCCTCTGAATTCTAATCCCAGTCTGTTTGGGATTGTCTCCAGGTATCTTCCTCTATCTCCCCCACCTCCACCACTTCTGCAGCATCTCTGAAATTTCTCACCCTTTTTCTGAGCGTCTGAGAAACCCATATCTGCTGTGCTGGGCCAGGAGCACTGATGAACTTTGCTAATGATTGGGAAAGGTGGACCCTAGAGCTGAGTTAATTTTAGCTGCAATTTTTCAATACACGTAAGTGGAAGGAGCCAAAAGTCTGTTCTGAAACCTTCAGCAGAGCTAGGGATGCCAGGGTGGATGTGCATTCATGCCCCCGCCCCCAACAAGGTTACTTTACTCCTCTGCTCAGTTGGGGGTTCCCGGGGGTGGTTTGTGATCAGGTCCCCCCAGGGCAGGGCCATGACCACAAGCCAAGGCTGTGTCCCCTTCGGACGAGGGCTCCCAAAAGATTAAGTCCCCCACGTTGCTATAACCAATAGCAACGTTCCCAGGCCAGGCTTGTAGACCACGGCCCATATCCCTCTTCCTGCAACACCATCTGCCAGGAAACATGTGGGACCCACCCCCCCATCCTCTCCTCCACTATCCTCCACAAGCATCAGCACAGGAAGACACCACTCCTGGTGAGTCATGTGTTAGTACAATTCTAGTAGGATATTCTGTGGGGCAGTGGACCTGAGTTGGGGAGAGGGGAAGGCAGTGGACATACTTTTCTGGGTCAACCCAGCCAGCCCCCTGCCTCACTCCCAATTCCTATCTTCTCCTTCCTCCATGGGATATCTGGCCAGTGTATCTTGAGGTCTAGCTCTAGATCCAGAGGGCACAGGGTCTTGGAGCCAAGTTTTCCCCTTGCAGCCAGGGCAAGGAGTCTTGGGAAGGAGCAGAGTCTCCCCTCTGGCCTGAAAGATCAGGCTTGTTGCTGGGCAGGATTCAAGAAAGGAAACTCCACTTGAGGGAAGGACATCCCAGAGAGGTGGTGCTGAGGCAGAGGGACAGAAGGATACAGGCTTCTGTGGGGGCCAGGGGCTCTGGGATGGAGAACCACATTCAAGGCTGTGAATGAGAACTGGACACACACATATACACGTACCCATCCTCATAGCTGAGTTGCCCCAGGTCAGTCTGTCTCTGTCTCTGTCTCTCCCCCATTTCTCTGTCTCTCTGACTTTCTCTCCATCCCGATCTCTAACTTGTGCTGTCTCTTGTCTCTCTTTTTCTTTCTGGGTCTGTCACTGTCTCTGTATTTCCATCTCTCCTTGAGTATGTGTGTCTCTTCCTATCTCTCTGTCTCTCTATCTGCCTCTCTCTCATTCTACTCCTCTCTGTCCCTCAATCTAAGCCTGCCTTTTTATCTCTGTCTTTCTCTATCTCTGTGTGTCTCTCTGTCTCAGTCTCTGTGTCTCTCTCTGTCTCTCTGACTCTCTCTTTATCCAAGGATTCTCTCTCCGAAGCAAAGCCAGAACGACTCCATGAGAGGTGAGGCCAGGGGCGCGCCTTTGCGCGAGGGGACCTGCCTACACCTTTAAGTGCGGGCGCGCGCGGGGCCTGCGCCTTTAAGCACGGGCGCGCGCACAGCCCTGGGTTCCCGGCGAGGAGGCCGCGGGAGCGCCCGGACCCGGCCCGCCTGCCCGGCCCCCGCCCGGCCCCCGCCCCGGCCCCGGTGGGGGAGGGGTCTGTGAGCGCGGCCCCTCCCCCCTTTGCCCCCGCCTGTGCTGCGGTGCCCCCACCCCGCGTGTCCCTGTCTGTCCGCTCCCAGGCCTCGCCCCACCCCGGCCCCCGGGGCTGCCTGGCCGCCCCCCGCCCCCACTGCAGCCGCCCCCCTCCCTCTGGGCCAGCCCCCGCCGCAGCCCGGGAAGCAAGTCGGGACGCCGCCACCCCAGATTCAGGACCCGCACCCCGAAATCGGGGGCCTGCACCCCGAGATTGGATCCAGAGATCTGGTAAAACCCAAGCCGGGGAGCCTGATTTGGGGCTGGGACCCCAAGACCTGCAGCCTGAACATCAATATCTGGGGCTGAAATCTCAACATCAGTCCCTGGGACCCCAAGATTTGGAGCCTGAACCTCAAGAATTGGAACATGGACCCCAAGATTTGGAGCCTGAACCTCAAGATTTGGCATCTAAAACCCCAAATCTGGAGCTGAACTCTGAGTTCTGTGCCTGGGACCTTGAAATCTGGGACTGGATTCTCATTTCTATACCCTGGAACCCACTATTTGGGACCCCAACCCTGAGACTTTAGGCCTCAGATTCCAAGATCTGAACCCTGGCATTCCAAAGGGCCTAAACCTGAGTTTGGGCCTGAAGTCCTTGCTGCAAACCTGAATGCTGAAATTTGGGGCAAATCTTGACTCAGAGCCCCAGTATCTGAACCCAGCACCCCAGTATTGGATCCCAAGACTGGGCTTGGGACTCAGATCTTAAACTCTCCATTTGACTGTTTAGCATCCCAGGACTGGAGCTGGGAGACCATGACTCCAAGCAACCCAAACTGGGGCCTGAGTCTCTAAAATTGGACCCTTAGAGGCCCAATATTTGGAGATCTAGGACCCAAAGTATCAAGGTCTAGAGACTCCGTGGCCACAAATCTGAGCTGAGACACAACAGACAGTCCCTCTACAGAGGCCTTGGGGACAGGGAAGGAATGACCAGGCACCCCCTCCAGAGCCCTGACCCCTGACCCCCTTGGAGCTTGAGGACTCTGCTCCCTGGGGTGGCTTCCAGCTCAGGTAAGGCTACTGGGAGACCCCATGGTGGGGAGGGACTTGGGAGGAACTTTGTGACTGGGGGTGGAGGTAAGGATTACCAGGTCCCCCTGGGCACCTTTGGAGTTTCCCCAGGAAACAGATATCCCCTCACAAGGGTCTGCCTCCAGCTCCTGCTCTGCTTCAAGCACTCTCTGGACATTTGGCCAGCGCTGCCCCTCTCTGACCTCCTCTTCCCCAGTTGATGGCATCTCCAGGTCTGTGACCCACTCACCACCACCCCCTCCCCCCCGCCCCCCGCCGCCTCTCCAGCGTCTTCCTACCATCTGTCTTATTTGATCATCTCCAGCTGCCTCTCCTGTCCACCATTCCGCTCTCCAGTCTCCTTTCTCTGCCTCTCCTCTCACTGACCATCTCTATTCACCTCTCCTCTCTCTGGTCATCTTTGACACTCCTGTCCACTGTTCTTCTCTCTGGCTACCTCTGGCCACCACTCCTCTCAATGACCGTCTCTGTCTGCCACGTCTGTCTTTGATCATCATCTTTAACCCCCCTGTCCACAGCTTCTCCAGCCACCTCTGTCTACTGTTTCACTCAATGACCACCTTTGACATCGCTGTCCAAGGTACCACTCTCTTATCTTTCAGCAGCTCTCGCACCCGTGTCTACCCCTGACTCTAAGCCTTGACCTGTGACTGTCTCTGACCATCTTTGACATCTTTTTCTACCACGCTTCTCTCCAGCCGCTTCCATCCGTCTCTCCTCTCTGACTTCCTTTATCCGCCTTTCCTCTCTCGGACCATCTTTCACCATCTCTCTTGCCCTCCACCCACTCCTGACTCCAGCTGCCAGTCTGTGGCCATCCTGGCCTTTGTTGACCGCCTCTCTTCTCTCTGTCTCTCTTGCTCATTGGTGTTCTCTGATCATTTCTAACATCTCTGGTTGCCTTTCCTCTCTCTGATGACCTCTCCCCACACCCATCATCCTAACCAGCTGTCCCATGTCCAGCTGTCTCTGACATGTCTGTCCTCTCCTCCTCTCTCTGACTGCCTCTCTGCCTTTTGACCATTTTGGACCATCTTTGACCATCTCTCCTGGATCTGACCACCCCTGGCCACTTCCCCTCTCTGTCCACTTCTGATCTTCTTGACCATCTCTAACCACCTCTCTTCTCTGGTCACGTCTGGCTACTTCTAATCATTCCCACCACCCTGACCAACTCTTCTCTCTTTGGCCATCTCTGAGTATCTCTCTTTGACCACGTCTAAAGCTCTCTGGCTTACCTTCTACCCACCCTGACTACTGATCCTGTTCTCTGACTGTCTCTAACCGTTTCTAATCACCTCCCTTCCCCCTGACCATCTTTGCACATTTCTGCTCCCTCGGTTCCCCCGTGAAACATCTCTCTGAGTCTTTGACCGTCTCCTCTGGCTTTTGATCTGTCTGACCAGTCCTCTCTCTGACCATCCTTGACCAAGTCTTCTGCTCTGTGACCTTCTCTTCTGGTCTCAGACCACCCCAACCCCCTTTGGCCCCCCTCTCTTCTGGCCTCAGCCCGCCCTAACTCCCCCCTTCTTCCCTGCAGGCCGCCGCTGCCCGCGATGGCCGTCCTCCCTCTGCTCCTCTGCCTGCTGCCGCTGGCCCCCGCCTCGTCTCCACCCCAGCCAGCCACACCCAGCCCGTGTCCCCGCCGCTGCCGCTGCCAGACACAGTCCCTGCCCCTAAGCGTGCTGTGCCCGGGGGCAGGCCTTCTGTTCGTTCCGCCCTCGCTGGACCGCCGGGCGGCCGAGCTGCGCCTGGCGGACAACTTCATCGCGACCGTGCGGCGCCGTGACCTGGCCAACATGACGGGCCTGCTGCACCTGAGCTTGTCACGCAACACCATCCGCCACGTGGCCGCCGGCGCCTTCGCTGACCTTCGCGCCCTGCGCGCTCTGCACCTGGACGGCAACCGGCTGACCTCGCTGGGTGAGGGGCAGCTGCGCGGCCTGGTCAACTTACGCCACCTCATCCTGAGCAACAACCAGCTGGCAGCCCTGGCGGCTGGGGCCCTGGACGACTGCGCTGAGACACTCGAGGACCTCGACCTCTCCTACAACAACCTCGAACAGCTGCCCTGGGAGGCGCTGGGCCGCCTGGGCAACGTCAACACACTGGGCCTCGACCACAACCTACTGGCTTCCGTGCCCGCCGGCGCCTTTTCCCGCCTGCACAAGCTGGCGAGGCTGGACATGACCTCCAACCGCCTAACCACCATCCCACCCGACCCGCTCTTCTCCCGCCTGCCGCTGCTGGCCAGGCCCCGCGGCTCCCCCGCGTCCGCCCTGGTGCTGGCCTTCGGCGGGAACCCCCTGCACTGCAACTGCGAGCTGGTGTGGCTCCGGCGGCTGGCGCGGGAGGACGACCTCGAGGCCTGCGCCTCCCCGCCGGCCCTGGGCGGCCGCTACTTCTGGGCTGTGGGGGAGGAGGAGTTTGTGTGCGAGCCCCCCGTGGTGACACACCGTTCGCCGCCCCTGGCCGTGCCTGCCGGTCGGCCAGCCGCCCTGCGCTGCCGGGCAGTGGGTGACCCCGAGCCCCGCGTGCGCTGGGTGTCACCCCAGGGCCGGCTGCTGGGCAACTCGAGCCGAGCTCGCGCCTTCCCTAACGGGACGCTGGAGCTGCTGGTCACCGAGCCGGGCGATGGCGGCATCTTTACCTGCATCGCGGCCAATGCAGCTGGCGAGGCCACGGCTGCTGTGGAGCTGACCGTGGGCCCCCCGCCGCCCCCCCAGCTAGCCAACAGCACAAGCTGTGACCCCCCGCGGGACGGGGATCCTGATGCCCTCACCCCGCCCTCTGCCGCCTCGGTCTCTGCCTCCGCCAAGGCGGCTGACGCTGGGCCCCCTACCGACCGTGGCGTCCAGGTGACTGAGCAAGGGGCCACAGCTGCTCTAGTCCAGTGGCCAGATCAGCGGCCCATCCCAGGCATCCGCATGTACCAAATCCAGTACAACAGCTCAGCCGACGACATCCTCGTCTACAGGTGCAGGGTCCAGGCGGCGGGCAGTTTGGGTGCGGGAGCGAGGTGGAGGGAGGGTTGGAGGAACACCTACTGATACCCCAGGCTGCAGCACTGGAAATGAGGCTGCAAGGTCACAAAGGCAATCAGACAGCAGAGGTAAAAGAAATCAGGCAGAGAGGGTAAAAGAAATCCGGCAGCAGTGGTAAAAAGAAAGAAGGCAGCAAGAATAAATAGTAATCAGGCCAGAAGAGTAAAAAGATAACTGGGGGTGAGGGGCAACGTTGAGGGGATACAAACCAACTTAAGTAGTAAGGAGAAACCAGGTATTTCCAGATGACAGGTCTAGACTCAAGCCAGTCTGCAGGAAGAAAAAGAGATCAAGCGGGAGAGTACACGGATCATGGGAAAAATGCAGTGAGGTAGCCTGGCTGCAAAGGAACTCAGACCAGAGGTTAAAAGGAAAATGGGGCAGGAGGTTACATAGAGATTAGGCTTTGGGTTTGTGCGGTGTGACCTGCTCCGTGTGTTTGGAGTTCCAACGTGGTGACATCTCAACTTTTGGTTTTCTAAATCAAATTAAACCTAGTTCAAGCTCCACCTCTGGGTGAACAGGAATGTTCAGTCGGCCACTGCTGGGGACTCCCTTCTCCCTTCTCTTGTTGCAAACACAAAACTTGGGGTTTACACACTCCAAGAGGCGGGTTACAGAACTTCTGCCCCCAAGCCGGAGAGCACTTGGAACATCTGCTGTGGCCATGTGGTCACTAGTGGTGGCTCTCATCCAGGTGTGCTGACACTTCTTACCCAAGTCCAGCCTTGCACGGATGCCTGTGGATGGCTCCCGGTTCTCACTGCCAGGCCGGGCCCAGGGTACAGTCCCTGACACCTGGCTGCAGAGGACTGGGCCTCCCAAGGCCTGGGGTCTTCACCTTGTAAACCCAGTACCTGGGTTCCCTGTGCCTCCCCAGAAGCCCAAACCTCAAAAGACAGTCACTTGATTTCCTTTTCAGTCCTGGAAATCCAACGAGCTTTTTCCACTCCCTTTCGCAGACAGCGGTACTCCGTAGATCCCATGGAGGGCCCACACCTGAAAATCACACAAGTCCTATCTCCCTTGCCTGGCAGGGGACGGGACAAATGCTCTCCTAGATCATCACCCTCCTAGAGATAATCACGGAGTTCCCTCATTAAAGCAGTTTAAGAATAAAACAGAGATGATAAAACAAGTTAAATCTCCAAGAGGGTGCCGTGCTACAGAAGGAAATATAGTGGAACTGGGCACTAAGGATAGAAGGAAATGGGAAAGATAAGGATAAATAGAGACCAGGCCAGAGAGATAAAAGAGAATCAGGGAACAGAACTGGAAAGAAAGAAGGCAACAGGGAGAAGAAGAACTCAGCAGTGATGACTGAGGTACATCAGTTTAATGAAAATGGAGCCAGATGACAGGGCTCACTGGAAAGCAGTCTGTGGATATGGTAATAATAACACAGCAGCGGCAGCGGGGCTCGGGGGACATTCATTGGCAGGTTAGAAGGAAATCGGGCATCAGCACTATGGGGGAATCAGGCGGTTAGACTAGAGAGAATTCTAGGTTTAACACTAGGGGAAAGTCAGGCAGCTGGAAGAGGGAAACCAGGCACCTGCTGGAGGAAAGTCAGAGGAGCAGAGGGAAATCAGGTGGAGGTCTAGAGGGAGACTGGGAGGTGGGATTAGAGGGAAATTGGATGGGCGTGGGGGGATGTGGCTAGAAGGAAATGGGCATCAGGTTAGAGGGATACCAGACAGCATTAGAACAAAACTGGGTGCTGAGTTGGAGAGATGTCTAGCAGCAGGGCTGGAGGGAACTTGGTGGTGGGCTGGCGGGAAATGGGGTAGTAAACTGGAGGGACTCAGGCCGTGAGCTAGGGGAGAGTAGAGTGGGGGGACCAGCGTGAAGTCAGGCAGGAGAGTGGAGCAAAGCTGGGCAGCAGAGCTAGAGGGAACTTGGGCTGCAGGCTGGTGGGAAATTGGGGGGCAGTGCAGGATGGGAACCAGGCAGTGGGGTATAAAATGAAACCCCACATGGGGGGCAGTGGGGCTAGCGGGAAGCTGGGCAGCAGCGCAGAGGGGAAGCGGGCAGCGGCACTAGAGGGAATTTGGGCATTAAGGCCACAGGGAGATCACGTGGGTATTCGAGCAGCAGGAAAATGAGAGGGTGGGCTCGGGTGAAACAGGCTAACAGAACGGAGGGATATCGGGCAGCTGATGGGTATCAGATCAAAGGGAATTCCAGTAATGGTTACAGGGATCTCAGGGGCTAGGGTGAAATGAGACAGCGGCCTGGGGGGAAATCCTCCAGCCCGGAGGGGTGGGGCAGAGTGCAGGGTGGGTGCTGGGCAGCCGGAGACCTGACTCCCACTTGTCTGTCCCTCCAGGATGATCCCAGCCGACAGCAGCTCCTTCCTGTTGACGGACCTGGCATCAGGCCGCACCTACGATCTGTGTGTGCTAGCCGTGTACGAGGACGGCGCCACGGGGCTGACAGCCACACGGCCCGTGGGCTGCCACCGCTTCTCCACTGAGCCAGCGCTGCGGCCCTGCGGGGCCCCACACGCACCCTTCCTGGGCGGCACTATGATCATCGCACTGGGTGGTGTTATCGTGGCCTCGGTACTGGTCTTCATCTTCGTGCTGCTCATGCGCTACAAGGTGCACGGTGGCCAACCCCCGGGCAAGGCCAAGGCACCTGCGCCTGTCAGCAGCGTTTGCTCCCAGACCAATGGCGCCCTGGGCCCCACGCTGGCCCCGCCGGCTCCTGAGCCGGCCACACTCAGGGCCCACACCGTGGTCCAGCTGGACTGTGAGCCCTGGGGGCCCAGCCACGAACCCACGGGACCCTAGCTTCACACCCACCTCTATGGCTCTTCTGGCCCCAGGGGTAGCAGGACCCAGACACCCCGTGGGACCTGGCCTCAGACTCACCAAATTGCTCACGGTTTTTAAAACTCTGATGGGGAGGGTGTCGCGGGCACCGGGGCACAACAAGAAAGTCCTATTTTTCTAAGCTTGGGCCTGGGCCCTTGCCCTTGTCTCTGTCTGTTGGGGTTGGGGGATCGTTTAGGGGTCTGGAGCTGGGATGCCCCCTCTGGGGAGAGAACCACCCCCCAGTTCTGTCTGAAGTCCCTGGATGAGGCTGAGGATGGTCATCCCTGTAACCAACAGACATTCCTTGAGTGTCCTCTCTGGGCCTGCCCTGTGCTGGGTGGTGCTGCAGTGACTCAGGCAGCCCCCAGCCCTGCCCCTCAGACGGTGATAGCTCAGAGCAAGCAGAGTCGTGGTGGGGAGGGACGCCTAGGGGACTGTAGGAGCCCAGAAAAGGGGCCTGTCTCAGCCCAGGGTGTGGTCAGGGAGGGCTTCATGAAGGAGACGTGATCTGAGAATGACGTCTGAAGGAGATAAATGGGCAAAGAGCAGTGGGAAAGGTGTTCCAGGCAGAGGGACAGCACAAGCAAGGGCTTAGGAAGTGCCAGGCACTGGGGGTGCCGTGGTAGAAGTGAGGCAGGAAGGGTGGGCAGGGTTCAGGACCTCCAGGCTCAGAGGAGCTCAGACTCTGGCCTGATAGTACTGGGGAGCCACGGAGGAGTCTATGCAAGGGAGGGAGGGGGTCAGGTTTGGGCTTTAGGAAGATCCTTCTAGCCGTTATGAGGAGGGTGGACCAGAGGAGAAGACTGAGGCTGGGAGCCTGGGGGAAACCAGGGCAGGGACCTGGGTGGGTGAGGACAAGGCTGGACCAGGGCCGGCCTGGGGGAGGGCACTAGGGGGTGGGTGAGAGAGACATTCAAGAAGCTGAGTGGATGGGTTATGGAGCTGAAGGGCTGTGGGGGAGAGAAGTGTCCAGGGTAAGGCCCAGGGCTCTGGCCAGGGGAGGGACAGTGGAGCTGCCCTGATACAGGACCGGGGAGGAGGGGCAGGTTTGGGGAAGGTGCTGAGGCCAGTGTGGGACTTGGTAGATATGGAAGGCAGCTGTGCTCACCACTGTACCACCAGTGCCTCTGGGACTTGGTGGATATGGGGGGCCCAGAGGATGGGCGTGCCACCAAGGCGTGGCAGCCAGGAGGCCTTAGGACCCTTGGTCTAAGACTGGAACTGGGGACAGAAATGAGGGCTCTGTCAGCTGTGATGGGGAACTGAGCACCAAATTCTCCGTATTTAAGGGACAGGCAAATAAAAACCTAGACTAAAAAAGACTAAATAGGAGCAGTAGGTGAAGGGATGGAGTGAAGCAAACCAGGCAAGTCAGACCCAGGTGACTCTTGTGTTTAATGATATCAAGGCTGCGGTGACCTCAGTGAGCAGTGTTAGGGGATCAGCTGGGCAGTTGCCAAATCCAGCTGATCTGAGAGTAGGAGGGAAGAAAGTGTAGACAGGGAGTGTAGACCCTGTGATTCTCAGGGTCTAGAGCCTGGTTCAGGTTGATCTGGGCCTTTCTGCCCCACGTCTCTCCAGGGCTGGTCGTCACTCAGTCTAGGTCTGCTCTAGGCTCCCCCACTCAGACACCAGGCCTGGAGGTTTGCAAGACTAAACCCTGGGCCTTGGAAATGTTGAGCCTCACTGGAGATCCAGGAATGGGATCGGCAGTAAGAGGATAGCGCTCCCTGACTTCAGGCCACCTCTAGCGGTCCAGAGGCAGAGATGTGGAGGGAACTCGGGTCCTGTCATTCTCCTCTGAAGTGATGTGTGAGGGGCATGGTGAAGAGAGCCCAAGACTGGATGGGCCATTCTCATGATCTGGCTCACTTGACTTGTCCTCGTGGGATAACATCCTAGATGCTGGCGAAGCTTTCTAGATGGGTGTAGGCCTTGGAAATGATCCTACGTCGGCCAAGGGAACAACCTAAGTCCCAGGGACCTGATCTGACTCCTGAGTCCTCCAGCAGCATCCCGAGTCCTCCTTCTTCTTGTTGTTTGTTACCCTCGGTGGCTGAGGTCAGGTGAAGCCATCAGGGAGAGCGAGGTGTCTTGGGTAAAAGGGCCCAGGGAGTGGGACGATGGGATGGATACCTAGCGCCCGCTACAAAATACCAGTTGCTGCCATGAGGGGGAGCCAGAGTGCGCCACCCCTCAACCCTCCTTTTAAAATTTGAACAATTTATTGCGTGCCCACTGTGTGCAACGTGCTGGGGATTCAATACTGAACAAATACAGGCCTGTCCTGCCCTCCCATATCTCACCATTTGGTGGGGGAAACAAGGGTCAAATTAGCAGGTGTAAAGCACGTATGGTGACAAGACAGGTCATGCAGGAGAGAGCCTTGGAACTGTGAGACCCTATAACCAGGGGACTTGACCCAGGAAGAAAGGTTGAAGGAGGCTTCCTGGAGGAAGTAACGCCTCTGCTGAGATGCTCAGGTTGGAGTTAACTACACAGTGGGTGGAAAGGACATTCCATACAAGTGGAACAGCACTGCAGGAGGCCAGGGGGCTGGAGTGGGGTGAGGAAAAAGGGAATGATGCCATGTTGAGGCTGGAGAGCAAGAAGGGGGCAGATGATGCAGGACCCTGTAGGTGGCTTGGAGGAGCCTGGGCTTTATTCTCAGTGGCACGAGAAGACATTGGAGAGTTTTGGGCGGTGAGGAGAGTAATGCTCCCTGATCTCAAGGAAGCTGGCAGTTCTGTTTGCATGTTCAGGACAAAGGTGAAGCACAGAGACCAGGGCGGAGGCTACTGTGACGGTCCAGGCCGAAAAGTGGCCGGACAAGTTTGGGACCTGAAGTGGATGGATTCAGAGATTTGAAACTACCTCACCAGAGGCCTCCATCCCCTACACAGAAGGGGACAGTGTGGACCACTGTCCAACTACCCGGTTCTCAGGCAAGATTGCAGAGACTGGGAAGAAGAGTTGTAGAGCCTAGGTCTCTGATACCCAAGGACCCATTCCTTAGAAGAGGGAGCTGACTTCCCTATAGTGCAGGAATTAAGGACCTTTTCTAGGTTCAAGTGCTAGGACTGAGGCCATGGCTGGTCGGGGGGGAATGTGGACACAGGAAATGCAGGCCCAGAAGGCGGACATACACCCAGTGGTAGCTTATTACACATTTCAGAAGTCAGAGGTGGGAGGAGGCCCATGGGGGCAGGCTGATCCCTCTAACGTGGTCCCCTTCTGCCTCCCGCACAGGATGCCTGGACCATCCCCACCCCCAGGCAGAAACAATACAACTGTGGACAAATGGTCACGTGTCTGGAATTTAAAGTTAAAATGTAGCTTGTGCAACATTGCCTGGCTGAGTCCACCAGTTTCCTGGGCTCAGAGAGTGCTACCCTTTCCACTGTCCATCCTCCATCTGGCTTTGAGGATGCCCTGCACATTTTTGAGACCAGCTTTCCCGGGGCCAAAGCTCCAGGATATTGGAGCATTTTCTTGAAGATACTGTAGTCCTGATACCAGGACTCTCCCCTGTCTGGGTCCTGCCAGATCCAACCCATGTGTCTGGGTGTGGCTAATCCCCCACAGGCCCTGAGGGTCTGGACATACCTGTGATCCCTTGAGAGGCCTCAGCTAATGCCAAGCCTTCACAACTCTTTACCTGGGCACATATGTGGGAGAATCAGACAAAGGGTTCTCAGAAAGGGGATGTTTCTTTTCTAGGTTGAACTTGGGCATGGCTCCTGCCTTTGGTTCCTCCCTGACCATGCCTCACAAAAACAAGGTTAAGTATCAAAGCTCAATGTTGCCCTGACCTGTGCAGAGTGATGCTGGGAACACAGTGGTGACCAACACAGCCCCAGATCCTGCCCTCATAGAGTTCAAGTCTGGTGGAGGAAGTAAACACTCACCAAACAATGGCAGCTCAGAGTGGTCAGGGCTGGGATGGGGGAAGCACAGGCAAAAATGATTAGGGCCTGTTTAAGCCCAAGGGACTCTGGGAGCCTAGAAAGGGGCTCCTAACTGAGCCTGGAATGGGAGGTGGGGAGAATCCAAGATTTCCTGAAGGCAGGGCCGGCTTCATGGCAGCGTGCCCTGTGTAGTCGCGCAGCACCCTCTGTTTAAAAGGACGCTGTGCTTGGCTGATGCCCTGCTGTCACCACCATGAAATTCTTAATGATTTTTGAACAAGGGACTCCACATTTTCACTTTGCACTGGGCCCTGCACACTTGAAGGATATACAAAGAGAGCCGGGAGAAGAGAGGGTCTTCCAAGGAGAGAGAACATTGTATGCAAGGAAGGGAAGGGAAGAGAGAGGATTGTGCACTTGGAGAGCTGGCCAAAGTTCCGTGTAGCTGGAGCACAGAGTGCGAGAAGGGGGGACGGTGACAGGTGAGCTTAAGAAGTGGGCGGACGCCTGCTGCCAGGCTTACGAACTGTGACTCCACACCAGGGGCACTGGAGCCACGGGAGGGGCAGGATTGGGTTTGGACCTTAGATCTATGGTGGGAAGGGTGGGGAGGGGTACATGGCACAGAACAAGGTCAAGGTGGGAGGCTCATTTGCCTTAGGAGGGGTTGGGAGTGTCTGGCCACTGGTTAGGCTTTTGAAGAGCCTTGAATGCTTGGGTGACAGACACCCCAGTGTACCAGGAGACGGGCTGGGGAGATTCCACAGCCACAGGCTGAACCCAGAGCTTCATTTTCACTTGAAGATTTTCACTGTTGAGTGTGGGAGGGGAGTACACAAGGGTAGGTTAAAGGGTGTCACTGGTAAGTACTTGAAAATCTTCTTTTTATATGAGAACTCACATGGATAGACTGATGGAGGTGAATGCAAAATTGATGAGAATTTAGAGTATAAAATGTGAGACTTCAAAGGACTTTATTCTCGGTATATTGTGGCTTCACCTCTGTGGAACCCCTGGGGTACACTTCACTCTGGATAAAACATCAATTCTTTGGGAACTTCCTCTTCATCCACAGCCCTGAATGCTGTGGTCCCCAGGGCTGGGAACTCACCGCCTTCCTGCTTCTCCACTCATCCCTGGTCTGGAAACTAAGATCCCGCATGCCGCGTGGCGCGACCAGAAAAAAAGAAAAATAAAAGTCTAGAACATATGCTCTCCACCTCAGGCTGGAAGGGAATCGCTGCTCCCTGAAAGGCCCACCCCTTTATACTCCCACACCTTCCCTCACCTTGATCCCGATGCCCTCCCTCACCTCCTCTGCTTGTGATGTAGAGCCTGGGAAGGATCTTAAGCAGGTGTGAAATGAAGCTACTGAAAGAAAGTCGGTTCCTTCTTGAATTCTCCCCCTACTCCTCCCACCAAAGGCAAGGGTTCTGGGGGGAAAGGGACTAGGGGTGCAGGCTCCTGGGACCTGAGGGAGGGAGGGGTTGGAAACTGTATCCAAGGTCCCTTGCCTTTCCCTGTCTAGAGCCCCAGCCTTGCCATTCCTCCCGGATCCTCCATGGACCGTGCGGCTCCACTCTTCTCCGGCTCAGGACTTTCTGGGACGACGGGAGTGACTGGAAGCCATTGTCATCCCTTGGGGAGCTCCACCCCCCGATCCTCCAGACCTCCACATTGGGCACATGGTGTCCTCTCCCGCCTGGCTCCAGCCCTAGGGGTCCAGGCCCCAGCCCCCACCTTCAGGTCCCCAGTCCTCCTCCCTCACACACAGAAAACCAGTTTCTATCTCCCTCCTTCTGCAGAATCCCAAAGGCTCCTGGCACCCTGGCGCCCTCCTTCCCAGGATCCCAAAAGTTCAAGCCTGAAGCCTCTCCCTCCTCAGCAGGCTCAGGAGCCCTGCTCCTCTCTTCTGAGGAACCATGGTATTCTTGCCTTGCTCCCGTCCATCCCCTGATTTGTAATTCTCTGTCTCAGACTTGGAGCCGTCACCTCCCCCAAACACAACCACTGCCTCCACACTCGAAGGCCCTCCTCTGAAGAAATATCTTTCTTGTCTCTCTTGGTCTTTACATCTCTCCACCACTCTCAGCTCTCGCTACATTCCTGACTCTGCCTGTCTCTCTCCCCACACCCGTCTCTCCATCTCCCTGTAATTTCTTGTATTTTGTCCTCTCCCTCTTCCAGTGTCTCTGCTCATCCCTGCCTCTCCCCTCCCCATCTCTGTCTCTCCCCTCTTCCCCCTCTGTCCCTCTCCCTCCGCTCTCTGTCCGTCTGCCCCTTCTCCCTGACCCCGCCCACATAATTAGGCCTCATTATGATCCATGGCACCAGGTCAGGCTGGAGCCAGTGTTAATGGGGACATCAGTGTGCCGACCCTGGGAGAGTGCTGAGGGCCAGGCCCAGGCATCTGGGACTATAAATGCCCCCACAATGTGCCTGGCCTCAGTCTAGCTCCTAGTAGGTGAGATCCCCAATCTTGCCTTTTTCCTGGGGCTTGGAGGTTCAAGCCCTTCTCTGGGATTCCTCTTGTGTCCCCGTCCACTCCTGCAGTAGGAGGGCTGGAGGGCAGAGTGGCAGGAGAGACTGCACTGACTAGCCTGGATCTGTCCACTCCCTCTCCAGCCCCGGCTGCCCCGTGTGTGAGCACCTGCCCCGCTGTGCCTCGGTGCCCTGAGCTTCCTATGGGGTGAGTGACCCATGGGAGATGCAGAAGGCTGGTGAGCTGGTCTGGATCTACAGCAGAGGACTGGTTGTGCCGTCTGGGGTTGGGGGGCTGCCTGGCAAGTTCTGCAACAGGGGATTGGCCACAGTGGAGCTTCTTGGAACAGGGCCCTGGCCAGCTGGGACAAAGGACTCTTTGGGCAGACTCTGTGACAAGGAATTGGCCAAACTGCTTGTGGGAAGGGGAACAGTCAGGCCTTTCTGGGACGACGGCCCAATGGAGGCAACTTTATTTTAAGTTAATGTTTATATACCATTGTTCCGTGGCCTTTAGGTACTTATATTATCTCGTCTAATCTTCCCATAGCTCTGTGAAGTGTGGGCTAAACACTACCTCTTACAGATGAGGCAAGTGTGGCCCAAAGAGGTTAAATACCTTACCCACAGTTCACATGGCCAGGGAGTGGTAGAGTCAGCATTAGAATATAATGTGTTTGGCCTCAAAATCCACCGGATTATGCTGACGCCTTCCCATCCCCTCCCGGTTCCCTCAGGCCCGGGGGCTGCGTTTGTAGGTTTCCAGGGACGTGACTTCATCATGGCTTTCTTGGAGTACCGGCGCTGAGAAGCCCAACTTCCGGCTGTAGGTGTCGCCACCGCCCAAAGGGCCCCTGGTGCTAGTGAGGGCGCACCCGATGCACCACTGCGTGGGTTCGCGGCGGGCGGCGGGCAGCGAGGTGCGCCTAGAGGCGTCGCGGCCGATGGGAGTGACAGTGGTGACCGCGAGTAGGCGCGCCTCCCTGGACACGGCACTGGCTCTTCCGCGCCACCTGCTGGGTACTCGTTACGTGGTGGTGACGCCGTCGCTGCAGGCCCACGACCCGCACAAGGAGTTTGCCAGTGGTGGCAGGCGCTCGGCCCACGTGCCTGAGCCTCACGCCTCCCGTGCGGGTCCTGCTGGACGGCGTCGAGCACGCTGCCCGCCGGCCCCTCCTCGTACACCCTGAGCCTTTCCAGGCACTGCAGGTGCAGAGCTCAGAAGACCTGTCGGGCACCTGCGTGGTGGGCACTCATCCCGTCGCGCTGCTGACTGGTCACAGTCGCCTGCAAGCGGGAGACAAGGCCTGTGGCCACGTGTCCAAACTGCTGTCCCAGGGTCTCTGGGGCCCCGTCTGCGCCGTGCCTCCGTTCGCGCTGGCGTATCCCGGGCCCCGAGACCTCGAGCACTTGGCGGCTGGCAGCCCCGGCGGCCGATGTTTGCGGAGGAGGCGGCGCCGAAGGAGCGCAGGCTCTGCGCCCTGGCTCCTCACTGCACTTCGACGTGGACGTGGTGCGCCCGCTTGTGCTGCGCTCCTCGGCCCGTCTGCAGGTGCTTTTTCTGGCCGGGGCCGCGGCCCTCGGCGGCGTCGCCTACGATCCTTTCTTTTCTCTCGGGCTCCCAATGGGCGCGTTCAGTCTAAGCTTAGCGCTCATGGAGCTGCCAGGCTTTCCCAACCGGCGGCCGCTGCCCAGCCTGCACTGGAGCTTCATCCCCGCCGGTCCTGAGCCGCATCACGGGCGGCATTCTGGCCACAGCCAAGCCCCGGCTCAGGGCTTCGCCTGAACCGAGTTGGCCTAAGAACCGGGTCGCGGGCACAGTGGCGTGCACAGCCTGGAGACGCGCGAGGCGTCCTTCTGAGTGTTCAGCTTAAGCACCGCCCATGGCGGGGGCTTCCGGATCCAGGCCGTCCGGTAGCCGGCGGTGGGTGAGCAGCCCTGGGGCCCAAGAGAGTCCGGAGGTGGGCACGTGATGGGATTTCTGGGGATAAGGGTCGAAGAAAATCATAACAATGCATTCGATTGCTCACCTAGCAGCCAGAGAGACAGTTTCTAAATGCAAGTTACGTGCCTCCCATGCAATCATTCCGCCTCACTCCCAGCAAAAACAAAGTGCTTTATAAGGCCCTACAGGATCTGCTCCCATTACCTTCCTGATCTCATCTCCTCTCTTGTCCTTCCCTCACTCTATTCAGCCACACTGGCCACCTTGCTTGAGGGCCTTTGCACTGGCTGTCCCCATGATATCCTTATGGGTCGCTCCCTCACCTCCTTCAAGTCTTTGCTTAAACGTCACCTTCTTACTGAGGCCAACCTGACTGCCCAATTTAAAATCTCAATTCCCCAACCTCGACAATCTCTAGCCCTTCCCTGCTTTTTTTCATAGCACGTATAACCTCGTATATACTTACTTATTCTCTTTCTTTGCTACGTATTAGTTCCTTGAGGGTAATATAGTTTTAAGATACACAGTTAATTGCACAGCTTTAAAGTATCCAGCCTGGTGAATTTTCGCATGTATGTACACACCCATGTAACCATCACCTAGATCAAGCTATAGAACGTTTCCATCACCCCAAATAGCTCCATGACGTCAGATCTTTACAAAAATGCTTTGCACTGTTGTATTGCTGGCACCTATGAAAGTGCCCAACACTCACTAAACATTTATGGAATGAATAACAATAATAATAGTTACAATTTGTTAAATGTGCACCACATTATATTCCAGGCACTGGGCTCAAACAGGAAGTTACTGCTGAAGGTCACACGCTCTTTTTCTTTATTACAGTATAAAATGTGAACAATGGGGTGGGAGATGGGATAAAATACTAATAGCTAATGTTGAGTGTTTAACCTTCCTGCTAGCTTTTAAGGTAGGCTCTATAATAATATTGTAATAATTCCTTTTTTTTCCTGGAGAAGGGAGGGGGAAAGGCTGGAATTCAAATCTTTTGCCAAATTCATACAGCTAGAAAGTGGCAGAGCCAGGATTTGAACCCCAGTCCACTTGCTTCCAGAGCACAAGGTTTTAACCACCTTTTTGTTTTGTTTTGCTTTTTGTACTGCCTCACAAAGACTTATAAATAGTCAAGACTTATGAGCTGGGTGCTTTTATATATATGTACATTATGTAATGTAAATCTCATAGCCACCGTGGAGGCAGATCTTTTTATTACTCCCATTTTATACAGGAAGCGGTTGAAGGTTGAAGTCAAGAAATCGCCACCCAAATCTGCACACGGAGCAGGTGGCAGCTGTGATCCCAAAATTCGCCCAGGATGCTAGGGAAGATGTGCCTCTCCACCAAGAACGCGGCCCTCCACGCAGACTCAGTGTAACCGGATGCTGACCATAGTCCTGAATTATGCTATGGGAATCGGGATTTTGCCGTAACCCTGGAATAAGGAGCTCCCATCCAATCTCTTTCTGTCCTGAAAAACAGCAGGAGAACAGGAAGACGAGAGAAAAGTGAGGGATACTCAAAGGCTGGGGTTTCTTAGAAACAAAGACATGGACTTCAATTCTTTTATTCATAACGGCTCAGAGCCAGGCTCTGGAGCCAAGAGACCTGGATTAAAATCCTGTTTAAAGTCATGTGATCCTGGGCCCATCACTTCACCCTCTGACCCTCTATTTTCTCCTCTGTGAAGTGTGGTAATAATACCAACAACATCATAAGATTTTATGGCATTTTTAAAAATGAGTTAATAGAACAGTGCCTGGCATGCAGTAAATATTTGCTGTTATTATTTTTCAATATTTTAAAAAATATTTACCTCAGGCCAGGCCTGTCCTAAGCACTGGAGATGCAACAATGAACAACATAGACAACACCCTTACCCTGGGGAGCTGACATGCAAGCTCATATTCTAATCCACACCAAAACTCTATATCCCATCTTGATGGAAAATGTGCAAAGCCTTACAGAACAAACAAGGTTATTTCTTTAAAGTTCACTGTGTAGATGGCTAACTTCATGAACTAACAGCTATGAAAAAATAACTCCCCTCCCTGGGAATTAGGGGGGGATATATGTCTCTAATTCCCACAGGATATGTACACACACACACACACACACACACACACACACACTTCTTAAGGCTGCTTAACAGGGCAAGTTGCAAGTCCTCACTGACCAAAATCAACCTACAGATGTGTTTGGACTTACTGGCACAGATATTTTTAAATAATTGATATGGCTGTTTTTAGATAAAGCCTGTGCTCGCCAACTCATCAAAGTCCTATTCTACACCCAGGCTGTGCTGATCATTTCTATATTGTCCCTCAGCCCCAGCCTTCTCTTTCCGCTGATATGGGCCCCAATTCATTTTAGACTGGGAACCCTATTAGCTTCTGAATGCTGAGTCTTTAATGCCAGGGACCCTGGATGCCAAGGGTGTGGAGGCAGGTCAGGGATAAGATTAAATGCCAGGATTCAATTCTGTGGCATCCTCTCCTCATCTCATCTCCAGATATTCTGACTGAGGAGGCTGTGGACCCTCCCATGGAATCTCATTCCCTCCTAGCGTCTTCCCTAATGATGCTATTCCAGTTCCCAGTCTCCTATAAGGACTATGCATGCTCCAGTAGGACCACATGTCACCTTTGCGAAGCACAAGGCTAAGTGTGTGCCTAGCACACAGGCCACATATGGATTCAAGACCATGTCCAGTTCCAACTCGGTATCTCTGAGGGACTCCAAAACAGTGTCCAACTCTCAAACCCTGGTAATGGCCAATCCAGGATCAGAGAGCACACCTGAACCAGGGCTTTTACCTGTGGCCATGGCTTAGCTGGGGCTTGCACAAGGAGCTATGAATGGACCCTGGCCTGAATCTGTAGCTGTAGTTGAACCAGCACCTACACCTGTCTCCCTGCCCATGCTCAAAGCTGAACCAGAGTCCAAATCCAAGACAGTGTCTTGGTCTGGGTCAGAAACTGCCTTAGTGGCCAAGCCGGGGCTCAAGGTGGTGGCAGTGACTGAACCAAGCTTAGAGGCTGTGGCTGTGGGGAAACCAGAACTTGGAACTGTGTCTGGGTCCAAAATGATGTCTGTGACCAAACCAGAGATAGCAGCTGGGACTTCCCTGGTGGCGCAGTGGTTAAGAATCTGCCTGCCAATGCAGGGGACACGAGTTCAAGCCCTGGTCCGGGAAGATCCCACATGCCGCGGAGCAGCTAAGCCCGTGCACCGCAACTACTGAGCCCTGTGCCTTGAGAGGCAGTGGGCTCAGTAGTTGCCCTTCAGTGCCACAACTACTGAAGTCCACGTGCCTACAGTCTGTGCTCCGCAACAAAAGAAGCCACCACAATGAGAAGTCCGTGCACCGCAACAAAGAGTAGCCCCTGCTCACCGCAACTAGAGAAAAGCCCATGAGGCAACGAAGACCCAACGCAGCCATAAATAAATAAATAAAGAGATAGTGGCTGTCTCTAGTAATGGGCAGGGGACCATCACAGGGGGTACCTGCTGGGCCTCTGGGTTACCATACATCTACACTCTGAATGGCTACTCTTTCCCCATGCCTGGGGGCTGCGCCTACATGCTGAGCAACTGCCCTCAGACCCTACCCAGAGGCCTCCCTTCCTTCCGGCTGTGGGTCGCCTGCTCTGGAGGGAGACAGCTCATGCTTTGTCGCAACGCACATCTTTGACATCATCGTCACTGCTGTCAAACAGGAGTTCAGTTTTTTCGGGTAAGAATCACACTGTACGGAGTCCTGGGAAACCCCATCCTTCTCTGTCTCTCATTTTTGTCATCTCTAAAATGGAGGCAATTACACAGGTCCACAGTCCCTTAGCTAAAATGATCGGGGCCAGGTGCATTTCAGATTTTAGGATTTCAAAGGGTCATACCATGCAAATGCCACGTATTATATAATACCCCTAGTGGGTGTTACAAAATCACAAATATTAACATCTCTGCAGTGACATGTCTGAATATTCATACCAAATGGGATAAATTAAGACTATAAGCAGCCACATGTGAGTGGCTATTGCTGCCAATTTAGTTCTAACATCAAACACACAAAACATCGTTCAGTCTTCAGACCACTTTTGCGTTGGGGGATTGTAGATGAGGGATTACGGATCTCTAGCACCTACCCCGTCAGGCTCCTGTGAGGTGGGAACGAGTTAACACATGAAAAGCACTTGGAACAGAGTCCAGCTCATGGTAAGTGTCATATGAGGAATGTTGGCTATGTTTATTGTCCCCTAACCCTGGCATCTGGAAGCTCCAAATTCTCTGAGCTTTGGACATATCCTAGGACCACGTGCAGCCACTGGCATGTCCCAGATTTTTCCTCAGGGAAGGTTTAGGGACATTGCTCTGGTTGGAAGCTTGTGGGAGCTAGACTATATTTAATTGTGGTTGCTAGCGGGGCAAACTGATGGAGGTTATGGACGTACAAAGCCACCTTTCAGCACCTTTCATCACTATAGACAGACAATGGACTCTGGAGCCAGATGGCTTGGGTTCAAATCCCAACTTGACCACTTGTCATTTATATGATCTTGGGCAAATTAACCTCTCTGGGCCTCTGTTTCTTCATCTGTGAAATCGGGATGATGTAAAGACCTAACCCATAGGGCTGTAGTGAGGATTAAATGAGATGATATAAGGAAAGCTCAGAAGGTGTATGTTGCTAAGACCTGATGCATGAGCCCACAATGGTCCATACTCCTCTCCACATCTCTTAAGAACTCACCCTGCCACTTAGGAGTCAGGAGTTCCCCAAGTGCTCTTATGGCTCCCCAGCAGCCAGTAGCCTCCACTCCCGGTATCCAGCACCCTCAAATTGTCAGGGCTCCAGATTTTTACCCTCACCACTTGGGCGCCCATCTCCCAGGGACCTGACACTCCTGAATTCCTTCCTTGATTAAGGAATATTTTATTATTATGTACCAGACCTTGTTCAAGAAACTGAGGACACGTCAGCAACAAAGACAGACAAAACCCTTGTTCTCAGGGTGCTTATAGTCTAGCAGAGAGAGATAAGCAATAAATATAAGTTAATTACATAGTATGTTAGAAGATGATACGTGCTAAAGAGAAAAAAAATAGAGCAAGGAAAGTGAGATCAGGATTTCTGAGAGTACAGTTTTAAATAGGAGGGATGTAACTTAAGCCAAGTCTTAAAGAAAGTGAGGGAGAGAGCCATGTGGGTATCTGAGAAAAGAGCATTCCAGGCAGAGGGAACAACAAGTGCCTAAAGTGAAAATCTGCCACCCATGTTAGAGGAACAGCAAGAGGTCCAGGCTGAAGTGGGATCGTGGTGCCGAGTAAAGGGAGAGATCACGGGAGTCAGATTGTGTACGGCAATGTGGGCTCTTGTGGTAACTTTGGCTTTTATTCTGTGTGAGGTGGGAACCAAGGAAAGACTTTGTGCAGAGGACGGTTGAGATCTCACTTGCATGTAAATAAGATCCTTGTGGCTGCCACGTGGGAAACAGACTATGGGGCTTGTGGAGGAAGCAGTGGGAGACCAGTGAGGAGGTTTGCTGCAATGCTCCAGGCAGGAGATGATGGGGGCTGGACCAGGGTGGAGGTAGTGAAGGAGAGTAAAAGGTGGGTTGGGAACCTTCTGGGGGGTGGGTTTGGAGGCATAAAAATGGAAATCATGGGTTGGGAGAAGAGAGACACTCTCTGACCTGGAAGTTCTTGGTGGAGGCTCTTGGTAATTGTGGGAAAGACCTTTGGGTCCTGGCTGAAGGCTGTCCTATTAACTAGAGGAGGTGGGCACTGCTAGCTCCTTAGTGGAAAAACTTATCTGTGTTCCTCAGAGGAGGACTTCTGAGTTTTGCATGAGGACAGAACTGGGTATTGGAAACAAGACTCCTGGTTAGCGGATGAGGGTGAGACCTCGCAAAGCCCCAGTACCCCAACCTTCAACCCCCTCAGCTTTCATCCCTCACCCTTCCTCAAATGCTCAGGAATGCAGCCTTTCTGGTGACCCTGGCTCTTGGGTTGCCAGGTGAACCACAGTGGCTACAGCTCTCCCCTCTAGGTCTCTCTCCTCTAGGTCTCTCATCCTTCACCCCCATGCCCACCCCACCACTCTCCCTCCCCTCACTTCCTCCCCCTCCTAGTCTCCACAGGCCTCCTCCCACTCCTCCGCCTTCCTCCCACTCCACAATACCCACTCCCAAGCCCACAATACCCACTCCCACGCGCTGCCCTGAGTGCCCCTTCCCCTTGACTCCTCTCTCCCCCTTCCTTCACCTCCTCCCTCCGCTCACTCCCCCCATCCCTCTGCACTCTCCCCCTGTTCTGGCACACCACCTCTCTTAGCCTTTGCACACACACCACCACCCCCTCTTCTCCCTGATGCTCCCCAGGCCCTGATATCCCCCCTCACTCTAGGCTTCCTTTGGCTGCCTGCCCTTCCCACTGACCGGAGGTGGGTGCGCACCTTCGCGTGGCAGGGGCGCCGTCTGCGGTGCTCGTGGCTTGGAGGCCGGTGGTTGCTCTTCCAGCGCGGCTCCCATCTGAGCCTGCCGCTGCCCGTGACCTCCTGCAGCTTCCCACGCAGCCTCTGGGGCAACTTCCACAGCGACATGACAGATGACCTGCAGCAGCCGAGGCCCGGGTCTGTGCCGCGCTGTGTCCCTGCCCAGATGCCAGCTGTCCAGCAGCCACCGAGCACAGGGGCGCAGACACGGCACCTGCGGCCTCCTGTGAGAGCCCAGCGACCTGCTGGCAGCCTGCCACCCATGCCTGCCGCCAGAGCCCTTCTTCTGGGCCTGTGTGGCCGACAAGGGCCCTGCCCACAGGAACCGCAGAGTGCTCTGTGCCTGCCTGCAGGCCTCCGTGGCCGCCTGCCAGACGGCTGGCGCCAGTGTGCAGCCCTGGAGGGCGCCTGGCTTTCGCGGTGAGTCGTTGCCGGTGGGGTCGGGAGTGCAAGGCCAGGTCTGGTCTTCTGTCATCCCACAGGTGTTAGTGGACAACCACCATGTGCCAGGCCCACGAGGGAGATACAGGGCCAGATAGGACAGAATCCTGCACACATTCTTGTTGGGAAAACAGATTTTATCTCTTAGCTACATTTACAGAACACCCATTCTATATCAGACCCTGTGTTGAGACAGTGGGTCTCAAATTATTGTCCCTAGACCGGCAGCATCAGCAACACAGGGTTTGTTTACAATGCAAACTCTTGCCCTGCCCCAGGTTTACTGAATCAGAAACTCTGGAGTGGGTGGGACCCAGCAACCTTTCGTAATGAGCCCTTCAGGAGATTCGGATGCTAGGCTAGGTTTGAGAACCTCTGTTTGACCTGCTTTAAGTCAGCTCACTCCATCTTTGAACCGCTCTGGGAGATAAGGACAATCATTGTCTGCTTTCTACGGTGAGGAAACTGAGGCACAGAGAAACTAAGTACTTCCCTAGATCTCAGCCAATAAGCAGCAGACCTGGCCTTTCCACCTGGCTCCAGAATCCTCCTGGCCCTCTATGCTTTAGTATCTTTCCAACAATAATGTAAAAATAGTTCCAGTAATAACATGAAAAGAGCAGCTGACTTTATTGAGTACTTGCTCGGTGCTAAGCCTTGTTATTACCTTAAATGACAACAACCCCATCAGGCAGGTATTTTATTTATTTATTTATTATTTATTTTTGGCTGCATTGGGTCTTTGTTGCTACGCGCGGGCTTTCTCTAGTCGAGGTGAGTGGGGGCTACTCTTCATTGCAGTGTGCGGGCTTCTCATTGCGGTGGTTTCTCTTATTGCAGAGCACGGGCTCTAGGCACGCGGGCTTCAGTAGTTGTGGCATGCGAGCTCAGTAGTTGTGGCTCGCAGGCTCTAGAGCGCAGGCTCAGTAGTTGTGGCACACGGGCTTAGTTGCTCCCTGGCATGTGGGATCTTCCCAGACCAGAGCTTGATCCTGTGTCCCTTGCATTGGCAGGCAGATTCTTAACAACTGCACCACCAGGGAAGCCCTATCAGGCGGGACTCTTAATCCCAATCTGGAAATCCAGCAGGGAGAGATGCCAGGGTGGAGGATGCATGGCTCCCCAAGGAACTTGGAAGCAGGATAGCAACAGGAGAAATGAAATTTGGGCAGGCAAAATGGATAGTATTTCTAAGTAAGAGGAAAACAAACCTGAAATCTCATGATGAGAAATAGAAACACCTGTGAGTTCAAGGTTAATTGTAGGAGTGGGAGGATGGGCCAGCAAGAGAACAGCTTGGGTATCTGCCACAACCTGGCAGGTAAGCTAAGCCAGAACCTTTGGTTAAAGGGTCAAGAAACCCCAACTATGTCTCTTAAACTTCTAGTGTAACTTTGTGTAAGTGACTCAACCTCTCTCTATGCCTCAGTTTGCTCATCCACAAAAAGTGGTGATAAGAGTGGTACCCACCACATAGGGTAGCTGTGAAGATACATATAAAGTGCTTGGGGGACTTCCGTGGTGGCGCAGTGGATAAGAATCTGCCTGCCAATGTGGGGGACACGGGTTCGATCCCTGGTCTGGGAAGATCCCACATGCCATGGAGCAACTAAGCCCGGGAGCCACAACTACTGAGCCCGCGTGCCACAACTACCGAAGCCTGCACGCCTAGAGCCCGTGCTCTGCAACAAGCGAAGCCACCACAATAAGCCTGCACACCGCAATGAAGAGTAGCCCCTGCTCGTAGCTTCCACTCGCCGCAACTAGAGAAAGCTGGCACGCAGCAACGAAGACCCAACGCAGCCAAAAATAAATTAATTTTTAAAAAAAAGTGCTTGGCATAAGTCAGTGCTCAGTAAGTATAAGCTGTGATTGCTCTTGCAGCCATTTTAATATTATCTTTGGAGAGGCAGTATGTATAGCAGAGTGGTTAAAAACACAGGTCATGAAATCAGATCCCTGGGGTTTGAAACCTGGCTCTGCCACTTACCAGCTATGTGAACCTGGGCAGGCTATGTTACTTCTCTGGCCTTGGTTTCCTAAGAGGCAAGAGGCATATGGTGCTGCAGATCTACCTTGTCAGAGTGTTGGTGAGGATTTAATGTCACTTAAAATATCAAGTGTTTAGGGACTTCCCTGGTGGTCCAGTGGTTAAGACTCTGCCTCCCAATGCAGTGGGCACAGGTTTGATCCCTGGTCGGGCACAGCCAAAACTTAAAAAAAAAAAAAAATTAAATGTTTTAAATATTCACTATTTTCAAATAAATGTATTACATAAAGTAATATAAATTAGGTGACAATATATTAAAATATCAATTGCATATTATATTGCATATTTTATTAACATACGGTGTCATACATTATCTTATAAATAAAATATTAAAGCACTTGAAAGAGTGCCTGGCACAGAGTAGTACTCAGTAAACAGTTACTAGATTATGAAGACACAGGTGAGAGAGATGTGACAGGATCCAAAGGCTTTTGTTTTCTCTCTCTCTCTCTAAATCTCCCTTTTAAGAAAGTGTTTATTACGGAAAATTTCAAGCATCACAAAAGGAGAGAGAATAGTGTTATGAAACCCCACTACAGTTACAAATATTTTGCCATTCTTGCTTTCTTTTCCTCTCACTCTTTTTGTTTTGTTTGTGCTGGAGGATTTTAAAGCAAATTCCAGGACCTTATTCCTCTAGCAAAGACCTGGGTATGTATTTCTGATAGAGACACCGAGGGGATTCATAGCGGTTTCAGATCTCCCGTTTGACTCCCAAACTCCGACCCTCTCCCCCGTCCCTGACCCGCCTCCCCTCTAACAGAAGAACCCACGCCCAGCGCAGCTCGCCGCCCAGGTGTGCGGGGTCGTGGTCGCACGCTGGGCGGAGGGTTCCCGGGTTACTGTCCAGCGGTCCCCCACGCTCCGGGTGCTGGTAGGGTCCGAGGGGGTCGTGGCATTGCGGGCCTGCCAGCGCGACGAGTACGCCTCCGCGTAGCCTGAGGGGATTCTAACGGAACTGAGGCTGACCTGATACTCCCTGGACATCGGGGTGCCAGCCTAGTCGAAGTGTTCCATGTGGGCTGGACTCTGGGCTTCAACAGCTGGGGAGGCCGCTCCCTCTCCTACCCTCGGACCCGACTCATGTCGGTAGAGGGCGCTACCAGCCCAACTCCCTGCGCTACAGGCTGCGTCTGGGGTCTTACAGCCCACACCATCTCTCACGCCATCTTCTCAGCACCGAGAAGCTTGTCCTGCCGGCTGTGACCCAACACTTCACCGCGTGACCCCGTCCCTCTGCCCGTCCCCAGGGTTGGGACCCTCGACGCACACCTGCTCTGCGGGTGGGAACGCACGGAGCTTCCCGAGATTGTTTTAATAAATAACTGAGGACAAAAGCATGCCTGTGCCTGTCTTCTCTCTCCCAGTGCCCCCAGCGCCCTGGGGCACACAAGGGCTCCAACCTCTAGCTCTCTCCACTCGCAGGACCCAAGAGTCAAGTCCGGATCCCCTGATCCCTTCCGACCCCAAACCTAAGAGTCTCAGCGCCTAACGCCCTCCTCCTCCAAGCCCTCAGAAGTACCGCCCTCTAAAGGACACTGATTTCCTGTGGGGCGGGCCAGTGAACCAGAAGCTCCGCCCCTTACTCACAACATTGTGACGTAGCAGCAGCGACAACCTATGGGACGCGACGGCGCCGCAAAGCTGGGGGCGGGTGGCGGAAGCGTCAGTTGCGGCGGGTTTCACCGTTTCTTCCAACTGTGCTGCCGCGCCGCTCGGTGGGGCGTTCGCTGTGTGAGCCCGCGGCCCAGCTGCTACCATGAGCCGGCACAGCCGGCTTCAGAGACAAGTTCTGAGTCTGTACCGCGAGTTGCTGCGCGCCGGGCGCGGAAAGCCGGGCGCAGAGTCGCGGGTGCGGGCCGAGTTCCGACAGCACGCCGGCCTGCCACGCACCGACGTACTGCGCATCGAGTACCTGTACCGCCGCGGACGGCGCCAGCTTCAGCTGCTACGCTCGGGTCACGCCACGGCCATGGGTGCCTTTGTGAGTACGCGGGGCCCGACTGAGGAGTCCCGTGGCGCGGGGGCCCCAGGGACCCCACCTGACGAAGGTGACGGCCCAAGGAGACCGCTGGACAGCATGGGGGCACCGAAGACCGCGCCGGATGGACGGTGACCGTCACCCAATGGCTCAGGGGAACCGGGGGCCCGCCTGACTGCGTGGGGGGGACCGGGGAACCGGCCTGATGGAAGGTGAGAGGTCTTGAGAGACCAGATCGACAGATTGGGGGAATTGAAGAGCCCTCCTGGCGACGTAGGGTGCGATAGCGAGAGATGCCCAACTTTGCCCGACGTATGGTAACGGGTCAAACTTACCCATGAGGGCTTGGGGCAGCCTGGGTCGCCGGCTGGCTGGACTGTCAAGCTGAGAACGACTTACCCGAAGGCCTGGGGAGCCAGGACGCCCCGCTGTTGGACAGAAAGAGACTGACACGCCCTTCCCTAGACCCCGGAGAACATACCACTCCTGGCTCCTCAAGGAGACTCCCTTCTTTGTGTGTAACTATGAGAAGAGCAGACTTTTCTGCTGAGGAGTTTGGGAAGATGCCCTGATGGCCGGTGAGAAGCCTGAAATCCCCTTAGAAAAATCCTTCGCCCATTGTGACAAACTAGGATCAGTGAGGAAGCGGGTAGGGACTCTTTCACCCCAGCTAATCAATTAAAGACCCCCTCAATACCTCTACGTGATACTTCTGAGGGGGACTCCCGGTTCCTGACCCTTTCCCTGCTCAGGACTGTTGGACAAAAAGGCAATAAAATTAGGGATGTGCTTACTTCCCTGTTGATGGTCTTAAAGATTTAATGTTTGGGGGGATTTTTGAAGAGGCACACACACACACACACACACACCAACAAGTGACCCTCTGGCAAGGGATGGGTGTGGGGAGCTGTCTCTTCCCCTCTGGAGCCCTCTAGATGGCAGATTGGTTGGAGCAGCATAGTTCTCTCTCCTGGGCAGATCCATGGAGGGGACCCAGCCTGGCTTGACCCCAAAGAAGCCCCAGTAGACTCCTTAACGGAGGGTAGTGAGGCGGGAGAGGAATAGTGGAGCTGAGGAGACCTGGCTGGTAACCCCTGAGGTAGTAGTGGGGCCCTCAAACCTGGCTGAGGAGTCCAGCCTCAGCTACAAGCTGGGATTTTTGTTAGCAAGGCCGAGGGGTTGGGGAGGAGAGGTGGACCCAAAGGCCACAGGCATACCTCCTCCCATGGACCTGCCCTAGATATTCCCTGGGGTACTGCATTTTGCAGCCTTCAGCTGTATTTGCACTGATGTCGGTTAAATAAGTGGAAAGCAGTTGAATGCAGTTGAGAGGAGGAGGAGGAGGACCTCAGGAAAGGAGCCCAGACCTCAGATCAAAGGTAGTATGGGCAGAAGAGAAACACAGTCTCTGCCCCAATCCCAGTGGGGGAGGCAGGAACCCAAATAGTAATAAAGTTGGGGTGCAATTTAAAGAATTATAAAGTGTTTGCCAGAATGTAGGGATAGGCTTCTAAGCAGGGGGACCAGTGTGGGTAAAGGCCTGGAGAGGGCAGGGGGAGAAATGCTGGGGCCTGGAGTGCCCCAGAGCACAGGCTGTGCTGTTCGCGCAAGTGGCTTCTACTTCAGCTTTGTCTCTGGTTGGTACTTGGCCTCCACTGCCATGTTCATTTCTGTGCCTCAGTTTCTTTCACCAGGGTGATGCTGTTAATCCTGGCCTGACTCCATTTCGGAGTAAAAGCCAAAGTCTTGAAAGTGGCTTAAGGGGTTAAGTCCTACCCATCCAGCCCCCATTACATCTCCACCTGCATCTCCCTCCTCTTCCTCTTGCTCACTCCTGGCTCCAAGATCTTGAGCCTTAGTAAGCTCCAGGATGGGAGCTTCTGGAAGGGCTGCAGGCAATGATCGAGTTCTCACTGGGGCTGGGTATCCTGGTCAGGAAGGGAGACATTCACTCGGGTATTACAGAGGAATGGAGTTTGTCTGGTAGAGAGGATGAGGGAGGGGATTGCCTGATTTGAGGGAGGAGGTTGTAGGTGAGTGAGCAGTGATTAAGAGCATGGACCCTGGAACTGGAATGCCTAGGTTTGAATCGCAATTTCAACGCTTACTGATTACGTGATCGGAGGCAAGTGATTTAACCTCTTTGTGCCTCAACACCCTTATCTGCAAAATGGGCATACTAATAGTGCCTCCCTCCTGTGGCTGTTACAGTGATACAGTGAATTAAATACATGTGGCAGCAGATGATGATGTCCCAACCCCACTTGTAGCTGCAGAGGAGGGTTCCCAAAAGGCTGCCAGCTTCCTGCTCTGAGCCCCTGCATCTCTGCTCCTCTGCTTGAGGGCTTTCGGGGAATTATGGGGGGTGGGTTAATACCCTTAGGAGCAAACTACAGCCTGTGGGGGACAGCAGTCACTGGATAAGTGCCTGTTGTCTGGTGGGACAAGTGAAATGTGTTCTACGAGCTTCCCCCATGGGACTGAGCCCCAGTTGCTCACAGTGGCTATCACTCCATGAGCACGTTTTTTGATTTTCCCCTGCCCTGTCTCACTCTCTCCACTCCCTAACTCCTTCCTCCTGGGGTCACATCCCAAATAAACCACCTCACTGAAGTCCTTGGCTCAGAATGTGCTGACATTAAAGCCCCCCCGCCCCCGTTGGTAATCTCTGTGTCTACTGCTGTGTTTTTCTCTCTTCTAAGGCACAGGGTCAGTGCTTCTCAACCTGTCTGTTAAAGAATCTCCTGATCTAAGAAAATTGCTATAAAGGACTTAAGGAGCTTGGAATATGGATTGTGGGTTAATAATAGACTTGAATTGAGTTTTTAAATTTCCTGATTCCAATAACTGTACTCTAGTTGTATAAGAGTGTCCTTGATCCTAAGAACTATACACTGAAGTATTTAGGAATTAAGAGTATCATGTCTACAACTTACTCTCAAATGGTTCCAAAATATGTGCACATATATATTAGTGAGAGTGTGAATGGTGAAGCCCATGGGGTAAAATGTTAACATTTTATGTGAATGTGGATAAAGGGTATATGGGGGTTTGTTGTACTCATCTTAAAGCTTTTCAGTAATTTGAAACAAAACAAAAAGTTGCAAAAAAGACAATGGTCATATCACTGGTCATTCCTCTTTGGGCACCAGAGATCTAAACACAGAGGATACATTTTTACAAGAGATTTGAGAAGAGTAAAGCCTGTATCTTCTGAGACTTTATAAATCTCTCATGCATACCTTCTTCACAGATTTAGCAATCAATTTAAATTAAATTTCTGACCTTTGAAATAATATCTGCTCTTCCTTACAGATTCTGATCTCCACCCTATTGGGAATGATGGGTCACTAGAATATGTTCCTGTCTTGGGTCACAAGCTCAGTGGTCCCAAAGGGGCGACCAGGTGCATGAGGTGGCCCAGTGGGGCCTTGGGGAATTCTGGGAAATTCACAGTACCTGATGAGGATGAGGAGCCAGCCACACCCCCAAGTTGCCAGCACTCCTGCTCAGCTCCCTCCCTCAAATAGTGACATCCTAGGTGTAAATGATGTGGAGGAATGACTAGAATTTTTTTTATAGTAGTAAGAGCGTTGTGATTAGATTTTTTGCAGGGGTGGGGGGTTGCGCGCGCGGCACAGCTTGCGGGATCTTAAGTTCCCCGACCGGAGATCGAACCCGTGAGCTCGGCAATGAAAGCGTGGAGTCTTAACCACTGGACCCCAGGAAATTTCGTGATTAAATTTTAAAACAGAATCGATCTTCTGGAGATGGTCCATGAATTGCTGGTGAAAAAAAAGATACGATGTCTAGAATTGACTTCAAAGTAGTAACTAGGAAGAGGGGAGTGAGCACCTGGGAGCATTAAACGGGATTGGCCCTGAGTTGATAATATTTGGAGCCAGTGACGAGTTCACAAGGACTTGTAATGCTGTTCCTTCTCCTTTTGTAAAAGTTCAAAAATTATCAGAATGAAAGCTGAAAACAACAACAACAAAAGCCCCTCCAGTGCCCATCTCACTCAGACTAGAAGTCCTCACTGTGGTCCACAAGGCCTCACCTGATCTGGCCCTACTGCCTCTCTCACCTTACCTCCTTCCATTCCCCCCCTCCAACCACACTGGCTTTCCCACGTGCCAAGCACACTTCTACTTCAGGGCCTTTGCACTTGCTGTCCCCTCTACCTAGAATACTCTTCCTCCAGGCCTGTACTGTCCAGTATGGTATCTGGGAAGTACCTGTGACTTGAGCATTTGAAATGGGATTAGTGCAACTGGGGAATTTTTTTTAACTTTATAAATTCTAAGTAACTTAAAATTTTAAACTGTAGCAGTGTAAAATATTTTGTCATTAAACACAGCTGTATTGTTTTGGTAGCACTACATTTCATTTTATGCATTGAAAATTAAGCATCTGAATTGAGATATGCTATAAAGTATAAAACACACCAAATTTCAAAGACTTAGTAAGAAAAAAGGATTGTAAAATACCTCATTATTTTTATATTGATTACATATCGAAATGATAATGTTTTGGATATGTTGCGTTAGAGTATAAATTAAATTAAAATTAATTTCACCTGTTTCTACGGTTTTACTGTGACAGCTAGGAAATTTTAAATTATATTTGTGGTTCACATTATATTTCTGTTGGACAGCACCCCTCTAGGAGTCCCCCTGGTTTGTGTTCTCACTGCAATTTGGTATAATGACTTAATTATAGCATAATGATATAATTGTCTCCCTGATTCTTTAACCATCCTAATTGTACCCCTCCCCCTTTGCCTTTGCCCTTGCCCACATTAGTTTTCTCCTTAGCACTTAACCACTCTCTGACCTATTACATATTTTACCTGTTTCTTTTACTTACTGTTGCTTTCTCCCACTAGAATGTCGGCTCCACAGGGACCAGGATTTTAGCCTGACTTGACCAGGACCTGGTTCATAGCAGACTCAGTCAATATTAAATGAATGAATGAATGGCATGAATTTGCTCTATTACCCAATCGGTTGGGTCGATATTCCCAAGACTCTGCCTGTCCCATTTGCTGGTAACCCCAGGAACACCATGCCTCCTCAGGGACAGGACCTGGCCTGGCATTTGAAACAGAACAGATCTAAGTTTGCATCCTGACTTCTCCCCGAACTTGGAGTCACTCCCAGAATCTGCTGCTTCCTGCCCCCTTCCCTCAGTGTCCATTCCCCCTTCTGGTAACAGCTCCTGATTTTTTTTGGAGAACTTCTCCCCCTGTTTTCAGTACACATGGTTCAGTCAAGGCTGACTGCAGCCCCCAGTGAAGTATGTGACACTGGCTTTGGGTCTTTGGTTGGAACTGTAAGGGAAGAGTAACTCTCCTATTGGCTGCTAAATTGGTGGGATGTAGGCTTGGAGGTTTTGAGGGGCACTCTGGTGATCACTCGCATAAGAGTGAAGCCAAAACAGAGGAAAGAACTGAGCCTCTGGATCCAGCTGTGCTTGCAGTCCTGAACTTTTCAGTTACCCACGAAAACAGATTCCCATTTCTTTTTAAATCAGTGTGGGTTTGCCTTCAGGCACTTGCTCCCTGTGTGGCCTCAGGCTGGTGGCTTCCTGTCTAGAGCCTCAGTTTCCCATTCTGTTAAGCGGGGCCACATCATCGGGTGGTTGTGAGAATTAAAGGAGAAGGGATCTGTCTTAAGTGCACATCCAGGAGCCTAGCACAGGGCTCCTGCCTCTGTTCTTGAGTCTGGTTCTGCTCTACCTCTTGTCCTGATACCTTAAGCTCTGGGGAGAGGATGAGCTTAGACACCTGGGGCTGGGGACTGGACTCCAGGACTGAGCCCTGGCAATTCAATTCAGCATGGTGACCTGGGAGAAGGGGGCTTTCACAGTCCTGCATCAGTGATGGCCAGCCTGGGAGCCCACCATGTGGAGTGTTTGAACAGAGCACGTGGATGAATGCAGGTCAGGGGCTATAGCAAGTGCTGTCGGCAACCCAGCACCAACATCACCTGCACCCCTCCTGCACACCTGCACCCCTACTCTAGCATCCTGTAGCAAGCACCTGTGCCTCTTTGCCTGAGGGTCTTTTACAGGCAGGAGAGGCTGGAAGTGCTGGGGAGTTAATATCTCCAGGAATAATACTTAACCAATGAGAGATGGGAGCTGGTACATATATGCCACAACTTCTTCACCTCTTGGGTGGAACAACTTTGAGTGTGTCCCACAGTCTCCCAGAGGTCCCTAGGGGGATGGCACTCTAGGTGCCCAGAGCAGCAACCAGCTCATTAACTCCTTTCCATGGCTCACTTCCCATTCCCCTATCAATTTGCCTAGGATCAACTCCCTAAAAAATGACCTGTGCTTGAATCTTTGTCTCAGGGTCTGGGGGAACCCAACCCAAGATGGGCTGATTCAGTTCCATGTTCTGTGCTCAAGGCAAAGGGATCTGTGGACGGGGCTGTCTAGATGTACCAGGGCCATACCCAAGATTCTCAGTACTCAAGCACCCAATATCCCCACACATCCTGCTATAGACTGAATGTTTGTGTCCCCTCAAAATTCATATGTTGAAATCCTAACCCCCAAAGTGATAGTATTAGGAGGTGAGGCCTTTGGGAGGTGATTAGGTCATGAGGATGGAGCCCTCATGAAAGGGGTTAGTGCCCTTATAAAAGAGACCCCAGAGGATTCTCCACCCCTTCTTCTATGTGCGGATACAGTGAGAAGACAGCCGTCTATGAACCAGGAAGTGGGTCCTCACCAGACACTGAATCTACAGGCACCTTGATCTTGGACTTTACAACCTCTAGAACTGTGAAAAATCAATTTCTATTGTTTATAAGCCACCAGTCTATGTTATTTTGTTATAGCAGCCCGAACAGACTAAGACACATCCTTTGACAGTGACCATTTATTACATATGTCTGGACTGTGTACTCAGACTGGGGGAGGACCATTGACATAGCTGAGCACCAGGTAAGGTGTCCTGGCCAGTCGGGCAGGAGAGCAGCAGGAGCCCCCTGACATGGGCAGGAGCAGTGTGGCACCCACCAGCAGAAGGAAAAAGAGGAGGAGGAGGAAGGTCAGGGGCCGCCTGGATGCAGGAGTTGGGGCTCTGCAAAGGGAAATGCAGTGTTCAATGTATGGGTGGGCTGCCACCATGAGCCCTACCCCCAGACCCATCTCCCAGGCATCTCACCCAGGGTCTACCTCCAGCATCACATCCTGGACATTGGGAGATACTTGCCTCATCTTGTCCTAAAGGTAGAGAACAGCCAGCAGCAGAATGGGTGGAAGTGATATTTAATGTGGTCTTTACCTTACTACCATAGACCTACAGAGCTGGGCTTATTTCTCCTCCTTTCCTAGCACCCCCTCCATCCCCAAGACCCCGCATGGACTTGGAATATCTCCAAGTATAGTGGATGTCTGTCAGTGCCTGCCCTCCAAACAGTCCCCCTTTTCCTGGTAACAGTGGTTCAATTTGGGGAGAAGGGTATCATACCGCCCTACTTTCCTGAACTCAAAACTCCACCTCCATGGTTAGGCATGTGACCCAGATCTGGCCAACCAGAGCCCTCCATCAGCTTGGCTACTGTGATTGGTTCAGGGTGTAGGCCATGACCCAAGCTGGGGAAGCAGGAGTCAGCCCTAGAACTTGGCTGCCTCCTGGGGTGGGTAAGCCAGGGGGAACTGAGTGTGTAGCTGCTGGGGCAGCCATTTTGCTGAGAAGGAATCCACCTTGGAGAAGTAGAGCCCAAGACAGGGAGGGACTGAGCCCTGACAGTATTTGAGGTCTTGAATTCAACACCACCTGGACTTTTCAGTTACATGAAAAAAATAGCATCCTCTTTTTTGTGTGTAATTCAATTTGGGTTGGGTTGCTGTCACTTGCCATCAACATTCCTGAGTGATACACCTGGCCGAGGACCAACTCACCTGAGACTTCCGGAGCAGGGATCGTCTTCGGTGACCTGTTAAGTGTTTCCGGTGGCTGAGGCCTGACATGAGCATGTCCTGTGGGGAGAGAGAGAAGTGGGGTCCTTGGAGAATCAGTGACAAAGAGACACAAAGTTGGGGAAGGGCCAAGACAGGGGGAGTGTCACAGAGATGAGATTCTGGGGGAAGAGAGAGACCTCAGGGAGAGATGAAGAGAGGGGCAGATCCAAAGAAACCAAGAGAAGAGACATTATTTATTCATTCATTCAACAAATATTTAATGAGCATCTGTTACATGCCAGGTACTGTTCTAGGAGCTGGGGACACTGTGAGCATGGAAACAGGCAAAGTCCTGGCGTCCATTGAGTTTACATTCTAGCAGGAGAGAGAGAGACCATAAGTTAATAAATGTATTATGTCAAGATGTGGTAAGTGCTGTTAGGAAATAAAGTAAGAGGATAAGGAGTGATAATGTTTGGAGGCCAGGGCAGGCCTCTCTGAAGAGGTAACATTTGAGGAGAGACTGGATGGAATGAAGTGAGGATGTGAGCTCGGTGTGCCTCTGAGGGCTTTGAGATGGGAGTGTATTTGGAATATTTGAAGAGCCAGGAGGCTAGTGTGGCTGTGGTGAGGTGAGTGAGGGAGAGAGTGAGAGGAAATGAGGAAATATAGGTGCAACAGAGACACCTGGAGGCCAAGAGAGGCAGAGGGACGGAGGGAGGAGACCACTGAGACACCAAAAGCAAAAGAGACACCGGGAGAGACAGAGCCATGAAGACCTCGAAAGGGAAAAAGGGCCCTGCTAGGAGACACACAGAGGGTCCCTTGGGTGCCTGGGGGGAGGTGACCCCACCTGCTCTCACCTCAAGGCTTTGTCCCCTGCCCTGGGGGCCCCTGCGGCCACACAGCTCACAGGGAGTCCCTGGTGTCCAGGTTGTCCTTTGCCCCAAAGGCCCGAGGCCCCCAACGTCCCCCGCCGGGTCCCACTCCAACTCTGCGGGAGTGGGGAGGCTACTGGGTGCCCAGGGCCCCCAGACCCCACCAGGTCCTGTCCCGTCTGAGTCCCCCTCGGCCTCCAAGTCCTGCTCCAGTGTGCTGGCCTCCTCAAACACCTGGTCAGAGGACAGAGGTCATGAGGGTTGGGATCGGCGCCTGCGCCAGGGACCGCCAGGGTGGGCCATACCAGGCTGTAGCTGACCAGCTGGGCCTGCAGCCGCCACAGCTGCCGGAAGATGCTGTCTCGGTGGGCTCTGAAGGCCCTCAGGACCTGCTCCAGGGACGCCCGGGCCTGAGGCTCACTCCGCTGTGCCAGCCCCTCACCGAACACCAGCAGTGCATCTAAACGTTCAGCTGCCCCGTGCAGGTCTGCCTGTAGGGCCTGGGTACACATGGTTGGACATCACCAACACCACACCAGCCCATCCCCACCCCCCACCTCCATACACACACAGCAGGGGCACCAGAGACCTGAGACCCGGAGTCACTGTCCCCGCCCCCTCTGCCGTCCAGACACCTGGAACATGGAATAAACCCACTTCCCACCCTGGGGAGCTGGCACCCACTCCTGAGGCCCTGCCCACCCTCCCACATCCTGGCTTCCCACTGCCCACCTGCAGCTGGACCATCCTGCTCTGGGCTGATGCCCAGGGCCCCAGGCCTTGCTCCAGGTCCTGCAGCCGGAGGCCCAGCCCCAAAAGGCAAAGATGCAGGCTGTCCTGCTCAGCCTCCAATACTTCCCGGCCAGAGATGGGGCGCTGGGGAACACAGGGGGCTGAGTCAGAGCCAGTGAGCCAACCAAGACCTGGCCCACACCCACTGCACCCAGGCTCCTGCCTTCTGGATGCTTCTCTGCAGCAGAGTCCATCTCTGGGTCTGCACCAGGGTTGCTCCCACCTAGAGAAACTTCCCAGTGGAGCCAGGCCTGAGAACCTCTAGTTCAAATTCTCCAGGTTTTCAAGGCTCCTAGAAACTTGTACATATAGGGCCTGGGGATCTGGAGAGGGAGAGGGTGATGGAGCTGGATAGCCCCACAAGGAATGGGGCTACACCAGGGCCAATTCTAAAATAATTCTCTCTCAGTTGGTAAAATACTGAATAGTGATAGTTAAAGAATCATTGTCTAGAGCATCCCTCCCCACACAGATGCCCAACACTTTTCCAGAATCATCACCTCATCCCCGGTGTGGAAGCCAGATCCTGGGAGACAGACAGGAGGTAGGGGCTGGCACAGGGGCCTAGTTCACCTCAGCTCACCTCACGGTGTTTGGCCCCAGCCGAGTCCTCATGAGAAGGGGGCGTTGGCAATCTGGGGAGGCCAGCAGCAGACTCAGTGCCCCTCGGCCCACCCTGGAAGGGCTCGGGAGGGTCCAAGGAGTCCTGCCCCAGCTTCTGCGCCTGTTCTGACCTGGGATGGGGGCGGCATTGACAGGCCCCTGGGTGAGCCTAGGTGCCCACTATCCACCCTACCCTACCCCTGTCCCCAGTTACGTCTCTCATGTCCCCAGGTGATCTTAGCTACAATACCTCCTACCCTCAAAAGGCCCCTGCTACTGCCCCCACCCTTTTGGGACCACAGTTTCAAAAGCCCCAGCCCGTACCTGATTCTCTCCTCTCCAGAGGCAGAGCAGATGGTGCATCCAGATGCGTTCAGTTCCCTAGGGGCTCCAGGCGGGTGGCTGAAGGGCTCTGAGGGGGGTGTAGGGCCCAGGCATGGGGGCAGGGCCATATTGGGGAGCCTGAGGACAGAGAGTCAGTGAGGATCCCCAGTAGGAGCCCTTTTCCTATCCTCCCAGACTTCCTCAGTTGGACTCACCCAGGCCTGAGGCAGCCCGAAGCCCAGGGCCAGGCTCAGCTCCACCTCTTTCCAGGAGGAACCTGGACCCAGGTAATTTGATGCCCAGCTCAGGTGACAGTAGCACCACTTAACTCCTTCCTCCCTAGCGGACCAGTAGCTGAACCTCCCAAGCTCACTCCACCCACCTAAGGGGTTTCCAGATATAACCCTGCCCCTCAAGAGCCCTGGATTCTTCTCCACTCTGTGACCCAAACATCTGACCTCGGGAGCCCACACCATCCATCTAAGGTCCCGGACGCAGCGCCCCTCAGGAACCCAAACATCTGGGCCCCCACCCCCAAATGTCCAAAACCAGAGTAAGATTGTTTTGTTGGTGGTTTATTTGGAATGGGGCCTTTTCCTGTGGTTCCCTCACAGGTACTGGGAAAATAACCCGGGGGGAACTCCCTCTGCCCACAGGGCGCCAGCAGTCCGGAGCAGGCGAGAGCTCGGGAATCCGAGCGGGTCCTGGGTCCAGGCGTCACTTGCTGAGCAGGAGGCCAGCGCGCAGCACGCGGGGTACGCGGCGGATGGTCAGCGAGACGCGGGTGCCGCGGACCAGGCGGGCTCCAGCCTGCGCCGAGGGGCAGGCGGCTGCGTTGCGCGGCAGGGAGGCGGCGTCCAGCGCGTCTACGCTGGCGGCTGCGATGCCGTGGAGGAGGCGCGTGTAGGCGGTGCCACGGAGCACCAGCAGGCTGCGCGGTTCAAGCAACAGCGAGGTGGCCGGCCGGGGCGGGGGCCGGGGCTGCGGGGCGGGTTGAAGGTTAGCGGGTCCCCAGAAGTTAGGAGTGGGGTGGGCGAGAGGTCAGCGGGTTTGGGGGTTCAGGGGGCGAGGGTCAGAGAGTCCCAGGGGCGAAGGCTGAGGGGCAAGTGTGCTCCTAGGGATCGAGGCTTCGGAGTGAAAATCCCGCGGGGCCAGGGCCAGGGCCAGGGCCAGGCTTGCAGGGAAGTGGAGACGGGGTGGTGAGGGGGTGTCAGCAGTCCCTCGGCAGGGGACTAGGCTGCAGATGGGGGCGTCTAAGGGCCTAAGGGAACTGCAGCTGGGCTCTGCAAGGGGCTGGGGCTGGGACCGAGGGATCAGTGGTCCCAGGAAACTGGGTGGAACTGGGCTGAGGACTTGGCTGAAGCCAGGAAGGGAGGAAGAGATGAGCAGGTGTGGTCTGGGAGGATGTGCGGATATCAGGATGTTTTGAGGACACCAGCAGAGTGGGAGGGGGTGTCAGTGCATCCAGGAGCATGTAGGATTAAAAAGGGCAGCCGTAAGGAGCAGCTGGTGTCAGGGTGTCCAGGGGAGTTTCTGTGCACACTGGGGTGTCAGACATACATCAAAGAAAGAGGTCAGGGAAGCTGCTGTCATGAGCAACACAGAGGGGAGGCAGGATATCTGGGGGCCCTCGAGCAGCGAGTCATGTGTTGAGGTGCCAAGGAGAATCTGGGGGTGTCCTGCATGACAGATCACATTATTGGAGTGGGAGGTAGGAAGTCAGTGTTGGGGTGCCTGTGCAGTGGCCACTGAAAGTCAGGGTGTCTGGAAGGATGTCAGAGACAACCCTGAGTGGCTGGTGTTGGGGTATCTGAGTATATCAGTGTCTACTGGAGAACTGGGGAGCCCTGCATGCGGTATTGGAGCGCTCTGAATGTGTGGAGCCAGGGGATTTGTAGGATGTCAGGATATTCACTCAGCAGATGGGGGTATTGGGGTATCCGTGGATATAGTGATTTCTAGGGCACCCTGCAGGCAGATGGGTTGGGCATCTGGGCGGATGTGGGTGCCCTCCATGAGGGGACAGAGGAAGATGTCTGGAAGGGTATCAGGGGTACCCCGCAGGCAGGTGGGATTGGGGCCTCTTAGAGGATATGGGGTGTCAGAGTGCCCACAGGCGGCTGGGGCAACGTCTCAGGGCCCACCTGCTCTGTCGGGTCATCATCCTCTGGCTGCCGAGGCTCGTAGAAGTCCAGCATGGTGTGGGAGCCCAAGCTGATGGTGCTGACAGTCGGGTAGTACAGTGGCCCATCCTCGTGGGGCTGGGGAGTGGGTACCAGGGCTGGACAGGGCAGGAGTCCACACCCCCCCACCCTCAGGTGAAAGCGGGGCTCCCAGCTGGGGACAGGGAGGTGAGTGTTTGGTTGGGGTATGTGGCTGCTTAATAAGAGTGGATGTGGGTCGACACGATGCCCTGCCCCATGGTGGATCCGAGGTCTGGGGGTCGGGGTGAGAGAGTGGTTACCATGATGCCCTCCCCAGGCAGATACTGGTTCACAAGGACGTGGTTGGCTGGGAGACCCCCAAAAAGGCTGAGGTCAGACACTTTGTCCACGTAACGCTGGAGCCACGGTGGCAGCCGCTCAGGAACCATCCCCCGGGGATGGGGGAGCCCACCTGGGGGGGGGGGGAATGGGGTGCTGAGGGCACCCAACCAAGGAGCTCTGGCATGTGGAGCCCCCATTAGGGATATCCCAGTGGTTGGTGGCACTCTGACCTCCTCGGGGACCCCTAACTCTTTGGAGATCACCACTCCACCCCTCAAAGGTTTCCTGACTTCTCCAAACCCCTAGAGATACCCTCCAACTCATCAGGAAATCCCTAAGCCCTCAGGACCTCCACTGACCCCTCAGAATCCTCCTGGCCCTTGGGACCCCTTGAACCCTCAAGGACCTCCCCCCCGCACCCCAACGCCTCAATGTCCTGAGACTATCCAACCTGAGCTGCCTACCCCAGTCCCCAGCCCTAAAGACACTTAGCCCACAGCCGGAGACACTTACCCCAGTTCTGTAACTTCCTCCCGGAGAGCTGGGTCCACTTTGGTTTTGGGGCATTGAAGACCTGGGAGGTGGGAAGGGGGTCAGTCCTTTACCAGGACCACCCTCTCTGATTCTCCCACCCAGGCCAACATAGGGGTTTTCACCTAGGGTGGAAATGGGTCATCTCAGTGTCTGTGGGATCATTCTCTGAGATAGTGTTCCCAGGATTTTGTTCTTTGCCCTTTCCCCCTGTGGACGCCACTGGCCTCAAAGCCCCCCTGTGTCTAGGGACTGAGGGAGGGAACCAGGGCAGTGACAATCAGGGTCTGAATCTACTCAGAGCTCTGGGCTGGGTTGGGCTCTTTCAGCCCAGCAAACAGTCTGCAGTCTGTAATTTCCTGATTCCTGGGCTATGTCAGCACAGTCTGAGTCCTGGAACCTCCTGTTCCTCTTGCCTGGGGGAGAAAACGTGCTAAACTGGGCTATTCAGTATAGCCAAGAGAGTACGTTGAAAATTCTCCACTGCCAAGACCCCAAGGGTCTAAAAAGGGTTATCTCAAAGAAATCTAAGAAATCTCCTTATTTCCTTCATTGTTATTGGGCTGGAATCGGCTGTCTCAGTATGAGAGTCTGAGTTTTGGAGCTAACTCATTCCTGGGACTCAAACTAGACAGGACTAGTTGGGATAGCGCAGGGAAGATCTGTGCTCTATAACCAAGGCTCTGGGGCTGCAAAGGGCTATCCCAGTGCACAGACTCTGAGCTTTGTAAAATTCTCCTTTCCCCAGACCTTAAGAATAGAGTTCAGACTGGGCTATCTAACACAGGTGGTCTGTGCTTGGTAACCTTGTTCCCAAGACTCTGGGTCTATGCTGAGCTATCAGCACAGGGAAGCGTTTAACATTCTGAGGCCTGGGTTATCTCAGCACAGAAATCTGAACACTGTAAATTCTTCATTCCCCAAATCTCAAGGGAGTTAACTGGGCTATATCTCAGCCTATGTTATAACCTCCTTCTCTCTAAGGTAGCCGGATAGGGCTGTCTTAGCACAGGGAGTCTGAGCTCCATAATAACCACCATCTTTCTAAGAATCAGTTTGGGGAGTTCCCTGGTGGTCTAGTGGTTAGGATTCGGCGCTTTCCTTGCCATGGCCAAGGTTCAATCCCTAGGGGAATGAGATCCCACAAGCCGCATGGCGCAGCCAAAAAAAACAAAAATCAGTTTGGTTTCCCCTAAGCTTCCTGGGAAAAGCCCTTTCTGACAGGCCCCAGCAGGTGCTGAGAAAGGAATAGGGAAGGTGGTGAGGGATGGGTGCCAGGTGGCACTCTCCCTCCTGCCAGGATCTTCACTGTGACCTTTCGGGCTCTCCCACGAGAACTGGGGGTTGAAGAGGGTTCTGGGAAGAGGGGAAAACAGGTCACCTGTCGAAGCAAATACTCCTCCTCTTCCTTGGAGATGAAGTCAGGGACATAGTAGATTACAGGTGGTGCCTAGGATAGAGAGATCCCCCTGAAGGTGTGACCTTTGCATCCACACAGGGGTGCTACCATCCATGAGCAGCCCCTCCTCTGGAGCATAGTTCAGGATGTCCCCAGACAGGCGAGGGACCAATGGCTATTTGGGGGATGGGGAGGTGGGGGTGAGGGTAGGGCTAGACCCTGAGGGTAAGGATGAACTGAGAGGAAGGGGGCAGTCCCAGCCCACAAACCCAGGAGTCAGCCTGCCTATCCCCACTCTATCTCCCGCCCTCTAGTCCCCACCTTCACCCTCTGCACCCCCAGTCCTGACAACCTGCTCCACCCTGAATGGTTCCAGAGCTGGAACCCTGGCGTCCTGATCCTCCATTGACATCAAGTCCGTGTACCCGGTCATTCCTGTGGGGAGGGGAGAACATGCTGAAGTCACCAAGCCTCCCACCCTCAGACTGTGATCCAGCTTTCTGCTCTTATCATGGGCCAGGGCCTCACCTCAGCCCTCTAGTGAAATTCACTTGGTTTCTAAAACCTAGACGTCCTCAGCATCTCAAAAGCTACCCAATGCACCCCTAGGCTCCCTGCCCAGACACAGTGAGCACCCACAATACTCCCCCCAAACCATCCACCAAATACCCATCAAACTACACATGTTTGCCCTCTCAAGCCTCTACAGAGAACAACCTCAGACTCCACTGGCAGCCTTTCTTAAGAGCTCCACACCTATCCCCCAGGGCTGCACCCCAGACCCCCTTTAAACACCTTGATTTGAAACCTCATCCTAAAAACTTCAGACCTGCAATCCTGAGCCCGGCTCTCTAACAATATTCGAGGTCCCCAGTCTAAGCTTCCTCAGACACATCCATTTTCAGTCTCCTTGTATCCTCCCCACTCTAGACTCCCCTCAGACTTCTCTTCCCGAGCGCCCCTTCCCTGCAGCACCCTTGGACCTTTGACCCTGAGCCTGACCCCTCTCACACCTTCCCTCCCTGAACCCCTTGGTTCCCCCGTCTCTGTCTTCTAGAACCCCACACTCTTAGCTTCCTCGGACTCCCATCTGAGCTTCCCCGGATCCCCACTCTCAGCCCTCTTGGACCCCCATCTCCGCCCTCGGCGCCCCAAACTGACCGTCCACCAGTGACCCCTCCAAAATCCAAATTCAACACCCCCATTCCCTTCCCAGCCACTTCCGACCCACATGGCCGACGCAGGAATCCTCAGACCAATGGGAATTCTCAAAGGCTTTAAGGCTCCTCCTTCCACCCAATCGGCGCTCTCACACACTATTGTTCCGCCCCCTCACCCTCGTTCGGTGACAGGCTGTGCCTCCCGGCCTCTGAGCCACTGGGGCCCCTTCAGAGACGGGTCTTCGTCTGGCATCGACCAATCAGAGCTCCAGAACGGAACCTGTCCACGCTGCGGAGAGCCCAGACAGGAGGGGCAGCCGTGGCGGCCGCAGGAAAAACGCGGTGGTTGGAAGGACTCCCCGCAGGTTAGGCCATCCTATATAAAGCCGCAGGGATACGAGATTGCTGTACCCAGCAAGGGTACAGAGGCAGGGCCGTAACTCCCTAAACACCGACCCAACACAGAGAGCCGTAGAAACGTCTTTATTGAAGGGGGTAGGGGTCATGCTGAGTTTGGGGACATGCAGTGAAGGGGCAGTCGTGAGCTGTCCTTGGTTTTCAGGGCCCCAGGTCTGCCCTGGACCCCTGGGCCTTCAGGGTCTCCGTCGGGCTGTTAGTCTGGCCAGGGTGCTCTGAGGTCCTTCAGGGCCAGTAACTTAGATTTGGTGTTTTGGACCTGTGACCAGAATGTAGATTGAAATGGACACTCCAGGATTTGGGATCCCCTCAAGGCCTTGATGCCCCTCATGTATGAGATGGAGGCTTGAGGATTTGGGGTTCCCTTGGGGCTGGTGCTCTTGGAATTTGGGTGTCTTGAGATCCATGGACTCAGGGCATTGAAGTCCTCTGGTTTCCAGGGATGAGAATTCCTGTTTGGGGTTTCCTGGTGCCTATGAATAGGGCTTGAGGTGCTCTGGGGGCCCGGGATGCATATCTCCTCCATCCCAGGCACAAGAACCTCCATGATTGAGGTTTCCTGGGGGCTTGGGATTGGATTTTTTAAATTTGGGATTCCCTGGGGATTTGGGGATTCCATGATTTGGGGATCCTGGGAGTAAGGGCTTTGGGGTCTCCTAGGGGCTGTAGGACTTGGGGGCACAGGGGAGTTTAGGACATGTACTCTGGGGTTTGGGATCCTCAGAGTCCCAGAATGGGACCTCCAAATTTTGGAGTCCCCCCAAAGGGGGAAATAATTACTTTAAAAATAGAGAATTTTCTGGGAGCCTGGCCAGCACAGGTGCTGTGGGCCACATGGGGTGGGCTTCGTACAAGGCACTGGGGGTTTCTTGAGGGTGCAGAGGATAGGAAGACTTGGGGGTCCTGTAATTAGCACTTCCAGTACTGTTTTGGTATCTGTAAATTGGGGGTGACAGTGGGCTGGTTAATGGGGGTTTCTTCTTGAGGGGTAAGAGCAGGGGGGTTCATTAATGGAGGGAGTCTCTGATTGCAGTGTAAGGGGTTTGGGGTGACCATGGGGGTCACAACATCTTGAGGGGACTGATGTTAAATGTGGGTTTGTTACTCTTGCTCTGGAGGTGTTTCTTTCAAGGGGACTTGATGGTGGAGGGGGGGTCTTTGTTAACAGGGAAGGGTTCTGATCCAGTGACTAGTGACTCAGGAATGTTCTGCTGTGGAGCATTATGTAGAGAAAGTCACCGTCATTTGGGGTGATGTGGAAATCTGTTATTGGGGGGGTCTGCTCTGAGGGGTTGGGACTAGCCTGAAGGTACTACACTTAGGGAATCTTTCTGGGTAACATAGGGTCTGTATTTGGGGGGTTATCATGAGGGAATCTGTTAATAATGGGGCCTCAGTGATCGAGGGCTGGCTAATGGGGGTCTCTATTCTGGATGTGTTACTGGGAATCTCTATCTCAGGGTGACTCGGGGGCTCCTTGTGTCAGCAGATGCTAGAGGAGGCTCTGTGTCTCTCTCAGATGTCCAGAGCCTCTAAGACTGCATCTCCGCCCTCAGCATCCAGGGAAACCAGCAACAGAAGAGCAACCTGGGGAAGAGAACTGTGTCACACGCTGGTGCAGGATGCGAGAGCATCTGGATCTGTCACCGCCCAGCTCTTCCCCAAGTGTCTGGGATTTGGCCTTTCTGGATTCTGCCTCTGTCTCTCCAGCTGTGCCCTCTCAGGCTCCCGTGGAGCGGAAGGTGTTCTGCCTCCTTTACCTGCCCCTTAAAAGTTGAAGTCACCAGGGATATCCCTGGCGGTCCAGTGGTTAAGACTCTGTGCTAACAACACAGGGGGCCCAGGTTCGATCCCTGGTCAGGGAGCTAGATGCCACATGCCGCGATGAAGATCCCGTGTGCCACAACTAAGACCCAGCGCAGCCATATATATATATATATATATATATATATATATATATATATATATATATATATATATATATATATATGAAGTCACCAGAATTCACTATGGGGCCTCACTCCCTAAAGACTGTTTCTGGGTAAGCTAACTAGTCCTATGTTTTCCTAACCTCTATTTCCAGCCCCAACCCAGAACTCCAGACCCCTGTGTCCAATGGCCTGGTGGATGGCTCTCCCTGAATATCCCACAGGAGAGGAGGGGCCAAGGGTTGCTACGTACCTGGAGATGGAGTTCTCTGATGCGATGTCCTTTGGGGTCCGGACTGTTGTGAAGGTGCGTTTGGGCTGCGTCACTGAAGGGAAGGGCAAGGTCTCAGGTGAGGGGATGATAGATCCACCTCTGTCCTCAATATCCACCCAGACTCTTTTTCATTAATATTTATCCACGTCCCCAATATCCTCCATTCCCAATAGCCATCTAGACCTCTTGTCAATAATATTCTGTGTCCTCCAAGACCTACCCACGTCCCCGGTGCCTGCTCAGAGCCTTCTTGTTAACATCCCCATCCCTATAGCACCCATCCTTTTTGGGATCCTGTCTCATCATTTCCTGGACCCTGTGTCCCCAGTTAAATACTGGAGATTCTGTCACCAGCATATACCTGAGGACCCAAGACCTTTCCTCCTATCCCCAAATCCACACTCCTCCCACAGCCAGCCCCCAACTCACTTGTCACTTGATGTACTTTTTTGGCTCCAACATTATCCCCAGGGGGGTCAGTGGATCCACCAATCCTGGGGAGACACGAGGAGTGGGAGGAGTCAGAGCCACAAGAGGCCAGGGTCTGACCAGGAGCGGAGCCCCGGGGGGCCTACGAGGAAAGAGCTAGGGTATGGGGGTGGATATCCACACTGTCCTCCTGGTCCCAGAGGAGGAGACATCCAAGCGGGGGATCAGGATTCTGGGTGGTGCCCTGAGTTGTGACCAGAGTTTGGGCTCACCTCTGAATTCGAGATGCTGGTGCAAAGACTCCATGCCGTTGGGGGCAGGTGAAGTACCGGACACCAAAGACAGAGCCATCATGCTTGCCGGTGGGCTGGTCTAGCTCTATGCCGTACCAGTAACCTGCAACAGGAGAGTGTCAGGATGCCTCAAAGCCCTGCCTGCCCCCAGCCCAGATAGCTATCCTCACCTGGGGCAAAGTCTGTCTTCCCATAGAAACGCACGATCCCTTGCTTCTGGCCTGCGACGAGGACTTGGTCTCCAACCTCAGCCTTAGCTCCTTCACGCTGCTGCAGGCTGCCCAGAGACGGGGATGATGGGGGCTTCTTCTTACCTGGCGGGGAGGGGACAAGGGGTGAGGGTGAGGCCTCCAGATGCCAGCCCTGGGGGCCCCGTGTCACCCAGAAAGCCACAAGGTAGAAACTGTCCTGGCTCAAACGAGATGAGCCTTCCTCTGAAATGGGGCTGGGGGGTGGGCTTGAAAGGAAACAATCCCAGCTGCCAGAGAACTGGGGGTGGGGGCTTTGGGCCTGAGGGACAACTAAGTCAAGAACCTAGAGAACCTCAAAACTCTTTCTCAAAGTTGAGGATATTTGGGCCAAGGGAAAAACTGAGTCTCAGAAGTCAGAAACCCAGAAACTGTCCTTTTAAAATGAAGGGGGGGAATTCCCTGATGGCCCAGTGGTTAAGAATCCGCTTGCCAGTGCAGGGGACACGGGTTCAATCCCTGATCCAGGAAGATCCCACATGCCGCGGAGCAACTAAGCCCGTGCGCCATAACTACTGAGCCCACGCTCCTAGAGCCCATGCTCCGCAACAAGAGAAGCCACCGCAATGAGAAACCCACGCACCAGGACAAAGAGTAGCCCCTGCTCGCCGCAACTAGAGAAAGCCCGTGCGCAGTCATGGAGACCCAACGCAGCCAAAAACAAATAATAATAAAATTTTAAAAAAATAAAAAAATAAAAAAATAAAATGAAGGGGGGAGTTAGGTCTGAGGATAAATCAAGTCACTAAAGCCAGGAACCCTGTAGATTCTTCCCTAAAACTGGGAGAAAACCTTTGGGTCTAAGTTTGGGAAACTAAGTCATAGGGGGCAGGGAAAACACAGGTCCTTGCAAGAACTGGGTGGGACCAGTACTGAGTCAAAGGAGAAACTGAGGCACAAAAGTCAGGAACTCAGAGGTCATCCTCTAAAATGGGAGTTTGAGCCTGAGGAGAAACTGAGTCACAGAAGCTGGGCTACCCACAGAATATCCTCAAGAATGGCTCTCATCACTCTTAGGGCTCCCCCTCTGACCTTTGTGTTCCCTGCGGCCTTTGCCAGTGACACGGGAGAAGTCCATCCGGGGAGTCCGAGGTGTGGAGGTGACGGATGAGGGAGGTGCGTCCACTGCCTTGGAGATCTTGGAGACAGAGGCAAAGAGACCTGGGGGGACAGAGCCTGGGCTGGGAGTTGTCCAAGCCTCTGCCCTCTGACGCCCCCCATCACCTCCCAACCCCAGCACTCAGCAGCAGCATCAGAACTACTGAGTGGACCCCACCACCATCCTTCTGGGCCCCAGTGGGACTGACCCTGCTTGGGAGGGCAGATGAAGTACCGGACACCCCCAACACTGCCATCATTCTTGCCCTCAGGTTCATCCAGTTCCACGCCCACCCACTGGCCGCTGGCGAACTCCGTGGTCCCGCAGAACCGCAGCGTGCCCGTCTGAGGAAACAAGGGAGGATATGGCTTGGGTGCACCTTGAGAGGCCATGATAAGATCACCGGCACACAGGCAGCATGGTGGGATGGATGAGGGAGCCCCAGGCTTAAATCTCAGCTTGGACATCACCATTCACTGGTTGTATAACTTAACTGTACTGTGCCTCAACGTCCTCATCTGCGAAATGGGAACAGAAATCTCACCCACCTTACAGGATTGTTACAGAGCTGCACTGTCCGATGCAGTAAATGGCCACTAGCCACATATGACAATTTAAATTAACTAAAATTAAATTAAAATATCATTTCTCCAATCACACTAGCCACATTTCAAGTGCTTAATAGCCACATGTGGCTAATGGCTACTTCACTGGACTACACAGACACAGAACATTTCCAATCTCACAAAAAGGTCTATTGGACATGAATGCTATAGAGACATAAAAGCCCTCAGAACAGGGCCTGGTGCTGAGAAAGGGATCAGTAAGTGTTGACTATTATTATCCTGTAACTTTGGTAAAGGGACTTCACGGGGCCTAGGTTTCATTTGGAAAATGGGGATAACAATCCACCTCAGAGGCTGGTTATCTGGTGGAAACATTTTTAATATATGTGAAGTTGCTTAGCTGCAGTGAGTGTGGTTATTATCGTTGGTGTGAGGCTTCTGCACTGCTCTAAGCCTCAGTTCCTTATCTATAAAATGGGCTAAATAGTGCCTACTTTGGAGAGTTGGTGTGGGGATCAGAACAGTGCCTGGCACACAAAGAGCCAAGCCCTATTCTAAGGGCTTTACACATTTTAACTAATTTAAACCTCGAAAATAATCTAAAAAGAGAGTGGATATATGTATATACATAACTGATTCACTTTGCTGTTCAGCAGAAACTAACACAACATTGTAAATCAACTATATGCCAATAAAAATTAATTTAAAAAAAAAAATAAAATAAACCTCAAACAACCCCCCTCAAGTGGGTACTATCAGCTCCATTTTACAGATGAAGAAACTGATGCCCAGAGAGGTGAAATCACTGGCCCCACAGCTGGTAAGTGGCAAAGCTGAGATCTGCCTGAGCAAATCCCTGAGCCTGAGTTCATAACCACTGTGCTATGCTGCTTCTCTACAGGCAGAGGTTGTTATTACATGTCTTCAGACAAAGAGTTTCACCTCTTGGGCTTCTTACACTCTTCTATATTGTAAAATGGAGAGAATCAACCCATCCTGCTTTCAAAACTGTCAAACTGATTTGATTAGATCATGTACAGAAACTTTCCAGATGGGACTGATGCATGCAAAACTCTTGATTACGAAACAAAATGTGACTTTTATGGCTTCTCACTGTACAAAGAAACAAAATTCAAATTCACTCCAGTGGCCTGCAGGCTTGGTGAGATCCAGCCCCTGCTAACGTCTCCACTTCACCCTCCCTAGATAACTCCCCTCCAGTCACACTACCCCTCCCCTCCTCTGGGACTTTGTACCTGCGGTCTCCTCTGTCTCCATATTTTTGCAAGGTGAGCTCCTTCCCATCTCAGCTCAGATATCACCTCCTCAGAGAAGCCTTCTCAGAAGACCTTAGCTAAAACCACCTTGGCCCTCAGCCAGGGCCAATTTATTAAATCCAAGCATTTAATGGTTTTCAAAGCCTTTGTTGCTACTGGAAATTATCTTAACTATGGGTATACTTTATTGACTGTCTCTTCCTCAATAGAAATGGAGTTCTGCGAGAGCAGGGCTGGGGCTAACACAGGCCTTTATCCCCAAGGACAGGCTGGGTCCAGCATGGAGCCTGAGGGACACCAGGTAAATGAATCAAACTTGGAATGCTTGGATGAATGAAGATTCTCTCTGTCCTCTGGGACTTTATACCTGCTCCCCCTCCCTAAGGCCCCCTTCTCCCTCTCTTCTCCTGACTCGCTCCTCAGCATCTTCAAGTGAGCAAAGTATTGATCACTCTGGGAACACAAGTGGCCCCTGGATGGGAACCACAAGGCCCAGGGGGACCCAAAGGGGGCAGAGTTGCACTGATCACTCTGCATGTGCTTCCTCATGAGCCACGACGGCTCCGGGTTGTCACTGTCAGGAGATGGATCTGCCTTCCCCCTTGGACTGAGAGCTCAGCTTGGGTGGGGCACAAAGGAGGCACTCACAGAACAACTGTTAGACGAAATGAATACTGTGTGCATGACTGCGAGGGTGGGCAGGCAAAGGGGAGAGTCTGCACTCTGCCCAAAGACCCAGCTCTGAGGGATGAGGGCTGAGTCCTGCCCTCCCTTCCCTGCTCCAGTCCCTGACCTTCTGGCCATCCAGTAGCACGCGGTCTCCCAGGCGCAGGCCCAGTGCACTGAGCATGAGATTGCCTGGGACGTTGTCATAGTTGGGTAGCGTGACCTTGGGGAGGGTGCAGGAGAGCGGCACAGCCTCCTCCAGTAGCGTCCGCAGCTCCTTGGCCACCAGCGCCGCCTCTGCCTTGTCCAGGGACATGTCCATGGGGTCTGGGACCACCTCCGCTGGCACCTGTCCCTTTCGGTTCTGGGGGCCAACAGGAAGAGAGGGAGCAAAGACTCAGCAGCATAGGCTGCACTCCCACTGAGCCCATGCCCCCAGAGACCCCGGGAGGAGGTGAGGCAGAGGTGGGAGTAGGTCATACCCTGGGCCAACTTGGAAATGGGAAGGGGTGGGGCATTAAGGTACAGACCACGGTCCCCAGGGAAGTCCACCCCTGAGACCTCAGGCTGGGGATGTCAAGTATGGAGCCAATAGGGAATGAAGGTCCCACTTCAGTGCTGTAGGTCATGCCCTCAGGGCCAAGACCCCAAGCCCGGAATGGGGCCATGTGAAGGACAAACACTGAAAATGGGCTCCTGTGGTACCGGGTTAAGGGTCCAACTGGGCCAATGGGGAATGAGAGCTTCAAGAAACTCAAGTGGTCCTGCCCCGCCCCCTCCCCCGCTCCCATCCTCTGCAGAGGCCTGCTGGCCAGAAAGTGGTTGGGGAGGAAGGAGAAGGAAGATAACAGGACTGGGCCAGGGTGGCAGTACCCGAAGCGCCGGGTTGGCGCCGTGTTCCAGCAAACATTTGGCCGCGCCCAGGCACAGGTTGGAGGCAGCGATGTGCAAGGCTGAGCCATGGTTGAAGTCACTGCACGTGGAGTTCACCACTGGGAAGTGGGTGAGAGGAGGGTTCCGGGTGAGCGCCCTCAGCACCCCAGCCCTCCCGCTGCCTTCCAGCCTCTTCATCCATCTCTTAACCCGCAGGCCCCAGGGCCTCCCGCAGCCTCTGATGCAGAGCCCCGCCCCTCCTCGGCCACACCCCTCTCAACCAGCTCCCGCCAGGCCCTGACGTTTTGGACCCCTGAACTCCTTCTCCCGCGCCTCCCGCCTCCCGCCTCCCGCCTCCCGCCTCCCACCCCGGCCTCCCATGCCAGGCCCCATCAGTCGCCTTCCCCGCCTTCTCACTCGTCTCCTCCCCCCACACCTGGGTACCCTCCTTCTGCTTCCAGCCCTCCTTCCTCGCCTAGGTCCTGCCCCTCCCAGCCCGGCCCCTCCTCCTCACCTCGGGGCCGTGCACCCTTCAGTAGCACGCGCACGAGATCCGGCACGTCAAAATAGGCCGCGTAGTGAAGCGCGTTCATGTTGGTCCAGCGGCTGCGCAGGGTCACGTCTGCGCCCAGTGCCAGCAGCTGCTGCGAGAGGCGTACAGCCGCCGCAGGGTCCCCTGCGCGACAGCCCAGGTCAGCTTGGGTCCCCTCCTCCAGAGTGTGGGCCCAGGACATGGGGAAGGCCCAGGGCTTCAGGGACTACACTTTGGGATCTTAGGCTGTGGGTCCAGGATGGAGGTCTGAGGGCTGGGGTTCTGAGCGTGTTGGGCGTGGGAGTTAGGTTTGGGGGTTTGGACCCTCACCGACTCCGTGGGCCCCCGCCTTGCACGCATAATGGAGCAGTGTCATGTCGGTCAGCCCATCACGATCATTCACATGGCAGCCTCGACGCAGAATCTGGGAGTACCAGGGGACCAGGGAGGGTTACCCAAACACATGAGGAACCCCTTCCTCTCCCCCCTCACTTCCCCAGCGCTCTCACCTCATTGCCAATGACATCAATCTTGTGCTGGACTTGGGGCACCCACTGGCGCACAATGGCGAACAGCTCAGGGATGGTGGTCTGCGGGTCAAACAGAATCTCCTGGCAGGCAGGGTCGTTGGGGTCGAAGAAGGTGAAGGCTAGGGTGGTGAGAGGTCCAAGGTCACCCCAGGCAAACTGTGGACTGACCCCCTTCCTTCCATCCTAAGGCAGAGGAGCTCTAGACCTTTAAAACCTTCTAATGCAGAGTCTCAAACTGGTGGCACATGGGCCACAGGCATTTTCTGTGTGGCCAGAGTGAGGTTTCAAAATCAGGAAGTTTCACATAAAAATGTGGATGCCTGGTGTATCTTGAAAAATTGGAAGATCATATAGCAGCAAACTCCACCCCATGAAACAAGAGTGTGGTAAGGAGTCTGCATGCCCAAGGGGGCTGCTACTGCTCTAGCGCATGTTGCCCTGTCAGGGCATGGTTTAGCCAAATCTCCAGGGTAAAGGAAATTAGAAAGCCAGAGATCACGGTTTTTAAGAAAAATCTCCCCAAATTTCAATTACTGTGCAGTGCACATAAAATGGATCCATGGGCAGGATCCAACCTGTGGCCAGCCAGGGGGTGCCCAGAGGAACTTCCATCTCCCCCCTTTAGAGTGTTGCCCTGTAGTAACGTCAGCACCCAGCACAGCGCTGGCACAAGGCAAGAGCCCAGTGCGTGCTGAATGGATGAGCAAATGAATGACCAGATGACACAGAGCCCTGGGAAGTACCGCATAGAAGGTGTCTCCCGGAAGCAGCCTGTGTGCTCTTTTTAAAACCCCAGTCACAGCACAGCTCTCCTTGGCTAAGCCTGCCCTGGCTCCCATCACACTCAGAGTACAGACCCAAATCCTCACCCTGGCCCACAGGCCCTGCACAAACTGGCCTCGTCTGTTCTCCACCCTCTCCCACTCACTCATTCCCCTCCAGCCACACTGACCTCCTTCTGTCCTTCCAACTCGCCAGGCAAATTCCTCTCTCGGGGCTTTGTGCTTGCTGTTTTTCTTGCCTGGGCCCGTCTTCCCTGAGATCTTCCTAAGGCTTCAGAGAGGCCTCCCCAGACCACCCTGGCTAAATCAGCACTTCTGCCCTTCTTTATCTCTTGCCCTTTTTCATTTCTTTAAAAATATCACTACTTAGGGACTTCCCTGGTGGTCCAGCGGTTAAGACACTGCGCTTCCTGTGCAGGGGGCCCGGGTTCGATCCCTGGTCAGGGAACTAAGATCCCCACGTGCCACGCGGCGTGGCCAAAAGAAAAAAAAAATAAGAAAAAAATCACTACTTAACATTACTTGTTTACTCCTTCCTCCCTCCCTCTTTTCCTCTTTCTCTTCTTCCTCATTCTCTTCCTTTCTTGCTTGTCCCCCTCACTAGGACGTTTCCAGGCTGCCTTGTTCACTCCCTTATCCATGCAGGAGGCGCTCTGTCAGTCTAGCTGAATTAATGTACAAATTTAATAAATACACGAGTTCCTCTTGGAGTCCACCTTAGCCCTCTCTCTGTCCTAGACCACATTTTCAGATTCCTTCATATTCTGTGACCAAACCCTCCTTGTTCTACAAGCAGGATTCCTAGGGATGGGGGTGCTGATACCCTAGACTCTTTGACTTCCCAGCAGGCCACAGGCCCCAGCCACAACCAGCCACATTTCCAGTGGAGATTTTCCAGTTTCCCAGGGTGGATACCGGCCCTAGACACCCAGATAACGTTCTTATTTTTCCATCAGACTGAAGGCAACTTATGGCCTCTCTGACCCACCTCTAGTGTGTGACATGTCCACAGATGCCACCCCTCCTGCCCTATCCTGATGACGCCTACTCTCTGAACTTGGAACCTCATTTCCGAACTTACAGCTGCTGGGGATTCCCAGCCAACATCTTCTAAAAGCCTCCTCCTATATCTAATTCTGGCTGAGCTCCACCCTCTCTACCCAGTAGCCAGAGGGAGCTTTTAAAAATATAAATCAGACCTGCCCTCCCCCCAGACTGCTCTCCCCCGCCATCACACTTAGAATATATCCAGAGTTCTCACAGTAGCCTTTAAGGCCCTTCCAGATCTAGCCATTGCCAACCTCTCATCTCAACTCCGATCACTCCCTAACAGCAACACCGGGATTTTCCTTCTGCTCCAAGCTCAGTCCTGCCTCAGGGTTTTTGCACTTGCTGCTTACAGCCTGGAACACTCTTTCTCCAGCTCTCCTATGGCTGATTCCTCCTCATGCTCTGGGTCTCAGCCTAAATGCCACCTCGTCAGAAGACCCACCCTGACCACTCTGTCTCAAGGTGCTGCCCCCTAGCCATTCTCTATTATATCTCCATCTTTTATTTCTTTCATAGCACTCACTCTAATCTGAACTTATCCGATTTATATACCTGTTACTTGCTTAGTCTTGCCTTCTCTCCTGAGAGCAGGGATCATGCCTGGATTGCTCACCATTAAATCTCCATCTCCTAGCACAAGGCTTGTCACAGAGTAGTGGTGATGGATAAATACTGCTTGGTGAATGAGTAGACACTTCCCGTTTCTCCAAGAGGCCACCCTCTCAGCTCCACATCTTCCTACCTCAGAGCCTTTACTCCTGCGGTTACCTTGCCTAGGACCCCCTTCCCCTGATCTTTTCCCTTGTTAACCCTCAATTCATCCTTGGGTCTCCCTCAAATGTTATTTCCTCAGGGAAAGCATATCTTAAAAAGCTCTTACAGAATTCGGTTCTTAGCAAACACAATTCTCATCATGTCTTGTAATCATGTACTTATATTTTTATACTTATTTGTGTGGTTGTCATTGAGGCCTGTGAGTTCTCTTAGGCAAAGACGAGATCTGTCTTGCTCCATGCTGTGCCCCCAGTTCCTAGGTCCATAGCAGGCTTTCCAAAAATGCTTGTTTAATGACTAAATGACTGAATGATGTGTCATGAATTAAATATTATGATTATCTCAATTCCATTCTCCAATGGGCGAATGAATTAATGAAGGGGGGGTGGAATCCAAGGGCCAGGACTCCTCCAGAACACCTTCAAATCCTCCAGAATCCTCCCACCATCTCCACCAGCAGAGTTCAGCCAAACCTCCCTGGCCACCCAAGGCTCCAGGCCATATTGCAGAGTGGGGAGTGTGGTTACCGTAGTCCTTGGGGAGGGGGGCAGGTGCCGAGGGGTGCACAACAGGCTTCTGCCGGCGCTCCTGGGTGGGGCTGGGGGGCTCTGGGACAGGCTCATCCTCCTCCTCCTCCTCTTCTCCCTCCGCCCTGAGCGGCGGGGCCATCGGGGCGGGATCTGTCTTAGTCATGGTCCTTGGTGGCCCTCAGGGGGCAGGTGCAGAGTTGGGGGTGGCCTTCAGGCAAATCCTGGGGGCAGAGGTCAGCTAGAGAGGGTGCCCCACAGTCTCCGGAATCTCAGCCCCCCAGACGCTCCCCGGCCTCCGGGTGGCTCCCACACCCCCAGCTCTGGATTTTGGGCAATCATAGGGACGCCAGTCACCCATCAGAGGACGCTGGTTTGTGGGCCCAGCGCCTACCACTTCCCCCAGGCCAGTCCCCCATTCTTCTCCTCCCGCGTCAGGGCCCTCAGTCTAGGCCGCCCCCTCCCCCGGTTTGTTTATCTCAGGATGCAGGATGCTTTGCCCCTCCCCTTCTCCGCGGGCCTCCCCTCTACCCATCTTACCTCGGGTGGCTGGGGCTGGAGACCAAAGCTGAAACCGGGGAAACTGGAGTAATGGGGTGTCAGTGTCTGGGGAAGTGATGGGGGAGAAGGAGACAGAGAGAAGGGGACGAGGCCCGGACGCCGACGGGGGATGGGGGTGGAGAGGGAGGGGCGCTGATGGCGCATGCGCTGTCACCCCCAACCAGGCGCGGGGGCGGAGACACTGCGAGGCTGCTTGCATTGATGAAAAGGCTGGAGGCAGCGGTGGGAAGGGTATAGACACCGAGGATGGGGAGAAGAAGAAATGGCCACGAAGAAGGATGTGAGGCATGGAGACAGGAGAGAGATGAAGCAGGGACAAGGGCAAAAAGAGAGGGATGGGAAAACGGGCACAGCTCTTATTGTCCATCCCGCTGTGATAGTGCCTTTGCGAAGGACTGCAAACCAGACCAGTTTGGGCAGGGGTCTCGATGTGTGGTAGTGGTGGGTGTTTTCTCTCTCTGACATATCAGACCTGACCTCTACTCCATGTCCGCCCTAGACAAGGGATGTCTCAGAGGGATGATTTTGTGGAGACTCCTATAATCACTGTCATTGTCGTTATCACATAGTGCTCACACAGCACTTCCCCAGAGAAGTTAAGCCGTTTACCCAAGGGCATACAGCAAATAGGTAATGGAGCTAAGACTTGAATCCCAGTGGCCGGGCTATAGAGTCTGGGCTTTTAATCACCGTGCTACATGGCTTTGGCAGTGTCTAGGGGATAGATCTGCCGCCAATGGACTCCTCCCCCAGAAAGGTCTCCAGGAGCCAGCCCAGGGATGAGGCCTTCCTGGCTCCATCATCCTGGCTGGGCTGTCACACCTGACTGGTTGTGGCCTGCACTGTCCACAATCATCCCAGCCTGAACAGGGCTGGCTGACTTTGCCTTCCACCTCTCATCCTTCTAATGTGCAGGCCCAGTAGCTCCATTCAAGATATTTCCAGAATTTCATCCCTGACCCCAGTCCCAGGCCCTCATCCTGGTCCATCCTTCATCCTCTCCCACCTGGACTATGGCAGCTCCCCCCAACACCCCAATATGCCAGAGGGACCTATTAACACCTATCACATCAGGACCTTCCTAAAGGCATCTGCTTGCTGCACCTCACTGCAGGTAACAGCCAATGTCTCAACCACAACCCACAAGTCCCTGTGTGAACTTCCCTGTCATCTCTCCAATCTCACCTCCTCTCACTCTCCCCCTCGGTCACTCCACTCTAATCATCCTGGCCTCCTTGTTCCTCCTCACCCCAGGACCTCTGCACTGGCTTTCCTTCTGCCTGGAATGCTCTTTCCCCAGATACCTGGTTCCCTTACTCCTCTCCTTTAGGCTTTCGCTTATTGGTACCTTTCCAATGAGACCTTTTCTGCTCTAACATTGCATCCCACCCCCACCCTCCTCACACACAAACACTCACTCCCTTCCCTGCTTCAGTGTTCGCCATAGCAACACCGTCTTCCTCCGGCTTATACCTTAGATGGTAGGGCATGTGCAGGGGCTGTTCCTCTCCCTGGAACATCCAGTCCACGTGCCTTCCAGGCCAGCTCCTTCTCATCATCAGGTGTCTGCTCAAACATTGTCTCCTTAGAGAGTCCTCCCTCCCACCCAGCCCATTACATTTTCATTCAGTCTTTTTGACACTTATCACAACCTGAAATTATACTGTTTATTAGTTTACTAGTTCATCTTCTGCTCAAGCAGAAAGTGAGCACCACGAGGACAGGACTTTTGTCAGCTGTGTTCACTGCTGTATCCCAGCTTGGCACCAGGCTTGGCAAAGGGTATGAGGGGCTCTTCAGAACCAGGTACAACTCTCTCCAAACAACCCTTGCTCTGCTCTGAGGATGTTTTACTGACCGCAAAGATTGAAGGTGGGGTCGGGACCTGGTTCCCAGGGTAATCACTGCTGACAGGGGTCTTGGGCCCAGGTCAGCCCTAAGGTTCAAGGGGTCCCTAGGAGGAGGTGGTGGGAGCCAGGCCCTTGAGGGAGCCACTGCTATGCCCCGGGCATGGGTCATGGGGCTGGGCCAAGCCCACGTTTGATGCGTCTCTCTTCCTCTGTCTTCTATCATCTGTCCTGGTCCTTATGCACTGGGAGTCTGAGTGTCCAGGAGCTCAGGCTTGGCGTCCAGGGTAGGAGGTGCAGGACCTTGGGCAAGAACCACAGCTATGTCAGGCCCTCCACAGATGATGGTGAAGGCTTGGGATTCCTCAGGTCCAGGGAGCTGGGCCGTCCCAGGCAAAGAAGTAGTAGAGATGGAGGACACAGGGGAATGAGGGGAGTGAGGGGAGGGAAGGAGGGAAGGAAAAAGTGGGGGCAGTGGGAGAAATGGTGAGGAACAGGGAGGTGGAGGTGGGAGGGGGGTGTCAGGAGACAGAGAGAGATACGGGCAGAGAGAGATGTGAGGAGAGAGATGTGGGGGAAGAGAGACATGGAGAGACAGATATGGGGGGTGGGAGAAATGTAGGGGCAGGGAGACAGGGACATGGATATGGGGGATAAAGATGCAGATGAAGAGAGACACGGGAAGTGGGGAGATAGATGGGATGACAGAGACATAGGGGGCAGAAAGACAAAGATGAATGTGGGAGAAAGAGGAAGAGATTGAGAGGCAGGGATGGAATGGGGGCAGGGGAGGCAGAGAGAGACACTGTCAGCCCAAAGGCCCTGGCAGGCTCCATGAAGAGCCCCAGGCCTGAGTCTGAGTTATGTCCTTGCCCCCCCCAACCCCCCGTATGTCCCTCTTGTGCTCCAGCATGGTTCAGGCCACAGTCTCAAACATAAAGCCTCTGGGGACGGCCACTGCAGCTCTAGCTGACTGCTACTATCTGGGGATGTGAACCCAGTGCTGCTAGATCTGCTGAGCCTTCAGGAAAGACCAGAAAATATTTTACAGCATTACTGAGGCCAAAAGAATAATATCTGTGGGCCAGGCCCAACCCACTGGCTGTCAGGTTGAGACACCTTAGCTACAGAGGTACCTCAGGGGCTTTCTGAAACCCCCTCCCACCTCCCTTGTCCAGGCAGGAACAAGGGTCCTGGGACCTCAAGCTTGACCCTGGGGTTTTAAGCAGGAAAAAGGCCTGGTCAAATTTTGATTTTTAAAGACATGATCTCCTCGGGAATTCCTTGGTGGTGCAGTGGTTAGGACTCTGTGCTTCCACTGCAGGGGGCACGGATTCGATCCCTGCTCGGGGAACTAAGACCTCACAAGCCGCGTGGCGTGGCCGAAAAAAAAAGACATGATCCCCTCCACTCCCCACGCCAGAAAATACTCAGCAGTAAAACATAGGGGCAAAAGGGCCTTAGATAGGGCCTGGGAGACTCTAGTATAGAGTTGCAAACTCAAGCTGTATAGGGGCCAGGCAGGGAGCTCTCCCACAGAACACAGGCCTCCTCTGGGGCCAGACACCTGGGTTTGAATCCTGGCTCTGCAACTTACTGACTGCCTGGCTTTGGGCAAGTTACTGGACCACTCTGTGCTTCAGTTTTTTCGTATGGAAAATGGGGACAAGAGCAGTTTCAATATCAAGGTCATAGTGAGTTTTCAATAAGTTATTAACTCTGTGTCTAGAAGAGAGTAAGGGCTGCTTAAATATTATAATATTATTAAATGGAGCAGCCACTACTCAGCTCCCACCGATAGTTGCTTGGCATTGCCAGACTGATTTTTTTTCAAGCCAGAAATTTGGAAACACGGGTGAAATGTTCTGACTTTCAACTCTGGACTCTAGTTTAGCCGAAAGCACACCAACTGTGTGGGCCGGGCAGGGCACTCACCGCGCGCAGGCAGCCCCGGTGCGCCGGCGCCAGCAGGCTCTCCGCGCGCAGCTGCTTCGCCAGCTCTTCCAGAGCCCGCAGCCGCGCCTGGTGCCGCTCGTGGCGCCGCTGGAGCCTCCGCACCCGCCGCTGCAGCGCTCCCAGCGCCGCGCCCAGCCCGGTCCGGGGGTGCTGGGCCGACACTCCAGGGCGCGGCCCCGTGGGAACCGGCGGATGCGGCAGGGGAGTCAGGAACATGGTGGCTGGGGCTTCGGGACCCCCGGATGCTGGCCCCAGCACCGCAAGCTGTACGGGGCCAGGGGCCGGGACGGCTGGGCCAGGGGACAGGGACTTGGCCTCCTGCGGAGGCGGAGGCACGACTGCTTTCTCGGTACTTCGGGAATTCGTCTGCCTCTGGAAGACAAGGCAAGGGATGGGGGATGGAGGACATCAGGGCCGGACTCCAAGGGAAAATTCCTCAGGAGTGGAGGGCTGAGAGTCAGCCTGCAGGAGGGACCTCCCTCAGAGGGGAGGGCGGGGGATCAGACTCCAGCCATGGGACTCTCCTGAGCTCACCTTGGCGGGCAGCGCTCGGGAGAAGATGGAGGGCACAGCATCCGGCCGCAGGTAGCGCACGCCCCAGCGCCACTGGAAGCAAGAGGGGGCGAAGTGCTCGCTGCACAGGTGCTGGTAGCAGCTAGGCACCCAGTGCTCACGCCCCATGTGCCTCAGCCAGGCCTGCAGCCGGGGGCCATCCTTCAGGGGGAACCTGCCGGGGGCGGGGTCAGCGAGATCAGGTCCAACCCCACCCCTCCCTGAGGATACGCACACCCAGAGGTCCCTGAGCTCCAAACCTCTGCCTCCCCTGGGCCAGAATCTGGCCCTGCCTCCCAACCAGGTTCTCAACCTCCTACTCACATCCAGTTCTTCAGGCTTCACCTTTTAAACACCCAGCATCAGCCCACCTCTCCCACCTCCATTGACCCTCCTATCCAGCCTCCAGCCTCCAGCCTCCCCTGGCTGGGTTTTTGCAACAGTCTCCTTCCTGGTCTCTTTGCCCACTGTCACTCTCCCTTCCCCCCAAGTCTGTTCCTCCATATGAATCTCAGGAGGCAGTTTACAAAATCGGACAAATCTAGAATGTGGGAGATCCCATATTCATGGGGGTAGGGGTGGGATTATAGATTAAAAGAGATTTAAGAAACATCAGTCCAAAGGCAGATGTGGACTTTCTCTGCAACAAACCATTCTGTAAAAAGACATTTTAATACAACTGGGGGAAACTGAACATGAATTGGGTATTAGATAATTGTAAGAAGTTAATTTTGCTAGGTGTGATAATTATATTGGTTTAAACTTCTAAAATAGTCATCTGTTAGAAAAATATTCTGAAGTATTTATGGATAAAAGACCTAATGTCTGGAATTTACTTTAAAATACTGCATTAAAGATGTACATGGGAGGAAGGTGGATGAAAAACATTAGCAAAATGTTGACAACTGGTATAACTGAGTGATAGATACATGAGGATTCATTTAAACAACTCTATTTTTTGTGTATGCTTGAAAACATGTTAAAAAGTTTTTAAACAACTTAACAACAACAAATAACCCGATTAAAAAATGGGCAAAGGACTTGAATAGACATTTCTCCAAAGAAGATACAAATGGCCAACCAGCATATGAAAAGATGCTCAACATCATTTATCATTAGGAAAATGCCAATCAAAACCACAAGATTGGGCTTCCCTGGTGGCGCAGTGGTTAAGAATCTGCCTGCCAATGCAGAGGACACAGGTTCGAGCCCTGGTCTGGGAAGATCCCACATGCCGCGGAGCAACTAAGCCCGTGAGCCACAACTACTGAGCCTGCGCATGTAGAGCCTGTGCTCCGCAACGAGAGGCCACGACAATGAGAAGCCCGCGCACCACGATGAAGAGTAGTCCCCGCTCGCTGCAACTAGAGAAAGCCTGCGCACAGAAACGAAGACCCAACACAGCCAAAAATAAATAAATAAAATAAATAAATTTATTTAAAAAACCCCACAAGATATCACCTCATAACCATTAGAATGACTACTATACAAAAACAAACAAACACAAAATAACAAGTGTTGGCAAGGATGAGCAGAAACTGGAACCCTGTGCACTGTTGGTGGGAATGTAAAATGGAGCAGTCTCTATGAATAGTATGGCTGTTCCTCAAAAAATTGAAAATAGAATTACCATATGACCCAACAATCCCTCTTCTGGATACAGACCCCCTAAAAATTGAAAGCAGAGTCTCGAAGAGATATGCGCATACTCACGTGCATAATAGCATTATTTACAATAGCCAAAAGCGGGAAGAAACCCAAGGGTCCATCAACAAATGAATGGATTAGCAAAAGGTGGTATATACATACAATGAAATATTATTCAGCCTTAAAAAGGAAAGAAATTCTGACACATACTATAACATGAATCTTGAGTACATTACGGTAAGTGAAATAAACCAGTCACAAAAAACCCAAATACTGTATGATTCCACTTATATGGGGTATCTAAAGTAGTCAAATTCAGAGAAACAGAAAGTAGAACGGTGGTTGCCAGGGGCTGGGGGGAGGGGGAGGGAAATTGGGAGTTCTTGTTCAATGGGTATAGAGTTTCAGTTTGGCAAGATGAAGAAGTTCTGGAGGTACTTCCCTGGTGGTGCAGTGGTTAAGAATCTGCCTACCGATGCAGGGGACATGGCTTCGATCCCTGGTCCGGGAAGATCCCACATGCCACGGAGCAACTAAGCGCGTGCGCCACAGCTACTGAGCCTGCACTCTAGAGCCCACGAGCCACACCTACTGAGCCTGCGTGCTACAACTACTGAAGCCCGCGTGCCTAGAGCCCGTGCTCTGCAACAAGAGAAGCCACTGCAATGAGAGGCCCGCACATCGCAACGAAGAGTAGCCCCCACTCACCGCAGCTACAGAAATCCCGCGCACGGCAACGAAGACCCAATGCAGCCAAAAATAAATAAATAAATTTAAAAAAAAAAGAAAGAAAAAGTTCTGGAGATTGGTTGCTCAACAATGTGAACATTCTTAATACTACTGAATTTAAAAATGGTTAAGGGGAGGGCTTCCCTGGTGGCGCAGTGGTTGAGAATCTGCCTGCTAATGCAGGCAACACGGGTTCGAGCCCTGGTCTGGGAAGATCCCACATGCCGCGGAGCGGCTGGGCCCGTGAGCCACAGCTGCTGAGCCTGCGCGTCTGGAGCCTGTGATCTGCAACAAGAGAGGCCATGATAGTGAGAGGCCCACGCACTGCGATGAAGAGTGGCCCCCGCTTGCCGCAACTGGAGAAAGCCCTCACACAGAAACGAAGACCCAACACAGCCAAACAAATAAATAAATAAACAGTAATTAAAGGTGCTAATAATTTAAAAAAAAAAAAAAAAAAAAATGGTTAAGGGGAGATTTTATGTTATGTGTATTTTACCACAATTAAAAATTTTTTTAATTTTAAAGTTGTTTTTTTTTAATGAATTAAATAAAAGCTTTCCCAGTGGGAGTGGATAGGGGTTATCTGATAAGGCACCCTCTACAGGTGCCCAACTACTTCTGTGTCCATTAGAAGTAGTGCCACCCGTTAACTGGTGCCACTGTCCCCAACGTCTCTTTTTGCCCCCTTTTATAGCAATACACTTTCTATTTAGACCTGGGCTCAAGACTGTCCACAATAAAGACCTCATTTCCCAGCTTCATTTGCAGCTAGAGGTGGCCACATGATTAAGTTCCGGCCAGTTTGTTCTATGGGAGCTGCCAGAAACTGTGAGACATTAAAGGTTTATTTTAAGCTGCTAAATGTTGGGATAGTTTGTTATGGAGCATTAGATAACTAATACAGTCATTCATCCACATCCCACCTTCACAATGTCTTCCATATCTGTGACATTATTTACTTAATATTTTTCTTAAAATTGACCAACTTATTAAACGAAGATACCTAAAAGAGAAACTTAAACAACAATTGAAAATGGAAAACCAGTATCAATTCCATAAATAGGAGTTAACCATAAAAACACCTGATACCTTTACTTGCTGAGGGCTATAAGGCCTGCTCTTTGTTAAAAAGGAAGAGTAAGGAGTGTTAGAGAGTGGGGGACAATCCCATCCATAGGAGACAGGACAAATAAACTCCGGCATATGCACACAAAAGAATACCACGCAGCTCTAAAATAGGCTGAAGGCACTGTATGAAATGATATGCTATTGTCAGGCATATATTATGTGAAAAAAGCAAGGATCCAAATAGAGTATATCAGCTTTTAGTCATTGTGGCAGCCTGAATAACGGTCCCCCAAAAGACATCCATGTCCTAATCCCCGGAGCCTGTGAATATTGCATTTCATGACAAAAGATGTGATTAAGTTAAGGATCTTGAGATGGGGAAAATTATCCTACATCATCCGGGTTGGCCCTAAATGCAGTTGCAAGTATTCTTATAAGAGGGAAGCAGGAGAACATACTACCACAGATAAAAGAGGAGACGCAATGTGACGACAGAGGCAGAGATTGGAGTGATGTGGCCAAAAGCCAAGGAATGCCTGCGGACACCAGAAACCGGAAGATGCAAGGAACAGATTTTCTCCTAGAGCCTCCTGGGGAATGCAGCCCTGCTGACACCTTGATTTTGGGCCCAGTAAAATCGATCTGGATCGTGAGAGAATAATTCCTATTGTTTTAAGCCACCAGCAGTTTGTAACAGCAGCCATAGGAAACTAACAAAGTAATAAAGGGGGAAACAAGAACATATGTTCAGACTTGCTTGCATTTGCATAAAGACACACTGGGAAAGACACATAAGAAAGTAAAGAGGCCACCAGTGGGGAGGAGGTGGATGGGATGGACAGAGGTTGTTGGTGGGGAGCAAAGGAAGGCTTTCAGGCAAAAGGCAGACAGAGAGGGAAGTGGGGGATAGCTGGTGAATGAGGACAGAAGGGCTGACTCAGAGGAGAGCGTGGCATCCAAAGAGCAGAACCCCAGGGCACAGAGCCAGAAACTCTGGCTGCTGCAGTTCCTTCAGCCTCAATCTGAGATCCAAATGTTCTCACCAGCCTCCTTCTGCCTGGACACGAACATGAAATCCCTTGTACCAGCACTTCCCACCTACTCCTGGGAAGAGACTGCCAACTGATTACTCCATGTCCACTCTCTTCTTCTTCCTTATTAACCAACTCCAACTTTTTTGAGGCCATAACGTACCCTGTTAGATGACTGTCTCCCAGGTTCCTTTGCAGTAGGTGGGCCATGTAACTAAGTTCTGGCCAATACTATCATGTTGGGTGAGACATCTAGGATGGTACCTTAAATGTGAGAGGGTTCTCAAATGGAATCAGAAGCAGCTCAAGAGGCAAAGGAGGAAATTAATATCATAGAAAACCTCTTCCTAATTTGGTCTTGTTTTTATTCTCTTTTGTTCCTCTAGATGGCAACATTTATGATAGGAAATGTCCCTCTCTAAGATTCTACCTTAAGTGCACAGCCAGTGTCCTCCTTTTTTTATAGAATATTTTAGTCTTGTTGGCCATTCTATCCACAGCACTGCTAGGAGTTCTTCTTTTCTTCCTTACTAACATAACTCAAAATGTCTTCAGGGGGTTAACTGCCCAGCAAAAGACTACACTTCCCAGGCTCCTTTGCAGTTGGGGGGGGTGACCAATGATGAAGAACCTACCATTGGGTGGGATTTCTGAGAAGGCTTTGTAAAGCAGACCAGCTTAGTTTAGAGTTGTGTCTCTTTTGCTCTTCGTCCCTTCTCTTTTCTCCCTCCAGAAATGGTTGGGCATGATGGCTGAGGTACTTGGCAGCCACTGGATGGATATGAAAGATGGGACCCTCATCCCTGATGATTGTGGAACTGCCACACCAGTGCTCGTCTGCCAACCTCTGTACTTGTTTCATGCGAGAGAAAAATAAACCTTGCGGTAGATTGTATTATTGTTCAAAACATTTGCTGCCCTTCCCCACACGAAGATACACATTTCCACTCTACTGACCTGACGCTTGCCATAGACTTGCTGTGGCCAAAGAAGTAAAAGTGATATGGGCCACTTCTAAATATACAATTTACCAGGAGCCATTGGGTGATCCTCCCCACTTTCTCTTTTCCCCCTCCCACAAGACCATCAATATTCCAGGTAGGGGAGGCTCCTTCAGCCTGAATCCCCAATTAAGATACAGTAGAGAAGGGCCACAAAGGGCCTGCAAAGGACATTAGTATGAGTGAGGAATAAACCTTTGCTGTGGTAAGCCACTGAGATTCTGTGAGTTTGTCACTGTAGCATAACCTAACCACGCTGATTCCTATAGACCCCATAATTTGGTAAAGCCACTATTATTTCAGGACTTTGTTACTGCCAGACAGATGCAATTCCTACCTGTTAGACACCTCCCCCTGCCATGAGAGATGACTGTCATTTGTTCCTGAAAGGGCCTAAATCACAACTAATGAACGTTTCCTTTTGCACCCAGGCAGGAATTTCGAGTTACTTCCTAGCAGCCACTTCCCTCAGTGTTTCACCTTGTTCCTTCCTAGCATCCATGCCCTCTCTTGAATCTCTTTTGGAGACGGCTCCTCACCAAACTCTTAGCTAAATGGCTTCTTCAAGAGTGACTCAGGGATGGGCCTTGAGGTGGGAATGGGTCAGCCTGTGTGAGGAACAGCCTGGCAGCCATTGGGGGGATTTTAACAACACAGACGTGAACTGATTTTTATACGGTCGCCTGGCTGCTATGCACAGTTCTCACTGTTCTCCTTATTATTATGTGTGAAGCACTTAGAACAGTACCTGGTATACAGTAAGTGCTCTTTAAACAAGTTATTATTGTTATCGCTGTAAGGGAAGCAAGCGTAGAAGTAGGGAGACCAGCAAGCACCTATCACAGCATCTCATTAAGAAATGATGGGGACTTCCCTGGTGGTCCAACAGGTAAGACTCTGCACTCCCAATACAGGGGGCCCGGGTTCGATCCCTGGTCAGGGAACTAGATCCCACATGCATGCCACAACTAAGAGTTCGCATGCCACAATTAGGAAGTCCACATGCTGCAACTAAGAAGTCCACGTGCCACAACTAAAGATCCCACATGCCACAACTAAATATCCCGCATGCCGCAACTAAGACCCAGCACAGCCAAAATAAAGAAAGAAAGAAAGAAAGAAAGAAATATTAAAAGAAGAAAGAAAGAAATAATGGCAGCCTGGGCTACGCTGTGACAGCAGAGGTGATCAGAAGTGGTCAGACTAGGAATGTGGTGGGTTTTCTTTCTTTCCTTATTTCCTGATAGTTTAGTGAGGATTCTTCCCTTTGCATTTATAACTGTATTGCCAAGGAGTTAGGGCTTTTGTTGTGATTGCTGCAGGATGGGACTGTTTTGGAGGGTGGAGTCAAAGGATGGATTAATGGACTAGATTGGGGGTAGTGGTGCTGAAGAAAAGAAAGGATCAAGTTGTGTCCTCAGTTCTTCAATGATTGACCCCGTACCTATCCATGAGCTCCGTCAGGGCAGGAACAAGATCTGTCAGGGTCCTTTGTGTCCAGCAGGAGCTTACTTACTACAGGAGACACTCGGAGTTGCTGACTTAATAAACGATGTCAGAGTGATATATTTTAAAAAGCAAGTCTGGACATACTGATTTAGGTTCAAAGACTCCTCTGCCCTCCTCCTACCCTGAACCAGGGTCCCTCAAGGGATAGCTGGGACATGGCATTCTGAGTTTCCTGAGGAGCCCATCTGAAATGCATTCATCGAATTCATCCAACAAATATTTACTGAGCACCCACTATGTGCCAGGCACTGTTCTAGATGGTGGGGACACAACAGGGAATGAGATAGAAACAAATCCCTGCCTTCATGGAGCTGACATTCTAGTGGAGGAGCCAATAAATGAATATATCAAATATGTGGTATGCCAGAAAGTGGTAAATGTTAAAGGGAAAAATAAAGCAGGAGGCGAATAGGGAGAATATGTATGTACTGGGAGACGGTTATCATTTTACAGAGTGGTGGTCATAAAGGGAAGATCTTTCCAAGCAGAGGGAACAGCACAGGCTGTTCAGAACAGGGGAAGGCCCTGGGGCAACAATGTGCCTGGCATGCTAGAGGAACATGGAATAAGCCAGTGACACTGGAGCAGAGTAAGTAAGGGGCAGGAGGGAGGAGATGAGGTCAGACAGAGAGTGGGGATCCAGCTCCTGTAGGGCTTTGTAGGCCTGTTCTCTGCCTGCTCCAGCCTCATCTTCTTGTCTTTACAGAGTCAGGTGGGAGCTGGGGAGGGGATCTGAGCCCTGATCAGACTGTGGGAGCAGGCTGACAAATGGAGAGACTACTAAAATAGTGCAGTCATGCAGTTGGGAGGTGACAGTGGCCAACAGCAGGGTGAGGGCAAGGAAGGGGGTTAGAAGTGGTAAATTCTTGATAGACTTTAAAGGGAGAGCCAGCAGGATTTGCTAACGGACTGGATGCGGAATGTGTCCTGGCCCACTTAGACTAAGGCCACCAGGGACAAACCTGTAGTCTAGGGAAGTCAGGTTTATTTACCACAGTAATAAGGGGACTGTACACCAGAGATACTGTGGGGAGTTTCATCAAACAGAGGAAAATAATTATTATTTGGGTTTGGTGAATGGGTGAAATTTAGGTGAAAGGTAAGTGAAACAGTGTTTGGATAGCCTCAAAGCAAAGCAGAAATGTGTGTAAAGGGATCAATATCAGACCTGGATTACAAAGTGGGCCCAGGGTCTGTCTCCTTGGAAGCAATAAAGTTTGGATAGATGTGGAATACTGTGTCCAGAAACCCCCTACCTGAAGCTCTGCACCTGGATTGTAAATCAAGGTTGCTTCTCTGTGTCAAAGTGACTCAACTTCTCCAAACCTTAAGTAAGATGTTTCATTCTTACTGATGTAATTTCAAACAGCAGTTTGTGATGGCCTACGATTTTAGAGAACAAAGCTTCCAAGTAAGAAAGCAGCAGTCACTCAAAAGAAAGGGAGTTTTGTCACTTTACATCTGCAGCACATCCCTGAGAAAAATATAGAAAATTTTTTTCCTATTAACTCTTCAGCTAGCTTTTCCCGTGTCTGTCATTCCAGCCAAATAAATAAGAAAGCAGGTCTTTTGTTGTTATTGGGGGTTTTTTTTGTTTTACAGTTCAAGCTAATTTTTACTTTCTCAAGTGTGAGAAAAGAGAAGAAGTAGGGCTTCCCTGGTGGCGCAGTGGTTGAGAGTCTGCCTGCTAATGCAGGGGACACGGGTTCGAGCCCTGGTCTGGGAAGATCCCACATGCCACGGAGCAGCTGGGCCCGTGAGCCACAACTACTGAGCCTGCGCGTCTGGAGCCTGTGCCCCGCAACGGGAGGGGCCGCGATAGTGAGAGGCCCGCGCACCGCGATGAAGAGCGGTCCCCGCACCGCGATGAAGAGTGGCCCCCGCTTGCCGCAACTAGAGAAAGCCCTCGCATGAACTGAAGACCCAACACAGCCAAAAATAAATAATAAACAAATAAATAAAGTAGCTATAAGAGAAGAAGTAAAGATGACTCTAAGGGTTTCTAGCCTGAAAGACGGTAAGGATGCAAAGCTATTAACTAGGATAAGAAAGGCTATGGGAGGTTTTAGGAGAGACAAAATCAGGAGCTTGGTTTCGGATGTTTTGAGTTTGAGATGCCTCAAATCCATGGGGATGGCGAGTGGGAAATTGTAGGCTCTTTCTGAGCCTGCACCAACCTCACTTCTGTCTACACAGCCCTCCCATTCCTCCGCTCGCCCCGTTCACTACCTGCAGTTAATCGTCTACCCCTGCTGTTTCACACATCTGCACCTTTACATGTGCGGTGTTTACTGTTAGTGAAACACTGGGAATACGGTCTCTTCAGCCTGCTAACCCTGCTTCCAGACACCCCCAAGCTGGACTAGGTCCCCCGCACTGCTGCATTTATCCTCGGGCCCGCCCCCACAGGGCCCCGCCTCCCTGCAAGCCCCGCCCCTCGCTTGCGCTCACTTGTAGAAGCTCACCGGGCGGTTGTCCGCGCCCAGTTGGCCCGCATTGTTGGAGCAGTTCGGAGCCCGGCAGTACTTGGGCATGGCTGTCCAACCCAACTGGGTTTTGCCCGGCCTGCAGACGCACTTTGGTCCTCACCGGGCGCCGCCGAACCCCGCCCAGCCCGCGCGCTTGCAGCGTGCCTGACGTAAGGGCCCCTAGGGCCTCGTCACGTGCCCGCGTACTGCGCGCTGGGCCGCGTTACCACAGCTACGCCCTCATCACGTGGCAAATGGAGAAAAGCGAGAATGTCTGCGCAAAGCCGGCTCTTAGCTTCCCTCACATGATGGGGGAGAGATGGCGTCAAGGCGTTTCTGAGTCTGCGCCAACTCTTCAGTCTTTTTTCGGCTCCACCCTACGCTTACATCCGGGCGACTGCCACTGCGCGCATATTCGCCCATGGGTGGGGGTGGGGGGCAGCAAAAAGCGAGGCGAGGAGGCTTTGGCATTAGCCTCGTAAAAGTTAAAACCTGATATTTAGTGAATGATGAAAACACAGACGGCATCAAAAACAAACTCCTCAACGCTCGATCAAGCATCAAACTGAGGAGCCGTGACTCCACCCTGCCAAACACTCCGCTCCGCCTCTTAGCTCTCATTGGTCAAAAGCGCCGCCTGGCAACCCTGAGATTGGCCAGACCGGCAGCCGGCCGCATCCAATGGGCGGCGGCGCCGGCTTTCCCGCGGCCGTTCGCTGTTCGGTGGCGGTTGAGGAGGGTAACGGTCGCCGGGCTCCGGAGCGACGATGGCGGCCTTGGGGCCCGGAGGCTACGCGCGGAACGATGCAGTCGAGAAGTTGCCATCCATCATGGCGGGAGTTCCGGCACGGAGGGCCCAGTCCTCCCCGCCCCCCGTTCCACCGCTCTGCCTCCGGCGGCGGACGAGGCTCTCGGCGGCGCCAGAGGACACGGTGCAGAACCGGGTGAGGAGCTGCTTACCTTGCCCATCTCAGTTCCAGGTTCCCCTGGGTCTCCCTTGGTCCCGCCCTTAGATCTTTGGCCCCGCCTCTCAGCCCCCGGTTGGTACACCCTCTAGCTGTTCTCTGACCCGACTAGTCCTCTAAACCCCGCCCCCTTAGCCAAGGCTCATCCCACTGCCCTGTCTCCTCCTCTCTCGGGTAGTGCCCGTCGTTCCTACTCCCACTTCTCAAACCCTGGCCCCACCCTTAGCCCTTGGAGCGTTGCCGGGGTTCCTCCCTGGCCCTGTACCTTGGAGCGCATTTTAGTTTTGCTAATCACCTCCTAGTTCTGTTTATCCCTTTAGTTACCTTTAGACGTATCTCTGGGCTCTTCCACTTTTGTTGACCTCACCCACCTCTTGGTCTTTAGGGTCCCTACCAGGGTTCAGTTCCGTGTCCTACTTGTTCCAACTCTTCCTCAGCTCTAGCCTGCCTTCCTTCATCCCCTGCCTTCTCTTCCCTTCTCCTTTACCAAGGTGGGATTCTTAGTCCATATTGCCACCCTAAATTATGGACGGTATGTGAGTAATATTTGTAAAATCTCAGCAGCTCTGCCGGAGGTAGGGAGACGGCGTATAGAACAGTTCCTTAAATCCTGAGACACAGAAACAAAGATTTTAGAGTAGGTAGAAGAAATTCCAGTAGCACAGCAGCAATTTAAAAAGTTGTTTTCCAACTCCCCGAGCTGCAAAGTCTGTTTTTATAAAATGGAGATAACAATAACCATGGTGTTGCAGGGAGATGCGACAAGATTGTGAATATGACCAACTTGGCACAAAGTCCAGGTAGAGGGTCAGTACGTGGTAGCTGCTGTGGATCTTGTTCCTCCTCCGTGGCTTTCTTCTACACTCTGATTATATCACCCACTCCTGGGTGCAAGGTGCCTAGGCAAGTGGCCCCTGCCCACTTCTCTCGCCATACTTCCCTTGGCCTCCCTCTCATGAAGGTTCAGTCACAGTGGCCTGCTTTCTGTTTTCCTGAGGCTCCAATCTCTTTTCCGCCTCTTAGCCTTTGTGTGTGGTGAGTCCTCTCTCTGGGCTTTTTGCTACAGTCTACCTGGCTGTTTCCTATCCCTCGAGTCTCAGCCTGAATATCCCTACCGTGAAAGGCCTTCTTGAACCCCAGCCTAAAGCAGACACCCACCTAAGTCTCTCACCCAGAACCCTGTACTTCATAGCCCTTATCTTATATGTTCCTGAAAGTGCCTTGTGGACTCTAAAGTGTATAAAGGAGAGGAATAGCAATAGTAATTTCAGAGACGCAGTATAACAAGGTGGTTAAGGGCACCGCCTCTGAACCCAGACTGCCTGGGCTTTAACCTTAGTTCTGTTCTTCCTTTCCTGATCTTTTCTGTGCCTCAGTTTCCTCATCTGTAAAATGAGGATAATAATATAAGTGTTCCCTTATAGGGTACTGGTGAGGATTAAGTAAGCTCACATATCTTAAGTGCTTAGAACAACAGCTGGCACATTGTAAGTACTCTCTTGGTGTTAGTTACTGCTGTGATTGTGTATTCAACATTTTGGGTGATTGGTGTCATTTATTTTTCTTGTTTGGTGGTGTAGGGTCCATCCAGCTTGCAAGAGACCTAGTCTAAAAATTACCAGCTATGCTAATGCCCAGTAATGCTGATTAACAGATTAAAAAAACGTGACTGCCATTGCCTTGTTGCCTGGGTTAGTCCTGGCACTGCTCCTTCCAGATGGATTACTCTCATGGGCCTCTGTTTCCTCATCTGTAAGGTGGAGATGATGATGATGATAGTGACCACATCACAGGGTTATTGTGAGCATTAAATAAGTTAATACAGTTATAGGTATTTAAACAGTGCCTGTCTCCTGGTTAGATGCTCAATAAATATTAGTTATTACTATCTTCTATTTGCCTTTCATTTCTGAGGCCCACCACCTTGCTTGAGAATGTTTTACTTTATAATAATTAGAAACTAGTCTCTTCAGAATATGAAAATACCACAGTTTGTTAGTTCATACTCTAAATTGTTTAATCAACCATGATGGGGACTGGCTCATTTGACTTATCTTGCTTAGAGAATTTTAAAATTTTAAATGCGATTGTTCAAGTTCACTTGTTTCTTTACTCGTTGAACCTCTAGACTGTGAATTTATTGAGGGAACGGACAGTGTCCACTTTTGTTCACTGCTGTAAGCAAAGTGCTGCACAAAGTGCTGGCTTTGAAGCCAGAGACTACCTGGGTTTGTATCCCAACCTTGCCACTCCACAGGGGTGGGACCTTGGGCCTCTGTCCTCATCTGTAAAATAGTGGTGATAATAGCACCTTCTTCGCCGTGTTGTGGGCTGTCAAGTCTTTCATCCATATAGAATACTTAGAGTCTTATTCACCTTCTCAGTGAGGCCTTCTCCCCTTCCTCTGTACTCTCAATCTCCTTCCTTGCTTAATTTTTCTCTAATGCTCCCATCGTCACCTGACATCTATTTTACATATTTGTTCTGTTCATTTTCTATGTCCACCATCCCATCACCCCCAGAATGTGAGCTCCAGGAGGACAGGGATTTTTTTTGTCTATCTTCCTCACCATTCTGTGCCCTTCACCTAGCACTGTATTTATCAAAGCAGCATTTGAGGAGGTAGATGACGCTAGACGCTCAGTGAATGTGTTGGAGTGACAGGGATTGAATGGGTGGCTGAGGTGACTGTGCCACGTGGGGCCTGCTGGGGCAGCTGCTTCTAATTTGGGCCTTTTCCCTGCAGGTATCACTTGAGAAGGTGCTTGGCATCACAGCCCAGAACAGCAATGGCCTAACCTGTGACCCCAGCACAGGCCACGTGGCCTACCTGGCAGGGTGAGTGAGTCGGTGGGCCTCGGCCTCTGATCACTGATCCTGAGTTCAGAGCCTGAAGTCTTCAGTGAATCTCTCTGGGCCTCGCCTTTTCCGTCTGTAGAATGCAGATAATGCTGCCTACCTCTGAGGGCTGTGGGAAGGATTCCATGGGCCCTTCTGTGTATAGAACAGTACCTGGCATGCGTGAGTGCTAAGAAAGCCTTATTGTGACTGCAGGCAGGAGGTGGCAGTGATTCTGGGAAAGGTAGGTGGTTAAGATCCAAGCCATGGTTGGTGTCAGGCAATCTGGATTTGTGTCCCAGCTCCACTGTGTATGCCCTTCTCCAAGCCTCTGCTTCTGTAAAACAGAACTAGTGATACCCTCCTCTTGGGTAGTTAGTTGAGAGGACTGAAGGACATTTGCAGCTGTTTATTCCACAAATACTGGTCTAGCCTGGCACTCTTCTAGGCACCGAAGGGACCCCTCACCCCCACAGGGCAGGGCAGAGCAGGGCCATAGTAATTCCTGATGAACAGTATCTGCTACTGAGTCTCTGGGAAGCAGCCAGAATAGAGGACAGGGTTGGGCTCTTGAATCTGACAGGTGTGGATTCACTTCCCCACTCTGTCCCTGACCTGCTGGGGAGTCCTGGGTAAAGGACTTCCCTCTCTGTAAAGCACTTTAGTTTCATCATCTATGAAAAGCGACAAAGATTCCTGACCTCATCTGGCGGTTGTGAGGATTTAAAGAGATTGTGCACAGTATGTCTTTATTAGCCCAGAGCCTAACAGTTACCACAGAGGAAGTGTTGGCTTCTATTTAAGATTATACTGATATTAATAATAATGTTGGGACTTCCCTGGTGGCGCAGTGGTTGAGAATCCACCTGCAAATGCAGGGGACACGGGTTCGATCCCTGGTCCGGGAAGATCCCACATGCCGCGGAGCAACTAGGCCCGTGTGCCACAACTACTGAGCCTGTGCTCTAGAGCCCACAAGCCACAACTAATGAGCCTGCGTGCCACAACTACTGAAGCCCATGTGCCTAGAGCCCGCGCTCCGCAGCAAGAGAAACCATCGCAATGAGAAGTCCACGCACTGCAATGAAGAGTAGCCCCCGCTCGCTGCAACTAGAGAAAGCCTGCGTGCAGCAACGAAGACCCAATGCAGCCATAAATAAATAAATAAATAAATGTTTAAAATAATAATGTTAAGTGCCCAGAATTCTCAGCATAGATAATGGGGGAGGAAGAGACTGAAGAGAGAAGCATCTGTTCAGAAAGAGCCTTGTTTGTCTGTGGGCTCTTGTGTTGGGAGTAGAATCATCCCTGGACCCCAATACTCCCCTTAGTTTGGGCACATTTTCCTCTTTCTCCCCAGCTGTGTGGTGGTGATTTTGAACCCCAAGGAGAACAAGCAGCAGCACCTTTTTAATACAGCCAGGTAAGCTGGGACCCGGGCATGGGGTAGGGGTGGGACCAGGGTCCTGGCACATCCCTCCTTCCCCACACTGCCTGGAAGTGCTTGTGGGTGGGTGACTCATTCATTCACCTGGTGGTTCAGTGACATTCACCAAGGGTCTGCTCAGTGCTAGGTACTGTTCCAGGTGTTGGGGACATGGAAGTTAACAAAAGAGACGAGAATCTGCTCTCGTAGAGCTGGCAGCTTGGGTGGTGGGGGGAGGGACAGACTAAACTAGTTGGCAATTCCTAGCCGACCATGAGACCATGACTGTTGCTATGGAGGAAATGACGGGGATGTGTTAGGGCAGGTTCGCAGGCAAAGGACTCTCGTCAGAGTCGTTATCAGAGCCTCCCTGAGGCTGAGAGCTGAAGAAAGTGAGGGGGTGACCCATGTGAAGGTGTGGGGAGAGCATTCCAGGCAGAGGGGACAGCAAGAGCAAAGGCCCTGCAGTGGTTAAGGATCTCAGGATGTTTGAGGAGCAGTCAGGGTTCCAGGGGTGAGGGGAGATGAGGCTGGAGCCAGCAGAAGCCACATCACAGGGGCCTTGGGGAGGGGTTGGCTCTCATGCTGATTGCAAAGAAAAGCTACTAGAGGGCATTTGCAGGCTAAGGATATACTTCACGCACCCCAGCCCTCTAGTACACTCTATCTCCCCTCCTTGCTTTACTTTTTTCCACAAAATGCACTCCTTTTTGATATGCTGTCTAATTTCCTCAGTGATGATATTTACTGTCTCTTTTAACAGTGTGAGCTCTCTGAGGGCAGGGACTTTCTCTTAATTTCTGTGTCCCTATACCTTGAGTCAGTGTCTAGCACGTTGATAACACTTATCGTTTCCTGAATGAATGAGTGTGATTTGGGTTTTAGGAAGATCCCTTCAGCTGCCAGTTTATTGAGGAAGGCCCTTGGCTTTGAGCAGGCCCAAGATGATGCCCGGGGTCTGCCTTGGGGCTGATTGAACACTGTGTCATCCTGGGACTTTGGTCCCAACCGGGTTGTGACCTTTGGGAGGCACCTCACTGCAACTTTTTATTCCACAAATACTGCACAAATAGCTCAAGCTTAGCTCCTTTGGCCTGGCTCTCCAGGTGGACGGATAAGTTGTGGGTTTTCTTCTTCCCTTACGATCCCTAAGGCAAGGTCCCTAAGATACGGTTTGGTAGATACAGATTCCCTCTCAGAAGGGGCTTCTTGGACCCTTGACTCTGACTGTGGGTTCTGTCACTGGTGGTGAGGGCAGAGATGGGTTCCAATCCAGACTTAAGTGTTTATTCACTATGTGATCTCAGGTGAAATACTTCTTGTCAATAATCACAAACTAGAGGCCCACAGACTTGTCTGACAGTATGTCTTAAATATCGGACTTACTTGACAACATTTAAAGTTTTCTACACAAAAATCCAGATGCCCTCTCGTTTTAGAAATGTGAGAGATTCAGATCTGTGGGGCCCACATTCTCCTATGGCAGGGATGGGCTGGAGCTTGGTGGCATTTGTCAGAATGCCCCTTGCCCAATTCTTTTCATCCTCCCTGTTGCCTCCCTGAGTCCTGTAGGCGGTAGAGTAGGTAACCTTGATCCGAAGCAGATAGCATAGAAGTGTCCACTCTCAGTCACAGATGGGTCTGTCTTAGGAGGCAGTGTGGCCAGAGTGGAGGTTTTCATTGTGGCTGCATTTCAGAGTCACCTGATCCCAGGCTTCAGCCCCAGAGAAGGCTGAATCAGTTAGTCTGGAGTAAGACCTAAGGACTGCCAATTTTTAAACTTTTTATATTGAAATAATTTCAGACCTACAAGAATAGTACATAGAGCACCTGTACACCTTTCACCCATATTTCCCAAATGCCAACATTTTACCACATTTGCTTTATCATTCTCTGTCTATAGGAATTCCCTGGCAGTCCAGTGGTTAGGACTCCGTCCTTTCACTGCCAAGGGCCCAGCTTCGATCCCTGGTTGGGGAACTAAGATCTCGCAAGCTGCACTCTGCGGCCCCCCAAAAAAAAAAGTATCATTCTCTGATTCTCTGTCTATATACATAGTAATTTTTTTCTGAACCATCTGAAAGTAAGTTGCATACCTGATACCTCTGTACCTCTAAATACTTAAGTGTGAATTTACTGCAAAAAAAAAAAAAAGTATGACCTTTCAGAACCACAAATGATTGAGCAAAATCAGGAAATTAAAATTGGTACATCACTACCATCTGCTCCTCGTTCAGCCTTCACCATTTGTCCCAAGAATGTCCTTTACAGCAAAAAGGATTCTGTCCAGAATCACGCATTGCCTTCAGTTGTCTCTTCAGTCTCCTTCAATCTAAAGAGGTTTCCTCCATCTTTTCTTGACTTTCATGACCTTGATACCTTTGAGGATTGCAGGCCAGGTGTTTTGTAGAATGTCCCAGCGTTTGGGTTTGTGTGCTGTTTCCTCATAGATAGAGTTAGGTTCTGCAGGAACACCTCAGAAGGAATGCTGCGTTCTGCTCAGCGCATTCTGTCAGGAGCTGCGTGATGTCGTTCTCTCCTGTGGCTGGTGGTGATCACCTTGAGCCCTTGGTTAAGGTGGCGTCTGCCAAGCTTCTCCACTGGGAAGCCTCCCTTTTCCCCTTTGTGATTAGTGAGTATCTTGAGGGGAGCTTCTCTGAAACTAGGCAGATACTACCCTGTTCCTTACTTTAACTCACTAGTTTTAGCATGGCTGTGATATTTTTCAAAAGCTCCCTGGAGAATTCTCATGTGCCCTGTCTGGTTTGGTAACCTTGGCACGACTTCCTTGTGTTGAGGTCTCCTCATCTCAAAACTGGCTAGGAAGGGTGCGTGAGGAATCGGCGTAGCGGTGCCCATTTGGCAGAGGGCCAGGCTAGGGCAGCTGCAGACGACAGACCCGCCCTCTTCCCCACCCCCAACAGGCATGGCTTAAAACGCAAGGGCGTGCTCTTCCTGCACATACAAAACCAGGAAGTAGGCACTTAGGGGCTGGTGTCTCTGCCAGCATCAGGGACCCCACTCCTTCTGTCTTTCTGTTCACCATGCTTATTGGGAGGCTTAAGATCACCTCATGGCTCAAGGTGAAATTCTGGTTGTCATGTGGGAGCAAGTGGGGAGCAGGGCCAAGAGTTCCCTTTGAGAAGCTTTTCTGGAAGTCCCACACAACACTTCAGCTTACCTCTCATTGGCCAGACTGCGTCATGTAGCTGTGCCTGTGTGGCTGCAGGAGAGGTGAGGAGATGCACTCCAGCTGGGGCCGTTGCCATCCCCATGAAAACTGGGCTTCCCTTCGTGAGGAAAGAGAGGCGAGTGGATATTGGATAGGCAGCACACCTTGGCTGTTACCTTAAGGAGCAGTGGAAGCTGCAGAGGGTTGAGTTGATGATGATAAATGTTCTATGAGATTTTCAGTGAGTCAGAGCCCTCGACTTAGTTATCTGCACAGCAGTTTACTCATTCGAGGTGGACAATTACTAGACTGCTAAGGAACAGAGGTAAAAACAGGATTAAAAGAGAGAGAGGAGAGAAAAAACAACACAGTCTGGGAACAGTGAAACTTGCTGCCACAAAACATGCAAACTAGACTGGTCGTTCAGGGCTCTTGCAGGCTAGCTGGGAGTGTCGAAGAGAAATGTGTTGGTTGTTTACGGGTTTTCCAGGACACCTTCAGCGTTTAGCAGTGGAGCACAGGCTGCAGGCTGTCTCAGTGTGATGTCTGCCGGGGTCCGCCATCAGTACCACCTGCATAGTTAGGCCAGATCTGTACCATTTCCTGCATCTGAATTTCTCAGGGTTACAGGGTAGATGGGGTCTTAGGGAGCCCACCCTGTCAGAGGGAGAGGGAAGGAGGGTTTCCATACAGCATCCACCCCATCAGGGTTTGGGGTTTTGGGGAGGAAGGGGCCTTTGCTTTAACAAAACCCCATTTCCCTGTGCCACTGCCCCCGCTTCTTCCAGCAGCAGGGAACGCACTGGGTGCTGTGCTGGGCAAGCACGCAGCCCTGGCTCTCGGGGAGCCGCAGGCGCTCACCTGTCCCAGCCTCTTGGGAGTGAGGAGTGGGCCAAGTGCTGTGAGCACAGCCAGGCTGGGGTCTGGCTGCCCATCCTCAGGGGAATCAGTGATCAACCCCTTTCCTTGCCCCCAGGAAGTCTCTGAGTGCCCTGGCCTTCTCCCCTGATGGAAAGTACATAGTGACGGGAGAGGTGAGTCGTGATCATGACTGAGTGGGTGGGGAGGGGCCTTGGGGCCATTCCTTCTGCTCCCAGGAGGCCTGAGGAATCCCTGGAATAGCTCCTTCCTGGGCTAGAAAAGCCCCGTGACAGATGGGGGAGGTGGCTTTCGGGTGCACCCTGGGGCAATGCCAACTTCAGCCCTGAAAGCCCCTCAAGCCCCACCTGGGTGCAGAACCCGGCAGCAGTAAATGGCCCCAATCTTCCCCAGAACGGGCACAGGCCCGCTGTGCGCATCTGGGACGTGGAAGAGAAGAGTCAGGTGGCGGAGATGCTGGGCCACAAGTACGGTGTGGCCTGTGTGGCCTTCTCCCCCAATATGAAGCACATTGTGTCCATGGGCTACCAGCACGACATGGTACTCAACGTCTGGGACTGGAAGGTAAGAGCTGACTGGTGGGTGTGTGACAGGCAGCCAGCTGCCAGAACACCCTGAGTCTCGGGCATTGGGAGAACTAAATGAGGTAACTTGGTAAAGGGTTTAACCAGCAAATATTTGTTGAGCATCTACTACATGCCAATCCCGGTTCTAGGCACCTGTTGCAGGGCATGTGACAAGCTGTCAACCCAGGGAACATATAATTCTTTTTATATTGACCAGCTGTGACCTTGAGCAAGGGACCTAACCTCTCTGTGAGTCTGTTTCCTCATCTGTAAAATGGGTATAATAGTATCCGCTTTGTTGAGTTGTGAGAATTCAGTGAGTTGATATGCTCTGGAAGGCTGGACTTTGGAACAGCTTGGGGAGGACTTGGAGTCGGGAGAAGTGGGTATCAAGTCCTGCCTCTGTTCATGACCTGCTGTGTGACCTTGAGCATGTGACAGCCCCCTCTGAGCATGACAGGGTGGTGGGGAGAAGCACCTCCCTTGTCGGACTGATGAGGGGATTCCACGAGTTATCCTGTGAAGGGCTCAGCAGGGCCCAGAGTAAGAGCCCGATATCCGGCAGCGTGGGTCGTATTGTCCTTACCTTCCAGCTGTGGCTGTCCTCAACACCACGTGTGAGCTGCAGGGCTTGGACTCTTGAGGAGAGCTCTGGAACTTACTCTCACATGGGAACCTTTCCAGGCCTCAGTCTCCTCTGTGTTGGGAATGATAAGAGTGTCACACGTAGGTTTCCCCAAAAAGGAGGGCCCAAGGAAAACAGACTTGGAGCAGGGGAGGGTGGAGAGATGCAGGGCTGAGGGCAAAGGCTCAAAGAGGCTGATGAGGTGGGTGCTGGCGTGAACTTCTCTGCACTGATTCTTCCAGAAAGACATCGTGGTGGCCTCCAACAAGGTATCGTGCAGGGTCATCGCCCTCTCCTTCTCAGAGGACAGCAGCTATTTTGTCACTGTTGGGAACCGGCATGTGAGGTTCTGGTTCTTAGAAGTCTCCACTGAAGCAAAGGTGAGTTGCTGTCCCTGCCACCTCATCCGGGCCCAGGGGAGGAACTGTCAGGGGCAGTCGGGACTCCTGGTTCTACCTGAGATTCGGGGACAGTGGTCTCAGAGGCTGTCTAGCCTCTCAGGGGTCTGCCTTCTGCTTCTGGGCCTGCTCTCCGGGTGCTGACTGACTGGTAGGCCCTGCCGGGTAACCTCCCCTGCTGGACCCCGGGGCCAGACTTCATCCCTGGCCTGCCGCCTCCAGCCGCTCTGCCTGGAAGTGTGTGTTCTCTTTGTTCTTCCCTTCTCCATTCGGAGGAGTTTCTGAGAGTTCTCCTGTTCAGCTGTGTCATATCCACTGGTCATGAGAGGCCCGCTGTGACCTTGCTGGGGGCTAGGCCCTGTGGACAGTGTCTCACTGTGCCCTGCTCTGCCTCCAGGTGACGGGCACAGTGCCCCTCGTGGGGCGCTCAGGCATCCTGGGTGAGCTGCACAACAACGTCTTCTGTGGTGTGGCTTGTGGCCGGGGCCAGATGACAGGCAGTACCTTCTGTGTGTCCTACTCGGGCCTCCTCTGCCAGTTCAACGAGAAGAGGGTGCTGGAGAAGTGGATCAACCTAAAGGTACCCCAGCCTCCCTCTCTGCTGTCAGTGGGGGAAACACTCCCCATGACATGTGTCTCCAGGGACACTCAGCAGTGCCCCTGTGTGATAGTTGGTCACACCAGCTCTGGGTCTGACTTCTTGTTCTGCTTGTACAACTCTGGGAGAGTGACTTTCCCTCTCTGAGTCTCAGTTTTCTTATCTGTAAAATGGAACTACTTCTGCCTACCTCACAGAGTTGACAGGGGAGTCATGCGAGATAATATATGTAGGGCACTTAGCACAGTGCCTGGTTCCCCTGTAATGGGGGTCAGGGTTACAATTGTCTTCCCATCACCATTTGACCCAGTTAACGTTTCTTTTCTTCACTGGGCACTCTTAGCTGGTGGGAGGACCGCTTTTTTTTTCTTTTTTAATCTAAGGTATCATTGACTTAATAATTTTTATATTACTTTTATAGTTAAAGACTATATAAAATACATAAAATTTTAAACTGAAAGGTGATATATCAATAAATTACAGAACCACTTTTCTTCAGGATCTGAGGGTTTGCATCCAAGCTGTCTTCCTGTCCTGGGATTGGATGCCTGTTTGGCTGTTAGCAGGAGCGTCACAGTTTTCCTCCTTGTCCTATTCCTGCTCTTATGACTCCCCTCTGGAGCTCAGCTTTAGGGTTAATGGCATGGCAAGAGGTGTGTGGAAGAATTCCAAGCTTTATCTGTCTTTCCTAGTTGGTTAAACGTCATTTATTTCTCTCATTTGAATCCTCTTGCTAGAACTCATGCAGCTTTTAAGCAAGTCAGAAGCTTTGGATAGATAGGTGTTTAGCCCCTGAGCAGGTGTCTTAAATGACCCATAAACTTAGTCCCTCTAGTTTTGGAAAAACTCCTCTAAGCTGTATCCAGAGGTCTGGCAGTTCCTGCCCCTTCTATCTGCATGCCCTGGCAGAAGAGACAGTCCTTCCTATATATAATAACTTTTTTCTATGCTGCTTTAAAGTATAATCTCTATGAAGGTTTTTTTTTTTTTAATTTATTCATTTATTTATTTATATATATATTTGGCTGTGTTGGGTCTTCGTTTCTGCACGAAGGCGCTCTCCAATTGCGGTGAGCGGGGGCCACTCTTCATCGCGATGCGCGGGCCTCTCACTGTCGCGGCCTCTCTTGTTGCGGAGCACAGGCTCCAGACGCGCAGGCTCAGTAGTTGTGGCTCACGGGCCCAGCTGCTCCACGGCATGTGGGATCCTCCCAGACCAGGGCTCGAACCCCTATCCCCTGCATTGGCAGGCAGATTCTCAACCACTGTGCCACCAGGGAAGCCCTATGAAGGTATTTTTAAGCAATAAGGAATAAAGCCTAAAATTTAATTTAAGCCTAAAGTTCAACACTGCTACTGCAAGTGACCTATCTGAATTCACAGTCGGCTGAGGAGATATTTTCCACACACAGCTGAATTCCTCTATAACAATGATAACTCTGTCCCAATTTGTGCCTCTGTCTGCCTGCTGCCCCCTTTCCTTCAATAGTGACTGAGCACTATATCCTGATTTCAAAAATCTTAACATTTGCAAAAATGGACTTCTTAGACCCTAAAACTGTAAGGCTTTTCTGGAGGCCCAAGGCTGTTCTGTCAGCCCCCGTATCCCTGAACTGGGCCACACAAAACACTAAGTCCACTTTGGTCCCCTTTGCCCCCACAGGTCTCGCTGTCTTCCTGCCTCTGTGTCAGCCAGGAGCTCATCTTCTGCGGCTGCACAGATGGGATAGTCCGCATATTCCAAGCCCACAGCCTGCAATACCTCGCCAACCTGCCCAAGCCGCACTACCTTGGAGTGGATGTGGCCCAGGGCCTGGAGCCCAGGTACTGCCTGGCACGGGGAGGGAGAGGGGCCTGCCTAGAGTCTGTCTGCTGGTATCCATCCATGCTTCCAGACCCATCTACCTACTGGCCAGCCTTGGGCTGGAAGCAGGATACAGGCTTTAAGGAGGCAGCAGGATCTCGTGAAGTCTGCAGTCTAGTGAGGGTGCTGGATGATAAATGAGTGCGTAAACAAGATCATTTCAGATAGTCGTAAATGCTTTGGTGAAATAAAGCAGGGACTCAAGAAGGAGAGTGTCTGGGGGTGGGGCTGTTGACTGGGTGGCCAGGGGAGGCCTCTCTGGTGAGAACAAGCCAGCTGTGTGGAGAGCTGGGTCCCGACAGCAAATGCAGAGGCCTTAAGGGGATAGCACACTGGGCTCGGTGTGTCACAGGAACGGCTGGGGGCTGTGTGGCTGGAGCCCAGTGTGCTGGGGGGAGGGTGGTAGGAGACAGGTGCGAGCATTGATGGAAGCTGCTGAGAGGAGCTTGGAGCCTATTCTGAGGTCACTGGGCAGCCACTAGGACCTCAGGCACTGGTGTTACTTGGTCAGGCCTTGAGTAGTAGCTCCTCTGGCTGCCACGTTGAGAGCGGGTGGAGGGGCTGAGCTGTGGCTTATCTTCCCCTTTGTTGTAAGTCTGTTTTGTGGGGGTGGGGGGCTACCTAACCAGAGGGTTCTGGGTGCCTGGGGCTGCCTCTTCGTAGATTGCTGGACACTACCTCCTGGGTGTGTCTTTTCTAAGAGAGCGCGTGGAGGGGCTTACTGGATGTCGCAAAGGAAAGAGAAGGTGGGTGAGCAACCCACAGACAGTAGTGTGTTGTAGTGGCCGGGGTGCCCAGCTCTGCCACCTTCTACCGTGTGCTGTGTGGCCTCGGGCAGGTCACTGTATCAACCAGTGCTTCAGTTTTCTCGTCTGTAAAATATAGTACCTACCTCTCATGGAGATTGTGGGAGTTCAGCACAACTAAAGCTCTCGGCTCGGCACACAGTAAGTGCTCAGTCAACTGTAGCCTTGGTAGGAAGGCCCCAAGCCAGGGCCCCCTTACACAGGGAATTTTGATCATGTGTTTGTGAGGCTGAGAGAGAGAAGGCCTGATCTTTGTGCCCATTATCCTATGCTCAGAGAGAGAGGATGGAGCTTGGGCTGAGTGAAAAGGGGAGAGAAATATGAACAGGAGTCGAAAATTCAAACGCTCTTAGGGGCCAGGCAGAAGCTTCCAGTTTACAGTCTCTGTATTAGAAGCAAAGCAAAGAAAGAAGATGGAGGAGTGAGAAGTGGAGTTGGAGTAGGAGAGATGGGTCACCACAAAGATCATAAGGGATGGCATTGCCAGGCAGGGGGCAGCTCAGGCATCATCAGAGGCAGCTGTTACTACTCACAGTGACATTGATGGTCATTGATGACTCACGTGGCCTTGTCAGCTTCCTTTTCTGCAGGAAGTCAGAAGCCATCTACCCGGATACAGTGGCGCTGATCTTCGACCCCATCCACCAGTGGCTGTCCTGTGTGTATAAGGACCACAGCATCTACATCTGGGATGTCAGAGACATCAACAAAGTAGGCAAGGTGTGGTCGGAGCTCTTCCACAGCTCCTACGTCTGGAACGTGGAGGTGAGCCCCTCTCTCCCTCCCCCTCCCCCTGCTCAGCCCCCAGCTGGTGCTCAGCTGAGGAAGCTTCTGCAGAGTTTGGGGAACCCGTTCAGCCATACCTGCAAAAGATACTAATGGACCCCTACTATGTGCCAGGTGCTGTTCTGGGTGCTGGGGACACAGCTGGGCAGGAAACTGACACAAGTCCTGATCTCCTGGAGCTCACATCCGGGTGGTAGAGTAAACCTGTAAACATATCAATATGGAACATGCCAAGTACAATACTTCTCTGAAGAAAAACAAAGCTGCCTAGGGGAAAAGGGGTTCAAGGGTGCTATTCTAGAAAGGAGAGTGGCCAGGGCAAGCCTCTCTGAAGATGTGACATTCGAGTGGGGGGACCTGCAGGAAGTCAGGGGTGAGGCACGCCACCATTGTGAGTGCGGCAAGGGCAAAGGTCCTACAGCAGCAGCGTGTGTACCTCAGGGAGCTTTCTGTCGAGGGCATTTACGTAATTCATGGCTTTTTTTTTTTTTAAATAAATTTATTTATTTATTTATTTATTTATTTATTTTTTGGCTGTGTTGGGTCTCCATGGCTGTGCATGGGCTTTCTCTAGTTGTGGCGAGCGGGGGCTACTCTTTGTTGCGGTGCGCAGGCTTCTCATTGTGGTGGCTTCTCTTGTTGCGGAGCACGGGCTCTAGGCGCATGGGCTTCAGTAGTTGTGGCGTGCGGGCTCAGTAGTTGTGGCACACGGGCTTAGTTGCTCCACGGCACGTGGGATCTTCCTGGACCAGGGCTCGAACCCGTGTCCCCTGCATTGGCAGGCGGATTCTTAACCACTGCGCCACCAGGGAAGCCCGCCCCCCCCACCCCCCGCCTGTTTCTTAATTGGGCTGTTTGTCTTTTTACTTTTGAGTTGTAAGAGTTCTTTATATATCCTGGATACTAGACCCTTAACAGGTATATAAGTTGCAAATATTTTCTTCCATTCTTTTTTTTTTTTTAGAAGTTTTATAGCTTTGTTTAATTTTATTTATTTATTTATTTATTTATTTATTTATTTATTTATTTATGGCTGTGTTGGGTCTTCATCACTGTGTGCCAGCTCTCTCCAGTTGCGTCAAGTGGGGGCCACTCTTCGCTGCAGCACACAGGCCTCTCATCGTGATGGCCTCCCCTGTTGTGGAGCACGAGCTCCAGGCGCACAGGCTTCAGCAGTTGTGGCTCACAGGCTCCAGACTGCAGGCTCAGCAGCTGGGGTGCACGGGCTCAGCCACTCCACAGCATGTGGGGTCCTCCCAGACCGGGGCTCAAACCCACGTCCCCTGCATTGGCAGGCGGATTCTCAATCACTGCGCCACCAGGGAAGCCCTTCTTCCATTCTTTATGTCTTTTCACTTTCTTGATGGTGTCCTTTGATGAACAAAGGTTTTTAATTTTGATGAAGTCCAATTTCTCTATTTTTTGATTTGTTGCTTGTGTCTTTGGTGTCATATCTAAAAAACCATTGCCAAATTCTAGTCATGAAGATTTACTCCTATGTTTTCTTCTAAGAGTTTTATTATTTTAGCTCTTCCACTTAGGTATTTGATCTCTTTCGAGTTAATTTTTGTATATGGTGAAGTAAGGGTCCAAATTCATTATTTTGCTTGTGAATGGATAATCCCAGCACCACTTGTTGAGCAGACTATTCTTTCCTCCTTAGGTGATCTTGGCACACTTGTTGAAAATCAACTGGCCATAGATGTATGGGTTTAATTTTGAATTCTCAATTTTATTCTACTGATATATTTCTGTCTTTATGCCAGTACCACATTGCTTTGATTACTATAGTTTTGTAGTGATTTGGTTTGACTATCTGGGGATCCTTTGCAATTCTATATGAATTTTAGGATCAGCTTTTCCATTTCTGCAAAAAAGACTGTTTATGTCCTTTGTAATCTTTATAATTTCCTTTCTTCTGCTAGCTTTGGTTTATTTTGCTCTTCTTTTTCTAGTTCCTTAAGGTAAGAAGTTAATTGATTTGAGATCTTTTTTTGTAGGCATGTACAACTGTAAATTTCCCTCTGAGCATTGCTTTTGCTGCATCCCATAAGCTTTGGTATACTGTGTTTTCATTTTCATTGGTCTCAAAGTATTTTCTAATTTCTCTTTTGATTTCTACTTTGACCCATTGGTTATGTAAAGGTCTGTTAATATCCACATATTTGTTAATTCTCCATATTTCCTGTTATTCATTTGTAATTTCGTTCCACTGTAGTTGGAGAAGATTGTATGATTAAAGTCTCTAAAGTTTATTGAGACTTATTTTGTGGCCTATATGTGGTCTATTCTGGAGAATGTTCCATGTTCATTTGAGAAAAATGTGTTTTGCTGTTATTGGGTGTTCTTTATCTCTCTAGATCTATATATATATATATTTTAAGCTGAAGCAGTCATTCATTTTATTTATTTATTTATTTATTATTTGGCAGTGTGGGGTCCTAGTTGCGGCACGTGGGATCTTTCGTTGAAGCACGTGGGCTCTTTGTTGTGGCACACGGGCTTCTCTCTTGTGGTGCACGGGCTCAGTAGTTGTGGAACGTGGGCTCTCTAGGTGTGGTGCGCGGGCCCAGTAGTTGCAATGCGTGGGCTCTCTAGTTGTGGTGCACCGGCTCTAGAGCACGCAGGCTTAGTTGCCCCATGGCATGTGGGATCTTAGTTCCCTGACCAGGGATCGAACCCACATCCCCTGCATTGGAAGGCGGATTCTTAACCCTTGGACCACCAGGGAAGTCCCCTAGATCTATCTTTTATTGAAAATGGAATATTGAAGTCCCCAACTATTATTGTAGAACTGTATATTTCCTCCTTCAGTTCTGTCAACTTTTTCTTCATATATTTTGGGTCTCTGTGTTAGTTGTATGTTTGTATTTGTTATATCTTCTTTATAATTGACCCTTTTTTGTCACTTGTAATAATTTTTTACTTAAAGTCTATTTTGTCTGGCATTACTATAGACATGCAAAGCTCCCTTTTGGTTACTATTTGTATGGAATATCTTTCCATACCTTCACTTTCAACCTGTATGTATTTTTGGATATAAAGTGAATCTCTTGTGGACAACATATAGTTGGATTTTTTTTTTTTTTTTTTTTTTTATTTATGGCTGTGTTGGGTCTTCGTTTTTGTGCGAGGGCTTTCTCTAGTTGTGGCAAGTGGGGGCCACTCTTCATCGCAGTGCGCAGGGCTCTCACTATCGCGGCCTCTCCCGTTGCGGAGCACAGGCTCCAGACGCGCAGGCTCAGCAATTGTGGCTCACGGGCTCAGTTGCTCCGCGGCATGTGGGATCCTCCCAGACCAGGGCTCGAACCTGTGTCCCCTGCATTGGCAGGCAGACTCTCAACCACTGCGCCACCAGGGAAGCCCTGGATTTTTTTTTTTAATGCATGCTGCCATTTATTTTCTTTTGATTGAAGAGTTTAATCCATTTACGTGTAAATCAATTGTTCATAAAGTAGGTCTTCCTCTTGCCATTTTGCTATTTGCTTTCTATATGATATCTTTAATGTTTCTTAATTCTTTTATCACTACCTTCTTTTGTGTTTAATTGATTTTTTGTAATGTTCCATTTTGATTTCCTTCTCATTTCCTCTTCTGTATATTTTAAAGTTATTTTTTTACTGGAAGTTACAAGTGACATCTTACATTAGTAACAAACTAGTTTGAAGTAATACCAGTTTAGCTTCAGTAGTATGCAAACACTCTGCTCCTTATATACCTCTGTCCCTCCCCCTGTATGTTGTAATTGTCACAAATTATGTCTTTATACACTGTATTCTCATTAACACTGATTTTAAATTATTGTCTTATGCCTTTGTCTTTTAAATCATATAGAAAAAAAGAGGAGTTACAAACCAAAAATACAATAATTCTGGCTTTTATATTTATTTATATAGTTACCTTTACCAGTGTTCATCATTTCTTCATGTGACTTCAGGTTCCTGTCTCATGTCTTTTCACTTAACCCTGAAGGACTCTCTTTAGCATTTCTTGTAGAGCAAGTCTACTGGCCACAAATTCCGTCAACTTTTGTTATATGTGAAGTCTCCCAATTTCCCCATTTTTTAATTTTTATTTTATTTATTTATTTATTTGGCCACACCATGCCACATGTGGGATCTTAGTTTCCCGATCAGGGATCAAACCCACACTCCCTGCATTGGAAATGCAGAGTCTTAACCACTGGACCACCAGGGAAGTCCCCAGTTTCTCCATTTTTGAAGGATGATTTTGCTTGATATAGAATTCTTGGTTGACAATTTTTTCTTTATAGTACTTTAAATGTGTAGTCTCACTGCCTTCTGGTTTCCATGATTTCTGATGAGAGATCAACTGTTAATTTTATTGAGGATCCTTTCTATGGGATAAATCACTTGCCTCATGTTGCTTTTAAGATTTTCTCTTTTGGGGCTTCCCTGGTGGCGCAGCGGTTGAGAATCTGCCTGCCAATGCAGGGGACACGGGTTCGAGCCCTGGTCTGGGAAGATCCCACATGCCGCGGAGCAACTAAGCCCGTGAGCCACAGCTACTGAGCCTGCGCGTCTGGAGCCTGTGCTCCGCAAGAAGAGAGGCCGCGACAGTGAGAGGCCCGTGCACCGCGATGAAGAGCGGACCCCGCTCACCGCAACTGGAGAAAGCCCTCGCACAGAAACGAAGACCCAACACAGCCAAAAATAAATAAATAAATAAATAAATTTATTTAAAAAAAAAAAAAAAAGATTTTCTCTTTTGGATTTGGCTTTCAATACTTTGTGGTATGTCTTGATGTGGATCTCTTTTAGTTTGTTTATCCTACTTGGAGTTTTTTAAGCTTCTTTAATGTGTTGATTCTTTTATCAAATTTGAAGTTTTTGGCTATAATTTTTTTTAATATTTTTTATGCCCTTTTCCTGTTCTCCTTTCTCTCTGGTACTCCTGTAATGTATACGTTGGTATTCTCCATGGTGTTCCATAAATCCCTTGGACTTTATTTATTTTTCTTTATACTTTTTTCTTTCTGATCCTTAGACTAGGTAATTTCAATTGACCTCTTTTCAGGTTTAATGATTCTTTTCTTTGCCTGTCAAATTTGCTGTTGAACCCTAGTGAATTATTTATTTATTTATTTTAAAGGGATACCATATATATAGGCATACCACATGTTTATTTATTTATTTATTTATGGCTGTGTTGGGTCTTCATTGCTGTGCACGGGCTTTCTCTAGTTGTGTCGACTGGGGGCTACTCTTCGTTGTGGTGCGCAGGCTTCTCATTGTGGTGGCTTCTCATTGCAGAGCACGGGCTCTAGGCATATGGGCTTCAGTAGCCGCAGCATTTGGGCTCAGTAGTCACGGCACATGGGCTCTAGAGCACACGGGCTTCAGTAGTTGCAGCATGTGGGTTCAGTAGTTGTGGCTCGTGGGCTCTAGAGCACAGGCTAAGTAGTTGTGGCGCATGGGCTTAGTTGCTCTGTGGCATGTGGGATCTTCCTGAACCAGGGATCGAACTGCATTGGCAGGCAGATTCTTAACCCCTGCGCCACCAGGGAAGTCCCTGAATTTTTTATTTTAGTTATTATACTTTTCAGCTCCATGTTTCTACTTGGTTCCTTTTTATAATTTCTGTCTCTTTATTGATATTCCCTGTTTGATGAGACATCATTCTCCTGGTTTCCTTTAGTTCTTTTGTCCATAATTTCTTTGATCTCTTTCAGTATATTTAAAACAGTTGATTTAAAGTCTTTGTCTAATGAGTCCAATCTGGGCTTCCTGTTAATTTCTTTTTTCCTGTGAATGGAACCCGTGTCCCCTGCATTGGCAGGCGGATTCTTAACCACTGCGCCACCAGGGAAGTCCACTTTCTTCTTTTCTTGCATGCCTGTCTCATAGTTTTTTGTTGAAAACTGGATATTTTGATTGTTATAATGTGGTAACTTTGGAAATCAAATTCTCCCCCTCCCCAAGGCTTGTTGTGGGTTGTAATTGTTTAGTGACTTTTCTAAACTATGTAAGGATTGTATTCTTTTTCATCTGTGGTCACTGAAGTCTCTATTCCATTATCTTAGTGGTCAGCTAGTGATTTGACAGCAGTTTCTTTGAATGTCAAAATTCAGCAGCTTCTTTCTTCATTAAACTCTCCCTTGGTTGTTGTAAGTTAGATTCCAGAGTTCTGAAAAAGTTGATTCTGAAAGTTTATGCCAGTTTAAGTTTGCTTTGGTGGAGGTATGGCTTCTTGGATTTCACTACTCTGCCATTTTCAGTGATGTCACTTGATCCTCATTTATTCTTCATTCTACAGTTAACTATATATTTAATCCTTATGTTGACGTCTCTCTAGTTATTTTTGTTGTCATGGCTTATTCTTGAGAAGATTTGTCAGGAACAGTTCGTGGGGACAATGTTTCCTGAGTTTTTGCATGTTGCTAACAGTTTTTGCCCTTTATACTTGAAAGTCACTTTTGCTGGATAGAAAATGCTTGGCTCACATTTTCTTTCCTTGTCTATCTTAAATATGTTAGCCCATTTTCTTATGGTTATTGAAATGTCTGATGTCTTTCTTTCCCTTTTAAGTGACTTGCTGCTTTTGTCTAGAAGCCCAAAGAATTTTTTCTTTTTAAGCCTAGTTATTTTACTCAAGAGTGTGTCTTGCTATTGTTTTTGTTTTTGTTTTTGTTTTTTAAACGTTTCTTTAATTAATTAATTTATTTTTTATATTTTATTTTTGGCTGTGTTGGGTCTTCGTTTCTGTGCGAGGGCTCTCTCCAGTTGCGGCGAGCGGGGGCCACTCTTCACCGCGGTGCGCGGGCCTCTCACTATCGCGGCCTCTCTCATTGCGGAGCACAGGCTCCAGACGCGCAGGCTCAGTAGTTGTGGCTCACGGGCTTAGTTGCTCCGCGGCATGTGGGATCCTCCCAGACCAGGGCTCGAACCCGTGTCCCCTGCACTGGCGGGCGGACTCTCAACCACTGCGCCACCAGGGAAGCCCCGGTATTGGTTTTTATAGTAGATTTTTTTTTTTCTTTTTTTTTTGTGGCTGCGCCATTTGGCTTCTGGTATGCTTTTTTTCTTTTCCTTTTATCTTTTTTTAATTGAAATATAGTTGATTTACAGTTTTGTGCACTTTTCCTTTTATTTTAAAGAGTAACTTTGTTTGGGGCTTGCTTGGCATGGGTCCCTTTTTTGTTGTTCATTTTTAAGTGATACTGGTTTTTCTGAATTTTTAGAAGTTGGTGTGGTTCAGGGCAGCTAACTTGCCAAGAAAGAACTCCATTTTCTAATGCTTTTTATGTTTCAAAATATGGCAGCTTGCTTTCTGATATTTCCTTGTTATGTTCCTATTTATATGTTATGTCCTTACTTTTATCTGTACTTCTTCCTTACTTTGTCTCTCTTGTCCCTATCCTGATCAATTTTGTTTCCATTCCCAGCAGTTTCTCCTCAGTATAGGCCTTTGTCCTGAAAGGAGCCCTGGCAGGTTAGTTTTGAGAGCTCACCAGGCCTTGATTTCTCCAGCCCCTTCAGGCCTTGCTGCCGAGCCCTGCACTCAACCACTATTGGAGTGGATAACCCCCCACCCGCACCCTGCCAAGTTCAACTACTGTTCAGTTTGGCCAGTTGTGCTTTCCAGTGAATACCTGCTGGCTACTTTGAGGTTAGAATACCTCATTGCTCCTCTCTGCTTTCTCCCATATACATGTTGAGAACATGTAGGTCTTACGACTGGAGGTAATTTGTTCCTACCTGCTTGTATTTGGGGAGTTATGAGAATATCTTGTTCACCTACTTTTGTTATAAATATTTTCCATGGGGTTTTGCTTTTGCTTTCAGGTTTCTCTTTTTCACGTGGGAATTTTGGATTAAAAACCTATGATGCTGCTGTCATCATCATCTCAGAGTCCAGGCTTCCATATTTTGAAATTTCTTTATATGTTATCTCTTTGTCTCTCTGACTTGCTTTCTGAATAACGTCTTTAGTTCTATCTTTCAATTCAGTTAATTTTCTTTTCAACTATGTCAAATCTTTGGTTTTTAATGTTTTATTTTTCATTTCTAGAAGTAGTTCTATTTTGTTCCTTTTCAGCTCTGCTTGGTTGTTCTTTATAGTTTCTGGTTGGCTACTCATACTTTTAATCTTGTCAAAGTTCTTTTATTTCTTTAAACATAGTTATTTTATAGTCTGTTAGATAATTCCAGTATTTGAAGCTAGACTCTGTTGTTTCTGCTGCTTCTTGCTCATGGTACCTTGTTTCCTTTTGTGCTTAGTGATTTGCGCTACCCATTTTCCTTAGAAATTTATTTGTGGGGATGTTTTATGGACTGGACTGAAGATGGAGCATGGGTAATATATGGTAGCATTTTGTGTCTTTTTTTTCTTGCAAGGCATTACACTAAGGCTGTTTATCTGCAACTTACTTTTTTTTTACCATGCAATAGTATATCATAGTGCTGTCATTGAAGTGGTTGTAATGAATCGCCCTTTGCCTTGTTCTCTGGGGACTGTAGGTGTATCCTGAGTTTGAAGATCAGAGAGCTTGTCTGCCATCAGGATCTTTTCTGACTTGTTCCTCAGACAATACCATCCGCTTCTGGAACATGGACAGCAGCCCTGACTCTCACTGGCAGAAGAACATCTTCAGTAATGTGAGGGGCTTCATTGTGAGCCATCTTTTAGGAGGAACAAAGGCCTACTTGAAGCTAGGATAGGAGGGTAGGAGGGAGTTTTATGGAACCTCAGTGTTAAGCTTCACTAGGGACAGGAACCAGGAACCAAGGCTGGTCACTCTCTGTCTCCTATCTCATTTCTCTCTCTCTCCCTCTCTTTCTTTCTAGGTGACATGGTCTTTCCTCTCTGCTTTTTTTTTTTTTTTTTTTTTAATTTCATTTTCAGCCGTGTCGGGTCTTGGTTGTGGTCCTCTCTGCTTTTCTTTACCACTCAGCTCCTGCTCTCTAGGTGTGTGTGGACACAGCCACTCCAGGCAACCTGACATACTCAACAAAGAAGAAATTGCTCCCCAAGTCTTGAGTTAGAACTCCCTTGGAGAGCACCCGATGGGCCAAACCAGGCAGGGGCGTCTCCCATCTAGCTAGCTGCCACGCAGTGAAGCCTGAGGTGGAGGTGCTGGCAGGATCCCAAAGAGAGCCATGATGAGAGGCTGGGGAGAAACACTTTACTGAAGAAATGGTTGGTGTTGCTAGGTCAGTGAGGGAGCTTCTCTGAGGAGCTGAGGCCTGAATCATGCATTCACTGATTCTACAGATAGTTATTAAGGTCAGTGCTAGGTGCTGTGCTGCATGCTGGGGACACATCAGTGACTAAGACAGACCCTTCTCCTGCCCCCGGGACACCTACAGTCTAGTAGGGGGAGGCAGCCAGCCAATAACTGCACAAATTATGATATAATCACAAGCATAATAAGCACCATGTAAGAAAGTTATAAGGTATGAGTAAGATATATCTAAAATCAGTCATCTGATTTTATCTGTGGCATTAGGGGCAGCCTCCTGGAGGAGGAGATAACTGAACTGAGATATGGAGGATTGGGAGGAGTAAAGAGGGGAGGGGAGAGTGTTCTACACCAAGGGACAAAGGGCCTTATGGCTGAAAAGAGCTTGATGAGTTGGAAAACCCAAAAGAGGTTAGTGTGGCTGGAACAAAAAAGGCTCTTAATGCAGGGTGTGTATAGCAAATGTTCCTTTACGACTCCCCTCACCAGCGCCCCACGTCCCCCTGCCATACTGCCATCTTCTCTTCTGCATCTGTGATAACCATGTTGTATTTGGTTGCACACAATAGAAAAACCCAAAATGAGGTAAAAGTTTGATTTTCTGACTTGTAAAAATAGTCTAGAGGTAACTAGTCCAGGCTGTTTTGGCAGCTGTAGGAAACCCTTAGAGGCCCAAGAGCCGTCCAGCTCTCCACTCTGCCCATTTTGAAGGAGTGGCCCTTGTCATCATGGTCCAGGATGGCTGCTGGTGCTCCAGTCATCCCATCCACGTTCCAGGCAGCAGGACAGTGGGAAAGAAGCAGAAGAGTTTTCACTTGCTTTACACCTCATTGACCAGAATTTATTGACACAGCTTCATCTAGATGTAAGGGAGTCTGGGAAACATAGTTATTATTCTGAGTGATGAAGCTCCCAGGTCAGAATTGGAGTTCTGTTACTAATGAAGAATGGGAGACTGACTATCAGGAGAAAAAATTGCAGAGGTGCTCCAGAGCTTCTCATAGCACTGACCTAAGTCCTTTCCCGCTTGCAGACCCTGCTGAAGGTTGTGTATGTGGAGAATGACATCCAGCACCTGCAGAACATGTCACACTTCCCAGACCGGGGGAGTGAGAATGGGATGCCTGTGGACATGAAAGCTGGGGTACGAGTCATGCAGGTCAGTCCTGATGGCCAACACTTGGCTTCAGGCGACCGAAGTGGAAATCTGAGGCAAGTGGGCCCTGGCGTTGTCTAGTGTACATCTCCCAGCTTAGGCTCAGGTACTAAGGGCAGTGGGGAGGAGCCCTGGCCTTGGCACCTCCAGCTGCCTGTTGGGAATGAGGGACTGTGAGTAGCAATCTGGTAGCCAGCCACCCCTGGGAACATAAGCTGAGAAGGGGCTTCCAGAAGGGCTAGCTCAGGGTAGATCAGGGTAGCTACCGGGGCCTCAGCAGCTGGGCCATGTGAGCTCTGCCTGCAGGGTGGACAGGCAAACTTGCATGACTCTCGGGCATGGTGACACCTTCTCAGCCACATGGTACCACTGCTGAACCGTCAGAGAAGATGCCAGCTGGAGCTTGGCATTTCTGGTGGCCCTGGGAGAGGGACCAGAGGATGGGACATCTGAGGGCTCGGGCTGTTTACCACCCTGCAGAGGTTTTTCAAGATGTGACAGGCCCAGTAGGTGCTGAGAGAATATGAGCCCTGTCCCAGGGATCAGGTTTAAGGTGGCGAATGACAGCTGTGACCACCTGGGTGGTGGCGCTGTTGCGGAATGGGAGGGACCGGGCACTGGAGAGCACGTGCCCCATAAAGGGGCAGCCACCACGCAGCACCGGTAGTATAGGCTCCAAGTTGTCGTATCTTCCCATTGTCCAAGAAGAGCCTAAAGTGCGGATTTTTTCTGTGAAATTCCATGGTTTTTAAATGTTGGCAACTGTTCTGTTGTCAATCACTGCATGAGGCAAACTGAACGTGTCAGGGGGCTGCTTCCGTTGACAGCACTCTGCTGTGAATGGTGAAAACAGTACGGAGAGGTAACATGGGCATAGCGATCTTCCCCCAGGCTGGCTGCTGGCCTGAGTACCATGGGTGTTGACTGATTTAATCCTCTCACCAACCCTCTGGTGTAGGTGCTGTTATTCGCTCCACTTTCAGATGGGTTCACTGAGGGAAGAGAGGCCAAGTGGCTAGGCTAAGGTCACATGGGTAGAGAGTGGAGGAGCTGGAATGACTCTTATTTCAGTCCTGGATGACCTGTTGTCTGATTTCATTTGGCAAGAATGTGAGGAAAGTCTGGATCTGAGACTCTTTAAGAATGAGAGGGAGTTCCCTGGGGGTCCAGTGGTTAGGACTCCACGCTTTCACTGCTGAGGGCCTGGGTTCAATTCCTGGTCAGGGAACTAAGATCCTGCAAGCCACACTGTGCAACCAGAAAAAAGAAAAAAGGAAAAAAAGAATGAGAGATTGGAATCAAATGTTCCCACTCATAGGTCCTATCCTTGAGTATGACCTCTGACCCCTGCCCCAGCCCCAGGGATCACCTCTGATATATCCCTACCCTAACCTTTGTTCCCCCAGAAGACCATCCTAGGTGTTACCCATGGAACCACAAGGGGCGGGGTGCCCGCTGAGGTGCTCGCAGGCTTGGCAGGTTTTTAGATGAGGAACAGGTTGGGCACCTGTAGACTACTTGGCCAGGGCAGGGTGTTCTCCACGTCACCTACGTGGCTGCTCTGACCTTTTCTAGTAGTGGCAGAGCACCTGAGCTGAGGGGTGGGGGCGCCAGGCAGGGTACAGCAGGTAGTGTGTATCTCCCAGGATCCACGAGCTGCACTTCATGGACGAGCTGGTCAAGGTGGAGGCCCATGATGCTGAGGTGCTGTGCCTGGAGTACTCCAAGCCTGAGACAGGTGAGCCCATGGCACGGGAGCAGCCTGCCTGGCAGAGCCACAGGGAGGAGTCGTTGGTGTCTGGTGGGACCGTGAATGACAGGGCAAGACTCGACTTGTTTACCCTGGTCCCCAGTGCCCCGAACAGAGCTCAGGCTAAAGAGGTGAAGGTTGAATGAGTGAATATATGAATGAGCTCCTCCTCTGCTGGAGAAGATAAAGATGGAGCAATAGTCAAACATATTCTTTTGAAAAAGTTTGATGCTTACAGAAAAATTGCAAGAATATTATAATGAATACCTGTAGCCTCTTCACCCAGGCTCCCCAAGTTTTTTCTTTTAAATCCTGTCTGACCTGTGACAATTATCTGCTTCCCCTCTTTCCATTTCTATTTGCACACCTGTGTATATATACACTTGTAATAAAATAATAGCATGTGTATTATTATTAAAGCATGTATATTATTATTATTATTTGCTGAACTACTTGAGAGTAAGTTGCAGGCATGCTGCGCTTTCACCCTTAAATGCTTCTGTGAGCATTTCCTAGGAATGGGGACATCTATTTACATGACCACAGTGCACTTATCAAATGTGCATCTTATCAAATCTGTCATCTATCTTGGGTTCTTATTCACATTTTGCCAGTTGTCCCAATGTTGTCCTTTATAGCACCTTTGTTTTTCCAGTCCAGGTTCACATTTCAGTTGTTGTGGCTCTTTTGTCACCTTTGTTTTGGAATAGTTCCACAGCCTTATTTAATTTGTCTTTATGACTTTGGCTTTCTGCAGAATATAGATCAGTCATTTTACAGAATTTCCTTCAATTTGGGTTTGTTGTTCTCCTCATGATTTGATTCCAATGATGCATTTTTGGCAGGAATATAATGTAGGTGGAGTTATGTCCTGATAATGTTAATGTTCTTTCCCTTGCTCTTCCTTCCCCCACACCCTCTGCCCCACCAAATTTTCTTTAAATTTCTTTTCATTCAGTACACCTCTCCCGAGCTTCCCTCCACCTCAGGTCATGTGTTAGGCCTCAGACATAGCAGGTGCCCAGGCTAGGCACTGTCTGAGGGGGCCAGCACGAAGGTCCAGCGGCTGAAGGAAGGGTGGCAGCATGTGGTCAGTAGGGCCTATATGAGGCTCATGTAGCCTGAGCTCAGAGAGTGAGGGGGCAGTGCTCTGGGGAGGCTGAGAAGTTGGCAGGGCCTCACATGGCTGCCAAGTAGCTGGACTTGGTAGGGAGGAGTGCTGGGCTCTGCTGGAATGTCTGGTGTGGGCACAAGTGGAGGAGTGTCCGCATGTACATCAAGAGTCATCCTGCAGGAACTGGTGGCAAGGGATGTTAAATGCCAGGGTTTGGGGCTCTGGGGAAAGACTGCCCAGAGTGGGGGAGTGGCCCCTTTCTGGGTTTGTGGCAAGTTGACTGCAGTTAAGAAACCGAAGATTCCTTCTTCAAGGCCAGGAAAGCTCAGTCACATTGCTCTCTGGGAGGCCAAGCCATCAAGCAGCCTCCCAGAAACCCAGTGGCACCCTTTCCATCCGCAGGGTTGACCTTGCTGGCCTCAGCCAGTCGGGACCGACTGATCCACGTGCTGAACGTGGAGAAGAACTACAACCTGGAGCAGACCCTGGACGACCACTCCTCCTCCATCACCGCCATCAAGTTTGCTGGTGAGCCCTTCCCTTCTGCGTCCTGCGCCTCATTAGATGGGCTCCTTTGACTGCACGTAACAGCAAAAGCCCCCTTTAGCTTAGAGAAAAAAGGGAGAGGCAAGCTCTGGATTCAGGCGCAGCTGGATCCAAAGATTGAATTTTTATTTATTTATTAAAAAAAAATTTTTTAGACTAATTTTTTTTTTTAATAACCTCTATTTTAAATGTATTTATTTATTTTTGGCTGTGTTGGGTCTTCATTTCTGTGCGAGGGCTTTCTCCAGTTGCGGCAAGTGGGGGCCACTCTTCATCGCGGTGCGCGGGCCTCTCACTATCGTGGCCTCTCTTGTTGTGGAGCACAGGATCCAGACGCGCAGGCTCAGTAGTTGTGGCTCACGGGCCTAGTTGCTCCGCGGCATGTGGGATCCTCCCAGACCAGGACTCGAACCCGTGTCCCCTGCATTGGCAGGCAGATTCTCAACCACTGCGCCACCAGGGAAGCCCCTAATTTTTTTTTTTAATGCTTTTGGAGTATCGTTTATTTTGGCCGTTCCACGTGGCATGCAGGATCTTAGTTCCCAGAGCAGGGATTGAACCCATTCCCCCTGCAGTGGAAGCACAGAGTCGTAACCACTGGACCACTAGGGAAGTCCCCAAAGGTTGACTTTTTTGAAGTTACCTGGACTCTCTCCCTCTGTCAGCTGTGCCTTTCTCTCGTGGGCAGGATCTCAGTGGTCACTGTGCCGCTGGAAAGAGATTTCCCCTCTTCCTGTCAATTTTGGCAGAAATTGGGAACTGACTTTCCTTGTGCTGGCTTGAGGCACCTGCCCTTTCCAGAACAGTTATTGGTGCCAGAGCTTTGGAGTATCCTCTTGGGCTGGGTGTGACTCGTGTGCCCCCAGCCCCCACCTGCCTCCACCCCTGATCCAGGAGGACTGACATTAGGTGAGTGCTGGTCCACAGAAAGAAATCAGAATGCCAGTCCAAGGTGGGATGGGTTCTGGTGACCTTGGCGGAAAAATAGGTGACAGTGACAATTGCTGGAGGCTAATTCTGTGCTGGGTGATGTGATCCTTGCACTGCCCCAGCAGTTACTGTACTTTACAGCCAGAGTCACACAGCCAGTAGGTGCAGGCCTGGTATTTTGCATAACGCTGTCCTTTACAGCCCTCGCTCAACCAGGCAACTGAAGGGATCCCTCCAAGACTGGAAAGATCCAGTATGGAGATCCCTGGCCCTAAGGGACTCCAAGAGGAGGGGAAGTAGGCCCTGTGGGGTTTAACTGATCAGAACCCAAGAACATGTTCAAAACTATATTCAAGAAGAATCCATTCATGGAGGGAATACGTCCACGTACTCCAGGTTCTTGACTACGAAGAGTTTTGTACATATAATCTTGTGGCTGAGAATGTATTAATGTCCTTGGTCTTTCCCACTGTCTGCCCTGTCTCTGTCTAACTCAGGTGGTCGGGAGCTGGGCAAAAACAGGTTAACACGTTTGCTATGTCTTGATGAGGACCTGACAAAAGCTGATCAGCTCAAACTTCTCAGACACCTGTAAAAAACTGTTCAGACCATCCCATTCCACAGGGTAGAGGTAGTTAGAATAGATCGGTAAATCTAGCAGTTTGGCTAGCAGTGACCTCACCTTTAATGAATGGTCTAGATCCAGGAGAGGTGATAACTGGCCAAGGGGGTGGCCCAGGAGTCGGTCCTTTAGGTCACCTTCTGAAGGCATGGGCCTCTGTTAAAGCCCCAGCCGGTCTGAGAGGATGCACATCCTAAAACCAGTCCTGTGAGCCCTGCTCTGGCTGGGCTGGCTCAACTGGGCGTTATGCTCAAAACATTGATAGTTCGTATAAACTGGGCACCAGCCAGTCGGAAACTGTCTGAAGCTATCCAGCTAAAGGATGAATCAGTCTTTTAATTCTTTTCTATGAAACATATATCCAAAAAAGTGAACAGAAAAATCTGTGAATAGTTTACAGAATAATACAATGAATATCCACATCAAGGTTCATAGTCAGTAGGTCTGAACTAGACACACCCATTGTTTATAGCCAGCAACTGTTCTGATTGGTCCTGGTCCTAATATTGCTAAATACTTGGACTCAGCACCCCAGGTTAAGAAGCAAAACATTACCAGTAGTAACTTGCAGGCCGTCTCTGGATTCCTCCCCAACACAGGACTTGTTCCCTTCTATAAACCAGTGACTTCTGCTCGAGTAACATCTTAACTTGTATGTCGGGCCTGGGTGCTCTCAAATGTCCTGTCATGAAGGAGCAGTGTCTGTTGTACCAAGGTTGTACATGTTTTATATTCGTTCTGTCTTTTCATCCTCACCACAACTCTGCAAGGTATTTGTGCTGTGATTATTCTTATTCTATAAAGAAAGAAGAATAAAAGTAAGAACATCGATCGTGCTTACCAGGTAGCAGCCACTGTCCCAAGGGCTTCATACCACTCCACGGGGCGGTGGCTGATACAGGCTCATTGAACAGACAGGAAGCTGAGGCTCGGAGAGGAAGCCTGACTTCAGAGCACAGTGTTTAACCAGAGAATGCCTGGGATCAGCCCTGGCCCCATCTTGACTCTCTGCACCCTGGGACAAGGACGGTGTGACTCTGAGCCCCTGGGTTCACATTTGTACAAGTGGCTGGTGACAGTCAGGAAGGGGAGGCACACGTGGCACAGGACCTGGCCCGAAGTCTGTGGATATTCCTTGTTTTTTTTGGCTGCACCGCATGGCTTGCAGGATCTTAGTTCCCCGACCAGGGATCGAGCCTGTACCCCCTGCAGTGGAAGCGAAGAGTCCCAACCACTGGGCTGCCAGGGAAGCCCCTGTGTGGATATTCTGATCATTCTTGAGGGCGTGAGCCTCCCAGCGGTCTGCCTGTCTCCTCTTGCTCCCTGCTTCACTCCCGCCTCCATTGTGAGGCCAGAGTCACCTTTCCAAATCCCAAATTAAACATGGTGCCCCTGCTGTGTCCCTGGCTTCTGTTACCCTGTCTGCTCTTGCTCTGCAGATTCCTGCCTTGCCCACTGCACCATCTGTGCCCCCCTCACACAGAGCTCACAGTTTACAGAGTCCTACTGGCACCCAGCACTCACCTCACCTCCTCCGGGAAGCCCTCTCTGACCCGCAACAGAATGCCCTGATAGTAGAGTTCCCTTCTTAGGATCCCCAGCCCCAGTTGGGCCCAGCAGTGGCCCAGCCCTGCCTAAGGCACTGCTTCCTCCTCCAGGCCACAGGGACATCCAGATGATCAGCTGTGGGGCCGACAAGAGCATCTACTTCCGCAGTGCCCAGCGGGTAGAGTGGGGCAGCCTCCTTGGGGGCTGGGTAGGGGGCTTGTCAGGGGTGTCCTCTGAAGGCCCTGCCTGCCCTGCCAGGCCTCAGATGGACTACACTTTGTCCGTACCCACCACGTGGCAGAGAAGACCACCTTGTATGACATGGACATTGACATTACCCAAAAGTATGTGGCTGTGGCCTGCCAGGACCGCAACGTAAGGTGAGGAACTGCCCTGGACTCTTAGTCAGCCAGACTAAGTGGGGCCTGGTTGGGTCTGTCTTCTCATGAGCGCTCTGCTTTCCTCCCCCTGCTCACCTGGTCCCTGAGAAGCTGGGTGGAGTGGTGGGACCCAGTGGGTGTTTCTTAGGAGCTGGGTTCACCCAGGCCTAGTCTCCAGGTCAAACAGAGGGTTCTCCTAGATCTCAGGAGCCTGTGTGAGGCAACTAAGAGCTGCTGATGTGGCTCATAAACTCACTCATCCTCGTTCCCTGAGCTCCTGTCTGGGAGGGACAGTGGGGGAGTCACAGGCCCTGCCTTCGTGGAGCTCACAGTGCAGTGGAGGAGAAGACAGACTGACCAGACAGTGACAGCACAGAGTGGTCAGGGCTGGGATGAGGGGAGCCCAGGGGCTTTGGGGGGGCCCTGGGAGGACATCCGACCCTACCTGGGGTCGCTGGAAGGGACATCTGAGCTTAAACTGGGAAGGATGTGGAGGAATAAGCATGTGAAAGAGGCTCTCCATCTCCTTCATTTGCTCATTCAAATTGGGTGCCAGGCACTCAGCTTGCTGTGTGGCAGGGAGATGGATATTAACTCAGTGGACACCCCAAGACGTAACCTCTGTGACCTCAGCCTGAGACAGGGTCTCATTCCCTGATACGGGGTCTAAGTCCAGGCATCGGATGGGGGACAGGAGGTACTGGGGGCTTCCAGGGGAGAGGAGGGCAGCAGGTAAGGTTGGAACAAGGGAGCAAGAGAGGGCAGTGGGCAGGGCCATGTTAGCCACTTCTGCTCTCACCTTCCCAGAGTCTACAACACCATGAACGGGAAGCAGAAGAAGTGCTACAAGGGCTCCCAGGGTGACGAAGGGTCCCTGCTGAAGGTGAGGAGCTGGGGCCCCGGGTGAAAACTGTCCACAGACACCCACACACAAGGCCCCCCTGTCTGTCTCCTGCCCTGTTGGGCCTCCTGACACCTGGGTCCTCCTTGGCACCTGATCAGAGGGATCAAAGGATCCCCTGCTGGCCAGCATCTACTCAGGCCTGGCTGACCAAGGATGCTTGGGACCCAGGGCTGGCCCTGACTGCTCTTACCGTTATTTACTGAATCCTTCCCCAAGTGGGGACATTTAAGTGGTTTCCATTGTGAGTGGCAATAGAGTGTGGTGGGAGGAATCAGAGAGGCCTCTCCAGGCTTGCCCCCGCCTGTGTTATCCAGGATGAGGTGGGGACCTTCTCAAGAGGCTCTGGACTAGGGGAGTTATGAGTTCAGGCTCCAGGGTCAGACCCTCTTACAGCTCTGCCTCGGGTTGACTGTGACCTTGGGCAAATGTCATCTCCTCTCCAACCTGTTTCATCATGTGTAAAATGCAAATAAAAATTGCCTCTATCACAGGGTTCTGTGGGGGAAATAAGTTCACACATGTACAGCTCTTAGCACAGGGCCTGGCTGCCATTAGTACCATTGTTGTGGTTGTTGATTTCTTCACCTGTGAAATGGGAGCAGGAGCTTCTACCTACCACGGTGTGTGTCGTGAGGGTTACCTGAGTCCATGTGCCAAGCGCCCAGCACGAGGCGTTCCTCAGTCAGTGGGGTTGTGTGTTGAGACCCAGGCCTATTCCAGAAGGAGGCAGCCCAAGTGTCACGTGGGTGTTCTTCTCGGCAGGTCCACGTGGACCCCTCAGGCACCTTCCTGGCCACAAGCTGCTCTGACAAAAGCATCTCGGTGATTGATTTTTACTCCGGCGAGTGCATTGCCAAGATGTTTGGCCATTCAGGTGGGTGTGCTTCCCTGCTTGGGACACCTCCCCAACCCAGCCTTCTGGCTCAGAAGGCCAGCACGGTTTCTCTGCTCTGCTTGCAGAAATCGTCACCGGCATGAAGTTCACCTACGATTGTCGTCACTTGATCACAGTATCTGGAGACAGGTGGGAAAGGCCTGGAGGCTGCCCCGGCTGGGCCTCCCTCTGGGAGTGGGTGGGACCTATCCTGCGGGGAGAGCAAGGGCTCAGACACTGGAACCCCATGCCCACAGCCTGCCTGTGCAGAGAGCTCTCTGAGTGTGCCAGCTTACTCTCCTCGGATAGTGTGTGCCCAGCCCTGAGTTCAAATCCTAGCTCTGCCACTTAATATCCCCTCTCTGACTCTGTAAAAGAGAGATGACCCCATCTACCTTGAAAATCGTATGGTGAGAGTCAAATGAGATGACATAAGTTTCTTAGCGCATGGTTGGTATCCAAGGAAGTCCCTTTTGGCGCTCTCTTCAATTTATCAATACTACACTCCTTCCTCACAGCCCCCTTCCTTGGGTCTCAAAGTCTTCAGAGCAGCCTTGGTTTGCTGGGATGCCCTGGACCCCTCCCAGGGTGTAGACCTGACTTGGTCCGAAGCCCTGTGCTAAGCTGACGAGGGCTGTTTTCCGGGCCAGGAAATAAGGTCTTGGCAGTGATGAACCAGGTGGCTCTGGGGTCAGATGGCTTCCATATTCACTGTTCCTCCCTCTTCTACATCCCTCCTTGGCCTCTGCAGCTGCGTGTTCATCTGGCACTTGGGCCCGGAGATCACCAACTGCATGAAGCAGCACTTGCTGGAGATGGACCGCTGTGAGCAGCAGCAGCAGGACACGAAGGACAGGAACTGGAGCAGCCGCTCCAGGTGCTGGCGACCCCCTGTCCAGCCCCTGTCCGTCCACCAGAGGGCCGTCTTCCTGCCCTGGGCCCCGGGAGGAGAGAGGCTGGGGAAACAACCACGGCCCAGACAGCCCTAGGCCCTGCCCTTTGTGCCCTCGGGGCCTAGAAGGGAGATGTACTTTGAATAGGAAGTTACAATAATGCATATGAGAAGGGTTTTGAAGTGTAAAAGCAAAAGTGCTTGGAGAGCCCATGGGCACTCTGGTGGGGAAGCCCCAGGGGGCTGTGCGGACCAGAGGAGGCCCCAACCCAGCCCACCCAGCCCATGGTGGGGAGGGAGGAGATCAGAGAAGGGTCCAGTGGAGCAGAGATGTCTTCTTAATCTTTTTTTTTTTAAGGTATTCTTTTTGTTTGTTTTTAATTTTTGGCTGCGTTGGGTCTTCATTGCTGCACACGCGCTTTTTCTAGTTGCGGTGAGCTGGGGCTACTCTTCGTTGCAGTGCGCCGGCTTCTCACTGCGGTGGCTTCTCGTTGCACAGCATGGGCTCTAGGTGTGCGGGCTTCGGTCGTTGTGGCACACGGGCTCAGTAGTTGTGGTGCACGGGCTTAGTTGCTCTGTGGTATGTGGGATCTTCCCGGACCAGGGCTTGAACCCGTGTCCCCTGCATTGGCAGGCAGATTCTTAACCACTGTGCCACCAGGGAAGTCCCATCTTCTTAATCTTTTAATGGAAGTTATTCCTTCACTTATATCTTTGAGTTTCCTAAACATATTTCTTAAGTCTTTATATTGCAAGACCAGTTTTATTTGGAGCGAATTCCTGTTCTGGTTTTTGATTTGGGATTTTGGTTTGGAAGTTTCAGTTGGAGTGGGAGGTTTTGAATTTTCTTCTCTCCCGCCTCCGGAGCTATCCCTATCTCTCTCTGTGTCTTGAGGCTTTGCATTGCTTCCCCACGGGGACCAGGCCTGGCATGGGCCATATTTTGCAGTGATCTTGAGGTAATGCAGATCTAGGCACCAAGAGAGTGGGCAGCTCTTTGGCTTGTGGAGCTAAAACCTCATTGCTAACCCCACTTCCCAGAACAGAAGCCAGCAGCTTAGGACTCATGCCCTACTATCATCTGCTTTGCTTTTTGTTCCATTGCTGTGGCCCTTGAAGAGTTTGTCTTATTTCTTGAGCCCAGCCTTTGTTACATCTCATTTATTGTGGCAATATGTTTCTAGCAGAGGGGGTGTGGCAGGTGAGACCTTCCAGCACCGTCTTGACCAGAAGCCAAGAGTATGTTCACATGGACCCCAGCACAGGGCCCAGCCCTAGGCAGGTCCCCTCTACCACCCCATTTACCTATGTTTCTCTCCTTGCCGTCCTTTTTCCTGGCTTCAGGCAGGAGACATATGCATCCATGCCCAACGAGATTTGCTCCCTAAGCCCTGGAGAGCAGACGGAGGATGAGCTGGAGGAAGAATGTGAACCTGAAGAGTTGCTAAAGACACCATCAAAAGAGAGTTTGGATCCAGGTTGGGAAAGGGGCCCTATTTTGACCTCTCAGTGTAGGGATCATTGCTGGGTTTTGGCCACCTACTCTGTTTTCACAGCCTGGCACATGTTGAAGCTCAATAATCACATCAGTCAGGACTTTTTCAGGGTAATAGCACCTAGACTCTCACTGGCTTAATTTAGAAAGAGAATTTATTGGTTCTTGTAAATGGAAATTTGAGAGTATTGGTTCAGGCATGGCTGGATCCAGGTAGTCAGGTGATGTTAAAGAAATAGATGTTTCTCCATCTCCTGGCTCTGCTTTTCTCCATGTTGACTTTGCTCTCAGGCAGAGTCTCCCTGTACAAGGGGCAAAGTATCCCCAGCAGCTCAAGGTTATAACACTCTAGAAAAGAGAGCACTTCTTTCCCAGTAGCTCAAAGTACTGTGTTCATGACTCATGTTCCTGCTGTGAGTCACCTGCCCATTTCTGAGTCACTGGGATTGGCCAGGCCTGAGTTATGTGGTCATCCCTGAGGGTAGGAGGCTTTAGTCAGCTCCACTTGAACCACCTGACCAAAGGCGAGGGGTGGGTGTAAGGGGGTGTCCCAGGGGAAAAACAGGGTGATATTAACCAGAATACAGACCAGATTCTCTTGTTCAGGCAGAAGGGAGAGTAGTAGCTCAGCGACTTTATGAGAGGCCAGGCCCTCTATAAATTTCTGCCCCTCCGCATATCGCCTTGGCTTAGGCCCTCATGTTACAAGATGGCTGCTTAAGTTCCAGGCATCAGAGACATTTTTTTTTCACATCTTTATTGGAGTATAATTGCTTTACAGTGTTGTGTTAGTTTGCTGTACAACAAAGTGAATCAGCTATATGTATACATATATCCCCATATCCCCTCCCTCTTGAGCCTCCCTCCCACCCTCCCTATCCCACCCTTCTAGGTCATCACAAAGCCTCGAGCTGATCTCCCTGTGCTATGCAGCAGCTTCCCACTAGCCATCCATTTTACATTTGGTAGTGTATATATGTCAGTGCTAGTCTCTCACTTTGTCCCAGCTTCCCCTTCCCCCACTGTGTCCTCAGAGACATGGTTGAAAGAGGACATTCCCTCCTGGAATCTCCTGTAGAGAGGAAACTCTCTCCCAGAAGCCCCTGCAGGCTTCTCACAGGTCCCATTGGCCATGATTGCTCCAGCTGTGAGAGAGGCTGGGAACAGTGACCAGCACTGGGTGCTCTTAGCGAGGGTAGTGGGCTGCCAAGAAGGAGGAAACAGGCAGGGGCCAACTGGATGGCTGACCGGTAGGCAACAGCAGTGGGAGGATTCAGCCTTGGGAAGCAATCAAATAGAGAGTAAGCTCATTCTCTTTGTCACCACCCTCACATCCAATCCAGCGTCCTCTCCCAGGTGGCCACTTCAATGAGTTTGGTGTGAATCCTTATAGGCCTTTTCCTGATCATTAATATACATGTGTGCATATCCATAGGAAACATCTGTGTCAGCAAATTGTATTATACTGCAGATATCATTCTGTATCTTTTTCTTCTCAAAACTATCTTACTGACCTGTAGGTTGGTGAATACAAAACAGAGGCCTCCCTCTTTTAACCAGCAGCATAACCAGTGATTTTGCTCTGGGTGGGCATTTGTGTGTTTTCTAACTTTACACTGTTGTGAATGACGCTGTGCTGACCACTCCTCGGCCTCAGGCCGAGGACTGGCATTGCTAGATCCTGGGGTTAATACACTTTTTTTTTTTTTTAAGATTTGTTTTATTTTTTTTGGCTGTGCCACGTGGCATATGGGATTTTTATTCCCCAGCCAGGGATTGAACCCGTGCCTCCTGCATTGGGAGCACAGAGTCTTAACCACTGGACTGCCAGGGAAGTCGGATATACTTTTTATTTTAAAAGAGAACACCGAGGGCCCTCCAAATCCAGTTACTGCCCCACCCAGCAGTCAGTGTTAAGCCCTCCGTTTCCCCACACTTTTGCCAACTTTTGATAGTTTGAAGCATTTTAATTTTGGTCAGTCTTATGGGTAAAACATTATATCCCATTGTTTAAATTTGCACTTCCCTGACAGTTAGAGAGGTTGACCATCTTTGGATGTCTGTCATTTCCTGTGTTGTCTCTGGAGAACTGCTGTTTATGTTGCCTGTTGTCTCTTGGGTTGCTTATTCTCTTTTCATGGATTCCATGTGTCTCTCCAGATCCTCGGTGCCTGCTGACCAACGGCAAGCTGCCACTCTGGGCAAAGCGGCTGGTGAGTCTGCCCGGAGAGTGGGACGCCTAGGAGCTGACAAAGAAGGGGTGCCCTCCTCCATGTTCCTCATTCTTCTGGGAACACTTTTCCCCTCCACGTCTCCTTTCCCTGGAGAACCCCTGTCATCCTTCCACTCTCCGCTTAGACAGTCCTTCTTTCATGCAACACATATTTACTGAGTGCCTACCCTGTGCTAGGCCTTGCTGTGGCCCTTAGATACAGCAACCAGCAGGGCAGATGAAGTCTCTGCCTTCACAGGCTCATTCTCTAGTTTGGGAGGTGGACAATAGCCACATCAAACAGGTAAATTATATAGTATTTGGGGAACTGATAATCAGCGCTATGGAGGACAAAAAAGTTGAGAAGGAAAATACAAAGTGTTGGGGGTGGTGACAATTTTAGGGTAAAAAGAAAAGGCTTCACTGGGAGGCCTTCACGTATTTGAGCAGAATTAAAGCAAGTGAGAAATACAGATCCTGGGAAAGAATGTTCCAGGCAGAGAGACCAGTCTGCAAGGGTGAGGGCCGTGAGGCAGGATCATGCTTATTAGCATGTTCCAGGAAGTTCAGGGAGGCCCGATGCCTGGGTCGAGGGTGAATGAGGGCAGAATGGCGGAGAAGGGCTCGGAGAAGCAGTGGGGGCCAGGTGGTGAGGAACCGTGTGGGCTTGCTGCGTCCCCTCGACACCCCTTATTGTCCTTCTCCACTTATTTCTTCCCCTGTAGCGCTGAGTGAGATGGACAGGAGGGAGAGCTCTGAGCCAAGGAGGGTCGTGCTCTAACTCAGGTGTTAACAGGTCCCTGTGGCTGCCTGTGCAAAACAGACCCTGAGGGGCAAGCAGGGGGACCAGGGAGGAGACTGCTGTGATAATCCTGGCAGGAGAGGTTGGAGGCTGGACCTGGGGGGAGAAGTGGTTGGATTCTGGATGGATTTTGAAGGTGGAGCCAAACAACTGGATGTGAGAGAAAGAGAGGGACCAAGATGAAGGTAGGATTGAATGAGTGATCATTAATTGAGGGAGGGGCAGGCCAGGAGCTGGTGGGTTAGAAGTTGGCAGCAGAATCCTAAACCCCAGGTTGAAGGGTTTATTTCAGGAACAATGTCAGACCTCAAATCAAAGCCTAAATGTCAGCTCTTCAGGGAAATCCTCCCTGTCATCAGCCCCTGCACTGCTGACCAGGTCAGGCATGTGGCTGTGCTCTCTCAGGCCCCCAAGCTTTCCCTTATCAGTGCATATTACAATTGGAGTTACATCCAACAAATATTCACAGAAGACTTACTCTGTACAGGTTCTATTGAGTCTTTTATATGTATTGTTTAATCCTCCTGGATGTACGGGCTTTTCATATCCCTTGTTATTTCACAGATAGGGAACTGAGGCCCAGAGAGGTTAAGTAACTTATCTGGGGTCAAGCTAGGAATTAGGGGAGGTGGGGTTGACCCTAGAAGGCTGGCTCCAGAGCCTACGTTCTCAAGCACCCACCCTCCACTGTCTCTCAAGCAAGTCTTGGTAGGAGGCAGTGGTGGGCAGGACCAGAGTTAGGGTTAGGGGACCGTGGAAGAGAAGTGGCCATATCTTGGATGTGTTTGGGTGGCAGAGTTGAAGAAATACAATGTGAAGTGTGAGGGACAGAATAAGAGGAATGAAGCAGAACTTCAAGGTTTGGGGCCTGAGCAGCTGCAAAGAATCACTGAGACAGGGAAGGCGTTAGGAGGAGTAGGTTTAGGGGGAAGGTCAGTTGTTGCCTTCAACATGTTTGCTTTGAAAGATCACTAAACATCCATGTGGAGACGTGGAGCAGTTGCATGTGCACTTCTGAAGTTTAAGAACAAGGTTCAGGCTGGAAACAAATATCTGGAAGTTGTTTCTGATTGATGTTTAAAGCCACGAGGCTGGATGCGGGTCCGTGCAGTGTCCCAGGCCCTCACTGGAGTCGGCGAGCACTTGGCTAGCTGCCTGACCGTCCCCTGTCACCCTCAGCTAGGAGATGATGATGTGGCAGACAGCTCGGCCTTCCACGCCAAGCGCAGCTACCAGCCACATGGCCGCTGGGCGGAGCGGGCTGACCAGGAGCCTCTCAAGACCATCCTGGATGCCCGGGACCTGGATTGCTACTTTACCCCCATGAAGCCCGAGAACCTAGAGGATTCTGTTCTAGATACAGTGGAGTCGCAGAGACTGGCGGGCCTCCTGAGCGAGGTATAGACTGCCTGCCCCAGCCCAGCCTACAGCCCCTGCCCCATGACTGCTGGCGCAGGACCTGGGGCCTCAGTGCTCTCGTTCTGAAAATAAAGCCGACTGTCCCACTCGAGGGGTGCGAGAGGGTTACATGAGATGGTAGAGGGCAGGAGGGTGAGCCTCGGACCTGGTGCACAGTGAAACTTCCCAGGGCAGACCGGAAAGCGGGGAGGTGGGGTCGCTTGGGGGTTAAGAGCTTGGGCCTGAGGGCAGGCCTATGCCTGAGTGGGGGGGCATTTGAGCAGGTGGAGCCCTGGCCCTACCCCTTCCCGACTCTGTAACTTGCAGCAAAGCTTGATTCTCTGGGCTTTGATTTTCAAAAATATGGTCATTTAAAAAAAAAAAAAGGGACTTCCCTGGTGGTCCAGTGGTTAAGACTCCGTGCTCCCAATGCAGGGGGCCTGGGTTCGATCCCTGGTCATGCCGCAGCCAAGAGCCTGCATGCCACAACTAAAGATCCTGCACACGGCAACTAAGACCCGGTGCAGCCAAATAAATAAATATTTTTTAAAAAGAAAGGTGACTAAGAAAAAAGATTTCAGAAAAGGTCATTTTTAAAAATGGTCATAAAAGAAAAAGTGAACAGGGGGCTTTTATAGTAATCCAGTTCTAGAAACAGGGTCTGGGCCCTAAAAGGTGCTGAAGCAACTTTAGCTCTTATTCTATTATTTTTCAAACAAAATTCTTTTTTATTCTATTATATAAGTTTGCTTATGTGGCATAATATAAATAGTTATGTGCATAAATCATAAATATATAGTTTGATGAATTGCTACCTGTGTACACACCGATGTATCCACCACCCAAGTCAAAATATAGAGCATTCTCTACCTCTTGGAAGGGGATCTTGGAGGACCCCCTTGTGTCTCTTCCAATCAGTACTCCCACTGAGGTAACCAGCATTCTTTTTTTTTTTTTTTTTTTTTTTAATTTTTGGCTGCATTGGGTCTTCGTTGCTGCACGCGGGCTTTCTCTAGATTCGGCGAGTGGGGGCTACTCATCGTTGCGGTGCACGGGCTTCTCGTTGCCGTGGATTCTCTTGTTGCGGAGCACGGGCTCTAGGCGCGCGGGCTTCAGTAGTTGTGGCACGCAGGCTCAGTAGTTGTGGCTCACGGGCTCTAAAGTGCAGGCTCAGTAGTTGTGGTGCCCAGCTTAGTTGCTCCGCGGCATGTGGGATCTTCCTGGACCAGGGCTCTAACCCGTGTCCCCTGCATTGGCAGGCGGATTCTTAACCACTGAGCCACCAAGGAAGCCCTGGTAACCAGCATTCTGACCTCTCTCACCATGGATTGGTTTGCCTGTTCTTGAATTTCATATGAATAGACTCTTAGAGGGTTGGAGCCATACCTATTCCTTATCTGTAAAGGGGCTGATGATAATGCAGGGGCAGCACAGAGTGAGCTCGTCATGGCCCCAGCCCAGGCCCTGGCTCACAGGGAGCATCCAACAGTGAGGGCTGCCATCACTACCGACATCTTTACCATTACCGTCGGTGTTGGCGGAACACCTAGCAGCTTGGGGAGCCCTGGTTGCCACGGCTGCCTCTGATGGCTGTGCTGTCTTCCCCCACAGTCAGAGAGTCCCCAGGACAATGGCTGCGGGCCTCCCTCCTTACCACCCCTACAGAGGGAGTCTTCTGAGGCCAGCGAGCTCATCATCTACCCTCTGGAGACAGAGGTGACAGTCACAGGGACAGACAGGTGGGTGTCCTTGGCACCAAGGGGAACCTTAGTGGGAGAGAGGAAACCTCAGCTGATAGGCACATCCTGGAAGAACTGCTCTCCGCTCTCCCAGTGGGCCTGTGGGAGGGAGGCGGGCGGGGGGTGAAGCCCGGATGGCGCAGGAGCCCAGCCCTGCAGCCTCTGCTGCAGCCTGTCTCCCTGGTTCCAGGAGGAGGTGCGGGGGCCCCTGGAGGCGGCAGGAGAGGTGAGGCTGTACTCCCAGCAGGAGCAGGTGCAGATGTCTAGGCGTTCCGGGTGGGGGCCACTTGTTTACTAACCAGTACGTTATCATTCCCTCTCCCCACCCCCACGGGCACTGCAGCAAGTACTGTGCGGAGGAGGTAGAGAGGGTGCCAGGAGACCAGCAAGGTGACTCCTACCTCAGGGCCCCCTCCATCGGCTCGAAGGACCAGAGCCCACCTGAGGGTGAGTGAGCACCAGGCAGTACACCCTGCAGTAGTCTGTTCATCTGGCCACGTCCCTTTCTGGGCACTGATGGTGACCTTGACCAAGTCTTCCTGAAGCCCAGAGTCTGTCACAGAGACAGACATGGTCCCTGCTATTGTCACTCTAGAATTCTGGAGCCCAACTTGCCACCAGTGGGAGCCCAGCTCTGCACCTTCCTCGAAGTGTAGCCTTGCTGGTCCATAAAAATAGGGGGTGGGTCTTATCATCACCCTTCTGCAGATGAGGAAACTGAAGCCTTGAGACCCAGGGCGCCTTACCTGACTCAGTCAGGGCCCACCTTTGGACTCCTGACCCCTCCCACCCTGTCTTCCAGACTCAGGGGAGTCAGAGGCCGACTTGGAGTGCAGCTTTACCACCATCCATTCCTCCCCTCCACAGCCAGACCCAGACCCTCAGTTTGATGTGACGCCCCCTACACCAGGTAAGTAGGGGCCAGATGTGGGGAAGAGCAGCGCGTGGGCCTGGCCAGGGGATGGTCATGATATATAACCACTGGCCCAACATCAACCCTGCATTTGGTGGCCACTGAGCACCAGTTTCCTCCCCTGGAAGACAGACGCATTAGCCCTTCCTTCTCCGCCTGGTGGCAACAGGGTGTGTGATGGGCAAGTCCAGCTTTCTCCATTGTTAAGTGGCCAGTGGCTTTTTCAGAGCGTCTGCCATGATTCATGGTGTTGATGGTTCTCTCCTGCCCACTCCCTCTCCCTGACCCCCTTCTCCTCTCCCCAGGATGCCCAGGTACCACAGAAGAGTTGTCCCAGCCCGAGGTGCCAAGCATATCCAACGGCTCCCTGCCCCAGACCCCTGAGCAAGAGAAGTTCCTCCGCCACCACTTCGAGACACTTACTGACGCCCACCCTGAGGGTAGGCCATGCCCCTCTCTGACCCCTGACTGGGCGGCATCCAGGACTGGGCTCAGTGTGGGCTCCTCTGGGGTAAGGCTTTCCCTGGCAGGGCTGGCGAGGGTGGTGGGAGGGCGTATGTTTTACTTAGGGGCCCAGCTGCATGGTTTCTTCTGCCTGCTCCATTTGCTCCCAAAGTGTGTGTTGTCTATTGATGAGGGTTTCTGAGGATCTGTCTGCTGGTCTGGGGGTCTGCCTGGGCCACGGCTGGCTGGTTGGAGGGCTTCTGAGGGTGCCTTCGGCATCTTGTCCTAGAGCTCTTCCACGGATCCCTGAGAGACCTGAAGGCCTCTGAGGCCGAGGACGACTTCTTCAATCCCCGGCTGAGCATCTCAGGCCAGTTCCTCTCCCGCCTCCAGAAGACATCCAGGTGGGAGCTGGTGAACTAGTGAACCCCCACCCCGCCTTCCAGCTCTCTGTCTCCCCGAGGAGTGGGGCTGTGTGCCCTCAGGCGCCCCTAGGGCAGCCACAACCACCTGTTTTCCCCCCTACAGGTTCACCCACACCTTCCCTTCCCGGCTGCCCCTGCACCTCGTGAAATCCCCGGAGGTCAAACTCACGGATCTCGGGGGGAGCCCGCCCAGAGCAGAGCCCCTGAGAGCAGGTACTGGCTACACCTGCCCAGGCAGGACCAACGTGAGTACTGGGACCGCTTCCCTCGAGACATAGGGCTGGGAGCCTGGTGGCCTCATCCTCACCTCAAGGCTGTGCTTGCAGGTCATCTCTGGGGGGAAGGCTGAGGAGCCCCTCGAGACCCTGGAAGCCTGGTCCCCACTGAGTGAGTGTCCCCACCCCCGGGTGAAAAGCCCTAGCCTTCTCAGCAAATGGCCCTGGGTGCCTAGCTGAGCCACTGTGGGGATGGACAGGATCCACTGACCCTGCAGCCACCCTGGCCGGGGCTCCCTGTCCATCAGCTCTGAGCGGGGGTGTGAGAGTAAGCTGCCCCTTCCTTTCCAGCCCCCTGCCTCACGGGCCTGGCGCCCTGCATTCTGCCCTCCTCTGTGCCGCCCACAGACAAGAAGCCTCCGACACCCGCAGCTCTACCCACTCCAGGCCTGGCTCAGGGTGTCCACACCCCCGCCGCCCGCTCCTGCGTGGAGGCCACTGCCAGTTCCTGTGCCAAGATACCACGCAGCATTTCCGTTGAGGACAGTGAGGGCCCTGTCCTGGCTGAGCCGGCCAGGCCTCTGTGCAGGTCCTCGTCCCTGGGGGAGCTGGCCTCCCTGGGCCAGGAGCTCCAGGTCATCACCACCACAGTGACACCCAGTTCTGACAGTGAGGGCCAAGAAGCTGCCCTGCCCTCCCGGGGCAACCATGAGGCCCGCGCCAGCCTGAAACTCACCCTGTCAAGCATCTGTGACAGGCCCGTGTTGCCCCCACCCCAACTGGAGCCTCCCAGCACGTGTGTCTGGTCCCAGGAGCCTGTGGCCACCCAGCCCAATGTCATGGTCACAACAGCCAGCTTCCTGGCCCCCAGCCCTGTGGATGGGAGCGCCCCAAGGCTCCACAACGCCACCTTTCTCCCAAGGTTCCTGGCCCCTGAGTCCCTCAATACCCCTGCCCGTCCCAACAGCCCCCCACTTCCAGAGGCCAGGCCTGGGGTCCCTGGCAGCATCACCTCCCTCCTGGAGCCCACCCCTGGTGAGTACCATCCTTGGGACAAGGGATTGTCCCCTAAGCTCATCCCATGTAACAGCTGGCTCAGCTCCGAAGGTGGGCACTTGACCTGGCCACAGGCGCTGTGCCACTCTTTCATTCATTGCCTTACATATTTAGTGAGTACCTCGTTTGTGTTGGGCTTTGTTCCGGGCCCTGGGGACGTGGGACCTGGTGGTAAACAAGACTACAGAGAATTGACACCTTAACTGGGGGAGACGCCCAGACTAAATCTATAAGGAAAGTGTTAAGTGTATCACAAAACGATGTGTGCTGAGACAAAGAAGAGAAAGAAAGGGTTTAGGGAGTGACAGGTGGGAGCAGTGGTTAGTTTTAAACAGGATGATGAGAAAAGGCTTCAGGGAGAAGGTGGCATTTGAGGAGACACCTGCCAGAGGGGTGGGAAGGTAGCCTTGGGGACTGAGGGAAGCGTCCCAGGCAGAGGGACAACAGTTGGGGTCGGCCCAGCAACACTGGCCTCTTTAGACCAGCTAAAAAGCAGAAGTGTCTTTCTCATTTCGTCCCCTCCACCCCCAGATGTGCTCAGTCCAGTCCAGGGCTGCCCTGGACACTGCGGGGAACCGAGGGGGCCAGCCAGGGTCCTGCCCCCACATCCCCTTGAGCTGAGCAATGTGGGGACCGTCGTGCACAGACTGCAGACTACCTTCCAAGAAGCCCTGGACCTTTACCACCTGGTGAGCCGAGCCCCAGGGTCAGGGGGAAGGACTGAGGGGCTCCCTGGCACTGCCTGGCCCAGGTGGCCCCTAACAGGATGGCGCCCCTTGCAGACGGTCTCCAGTGACGAGGTGAGCGCCGAGCAGCGGCAGGCACGGACTGAGCTGGCCTCCGCTTTCCTGTGGATCCACAGCCAGTTAGAGGCCAGCGGCTGGCTGGTTGGGACCGATGTGGCCCCAGCCCAGGCCCTGCCCAGCCCAGGCCCCCCCTCCCCACCTACACTGTGCCCCCTGGCCAGCCCAGATTTGCGTGCCCTGCTGGAACACTACTCAGAGCTGCTGGTGCAGGCCGTGCGGAGGAAGGCACGGGGGGACTGAGAGCCAGCACCCCCTCCACCGCAGCCCTGCTGCTTCTGAAGAAATATTTTACGCAAATAAACTGACAGCTTGGAGGAGTGGTTCCTGGTGCCTGTTCTGGCGCACCCACAAAGCCCCCTTCAGATGGATGCAGGGAGAGAGGGTAGAGAGCCCAGGGAACTCACAGATGCCCCAGTGCCAGGCCCTGTTCCAGGGCTCTGTCGTGGGGAACACAGGACCGTTGGGGAACTGCAGTAATGATGACCCCAGCACCTGGCTCCCACGTCACTTGTCCCCAGCCCACTGAGCTGCTGTGGAGTCACGTGTGGTCCTTGCCCAGTGGGGCCCAGCTGTACTCTAGGGAGGGGCCAGCCCTTCTTCCCTGCCCCCTACTGATGCGCAAGAACCCACTGGAGCCTCTGTGATCACCATGTCCCAGACCCGGGCCACCAGTTCACATACTGCCACAACACTGGCTTACAGCTCCTGGGCCAGGCCCATGCTGGATCCTGTGAGCTCCAGGCTTTTGTTCCCATTTGCAGCAGGGTAAAGTGAGGAAGGACAAATCCAGGGAGCATGCCCAGGCCACCCAGCAACTGGGACCAGTAATTCCTTTCCCAGCAAGACTGTGTCCAGCTTCAACATCCCGTGAGCTCCCAGCACTGGTACCAGCTTCCCTAGGCAGCAGGCATCTAGCCACGTGGCATGTCTGCTAAGAAGGACACTCTTGTGACCACAAAAGCCCTCACTGTCCCAAGTCTGTAAAAAGGAAGCCGGCAGGAGCAGGACCCTCCTAGAGCACAGTCGTACCATGCAGCCTGCTTGGCCTGAACCCCCACTTGCCTGTGAGTTCCTCCCTCCTCTGTTTGGTGATCACGGCCCACCAGAAACAGGCTCAGAGAGATCCAGTGCCTTGCCTCGGGTCCCATAGAGTTGAGAGTCAAATGAGGCTTGCCTAGTGGTAGAGCCAGACTTCAACGTGAGGACGTGGCTCTCTGTTGGCCCTGCAAACACTGAACCAATTATGCAGTTGTTGAAAAAAATCCTACCAGCCCCAAGGAATTGCTGGTCCCAGCTGCAGTCACTGCTCTACACGGTAGGGGTAGAGCGAGGAACAGGACAAGCAAAGCATCTGCCCTCGTGGCATTCACCTTCTAGAAAGTGAAACACGACAGAAATTAAAATAACTGTCTAACTGTAGGTAAACTGAGGGCATTCCCTGTGCTGGTTGCAGGCCTTTCTTAGGTGATGTTGGAGCTGAGGCTTGATAGAGGGCACAGGCCGTGTGGACACTCGGGCAAGTATCCAGGCAGACAAAGGCCAGTGCAAAGGCCCCATGGCAAGCTCAGATGTACATGAAAGGAATAGCAGTGAAGCCAGGAGGCTGGAATGGAGTGAGCTCAGGGTGAGGGTAGGAGAGGAGGTGGGAGGAAGAATGGGTCCCACTGGGCAGGGCCTTGTTGTTTCATGACATTTAAATCCAAGACACATTCACAATACAGTTTTTTTCCCCTAAATAAAATCCCTGATCTTGGTGTTTGGGAAGATGCCCAGTATTGTTTATTTCTCAAGGCTCCCTCTCCCTGCCCCGGCCCACTGACCACCCCTGCAGACTGGAGACCCACTTGCCCTGCCCCTGCCTGCCTCGGCCACAGGTGCCTAAGATCTCTGAGGCGATTGGTTTCCAGGCCCATGGACACCCAGGGGACCACCTTGAGCCTCGCTCCCTCATGGATTTTACCCCTCCTCCCACCCTGTATCATAGTTAAGTCTTCAACTCCAGGTAGCAAACACCTGGCTTAAGGGGCCCCAAGCTATAGAGACATTTGTTACTCTTGATTCTGTTCCTGCTCTATTTCACCCTCTGTGAGTCTGAGTTTCACTCTCCAGCTTAGGCCCTCACAGTGGCAACATGGCTGCCATAGCTCCCAGCAGTACACCTTCAACCACCCAGGAGCAAAGACACAAAGCAGGGCAGCCACCTGGATAGTGGGGAAAAAGTGCAAAGCCTTCTTAGATGCCTCCCCTTTCAGAGCAGTTGCAGGCAACAGGAATGGAGTTGGCTTTAATTTGCTTGGACCAGCCACCTCCCCTGTCTTGGGCCTGTTACTGTCGCAACAAAATTGGGTTCTCTCAGCACAAAAGGAAGGTGGGCTGGTAGAGAGGATCCAGTGTGTCTGCCAGTCTCCACCTCCTAATGCCAAGCTCTTCAGCCCTGGAAGGACCAGACTTTCTTCAGACAAACCGACTGGTTAAGAAACCACTGCTGATGAATGTGTGTGCATGCGACAGTGTTCCAGCAGGAAGAGGACAGCATGCTCACGTGGGATATTCGAAAGAGAGTTTAGCAGAGGGATCATTTGCAGAGAAGTGGACAGGGAACAGGGAAACCTCAGGGCCAGTGCATTACCCTAGACCGATAACAGAGGAGAGGTGTTACTCCCCACACAAGGCACAAGGGAGCAAAGTGGAACCCAGAAAAGCGAATCCTGGAGAGAGCTGCCCTGAGGGGAGTTGCATTCCTGGCAACCCCACAGGGAGGGAGTTGGGGGAACCCATCCCCCATCTTCTGCCGGGCTCCTCATTGTCTAAACCCCACTGGAAGCCAGAGGGCCCAGGAGCCCAAGTGATACTGACCACCCAGGTCAGCCTCCCAGGACACAGAGCAGGACAGAAAAGGGACTTGGGGGCAAGTAAAGATACCCAGCCCCAGGGTTTTTCCCTAATGTGTTTTCAGCAACAACTCAGAAACCAGTTGTTCCAAGAGACATGGTGTTGGGCATGGAGAACTGGGCACCTGAGACGAACAAAATGGCTCCCATAACCCGCTCACTGGCTTGTTCTTCAGCGCATCTGGCCCCAGTGCATCTGGGCCTACGTCAGTCAGGTCCTAGATACTGGGCTGCCGACCCAGGCCAGGCACACCAGTGACAGCTGCGTGAAGTCCAACAATTGGGAGATGGAGACACTTAAAATCCCACTTTACAGGGACATCCCTGGCAGGCCAGAGGTTGAGACTCTGCCCTTCCACTGCAGGGCGCACAGGTTCGATCCCTGGTCAGGGAACTAAGATCTCACAAGCCGTGCAGTGCAGCCAAAAAAAAAAAAAAAAAAAAAAAATCCCATTTTACATGGGGTGATTGAAACTCAGATGCTTGCCTAGCCACCCCACCCTTCAAGACTTTTGAGCAACTCGCATTTATGTCTGCTGCATGCCATGGCGATCCTCTCCCTGGGTGATCTACATGGATTTTCAACACAAACCATTGGTAGGAAGACTCATTAGTCCCATTTCCAGATGAAGAAACAGGCTCAGAATACAGCTACTATGGAGAACAGTATGGAGGTTCCTTAAAAAACTGAAAATAGAACTACCATACGACCCAGCAATCCCACTACTGGGCATATACCCTGAGAAAACCATAATTCAAAAAGAGTCATGTACCACAATGTTCATTGCAGCACTATTTACAATAGCCAGGACATGGAAGCAACCTAAGTGTCCATCAACAGATGAATGGATAAAGAAGATGCGGCACATATATACAATGGAATATTAGCCATAAAAAGAAACGAAATTGAGCTATTTGTAGTGAGGTGGATGGACCTAGAGTCTGTCATACATAGTGAAGTAAGTCAGAAAGAGAAAAAGAAATACAGTATGCTAACACATATATATGGAATCTAAGGGGGAAAAAAAAGTCATGAAGAACCTAGGGGCAAGACGGGAATAAAGACACAGACCTACTAGAGAATGGACTTGAGGATATGGGGAGGGGGAAGGGTAAGATGTGACAGGGTGAGAGAGTGGCATGGACATATATACACTACCAAATGTAAAATAGATAGCTAGTGGGAAGCAGCCGTATAGCACAGGGAGATCAGCTTGGTGCTTTGTGACCACCTAGAGGGGTGGGATAGGGAGGGTGGGAGGGAGGGAGACGCAAGAGGGAAGAGATATGGGAACATGTGTATATGTATAACTGATTCACTTTGTTATGAAGCAGAAATTAACACACCATTGTAAAGCAATTATATTCCAATAGAGATGTTAAAAAAAAAAAAGAAAGAAAGAAACAGGCTCAGCAAGACAAGATGTGACTTGCCCCAGGTCCTACAGAGATAAAGTGGCAAAGCTCTGGGCCAGCAGGCTTCCAGCCCTTCCTCTGTTGCTTCCGCAAATGAATTAGCAGGACTGACTCTCAGGAAATGTGAAGAAATGAATAAATATTGCTTCTTTCACCATCAAGCCTTTTATACACTGTTCCTCTGCCTGGAAAACCCTCCCTGTTTACCAGAAACCTCTTCTTCCTTCAAGGCTCACACCTAGGAAGTCATCCCTGAACCCTTAGACTGGATCAGGAGCCTCTTCTGGGTCCCCTGAGCCCCCTGGCTTTTCCCCACTGAAGCTTGGGCCACTCTGCCTGTGCTTCCGCCATCAGAGCCTTGGTCATGCTGGACTGTCACTGCTGTGTCTCCCCCACGGACATTTATGTCTTCATTTTCAGTGCTGAGCTAGGCCTGGCCTATAGTTGGAGCTCAGAAAATCATTGGGTGACTAAGTGAAAGTAACTGCATGGGGAATATTCAAAATCCTTAACCCCTGGCTAAGAAGCCAATGACCAATCTAGAACGGAGCCTAGCCAGAGTCCTGGGGTAAGGGTCCTGGGAGCCCCTGGCTGTGTCAGGTGACCCCTTATAGTTCCTGGACCGTAGGAGAGTGAGGGAGTTACTAGGAGCTGGACTAGTAACAAACCAGTATTGTGATACCCCGTACACTTGAACAGTGCTTCCGGCTGGACGTCAGCTCGGGGCATCTGCGGATCAGAGAGGTAGAGTTTCCTGCTTGAAGATGCACATGCTGGATCCTCACTTTGACCTTACCAATTGGACCCTGCTGTCTCTCCACCCTCTGGAGCAAGCAATCACAGTCAGCCCCTCCCCTGCTTCCTCGAACGGCTGCTGTGATTTGAATAACCAAGCAGGCTGTTGGAGGTCCGGTAGTGACTGATTTGCTTGACAAACAGACCCTCAGGTCCTTGGCCCTGCTGGTACTATGGAAAAACACTCAGCCCCACTGGGGTCTCTGTTTCCTCTCTCCACCCCCAAGAGCTGCTTAGGCTCCAGTCTTGCCCTTGCTTGACCTCCCTGGGGGCCCTAGTGCTTGTCTTCCCCTGGAGGCTGGAGAGTACCCTCAGGAACCGGGCAGAGGAGAAGGGGGAGGAATGGCAGGGCCCAAGGCAGAGGTAACTGGAGCCAGCTAAGTCTGCCCCCTGGGCCTGTCACAAAATTTGCATGGAGAGAATGAGACCTCTCCGTGGCTTCCCCCTCCCTTCCCACCTGGAATAGTCCTCCTGGGCCTGAGGTCTGACAGCAGGCGGAGGAAGCAGCCCTGTGTGTGGGGAGCTGTTCCCGGTGGTGATGCCCCGTGCCTTCCTGGTCAGGAGTCGGCGTCCACAGCCACCCGACTGGGGCCACCTGCCTGACCACCTCCGGGGAGATGCCTATGTCCCAGGTGGGCCCCTCACTGGGCCTAGAGGTGAGGGGCAGGGGAGACACAAAGCATCACCATCTGGCTTCTCTCCTCAGACTGCAGCAGCCTGGGAGGGCCACCGGCACACCAGTCTTCTGGCCTCGGGGACTCTTGGGCAGCGGTGAGTGTGCAGCTGGCCCACAAGACCCTGCTCAGTTTCACCCCTGCCCGCTCTCAGCCTCAAGAGAACCTGCCTGCCCCTTACCCCCTCATGCCACTCTGGCCTCAGGACCTTTCCACCCATTGTCCTCTCTGCTGGGAATGCCTTTTCTTTCTTAGTAGTGGGCTCATTGTTAGCCCCCATCCCAAGTACCCTTTCCCCAGCGTGGGCAGCCACAGGCCCTGCCCCCAGGGATTCTCTGCCCAGTGGGGCAGAAGAACAGGATTCAAGCCAGTAAGTGGATGGTGGTTTGCTTTATGTCAGAGAATCAGACAAGGCAACAGGAGCTGGATGGGGGATGGGGGAGGAGGTTTGGGGTCTCTCAGAAGGGATACTCAGCTGTGCGTGCAGTGGAAGAAGGAAAGCCCTAGGGAGGACTAAATGTGCTGGAGATTATTTCAGTTTTTATTGGGAGCCAGGACTGTTCTAGGCAATGTGTGTTTAGGAGTAAGACAAAAACTCACTCCTTCCTGAAGCTTATAATCTGGTGGGAGCTGCAGGTATAGATAATAAAATTAGGAAAAAAAGATATTATGTTGGAAGATGGCATGTACTATGGAGAAATAGAAAGCAAAGTAAGGGCGATGGGGGCAGGGTGGTCAGGGAAGGCCTTGGGGGGAGGGTGGCATGAGCACGCACAGACTGCAGTCTCCGGCCTTCCCAGACCTCCTTGGTTCCCAGTTCTAGGCACTCCATTTGGTCCAGTGGAGGGATGGGGTGGGGTCCTAACTCCCATGTCCCTCCCACAGCCCTCCCAGGGCACTCTGACTGCCACTCCTAGGGGCCCTGGGACGCTTGGCTGCCCGCTCTGCCCCAAGGCCTTCCCGTTGCAGCGCATGCTGACCCGGCACCTCAAGTGCCACAGCCCTGCCCGCCGCCATGTGTGCCACTGCTGTGGCAAGGGCTTTCACAACACCTTTGACCTCAAGCGCCACATGAGGACTCACACGGGTAAGCAGTGGCAGGGACTGGGAGGCGCTGCTGGGGGGAGATGGAACGAACTGGAGGGAGGTGCATGGGATGTGGAGTTTCTGTGCACTTGAGTTCCGTGCACAAGCGGGGCGTGTGTTACTGGGGCAGAGACTCAGCCCTCAGGAGGCTGGGAATACCATGCACCTCAGCTCCCAGCCAATGGGTGTCGGGGTGGTGCCAGGGTGGGGGCCTGCTGAGGGATACAAAGAGAAAACAAGTACTGGTTACAGGATTCAGGTCCCATATTGAAGGGTGCAAGGGAAAGCCTCCCTCCTTTTCCTCCAGGGGAAGGAACATCCTGGTGAGGAGGGTGGGGACACACAGCTCCCATGTTTGCACCGGGCGGAGGTAGCAGACGGTGGGAAGCAGGCCGAGGTCTGGCGAACTTGGAGTAGGAAAGGGGGAATGCTCACGGAGGGTGAGGTCAGGGGGTGCTGGTCTGGGGGCCATTGCCCTGCCTGTCCTCTCTCCCTCTGGCCCACCTGCGCAGGGATCCGGCCATTCCGCTGCGGAGCTTGTGGGAAAGCATTCACGCAGCGCTGCTCACTAGAATTGCATCTTGCCAACGTACACGGACAGCCGGCCAGCTACGCTTATCGTGAGCGCCGTGAGAAGTTACATGTGTGTGAGGACTGCGGCTTCACCAGCTCGAGGCCTGACGCCTACGTGCAGCACCGCGCCCTGCACTGCGCTGCTTCAGACTGGGAACCCCGTGTCCAACCCATGAGAGGGAAATAAACAGAGGAAAGGCACGCATAGAACACAGCATTTATTACACAAGAGGGAGAGTGGTTCACTCGGTCCAGCGGTGGCCGCAGTGTGGGGCCGTGCACACGTAATACAAGCGCATGGCATCCTGGCAGAAAGGATGCATGGTTAGGAAGGGTCTGGATCCACAGGGCAGGGTACAACACGAACCTCCATCCAGAGAAGCCTCACCCCAAAAGAACAGACTAGGGGGCTTTCCCCACTACTAAAGGTCCAGCTCGGGATGTCTAGAAGGGCACGATCTCCCCAATACTGGTATCCCCACCCCCGGGAAGGACCAGGCCCAGGTCACTCCGAAAGCCTTGCTCTCACCACTCACCTCGGCCCGGGCACTGTGTGACTGGAAGAACACCGCCTCCTTGTGGCCGCACCTGAGGGGACAGTCAGCCACTCAGAGCCTGCCATACCCTTCCCTCCTCACTTCTCCGTCTGGTGAGGATGAGCCACCTTCCCTCCCCAATACCAGCTGCGCCCTCACTTTTGGCAAGGGTGGTCTTCGGTCCGCGGCAACGTGGGGTCCTGGGACACGTCAGCGATGATCTGGGTCAGTTCGCTGAGGGAATAGAGGGTGAATAAGTATGCTTAGACCGGGCCTCCCAAGGCAACAACCCCGTCCCCGAGCTCGGGCCCTGCCACTCACTCCACTTCGTGCGTGATTTTGTTGACGTAGATGCAGCTGTTGTCGGCTTCCTGCTGGTAATCACAATTCCGGCACTGAGAGAGGGCGAGAGTGGCGGGAAGGGGGTCACAAAGAGATCCCCGATGGGACTGGGAGGGCATGGTCTTCCCCCGAGGGGATGACTAGGGGATGGAGTCTTGAGATTGGGATCATTGGGTGTAATCGAGAATCACCTCGCGGAGGAGCAAGGCGAGAAAGTCGGGTTCACTAGGGGGACAGTTGGGAGGCTAGACCAGGACGGGGAGGCACTGGGAGTAGGGCCGGGCCACGTTGGGAACCTGTGGGCCGGTCACGGAACACCGGGGCGCCCGGCTGGCTCGCGCTCACCGCGTACAGCAGAATGCGGTTCTCCTTGTCCTCCTTGGGGTAAAGCATGTTGTTACTGTGGGGAGGGGGAGGTCAGAGGTCAGTACTGGGGCCACTACTTGCTCCCCTTCCACAGTGCTGGCCGGGTCTCACCATTCTTGACAGAATCGAATACCCACGAAGCCCGGCTCGTAGGTCCCATCGGGTTCCATGGCGACTCACTGCCCGCCTAGCCTTCAGCGCTTGCTCCGCCGCGCGACAGGTCGCGGGAAGGGTCAGATCTCTTAGCTTCGCCAGAAGAGGGGAGGAGCTGTGCACATGTAATGGCTCCCAGCGGCTTTGTGCTCGCTGATGTGAGCTGAGGTTTGATTAATTACTTGCTTCAATCTTTTGATATCCTAGAATATGGCTTCCAACTTCTGGGCCTTTCTTCCCCAGTTTACAGAATAGTGTGGTACGAGAACCGGGAAAAATGATGCGTCACGTAACCCGCAAAGTGCTGAGTGTAAATGGAGAGGCCTCGGCCCTTTGCAGGTTGAAGCCCAGTGCACATGCGCGAGTTTACCCTTCGCGGACAGGGGTAGCTCTTGCCAGTCCTTCCTCTAGGCTTCAGCCTTCGCCCGCCAGGCCGTTTCCCGTGACGCTATTGGAAGAACTGTGCACCGTGGAAGACTTCTCAGGATTGGCTGGGCCTACCCAGGACTTCTTCCTGGCGGCGGCGAAGAGACGCAGCGATTGGCGGACCCCCCCCCCCCCCGGGCGGGAGGGCGTGGATTGGCCAGGTCCGGGAGCAGGGGGAGGGGCTGATATCCCAGAAGCGGCGGCGGCGGCTGCGGAGCTGGTGTGAGGAGGCCGAGTGGGTTGCGGGCCCCCGCAGGGCGCGGCGAGATGGAGGTGACGGGGTTGTCGGCGCCTACAGTGAACGTTTTCATCAGCAGCTCTCTCAACACCTTTCGCTCCCAGAAGCGGTACAGTCGCAGCCTCACCATAGCTGAGTTCAAGGTGTGGCCGTGGGGGCGGGGTCCGGAGGGGCGGGGCCAAGAAGAAATGGAGGGTCTTCCCCAGCGCAGGGAAGGGGCCAGAGATAAGACGAGGTTGCAGAGGTTCGGGACTGGACCTCAGCGGGGCGGGGCCACAGGGAACCTGAGGTTCCAGAGAATGGGTGCGGGGCCAGAGAAAATCAGAGGTTGCAGGGAGTGGGGGCAAGACCAGAGGAGGTGGGGCCAGGGATAACCAGGTGGGTCCTAAATGGTAGGTCTCTTGGAGGAGCGAGGAAGGGGTGATGGTTATTGATACAAAGGGCGGAGTCTCAGGGCAGAGAGTGGGGCCACTGACAGCCTTGCACCTCGTCCCCGCCTCCCCATCTTGTATCCTCACAGTGTAAACTACAGCTGGTTGTGGGCAGCCCTGCTTCTTGCATGGAATTGGAGCTGTATGGACCTGACGACAAGTTCTACAGCAAGCTGGATCAGGAGGATGCACTGCTGGGCTCTTACCCCGTAGATGACGGCTGTCGCATCCATGTGAGGCCTCCCTACCTGGGATCCCTTCCGTCCATTCATTTATTTATTCAATAGATGCTTGCTGTGCTTTGCGCTGTGTGATAACCAAAATAGGCCCTAACCGCATGGAGCTCCCAGTCCAGCAGGGAGAGAGACAGACCCATCACCAGACACTGGCAGCCAGATTGGTCTGGACTGGGCTGAGAAAAGCCTAGGGGACTGGAGGCATCCAGAAGAGGTGCCTGACCCCACCTCGGGGTATCATAAGGGACTTCCTGAAGTTAGGGATGCCTGAGTTGAGATCTGAAGGATGACCTAAGAGAAGAGGTGGGAGGGGCATGCCAGGCAGAGGGAACAGAGTGTGAGTTGGGTCAGGGTGAGCAAAGAGGCTCACATGTTGGGAGAAGCCAGAACACAGAGGACCTCTGCATGCATCAGCTCACATCATCCTCTCTGTCCTCAGTCTTCCCCGCCCCGCCAAAACTCTGCAGACATCCTAGCATCCCAGGTGAACTTTGCATGTGCTATTCTCTGTGCCTGAATGGTTCTTTTTTCTATGCCCACATGGCTCACTCCTTTCTTCCAGTCTTTACTTAAATGTCACCTTCCGGGTGTGAGGGCTTCATTGCCCTCAGTGTAAAATTTAAACCTCCTCCCTTTCCCACTTTCTTTGATTTTTGTCCTTCTCACTAATCACCTGTGGCATACTATGGATTTTTCTCCAATACCTGGAACAGTGCCTGGCACAGAGAGGATGCTCGGTGAAACATTGTTGAATGATGAGTTGAATGTATAAAATAATACTTGGAAAATGACGTAATTAGCCCTATTTTGCAGAAGAGAAAACTTAGTTTCAGTACGGAATTTACTTTCCTGAGGAGAAAAATAGCTAGAATTTTTACCTCAATCTGCATGGCTCCAGAAGTTAGTGTACCCAGAGAACTAGGTCTTTTTTGTTTCTTTCAGTTATTCATAACTGTTCATTGAGCATCCACATTATGCCAGGGATATAGCTGTGAATCAAGTCTGAGAAGGTCTGTGTTTTAGCTCTGTCCAGTGAGTGCAGTAGGCGTTAGCTAAATATTCACAGGAACAAATGTAAAGGGTTGGTGAGATGAGGGCCATGCAGGAGGAGATCACAGAGCTGGGAGATCCTATACTGGGGAGCCTGACGCATCAATGAGATCCAGGAGGACTTCCTGGAGGAGGTGCTGCTGAACAGAGACCTGAAGTTAACTGAAGAAGGGGAAGGCGTGCTCCAGGAGGAGGGCACAGCATGTGCAAACACTCTGAGGTGGGAGGGAGCAGAGTGGGGTACAGGGGCTGAAGAGTGACCTGTCCTGTTTTGGTGGGAAGTGGAAGCCAGGGGAGGACTCTGAGCCAGGAGAGTCCTGGTCTGACTCAGGTGTTCACAGGCTCCCTCTGACTGCGTGTGGGGAACAGACTGTGGAGGACAGAGGAGTAGGAAAACCAAGGAGGAGGCTGCTTCCATAGTCCAGTTGAGGTGATGGGTCCTGGACCATTGTGGGAGCAGGTCGGGACTGTGCTGAGCCCATAGGACTGACTTTGGACTGACCTGGGCAGTCTCAGCATTGGGATGCTGGTGGGTCAGGCAGGGCAGTGGCGTCCTCAAACAGGAGGGTTTCACACATGGATTCAGGTATAGACAGGCTGCTGACTTCTGAGGCCATACAAGGAAAGTTTCCCAGAGGTGGAGCCTCTGGAGAATTTGTATTTTTTCTAAAATTCTTTTTCTGTTTATAAATATCACCCATATTTCTTTTTTTCTCTTTTTTTAAAATTTATTTATTTATTTTTGGCTGTGTTGGGTCTTCGTTGCTGCATGCGGCTTTCTCTAGTTATGGCGAGCGGGGGCTACTCTTCGTTGCAGTGCGCAGGCTTATTGTGGTGGTTTCTCTTGTTGCAGAGCACAGGCTCTAGGTGTGTGGGCTTCAGTAGTTGTGGCTCGCGCGCTCTAGAGCACAGGCTCAGTAGTTGTGGCGCACAGGCTTAGTTGCTCTGCGGCATGTGGGATCTTCCCGGACCAGGGCTCAAACCCGTGTCCCCTGCATTGGCAGGCGGATTCTTAACCACTGTGCCACCAGGGAAGCCCTCACCCATATTTCTTGCAGCAATGAATGACAGCAATCTCAAACTTAGAAAAACCCCTGATATAGAAAGTGGAAATTCTTAGTGATCGTTAGCCAGAGATAAGGGCCATTTCTATTTTGCCCAGTGGCTCAGGCCAAACACTTTAGGGTGTTCCTCACCCCTGTCTTTCCCTCACACCCACATCTAATCTGTCCACAGATCCATGGGCTCCACCCACAAAAATCTATCCAGAATCCAGATTCTCCCTCACTGCCCCTACCCTGGCCCAGCCTCCATCCTCTCCCTCCTGGACCATCACACAAGCCGTCTCCCTGCTCCCATCCCTGTGCCCCTCCGTCTGCTTCCCACACTCAGCTGAGGGAGCGTGTAAACACCTGTGTCAGATCAGAGCCCTCCTGGCTGATCCCTTCCCTGGCTGCATCTCATTCTAGGTAAAAGCCAAAGTCTCCAGTGATCTGTTGTGTCTCCCACTCTCCCCCTGGCTCACTCCACTGCCGCCGTGCTGGCCCTGCTGTTTCTCAAAGGGGCTAAAGACATTTCTACATCTGGGACTTTGTGCTTGTTCCTTCAGGCCTGTCTCAGACATCCCCTCCTTCCAGAAGCCTCTTTGTTGTATTTGTCTGCATAGAACCTTGTCGTCATCTGGTGTTTAACACCCATCTCTGTGCATTTGTTTCTGGTTGGCCTCCCAGCAGAATGAGCACTCCTTGAGGGCAGGGATTGATCTATTTTTGTACCGTGTCCCTAGTACCCAGCACGGGGCCCAGCTGGGTGCCTTGGAGGAGCTGAGCAGGCGATGAGTGAGTAAATGTTGGGGGTGGTACAGGAAGAGATGCACCAGGATCTGGAAGTTGGGGTCAGCCTAGGAGGGTCCCAGAGGTCCAGAGAGGATAGACACACTGCCCAGAGGGTTCATGAGCAAGGCCTGAGTTCTGCCCTTCGGTTCCAGTGTCCTGGGGCCATCAGTGATGTGGATGCCAGTATGTAGGGGTCATCTGGAAGCAGATGCAGCCTCCAGGGCCTTGGATGGGTGGTGGAGAGGGAGATGGCCGTTGTAGACACCTGCTCTCACCCCTTCGGCTGGGCTCCGGGCCGGCGAGAAGGCTGGAGTAAAGGTGAGGGTAGAGGAATGTGGTTTTTCCGAGACAGGAGAGACTTAAATCTACGGAATGCTCCAACGTGCAGCCACACTCGACCCCCCGCAGCATCCCAGGCCTCCCTGCCCAGACCCTGATCCCCTGACCTCCCTCCCCTCACTGCAGGTCATTGACCACAGCGGTGCCCGTCTTGGGGAGTATGAGGACATGTCCAAGGTGGAGAAATACGAGCTCTCACAAGAAGCCTACGACCAGAGGCAAAGTACGGGGTGCACAAGGAGGGGGTGGGGGCCCGTGGGGGCTAGGGGAGGCGGTGGGGAGCAGACAGGATAGATGGGGACACTGAGGGCGAGTCGGTGGTGTGGGCAGTGGGGCAGGCAAGCGTGGGGGAGTCGAGGGGGTGGGGTGAGGTTGGCGTGGGGACAGACAGCTCATGGGAGAACAGTCGGGTGGACGGTCATGAGGTGTGAATGGAGGCTGGGGGGTGTGGCCGATTGTGGGCAGGCAGACAGGGCCATGAGAAAGTAGAGGGGGCCTGAGAGGAAGGTCTGGGGTGTCTATGTGTATGTGGGGTCAGATGGGGGGGCGGTCAGGGTCACACTGGGGCACGGTGTAGGGGGCAGAGCATGGTAGAATATGTGGAACCAACAGGACAGTGAGGTGCAGGCATGTGAGGACAGATGAGAATATGTGGTGGGGAAGATGAAGGTTTCCGGGCCTGGGTGGAGGCAAGCGTGATACTGAAGGGACGGGAGGATGGGGAACCGCAAAAGACTGCAGGCAGGCACCTTCCCTTTAGTTTTGGGATTGTGGGGAGGCCAAGGGGTCCTGGGGAGAGGCCAGGGCTGTGGTGGGAGACTTGGGGGGTTTGGGTGACAGTCCTTCAACACCCAGCACGGAAGGGTTTCCTTCGGAGTGTTGGCCCCGTGAGGGTGGCAGATTATCTCATTAGGCCAGAGGTCGACCCAGGTGGTCTCCCATGTCTGACCCTCACCCCCTACCCCACCCACAGACTCAGTCCGCTCCTTCCTGAAGCGCAACAAGCTAGGTCGATACAGTGAAGAAGAGCGGGCACAGCAGGAGGCCGAGAGTTCCCAGCGCCTTACCGAGGAGGCCCAGGCCGGTACCATCCCCGTGGGCAGCCGCTGTGAGGTGCAGGCGCCTGGGCAGCCCCCTCGCCGGGGCACCGTCATGTATGTAGGTGCGTGGCTCACCGAGGCCTCGTGTCCTGCCTTGAGGTGGGCAGTGCTGGGGACCCAGCCCTCAAGGGGATCTAGTCCAGGAAGGGAGATGGACCCAGGGGCTAACTGTGACAGCCTGGTATGTTCACGGCAGGGAAGTGGGAAGCAGAGGCCATATGACCTGAGTTGTGATGGAGGAAGTGGAGGCCAGAGGGATCAATTCTGAGGTGGAAGCCTGGGGCACAGTGGTCAGAGCTGAGATGGGGAGACAGGCAGAATTGTTAGGCCTGTGATGGGGGAAGCACAGACCGAAGTGATCAGGGCACGCCCGGGCCATGGGCAAGGCTGGACTGTGCTGGGCCTCGGAGACAGGAGGGAGCAGTGTGGGGGTTTTTTGGGTTTTTTAATGACAGTTTTATTGAGATATAACTTATATACCATAAAATTCACCCATTTAGGGAACTCCCTGGCGGTCCAGTGGTTAGGACTCCACACTATCACTGCCAAGGGCCCACATTCAATCCCTGGTTGGGGAACTAAGATCCCGCTAGCTGCGCCACGCAGCCAGAAACAAAAATCACCCATTTAAAGAGTATCATTCATTAGCTTTTAGTTCACGGGAATCGTGCAACCATCACCACAGTCGGTTTTACATTTTCATCACCCTAAAAGGAAACCCTGTAACCATTAGCAGCTACTCCCCATTTCTGAAACCCCAGCGCCCCCAGTCCACATAGCTGGCTACTAATCTATGTTATGTCTCTGTAGATTTGCCTATTCTGGAAGTTTCATATAAATGGAATCATATAATATATGGTCTTTTGAGACTAGCTTCTTTCACTAGAACCATAATTTCAAGGATCATCCATGTTGTAGTATGTGGCAGTATTTCATTTCTTTTTATTACCAAATAATATTGCATTGTATGCAACACCACATTTTATTTATTCATTCATCAGTTGAAGAACATTTGGGTCCTTCCCACTTTTTGGCTATTACAAATAACGTTGCTGTGAGTATCCTTGTTTAAGTTTTTGTGTGGACATGTGTTTTCATTTCTTTGTACCTAGGAGTGGAATTGCTGGGTCACAGAGTAACTGTTTAACTTTTTGAGGAACTGCCACACTGTTTCCACAATGGCTGCACCATTTTACGTTCCCACCAGCAATGTATGAGGGCTCCAATTAATCCACGTCCTCATCAGCACTTACTATTATGTATCTTTTTGATTATAATCATTGTAGTGGGTATGAAGTGGTAGAGCATTACGGTTTTGATTTGCATTTCTGTGATGGCTAATGATACTGAGCCTCTTTTTAGGTGCTTAACATCCATTTGCATATCTTCTTTAGAGAGATGGCTTATTCAGATCTTTTGCCCATTTTTTAATTGGGCGGTTTGTCTTTTTGTTGTTGAGTGGTGTGTTAGGGCTGCCATATCAAAGTACCACACACCAGGTGGCTTAAAAAACAGAAATTTGTTTCTCACAGTTCTGGAAGCGGGAAGTCTAAGATTAAGGCTTTGGCAGGTTTGATTTCTTCTTAGGCCTCTCTCCTTGGCTTGCAGATGGCCACCCTCTCTGTGTGTCCTCACATTGTCTTTCCTGTGTGGGCTAGCACATCCCTGGAGTCTTTGTCCAGATAACCTCTTATGAGGATGTCAGTCAGCCTGGATTAGATCCCACCCTAACGGCCTTATTTTAACTTAGTTATCTCTTTAAAGGCCCTGTCTCCAAATACAGTCACATTCTCAGCTACTGGGGGTTAGGGCTTCAACATGTGAACTTGGCGGGGACACAGTACAGCCCATAACAAGTTGTAAGAGTCCTTTATATACTCTTGATACAATTCCCTTATCAAATATATGATCTGCAAATATTTTCTCCCATTCTGTGGGTTGGTTGTCTTTTTACAGTCTTGATAGTGTCCTTTGAAGCACAAACATTTTTGATTTTTATGAAGTCCAATTTTTTTTTCTTTTTTTGCTTATACATGTGGCATTATATGTAAGAGATCAATGCCTAATAGAAGGTCACAAAGATTTAAACCTGTGTTTTCTTCTAAGGGTTTTATAGTGTTACATATTACATTTAGGTCTCTGACCCATTTTGAGTTAATTTTTGGTTATGGTGTGAGGTAGGAGTCCAACTTCATTCTCTTGCATGTGGATATCTAGTTGACCCAATACGATTTGTTGGAAAGACTGTTCTCTTCTCATTGAACTGTCTTGGCACCCTTGTCAGAAATCATTTGGCCATAAGCAGTATGGGTTTTATGCTGACTGGGATGGGCAGCTTTTGAGGAATTTGGGACAAGGCAGTGGTGCTGTTTCCCTTCGATTTTTACAGAGCGCCCTTTGACTAGGGGTGTTGAGTGAATAGGGGGTCAGGGTAGGAACAGGGAGACGAGTGAAGGGGGCTACCATATTGATGTGGGCAAGAGATGGTGGTTGTCCTGGGTGGTAGCAAGGAGTGGTTTTTGCCAGGACAGGCTTTACACTCAGTGGGCAGGTGCGAATCTGGAGTGAGCTGCTTAAGGAGGTTTCATTGGGATTTCTCCCCTGGGCAGGACTTACAGATTTCAAGCCTGGCTACTGGATCGGTGTCCGCTATGATGAGCCGCTAGGGAAAAACGATGGCAGGTAGAGATCCCCACTGTAGTGTCTGTGTGTGTGCCTGTGTGTGCGTATGTGTGCATTTATGTGTAAGTGCATGCATGTACTACTGGGGGAGCCCAGCCATGCTAGCATCTGGAGTAGGAGCCCTCTGACACTGCCTTCCCCATCATGCCCTGCAGTGTGAATGGGAAACGCTACTTTGAATGCCAGGCCAAGTACGGCGCCTTCGTCAAGCCATCCGTTGTGACAGTGGGAGACTTCCCCGAGGAGGACTACGGTTTGGACGAGATGTGATGCCCAAGGAAGGGCACCCCCCCTGCTCCAGCTAACTCACCTACTTATTGCCCTTCCCTGTGTGTGTCCATGGCCCTCTCCCCACGACCCCGTTTTTATTTTATTCACTTGACCCTCGCCATTGACTTTTGAGACACATGTATTAAATTTGCCGGAAACCTGGGAAGTGTTTGGAAGACTCAGTGATTATAGGGGGGGCTGGGGACAGCTGGGTAGGTGAGGGGAGGGAGAGGGGATACCCCATGTTTTTAAGGAATATGTATATACAACTCAAAACTTGTTCCTATTTCATTGGCCAGAATTCTGTCTCATGGCCACTTGTAGTTGCAAAGGTGGCTGGGAAATGTAGTTTTTATACTGGGTGGCCATTTCCTAGCCAAATATCAGACGTTCCTGTGCTACAGAAGCTGGGGAAAAGGGATATTGGGGTCAACAAGTAGTTCTACCACTGTCCCTTTAGGTGGGGGACCTGTTCACTTAATATTTAAAAGAAGAAAGACATTTCAAGTCTTTAGAAGTAGCATGAGGCCCCTCACAGCATTGTAGAGCTGGGCAAAGAGGTCTGTGCCCTCAGGTATGTGACGTGTGCATGCAGCCCAGGCATTCTAGGGAGCCTGTTCCACCATGTGTATGTCTGCATGTGCAGTAACCCCTCATTAGCTCCTTGAAGGGATTCCTGATGGAATGACTATTCGGGAGATTCTACTTAATTGTTAAAATTACTTTATTATAGCTTCTGGAGAAGAAGTTGGCTCTGGTGGGAGCAACCGCAGTACAGAATAAGGTTGAAATGCTTGAGAGCTGAAGGGATCCTTGGGGAAGCTGCTCACATGCACATACAGCCTGATGCATACATCCTCTCATGCCCACTGTAAGGTACATGGACCCACTCAGATACACAGAACATTCACACACCTGGACTCACACTCAAACGCTGGAGACACGCCCAAAACACAGACACTAGAGGTCACATGTGCAGAAATAGTCAGTGCACAGAGATTCTGTCCCCCACACACAGGGGAGTCACACACAGGATACACTCAGATTCACATCAAACACTCATCTAGGATAGACATACACCTACACACACACACACACACACACACACATCAATGAAGTTGTCAATCTACAAAACAAAACTGGTTACTTTATAAAAGGGCTCCAAGGCTTAGATCCCTTTCACATGAGGGAGTTGTCAGAGTGAGGAGCATTAGAGGGGGTGTCCCCAAATTCTCAACCACAATCTACCAACCTTAGTTCAGCCAGAGCTCAGCAGAATTAGCTGAGCATTGAGGACCTGAGGCTCACTTTAAGATCAGGCCCAGTGTGCACCCCCATGTGATGAGGCCAAAGAATAGGGGCAGGAAGACAATCACGTGCCCTCCTGGACACAGTGATCACCCAAAATCATACCTCCGAGCTCCAAGCAAGGGTCACAGCATCAGTGTATATGAGGATCTGTCAAACTGCAGTGGAAGATCTAAGCACAGACTTCCAGGGTGTGCTTTAATGCCTTCCAGCTGTCAGCGTGGAAGAAGCTGTCCCCATCAGAACATGGGGAAACATTAAAATTTTTGATGACAATGGAAGGGATCATGCTGGTAATTTCTAATTAGGAAACCTACACTTGCTGTGTGAAAGTCAACCACAGTTAGGGATTGGGGAGACACATTTTACAGAATGACCTGGTGCTTAAGCTTTAAGCGGTCCAGAAGGGAAGGGGGACAGTGGTCAATGTGTTAAGGCAATACCAGCTGCTGTAACAAATATCCGCCTACACACACAGTCCAGTGCAGAGTTTCTGGTTGATTGACAGCAATCTCTATGATTCACACACCCAGACTCCATACTGGGGCTCCATCATCTCCATGTGCTTGGAATTATCTGCTTCCAGGTGGCAAATAGGAGAAGACAGTGTGGGGACGTTTCACCATTTTCTTTAAAAACATGTTCTACGTGTTCCATTTCTGCTCATATTGTATTGGTGAGAACGTGTCAGTCATGCAGCCACCCTAGATGCAGAGCGGGCTTTGGAACATACTCCTGGGCTGAGCAGCTCCCTCCCAGCCACTACTATGAAAATGGACTGTGGGTTTTGGCGGCTCCAGCATTGACCACCCTTTACCAGGTCCCCAGATCCATAACCTCAGGGGAAGCGGCAGGAAAGGGCTATGGGACCCACCAGGCCCATTAAATCCTCCTGTCCCCCAACCAACTGCCCATGCCTGACCTGCACCATCCACCACCCTGCCCTTAATCCTCAGGTCAATGCAGATGGAAGACAGTGAATGTCCAGCACTCTTTCCCCACATGTTTTGAGCCCTCCCCATCCCCACTGTATGTCAGGCTTGATGCTGGAAACACACTCATGAAATGAACACAGTACTGGCTTGGGAGTTGAAGGCAGACAAACAGGTAATTAATTACCAAACATTTCCTCTTTTTTTTCTTTTTCTTTTTGACTGTGATATTTCATTATGAATAAGGTTGCTGGCAGTAGGGGAAGGGAGAATAAAATCACTACATCTGCCAGGTGGTGCTGGTAGGAGGGAAGGGATGGGATGGAGGAGATTCGAATAGGAGTCATGTGAACAAAAGGGGACTGGGCTTTGTAGGCTTGAAGTAATCCCTTCCGTGATTCATGCTGATCAGAAACGATCCCAGTGCTAAATTTAGGCTGAACACAACCTTTGTCCTGGAACTGAGCTGAATTGCTAACTCAATATGCTAATGGCCCACTTGAGTTCAATCGTGTACCAGTTACAAACTTGGGATAATTCAGTAGGTTAACAGGTGGTGCAACCTTAGTGAGGAAGAGCCAGACAGCCTAGGTTCAAACCCCAGCTGTGTCACCAGCTGGGCACTGGACAAGTCCTTCTCCCTGGGTTTCAGCCTCATTTCTTAATTGAGGCCGATAATAGTACCTACCAAACGATTCTGTGAGCATTAAATGAGCTAGTACATGTAAAGCACTTAAATTCAGAGCCTGGCACGCAGGTAAGTGCTGTATAAGCTATAGGAATAAAAATGCCTATATACAGTCAACAGTTACAATGCTGGCTTCATTTAATCCTCACAGCGGGTCCTGTCCCCAATTTCTTCACCGTTTTCACCTCCCCACCCCATCTTTCCTGGCCCAATTCTGGGGCCACCCTCCCCGAGAGCGGTTCCCAGGACGGCACCCGCCTCCCAACTCCATGCAGCCTCAGCAACCCTAGCCTCTGCACTGTCCCAGGCTCGGGCAATAACCTCTCAGTCGCCACGTGGAGGCAGCAGCGCACTGCTCCGCGCACCGTGCGCGCGGCGCATTGTGGGATGCGTAGTCTCGCTGGCGTTGACAGGTGTCTCCCAACCTAACAGGCAAACTACATTTCCCAGAAAAGCATGCGACACCCTCGGTCTAACCTTGTTCAAGTCTGGAAGCGGAGGTTTTGCTCCCGCCCTGCGGCGCGGGGAATTGTGGAGTTTGGCTCCCTCGCGGAGGATGGGGCTGCGCAGGTGCAGGAGGCCTGCCGAACCCGCCGTGGTTTAATCAGAGAGTGAGAACCAATGTCCTGGCGGGGGCGCCAGAGCTGACTTTCCGGCTGCAGTAGAAGAACCGAGGTGACCTGTTTTCTTGGCTGGCGCTTTCTTCCCTCCCTCCCGCTTTCCTGCATCTCCACCGGTCACTCTCCAGGGTCCCGGTTAACTCTCAAGCTGGGTCATGGCGCGCCCATCTTAAAGGAAAAAATATCCCTTTTCCCCTCTTACCTGTCACCCAACTTCAGTAATTGTCAGCATTTGGCCAATCGTGTTCAGTTTTTCTGACCTCCCCCTATTTCTCCCGTCATTAAATCTCAGACAACAGGGACTTCCCTGGTGGTCCAGCGGGTAAGACTCCGCTTCCAGTACAGTGGGTCCGGGTTCGATCCCTGGTTGGGGAGCTAGGTCCCGTAAGCATGCCATAATGAGAAGATCCCGCATGCGGCAACCGTGACCCAGTGCAGCCTAAATAAATAATTAATTAATTAAAAAAAAATCTCAGGCAACATATCATCTCATCCAGAAATGTGTTTCTATATGTATCTCTAAAAGGTGTGAGGTCTTCAACACACCTAATTGCAATAATTCTTTAATATGATTTAATATACGGTCAGTGTTATATTATTATATATGAAACAAAGTCCCCATTTGTTTCATAACTGTCTTTTTACTGTTGGCTTGTTCAAATCAGAATCCAAGTAGGTTTCAGGCAATGCATTTGGCTGATAGAGCTCTAAGTCTTCTATTCTACAACTTCCCTGTGGGATCTCCCACTGTCTGATTTGGCTGATTGTACCCCCCTGTTGTCCTTTAATATATTCCTCTATCCCTGTGTATTCTACAAACTTGTAGATCCAAAAACTGGGTCAGATCCAGGTTCGATTTTAGGATAAATATACTTCATGGGTGGTGTTGAGTTTTTCCATCAGGAGGCACATACCATCAGGTTCTCTCTCTTTTTGTGATGTTAAGATCCAATGTTGGATTCTTGTGTTGTCGGCCTGATCCATCCCTTATAAAACCACAGCCAGACTTCAGGAAAGAGGTGTCTACATGGTCCTTCCTGTAACCCTCTCCTAACTCCACAAGAACTAAACTCTTTCTATTGCTAAAGCCCTTCCTTGGGACTTCCCTGATGGTGCAGTGGTTAAGAATCCGCCTGGCAATGCAGGGGACACGGGTTTGAGCCCTGATCTGGGAAGATTCCACATTCCGCGGAGCAACTAAGCCATGCGCCACAGCTACTGAGCGCACATGCCACAACTACTGAAACCCGCGTTCCTTGGAGCCCATGCTCCACAACAAGAGAAGCCACCGCAATGAGAAGCCTGCACACCGCAACGAAGAGTAGCCCCCGCTCACCACAATTAGAGAAAAGCCTGCATGCAGCAATGAAGACCCAACACGGCCATAAATAAATAAATAAATAAATAAAATTTAAAATAAATGAAAAATAAAGCCCTTCCTTGTTGCTAAACTCAAGAGGCAACTCTTCACCTCAGCTTACTGGTCCTGCAATGACAGCTGACATTTAGACCTGTGGTTCTCAAACTTTTGTGTCTCAGGACTTCTTTACATTCTTAAAAATCGTTGAGGCCTCAAAGAGCTTTTGTTTATGAGGCTTATATCTGTAGCTATTTACCACTTTGGAAATTAAAATGTTTAAACATTCATTTTAAAAGTAACAAACGATTACATGTTAACATTATTAATTTTTTATAAAAAGTAACTTTTGAAAAATCTAGCAAGAAGAGTGGCATGGTTTTACATTTTGAAAATCTTTTTTAGGGAACTCCCTGGTGGTCCAGTGGTTTGAACTCCATGCTTTCACCGCCGAGGGCCAGGTCGGGGAACAAAGATCCAGCAAGCCGCGCACGGCCAAACAAACAAAAACTTTTTAATGTCAGGCTTAAGAGAAGATAGCTGGATTCTCATATCTGCTTTTGCATGCAAACTGTTGAATATTATCATATAACCTCTGAAGACTCCTCTGTACACTCGTGAAAGAATTCGAATGGAAAAGGAAAAAAAGTCTTAGTATTATTATGAAAGTAGTTTTAACTTCAAAGACCCCCTGAAAAGGTCTCAAGGACACCCAGGTGTACCCAGTGTTTGAAATATCCAAACATTCCCCGTGACAATCCTGATTTCTGGCTTCCACACTGGGATATCTGACAACACAGAGCCCACTTCTCTATTGGATCTGCTGTAGCTGTCAGGACCTAACTGGGACACAGAAACCACTCCTATATGAAAAAACAGGGACATTAACACATGGAGATAGTTATACAGCCGTTGGAGGAGATGAAGGGCCAAACAGGAGCCAGTAAACCAATGGGAAATTAGCTCAGCAGGAAGTTGCTAGAGCTCCTCCCTCTCTCTGGTCTCCTGCCCACATTTCCCATTGGCAGAACCCCAGGTGCGTCTAGATGAAGGGGAGACTGGGAACTGTGGCCTGGAACAGAAACGGGAGGGCAAGGAACAGATGGGATATATACAGCCCAGAGCAGCACAGCATGGGACCCCCTCTGCATCGGGGTTCCCACCATGACTTGTTGTTTGACACCCGACCCTGCTTACTGACTTACATGACGTGTCTGGCTGCTTTAGGATTAGAGTTAGAGGTTAAATTTGTGATCGCTGGGACTTCCCTGGTGGTCCAGTGGTTAAGACTCCGCACTTCCAATGTAGGGAGCGCGGGTTCCTTCCCTGGTCGGGGCCAACAAGATCCCACGTGCAGCGCAGCCAAAAAATTTAAAAAAAAAAAAAAATTTGTAATCCCTGTTGTGATGGTTTTATTTATTTATTTTTATTGGAGTAAAATTGCTTTACAATGTTGTGCTAGTTTCTGCTGTACAATGAAGTGAATCAGCTATATGTATGCTTATATCCCCTCCCTCTTGGACCTCCCTCCCCCCTCCCCCCCCCATCTAGGTCATCACAGAGCACCGAGCTGAGCTCCCTGTGCTATACAGCAGGTTCCCACTAGCTATCTATTTATAGCTATCTATAAATACACATGGTAGTGTATATTTTTTTAACATCTTTATTAGAGTATAATTGCTTTACAATGGTGTGTTAGTTTCTGCTTTATAACAAAGTGAATCAGTTATACATATACATATGTTCCCATATCCATGGTAGTGTATTTATGTCAAACCTAATCTCCCAGTTCATCCCACCCTACCCTTCCCCCCACCACCGTGTCCACATGTCTGTTCTCTACGTCTACATCTCTATTCCTGCCCTACAAATAAGTTCATCTGTACCATTTTTCTAGATTCCACATATATGCATTAATATACGATATTTGTTTTTCTCTTTCTGGCTTACTTCATTCTGTATGACAGACTCTAGGTCCATCCAGGTCTCTACAAATGACCCAGTTTCATTCCTTTTTGTGGCTGAGTAATATTCCATTGTACATATGTACGACACCTTCTTTATCGATTCATCTGTCGTTGGACATTTAGGTTGTTTCCATGCCCTGGCTATTGTAAATAGTGCTGCAGTGAACACTGGGGTACCTGTGTCCTTTTGAATTATGGGTGGTGGTTTTAAAATATGTCCACAACACACCCAAAACTAACATAATATTGTACATCAACTCAGTTAAAAAAAGAGAAACAAGTAAATAAATAAATAAAAGATAAAATATGTCCACAAATTCTTTGACACTTCTCTAAGAGCCCTCCCATTGTGCATGGGCTGGACTTAGTGCCTTCCTTCTAAGGAATAGAACATAACAGAAGTAATGGTGTGGGACTTCTAAGATCAGGTCATAAAAAGCATTGTATCTTCATCCTGCTCTCTCTCTGGGATCACTGGCTCTGCAAGAAGGCAGCTTTCCATATGTGATAAAACTCAAGCATCCTTATAGATGAGAAACTGAGTCCTGCCAAGAGTCAGCAAGGAACTGACTGAGAACTCCTGCCAACAGCCCTGTGCATAGGCCAGGAGTAGGCCAATAAGAATAGGAAAATCTTGAGTTCCTGACCTGTAGAAAATGTGAGATAATAAATATTGTTTTAAGCTATTAAATTTTGGTTTTAATTTGTTAGCAGCAATAACTACCTAATGCATCTGTGTTCCAGTTATCTGTAACTGCATTAAATTTTATCTAAACTTCAGCAAGTTTAAACAGCCACTTTATTTTTCCTGTTTTTCTGTTTTTGTAGATCAGGAATTTGGGATGAGCTTGGCTTGAGATCTCTCCTGTGTTTGAATCAGAAGTTGGCTGGGGCTGGAGTCATCTCAAGGCTTGACCAGGCAGGATTTCCAAAATGACTCAGCAACTTGGCTGGCAGTGACACTGGCTGTTGGCTGGGAGCTGAGTGGGGACGATAAGTAGAGCACCTCACATGTTTTTTCCATAATGGCTCTCCCAGGGTAGTTGGACTTTTTACATGATAGCTGGCTTCTCCAAAGCGAGTGTTCTAGGAGAACCAGGCAAAAACTGCATGGCCTTTTCGGACCCAGCCTCAGAAGTCACATAGTATCACTTGTGCTGCTGTCTATTGATCAAAGTGATTACAAAACCACCCAGACTCAAGAGGAGGCCACATAGACCTGAATTCTTTTCTTTTAATTTATTTGGCTGTGCCGGGTCTTAGTTGCCGCACGCGGGATCTTTGTTGCGGTGTGCAGGATCTCTAGTTGCGGCATGCAGCATCTAGTTCCCTGACCAGGGATTGAACCTGGACCCCTGCATTGGGAGCATGGAGTCTTAACCACTGGGCCACCAGGAAGTCCCCCTAGATCTGAATTCTTGCTACAAGGAATGCCAAAGCCCTGGTGGTCATTTTTCAAACAGTCCCACCTTGCTGTAAAGAACATTCTTTAAAGCATTAGCTTGGGTCCTTCTCTGTCCTCATTCTACACATTCTCCTCTGATCTATTCTGGTGACTTTAATCACCATCTACATGCAATTCCCAGCCCTATCTCCAGCCCAGACCCTTTCCTGATGTACACATTGGTTGTCAACCAGATAGCTCCCTGCTCCTGTCTTAGATGTTGCTTAAAGACCAAGCTGTGCCTGTTTAAATTCCTGAGCCACAGAATCATGAAAAGTAATAAAAATTATTGTTCCTTTAGGCTACTAATTTTGGTATGGTTTGTTATGGAGCAAAAGCTAACTGATGCAGGATTAAGGAAGTGTTTTCTGGGTTTGCAGAAGAAGGGATAACATGTTTTTCACAATATAAACAATCACAATACCAGCACAGGGCCTGGAATATGTATTCATTCACCCATCAATCCACTCATTCATTCACTCATTCATTCAACAGATATTTATTGAGATCCTGCCACGTGCCAGGCACCTTTCTGGGTTCTGTGGCTACAGCAGTGACCAAAACAGACAAAACTCCTGTCTTCATGGAGCTTACATAATTTAAAGTGTGGTTTTAGTGTAAAAACAATCTATTGGGTAATATAAAAGAATCATTGGCCAGACTGGAGAATGTAAGAATTTATAATAGAATAGAAGCATCATGTCATACCAATTGGGTTGATCCCTCATCTTTTGGGGGAAAAATATCAATTAGGTATTTTATTTGGTGGGGGGAGATTACACCATGAAAAGCTAAAGATTTTCACCAGCAAATAGTAAATGACCCCTGTATGAGGAAAGACTTTCAGAACTTCAGTGTAGTGGGGGAACAAACCACCAAGTAAAAGATAGATGAATTTAACTGTATAAAAAGCCGAATGTTTTATATGTCTAAAAAAGGCATGGCTGGGCTTCCCTGGTGGCACAGTGGTTAAGAATTCGCCTGCCGATGCAGGGGACACAGGTTCGAGCCCTGGTCCGGGAAGATCCCACAGGCCACAGAGCAACTAAGCCCGTGTGCCACAACTACTGAGCCCACATGCCACAACTACTGAAGCCCGTGCATCTAGAGCCTGTGCTCCACAGCAAGAGAAGCCACCGCAGTGAGAAGCCCATGCACCCCAACGAAAAGTAGCCCCTGCTTGCCGCAACTAGAGAAAAGCCCACGCGCTGCAATGAAGACCCAATGCAGCCAAAAATAAAATAAAAATTTAATTAATTAATTAAAAAAAGAGAGATAATGGATATAAATTTTTAAAAAAAGGTATGGCCAACATTGAAGTAAATATGCATTAGAGAAGTATATTTGCAACCAAAAAAATGATAGAAATTTGGTTAACACCCTTAAGGAGTGAAGATATTAATAGAGTAATGTGAAATTAACATGAAAAGCTAATAAATAAAAATGAGCATAGAATAGGAAGACAATTTATAGAAGAAATCCCAATGGCCAACAAAATGTGAAAGCCAAGTTTACCCCCACTAGTATTTGAAAAATGTCACTTAAAATACTGAGATAACTCCTTTTGTCTCATATCAGCAAAGATGTTTAAATTTTGGTTTCCCAAAGCTGAGGACCGTTCAGGGCAACAAGGGACCCATCCACCATGGTTGAGATGTGAATGGCAACCACCTTTCTGGAGAATGACTGTGCAGCCTGAGACCAAAGCCTGAAAATGTGCACATCTGTTGACCCATCATTAATGTTTCTAGGAATTGGCCCCCTGGAAATAATCAGGGAAGTGGGTAAGGTTTGTGAAAGGATTGCCATGGCACCTTTTTTTTTTTTTTTTGTATTATTATAACAAGAAAAAACAAAGCAAAAAAAAGCTTCACAAATTTCCAAGGAGATGTTAATGAATACTCAAAGATAAAAGGGTTCCTTGATAAAAGAAATGTGGGCTTTGCTGTCTTGAACAAAGTTAGATGAACTGCTTCGTTGCAGGAATTTTCATTAACATGCTAGAGTCCATGATAACTCTACAAGAGGGAATCTCCTAGGCATTATTTTCTGAATTTGTTTGGTCATGGAGCCTGTATCAGATAGCTATTGCTATGTGACAAACCACACCAAAACTTAGTGCCTCAAAAATATAGTCGTTGGGCTTCCCTGGTGGCACAGTGGTTAGGAATCCACCTGCCAACGCAGGGGACATGGGTTCGAGCCCTGGCCCGGGAAGATCCCACATTCCGTGGAGCAACTAAGCCTGTGAGCCACAACTACTGAGCCTGCAAGCCACAACTACTAAGCCCACATGCCATGATTACTGAAGCCCGCGCTCCTAGAGCCCGCACACCGCAACGAAGAGCAGCCCCGCTCGCTGCAGCTAGAGGAAGCCCACGCATGGCAAGGAAGACCCAATGCAGGCAAAAATAAATTTAAAAAATAATAATAAATAATCATTTATTATTCTCACAAGTCTATGGATTAGGGACTTCCCTGGTGGTCCAGTGGTAAAGAATCCGCCTTCCAATGCAGGGGACACAAGTTTGATCCCTGGTTGGGGAAGTAAGATCCCACATGCCCTGAGGGCAACTAAGCCAGCGTGCCACAACTACTGAGCTCATGCACCACAACTAGAGAGAAGCCTGCACGCCTCAACGAAGATCCCACGTGCCACAGCTAAGACCCAACACAGCCAAAAATAAATAAATAAATATTAATAAAAGAAAACATTGCATTAAAAAAAAAAAAGTGTATGGATTCGCTGGATGGTTCTGCTGATCTGGACCAGGCTTGACTGATCTTGGTTGGGCTTACTTTTGCATCTGTCATTTGCTAGAGGGTCAACTTGGTGCTGGACAGTTATGATGGCATTGTCTGAGAGCACGGGGGGAGAGAGAGAAAAGAACATAAGGCCACTTGAGGCCTGGGCTGGGAAGTATTACACTGTCCTTCCACCTCATTCTGTTGGTTAATGACAAGGCCAATCTGGCTTCAAAGAGTAGGGAAATAGACTCTACCCCTTCATGTGAGAAACTGCAAAGTCAGATTGTACAGGGCAAGGATACATGGAGGGGTGGAAAATAGAGCTATTTTTGCAATCAGTCTACCACAGAGCTCTTTCTTCATGGAGTGTATTAGTTAAAGTAAATAAGGCTAGCTGCTGTTAACTGAAGATAACCCTGCCCCCCAAATTCAGTGGCTTAATAAATCTTTTTTCTTAATTTTTTTTTTGGCTGCGCTGCATGGCTTGTGGGATCTCAGTTCCCTGACCAGGGATCAAACCCAGGCCCTCGGCAGTGAAAGCGTGGAATTCTAACCACTGGACTGCCTGGGAATTCCCCATTAATAAATCTATTTTTTAAATTCACACCATAGTCCAATGCAAGTTGGTGGGGTCATTCTGCTCCACAGAGTCTTTCAGAGACCCAGGCTCCTTCCACCTTGGGCTTTGCTCACCTCTAGGTCCTCAGACTCCCCTCTGCTGAGCTAATTTTATGCACCAACTCAACTGAGATGCAGGGTGTCCAGATATTTGTTTGGCTAAACTTTATTTCTGGGTGTGTCTGTGAGGGTGTTTCCAGATAAGATTAGCATTTGAATTGGCAGACTAAGCAAAGCAGATTGCCCACCCTAAGGTGGGAAACATCATCCAATCCTTTGAGGACCTGAATAGAACAAAAAGACTCAAAAAGTGTTACTGAACCAAACTGATCCGTTCACCCCACACACAGCAAAGACAGTCTATTGACGCCAAGTTATGGAGAATGAAAGTACAGCATTCATTTATTGCAGGGCCAAGCAAGGAGAATGGGTAGGTTATGCACAACAGACACGAACTCCTTCAGGGAAGTGTTTTTAAAGACACAGTGAGGGAGAGGGTTGCCAGGTAGGTAATCAGCTTGTGCACAATTCTCTGATTGGTGGGTGGTGAGGTAACCACAAGAGATCACAGGCGTCAGCATTATCAATTCTCAGGCTCCATCCATTCTGGGGACTACATGCTCATGGTCATCATGCAGTTAGCTTCTTCCACCTGATGAGGGTAGTATCTGAAAAACAACTGAAGGATATGGCCAGGATATTATCTATAGCCCTTGAGGAGGAACTAAAGGTACTTGACTTTGTTTTATGGCTAAACTATTATTATTTTGTCTTGCTTGACTGTTTTCCTTTGTTTCTGCATTTTCTCACTTCTCTGATTAAGTTTGCTCTTTGGAACTCGGGGAAGGCCTAGGAGGCTAAAGCTTTTCTGCAAACATGAGGCAGGGGACACGGGTGAGGGGAGGGTGTCTGTCCCCAGGAAGGCCACACAAGATCCTGCTCAGTTTCAGAAGGAATAATTCATGTTCTGCCTGACCACTGAGCTGGAACATCAGATTTCTCCACTTCTCCTGCACTCAGACTGGGACTTACACCATTGGCTCCCCTGGTTCTCCAGTCTTCAGACTTGTACCAGGACTTAAACCATTGGCTTTCCTGGGCCTCCAGCTTGCAGAGAGCAGATCATGTGACTTCTCAGCCTCCATAATCATTCATGAGCCATTTCCTTATAATAAATCTTTTTCTTCCTCTCTCTCTCTATATATCCTATTGGTTCTGCTCGTCTGGAAAACCCTGACTAATACACTGGTGAAGGGAGGACAGTGAAAGGACAGTAAACTGGAGTAGTCATCACAGAACTATTTGGCATCAACCATGCTTGGGTTCAAACTGGCTATGCCATCCCCTCAGGCAAAGGACTCTACTGCTCTGAACCTCCACTTCCTTTCATGTTAGTTCCTTTCTCAAAGGGTTGTGAGAGGCCTTGAAAGACATGCCTGTAATGCAGTTACTCCAGCCTGGTCCCATCAAACCCTCAGGCGGCATTAGCTAGGAGAGTTATGACTATTTTGAGTTTATTAATTTGTGGCGGCATTATAACATTAACATCGTTGAGGCAGCAAATTGTGAGAATTAAAAGCATAAGCTACAGGACTTCCCTGACAGTCAAGTGGTTAAGACTCTGCACTTCCAGTGCTTCCACTGCAGGGGGCGTGAGTTCAATCCCTGGTCAGGGAACTAAGGTCCCACATGCCAGGAGGCGGGCCGGGGGAGGGGGAGGCATAAGCTACAAAGTCAGCCTTCCTGGATTCGAATCTTGACTCTGGAACTTATTAGCTGTGTGATGTTGGACAAGTAATCCCATCTCTCGGTTAACTCATGGCATGATAATAACTTCTACCATCAGTCAGAATAGGCTAGGTTATGTGGAGGTAACAAATGAGTTCTAACCCTTAGTGGACTAACACCTCAAAATTGATTTCTTGTTCCAGAAATTAGCAGATGTCCTCCATGCCACGGCTCAGGGATCTAGCTAGCTTCCTTCCCGTGGCACCTCTGTGCTTGCAGAGCTTCAAGAGTTGCCTAGGCAACCTGAGGGCATTAAAGAATTAGAGCATGGAGCATCTTGCACAGGCCTTTAAGTGCTACTACTGGGAAGTGACACCCCCAACATTTCCATTCACGTTTTTATTGGCCAAAGCAAGTCACATAACCATATCTGAGTTCAAAGGAGTCTGGAAGATGGTGGGAGACTTTAGTAATGCTTGCTGTACTATCTCATGGATGGTGCTGAAAATTCAAAGAGAAAATCCACACAAAACATTTCATTCTTTCAACAAATATCTGAGTACCTAAGATGAACCAGGCACTGTTCTAGGAACTGGGTAGATAGCAGTGAACAAGACAGACAGAAATCCTTGTGCTCGAGGAGCTCACATTCCAGTGGGGAAAACAGACAAGAAACTGAGTAAATAAATAAACTGTACAGTATGGCCATGACACATGGCATGTAGGATCTTAGTTCCCTGACCAGGGATTGAACCCGCACCCCCTGCAGTGGAAGCTCGGAGTCTTAACCACTGGACCGCCAGGGAAGTCCCTAAACTGTACACTATGTTAGCAGGTGATACATGGTAAGAGCAGTGTCAGGTGGGATGAGGAGTGTGGGGTTAAAGCAGAGATCTGAGAGGACCCTCCTGAGATCACTAGGTGTGTAGTCTTGAGGCAGTAAGAGGTAAGGCGCTAAGGAGGGGCTAGAGAGGGCCTTGGTAATGGAGTATCGGCCCCCAAGCGTGACCAGAGAGGGGCTCTTTGGATATCGCTGCATTTGCAGAGCCTCCTCGTCCATGTCTTGTCTTCGTTCAACTGGGAACATCCAGGTCAAGCTGCCTGTAGGGTTTCTTCTCACTTTCTTAAGGGGGAGGAGATGAGGGCAGAGAGGTGACAGGGCAGATCACGAGGGATTTGGTGGCCTTGTTAGGATTTTGACTCTTACTGTGGTGAGATGCAGCCAAGGGAGGGCTCAGCCAGTAGGTTTCTGATCTGCCTCAGGTGTTCACAGGCTCCCTCTGGCTGTGTTTGGGGAAAAGACTGTGAGGGCGGGCTCAGGAGTGGGGGTGGGGGGGTGGGGGTGGGGGGTGGGTTGGGGGTGGGGGGTGGTGGGGGGGATCAGGGAGGAGGCTGCTCTAACTGTCCAGGCAGGAGAGGGTAGAGGCTGGGCCAGGCTGGGGGCAGGGGAAGGGGAGGAGAGTTTAGATTCTGTAGGTAGAGTCACCAAGGTTTGCTGACAGTTGGAGTGCGTCTGAAACAGAGGTCAAGGATGAACCTAGGATATTTGGTCTCAGTCACTGGAAGGATAGAGGTGCCCTTAACCTAGATGGGGAAGGTGGGGAGGGAGCAGGTTTGGGAGGAAGGTCAGGAGCTCAGTTTAAGATGTGTCAAGCTTGAGACATCTCTAAGACCCCCATGGAGATATTGAGTAGGATGCAGAATGTAGGATCCTGAAGATAGAACTATCTGGGCTGAAGATAGAAACTTGGGTGTTGATAACCTAGAGATGGATTTCTTTTTTTTTTTTTTTTTTTGGCTGCACCGCACACCTTGGGGGAATCCTAGTTCCCCACCAGGGATTGAACCCATGCCTTTGGCAGTGAAAGCTTGGAGTCCTAACCGCTGAACCGCCAGGGAATTGCCTAGAGATAGAATTTTAGCCATGCATGTGAGGGAGATCCATGATGGCATGAGTAGACTAGAGAGAAGGACTAATATTTAGAGCTGGCCAGGGTTAAGAGGTCAGGGAGCCAGACCTAGATGACAATATGATTGTAATTGGCAGTGAGTGCTATGAGAAAGTATGTTACAAGCATGTAACTGCAAGCTTCATTTTCAGTCTCAGGTTCAGACAGGGAGGGCTTCCTAGAAGAAGTGACTCCTGAGCTGACACCAAAACCTGAGTGGCTAAAAAACCAGGCAAAAAAGGCAGAAGGAGTGTTACAGATAGAGGGCACAGCCCATGCAAAGGCCTGTCAGCAAGTGGGCCCTGGAGAGGGCAGAGAAGGAAGCTACTCAGACTGGCAGGGAGGGGCGTGGTCAGAAGGGAATCCAGATTAGTCATCACCAAAAGTTTTTGGCATCAGCCAAGCCCAGGTTCAGACCTGGTCCTGCCACCCTCTGTGACCTCAGGCAAGTGACCCTGCCTTCAGAGATTCCATTTTCTCTCCTGTTAGTTCCTGCCTCATAGATAAGGCTTAGGTAGCATCCCCAGCAAGCCTTCAGGAAGCATAGCTGTGACTGGGGTTCTGTCTGTTGTGCTTGTTATTTGAGCTATTATCATATTAATTATATTATTGAAGAGTCAATGATGCGTTAGGGTAATGATGCTGAAAACTCAGCCTCTGTGCACTGGTGCCAAATCAAATCTTGGAGACAAGAGTTTTGGGTGAAGTAGAAAAGAAGAGTTTTATTGCTTTGCCAGGCAAACGGGGACACAACAGGCTCATGGCCTCAAAAACTGTGTCCCAACCCGGGGGATTTGGTGAGGAGTTTAATAGCAGTGGTTCAAGGGCAGGGTTGGTGATAAGGATCAGGGTGTGTGCAGGGCCTGTACTTCTTTAATCTGGCCTCAGGTGGTCTCCTGATGCACTTCTCTGGAATGAAGAATGCTTCATCAAATAGTTAACATCTTCCATTTGTTGGGGGTTTTAGTTCTGCAGAAGAGCTCAAAGATATTGTTATGTGTATTCCTTGAGGTGCAACCAGGATCCTGTCCCAAGGCTGCACTATTGTTTCTTGACTGCTCCTACCTTGTCTCTGCATCCCCTCCCTTCCCTGATTAGCAGCTGTTTGAACCTGCCCTCTGGAGCTCAAGGAAGGTCATGGAGGCTGAAGCCTATTTCCTACAAACAAGAAACGGGGGACACAGAAAGGCTTCCGTTGCCCAGGAGCCCTACAGGGTCCTGCTCGGTTTCAGTAGTGCTCAAGAGTACAGGCTTGGGAGTTTACCCTCAGAATCAGTTTACATATTTGTAATATGGAGATAATGTATAGCATCCATCCCACAGGACCGTTATGAGGACATATGACCCGATATACGTAAAGTACTTGGGAGAGTGCTTGGCAGTTATTTTTTTATCAGTATTACCTAAGGAGGAGCAAGAATCAACCACCTAAGGAACCCAGGTGGGCTCCAGGAGGAAGGAACAGACACAGAGGATAATAGCTACTATTTACTAAGCATTTACTGCTTAATTTTGATAGGGGCCTAGAAAGTTGGGGCATGGAAACCTTTGTTCGCATTTTACAGATTAGGAGATTGTTGCTCAGCTCACTGTTTTGGGATCCCAAATTATTAAGCGCAAAGTCAGGATTCAAACTCAAGCTGAGCCAGCTTCCCAGGGAGAGGCTAAGGGCTAGACAGACAGACTGCCTGGGGGAGCCAGATTTAGCTCCCTCTGAGGAGTCCTGAAAAAGTACTGGGCCCTCACAGGTTGGACGTTGGAAGCAGACAGCAAGGGAAAGATACCCAGAGGTGGCTTCTGTTGCCATTTTCCCTCTCAGCTGCATTCCCCACCCTGCCCACCACCCGACCTTGGGAACATCTAGTCTCAGAAACCAGGCTGTGGCCAGGGGACTCTTCCTGTGTCTGGGCCCCTCTTTAGAGACTGTAAGACTGAGACTACACTTTGGGCCCGTCCAGGAAAAATGGTGACCTGGTGACCCTGACTCAGGGGGTCAAGGGGTGTGTATGGAGAAGGCACAAGACAGTCCAATTCGTAGGCGGAACTGGACCGCCATCAGGGCTGTGCCGCAGGATCCCCGCCACAGATGCGGGCGCTTGTCCCCGGACTGTGGGCCAAACATAACTCGGGGCCTCCAGATGCTGCTTGTCGCGACAAGGCTAGGATAGGGGACAAGTGCCAAGAGCCCCAAGAGTTCCTTTCCGAGGAGGCCGAAAACCACATCTGTGAGCGGGTGGAGGCTGGCTTTGGGGCGAACATTCACACTACAACACTAGGGGGTGACCTTGGGCACGACGAGTCCTCAAGTCACCTCGGAGTTCTCGTCCCCGGGTGCCTGCACCTGGAACCAAGTGTAGGGAGAGACCTCAGCTCTTTAAAGTCAGGGCGGTGTCGGAATGCGAGGCACCGGAAACGCAGGACTGAGCCCGGGCGGCCGCACCCCATTACAGGAGGCGGTGCCGGCAGGCACACGCGGAGTTTCAATGTCGGCTCTAGGACCGTGCGGATGCCGCTGGGTCGCCCAGCAAGTGCCTAATCCGGCCTCTTCCGCCTGAGTCACCCGCCCCTCCCTGCGGAGCCGGACGCAGCCGCAGGCCCCAGAGCAGCACAGACTAGCGGACCGGCCGACAAGCGAGCGAGGTGGTGAGCGCCCAGTCCGGACTCCCCCTGCACTCCGTAAACCCGGCCCTGGAGGCCTCCCGACCCGAAGAGATCCTCAAATCTTGGCCTCAGGGGTCCACCACACCCACGATCTCAGATCCGAACCCCCAGATCTGTCCGGCCCTAGTTATCCCGCCCCGGGGACTTTTCCACCCTCCCTCTCAGGATCTAAAATAGGAGCCCATGGATTTGAGAGGCACCCCGTAAATTCAGCCCTGGGTGTGGCCTCCAGGACCACGATCCTGGATCCGTGCTCTCAATTCTAACGGGGACTCCGTTATCCCGGGCCCCGGGACTCACACTCAATATCTTAGACCCGAACCCATAGACACAGCGATGAGACTGTAATCCCGCTGCTGGTTGTACCTAAACCCTCAAGCCCACATTCTGGATTTCCTTAACTCTGCTCCAGGAGCCTCCAGGCGGAGAATTTCTGATCCACGCTCCCGACCCACCCCAAACCCCTAAATCAGTCTTAGGGCTCTGGATCTCAGATTCGAGAGCCAACTTGGGGCCCCCATCTCGAGAACCCCACTTGACCTGGCCGGTGTCTGGTGCCTAATGATGCCTATGCGTAGACTCAGCCTAGAGTCCTTCAAGCCAGACGCGGACCCTTTGGACCGGGAGGAGGTTTCAAACCTGATCTTGCGTCCCTATGCCACCCAGCCAAGAACTACCTTCCCCCAGAAGCCCAGACCCCATCCCGAATGGACCCTCAAGCCGCAGCCGGAGGATAGGTCTCCGCCTAGAGGCTTCATATCACTCCCCCAAGTCCAGCAGTCAGAAATGCGTATTTCTGTGGGGGAAGGGGCGGGCTCAGGGACGAGACAGCCACCTGACCCCTTTTTCCCTCCTCAGGAATCTTGAGTCACAGCCATGTTCCTGGTTAACTCGTTCTTGAAGGGTGGAGGAGGCGGCGGGGGAGGCGGGGGCCTGGGCGGGGGCCTAGGGAATGTGCTCGGAGGCCTGATCAGCGGGGCCGGAGGCGGCGGCGGCAGAGGAGGAGGCGGCGGCGGCGGTGGCGGCGGTGGTGGCGGAACTGCCATGCGCATCCTGGGCGGGGTCATTAGCGCCATTAGGTAAGGCGGGGCCTGAGGAGGGGCGGGGCCTGGAGGAAGAGGCTTGTCCAGCCAGGATAGAATGGGGTAACCTGGACACTGACCAGGAACCTTAATTAGGCTGGGCCGGGCCTGGGCTAGGAGACCGGCCTTGAGGGGGCCGACCGTAATGAGTTCATGGGGGCGGGGCTTGACATGGGGGTAGTCTGTTGTGGGGACACTATCGGATGGGACCGGCGGGGCTTTGGGAGGTGGGGCTTAATGGGGCTGGCGTGGCCTACTTCCGCTAACCTGGAGACAAACGTTAAGGGGGCGGAGCCAGTGAGGCTGGGTATCACTTCATGGGGGCAAGGCTAGTCTTATGGGCGCGGCGGGGCCCTCCTAGGTGGGTCAATGAGGTGTGCCCAGAAGAGGTCTAACCGTAATGGGACAGGGGATATGGCCTTGAAGGGACAGGGCCTGGCTGGGAACTGGCTGGTTAAAATAGAAAAATGTCCTGGTGGAGGTAGGTCAGGGCGTCGGTAGGGGCCTCGTTAGTCTTGGCCACTGAGTGTGATCCCTTAAAGGGGTGAGAGCTAATGGAGCTGGGGTGGGATCTTGGGAAGACACAAGTGTTCAGAAGCCGTGGCGATGGAGCAGGTTCCTAGACAGGTGGAACCCAGGAGGGTGGGGCCCCGGGAAGCTGGGGCCGAGCTTCTATGAAGTGAGCTCTCGTCTTTTGAGGAATCTGCCATTGCGTAGGTGTGCCCTGGCAAGAGGGTGTCCTACCGTGGGGGCACAACCAGGGCAGCGAGGATAGGGACAGGTGAGGACAAGGACTGATGAGGCGGGCGGAGGGAAGAGGTAGGTAGGGCGGCGAGCTGGGGGTTGGGGGCTTGGGGTGTGTGGGCTGGTGCTGCCCGTTGGAGGCCCCGCCCCCTGGCACTAACTCCCCCTTGTTTCCCTTCAGTGAGGCGGCTGCGCAGTACAACCCAGAGCCCCCGGTAAGCCACCCTTCATAATCGGAGACCCCTCTTCTTCAAAGGGACAAGGACCCATCCTTGTCCCTTTGAAGAAGCCCCACACCTCTCCTTATGAAATTTGTCTCATTAAGTCTCTCCCTTGTAACATCCTTAAACTTTGCTATATCCACTCCCTATTCATTGACCACTTCTCATTCATTGGTCACTCAGCCACCCAGGCCACTCTGACTTTCCCACCTAAGGCTGTCCTGGCCAGGGCACCCCTCCCCCTACCTGCTCTGAGATCTCCTCCCTCTGCAGCCCCCTCGAACCCATTACTCCAACATCGAGGCCAATGAGAGTGAGGAGGTCCGGCAGTTCCGGAGGCTCTTTGCCCAGCTGGCTGGAGAGGTAAGTAACCTGGGGCCCTCAGAAGTGTCCTAACCTTTCCATGCCTTCCCTCTGGATGCCCTTTACATGTACATTTGACCACGGCAATCCCAAAGTTCCCATCCTCCTTCATGACATGCCCAGACCCCTTTCAGTCACCCCTGACCCATTCCTAACTTCTCCCCCTAGGACATGGAGGTCAGTGCCACAGAACTCATGAACATTCTCAACAAAGTCGTGACCCGACGTGAGTGACTGGGGTCAACACACAGGGCAGGTTTAGAGGCATGGCGGCTGGGGTAGCTGTGATCTCTGGCCTCTGACTTTCAACCTGCATCCCACAGATCCTGATCTGAAGACTGATGGTTTTGGCATTGACACATGTCGCAGCATGGTGGCTGTTATGGATGTATCCTTGAGGGCAGTCTGGTGGAGGCCTTGGTGAAGAGGGGATTTTCTTTTTTGCTTTTCTTTCTTTTTTTTTTTTTTGGTTGTGCTGCACGGCTTGTGGAATCTTAGTTCCCCAGCCAGGGATTGAACCCGGGCCCTCGGCAGTGAGGGTGAGGAGTCCTAACCACTGGACTGCCAGGGAATTCCCAAGAGGGGATTTTCTGAGAGCATGATTGGGGCAGTCAGTGTGTAGCTTTCATACCCACAGATGTAGACATGTATATATCAGAACACACACCCACCTTGGACATACGGCAATACATAATAACATCAGCTGTCATAACATGTTGCATAGGGTTAAACAAATCCAGCTCTGCCCTTAGCAAGGTTACTGAGCCTGTCTGTGCCTCAATTTGCCTCTCTGTAAAATCGGGTGAATGATAATGGTGATACCAAATTGGAGTTGCACGCAAATGGTTTAGCACAGTACATAGCACATAAGTGGTGTGTACATGCTAACTGTTACCATGATCTCACCCAGGTAGATTTTTCAGCTCTGAATCTGTTTCTCTGTCACTGGGGTATAATACTGGTGGGACTGGTGTCTTGAGGATTTAGTGACAAAAGTGACATTCCTGAGAAGCTTAGCACTATCTGACGTGTACTTGGTCATTTGATAAGTCTTGGCCATTGTTGCTATTTATTGAGAATTTATCAAGTGCCAACCCCTGAGCTAAGGGCTTTACACCAATATACAGCCCTCTCATTCACTTTTATTTATTTGTTTATTTATATTTATTTATTTATTTTTTGGCTGCGTTGGGTCTTCGTTGCTGCACGTGGGCTTTCTCTAGTTGCTGCAAGTGGGGGCTACTCTTCGTTGCGGTGCGCAGGCTTCTCACTGCGGTGGCTTCTCTTGTTGCAGAGCACAGACTCTAGGCGTGCGGGCTTCAGTAGTTGTGGCACGCGGGCTCAGTAGTTGTGGCTCGCGGGCTCTAGAGTGCAGGCTCAGTAGTTGTGGCGCACGGGCTTAGTTGCTCTACGGAATGTGGGATCTTCCCAGACCAGGGCCTGAACCCATGTCCCCTGCATTGTCAGGCGGATTCTTAACAACTGCGCCACCAGGGAAGCCCCTCATTCACTTTTTATCACAAACCCAGCAGGTATTTACTCTCATCACCTTATTTCCTTAGAGTTCTAAGATACCCTTGTTTTTTTTGTTGTTGTTTTTTTTTTGTTTCTTTTTTAAAATCATATATTTATTTATTTACTTATGGCTGCATTGGGTCTTCGTTGCTGCATGTGGGCTTTCTCTAGTTGCGGCGAGCAGGGGCTACTCTCCGTTGTGGTGCACGGGCTTCTCATTGCAGTGGCTTCTCTTGTTGCGGAGCACGGGCTCTAGGTGCGCGGGCTTCAGTAGTTGTGGCACGTGGGCTCAGTAGTTGTGGCTCGCGGGCTCTAGAGCCCAGGCTCACTAGTTGTGGCGCACAGGCTTAGTTGCTCAGCGGCATGTGGGATCTTCCTGGACCAGGGCTTGAACCCGTGTCCCCTGCATTGGCAGGCGGATTCTTAACCACTGCGTCACCAGGGAAGTCCCATATACCCTTGTTTTTTACATGTCCTAACATTTATAACATTGAATTACTGTTGAAGAATTTTATAAATGAGGAATTCCCCGTGGTTATGTTTAAAGAGTCCTTATCATTTAGAAGTATAGACTAAAATAAGTATGGCAAAATGAACAATGAAGCCACACCCAAGATGACATGACTAGGGTGGGATGGCAGCTGGGGTTTTAGCCCAGGTTCCCCTGCTTGGCCATTATCATCATCATGTACACAGTGCACACATCTGGGTACATTTATTCTTAACACCCTCTCACCAGAGTGACACGACCGGCAAACTGGGCTTCGAGGAATTCAAGTACTTGTGGAACAACATCAAAAAGTGGCAGGTGTGTGCAGCCTCTGAAACTCCTAGCACAGAGACCCCCAAGCCATGGAGATGCCATGCCCCATGATGCTTAGTTGAACCCTGACCTCCTTGTCCCCACAGGCAATATACAAACAGTTTGACATTGACAGTTCAGGGACCATTGGCAGCAGTGAACTCCCGGGGGCCTTTGAGGCAGCAGGTGTGGCTGGCGGGAACGTGATGGGGCTGGGGGTGGGACTGGTGAGGCAGCCCCCACTGAGCTGGGCTGAGCCTGAATCCTGGGGCTGGGAGGGCTGGGCTCCGTGGCCCCCACACCTGAGAGACAGTCGTTCTCAGGATTCCACCTGAATGAGCATCTCTACAACATGATCATCCGACGCTACTCAGATGAGGAAGGGAACATGGATTTTGACAACTTCATCAGCTGCCTGGTCAGACTGGATGCCATGTTCCGTGAGTGACACCCCAGCTCTCTTCCTGGGTGGGGATTTGTCCAACTTCCATCCGCCAAGCCTCCTCTGAGCCTGACCCTGAGGTGGGCAATGTTCGGGGCACAGCAGTGACTGAAACAGCCCTAGTTTCTGCCCTCATGTTACTCACAGTCCAGAGGAGGGGAGGCAAATTACCAGACAGTGGGATCGGGGAAGCCTAGGCAGAGCGATGAGGGCTGTGAGGGGGAAGCTCAGGGCAGATGGGGTTTAGATTTGTGACTGGGGGAGCTCTCACAGCTATTCAACCCTAACAAGGCACCTGATGCAGCTTAAGGGGTCAAGGAGGGCTTCCTGGAGGAGGGAGGGCACATGTGAGTGGAGACCTGAAGGATGAGGAGGAGTGACCCCAGCAAGAGGGCGGGGACGAGCGCTGCAGCGGGAACAGCCTGTGCGAAGGCCTAGAAAGGAGAGTAGATGGTGCTTTGGATGATTTTGGTTGGACTTGGTTCAGAGTGCTAAAAAGGAAGGGGGTGGGGTGGGGAGACATAAGGCTGGGAGGGGTCAGTAGGGGCTGGATCATGAGGGCTCTTGTGAACATTAATGCACTGAATCCTTGAGACAGCCCTGCGAAGTGGGAATTATTGTCCCCATTTTCTGGAGGAGGAACCTAGGGTTCAAGGAGGCAAAATTTCTTGCTCACAGCCACTTAGCTAGGAAGTTGCAAAGCTAGAATTTGAACTCAGATTTGTCTGAGAGAGTTGCATAAAAGCAGGCAGGAGCAATGGGCCTGGTCAGGCTGTGCAGGCTGTGAATGCCAAGTTCAGGGGTGCTCAGACTCTACTGGGGACAGTGGACAGGGTCCAGGCAGGGGAATGACAGGGTCTCAGGTTTAGCTTTAGGAAGACCTCCCGGCCTCCCAAGAGCCCAGGGAGGACAATGCATTAAGAGCATGGGGAGAGGAAAAGGGGGCAGGTATGTTGGGGACATGAAGGGAAGGTGGGAGAGGACGATAGGGCAGATGATGCCAAAAGTCATGTATGAGAGGGCCCAAGAAATGGCCTTGGATTTACCAGCAAGAGGGCCAGCAGTGACTGCAACATCCAGGGTACCAGGCGAGTGGGCCCTTGAGGGTGGTAACTGAGTGGTGAGTGAAAGAGAAGCCACGAAGACAGTATGGGTGCCTGTTTGCCTACTGGTTTGGCTGTGAGTGAGGAACATGGAGTCGAGTTTCAGGGCAGGAGTGGGGACCACACCAGACTGTAGGAGCAGGAAGTGCAGCACCTCCTTCCGGTAGCCTGCACATTTCTCTGTGCCTTATTTTTTTTTTTCATTTTTTAAAAAATTATTTATTTATTTATTATTTATTTATTTTGGCTGCGCTGGGTCTTAGTTGTGGCACGTGGGATCTTTGTTGCGGCATACAGGATCTTTTTCTTTTTAGTTGCGGCATGTGGACTTCTTAGTTGTGGCATGCATGTGGGATCTAGCTCCCGAACCAGGGATTGAACCTGGGCCCCCTGCATTGAGAGCGTGGAGTCTTACCCACTGGACCACCAGGGAGATCCCTCTGTGCCTTATTTTTAAATGACACTTATCTCACAGAATCGGATTAAATGAGTTCATACATGGAAAGCACTTTATACATTGCTTGGCACAGAGTACTAGCCATTATTATCATCATCCCATATATTAATATATTTTTATCCTAAAAGCCAATCCCTCCAACCCTTCCTTTCACCAGGTGCCTTCAAATCTCTTGACAGAGATGGCACTGGACAAATCCAGGTGAACATCCAGGAGGTAAGAACCCCCATCCTGGGATGTGGGATCCTAGCAGGGGGCCCCTCCCCTCAGTCCCATGTACCAGCTCTGGGCTGGGGCTCCCTCCCTCCTATTTTCCCAGCGACCCCTGGGTGAGGGCAGAGAAGGGCTGCTGGTGGTATTCTTAGGTTCCCTGATCCTCACTCTCGGTGCCTTCCTCTCCCCAGTGGCTACAGCTGACCATGTATTCCTGAATGGGAGTCCCAGACCTGCCCCCTCATCACCTCGCTGTAGGAGTCGCCTTGGACTCTTCAGTCTCCCCCAGGGCTGATCCTGTTTGCAGTCACATCTTCATGGCTCCTGCTGACCCACAGGCCTTTCTGTTCTCCCAGCCCTTGGCACCTGGATTCTCAGTCAACAGCCAGGGCCCAACATGCTTCAACACACCCTGCCCCAGCACACCCATCTCACATCTACTCCATAATCCCTCTCTTGCATCTGTGCCAAGCCCAACGTTTGTGTTGCTTGCACACCCCAAGGGCCCTTCTCAGTTCTGGGAGGATGACTCCAGTCCCTACACACTCTGGCACACCCATTCAGTTACCACCCAGGCAGCTGAACTCCAGGCTATAATAGGCCACATGCCCCAGTGCCTTTGTCTGTATTCTGCTCCCAGCCTGCCAGGCCCAGGAGGAAATAAATGCACCCTAGTTGCTCTCTCTGAGATCTGCCTCCTGTTCTGAGAGTTGAGGGGTGGCTCTGGCTCTATTTGGGGCAGAGGGAGTCTGCCTCCGCCTGTCTTCTAGTCCTGGTCTTTTTTCAAATTCTCGATCCCAGTTGAGCTGTAGCCTCATTCTTTTGGGGTCTTTTTTTGGCCCCGCTGCATGTGGGATCTTAGTTCCCTGACCCAGGATTGAACCTGCGCCCCCTGCATTGGAAGTGCGGAGTCTTAACCACTGGACCGCCAGGGAATTCCCTGTAGCCTCATTCTTGCTGAGATCTCTCACAGAGCCTGCGGAGGCCAAGACTAGAAGCCTGGACCATCTCTGCTTCTGCTCCAAGAGCCACGCTGGTGGGAAGTCTCAGTGCTACCCCTGGCTCTGTCCCCCAAGGCCATGTTTGCCCCTCTCAGCTTCTGTGCTTGAGTGAGTCTGTCCTCACTTGCCTCTGCCTCTGTGTGTCATACATTATGCTCAGCATCTTCCTTCCCACCCTCCGGCCTCTGCAGGGAGAGGGGCTGCCATCCCAGGATACAAAGCCCCTGTCCCATTCCAGGTCCCCAGGCCCTGAGGGGCAGCCCAGGGGTGCTGTGTGGGGCTCCCAGCCCTTCTGGGAGGGGTGAGAGGCAGCGATATCCCAGGGACAGCCCTGGTCTAGCGTCGGAGACTCAGGGCTGGGGCAATGGTCTGTCCACAGGGCAGAGATCACTTGCTGGTGGAAGGCTGGGAGGTACACACACGGAGGACAGAGCCGGGCTGGCTTCCCCAGGAAGCCAGCACATTTATTGATGCTTGTTCAGGTCCTGCAGACTTCTTGGTTTCACTTCTTGTGAGGGAAGGAGGCCCAGCCAAGGAAGTACAGGCTGTAGACAGTGCCTAGGGAGGGAGTGTGGGGGGATACAGAATGAGACCCTAATTCCCTCCCTGAGCCCCCTGCAGATTCCCCAGTCACCATCCTGGATCTCAGCCCTACTTCAGGCTCCAGCTTCCTTCCCAAACTGCACTTCAACTGGGGAAATGCTGGACCTTGATCCAGACCAGGCTTTGGGCTTTCTCCCCAGACCCATCACTAGCCCAGCCGCCCTCCTGGGACAGAAGCCCAAGCCCTAGGGTGCTTCCTCCCTATTTGCCAGCCCAGAGCCCCATACCGTCCCACACCAGCTCAGAACCCAATCCCCTCCCAAAACCCCAGCGCTGGAACCAGCCCCTTCCCCACTCCGTCTCGAGTCCCGCCTCCTCCCGAAGTTCAGGCCCAGTCGGGCCCTGCACTCACCTCCCAGACACAGAGCCATAGTCACTCGATACAGGATGTTGTCGGTTAGGCCGCCCTTCAAGTGCACCGGGAGGTCATTGTCCGCCTGGATGTTGGGGGTAAACGATTGGAAAGGCGCTGCCTACTCGGTAGACCTTAAGCTCCTGCCTGCCCAACTCCTCTTCAGGACCAAGCAGGCGGCCCCGGGTCCTCCCCCCGCCCCGCCTACCTGGAAGAGTTTTTGTTTCTCAGCCACTCGGTTCTCGAAGCGGTTCCGGGCGGTTGAGCTAAAGGAGCGTACCAGTGCCTGGGAGACCTGTGGAGAGGGGATGGCTGGGTATTGGAGGCGCCTGGAGGGGTGTCCCGGAGGAGGTCCCGCTGGGGAGAGGGTGTCGGACTTTCCGAGGCTCTGACTCGGGGACGGTCCTGTCCCTTGGGAGCGTCTCAAAGGCAAGATCCGAACTGGCAGCAAGAGTGGGGGAGGGTGTCCTGTCAAGAAAGGCCCAGAAGAAGGGGACTCGTGCCTAGAGGGTCTGGCTTGGAGGCTATCAGGCTGTCTAGAGGGTACTATTGGAAGAGGATTGGACCCAGAAGGGAGACTCATGTTCTGCGGGTCCAAGTCCCGGAGAGGTTTTTTGCAGTTTCCTGGATTAATGGGAGGAGCTCAGGTGCCGGGAACGTCAGGACTGGATCTGCAGTGCCTGGGGGATTTCCCGGCTGCCCGAGAGCTTCGGGGGCGGGGAAGGGGTGTTACGTTCCCGGTGCCTAAGTCCCGAGGTATAACGGGAGCCCTGGATGAAAGGAAGTTCAAACTCGGGGCTTTGGGCCATGTTAACGGGTCCCCGGCTGTCTCAGAAGCTCTTGGACTGGGAGCTGGGGGGAGGGGGCCCCAGGCTTATTAGGAGGGAGTCCCGAGTCCTGAAGGGGGCTCACGTTCCAAGTCCCCAGATCCCGGCATGTTTGGGGAGTCTCGTATAGGGGCGAGGGCTTCCGGGTTGGGGGACCCAGCCCGACCCGTGGGGGCCCTCACCCGCAGGGCCCTCATCCTGCGTCCTCCTCTTCGGCCGGAGTCACCTCCCCTCTCCGCCCAAGGACAGACGGTGCCCTCCCCTCCGGGGGAGTCCCAGGCCACGCCCTCGGCGCGCCCCGGGACAGCGAGGCCCCGGCGGCCGCTTTCCGATTCGTCCAATAGGTGGGCGGAGAAGACGCTGCAACCCCATCCCCGCATCCCAGCGCCAAATGGTTGGAGCACCCATCTGTTACTCAACTCGGAATTCTGTTGGTCCGCGTGGAGAGGAAAGCGGTTCCAGAGAATTCATTTTTGGGTTGTTTCTGCGGAGCTATCGGCCTGGGGCAAGTGCAAGTCCTCCGTCGGGTCCCTCGGATCTCTCCCTATCCGACAGACGTTGGAGAACGAGTAAAGGAAGGTAAGATACCATCTTTCATTATGTCAAGTGCAGTCCTTTTCCCTCCCGTGTTGAAACAGATTGCTGTGGCTTTGGCTAAACGTCAATGTTCATTTTGGGTTTAGGGACCATGTAGTATGGAAAATGCACTCAACTCACACCTCATCCAGGTGAGTGATGGGAACCAAGGAAGTAGTAGATTACGCCCGTATCTCATACTCACGGGGGCATATGCTGCTTCCTCACTGAGTGGAATGAAAGGCAGGATAATTTTCCTTGTTTAAATAGTTATTTTTCATTATCTCTCTTGGTTTTTTGTGAATCCATGTAGCTGACTCTGCATAAGTTAAACATGCACACAAAATGACTCCGCCTCATAGCCACCATCTTTGCTTCTTCATTCATATCTTACCCCCACCTCCGCACTCAGTTCTTCACCGTGGAAAACGGTGTAGTTGCTCTATTTATCTATCTGTTGACTTTAGACTCCACTGCATCCCCAGCACCTGGCGCACGGGTGGATTTTCTTTTTTGGCTGCGTTGGGTCTTTGTTGCTGCGCGGGGGCTTTCTCTAGTTGCGGAGAGGGGGGCTACGCTTTGTTGCGGTGCGTGGGCTTCTCATTGCGGTGGCTTCTCGTTGCGGAGCACGGGCTCTAGGCACATGGGCTCAGTAGTTGTGGTGCACGGGCTTAGTTGCTCTGCGGCACGTGGGATCTTCCCGGACCAGGGCTCGAACCCGTGTCCCCTGCGTTGGCAGGCAGGTTCTTAACCACTGTGCCACCAGGGAAGTCCCGCATGGGTAGATTTGATAAATATTCGTTGAAGGAAATACAGTATAACCCAAATGTTCTCCAACTTGGTCGTTCCCACCCACTTAACAAAGAAGGACCTCAGTGCTTCTCCTAGATTCTAGTCATCTAGATATTTCTGGGCATCCCCAGGAAGTGGCCGCACATGTGCTCACTCACTCAGCTGTCCCCTGTTAGCTGCAGTCATGTAGGATCAGTATTCAGGGAAGAAGACAGAAACTGCTCTGAGAATTGGATACCAGAAAGTTTGGAAAGGCTGAAGGAGTGCCTTCTAAGCAGGGCTGCTACCTAATTTATGGGGCCTTGTGCAAAATGAAAACGTGGGATCTCTCGTTCAAACAGCAGGGAAAAAAAATTGCTGTTAAAAATACTAAAATAGGGCTTCCCTGGTGGCGCAGTGGTTGAGAATCTGCCTGCTAATGCAGGGGACACGGGTTCGAGCCCTGGTCTGGGAAGATCCCACATGCCACGGAGCAGCTGGGCCCGTGAGCCACAACTACTGAGCCTGCGCGTCTGGAGCCTGGGCCCCGCAACGGGAGGGGCCGCGATAGTGAGAGGCCCGCGCACCGCGATGAAGAGCGGTCCCTGCACCGCGATGAAGAGTGGCCCCCACTTGCCGTAACTAGAGAAAGCCCTCGCACGAACTGAAGACCCAACACAGCCAAAAATAAAGAAAGAAATAAATAAAGTAGCTATAAAAAGACCTTTAAAAAAAAAAAAAAAAGCTACGGCAGAAACTAACAGGATAATTAGAGTTAATGGCAAACCATGACTCCTCAGCTGAACATGGCTTTAAAAAAAAAAAAAAAAAAAAAAACTAAAATAGGGCTTCCCTGGTGGCGCAGCGGTTGAGAATCTGCCTGCCAATGCAGGGCACATGGGTTCAAGCCCTGGTCTGGGAAGATCCCACATGCCACGGAGCAACTGGGCCCGTGAGCCACAATTACTGAGCCTGCACGTCTGGAGCCTGTGCTCCGCAACAAGAGAGGCCGCGATAGTGAGAGGCCCGCACACTGCGATGAAGAGTGGCCCCCGCTTGCCGCAACTAGAGAAAACCCTTGCACAGAAACGAAGACCCAACACAGCCATAAATAAATAAATAAAAATTAAAAAAAAAGAATATAAAATTAAAAAAAAAACTAAAATATAAAGCTTTTTTTCTTTCTTCCATGATTGCTCTTAACCTGTCATGGTGTTTTTAATTTGCTATTCAGTGTCATGCTCCCTAGAGTAAGGGATACCCTGGGGTGAGTACAAACTCTCACAGTCACCTGGGGGACCTGCCTTGCAAATTTGTGTGTGCGTACACACACGGCTGCTGGCTGCTGGGTTCTCCTCCTCTCCCCACCAGCCACTGGACCAACTCATGCCCTGGCCAGAGGTGGAGAAGTCAAACAAGGCATCTCTCCTTCCCACGGGCTTGCTCCCTACAGGGTGATGCAACTTCCCTTCCAAGAAGAGCCAGGAACCTGGATCAAAGGTGGGCAGGACCCTTGCCCCTGCCGGGTCACCCGCTAAATGTGCCATGGAGTGCCAACTGAGGAGGGGGTAGCTGCCACTCTGCCCTGCCCTCAGAGGCCATGGGATGTGTGTGGTGGACCTGGACCCTCCCTACGCTCAGGCCCCAGGAGGCAGAAGAATAGGCAGCTAAGAGCCTGTCTCAGGGAGGTGGAGAGTGGTGGGAGGAGAGGATGCATACGGGTCAGGCCCCAAGCCCCTGGCGCCTGCTCCATCGTCCCAGCAGACTTCACTTATAAAACACAAATTCAAAGATAACGTGAAGAATTACAAGACGGCAGCCACAGAGCATTAAACCCCACGCTTCTGAGGGGAATTCCCTGGAGGTCCAGTGGTTAGGACTCTGCGCTTTCCCTGCTGAGGACTCGGGTTTGACTTCTGGTTGGGGAAGTAAGATACTGCAAGCCTCTCGGCCAAAAAACAAACGAACAAAAACCTACCACACTTATGAGTGTGGGGCTCTGTGCAACTGCACTGGACATATGCCTTGCTTTTAGGCTAGTCCTGTAGGAATGAGTCTCAGGACCTAGGAAAACTGACCTAGGAAAGCTGTTCTCTGATGCTGCCCCTGCAGGGATAGAGTCCAGAACACACCCTGTAGCACTGACCTTGGTCAGGAAGCCCTAGGCAAGAAGCTGCTGCTGCCATCACTCAGGTCTCCTTTAGGAATGGGTTCATCAACTTGCAGGACAAAAGGGCTCAATTTCAGGATAAAGAACCAGCTGGGGGATGTAAGCTCTGCTGCCCTGTGTTAGCATGAACACTTATTGCTATAACAAAAAGGCACCAAAATTCTGTGGTTTAAAGAACACACAACTTATATACCAACCAGTCTCAACATGTGGACTTTATTTGGATCTTGATATGAAAAAACAGTAAAAAAACCAAAAAACCATTTTTGAGACAATTGGAAATTTGGACAATGATTGACTTTTCCCTCAACATTTTATGAAAAATTTCAAAGATACAGAAAGGGTGAAGGAATCTTCTAGTAAACATTCATATCGCCACCACCTAGATTCTATAATAAATATTTTGCTACATTTGCTTTATCACATAACTAGCCATCTATGCCTCTATCAATCCATCAAGCCACATCTTTTTTTTTTTTTTTTTTTTGGTTGTGCTGCCCGGCACGTAGGATCTTAGTTCCCCGACCAGGGATGCAACCCACGCCCCCTGCAGTGGAAGCACAGAGTCTTAAACACTGGACTGCCAGGGAAGTCCCCCATATCATTTTTTGATCCATGTCAAAGTAGATTGCAGATATCAATACTCTTACTTCAAATACTTTGGCATGTGTCATTAACTAGACTGCTTGGATATTTTATTATGGTAAATAATTTAAAATTTTATAGCTGTTGTGGTTGTGTTTTTTAAAAATGAGTCTCTACATTTTAGAAATACATACTCAAATATTTTTTGGTGGAATGGTATGAGTTCTAGTATATAAATGCCAAGTGACAAATGTAGCAGCTTAAAACAACAATAAACATTATTTCACAGTTTCTGTTAGTCAGGAATCTGAGGGTGTTTTAGCTCAGCTACAGTCTCACAGCTCAGGATAGAGGTGGGCAGGAACCCACCAGCATTTACCTGTCATGAGTGGAGAGAGAGACTGATTCCAGCCAAGCAGCTTTCCAGAGTCCAGAACCAAGCTTTGGTATCTCTCTGCTGCCATCTTGTGGCAGGTCTGGAAAAACGCTCCTCCCACCACTACCTTCCCACACTCCAATCCCTTTTGATGATGTTTTAGGACTTGCTTTTTAAAAACTTTTTACTTTTATCCACCCAGTTGCTGAATAGATCATGAGTTCAAGATGGTTTAAAATTCATAAGTGTGAATAGGAAGAAAAGTCTTCTTCCCTCTGAGGACTCTCTGCGTTCCTCTCCAGGGGAACCATTCTGTGTTGTTTCTTGTGTATCCTTACAGGGAAATTTTATGCATATAAAATAAATAAATAAATAAACCCTCTAAATACAACAACAAAACCACAAAAATATACTCAGCCTCCCCCAGTCATAAAAGGATAATTTGTTCCTGAAATCAGCAACAAGCCCCTGTGTCCCTGATTTTTTAAGTAAAAGGCTTTTGCTTTAGTCTCCCAGTCCTCCTAAAGTCCCAAAAGGCTGACTCAAGGGTTAAAAATGATTAGGAAATATGAAGATGTAGAAATAAGAAATAGCTGTTGGGCTGGGAAACTGGTAACAATTTAGACTATAAACCATGTAGCAGAGTCACTGAACTCCCAGTTCCCTGAAAGACATAAAGGTCTGACACACATTCCTAAGTTGTTCCTGTAAGGAACCAGACTCCCACCAGATGGAAACTGCTGACCTCAAGCACTTAGACCCCAGACCGGTTGAAACCAGAAGACTGACGATGTGTAGAACTTCACCTTGATGCCAGCCAATCAACAAATTTCAGTATCATAGCTCCAGTGTTTGAACAAGATATATTATTTCATTAATTCAGCTCTTTGATGAGCTTCATTTTAACAATTCTTGCTGCATTTTTTTTTTTTTTTTTAATTTTATTTATTTATTTATTATTTATGGCTGTCTTGGGTCTTCGTTTCTGTGCGAGGGCTTTCTCCAATTGTGGCAAGTGGGGACCACTCTTCATCGCAGTGCGCAGGCCTCTCACTATCGCGGCCTCTCTTGTCGCGGAGCACAGGCTCCAGACACGCAGGCTCAGTAATTGTGGCTCACGGGCCCAGCTGCTCCGCGGCATGTGGGATCTTCCCAGACCAGGGCTCGAACCCGTGTCCCCTGCATTGGCAGGCGGATTCTTAACCACTGCGCCACTAGGGAAGCCCCCCTTGCTGCATTTTTAAATGCATCTAATAAGATTCAGAAGAATCTCTTTGGGTGCCAAAGCTTTGTTATATAAGATATTATTCCTATAATTCTTCCAACAATTTAATAGCTCCACTATGTTTTCTGGTCATACTTGTAGCTCCATTGCTTGTACTTCCTTTACAAATTTTTCAGTTTAATGTGTACTGATTAACAATGCATTTTAATAATCCTGTTAGTATGTTCAATCCTGTGAGTATAAAGTTAAATTTAAATAAAACTAAACTGGGACTTCCCTGGTAGCGCAGTGGTTAAGAATGTGCCTGCCAGTGCAGGGGACACAGGTTCGAGCCCTGGTCGGGGAAGATCCCACATACCACGGAGCAACAAAGCCCCTGCAACACAGCTACTGAGCCTGCACTCTAGAGCCCGTGAGCCACAACTACTGAGCCTGCGTGCCACAACTACTGGAGCCTGTGCTCTGCAACAAGAGAAGCCACCACAGTGAGAAGCCCGCACTCGACGCAACTAGAGAAAGCCCGCGCACAGCAATGAAGACCCAATGCAGCCAAAAATAAATAAATAAACAAATTTAAAAATAAATAAATAAAACTAAACTTTCATAAAATTATCTTTTTTTTTTTTTTTTTTTGGCCATGCCATGCAGCTTGCAGGATCTTGTTCCCCCCCGACCAAGGATTGAACCTGCACCTTCAGCAGTGAAAGCATAAAGTCCTAACCACTGGACCGCCAGGGAATTCCCTCATAAAATTATCTTGATATGTCACATAAATGAAAAGTATTGTGCAGTTTGGAGTATTAGTACTCTAAGGAAATAGACTATCAAATCTATGCCAGATTTGATGGCCTAAAAAGAATTGCTTCTGGGCTTCCCTGGTGGCGCAGCAGTTAAGAATCCGCCTGCCAGTGAAGGGGACACAGGTTCGAGCCCTGGTCCAGGAAGATCCCACATGCCACGGAGCAACTAAGCCTGTGCGCCATAACTACTGAGCCTGCACTCTAGAGCCCATGAGCCTCAACTACTGAAGACCGCACGCCTAGAGCCTGTGCTCTGCAACAAGAGAAGCCAACACAATGAGAAGTCCGCGCACCGCAAGGAAGAGTAGCCCCTGCTGGCCGCAACTAGAGAGAGCCCATGTGCAGCAACAAAGACCCAGCTCAGCCAAAAATAAATTAAAAAAAAAAATTGCTTCTTAGTATATCACAACAGTGTAGGTTTGATGAGATATATAGCCTTATTACTGAGAGGTAGAGTTCTAACTTATCAGTTGATTTATTATGGAAAAATTATACACACCATATCCCAAAATAAGATTTTTCCTGATTTTTTTTATTTTGGCCCTGCCACATGGCTTGTGAGATCTTTGTTCCCCAACCAGTGTTTGAACCCGGGCCCTCAGCAGTGAAAGCACCGAGTCCTAAGCACTGGCCCACCAGGGAATTCCCAGAATAAGTTTTTTGACTGATACCATGCCACACCAAATGTAAGTACAATAAAAATAATGCTAAGGTAAAAGAACCCTTCTTTAACAATGCAATCAAAACAGATTACCCCACCAGGTAAAGAACCTAGCTGAGGTTCTGGCTGAGGGTGGTGGAAATGCAGAATGGGTTGTGGAAGAAGGAAGATACCAATTATGACCTGGTGACCAGTTACAAAAATGAGGATTGTAGTGACTTTGCATATTTCCTGTTTGCCTATTATGTGTTTATTTGTATATGCTAACTGTTTTCTTCTTCTCTTTCCTTCATCCATGTTTATTTTATATGCAAGTTGTTGGAAGTTAATTTACAATTTGGCCTTAAACTAGTATTTAGTCAGAGTGACTGAATTTGAGTAGTAATATAGCCAGTGATGGATACAATGACTCTTGGGTCTGTGCATCTCCTCATTTGGGGGAAAGGGTGAGAATTTCTTCATCTGTAAGGAGGACAGCTGTATCTTGTTAGATACAACGATAAAGTTTTTCTTGTTTTTTCTGTTGTATAGGGGCTTACACCTGTGTAGAGGGTGCATATGGATGCTAATTAGTCAAAGGGGTAGGTTGTGTTGATTATTGATTTATTGCCCTTTAGCTCTAAATTTGCCCTTTTTTTTAAACATCTTTATTGGAGTATAATTGCTTTACAATGGTGTGTTAGTTTCTGCTTTATAACAAAGTGAATCAGCTATACATATACATATATCCCCATATCCCCTCCCTCTTGCGTCTCCCTCCCACCCTCCCTATCCCACCCCTCTAGGTGGTCACAAAGCACCAAGCTGATCTCCCTGTGCTATACGGCTGCTTCCCACTAGCTATCTATTTTACATTTGGTAGTGTATATATGTCCATGACACTCTCTCACCCTGTCACATCTTACCCTTCCCCCTCCCCATATCCTCAAGTCCATTCTCTAGTAGGTCTGTGTCTTTATTCCCGTCTTGCCCCTAGGTTCTTCATGACTTTTTTTTCCCCCTTAGATTCCATATATATGTGTTAGCATACTGTATTTGTTTTTTTCTTTCTGACTTACTTCACTCTGTATGACAGACTCTAGGTCTATCCACCTCACTACAAATAACTCAATTTCGTTTCTTTTTATGGCGGAGTAATATTCCTAAATTTGCCCTTTTGTCTGCTTTGTGAAAACAAATATGGACCCATTAAACAAGTATTTTTCCTTTGCCAGCTGGCATCATGATAAGCTTCATCAGTAGAGGTTGATGGAGAGAGATTGCAGAATGAAAAAGCGTTCTGCATCCTGGTTCTTGTGTGCTCGATTGCCAGGCTCCTGGCAATGTGCTTGGCTTCCCCAGTGCCCAGCTCCTGCAGTGTGGGCAGTTTCTCCAGCACCAGGTTCCTACAGCGTTCTCAGCTTCTCCAGAACCAGGGCCTGCACTACAGCGCATAGCAGCCAAGCAGCACCTAGTGGCCTGCAGCTTTCTTTAGCACCTCCCTTGGGTGGTTTTTTTTTATTTTTTTTATTTTTTAAATTTTTTTTTTTTTTTTAATAGCTACTTTATTTATTTATTTATTTATTTATTTTTGGCTGTGTTGGGTCTTCGGTTCGTGCGAGGGCTTTCTCTAGTTGCGGCAAGCGGGGGCCACGCTTCATCGCGGTGCGCGGGCCTTTCACTATCGCGGCCCCTCCCGTTGCGGGGCACAGGCTCCAGACGCGCAGGCTCAGTAACTGTGGCTCACGGGCCCAGCTGCTCCGTGGCATGTGGGATCTTCCCAGACCAGGGCTCGAACCCGTGTCCCCTGCATTAGCAGGCAGATTCTCAACCACTGCGCCACCAGGGAAGCCCCCTTGGGTGGTTTTATAGCAGAGTGCCTCGGGCGAGACACTTCCCCTTGAACACACTAGAGTGGATTTCCAGCAAGTTCCAAAGGGCAAATTTCCAGCAAGATTCACTAGCACTTCTCTTTGGTTAGCCATAGCGATGCCCTCTCCCAACAAGGTCTGGATCTTAGCCCCAGGAGGGCCTCTTCCTTGGGTGCTCTATATCAGACCTTGGGGAGCTGTGGAACTTGGATGGCCTCTGAGAGTTTTCCAAATTGGGACAATGGGGCTGGAATCCCCAGCATCAACTAGTAATTGGATACAGGCATACCTTGTTTTATTGCGTTTCACTTTATTGTGCTTTGCAGATATTGTGGTTTTTACTAAGTAAAGGTTTGTGGCAACCCTGTGTTGTCAGATGAAGGTTAGCATTTTTTAGCAATAAAGTATCTTTAAATTAAGGTATGTACTTAAAAAAAGGATATAATGCTCTCGCACACTTAATAAATTACAGTATAGTGTAAACATAACTTTCTTTTTTTAATATTTATTTATTTGGTCGCACCAGTCTTAGTTGCAGCAGGCAGGCTCCTTAGTTATGGCATGTGAACTCTTAGTTGTGTCATGCATGTGGGATCTAGTTCCCTGACCAGGGATCGAACCCGGGCCCCCTGCATTGGGAGTGCAGAGGCTTAACCACTGCTCCACCAGGGAAGTCCCTAAACATAACTTTCATATGCACTGGGAAACCAAAAACTGGTGTGACTCACTTTATTGCTATATTTACTTTATTATGGTGCTCTGGAACCAAGCTCACAATATCTCTGATGTATGCATGCTATCTCCGGGAAGGGGATGTTACATGGAAACCTTTATTTTATTATTTTGTTTTTCTTTAAAAAATTTTTAAAATTTAGATATAATTGACATATAATGATTAGTTTAGGTGTACAACATAATGATTTGATATTTGTATATATTGCAAAATGACCACCACAATAAGTCTAGTTAACCTCCAACACTACACATAGTTATAAATTGAAACTTTTCTTTAGCTGAGACCATGCACTAGGAGGAACTCAGCTGCAAGGCATTGCTAGCCAATGCTCTAAGCAGATGAAGAATTGAGTGCCTTGGTCCTGAAACAGTGATCTGGGCAGCATATCAAAGCATCCATCCTCTGGACATATCATCAGGTGGGTGAGCTGTATGTCCATGTATGTTTAATTAATTTCTTTTTGCAATAGGGACTTCCCTTGTGGTCCAGTGGTTAAGACTCTGTGCTCCCAATGCAGGGGGCCTGGGTTTGAGCCCTGGTCAGGGAACTAAGATCCTGCATGCTGTGCAGCATAGCCAAAAACAAATCAATAAATAATAAATAAAATCTTGTTTGCAAGAATATAATTATAGAGAAATATATTGTGGCATGACATTTTCATTGAATTTTATACATTTGATAAAACCATTAAAAAAGTAATCTTCATTATTTAGTCTTGTATGTATTTCCTTTTATAATGTGGCTCCAAGAAGTCTGCTAAATCAACATTTTTCTCAATATTTCCATTATTTATGTCTCCAGATCCAGCAGTGGAACTTGAACACATCTCTTCATTTCATCATTCTTTTTCTTCTAATAATAAAACCATCCATTCTAAGGACAGTTAATAGTTCAAATAACAGGTACAGTTGGATTTTTTAGAAGTCTCATTTGATAATGTCCTTTCAAAAAATGCACTGAAAGTTGGTAACTGAAACTCAGTGGAACATTTGTTTTGCTAGCAGCAGATAAAATTCTCTCAAATTTCACTTCATAACTAAGCAGAAGTGCCAGTATGAAATTAACCTCAGAACTTTGACTAAAGGGGTGAACTTTTCTGCAAATTTCCAAAAAGCATATTAGTAGTCACCATTCCCTCCTTCCCTTCCTCCTCATACCCAGGGGTAGTTGTGAACCTTGTGGTCAAAAATAAGATGATAGATAAGAGTAAAGTGCAGTGCCAAGAGCATCCAGTGGGGGAAAGAATGGTATTTTTAAAAATGGTGGGCTTCCCTGGTGGTTCAGTGGTTAAGAATACACCTGCCAATGCAGGGGACACAGGTTCGAGCCCTGGTCCAGGAAGATCCCACATGCCACGGAGCAACTAAGCCCGTGTGCCACAACTACTTAGCCTGTGCTCTGGAGCCTGCGAGCCACAACTGCTGAATCCACGTGCCACAACTACTGAAGCCCGTGAGCCTAGAGCCCGTGCTCTGCAACAAGGGAATCCACTGCAATGAGAAGCCCGGGCATCGCAACAAAGAGCAGCCTCTGCTCGCTGCAACTAGAGAAAGCCCACACACAGCAATGAAGACCCAATGCAGCCAAAAATAAATAAATAAAATAAATTTATTTAAAAAAATGGTACTACTGGATATCCACATGCAAAAGAATTAAGTTGGACTCTCCCTCACACCATATACCAAAATTTTTTTTTCTTTTTCTTTTTTTTTGCTGCATTGGGTCTTCGTTGCTGCGCGCGGGCTTTCTCTAGTTGCGGTGAGCAGGGGCTACTCTTTGTTGTGGTGCGTGGGCTTCTCATTGTGGAGCACGGGCTCCAGGAGCACGGGCTTCAGTAGTTGTGGCTTGCAGGCTCAGTACTTGTGGCACATGGGCTCAGTAGTTGCGCCTTGCAGACTCTAGAGCACAGGCTCAGTAGTTGTGGCACACGGGCTTAGTTGCTCCACGGCATGTGGGATCTTCCCAGATCACGGCTCGAACCTGTGTACCCTGCATTGGGGGGTGGATTCTTAATCACTGTGCCACCAGGGAAGCCCTATGCAGTAATCTTTTAAATCAGGTAGGAAAAAAGAGGAGTTACAAACAAAAAAATACATTTTATATTTATCTTTGTAGTTATCTTTACCAGTGTTCTTTACTTCTTCCTGTGGATTTTAGTTACTGTCAAGTGTTTTTTCATTTCAGCTTGAAGCATTTCTTTTGCGTTTTTTGTAGGAAGGTCTGCTAGCAATGATCTCTTGGTTTTTTTTTTTTTTTAAATTTTATTTGTTTATTTATTTATGGCTGTGTTGGGTCTTCGTTTCTGTGCGAGGGCTTTCTCTAGTTGCGGCAAGTGGGGGCTACTCTTCATCGCTGTGCGCGGGCCTCTCACTATCGCGGCCTCTCTTGTTGCTGAGCACAGGCTCCAGATGCACAGGCTCAGTAATTGTGGCTCATGGGCCTAGTCGCTCCGTGGCATGTGGGATCTTCCCAGACCAGGGCTCGAACCCGTGTCCCCTGCATTGGCAGGCAGATTCTCAACCACTGCGCCACCAGGGAAGCCTGATCTCTTGGTTTTTATTTATATAGGAATATCTTAATTTCTCCTTTATTTAAAAAAATATTTATTTATTAATTTATATTTTTTACTTTTTTTGGCTGCGTTGGATCTTTGTTGCTGTGCACGGGCTTTCTCTAGTTGTGGTGAGCAGGGGCGACTTCATTGCAGTGGCTTTGCTTGCTGCAGAGCATGGGCTCTAGGTGTGCACGCTTCAGTAGTTGCAGCACGCGGGCTCAGTAGTTGCTGCGCATGGGCTCTAGGGCACGTGGGCTTTAGTAGTTAATGCACGTGGGCTCAGTAGTTGTGGCTCGCAGGCTCTAGAACACAGGCACAGTAGTTGTGGCACACAGGCATGTGGGATCTTCCTGGACCAGGGCTTGAACCCATGTCCCCTGCACTGGCAGGTGGATTCTTAACCACTGCACCACCAGGGAAGTCCTCTCCTTTATTTTTGAAGGATAGTTTTGTCAGATATAGATTCTTTGTTTTTTTCTTTCAGCACTGTGAATATGTCATCCCACTGCCTTTTTGTCCTCATGATTTCTGTTGAGAAATAAGCTGTTTATCTTACTAAGGCCTCCCTATACATGATGAGATGCTTCTCTTTTTTGCATTCAAGATTCTCACTTTGTCTTAGGCTATATATACCAAAGAACTATCTGTCTTGCAATTTTGTAATAGCTAATGTTCAAAATGCCTGCTAGGATTTTGTAAATTAGGTTTATATTTCTGATAGTGTGTGCATTTCTGATGCTTTTCCAAGATAATGTTTCCTAAAGGCAGGATTTCTACTTTTACTTATGTATTTTGAAAAGAGAGTGAAAATTTGATTTCCTTCAGCTTTTTCCTTGTTTCCTTATTCTGTATTTTGAAAACATGGAATGAATGAATTTTCCTTGTTTCCTTATTCTGTATTTTGAAAAATGCTAATTTACACTAGCATTTGTGAGCATTCTTTTTTTTTTTTTTGAAATTCACGTTTATTAATTAATTAATTAATTAATTAATTTATTTATTTATGACTGTGTTGAGTCTTCGTTTCTGTACGAGGGCTTTCTCTAGTTGCGGCAAGTGGGGACCACTCTTCATTGCGGTGCGCGGGCCTCTCACCATCGCGGCCTCTCTTTTTTTTTTTTTTTTTTTTAAAGGATTTTTCTTATTTATTTATTTATTTATTTATTTATTTATTTTTGGCTGTGTTGGGTCTTCGGTTCGTGCGAGGGCTTTCTCCAGTTGCGGCAAGCGGGGGCCACTCTTCATCGCGGTGCGGGGACCGCTCTTCATCGCGGTGCGCGGGCCTTTCTCTATCGCGGCCCCTCCCGTTGCGGGGCACAGGCTCCAGACGCGCAGGCTCAGCAATTGTGGCTCACGGGCCCAGCTGCTCCGTGGCATGTGGGATCTTCCCAGACCAGGGCTCGAACCCGTGTCCCCTGCATTAGCAGGCAGATTCTCAACCACTGCGCCACCAGGGAAGCCCGCGGCCTCTCTTATTGTGGAGCACAGGCTCCAGACGCGCAGGCTCAGCAATTGTGGCTCACGGGCCCAGTTGCTCCGTGGCATGTGGGATCTTCCCAGACCAGGGCTCAAACCCGTGTCCCCTGCATTGGCAGGCAGACTCTCAACCACTGCACCACCAGGGAAGCCCCATTTGTGAGCATTCTTGAGATGTATTTTTCAAGTTTGCTTCCCAAGGCTATTCCAAAAACAATGTATCATTTTGTTATCTTTTAATAATAATATAGTAATATTGTATAAATATTATTTTTTAAAAAAATATTATTAAATAATATTAGTGTACTGTTATATTTATAATAATACAATATATAATAATATATTTTTATAATATAATTATATAACTACTTAGTAAGAAATAACTTCCTGAAAATTTGTCCAACCAAATACCCTTCAAACTTTGGCCATTGTGTCAGTTTTCTATTGCTGCTGTAACAAGTAACCATAAACATAGTGGCTTAAAACAATGCAAGTTTATTCTCTTACAGTTCTGGAGATAAAATTCCAAAATCAGTTTCACTGGGCAAATGTCAAGATATTGGCAGGGCTAGCTCCTTCTGGAGGCTCTAGGTAAGAATCTATTTCCTTGTTTTTTCTAGCATTTAGAGGCCTCCTGCATTCCTTTTTTTTTTTTTTTAGAACTGGCCATATCAAATATTGGAGAGAATGTGAAGCAACGAAAACTCTCATACATTGCTGGTGGGGATACAAGAGGGTGTAACCACTTTGGAAATCAGTTTGGTAATTTTTGTTTGTTTGTTTAAATTTTTTGGCCACACCTTGTATGGCATGCGGGATCTTAGTTCCCTGACCAGGGATCAAACCTGTGCGCCCTGCAATGGAAGCAGGGAGTCTTAACTACTGGACCACCAGGGAAGTCCCCTCCTGCATTCCTTGGCTTGTGACTCCTTCCTTGAATCCCTCCAACCTCTTGCTTTCATTGTCACATCTCCTAATACTCACTCTAATCTCCTGCCTTTTTCTTTTAAGAACCCTTGTGATTTACAGTGGGTTCACCTGGATAATCCAGGATAATGTCCCCATTACTTTAATCATATCTGCAAAGTCCCTTTTGCCATATAAGATTCTGGGGATTAAGATGTGGTCATCTTTGGGGCTTCCCTGGTGGCGCAGTGGTTGAGAATCTGCCTGCTAATGCAGGGGACACGGGTTCGAGCCCTGGTCTGGGAAGATCCCACATGCCGCGGAGCAGCTGGGCCCGTGAGCCACAATTGCTGAGCCTGCGCGTCTGGAGCCTGTGCCCCGCGACGGGAGGGGCCGCGATAGAGAAAGGCCCGCGCACCGCGATGAAGAGCGGTCCCCGCACCGCGATGAAGAGTGGCCCCCGCTTGCCGCAACTGGAGAAAGCCCTCGCACGAACCGAAGACCCAACACAGCCAAAAATAAATAAATAAATAAATAAATAAATAAGAAAATCCTTTAAAAAAAAAAAAAAAAAAAAAAGATGTGGTCATCTTTGGGAAGCCATTATTCAGCCTCACAGCCAGTTACTTTGGTATGGTGCTGTCTGTAACCCTGTAGTTGAACGTAATTGAAAAGAGAGGCCTGGCACAGGGACTGCCCTTGGCAAGTGCTTAAATAGTGTTAAAGGCCTTGAGGACTGTTTTGGCTTTAAATAAGTTCAGTTTTGTTTTTTTTCCCATTGTCTGTTAATTTTGTAGCTTTTTCTTACTGTCTTTCTGAGGTGTCTTACTGAGCTCGCTAATAAGCCCAAAGTGAATTCAGATCCTGGTTCTGTTGCTTGCTTAGCTTTAACCACCCAAGTCTGTTTCTTCATTTGTAAAATGGGGCTGTTACTACATTCTCCAGGCAATGTGGGTGAGAGAGGAGGAGGGGGCTGATTCCCAATTAGTATAAGCGGAAAGAGTTGCAGGACTGTGTGGGTGTCAGGATGGATGTATGCACGTCAGAGGGTGAGGACTGATGCCCCAGATTGAGGGGAGGGCACAGTCAGGTGAGTCTGGGAGCCTCTTCTCTGCCTTTCCCCAGCTAAAGTGTCTCAAGACCCTGACCATCCCAGGAGGGAGCCTGAGCCAGGGGATGCCCTCTGGATTTCAATCGTTCTGTCCTCAGTTAGAGGCCATCCATGTTCCCTGAAGATGGATGTGTTTGCTTGCCAAGGCCTGGAGCATCTTTCCTTCCATATCAGGACTCTGGGCATCTAATGGAGGTGAAGGACTGCCCGAGAAAATCTCCTGTCTTTCCTGGTACCTTTCCCCTCCACCTCAGGCTTTTTCCTTCAGATTCTTATTTTAGCAGAGTCAATTAAGCCAGTGATGTTTTTAAACTGCCAGAGCCACTTTTATTTCTATTGCAGTAGGAAGATGACCAAGTAAATTGATGACCTTGGCACCCTATCTTAGGAAGTCTACTACTGGATCTTTTCTGTTAGATGAAACAATTACAAAGTTGTGATTCATTTGCACACTGCATATCATCTGAATAACGTTTCAGAAAAGTTTGGTGACTAAAAGGGACCCGAATGTTCCTTCATTTTCTAAAAGTAATCTATTATGTTTATTAGCACTATAATAGTTCTTACCTTGGGTATCGGAAGCTAGAAGAACAATCTTACCCTGAACCTTGATGTTATTTGTATAGTTGCAGAGCATCATTCTCTCTCATTTCACATGAGGTCACCGAGTGACCTTGTCTGTTTCTCATGTTATTACATCACAGGAAATAATGTGCTGCAAGGATGAGCTACAAGTGGCTTAGGTAGTTCCAGAGGGAGGGCTGAGAGCTGGAGCTGGTATGCTAAGCAGGGTATAGTTCCAAGGTTGAGTGGGAGGAGGAGGCTTAGAGCTAGGTCAGGGAGCTTGGCCTCTATTCCTTAAGTGAGCGAAGACCGTTGATGTAACATACTTGTATTTGGTTTTAGACCTAGGTTTTTTTTTTTGGCTGCCCTGTGCAGCATGTGGGATCATAGTTCCCTGACGAGGATTAATCCCACGCCCCCTGCAGTGGAAGTGCCGAGTCTTACCCACGGGACAACCAGGGAAGTCCCTAGATCCAGCTTTCTGGTGAAAGATAAGGGACGATGAGGGCTGGCTTAAGACAATAATAAAAATTGTAACAATGATAAAAAATGATCACCGATTATACTACATAACAATTAGCACTTAGTAACTATAAATAGTAACAAGTTCATTAATTAATAAGAAATGTGTAAGTATTAACATATATAAATAAATAATTATTAAATACTTGGTGATGACAATAACTAGTAATCACTTTAATTGCAACCTCCTTTCCATTCCTGATCTCCTTACCCTGCCCTTTTTTCACCTCAATGAATAACACCTTCCAACACACTACAAAATCTACTCATTTTGTTGGTCTCTCTCCCCGTTGGAATACAACCTCCATGAAGGTGGGGCTTTTTGTCTGTGTTGTTCACTGCTGTATCCCCAGGGCCTAGAACAGTGCCTGGCATATAGTAGGTGCTCAATAAATATAGTTGAACTGAATTGAAATAAAAGTAAATGTACTCAACCTTTACTATGTTCCTGGCATGTTCTAAGCATATATTATTTATATCTTCACTTGAAAATTACTGCCTAGATACAAATTATGAAACTAGTTTAAGGCCACTTGGCAAGTAAAGTACCTATGCTTGAATTTGAACTCAGGAATTCTGGCTGCAGGGCTTATCACCCTAAAGTACCTCTTCATGGTACTCAGCAAAGGGGTGTGTCTGTTCCAGAAATGTCCTAGTGGTAGAAGCAAAAGAGATTTCAAAATAACCAGGGAGAGGGAGGCCAAGGATGCTCCCTGAGTAGCTGGGTGGGCAATGGGGGCCATTTGCTGAGAGACAGTTAGAAGAACTTATTTATATGACTAGGAATGGCTCAGTTTAGGTATGCCTGCAATTATTTAAGTAACTTTCAGTTCTTATGTAACATCAAACTTTCCTTTCTGATTTTATTCATATTATTGTGCTGGTAACTCTGCCAGGTTCTTCACATTTAAGTGTTCATGATAACTCCATGAAGTACTATTATGAGCCCCAAATGGATGCTTAGGGAGGCTAGGTTATCATCATCTAGTTAGTGACAGAGTCCAGACCTGATTCTAAAGCTAATATTTCAAATGTGGAAGATAAGGTACCAGAACTGGGTACATCGTTAGAGAAGATATATTAGAAATGTGGAAGCAAAAGAGGACTTTGGAGCTGTAAGTTGGGGGGAGTGGAATTATAAACCTGGCTTTAGATATTACACTTGAGGTGCCTGAGGGATTCTAGCTGGAGTAGTAAAGCAACCTTGTCCATCATTAATGTTGCTTATGAATCTAATAAAGATGAAATATTTTAATTTTGGAAATAAAGTTTGACATGTGAATTCTTCAGAATGATTTGTGAAATTCTTCAGCCAGGGTTTAAGGCATGGTGACTTCTTCCTCTTTTTTTTTTTTTTTAAGGCATGGTGACTTTTTTCATGATTAATAATGATAATTTTATTTATTTTTTAAATTAATTTTTATTGGAGTATAGTTGCTTTACAATGTTGTGTTACTTTCTACTGTATAGCAAAATGAATCAGCTATATGTATACATATATCCCCTCTTTTTTGGATTTCCTTCCCATTTAGGTCACCACAGAGCACTGAGTAGAGTTCCCTGTGCTATACAGTAGGTTCCCATTAGTTATTTATTTTATACATAGTATCAATGGTGTATATATGTCAATCCCAACCTCCCAATTCCTCCCACCCCCCACCCCCGCATGGTGACTTCTAAGTGTGAAATTTCACATCTATATCTTTAAAAAAATTTTTTTCTTTTTTTGTAAAGGGAAGGTTCCCCACCTACATCTTCTCACTACCCATAAAAATATTCTATCATTTGCCTAATTTATTAACTCAGTCATTCAACAAATATCTGACTGCCTCCTAGGAGTAAAGAAACAGATACAATTCTCAACACATCAAAGATGTAGAAATCTTAGTTAAGAGTTGTACCAAGTCAGTCAATTTTGTTTAATACAAACAAACAATTTAAAAAAACACTTCACATTTCACAATTGCACCTAAATTTTTTTCTTTTTGAAAAGAAAAGAGAGAACTTTGGAAAAGAATGTTGTTTCTAGGAAAACATTTTCCTAAGTTTCTAATTCTCCTAATACATATGAAACAACTTTCTCTGCCATCACAATGAGAATCAGCTTAAACCAGGGGGATTTGGTAGAAAATTATATTGTCTTCCCTACTAATGGCCCAGGATTATTAATTCTTACTGATGTGTGTGTGTGTGTGTGTGTGTGTGTGTGTGTGTGTGTATATTCTAATACATTTATTTTATTTTTCGCTGCATTGGGTCTTCGTTGCTGCGCGTGGGCTTTCTCTAGTTGCAGTGAGCGGGGGCTACTCTTTGTTGTGGTGTGCGGGCTTCTCATTGCAGTGGCTTCTCTTGTTGTGGAGCATGGGCTCTAGGTGCACGGGCTTCAGTAGTTGTGGCATGCGGGCTCAGGAGTTGTGGCTCGCGGGCTCAGTAGTTGTGGCTCGCAGGCTCTAGAGCGCAGGCTCAGTAGTTGTGGTGCACGGGCTTAGTTGCTCGGCGGCATGTGGGATCTTCCTGGGCCAGGGCTCGAACACGTGTCCCCTGCATTGGCAGGTGGATTCTTAACCACTGTGCCACCAGGGAAGTCCCTGTATATATATACACACACTTTTTTTTTTTTTAAGGAAGGAGTCTTTTTTTTTTTAATTAATTAATTGATTTTATTTTATTTTTGGCTGTGTTGGGTCTTCATTTCTGTGCGAGGGCTTTCTCTACTTGTGGCAAGTGGGGGCCACTCTTCATCGCGATGCGTGGGCCTCTCACTATCGCGGCCTCTCTTGTTGCGGAGCACAGGCTCCAGACGCACAGGCTCAGTAATTGTGGCTCACGGGCCTAGTCGCTCCGCGGCATGTGGGATCCTCCCAGACCAGAGCTCAAACCCGTGTCCCCTGCACTGGCAGGCAGATTCTCAGCCACTGCGCCACCAGGGAAGCCCCTATTTTTTTTAATTAATTAATTTTTTTTGGCCATGCCGCACGGCATGTGGGATCTTAGTTCCCCAACCAGGGATTGAACCCGCACCCTCGGCAATGAAAGCACGGAGTCTTAACCACTGGACCACTAGGGAATTCCCTTACTGATATTTTATTTTATTTATTTACTTGGCTGCATCAGGTCTTAGTTGCAGCATGTGGGATTGTTTCGTTGCGGCAGGCAGGCTTCTCTCTAGTTGCGGCACACAGGCTCTGTAGCTGTGGTGCGTGGGCTCCGGAGAGCACTGGCTCAGCAGTTGTGGCACGTGAGCTCTCGAGCGTGTGGGCTTAGTTGCCCTGCAGCATGTGCGATCTTAGTTCCCTGACCAGGGATCAAACCCACGTCCCCTGCATTGGAAGGCGAAGTCTTAACCACTCGACCGCCAGAGAAGTCCCTCCTAACTGATATTTTTAAAAAGTCTCTTTAAGAGATAATTACTGAAATACTTTCAGATGTCATCATATAACATCTGAGTTCAACTTTCAAAAGAATCCAGTAAAAGAGGAAGTAGATGTGAGTGTAGACAAACACCACTGGCCATGGGCTGACAGTTTTTATAGCAGGGTGATGAGAATATTGAGGGTTCACTGTACTATACTTTCTACTTTTGTGTATATTTGAAGTTTTCCAAAATAAAGACATAGCGTGAATTTTTAAAAACTTAGAAGCTAGAAAGAAATATGCAAAAATGATAACATTTATGTTTAAGGTACCACAAAAATATTTTTCCCTCTCATTTTCTATATTCTCTGTATTCTATTTGAGCATTTTTACTTTTTTATAAGGACAAAACAAAAACAAACAAAAAAACCAAAACCCCATTCTTACTAAGCTCTTTCATCCTTTTGATCCTAGCATTGCCACTTTCTGTGTCAGGGCCATGAACTGACTGCAGTTTATAGATTATCTGAAAAAACACTGATTTTTTTCCTTTTCAGTCATACATTCTGAAATTTATACATGTGAAACTCTACCCTATCTTGCCCTTGTCCTTGAAATTAGGATTCTCCACTTAAGAGGCCTTGGGCAAACTACTTAATCTCTCTGACTCTCAATTTCTTTACCTTAAAGTAGAAAATAAGCCAAATCAGAGGCATGAATGACAATGTAGGCAAACAGCAAGGCAGGGAACTAACACTTGGTGAATTTCAGGCATTGTACTAGGAATTTTATACACATTTATTCCTCTCAAAAACATCTGTTTTAAGGAAGAAAAATATGACTACTTCAATATTAAATGAATAAAGGATATGAACATTCAATTAATTTATTCAATTAACAAATATTTATGACCACCTACTATATTTTAGGCACCATGCTGAAAGCAATACCAATGGTCAGCAGATATGTGAACAAATGGTCATCTCTATTAGTCATAATCAAAGGAATGCAAGTAAAAACAAAAGCGACTTTTCCATTTTTCACCCATCAAATGGTGAACTTTCAATAAATGTTTTCTTAGGGTTAGATGAATGTGGTGCTTTGGGATCTCTTCTAAAGTGGGCAGACGCCTAGATGCACCATCTTCCTGAAGGCACTTGAGCAATGTGTATAAAACGGGCTAAAATGTATATTTACCTAAAAAAAATGTCCAACCAGGAGAATGAAGCACACCTAGCGACTGCGGTTTCCAAATACCATTTTGGAAAGTACCAAAATACCCAAAGGAAAAAGGATTCCTTGGAAAATGGCTACTTCAAGGTGGGAGCTAGGAAATGAACAAGACGAGCCTGGAACATCCTGTTGTGGCAGATAGCAGGCAAGTGATCAAAGACTAGCAGGGTCATATCAAAAGGACACAGGAATCAAATGGAAGAGGACCCCACAAACCACACATGGAACAATTTGAGCATCAATGAGAGTACAACTGAAATAGATTTAAACATACTGAATATGCTTCACATACACACCCCTCTAAACTCAGTGATTACCATGGCAGAATGTTAGGGAACCAACTCATTATTTTGAAAACCAATAAAGAGAAAGAAAGAAGCATCTACCCTGCCTTTCCTTATTGTAACATGGATAACCAAACAGTAGTTGAAGGGAAGTTTCTCTTTTTAAAAATATTCTAGCTAATAAAGGAAGAAAAAATAATATATCATCATTCTGCAATCCCTAATAAATTAATAGATTTACCAATTGAACATCAATGGCTGCTAACATCATAAAAAGAAAGACACCTAAATATTATGTCTCTCAATATTAACCACCTATAAGTAGTCTTAACAACAAAAATGGAACCTCAATCTGATCATGCCTCTAGACATCAACTACCAACTTATAGGAAATACCAAGGATAGAGGAGCAGGTTTAACTACCCATTGGGATGAGCCAGCAAAAACCAAGCTCTGAGAAACTTTCCAAGGCAAACAAACTAGTTTCTTTGAAAAGTAAGTTGCCGGGGGTGGGGGTGGGGAGTCCGGGGGAGGAGGATGAAGGAGAATGGATAGATTGAGACTTAAGAAACATAACAATCAACTGCAATTTGTGAACATTATTTGGATCCTGATAACTTTCAAAAAATTGACATTCATGAAACAATTAGAAATTGGAACACTGGCTATCAGGTATGCAATGTTAATTATTAAGGCAGTGCTGTCAATTTTTTTAAGGCGTGAAAATCTTTTCTAAATTTGTGAGATATTTCAGAGGTACATATTAAAATTTTTATAGATGAAATGATATACCTGGGATTTACTTCAAAAATAACATGGAGGTGGGGGAGTGGGTGGAAATATGGATAAAACAAGCCTGGCCATGAGCTGATAATTACTGAAGCTGGTCATGGGGCACTGGGGGTACATTCTAAGAGTGTGAGGACAGAAAGTTTAAAAGAAAGTATATACATTTTTTTTGATGTTTGCTAGTAAAAAAAAAAAAGTATATTATTTTGATCTAACATTTCCACTTTTAGAAATTCATCTTAAAGATATACATTACATATACAAAATAATGTATGTGCAAGGATATTTATTATAGGATTGTTGGGAAGAGCAAAAAACAAACTAAATTGATAAGGTTAAATAAATTATGAAACACACATATGAGAATACTATGCAGCTGTTAAAGAAGAATAAGGCCACCATATATGTATTGACATGGCCCAATCTTCCAAGGTGTATGGATAAGCAAAACTAGCAATGTATAGAAATTTGCTACCATTTATGTAAAACATTCTTATAAAGAGTGTTATGTGCATGTCTACACTTAAGCAAATGGAGAAATCAGGAAGTATATGCAAGAACTTGATAGCAGTGATTGCTACATAAAGGGCAACAGGGTAATGTGTGGAGGTTCACTTATGTGAATACAAAATTTAACTTTAAAATTTTTATCCTGTGCCTGTGTTTTAGCTATTCAAAGTGATAATTTTTAATGTCATAGATTTGAGCCCCTCCAACTGTACATCCTAATCATTAAGCCACTTAAAGAAAAATGACATAAAGCACATTGCTTTGTAACCCTTTGTAGGCAGTGGCACATGCAGAAAATGCAGGTGCTTTTACTGAACACTCACGATGACTGAGAAGATGGATGGCATCAGGGTGCAATGGGTCCTCTGCTCCAGACGCTGACTGGCTACCCCAAGGGCTGAGGGGATGTGTTTTTTAAGATTCCTCAGAGTCATTCACAAGCCCTGATCTGGATGTCCCTGCAGTTGGATCAAGGCTCTTTTCCCCATCACTGTCACATCCTGGAGTTACAACATCAAGATTCTAAAAACATTTAATCCAGAATAGGTACAGTTCCAGACATTCCATCTAAAATTAATTTTAATAGACTGGATTAAATTAGCTGGAATTTTATTTATACTTATCTTCACAAATGATAATTATTATCTACAATTTGTTTTTCAGGAGTTATTCTTGTTGAGTTTTTTATCATAAATTTTTTAGCCTTGAAGATGAATTGGCAAGCTTCTCTCAGGGATTATCTGTTCCTTAAGGTTTTTGTACGTTAAACTGTTTTCTCGGGACTTCCCTGGTGGCGCAGTGGTTAAGAATCCACCTGCCGGGCTTCCCTGGTGGCGCAGTGGTTGAGAATCTGCCTGCTAATGCAGGGGACGCGGGTTCGAGCCCTGGTCTGGGAAGATCCCACATGCCGCGGAGCAACTGGGCCCGTGAGCCACAACTACTGAGCCTGAGCGTCTGGAGCCTCTGCTCCGCAACAAGAGAGGCCGCGATAGTGACAGGCCCGCGCGCCGCGATGAAGAGTAGCCCCCACTCGCCGCAACTGGAGAAAGCCCTCACACAAAAACGAAGACCCAACACAGCCAAAAATAAACATAATAAATAAATAATAAATAAAAATTAAAAAAAAAAAAAAAAAAAAGAATCCACCTGCCAATGCAGGGGACACGGGTTTGAGCCCTGGTCTGGGAAGATCCCACATGCCACGGAGCAACTAAGCCTGTGTGCCACAACTACTGAGCCCGTGTGCCATAACTACTGAAGCCTGCACGCCTAAAGCCCATGCTCCACAACGAGAATCCACCACAATGAGAAGCCTGTGCACCGCAACAAAGAGTAGCCCCCACTCGCCGCAACTAGAGAAAGCCCGCGCACAGCAATGAAGACCCAACGCAGCCAAAAATAAACTAATTAAAACGAAACAAAACAAAACAAATTGTTTTTTCTAAAGGGACAGAGCTCTGATGACTTTTTATGTCCTTCCACAATCATTGATTGTTCGGAAATTCCACATCTTTTTGAACCAATTTTGATTATTTTTGTAAAAATCCATTCTCTCTAGATTTCTAAATATATTAGAATAAAGTCATGCATAGTTGCTATTTTTAAAAAATGCACCCCTTCCTCATTCATACTGCTAAATGTGTTTTTTTTTCTATATCTGAGTTGTCAATTGTCTATTATATTGTTAAATAACCTTCAGATTAAGTCTACTGTCATTTCTGATTTCATATTTTTTGGCTGCACCATGCGGCATGTAGGATCTTAGTTCCCCGAGCAGGGATTGAACCCACGCCCCCTGCAGTGGAAGCTTGAAGTCTTAACCAGTGGACCACTAGAGAAGTCCCATTTTTTCTTTTCTTTTTAATAATCGTTCTTACTGTTGACTTAGGTTTATGTGGTAATTTCCCCTAACTTTTAGGGTTGACCATTCATTTAATGCATTTAGTATGTGACTGGCAATGAGTAGGTGTTGGAGATCTACTTGGAGAACAAAGCCCCTACCTTTTTTTTTTTTTAATTTTTAATTAATTAATTCATTTATTCATCTTTGGATGCGTTGGGTCTTCGCTGCTGCATGTGGGCTTTTGCTAGTTGCGGTGATTGGGGGCTACTCTTCGTTGCGGTATGCGGGTTTCTCATTGCAGTGGCTTCTCTTGTTGCAGAGCATGGGCTCTAGGTGCGTGGGCTTCAGTTGTTGCAGCACGTGGGCTCAGTAGTTGTGGCACGCGGGCTCTCGAGTGCAGGCTCAGTAGTTGTGGCGCATGGGCTTAGTTGCTCCACGGCACGTGGGATCTTCCCGGACCAGGGCTCAAACCTGTATCCCCTGCATTGGCAGGTGGACTCCTAACCACCGTGCCACCAGGGAAGTCCCAAAGCCCCTACCTTTAACCCTTGGGTTCTGACAGGAGTACAGCTTTGGTTACACTGAACTGGTTTTGATATGCAGAATTCACTGCCATTCTTTTTTTTTTTTTTTTAATTTATTTATTTTTTTGGCTGTGTTGGGTCTTCGTTTCTGTGCGAGGGCTTTCTCTAGTTGCAGCAAGCGGGGGCCACTCTTCATCGTGGTGCGTGGGCCTCTCACTATCGTGGCCTCTCTTATTGCACAGCACAGGCTCCAGACGCGCAGGCTCAGTAGTTGTGGCTCATGGGCCCAGTTGCTCTGCGGCATGTGGGATCTTCCCAGACCAGGGCTCGAACCCGTGTCCCCTGCATTGGCAGGCAGATTCTCAACCACTGCACCACCAAGGAAGCCCCACTGCCATTCATTTCTAGTTTGTAATTTTAGTTTGATTCTCTTGGAGTTATACTTGGAGGTGGTTTTAGATTCCTAAATGGGCAGATTTCTTTCGGCTACTCTTCTGTTAATTTCTAATCTTCAAAATTTACAACCTTTTAAATGAAGATCTTCTCATGATAACTATACTTTACTACTGTTTTTCAGAATGAATTATCCTAACAAGTGGTTTTGAAGGCTTTGGATATTTGATACATTAATAAGGCCCTCCTCTCACATGAACTCCTTAACAGTAATACTGTTATTAATTAATGACAATAGTATTTATTGAGCATAGGCTTTATATAAAATATCTGACAATCTTCACGGAAACTCTATTAGGTACATATAATTATCACTGCTTAAAAATAAGTAAACTGAGGAACACAGACATTGCATAATTTGCCCAATGGTATACAGTCAGTAATTGCTGGAAGTGAGATAATGTTAAGTAAGGTATATGGTGAAAGGCACAGTCACAAATGTTTTAATAGGGTCATTTTCTATTAGGAATTCTCAGAAGTTTAACATATTTTGAGTGGTAACAGGAGGGTTTTCTATATTCATATTAATTTTTTTCAATGTAAGATCTCTGATGCTTAGTAAACAGTGAGTGTGAGGCAAAATGAATTCCCATGTTTATTGAATTTTCTTCTGGTATGAGTTACCTGATGTTCCATAATGGAGGTGACAAATGAAGGTTCTCTGACAATAATTACATTACATTATGCATTATCTAATATTGAGTCAGGCATGAATTCCACATAAAGGCTCTGCTACATCCCTAACATCAAGGCTTTCTAGCCAGTATGAATTCTGTAGTGTTCAATGAGCTGTGAGCCAAGAATAAAGGCCTGCCCACATTCTCTACATTCATAAGGTTTGATACCAGGATGAATTCTCTGATGTTCAGTAAGCTGTGAACTACGAATAAAGGCCATTCCACATTCCCTACATTGATAGGGTTTCTCACAAGTGTGAATCCGCTGATGATGAGTCAGTTGTGAAACACGAATAAAGGCTTTCCCACATTCCTTACATTCGTAGGGTTTGTCACCTGTATGAATTCTTTGATGCTGAATAAGGTACGAACTACGACTAAAGGCCTTCCCACAATCTTTACACTCATAGGGTCTGTCACCTGTATGAACTCTCTGATGTCGTGTAAGCTGTGCGTGCTGTCTAAAGGCCTTCCCACATTCTTTACATTCGTAGGGTTTCTCCCCAGAATGAATTCTTTGATGTCGAGTAACTTCTGAGCTATGAATAAAGCCCTTGCCACACTCCTTACATTCATAGGGTTTCTCCCCAGTATGAATCCTCTGATGTACAGTAAGCTGTGAATGTTGTCTAAAGGCTTTCCCACATTCTTTACACTGATAGGGTCTAGCACCTGTATGAATTCTCCGATGAACAGTAAGTTGTGAGCCGCGAATAAAAGCCTTGCCACAGTCTTTACATACGTAGGGTTTCTCACCTGTATGAGTTCTATGATGCAGAATAAGTTGTGAGTGCTGTCTAAAGGTCTTTCCACATTCTTTACATTCATAGGGCTTGACACCAGTATGAAGTCTCTGATGTAGAATAAGTTCTGAAGTACGACCAAAGGCCTTCCCACACTCCTTACAGTCATAAGGTTTCTCACCTGTATGAATTCTCTGATGTTGAACAAGGTGCGAGGTACGACTGAAGGCTTTCCCACATTCCTTACATTCAAAGGGCTTTTCACCCGTATGAGTTTTCTGATGTTGACTAAGGTGTGAGCCACGGCTAAATGCTTTCCCACATTCATTACATTCAATCAGTTTCTCGCCAGTCTCATTGCTGGGATGTAGGGTAAGGGATGTATGATGCTCAAAAGTGGGCATGTTTCCATAGGTGATTTTCACTTGCTTGAAAGAGCACTCATGATTTACTTGTTGTTTTTCAAACTGGCCTTTGTATGCCCAGTCATCTCTAAAACTGGAGCCCTCAAAAGCACAGCATGTAAGGCTTTCCATCAGCTCCCAATCGAATGACTCTACTTCAAAGATATCTTTTTGTAGAAATTTATCACACCTGGACTCCAAGTCTGAAAAATAAAAAAAAAGTAAATAAAACCTGTTCTCTTCTTCTAAGAGAAATTTTAAAATTCTACAGACTGGAGAGACAAAATGAAAATAATAACCGTAATAGGTGAATTGCTTCTATAAGTCTCAAATATTGCTGTGCAATTTCTAAAAAGCACATGAAAGCACAAATATGATAAGAGCTCATATGGTGCCAGAAAGGGGCAAGAAAACAAATTAAGCCAGTGGTTCTCATGTTTGACAGTGATCAGAATCATCCAGGAAGCCTTGTAACAAAACAAATGTCCAAACAGCACCCCACACTGAATCAAAATCTACAGGAGTAGGGCCAAGACATGTGTATACATACATATCTACACATATTTTAAAAGTAATATATATATATTTTAATTGAAGATTCACATAACATAAAATTTCCCATTTAACCATTTTAAAGTGTACAATTCCATGGTTTGCAGTACATTCCCAGTGTCCTGCAATCATTGCCACTATCTTCTAATTCCAGAACACTCTCATCACCCCAAATGGAAACTCTGTGCTACAGACTCACAGACATAGAGGACAGACTTGTGGTTGCCAAGGCGGGGGTGGGTGGGGGTGGGTGGGGTGGGTGGGGTGGGGGAGGGTTGGATTGGGAGTTTGGGACTAGCAGATGTAAACTATTATATATAGAATGGATAAACAACAAGGTCCTATTGTATAGCATAGCAAACCATATTCAATATCCGAAATTAAACCATAATGGAAAAGAATATGAAAAAGAATGTGTGTGTGTATATATATGTATATATGTGTGTGTATATATATATATAATATATATATGTAAATCACTTTGCTGTATAGCAGAAACTAACACAACATTGTAAATCAACTACACCTCAATTTTAAAAAAATAAAAAAGAAACCCTGTGCCCATTAAGCAGCCACTCCCCATTCCTCATTCCTGCCAGCCCCTGGCAATCACTAATGGCAGAGAAACACTAATTCTGTCCCTGTGAATTTGCCTATTCAGGGCATTTCATACAAATAAGGCATCTATATTTTTAGCACTTTCTACCATATGATGCTGATGTCAGTCAAAATGAAAATCTCTGCTTAAACTTTTTCACAGCCTCCCCACTGCACTTAGAATAAATTCTAAATTCAATGCCATGGTTCACAGGTTCTTGGCAAAGCAGGTCCCTGATTGTCTGTGTTGTCGCTCTGTCACTCTATCTCCACCAAGGACAATGCATCTTCATATTGAACACTCTCCCCTTTCCTCCCTATGTAACACAGCCCTCCTTTGAGTATCTAGAATAAATGTAGGTCTTTTCCATCGTAGACCTTTCATCAGGTTCTTCTATCTATTGGGAATCCTGTCCTGGGCCCTTTGTATGGCTGCTTTTCTCTTTAGGTTTCAGATTAAAACTCATACTTTCAAAAAGCTCTCAGCCTGATAACCCTAAGCATATACTTTGATTCTGTCTCCCACAATGTGTGTCCTATTGTCATAACACTTTCATCAGTTGTACTTAGAGTTTCATTTACTTACTCATCTGTTGATTTGTTTTTTTACCTCCCCAAAGGCAGAAATAAAGCCTTTTTCACTAGCCGTTGTCACCAAATCCTAGCACATAGTAGCAATAACGGATTGCTTGATGAATAAATATTGGATTCTAGAGACACACCAATGGAACTCAATAGAAAGGCCAGAAATAGACTAAAGTTTATATGGAAATTGAATTTATTATAAAGGTGGTATCTCAAAGGAGAAAAGAATAGTTTTTATAATAAATAATGTGGGGATTAGATAGTCATTTGGAAAAAGATAAAATTAGATCCATATGTTATACCACCACATACCAGAATAAACTCTGAATACAGTTTTAATGTTAAAAGAAAATAGAAACCATACAAAAACTGGAAGGAAATGTGGTAGATTACTTTATAATCTAGGTACAGGGAAACCTTCTAAATAATGACTCAAAATCCCAAAGCATCAAAAGACTGATAAATTCCATTACGTAAAGGTGAAAAACAAAACAAAAAACTTGCACATGGCAAAGGAAACCATAAACAAGACCAAAAGACAACCCTCAGAATGGGAGAAAATATTTGCAAATGAAGCAACTGACAAAGGATTAATCTCCAAGATTTACAAGCAGCTCATGCAGCTCAATAACAAAAAAACAAACAACCCAATCCAAAAATGGGCAGAAGACCTAAATAGACATTTCTCCAAAGAAGATATACAGATTGCCAACAGACACATGAAAGAATGCTCAACATCATTAATCATTAGAGAAATGCAAATCAAAACTACAATGAGATATCATCTCACAGCAGTCAGAATGGCCATCATCAAAAAATCTAGAAACAATAAATGCTGGAGAGGGTGTGGAGAAAAGGGAACACTCTTGCACTGTTGGTGGGAATGTAAATTGATACAGCCACTATGGAGAACAGTATGGAGGTTCCTTAAAAAACTAAAAATAGAACTACCATACGACCCAGCAATCCCACTACTGGGCATATACCCTGAGAAAACCATAATTCAAAAAGAGTCATGTATCAAAATGTTCATTGCAGCTCTATTTACAATAGCCAGGACATGGAAGCAACCTAAGTGTCCATCATCAGATGAATGGATAAAGAAGATGTGGCACATATATACAAAGGAATATTACTCAGCCATAAAAAGAAATGAAATGGGGCTTCCCTGGTGGCGCAGTGGTTGAGAATCTGCCTGCTAATGCAGGGGACACGGGTTCGAGCCCTGGTCTGGGAAGATCCCACATGCCACGGAGCAGCTGGGCCCGTGAGCCACAATTGCTGAGCCTGCGCGTCTGGAGCCTGTGCCCCGCGACGGGAGGGGCCGCGATAGAGAAAGGCCCGCGCACCGCGATGAAGAGCGGTCCCCGCACCGCGATGAAGAGTGGCCCCCGCTTGCCGCAACTGGAGAAAGCCCTCGCACGAACCGAAGACCCAACACAGCCAAAAATAAAAATAAATAAATAAATAAATAAATAAGAAAAATCCTTTAAAAAAAAAAAAAAAAAAAAAGAAATGAAATGGAGGTATTTGTAGTGAGGTGGATGGAGTTAGAGTCTGTCATACAGAGTGAAGTAAGTCAGAAAGAGAAAAACAAATACAGTATGCTAACACATATATATGGAATCTAAGGGAAAATAAAGGTCATGAAGAACCTAGTGGCAAGACGGGAATAAAGACACAGACCTACTAGAGAATGGACTTGAGGATATGGGGAGGGGGAGGGGTAAGATGTGACAGGGTGAGAGAGTGGCATAGACATATATACACTACCAAACGTAAAATAGATAGCTAGTGGGAAGCAACCGCATAGCACAGGGAGATCAGCTCGGTGCTTTGTGACCACCTAGAGGGGTGGGATAGGGAGGGTGGGAGGGAGGGAGATGCAAGAGGGAAGAGATATGGGAACATATGTATATGTATAACTGATTCACTTTGTTATAAAGCAGAAACTAACACACCATTGTAAAGCAGTTATACTCCAATAAAGATGTTTAAAAAAAACAAACAAAAACAAAAAAACAAAAAAAAAATTGCACATGAACAAAAAACACCAAAAGCAAAGTCAAAAGACAAGTGACAGAGAAAATATTTGAAACTTATATCATAGATAATGGGATGATCTTCACAATTTATAAAAGACTCTTAAAAATTAAGAAATGCCCTCGAAAAGTAACATAACAATTACCAGCTGATCCAGCAATTTCATTCCTAGGTATATACCCCAAGGAAGTGAAAACAGGGAGTCAAACAGATACTTGTACACCAAGGCTCAGAGCAGCATTATTCACAATAGCCAAAAGATAGAAAGAACCCAAGTGTCCATCAACAGAGGAATGAATAAACAAAATGTGGTATATACATACAATGGAATGTTATTCAGTCTTAAAAAGAAATTAAATTCTGATAAATGAATGAACCTAAAACTACATATTGCATGACTACATTTACACGAGATACCTAGAATTGTCAAATTCATAGAGACAAAGTAGAAAAGAGGTAACAAGGGGCAGGGTGGAGGGGAAAGTAGGGAGTTATTGTTTAATAGATACAGAGTTTCTGTTTGGGATGATGAATAAGTTCTGGAAATGGATAGTGATAATGGCTGCACAACATTGTGAATATATATACAACCTGAAGGTGTTCCCAAATGGCCAAAGCTTTCCCAATAAGCAATTTGAATAGCAGAATAAACAATGATATTTTTGGACTATAACTCATAGAATACATAAATAAATAAATAGCCCATACTGATAGAAACAAATCTTTGAATAAATAGATGAATGGGAAAGGGGGTAGGGAGAGCCCTTCCTTACAGAAGAATTCCAATTAATAAATGCAGAAGCAATAAGGGACATAGAAAATCAACACAAGGCAACACTATTGTATTGTTACAGACAAGATCCACCAATGGATGCTAAAACCAGTAGGCAAAATGAGGAGAAACAGCATATAGTTGCAAAGTAGCTCCCTCCAAGATAATTACCACTTACAGTTGCAAAGTAGTAACTTTACAGGAAAGAAACATGAGAAACACCTTAACCAAGGTGATCAAGGTTAACACTACCAGTAAAAAGCCATATTAACATCAGGCAACCCCTGATATGATGCATAGAGAAGGACACAACATCACTTCTGTGGTATTCCTGTCAAAGATGCATAATCTCAATCTAACTATGAGAAAATATCAAGCAAACACAAGTGAGAGACATTCTCCAAAAGAGTACTCATCAAAAGGATCAAAGTCATGAAAGACAGAGCAATTGTCACAGATTGGAGGATACTAAGGAGACAAAACAACTTAATGCAAAGTGGGATCCCAGACTGGATCCTGGTATAGAAGGAGGACATTAGGGGAAAAAGTGATAAAATTCTAATAAGATCTGTAGATTAGTTAATAGTATTACACCAATGTTAATTTCCTGGTTTTGATAACTGTACTATGGTTACATAAAATGTTAACATTTGGAAGCTGAGTGAAGGGTATATGGGAATTCTCTGTAATAATTTTGCAAATTTTCTGTAAGTCTAAACTAGAATGATTTCAAAATATTTTTTTAAAAACTTTACTAAAAAGAAAAAAATTCTATTTCAGTCTTGAGGTGGGAAGAGAAACACAGGTTTAAGCACATTTCTTAAAAGTTAAAGACTAGGGCTTCCCTGGTGGCGCAGTGGTTGAGAGTCTGCCTGCCAATGCAGGGGACACGGGTTCGAGCCCTGGTCTGGGAAGATCCCACATGCCGCGGAGCAACTAGGCCCGTGAGCCACAATTACTGAGCCTGCGCGTCTGGAGCCTGTGCTCCGCAACAAGAGAGGCCGCGATAATGAGAGGCCCCGTGCACCGCGATGAAGAGTGGCCCCCGCTTGCCACAGCTAGAGAAGGCCCTTGCACAGAAACGAAGACCCAACACAGCCATAAATAAATAAAATAAATAAAATAGTGTTTAAAAAAAAAAAAAAAAAATTAAAAAAAAAAAAAAAAAAAGAGTTAAAGACTATTCTATTACAAAGCAATAGGACGTACAACTTCAAAATTGCTTAAAGGTAGAAAGGGTAATAAAATGTGAGCAAAACAGGAATAGCTAGAAATAAATAGAATGAGGAACAGAAAATATAAGATAAAATGGGAGGAGTAAGAACAGACACATGAATGATTACAATAAATGAGAATGGATTAAATTCTATTAAAGTCAAGGACTCTCAGATTGATTAAAAAAGGAAACTCTAATTCTGATTATAATGGACACAATTAAAATGGCAATAATTTTTAAAAAAGGATAAGCAAAGATACACCATAATTTTTTAAACTAACAAAAACAGGGCATTTTATACTAATATCAGAAAAAATATAATTCAAGGTTAAATGCCCCTAAGTGGCAAAATGAAGATGGACTGTACTGATAAAAATACAATTTGCAACAAGGATCTATATTTCATCTTTATAAAAATGTAATATGTAGTAGCAAAATATATAATACAATTAAGAGCTCTCAGAATTTGATAGTGGAAGTACAGAGAAAGTTAAAAGGACATACAGACTCTAAATCACATAATCAAAAGGGTTATAGTTAAAGAGGTGAATGCTCCATCCAAAGAACACTAGTTTTAAATATATGTGGAACATTTTCCAAAATTGGAACAACTTGACTTATTGATAACATTGGAAGAGAAAAGGCAGTGGAATGAGTTCTTCTTTGGGCTGAGAGAAGATTCCTGCCAACACAGAATTCCATACTCAGTGAAAATATCCTACAAGAAAAAAGGCAGAATAAAGACATTTTCATGTGGTCAAAAGCTGAGAGAATTTGTCAACAGCAGACCTACAAAAAAGGAAATATTAAGGGTGTTCTTCAGATAGAGAAAAAATGATCCCAGATGAAAATAAATGACAACAATACAGAGAAATCATGAGGTAGTAACATAACTAAGTATTCAAAGGCTCCAATTCTGTCCAGCAAGTGCCAGTTACAAATACTAACATTTTTTTAGTGGTCACTATTGCCTGGCATTGTTCTGGGCATTTTCACATACTAACTCATAAAAAAGCCACGATAACTACATGAGGAAGGCACTATTTTTAATCCCATTTTCAGAGGAGAAAACTGAAGCACAGAGAATTTAAGTAACTTACTTAAACTCACAGATCTAGTAAGTGGCAGAGCCAGGATTTGAATTCAGAAAACCTGATTCCAGGGACTTCCCTGGTGGTCCAGTGGTTAAGCATCCGCCTCCCAATGCAGGGGACGCAAGTTCAATCCCTGGTTGGGGAACTAAGATCCCACATGCCACGGGGCAACTAAGCCCATGCACCGCAACTACTGAGCCTGCACACTCTGCAGCCCACACACCACAACTAGGGAGAAGCCTGCGCGCTGCAACTAGAGGAGCCCGCGTGCCATAACGAAAGATCCCACATGCTGCAACTATGACCTGATGCAGCCAAATAAATTAAAAAAAAAAAAAGAAAATCTGATTCCAGAGTATTCCCTCAGCCACTACACATCCTTACCTCTCAAAAGTTAAGAGAATAAATGAATTGCTGAATTAGGTGAAGTGAAAAGCTGTTTTAAGAAAATAAATACTTTTTAAGGAATGAAGACACTTGCAGAAAAATGGATCCAAACTACAGGTAAAATAGCAGCCACCGGAGAGGGGCACATTCCTTTTTGAAATGAGAAGAAAACGTAAGAGAAGAAAGAACAGAGAGGAATTAATGAGGATAAAGGCAAGGTTCCCTTGGTAGCTGACGCTGGCAAGGTCTTTGTTCTTCATGGCTTCACGTCTCAGGCTTTTATTCCTCAGTTTTCGGTAGGGCTTTGAGGGAGTTTCCTGACAGTAACTCAAGTTACTGTTAGGAGTTGACTCACCTGCTGGACTATTATTCCCAGTGACCTCCCCCCATTGGATCAGCCCTCACTCACCTGGGCACCATGGTCCTGTCATATCATTTACAACCATCCAGGGTTCTTTCCCTTGCTCCAGTAAGGAGATGACATCGGGCTTAGAAAGGGAAAGTCCTGTTCATAGGAAAAGAAATGGGGCATGATCGTGCTGTTTCCAAATTCAAACCCAGTCCCTTGGTTGCTAAGGAAGAGAGGCAATTACATAAAGGAAGGTGTGAAGGTTGTCCAAAGGGTGGGAAGGTGGAGGTGCCAATGGCACTACCCATTTCCACTTCAACAAAGCACAGAACAATTCCCTTGAAGACAGAGAACAGAAACTTAGCCAGAAACTTGTGAGTCTTCCCAGAAATTCACCACGAAGAAACCAGAAATTTTATTCTCCATTTGCCCTCTCCCTCTCCCCAATCCATTCCTTGCTACTCTTGGCCCTGCTCTGTGCCCAGCTGTGCCCCAGGCAGCTTACCTGTAAGGACTGTATTACCCTGGTCCTATCATTTCTCATTGGGTTTGGTAGATGGAAAGCATCAGTGGGCAGGAAGACAGTTCAGGATATTTCTTATCCCTCTCGCTCCCTCCTTTGACCCAGGAGTTCTGGAGGTAGCGACAGTGGCTACCAGCCGGCCCTTCTCCATGGCTCTAGCTCTCACTATCTTCCGGTGGCAGTGTTTCCTCTCTTTACCCCCTCCAGCCAGAGGTGGTAACAGCCTCCCACTGTTGTAGCCCCTGGGAGCCTTGTTTCCTGGCTGGTCCTGTATTATACAATGTCCTTACCTAGTGAGACCAAGTTACCGAAGTTCTCCAAAGTTACATCCTTGTACAAGTCCCTTTGGGCAGGTTCCAGGCACTTCCATTCTTCCTGAGAGAACTCTATGGCCACATCCCTAAATGTCACCAATCCCTGAAACAATAAACCCATGCACTAATAGTAAATGAAATGACTTTTATTTTTTAAATTGATTACAAAAATTTTCAAAATACACAAAAGTACAGAGAATAGTATAATGAGCCCCCATGAATCCATCACTCTGCTTCAGTAACTTAACAAGACCTTGCAAATCTTGTTTTAGGTCCTCCTTTCTGTTTTTTACCCCTGGTATATTCTGAGGCAAATCCCACATACCAAACATTATAGTATTTCACCCACAAATACTTTAGTATCTAACAGATTAGACTTTTTAAAAAAGGCATAATAGCCAGAATATCACTATCACACTTAATAAAATTAACAATAATTTCCTAATAACCAGATCAAGTTTCAGATTGCCCCAATTTTCTCGAAAGTGATTTTTGACAGTAGGTTTGTTCAAATCAGGATTCAAACAAAATCCACTCCTTGCAATTAGTTTATAGATTTCCTAAAGTCTCTCAAATCTCTTATAGCCCCCACAGACCCTTTCAACATTTTTATTGCTGTTTATTCATTAAACAAACATTTGAATCAGTAGCATTTCCCATATTCTGGATTTGGCTTATCTTATCTTCATGGTATAGTTTAACATGTTGCTCTACTTCCATATTTTTTAGGGGATATAAATATGTCAGAGGTCGTACTGTGTACTTCCTATAGCATCCCCTTAGGAGGCACATAATGACTGGTTGTCTCATTTTTAGTGAGGTTGAAATTCATGCAGCTGGGGGAAACCCCAGGAGAAAAATTAAAGTGTGCCAAATTTGAGAATACTCCTAGGTCCAAAACCTCTCTGAAGAAAGGCATCTTCTACCAGCTCCCTAAGGACTACCACATATTAAATTAAACCAACCAAGATAATTTCACGGGAAAAGATTAGTCTTTTTAACAAATAATGCTGGAATAAGTGGATATCCATATGCAAAGAATGAAGTTGGACCCCACATCACACTATATATAAAAATTAACTCAAGGGCTTCCCTGGTGGCGCAGTGGTTGAGAATCTGACTGCCAATGCAGGGGACACGGGTTCGAGCCCTGGTCTGGGAAGATCCCATATGCCACGGAGCAACTGGGCCCGTGAGCCACAACTACTGAGCCTGCGCGTCTGGAGCCTGTGCTCTGCAATAGGAGAGGCCGCGATGGTGAGAGGCCCGCGCACCGTGATGAAGGTGGCCCCCGCTTGCCGCAACTGGAGAAAGCCCTCGCACAGAAACGAAGATCCAACACAGCCAAATAAATAAATAAATAAATAAATATTAAAAAAAAATTAACTCAAAATAGATCGTAGATCTAAATGTAAAAGCTAAAACCACAAAACTCTTAGAAGAAAACATAGGAGTATATCTTCACAGCCTTGGTCAGGCAGGGGTTTCTTAGATATGGCACCAGACACAAAAAAGAAACAAAAAGAACAAGAAGATAAAATAAACTTCATCAAAATTTAAAGCTTTTGTTCTGCAAATAATTTCATCAAGAAAGTGAAATTCCAACCCACAAAACTGGGAGAAAATATTTGCAAATTGTTTATCTGATAAGGGACTTGAATCCAGAATATATAAAGAACTCTCACAACTCAATAATAAAAAAGACAACCTAATTATAAACCAGCCAAAGAACTTGAAGAGATTTCTCCAAAGAAAATATACAAATGGGGGGCTTCCCTGGTGGTGCAGTGGTTGAGAATCTGCCTGATAATGCAGGGGACATGGGTTCGAGCCCTGGTCTGGGAAGATCCCACATGCCGCAGAGCAACTGGGCCCGTGAGCCACAACTACTGAGCCTGCATGTCTGGAGCCTGTGCTCCGTAACAAAAGAGGCCGCGATGGTGAGAGGCCCGCGCACCACGATGAAGAGTGGCCCCCGCTTGCCGCAACTGGAGAAAGCCCTCGCACAGAAATGAAGACCCAACACAGCCCAAAAAAAAAAAAATTAATTAATTAAAAAAAAAAAAGCAAGCCCTGGATGAATCTAAAAAAGAGTGGAGATGTATATATATGTGTATATATACATATATAATGTATATATGTAGATGTATATATATATATGTATATAAAAAAAATACAAATGGCCAATAAGCACATGAAAAGATGTTTAACATCACTAATCATTAGGGAAATGCAAATCAAAACCACAATAAGATGCCATTTCACATCCACTGGGATGGCTATTATGAAAACAAAACAAAAAACAAAACTCCCCAAAAACACATATTGGTGAAGATGTGGAGAAACTGGAACTCTCTTACATTGCTGGTAGGAATGTAAAATGGGGTAGCCACTTTGGAAAACAGTTTTGACAGTTCCTCAGAATGTTAAACATAGGGTTAACATGTTACTCAGAAATTCCACTCCTAAGTATAGAGAAATGAAAACCTATGTCTACCTAAAAACACTGGTATATACCAATGCTTATAGCAGCATTATTCATGATAGCCAAAAAGTAGAAGCAACTCAGATGTCCACAGACTGATGAACTGCTGAACCAAATGTGGTCTATACATATCCATGGAATATTGTTTGGTATAAAAATGAACAAAGTACTGACACATGCTACATCATGGAAGCTTGAAAAAAAAAGCTTCACTTATGCTAAGTGAAAAAAGTCACACACAAAAGATCAAATATTCAATGATTTCATTTATATTAAAAGTCCAGAAAAGGCAATTCCATAGAGACAGAAAGTAAATTAGTGGTTGCCAGGGGATGAGGAGGAGAATTTGGGAGTGACGGCTAATGCAAACGGGATTTTTTTTGGCAGTGATGTAAATGTTTTAAAATGGTTTGTGCTGATGGTTGCACAACTCTGCAAATATACTAAAAAAGCACTGAACTATATACTTAAATGGGTGTATTTCATTGTATGTGAATTATATATATGTACAATAAATAAAGCTGTTAACGTTACTGAAGACTTTCATTAACGCTGGTTAAATCTATCACTAGATTAGAAATTAAAAGAGATAAATTTTAAAAATTATTAATTTATTCAAATAACTAATAATAAACCTGTTACATGTTAACATAAATAACACACATTTTATGAAAAATAACTTTGTCAAAATAAAAAAATTTAGTAGCACTGTTTTACATTTTTGCAAATCTCTTTAATGACTGGCTGAATGAAAGAGTTAGATTTTCACATCTTCTGTATTCAATCTGTTGGCCAACTTAATTTAATTTAATTTAATTTAATTTTACTTTTTGGCTGCACCATGCGGCTTGCGGAATCTCAGTTCTCCACCCAGGAACTGAACCCAGGCCACAGCAGTGAAAGCCAGGAATCCTAACCACTAGGTCACCAGGGAACTCCCCAATCTGTTGGGATGACACATTTCATATAGCTTCTGGGAAACTCCACTGTACACTCATTAGAGTTGTGAGTGAAAAATGCAAATAATGTGTTAGTATTATTATTATAAAAGTAATTTTGACCCCTAGACCTCCTGAAAGGGTATCAAAGTCTTCCTGGACCACACTTTAAGAACTGCTGACCTGGGCTTCCCTGGTGGCGCAGTGGTTGAGAATCTGCCTGCTAGTGCAGGGGACACGGGTTCGAGCCCTGGTCTGGGAAGATCCCACATGCCGCGGGGCGGCTGGGCCCGTGAGCCACAACTACTGAGCCTGCGCGTCTGGAGCCTGTGCCCCGCAACGGGAGGGGCCACGATAGTGAAAGGCCCGCGCACCGCGATGAAGAGTGGCCCCCGCTTGCCGTAACCAGAGAAAGCCCTCGCACGAACCGAAGACCCAACACAGCCAAAAATAAATAAATAAATAAATAAAGTAGCTATAAAAAAAAATTAAAAAAAAAAAAAAAAAAAAAAAGAACTGCTGACCTAGTGCTACACAATTTAACATGAATAACTTGAAATCACATTGTGTTGAGCGAAAAAATATGGTAAAAAATATAGAGAATATGACAACTGTACATCCAATTTAAAAATTAAAAACTCAACAGTATACTGTTCAGCAGGCATTCATATATGGTAAATTATAAGAATCAAAGTACTAACGAACACAAAATTAAAAGTAGTCATTAACGTTGGTGAGGTGGTAATACGATATGTGAAGGGGTGTGGGAAGGGATAAGGGTTGCTTAGATGGTACATTAAACAACTATATCAACTCATTTTATTATTCTTTATACCATATATATGTTATAGACATGTTTTTGTATGTACTTTTCAATACTGTGAAATGTTTTATGATTTTTAAAGAGGGGGTGATATTTTAAAATAGAAGAAAAAAGGAAACTACTTGGGTTAATGGAAAAGATCAAAGTTATCTTATCTTTGGCTCTATTCAACCATGGTTCTGATAAGGGCAGCTCTCAAATTTCTCTCAAGAGAATATATTTCTGCTCCATTGGTGCTCTGGTAAGAACATTGTGCACGTATGTGAACACTGTTGGAGAAGAGAGGGCCACAAAGGGAGGTGAGGCACCACTGCTCATTCCCTGCAATGGAGGAACTGGGAGCAGGTTACTGAATGGGGCTCAGCCAGACAGGGAAGTCTCAGGATAAAGAACACAAATGTTGGCATTATTTCAAGGATAGAGGAAACTTCAACTTACCTGGGTCATGGCTTTTAGAACTACCTGTCCTGCTTGGATTTCTTTAGATTCTTCTCTTGAACAAGTGCAGAGTCCTGAAAAAAGAAAACAGAGTAGGGGGAGAAGGGGCAAATCTCATAAACCGAGCTTGCCTCAGCACGCCTAAATAGATGAGCTTAAAACAACTGTACTTCCAGGGTCCCTGCTCTGCTTCCTTTGCTCTCCCCTTGTCCCACCACACAACACTAATGCCAAGAACTACTGGGTTAACAAAACCCAGCCCCTTCCTAAACCATAAGGAAACTGAAAGATGGATTCAAGGCAGATGTGCTTCGGCACTGACATAGAATCCAAGCACAACAGGAGGGATTCTGGCTGGGACAGTCCCTATCTTGTTGATGCTAATCTACACCCTAGATGAGGCCTAGACAACTCCCAGCTAGCTGTACCAAGCAGACCTTCCTTTGCAGCTGCAGCAAGGAGGATCACAACTCAGACTCGTTCAGACTTTACCCCTTAAAGATGAGGACGGTACCTACAGGCTAGGAGCAGAGCATACCTGTGCAGGCCAAACCTTGTGAAAAAGACAACCTTAAACAAAGTTTTCCAGCTTCTCTGGGTTCAACAGGCAAAACCTCTTGGGTACCTCCCCGGCTCTACATTCTCCTTCTAAGTTCAAAAAGGGCTACACCATCCATATGAGAGGCTTCATCAAAGCCTCCAGCCCCAGCTGGACTTATCAGACAGGAGCAAAAAAACGACAGTAATACAGGCATCTTACAGGCATACCTCCACATCCAGAGTATTGACCTGAGTGGGAACTCAATTTCTAGAAGCTTCTTGGCCCAGCAATCCTTATTTTCCACATAAGCCCTCTCTACTGCTTTCCTGAAGAACATCACTTCCTCTCTGGCTGAGAGCTGCTGAGGCTGGTGGAGAACGGCCTACTTCAAGATAATGAGAACTCAGGGGTTTTTAAGGAGGGTAGTAAGGCTGGTTCTAATTACAGGTGCAAGGAGCACCCACGCTTTTTTTTTTTTTTTTTTATACTGTGATTTATCATCAAGGACTTTATTCTCTTGGCCACTTTGCAGTCATGCTAGAAGTTTCCAGAATCCTTAGTGCATATGGTGTGCAAGACAGTCAAAAAGTAAGAAAAGAAAACTCCTCCCTGGAGGGTGAAGTCTAGAGAAATGCAGGCCAGAAAGGTGTAAGGAGTTATTCCAGAGTCTGCCGCCGCTAAGGCCGTTGGTATCAACTGGATAGATCTCAATAGTACTAAGAAGAACCAAAACTGATCAACAGATCCGTGAGGAAGTCGGACGCACGGAATAGTAGGACTTTTCACACACAAAGGACAAATAAACCAAGAGTTAATTTTGGCTACCAAACTGCAATTTGGTTTTCTAGGTCATTTTCCCCCAACTGTTTAAAAAGAAACATTAGTGCTACACATATGCAACTTTAAGATGTTGTATTCTCCTATCAAGTTGCACTGAGAAGCAAGTTAAATAAGCCTCTCTTACTGCCATCCACCTGCAGAGATGTCACATCCATTTTCTTTGATTTCCATTGGCAACAGCAGGAAATAATTCCAATAGTGCTGAAGTAAGCAGCCAGACTGCCTTGCTGGGTTCCCATGGTGGGGAGGGGTGCGGTCAGAAGGAAGACGAGTTAAATCACTGGGGTCTGGTGTCAAGGAAAATTTCCTGTAAGTTACAGAATATAATTTGGGGCCTAAAATCAGAGGATTTTAATAGACAGAAAAGGGACAGAAGAGCATTCTGAGCAAAGTGAAGAACAGTGGCAAAAACAGTGGACCAGAAGTAGACGGTGTGTTTGGATTGCAGAGAATAACTGCGAATGACTTGTACAGTTTGGGGCAAGGTTTAGACCACTGCTGTCTTATAGAACCTTTGTGATGATGGAACTCTTCACATCTTGTACTGTCAATAATGTAACCATTAGCCGCATGTGGCTACTAAGCATTTGAAATGTGGCTAGTATGACCGAGGAACTGAATTTTTAATTTAATTTTAGTTAATCTGAATTTAAATTTAATTAATTCTAGAATCTAGAGGAAGATAATGCTTATGACATTAACTATGAGGGCCAGGTCTCATCATCACTCTAAATAGTACGGGCCACAGTGACTGAAGTATAAAGGTGACCAATGAATACTGACTGAATATATACAATTTCGGTTTTCACCCATTAATGAATGGAAGGCTACTGAAGAATTTTAAAAAAGGAAGTGAAAGGGCCAATATGGCCAGATTATTTTAGTGGAGAGGAGTAAAATTGGAGTCAGGGAGATCAGCTGAAAGGTGCCTGTACTTTCCCAAGCAAACAAAGGCCTGACCCAAGATGGTGATGGTGGAAATGAGGAGGAAGGGGATGAATTAAAGGTGTCAGAGAAGTAAAATCAACTGGTTCTGGCATCTGATTGGATATGGATGCAGAGAGAGAAAAAGGAGTCAGGAATTCTTTCATATTTGCTGAGTTTCCACTTCAGTTGGCATGGTTCTATGTGTAAGGAAGACAGCAAATCCAGCCCGTCCCAGCGGGTCTCACGTTCTAATGGAAGGAGACAATAACAAATATTGATATACTGACACTGATATTCCTATTTATATGTAAAGGGGTCAAAGTTCTATAGAGGAAAATAAAAAGATTAAGGAGATGGGGGAATGAAGGGTGGTCTGAGAAGGCTTTTCATTGGGAATGTGACATGTCGACACAGATATCTAGGGGAAGCACAGTCCTAGCAGAGGGACCAACAAATGCAAAGGCCTCTGGCAAGAGCAGGCTTTAACAACAAAGAGGAAGGAGACAAGAGTGGCTGGAATGGGGTGAGTGAGAAAATGAGGGCCAGAGAGGTAGATGGAAGCTGGATCACACGGGGCTTGTGGGCCATTGTAAGAACGTTGGTTTTTACTCTTGAGTAAGACAGGAAGCCACTGAAACACTTCAAACCAAGGAATGGCATAATCTGATTTACATTTAAAAGGATCACTCATGGAAAATGGACTAAGAGGACAAGGGGGGGAAGCAGAGAGACCAGTGAGAAGGTTATTGCAGTAATCCTGGCAAGGGGTTGAGGGGCTTGCCTTAGGGTGGTATGGTCATGGGGGAGGTGACGAGAACTGATCAGATTCTAGATATTCTCTGTAGGAAGAGCTGACAGGATTTACTGATTTTAGGTATAAAAGAAAAAAAAAAAGGCCAAGATGCTAGGGTTTTTGGCTTGAGCAACTCAACTAGAGGTATGAAGTTGCCATTTTTTAACACAACGGACTGTGAGAGGAGTGGGTTTGGATGGACCAATTATGAATTCTGTTTTACTTTAATACTTGAGATGCTTACTACATGTCTAAGTGGAAATGCCAGATGTCCATTAGACATTCGATCCGGGAGTTCAGAGAAAGTCCAAATGTAGGAATATAAAATTGGAAGTTACTGATGTTCAGTTGATATTTAAAGCTCTGATACTAGGTAAGATTGCCTATAGAGTGATTAAAGGTAAGGAAGAAAAACGGTCCAAAACCTGAGCCTGAGGGGCTCCAACAGTTAGAGAACAGGGAGATGAAAAGGAAAAAAGAAAGAAAGGAGTCTGAAAAGGAGACATCAGTGGAATAGAAGGAAAAAAAGAGAATTGGGCTTCACTGAAAGCCCAGTGAAGAAAGTATACCAAGAAGGAAGGTGAGAACAACTGTCAAATGCTACCAATAGGTCAAGTGGTATGAGGAACGAGAACTGTCCATTGGATCTGGCATTAGAGAGATCATTAGAAGTCTCAACAAAAGTGGATTCTCTAGAGTGGAGGACACAAAAGCTTGGCTGGAGTGAGTTCAAGAGAAAATGGAAGGTGGGACTTCCCTGGTGGCGTAGTAGTTAAGAATCCGCCTGCCAATGCAGAGGACATGGGTTCGGAGCCCTGGTCTGGGAAGATCCCACATGCCGCGGAGCAACTTAGCCCGTGCGCCACAACTACTGAGCCTACACTCTAGAGACCGTGAGCCACAACTACTGAGCCGGCGTACCACAACTACTGAAGCCCGCTCGCCTACAGCCTGTGCCCCGCAACAAAGAGAAGCCACCGTGGTGAGAAGCCCGAGCACTGCAACAAAGAGTAGCCCCCACTCGCTGCAACTAGGGAAAGCCTGCACGCAGCAACGAAGACCCAGCACAGCCAAAAATAAATAAGTAAATAAATTTATATGAGAAAGTGGAAGGAAAGGTAGTGGAGACAGAAGACCCATCCCTTTCAAGGAGTTTTGTTGAAAAGAACAGAGAAATAGAGCTAGAAATGGATATGGAATCCAGGAACGGTTGTTTGTTTTGAATGTGGGAGAGATTACAGCATGGTTTATAGTGATGGGAATAACCCAGTAGAGAAAAATGAATAACGCAGGGACACAGGAGACAATTGCACAGGAGCAATGATCTTGAGCAGGAGAGAGGGGATGGGAACCAGCACCCAAGTATTGGGGGCTGAATTACAGAAGATCACAGATAGTTAGTTCATAACTAGGGAAGGTAGAGTACATAAGTACAGGAATGATCCCCAGGACTCTAGGGTGAGGTGATGCAGTGCCATTCATATACACTTTCATTTAGTTTTACTTTTATAACTACCCTGTTAGTTAAATAAAGTTGATTTTATTTCTCACATTATACATAAGAGAAGCTAGAATGCCTGAGAGGTTATGATATTGACCCAAGGCCACACTGAGTGGGATAAGAACCCAAGTGTTCTATTTTATTGCCCATGAAAGTTTCCGTCAGCATAAACTGCCTCCCTGTGGTTACTGCCATTAATGAGGGGAATGAACAATAAATTCCCCAATTAAGAGAGTTAGAAAAGGCCCAATTAAGAGAGTTAGGGGTTAATGGGAAAAGGAAACTGAAACCTTTTGTAAGGGCTTTGTAACAGGAGACAATTCTGACAAGTAATAGTTTCTTTTAAGAATTATTAGACAAGAAGGCACCAGATACATTAGAAATCAGGAGGGAAAAGCCTAGGAGAACATCTCAGAATTCAGAGGAAAAAAAGACAGAAGAAATGAATTCTGAAAACAAAGGTCAGAGGTACGGAAGAGAGATCCAGAAGACCTAAAATGTATGTAAAAGTGGAGAATAAAACAGAACACCGGGAGGAAAAAAGTGAATAAAAGTTAGTAACAAGAGTGTTTTCTGGAGGAAATAAAATACTTGAATCTTTAAATTAGAAAGAATCCCTGAGAGCTTATAAAAATTCACAAAGGGCCATATCTGGATGCATCCTGGTAGCAATCCTGAAATTTTCACTTACCAATAAGGTATTATTCTTAAATGTCCATGGACTATTTAGAACGCACCACATAATACCAGCCATGTTCCCTTTGGAGGCTTTGTATATTCCTTCTGGAATGCTCCTCCTCAAGATAGTCATAGAGGGCTTCCCTGGTGGCGCAGTGGTTAAGAATCCGCCTGCCAATGCAGGGGACACGGGTTCGAGCCCTGGTCCGGGAAGATCCCACATGCCGCAGAGCAACTAAGCTCGTGCGCCACAGCTACTGAGCCTGCGCTCTAGAGCCTGTGAGCCACAACTACTGAGCCCAAGTGCCACAACTACTGAAGCCCATGCGCCTAGAGCCCGTGCTCCACAATAAGAGAAGCCACCGCAATGAGAAGCCTGCGCACCGCAATGAAGAGTAGCCCCTGCTCGCCGCAACTAGAGAAAGCCCGCACACAGCAACGAAGACCCAACACAGCCAAAAATAAATAAATAAAATAAATAAATTTATTAAAAAAAAAGATAGTCATAGAGCTCACTTGCTCCCTCCATGAAGGTTTCTGCTTAAACTTCACCTCTATGACCAAACTATTAAAATATTACCCTCTGTCATTCACTTTAGCCTTCCCTGCTTTATTTTTCCTTCTAGCTCTCAGTGCTACTATACATTATATTATATATTTGCTTGTCAATTATTTGACTCTTCCCACTAAACTTAAAAGCAGGGATCTTGTTGGTTTTGTTCATTATGAATTCCTCAGGACATAAAATACTACATGGGAGGCACTCAAACTCTCCAATGAATGTACAATATCACAATGAAAACCTTAAGAGTTTATCAAAGTAGTAATTTCTCAGCCTATTTTTTCTGGTTGTACCATAAGCCAAAAAGAAGTTCTAACTTGATAAAATATTTAATATAAAAATAAAATAACTGTAAACGTACTTCAGACAAATATAATGTATTTATATTTTGTGAACACATAAGATACAAGGCAGAAAAATACAAAGAAAAAACTTATATTTGAGATTTTTAAAACTCTAGCCCCAAATACTAAAATCAAAATGAAAAGGCAAATGATAAAATGGAAAAAAAAAAAAAGGCTTTAACTCACAAGTCAGATAAACAACAAAAATTCTTATTGGATAGTGCTTTTAAAATTAAATTTTCAGGGCTTCCCTGGTGCCGCAGTGGTTAAGAATCTGCCTGCCAATGCAGGGGACACGGGTTCGAGCCCTGGTCTGGGAAGATCCCACATGCCGCGGAGCAACTAAGCCCGTGCGCCACAACTACTGAAGCCCGCACGCCTAGAGCCTGTGCTCCACAACGAGAAGCCACCGCAATGAGAAGCCCGCGCACTGCAATGAAGAGTAGCCCCTGCTTGCTGCAACTAGAGAAAGCCCGCACGCAGCAACAAAGACCCAACTCAGTCAAAAATAAATAAATAAATAAATTAATTTTTTAAAATTAAATTTTCAGAAAAAAGCAGTAATTTTAGACAAGTGAGCAAAGGATATGCATGGGCAACTCACTAGATAATAAAGTGGCTCCTCAACCTATCAAAAGTTTTAAAACTTCACTAGTAATGAAGGGAATGTACATTAAAGCAATAAGGAAATAACATTTTACAGTTATCAATTTGGCAAATTTTTAAAAGACTGATGACACTTCACAATAGCATGATGTAAGGAAATGGACACACACAGTAGATTATAGCTGGTATAAACTTGCAAGAAGGCAATGTTAGCAGAAATTAAACCACGTATGTCCTCTGATGAAGTAATTCTATATCTGAGACTCTATCCAAAAGATGAGTGTGGGGTGTATGATGGAGACACTGTTGACAATGGAAACAACTTGGAGAGGATTTAAATATCCTACAAAATATAGTGTATCCATACAATGGAAACACTGTTGCCATAAAAACATATCTTTGCTGATGTTAAGATGTTAAACAACTTTGGGTGAATAAGGTAGGTAATAAAACAGTATATGTAATCTTATATTTATAGGAAAAATATACGCATGCGTATATACATGCGTATGTGTATGCACAGAAAATGGATTGAAAGGATTTTCAATTAAATTTTTACATTTGTCTCTAGGTGTATAATTATGGGGGAATCTGTTTTTCTGTATTTTTTCTTTTCCTTTTTTTTTTTTTTTGGGCCACACCACGCTGCATCTAGGATCTTAGTTCCCCGACCAGGGATGGAACCTGCGCCCCCTGCCCCTGCATTGGAAGCATGGGGTCTCAACCACTGGACCGTCAGGGAAGTCCCTGTTTTCCTGTATTTTCAAGTTTTCCTTTAAGCATATTTATAATCATAAATAACACAATTAATTCCTTCCTCCTCATGGGGTGGGATAGATTATAAAAGAAAATACGAATGGAGTGATATGAGTGACAGTGAAGTGCCTCTGGGAACTTGTATGCTGAAGGAGCTTAATCTTCTCCATAGTTCTAGAGCCTTTGTGGCGTGTGTTCTCAAACAGTAACTGACTTCCCACAGAGGAGGTGAGCTTTCATATAAAAGGCTTCCTGTTTCCTTAGTCTCCTCACTCACCTCTGCACAGGCCTCTTATTAACCTCTTTCCACAGTCCAGGATGTCTTCCTTGCTCCAAAAAGAATTCACACCTAATTTACAGAAGCAACTTCCTATACACAGGAAAAGAAATGGGTCTTAGCCAGTGTGGTAGACATTACTAATGTCTCACCATTATCCAGTTTTTCAAGTATCCAGTCTTCCTCTCCTTTTGGGCATGTAGAAGATGACATTTTCCAGCCCCCTGAAGTTAGGCAGGGCCATAAACTGGTTTTGACCAATAGAAATATGAGCTGAGGTGATGTGTGCCACTTCAGTCTGAGGCACTGGAAAGACCACATAATTCTCTAATCTTTCTATTGCTGATGTGGTGGCCAAGGAGGCTGTGTGTTTCAGATGGTACAGCTACAGGATGGTGGAGTCTCCTTTAGTCTGGGACCCTGCCTATGCTGATGCATAATGAGCAAAAAATAAAAAGTTATTTTGTAAACCACTGAGATTTGGGGGTTGTTTGCTACCACAGCATAACAACCTGTCCTAACTAATACGCTAATTCAGCTATACTCTGACTAAATAAAAATTCAGACTTGGGGCCTTGGTCAATATAAGAAAGAATAATTTTTAAGAAGTCAGAGGAAGCTTCAGAAATAACAGAGCAGAGCTGTGCATTTCCAACTCTATACATCTCAAAGGGATTTTTCACAAACCCACAATGTGAAACAAAAAGCCCTCAAAAGGCAGATTATGAGTTATGGGACAAGTTGTTCTTGACCCAGCAAAATCATGCTCCTTTAGATCCCTATCATCAAATCTTTGTACAAATCCTTCTAAGCAAAGTCCAGCCATCTACACACCACCCAGTGAAGCTTGTAGTTACATCCCTGGATTTTCCCTGTCTCTAAATTGACATTCTTATTCTTCAGAGGGCATGGATCCCACATCACACAAGGCTTGTGCCGGGGGAGTAGGAGAACTTGACAGCTCATGAGAAGTAGATATACATAGGTATCTTCACCTTAACATTAGTAATCTATTCCTGAAAAAGCAATCATTCTGAGTAAAAACTCTAACCAGGAGCCTCTTTCCCAATATTTAAAATGTGAAAAATATAATGAGTCACATTTTAACACAAAGCCCCCAAATAATTTCCTAAACATAATTAAACACAAGAAACACCTACATATAAATAATAAACTATTGTATTAAGATGAAAATTTCTGGGACTTCCCTGGTTGTGCAGTGGTTAAGAATCCGCCTGCCAATGCGGGGGACACGGGTTTGAACCCTGGTCTAGGAAGATCCCACATGCCACGGAGCAACTAACCCTGTGCGCCACAACTGCTGAGCCTGCGCTCTAGAGCCCGTGAGCCACAACTACTGAGCCCGCATGCCACAACTACTGAAGCCCGCAAGGCTAGAGCCCGTGCTTCACAACAAGAGAAGCCACCGCAATGAGAGGCCTACACGCCGCAACGAAGAGTAGCCCCCACTTGCCCCTACTACAGAAAGCCCACACGCAGGAGACCCAACGCAGCTAAAAAGAAAAAAAAAGATGAAAATTTCTTAAAACATCACTTCCTGATCACCAGTTATTATAGTTATTAATAACTAGTTGCTTTGTGTGCAGTAACATGGCCTCCTTAACACCATGAACATCTGCACATCCCTTTTGTTGACAGGCCAATCTATACATTTGTCAAAATATTTACATGACTCTGATATTTAAGTGAATTTCTGATTTAACTTGAAACTTTTCCTATATGTCATATTTTTAAATGTTGTATTGAGCTTTATGGATGTAAACATAAATTTTTCCAGTCTAAACATCAACCCAAAATCAATACACTGAGAGGTATGTACATTCTCAGGCAATGTTCAAGATTCTGTCAGACAATAGCATATTAAATAAATTAAAGATTTCTATAAAACAGCAATTCTGAGTACTCACAAATTTAGTGGTAATGAAGTAGTTAATAACATAGAAAATGTTCAAGATATGGTTAGATTACAAAACAACTGGGCATCATGTGGTCTTATTTGTAAAATACATGTATTTATTAACATAGACAATATAGACAGACAGATCAGACTGAACATATCTGGGAAGTTTTATCCTTAAAGATTACTTTGGTTATTTCTGGGTTGTGATCTTCAATTTTCTTAGTTTTGCTTAAGTGTAGTTTTTCAATAACCACACATTAATTTTTTTTTTTTTTAAAGGCTAGAGTTTTTGTTTTTTGTTTTTGTTTTTTTTTAATTTTATAGCTACTTTATTTATTTATTTATTTATTTATGGCTGTGTTGGGTCTTTGTTTCGTGCGAGGGCTTTCTCTGGTTACGGCAAGTGGGGGCCGCTCTTCATCGCGGTGCGCGGGCCTTTCACTATCGCGGCCCCTCCCGTTGCGGGGCACAGGCTCCAGACGCGCAGGCTCAGTAGTTGTGGCTCACGGGCCCAGCCGCCCCGCGGCATGTGGGATCTTCCCAGACCAGGGCTCGAACCCGTGTCCCCTGCACTAGCAGGCAGATTCTCAACCACTGTGCCACCAGGGAAGCCCCACACATTAATTTTTAAATGCGTATTTTAAAGTTCTGTTAAGTATAAGCTACTCCCAAATGCCAGATGAAAAAGGAAATACTTTCTTTTTTTTAAACAATCTTCCTTTGAACATGAAATAATAGCTTAGGATATTCTAAAAACAGTTCTTTTTCACAGAATGGCTTTTGTTGTTTTTGCTTCCTCAGCTCCCAATTGTTGCAAACTTCTTGATTTGGTAACTACATTTATGTGTGCTGGAGACCTGCCTGGAAAAGAACTAAAAGTCATTCAGACCAAGTCCTGTGTATAAGTGATGCTTCCTTTCAGCTCTTCTTGCCAGATAGGTTTATTATGTTTCTGTACCTGCCCTATTTGCCTCAGTGTTCTCTGAACAGCTATAGAATCATCTTGCTCCATTGGTCATACTTTGTATTTCTTTTTAACACTTTTTTTTTTAAAGACTTTTTTGATGTGGACCATTTTTAAAGTCTTTATTGAATTTGTTACAATATTGCTTCTGTTTTATGTTTTGGTTTTTTTGGCCATGAGGCATGTGGGATCTTAGCTCCTCAACCAGGGATCGAACCTGTACCCCCCCCCCCCCCCTGCATTGGAAGGTGAAGTCTTAACCACTGGACTGCCAGGGAAGTCCCAATACTTTGGATTTCTGATGATTAGAATGAAAATTGCAGGAAATATAGGTGACTCAGTTCACCTCCATAGAGTTCTTATGGGATCAGTTTGACTTAGATATGATATGACATGACAATGACTGCTCTGGTCATACAAATATCTTCCTCTTATGAACTCTCATAGCATACTATCAGGGTAAACGAGTGCTCTTTTTCATCCTTTACTTTGGACATTCGTATACAAGTTTTATCTCCCCCATTACATTTTTGTAATTTAAAAATAGAGATTCTCACTTTTTAAAAGTACTTTGTCTCCCTGAGTTCTAGATTAGGATTTTGCATATTTGCAAATTCTTAATAAATGCCTGACCCAAAGGAATTCATTATAAAAATACATGAAGTTGTACGCACAAGAGTGCTTTTGGGACAATTTCACAATTAAAATATAGAAATATAAATGCTCTTTAGTAGGCAGTAAAGCTAATAAATTAAGGTGCATCTCAATAATGAAATACTACATAGTGACTTTAAAATATAATTGCTACACAGTCAAGGCATTATTAAATGAGGCAGGGAGGTTACAGAATTTATATGAGATACCACTCTATAAAATCCCACAGAAAAATACTTGAAATATATCCATCAAATATTAAGAATATTTACCTTTAGATGAATTACATTTTTAGCAAAATTTCTAGATTTTTGCATTAAGCTTATATATTTCATAATAAAAGACATAACAGTACTTTCCATTTAAACAAAAATAAATAACTAGAGTTGTAGCTGACATTTATTTTCCTGGCAGCAGAAAAATTATGAGCAATCGAGCCAATGTCTATAACACAAGTGGGGACAAAAAAGGAAATTAGTATGATTGAAACAAGTTACAACTAAAAGTCCTTTAACATATTCTCTGGTGCACTGAAATAGCTTCATTATCAAAAACATCCTGTGAATGACCAATTTTCAAGACAGTGCAATTTCCAGTTTAAGTGAGACAGTGAACACACAGCAGAATGCATGGTGTCAGATATGTAGCCAGTTTCTTCTCCATTCAATTACCCATTAAAAAATTTGGAGATGGGATCTTTGCAAAATTTGAGTACTTTTTTATTCATCATTTTCAGAGTTGTATCATTACAGTATTTTCCTTGTTCTGGTTAACTCTCTGTAAGCATATGTTTATTAGCTGAATAATATTCCATCATATGAACGTAGTATGTGATGGAAACTTCCTCTTCTAACTCCCTGTTGTTGGCACAAATTTTGGACAACATCTCAAAGGCTATTATTACCGGGCATTACTGTCTTTGATTGCAGTTCTAAATTTTTAAGGGTCATGAATCTCTTTGAAAATCTTATGAAATCATAAACCTTCTTTCAAGAAAAAAATCAAATAAATAAGTATCTGCAAGGACTTCCCTGGTGGTCCAGTGGCTGAGACTCTGTGCTCCCAATGCAGGAGGTCCAGGTTCAATCCCTGGTCCAGGAGCTAGATCCTGAATGCATGCCGCAACTAAGAGTTCACATGCCACAACTAAGAGCCCGAATGGCATAACTAAGATGCCACAACTATGAGCCTGCAAGCCGCGGTGAGCATTCTGCGTGCCGCAACTAAGACCCAGCGCAGCCAAAATAAATAAATAAATAAGTATTAAAAAAAAAAGTATCTGCAAAAACTGCATAAAATTTCATGGCGTCTGCAGAGCCCTGAAGTCTAAGGGTGGGAGCCTGGACCTTCTTTAAAAACCCTGCTGTAACCACTTATTTACAAACACCAAGTACTACTAGCTAATATTCTTTTTTTTGTTTTTTTCGTAACTTATCAAAAGAACAACATGGATTTGGTCGGAAACAAATTTAAGACACAAAACCTAAAATGCCCCATATCAAATTAGATCTGGTTACTGAAACAAAGTTTTATCCCAGATTTGTGAATCTAGACTTCTGAGATAGGTCCCAATCACATTCTTACTCCTAAAAGCCAGAACAGCAGAAGGCCTTGTTCATCAACCCAGACTGTGAAAATCAAAAATATTAATAACAAGTGTTACATGAGCCAGGGTATCTGTGTACAATTATGTAGGGGCCATTACTCATGAATCAACAAATCACAACCCTCCAAAAGATGTAGATCTATGCCAACAGAACCCTTTGCTGCATAAATGGTATAAAGGAGAAACAGAATAATTTGACAATAAAAAAGGAACATCAGGAAACTAGCTGTACTAGACATTAAAATGTACTGTAAAGTCTCTATAATTAAAACAGTGTGGTAGTAGTGCATAAATAGACAAACCAACCAGTGGAACAGAACAGAAGGCCTAGAAATAGAACCAAGTATCAATATATATGGACATTTAGTATATGATAGAGATGGCATTTCAAATCAGTGGGGCAAAGATAAAATTCTTAATAAATGGTGCTGGGAAAACTGGATAGCCATTTAGAAAATATAAAATTAAATCCATACCCCATTCCATACACAATATTAAACTCCAAATGGATCAGGGTGCTAGATGTAAAAGATGAAACCATACAGTTATTAGAAGATAACACATGTAAATTCCCCTTTAATCCTGAGATTTAGAAAGGCTTTCTAAATCCAGAAGCAATAAAGGAAAACATTGGTAATTTGACTACATAAAAATAAAAATATTCAATGACAAAGAACACCATAAACAAAGTAAAAAGACAACTGTCAAACTGGAAGAAAATACTTGCACCATACATCACGGATGAGGAACTAATATTCCTAGTGTGTAAAGAATTCTTAAACATTGTGACAAAGCACCAGAAAAACCAAAACCAAAAAAAAACAAACAACAAACAAAAAAACCCCGTGAAAGTAAATAGGAAAAAGAGATGGACAATTCACACACAAAAAAGATGTAAAAAAGGCCCTTAAGGATATGTATGAAAAGATGTCTATCAACATAGTACTGCAAGTCCTAGCCAGAGCAGTTGGGCAAGAAAAAGAAATAAAAGGCATCCAAATTGGAAAGGAAGAAGTAAACTTATCTCTGTTCACAGATGACATAATCTTATATATAGAAAACCCTAGAGATTACACACACACACACACACACACACACACACCATTAGAACTAAAAAATGAATTCAGAGAAGTTGCAGGATACAAAATCAACACACAAAAATCAGTTGCATTTCTATATAGACTAACAATGAACAATCAGAAAAGAAAATTAAAAAAAACAAATCCATTTATGATAGTATCAAAAAAACCCAAAATACTTAGGAATAAACTTAACTAAGGAAGCAAAAGACTTATACATTGATAACTACAAAGATTGCTGAAAGAAATGAAAGAAGACATAAATGGAAAGATATCCTGTGTTCAAGACTTGGAATACTTAATATTGTTAAGATGCTGCTATGGACTTAGAATTGTGTGTGTCCTCCCCGCCCCATTCATATGTTGGAAGCCCTAACCCCTAATGTCACTGTATTTGGAGATAGGGCCGTTATGGAAGTAATTGCATTTAAATGACGTCATAAGGGTGGGGGCCTGATATGATAGCAGTAGTGTCCCTATAAGAAGAGACACCAGAGAGCTCACTCTCTCTGCCATGCGAGGACTCAGTGAGAAGGTGGCACCTTGATCTCCGACTTCCAACCTCCATAATTGTGAGAAAATAAATTTCTGTTGTTTAAGCCACGCAGTCTATGGTATTTTGTTATGGAAGCTTGAGCTGACCAAGACAGATGGCAATACTACCTAAAGTAACATACAGATTCAATGCGATCCTTATGAAAACCCCAATGATTTTTTTGAAGAAATAGAAAAATCCATCCTAAAATTCACACGGAATCTCAAGGGACCCCAAATAGCCAAAACAATCTTACTCTCACACTTCTTGATTTCAAAACTTACTACAAAACTTACCAAAGATGGTAATCAAAATAGTGTGGTACTGCCAAAAAGACAGATATCTAGACCAATGAAATAGAATAGAAATCCTCACATATATGGTCAAATAATTTTCAGCAATGGAGTCAAGACCATTTGATAGGGGAAAGGACAGTCTTTTCAACAAATGGTGTTGGGAAAACTGGATATCCACATGCAAAAGAATAAAGTTGGACCTGTACCTAATACTACATTAAAAAATTAACTCAAAATGGATCAAAGATCTAAACATAAGAGCTAAAACTATAAAACTCTTAGAAGAAAATGTAGGGAAAAATCTTCATAACACTAGATTTAGCAATTATTTCTTGGATATGACAATGAAAGCACAGGCAACAAAAGAAAAAACGTGTTGTAGACTTCATCAAAATAAAAAACTTTTGTGCATCAAAGGATACGTCAACAGAGTGAAAATACAATCCATGGGATGGGAATATTTGCAAATCATATGTTTGATAAGGGATTAATATTCAGAATATATAAAGAACTCCTAGAACACAACAACAAAAAACAAACAAACCCCGGTGGCCTTGTGGTTAGGATTCCAGGCTTTCACTGCCATGGCCCGGGTTCAATCCCTGGTCAGGGAACTGAGATCCTGCATGCTGCACAGCGCAGCCAAAGGACATTTCTCCAAAGATACACAAATGGCCAACAAACAACGTGAAAAGATTTCCTACATCACTAATAATTAAAGGAATGCAAATCAAAACCATAATGAGATACCACTTCACACTCATTAGGATGGCTATTAAAAAAAAAGCAGAAAATAACAAGCATTGGCAAGGATGTAGAGAAATCAGAACCCTTGTGCACTGCCAGTGGGAATGTAAAATAGTGCAGCTGTTGTAGAAAATGGTATGGTGATTCCTCAAAAAATTAAACATACCATGTGATCCAGCAATTCAACTTCTGGATATATACTCCAAAGAAGTGAAAGCAGGGACCTGAACAGATATTTGTAAACCCATGTTCAGAGCAGCATTATTCACAATAGCGAAAAGGTGTTAGCAACCCAACTGCCCACTGATAAATCAATAAACAGAATGTGGTATATATGTACAATGGAAAATTATTCAGACTTAAAAAGGAAGGAAACTCTGACATATGCTACAACATGGATGAATCCTGAAGATATTACGCTCAGTGAAATAAGTCAGTCATAAAAGGTCAAACACTGTATGATTCTACTTATGTGAGGTACCTAGAACATTCTAATTCATAGAGATAAAAAGCAGAATGGTGGTTTCCAGGGGCTGGAGGAAGGGGTGAAGGGAATTATTGTTTGATGGGTACAGAGTTTCGGTTTTTGAAGATGAAAAAAGTTCTGGAGATGAATGGTGGTGATGGCTGCACAATGCAAATGGAGTTAATGTTACTGAACAGCATAATTAAAATGGTAAATTTTATGTTATGTATATTTAACCATAAAAACCCCCAACAAACTGAGATTGGTTGGCTACCTACAATGGGTGATTGGGAACAGTGTGGAAAGAATGGGGGAATGGAATTGGGAGAGAAGGAATGATGGAGGAGTAACTGAGTAGATCCTCTGGTCTAATTCTAACTTTCAGAACCATGTTAATGTTTCACATACTCAAAAAATAATTAAAATCAACCAGGATGTGTGTTTGGGAACCCCAAATAAAATACAAACAGTAACAAATGAACCTATGTATATTACAAATGAGTAACATTACCATACAGATGGGTGTAGGGAAAACTGTATTTTTATTTATTTTATTTTTTTTGGGGGGGGTACTGTATTTTTACTATGAACTGTAAGACTAAATACAAAAAGAACTGTATGGGGTTTGGGGATATGTGTTAGAACTACTTTCTACTCAAGACTGAGCAAATAAATAAATATATTGTGGTTAATGAGAGCCGAGTTTTTCACTGTCAGAGAAGGGAGTTACAGAAAAGGAAATGGAGATGGCTAGAAGAAGCCCTGTGGTATTGAACTGGAATTGGAGATATCTGAAATCATGGATTACCTGTATAGGTATACATACAGATAGATACAGATGTGTGGGTACAGATGCATATATTTCATATCTGAGAAAGTCAAGAAGCAAAGACATCCCAGTAGCAATAAGCACATCTAATCTTGGTTTCTAAATATAATTTTCTAATAAAAGGAGCCAGTGATCCCTGGGAAATTTGCTGATTCCAGGACTAGGGCTGGGAAAGTACAGTATCAACCTGGAACATCCTGCGGTGCAGGAAAATAAGGAAGTACTAAAAAATAAATAAATAAATAAAGGGGATACGTTGAAAGGATACAGGAGCCAATCCAAAGGGTTTCCCAGTGGCCAAATATGGGACAATTCGAGCAATAAAATAGTGATAGTAATGGATTATAACCTATAGTATTAAAAAAATCCAGACTATACTTATGTAAGTTAGTAAATAAATTAAATGGGGAGAAGGAAAATCTATTTGTAACAGAATTATAATTAATAAATGTACAAGGAATAACAATCCGGAAAAAAAAAATCACCATTTGGCAAATACCTGGTAATAAATTTTCAGGCAGGAATTATCAATGGATGTAGTAGGTGGAAGTAGGATGAAAAACAGCATAATTTTATAGACCTAAAGTATTTCTCCATGAGACACATTAATTATAATGGAAAGAGTGACTTTGCGGTGGAGAAACCTGGCAAATAAAGTTAACACCACCAATATTGAGACAAATTAATCTCATGTGTCTCCTGATAAGATGCACTGAGAATACATCACTTTTGGGGTAGTCTTGCCTCAACTGCATAATCTGAATTTAATTATGAGGAAGTATCAGACAACCTCAAATTGAGGAACATATGATCCATGGATTGGATCCTTGTCCAGAAACAGGACACTAAGGGACACTGATGAAATTTGAATAAGGTTTGTAGATTGGTTATTTATCAGTGTTAATCTTCTGGCTTTGATAGAGAAGCTGGGTTAAGAGTATTTGGGAATTCTATTTTTGCAACAGTTTTAAGTCTAAAGCTAATTCAAAATGAAAAGTTTAAAAACATTTAGATTAACGTTAGGTGTGTAGGGAGTATGGAAGGTATGGGCCTTTCAGTTCACCTCCATAGCACTCAGTAATTCACTCCAATGGCAAATACTGGACACCAGTTCACTTGAGGGTGGGTGGTGGTGTATGTCTTTGTTAGGCAAGAAGTTTCAGGAGAAGGAAAGAAAAGCACGTGTAAAAAAAAAAAAAAAAAACAAGCCCAAAATGGGGTCATGTGCCCCCATAACAGCAAACAAGACAATTCCAGTTTCAATCTCTCTCAAGAAAATGTGCTCCTAAATAAAAACTGAACAAACAAACAAACAAAAAGAAAATGTGCTCTTTAAACAGTCAATCTGAAATTTCCTGATTAGCACTAGTGAGGTAATCTGCATGATAAGACCCCTGCCATTCCCTTCCCCTAAAAGATGTCCCGGCCTAAAACAATCCTTTCTTTTCTTTTGCTAATAACTTCCTTGCCCCACTTTCCTACTGCCTATAAAAACCTTCCATTTTGTACAACTCCTTGGAGTATCTCTCTGCTTGGTAGATGGGATGCTGCCTGATTCATGAATTGTTGAATAAAGCCAATTAATCTTCACATTTGGCTGAATTTTGTTTTTTTTAACACACATCACGAAAAATAACACCGGTTTCAGGGAAAGAAGAAAAACATGCACGGAGAACTTGGCTTTTGGATGTTCAATAATAATTCTTTCCTTCTCCTCTCAATACGTCTCTTGGAGAAGAGTCAAGGAAAAGCAATCATAAGGGACCAGCGCATTTTTAAAGGGTCATCGCCCGACCCTCCCACACTGGGGAGGGAGAGCAGAGAAGACTGGACATCATGCCCAATCTCGGTATTACAGGGAAAGGCTGAGGTTATCACTGTCCAGGGCCATAATCTGTCAGAGCACTGGAGTCACAGGCACCTCACACCCACACACTTGGTGCTGAACAAATGGTCAGTGTCACACAAACACATATCCACTCTTAGAACACACAATGAAACACGATCATAGACACCTCCACAGCCTTATACACAGCCACAATCTCACACCCACTAAGGCACACACAGTCGCACAATCTACTCACCACCATGACACACAAAGACACATTCAGAATCGTGTATTGTTAGCCCGCTCGCGCCGGCGCGCAAAAACCCAAGGCTCTCTGGACACGCCCTGTCCCCGCCCCGGACTCCCAGACCCCTCACCTTCTGCCTCCCCGTGGTCGCGTCCGGGGCCCTGCGGAGCTAACGACCTCGCCACGACGTCAAGAGAGACGTAACGCTGGGCCGCTGTGGACTCTGGGAAATGTAGTCCAAAGCCAGACCAGCTACAGAGAAAATGGTGTCCTCATACCTCAGAGTATGGGCTTGGTTCGTTTGACGTTGCCCTCGGGAGGCTTCAAAGAGGGGGTTGGGGTTCCGGCTCCAAACCTTCCACCAGGCTTGAGCTGATCTTCCTCCAAGGCAGAAGTACTCACCCTGAGAGCTTCATAATCACAGGAAGAGGCCGCCAAGTTCGCGTGGGAAAGACAGACGGAGAGACATAGAATGTCGACCAGCAAAGCCTTAAGGGAAATGTAGTCCAAGGCCGGAAAAGCGGCGGTGCTGTCGATAGAAGGTAATCAGATACCAGCCTGCGCTTGGCCGCGGCGACCGTGCGGGCCGCATCGCGGAGATTTCTGGGAGTGCTCACTCGGCCTCGGAGTGCGCAGGCGCAGCGCACCGAGTGGACATTTTGGTCTTTGTCCGCGGGTCAGTCCGGCCCCTGGGTACACGTGGCGCGAAAATAGGAGGTGGGACGTGGGTGTCTTGGGCCGATGGGGTCTGGGAGGTTATGAAGAGAAGGATTCCAGATCTATTGGGGTGCGGCGCGAGGGTGGGGAGTGGGTTTAAGCGCTTCTGGCCTACATGTAGAGTGGGGGTGGGGGCCTCTGAGGAGGGTTCGAGCGTGCATGACCCTGAGTTTGACCGCAAGTTTGATCGGATGTTTGAGATTATTGACGGAGAAACTGGGGGTGTAGCGTTGTGTATGGTTGCTTCTAAGAGAGAGAGATGTAGGAAACCAGCATTGAGAGAATAACATCCGAGCGGCACTTCCCGCGTCGAAAGTGCTGATAATAACGGTGCCGTCTTCCTGGAACATCTAATTTACTTGAAGATTTGAAGGGGGATAAAAGCTAAGTGGTAAATACTTTTTAAATGGACTTTTGTATAAAAGCGCGTTTCTTTTTAATTGGGGTAGAATGCAAATCACCGTGTTTTTTTTTTTTTTTTAAACAAGCAAAAATATTTCGAAGGAAATTTTTGTTAGGGGGAGCCTGCTTCAAACGGTCTCAAATATCCTGATCTTTGGGGTACTTTAATAGGTCTGCTGTTAACTTAGAGTAAATATCAGCCTTACATTTTGAGAAGCAGTGTCATATAGAGCAGAAGGCCGAGGACTGGGGAGTCAAGGGTTTGGGGTTCTAGGTTCGGCACGGTTACCCTCGTTCTTTGAAAAAAACTTAGTTCCTGAAGTGTTTATCCATGAGTCTGGATTAGTTAGTTGTCCTAACTCCTAAATGCGTGGAGATGTTCCCAGGTTGTATGGATTTTGTGAAGTAACGAAAAAGTCTAAGGAATCCACTTTAAGTTATCCTTCACGTTATTTTAAATAATTGGGTACCAAATCAATATCTACAAATCAGTAGCCTTCAGATAGACAAACCACAGCCAGTTAGAAGGTATAATAGAAGACAACCATTATTTACAAGAACAGTTTTTTAAAAATTGAGGAATAAACTTAAGAAATGTGCAAAACTATTGGAAAAGAACTTTAAAATACTGCTAAAGGGCATAACATAAGATGTGAACAAATATAGTGTTTTTCAATAGGAAGACATCTTAAAGAAGTGTGTGCAAATTTAAGTAAATTTATTAATTTAATGTTATCCCAATAAAAGTATCCACAGATTTTTTTTTTTTTTGGACCTAGGTAAGCTGATTCTGCACTTAATATGGAAAAATAGACAAGCTAGAATAGCTAGTAAAACTCTGAAAAAGGAAAGCAGTTGGGGTGTGGGGAGGTCGGAGCCCAACAGTAACATTTTTTTTTTTTTTTTTGGCCACTCCCCTGGGCTTTTGTGATGTTAGTTCCCCAACCAGGTATTGAACAGGCACCCTCAGCAGTGAAAGCGCAGAGTCCTAACCACTGGACCACCAAGGAATTCCCCCAACAGTAACATTTTAAATCCTCAGAAATTAAAATAGTATTGGTATTAGCAGGAAGCAGACCTATGAAGGGCAATTCAGCATTATGTATGATAACTACAAATGTATTTTTTTTTGACTTATTTTACAGATGGAAATTCATTCTGCAAATGTACCTGAATTTACATGAAGTTATACAGGTACAAGGTTGTTCATTGCAGCAGTGTTTCACATAGGAAAAGATTAGAAACAATTCATGCCCATCAGTAGGAGATTGGTTCGATAAAATTATAATGTATGTATACAACAGAATAATTTGCAGCTCTATAAAAGAATGAGGAGGAAGCTTTCTATATACTGACACTGAAATAACTCCAGAATTGTATTGTTAAGTGAAAAATGCAAGATGCAGAATGTATGGTATGCTTCATTTGGAGTAAGAAAGGGGAGAGATAAGAATATATACTTGTATTTGTTTCCTTTAAGAAACAAGATCCACAAGAAACTAGTAAGAGTGGCTACCTCTGTTGCGGGTAGAGGTACTGGCATAGATAGGACAAGGGCAAATAGCTTTCTATGTTTGTTTTTTTTTTCCCCTGACTATATGAGTTTAGTATATATTCAAAAGTCAAAGTAATTTTTTTTAAAAGGAGGACATAAGCCATAGAACCAGACTCTTTCCTCTGCCACTTTGTACCTTGGTGACCTTAGGCAGGTACTCCCTTGTGCCTCAGGTTCTCATCCAGTATTATAGAGAAAATAATAGTATCTGATTCATGGAGTAGTTGTGTAGATCGAGGAGTTCTAAAGAATAGTGCCTTATTACTCAGTAATACTGGATAAATTTTAAGTAGTACTATTATTACTATCTATAGAACAATACTTTCTCAGAAATAATGCCACTTGCAGCAAGGTGGATGGACCTGGAGATTATCATACTAAGTGAAGTTAAGTCAGACAGAGAAAGACAAATATATGATAGGCAGAATCTAAAAAAAATGATACAAATGAACTTATTTGCAAAGCAAACACTCAGAGAATGAATTTATGGTTACCAGAGGGAAAGAGTGTGTGTGTGTGTGTGTGTGTGGGGTGGGTAGATTGGGAGTTTGGGATTGACATGTACACAGTACTATATTTAAAATAGATAACCAACAAGGACCTACTGTATAGCACAGGGAACTCAGCTCAATATAATAACCTAAATGGGAAAAGAATTTGAAAAAGAGTGGATACTTGTATGGGTGTAACTAAATCACTTTGCCGTACACCTGTAACTAGCACATCATTGTTTTTTTTTTTTTAATAAATTTATTTATTTATTTTTGGCTGCATTGGGTCTTCGTTGCTGCATGCGGGCTTTCTCTAGTTGTGGTGAGCGGGGGTTATTCTTTGTTGTGTGCAGGCTTCTGATTGGGGTGACTTCTTTTGTTGCGGAGCACAGGCTCTAGGTGTGCAGGCTTCAGTAGTTGTGGCACGTGGGCTCAGCAGTTGTGGCTTGTGGGCTCTAGAGCGCAGGCTCAGTAGTTGTGGCACACGGGCTTAGTTGCTCCGTGGCATGTGGGATCTTCCCGGACCAGGGCTTGAACCCGTGTCCCCTGCATTGGCAGGTGGATTCTTAACCACTGTGCCACCAGGGAAGCCCTAGCACATCATTGTTAATCAACTATATTCCAATATAAAATAAAAATTTTTAGAAAATTCAGAAAGGGACAAAAAATTTCCTCAGAAACAGTACAGTCATTCTTACTGTTTCTGGTAAAAATTTCTGAAAGATTCAGATATGTAGATGCTCTTTTTTAATTGCCATGTTTAAGTATTTTTTTTTTTTTGACATTTTCTTTTGTAACTGGAATGAGGAAGTTAGAGTTCTTTGTTCAGGTTACATTCATCCTTAGAAATTCATCACTGCCTCCTTCATGAGATTTGTTCTTTGATTTCTGTGATGGTTACTTTCTCATGGTTCTAATTCAGAGCCTCTGATGATATTTTTTAAAAATCCTAATTGTGACCTGTTTTGGGTCAGACTACATCAGAGGTGATCTTCAAATTGCATAACATCAGGAGAGAAATATATGACTGGTCCACCATTAGTGATTGTATTTTCCCCTTTATGACCAAAGTGTAATCTGTATGGTTTCATAATTTGGCACGGTACAGATGTCCATTCCCCATCAATCATTTAATGAATGGTTTTAACACCAATAAATAACCCTTAGCGGAATCAATAATTTCTTCAAGGTTGCAAAGTGATTTTCTAGTTTTTCATTCCTTTTACGTTTATTTGATTGCTACCTCAAATTGTGTCAAATTTATCCTGGCTTTTTCTTTAAGCATCATTTTAAAGTTGTGCTCTAATAACTGCAGCTAGTTTTCTTTTTGATAGTCATATTGTCACAGTTTTAGTCAGTGGATGTTCCTTCATGCTAACTCCTGTCTCATTTTAACTTGCCCCCATTTAACTTTGAAACCTATCTTGCACTCCAGGCCCATCTTGTACCTTCCCTCCCAGACTTGGAATTAGCTGTTTCTTCAAGGAGCTCTGGTTCCTTTTACTGGAGAGTGGTACTGGAGACCAAGATCTGGGTGCTGGATGTTTGTTCTCCCCCCCTGCCCCCCACTTTAGGCTTCTTTGGCTTCATTGCTGTGCGTGGGCTTTTTGCAGTTGCGGAGAGCGGGGGCCACTCCTCGCCATGGTGTGCGGGCCTCCCATCGCGGTGACCTCTCCTGTTGCAGAGCACCGGCTCCAGGCGCACGGGCCTCAGTAGTTGTGGTATGCGGGCTCAGCAGTTGTGGCTTGTGGCCTCCAGAGCGCAGGCTCAGTAGCTGTGGCGCACGGGCCCAGCCACTCTGCGGCATGTGGGATCCTCCCGGACCAGGGATCGAACCCATGTCCCCTGCACTGGCGGGCAGACCCAGGGAAGCTCCTGGATGTTATTTTATTGCTGCAGAGGTAACATTGTTTCAAGGCCATTTCAGAGACGGAACTAGAAAACCCATTTTGAAAAATCATGAGTTCATATTAATATTTATAATTCAGTTTAAATGGTTCAGTATTTTTACCTCATACTTAGCTCCTAATTGTATTTTTTTTTTTTTTTTTTTTTTTCCTAATTGTATTTTATAGTAAAAATTTTGGAACAGGTTAATATAAGTATGGGATTATTTGCTTTATCCTGCACTATAAAAAAAAAATGGTTTCAAAAATAACAATGTTGATAGTAGTAACTATAAACATACTGTATCATGTGAAAATTTTCTTTGTAGCTATTTTTGTCCTTAGAATGCATCCCACGAAAGATGTGTAGTCAAAGTTCTCTGTTATAAATCCTTTCTTTGAGGAGTTATGTTACCAAGTTAATGTACAGTTGAGTTCATTTGTTTCAATTTCAAGTTCAGGGATTGCTTTTTTTAAAAATGAATTTTATCATATAAAAAGTAAATAATGCATTTCTGTGATTCAACAAAAACTATATCTCATAGAGATATCTCATTCTGCTCCCCTCCCCATCACATTCTTCTCTGTCCCAATTAAATATAGTTTCTTGTTTTTTTGTTTCTGTATCCTTCAAGTAGATTTTTTTTGTTTGTTGGGCCATTAGTGTATGTTTATTCTTCCCTCCTATCCCCCACTGTCCTTACGTAAAAGATATACTATGTACATCTGTGTTCCTCACTTTCTTCACTTAACAATATGTTCTGGAGATACCCTTTGTTAATGATTATATATATATATTTTTCTTTTTAACTGCCTTATAAATAAGATGCCATTGTGTGCGTGTACCGTAGTTGATTCTGCTCTTGGACATTTGGGTTGTTTCCAATCTTTTGCTGTTACTGCAGTAATGAATAATTTTTCATCTGTGTCATTTTGTACTTATGCAAGATTATCTCCAAAGTAGATTGCTACAAGTAGAATTGCACGTAGGGCTAAGTACTTTCATTTCCATTAGCAATCTACAAGAACACCTTTCCTCCTAGAACCTTATCATCAGAATGTAGAGTTGAATTTTTTTTTTGCCAAAGGTATGAGTGAAAATTGGTATCTCAGTGTAGGTTTAATTTACATCTCTATTATGGGTGAGGTTGAGTATCTTCCATATGTTTAAGGGCCACATGTACTTATCTGGGAACTCTGTTCATATCCTTTTCCTCCTTTTACTATAGGGTATCTCTTTCTTCTAGGAGCTGTTAAATTACATTAGAAAGGTTAGCCCTATGTGAAATGAGTTGCAGGTTTTTTTCCAAGTTTTAAATTTGTGTTTTGATATTGTTCACAGTGGTTTGTTTTTTTAAACCATGTGGAATCAGGTAGTTTTTATTTTTATGTAATAGATTTATCAGTCTTTTCATTTATGGTCATAGAAAGCCTTTCCCACTCCAGGTTTCACCTATACTTTCAAATCCTTAAAAGATTATAATTTCTATGGGTTTTCATATCCTCGTGTATGATATTTAGGTTTGCATCCAGGTTTATGTTTTTCCAGTAGGCTACCCAGTTCTTCCAACACCATTTATTAAAAGGCCTTAACTCTACTATTTTAAGATTCCATTTTGATCATATACTAAATTCTCATGTTTTTGGTCTTATTTCTGGACTTTATATTCTCATCCATCTTCCAGCCTATATTCGTGTACCAATATTTATCTTTTTAGTATAGATGCTTTATAATTTTGTTTTAATATCTATTATAGTTACTCTTCTCTTACTGCTTATCTTTTTCAGTTTCCTAATTCTTGTTTATTTTTCTTTGTAAACTTCAGAATCAGCTTGTCTAGTTCTAGAAAAAAACTTACTGATATTGTATTAAATTTTGTAAAATAATTTAGGGAAAGGGACATTAGATCTTTATAATGTTAAATATTCTTGTCCATGTACATGATATGTGTTGTATATATTCCAGTTTACTTTTGGGTCTTCTAGAGTGTTTTAATACTTTCTTCATATAGGTTTTAGGCACTTTTTACTAAGTTTATTTCTAGGTACTTTATCTTTTATATTGCTGTTATGAATGGAGTCATTGTGCTATATATAAAGCTTGTTGATTTCTTTTATATATATATACATTTATTTATTTATTTATTTTTGGCTGTGTTGGGTCTTCGTTTCTGTTTGCGGGCTTTCTGTAGTTGCGGTGAGTGGGGGCTACTCTTCGTTGCAGTGCGCGGGCTTCTCATTGCGGTGGCTTCTCTTGTTGTGGAGCACGGGCTCTAGGCACGCGGGCTTCAGTAGTTGTGGCACGCAGGCTCTAGAGCGCAGGCTCAGTAGTTGTGGCGCATGGGCTTAGTTGCTCCGTGGCATGTGGGATCTTCCCAGACCAGGGTTCAAACCCGTGTCCCCTGCATTGGCAGGCGGATTCTTAACCACTGCACCACTAGGGAAGTCCCAAAGTTTGTTGATTTCTATAAGTTAATTTTATTCCCTGCTTAATTTATTGAATTATTGTTTATAATTATATTTTAAAATGAGGCAGTGGGCATCCTTACCTTTATTTAGAGTTTAATAGAAATGCCTTCAATATTTTTGCATTAGATAAGATGCTGGCTTTCGTGGTCAGATATAGATTATGATTACCTATATATGTATAAATTACCCATGCTGCCTGGGTCTCTGGGGATGTGAGTAGAAACAAAAAGTTTAGGGCTGAGACCACTGCTATGCCTCAGATACAACAACCAGGAAAGATCACATTAATCAAGGAAATAGAAATCCCTCTAAACTCTGATAGCTGCAGTCTTTTTTTTTTAAATTAATTAATTAATTTATTTTATGGCTGTGTTGGGTCTTCGTTGCTGCACGCGGGCTTTCTCTAGTTGTGGCGAGCGGGGGCTACTCTTCGTTGTAGTGCGTGGGCTTCTCATTGTGGAGCACAGGCTCTAGGCACGCGGGCTTCAGTAGTTGTGGCATGCGGGCTTAGTAGTTGCGGCTCGCGGGCTCTAGAGCACAGGCTCAGTAGTAGTGGCGCACGGGCTTAGTTGCTCCGCGGCATGTGGAGTCTTCCCGGATCAGGGCTCGAACCCGTGTCCCCTGCATTGGCAGGCGGATTCTTAACCACTGCGCCACCAGGGAAGTCCAGCTGCAGTCTTTAAAAAAGTCAAATATAACAAAAGTAAGATGTCCATTCCTATTTTCATTTCCTCCTTTTGGGTGACAATTTCTTAAATCAGTTTCTCCATTTATCTTTTATGTTCTTTTTTTTTAAAAATAAATATATTTATTTATTTATTTATTTTTGGCTGCGTTGGGTCTTCGTTTCTGTGCGAGGGCTTTCTTTAGTTGCGGCAAGCGGGGGCCACTCCTCATCGCGGTGCGCGGGCCTCTCACTATCGCGGCCTCTCCCGTTGCGGAGCACAGGCTCCAGACGCGCAGGCTCAGCAGCTGTGGCTCACGGGCCCAGCCGCTCCGCGGCATGTGGGATCCTCCCAGACCAGGGCTCGAACCCATGTCCCCTGCGTTGGCAGGCAGACCCCCAACCACTGCGCCACCAGGGAAGCCCCTTATGTTCTTTTTGTAGCTTTGCTTGCTTCTTAAAGTTTTTATGTCTTTTTAAAAAAATTAATTTTGTTACATTGTGTTTCATTTTTTATCTACTTGTGGCAGTAATTTTCAGGTGAGTTTAACTGTTGGAAAATTATGCTGTTCATTGCCACTGTTTTCCTTAAAGCATCCTTGTATGGACACAGACAAAATATTTTGTGTTTCTCATGTTTGTATGAGGTAGATATTCATAGACAAGTACCAAGAAAAAGGAAACATAGTAGCATTCTATACTTCAAAGCTCATGTGCCTCTTCTAGTGTTTAAAAGCAGAGGGCTTCCACACCTTCTCTGGCTAGATGACCCTAACCTGGTTGAGGCAGACTTTTATCTCCATCTCTCTGTTTCCCATAAATGTTCATTGTACTTGCCTTCCAGGATGATGCATTTGCTTTTTTTTTAAATATATAAATTTATTTATTTATTATTTTATTTTTGGCTGTGTTGGGTCTTTGTTGCTGTGTGCGGGCTTTCTCTAGTTGTGGCGAGCGGGGGCTACTCTTTGTTGCCGTGCGCAGGCTTCTCACTACGGTGGCTTCTCTTGTTGCGGAGCAAGGGCTCTAGGCACACGGGCTTCAGTAGTGGCGAGTGGGCTCTAGAGCGCAGGCTCAGTAGTTGTGGCACATGGGCTTAGTTGCTCCGCAGCATGTGGGATCTTCCCGGACCAGGGCTCGAACCCATGTCCCCTGCATCGGCAGGCAGATTCTCAACCACTGCACCACCAGGGAAGCCCCCAAGTACTTTTTAAGCCTGCTCTTTCTGCTTTCCCTGCAGTCTCTTTCTGTTTAATCTAGGTCTTGCTTTCATTAGTTCCGTCTTAGGGTAAGGCCTACTCGTTCTGGAAGGAAATACTAGCTGCAGATTTCTGAACTCCTTAAGTCCTGAGAATCTCCCTCAGCATTTCGAGTTCTTCCTAGGCTTCTTTGTAACTTCTTTAGGCCTCCTGTTTGGGTTTCCCTTTGGCAGAGATATATGGAGTTTGGGTGTTTGGCTTTTTTTTTTTTTCTTTTGTTGCTAGTCTTGTTGTTCATGATTAGACTTCATTACAACAGTTCTCACTCAGGGTGAATCCCTCATTCTGAGAATGAATATTAGCTAGTTTTTTCTGAGATCTGTTACCTCAAGGACTTCTCGCCATTATCTAGTCTTTCTTGCTACACTTATTACACTGTTGTGGTTCCTGTACCACTTCGGCTATTTTGGGTTTTTGGGCCGCACTTACAAATAATTTAGAGTTAACATAAATTCTCCCTACTAGTTTCACTACAGATGTAGTGTATGGATTAGCTTCTTGCCCCCTTGTTCCACCCTCCCCATTACCCCATTATTCTTGATGTTTTATATGGTTTTCAGGAAAAGTATTTGCAAGATTGAAACTAAGCAGCCACCATGCTCCTGTGAAACCTTTCCTTGTGTCCTTGACCTTTGGTGTTCCTAGGATTCTGTCCTTGACCATCTTCACGTACTGTGTATGTTCTCTATAAGCAGTCACAGTAGTATTCCACCTGTCTTCAACAGCAGTGATATTCTGACAACTGACAAATTCCCATTTCCATTCTAGGCTGTTCTGAGCTCCTAATTTATATATGCAGTTGTGTAATGGATATACTTGCCTGCATGATCCTCAGAAACCTGACACTCTGAATGTCCAGAAGATCAAACTTGATCTCCTTTTGCAGGCTGTTTCTAGGCAACTCGCCCTCTCATGTTTATCTCTGTGTACATTACTGTTTAAAGTAGGCTCTAAGCCTTCCATCTGCTACACCCCAGTACAAGCTGGTGACCAAGCTTTTTCAACACACATAGTAGATAGAGTGTATAAGTAGTAACTTAGGTTTTTTTAGGATTTTGCTTTTCTTTTTTAATGGTTTCAATTTTATAGAAAAGTTGCATGTACCCTTTCTAGAGAAGGTTACATGTGCAGAGAAGTCCCATATACCCTTTACCCAAATTCACCAATCATTTACTTTTTTATTGCTTTATTTTTCCTTCTCTTATTCTCCAAATATGTGTGTAAATTTTTTTTCTGAACTATTTGAGACTAAGTTGTATACATGCTCCCTTTATCTGCAAATACTTCATAAATTTTCTAAGGACAAGAACATTCTTATACATAACCATGGTACAGTAATCAAAATCAGAAAATACAATGCCAATACTATTGTTTAATTCAAAATCCATATTCAAATTTTGTCCATTGTCTGAATAATGTTCTTAAAAACGTTTTTTTGAATGTGTGGATGAACATATATTTACAGGATATTTTTAGTATATAGTTTCTTTCAGAGTATATTGCTAGCAAAGTAAATATTAGGACTCCAGGTAAACTTCAGTTTTTATTCCTGAATACTGTCAAGAACAACTTTATCCATGTGGCTTAGTTCTGTTAGGTGTATGTTGTTATAGTCATAGATATGAGTATTGAATTTCATCCAGGAATAAGGGCCACAGTTAAAATCCACTTAGGAGCCTACATAGGAATGTGGTGCTAGAGAACAGTAGCAGCCAGTCATGTAAGGTATGAACAGCTTTTCCTATGGAGGTCAAATTTTCAAAATACATTCCCTCTTTCTTCCTCCATTTCTGGATGTGTGGAGCCTTAAAAGGTTTAATGAGTGTATGGCTTTGAAATTCAGGACCCAAATAGTCCCTTTGCTCATATTAGTTGTGTGTGCTTTAATCTCTAAGACAAAAAGTCCTTACTTTGTTCTTTTTCACAGGGTCGCTTCCTTGTGCATTCCTGGAGACTGCACCTTCCTCATCCTTCGGAAGGCCAGGAGGCCCCAGGGCTCAGCCTGAGTTCTAGGACAGAACTTTGGCTCCAGCATTAACATTCTAGTGCTGTGTCATTTCCCCAATAGCAGGTTATAAGCTGGCCAAGCTGTATGTGATCTTCTGTTGAAGCAAGAAGACGAAATCTGGATGGTGGAGAAAGAAGTGTAAAGGAAATTTGTCCAGGTGAGTGCATCACAACCAGGCGGGTCACAGTTGTTCAGTCAGCATTGCCACCTCTGAAATGCTTTTAAGGATGTTTTCTTACAGGCCCTAGTCTTAGAGTATCACTTGATACGAATTCTTTAGAAACCTGAAGGACATTTCCAGTCATTTTTTCTTTTAGTAGTCTACTCCTTTAATCAGATGCTAGAGGACCAGGTTCCCGTCTTACCTTTATTCTGCATGTCAGCACTTCGCACTTCATTTGTACTGCGTCTGTGTGATTGTTCTCTCTTTCATGATACCCTCAGTCTCATATCCCCTGATGTGTATAGACTCCTTTCCTTGTGCATTCTTTTATATGTCTTAAGTCTTTATATATTATCTGATATTTAGGTTCCTTTTTATTACTTACCAATTTCTTTCATTCTTTCAGTGGTTAAATGCCTCAGCATTATATTTTACATCTGTAATCACACTTCCTGTTGTCTTCTTATCCAACGCCCCCATTATACATCAACAAACTCCTGCCTCCCTCCCTTCTGCCCCCATGAACCTCTTTCAGAAGTTTTTGCCTTAGAAGTCAGTTCTACCTTTCTGCTGTGTATGTGTGTATGGATGTATGAGTCAGTATTTGTTTTTTAATGTAATACATGAATTTGTAAAAATTTTTGAACATCAGGTATACAGTGAAAAAGTCTGCTGTTCTGACCCTGAGTCCTGTAGTTCTTTTTCAAAGATGCAGTCACTTTTAAGAGTTTCACATGTATCCTTCTTGAGGTAGTCTACGAATAAACCAGCATATATTATGTATCTGTGCTGCAAGTATGAATATATATAAGCCCTCAGTTTTCCGTTTCATGTAAATGGTGGTATGTATTCTATTGTGTACATAGTTTTCTTTTTTTCTCTATCAACATTTAATTTGTTTAACCTATCTCGTACTAATGGACATTTAGGTTGTTTCCAGGCTTATGCAATTGAAGATGCAAGTGCATATACTTGTTTATATTGCTTTGCAGAGATGTGCAGATATAGTTACATCATAATTTACTCTAAGTGGAAGTGCTGGGTCAAAGTTATGTTTATTTATAGGTTTGATAGAAATAGGCACATTGTTCTCAAGAGAATTAAACCAATTTACATTTCTACCAACATGGTTTATTCGTATATTCAATAAATATTTACTGAATGATTTGTATTTGGCACCAGTTCAGTTACTAGGGAAATGTCAGTGATCAAAGCAGTCAAAAATTCCTCCCTCTTGAGGCCTATATTCTAATTGGGGAAGACAGACTATGAATAAATAGGTAAAAGATATATTCGGTGGTGAGTCCTATGCAGAAGAGTAAAGCAAGGAAAACTGGCATAGAGAGGGCCAGTTGGGGGTTATAATTTTAAATAAGTTGGTCAGGGAAAGGTCTCGTTAAGAGGATGGCATTTAAGAGTATGAGAGTGGGGCATGCAGTATTTGGTGGAAGAACATTCAGCCAAAAGGAACAAAAAGTCTTAAAAACCCTGAGGCTGAAGCGTGCTGTTCAAGAAATAATGATCAGGGCGGTGGGCTGGAGCAGAGTGAACAAAGGGAATAAGAATAAGTTTGGTTAGGTTAACAGTCTAAACCATAGACTTTGGCCTTTATTCTGAGTGATTTTGGTAGACCATCAAAGGGTTTTGAGGTAAATCACCAAATTGTATGAAGCCAGTAGTCAAGCAATAAATATTGTTAAATACCATAATTCAGTTATCCCTTGTGGCTCAAGCCACCATTAGACGCTTTGCAAGTTGGCAAGGTATTAAAGCTGAGCATATTCAAGTTCGCTGACATATATGGAGGAAGAGTCACTCTTCTCCTCTCTGCTTCGTAACCATTCTCTAAACATTGGTTCTTCTCGCCTTGGCAGATAGAACTGCTTTCCTTTTTTTTTTTTCTCCTGTTCCTCCCAGGCATGTGAACCTGAAGGAATCCTGGGTTCTTTTTTTTTTTTTTTTTTTTTTAAAATATCTATTATTTATTTGGTTGTGCCAGTTCTTAGTTGTGGCTTGCTGGCTCCTTAGTTGTGGCTCACCGGCTCCTTAGTTGCAGCTCGTGTCCTCCTTAGTTGCGGCACTACTCGTGGGCTCCTTAGTTGGCAGCTTGCTGGCTCTTTAGTTGTGGCATGCAAACTCTTAGTTGCGGCATGCATGTGGGATCTAGTTCCCTGACCAGGGATTGAACCCAGGCCCCCTGCGTTGGGAGCTTGGAGTCTTAACTACTGCACCACCAGGGACGTCCCAGAACTGCTTTTCTTTAAAAGCCTGTTAGGATAATTGAAATCGTAATATGCTCTACCACCAAAAAAAAAAATATTCTAATAAAAATGAAATATTTGGGGAAAAAAGCAGGGGGGTTTGAGGTGAGGAGTGAAAAGATCAGAATTACAGTTTGGCTGCTATAAAGAAAACATGGTAGAGGGGATTAATGGGAGGCTATTGCAGTAATCTAGGTAGTAATTGTACTTAGTGACACATAGTCAGATTCTTAAGATATTTTAAAGGAACAGCTGACAAGATTGACTTATTTTATGTTGGTTATGAGAGAAAGAAGAGTTGTTGATGACTCTTTAATTAGAAGAAGATGAATTACCATTTACTGGGATAGGAAGACTTCAGGAATTTTGGGAGATAGATCAAGAGTTTTCTTTTGGACTCGTTAATTGTGACATATCTACTGGTCCATCATCTAAGTGCATATTCAGGTAGACAGTTGGATGCACAGGTCAGGAATTGAGGGAGATAGAAAGTTGTGATGACTTCTGTTCTGCTGTACTAATAAGCTGCTTTATTCATTGATGGTGTCTCTGCATTTTCTTGCTCAGTCTTAACTTTTCTTACCACTCAGGGATGCCAGTGTGTCCACCAAGTCTCCTGCATCCAGCCTACATTCCTGGATTCTGTTGTTAGAAACAAGGAGGTGGTGATAATGGCCCTTGAAGCTGTGCCTTTTGTTTTTGGAGAGCATTGTGCATGAGAGCTCTTCCTAAAAACAGCAGTGGCAGCTGCCCACTCATATCCTTTCTCATAAGACATTAGAATTATAGCTACTTCCTACTCTTATCAACAATGCAGTTTTCCCTTTGTTTTTCCTCTTTATCTTTCTCCTTCACAGGCATAAAGTGAGCAGAGATGTCTATCATTTTAGAAGAAAGCATCTATTTATGTTATGTTTGAGTCCCTCCTCTAGGAATTCTCTCCCACTTAAGCTTGATTGGTGCTTTGATGGCCTGAGATGTTGCTTTTTCTGTCTTAAGTGTTTCCTTATCTTTTGCGCCCTCCCCCCCTCATCCTCTTACTGGAGGTGGCTTCTGGAACTCTGCATTCTGCCTTTCCTCCTTCCCTTTATAAATTAATTCCTAGAAAGTGACTCATTCATTCTGAAGTTAGAAGTAACTCTTTCTATAAATATCAATTTTTATTTTGGCACCTCCAGGCTTTTTGTCTTGCCCACCATAATTTTACCTGTTTACGGGATAAACAACTGTCCAATTGACTTCATTTTCATTGTGTCAGACCGTGAAATCATTAATATTCTACGCAAATTAGAGATTTCAGCTCATTATTTCAGGTCCAGACGTTACTTCAAACCATTTTCAAATTAGGTCTGGATTATTTCTTTTCTTATGGTCCTTGTGATATGGTCAGTCAAACCTTTTAAAAGATATACTTTGCTCTCATCAAGAGAGGGCATGTTAACCATGTGAATATAAATGTGAACATATTTCCTTTCTATAAAATTATTTGAATCTTGGCCTTTGATTATGAAATACCCTACCTTTTCAGTTCCTGCTTATTTAAACCTGTTACTTCCTCTTTTTTTGATCTCCCCTCTGATTGTCCATCCTACTTCACATTTCCCACAGAAATTCAAAAGTCCTTAGTAAATACCATCTGACGTGTTTTTTTGTTTTTATGTCTGGATATCTTACGAACTTGTTGAAAGGAAGGCCCATGTTTTATATTTTCTGTTTGCAGTTTTGATTACACATGTGGTAACTTGTTAAATCTGAATTATTATTGTGGAAGGTTTGTTTTTTTAATCAATTCTTAACATCTTCAAACACCATAAAACACTGAAAGAAGAGTACAGTGATCTCCTCTATACCCACCACATAGATTCAGTAGTTAGTATTTTGCCGTGTTTGATGTATCTGTATCCCAGTGCATGTGTATTGTGTGCATTACAGCACACAAACAGCATGACACTTCACTCCTAAAAAATTAAGCATTTTCTAAAAATACTGTCATCCCTCTATATAACAAAAATACCATTATCACGCCTTAGATGATTAGTCATAATGTGCTAACACTATGTAGTAGTCCATATTCAGATTCCCCAGTTATCTCCAGAATACTTTCTATAGCTTTTTTCTTTTTTTTTTTTTTTTTTGGCCTCTTCGAGCCTTGCGGGGTCTCAGTTCCCTGACCAGGGATTGAACCCAGGCCACAGCAGTGAAAGCACCAGATCCTAACCACTAGACGACCAGGGAGGTCCCTCTATAGCTTATTTTTAAATACCAGAATCCAGTCAAGGTTTAAACTTTGGGTTTGGTTGTTGTCTTTTTAGTCTTTAAACTCTAAACTCTCCTCCCCTCCTTTTTTCCCCCTTGGTAATGCCCCCTATTTTTAAAAAATAATTGCTATCAGCCATCCAAAGAAAAGAGTGGAGCTGTTACTGCAATCCAGCATCTCAGATTATAGTTAGCATGTTAAGACTTAACTACATACAAATTTGGGTTTAAAAATATTTCATATGAAACACTTATTTTAAGAAAAGTGAATGTGATTGTGATTAGTAGTTAAGGGAAAGATGTTTAGAAGTAAGAGACAAGACTGGAGAAGTCTTTTTAAGAGCATGTTACTGGAGCTGCTTCCAGGAGGTTCTGTGGATTCTAAGAAGTGTAAAAACTAGGGGATCAGGCTAAGCCAAAGGACATAAGGAACATAATATGTGTAATTGTGACTCACTGATAGCATATTTAACATGCTTGGCAGGCTTTTCCTCAGGGCCTCTGAACTTACTTAACTACTGCTTAGAATGCTCTTCCTCCAGATCACTCTTTCTTCCTTCATGTCTTGAATCTTGCCTTCTCAGAGGCCGCTCCATCTGAAATTGAAACTCTATCCCTTCCCTAATTTTATCTCATAGCACTTAAAACTTGTTAACAAACCATCTCCTTCATTTGTTTATTATTTGTCTCTGTCCACTAGAATGTAAACTTGATGGGTGCAGAAAATTTTGTCGGTTTTGTTCAGTACTGTTTATCCCTGGAGCTTAGAACTGTGCCAGGCACATAGTAAGGAAAGAAGAAGGTATTTGTGGAATGAATAATGAGAAGTGTTTTGAGCATCAGGTTCTCAAAGTTTTTAGTCTTAGGAACTCTTCACATTTTTTTTTTCTTTTTCTTACATAACAGCTTTATTAAGATATAATTCAGATAACCAAATCTACCCTTTTAGGGTATACAGTTCAGTAGTTTTTATTATATTCACAAAGTCGTGCAGTCATCACCGCTATCACATTTTCATCACCACAGAAGGAAACCCAGTACCCAATAGCAATAAAATTTACAGTCCTAAAACTTGAGGACCCGCAAAGAGTTTTGGTTTATTATGTGGACTTTTGTGATATTTACTTTATTTAACAAAAAATGGAAACTTTTAAAAACATTTATTAATTTAAAAAAACCCCCATTACATATAAACATATCGTTTCTTAATAAAAATAACAATTTTCCAAAATAAAAAAATTTAGTGAGAAGAGTGGCATTGTTTTGCATGTTTGTAAATATCTTTATTGTCTGGCTTAATAGGAGATAGCAGAATCTGCTATTGTAACCTGTTGTTTTGGTTGAAGTATGTTAAAAAATTGTGGCTTCACACAGATGTAGTTAGAAAAGGGAGAAGTATTTTAGTAGCCTTTTCAGATAATTGTGAATATTCTTTGGTACTATACCAACACTTGACAAGTGATCACTTTTTTTAAGATTAGCCATAATGTGAAATTTGAAACACATTTTTTTGTTCTCTTACATAAAATCCATTGGTTTGTCTTAAACTTTGAATGGATCTCTTACCCATGCGTGATTTTGTAATATCATGCATTTGTCTGTTGAATTATGGAGATCTTTCAAATGTTGATGTATCTCATTATACAATATCAAAACATCACAGTTTGTTAACATCACCAGTCTCATTAGAAAAGTTTTTTAAGTATTGGGAAGCTATCAGTCTCATGGTGGAGGATTTATGGTTTTCCAAAATTCTAATTTTTGTTTGAAACTCGAATTCTATCATTGGCAACATATACTGTCAGTTGTTTTCCTTAAGATGATGTCTTACTTTGTTCTGTCTGAAGGAAGTTCCTGGCAAACAATACCCAAGGCTTAATAACCATAGTTTGTAAGGCATTTATTAATTTATTTAAAGCAAATCAGTGGTGCTCCATAAAATAAAGTAAAAAATGGTGCTTCATGAGAAAAGTGGCTAGGTTTAGCTCACAACTTAGATGATTTGCCCAAGTGCTTTTCCTTGCTTGGTTTCCTATATTTAGCACAGACTCCCTTGGACTTTCTTCAGAATAGTTCAAAGCCCTCTCAGTACTTGTTTCCACATGGTCAAATGCATTGGGAAATCTCCTTCCATTTTTCCCCTTAGAGATATTACTTCTAGAATTTTTGTCCTCCTGCTTCAGTCTAGACTGGCTGTACTCTGACTTGATAGTCAGCTCTTACTTATAGGTTTTCATCACCATTATCATAGAAACTTTCTTCATTTTTTCCCCTATGCATCCCCTCTTATTTGGATTCTACATCTGTTGCCTTCTCTGTCTACTAATTTTGGTGGAACACATCTTCTAGTACCACCCTGGGAGGAAAGGTGCATTTTGGGGCATTTGCATATCTGAAAAATGGATTTATTTGACTGTCTTATTAGATTGATAGGCTAAGCGTAAAATTTTTCTCTCAGAATTTTATTTCTAACTTCCTGTCTTTCTGTTGGGAAATTTTATTCTGATTCCTTTTTCTTTGAATGATATATGTTCTTTTTTCTGAAAACAGTTATGGCCTCTTTTCTGTTTTGAAATGTCACAGTGATGTGTCTAGGTATGCATCTTTATTATTCATTGTGTGGGGTACCAAGTGGGCCTTCTAAGAATTCTAGAGAGGACTTCCCTGGAGGTCCAGTGGTTGAGACTCTGCACTTCCACTGCAGGGCACAGAGGTTCGATATTTGGTCGGGGAACTAAGATCCTACATGCTGCGTGGTGTGGCCAAAGAAAAAAAGGAAAGAAAGAAAAAGAAAAAAAGAGAGGGGAAAAAAGAAGTCTAGAGAGGGAATTCCCTGGCATTCCAGTGGTTAGGACTCCGCGCTTTCACTGCTGGGGGCTGGGTTGGACGCCTGGTTTTAGGGAACTAAGATCCTGCAAGCCGAGGCGTGCCCCCCTAAAACAAACAAACAAACAAACAAAACTTCTACCAGGAAATGACACTTGTCACCTGTGCTCATATTAACAGTATGACCCCTCTGCACTTAGGAGACCCTGTTATTGGTAAATGGTAGTACAGTCTACTTTACCACCTTCCCCCTCACCACCCCCTCAACCCCAGTCTTAATTTGTAAGGGAACTTTTTCTTTCTGCTTCTTGCTTACAGAATCCTGTTATTGTTTCACTGATAAAATATCTTCTCATAACTGTGATTGGTTTTAGGGTTTTGTTGTTTGCTGTGCCTTACCTTTATTTCCTTAGACTTTCTTTTTTCTCTCAATGTTGATCTGTCATGTTAGTGGGGTTCCTCTAATGTGTGTGGAACACTGGCTGCACAGTCATACTTAAGAGTGATTCACTAAAACGTAAGCTCTTTCGTGCCTGGGTGCTTCTAGTCAGCTGGTAGGCCTCAGTGGATGAAAAATAGAATGCCTCATGGACTCAGGGTCTCCTCCTGCAGAAGCGTTATACTGCCTTCCTCTCATGAGCTCAGGTGTGGCCAGGTACTTCGTTTTGGCAAAAAAAAAAAAAAAATGAGTACAAGCAACAAGTATCATCTTAGATGGTGGGCATCCTATTTAAGTTTTTCACTGGCCTTTCAGTTTGTCCAGAAAAGGGTCCTTTCATATCCTGCTCACAGGTTGCCAACATTTTTTGGCATCAGCTGCATAATGGAACTGGAGGTTTCACCATATTGCATATAGATCCCATTGATTTCAGTATAGCACCTGTCATCTCATTTGTTGAGTGTCCCTGAGACTAGAGCTACTCTGATTAAATTTCTGCAAAGAATAACTTCCATTTCTTACAGAGTAGTGGTCCTTTGTCCTCCTGACTGACAGTAGAGGTCCAGCTGCAACTCACACAATCTTTTCTTTTTCCACCCAGCAACCATCCTTCATTCCTTCTTTTGAGATACTTGATTTCCCTTCATTTCCTGAGTCTTTCTGATATTTTGTGGCACAAATTGGCTTGCTTGACATTGGCATCCTCTTCTGGAATACCTTTATGTTATTTGAACTTCCTGAGCTCTTCTGTGTGTTGAAAATCTTCCATGTACTTTATGTTATCAAAAATTTTGTTAACACCTGTGTGTATTGATGTCTGCTATCATATTCTTTTTTCTTATGAGTTTGTACCATTTTCCCTTTTCGTGTCATTTTAATGGAGTTTTAGAAGGAAGCAGTTGATTTTTCCTTTTTCCATTTCTTAGGAATCCCAGGTAGACTTTCTTAATTTTATGTGGTCATCTCTTTATCCTGTTTGTTAATTCCTCATTTTTTGTTATATTCAATTTGCTGGATTATGAAATAAGAAAGATTATTTTTCAAGAATAATCTAAGCTTTATGTACATATGAATGTTAATTTTCAACCAGGGGTCCTCTATAAGGGTTTCCTTCTCAAAATTTAGTTGGAGACATTGGTCATGAGGATTCTTTCATACTGTTGAGGTGGGTTACCCGAGTTCATCCCCAAAAGCACAATCTGAAATTTTATTACTAGTAATGGGAAAATTCATAAATAATGATGATAACATAAAGCTAACATTGAGTGCTTACCATGTGCCAGCCACAGTTCTAAGCACATTGACTCCTTTAAATGATGATTCTTTGTACTCCATTTTAGAAGAAGCCTGAGAAGATGATGAGCAGATAGAGAGGCAACAAGACTTGGGAGGCAAGTTGCATCCAGCTCCAGTAAAGTACAGACTGAGGAAAAAAGCAGTGAATATAAGAAAATTGGAAAAATACTTCCTCTGATCTCAAACCTTATATCTTTTAAGGCAACACCTTTTTCAACTTAACCTAGAAAGAGTTTGAAACACAATTTAGACTTATTTGTGTAGGAAAGAATCATCAATTAGTTTGGAAATCCTGCCACAGCTTACTCCTTGTGGTAATAACCCCTTTTAGGTGTAAATCAGTGTGGAAATGCCTTCATTTAAAAAATTTTGAACCCCATATGATATCAGAGCATTCATACTGGAGAGAAAACCTATGAATTTACTGAATGTGGTAAAACTTTCACTCACATGTTGCACCTTATAAATGTAGAAGTCAGGCTGGAGAGAAACCCTGTGCTTCTAAGGAATATTGAAAAGCCTTTAGCTAGATAACAAATCTCATTGAGTAGAAGAAAATTCATACTGGAGAGAAACCAGTGAATGTAACACAACTTCATTTGAGTATTAGAAAGTTTAGAGTTGAAGAGAAAGCTTTGAAGGTACTAAGTATGATAAAGTTTTCTCTTGAACCTTATCTCTTACTCTGCATTTGAAAGGTCGTACACAGAGAAGCCCTACAAATGTAAGAAATGTGGAAATACCTTCAGCTAAAAGTAAATTCTCATTCATCAGAAAATTCATACTGGAGAGAAATCTTGTGAATGTGGGAAAGCTTCCATTCAGATGTCACACCTCAGTCAGCAGAGAGTTTGTAGTGGGGAAAACCCCTTTGCCTGTAAGGTATGTGGGAAAGTCTTCAGCCACAAATCAACTCTCACTGAGCATGAGCATTTTCATAATAGAGAGAAACCTTTTGAATGTAATGAATGTGGAAAAGCGTTCAGCCAAAAGCAGTATGTTATTAAACATCAAAATACCCATACTGGAGAGAAGCTTTTTGAATGTAATGAATGTGGAAAATCCTTCAGCCAGAAGGAAAACCTTCTTACCCATCAGAAAATTCACACTGGAGAGAAACCTTTTGAGTGTAAGGATTGTGGGAAAGCTTTCATTCAGAAGTCAAACCTCATCAGACACCAGAGAACTCACACAGGAGAGAAGCCCTTTGTATGTAAGGAGTGTGGGAAAACCTTCAGTGGCAAGTCAAACCTTACAGAGCATGAGAAAATTCATATTGGAGAGAAACCCTTTAAGTGTAGTGAATGTGGAACAGCTTTTGGTCAGAAGAAGTACCTCATAAAACATCAAAATATTCACACTGGAGAGAAACCCTATGAATGTAATGAATGTGGAAAAGCCTTCTCTCAGCGAACATCACTTATTGTACATGTGAGAATTCATTCAGGTGATAAGCCTTATGAATGCAATGTATGTGGAAAAGCCTTCTCTCAAAGTTCATCTCTTACGGTGCATGTGAGAAGCCATACAGGTGAGAAACCCTATGGTTGTAATGAGTGTGGGAAAGCTTTCTCTCAATTCTCAACCCTTGCTCTACATTTGAGAATACACACAGGTAAGAAGCCTTATCAATGTAGTGAATGTGGGAAAGCTTTCAGCCAGAAATCACACCATATTAGACACCAGAAAATTCATACTCATTAAAAACCTGTGGATATCATGAAAGGTGTTCATCAGGATTTTACATCTCGTAACATATCAGAAATAATCATTCTGAAGGAAAGCATCACAAATGAGAGAAACAAAAGCTAAAAACTTAAAGGACACCAGAGAATTCATCCTGAAGAGAAAGACATTTGTATGATAATATTCAGTTAAAAAAAAAAAAACAAAACATACAGCAAAGGTAATGCTGAAACTTTAGATGCATTTCCACTAAAATTGGGAATGGAAAACATGTTTAACATTGCCATCTGCATGGATCTGGAGCTCTTCACCAATGTAAAAGAAAAAAAAGGTTGCAAGTATTAGGAAGGAAGAGACTTTTATGATATTGACTTAGCAGAACAGAAGAGATTCTGGAAACACCTATGCATTTATTAGAATTTATAATATAGAAATGGCATCACGAGATGAGAATATAATGGGACTATTTAAAAAATGATTTGATTTGGAGGAAATTTGTTCTCCAAGGGGAAAAAAAAACCACGAACTATACACAAAGGTAAGATCCAAGGGGGTTAGGTTAAAAACAGTAATATGAAAAAGCTATATACTAAAATGGTTATGACCTTGGGAGTTGGGAAACATTCCTTACAGCAAATTGAAAAACACCTAGCAATTCTACTCTGAGTTTGTATGCTCAGGAAATGTGTACCAGGCTATTTACTGTGGCATGATATGTAGTAGTCATAAATTGGAAACAACTTAAATGTCCATCAGCAACAAAATGGAAAATACTTATGATGGAATTCTGTATATCTGTAAAATGTAATAAATGAGATCTATATGTATTACAGAGAAAGATCTCAAAAATCATGTTGAGGGGGAAAGATAAAGTTGCAGAATGACATATAATACGATGAGTTTTGTAAATTTGAATAAAACTTCCCTCAAAATTTCAGTGCTATATATTGGTAATAGATACATATATGTATGTATGTTTTTTAAATGTTTTTGAAATGGTTTGGAAGGATACAGACCAAACTCTTGATAGTGGTTGCCTGTGAAGAGTGGAGAAGGGAAGGGAATGCGTGTGGGAGAGGGGGGGGATTGGATTGGTTAGAGGGGACTTCAGTTTTATATATAAACGTTCATTTCTCTTAAAAAAAAAGACTGCAAGAAAATATATTGAAAAACTGGTTAATTCTGGATTGTGGTATATGGATATCTTGTCTTATTTTTTGTACTTTTCTGTATTTTTAAATTTTCTCAAAATTAACAAGAATGGGGGTGAGGATGGGAACACTGTACCTATAGAAATCATGTTCTAATGGATTCATTCGCAATCAGCTACTAAACTTTTTATAGAAAATATTTCTAAAATTTTATCAATGAGTGGATGGACTTGCTCTCTATGTAGTATGAAATTATCTATTTTATTAAAATTAAAAATGACAGCATAATCCAAATCTGTTTTAATTTATTTTTACATGATATAGTGTACACTATATGGTCTACACGTTTTTTAACACTTTTGTGACATATCATTTGAGCTTAGGAATTTTTAAGAACATTTAGTTTAAATAAGGATACACACACAGACTTCATATAATTTGTGTTTTTCAGATAAACTGACTTTGGAATGACCATTTCCTGTCCTGTAAATTTCCATGGGAACAGCATATACATTAAAAGTAAAGTTTTTGATTATTTCATTTTTAAAAAGAGAAACCATTCAACTTCCCAGAATGTTCACAATTCGAGTTAAATGCCAACACCTGGATCTCAGTTTTAACCTGCAGATTATTTCATTCCTCCCCCTGCTTTGACAAATACACCTTTTTTGTTCGTTTTTTTCCAGCTCTGGTATAACTGACAAATAAAATTGTAAGATATTTGAAGTGTACAACATGAGGATTTGATATACGTATACCCTGTGAAGGGATTCTCCCCACCAAGTTACTGTTTTCTTTTACAAAGGTGGAGAGGATGAGATGGGTATGAAAAAAGTGGTTCAGACTCCGGGCAGAAATCTATTGTGTAAACCAATCCTTCCTGAAGATACTTATTATTTAGTCCCTCATCAGAATGTAACTTGATATAAATAATGTTTTAAAATTTTCTTGAATGGTGAACATCAGCAATACAGCATTTGAGGTTGACTTTTTAAACTGCTTTTTAAAAAGCTCTTAAGGACTTCCCTGGTGGTCCAGTGGTTAAGACTCCGTGCTTCCAATGCAGGGAACATGGGTTCGATCCCTGGTGCAGGCTTCAATCCCCGGATGGGGAACTAAGATCCTGGATGCCATGCGGTGCAGCCAAAAAACAAAAACAACTCTTAAACTCAGCTAAATGCCACAACATTACCGTGTATCTTTTATTAGCCGTTTTGGAGGAATGACCATCACTTAAATACGTGAGTCTTAGTCCTTTCTAGTATGAAGTTCCACAACCCCCTTTTTAAAAAGGATGTTATATACTAAATCTACTAAGGAATTGCACCAGATGTTTGTACACCATTTAAAAATTGCCTTCAGGGAATTCTCTGGTGGTCCAGCGGTGTTAGGACTCTGCGCTTTCATTTCCGAGGGCACGGGTTCAATCCCTAGTCAGGGAACTAAGATCCCACAAGCTGTGCGGCAGGGCCAAAAAGAAAAAAAATTGCCTCCGCTTATCAACCACAGTAGGAAAAACAAAGATTTTAGTCATAAGGCATTTTCCTGAACTACTTTTTTCTCCTTAATCTCACATGCTTCACTTAGCTCTTAACTCTGCTCCTGTGTTTTTGCAGCTTTGGAGTCAACAGAGTAAATAAAGCCTGACGCTAAGACAAAACCAAGAGGATACCTTAATGTGTCTGTTGACTGCGGCTTGGGATACCCCTCACCCCCATCCAGCTTGGCTGGTAGTGTTGACCCATAGAGGGAAGTTGAATCTGAAAATCAGAATCGTCATTTTACTCAGTATGTCAGGAGGCAGATGACCTGAACTTCCTAAGTACATCTGTCTTACTCCATCCTAATAGGTACAAGTGACCAGATTATTGGAAACCTGAATCATTGTTAGTCAAGATTTATAAAATAAATTGTTACTCCCACATTGCCCACGTTGCCAGGATACATATTAATAGCTACCTTATATCATACCCAAACCACGTGAGGGGCCATAAAACATCTTTATCCTTGCCCCAAGCCCAACAAAATCTCAAGTATCCTAATTTTCAGTGATAACCTTTCATCTACTGTTTCAGGTATTCCTTAGTTATATCTGTTATTTAAGCAATACTATCTTTGCTCTCCTTGCTTACATACTGCATATGTATTTCACGTTTAAGGTGTTCTGTGTTTAAAATACTATGAGCCAGCACAAGTTATTTTATGCAAAACCTGACTTTGTAATTTTACTGTTTACCACTGCTGCATAACAAACACCATTTTGTCATACAAGGCAGTAATAACAACACCCTGGCATTTATTTATCTCTACTTTTTTTTTTTTTTTCCCCAGTGTTTTCATCTAAATTTTTAAACTTCAGTGTACATTAGAATCACCTAGAGGGTTTATTGCTGGGTCCCATTTCCAGAGTTCCTGATTCAGTAAATCTGGCATGAGGGGGGCTGAGAATTTGAATTTCTAACAGGTTCCCAGGTGCTGCTGTGCCAGGGGCCACACTTTGAGAACTGATGATCTTCACAGCAGCTCCACTGGGTAGTAGAGAGTAGTATTTCTCCATTTTACATCTAGAAAAAATGAGAGGTAAGTGACAAGCTTAGTGTTTTATATCTATTTAGTGGTGAACTAAGACTATAAAGCAAGTTATGGCTTTTTGTGACAACTTCAGTGTAATAGATGGGAGAGATGGCTCTTGCAAACTTTGGTGAATAATTTGCCTACTACCTGTTACATGCCATCGATACATAATGAATATCAAAACAACATGCTGCTGCCCTCTTAAGATCTTACTAGTGCTCTTGTGTGTGCTGGGGAGGCAGGGGAAGTGTACGATGTGGCTGAAGATACAGCCATGTAGCATATAATGTAAGGGTCATAGGCCATTGTGTCAAAGACTTGATTTATTAAGTGCCAGGAGAATCTGCCAAAGGAGACTTGAGTGTGGCAGTATGATTGACATTTTGACGAGATCATTTGATGCTTTGTGAAGAGTGGGTTGAAATGGGAGCAAGAGTAGAGAGGCAGAGTGGCCATTTTAGAGGCTGAGTAATCAATCACTGAAGCAAGGTAATAGAGGTTAGGATAGAGATGTTGCATTGGAGATGGATGGAAATGGGTAGTTCTGAGATTTATTTGGAGGCGAGCTGACAGGACTTACGAGGTACATGATAACAGGAAGACATCAAGTACAATGCCAACTTTTAACTTCTACAGCTAGCTGATTAAGATATTAGGGGCCATGGAGAAGCAGTTTGGGAGGAAATAGAATCAAGAATTGGTTTGAGAGGGACTTTCCTGGCGGTCCGGTGGTTAAGACTTCCAATGCAGCCGGGAAGCTAAGATCCCACATGCTTCGCAGCCAAAAAACCAAACATAAGACAGAAGCAATATTGTAACAAAAATTCAATAAAGACTTTAAAAATGGTCCACGTCAAAAAAAAAAATCAAAAAAAAAGTTTCCTTTAAGAAAAAAAAAATTGGTTTGAGGTGTGTTTGTTAGATTTGAAAAACTTGTTTGACACTAAGTGGGAATCAGAGAATTTGGAATCATAAGCCTTCAGATAGTACTAAAGACAGGTGATAGGATAAGATCCCTGAGGTAAAGTACAGTCTTTAGAGGACATAAGAAGGCCTAGGTTTGAGCCTTGGTACTCTCCAATGTTTAGAAGTCACGCAGCGGAAAGAAAAGCAGCTGATCGCCTATGCTAATGAGGTAGGAGCCTATTTAGAGTATGGTGTCTTAGAAGCCAAGGAAACTAAGTACATGAAGATAGAAATGGTCATTCTGTTGATTTTACTACAAAATTAAATGATGAGCCAGTGTCCTTTAAATTTGACAGTATGTAGGCCACTGTAAACCTGTTCAGAAGCTTTTTTGGTGGACTGCGGGGGTCATAAACCACATTGGTTTAGCATAGGGTAAATTGATAAGAACTTGGCTCTGCTATCAGGTTTGAAAACTGTTCCTGCCACTATTTCTGAGGCTTTCTGCAAATTTTGTAACATTTGTGCCTCAGTTGCCTTATCTCCAGTACATCATCTTCTCATAGAGTTGTAAGGATTAATAAATAATTAACATTTAAAAAAAATCTTAGAACAGTACTCAGCACGTTAAATGCTCAATAAATGTTTATCATTCTTAGAGTTAAAGGGTGAACGGAAAGACAGGAAGAGTGGCAGCACGAGTAGACTACCCTTTAAGTGTTCCACTAGAAGAAGCCCAGAGGTAAGTTAGTTTGAGGCAGATGTGAGATAAAGGAAGGGAGTTTTGGTTCTTTGGTTTTGGTTTGTTACTAAAGCTGGGTAGAATATATTTGTAAACTGTAAGGTAACTTCAGGACAAGAGTATTTGAGAGGCCGGAAGAAGATGAGCTGTTGCATAGATGACCCAGTTAGTGGTTGATAGGAACTGGGTTACTTTCTCTGAACAGGAGGGAAGAGAATATAAGTGTCAGTGCAAGCAGATCTGAGAATTTGGTGGTGGGGAGAATAAAAGGAAGTTTCTGTTTGGTTAATTGTATTTTCTCAGTGTAATATCAGATGAAATGGGTTAGAACGAAAGCGGAGGAAGGAATGTGCAAGATTTGAGGAGATAAAGGAGGTCTCTCATACTGAAGTGTTGAAGCATGCTCATAGGTCCCCAACAAAATATATCTTAATTAAGTCTCGAATTTTTCAGTAAAAATTCCTTTTTCCTCAACAGTCACCCCTCATTTCAGACATTCCTAAGATGTGTCCAATTTGAACTGCCTGCCCTGGGGCAGGGAAGGGGGTATTGTGGAGTTGACCCAGAGCATACTAATGATGGCTTTTCTCTAATGATTCTTTTTCTACCCTAAGATGAATATCAGACTTGAGACATTTATTCACATATCCTGCCACATGAAATTTTGAGAGTATGTTATTGGATGAAACTTCTATATAATGAGATTACCATCCTACAGAACTGAAAACGCAGATGGTTAGAGGAGTGAACTTTAGGGCAATTCCTAGCAATACTGCATCAGGAATCTTGTAGAAAATAGGTTGATATGTAGAACCAGGAGAAAATACTGGAGACCAGACTAAAATATACCAAGGGTTGAATATTTATACAAAAGAATGTTTAATATAAATGTTTTTATTAAGGAATAGTGACTATAAAACCATGATAATGTCTGTTTTGTGGCGTTAACAAAAGAACTAAAGTTTTGAGACGCAAACTTTTGTGAATGAGTTACTGGGTTAAAGCATTGTAAGATCCTTTTATTTCAGGAAGATGGCAGATGGACTGATTTAAGTGTACGTGCTGAAATAACCAGGATAGCCACTAAGAAAGGGAAGGAGGGTGGCAGGGAGAGAAAACTTCTAAACTAGAAGAAAATAATGGAGTGAGAAAAAAACCAACGCAAAGAAAGGCAGGAAAATGAGGAGGAAACAACAACAAAAATGGGAGGTAAGTCGAAACCACATAATGAATAGTAGAAATAAATCTGAGTACATCATTAATCAAGTAAATGTAAATAGGCTCAACTTTTCAGTTAAAAGTAAAGATCATGAAACAGAATTCTTTTTTTAAAAAGCAGCTATAAGCCATTTTACAAAGGGTATCTCTAAAAAGATAAGGACAGAAAGGTGAAAATTACAGAAGAAGATATGCCAGGCAAATGGTATCTAAGAGAAAGCTGTTGTATTTAAATACCAGACAAAGTAGTCTTTAAGCAAACATTACTAGAGATAAAGTCACTAGAGAATAGTAAACGTTTCACTTCACTAAGGAAGATATAATTCTAATCATGTATGTTGCTAAATAATATAGCCTGAGAATATTAATAAAACAAATCAAAAGAACTACAGAGAGAAATTGACAAATTAACCAGGTATTTTAAAACTATCAGGAGCAAAGCCAACTCAAGAGAAACTCATGATCATTTCCATCATTTTTTAATCCCTTATTATTGAATGCCTAAAATGATGGGAAATGGAGTTCTTTGAAAGAGATGGGAGCTGGCCCAAATTGTGTCATGGCCTAGACCTGGCTTTTCCTACTCAGGGCACTATTTCCTCACCCATCAATTATATATAACCATTCAGGCCTGGCCTTCTCAGAGGGCTGTGTGTAAGTTGCACATTTTATTACCCTCAGGTCACTTTCTCCACTGCCTGTATGTGTTTTTACAGTGCAATAGAAATACATAATTTTCTACAGTGTGATAGGGAAGCCACCAAAACAAGATCTAAAATAAGTAACCATTTCTATACATTTCTATACAAATATACTTTCTGTACACATTCAGAATAAAATATGAAGAAGGATGGTTAGCAAATGTTAGAGTGGTAATCCTGAATAGCTGAGATTATAGATGATTTTGAGTTTTTTCCTTTTCTTTATTTTTTCTTTTAAAAAATGTGTCTTAACTGATGAACTCATAAAAGTGCTAACAAAAGATAAAGATGAAAAAAATTTTTTAAAAAAATGTGTCTATTTTTTCTATCTTTTATTGTGTAATAAAAGTGAACAACAAAAGTCCATTTATGGCATTCCTTGTAGAATTCCTGTTTGGCCAATTTGGAGTCCTACTGGAATAAGTTTGGTAGTATTTAAGCTTTCAAATCTGATTGCATAAATGAAAGTGACATATACTTTCCCTTTTTAAACTTAAGTTTATAATGCACATGATATGTGCTCTTTCATTACTATTCTGTACCATTGTGAAAGTATATGACAGAAGAGGCAGACAAGCCAATTGGGTAAGTTTTCCATGCAGATAATGATAATGGAACTAGAGAGAAAATTCAGAAACTGCTGTTGAAGTTTTCAGTCACTGAGGAATGTTTGTTTCCTAGGGCTGCGATAGCAAAGTACCACAAAGCTTAAAACAAGCCACCAAATATTTTGATAAGCCACCAAGTTTGTGGTATTTTGTTCTTCTCTCACAGTTATGGAGGCTAGAAGTCCAAAACCCACAGGTGTGATCAGGGCCATGCTCCCTTTGAAGGTTCTAGGGAAGAATCCTTCCTTGCCTCTTACAACTTTTGTAGACCCAGGCATTCCTTGGCTTGTAGTTGCATCACTCCAATCTCTTCACATGATCCCATTCCCCTTGTCTCCTCTGTGTGTCCAAAACTTCTCTTTATGACAAGAGTTATTGGATTTAGGGCCCGCCCTAATCCAGTGTGATCTCATCTTAGCTTGATTACATCTGCAAAGACCCTGTTTCCAAATAAAGTCAAATTCATAGGTATTGGGATTAGGACTTAAACATATCTTTTTGGGAGGCATAATATAACCCACAACCTGGAAATCAGTAAACCTAGTTGAAACAGCAGTTTCTGTGAAAATAAGCTTAGATACATAAGTCCTTAAAACTACCAGCATGAGTTAGAGCAAGTCTAGCTGAAATGCAACAGTTTCTTAAAAAAAACAAAAAACCTTAGATCCATAAGTTTTTCTCAAAACTATATTCCCAGAATGAGTTTTGAACAGGTTACAGTAGTTTGAAGTATAGGAAGTGATATAAGCATATGACATAGCTTTTATATAGCTTTTATAGCTATATGAGGGATACAAATGTGTAGGCAATAAAAAATAACACCCACCCTTTTTCTGGGATCCGTGGGATGTGAAGCATGGGAAGTGAGCAACATCAGCTCTAGAGGCCTAAAGAGGAAGAGAAATCCTTAGAAAAAGTATGGCTAAATTAAGGCAGAAAATAGAGGTAAAACCTTTACTGTTGAGGTTTAGCATATTTGCAGTGTTTGTGATACAACTGGCATTTCCAAGGGCAAAATGAAATGTAGGCACAGACAGTATTAGAGCGGAAGTGCGGGTTAGTATGATTGACTGTAAAGGTTGTGCTGACAGGACCGAAAAGTGGGGCTTAAGAGGCCTCACAGTTCTCTTTGGCTTTCTGGTGTAAGGACTCTGGACCATTGCAGACAGTCATCCATCCTTTTCACATGTAACCAGAACCTATTTTTATTCTTTCTAACTTCATTTAGTGGAAACAGTGAAATGATTGCCTGGGTTGCTGAGTTAATTGGGAGATTCCAGTCTGATACATAATCCAGGAAGGAAATTGCCAGAGAAGCAAATTTTTTGAGATGATAGAGCTATGCAGAATGTGGTCTTTGGGTAAACATGCAATCTCCGTTTATCTCCCAGAGAAATCTGAAAGACAACTTTATCTCATTGCCATATGAAGAATAAATGTCTATCATTCTTCAATTCTTGAAAAGAAAACTGAACTCCTTACCACATTATTCAAGGTCTTTCATATTTTATTTACTTTCTACTTTTCTAATTTAATCCATCACTAATTTAGAGCATGTACTTTATATGTCAACTAAACATAGATTGCTTAATGGTCCCAGAACTTGCTTTGCTCTTTTCCACATTAGCAATATTTCTTGTGCTTTTTCCTCTGTTTGGAATGTCCATCCATTATAATTGTCAATTACCAGCTATCAAAATATATTCATCAAAGGCAGAGATCAGTTGTCACTCTTCCACTGAGCCTTTCCTATTCTTCTCTGCCTTTTTCCTCTCAGGAATCATAGGTTTTTGTATAATAACTACCAGTCATTGAGTCTTTTATAATGTGTCAATATTCACATCAAGTTTATGAAGTGTAGTCACTTATTTCCATTTTACAGATGAGGAAATAGAATTTACATAGCTAGTAGTTAACCATTTTCATTTTTTTTTCAGATGAAATAGAATTTTACATAGTTAGGAATTAACCATTAGTTCTCAAACCATTATTGTAATAGAGCATCTTTAGAGATAAATTGGGAAGCTAAAGGCTATTTATTCCAATCCCTTTACAAGTGAACAGAGGCCAATAAAATGAAGCAATTGGACTCAGCAACTATAATTAGCAGGATGGTTATGGCAGAGTACCAAATCAGTCAATCTTAACAGCTTGATAAGGACTGAGAAAAATGACGCTGAAATTATGAAAGGAAAGATATAAAAATACATCTAGAATATGCTCTATATGTATAATAGACATTTGAAAGAGCCAGAAAAGAACAGTATATTGGGCTTTCCTGGTGGCACAGTGGTTAGGAATCCCCCTGCCAGTGCAGGGCACATGGGTTCAAGCCCTGGTCGGGGGAGACCCCACATGCCACAGAACAACTAAGCCTGTGTGCCACAACTATTGAGCCTGCAAGCCGCAACTACTGAAGCCTGCGCACCTAGAGCCCATGCTCCGCAACAAGAGAAACCACCACAGTGAGAAACCCGTGTACCACAATGAAGAGTAGCCCCCGTTCGCTGCAACTAGAGAAAGCCTACGCACAGCAATGAAGACCCAATGCAGCCAGAAAAAAAAAAAAGAACAGTATAAGATTAAGTAATAATTTAAAAATAATAGAAGAGGGCCTTCTGCTTCAGAGAACAATGAGTAGGTGTACTTTTCCTTATTTCTCTTGCTGAGAACAAATAAAAACTCTGAATATTTATAGAAAACAAACATAAGACTTTGAAAGGTGGACATGGTTGGAACCATGGGACCTAAGGAATAACATGGTGGTTAGTTTTCTGGGTTTTCTTTTTGCCTTATACATCTGAGACTTGGAGCTGAAGAAGCTGGCAACCCTGGAATGCCAATTGATGTAGAAAGAAAAAGCCTCAGAAAAAAGCCCATTCTCTCTAACCAAAGAACAATGAAAGGGACAGCCTAGTAAGACAAAAAAATTTTAGATAATAGCTGCTCTACTCAAGCCAAACACCACAGAAAAGATTGGCCCCACCCACACCAGCAAAGGCCGCATAAAGCCTCACCAGGCTGTAAGGGTGCTCCAACCCTACCTCTCCTTCACTGGGGTGGTTTCAGAAAAGGACGACTAAGGAGTTGGGACTTTTATCCCCACTGGGTGGTAATGAGACAGCACTCCCACCCATGGTGTCAGTGTAGACCCTCTGGGGATCTAGGACTTCTACCCAGCAGTAATGAGGCACCTGCATCCCTCAACCTCTCTACTGGGTGGTCTCAGGGAGACCTACTGGAAAGTCAGGACTTTCACCACTGCCCTGTGTTAATGAGCCCACACAAACCCCTGTAGTGTCAGTGGAGACCACCTGGGGGACGGTTATAATATATAGTCTTATCCATCCCAGTCATGGTGATTACCAGTGGATGCCTAAAGGAGAGCTGGAACTTCCATCCCTGTTCAGCAATAACAAGGAGGCCTTCCCCTCCTCAGGTGTCAAAGAAGGCTGAATTGGGAACCTAAACTTCTACCCACAGCTAGCAGAAACAAGGTCGTGTCTCCAGGTCTCTCAGCTATGACAGTATCAGAGGAAGCCAGCCCAAACTGAAGGTTTAAATAAGATCTAGTCTCATAATGCCCCAAATGTCCACACTTCAATAGAAAATTACAGAAAAACTAGAAAATTTCACAAAACGGGGAAAATCTCAACTTGAATAAAAATCAATATAGGCATCCCTTGGAGATATTGTGAGTTCAGTTCTAGACAACCGCAATAAAGCAAAAATCACAGTAAAGTGAGTCACACAAATTTTTTGGTTTCTCAGTGCATATAAAAGTTATGTTTACACCGTACTGTAGTCTGTTAAGTGTGCAACAGAATTATGCCTAAAAAATATACATACCTTAGTTAAAAAATACTTCATTGCTAAAAAATGCTAACTGTCATCTGAGCCATCAGCAAGTTGTAGTAGTAACATCAAAGATCACAGATCATCATAACAAATACAATATTAATGCAAATGTTTGAAATATTGCAAGAATTATCAAAATATGACACAGAGACTCAAAGTGAGCAAATGCTGTTGGAAAAATGGCATTGATAGACTGGCTTAAGGCAGGGTTGCTACAGACATTGAATTTGTAAAATATGCGATATCTGTGAAGCACAATAAAGTGAAGTCCAATAAAATGAAGATGTTTTGCTTTGAACCTAAAACTGCTCTAAAAAATAAATTCTATTAAAAATATCAATAGATGTCAACATAGATGACAGGTTAGAATGATCTGATGAAGATTTTAAAGCAGTCATCATAAATATGCTTTAATGAGCAATTAAAATCACATTTGAAACAAATGAGAAATAGAAGGTTTGAGCAAGAAATAGAAAACATAGGGCTTCCCTGGTGGTGTAGTGGTTAAGAATCTGCCTGCCAATGCAGGGGACACGGGTTTAAGCCCTGGTCCGGGAAGATCCCACGTGCCACGGAGCAACTAAGCCTGTGCACCACAACTACTGAGCCTGCGCTCTAGAGCCTGCGAGCCATAACTACTGAGCCCAGGTGCCACAACTACTGAAGCCCGCATGCCTAGAGCCCATGCTCTGCAACAAGAGACGCCACTGCAATGAGAAGCCCGTGCACTGCAACAAAGAGTAGCCCCTGCTCTCCACAACTAGAGAAAGCCCGTGCACAGCAATGAAGACCCAACCCAGCCAAAAATAAATAAATACATTTATTAAAAAAAATTCCCTTTAAAAAAAAAGAAATAGAAAACATAAAGAAGAACCAAATGGAAATTTTAGAATTGAAAGATACAATAATTGAAAATATAAGAAACAAAACAAAACTCAGCGGCTGGGTTCAATAGCAGTGTGAGAAGTACAGAGGAAAGACTCAATGAATTTGAAGACAGACAATGGAAATCATTCAATTTGAAAGCAAAGAGAAAATGGACTGAAAACAAAAACAGATATAATGTTTGTGTCACAGGGGTCCCACAGGGAGGGGGAAAAAGAGGGCAAGGCTAAATAAATAGTTGAAGAAATAATGGCTGAAAATGTCCCCAATATGGCAAAAGACATACATACAAATTCAAGAAGCTGAGAAAAACTCAAACAGGGTAAAAAAAAAAAAAAAAAAAAATCCCAGCCAAGACACATTATAATCAAACTTCTGAAAACTAAAGAAAAAATCTTGAAAGCAAAAAGAGAAGTGACACCTTATCTATAGGAGGAAACAATTTGAATGACAACAAATTTCTCATCAGAGATGGAGGATGTGGCACAGCATTTTTCAAGTGGTGAAAGAAAAAGCAAAACTGTCCAACCCAGAATTCTCTACCTAGTGAAAATATCCTTTAGGAATGTTTATTCAAATGTATAAATCCTAAATGTGTATGTGCCAAACAACAGAGTTGTAGAATATGTAAAGCATAACTGGTAGAAATGGGTGTGATGTCACTGAGAATGGTGGAGTAGGGGGCTCCATGGATCCATCCCTCCAATGAAGCAATGATTAAGCTGGCAAAAATTGTCAGAATCAACTTTTCATAACTATGGAATCTAATTTAAAATTTACAAAACCAAGGGAGTACTTAATGAAGAAAGAAGCTGCTAAAGTTCAGTAGAAGGAATTGTGGTATTTTGGCATACCAACCTACTATCTCCCACCTCAGAGGTGGCTGTGGGTATGGTGGCCTGCATTCCTCGTGCAGCTTGTTGGTACCATAGTGGACAATACAGACTTGTTCCCAAAGAATTGTGCTTATTTTGACCCGTTTGGTCCATAAGGGCTGGAGTGGCCCCCCTGGGAGGCTTTTGTCAAAAGTATTCAAAGGCATATACTACACACAGCTATCCATGAAAAAAAATAATAGAGCGGGCTTCCCTGGTGGCGCAGTGGTTGAGAATCTGCCTGCCAATGCAGGGGACACGGGTTCGAGCCCTGGTCTGGGAAGATCCCACATGCCACGGAGCGACTAGGCCCGTGAGCCACAACTACTGAGCCTGCGCGTCTGGAGCCTGTGCTCCCAACAAGAGAGGCCGCGATAGTGAGAGGCCCGCGCACCGCGATGAAGAGTGGCCCCCGCTTGCCGCAACTGGAGAAAGCCCTCGCACAGAAACGAAGACCCAACACAGCTAAAAATAAATAAATAAATAAATAAATTAAAAAAAAAAAAATAATAATAGAGCAAGCAGCAGACAGACTGAAAAGCCTAGGAAGGAAGAGACTGGGGAAGAGATACATTTCAATATTTACTACAAAGCAAAACAGTGTGTTCCTAGAATAATGATAGAGATGATAGATCAATGGAATAGAATGAGTCCCCAAATAAACCCATACATCTATGGTCAGTTGATTTTCAACCAGAGTGCCAAGGCCATTCAACGGGGAAAGAATAGTCTCTTAAACAAATAGTGCTGTGCTGGGAAAATCAATGCAAAAGAATGATGTCAGACCTTTGCCTCACACCATATACAAAAATTAACTCATAATCGATCAAAGATCTAAACATAAGAGCTAAAACTATAAAACCCAGAAGAAAACATAAGGGTAAATTCTTCATGACTTTGGATTTGGCAATGATTACTTTTTTTTTTTTTTGGCTGTGTTGGGTCTTCGGTTCATGCGAGGGCTTTCTCTGGTTACGGCAAGTGGGGGCCACTCTTCATCGCGGTGCGGGGACCGCTCTTCATCGCGGTGCGCGGGCCTCTCACTATCGTGGCCCCTCCCGTTGCGGGGCACAGGCTCCAGACGCGCAGGCTCAGTAGTTGTGGCTCACGGGCCCAGCTGCTCCGTGGCATGTGGGATCTTCCCAGACCAGGGCTCGAACCCGTGTCCCCTGCATTAGCAGGCAGATTCTCAACCACTGCGCCACCAGGGAAGCCCGGCAATGATTACTTTGATATGACACCGAAAGCACAAGCAACACAAGAAAAATATAGACTGAACTTGATCAAAATTGAAAACTTTTGTACATCAACGGATGCTATAAAGAAAGTGAAAAGACAGCAGCATACAGAATGGGAGGAATATCTGCAAATCATATATCTGATAAGGGTTTAGTATCCAGAATATATAAATACTCTTATAACTCAATAAAAAAAGACAAACAAGCCAATAAAAAATGGGCAAATAACTTAAGTCCTTTTTCTCCAAAGAAGGCATACAAATGTTCAACAAGATCATGACAAGATGTTCAACATCTCTATTCTTTAGAGAAATGCAAATCAAAACCATAATGAGTTATCACTTCACATCCACTAGGATGGTGATAGCCAAAAAAACATAAAATAATAAATGTTGATGAGGATGTGGAGAAATTGGAACCCTCATACATTGCTGGAAGTAATTTTAAATGGTGTGCAGCTGCTATGGAAAGGACTTTGTTGGTTTTTCAATAACTTAAACATAGAATTACCATACGACCCAAATGTTCCACTCCTAGGGATATACCCAAAGAATTGAAAACAGGTGATTAAACAAAAACTTGTACAAGAATGTTCATTTCAGCAGTTTTCACAATAGCCAAAAGCCCATTCATCAACTGATGAATATATAAATAAAATGTGATATATCCATCATACAACAGAATAATATTGTCATAAAAAGGGATGAAATACTGATACATGTTACATCATCACCATCAATGAACATCAAAAACTTTATGTTAGGGACTTCCCTGGTGGTCCAGTGGCTAAGACTCTGTGCTCCCAACGCAGGGCATCTGGGTTCAATCCCTGGTCAGGGAATTAGATCCCACATGCCGCAACTAAGAGTTTGCAAGCTGCAACTAAAGATCCCGCATGCCACAACTAAAAAAGAACCAGCATGCTGCAATGAAGATCCCTCACACGGCAACAAAGATTCCTCATGCTGAAGCTGAGACCCGGTGCAGCCAAATAAATAAATAACTGTTTTACAGAATTTAAAAAAAAATTAAGTGAAAGAAGTTAGACACAAAATGTCACATATTCTATGATTTATTCAATATGAAATATTCAGAATAGGTAGAAAAGATCAGAAAGAGAAATTAAGTAAACAACCCCATTTCCATCACAACAACATTCTCTAACACCATATACAAAAATAAACTCAAAATGGATTAAAGACCTAAATGTAAGACTGGATACTATAAAACTGCTAGAGGAAAACATAAGAACACTCTTCAAAATAAACCACAGCAATATTTTTTTGGATCAGTCTCCTAGAGTAATGGAAATAAAAGCAAAAATAAACAAATGGGACCTAATTAAACTTAAAAGCTTTTGCACAGCAAAGGAAATCATAAACAAAACAAAAAGGCAACCTACAGAATGGGAGAAAATATTTGCAAATGATGAGACCGACAAGGGATTAATTTCCAAAATATATAAGCAGCTCATACAGCTCAATATCAAAAACAACGCAATCATAAAACGGGCAGAAGATCTAAATAGACATTTCTCTAAAGACTACATATAGATGGCCAATAGGCATATGAAAGGATGCTCAACATTGCTAATTATTAGAGAAATGCAAATCAAAACTACAATGAGGTATCATCTCACACCAGTCAGAATGGCCATCATCCAAAAGTCTATGTATAATAAACACTGGAGAGGGTTCGGAGAAAAGGGAACCCTCCCACACTGTTGGTGGGAATGAAAATTGGTGTAGCCGCTATGGAAAACAGTATGGATGTTCCTTAAGAAACTAAAAGTAGAGTTACAATATGATCCAGCAATCCCACTCCTGGGTATATGTCTGGAAAAGATGAAAACTCTAATTCAAAAAGATATATGCACCCCAATGTTCATAGCAGCACTATTTACAATAGCCAAGACATGGAAACAACCTAAATATTCATTGACAGATGAATGGATAAAGAAGATGTGGTACATATATACAATGGAATACTATTCAGCCATAAAAAAGAATGAAAGAATGCCATTTGCAGCAAGATGGATGGACTTAGAGGTTATCATACTAAGTGAAGTAAGAGAAAGACAAATACCATATGATATCACTTGTATGTGGAATGTAAAAAAATGATACAAGTGAACTTATTTACAAAACATATATATATTCTGAATATATGGGTATCATATATATGTGTATATATAACAGAATACTACTCAGCCATGAAAAAGAATGAAATTTTGCCATTTGCAGCAACATGGATGGACTTAGAGGGCATTATGCTAAGTGAAATAAGTCAGACAGAGAAAAACAAATAGTGTAGGATATCACTTATATGTGGAAGCTAAAAAATACAACAAACTAGTGAATATAATAGAAAAGAAGCAGACTCACAGATAAAGAGAACAAACTAATGGTTACTAGTGGGGAGAGGGAAGGGTGAGGGGCAATATAGGGGTAGGAGATTAAGAGGTACAAACAATATATTATGTATAAAATAAGCTACATGGATATATTGTACAACATGGGGAATATAGCCAATATTTTATAACTATAAATAGAGTATAATGTTTAAAAATTGTGAATCACTATATTGTATACCTGTAACATATATAATATTGTATATCAAATATACTTCAATTTTTTAGAAAGTGTTTAGTAAAAAAAAAAAAATGCAAGGTCCAAAAAGGAATAGAAGAATAATGGCTGCTAAGGGCCCCAGAAAAGGGAGGAACCAAGTTAAACTTAGAATTGCCTTTCTCACTGTTTCCCGAATGGTCGAGGTGGTTTGATCTTCCCCAGACTTCTTAAGCCAGACAGCTTGTTGCAGAATTTTATCTGCACTAATCTCAGTTTCACCTGTTACATTAATATAGAAACAGCAAGAAGTGTTGGCCAGTGCACATATGCCCCCTTGTTCAACCAAGAGATAATCCAGAGCAATGCAATGGTCAACTACCATCTGGGCCAGAGAATCTAGGGATTTTTTTATGATCTTAAAATCTTGCCTCCTGAGCTATGGTTGCCACTGTGCCTGTGAGCTTCCTGGCTACCACATTGTTGTATATGACTCTCCCAACCAGGCCAATCAAGGCTCTAATGAGGGTTACTCTCCCAAATATGAGTAATCCAATTCCCATCGTCTCTCAATGATGGACTTGCTGTGGATGCAAGCGGACAGGATCATTAGTGAAAATTAATAGATTCAGATGGGGGTATACATGCCCAGTGGTCCATTGTCCAGCCATTCAACTCCAGTTCAGGCATTGTGTAGCCATACCTTGACCATCCTTATATCCTAAGAACATCATTCCCTTTCCAAGACATATAGTCCTCCCGTGACTGGGGATTAGCTTAGCAGGGCTCAAGATGGGGTGGTCAGGGGGTACCCATTTGGACCAGTGATTTTGATTGAATGCATCCTGTGTGGGTTTTTCCCCACCCTGCTGATCTGGGGACTTCTATCCGTTGGGCCCATTTGCTCACCACTAATGAGTTTTGCATCCTATTATACCCTGGGGGATAGGGGGTTGATGTCCATGATCCAATGGCACACATGCATGGAGGGGTATTCTTACACACCCCATCATGAAGCTTGCAGTACGGGATGCCACACATGGGGCAGGAGGTGTTATGAGTGTCCTGGAACCTCTCATCAATATTGGTGTAACAGCTCAGGGCACTTGGCTGGTGACATTTATGGGTTGACTGGTTGGCCAGGGTAGGTTGGACCCAGACAAAGGGACTCGAGGTGTTTTGGTCCCCTCAATATATGGGGTGAAGCAACACTTCCTCCCATGGTGCAGGTTGTCCTACCTTGAGTGTCTCCCTGAGTCACTAGTTGGTTGATTGTGGCAAACCCAGCAGTTAGTGACATTCTGACCCCATATTATATCAGCAGTTATTTGTACTAGTGTGTTATTGGCCCATGGGTAGGGTTTTCCTATGGTCTGAATTGCCCATATAAGTAAAGGAAGAGTCAGAATCTGATACATCTTAACTAAGTGTTGAATAAAGTATTAGAAGTATGCATAGTATGAACAGGATAAGGATTAATATTATGCATAAGATCCCTGAACCATCCAGGTATCCAGGCATTAGCTCTCACTTTTGTGAAGGGCGGTGCCAGTTAAGGAGATGTCATTGGGCTACGTCAGTAGTAAGAGTTGGCCAAACTTCAAAGCCACTCCAATAGGGGAGTTCCTGGGGAGCACAGGTGAGAGTCAGGAGAAGGATGATAAGATAGCTTATTAGTAGGCAAAGACCACAAGCGGGTGCAAGCCTCTGGTGGGTAGGTTGTGAATTCATAGCCGCACCACTTATTTGAGGCAGCCCTGCAGAATAGCAGCTTCAGGTCTGAAAGGGGTTCACAGGAATATTGTGAGGGCGATTCTCCCGTCTTGGGTTTAGGGTCATGCTTCACTCTGCTATGACCCTATGTATCTATGTACATGTATGCTATGATGCTATGTATCCATGGAGTGACACCGTGCAATTTTAGGGCAGATTGAGTTGTCAAAATTACTCAATATGATCCCTTTCATTTAGAGGATAATTGGTCCTGAGGACTCCCAGTTGTCCCAGTCCCCTGGCTAGAATGGATATAGCATGAGATCTGTGGGAGCAGGCAGCACCTGATTTCCATAGGCAGTGAGGGCCTTCATAGCTTCTCCCACCTGTAGGGCATATCTGAGTTGTTCCATTTCATAAGGACTCAAGGGTCCCTCTTTTTCCATGGAGGGAACTGGCCTACCATACATTAGCTCATAGGCAGTTAATATTTTTTTTTCACACTTTCCAGTTTTTATTACCATTATTATTTTTTAACACCTTTATTAGAGTATAATTGCTTTACAATGTTGTGTTAGTTTCTGCTGTATAACAAAGTGAATCAGCTATATGCATACGTATATCCCCATATCCCCTCCCTCTTGCGCCTCCCTCCCACCCCCTCTAGGTGGTCACAAAGCACCGAGCTGATCTCCCTGTGCTATGCGGCTGCTTCCCACTAGCTATCTATTTTACGTTTGGTAGTGTATATATGTCCATGCCACTCTCTCACTTCGTCCCAGCTTACCCTCACCCCCCCACCCCATGTCCTCAAGTCCTTTCTCTACGTCAGGCAGTTAATTTTAACTTTCCCTGTGGGGCCAGGCGTAAGCAAAGCAAGGCTACAGGTAAAAACTTAATCCAGTTTTCTTGGGCTTCCTGGCACAGTTTAGCCAGTGTCCTCTTAAGGGTTTGATTTGTCCTTTCAACCTTTCCAGAAGATTGAGGTCTCCAGGCAGAATGTAACCTCCGTCCACACTAGAGCCTGGGCAGTATGTTTGATGACCTGGAACACAAAGGCAGGCCCATTGTCACTCTGAAGAGACCTGGCGAGCCCAAATGTCAGGATTATTTCCTTTAATAATATCTTGGAGACCTCGATGGCAGTCTCTTTTCTTGTGGGAAGGCCTCCGTCCACCTGGAGAAAGTGTCTACTAACACCAAGAGGTACGTGAAGTTTCCTGTTGCTCGGGGCATGACAGTGAAATCTATCTGCCAGTCTTTCCCAGGGTAGTTACCTCTTACCTGGATTGCCTGGACATTTGGCCCATGCGGAGGCCCAGTGTTTGGGTTGTTAGTGTTGCAGATAGGATAGGACTTGACCTCTTGCTCTATCAGGACTCTTAAGCCTGGGGTCAACAACATCCTTACAAGCCAGTTATGGAGGGCTTCTTTCCCACAATGGGTACTCTGATGGGCTTCTCTTATTGCATGGTAGGCTGCGGGTTTGAGAAAGAAGTACTGTCCATGTTGGTTAGTCAGCCATCCACCTTGGGATGGCTCCTGGGAGAATCCCCATCTTTTGGCCTTCCCAAGTTCTTCCTCTGTATAGACTGGGGTGTAATTCAGAGGGTCAGGTTTTATTGGCATTAAGGGCAAGACCAAGGGGGAGTTAGATCTCAGTGCATCTTCCTTAGCTGTTGCATCTGCTCTGTCCTCTTTTATTACTTCCGCATCTCCCTTTTGGTGGCCTCTGCAGTGAATGCCAATTCTCTAGGCAGCATGACGGCTTGTAATAACCTTAGGATTTCTGCCCCATGTTTAACCTGCTTGTGGTCAGAAGCATACATTTTCCTTTCCAAATTATAAAATGTAAAATGCCATAGGCATACTGAGAGTTGGTATAAATGTTGAGGCTCTTCCCCTTTCCCAGCTCTAGGGCTCAGGTTAGTGCTTTTAACTCAGCCTTTTGAGTGGAGGTCTCCAGGGGAAGGGCACTTGCTTCTGTTACTTCTCCCAAAGTGTTAATGGCATAACTAACTTCATTGCTCTTCCCTTCCTTTATAAAATTACTACCTGTAAACCATTCTTTTTCCACATTGGGGACTGGCTTATTCTTGAAGTCAAGCTGACTGAAATAAACTGTCTATTGTCTCTATAGGATTATGCTCTAGAATTCCTGATTCTGCAAGAAGTTGAGTCATGTGGTTCAGGGTTTGGCAAGTCTTTATGGTCATGACTGGGTTGTCTAGCAACATGGCCTGAACTTGAATGGATCTCCCAGGCGATAGCCATTCAGTTCCCTTAGAATTAATCAAGGCCTGGTACCTGATGTGGGGCCCAAATTGTTGTGGTTTGTCCAAAAGTCAACTTTTCTGCCTCTTTTAAGAGGGTAGTGGTGGCCACACCGCTTGCATGCAAGGCGGCCATCCTTTGGCTGTCTGATCTAACTGTTTGGAGAAGTATGCCACCACTCAAGTAAGGGGGCCTAACTTCTGGGTGAGCACTCCTGGGGCTACTTTCTGTCTTTCATGAAGGTACAAATTAAAGTGTTTGATAAGACCTGGAAGACCCAGAGCAGGAGCCTGAAGCAACGGGGCCTTTAAGGAACTAAAGGCCCAACTTTAGTTCCTTAAAGGCCCTTTCACAGGTGAAGTCCCATTCAAAGCGGTCATTGTCTTTCCCTTGTAGAGGGGGTTAGCTATTAGGCCGAAGTTGGGAATCCAGATTCGGCAAAACCCAGCCATTCCTAGAAACCCCCTGAGCTGTCTCTGGGTTTTTGGTGGCCCGAGGCCACAGATGGCCTCTTTCCTTCCCTGGGCAGGCTTCTTTTCCCTTCAGTCTCTGTGAACCCCAGGTAGGTGACCCTTATCTGAGATATCTGAGCCTTTTTCCTTGAAACTTTATATTCCTTGTCTGCCAAGTGGTTTAGGGTCATGATGGTGTTCTTATCTGATAGTTGCTTTGAGGGGCTAGCGACCAAAATATCATCCACGTATTGCAAGAGAGTCCCCTCCTCTAAATGAAGGTCCCTTAGGTCCTTTGCTAAGGCTTCCCCCAAAAGAGTAGGAGAGTTCTTTTTTTTTTTTAAAGCTGGCTCTTTTCTTTTTTTTTTTTTTTCAATTGTTAATTTATTTATTTATGGCTGTGTTGGGTCTTCGTTTCTGTGTGAGGGCTTTCTCTAGTTGTGGCAAGCGGGGTCCACTCTTCATCGCGGTGCGCGGGCCTCTCACTATCACGGCCTCTCCTGTTACGGAGCACAGGCTCCAGACGCGCAGGCTCAGTAATTGTGGCTCACGGGCCCAGTTGCTCCACGGCATGTGGGATCTTCCCAGACCAGGGCTCGAACCCGTGTCTCCTGCATTGGCAGGCAGATTCTCAACCACTGCGCCACCAGGGAAGCCCGAGTAGGAGAGTTCTTAAATCCTTGTGGCAAGATTGTCCAGAAGTACTGGTGCTTTTGCTGACTGTTGGGGTCCTGCCATTCAAAGGCAAAAATTTCTTAGGACTCTGGAGCCAAGGGAATACAAACAAACAAAAGCATCTTTTAAGTTCAGGACAGAGTACCAGTTCTGGTCCGGGAACAGTGGGAGAGTAGCTAGCAGAGTATAAGGGTTTAGGACTACTGGTTGAATGTCCTCTGTAGCCTCGTTAACTGCCCTCAGATCTTGTACCATGCAGTATTCTCCACTGCCTTTTTTTACTGGGAGGATGGGGGTGTTACAGGCAGTCTGGCAAAGTTGGATAAGACCTTGTTCTATTAGCTTCTGGATTACAGGAGCTATGCCTTGTAGGCCTTCCTGGTGCAAAGGGTACTGTTTTTTATTTGGGCAGCTATGTCCAGATTTTAAGTGGAATACTACAGGCTGGCCCCAAGGGCCTAGCCCATGTCCCCTTGTGCCCACATCTGTGGGTTTACCCCTGATAGCTCAACAGTCTTGTCACTCCCAGCAGAAACTTCTTTCCTATCAGCTAATAGCATAAGTAGCTCTGGTCCCCTCTCCAGGGGCACACTGATTTCTAACTCACCTTGATTTAAATGGGGGGTTGCTGCCAACTTATGAATAGTTCTCCCTAGCAGGGAGATGGGGCACTCAGGAACATAGAGAAAAGAATGGGTTCATGAGTAACTTTAAACAGGAGCAAAGAGAAGCAGTATGCTGCAGACAACTTTCTGCTGTTATATCTGCATCTCTGTGCTTTAGGGACTTTTTTCGTAGCTGTGAAATACTGCTCTGCCCATGAGTGAGCAGCAGGTCACAAGTGAAAGGGAATTAACATCCCTTGAGGGTTGGTATATAAATATCCCAGCTCCCTCACCACTGGGAGGGATGGCAATAATTCTGAAACATGTGGTCTTTCAGAAAACCTTATTAGTCAGAATTTTTTGAGAAAAAAGTCTGCAAGATAAGATTGAAGCTGAGATGAATGGGTTGGCATTTTACTCAATGGCTTAATGGAGGACCTAGAAAGTAGAACAGTTTTCTTTATTTAAAGCATTGCAATAAAATGCTAAATTTCTGAAACTTTACTATTCAAATTAAAGAGAACAAATCAGGAAATGAATACTCCAAAGTCAGTGTCTCTGAAAAACTGAGTTCTCTCAAAGACACTGCATGTATCATTATTTAATGCTAGGATAATTACAAATGTATGAATCCAACCAGTCTGTTCCAAAACAATGCTAGAAATGATGAGAAAATAAACTATATATACTATACCATGACACACTAAAAGAGCAAATTAAAATTGTTTTATTTATTATACTGCCGCTCTGATTTCATTTTTAAAAAATTAATTTTATATAGTAAGCAGTTAGAAGTTTTCAGAAATACTTACTACTAGAAAAAAAAATTTTCTCCCCCATTAAAAAACAAAACTGCAAATAATCAAATCTAACAGTCTTGAGTAACTACCAAAAACTTCACTATAGGAAGCAATGATATTAGCTGATAAGAGCTAAAACTTAATTTTTTTTTTTTTTTAAAGGGATTTTTTTTTTTTTTTTTGAAATTTGAGTCTCAGATTTTTTTTTTTTAATTTTATTTATTTATATTTATTTATTTATTTTTGGCTGTGCTGGGTCTTTGGTTCGTGCGAGGGCTTTCTCCAGTTGCGGCAAGTGGGGGCCACTCTTCATCGCGGTGCGGGGACCGCTCTTCATCGCGGTGCGCGGGCCTTTCACTATCGCGGCCCCTCCCGTCGCGGGGCACAGGCTCCAGAAGCGCAGGCTCAGCAGCCGTGGCTCACGGGCCCAGCCGCTCCGCGGCATGTGGGATCCTCCCAGACCAGGGCTCGAACCCGTGTCTCCTGCATTAGCAGGCAGATTCTCAACCACTGCGCCACCAGGGAAGCCCCTAAAACTTAATTTTAAAAAATTGACACTGCAAAAAAAATCATATCAGTGATGTCAAAGACAAATTTCTCTCAGGATTCAGAGGAAGGGGACAAAAGAAAAAAGAATGAATATGATAGATACAGAGAACAGAGATCAGAGATACAAAAGAAAGAATTAGAGATATTCCTAAGGCAGGCTCCAGAGCAACTGAACAGAAATAGTTGAAGAAAACATTCATGAGCTGGAAAAAAACATGGATACAAATTTTAAAATATCAACATAGGCATGATAAATGCAAATATAATCACAGGTAAATCCTAGAATTTTTTAGAAAAACAACACAAAAAGAAATGGATTGGTGTAAAAATTGTGAGTCAATACATGCTACCTTAATTAGTTTCTGAGCATTTAATAGCCATTAAATAAAAATCATAATATAATTTAACCTGGGGTCACTAAACAAATACATGGTATGAAGCTTCTCCCACCCCAACTAACACCACCACATCCACCGCTGTATAGGACTAGTTCTGGAAAATCAGAATTCTGTCAGCCGCAGCTCGTGTGTGAATACTAGTCCATCCATTTGCCCCTCTGCTCCCCTTTGACATATGACTAGGTAGAAAATGAACGTGTGAAATGATTCTTGAGGGCCAGCCACAGCCTTGCTGGGTTTCCGTAGAACAGCCCTATTGCCGCCGTTATGGAGACTCCCCAGTGCTCTGCTGAGTTCCTCCTGTGGCCACACCAGGGCACTGTCATGAGCATAGTGCACGGTGGTAAAATCGAGTCAAGTGTAGGAGTCGAGTGTAGGAGTGAGGAATGAAGTGATGCCTGACTAAAGAAGTTTCTGGAGGTCAGGAAACTGTCACCTGGAGGTGGTGATCTGATAGGTCTGCTTTCTATGACAGAGCAGGAAGCTGCGTGTGTCTCAGGGCAAATGCACCACTGGAGGCCAGGATCGCCTAATAAGGACTGGTATTTACTTTTACTTGACCCCATTCTGGGCCCTATCACAGTCTGCTAAAATGCTTCTAACATTCATCACCCATGTGAGAGACATAGTATAGTAATTTCCTGCTGAGATGACTGAGGGAAAGGGGTATGGGGGACATTGGCGGAACTGGCTCCTGCAGGTGGGAAAATTCTCACATAATTAATTACTCTTAATCACTCAACATGCGCTTATTTGAGTGCTTTTTTTTTTTTTTTTTGGCTGCACCTGGTCTTAGTTGCGGCACGCAGGATCTTCGTTGCGGCATGCAGACTTTAGTTGCAGCGTGTGGGATCCAGTTCTCCGATCAGGGATCGAACTTGGGCCCCCTGCATTGGGAGCGAGGCGTCTTACTCACTGGACCACCAAGGAAATCCCTATTTGAGTGCTTTTGAAATACATATTCCTCTGTCCATTCCAGAAAGAAAGCCTAATCAGAGACCTCAAAATCAGAAAGCTTGTCAATTTTTCTCCAGCCTGCCTACCTTCCTTCTTTCCTTCCTTCCCTACCTACCGCGAGAGAGGTGTTGTAAACCACACAGAGGTGAACAAGATCCAGTCCTTCCTTCATAGGCTTTATGAGAGACTCTAGTAAGTAAAACCATACAAGTACAGCATGCTGTGTACTTTTATATTTTTGTTTATTTTAAATTTTTTGGCTGCGCCGTGCGGCACACAGGATCTTAGTTCCCCTGCAGTGGAAGCACGGAGTCTTAACCACTGGACCACCAGGGAAGTCCCCCAGCTGTGTACTTTATAACAAAGGAGAAATCCCCTCTGTGTCCTCAAGGTAGCCACACCCCTTTGGCTACCTAGTAGGTCTAAAAGTGGAGAATCCCAACACAAGCAAGTCCCTCCTCAAGCAATAAACATATCCAGCCTTGGTGACTTCGGGACATCATGTGGGGAAATGTGAGAGAGTTCAGCTTTTTGCCCCTCTAGATATAGCTTTCTAAATATTTACTTTTATCCTCCATCTTTATTTATAGGTCCAATTTTTCTACCATCTTGTTATTTAATCATGTTCTATTTAGTTAGTGCTTAACTGGTGTTAATCACAACAATAAAATAGTAGTGATGGGACTTCCCTGGTGGCGCAGTGGTTAAGAATCCACCTGCCAATGCAGGGAACACGGGTTTGAGCCCTGGTCCGGGAATATCCTAAATGCCGCAGAGCAACTAAGCCCGTGCGCCACAACTACAGAGCCTGCGCTCTGGAGCCCGTGAGCCACAACTACTGAAGCCCGTGTGCCTAGAGCCCGTGCCCTGCAAAAAGAGAAGCCACCGCAATGAGAAGCCTGCACACCACAACGAAGAGTAGTCTCCACTAGCTGCAAGTAGAGAAAGCCCAAGCACAGCAAGGAAGACCCAACGCAGCAAAAAATAAATAAATAAATAAATAAATAGTGATGATGATGATAATAATAATAATACCATTAACTGGTATAGATGTTTCACTAGTATTTTACTTCCTCATTCTATTTTTTTAATTCAAACAGAAAGTCACAAAAATTATAATCATCCTCATCAGTTCACTCAGTCCCATGTAATTAATTTTTTTTTTCATCTTGATCTTCTGTCAGCAGTTTTATGAATTCATCAGTTTTCCATTAGAGTTCTGAAAATGCTTATTCATTCAGTTCAGCAGTATAGTCAGTTACCAGAAACCTGTACTTGTCAGAGTCTTTTCCATGAATTCCTTGAAGATGAAACCTTTTTACAGGAACATTTTTGCAAAAGCATCAGAGTACACCCAGAACTGTCTGTAAATGACAAAAGACTTAAAAATAACCACGGTTAAAGATCTAATGAAAATTCATAATAATACAATTGACAAGGAAATTTAGTTATTTCTGAGATATATATTTTTAAGTAATAACTAGAATTATGACTTATAACATTATACCAGAACATATAAGATTTTTAGAAATTTCATGTAATGTCTGAAAAATTTATGTTAACATATTTCCATACAAATAACCCAAAGGAAGTTTATTAGTTGTTTTGTTTGTTTGTTTGTTTTATACTGCAGGTTCTTATTAGTTATCAATTTTATACACATCAGTGTATACATGTCAATACCAATCGCCCAATTCAGCACACCACCATCCCCACCCCACCGCGGTTTTCCCCCCTTGGTGTCCATACGTTTGTTCTCTACATCTGTGTCTCAACTTCTGCCCTGCAAACTGGTTCATCTGTACCATTTTTCTAGGTTCTAGGTTCTAGGTTTTTCTAGGTTCTAGGTTTTCTAGGTTCCACATACATTTGTTAATATACATTTGTTTTTCTCTTTCTGACTTACTTCACTCTGTATGACAGTCTCTAGATCCATTCACGTCTCAACAAATGACTCAATTTCGTTCCTTTTTATGGCTGAGTAATATTCCATTGTATATATGTACCACAACTTCTTTATCCATTCATCTGTCAATGGGCATTTAGGTTGCTTCCATGACCTGGCTATTGTAAATAGTGCTGCAATGAACATTGGGGTGCATGTGTCTTTTTGAATTATGGTTTTCTCTGGGTATATGCCCAGTAGTGGGATTGCTGGATCATATGGTAATTCTATTTTTAGTTTTTTGTGCATTTTCTGGTGTTTAGTGAGGCTTGACTTATGAATTAAAACTTTGTCACAGTCATTACATCCAAACGGTTTCTCTTTAGTATGAATTTTCTGATGGGTAATGAGATTTTCTTTCTGATTGAAAGAAAGGATTTTCCACATTCCTTACATTTGCAGGATTTCTCTCCAAAGTGAGCAATGTGATGCTTAGTGAGGTATTGCTTCTGGCTGAAGTTTTTTCCACATTCATTACATTCAAAGGTTTTCTCTCCCATATGGATTTTCTTATGGTCAGTGATATTTGATTTGTGGCTGTAGGCTTTCACACATTTCTTACATGAATAAGATTTCTTTCCAATATGAATTCTCTGGTGACTTATGAGGTGTGACATCTGAATGGAAGCTTTCTCATATTCATAAGGTTTAAAATTTTCTCACGTTCTATGAAGTTTTGCTTCTGGAAAAAACAGTTCTCCAAATTTGTTACATTCATTGAGTTTCTCCACAGTTTGAATTTTCTCATATTCAATTAGTTTGAATAACTGAAGGTTTTCCAATATTCTTTACATGTACAGGTTTCTTCTACTGCATTATTTCTCTAGTGACTAGTAAGATTAAGCATGTGAATATAAGGATCCCACATGGACAGGGTTTGTAGGCTTTCTCTCCACTGTGTATTCTCAGGTATTTGATGAAGTTTATTGCTAAATCCCTGTTTATACAGATTTCACTTAATCGGGGTCACTATAAGGTAAGATAAATTATAATATACTAATTATATTCATAGCATTTCTTTCTTACATAAATTCCTTCATAATATCTTAAGTCTAAATTAAGTTTTCAACTCTTTTCAAGTGAGTCACATTGATACAAGCCTTGTCTTGAAGAAGCTGAAATTCAGAGGATGTCTTTCCGATTCACTTAAATTCACTGCCTTTTTCAAACTGTATTTTCTTGGAGATATCTACAATTTGACTCATGAATCTTTCAGTTGCCTCTCTTATCTGCTTATTAACTTCCAAGATTTCTTCTAAAATGGAATGCAAAGAATAAGCATTAAAAATTAATATGTGAAAATTGTTTAAAATGCTGTTTAGTATGTGGTAAGTATGCAGAAAATGATTATTATTGTAATCATCATCACTTAAATTTTTTGTATTATTATTTTTTTTTTAATTTTTTTTTTTTAATTTATTTTATTTATGGCTGTGTTGGGTCTTCGTTTCTGTGCGAGGGCTCTCTCCAGTTGTAGCAAGCGGGGGCCACTCTTCATCGCGGTGCGCGGGCCTCTCGCTATCGCGGCCTCTCTTGTTGCGGAGCACAGGCTCCAGACGCGCAGGCTCAGCAATTGTGGCTCACGGGCCCAGCCGCTCCGCGGCATGTGGGATCTTCCCAGACCAGGGCTCGAACCCGTGTCCCCTGCATTGGCAGGCGGATTCTCAACCACTGCGCCACCAGGGAAGCCCAAATTTTTTGTATTATTATTTTATTAATAAAATTTCACATATTTGTTATTACGGGGTAGACGCTTCAGTTTCAGGTCTAAAGAATCACCCAATATGAATGAAATCACAAGTGCTCATATCTACTGGCCCTTAGTTTTGTTTAATTTTTATTGGAGTATAAGTTGCTTTACAATGTTGTGTTAGTTTCTACTGTACAGCAAAGTGAAACAGCTATACGTATACATATATCCCCTCTTTTTTGGATTTCCTTCCCATTTAGGTCACCTCAGAGCACTGAGTAGAGTTCCCTGTGCTATACAGTAGGTTCTCATTAGTTATCTATTTTATACATAGTATCAGTAGTGTATATATGTCAATCCCACTATCCCAATTCATGGCCCTTAGTTTTGAGGAGGAAACTCTTACTGAGGAACTTTGGGTAGTACACTGACATTTAATTTGTATGTATAGCTTTGAATGCTTTTAAATTAACCTTTCATAACTCAGAAATCAGCAAAATGAACAGATCTCAAAATGAGTAAGTAACCAATAGGATGAAAGAGTGAGTTAATAAAAAAAGTCTATTTAGAAGACTGGACAGAGGATAGAATGACCAGAGGGATAAACATACAAAGAGGACATAGTGTATTAAACATAGTGAATTGACATGCATTTATTTTTGCTTCCTCCAGAAACTTCAAGTTATGTAAATGGGAGAGTGGGACAATATAAACTCACAAGAAAAAAAAGAATTGGTATAATTGATGAGTTATGTCAACATAGTTTTCAAAGGTGGCAAGCAGAAGCAAGACTGTTAGCTAACAGCAGAACCAAGTAGCTCAAATAAAAGTGCACACAGAAAAGAGTGCAATGAAAATAAGCTATAAACAAATCACTACAACAACTCATGGACTGGAGAAACCAAATGTCTCAAAAGGTGGTTAAAGCATGGAGCTGAAAAAAGGACTTACAAGTAGTTTCAAACTCAGCACCCCCAACCCCATTTAAGCCAAGTGATTACCACCTGTGGTAGTTCTGAACCATGTCCACAAATTTTTTATACTCTCCCTGGCCCCTGCCTTGAGTGTGGGCTGGACTTAGTGACTCACCTGTAATGAACAGATTATGGTGGAAGTGATGGGATGAGACCTTTGAACCTAGATCATAAAAGGTACTCTGGTCTTTCTTGTATCACTTGCTCTTGGGGTAATCTATTAAGCCAGTTGTTGGGGTAATCTATTAAGCCAGTCATTAGGGCACTCAGGCAGCCCTGTGGTGAGGCCCAGGTAACAAGGAACTGAAGCTTTCTGACAATAGCCAGCAAGGAACTACTAAAAACCATGTGAATGAGCCATCTACCTTGGAAGCAAATGTTCCAGTCCCAGTCAAGTCTGGCCAGCAGGTTGACTGCAACCTCACAAGAGACCCTGAGCTGGAATCACCCAGCTAAGCTATTTCCAGATTTGTGACCCTCAGAAACTGTTTCAGAGAATAAATGTTTGTTGTTTTAAGCTGCTACATTGTAGGACAATTTGTTATGCAGAAATAGATAATACACTACCACACCATCCTGGCAAAGAATAGAATATTTATTCCCTAGAGAAATTGAATCAGGGAAGCTTTAGACACAAGGATATGAAGAAAAGCAGATGGCAGAGGCACCATGCTGAAATCAGGGGATTAAAAAAATAGTGGAATGTAAATCAACTATACTTTAATAAAAAATTATAATAAAAAATAAATGGGGGACTTCCCTGGTGGTGCAATGATTAAGAATCCACCTGCCAATGCAGGGGACACGGGTTCGAGCCCTGGTCCAGGAAGATCCCACATCCTCAGAGCAACTAAGCCAGTGCACCACAATTACTGAGCCTGCACTCTAGAGCCCGCGAGCCACAAATACGGAAGCCTGCGCACCTAGAGCCTGTGCTCCGCAACAAGAGAAGCCACTAGCACTGCAACGAAGAGTAGCCTCTGCTCGCCGCAACTAGAGAAAGCCCACACGAAGCAACGAAGACCCAATGCAGCCAAAAATAAATAAATAAATAAATTTTAAAAAATAAATAAATAAAATATAAATGGTGGGACCTCATCACTATTGGACCCTCGAAATTCTGGCAGTCAAGAGGTGAGAAGGCTCTTCTCTGGAGAAACGGAATAGCCTAGGAGAAAAGCTATAATATTAACATTTTGGGGCTGACAAAGAAATGTCTGAAATCTATACTGAAGTTCACAAGTTGACAAGCCCTATCTATCTACCTATTGTTATTACATTAAATCCCTCCCCCCACCCCTCTTGAATTCTTTTGGCTGGTCTAATAATTTAATTGACTCAAGACAGATTAACAGGAGAAAAAAAAACCAATTTAATTTATATGCATGAAAGTCTCATAGAAATGGGACCCCTGACAAAGAAACAATTATTTGTGAAGATTTAACAAAAGGGCCTTGTGCTTGGCGGAGCAGACTAACGAAGCAGTAAAAAAGTTCGTTTATACAGCTTTCTTAGCCTTGAATTCCCTAACTCTGGTGATAAGGATGGTTTTTATTCTCTTGGTATAGGGAGGATAGTTTTACATGGGAGATTTATTTCCTGCTTTCAGGGGAAAGAAGGGGGTCAGAGTGTTTTTTATATCATTTTTCCCCACTAGCTGTTTCTCAAGTAACTTTAATTCAAAACAATCAATATGCCATTGTGGCATTTCTTGGGGTGGCCTGTTTTGAGGCCCAACAACAGTCATCTTTTTAGCGCATTATTAATAAATGATGAATGGACAGTATTAATCAACAAACTAGGAAAAGCCTAGCAATATGTAAATGTAAACCTAGTAATATGAAAGACAGATGAAAACAATAAAAAAAAGAACTAAGGAAATGAATACAGTTAAGGAAGAGAAAAATACACAGGAAAAAGCCACCCAAAGTCCCCCTACAATAGCACCAAGAGGTAAGAGGAGATCTTATATCCAGGAAACAATTAACATGTATATAAAAACTGCTCTTGGAAATTAAAAATAAAATACCTATTATTAAAAATTTAATAGCAGATATGGGAAAGAGTTGTGGAAATCACTCAGTTGTAGGGGGAAAAAAAGTTAAAAAATAAGGTAATAAAAAATGAGAAAGATAACAGATAAAATCAGGAATTTCAACATCCAGAAAGAGAAGGTTCCAGAAAGAGAGAGGAGAAAACTGAATGGAGGAAAATTTCAGGAAATTTAAGATTTCTAGAAATATAGGTCACGATTCTTCAACATAAAGGGGTCCACTGAATACCCCATACAATGAACCAAAAAGACTCATACCAGAGCACACCTTTGTGAAGTTTCAGAAAACTAGGTGTGAAGAGAAGTATTTAAGAATGCTTCTAAAGAGAAAGAAGAACAACAAAATACAAATCAAATTGTCATCATACTTTAAGATAAAAACTGTAAGCTAGAAGACAATGATATAATTCAAAATTCTAAGGGAAAATTATATCCAACCTAAAATTCCAAACCTAGTTAAGCTATCATCCAAAAGAGGTTAGAATAAAGACGTTTTTAGACTTGTAAGGGCCCCAAAATTGTATTCCAAATTAATCTTTCTCAAGGTGCTAATGGAGGATTTTTTTTTTTTAATTTGGCAATGTTGTCTTTTTTTTTAATTTTTTTTTTTAATGATATTCTTGTCTGCTTACATTCTTTTTATTTATGTATGTATGGCTGTGTTGGGTCTTCGTTTCTGTGCAAGGGCTTTCTCCAGTTGCGGCAAGCGGGGGCCACCCTTCATCGCGGAGCGCGGGCCTCTCACCATCGCGGCCTCTCGCCGCCGAGCACAGGCTCCAGATGCGCAGGCTCAGCAACTGTGGCTCACGGGCTGAGTTGCTCCGTGGCATGCGGGATCCTCCCAGACCAGGGCTCGAACCCGCGTCCCCTGCATTGGCAGGCAGACTCTCAACCACTGCGCCACCAGGGAAGCCCTGGAGGATTTTTTAAAAAATAAAAATGTGAGACTAAATCAAGAAAAAAAGAAGACATAAGCTCCAGGAAACCAGTAATTCAACATAAGAGGTGAAGGAAATTCCCAAGATGGTCATGTGCTACTTATTCATTTATTGTGTTTCAGTCCCACACTGAACCTTCTATATGGTTCTCTGTAATGTTGGGATTGGGACTCTGCACACTACATTTCCCAGGCTCCTTTGCCAGCTGGCTTCTTTTTATTTATTCACTGATAAATCAAACATACTCATTAATTAACTCTACAGTGGAGAAATCTTATGGACACCATTTAAACTAAGTAATAAAACCTGGGGCTTTCCTGGTGGTCCAGTGTTTAAGACTCTGCGCTCCCCATGCAGGGGGCACGGGTTCCATCCCTGATCCGGGAACTAAGATCCGGAGGGGGAAAAAAGTTAACATTACCAGTAATGGAACATATTGACATTGCGTGTCTCCTGATAAAATAAACCAAGAAAAGCATAGCATCATTTATGGGATTTTCCTCCCCAAAATGTATAAACGATCAGGACACATCAGGTAAACCCAAATTGAAGGACATTATACAAAATAACTAATCTGTACTCTTTGAAAATGTTAAGATTGTGAACAGGTGGAATAAACAGAAAACAAATAGTAAGGTGGCAGATTTAAACCCAAATATTTTAGTAGTTTCACTGTAGAGGAGAGTGTCTATACTTGAGGGTCTGGGACAGATAAAACCAAGCATCTCGTAATAAATTACTTTGCAATCTTCCTTCTTGCTTTAAAAGCATGTTGAATTTGTATTCTAATCCATAGTAAAAGTGCCTATTTTAACATAACCCGTTAATGTTGTTTAGCATATAGTAGATTAAAAAAAATTCTGTCAACCTTCAAATAAAATTGATGCCCCATAAAGATACCCTCTTTTATCATTTTACAAAAGCCTAACAGGAGGCTCAGAGGTTAATTTCTGTTACACATATACAAGCCTGGTCTCCCAAACAGGTGACCCACATTCACATACACACAACACCCAGTCACACCTGCGGTCACAACTCAGCATCTTCGGCATCCTCTGCCCCGCCCTCTTCCTCACCTGAGTGCGGAGACGCACGCGCGCACACACACTCTTCAAGATCGTGATTTCTTCTCTGTCGCCTCTTCAATACAGTCCAGAAAGAAGATTAGGTCCCACCTTCACTCTCACCCTGAGCGCTGCGCGGACCGAGGCCTGGACTCACCCGACGGACAAAGATGAAAAGTGTGTCATCCCCTCTGCATTCCGAGGGCGAACTAGAACCTCCAGAAATCTCCCGGGCGCGGCGGGTTGGGTCACGGGTGCCAGGACCAGCTGAGAAGAATCAGTTCACTTGCATTCTGGCCGATTGGCTGCTTTTCTGGCTTGAACTACATTTCCCAGAGGCTCTGCGACTCGGAGCTACTTAAGCCGCGAACTTGCGGTCTCACCTTTTGCTTACGGGCGATAACTGAGCTGCCAGAGATGGGTAGGACTGGCAACTCCAGCAGGTATGCCGGTTCCATCTGCGAACCGCTTGGCGTCCGGCCCTTGCGGTTCTGATTGGTGCGGAGAGGCGGTGGATGAGCGCAAACCTAGCTTCCGCGCTGAGCGGAATTGGGGGCCCGTTTTCAGCCTCTGGACTACATTTCCCAGAGAACTCCGCAGGCCCACGCTATGTCCCGCGGTATTTCGCTGCTGCGTTTCGCAGCGGCGGGGCTGTTGGCTCCGCGGAGTTAGCTGCTGAGGGGCCTTTGGAAGCTGGTGCAACTTAGCTACTTTGGACCAGACCGGAACTAGGGAAGGACTAGGGTGAGGAGTTGGGGTCCCGGCCTTTCGTGTCCGGAGCGAGAAGAGAGGAGATCGTGTGTGTGTGTGTAATTGTTACAGTGTGTCTTCGCAGTGTGTGATGGTGACAGTATGTGGTGATCACTCTGGGTGATGGAGTGGGGTGCTTGTGACTGTATGGGGTCCTTGTTCCCAGAAAGGGTATGTGATTGTTACTGCATTGTGCGCCATTGTGGGGGATGTAGAGGGCAGGTGACTTTGCATTTGGAACTGTGTGTCCCGGTAATGGGTGTGTGATTGTTTGAATGTGTGCAGCACCGTGTGCCTAGGATTTGGAGGTCTGAGACTGTGGTGTCAGGCGCCTGTGACTGTGCAGGTGCAACTAATATGACAGTGTGTGGGTGCGGGGAGTCCTGTGGCCGTGCGATAGAGACCTTGTGTGTCCCCTAGGTATTTATGTGGGATTATATGTAACCGGGTGACCTTGTATAGCACTATGTGTGCCATGGTGGGTGGGTTGTGATGCTGCAAGTGTGGCTTCACCACTCCATACCTAGGAGTCATTTGTGAGCCCATGATAGATTCTAGCTCTTTTCCTGTAACTGCATTGGGCTGGATTCTTCAGTCTTCCCTGACCTTCCTCTGTATGTGTGTGTGGGTGGAGAGGGGCTGGAGAAAGTGTGGGATCCCAAGAAAAGCTAAGTGTCCCATCAGTTTCTTCTTTTTTCCTCAGTTACCTCACTAAGAGGAAAGAATGGTTTTTGAACATCCAAAGGCCAAGATCAAAGTGCTTTGGGATTTTTTCTTTCTTCCCTGAAATCTCTGTTTTTCAAGGCATATATTTTTTTCCTCTTCTGACAATTCCTGACTACCAAAAGCCCATTCAAGAGACCTTATCCTTAGTACTTCCCATTTGGATACATAATGGAGGCCTTGGGGTTAGACCCAGAGACCCAGTTTCCTGTATGTCCCTTCCGTCTTAGTATTAATTTGGCAGTTTCTCCTGTGTGCCATATCTCCTCTAAGATCTCTGCTGGCCTAGTGAGGCAAAAACAAGAGGCTTCATCATAACAACTGAATTGCTGAAAATAAGATGAGTGCATATGTGGCACACACCACACCACACACCAAGCAAAAGCCATGCAATTTATGGGTTGGTTTTGGTTAGTCTCAGTCCAAACGGGTGATAAGATCTTTCACTTTGCCAATATTTTTGAAGGAGGAATGACATGGGGGCTTGATCAAAGAGTTCTATACCAATAGGACAAGGGATTTGCCAGGTAATTTGTGAGTAAATACTTGGACCAGTTTCCAGGTCTATTTTGAATTAAATTCTCAAATGGTCCTCATTGGAGTTCTCAATCTGGAATCCATGGACTCCATCACCAGATATCTAAACGGAAGGAGGGCTGGAATGAAATTCACTAAGGGTTACAAAAATGGTAGAACCACGGATAGATCTAAAAGCAGAGACTATAACACTTTGGGACAACCTTTGAGATAATAAAATCCAAAATTACTTTTCACAAATAGAGAAATTTTAAGTAAATCCCAATATAAGGTGGCATTTTATGCAGCTAAGTAAAAATATGTTTGAGATAGAACATATCCATTTTCATTATTATGACTAACATTAAGCAATTTAAAATAAATAGAAGGGCTTCCCTGGTGGCGCAGTGGGTAAGAATCCGCCTGCCAATGCAGGGGACACGGGTTCGAGCCCTGGTCTGGGAAGATCCCACATGCCGCGGAGCAACTAGGCCCGTGCGCCACAACTACTGAGCCTGCACTCTAGAGCCCGCGAGCCACAACTACTGAAGCCCGCATGCCTAGAGCCCGTGCTCCGCAACAAGAGAAGCCACTGCAGTGAGAAGCCCGTGCACCACAACGAAGAGTAGCCCCCGCTCGCTGCAACTAGAGAAAGCCCGCGCACAGCAACGAACACCCAACGCAGCCAAAAATAAATAAATAAAATTTAAAAATAAAATAAATAGAAAATACTCAAGAAATTGTTATAGTTAAATCTCCTCCCTAATTTTTTAGGAACCGAAGTTATTTGTAAAAGGGCCAAAGGAATGTGAGGTCCTCAGAATGAAGAAGCTTTAGAGCTGTCAACTGAAGCTCAGTAAATATCAAACCAATTCTTAGCTAGAGTCAAGCGCTTCAGAAGCTCCCTGGAGATTCACATGAAGGAAAATAGATGTCTTAAAGGGCAGATTATGAATAATAGGGGAAACTATTCTCAATTAGTACAACTATGTTTCCTTACTTCTCTATTATCACATCCTTGAAGAAGTTCCTCTGGAAAGGATTTATCCATTTGGCCTCCACAGCCACTCATTGATTTGACCACATCCATGAATACTTCCTTCTTCTGAAATGACAAAAACCTTTTTCTTCTCCAGAGGGCCGTGCCCCCATAGTGCCCTGGTGGGGGTGGCCATGAAGGGGCAAAGAGGGGATATAAGGTGATCAAAACATTGTAGGCGACAGCATGTATCGAATTGCTTAGGCAATGCTGGACATTTTAAACTTCACATAGCACTTAATTAGATTATCAAACATCCACAGTTTGGAATTCTAGCTAGACTTAAATTATTATTGGGAGCAAGGGGGGGCAGTTCCAGATAGTGGAGAGAAAGGTGATAGGCCTCTGCCCAGCTGAGAGAGGGCGACTCGGAACTTGAAAGCCTTGCATGTAAAAGTTCAGCTGGTCCTCATCTAGGCCACCCGCATCTCTTCTTTGATGTTGCAACAGCCTATTAACTGATCCCCCTACTTCTTTCATTGCCTGCCTAACATTCCTTCTTAACACAGCGGCCAGGGTGATTCTTCCAAAATGTAGGTCATCACTCCCTGGCTTAAAACTTTCCGTGGCTGCCCATCTCACTCAGAGTAAAAACCAAAGTTTCTACAATGGCTTACACAGCCCAATGTAATCTGGCTCTCAGCTGCCTCTCTGACTTGATTTTCTATATATTTTTAGGTAACTTAATTCTGCCCCCTTTGCTTTTGAACTTGCCGATTCCCCTGCCTGGCATTTTCTTGCTCCTGATATCTGCATCACTTACTCTTTCACTTCTTCAAGACTTTGCTCAGCTGTCACCAAATTGGAAAAGCCTTCTTTGACCACCCTACATAGAATAGCATCTCAACCAGTGCACTTCCTATCTCCCTTATACTGTTTTATTTTTTCATAGCTCTTATTACCATTTTTTAACAGATATAATTGATGTAAAACATATTAGTTTCAGGTGTAAAACATAATGATTCAATATATGTATATATTATGAAATGATCACCTCAGAAAGTCTAGTTAACATCCATCACTGCAGATAGTTACAGACTTTTTTCTTGTGATGGGAACTTTTAAGATCTAATCTCTTAGCAACTTTCAATATATAATATAATATTATTAACTATAATCACCATGTTGTACATTACATCCCCAGGACTTATTTACTTTAAACTGGAAGTTTGTACCTTCTGACCACCTTCACCCATTTTTGCTGCCCCTGCCCCACCTCTGGCAACCACCAATCTAGTCTCTGCATCTATGAATTTGGTTTTTTGTTTTGTTTTGTTTTTAGATTCCACATATAAGTGAGATCATATGGTATTTGTCTTTCTCTGTCTTACTTCACTTAGCGTAATGCCCTCAAGGTCCATCCATGTTGTTGCAAATGGCGAAATTTCATTCTTTTTTATGGCTGAATAACATTCCAGTGTGTGTGTGTGTGTGTGTGTGTGTGTGTGTGTATCACAATTTCTTTATCCATTGATTCACTGATGGACACTTAGGTTGCTTCCACGTCTTGGCTATTGTAAGTAATGCTGCTATGAACATGTGGATGCATGTATCTTTTCAAGTTAGTGTTTCTGTTTTCTTCAAATAAATACCCAGAAGTGGAATTGCTTGATCATATGGTAATTTTAAAAAAACCTTTTTGAGGAACCTCCATACTGTTTTCCATAATGGCTGTGCCAATTTACATTCTCATCAATGATGCACAAGGGCTCCCTTTTCTCCACATCCTCACCAACACTTGTTATTTGTTGCTGTTGTTTTTTTTTTTTAACATTTTATTTTTATTTTTTTATAAATGTATTTATTTACTTATTTTTATTTTTGGGTGTGTTGGGTCTTCGTTTCTGCGCGAGGGCTTTCTCTAGTTGTGGCGAGCGGGGGCCACTCTTCATCGCGGTGCACGGGCCTCTCACTGTCGTGGCCTCTCGTTGCGGAGCACAGGCTCCAGACCTGCAAGCTCAGCAGTTGTGGCTCACGGGCCTAGTTGCTCCGCGGCATGTGGGATCTTCCCAGACCAGGGCTCGAACCCGTGTCCCCTGCACTGGCAGGCATACTCTCAACCACTGTGCCACCAGGCAAGCCCTTGTTGTTTTTTTAACAGTAGCCATTCTAATAGGTGTGTGAGGTGAAATCTCATTTTTTTTAAATAAAGCATTTTTTAAAAAGTTTATTTATTTATTTATTTGTTTTGGCTGTGCTGGGTCTTCGTTGCGGCGCACGGGCTTTCTCTAGTTGCAGAGAGCCGGGGCTACTCTTCGTTGCGGTGTGCGGGCTTCTCATTACAGTGGCTTCTCTTGTTACGGAGCACAGGCTCTAGGCACATAGGCTTCAGTAGTTGTGGCACGCAGCCTCAGCAGTTGTGGCTCGCGGGCTCTAGAGCACAGGCTCAGTAGTTGTGGTGCATGGGCTTAGTTGCTCTGCGGCATGTGAGATCTTCCCGGACCAGGGCTCAAACCCGTGTAGCCTGCTTTGGCAGGCGGATTCTTAAACACTGCACCACCAGGGAAGTCCCAACATTTCTTTCCTTATCTAGAGACTTCCTTGCCCAACTGAGCTTCATCTATGAACCCATCTCAGGTCCTCCCATTCTGTCAGGGAGCGAGTGATGGCACCCAGCAGCAGGGTCTTGTCCCTTAGTATCCCATTCTTTTCTTTTTTCTTTTTTTTCTTTATTGAAGTATAGTTGATGTACAATATGATATGTTACAGGTGTACAACATGATTCACAATTTTTAAAGGTTATACTCCATTTATAGTTATTAATATTGGCTATATTTCCTGTGTTGTAAAATATAGCCTTGTAGCTTATTTTACACATAATAGTTTGTACCTCTTAATCCCCTACCCCTATATTATCCTTCCTCCCTTCCCTCTCCCCCACTGATAACCACTAATTTGTTCTCTATATCTGTAAGTCTGCTTCTTTTTTTTATTATATTCACTAGTTTGCTGTATTTTTTAGATTCCACATATGAGTGATATCCTACAGTATTTGTCTTTCTCTGTCCGACTTATTTCACTTAGCATAATACCCTCCAAGTCCATCCATGTTGTTGCAAATGGTAAGATTTCGTTCTTTTTTATGGCTGAGTAGTATTCCATTTTGTGTGTGTGTGTGTGTGTGTGTGTGTGTGTATGTCCATTGACAGATGAATGGATAAAGAAGATGAGGTATGTGTACATATGTATATAATAGTGTTGCTATGAACACTGGGGTACATGTATATTTTCGAATTAGAGTTTTCATCTTTTCCAGATATATGCCCAGGAGTGGGACTGCTGGATCATATGGCCACTCTATTTTTAGTTTTTTGAGGAACCTCCATACTGTTTTCCATAGTGGCTGTACCAGTTTACATTCCCACCAACAATGTAGGAGGGTTCCCTTTTCTCCACACCCTCTCCAGCATTTGTTATTTGTAGATTTTTAAAATTATGGTGTGAGGTGATTCCTCATTGTAGTTTTGATTTGCATTTCTCTAATAATTAGCAATGTTGAGCATCTTTTCATGTGCCCGTTGGCCATCTGTATGTCTTCTTTGGAGAAATGTCTATTTAGGTCTTCTGTCCATTTTTTGACTGGGTTTTTTGTTGTTGTTGTTGTTGAGTTGTGTGAGCTGTTTGTATATTTTGGAAATTAAGCCCTTGTTGGTTGCATCATTTGCAAATATTTTCTCCCAGTCTGTACGCTGTTTTTTTAATTTAGTTTGTGGTTTCCTTTACCGTACAAAAACTTATAAGTTTGATTAGGTCCCATTTATTTATTTTTGCTTTTATTTTTATTGCCTTGGGAGACTGACCTAAGAAAACATTGGTACAATTTATGTCAGAGAATGTTTTCCCTGTGTTCTCTTCTAGGAGTTTTATGGTGTCCTGTCTTATATTTAAGACTTAGCCATTTTGTATCTCATTGTGGTTTTGATTTGCATTTCCCCTATGGTTAGCCGATGTTGAGCACCTTTTCACGTGCCTGTTGGTCATCTTCACGTCTTTGGAAAAATGTCTATTCACTTCTTCTGCCCATTTTTTAATCGGCTTTTTTTTTTTAATGTTGAGTTCTATGAGCTGTTTATATATTTTGGATATTTACTCCTTATTGCTCATATCATTTGCAAATATTTTCTCCCATTCCATAAGTTGTCTTTTCGTTTTGTCGATGGTTTCCTTTGCTGTGCAAAAGCTTTTAAATTTAATTAGGTCACATTTGTTTATTTTGCTTTTATTTCCTTTGCTTTAGGAGACAGATCCAAAAAAATACTGCTCTTATTTATGTCAAAGAGCGTTCTGCCTCTGTTTTCCTCTAGGAGTTTTATGGTTTCTGGTCTTACATTTAGGTCTTAATCCATTTTGAGCTTATATTTGTAAATGGTATAGGAGAATGTTCTAAATTCATTCTTTTACATGGAGCTGCTCAGTTTTCCCATCATCATTTGTTGAAGAGACTGTCTTTTCTCCATTGTATATTCTTGCCTCCTTTGTCGTAGATTAATTGACCATAAATGTGTGCGCTCTTTTTTCTGTTCTAGCATCCCACTCTTTTCTAACAGTGTTCCCATTTGTGTGCAGTGCTCTATGATGGAGCCTAAATACATTCCACTGGGCCTCCCATATCAGAATTGTGGGTTGTTTTATTTTTTCAGATTCAGAATTGTGGTTTAATGAAGTGGAAATGATTGTTGAATGGGATAACTCATCTTCACAGGCCTGTTCATTTTTCGTTAATTTTTGAGTTCCCCTTAAAAAAAAAAAATGAAGTATTTCTTACCACAGAAGAATAATAGAACACTCATGTACTTAACACATAGAATAGGAAGGCCTATTGAAGACCCTTTTGTACCCTGCCCTCCCTCTCAAAGTGTAACCTGTAAAGAAAATTTTGTAGCCATCATTCTCTTGCTTTTCACAATTGTTTTGCTATTTATCCCTAAACAATATACTGTTAGTTTTTCTATAGTTTTGAACTTTTTAACAAGTAAGACTAGCTAGATGCATAAGTTTTTGAGAATTTTAGACTTTCAAAGCTGTAAAGGAACTTAGAGATCTTGTTCAATCTCAATATCCAAAATAATGGAATGGTTATGTCTTGCCTTCCTAAGATGAAAGATACATCCAGTTAAAAAGAGTTTATTAAAGAACTTGCATTATAAGGAAAAATACTTATGATACTTTCTGAAAATGACGATTCTTAGTATTTGGTGTACACTTTAATTAGATCAAAGTCCTATTATGTGCAATAGAGGTTTTTGTTTTTTTTTTTTTTATTTAAATTTTTATTTATTTATTTATTTATTTATGGCTGTGTTGGGTCTTCGTTTCTGTGCGAGGGCTTTCTCTAGTTGCGGCAAGTGGGGGCCACTCTTCATTGCGGTGCACGGGCTTATTATCGCGGCCTCTCTTGTTGCGGAGCACAGACTCCAGATGCGCAGGCTCAGTAATTGTGGCTCACGGGCCTAGTCGCTCCGCGGCATGTGGGATCTTCCCAGACCAGGGCTCGAACCCGTGTCCCCTGCATTGGCAGGCAGATTCTCAACCACTGCGCCACCAGGGAAGCCCCAATAGAGGTTTTGCTTGTTTGTTTGGTAAATATTTTAGAGAGATTCTGACTTTTTCCTTTAAGAAGTAAGAAAAAAAAAAAAAAAAGGGAAAGGAAGAGCTCATATTTAAGAGTTTATTGTAAGTAGTAATTAGCATGTCAGATGTTCACTATACAGTTCTTTCAACTTTCTGTATGTTTGAAAATTTCCACAATAAAAATATTGGTAAGTCAGGGATGATCATTAAAATAAATAGTAATTTTCCAGGCCTACAGGTTGCTGTGTGTTTTTCTACTCTATTTCATTATTTGGGAAACTGTAAATAAATGTGTGTTTTGTTCATTCCTAGCCCTAGCCGTGGGATAATGGGAATGTCTCACTGTATGAAGGAGGTTTGTCTACAGCAATAGGAATATTCAAGAAGGTGGAGGCACTTTGTTCTAATTACACTAATTTTTTTACTCTGCCCTATCTTTGGCTTAGCCCATTTGCTCAGTGTATTTTCTCCATCCCTCAGTGTCCTTTTCCATCTCTTCTTTCATCTGAAAAACATTTCCTTTAATTTTAACAGGACTACATGGTTTTGTCATTTTAGGGGTTGGTGATGTTCAGGGATGTGGCTGTAGACTTCTCTCAGGAGGAGTGGGAATGCCTGGACTCTACTCAGAGGGATTTATATAGAGATGTAATGATGGAGAATTACAGCAACCTGGTCTTACTAGGTAAGGATTTCTTTTATTTATTTATTTATTTAATTATTTATTTAATTTACTTTTGGCTGCACTGAGTCTTCGTTGCTGTGTTGTGGGCTCTCTCTAGTGGCGAGCGGGGGCTACTCTTCGTTGTGGTGCACGGGCTTCTAACTGCGGTGGCTTCTCTTGTTGCGGAGCATGGGCTCTAGGTGCGTGGGCTTCAGTAGTTGTGGCACACAGCCTCAGTAGTTGTGGCACACAGGCTCAGTAGTTGTGGCACACGGGCTCTAGAGCACAGGCTCAGTATTTATGGTGCACGGGCTTAGCTGCTCCGTGGCATGTGGGATCTTCCCAGACCAGGGATCGAACCTGTGTCCCCTGCATTGGCAGGTGGATTCTCAACCACTGTGCCACCAGGGAAGTCCTAGGTAAGGATTTCTATTCCCAAATAACTTGTGAATTTTGGTTGTATTTTCAGTTGTCTGGGTGGATTTCTACCTATTTCCTTGGGAATTATTTTGTACATTGTAGATTCGGAGATGAGCAGCACTTTGTGGTACCTTTATCTTCTCCTTGCTTTACACCTTCCTCTTGTCCTTCATGTTGTTGCCTGTTTTCTTGAGGACTGGGTTTGAATTCAGGAACAGCATGATTATGTCTTCTTATTTTTTCTTACAAACAGGACTCTCTATTCCTAAGCCTGATGTGATTTTCTTATTAGAGCAAGGGAAAGAGCCCTGGATGGTTTCAAGGAACATGGTGGGAGGATGGTGCCCAGGTGAGTAGATTGAACAGGTAGGGAAAGGCACTGCAGTTAAGAACCGAGCTGGTGGGACTTCCTTGGTGGTCCAGTGGGTAAGACTCCGCTCTCCCAATGCAGGGGGCCCGGGTTCGATCCCTGGTTGGGGAGTTAGATCCCGCATGCATGCCACAGCCAAGAAGTCTGCATGCCGCAACTAAAAATCTTGCATGCTGCAACTAAAGATCCCGCATGCCGCCAAGAAGATCCTACATGCCGCAACTAAGACCCGGCGCAGCCAAAATAAATAAATACATATTAAAAAAAAAGAAAAAAAGAACCCAGATGGGGAAGGAGGCAGCACCTTAAAGGTATAGATTGAGGAATCTCTTTCTTGAAGGCCCATCCAAGGGTTGTGAAGAAAAGCCCTAAAACACGTGAAAAAAAGTAAAGTCCTTCCCTTTTACCCCCACCTTTACTCTCTGTGCTATTCATCTGTCATAATTCCCTCCCATTTCAAAGCCCTTTTTCTCTAAGAGCCATTTTATATCATATAACTTAGATCCACTTCTTTCCCTTTTTTAAACTCATGTGTGTGTGTTTTTTTTAAATTTTTATATTTATTTTTGGCTGTGTTAGGTCTTCGTTTCTGTGCGAGGGCTTTCTCCAGTTGCGGTGAGCGGGGGCCACTCTTCATCGCGGTGCGCGGGCCTCCCACTATCGTGGCCTCTCTCGTTGTGGAGCACAGGCTCCAGACGCGCAGGCTCAGTAGTTGTGGCTCACGGGCCTAGTCGCTCCGCGGCATGTGGGATCCTCCCAGACCAGGGCTCGAACCCGTGCCCCCTGCACTAGCAGGCAGATTCTCAACCACTGTGCCACCAGGGAAGCCCCTAAACTCATGTGTTTTAAAAAAAATCTTCTGAAATGCATTTTTAAGCCCTATTGTTCATTTTTCCTACTGATCTTTGAATTTTTTTCCCCTCTGACTAGTTTTGCTTTGATGCAGCAATTCTGTGCATTAACAGATATTCATTTACTTTTAGTCAACATTTATTGACTTAAAATAGTGTTCTAATTGTAGGATAGAGATGATTTTAATTTTTTTCACAGAACATTACAAACGTGTTTAATTTTTTTTTTTTTTTTTTTTTTACTTTATTACGGACAGAGGAATGGACATCCCATGAATTCATGCCCTAGCTTCAGCAGTTATTAACATGTTTTCGATCTTATTTCATCTATCCTCATTGACCTCTGCATCCCCCACCCTTGAAGTGTTTTAAAGCAAGTCCCAGATATCATACGTTTAAATACTATTAAATATATAAGTTGCTTTTTACAGTTTCTTCTATTTAAAATTACTACTCTGATGCATCTTTATTTAGATGGATATTTTCATATTTGATGATCAGATATGAGATTCCTGGGCCAAAAAATTTAAACCCTTTAAAGCTCCTGATATTCTAGCACAGAAATGCATGATCTAGGGTTAATTACAGAGTTTTTACCCATATTCTGATGTTAGGGCCTGACATTTTCTTTGAAAACGGGTTCCCTATTTGGAGTTCTGCCTTATTTTTCATACATATTAAACCCATAAGGTGTGAATCACAATTTAAGCTTTCAGTTTTTTACATGAAGGGACAACATAAAGATTCTTGCAACCGGTGTGAATAGAGAATCTTCTAGGGCTGTGCTGTCCATACGGTAGCCACTAGCTACATGTGGCTATTTAAGATAAACTTTATAAAGTAATTAAAATTAGATAAAAAATTTAATTCTACAGATGCACTAGCCATGTTTCATGTGCTCAGTAATCACATGTGGCTACTGGCTACCATATTGGACAGTGCAGATTCAGAGCATTTCCAGCTTTTCAGAAAGTTCTGTTCCATTTCTATCATTCTAGACAGTTCCTCTCTTCTGCACAAGGTTTTCACTATTGATTTCTCTCCATATAATTCAAGAGCAATTTTTTTTTGTGACTAGCCTGTATAAAGTCTTCCCAGAACATTCTACTTATTTTTGTGTGTTTCAAAAACCTCTTTTTACTAGGTAAGGTAATGATATAAAAAATAATATATGTAAATTTTAAAGCCTAACAATAAAAAAAAACCTGTGACCCTGCCATACATCTTAAGAACTAGCATACTTCACAATGCCACTGCACCTAACTCGTGCTCATTTTTTATTCTGTTTTACTGCTCCCGCAATGTCCCCATAGCACCTAATCTGATTTTTGTGCTTATTCTTCCTTTGACCCTTTTATGTGATTTAATAATTTTAGTACCCATAAGCAATGGATTTAGATTTTTTGTTATTGAATATTATAAAAATGGTTTCATACTATATGGAGCTTTCTCTAACCCAATTTTTTTCACCTAAAATTTTTTTTAGGTGATTTGTTTTCATCCATGTCTTTGCATGTGGCTGTGGTTCATTAATTTTCATTGTAGTCTACTATTATCCCATTATGTGCCACATATGTATCACAATTTATGTGTCTGTTCTCTGGGTCAGTGGAATTTGGGTTCTTTTGAACTAAATTGCTATGAATATTCTTGTAAATTTCTATTGTTGCTCATGTGTATGAATTTCTCTAGGATATATACCTAGAAATGGAATTTCTAGTTCATAGGGTATGTAAATATTCAATTTTTCAAGATAATGGCAAATTCTTTTTGAAAGTAACTGTACCACTCTGCTCTTCCAGTACCAGAGTTTTCTTTGATGCATTTCCTCATTTACACTTAGAATTTATAATCACACATTATAATTTGTGCCAATGCAGTTGCCCAGAGTTAGTGAAACACAAGGTTAGGGCACAGTCCTCCAGATTGCCAAATTTGCCCAAGACTTCTGGCACAAGACTTCTGGCACCATCTGAAAGTTTAGGAGTCCACAGGGTCAACCTCATTTCAGATCAGCTGGCTACAAATTCGGGGATCTTCGTGGACTCCCTCAAATTTTATAATTCACAAGAATAACTCACAGAATTCAGGAAAGCACTATACTTATAATTAGTTTTATTACAGCATAAGAATACCAGCAAAAGGATTAGAACCAGCCAAAGGAAGACACACATAGGGTAGAATCTGAGAGGGTTCCCAAATGCGAAGGTTCCATGTCCTCAGGGATGCTTAGCCCTCACATCATTGATGTGACAATATGCGTGGAATATTGCTAACCTAGGATGCTCACCTGAGTTTCAGTGTGCAAAGTTTTTAATCAAGGCTTTATTACATAGGCATGGTTGAGTTATCACCCATGTGGTTGAACTTGGCCTCCAGCTTCCTACCCTTCTATGGAGGCTGATTTCACCTGGCCCAAAGACCCAGCTCTCTAAGTATATGGTTCATCTTTCTGGCATGGGCAGCTGCCACCAGGAGTAGGTGTAGTCCAAGGGGTTCACTATGAGTAACAGAGATACTCCTATCACTTGAGAAATTCCAAGGCTTTAGAGGTTACCTCTCAGGAACCAGGACAGAGGCCAGACCTCTCTTTAGGGAAAGTTAATTCTTCACTATACAATAGTGAATGTAAAGTTCTACATTTTCCTAGTTTTTATCAACTAGGTTAAATGTTTTTTAAAAAATATATATTTGTTATTTATACTTTCTTTTTATGTAAAATTTTGCCATCTTTTCCACTAGATTGTTTAGGTTTATTTTCTTAATAATTAATTAATTTGCAGGAGTTATTTATTTACTTACTTAAAATTGTGTTAAAACAATGAATAACAATTGTGTTCCATTTTAACCTTTTTTTTTTTTTTTTTTAATAATTTTTTTAAAATTTTTATTTATTTATTTATTTATTTATTTATTTTTGGCTGTGCTGGGTCTTCGGTTCGTGCGAGGGCTTTCTCTAGTTGCGGCAAGTGGGGGCCACTCTTCATCGCGGTGCGCGGGCCTTTCACTATCGCGGCCCCTCCCGTTGCGGGGCACAGGCTCCAGACGCGCAGGCTCAGCAGCTGTGGCTCACGGGCCCAGCTGCTCCATGGCATGTGGGATCTTCCCAGACCAGGGCTCGAACCCGTGTCTCCTGCATTAGCAGGCAGATTCTCAACCACTGCGCCACCAGGGAAGCCCCATTTTAACCTTTTTTGAGTGTAAATTCAGTGGCATTAAGTACATTCACATTCTCTTTCAACCATCACTGTATTCATTTCCACAACTTTTTCATCTTCCCAGAATGAAACTATGTACTCATTAAATAATAACTCCCAATTCCTCTTCCCCACCAGGGCCTGGCAACCACCATTCTACTTTCCGTCTTTATGAATTTCACTATTCTAGATATCTCATATGAGTTGAATCGTACAACGTTTGTCTTTTTGTGTATGGCTTATTTCACTTAGTACAATGTCCTCAAGTTTCATCCATGTTCTGGCATGTGTCAGAATTTCCTTTTTAAGGCTGAATTCTGTTGTATGTATTTACCACATTTTGTTTATCGATTCATCCATCAACAGACATTTGGGTTGCTTCCATCTTTTGGCTATTGTGAATAATACTTCTAGGAACATGGGTGTACAAATACCTGTTTGAGTCCCTGCTTTCAAGTGTTTGGGTATATACCCAGAAGTGAAATTGCTGGATCATATGGTAATTGTCTGTTTAATTTTGTGTATATATATACACACACACACACACACACACACACACATTTTCTTTATCCATTCATCCACTGATGAACACTTAGGCTGTTTCCATGTCTTGGTTAATGCTGCGGAGAATGTGGGGGTACATATATCTTTTCAAATTAGTGTTTTCATTTTCTTTGGAAAAATACCCAGAAGAAGAATTGTTGGATCATATGTAGTTATATTTTTAATTTTTTGAGGAACCTCCATACTGTTTTCCACAGTGGCTGCATCAATTTACATTCCCATCAATAATGACAAGGGATCCCTTTTCTCTACATCCTTGACAACACTTGTTATATTCTTTTTGATAATGGCCATTCTAACAGGTGTGAAGTGATATCTCATTGTGCGTATTTTTTGGCCCGTCTCACAGCTTGCGGGATCTTAGTTCCCAGCTCAGGGATTGAACCGGGCCCCGGCAGTGAAAGTGCCAGGTCCTAACCACTGGACTGCCAGGAAATTCCCCACTGTGGTTTTGATTTGCATTTCCCTGATGCTTAGTGATGTTGAGTATCTTTTCATTTACCTGTTGGCCATCTGTATGTCGTTGGAAAAATGTCTATTCAGATCTTCTACCCGTTTTAAAAAAGAAAAATGTATTTATTATTTTTATTTTTGGCTGTGTCAGGTCTTAATTGCAGCATGTGGGATCTTCACTGCAGCGCGCCGGCTCTGGGTTGTGGCACTCGGGCTTGTCTCTAGTTGTGGCTCGTGGGCTCCAGAGCGTGTGGGCTCTGTAGTTGAGGCACGTGGGCTTTCTAGTTGTGGCTCGCATGTTCAGTAGTTGAGGCATGCGGGCTCAGTAGCCCCGTGGCATGTGGGATCTTAGTTCCCTGATCAGGGATTGAACCCGCATCCCCTGGATTGGAAGGTGGATTCTTAACCACTGGGCCACCAGGGAAGTCCCTCTTCTGCCCATTTTTAAATCAGACTTTTTTATTTATTTATTTTTACTATTGAGTTGTATGAGTTCTTTATGTATTGAGATTTTGGATATTAACCCCAGATATATGATTTGCATATTTTCTTCCATTCAGTAGGTTGCCTTTTCATTTTGTTGACGGTTTCCTTTGCTGTGCAGAAACTTTTTTTTTGATGTAGTCCCACTTGTTTATTTTTGCTTTTGTTGCTTTTGGTGTCATTGGCTCTGCCATTTAATAGCTGTTTGACTTTTGGCAATTCACTTATCCTCTCTGGGCTTCTACTTTCTCATTTGTAAATATAGATAGTAGTGATACCTACTTATAGGATTCTTGTGAGGATTAAATGAGTTCAAATATGTATAAAGCAGTTAGAATAGTGCCTGGCCCATGGCAAGCAGTTTGTTAGCTATTTTCTCTTTTCTTTTAGTTCTTATTCTTGAAATTTCATCATACCTAATTAACTTAAAGTGTAAATCAGTATCTTTATTATAATCTTCTCAAGTAATATAAAGATTTTTAAATATTATAATTCCAGTCCCCCATCTTCTGACTCATATGCTTTGTTTCTTTTTTTTTAAATTTTTATTTATTTATTATTCAGAATTTTAATGTTATTAGTTAAACATTATTATTGTTTCATTACATTAATAGTAAACATTATTATTGTTTCATTACATTAATAGTAAACAATTATTGCTTACATTTTTCAAAGTCTTACTTTACACTTTCTTCTTAGTTCTTCTTTCTGGGGTCATTTTCATTTTTTCTAAAGTACATCCTTAGAAGTTTCTTTCTGTTCATGATAAATTCTTGCAGTTCTATACATCTGAAAATGATCAAAATGAACAGAATTGACTTAACCATGAACAGAAAGAAACTTCTAAGGATGTACTTTAGAAAAAAATGAAAATGATCCCAGAAAGAAAAATTCATCAGTTCTGAATTAAAAAAGCTATTACATCTTTGAATATAGTTTCAACCCTGTTCTTTTTTGGAAGACCGATAAGATCTTTGTCCTTTCTTCATGACTCTTAACTTTGCTTTCATATTTCTAGTCTCTTTTCCTCTATATAGTATGTGATATAAAATTTCTCCAGATAAGTCATCTAGTCACTGATTCTCTCATGAGTTGTATCTGATTTGCTACTTAATCTGTCCAGTGAGATTTTGTTGTTGATTCCTTTCCTTCCCTTTCTCATAGTTTATATGCTAAAGAAACTGGATCATCTGTCCTGTTATTTAACTTGTACCCCTCTCCCCTTTATTCCCTATAAACAAACTGTATTAGTATTGTGCGTTTTATCAGGAAGCATTTAATGTCAATTTGTTTCTCTTTCTGTGGTGTTAACAGCCATTTCATCCTCTAAAAATTACCAAAGAATTAAAAAATTGTTATTATAAACTCATAGATTTAAAAAAAATATTTGGTATTTCATCAGTTATTACATTACAGTTATTATTCTTAAATATATGCTCAAATTGTCCTTTATTTGACCAGTAGGAGCCTCTTCAGATTCGTTCCTGAGTCCTTTTGACATGACCCTAGGAAGTCTTTGATAGCTTCTTTGCTTTTCTAATATGCCACTTTGCTCCAGGGCTCATAATATACATTTTCTGCCCTGTCGCTGAGATGCTCCAAGGAGCCCTGATTCTTTGGAGTGAGAAATAGTATTTAGAGACAGCAATCTAGTCATTAGCCTGCTCATGCTGCTGGATTGGTCACTGTTTCTAAGACTTCAATGGATGAAACTAGGAAGTATTTGAAAAAAACACGTCATGATTATATTCTAATATTTCCAATTCATCCATTGACTTTTTTTTTTAAATACATATACTCAAGGATGCTTGCTCATTGCTTTGTTTCTTTTTCTTTTTTAATTTTTATTTATTTATTTTTGGCTGTGTTGGGTCTTCGTTTCTGTGCGAGGGCTTCCTTTAGTTGCGGCGAGCGGGGGCCACTCTTCATCGTGGTGTGCGGGCCTCTCACTATTGCGGCCTCTCTTTGCTACGGAGCACAGGCTCCAGACGCGCAGGCTCAGCAGTTGTGGCGCACGGGCTTAGTTGCTCCGCGGCATGTGGGATCTTCCCAGACCAGGGCTCGAACCTGTGTCCCCTGCATTGGCAGGCAGACTCTCAACCACTGCGCCACCAGGGAAGCCCCATCCATTGACTTTTAAATTACATTTTTTTTTAATTTTTAAAGTTCTATTTGGATTTTTTAAAAAAATTTCCCTGGTCATTTTGCTAATCAGTTGTTACTTTCTCATGTTTTAAAAAAACTAAACTTTTTAGATTCACAGAAAAGTTGTAAAGCTAGTACCAAGAGTCCCCACATAACCCTACACCATTTCCCCTATTATTAACAACTTTCATTTGTACATTTGTCATAATTAACGAACCAATACTGATCCATTATTTTTAACGAAAGCCTGTATTTTACTCAGATTTCCTTAGTTTTTATCTAATGTCTTTTTTTTTTTTTCTGTTCCAGGATCCCATCCAGGATACCACATACATCTAGTTGTCATGTCTCCTTAGGCTCCTCTTGGCTGCGACAGTTTCTCAGACTTTCCTTGTTTGTGATGACCTTGACAGTTCTGAGCAGTATTGGTCAGGTATTTTGTAGACTGTCTCTCATTGAGACTTGTCTGGTACTTTTTGCATGATTAGACTGGGGTTATGGGTTTTTGGAAGGAAGACCACAGAGGTAAAGTGCCATTCTCATCACATGATATCACAGGTACATACTGTCAACATGACTTACCACTGATGATGTTAACCTTGCTTACCTGGCTGAGGTAGTGTTTGTCAGGTTTCTCCACTGTAAAGTTACTCTTTTATTTCCCCCTTTCCATACTATATTTTTTGGAAGGAAGACACTATGCACAATCCACACTTAAGGAATAGGAATTATGTTCTACCTCCTTGGGACAGAGTATCTACATAAGTTATTTAAAATTCTTCTGCTTAGGAGATTTGTCTTTTCTCCTCCACTTATTTATTTATTCAATAACTTATTTATATCAGTATGGAATCATGAATATTTGTTTCATATTATGAGTTATAAATTTAATACTACTTTATTTACTTTGTTGCTTTGGCCATGGGGAGCTCTTTCACGTGGCTTCTGTGTCTCTTTGAACCCCATCACTCTCGGTTTTTGGAAACATTTCTTTACTTCTGGTATACGAGATGCTCCAAGCTCCTCATGTATATTTCCTGTCCCAGGCCTAGAATCAGCAACTTCTTGAAGGAGCTCTGGTTTTATTTATTGGAGAATATTATTAGAAATCAAGATCTGGGTACTTGGTGTACTTGTTGATACTTGGGTACTTCTCACTTTTTGACTCCATCTTTTTAAAAAAATATATAGTGAATTTTTATATATTTTCTCTCCTAGTATCTGAAGTGGCTGGTGGTTTAACTCTTCTGTTTGTTATTTCTGCTAATGCTAATACCTGATGGTTTATTTCTGCTAGTCTTACTTTTGAATGTGACTTTCTATGCACCTCAGTTTGAAAGGGGGGAATCTTGAAGGATCTGGATTCAAAGCATTACTCTAAGAGATTATTTACTCGTTTCTACCAGAGACCAGGTCTATTCTTTCATTAATTTCTCAGTTTGAGGTGTCCATGACAGGTAGTGTAAATTTGAACTCCAATCTTATGTGAGGATGGATGTTAATTATTAATTCTCAGGTGAGACTCTTTTTTAAATTTTTGATGGTGGTAGTTGTGGTGAAATCTAGAACCATAGCTGAGGAGAGCAGATTTACCTGTTAGTCCCTTATCTGGCAGGAGACTGTTTTTCCTAGCCCACCCTTTAACTCTGGGTGTGGCTTCTTTGAAGACCTGGGTTTTATGCTGTAGTCTCAGGTTTCGTTCTTCACTTTGCGTGGTTTGAGACTTAACCTTGTTCCTTCACATGGACATCAATCCACAAAAGCTCTTGGTTTCTGTTGGGATGCCCCACAAGGTGGTTTCAGTTCTCAGGTTTGCTTTGCCACTCCAGTTTCAGTTTTCTTTTCTGTGTTTAGTATGTTTACATTGTTTTTGATTTTAGGAATTTCCTTTACTTTCTTGAGCGCTCAGTGGCAAGTTTAAAGATACGTTTATTTTGATAGATCCAGCATTTAGCAGTTTTGCAACAGAAGACTACTTTTCATGATAGATAAAGTGTACCATACTGCTAAAAGCAGAGGTTGCAGTGGGAGAGATGAGGAAGAATGTCAGTACCCACAATGTTTGCAAAATACTAGAAACAATCTAAATGTCTGTCAGCATCAGAATAGATCAGTAAATCATCCTGTTTCTATTGTATGCTAAATAAAACCATACTGCCATGAAATGAATGAATTATAGCTAATATATCAGGCTAATCATAAAAAACAGTCACAGGATACAAGTAGTATGATGCTATTTATATATAGTGTTCAAATGTTGTCATACTGCACAGTATCTTAAATAAGAATTCACATATATATAGTAAAACAATAATAAAAGGAAAGAGAATGAGAAATACAAATTTCAAAATAGTGGTTACCTGTAGGGTACAGGAAAGCAAGAACAATTTGCTTTGGGAGGGATATTCAAGAAGCATCAATAATGTTTTATTTTTTAAGCTTAGTAATGGATACATAGTATTCATTTCATTATTCTTCATACCTTTTAAATATGTGTATATACAAATGCATAAAACACTCTCATTTGTATGTATTTCTTAACAAAAAATACTTTTTGACTACTGTTGAAGCTAAGAGGAGAGGAATAAGGTGACTAATTGGGATGCTGTGTTAGTAAATCACACATAAGATGATAATAGGTTAGACTAGGGTTCAGCAAACTATGTATGGCCTGTGAGCCAGCTGCCTATTTTTTATAAATAAAGTTTTATCAGAACATAGCCACACCTATTCACTTATGTGTTGTCTTTGGCTATTTTTGTGCTACAGTGGCCAAGTTGAGTAGTTGCAATGGGGACTGTGGCTTGCAGGCCTAAAATATTCACTATCTGGCTCTTAAAGAAAAAATTTGCTGACGCTTATGATGTTAACAGTAGAAATGTTAAGAAAATGATTAGATTCAGGATTTTTTTTTAAGGTTAAGCCAGAAGGATCAATAGTATTTGGATATGTGAGCTTCTGGCAGAGTGGAGAGGGTAGAGCTGGGAATCATCAACAGATGGATAGTTTATTAAGCAATAAGACTGAATTAGATCACTTGATAAATGAGTGAAATATTGAGAGGAGAAGAGTGTCAAAGCCTGTTCTCGGAGCCATTCTTCCACTTAGAAGTCAGGAAAGGAGGATGGTCCTGGTTTTCCCAATTATGGAGTTTTCCAGAATGTGGGACTTTTCAGTGCTAAAACCAGGACAATCCCAGGCAAACTGAGATGGTTGATCACCCTAGATGGTATCTAAAAGGAGAATGAGAAAGACTGGTGAGCAAAGTAGAAAATGACCAAGGTAAGTATGGATGTACCAGTAGATAAACTGTCATGCATTGCTGGAAGAACAGTAACTGACCACTAGAGTTAACAAAAGGGAGGGTTTTGATGGTCTTAGAAAGAGTGTTTTTTCAGTGGAGTTATGAAACAAAAATCATTCCTGATTGAAATGGCTTTAAAAAACGTGGAAGAGAATTCTGGGAAAATGGTGGCTGTGAATGTGTAATGTTTTTGCTTTCCTTGAATCCTCCCCATCTCCCACCAAACAAAACAAACAAACCAAATAAGAGAGAAACTAAGAGAGCAAAATACAAATCCACAGGTAACATCTACATCAAAGCTAAGTGACAAGTCACCCCCTCAAACCCTATAAGAAGATTAGCTGGGAATAAACTGACAGCCCTAAGACCCTTTTGGTGTCTGCAGCTTTTATGGATGAAGTAGAAATAAAAGCAAGGGAGTATCTGACAGCTCTGAGAAGAAGAGAACACTCAAATCATAAATTTACTCACTAGAAAGTACAGCAGCAGCTGAAACTGGAAGTCATCCTTCTATAGGCAGGTAAGTGCAAGGTAAATACAGCACAGCTAAAGTCTGGGCCCCTTAAACTCTAGAATCCAAACCACAGATGCCTTTCAGGACAACATCTACTACTCAGGAGACATTTCTGGTAGTAGAATCCAAATTGAACAACAGGACAGGGATGATAGTGGCAAAGGAAGAAGGTGGTCTAGATAAAAGTGGGGGAGAGGAGCAGAGGAGGCAGATTTCAGGAAGTGTTTAAGACTACAGTTTTGAGCACTCATAGAAAACCACAAAGAGGGAGCTTCAATGCCACAAAGCTATAAAATCTACCCTGGCCCAATTTTTCCTCCGAAACATAGAATAACACCCATCTCAATTAAAAATGAGTAAGAATTAAAATGGAATATTAAAAAGTGTTCAGTTACCATATTATCCAGCAATACCATTTCTGGGCATATACCCAAAAGAATTGAAAGGTGGGGCCCAAACAGATATTTGTACACCCATGTTCATAGCACCATTATTCACAATAGCTAACATGGGGGAGCAACCAAGATGTCCATCAACAAATGAATGGATAAACAAAAATGTAGTATAAACAGACAGTGAAATATTATTCAGCCTTAAAAAGGAAGGAATACTGACACATACCACAACATGGATGAACCTTGAGGACATTATGCTAAGTGAAATAAGCCAGTAACAAAAAGACAAACTGATTTAATTTTCTAAGGTATCTAGAGTACAGACTTGGAGAGAGACTTTGTTTAGTGGGCACAGAGTTTCAGTTTTGCAAGATAAAACAGTTTTCAAGGTTGGTTGCACAACAATGTGAATATACTTAACACTAGTGAACTGTACACTTAATGGCTAAGATGGTAAATTTTATGTTATGTATATTTTACCACCATTAAAAAGAAAAGGATGATGGGCCAAAAAAAGTGTCAGCACAAATGAAGGCATAAAATTGGAAACAGAGGAATGAAAAACAGGATGCACATAGAAGACAAATAATAAAATAGTAGACCTGAATCCAAACACATCAATAATTACATTAAATGCCAATGGACTAAATACACCAATTAAAAGACAGAGAATGTCCAAATGGATAAAAATTCATGACTGAAGTGTGCTATTTATGAGAAACTCACTTCAAATATAGGTAGATTAAAAGGATAGAAAAAGATACATTAAGCAAACACAAATAAAAAAGAACTGGAATGGTAATATTAACAGGAAACAAAGACTAGAGAGCAAAGAAAATCACCAGGGATAAAGAGGGACATTACATAATGATAAAAGGGTCAATTCACTGAGAAGACATAATAATTCTCAATGTGTATACCTAACAAGAGAGCTCCAAAATATATGAAATAAAAACTGACAGAACTGAAAGGAGAAATAATTAAATCCACAATTTTATATAGACTCCAACATGCCTTTCTAAGTAATTGATAGAACTAGTAGACAGAAAATCAGCAAGTGTATGGAAAAACTAAATAACACAATCATGCAAATGAATATAATCAACATTTATAATATACTTTACCCAACAATATTAGCATACACACTCTTTTCAAGTGTGCACAGGACATATCTTGGATCATAAAGCAAACTTTAAATTTAAAAGAATTGAAACCATACATCTTATGTCCTTTGACATAATAGGATTAAATGAGAAATCAATAACAAAGATTAGAGGCAAACCTCCAAACACTTAGAAATGAAACAAGACACCTCTAAATAGCCTATGAGTCAAAGAGGAAGACTTGAACAGACACTTCATCAAAGAGGATATATGGATAGCAAATAAACACATGAAAAGATGTTCAACACCATTAGCCATTGGGAAAATGCATATTAAAACCATGATGAGAATCTAAACACCTATTAGAATGGCTAAAATAAAATATATTGCCAGTACTAGGTACTGGCAAGGATACTGAGCAACTGGAACTCTCATACTTTGCTGGAAGGGATGCAAAATGGTACAGTAACTTTTGGAAAAGAGTTTAGCAGTTTCTTATGAATTTACACATACATAACCCAGCAATCCTACTCCTGAGTATTTACCCTAGAAAAATGGAAACTTATATTCACACAAAAGCCTATACAGGGTTATTTGTAGTAGCTCTGTTCACAATTGCCCCAAATTGAAAACAGCCTAAATGTCCTTCAGCATGTGAATGACACATCCATACAATGGAATAGTACTCAGCAATAAAAAAGAATGAACTATAAGTACATGAAGGTACTTGCATGGATCTCAACAGCATTATGCTGAATGGGAAAAAAATCTCTAAAAGTTATATACTGTATGATTCCATTTATATAACAATCTGGAAATGAAAAAAAATCATAGAGATGGAGAACAGATCAGTGTTTGCCAGAGATTAGGGACTAGGGGAGGGAGGGAGTATAAAGTGATAGCTTGAGGGAGTTTTGGGGGTGATCGAACTATTCTGTATAATTATTGTGGTTATATGAATCTCTACATGTATTAAAATTCATAGAACTGTACACAAGAAAGCTTTGCTTATGTTAATTTAAATTTTAAAAATTTAAATAAAAGCAATAGGAAAAGATTCTGGTTTAACCTTGCATAAAATTGCTATAAAAGAGATTAAAGAATAAAACAACATTCCTATAGACAATGAAAGGCACACCAGCACGTCATATGTACCGTCATAATGTTTCAAAGCTAGCTAAAAATGTCAGAAAATGATAGACACTCTGAAAGAACAATAAAACAGAATTAGAAAAACTCAGATATGAGGCAACTGGAGAAAAAAAAATTAAAGATGGTGACAGACTCAGGAAAGAATTAGAAATAAAATAAAAAATCATTTCAGAGGTGAAGACCAAACTAGAAGGGAAATAAAAATGAAAATGTGCAACAAATAATGCTTTGGGAGAAACAGGAGATGGAAAGGAGAAAATATTTCAAAATCAAGAAGAAATTAAGAAGGAGAGAAAAAGGATTAGAGAGAAAATGATATAGAAGATAGGCAGTGAGGATCTAACATCTTCATTAAGAGTTCCAATAAGAGTTTAATGGAACAGAACAATTGCCAAAAATGACTCAAGTTAACTAAAATTAAGAACAAAAGGACTGAAGCCATGTTTTGAAAAAGTACACAATGTATCCAGGAAGATCATAACTTTGGCATCCAGGCATAAAGACGAAGTCACTTAAAAGGAAAGGAAAATCAGATTATCATCTGGCCTTTCTACAGCAAAGCTTTATTCCAGAAGACAATGTCTATTTTTCTATTTAAGTTATACAAAGACATAAATTTTGAGCTAAGAATTTTTTACCTAGCCAAATTGTTATATATATATATATATATGCAGAAGCTCAAGGAGTATTATTCCTCTAACCCCTTCCCAAGGGATCAACCTGAAAATGAGCTTCAGAAAACAGAAATAGAGAGACATCAACCTAAGGACTGGGTTGAGCATTAAGTATATAATAACCTGTATATGTAATACTAAGTGGTGGTATTAAGGGAGAGAGTATAGTATTATTGCTTAGGTATAGTAGATATATATAGTTATAATTATCTAAGAAGTAGGGTGAGAATGTGAGGGGTATATGAAAAGTACAACAAGCTTGTAAATTACCTTATAGATATTAACAGAGGAAGTAAATATTTCAAATCAGAGCCTAGGGAAGGGATAAGAGGTTAATAATTATTTTCAATATGTCTCATATTAGGAAACCAGTAGGTAATAGCAGAGAGAGGAGGAGGACAACAGTTATTATATAAATTTATCAGGATAAAAATAAGCATTGGATCAAAAATGTAAACTTGACTAAATGTGAAAAGATATGCCCCAAAAAAGAGAATAAGTAAAATGGTATACATAGAGAAAGACTGTATAGATAAAAGATATGTATGTGTGCATGTTCGAGTGTTTATGTATCATAAATCAAAATGATAGAACTAAGGCCAAACAGTGATTATACTAAAACATGCTGTTATTTATCTAAAACAGGAAGGATATTGTATTTTTTGAAGTGTTTTTTAGAATAAGACAACAGAGATCCTAAACGACACAATAGAACAGTTAGACTTAATTGATATATACAGGACACTACATCCAAACCGCCCCCGCCCCCTGAATACACATTCTTTTCAAGCGTGCATGGAACATTCTCTAGGATAAACCACTAGTGTGACACAAAACAAGCCTCAACAAATTTAAGAGAATATAAATTATTTCAAGCATCTTTTCTGACCACACTGTCATGAAAGTAGAAATCAACTACAGAAAGAAAAATGAAAAAAAAAACCCAACAAAACAAACACCTATTAGATGGAGAATAAACAACATGCTACTAAAAAAACCAATGGGTCAATGAGGAACTCAAAGAGGAAATCATAAAATACCTCAAGACAAATGACGATGAAGATACAACCATACAAAAATCTATGGGATGCAGCAAAAGCAGTCCTAAGAAGGAAGTTCATAGTGATACAGGCCTTCCTCAAAAAACAAAAAACAAAACAAAACAAAAAACCCAAGAAAAATCTCAAATAAACAACCTAACCTACCACCTAAAAGAATAGAAAAAGAACAAAACTTAAAGTCAACAGAAGGAAGGAAGTAATAAAGATCAAAGAGGAAAAAAATAAAGTGTTTTTTAGTTGTTACTTTGTACAAGGGGAGGGAAAGTAATGGGATGAAGAGGACTTCTTTCATTTTACTTTATTTTGTAGATTTGAGTTGGGAACTATAATAAACATCTTACACAACTATAAAACAAAATTAACTTTAGAAAAATCCCTGAAACCAAAAGAGAAAGGAAACAATTCAATCTAAATGTGTATCCATTGGTTATATATCCTAAGAAGAAAAGACACTATCTAAAAGCCCCACCATAATGTTTTTAGTAACCATATTAGTGGTAGCAGTGCTGATATTGTTAGGTTCTGTGGAATAAAATAAATGAGCAATTTAGTTGGAGTCTTTGAAAACTGAGACTGTCAGTACAGGAGAAAGGAAATACAGATTTAAGATTGATAACATTAAATAGAAACCCTGTAGTCCTGAATATGAATTGGAAGGATTATTTTGAACTCAGGCTATATTTTATCTTTAATTATATATCTTAAAGATTAAAAGAGACTTAGAGATAGCAACCAGTCTCATTTACAGACCTCACATGGATCTTGATTCAAACAAACTGAAAAATACACATTTATAATTAGACAACTGGGGAAATAGGAAGACTAACTGGATATTTGATCTTAAAGAATTGCTGTAAATTTTAGTTTTTTTAATTAATTAATTAATTAATTAATTAATTTATTTAATTTATGGCTGTGTCGGGTCTTCGTTTCTGTGTGAGGGCTTTCTCTAGTTGTGGCAAGTGGGGGCCACTCTTCATCACGGTGCACGGGCCTCTCACTATCGCAGCCTCTCTTGTTGCGGAGCACAGGCTCCAGACGCACAGGCTCAGTAATTGTGGCTCATGGGCCTAGTTGCTCCGTGGCATGTGGGATCTTCCCAGACCAGGGCTCGAACCCATGTCCCCTGCATTGGCAGGCAGATTCTCAACCACTGTGCCACCAGGGAAGCCTTGTAAATTTTAGTTTTGATTACTATATTACTATGCTTTTGCAAAAATGTTCTTGTCTTAGAGATTCATGCTGAAATATTTACAGATGAAATAATAAGATGCCTGGAATTTGCTTCAAATTAATTTATGGATTGGCTGTGAGAAGTGGATGGATAAATAAGAGTGTCTATAAGTTGACAGTTGTTGAAGCTGAGTGATTGTTATATTGGGTTTTTTCCACTTTCAAAAGCTTACGTTTTTCTATGGCAAACTATTTTAACACAAAAAAAATAGGAAGTGAGACAATGTGTGGATGGTGAGACAATGTGTAGATAGTGTGAAATCTTGTAAAACAGAGGACAAGGAAATGATTGGTAGCTGCAGGGGCTCCTCGAGTCAAGGAAGTTGTTTGTGTGTACATACTTTAAAGGAGATTTTAAGGAGTGTCTTTTGTGCTGATAGGAACAAAACATGAGAGCAGGAAAACTATTTGTGAAGGAGAGGGGATGGGGATTGCAGAAGCATATGCAAGAAAAAGTTATGTCAGAGAAGATAGTCTTTAGGATCCAGTTAAGGTATTGGCCTTGGACAGAAGCATTTTATCAGCAGGGGAAACAGATTATTGGAGTTTATGTACAGGTTGGTTGATTTGATTGCATGAGAGAAAATTCTCTCATTCTTACTTTTTCCCCCCCCTTCTTCGTGAAATTATTAATCTGGATATCAGCCAGGAGATAGTTTTGAGATCTTAGGAGAGAAAAGGGGTGAGGGAAGTTTTCTCAGAGAGTGAGAAAATGAGAAATGTAGCAGAGGTGAGGGGAAATGCTGAGGGTCCGTTTGAGTTGTGTGGTTATAAATGTGTAGTGAGAATAGTCAATGTGGTTGTGTGTTCCTTACCAGCCATGTTCAGCTACTCAGGTGGAGAAGAACAATAGGCAGAATTGGATTTAATCAGGTTGGGGACATAAATGCAAGACAATAGTTACAATGATGGACTGTGGAATTTAAGCTAGGTAAGGCCATCAGGGATATAACAGTGAAAATTAACATTGCAGATGATTGTGGGCATGAACAAGAGGGTGAATCTAGAATAATTTCCACCCTACTGCTTGAGTTTTGGAAGTCTTTTTGTTTGTTTGTCTTCATGCCTCACCCCTTTCACATTCGACTCCATTTTTTTAAAAAATTATTTATTTATTTATTTCTTTATTTATTTATGGCTGTGTTGGGTCTTCGTTTCTGTGCGAGGGCTTTCTCTAGTTGCGGCAAGTGGGGGCCACTCTTCATCGCGGTGCGCAGGCCTCTCACTATCGCGGCCTCTCTTGTTGCGGAGCACAGGCTGCAGACGCGCAGGCTCAGTAATTGTGGCTCACGGGCCTAGTTGCTCTGCGGCATGTGGGATCTTCCCAGACCAGGGTTCGAACCCGTGTCCCCTGCATTGGCAGGCAGATTCTCAACCACTGAGCCACCAGGGAAGCCCCTCATCTCCTTTATGATAGAAAATTTTAATGAAATTTTCCACATTCACATTATGAAATTTACATTGATTTTATGAAAAACACATAGTTCAGGTGCAGGAAAACTTAATATCATTTTCCTTGCTCAGTCCCTGCACACAACCCCCACCGCCTTTTTTTCCCCTGAATCTTCTTCCATAGTAATAAGAATGATAGAATCACTTTTTAAAAAATTTTATTTTTTATACAGCAGGTTCTTATTAGTTATCCATTTAATACATATTTGTGTATATATGTCAATCCCAATCTCCCAATTCATCCCACCACCACCCCCACCCCTCTGCCCCTGCCATTTTCCCCCCTTGGTATCCATACGTTTGTTCTCTACATCTGTGTCTCAATTTCTGCCCTGCAAACCAGTTCATCTTAGAACCACTTCTTGAGCTCTTTATGCCAGGCACTTTACATGCATTATTCCTAATCTTTACAAGCCCATGGAATAGATATTTCTATATCTATTGTTATATGAAGAAATGGTGACTGAGATAGGTAAAAGTACTTTGTCTACACAGAAAGGTAATCATCAACAGAGCTAGGGTCTGAAATCCTGGTCTGTCTGAATCCTGTGTTCTCACTAAATCCTCACTAGATCTCATTATTACTCTTTCTTTTACTCTGAACTATTTCTCAGCTTTTACTGTCAAATCACTCATTGCTAGAGACTGCCTGAGTTCTCTTTTATATTATTTCAAGGGCAATCTTTATAGCATTAGCACCAAATAATGGTTTTATTGGAGTCACAAAACATACCATACTGTAGTCAGTCAGAGGAATATTTGTGTTGTAAACTTTCTATACTCACTCAGCATTTTAGAATATTCTGTCTGTTCCATTATCTAGATTTCCATTCTCCATCATTTCCTTCAGTTTACATTCAGCATAGCCTTTGTTATAGAGTTTCTAGTGGTCCAGTTTACCCACCTCATTCTACCAAATAGGTAGTGATCCTAGTCTCCCAAAATTCCTAAGTCCCTTTGCTTAACATTACATTGCCCTTTTATTATGCTTCAAACCTGTTATAATGCCTGGGAAGAAATAGTTTTCTGGGAATTACAAATATAGTGGTTTTGGACATAAAGGAGGGAAGGGAAGCCCAGAGAAGGGGCCTGGAGGAACAAAATAGATTGTATATTGGACAGAAGGTTGAGTAATACTACAAATTCAAGTGAAGGGTAAACGAAAAGGCACCTCAGTATAGTATGGTATAGATAGTCATAACTACACATAAATGACAATGAGCACTGGCAGAAGTAAAGGGAGAAACAATTGAATGGATGGGTGGTTAGGTATATATAATATCATTTTTCTATTTGCATCATTTAATAATCTAGTTTTGGTTATGATTTTTAGTTTCTGAGGGAAGTAATGAAGTAAAGAGCTTATGAAGTAAAGAGCTTATATTATCCTTTCAGTGATGTGAGAGAGATTAAAATCAGGGACAGATGTTTAGAACTATTCTGTAATTATAAGTACAAATGATTGTTATAATCCTTAAATTCTTCCCTACTTCCATATCTGCATAGTATTTCCTTTTATCCCTATAATAATCCCCTTTCATTCATCCAGTGATTCATTCATTAAACAATTATCTATGGAACACCTTTTATGACTAACATTTTGGTTATTCTGTGTTGGGTGAAACAGCCATTGTTCCTGCCCCTTAAGAGCTTTAACATAAAGAAAATAAAAGATTACATATGAATAAGTAAGCGATTGTACAATTCTAAAATCCAGAACATTGCAGTCAGAAAATACTATGATGAGATAGAGAATGAAGAAGTGAATTTAAATAGGGTTGTCTAGCTCAAACTTTCTAAGGAAGTGACTTTTCACCTGAGACTTGAAGTCAGCTATGAAAAGAGCTACGTTTAGAAAATTTCTAACAAATTGAACAGTCTGTGGAAAAATTTGATAAGGTAAAGGACTTATTTCAGATGCTCAGAAGTGATGAATATTTGGTACATAATGAACACTGGGGAAAAGTGGGTTGAGAAGGTGTTGGATAGGATTTTGGTTGAGATATGTCAAAGATAAGATTATGGAGGATTTCATAAGCTGTGATAAGGGAATTTGGATTTTATTCTAAGTGCAGTTGGAAACCATTGAAAAATTCTAGGTGGGATTGTTAAATTTTGTGCAACATCAGAATTGGCTGGTTGAATGTATTAAACATAGGAAACCTAAGACCTATTGGTGTAAATTCTCATTTACTTGATTTGAGGTGGTACACTGACATCCAATCTTTTAGTAGACTATTTATGTGACTCTACTCTACACCTGAATTTGGAAAGTACTGACTTAACCTGTTTTCCTAACAGCCTCCCTCATCTTTCTTGTTTATGCTTTTGACTTCTTTTTCAAATTGAAGGCCTTGTATACGATCTTCACTTCTTAAGGACATTATTTTCAGTTTTCCCCCCATTTCTACCATAGAAATTTTATTTCTCCCCTAAGAGGAAACACTGTATGTTTACTTTCTGGTTATCTTTCAGATTGGAGTTCAGATGCAAAACCAAGGAATTGTGTCTGCAAAAAGAAATTTATGAAGTAACATCATCCCAATAGATAATAATGGAAACAAGTCATAGCATTGTGGGCTCCAGTATCAGAGATGTCTGGGAATGCAAAGGCCAGTTTGAGAGGCAACAGATAAATCAGGAGGGATATTTGGGGCAAGCATTAATGACTTACAAAAAAATGCCAACTCTCAGCTTATAAACATCTCTTATCCTATATCAGCAAATTTATCCTGGAGAGAAATTCTATAAATTCAAAGAATGTGGGAAGGCCTTTATTTATGGCTCAGGACTTATGGGACAGCATGCAATTCATATTGGTGAGAAACCCTATAAATGTAAGGAATGTGGGAAGGTCTTTAGTCATTTTTCCTATCTTACTGACCATCAGAGAACTCATACTGGTGAGAAACACTATGAATGTAAGGAACGTGGAAAAGCCTTTATTCATGGCTCACATCTTATTCAACATCAGAGAATTCATACAGATGAGAAACCCTATGAATGTTAGGAATGTGGGAAGGCCTTCAGATAATCTGCACACCTTACTCGACATCAGAGAATTCATACTGGTGACAAAACTTATATAAATGTAAGGAATGTGGGAAAGCTTTTATTTGTGGCTCAGAACTCACTCGACATCAGAGAATTCATACGGGTGAGAAACCCTATGGTTATAAGGAATGTGGGAAGGCCTTTAGACTGCATTCACAACTTGATCAACATCAGCGACTTCATACTGGTGAGAAAACTTATCAATGTAGGGAATGTGGGAAGGCCTTTCTTCGTGGCTCACAACTTACTGAACACCAGAGAATTCATCCTGGTGTGAAACACTATGAATGTAAAGAATGTGGGAAGACCTTTATTTGTGCCTCACAACTTACTATACATCAGTGAATTCATACTGCCAAGAAGCCCTATAATTGCAAAGAATGTGGGAAAGCCTTTATCCGCAGCTCAGAACTTGCCTGACATCATCGCATTCATACTGGTGAGAAACCCTGTGAATGTAAGGAATGTGGGAAGGCCTTTAGACAGACTGCACACCTTGCTCAACTCATACTCTAATATAACTTTGAGAGTATTCATACTCTAACTTTGCCATTCATTTGTCATAGATATTCAGATTTCATGCTAGAGTAAAATACAGTGGATGTGGCAGTTCCTTTTACCTAGTAGTATTCAGGTTATTCAGAACCAGAAAATTTGATACTGAGAAAAATTGATAATGAATGTAGAAGAGTTTTCTATCATGACTCAAACCTTATTAAAATTCTACAGATTCACACCAGAGAATGTAGTGACTGAGAAAAGGCTGCCATTTGTTATTTATGTGACATGAGGCAAATTATTTAACTTCTCTTGCTTAAATTTACTAACTGGTAAACTGTTGATAGTAGTAGTATCTATTTGTAATAAAGAGTCTGACTCTAGTCTTGATATCTGACCACTGATTTCTTTTAAGACCCGTCTTCCCTATCCACTTTGGCCCCACATCTGGAAAGGCTGACAGGAAAGCCTGTGTACCTCATCCTTTGGGGCCAGTGGGAAATTTAAATTTTGCAAATTCCAGCCCACATCCATCCAGTCCCACCCACTGTCTAAAAGCCACCCTATTCTCTCTGCCTTATTCAAGCCACTCCAGACCTGCTTTTGCAGGCCCCACTCTGCCCAGAAGTCCGTTTGGTGAGTAACAAAATTTCAAAATCTCTTTGGACACTCTCTAGGTTGTGACCACTACTACTTTGAGATCTTTCTTCTCGTGTTCTTAGCTTACTAACTGGGTACAAACCACTTTAAGTAGTGTGGGAGATAGTTCTGCTGCTTGTTGGCAAGATTGTGCTTTGAGTTGTGCTACTCTGTGCTACATTTGCTGTGTCCTGCAGAGCCTCGGTTATACATTTAATCAACATAAGTCAACAGTTTTGATAATTGGTGCTTAGGGATGGGCTAACAGGATGGGGGCCCTCCTTAAGGTGGTCCTGGGTTGTGTGTCTTGGCCTAGATACATCTGTATGTGTCTTAGAATTGTGTGTCTCACTTCTAGCATATAAGCTGTGACTGATGCTAGGCTCAGGGGAATGACTCAGCCTGTGACTGCTGGTTGTGTGTCTCAGCTAGGCATTGGTCTCTGTTCTACAGAAATGTTCGGAGGGAAGACTGATACTCTGTACAATATATGCAACCATCAGCTGGTTGCTTGTGAAAGAGCAGTAATTAGAGAATGAAAAAGCAGTCATGGGGTTTGCTAAAGTCTGTACTCTTTAAGAGCAGATGGCTGACTAAGACTTTTAAATATTTCTTCTGCTGCTACCCATGCCTCTATTACAACCAAGATCCTGATCCTCAGGGTTATTTGGAAAAACACCTATGGTGCCCTGTGGCACAGACACTTATTAACAGATCAAACTACTGAAGTGAGTCCTCATTTCAAAATTGCCAGGGCTTCCTTCTACCACTGTAGAACCCTTACCAAAAGACATGGTATTGGTAACACTGCAATCTGAGCTTTTCCAGTTATCTTGATAAGATCCCCAAGGAGCTCCAGGTTCTTCTATGACAAACTTTACCGAGCATCCAGTCTCCTCCTGGCCCAAACCCAGGTCCCTAAGGTGTAGGACCCACTGCCGCACTCTCTAACCTGAGTCAATGGCAACCTCCCTCGCCTCCTAGGCATGTAGCATGCCCCTGGGACCCCAGCTGCCACCCACATACAACCATGATGGTCCATTGGTCACCACACAATATATAACCTATACAACCATGATGGTCCACTGGTCACCACACAATATATAACCTTTTATGGCCTTTATTGATACCAGTTTCCAAATCATTGTGATCCCCAGAAACCCCACTGAATTTAAAGGAGGAACTCACTATGTTCTTTGGGGCATTACTAGACATAAGATTAAAGGCAAACAAGTCCACCTTACCTTGACCTTATTATTGGCACAATAAGTTTGCCTAATTTTCCAGTGGTTAACTCTCTTACACCCTCTTTGGATTTTCTTTTTTTAAAATAAATTTATTTTTGGCTGTGTTGGGTCTGCATTGGTGCACGTGGGCTTTCTCTAGTTGCCGTGAGTGGGGGCTACTCTTCATTGTGGTGCGCGGGCTTCTCATTGCGGTGGCTTCTCTTGTTGCGGAGCATGGGCTCTAGGCACACGGGCTTCAGTAGTTGTGGCATACGGGCTCTAGAGCGCAGGCTCAGTAGTTGTGGCACATGGGCTTAGTTGCTCCGCAGCATGTGGGATCTTCCCAGACCAGGGCTCGAATACCAATGTCCCCTGCATTGGCAGGTGGATCTTTTTCTTTTTAATAATTATTTATTTATTTATTTATTTATGTCTGTGTTGGGTCTTCGTTTCTGTGCGAGGGCTTTCTCCAGTTGCGGCAAGTGGGGGCCACTCTTCTTCGCGGCGCATGGGCCTCTCACTATCGCGGCCTCTCTTGTTGTGGAACACAGGCTCCAGACGCGCAGGCTCAGTAATTGTGGCTCACAGGCCCAGTTGCTCCGTGGCATGTGGGATCTTCCCAGACCAGGGCTCGAACCTGTGTCCCCTGCATTGGCAGGCAGACTCTCAACCACTGCGCCACCAGGGAAGCCCGGCAGGCGGATTCTTAACCACTGCACCACCAGGGAAGCCCCTGGATTTTCCATTATTGGAAGAGATGCTCTCCCCAGTCAAGTGGCCATTAGAATAAAATTTAAACTTTGGCCCTTATTGTTGCCTTCATAAAATGGGACCTTCTGGATCTGCCCCAGCCCCCATTAAAATTGTTGATATGGCTCAGTATAAATTGAAACAGGGCCTTTACGAATTGAGATCCTTTATACAAGATCTGTTAAGAGAAGACGTGATTATCTCCACTGTTTCTCCATTTTACAGCTCAATTTGGCCTGTCTTAAACCGGGAAAGAATGAATGATACCTTAAAGTGGATTACTACAACCTTAGTGCCATGGTCCCACCTATTAAAATGGGACCTAACAAAATTGAAATGACCAAAGGTGTATAAGCTTTCAGTTATAAGGTGAGTAAGGTCTGGGGATTTAATGTATAGCATGGTAACCATGCTGTGTTGTACACTTGAAATTTGCTAAGACAGTAAATCTTAAGTGTTCTCACCACATACACACACAAAAAGGTAGCTATATGAGGTGATGGATACGTCAACTTGATTGTTGGAATCATGTATATACACATATATTTCTATATATATACATGTATATATACATATATATGTACATGTGTATATATAGAAATATGTGTATATACATGTATGTACACATGTATATATAGAAATATATGTGTATATTTATATATAAAATCATGTATATATACATATATAAATATACTTATATAAAAATAATGCTGTATACTTTAAATATATATTTAAATATATACAATTTTACTTGTCAATTTTACCTTAATAAAGCTGGGATGGGGGGAAGAAATGACCAACACCATTCAATTTTGCACTGCCAAATACTTTGCTGTTATAGATTTGGCTACTATGTTCTATTCATTCCCAATTTCAACAGTCCTTTCTGTTCAAATTCAGCTTTGAAAGGGATGCAATACATTTTTACTTGGTTGCTTATGGATACCTAAGTAGCCTGGCTGTTGCATACAATCTCTGCTGATAAGACCTCAATTGGATCCAGGAATCCCTATGTTCCCAGGTATGGCCACATTCTCAGATTAGGATATTCACTAGACACTCTGACACAGGACATACAAACAGTTACCACTGCATTATTGAGAGGGGATGGCTATTGCCCCACATGAGGTTCAGAGGCCTGTCACCTCAGTTAAATTCTTAGGCCTCATATGATCTGCTGAAGGCAGCTCCATTCCTGATGCAGTTAAAAGGCAACTTCTGCCTTTATCAGCACCAACCACTCTCAACCAAGACCAACACCTATTAGGTCTCTTTGGCTTCTAGAAGCAACATATTCCTGTTTACAAATATAACTAATTTATTTACTAGCTTATTTATGCCTTCATTTGCAAACCACTGTGGGGGCCCTTTACAACAGAAGGACCTAGAGTCGGTCCAGATGACCATATAACATTGCTTCATTTACTGTCTCGTGGAAACTCCTTCATGGTGGAAGCTCTGGCAACCACCTGTTATGCTTCTTGGAGTCTGTGGACCACCCACAGTGGCCATATTTGCCTATGGGCTTCTGGTGCAAAAATCTGCCCACTTCAGCCACATGTTACACACCATTAGAGCTACAACTGCTAGCTGCAAACTGGGCCATCCTGGAAGTGGAGGCTCTCACAGGAGCTGGCCTTGTGACTCTCCATACTCAGCTGCCCATTATATTCTGGGTCATGGAAACAGTACCCTGCAGGTTTGGCGTGGCCACTGAGATCTCCTTGCTGAAATGGAAGTGGTACCCACAGGACAGTGCCAAACCTGTGCTCTGGCATTATCCCACCTGTAGAGGGAAGTAGCCTCCTCTGTCCTCAGTCCCCTGCCAGGTGCCACCATGCTGGAGGAGGTCTTCCCTCTCCCAGACCCCTTGGTTACCTGGGGAGCCCGTTGGGATCATCTGAGTGAACAGCAAGTGGAGTTTGTATATTTTATGGATGGTAACAGCACCATCTCACATGATGGAGCTTGCTAGAGAGCTGGCTTTTTTGTTTGTTTATTTTTGTGGGGTTTTTTAAAAGATTTTTTTTTGATGTGGGCCATTTTTTTAGAAGTCTTTATTGAATTTGTTACAATATTGCTTCTGTTTTATGTTTTGGTTTTTTGGCCACAAGGCATGTGGGATCTTAGCTCCCCAACCAGGGGTTGAACCTACACCCCCTGCATTGGAAGGCAAAGTCTTAACCACTGGACTGCCAAGGAAGTCCCAGAGGGCTGTTGTTTTTTATCCCTTAACCAAGACATCCCTGATAAAGGATGGGACCTAAGCATCAGCACAATTGGCTGTACTCTAGGTAGCCATCATGGCATTGGAAAATGTCTTGGTCAACAATCCTAGATGATTGCCAATAATCGAGCCATTTAGTCTGGCCAATGGCAACAATTTCTCATTCAAGGCTTCCACCTTTGGTGTAATAAACAACTTTGGGGGATTCCTTGCCTCTTAGACATCAAAGATAAAAATTAAGGTCACACATGTCTCTGCACCAAGGCTCGTAATGCTTAAGCCCAATTTAATGCCCAAAGATAAGCACAAATTTTAGAGACTAAGGTGAAAACTTCCTAAATGACACTCCAGATCCCATTTCCCTACTTCTGGTCCAATGGGCCCATGAAATATCAGAACATAGAGGAGCCTTTAGTGCTCCTTTAGTGCTTAGGATGAATGCAAAGGATTTTTCCTCTGTTCTATCATTGCCAGTGTGATGACAAGCCAAAGCACTCTATGTGGGAAGACCTGTCATTGGCAGTATAATTACTAGGGTGCCATCCCACAGCGGTCCTGCCCCTACAGTTGCTGGCAAATAGATTTTATCAGGCCACTGGCCTTCTCTGCTGGTGCCACTCATTATGCCTTGACCATGGTGCATACCTACATGAGCATCTTACATGCACACCCCACTAGGCATGCGACCGCAGAAGCTCTCTTACATGGTCTCACTAAAACACTCTTCATTCCCTTTTGAGTTCCAGACATTACTGACCAAAGCACTCACTTCTCAAATATAGTCTTGGCCTCTTGAACAAAGCGTTCAATGTAGCTTTCATCTTCCCTCTCAGCCTGAGGCTGCTGATCTTATAAACCACCACACTGGCTAGTTTCAACAAACCTTACTGAAATTACAAAATCAATGCGGCTTTCTAAATGAAACTATCTCCTGCTAGTGGCCCTCATTAAACTAAATTCCTGGCCCCTGGGGCACTCAACTCTATGTCAAAATGCACCGATAACACCTCAGTTGCCTTTCCTTGCCCTCTGTAGTGTGACACTTCACAAGTCAGGGTTTATGAAGATCGCATTGGAAAGGAAATTCCTCCATTCCCGCTTCTATCCCTTTTGAATCTTGCCCCCATCCCAATTTTGATGGAAGTCAGATCAAGAACAGATTATTATTATCCATTCACTATCGAATTCCCCTCTGGTTATCTGCTAAGCTATGCAGGCACCCTGATGATGACTTGCCTAAGCCACAAGCTTTGCCAAAAATTTCAAGCGATAAAGGATATTTAATTGATAATGTCAATCATGATCTCACCCCAGGACCCACACCCACCATGGTGTTGAGAGCAGAGAGAGGCCAAGGAAGATTAAAATTGGTCTGTATTAACCATATTTTCTAGTTTCTATACCTGATGCTTTGACATCTGGGGCCTTGCTGACCCAGAGGGACTACCCCTCCCAGCAGTCCTAGAGTTAGCAAATGACTCTCCTGTGAGTGCACCTTTCATATGCAAACTAACCAATCAAGAGCCCTTATCCCCAGTCAGCTCTTTTATTAGGCTTTTATACTCCCTTATACTTGGGAGGGCATGATTTCCCTGCCCCAATCACCCAGAGTCAGGTATCACACAACTGGGGCAGCACCTACACCCTGAGCCCACTGAAATTATTCAAACTATCTAATTCCAAACCTGCTTAGCCTGCTTACCCTGCCTCGCCCATACCTTTCCGTGACAACCACAATAAAGGCTCTTCCACAGTTCCTTCCCTCTCTCTGCCTACCACTGACCTTGGTGTTCCCTCATGTGGCCCTGCGAGGCATGAGGTGCCCCCCTCCATTTTAATAACCTATCTTTTATCTCCTGATCTGTTGGTCTTACCACATCTGAATAAAAATACAACCTACATTTTAAAATGTGGTCTCATCTAAGAACATCCCCCACCAAGGAATGAAGGATCTCCCCAGCCAACTGAGACCTGAAATTGGGATAACGGTCCACACTATACCTATACTGGCCAGCAGCCCCAGGTGCTTCAGGCTATAACACCCACATGGAGCAAATGTTATTGCTTGGCCTTCCAGCTTTTCATATCCTGGCTGTGTCTACTTTGGGTAATGACGTGGGCCTGGGATACTGCAGGCCATTAAGCAGGCCCCAGCTGGCAATGTGACAGCCAGTGGGTTTTGGGGCTGCCCATACTGTCACCCATACTCACTTGAGCTCTTCAACACTGCCATAGCCAACCACTAGATGGCACCATAATTCCATTTCCACCTTGCTGGCAAACGTTTAGTTTTAAGCAGCCCCTATTGGCTATTTTAAATTTACAAGGGAGTCACATAGGAGGCAGCGTTTATACTTGTTCCATACCCGCACTGTTAAGCCTCTTGAATTAATATCCCTATGCCCAGGCCTGGCCTCTCAAAATACAAGTCAGACTGTTATTGAAAGGGCAACGGAAAGCTTCACAGGGGGATGTATGCAATGAGGCTTCTCTGGGATTTTCTTTTTTTTTCTTTTTTTGGCTGCGTTGGGTCTTCGTTGCTGCACGCGGGTTTTCTCTAGTTGCGGCGAGAGGGGCCTACTCTTTGTTGCGGTGCACGGGCTTCTCATTGCGGAGTCTTCTCGTTGCGGAGCACGGGCTCTAGGTGCGCGGGCTTCAGCAGTTGTGGCGCATGGGCTCAATAGTTGTGGCTCGTGGGCTCTAGAGTGCAGGCTCAGTAGTTGTGGCACACGGGCTTAGCTGCTCCGTGGCCTGTGGGATCTTCCCGCACCAGGGCTCGAACCTGTGTCCCCTGCATTGGCAGGTGGATTCTTAACCACTGTGCCACCAGGGAAGTCCCTTCTTTGGGATTTTTATATCCCCAGTATGATGCCAAGATAGTAACCTCTTTTCTTATTCATTGTGCCTCTCATTATCCAACCACATAAATTTCTGTGGCTCCCAACCAACAAAGTTTATGCTGCAAGGTCCTGAATTTGGCTAAAGATTATTACAAACTTAGTTAAGGACATGGCCTCACCCTTAACCAACTCTGCGACAGCTGATGGACCATCAGATAACCTCAGCCCCACAGCTGGACTCATCCTAGATGGAATCTTCCCTGACCCCAAGCCCTCATTATACCTTGCTGTCAAAGGTCTCCTCCACCCCCAGACCCCTTGCTGCTCTCTCCACTTCTCTTACTTTCCCAATTCAGCCGCAGCCACAACAAACTATCCTCCCTCCTCCTTTAACCCTTTTGCTTTCTGCTTCCCAGAACTCTGCTCTTCTAGCCCCACTCCCTAATAGAACATTATAAAATAATTTGACTTGTGCTACCTTCATTTTGGGGAAAATATAACCTTTCAGTCTGTCCCTAAACAAACCGCATCATCAGTCTTACTCCCATGCACCAAGCGTACTGTATTCTTGCCAACTGCCCTATTCAGCTGACCACTTTGGGAGTCACTGGTGCTGCCTTAGGAGCCCACAATACTATACAACAAAACAAAATAATTGATGCCAATCAGGAAATGTCCAAGATAATAACCAAATATATAATTAAAGCTTAACAGCCCTCAAAGCCCTAAAAGAAGGGTGGTGCTCTCTGGCAGCCATGGTTGAAAACCACCACCTAGTGTTGGGCTATCTACTGGCCAGCCAAATAGACATTTGTTCCCTTAATGGTACTTCTTGCTGCATGGGGATAAACAAACAGGCCTCCACTTCCAGGTAGAGGTCACACAGGGTACTCTGTAAGAGAGAGAGGAGAGATATTAGATCTCCATTCCTTCCCTCCCCTGTTCCTGGGCTCACTGGTCCAATGGTGCTCATGTCCTACCAGGAGAATTTTTCCCCATCGACTGTGATGTGTCGTATACCATGAGCAAGAATAGCACCTTTCATCCACCACCAGCCCCCCCTCCCCCGCCAGAAAAATGAATCCAAATCTTTGGGCTTAGATTCTCTTGTGGCTCAAGAAAAGTTTCTATTCTATATATTGATATCCATCCCATGAGGCTACCTGGGACAAAACAGCAGGGTCACCTTAAGGAAAATATTGACCTAGAAACCTCAAATTGATGGTTATTATCTTCAAAGTCCTTGTAGGCAAAAATCCATGCCCTGCACATAGGTTACTGTCTTCCTGCCTTCTTGTTTAATACCAATAGATCTTTCTTCTGGAAGGGTTGCATGCAAGAGGGACAAAAGCATTTTCATAGAAAAAATTTATAATTTAACCAGAAAGACACATTATGTTTAAAAATTGGTTAGTACAAAAATTTGAATTTTTAAAATACCCCAAAATGGGTTTATATAATCCCCCATCCCTTACTGTTTAATAGCCATCTTAATTTTCCATCTATCTGACTTTCCAGAAAGTGGTCAAAGGAGATGGAAGGCCCTTGCAGGGTCCCCAACAGAGACTAAGGTGTCAATAACTATAAAAGAAGGATGTACAATTGAAGGAAGGGAGCAGACCAGGTAACCGAGCAGGACCCTATGGGGTCTTCCCAGGACAGATTTCACCACCCCCCCCCCCACCCCACCCCAGTGTCCTCCGCCTGCCTCTTGTCTGTAGAAAAACTTTAGCCTCCTAGGCCTTCCCTGAGTTCTGAATAGTAATCAGAGAAGTGAGAAAATGCAGAAAGGAAAACAGTCAAGCAAGACAAAATAATAATAGTTTAGTAATTTAACAAAGTCAAGGGCTACAGATAATATTCTGAGCCATATCCTTTAGAGCTATTTTGTAGATACTGAAACCCCTACCAGGTGGAAGAAGTTAACTATATGCTGCCTACAAGCACACAGACCCCAGGCTGGTTGGATCTAGAAGGTTGATGATGCTGACTCTCGATTACCTCACTACCAACCAATCAGAAGAATGTCCACAAGCTGATCACATAACTCACAACCCCTCTCCCTCACCCTGTCTTTATAAACCTTTCCCTGAAAGCCTTCAGGGAGTTCAGGTCTTTCAGGCACTAGCTACATGGACTTCTTGCTTGGTGCCCTGCAATAAATGCTGCACTTTCCTTCACCACAACCAGGTGTCAGTAGATTGGCTTTACTGTGTGCAGATAACGGGACCCAAGTTTGGTTCAGTAACATTCTGACCGAACATATGGCACAAATGAGAAGTGTCCTTATGGGGAAATTGCTGCATTGAGACCCCAGACTGCTTACCTGAGATATGTAGTCCATGTTGGGGTTATCTTGTCTCCTCCCATCAGCCACTTAATCCTGTCCTTTTTAAAAAATCATATACTTTATTTATTTAAAATTTTAATTTATTGATTGATTGATTTTTGGCTGCATTGGGTCTTTGTTGCTGTGTGCGAGCTTTCTCTAGTTGTGGCGGGCAGGGGCTACTCTTCGTTGCAGTGCGTGAGCTTCTTATTGCTGTGGTTTCTCTTGTTGCAGAGCACAGGCTGTAGGCGCACGGGCTTCAGTAGTTGCAGCACGCGGGCTCAGTAGTTGTGGCTCACAGGCTCTAGAGTGCAGGCTCTGTATTTGTGGCACACAGGCTTAGTTGCTCTGCGGCATGTGGGATCTTCCTGGACCAGGGATCAAACCTGTGTCCCCTGCATTGGCAGGCGGATTCTTAACCACTGCGCCACCAGGGAAGTCCCTAATCCTGTCCTTTAATTGTCCGTCCAAATGCTCAATCATCCCTTAAGCTTGGGGGTGGTATGGAGCATGGAGAGTCCATACACCCTGTGATTGGGCGCACTGATGTGTAGCTTGGGCCACAAATCAGGGGCCATCATCTGAAGCAATATGTTCAGGAAATCCAAACAAGAAGCATATGTGGTCTTGTAGGGCCTGGGTTATGTGGTCTGAGTCAGTGGAATTCACGTAGATGCCTAGGCCAAACCCAGAGAGTGTCAACTGCAGTCAGGATCCACCAAAACTCTGTATAGGTAGAGGCCCAATTTGGTTTCTCTGCCAAGAATATCCTGGCCCACTGGCTGGGAAAATCTATCCCTGGGCAGTGTTCTTAGTCTTGGGCAGGGTCTGGCAGGCAGGACAGTTTTTCCATGTGGTTTTGGCATCTTATGATGACTTGTGGCAGTCCATGAGAATAAGCCCAGCCTAGGAAGGTGTCTGAATTTCTATGGGCTGTTTCTATGGGCTTCTCTAGGATCCAGGAGGAGATCAGTTGCACCAGTTGAGGGTCAGGTGGATCAGTGCAGATGTGGGAATCTTCTCACTGTTGAGGGAGTCCTGAACAAAAGGCTCTGGCACTTTTATGGACCTTGGGAACAGAGAGCAGACAAGGGATCCCCCTTGGATTCCCCTAGGAATGGGAAAGTACTGGGTACTGAGTCAGAGTGGGGAAAAGCATTTTCAAGCTTTCCCCTAACAAGGAAGTATCAGCAGAGATATCTGAAGAAGACCTCTGCTCAAGGTCTCAGATACAGAGACTTGGGAAAGAAGGCACCAAGGGTAGGAATGCAAATATGTGAAGAACATAACTGTCCAGGGGGTCCTGAGCCCTTCACTGCAACTCCCTTCAGAAACTGCAGTGCACTGGCAGCGTACCAAGTCTGGTATGGGGAGGGCAGCTTACCCCTGTAGGCCTGCCACATAAAGCCATTTTAACAGCCTATAGTCAGGCCTGAGAAGTCACTCACAGGTTTTCAACCAAGATCTGCACTCCTCAGGTATTGCTCCTTGTGTTATTGATTCATAGGAGCTTTAATATATTCTGGATACTAGTCATTTGTTCGCTATATGATATGTTGTAATTATTTTTCCTAGTTTATGACTTTTTTTATTTTTATGAAGTCTTTTGATAAAATTTCTTAATTTTGATATAATGGCATTTTCAACTATTTGTTTTATGTTTTATGCTTTTAATGTCTTGTTTATGAAAAATTTCCCTACCACAAGTTATTCATGGCATTTACTTTTTTTTATTGGGGCGGGTGTCACCTTATTTGACCCAATATGTCTGACTGCTGTTTATGGATTTTGGAATTTCAACACCATTTTACACACTGATGTTGCTATTTATTACTTCCTGCATCTCCAAGCTGCCATATGAGATTGTTTTTCTTCTATCTATTAAAAAACACTGTGACTTCCCTGGCCGCCCAGTGGTTAAGACTTTGCCTTCCAATGCAGGGGGTGCGGGTTCAATCCCTGGTTGGGGAGTTAAGATCCCACATGCCTCATGGCCAAAAACCCAAAGCATAAAACAGAAGCAATATTGTAACAAATTCAATAAAGATTTTATAAAATGGACCACATCAAAAAAAAATCTTTTTAAAAAAAAACATCCTTTAGAGTTTCCTTTAGTGTTGGTCCACTGGTGACAAATTCTCTCAATATTTTTATATGAAAATACCATTGTTTCATCTTAATTTCTGAAGGATTTTCACTGGATTTTGAATTCTAGGAAGGCAGTTATTTTTTTTAGCACTTCTGTTACCTTACTTCTGACTTTCATTATGTTGAGGAGCTAGCAGTTATGTTTGTTTCTTTGAAAGCAATATAGCCTTTCTTCTCTCAGTGTTTTTAAGATTTTGTTTTGTTTTTTGGCATATATGCTGATTTTTTCCTGTTTGGGATTTGTAGGGCTTCTTGATTTTTAAAAAAAAATCAGTTTTGGAAAATTAACAGCTACTCTCTTTTCAGATATTACATCTGTCCTATTGTCTCAGTCCTCTTTCTGGGACTTCAAGTGCATATGTAATAGATGGTCTCACCATATCACATTTGTGTCCTTATGTTCTTTTCTTTTAAGTGTTTAAAAAAATTGAAATATAGTTGATTTACAATGTTGTGCCCAATCTCTGCTGTACAGCAAAGCGACTCAGTTATACACATATATGCATTCTTTTTTTAAATATTCTTTTCCATTATGGTTTATCACAGGATATTGAATATAGTTCCCTGCACTATACATTAGGACCTTGTTATTTATCCATTCTAAACGTAATAGTTTGGAGCTACTAACCCCAAACTCCCAGTCCTCCCTCTCTTTCCCTCCCCGCTTGGCAACCACAAGTCTTTTCTCTATGTCTATGAGCCTGTTTCTGTTTCATAGATAATTTCATTTGTGCCATATTTTAGATTCCACATATAAGTGATATCATATGGTATTTGTCTTTCTCTTTCTGACTTATTTCACTTAGTATGATAATCTCTAGTTGCATACATGTTGCTGCAAATGGCATTATTTCATTCTTTTTTATGGCTGAGTAGTATTCTATTGTATATATGTACCACATCTTTATCCATTCATCTGTCAATGGACATTTAGGTTGTTTCCACGTTTTGGTTATTGTGAACGTGCTGCTATGAACATAGGGGTGCATGTATCTTTCTGAATTATAGTTTTGTCCGGGTATATTCCCAGGAGTGGGATTGCTGGATCATATGGTAATTCTATTTTTAGTTTTCTGAGGAACCTTCATACTGTTTTCCATAGTGGCTGTACCAACTTACATTCCCACCAACAGTGTACGAGGGTTCCCTTTTCTCCACATCCTCTCCAACATTTGTTATTTGTAGACTTTTTAATGATGGCCATTCTGACAGGTGTGGGGTGATGTCTCATTGTGGTTTTGATTTGCATTTCTCTAATAATAAGCGATGTTGAGCATCTTTTCATGTGCCTACTGGTCATCTGTATGTCTTCTTTGGAGAAAAGTCTATTAAGGTCTTCTGCTCATTTTTCGATTGGGTTATTTGTTTTTTAAAAGGCATATAGATTAGAAAGAAGTAAAACTATCTTTTTGCAGAGGACATGATTATTTACCCTATCTAACCATCATACCTAATAATAATAATAATAATAATAGTTTGGTCATACACCTAAACATAAAAGCTAAAACAAAAGAGTGATTATTGGAAAACATACAATTTTGTGATTTAGGGAAAGGCAAATGTTTCTTAGGTCACAGAAGACAAAAACCATTAAAAGTTAAAGCTGATAAATTAAGAGTTCATCAAAATTAAAAACTTCTCACCAAAAGACATCTTTACAAAAACAAACAGGCAAGGAACAGAGTAGGAGAAAATATTCATAAAACATATATCTGACAAAGGACTGGTATCCAGGATACATAGAGAACTCTAAAACTCAATAATTTTTGGACATTTTATAAAAATATATAAATAGCCAAAAATCTTATGTAAGAGAACTCAACATCATTAATTATCAGGGACATGCAAATTAAAACCACTAAGATACCACTGCACGCTCACCAGAATGGTTAAAGTGAAAAAGGCTAATAACTCCTAAAGCTGGATTTTGTGGAACAACTGGAACTCTCAGACATTGTTGGTAGGGCTTGAAAATGGAGAAAGATCTGGAAAGTTTCTTATAAAACTAAACATATACCCACCCTATGACTCAACAATTCCACTCCTGGCTATTTACCCAAGAGGATGAAAACTATAATCACAGAAAAGAATGTTATTAGAAGCTTTTAGCCAAAACAACCCAAGTGTACATCTCTGTAAGAATTGATAAACCATACATTATTCATACAATAAAACACTGCTCAGCAATAAAAAGGAATGAATTACTGATAGACCCAACGATATTATATATATATTATATATATTATATATAATATATATACAAAATCTCAAAAACATTCTCATTGAAAGAACACTTACACAAACAAGTATATTTTGTAAGATTTCATTTATATGAAATTCTGAAAGAGGCAAAGTTAACCTGCAGCCCCCTACCCCCAAAAAAGAACAATATTTGCCTCTGGATGGTTGGTTGTGAGTTTTGACACCATGAGGCACAAAGGCACTTCTTCGGGTGATTGTAAAGTTCTATATTTTGATAAGGGTTTGGATTACATATACACATTGGTCAAAACCAAGAAAGTACACTCAAAATTTCTGCATTTTTTTCCTGTATGTACATCAAAACAGAAAGGCAAACAAAGATTGAACTCTTATTAATATGCTTCCTGAAGTATTTAGGAGGTAGTGTACTGATGTCTGCAATTTACTTTGAAGTGCATATAATAATTAGATGGATTACTGTCTGTATAGAGAGATGGATACATGACAAAGCTAGTATAACAAAATGTTAAGGATAGAATCTAGGTGGTGAGTATATAGATGTTCAGTGTAAAACTCCCTCAAGTTGGCTGTATGTTTGAAATTTTTCATAATTAAAATATTGTAAAATAAAGAAAAATTTAAAAGTCAGCTTTGAATGCCACCAAGGCAAGATATAACCTTAGTTAGATTACTGCAATACCAATCAAGTGAGATTTTTCTTGCTCCTTATTTCCCTTGTCCGCTGGTTCAATCCCAGAAGAGCCAGAGACCACGTACAGAGAGGGATAAAGTAAAGTAGTCAAATTACAGACTGGGGTATTAGAGAAGAAATTCCAAGTTGCAGGAGGTGGAAAGTTTTTGCTTTAAATGAAGTTTGAAGTAATGATTTTTCCAGGGAATATTTTAATTAGCAAAAATGATTATACTTATTGAGAGTGACCTCAGTTTTATCATCTTACAGTGACTGAAGAAGCTATCGAATCTGCCAAGACTTCATTTAGGAGCATGAAAAAACACACAGAAGTGTTTAAAGTAGTAGTTAACAAAATATTTTGTTTGCAAGCAATGCGTGGAGTCTTACTCAATTCAATATATTTGTTATTAGTTGACATGGAGTTTCCGGATATACAATGATATCTGGAAATTATGACAGTCTAAATCTCCTTTTCAATTCTTACACCTATAATTATTTCACTTACCTAATTGCCAGCACAATTCTGTAGGCTCAAATGAAAGCAGGTATCAGATATCCAGCTAGTCACAGTCAGGCATGGTTTATGAGTTGCTCAGCACTCTGCCACCATAGAACATATGCAGGAGAACCACATCCCTTCTGTAACCATTACATAAATACTAACACATCTATAAAAACAGACACATTCAGTTACCTACTATCTCATCCACTCAACGAAACCACAATCCTAAGGCACCACATCATTCTCTACCTCATATAAGTAATTCTACACAGAAAAATCACACTCACAAACCACTTCCTGTTAATGTCTCCTCCAGTCACTTACAAGCTCAAACACGACTCACACTTAATCTAAAAATAGATACACCAGAGGAAACACCACACGGCAACACGACTCCACCCACTTCCACAACTGGCTGCAGAGTAGCTCGAGGTGACCAGCATCAGGTCAGGCACAGAGGGCCACCCCAATTCGGGACATACACCTACACGCAAACACACGTCACACCCGCTACGTGCCAGGCCCAGCTCAGGCACTTGGGCTTCCCCAGGGACAAAACACAAAATCCACCACGCCCCACCCCCACCCCCCCCCGCCAGACCTCGTTCCAGGTCACACCCACGGAGGACATTAGCATTCCTACCCAGAACAAAAGTAGGGTGCTCAACACACCTAGGTCTGAAGCTCTCAGTTTCCTCCTGGGCTTTTGCAGCTCTGGGTCAGGCTCTGGCGTCCTTGCTCAATAGGCTGCACCTGGCTGCGTGTGCACGCTCCTGTGGGCTTGACGACCCTGGAGTCTGGGGCATTTCTTCCTCTGTAATTTTTTGGGAATAATTTGTGAAGGATTGGTGTTAGTTGTTCTCTAAAAGTTTGTTAGAATTTACCTGTGAAGCCGTCTGGTTCTGGACTTCTGTTTGTTGGGAGCTTTTTAAAATAACTGATTCAATTTCAGTACAGATAATTGGTCTGTTCATATTTTCTGTTTCTTCTTGGTTCAGTCCTGGGAGAGTGTTCATTTCTAGGAATTTGCCCATTTTTTTCTAGGTTGTCCATTTTATTGCATATTTGTTTGTAGTAATCTCTTACGATCCTTTTTATATTTTTGTGTTGTCAGTTTTAACTTTTTATTTCTGATTTTATTAATTTGGGCTCTCTCTTTTTTCCTTGATGAGTCTGGTTAAAGGTTTATGAATTTTGCTTATCTTTTCAAAGAACCAGCTCTTAGTTTCATTGATCTTTTCTATTCTTTTTTTGTTTTTTAGTGTCTATTTTATTTCTGCTCTGATCTTTATGATTTCTTTCCTTCTACTAACTTTTCATTTTGTTTGTTCTTTTTCTAGTTCCTTTAGGTGTAAGGTTAGGTTGTTTATTTGAGATTTTGATGTCCACAATTTTAATTTCTGGTATTGATAATGTGTGTGTTCTCTCTTTTCTCTTGATCACCTTTGGTATAAGTTTGTCAATTTTATTGATCTTTTCACAGAACCTATTAAATTTTAATTGATTTTCTCTATATCTTTCTTTTTCTCTTTCATTGATTTCCATTCTTTATTATTTTGTTTGCTTTGGGTTTAATTTACACATTTTAATAGTTTCTTAGATCACTGATTTTGATAACTTTTTTCTTTTGTAATACAAGGATTTGGAGCTAGAAATTTCCCTCCTCTCTGTGTAGTTTTTATTCAGCTTCCTTTCACAAATTTCAGTATATTTTCTTTATCACCAGGTTAAAAGTTTTACATTTTCCACATGATGTCTTCTTGACTTATGGATTCTTTAGAAATATGCTGTTTAAATATTAATTATTTTGCAGATTTTCCAAGTATCTTTACTTTTGATTTCTAGCTTAATTCTATTGTGGTCACATCATATATTTCAAGCCTTTCAAATTTATAGGGACTTATTTTATGGCCCCCAAAATGGTCTATTATGATGAATATTTTATATGCAGTTGAAAAGAATATGTATTCTGCTGTTGTTGAATGAAGTGCTCTATAAATGTAAAGTTGATTGATACAAACAGTTGGTCAAGTCTTTATTTTTATTTTGTGTCTACTTGTCCTATCAATGAAAGAGAAGTGTGGAAATCTCCAACTGTAATTATAGATTTCTTTATTTCTTTTTCAGTTGTACCTGGTTTTGCTTCTTGTAGTTTAGAACTACAATTATACATATGTTGGACCCCTTAGTATTATCCCACAGGTCATTATTGCTGTGTTTTGGTTTTTTCCTCCCCCAGATTTTGTTTGTTTTTTTTCCTTCTGAACTTTTTTCTAGATACTTTCTTTTGCTATGTGCATAAGTTCACTAGACTTTTTCTAATGTCTAACCTGCTGTTAATTTCATATAATATCATTTCAGATGTTATAGTTTCACCTCCAGAAAGGCCACTTGCATGTTTTTTTTAAATCTTAAATTTCTCTCCATGTCCATATTTTCCTGTGCATTGGATCTTATTTATAGTAACTGTTTTTAACACCCTTGCTGTTTTTATTGTCTCTGTCATTTCTGCATCTGTTTCTATGAACTGATGTTTTTCTGCTTCTTCAAATGTCTATAATTCTTGATTGGAAGTTGGATATTCATTTGCTGTCAGCACAGAGATTTCTTTATTCTGCTTAGACTCTCCTTCTCTGTTTTGCAGAGTATGGCATTCTAAATACAAAATTATTTTCCTTTTAATTTAAATATTTAGACAGTTTTACTGATATATTTGTCACTGATTAAAGTCTGATGTTAATATGATTCTTATTCTTTTGTAAGTACACAGTTTTTCTCTCTTTGAAACATTCAGAATTTTTATGTTAATCATTCAGGTTCTGAATTTTTTCTAAGAACTTTCTCGGTATTATTTATTTTTTTGTATTTTTATTTAATGCATGTGATTGAATTTAAGAAGCCATGGGTGGTAATTCCACCATTATTTTATTTATCACTTAAAAATCAGTACTAATTAAACTAGGCTATGTAATTTGTTAAACTCTATTTCACAGATGTTAAAATGTGAAGAAATGTGCAACTCAAAACTGGGGATATAGATATTTTCCTGCTAACCACACGATGGTTTAATTTAATCTGAGCATTCTTATCCATCTTTATTTTTCGAAATCTCCATCTTCCTGTGAAGAACATGACCTCCCCTCAATTCTCTCTGTTCTTGTCTCCTGGACATTCTGTTAGATGGCTATTGTCATTCAGGAGGTGTGGTCCATTTGTGAACTTTGGAGGTTAAGTAAGTCCCTACTATTGCCCATAACAGCACATGAGTATATGTAGAGGTGTACATTTTTCTGAGTAAAGGGGCATATTGAATATGATCTTCAAATAGATATGTGACCCATCACTCCAAAAATTTTAAAATTGCTGAATGTCAAGTTTATATACACATTCTACGTCTATATTCCTTTCTGCTGCATTCTGGTGCTCGTTTCTCTATTTTTTTGTGTCCTGATTTACTTTTTCACTATGTACTTATTGCTATTCAAGCCAACTACTGAACTTTTTTTTTTTTTTTTTTTTTATAAATTTATTTATTTATTTATTTTTGCTGTGTTCGGTCTTCGTTTCTGTGCGAGGGCTTTCTCTAATTGCGGCGAGCGGGGGCCACTCTTCATCGCGGTGCGCGGGCCTCTCACTATCGCGGCCTCTCTTGTTGCGGAGCACAGGCTCCAGATGCGCAGGCTCAGTAATTGTGGCTCACGGGCCCAGTTGCTCCGTGGCATGTGGGATCTTCCCAGACCAGGGCTCGAACCCGTGTCCCCTGCATTGGCAGGCAGATTCTCAACCACTGCGCCACCAGGGAAGCCCCAACTACTGAACTTTTAATTCAATGAGTACAAATTAAAATTTTGTATAATCTAAGTGATTCCACCTTCTAGATTTGTTAATTCCTTATATCTATTGAGGATGCTATTTAAACTTATTCTAAAATTCTGGTTTTCTTTTTTCTCTAACCATTTTTTGGAGGCAGTCTTCCAGTCTTCCATTCATTCAGCTTGATTTCTTTGTAGTCAGCTTGAGTGGAAAAATGGATTTGCAGCTGACCTGTTTTTGTGAGATAAGGGGGAGAGGACTTCCCTGGTGGTGCAGCAGTTAAGAATTCGCCTGCCAATGCAGGGGACACAGGTTCAGTCCCTGGTCTGAGAAGATCCCACATGCTGTGGAGTGACTAAGCCCGTGCACCATAACACCTGAGCCTCTGTTCTAGAGCCCATGAGCCACAACTCCTGAAGCCCATGCGCCCTAGAGCCCGCGCATCACAACTACTGAACCCATGCCCCGCAACTACTGAAGCCCACGCCCTCTAGGGCCCATGTGCTGCAACTACTGAGCCTGTGTGCTGCAACTACTAAAGCCCGTGTGCCTACAGCCCGTGCTCTGCAACAAGAGAAGCTACTGCAGTGAGAAGCCCGTGCACTGCAATGTAGAGTAGCCCCCGCTCACCACAACTAGAGAAAGCCCAGGTGCAGCAAAGAAGGCCCAATGTAGCCAAAAAAAAAAAAAATAAAGGAGAAAGAGATAAAGGGGAGATATATTTTCGTGTTGTGGGGTATCAAGTTACCTTACTGGTTAGTACTGTGGATGTGGATGCTTCCCTTTCCTTCTAGGGCATTACCAGGAACTGGCCTATGAATCATGTCCAAGTTCCCTCACCTATTGCTTTCTTCTGAAGGCAAACAGTTGTAGTCATGTAGACATGCTGTGCAGGTTCAGTCTATTTGCTGCTTTTGGCTTAGTACCCTTCCCCCATCAAATAAACACCAGTTGTTTATTATGTCTTCCTTCCTACTTCTTATTCTGACAAATGTTGAGCTTGGAACACCATTGGTGAGTCACTTTCACCTTTTGTAGCAGTGCTGTTTTGTATTTTGGCTTGTGGTTTTCTTAGGTAATAACTATTTTGTTTTTTGTTTGTGTATGTAAAAGTTTCACTCTACCATATATGTAAAAATCTCTTTGTCCTACTGAATTGAAGTTCACTTTAATATACACTACACTTTGTAAAATATCTGCAATGCTTCTGAACTTTCTATTCTGTTCCATTCATATTGCCTGTATAATTATTCACCAGTACTAAAATGTTTTCATTATTCAGTCTTTAACATAACACAAACATCTGGTATGATTATTCTTCCACTGTTTTTCTTTTTCAAACATTTTCATGTTAGTCTTCCTTATTTTTCCAAATGAACTTTATTTTTTATTTTATTTTTGGCTGCATTGGGTCTTCGTCACTGCACACAGGCTTTCTCTAGTTGTGGTGAGTGGGGGCTACTCTTCATTGCGGTGCGCGGGCTTCTCATTGTGGTGTTTTCACTTGTTGCGGAGCATGGGCTCTAGGCACGTGGGCTTCAGTAATTGCAGTACGTGGGCTCAGTAGTTGTGGCATGCGGGCCCTAGAGGGCGTGGGCTTCAGTAGTTGTGGTGCATGGGCTCTAGGGCACATGGGTTTCAGTAGTTGTGGCATGTGGGCTCACTAGTTGTGGCTCACGGGCTCTGAGCGCAGGCTCAGTAGTTGTAGCACATGGGCTTAGTTGCTCCATGGCATGTGGGATCTTCCCAGACCAGGGCTCGAACCCATGTCCTCTGCATTGGCAGGTGGATTCTTAACCACTGTGCCACCAGGGAAGTCCCTCCATATGAACTTTAAATTTTAAAAAAATATGGAATGCTTCACGAATTTGTGTGTCATCCTTGTGCAGGGGCCATGCTAATCTTCTCTGTATCATTCCAATTTTAGTACATGTGCTGCTGAAGCGAGCACTGAACTTTAAATTTAACATGTCTAGTTCTTGAGAGAAAAAAAATGCTGGCTTTTTTATGGGGAATCACATGAAGTTTGTACTGAATTAAGAGAATTATCGATGTCTTTTTATGCTGTTGAATGTTCTCATCCAAGAATAGGATATGTTTCCCAATGTTAAAATGCATTTGTCATTTAGGAGTGTTTACTGTGTCCTTCATAAATTTTGCTAATTTCACCTTAAGTTTTTTTGCTTTAAAAATAGATTCCCTAAAAAAAAAAAAAAAAGAAAATAGATTCCCTAATTCCAATATGAAACTAATTATTATTTTTATATATGAATACTAGTAATTTCAGTATATTAATTTTATATCCCACTACCAAACTGAATTCTCTGGTTGTTTGTGGCAGATTTTTACTTGATTTTCTTGAGTTTCCCAGAAATACAATCATATCTGTAAATTATGTTAGTTTTTTACCCCTTTTTCCCAAATTTTACATATCTAATTTCCTTCTGTGTCAGTGAATAGCAGGGTTGATGGTGAGTACCTTTGTTTTTTTCTGAATTTAGCAGGAATGCCTCCAGTGTTTCCTCCTTAAGTTCCTGGCTTTTAAGCTGCAATATATCTATATATCAATTCCTATTTTACAGAACTTTAAAAAACAAGATTGGGTTTTGAATTTATCACATGCTTTTTGAGCTTCTAAGGAGAGAATTATGTGAATTTCCCCATTAGATCTAATATTACAACCAGTCATATTAACAGATTATCTAGTATTGACCATCCCTTCATTTCAGATAAATCCAACTGGACACACTAATGTCCCCAAAATGTCTATGTCCTAATCCCCAGAACCTGTGAATATGTTAACTTACATGGCAAAAGAGACTCTGCAGGTAAGACTAAATTAAGGACCCTGAGATGGGGAAATTATCCTAGATTATTACCCTGGTGGGCCCAGTGTAATCAAAGGGTTCCTATAAGAGAAAGAGGGAGGCAGGAGAGTCATAGAAGGAGATTTGAAGATGCTATCCTCTGGCTTTGAAGAGATAGGAAGGGGCCATGAGCCAGGAAATGAAAGCAGGCACTAAAAGCTAGAAAAGGCAAGGAAATAGATTCTCCCCTACAGCTTCCAGAAGGAAGACAGCCTTGTCAACACTTTGATTTTAGCACAGTATCCAATTTTGGATATACCTACTATAATATATTACCTATTATAATACCTGAATAATCATTGAGATACTTTGCTGGGAAGTATGCTACTGGTTAGCCTTGACGATGAAGGAATAGATTGGAGGACCTGACAGAAAGCTTCAATGAACAAGAGAGATTAGTAATCACCTTTGGATAGATGTGTAATACTAAAAATGAATCTTAAGTTAAACATCCTATTGCCTTATTGAAATGGGGGACAAAGAAGAGTAGCCACTGGGGGAATGGTCAACTGTGGTGAGATACCTGTATATTTAAGGGTAAAGATGATAGAAGAATGCAGTCACCTTTTCTGTTTGTGCATTTAACTGAGCTTGTTTGGATCAAATTCATTTCCACCCATCAGAAAGGAAAGTGATGAAGGAAAACATATATTTGATCACTGTAGGAAAAGTGTGAGACAAGTATATGGAAGATGTGAGAGATTATAGGCAATGAGTCATATACAGTAACTATTGTGTAATTATGGTAAAGTGTATTTTGATAGGCATCAAAATATCTTTCCCAATGGCTTATCTTTGTATTATTTACCTTTATTCTTATTTTTCTTTCTTAAATTCAGTGGTTCCGTTATTCTAAAGTTAATTATTTAAAAACTACTGTATCCTATCTCTTGTTTCTCAATAGTAAATAAAGTAGAATTAGATCTACCCATCATGAGTTTTAGGGCTATAGAAATACCTGGAAATAAATTAAGAAATGAGAAATTAATGAATATGTAATTGAAAACAGTGAAAGTAGATCAAAACACAAGATATTAGAATAGAGAATAATGAACGTGGAATTTGGTAGGTTCTGATCATACAGCCTCTCTGAAGAAATGACTTTTAATCTGGGGCCTGAAGAATGAGGAGTCAGGCCTATAAAGAGCTGTGTCAGGGGAATTCATGGGGATGAAACAACATAATGCGAAGTTCCAAAAGATGGGAAATAATGTGTCAGATTTAGTGCCTTCAAGGAATTTTTAAGGTAGGTTAAAAGGGCAGTGGTTGAGATGAGTTCTTATAAGAAGGGCCTTGTTATCCATCTTTAACTGGTCATATAATGTTCTAAGTGCAGTGAGAAACCACTGGAAAAAAATCTGTAAGTAGAGAATGTCAGGGAGTTCCCTGGTGGCCTAGTGGTTAGGATTCTGGGCCTTCACTGCCGTGGCCTGTGTTCAATCCCTGGTCAGGGGAACTGAGATCCCGTAAGTCACACAGCGTGGCCAAGAAAACCCAAACAAACAAACAAACAAAAAACAGAGAATGTCAAACATTGATCTGCCTCTGATACATCTGATGGAGTGGTTAAAAGTATAGGTGCCTAAGACCTAACCTTATAGATTCTGATTCACTTGGTCTGGGTTGGCCTCTGAAATTAATACTTGCAACAGGCTCCTGAGGTGATTCTAATTGAACCATACATTTTAGAATCAATGACTTAATCTATTTTCATTGTTACAGATCTCACAACATATGCTTTCATTATTCTCTAAACTCCCTTTGCCTTCTTCAAACTGCATAATAACTTTATCGAAATTCATTGCTAATGTACATTATTTTCAGTTTATCACTTTTCTCTACTGTCCCCCCGTGTCCCCCTCCTGCACCCCAGTACAGGAAAACAACATTTGTTAGTTTTCTTGCTTTATTTTTCCACGTTTGGAGACCAGGTATGATACAAAGACTTTATCTCCAGAAGAAAACATTTTTGAAATAAATTTATCTAAATGTAAGATAAAGAAGTGAAATGCTTGACCTTGAGAGTTCCATTATCCAAAATAGCTGGCAGAACAAAGTCAAGATTAAGAAACAACAAGAACCTCAGAAAGAATATTTTAGCCAAATGAAAATCATCTATGAATATATATCTATTCACAGAAAAGATACATCTCTTACCCTACATCACAGAATTCCTAGTAAACATTTATGAATGTAAAGAATGTGGGAAGACCTTTAATTATGGCTCAGATCTAATCAAACATGAGAGAATTCATACTGCTGAGAAGCCTTATGCATGTAAGGGATGTGCGAAGGCCTTTAGAATTCGTGAACAACCAACTTGACATTTGAGAATTCATAATGGAGTGAAACCCTGTAAAGGTCTCGTATGTGGGAAGGCTTTTAGTTTTTTGGCAGAGACCTTGGAGTACACCAAAATATTCACTCAGGGGAGAAACCCTATGAATGTAAGGAATGTGGGAAGGCATTTAGAATATGTCAACAACTCTAAAATTTCATAGTGGCATGAAACCCTATACATGTAAAGAATGTGGGAAAGCTTTTGCTTTGGCAAAAGCCTTAAAGTACACCAGAATATTCATTCTGGGGAGAAACCCTATGACTGTCAGGCCTGTGGGAAGACTTTCAGTTCTTCCAGGTACTTTAGAGTACACCAGAAAATTCATACTGATGAAAAACCCTATGACTGTAAGGAATGTGAAAAATCCTTTAGATTACGTGCACAACTTGGTCAACATAAAAAAATTCATACAGATGAGAAATCTTATGAATGTAAGGAATGTGGGAAAACCTTTAGACTTCATTCACACCTTAAAGGTCATCAGGGTATTCATACTAATGAGAAACCTATGAATGTCAAGAATGTAGGAAGGCCTTTAGGCAGAGGACACACCTTACTCAACATTAAAGAATTCATATTGGTGAGAAACCCTATGAATGCAGGGAATGTGGGAAGGCCTATAGATGGAGTTCAACACTTAATCAACATCAAAAATGCACACTAAGGAGAAACTGTGTGAATTTAAGATTTATGGAAGGGCCTTTGAACTTCATTTAATCCTTACAGATCATTAGATAATTCATAATGGTGAGAAACCAAACCTATGAATGTGCACGATGATGTGGGAAGGCCTTTAGATAGAATGAACATCAGTGAATGTACATTAAGTAGAAACCCTGAATGTGAGGAATGTGGGAATGCTTTTAGATTTTGTTCACACCTTATTGGACACCAGAGAACTAATAATGGCAAAAGACTCTAAAAATGTAAGAAATGTATGAAGACCCAATATTCATGTCTCTATGAACATCTGAGAAGTCATAACCTTATAGTGTTAATTCAAAGGTCTTTTTTCTTTGACTCAACTCTTTATAGAATATTAATACTAGGGGAAACGTTTAGGAAACCTTTTTTTTTTTTTTTTTTGGCCATTCTTACAACTTATTTGGCATAAAAGATTTCTTGTCAGGTATCTTAATCTAATGAATATATAAAATACTTCCAAACCTGAGGCAGGAGACAGATGGGCCTCAGGCTGAGCAGCTGGAGTCCGTCCCCTGTGGAGTAGATACTCCAAGATAGAGATAATGGCAGAAGTGAAGAGGAGCTGAGTCCTGCCCAAATAAAAGATAAAGAGACCACATATTTCCATTCTGAGGTCAAGAAGACCATCCTGACTACATGTGCACATTTGGCCTCTGTGGAGGCCAAAAGGGGGGGGGGGGCGCCACCCCATAGTAGGTGATGTCAACCTATCCATAGACCTCTGGGCTGGGATCCATCTTGGCTAAGAGTTGCACGTGCATCTCAGGGGAGGACCCTGAATTATACCAAATATGGACTCAGAACCTGGCAAAGCAAGATGATTGGCCAGAGGAAACCTGAAAGAGATGCCCCACCTAAGTGATTTAAACTACCATGAAGGCGCAGCTCTCTCTCTGAGGCCACCTGTGTGTCTATGCACACGTAATTCCCCCCCCCCCCCGAATAAACACTTTGTTTCACTACTTTCCGTCTCTTTGTTGAAATTCATTTCTACAAAGCAGACAAGCCAGGGCCTTGTCACTGGCCACTGGTCCTCATGGTCTATTGGCTAGGATTCAGTGCTCTCACTGCCACGGCCTGACTTCAATCTCTGGCTGGGGAACTGAGATCATGCTTCAAGCCGCTGCAGGCTGAGGCCCCCTGAGATCAAAACCACTCAATTCCTGTTGGATGCCAGCAAATTTATACTAGAGGAGAATCTCTTAATCTGTTAGTTGTGGAACTGAAAGAAAGCCTTTAGTCACAGCACATACCTAGCCTATCATCATCTTCAAGATATTCAGCAATATACCAATATATTAGTTCTGTGCCTTAGCTGTGAAATGGTGAAGACAATACCTATCTGTGTTTTTGTGAGGATTAATACCTGTAAACCCTTATAAGACTATTTGACAAATAAATATGAACTACTGTTGTTCTGATGATAATTAATAGCATTATCATTAGCGAATTCTTAGAGAAAGATACTATGCTGGTAATGAACTTAGAAGAGCCTCCAATCACCCCCATTCTCCTATTCAACTTCAGATGACTGATTTTGAATAAAGTCCAGTAAAATACAGAGAACATGTGAGACAATTTCATTCCTGATAAGCTGCATCAGGAAACTAATGCTGGAATAAATACTCTGGAACTAGTGGCTGTAAATATATATTGAGAATACAGCTAGTTGCTTAAGTAGAAGCAGTTTTCTGTTAATAAATTCCCAATAACAGATATCCTATAATCTACACTCTCCTCTCACAAAGTTTATTAGGAATTATCAAAAGGATAACAAAGAGAAAACGGTCCATTAGTAAACCTTCCAAGTTGCCATTATGAAAACTTTCAAACAAACAGGAAAGTTAGAAAAGTACAATGGACATGTATTTACCACCCTGCCCCCCCCACCTAGTTTAATAGCTAAAAGTTTGTCATATTTGGTTTATCTTCCTATAAAGTAATTTTCAACATAACCATACTATAACCACATCTTCTAAAATATATATGACACATGTTCAGGTTTTCCCAGCTGTCCCAAGATTGACTTTACAGTTGTTTGCTTTCTTTTTTTATCTAGAGTCAACTCTAGGTTCAGAAATCGCATTTAGTTGATATGTCTCTTTTAGTCTAGTTTAGTTCTTCACTTTTTTTTTTCCATGACTTTTTCTTCTTAGAGTCCATGCAGTTGTCTTGTAGGATGTTCCATATTTTCGATTGTTGTTCTTATTTCCTAATGTTGTCATTTAATTAATTCTTCCATTTACATTGGAAATTAAGTGTAGAGAGAAGATTAAGTTTGGATCAAACAATTTTGCAAGAATATTTCATAAATGATGTAAAGTATTTTGTATTGTATATCAAGGTACATATTGATAACATGAGGCTAAATTTGATCATATGGTTAAGGTGGTTAACTATCAACTCTCTCCATTTTAAAGGTCCTTTTTTATTCTTACAATTAGAAAGTAATCTGTGGAGTGATTCTAACCTCCTCTTGGAAATTTATATTTTATTTGTTTGATTCAAAGAGAAAACCAGTATTAAAACAGGATACCACTCAGATATGAGGGATAATGAGTTGCTACATAACAAAACCTGTATGAGGTGACCAAAGTCATCTTAGAAGAACACTAATACCCTTTAACAAATGCGGGAAATCAAGACATAGGGCCAGAACTTTCTTTTGCATCATCATTCAACAATTAACATCATTGCCCCACGTGACTACACTATTATAACCCTAGTTCTGAACAGTGTCTGTCACACAGTGGGCACTTGATAAAACTGATGATGTAATCAAACCTAAGAAACTAGAAAAAGAACAAATTAACCTAACTACAGAAGGAGAAAACAGTTTGTATAGTTAAAATTGGAAAACAGTGGAAGAAGCAATAAAACCTCCCTAATTTATTTTTGTGGAAAAAACACCAATCTAAACTACTTATAAATTTGATCAATGTAAAGATGAGAAATACGACAGCATTAATAAGGTAGCACACATATATTTATGGAGAGTTTAAAAATATCAGTAATATTATATATAGAAAGTATTTTCTTTAAAATTGACTCAAGATGAAGTAGAAATCTGTATAGTCCAATACACATAGCAGGAAAATGAAAATTTGGTCCAAAACCTCTCTTAAAAACAATACTTATATATCAGGTAAAAACTAAGGATAATCTCTAAAAGAATTTTACAAGCTCATCCTAGAAGTCTAAACACTGGATGAAGATAGTTTCTAAAAGATCTAGATGAGCTTAACTTATGAATATTAATGCAAATATTCTAAGGAAAATATTATCAAAATGAAACCAAACATGGAGGAAATCATGACTTGAGAGGCAGAACTTTGTTTTGCCTATCAGTCACCATTCAGAAATTGACATAATCGTGCCACATGATTGCACTCTATTTCCAGCTCTTTAAGCAAGATGCATCCAAACTCAAGAAGTTAAAAGGAAAAAAAAAAAAAAAAAGAACCAGTACCAGTTAAGATAGAGTTAGCGTGTTCCACCCTGCCTCTCCCACTGAACGCAACTAAAATCATAGACAGAATGGATGAGGCAGCTGAGAAAACTGAAAAGTAAATGCTAGCAGACAGACTGGGAAGGAAACCAGAAGTTGGAAGTTTGACTGATCTGCTGGTGTGCTGGTCTGGACTGAAACAACCTGAATCCCAAAACTGTGAGCCGAACATGGATGGAAAGAGCTCCATAAGAAACTCTCTCTAGTTGGAAGAGTGGGAGAAGGGGTTTTTATGGAGCAGAGAAGGTGGAAGAAATCCATGTTGTTTTTCTTTTCTTTCTGGTCTCACTGCAGGCAAACACTAGTCCTGAAAGCTGCAGTCCTGGATTGGGTAGGTGGTGGTAGCAGCAGCTGCCAGCAAATACTTAAACCCTGAGGAAAGGGAATCCTATCTTACTAGTGGAAATTTGTTCTGAAGAAGGTGGAGGAAATCCCATTGCTTTTTTCCTCTTTATTCTCTCACTCGTTGGCACTGGAGGAAGACCTAGTTGTGGGAAGGCCACAGCAGAATGGGAAGGCTAAATAAAGCCCTGTTGCTCTAACTAGATCCAGGAAGGGGGCCTCTGGGAACTAAAGAGTTATAGTGAGATAGAGGAGAGGAGCAATTCAAGTGAGGGATCTCTTAAAGTATTATATGAACTCGAGGGTGCATATGTGTAGATCTGACACTAGGCAGCATACCAAAGGCCTTGAGAACTGAACCAGAAGGTGGACCATCAACCAGGTCTCAGAGTGGGTACTGGGTGAAGCACATACAAGATAAAAGCACACTGAATTCCAATTTTCAAATGCTTTGAAAACTGAATTGACATTGGAACCCCAGGGCACAGAAAGTAGTTTGGAACTTGCATATTGAATCTGAATAAACTGCCTGCTAAGACAAACAAACCAAAATTATGTTCCCCATAGGATTTAAACTAGACTCAGAGAATCAAATTATTCAAAATGTCTAGGAAACAATAAAAATGTACTCCACATACAAAGAAACAGGACAATTTTAAAACTCACAATGGAAAAGAAAAAGACACCAATACTGTCATGATCCACATTAGAATTAGAACCATGTTCCAAGAAGTAAAGGTGAACTCTTGAGTGAATATCTAAGCAGAGAAACAGAAGCTATAAAAAAAGAACCAAAAGGAAATTAAACATTTTAATTTAAAATTTTTATTATATAATTTTCAGATGTATAAAAGGAAATTTTAGAACTGAAAAATAGTGAAAATTAGAACTTACTTGATGGGCTCAGCAACAAAATGGAGAAAATAGAGGAAAGACTTAGTGAACTTGAACTTAGATCAATAAAAATTATCCAATAGAAAGAGAGAGAGAAAAAATTCAGAACAAAACTTATTAGAGCCCCTAGGACCTGAGGGACAATACCACAAGGTTTAACATTTGTGTCCCTGGAATTGTGAAAAGAAAAAAGAAAGTGCCATGATGAAAAAAATATTTAAATAATCAATGGTTGAAAACCTACCGAGTTTGGCAAAAGACCTTAAAATGACAGATTCAAGAAATACAGCATACCACAAAAAGGATAAACTAAAAGAGACCTTTGCTGCGACACATCATAACCAAACTGCTGAAAATCAAAGAAAAAAAATCTCAAAAGCTTCTAGAGAATATTGATGCATTACATATCGGAGAACAATCCCTTAATTCTCATCAGAAAGTATGAAGGCCAAAGGGTAGTGGAACAACATTTTTTAAGTGCTTTAAGGAAAGACATGTCAACCCCAAACTTTATCCAGTGAAAATTATCAGGAATGAAGGGTAAATAAAAGCTATTCTTAGGTAAAGGAAAACAAAGAGGATTTGTTACCTGCAGGCTTGCTCTAAAAGAAATGCTACATGAAGCTCTTTAGATGGAAGGGAAATGATACCAAAGAAAAACCTGAAACTTCAGAAATAAGTAAAGAGCAACAGAAATGGCAAATTGCTGAGTAAATAATAAAACTATTGGGTTTTTTAATAATTTAAATATTTACTGTGATAAAAAGCAAGGAGTATAACACTTTCTGATGAGGTTTGTGATGGATGTAGATATAGTAAATATGATAATCATAATATAAAGAGGGGAGGCTAAAGGGACAAATATGGTGGTAAGGTTTCCATATTCAACATGCAGTGCTAAAATGTTAACTCAAAGTATATTGTGAATTATATATATTATGTGTATTATAATCCCCAGAGGAACCACTAAAGAAAATAAACAAAGAAATAGTAAAAAGCTAAATAGATAAATTAAAATGGAATAATAAAATATATTCAAATGAAAAAGAAAGGAAGAAAGGGAAACAGAGAAATTAAAAATAGAGGGGAGACACAGGAAAAAATGTTAGAGCTAAAGCCCAACAATATCAGTATATATACATTAAATGTAAATGGTTTAAAACCAGTATTAAGACATTGTCAAATTGGAATTTTTAAAAAACCCCAACTATATGTTGTCCATCATAAAGTGGCCTTAATATACATATATAATACACATATATATTGTGGGTTTGGTTCCAGACCACCACAGTAAAGCAAATATCACAATAAAGTGAGTCACATGCATTTTGTGGTTTCCCAGTATGTCATGTTTATACTATAAATGTTTATACTATACTGTAGTCTATAGTAAGTGTGCAATAGCATTATGTCTAAAAAAGCAATGTACATACCTTAATTTTAAAATACTTTATTGCTAAAAAATGCTAACCATCATCGGAGCCTTCAGTGAGTGAAAAATCTTTTCGCTGGTGGAGGGTTTTGCTCCCAACTCACTACATACTCAGGAAAAAGAGGTAGGCTTGCATCCTTGGTTGTGAGTGTAGTTCTTTTGTTAGTCATCATCGTTAGCATATATTTTTACTCATCTACAAACACAGATTTATTCAAATGAAATAATTTCTAGGTTCTCATAACTCTGAATATAGATCCTGTAATCTTATTGTTGTAGCTATTTTATTCTAATATGTTCATCCTGCCTACACTCTAAGAAAAAAAATCTCTAAACATAAATAATAACTATTAGTTAAGGCTACATTTCACAAAGTTCTGTCCAGTCAGACAAGGCATTTTATCTTTTATCTTATGTCCCTTTCAAGTCTAAATTTTTATCATGTCTGATTTGCTTCATCAGCCACCGTTCTTTTTCTGCTCTGAAATCATCTGCAAGACCAGGAATGACAAGCATGTTTCCATTTACAATCCACTGGCAGTTGGTGCCCCTTTCTATAGGCCAGAGGGCCTGTTGTACATTTTAAATGTCAGATACATGAACTATCAATTATTTTCCTACTACTTAGATACAGTTTACAGTTCTACTGAATTGGGGGGAAAAACAGCTTATTTAAATTTCTACTGAATTTTATTACACACAATAACTTCATGTATGTAATAAATATTGGTTATGAATAATCCCCCTCAAGAAGGGCCTTTAGTAACACTGTTCAAATTGCTGTTGAGCTTACTATTTTCACAGAAAAGATGCTATAGATGGTATTATCTTAGATTTCCAATTCTCACACGTCAACATCTCCAGTGATTTTTCATTTGGGATTTTCGAGACCCACATTTCCTCTGAGATAAATCAAGGTATAAAAGGCTTACTTTATATAGACTTATATTATACATAGGCTTACTTATATATATTTTTCATAATTCTATTAGAGTGAATAGACTCCTATACTCCCAAATTTTATTCATCTATGTTCCTTCTTAACCTTTCTTTAGTATAAAGACTTTGATGGTGAATAAGACATAAGCTATTGCTAAAAGTACCCCTATAATCATGACAACTGTAGGATGCCCTCCAATATGAATTCTCTGATTTTGTGTAAGGTTTAAGCCACAGCTAAGATCTTTCTACATTTATTACACTCATATATTCATGACTAACAGCCTTCTCACAATTATAACATTATAAGGATTTTTTTTAGTAGGAATTCTTCAGTTGAATGACCTTTCTCCACTTGAATTACAGAGCGGTTACTCTCCAAATGGAATCATCTCACGTTGAGAAAGGTCTGAGAGATGTTTGGCAGTATCTAACATAACTGAAAAAACTTTACATATACCCTGGGACTGAGTAATCCCAGTCTTCATATAAAATCAACAGAAATACACACACACACATATACAAGAATATTTATAGCAGTATTTTTATTACAACACAAAATTATAAAAAATACAAATATCCATCAAGAAGATAAATAGCAGTATATTCTTAAGATGGAAGAGTATACAGAATGAAAATAAATACACTACTGCCACATGCAATAATGTATGAATCTTTAAAATGTTGAGTGAAACAAGACATAAAAGAATTTGTAATGTATAATAAAATATATATAAAGTTTAAAGACATGCAAAAACGATTTCATGTTAAAAGCCAGGGAAGTGGTAATCTTTGGGGAAGTAACAACTACCTTTTATTCTGCAGAGTGCAATGAGAAATATACTTCAAAATTTCTTCCTCTTATGGAGACTGATGCTGAAAACCACTTTGTATCTTGCTTCTGCATGTATTATGTAAGAATTTAAAAAAATAAACTGAGTCAGCAGGAGAACTTGAAAACGTAAAAAATTAGCTTCATTGCTGATAAGAGTTCAATATCAATGATCATATCCATTTCATATGCTAGTAAACAGTAGATAAATAGTTATGTGGTATAGTACATTAAATTAATAATTATTATTACATTTGTGATTAAAATTACTTTATTCACATGTTAAGCATGCTTTTTAAAAAAACTAAAGTTTTACAATAACTTAGAAAGGCTTCACAAAGAAATCACATCATTTATTACTGCATTACCATGTTTTCTCCCTTGTGAGTTCTTTGATGGACAATAAGGTTTCTCTTATAACTGAAAGACTTACCACACTCATTACAAATATAAGGCTTCTCCCCTGTGTGAGTTCTCTGATGTACAATGAGATTTGTCTTCTGGCGAAAGCACTTCCCACATTCATTACACTTGTATGGTTTCTCTCCTGTATGAGTTCTTTGATGATGAATGAGATATGATTTCCTGCTAAAGGCTTTCCCACACTGAGGACATTCATAGGATTTCTGCCCTGTATGTATTTTCTGATGTACAGTGAGGGTTGCTTTCTGGCGAAAAGACTTCCCACACTCATTACAAATATAGGGTTTCTCTCCTGTATGAATTCTCTGATGTAGATTGAGATTTGTCTTCTGACTGAAGGATTTCCCACATTCATTACATTCATATGGTTTCTCTCCTGTGTGAGTTCTGTGATGATCAATGAGGTATGACTTCATTCTAAAAGCCTTCCCACAGTGAGGACATTCATAGGATTTTTCCCCTGTATGTGTTCTCTGATGTGCCACAAGGGTTGTCTTCTGGCGGAAGGATTTTCCACACTCATTACAAATATAAGGTTTCTCTTCATTATGAGTCTTCTCATGAAGAGCGAGGGTTGTCTTCTGGGAGAAGGATTTCCCACATTCATTACAAATATAGGGCTTTTCCCCTGTATGAGTTCTCTGATGTACAGTAAGATTTGCCTTCTGGTGAAAGGACTTCCCACATTCTTTACAAATATAGGGTTTCTCTCCTGTATGAATCCTCTGATGTAGGGAGAGTGTTGTCTTCTGGCGGAAAGACTTCCCACAGTCATTACACTCATATGGTTTCTCTCCTGTGTGAGTTCTCTGATGACGAATGAGGTGTGACTTCAATCTGAAGGCATTCCTACATTGTGGACATTCATATGATTTCTCCCCTGTATGAGTTCTCTGATGATCAGTGAGGGCTGTCTTTAGGCGGAAGGACTTACCACATTCATTACAAACAAAGGGTTTCTCTCCAGTGTGAGTTCTCTGATGATCAATGAGATATGATTTCCTTCTAAATGAATTTCCACATTGATGACATTGGTAGGGTTTCTCCTCTGTGTGAATTCCCTGATGCAGAATCAATACTGATTTCCTGCAGAAGGACTTCCCACATTCAGTGCATATATGCTTTTTTTCAATATTGGTTGTTCTTCTCCTTTTATTATATTCAGATGGTTTTTCCCTTCTGTAAGTTCTATTATGTGTAATTAGGCCTCCTTTTTTAAGGAAGGATTTCTCACAGTCATTATATCCAAATGACTGTGCTGGAGTTTCTATCTCATGATATTGCATAATCATTTCATTATGACTGACAGTCCTACCATGTTGATTATGGGATTTGACTCCAGAGTGAGCTGTCTCTGGCTTAGTACTGAGGAGTGACTTCCCATATACATTATGCTCACTAAGTCTCTTTCTTGTAGGACTTAGATTACTGATGATTAATTCTGAAACATTTTTAAAAATCTTTCCATGAGTGTCATATTCAGGAGGTAGGTTTTTTGAATTAATAGGGTTTTTGCTTAAAGTAAATGTCTTTTCATATGCACTACTGTTCTTAATCAGTTTTTTGTGGTTGATTAATACAACTGATCTAGAAAACTTATCTTGTTGTTCCTTGAATTTCACTAAAAAGTCTTCAGCTTTCCACTTTTCTTCTAGGAAAGAATATAATTAATAACAATTTGTGAATCTTCACATACTTGCTATGGAAAGGAATTGTAATAGGGTCTAGTACATGAGGCCAAAAAAGACCAACGACAAATTATTCCTTGCCTGGGAAAAGACATGGAACCTAAATTAAAAACTCTGCCTCAGTGTGGAAAAAGATGAAAAATAAGTAATGAACGCTAGTAACATTTGCATTTTGCACCAGAACTTCATACAGAAAGTGAAACAAACACATGAAGCAGTAAGGAGAAGAGACAAAAGAATAGTGGAAGAGGAATTCATGCTTGGATAGGTGGATTCAGAGGCAATGAAGTGAACCTTTCAAGAGCATTAAGATTTAAGTAGGATGAACAAGAAAAATTATCAGAAAAGTTTGTTCAGGGAAAATTTTAGAGGAAGGCATTTGGAGGACACAGATCAGAGCCTATACTTTTATTTCTTTATTTCTTTATGCTGCACCATGTGGCATGTGGGATCTTAGTTCCCTGACCAGGGATTGAACCTGCGCCCCCTGCAGTGGAAGTGTGGATTCCTAACCACTGGATCACCTGGGAATCCCCCTGAGCCTATACTTTTAAATATTCATCCCTAGACTGTGAGGTAAAATACTTCGAAGTTGTTCCACCACCCTCTTTCCACACACCCACCAATAAATCTTTCCAAGCATCAACTATTTTCCTAGTGTTTATAATCCTCTATATAGCTGGGGATCATTTTTTCTTGTGAGGGAAATAGTAGGAAAACACTCCCAACAGGAACTTTAAAACAGACTAGGGGTATGTTCACCAGTGTTGTTATTATTTTCTTTCAGAATTGTTCAATAACAAAACTCTCATGACCATTAAGTATAACTATTCTTCTTTTCAAGTGCTAACTTAGAGGTTTAAAGAAAGATTCAAGTCTTTCCCCAATACAGTAAAATTCTTAACTCCAGTTTTCCATATGGGGGACCAGAAAGATTGTTCACTCTGGTCCTAAATCACTCATTAATCTTAACCTTTATTTCTCTTATAAATTTAGAACTATATTTGACTCTTTTGCTTTGCAATCATCCACATCTAGTGAAACAATGTTAAATCTAGGTTCAAAAACCTATTTCTTCCTTGAGTCCATTACCCACAATACTAACATACAAGGAATTTCTCCTGTAAACAAAACTTTACATTACCTAGACTTACTTTTTATATTCAAACAAGTTTTCAGGGTTATCCACATATCCCTGAATGGGAAAAATCTCACCCATAACAATCAAAACCTAATATTTACTGCCCTATAAATACCTCCCTTATCCCTAATCACATGCTTTTGCTCATGTTCTTTTAATCAGTTGACTTGCCTTCCAGTCTTATTTCTAATCATATTTAGAGAATCTTCAAGAAAATGTTACTACTCCATGATATCAAAACCCTTCACATATATCCCACCACCACTTTATTCATTATTTCTTTATAACTTGAAAATAACTATGGTCTAGAAAAAGAATTTTAACAAATCTTTTTACAAGCTTACACTGTGTCATAAATATTTCATGAAAAATGCAGACTTTGACAGTAATCCTTTCTCATAAAGGAATACTTTATTGGTTATCGCCTTTGTACTGTTCTGAGTTTATATTAACACTGCATATCATAGATAGGTAGTGTTTGTTAGAATCCAACCATTTGAATCAGAATGTACAGAGCCATGGCCTGAGCAAGTACTTCTGAAAGGACTTATCAGTACATACTTTATGAATGGAGGAAAAAGAGATCTCCCCTGTATAGCTCCATAAACAGAAAATGAAGCAACTACTGACTACTTAAAATGTTGTATACTATGGCAAAGAAGATACAGAGGATCTTACCTTTGAAAGAAAGAATCCTTAAGCATAAACCATGTACAATCAAGTATCAAATTATATAACATCCAAGAGCTGTGTTACAGTTAGTAAGCAGCATGGAAATTCAGAAAAAGGAAAGGTGGATATGTTGGGGAGTAGTCAAGAAATAGAAAGGGGAAGAAATCTCAAGACGTCAAAGATATACACTATACGGAAGGGTGAACACAATGAAAAGTACAGACATCATGACAGACCCTACATGTATAGAGAACATTTAGGAGACTAGATGAAGTGGAAATTAGCAAGTATTTTCCACAAAAGAGAGAAATAAAGTTGAAAAGACCAGATAAGGGCTTATTATGGTAGTCCTTGTATGAAGGAAAATTTCAATTTCCTATAATAATAAGTAGTGGGGAACAAGTGATGATATAGCTTGTCAGGAAAGTAACAATATAAATTGAAAAAATTAGGACAAAAATTATAGCAAAAACAAATTGTAATTACCATATGCAAGACATGACATAAGGTAGTTGTCATTTTGTATGATGTGAGTAAAACATAAAAACATGGGAGGATGTAAATATATTTCACGGGCTGATAAACACAACTTGTGAAGAGATCCACAAGAGATTATGACAGAGACAGTCAAGTTGGTATCATGGCAGGAACAAAATAATTTGGAAATAGTTAATGGGAAAGAATTTAAGAGCTAGGAAAGTTGGTGATTTTCATTTTCAACTTATCATCACAAAACAGGTGAGGCCTCATAGTGCAGAACTTGTGAAGGACTAGAGTGAAGGTGGGAGGACTGTGCCGAGTATGTTGGTGTTAGGGGTTCTCCACATAAAACAAGGAGCTTAAGTTCTGAGAGTGGATGAGACTACTATAATTGAAAGGTAGATCTCTTGAGGACAAATTAGAGAAATAAGACTGAGAGTCCAATGAAACAATATACATTAAAAAAAAAAAAAGTTGTGTGACTATTATGTATGAGGCACTGTTCCAGGCAATATGGCCAGAGTGGAAAAAAAAGCAGACTAAGTTGGAAATAAATAATCACTTAGAGAATCAGGATAAGAATGATTCAGTGTTTTACCCAAACCAAGGGATGATTTCAGGAAAGATGATCAGCCGTATAACAATGAACCATGAAAGTTTAATGGAAGAAAATGGTAACTATGGAATTATCAGTCTGCGCCAGGACGAGTGAGCTTTAAAATTAATAGCTAGACTCATGGTGAGAATGGGAACTTAGAGTTAGCATAGCAAACAAATCTGAAATACTGTAAAAGAAAGGGAAAGAAAGAGCAACTAAGAAGAGAAATATTAGCCAAGAATTTGTTTTCTTTTTTCTTTTTTTTTTTTAAATTTCTTTCTTTCTTTATTTATTTTTGTCTGTGTTGGGTCTTCGTTTCTGTGCGAGGGCTTTCTCTACTTGGGGCAAGTGGGGGCCACTCTTCATCGCGGTGCATGGGCCTCTCACTATCGCGGCCTCTCTTGTTGCGGAGCACAGGCTCCACACGCGCAGGCTCAGTAGTTGTGGCTCACGGGCCTAGTTGCTCCGCGGCATGTGGGATCTTCCCAGACCAGGGCTCGAACCCGTGTCCCCTGCATTGGCAGGCAGATTCTCAACCACTGCACCACCAGGGAAGCCCCGAATTTTTTCTTTCTTAAAGATAGATTTAAAAATGCCTAAAAGAAATCTATTCAATGGCTAAAAGATAAGGGACCTAGAAAGCTAAAAAAGGATACAAATCAAGAAAAAAGATCTATAAGAAGGAAGGAAAAAGATCTAAAAGAAGGAAGACTTAATTTTGATTAAAACTGGCAACTATCTTTGATAACACCAAGCAAACTAAGAAAGTCTATTATATAGGGAGAGTGACATTTGAAAGTGATTTAAATTTTTTGCAGGCACAATAGTCATTTTAATGGTTAGGAACCTTTAAAAAGACACTACCAAAATATTTCAAAGGTGTCACCCACCACGTGACCACTTTAAATTTATTTTCCAGTAGATTTCATCTTCCTGAGAGTCAGAAACTCACCTAAACAGGTATGACCTGTAAACGATGTCCATGGCTCTTCTCCTCGTTCCAACTTGAGGATCACATCAGGCTTGGTCATGTGACACCCTGATTAAGGGAAGATTTGGATTAAGTTGCTTAGGTGTCAATACCTTTGAAAAATCAATAAGGTAATTTTCAGTACTGCAAATTAAGATACTCCTTTGTGTAACAGTAAATTTAACACCTTGCACTATGCAAGTGAAGACACAATCATCCTTTCTGTCAACCAAAAAGAATGCATCACCTCTTATCCCTGAAATCAAGATCACACATATTTTAGGCATTTTGAAAGGAAATGCATGCTACTGAAAGTTTCAAAGAGAATTTTTCTTACCCACAGAAACCAGGTGGCAATAGTTTTCCAACATCACATCCATGTATAGCATCTTCTGAGCAGGATCCAGGTGCTGCCACTCCTCCTGACTAAAGTCCACAGTCACATCTTTGAATGACACTGATCCCTGTAATAGTTTGGAACTGTGATCAGAACAAACTGACGAGAAATTGGGGACTAGTTTTGATCCTGTTCCTTTGTGGCATTCTTATGAAACTTGTAAAGAATGCCTACCATTTTTCTTGTTTTGTGATCTAAATAGTAAGGGAAACAAAAATCAAGGTAGAAGTACTTGCCACCAAATTTATTTAATAACTCATTCTAAAAATGTTTATTGTGAAGCCACTTTGTAACACCAAATTGGACTAGTTTACTAGGGTGCCAAGATATACAAAACACTGTCCCTGTTCACAAGAAGTTACAACCTCAAAGCATGTAACACATACCTTCAAGAAAGTATGTGTCAACACAAATCTACAAGCAGGTGTTATGGGTACTATAACAGAAGTATGTACAAGATAACAGTGTATTACAAGGGCAGAACAATTTTTCAGGCTTCACTGAGGAAGTAAATTTTTTCCTCTTCAAGATTAATGTGTTATGCAGGAAGAATATAGTTTTAAAATGCATGGGAACGACTTTGGGCATCCAGTAATAATAGAGTGAATTGTTCAAGCAAAAATTGGAGGAGAGTTTATCCTTAAAGGGCAGCAATGAGTAAGAATTGTTAGGTTTGTGGCTTTTTTGCATGAAGGTACCCCAAAGCCCATAGCTCTTCAGGTGAAGAGCTTCCTCAAAGGTGACAGGGGACAGAATTGAGGGCTGGCAGATGAGCTGGAGATTTAGCAATAAATTCTGGAAGTGAAAGAACTACAGGAAAATTGAGACCCCAAATCTGAGTATAAACTCTGCCATAACTCCAGGTTGATAGTTAAACTAAGCAATTGTTAGAGAGATAACAGGAGGCTTAGCAAAGAGCAAACAGAAAGACACCAGAAAAGAGTTTTGAAAAACAGAAGTGTACCTAGTGAGATTTGGAGATTTCTGCATTTTTGATTAACAGCGTTCCACAACCTGCTCATAGCTTAAGCAGAAGAAAACTGAAGCCTTATTGGACTGAGGTGTCAGAAGCTGGAGCTAACAAAAAGCAGCAGGAAGTATAAGGGGTGAAACACTGAAAGAAAGAGAACTGCAGAAAGTCAGCACCCAAATCTAAGTATAAATATATACCAAATTCTTTGAGAGCTAAAGTACATGAACACAGTGGGAATCTACCTCCCATCATGGGACCAGGGTAAAAAGCAGCAGGTGGAAGCTTAAGGGACCTAGCTATCAGCTGCTTCACACTTGGGGTGGAAGTGGAGGGGCAGGGAGGGCAGAGTTTGAAGTTTGATTCCAAGCAAGTTAATCGTCTGCTAGAACAACAACAAAAAACAATAATCCTCAGAAAAACAGACATACAGAATCCAGATTACTATAACATATTACTCATGACATTCTGGTTTCTAGCAAAAATTAGACATGTAAACAAAACAAAACAGAAAAAGAGGGAATATTACCCATATTCAGAAAAAGTTCATGGAAACTAATTTCTAGTGGACCCAGGTTTTGGATTTTGCCCCAAAGGCTTCAAACAGCTGTTCTAAATGTATCCAAAGAAGAAATGAAAAACCTGGCATGGAATCTTGAAACATAAACTGCTAAAAAAGCATGAAGTGAAAATTCTAGAGTACAGTAACTGAAATGAAAAATTCACTATGTAGGCTCAGTAGCAGACTAGAAATAGAAAAAGGAGCAGTCAGTAACCTTGTAAATACAGGCATACCTCAGAGATATTGCAGATTCAGTTCTAGACCACTGCAATAAAGTGAGTTGCACGAATTTTTTGGTTACCCAGTGCATATAAAAGCTACATTTACATTATACTGTAGTCTATTAAATGTGCAATGGCATTATGTCTAAAAAACAATGAACATGCCTTAATTAAAAAATACTTTACGGCTAAAATGTGCTAATCATCACCAGGGCTTTTAGTGAGTTGTAATCTTTTTGCAATACTAACATCAAAGATCACTGATCACAGATGACAACAAATATAACGAAAACGTTTGAAATACTGAACAATAGCCAATGTGACAGAGATATGAAGTGAGCAAATGCTGTTGGAAAAATGGCACCAATAGACTTGCGTTAAATTCAGCATTGCTACAAACCTTCAATTTGTAAAAAATGAAATATCTGCAAAGTGAAATAAAAGCATAATAAAATTAGGTATGCCTATATATAACTAGATCAACAGAAATTAATCAATCTGAATAGAAAGGGAAAGAAAAAGAAAAAAATGAATACACTCACAGAGAGCAGTGGGTCAATTTCAAAGTAATCCAACAGAGGTGTAATTGGAGTCCCAGAAAAATAGGGAAAAAAAAAGGGTCTGAATAATTTTTAAGGAAATAATGGCCTAACACATTCAAAGTAAGCAAAAACTTAACTTACATATTGAAAAAGCTTAATGAACCCCAAAAGGATAAAAACAAAAGAAAACCGGGCTTCCCTGGTGGTGCAGTGGTTGGGAGTCTGCCTGCCAATGCAGGGCACACGGGTTCGAGCCCTGGTCTGGGAGGATCCCACATGCCGCGGAGCGGCTGGGCCCGTGAGCCACAACTGCTGAGCCTGCGCGTCTGGAGCCTGTGCTCCGCAACGGGAGAGGCCGCTATAGTGAAGAGGCCCGCGCACTGCGATGAAGAGTGGCCCCCGCTTGCCGCAACTAGAGAAAGCCCTCGCACAGAAACGAAGACCCAACACAGCCAAAAAATAAATATAAAAATAAATAAATAAATAAATAAAGATTACTATTTAAAAAATAAATAAAAAATTAAAAAAAAAAAGAAAACCACACTCAGGAAATCCTAATCAAACTGCTAAAAGCCAAAGAGAACATCAACCAAGAATTCTGTACTGAGCAAAATTACCTACTGAAAATAAAGTCAACATAAAGCTACTTTCAGAAAAAATCTGAGAGAATTCATCACTAGCAAAACTGTACCATCAAAAATGGTAAAGGAAGGTTTTCAGGCTGAAGGTAAAAATGACATCAGATGATAAACAAGGTCTTTAGGAAAGAATGAAGAGGTTAAGAAAATTTGTATATAAAAGACTATAAATATTCATTTCCTTCCTTATTTAAAAAACATGAGTGTTTCAAGCAGGGGTTGGTGAACACTTTCTGCTGTTTTAGTATGAACGCAACCATGGACAGTATATAAAATGAATGAGCAAAGTTGTGTTTCAATAAAACTTCATGTATGGACACTGAGATTTAAATTTCATAAAACGGTGAGAAATATTTTGATTACGTAGGTCAGAAATATTTTGATTTTGCACTTTTTCAAACATTTAAACTGTAACTATTTTAAACTCACAATCTATACAAAAACACATAGCAGACTGTTTTTAGCCTCTGGGCTGTAGACCCTTGGTTTAAAGTAGGCATTCTAACACCATTTATTACAAATATAAATATCACATACATGGCGGACAAAAAAACAAACCACGGGGAAGCCAGTAAATGAAAATACAATGTTGCAAGTTGACATATTTTACCTTAAGTAATTCAGTACTATCTCTAAGTAAAACATGATAAGTTAAAGATGCATACTGTAATCCCTAAAGCAACCAAAAAAAATAATGCAAACTGATATAACTACAAACTCAACAGAGAAATAAAAATTAATTATGAAAATGTATTGCTTGACACAAAATAAAACAGGATATAGGAACAGATGCACAAAAACAGGTTAGGAGTAATCTTAAATGCATATTATTAAATGTAAGAAGCCCAATCTGAAAAGGCTACATAATATATGATTTTAACTATATTACATTCTGGAAAAGGCAAAACTATGGCGATGATAAAAAGATCAGTGGTGGGACTTCCCTGGTGGTGCAGTGGTTAAGAATCCGCCTGCCAATGCAGGGGACATGTGTTCGAGCCCTGGTCCGGGAAGATCCCACATGCCGTGTGGATGCCCACGAGCAACTAAGCCCATGAGCAACTAAGCCCATGCACCACAACTACTGAGCCTGCGCACCACAACTACTGAAGCCCATGTGCCTAGATCCCGTGCTCTGCAACAAGAGAAGCCACCGCAATGAGAAGTCCGCGCACCGCAACGAAGAGTAGCCCCTGCTTGCCGTAACTAGAGAGAGCCTGAGCTCAGCAACGAAGACCCAACGCAGCCAAAAATAAAAATAAAATAAAAAAATAAGTAAGGGCTTCCCTGGTGGCGCAGTGGTTGAGAATCTGCCTGCCAATGCAGGGGACACGGGTTCGAGCCCTGGTCTGGGAGGATCCCACATGCCGCGGAGCAACTGGGCCCGTGAGCCACAGCTACTGAGCCTGCGCGTCTGGAGCCTGTGCTCCGCAACAAGAGAGGCCGCGATAGTGAGAGGCCCGCGCACCGCGATGAGGAGTGGCCCCCACTTGCTGCAACTAGAGAAAGCCCTTGCACAGAAACGAAGACACAACACAGCCAAAAATAAAAAAAATAATAAATAAATAATAAATAAAAAATTAAAAAAAAAAACCTCTCAAAAAAAATAATGAAAAAAAAAAGATCAGTGGTTGCCATTGCCACATATTATAGAGGAGAGGGAGAGATGAACAGGCAGAGCACAGAGGATTTTTAGAGCAGTGAAATTAGTCTGTATAATACTATAATGGTAGATACATGTCACTATATATTTGTCAAAATCCATAGAATATATAACACCAAGAATGAACCCTAATAAAAACTATGGACTTTGGATGATAATGATGTATCAATGTAGGTTCATTGATTTTAACAACATACCACTCTGGTGTAAGATACTGATAGTAGGGAAAGCTATGCATGTGTCAGGGGGTAAGGGCATAAATGGAAACTCTCTGTACTTTCTGCTTAATTTTGTCTGAACCTAAAACTGCACTAAAATATAAAGTATAGTTAAAAGATTAAAATAAAACAGGTTAGGCAATCAGAAAACAAAGAGTGAAATGGCAGCCCTAACTCCAACTACAGGACTAAACACTCCAACAAAAAAACTGAGATTATTAAAATGTATAAAAAACCAAGACTCAAAATATATTCTGTCTTCAAGAGACATACTTTAAATACCATAGACACAAATAGGTTTAAAATAAAAGGATAGGAAAAAAACATAAAAACATTAAACATGGGAAAGCTGATGGGGCTATAGTAAAAGAAGCTGAGGAGTATTACCACTACAGACAAAGAAGAACATTTCCTGATAATAAGAGTAAATACATGAGGAAAATATAGCAACTACAAATGTATATGTACTTAAATAACAGTTTCAAAACACGAAGCAAAAATTGACAAAACTAAAATGAGATTTTAAAAAGTCTAAAATCATGGTTGGTGTTAATGTTTGTCAGTAACTGAGAGAACTAGACAAAAGGGGGAAAACCTGTAGAGATTTAGAATCTCTAAAGAATACTGACACCTAATGCATTTGATATTTAGACCACCACTTTCAATAATTTCACAACACATTTTTTTCAAGAGTAAATGGACTATGCACCAAGATAGAACACAAACAAGTCTCAACAGATTTAAGACAAATCATACAAAGTATGTTTTCTGACTACACATGAACTAAATTAGATATCAATAAAAATAGCATATCTAGAAAAGCCCCAAATGTTTGGAAATTAAACAATACACTTCCAAGTAACCAATTTAGGGTCAAAGAAAAATAAAAAAATTTTTTTCATAAAATATATTAAACTAAATGCAAATAGATCGAATTTTGAAGATGCAATTAGAATAGGCTAAAAGAGAAACTTATACGTTTAAATGCTTATATTAGAAAACAAGAAAGATTTAATATCAATTATTTAAACTTTTATCTTAAGAAGCTTTAAAAAAGAATAAGTTAAACTAACCCCAAAGCAAGTAAAGGAAATAGTTAGGAAAAAAGGAAAAATCAGTAAAATAGAAAATAAATAAGCAATAGGGAAAAATCAATGAAACCTAAAGCCAAATCCTTCAAAGTGTCAATAAAACGTGAAACCTCTAGTTAGATGGATTAAGAAATAAAGAGGGATGTTACACATGGCCATTATCAGATCCTACAGATATTAAATAGATAAGAGAGAATTATAAACAAATTAAAGGCAATAAATTAGACAATGTAGATGAAATGGACAAATATTTTAATTTAAAAAACATGTTACCAAAAGAAAAAAATCTGAAAACCTTTAACTATTAAAGATACTGAGGGACTTCCCTGGTGGTCCAGTGAAGTCCACTTCCAATGCAGGGGGCATGAGTTCGATCCCTGATTGGGGAACTAAGATCCCACATGCTGCGGGGCAACGAAGCCTGCGTGTGCCACAACTACTGAGCTTGCACACCTCAATGAGAGAGCCTGTGTGCCGCAAACTACAGAGCGTACATACTCTGGAGCCCGCGCACCACAACTAGAGAGCCCACACACCCTGGAGACCATGCACCACAACTAGAGAGAAGCCCATGTGCCACAACAAAGAGCCCATACGCCACAACAACAACAAAAGATCCCGCATGCCTCAAAGATCCCGCATGCCACAACTAAGACCCAATGCAGCCAAAAAACAAACAAAAAGTAAACAAAAGAAAAACAGGGACAAGAATCAAAAAACAAATGGGAAAACAAAAAAATAGCAAGATGGTATATTTAAACACAACTTACTGATAATTCATTAAATGAAAATGGACTAAAAACTCTAATTAAAAGGTACAGTATCAGGAGTTACCTGGTTAGGATCCTGGGTGTTCACTGCCATGGCCTGAGTTCAATCCCTGATTGGGGAACTGAGATCCCACAAGCCATGCGGTACAGCCCCACCCCCCCCACCCCAAAAAAGGTAGAGTATCAGACTGGAGATAAAAGTAATACCAAAATATATACTCTCTGTAACAGACTCATTCTAAATATTAAATCATAGGTAGGTTAAAGTATAAAGAATGGAGAACAGGTATACTATGTAAATACTAATTGAAAGAGATCAGCCAATATGGCAGAATAGAAAGACCTTGATTGAGCTCACCTCCTCTCACAAGCACACCAAATTTACAACTATTTACAGAACAACCATCAGTGAAAATGACTGGCACCTACAAGAAAAGATCTACAGATAAAGAAGGTATGACAAGATGTGTAGGAGTGAGGTTGTGATGTAGTCAAGTTCCAGCCCCCCAGGTAGGCTACCCATGAATGGGAGACTAATTATAATTGTAGACGCTCTCCCCAAGGAGTGAGGGATCTGAGCCCCATTATCAGACTCCCCTGCCCCAGGGGTCTTGTGCCGGGAAGACAAGCTCCTAGAACATTTGGCTTTGAAGGCAAGTGGGGCTTACTTTCAGGAGTCCCAGAGGGCTAGGGGAAATAGAGACTCCACTCTTAAAGGCACAGACAAAAATCTCACATGCTCCAGGAACCAGGGCAGAAGTGGTAATTTGAAAGGAGCCTGGGTCAGACCTATCTGCTCATCTCAGAGAGTCTCCCAAAGAGGCCAGAGGCAATTACAGCTCACCCTAGGGACAAGACACTGGTGGCAGCCATTTTGGGGAGCTTGTTCTACAATGCAGACACTGTGCTAGCAACCTCCATTTTGGATTCCTCCCTCTAGCTTATCAGCCTCAGGACCCATCCTCCACCCAACAGCCCAAAGGTCCTAGAGTACATAGATGCCTCAAGACAAGCAACTAACTTGGTAGGGACAAAGCCCCACCCACTAGCAGACAGGCTGCCTTAAGACCTCCTAACCCCACAGCTGACCCTGGACATGGTCCTGCCCACCAGAGGTCCCAGGACCTAGCCCCACACACCAGTGTGTAGGCACTAGAATCAGGGCCCCCAGGGCCCTGCAACCAGACCCTGCTCCACTCACCAGTGGGCAGGCACCAGCCCCAGAATCCATGGTCCCACACACCAGTGAGCCTGCTCTAGAGTTGGGACCAGTCTCAACCACCAGCAGGTGGACATCAGTCGGACAACCACAGCCCTGTAGCCTGTAGACCCAGCCCACCCACCAGCAGGCCAGCACCTACCCTGGGACTGGCTGGGCTCTGACCCCACCCACTAGCAGGCCAACACAAACTTTGGGACATGCCTCATGCTGCAGTGTCAGAAAATGGCCCCTCTCACCAGTGGTCAGACACCAGTTCTGGGACCCCTGGGCTCGGCTGCCAGACCCCAGGACCTGGCTTCACCCACCAATGGTGGACACCAGCCCCAGGGTCTCCTGGACTCTGCCCACCAGTGAGCTAGCACTAGCCCTGGGGTCACCCGGGGTTTCCCAGCCAGTTGCCTTAAGACCTGCCCCACCAACCAGCGGCCAGCAGTCTCTGCACAAGGCAAAGCCTGGCAACCAACCAGAACGGAGGCCAACCAAGCCTACAAGACCGCCCACAGTAAGCAATCTGTCACAACAGAAGGACCCATGCAACCCAACAGGGGGCACCCTAGAGCATACAGCTCTGGTGATAAGATGGGCGTGCACTGCTGGGACACACAGGACATCTACAAAAGGCCACTTCTCCAAGGTTGGGAAAGGTAACCAAACTACCAGATACACAGAAATAAAAACAGCAAGTTAGGTAAAATGAGGTGAGAGAGGAACATGTTCCAAATGAAGAAACAAGATAAAACCCCAGAAGAAGAATTAAGTGAAGGGGAGTTAGGCAATTTACCTGAGAAAGAGTTCAAAGTACTGATCATAAAGATGATCAAAAACTCGGGAGAAGAATGGATGCATAGAGTGAGAAGTCACAAGTCTTTAACAGAGTGTTAGAAAATATAAAGAACAACCAAACAGAGGTGATGAATATGACAAATGAAATGTAAAATACAGTGGAACAAATCAACAGTAGACTAAATGATACAGAGGAACAGATCAGTGAGCTATAAGCAGAGTAGTGGAAATCACTGCCACTGAACAGAAAAAAGAAAAAAGAATGAAAAGAAATGAGGACAGTTTAAGAGGCCTCTGAGACAACATCAGGACACTAATATTCACATTACAGGCACCCCAGAAGGAGAATAGAGAAAGGGGCTAACAACATATTTGAAGATATAATAGCTGAAAATTACCCTAACTTGGGAAAGGAAACAGACATCCTAGTCAAGGAAGCACAGAGTCCCAAACAGGATCAACCAAAAGAGGAACATGCCAAGACTTACTGTAATGAAAATGGCAAAAATTAAAGATAAAGAGAGAATATGAAAAGCAGCAAGGGCAAAGCAACAAGTTACACATATGGGAACTCCCATAAGGCTATCAGCTGACTTTTCAGCAGAAACTCTGCAGGCCAGAAGGGAGTGGCACGATATATTTAAACTGATGAAAGGGAAAAAGCTACAACCAAGAATACTCTACCTGGCAAGGCTCTTGTTCAAATTTAGTGAAGAGAGCAAAAGTTTTACAGACAAGGAAAAGCTAAGAGTTCAGTACCACCAAAACAGCTTTACAAGAAATGTTAAAGGGACTTCTCTAAGCAAAAAAGAAAAGACCACAACTAGAAACATGAAAATTACGAAAGGAAAACTCTCATATGGTAAAGGTATTAAACCGTCCATGAAAGCTAATAGATTAAAACAAAAGTAGTAAAATCATCTATATCCACAATAAGCAGTTAAGGGATATCCAAAACAAAAAAAAAAAGTAAAATATAATGTCAAAACCAGTAATTGTGAGAGGAGAAGAGAACAAATGCAAGGTTGTTAAAATGCATTTGAAATTAAGAGATCAGCAACTTAAAACAATCACATATACATATATACATATGCACACACACGTACATATATTGCTATATAGAAACCTCATGGTAACCACAAACCAAAAATCCATAATAGACACACACACAAAAAAGAGGAAGGAATCCAAACATAACATTAAAGATAGTCACCAAATCACAAGAGAAGATAAGAAAAAGGAACAAAAAAGAACTACAAAAGCAACCCCAAAACAATTAACAAAATGGCAACGAGAACATATATTGAACATATCAATAATTAGTTCAAATGTAAATGGATTAAATGCTCCAATCAAAAGACAGAGTGGCTGAATGGATACAAAACAAGACCTGTGTATATGCTGCCTACAAGAGACTCACTTCAGATATAAAGACACAGACTGAACATGAGATGGAAAAAGGCATTCGTGGAAATGGAAATCAAAAGAAAGCTGAGGTGGCAATACTTATATCAGACAACATAGACTTTTAAACAACGGGTGTTATAAGAGACAAAACATAATAATCAAGGGATCAATCCAAGAAGATGTAATAATTGTAAAACTACATGCACCCAACATAGGAGGACCTAAATATATAAAGCAAGTATTAAGATATAAAGGGAGACACTGACAGTAACAAAATAACAGTAGGGTACTTTAACATACATCAATGTGTCTATACAAAGAAAAAAAATCAATATGAAAACAAGGGCTTTAAATGACACATTAGTCCACATGGACTTAACAGATATACACAGAACATTCCATCCAAAAGCAGCAGAATACACATTCTTTTCAAATGCACATGGAACATTTCTCCAGGGTGGACCACATCATAGGCCACAAAACAAGTCATGGTAACTTTAAGAAAATTGAAATCATGTCAAGCATCTTTTCTGACCACAATGCTATGAGATTAGGAATCAACTACAAGAAAAAAAAACTGCAAAAAACACTAAAACGTGGAGACTAAATAATATACTACTAAACAACCAATGGATTAGTGAAAAAAGTCAAAGAGGAAATTAAAAAAATACCTGGAGACAAATTAAAACACAAACACAATGATCCAAAATCTATGGGACACAGCAAAACAGTTCTAAGTGGGAAGTATATAGCAATACAGGCTTATCTCAGGAAACAAGAAAAATCTCAAATAAAAAAACCTAAACTTACACCTAAAGGAACTAAAAAAGAACAAACAAAAGCCAAAGTTAGTAGAAGGAAAGAAACCATAAAGATCAGAGCAGAAATAAATGAAATAGACACTAAAAACAAACAAACAAAAACAACAGAAAAGATCAATGAAACTAAGATCTGGTTCTTTGAAAAGATAAACAAAATTGATAAACCTTTAGACAGACTCATCAAGAAAAAAGAGAGGGTCTAAATCAATAAAACCAGAAATGAAAAAGAAGTTACAATTGACATCACAGAAATACAAAGACTCATAAGAGACTACTACGAACAACTCTATGCCAATAAAATGGACAACCTAAAAGAAATGGAAAAATTCTTAGAAATGCACAATCTCCCAAGACTGAACCAGGAAATAGAAAATATGAACAGACCAATTACCAGTAATGAAACTGAATCAATAATAAGAAAATTCCCAACAAACAAAATTCCAAGACTAGATGGCTTCACAGGTGAATTCTAACGAACATTTAAAGAAGAGTTAACACATATCCTTCACAAACTATTCCAAAAAATTGCAAAGGAATGAACACTTCCAAACTGATTCTATAAGGCAGTGTCACCCCAATACCAAAACTATACAAAGACATCACACAAAAAAGAAAATTACAAGCCAATAACACTGATGAACACAGATACAAAGATCCTCAACAAAATAATAGCAAACTGAATTCAACAATACATTAAAAGCATCATACACCATAACCAAGTAGGATTTAACTCAGGGATGCCAGGATGGTTCAATATTCGTAAATCAATCAATGTGATATACCACATTAACAAACTGAAGAATAAAAACCACATGATCATCTCAATAGATGCAAAAAAAAGCTTTTGACAAAATTCAATATCCATTTATGATAAAAAAAAAACTCTCAAGAAAGTGGGTATAGAGGGAACATGCCTCAACATAATAAAGTCATATATGATAAGCCCATAGCAAACATCATTCTCAATGGTGAAAAGCTGAAAGCATTTCCTCTAAGATCAGGAACAAGAAAAGGATGCCCACTTTTATTCAACATGGTATTGAAAGTCCTAGCCACAGCAATCAGACAAAAAAAGAAAGAAAAGGAATCCAAATTGGAAAGGAAGAAGTAAAACTGTCACTGCAGATGACATGATACTATACATAGAAAATCCTAAAGACTCTACCAAAAAACTACTAGAATTCATCAATGAATTTGGTAAAGTTTCAGTATACAAAAGTAATATACAGAAATCTGTTGCATTTTTATACACTAACAATGAACTACCAGAAAGAGAAATTAAGGAAACAATTCCACTTACAATCACATCAAAAAGAATGAAATACCTAGGAATAAACTTACCTGAGGAGGTAAAAGACCTGTATTTGAAAAACTATGAAGACACCGATGAAAGAAATCGAAGATGACAGAAACAGGTTGAAAGGTGTACCAGGTTCATGGACTGGGAGAATTAATATTGTTAAAATGACCATACTACCCAAGGCAATCTACAGATTCAATGCAATCCCTATCAAAACACCAATGGTGGGACTTCCCTGGTGGTCCAGTGGTTAAGACTCTGTGCTTCCAATGCAGGGGGGTGCAGGTTTGATCCCTGGTCAGGGAACTAAGATCCCACATGCTGTGTGGCGCAGCCAAAAAAAACAAAAAAAATACCAATGGCATTTTTCACAGAACTAGAATAAATAATTTTAAAACTGTATGGAAACACAAATACCTCGAATAGCCAAAAGAATCTTGAGAAAGAAGAATAGATCTGGAGGTATCACACTCCCTGACCTCAGACTATACTACAAACACAGTAATCAAAACAGTATGCTACAGGCATAAGAACAGACACACAGATCAATGGAACAGAATGGAGAGCCTAGAAATAAACCCATGCACTTATGGTCAATTAATCTATGACAAAGGAGGCAAGAATATACAATGGAGAAAAGACAGTCTCTTCAATAAGGATTGCTGGGACAATTGGACAGCTATGTGTAGAAGAATGAAATTAGAATATTTTCTAACACCATATATAAAAATAAACTCAAAATAGATTAAAGACCTACATGTAAGACTAAAACCATAAAACTCCTGGAAGAAAACATAGGCAGAAAAACACTCTGACATAATTTGTAGAAATATTATTTTGGATCTGTCTCCTAAGTCAAAGGAAACAAAAGTAAAAATAAACAAATGGGACGTAATTAAACTTTAAAAGCTTTTGCACAGCAAAGGAAACCATCAACAAAATGAAAAGGCAACCTACAGAATGGGAGAAAATATTTGCAAATGATATGACCAATAAGGGGTTAATATCTAAAATATAAGCAGCTCATACAATTCAATATCAAAAAAACCCAAAAAAACCCCCAAAACCAATTAAACAATGGGCATTAGATTAAATGGACATTTTTCCAAAGAAAACACAGAGATGGCCAACAGGCACATGAAAAGATACTCACAATCACTAACATCAGAGAAATTCAAATCAAAACCACAATGAGATATCAATCACCTCACACCTGTCAGAATGGCTAACATCAAAAAGACCACAGACAACAAATGTTGGCAAGGATGTGGAGAAAAGGGAACCCTTATACACTGTTGGTGGGAATGTAAATTGGTGCAGCCACTAGGAAAAACAAAAACTAAAACTATCAATAGAACTACCACATGACCCAGCAATTCTACTCCTCGGTATGTATCTGAAAAAAATAAAAATGCTAATTCGAAAAGATACATGCACCCCAATGTTCACAGCAACATTACTTACAATAGCCAAGATATGGAAGCAACCTAGGTGCCCATCAACAGATGAATGGATAAAGAAGATGTGTTGTGTACACACACACACACACACACACACACACACACTGGAATATTACTCAGCCATAAAAAAGAATGAAATTTTGTCATTTGCAACAATATGGATGGACTTGGAGAGTATTATGTTCAGTGAAGCAAGTCAGACTGAGAAAGACAAACACTGTACATTATCATGTATACGTGGAAGCTAAAAAATAAAACGAATGTATACAACAAAACAGAAACAAGACTCACAGACATAGAAAACAAACTAGTGGATACCAGTGGGGAGATGGAAGGAGGGAGGAACAAGATAGAGGTAGGGGATTAAGAGGTACAAACTACTAGGTATAAAATAAATAAGCTACAAGGATATATTGTATAGCACACAGACTATAGCCAATACTTGTAATAACTATAAATGGAGTTTAACCTTTTAAAACTGTGAATCACCATGTTGTACACATGAAATGTATGTAATGTTGTAAAATCAACTACACTGCAACTAAAAAAAAACAAGAAAGAAACAGAGGGAGATGCTCTAGATTAAAAGACATTTTTTTGGAAATTAATTAAAATTAATTCATTTTACATTAATTAAAATTAAAAATTAAAAATAGGGACTTCCCTGGTGGCACAGTGGTTTAGAATCCATCTGCCTGCCAATGCAGGGGACACGGGTTCAATCCCTGGTCTGGGAAGATCCCACATGTCACGGAGCAACTAAGCCCGTGTGCCACAACTACTGAGCCTGAGCTCTAGAGCCTGCACGCCACAACTACTGAGCCCACGTGCTGCAACTACTGAAGCATGCGCACCTAGAGCCTGTGCTCTGCAACAAGCAAAGCCACTGCAATGAGAAGCCCGCATATTGCAATGAAAAGTAGCCCCTGCTGGCTGCGACTAGAGAAAGCCCACACGCAGCAATGAAGACCCAACACAGCCAACAAAAAAATAAAAATAAACACTAATCATAAGAACACCAGAATGGTTACAATAGTATCAAACAAAATAGATTTCAGAACAAAGAATATTATCAGGGATTACGCAAGGCATTTTATTTTATTTATATTTACTTATTTATTTTTGGCCGCACTGTGCAGGGTGTGGGAATCTTAGTTCCCCAACCAGGGATCAAACCCGTGTCTCCTGCACTGGAAGCGTGGAGTCTTAGCCACCAGACCGTCAAGGAAGTCCCAAGTAAGGTATTTTATAATGATAGAGGGGGTCAATTAATGAGAAGATATAACAGTCCTAAATGTGAATACACCTAAAAACAGAACCTCAAAATATATTAAGTAAAAACTGATAGAACTGAAAAGGAAAAATAGACAAATCCACAATTACAATTTAAGATTTTGACTTTCTTCTCTGTCATTGCTATAACAAATAGACTGAAACATCAATAAGGATACAGAAGACTTTACCATCCTAATCAACCAATTTGACCTGATTATTTAGAGAATACTCCATCCAATAACACTAGAATATACATTCTCTACAAGTGCACACAGAACATCCATCAGATGCTACTATAATCTGTGGTACAAAAAAAGTCTCCATAAATTTAAGAAGAATGAAATCATATACAGCATGTTCCCTGATTGTAACAAAATTAAACTAGAAATCAATGACAGAAAGCTATCTGGAAAATCCCCAAATATTTGAAAATTAAACACACTTCCTCTAAACAACCAATGGGTCAAAAAGGAAATCATGAGAGAAATTAGAAAATGTTTTCAACTGAATGAAAATGAAAATACAACATGTCTAAATTTGTTAGAGAGAAATTTATAGCATTAAATGTTCTATTGGAAAAAATAAGTCTCATATCAATGATATAAGCTCCCATATACAAAACAAGAAAAAGAGTTAATTAAACCCAAAGTAATGAAAAGGAAAGGAAATAAAAATGTAAGAGCAGAAATGAAGAAACAGGAAACAGAAAAATAATGGAGGAAATCAATGAAACCAAAAGTTGGTACTTTGAAAAGATCAGTGAAATCGATAAACCTCTAGCCAACTGACAAAGGGAAAAGGTGAGTCACAAATTACCAATAACAGGAATGAATCAATGGCACTGCTACAAACTGTACAAACATCAAGAGGATAAAAAGAGTAGATTTTTGAACAACTCTGTGCCAATACATTTTATAACTTGGATGAAATGGACAATTCCTTGAAAGACACAAATTATAAAAGCTCACTGAAGAGAAAAAAAAAATTGATAACATGAATAGCCATAGTTGTATTAAGGAAATTGAACTTCTAGTTAAACACCTTCCCACAAAGAAATCTCCAGGCTCAGATGGCTTCACTGGTGAATTCTAACAAACACTGAAGGAAGAAATAACAGCAGCTCTACACAAATTCTTTCTGAAAATAAAAGGAGAGAATACTTTCCAACTCATTCTGTAAGACAGCATTACCTTGATACCAAAACTAGACAAAGATATTACAAGAAAAACTTGTAAATACATCAAGCAATATATGAAAAAAGAATCTATCATGACCAAGTGGGGTTTATCCTAGGGATAAGCTGGTTTAGCACTTCAAAATCAATCAATATAACTCACCATGTTAATTTAAAAAGGGGAAAAGCCACATAATGCAGAAAAACCAACAGATGCAAAAAAACTTTTGACAAAATTCAACACCCATTTGTGATAAGAATGATCCGCAAACTAGAACTTCTTCAACCTGATAATCTGATAAAGAGCATCTAAGTAAAAATTGTCACTAATGTTACACTTTGTCAAAGACTAAATGCTTTTCCCCTCAGTCAGGAATAAGGCATAAATGTTTGTTCTCACTGCTTATATTCAACCTTGCACTGAAGGTTCTAGACAATGTAGTAAATAAAGCAAGACAGAAATAAAAGGAATACATATTGGAAAGCAAGAAGGAAAACAGTAATTATTCACATATGACATGATTATCTATGCAGAAAATCCTAAAGAATCTACCAAAAAATTACTAGAATAAGTTTAGAGAGAATGCAGGTTAATATAAAAAAATCAATTGCATTTTCATATACTAGCAATAAACAATGGGAATTTGAAATAAAAATGAATAGTATTTACAATAGCATAAAAAAAACCTAGGTATTAATATAACAAACATTTGCAAGATTGGTACACTGATAACAACAAAACATTACTCAGAGAATTTAAAGGTCTAAATAAAAGGAGATGTGCCTCATATTCATGAATTAGAAAACTATATTATCATTATTGATTACTATTCTTGAATTTAAACTATTAATGCATATTTTAATATTTTCCTCTCCCCTAATAGATTGTCTTAAACATTCTTCTAATGTGCTTTGGGTCTAATTCTATGAAAACTGTAAGATAAGAGCTAATTGTTTAATGTCATTGGTACAGAGTTTCTGTTTGGGATGTGAAAAAGTTCTGGAAATAGATACTGGTGATGGTTATACAACATTGTGAATGTATTTAATGGAACTGAATTATATACTTAGAGATGGTTAAAATGATAAAATTTTATGTCATGTATATTTTAAAACACACACACACACACACACACACACACACACACACAGAAAAGTGTAAGCAACACAAACATCCATAAGGGAGCACTGCAGTGAGCACTTGGAGGATTGGAAAAGGAGCAAAGGTGTTAAGTGGGAAGATAAGTTACCAGTATGAGAGAGACACCCATGATGATATCAGTGGAGATAAAGGGAACTGAAATATAAGGAATAAGATTCACCACTAAATGGTCGTGCAGTGGAAAAGAGACACTTCTCAAGTTAGCTGTGTTAGCAGGTGGGTAGGGGCTGGGCCCATAAGCAGATTGAGGGGGAAAAAAAAGACTAGAATGGTAGGCGATAATAAGGTAAATCTTGGGCATGTGCCTGAAGTATCTGTGGAAGACACAGGTGGTGATATCTAGTTGGAGGTTGGATATAGTTTTGACACCCACAACAGAGATTTAGGATTAAAATTATTTGAGCATCATTAGAATAATAGTGGTAGATTGTGAATAAGAACAGGAGACTATACAGTGAAGAGAACCGATACAGAATCTGGAGAACACCAGTATTTAAGAGGTCCAATATATACAATGGAATATTACTCAGCCATAAAAAAGAACAAAATAATGCCATTTGCAGCAACATGGATGAACCTAAAGATTGTCATACTGAGAGAAGTAAGTCAGACACAGAAAGACAAGTATCATATGATATCGCTTGTAGGTGGAACCTAAAAAAAGGGTACAAATGAACTTATTTACAAAACAGAAGTAGAGTCACAGATACAGAAAATAAGCTTATGGTTACCAGGGGATAAAGGGGGGAGGGATAAATTGGGAGATTAGGACTGACATATACACACTACTATACATAAAATAACAAATAAGAGCCTGCTGTATAGAACAGGGAACTGTACTCAGTACTCTGTAATGGCCTATATGGGAAAAGAATCTAAAAAAAGAGTGGATATATGTATGTGTATGTATAACTGATTCATTTTGCTGTACACCTGAAACTAACACAACATTGTAACTCAACTATACTCCAATAAAAATTAAAAAAAAAAAAAAAGAGGTCCAGGTATAAAGATGAATTTTCTGAAAGAAAGAACCAGAATAATGTCTTTGAAATCAAGAGCAGACTACTTCATGAGTTACACTCCTAGTTCAGTATGGTGATCTAAGTATATTCATTTACTTCTCTTGCATCTGAACATAAAATTAGAAGAAATTTAAAAATAGGAATAAATCTATAACACATACCACAGATTTTTAGGAATTATTAGCAGCTATGAGCAGAACTCAAGGAGTGGAGAGGAGAAATACAGGATTCTTGGTTTTTGTACAATCTGCCAAAGCATAGCTCTAGTCTCAAAGCCTCAAGACAGGACTTCTTGCCACTTAACTAATAGCAATCTATCAATTCCATCTCCATCTTGACTGTTTTTATCTTTGCAAGACAGGTTCATGAAGTAATATATTCTCATTTAATTTGAGGAAATGCATTTTTGTTCTAGCACTGCTTCTGGGAGAACACTGAGAAAAGATGTTGAATGATTATACCCACTTAATGTGTGAACACTGCTTAAAATTAGAAGGAGCACTTGTGGAAGGTAAAAGCTTATCTGACCAATATAGGAACAAGTGAGGGCTGCTTTCCTGAAGGGGAAGATAAACAGGAGGATTTTAGTACAAGAAAGGGAAATGCTCAAATATTCTTAAAAACAACAACAAAAAACTATTTCAGAAAGGAGAAAGGAACCATCACCTCACCTGAGCCATGGTTTTGAGATCTGCAAGAGATGACTGGTCTTCCTTTGGGCTCCTCTTTAGAAAAGGGGCGGTTCCTAAGAAGGCAAAACCAAGATGAAAAGAAGCCACATGCCACTACACATGCTTTTAAGCTCTCTTATGACTTACGAGATTGACTCAAGATTGACTCCATTTCCCTTGCTTTGGTGCTTGTCCACTCTATACACCCCACACCAATACGGGGAGAGAATAAGCTAGACAAAAATGATTTTATCCCCAAAGCCAGAGATACAGGCTCTTGGGGCAATGGGTTAGATTTTGGGCAAGCCCCCACCTCTCTAGCACTATCTTTTCTCTCCTAACCTGCCTACTATTATTAACTACTTCCAAGCTGGTCTCTATTAAGGCTCTACCATTTACATCATGAGCAGCAACACGTGAAAATTCTTGTCACTCCATACCCTCATGAGTACCACTGATACAAACTTCCTGATGCTTACCAAGGTATACACTGTGATTCTAGTTCTTATTTTTCTTATTATGAGATAAGATAAGCTTCTATTCACAAGTTTAAAAAGCACCTTAATTTTTGTTTGTTTTTTAAATAAAAGCCAGGCCAAGCCAGGCAGCCAACTCCCCACGGCAGCCACCACCACCATCCATCTTTAGTTTCTTGTCTGTGAAAGGTCTCAATTTTTTCACTTTTCTATTAACTTATTTTTATTTTCTGGATTGATATTAGATCTTTTTTAAAGGAAGGAAATTAATTCTGTAATTACTTAAAATAATTTGTTATAGTTTTTCTTTATCATACACTTTATTTCCTTTATATATTTGAGTGTATCTGGACTTCGTATTTAGTTCCACTGATCTGTTCATTTAGTTACCAGGATTACTCTCCAGTTATTATAGTTTTAAAACATATTTTAGTATCAGGTAGGCTTACTTCCCCCTTCATTATTTTTCTATAACAATTTCTGTCTTGTTCATTTTCTCCTAAGAACTTCAGAAAGTTAAAAAATTTTACTGAAATTTCAATGAAACTCCATGAAATGTTAGGGAGTTTTGACAATTTATCATGTGTCCCTGGTCCTTTTATTTAAGTCTTTAATTTTTGAGTCCCTTAGGAACATCAAAATTTTTTTTATACATCATGCTGTCTTTTGTATCTTATATTTTGATGGCCACTGGCAACTTTCCATAGTTTTTTGATGCATATATACACATACGCACAGACACATATATGAAACCTATTGATTTGTTAATGTCTTTTCCAGCAAACCTCTGAGTTTTCTAACTGTTGTCATTGTTTTGAACAGGATGGTAACTTAGAAATTTTTCTGCCTCAGACTCAGCAGATGTCCCAAAGATGGTAGGCAAAACAATCTTTCAATTGTCCCTCATTCTAAGATAAAGTCTTGTAAAGCAGCTGACTGTAAAGTTTTGCTACCATTAATTTACCTCCTACTTCGAGAGGCTGAGAAAAGGGAATATCTCTTTAAGAGAGCAAAAATTATTTTTAGAACATAGTTTTCTAGGGGGAAGAAAAGTAGGTGCTTCTCACTCCCTTATAATAAACAAGGGGCTCCTCAGACCCTGATGCCACTATAAATCAAAGTGGTGAGAGAATTTGGTGGGGAAATGTACATGTTTCCAGGATTTGGGCGGTGGGGGGGGGGGGGAGCAGGGTGACTAAAGTGGCTAATTATCACCTGAGCTCCAGATGGGGAACCCACGGATGGAGCATGCCTAGGTTGGTTTGGATCCTGTCCAAGAGGACTGACAGGAGAGAACAAGACCTACCAGAGTAGGTGGCCCACTGCATGCCAAGAGGAGGCATCTAGAGAAGTGGCCATGCCCATGAAAAGGAAACTGTATTTGGAAGTTCCCAGCAGTGGGGTCTCTCAGAAGGTAAATATGACTTACACTAAATTATAACGGTACCAGTCATCTTAGCCTCTTCTTGTCCCTGACTTCTGACTTCTCTTTTCCAGCTCCCAATCCATTCCCGCTGGGGACTATCAACCTAGAGCGAGTAAAGAGGGGACAAAATAGAGGTTGAGGAATTAGAGAAGAAACTGATCATGTTTTCTTTAGCACAGCACATTTCCAACAGGAGGGAGAGTTTTTGCTTTTAAAACAAGTTAGTGGGACTTCCGTGGTGGCACAGTGGTTAAGAATCCACCTGCCAATGCAGGGGACACAGGTTTGAGCCCTGGTCCGGGAAGATCCCACATGCCGCAGAGCTACTAAGCTCTAGCGCCACCACTGAGCCTGTGCGCCACAACTTCTGAGCCCGCATGCCACAGCTACTGATGCCCGTGTGCCTAGAGCCCATGCTCTGCAACAAAGAGAAGCCACCGCAATGAGAAGCCCGCGCACCGCAACGAAGAGTAGCCCCCGCTCGCCGCAACTAGAGAAAGCCCACACACAGCAACGAAGACCCAATGCAGCTAAAAATAAATAAATAAATTTATTTTAAACAATAAATAAAATAAAATTAAAAAAACAATTTAGAAGTATTGATTTCTACAGTGAACACTTTATTCAGCTAAATGAGACTGATCTTGTGTTTAAATGTTCGATTTTTTATCTTCACAATGACTGAAGAAATTATTGAAACTTTATTGTCCAGGAATTCACCCAAATAGAAATTCTGAGAGTAGCAGTTATGGGAGAAAGTTTTTTGTGTATTCCTAATGATGTTCTACTTATGTCAACATACTGGTCATTAGTCAATATGGGGTTTCGCAATATACAATTGTTCCATCTGAAAATTATTTTAATTTTACCTCCTCCTCTCCGTTTTTAAAATCTCTATTTTTTTTTACTTGTCTAATTGCCAGAGTCAAATTCTATAGGCATATAAAATGGACAATATTCAGACAATCTAAACAATACATAGTACTTAACTAGTCTTGCATCTACTTTCTCAAACGCTCCATCTCAGTCACACAACGAGCCAGACACATTCCTAGTCACCGTGAATTGTGCAATTACTTGTGTGCACAAATACTTCAAAATTGGACATAGTCACAGTTATATCATCCACTACACAATCCCAATCCCATAGACACAATTCATGCATCTCTCAGAGCCCATTACATAATTCTACAGAAAGCTGCAAAATTTTACTCACAAACCCCTTACTGTTGCCTCTCCAAAGTCGCATAGTCTCAAACACAAATCTACTCGCACCTAATTTAAAAATTAGACACACGCAGAGACCCTCTCACTTTCATAAACAATAGGTTCCATAACGTTACACAGAATAACACACGTTCCACACACACACACACACACACACAAGACCAGGCACAAAAAGCTACCCAAACAGAACGCCTGTGTGTGCCAGGCCGAGCTCACACCCGCCTCAGGCTCCCTGTTCCCTTCTCGGCGTTCCCAGCCCTGGCTCCCAGTTCCTTCCCCTGCCTAGGTTCTCGCTTCCCTCCTCGCTTTCTCTAGGGCCCGGACTCTCGCTTTCTTCCCCGGCCTTCTCTCAGCCCAGGTTCTCTCTTCTTTCCTCGCTTTTCCCATGCTGGTTCCCACCTCCCTGCTCAGCAATCCCCACCGGGTACCACAATCACCAGCCTGCCCAGCGCCAGCAGAACCCACCAGCCTCACCTTCGACTACTGGCCAGCCATCTGCGCTTGCGCACTCCGGCGCGGGCTCTACCTCCCAAGAGTCTCCGCGGCTCCTTCTTCGCCGCCGCGTCCTAGGCGCGCCTTCTCGACATCCGGGTTTTTGCGGCCTTGAACTACATTTCCCACAGCCCCTGGGCTGCTTTTGAAAAGAATTTTGATCTTTGGTTCATCTCTGATTCCCCTCTGAGGTCCTCTCGGTCGTCGCGCTCCGAGTGGTAACCTGAGTCTGGGCACGGCGGGCACTCACGGTGAGGAAGCCCCCACCCTCTGGCGCACACAGGGCGTGTGGAGCCTGGAGCTCAGGCCTGTGTAAGCGTGTATAAGAGTGTGTGAGCGTTTGTGGCAGTAACGAGGCGGGGTGTGTGTGCGGTGATGAGGCCGTGACTGGTGCAAGATGCGGGACCCTTTGGGTGACCGTGATCGGCTGTGATGTTGAGGTAGGTGACACTGTGGGGCTTGAGACCGCCCTTCAGAAGACGATGCTGTTGTTACCTAGTGTGGTGGAAGAGGCTTTTAATTCTGTGACCGGGTGGGAGTTTGGTTGTGTCACGGGGTAGAGCTTCATTTCTGCGGTTCTGGTTTAACGTCGGGACTGAGGCGATCTGTTGAAGATCTCCCTGAGTGTGTATCTGTGCCTGTCAAGACGACGATGCCTGTATTAACCGGAGTTGCACTGAAGCACGGCCTGAGCTGCTTTTGTCAGCACCTCCACCTCCAGTGCCCAGACTCCAGTGCTTAACAAAGTGGGTATCAGTGGAGTAAGTGTTGCCCGCCTAGGGGCCAATTTTAGGTTCTCTTGTTTCTTAGTATCTGTATCCTTTTATCACTGCTTTCTCTTTTCTCCCACTTTATAGCCAGAACACCAGCTGCAGAGAAATGGCCACCAAACGGGGAGTCAGATATTTGAGTGGTGGGATAAAGGTTATATGCAAGCAAGAAAGCACAAACCTGTTTTTGGAATGAGTTTTGGGGCTGGGAGTGTCCCTTAGGCAGAGTCCTAGGAAGACCTGTAGAGAGCCTAGGAGTAGGATTCCTTCCTCAGAGGATCTCCTTTGGGAGCTGAGGTCAAGTTCCATGTTTCAAAACCACATCATTTCCAAAGCTGTCTCCCCAGGAAACTTGCTGTGAACTTAGAGAAAGTTTCAGCTCTGGTTATCAGTGACCCTGGCCTTTCCCTTCGATACTAAGAAAGGTCAGTAGTACTCCCATCTCCCCTGTACTTCTATCTGAGTATGCGTGTGGTAGATGACTGAGCTTGGGTGGTGTTGAAGAATTTCTTCCAGTTTAGCCAGTTCATGCTCTAAGAAAGGTCTGGTGTCTCATGAGTCCTTACTCCCCGTCTCTTCACCCTTCCCCTGCAGTGCAGCTCTCTGAAAGAAGAGCCCTGGGGAAAGGAAAACGTTACAGAGCATATCTGAAAAACCAAGCTCAAGGTCAGGGATTTTGTTGTTGTTGCTGTTATTCTCTTTGTTTTAGTTTTTCAGAAAAGGAAAGTATTTGCTCTCCTTCTCCTGAAATGGTTAGGTTACAATTAGGCAGGGCCTTGTGATGTACTTTGACTAATAAAATGTGGTGGAAGGGAGACTTTCAAGATAAAGCCTTAGGAGGTCTTGCAGCTTTTGCTCTTTCCCTCTTCCTGCCTTGAGACCACCAGGTAATAAGACTAGCTTGCTTGAAGACAAAAGATCACTTGGAGACAGAGGCCAAGCTAACAGCAACAACTGCCAGATGTTACATTGAGACCATTTGGTCCATCCAGCCCCCACCAAGCCACCAGCTGGCTGCTGTCACATGAGTGAGATCAGCAGAAGCACCACTCAGCCAAGCCAAGCCCGAATTACCAACCCCCGGAATGATGAGCTAATTAATGGTTTTGTTTTAAGCCACAAACTTTTGGGGGCGGTTACATAGCAATAGATAATTGAAACTGCTGTTTAAACTTCTAGACATTTTCTATCACCCTATACTGATATAATTGTATTGGTCAACCTGCTTTGTTAAGTGATTTCTCTACTGATGTTATACCTTGAAAATATTCCATATCCTAAATTTTCTACAACTTTGCAATTGTGTATCTAAGTGTTCTATTCCGTGGTTATTTTATAATTTATTTAACCAATAACTTTCCCGAGCAACTCCTTCTTCTTCCTGTCCAACTCCCACGTCTTCACCAACTTTACATTCCCTTCCAGGACCTTAAGGGAAACATGGGTTCCTGTCATTTCAGGGGTATGTAGACTCAAGAATGTGGCACTGACTTCTGCTGAGTGTGTATAGGTGACTCACCCCACTCAGAAGAATTTGTTCAATATAGGTGTGATATAGGACCAATGTACATTTATTTAACTAATAAACTGGGTCTCCCTGATTACAATATCTCTTTCCCATTTTCCAATTCAGAATCTGCATTCTGGAGCCATCTTAACTTTCATCACTGTGACTCATTGGGGAATGTGACTCTTTAGGCTGCTTAGCTATTTGAAGGATTGGTATGATTCCTGGAGATGGAAATGGGCATCTCTGCTGTGTTGTTTCAAAAGTGTCGTCCTCCTAATACTTCAGGTTACTTTTTCAACTTCCTTTTCTGCCTGATGACAAAGGGAATGGTCTGAATTAACCACATCAGGCCTAAATCCCATTTCTTCTCCTATGTGCAGGTTTTATTATTAATTAATTGATTTCCAAGGCAAATGTGGTTTCCTTGTTAGTTTCTAAGGCTAGTGGAGAGGTCGGCCAGCAAATCTGAGCCTAGGTGAGGGGCAACCAGTAAGAGGAATTCATTGTGTATAAAATCTTAGGAGTCAAGATTTAGGACCTTTAAGGTAGTATTTGAGTCACTCATTTGAAAGGCTTCATGTCTGTGAAGAAAGTTCAGGCCTCTTAAGACAGAATTCAAACCACTACAACAATACACTCCATGTATTATATTCATATCTCCTATCATTTCTTTTGTTCTCAAAGAGGGAGGAATTAGCTCTATTATTTTTTTCTGATTATAAAATTAGTAGATTCTTAATTCAGAAATTTGAAGAATACAGAAAAACTTAAAGTAAAGCTCATCTAGAAACAGCTTATTTGTTCCAAATCATCTCACCTATTTCTCTGTGAATTAACACATGGATATAGCCATATAGGATTTTGAAATTCAAAGCAGAATTATACTGTAATACTGTTTTGTCATCTATCTTCTTCATCTAACCTAATATAGTGAACAACTTTTCATGTCATCAAATGACAAACTGTCATAATTTTTTGAGTACACTGTTTGGGTATACTATAATTTTTTAAACTGTTTCCCTATTGTAGGATATTTAAGTTCTTTCCAGCTTTTCCTCATTACTGTACAGTGTTTTACTGCACACTCCTTTTTGTGCACATGTGTAATTATATCTTTTTGACAGTCTCAGAAATATTATGGACAATGAGGCTTTCATAGTTAAAACCTGCTTATACATCTTTATCAATTGCCCTGCTTAAATTTTCACCAATATACAACACAGTATGAGTGTCTAGTCTACTAATATAGGGCATCGTCAGTCTTTTAAATCTACCAATCTAGTGGAAATTGTTTGTTTAAATGAATTATGCATGCTCAGGTTTCACTCAATGTAATAAAATCTGGACTTCTTGACAAAAGGCAGAATTGAAAGGGAACTGGTTTTGTAGTTAAAGAAATGTGGATTCAAAACATAGATCTGCCATTTATTGAACAGGAATGATTTCTTTTTTTTTTAATTTAAAAAATGTTTAAATTTTTGGTTGTTTCAAGTCTTAGTTGTGGCCCGCAGGATCTTTCATTGTGGTTCGTGGGCTCTTCGTTGCAGCGCGCAGTCTTCTCTCTAGTTGTGGCGCTCAGTAGTTGTGGTACACGGGTGCTCTAGTTGTGGTGTGTGGGCTCCAGAGCGTGTGGGCTCAGTAGTAGCGTGTGGGGTCTCTAGTTGTGGCAGGCGGGCTCAGTAGTTGTGGCACGCACGCTTGGTTGCCCCACAGCATGTGGGATTGACCAGGGATCCCCAACCAGGGATCGAACCTGCATACCCTGCATTGGAAGGAGGATTCTTAACCACTGGACCACCGGGGTAGTCCCAGGAATGATTTCTTTTCCTTTGTTTTTAATAAGACTTTTGCACAATATAGAGCCCAGACCTTAAAATCCTAGCCTGGTGATTTGTTTTATAAGCCCATACAACCACCGTTTGATAAAGATAAAGAAACTTTTCAACATCCCAGAAGGCTCCCTTCATGTCTCTTCCCAATCAGTATACCTCAAAGTTAACATTATTTTGATGTCTATCACAGTAGATTCGTTTTGTCTGGTTTATGAACTTTGTATAAGTGGAATCATACAGTAGGTTCTTTTGTGTCTGGCCTCTTTTACTCAATATAGTATCTATAATAGCATGATTCTACATATGGGATAAAATTGCATAGAACCAAATATACACAGAAACACAGATACAAACAAGTGCATGTAAAACTGGCAAAATGTGAAGAAGTACTGTGTATTATATCAATTTAAATATCCTGGTCATGATTTTTTTTTTACAAGAAGTTAACATTGAGGGAAACTGGGTGAAGTTTATGTGGGATCTCTCTATATTATTTCTTACAACTGCATATAAATCTACAATGGTCTCAAAATAAAAAGTTAAAGTATAAGTACACAGCTGGGACAAGCAGTTTGCCATTTGGAAAAAAATAAAATTATATCCATACCTCACATCCTGTCACAAGAATAAACTCTAAATAGATCAGGGAGGTAAACATAAAAATATGAAACCATATAGGTCCTAGAAGAAAGCATCGATGAATTCCAGTTTAACCTCCAGGTAAGGAAGAACTTTCTCATTATGACTCAGAAAATAGATGCAGTAAAAGAAAATATTGAAAATTTTGAAATATTCAAAGATTTGACTACAATTAAAAACACATAAAATCAAAAGACAACTTACAAATAAATATCTTTATCACAGATAAAGGGCTAATACTCCTGTATTAGTTTAATAGGACTGCCATAAACAGAATACCACAGACTGGGTAGCTTAAACAACGGAAATTAATTTTCTCACAGTTCTGGAGGATGGAGGGCTAAGATCAACAAGTTGGCAGCTCTGGTTTCTCCTGAGGTCTCTTCTTGGCTTGCAGATGGCTACCTTCTCGCTGTGTCTTCATATGGCCTTTTCTCCTACACACCCATCCGTGGTGTGTCTCTCTATATGTCCTAATCTCCTCTTATAAGGACACTAGTTAGATTGGATTAGGGCCTACCCTATCAGCCTCATTTTAACTTACTTACCTCCTTAAAGGCCCTATCTCCAAATACAGTCACTTTCTAAAGTACTGGGAATTAGGAATTCAACATTTGATTCAGCTTAAAGTTCTGATTCTTCACATCAGCTGAACTTTTACCTGCAATGGCGTCTCTCTTTCTGTAGCTGGTTTACTCACTGCTTTCTCTACCATTCAGGGCTGTCTCCTTTTTTCCAATGAGGAAATCACATCTGGCTTAGCGATATAAAGTGCTATATATAGAAAAAGGTGTGGGACTTGGGTCTGTGGTGGTGATGTCAATCAAGGAAGAGGAAGAGAAGGGCCAGAGGAAGATAAGGTCACCTTAGGTGTCAAGAAAATGAAGCCTCAGTAAAACCAAAACGCAGTTATTTCTTTCCAGTTATATAAATGTCAGATCAGTTCTTCAAAGGCTCTCCAGAGATTTCCTCCAGAAGGAAAACACTTCCAGCAGGCAGATTATAAACAATCAGGGGAAATACTCTAAACTGGCAAAACCAGACTCCAACATCACATCCTTGTGGTTACATCCCTCTGAGCAGAGTTCAGTCACTTACTTTCCACTTGGGAGAACTTGATGGACATCTTCAGAAGCAACAGTCCTGCAAATGACAAAAACACTCCAACTCTACAAAGCCTAGTCCCATATGACCCTGGGAAAAATGGGAGGGTGGACCAGACACAAGAGCTAGGCAGCATATACAAGGAATTTCTCTCCCATGGCTCAGCTTTCTGAGTCCAGCAAGGATATACTAGTTTAATAAATTCCAGAACTTCCTCACAATGAGATAACTTACATAAATTTAAACTTAAGTATAATCTCTTTATAAGAACAATGTATTGATTTTAGAATATATGCTTTAAGGAATTTTGTTAAAGGGAACTTCTTCAAAAATAGGTGAAAAAAACTCATGTTGTAAGTCTTTAGGTTAGATTTACAGCTCAGCGTATTCTAAACACAGTCGGATATGAATGATTTATATTTCCTTCCAACAAACGTGGTTTCTAAGCATGGCTGTGGGCGTTCTGCCTAGAGAAGAAGAGCTAAGAGGCTCACAGCTTGGTCTTGCTGCTTTGTTTTTTGTTTTCTTGATGGGGGATTTATCTCACTTCTGAAATATTAGCCATAATTCCTTATATCCTGTGAGAAAATCACCTTGCTCCATTAGTTTCCTTTTGGACCCAATATCAAGAGATTCAAAACTATAAACTTGACTAGAAAAAATTCATTTATACCCAGAATTCCTGTGAATTCACAGTAATTAGGAAATGGAATCAGGATACAGAGCAGAAGATATAGAGTTGGAAAATGGTAGAATCTAGTAGTTAAACAGTTAAAGGCTGAGGGCTTTGGAATTTAAATTCTGCTTCTATCTCTCAGGAACTCTGACGTTTCACAAGTTATTTCAGCTCTTGGTGCCTCACTTGACAAATCGGTTTACTGGGAATGATAAGGATACCTCCCTCAGAGGGCTCTCATGAGGATTAAATGAGACAATATGTAAAATACTTAGACTAGTGTATTAGTCAGGGTTCTCCAGAGAAACCGAACCAACAAGATGTGTGTGTATGTGCGTGTGTGTGCGTGCGCGTGTGTGTTTGTGTGTGTGTGGGGGGGGGGGATTAAGAGAGATTTTAAGGAATTGGCTCATAAGGTTGTGAGAGAGAGATTTTAAGGAATCAGCTCATGAGATTGTGGAGGCTTGTTAAATCCAAAATCTGCAGGCCAGGCCAGCAGGTTGAACACCCAGGTAACAACTGCAGTTCAAATCCGAAAGCTCTCTGCTGGCAGAGTTCCTTCTTGCTTTGGGAGAGGTCAGTCTTTGTTCTGTTGAGACCTTTAACTAATTGGATGAGGCCCACCCACATTATGGAGGGTAATTGCTCTACTCAAAGTTCACTGATTTAAATGTTAATCTCATCTAAAAAACATCTTCACAGAAATATCCAGAATGATGTTTGACCGAATATCTGGGCATTGTGCCCAGCCAAACTGATACATAAAATTAGCCATCATAAATCTACCCCGTGACAACCTGGCACGTATATGCATCTCCTTAAGCCATATTTAATCTCCGAATAAAGACAATAACAAGGTCATTCTTCCACCTAATATCATAGAAATATCTTGTAGATAACCAAAAAACACATTAATCCTCTGCCCAGAAGAGGCTGCAAAGTCCTTGGTTGATATTTACTCTTCTCTTTGATATCTCATAACTTAAATATTACCATGTAAAGTTAATAATACTTAAATACAATGATAAAAGGTCAGTACATCTTATGTTACAATGATAAAGGGGTAAAAAAGGGAAGAAAACAAAGATATCTACTCTACACACATACACAAATACAACAAAATAAGGAAGAAATGCTGATGACAACTACTGTCCTCATTTCTGAAACTGATCACACAGTTGTAGTTGGCATTTATAACTACCTTCTTCCCCTACCCATTCCATATTCCCTTTGCCCTCAGCAAGCACCTCAGCCTGTCATGGTTCTTTACTTGGTGGAGTGACCCAAATATTCATTCTTGAAGAATGTGGCCCGTCAGTCGTCCTGCCTGAATAGTGTTGTAGTTTTCCATTCACTTTAATCACAGGGCCTGTTAATACTAAGAGATACTGGAAAGGCTCCCCGGTACTTGAGACATACTTTTCCTTACCTCCCTTGTGGAGTAGCAATCCAACTTCCTCTTCGTAGTCAAGATCAACCACCCCAGGCAACACAGTAACTCCCTTATTTGCCTGTTGATTCAGAGGGTTAAGGAGCCCAAAATGGCTGGGTAGCAGCCTTTAACTTCCAGTTCAATGGAATCATTGTGTCTCCTGGTGGAAGCATCCCTCCATTTGGAACTAAGACCTCTGGGCAGCAGAACACAAGTTGTAGGGACAGAAAGCAATAATTTTACTATTGGGTTACTAGGGGTAATAGTGAGTGGTATCACTCCCATTACTTGATTCCTGGCCTTGTGAATACTGGCCATGGGAGAAACAGCACCAAATATTGGACACTGATCCATAGCATATACAGCCTTCAGGAGAACCTTGCCTCAGCCCTGCAAGATACTGCCACCTAGCTGGCATTGTAACTGAGTCTTCAAAACATCATTCCATTGTTCTTTCAAGCCAGCTGCTTAAAGATGGTGGGGAACATGGTAATACCAGTGAATTCCATGGGGATGGTACCATTGCTGCACTTATTTGTTGTGACATGAGTTTCTTGATCAGAAGCAATGCTGTGTGGAATACCGTGACAGTGGATAAGGCATTCTGCAAGTCCACAGATGGTAGTTTTGGCAGAAGCATTATGTGCAATAAAGGCAAGTCTGTATCCAGAGTGTCTCTTCCAGTAAGAACAAAATGCTGCCCCTTCCATGATGGAAACAGTCTAGTGTAATCAACCAGCCACCAGGGAATGGTGCCATATTGGGGACTCAGTGTTGGTCTCTTCTGCTGATTGGGCAGTCGGCAGTGGCTATAGCCAGGTCAGCCTTGGTGAATGGAAGACCATGTTGCTGCACCCATGCATAACCTCCATCACTGCCACCATGGCCACTTTGTTCATGAGCCCATTGGGTGATGACAAGGATGACTGAGGAAAGAAACTGGTATCCACAAAATGGGTCATTCTATCCACTTTACTGAAATCCTCCTCTGCTGAGGTTACTCTCTGGTGAGCATTCACATGGGACACAAATATCTTCATTTTTACCCATTCAGAGAGGTCCATACCTCTTTCCCAGACTTCCTTGTCACCAATTTTCCAATCATGTTCCTTCCAAGTCCCTGACCATCCAGCCAAATCATTGGCCACAGCCCATGAATCCATATATAATCGCACATCTGGCCATTTCTCCTTCCAAGAAAAATAAGTAACCAGGTGCACTGCTCGAAATTCTGCCCAATAGGAGGATTACATGTGCTGTCAGGGTGTGCTTGGCCTGACCAACATACCACTTTCATTTCATGATGGATTGCTGCTGTGCACACCCAACTTAATGGCTTGGTGGGTCAGATTACAACCAGTTCATGATGGGCAGCTCAGATCGCGTGTTAACTTGGTGGCCCATGGTTAAGTGTTCAGTCGCTATTAAGGCCCAGTAACAGGCCAAAAGCTGTTTTGCCAAAGGAGAGTAGTTAATTGCAGAGGATGGCAGGGCTTTGATTCAAAACCCTAAGGCCCTATGCTGTGATTCACCTATAGGGTCCTGCCAAAGGCCCCAGACAGCATCCCTATCTGCTACTGATACCTCAAGCACCATTGGGTCTGCTGGGGTATATGGCCCAAGTGGCAGAGCAGCTTGCACAGTAGTCTGGACCTGTTGCAGAGTCCCAGAGCCTTCTCTTGTTCTGGGCCCTACTCAAAACTAGCAACTTTTCAGGTCACTCAGTAAAGGGATGGAAGTTACACATCCAAATGAGGAATATGTTGCCTCCAAAATCCAGAGGCTTCCTAGGGTTTGTGCCTCTTTTTTGGTTATGGGAGGAGCCAGATAAGGATAAGAACAACTTATCCTTCACCTTAGAAGGGATATCTGACATGCCCCACACCACTGGGTCCCTTGGAATTTCACTGAGGTAGAAGGCCCCTGAGTTTTTGTTGGATTTATTTTCTACCCTCTGACACACAAATAAATGTCTTACCAGTTAAGTCTGGAGTAGTTGCCACTTCTTGCTACTAGGTCCAATCAGCATATTGCCATCAAAGAAATGGACCAGTGTGACATCTTGTGGAAGGGAAAGGTAATCAAGATCCCTATGAACTAAATTACGACATAGGGCTGGAGAGTTGATATAGCCCTGAGGTAGAACACTGAAGATGTAATGCTGGCCTTGCCAGCTGAAAGCAAACTGCTTCTAGTTGTCTTAATTAACAGGGATGGAGAGGGAAAAAAAATTGCCAGATCAATGGTTGCATACCAGGTACCAGGGAATGTGCTAATTCCCTCAAGGAATGAAACCACATTTGGTACAGCGGCTGCAATTGGAGTCACTACCTGGTTTAGCTTATGATAATCCATTGTCATTCTCCAGTATCTATCTGTCTTCTGCACAGGCCAAATAAGCAAGTTTAATGTGGATGTGGTGGGAATCACCACCCTTGCATCTTTCAAGCCCTTAATAGTGGCACTAATCTCTGCAATGCAGTGTTTCTTTTGGTTTACTATTTTTCTAGGTAGAGGCAATTCTGGTAGCTTCCACTTGTCCTTTCCCACCATAACAGCCCTCACTCAACAGGGCAGAGAGCTAGTGAGGGGATTCTTACAGTTCCTGAGTATGTCTATCTCAATTATCCATTCCAGAACTTGGGGGGAAAACCACAGGATGGGTTCAGGGTCCACTGTGAGATGGACTTGAGCTAAAACTTCATTGATCACCTGATTTCCATAAGCGCCTACTCTGACTGGTGGACAACAATGATGTTTTGGGTCTCCTGAAATTATTGTCAATTCAGAGCCATCATCCAGTAATCCCTGAAAGGTCTGATTATTTTCCTTTTCCTCAACATACAGTTATCCTTACCAGGAAAAATTAACAGTATACATTTTTGGCAATGTAGCAGTGTCTCTCATTAAAGGGGTTCTAAGTTTGCACACTGGGTCAAGTCTGGGAATTGAGCGGCCATGACTATCTGTTTTTATTATTCAAGTTAAGCTTTTGTTCTCTTGACCTAGAACTCTTCCACTTATACAGATCAAGTTAAGAATTTAGTAGACTTCCCATCTATTTCACTTCCACCAAAGAATATCAGCCATACTCCCAGTAACCACATAACAGAAATTAAAAAACAACCAACCAAAAAACCTTTCATGGTCATTTTGCATTCTTCATCACAATAAATTATTTCATATTTTTAAAGTCATGTTTTAATTCTTCTTAGATTTAAAAGAATTTCCGTTGGAAATTTAAATTTTCAAGTAACTCTGATGCTTCAGGAAGCTTAGCCATTATTATCTTTTTAGAGATAAGTGAGGTTCAGCGTAGGTATCACCTCATACTCAATCTCACACACATAATATTGCAGTCTCTCAGTTACTAAATTCAGATCACAACCACACACTGTCTTCCATCCAGATCTTAACTTGCATAAGTTGCATTCTAACACACACAGAAACACCTTTACCAAATCTCTTGCATGACCTCCCACTCAATCATACTCAAAACATCAAAGTCACAACGTTATAATCACCAGCCCTTTTACTGCCATATGCAGAGACTTGGGTACAGTCACAAACCACTTTCACATACTTCATATATTTCACTCAACACCCTCTCCCAGTGATAGGCTCAAGTGCAAACCATCTCATATACATAACAGAGAATCAGACACAGAAACACAACCACATGTTCTCACAGATACTATATTTCCTCACACTTAAGAGATGGAGCTTCTGGCCTCAGCAAGATTAAAAATCTTTACCATAGATTTGTCCCTTATCGCAGATAATCGTACTAGTTTCCACCCCTCTGGATTAATTCCAGCCTGTCACACACACTTAGACACACAATGTCACCTCACACCTCTCTCACACACACACACACACACACGAACGGCTCAGGACCAGCTCGCCTGCCCCAGGGATCTGTGATTCATCCACTGGGTCCCTCCTAGTTCCAACAGACCAGCTTCCTCCCTTCGCTGGTGAAATTTACCTGCGGACACTCGCCACACCCAAACCCTCCCGGTAGTCATAGGTGGACCCAGCACAGACAGCCTTCCACCGAATGTTGTGAGGTCACTGCCAGCAGAGCTGGCCGCGCCACCCGCAAGCATGCGTAATCAATCACACGGTCTCAAAGCACCACTCACAGGTTAAGTCACATCACATTATGCCACCTCACAATCACTGCACGTGGCCAAGCTCACTGCTTGAACTACACGAATATGTAGCACATCCACTTTCACATACAGATTTCCTCACGCATGACACCCTCACAGTCGCTGTCACATAATCATCTGCCTCTCGATGAGACGCGTACTTAACGGACTCACAGAAAATACATCTCGCATCGCAACCGCAGAGAGAACCATCCAGAGGCTGGATCTCTCCGCACCAGACAACAGTTATCTTAAGCCAGCTGCCCGCGAACGTGCACATTGGGAGGGTGGGGACAGCCACCGTGTCAGGCTTGAAATCCGTCCTCAGAGAAATCTGAGGTTCCGAATTCAGACCCCAAACCCGGGTGTGAGCCACGCAAACTGGGTGGTTGCGGCGTCACTCCAAGCCCGAGTGAAACAGCGCAGGTGCGGCCGGAAGTCTGGCGGAAGACCTACCTCGTTAGCCTCCCGGGCTCCTTCCTCTAGGACTAAGTTTCCCAGAGGACACGGCTTTCCAAAGCTACTTCCGGTCAGAACGGCGGTTGAATAGTCGGCCGCAGAGGCAGTCGAGGGCTTCCCGTTACGGGTAGAGTAGGCAGGGCTCGGCGTGCGGCTTTGCCGGGAAGTCCAATCAGAACTTGGACCAGAGCTCCTCCTGAGGATGCTGAAGGTGAGGAATCCTGTAGCCCCAGGACCGGGCAAGAGGAGTATCTGGAGTGTTAGGCCTCTTAGTGCGGGAGCTGACCTGGGGAGAGTAGATTAGTCTGTGCGTGCGTGACGGAAATTAGTCTCATGACTAAGGGTATTTGGCTGTTTGTTGTGACAGCAACTGGATTCGTGCTTTTGTAACCATTGTAATTTTGTGCATGGCCATATGTGTAAATGGAATTTGTATGTGTTTATGATCATGATTGCAGGTGACTATTTGTGTAAGCCCCATTTACTTACATAAAAGAAAAGCACATTTACACAAACCTCTAAACCCAGGCTCACCGTAATCAGGCAGTTAGGAAGACATTCCAGTAGTCACCTGTAGATTCATACACACGTCATAAAGCCAAAGTCACATAATCCCACCATCCCCCCCGTGTTTATCATCATCACACAACCTCAAAGTGACTTATATAGTAAAAAAAAAAAAAAGAAAAGAAAACAACAAACAACAACAAAAAACTAACCATATGCCCACTTAGTCGGTGTCCTCCACAGTTATCTGAAGAGCTCAGACACCACCAAGAATCAGAGAAACATAGTCTTCATGGTCACAGACAACATCTACTCCACATCACACTCAAGGTCACACAAAGTTTGAGCTTCCAGAAAAGCCTAGTATCTCATAATTTTTCTCTACCTCACTACTTCTCTGCCATTCCCCTTAGAAACACCTCGAATTGGAGGAAAGAATGGCACTGTTGCACATCCAAAAACAGTGTCTAAGATGATTTGGTGCTGCATCTTACCTGAAATTTTCACATTAACCTTCAAAATTCCTTTGTTATATTACTTCATTTAAAGTAAAAGTTATCTATAATTCTTCAACCACTCTGAACATTTTATTGCAAATGCTTTCACCCTCCTTATGTACATACATATATTCATGAGTATTTTTTCCCCAAAGATTAGAACACAGTACACATTGTTTTGTAATTCCTTATTAAACGATATTTAGGTCTTTTTTGCCTGTATTTAGGGATAAATTTCAGAAGATTTTCCAGTATGTGGTTTTTTTAATTCTCACCGGTACTTCAAACTAAAGACTCAAGTATTTATTTTGCTCCGGACATCTTTGTTCTGTTTCTTCTTTTCAGTGTTGCTTTAGTGTCTATTTTTGAAGTTCCTGTTACACAGGAATGTTAGATATAACCAAAGATCTGTTAGATCTTTTGAGTCATTTTCTCTTTCCCTGACCTTTTCATAAGGTCCATTTCCTTTTCTTTTTCCTTTTAATTCAGTGAGAATCTGGTCAGGGTAGGTCTGAGCAGGCCAGTTGGGTCGATTTTATCATAGTGTTGGGACACTGATTTGCCTCTCTAGATCCCTCCTGCTAAAGAGCCTGGGCCCAGTCTTTCTTGAATCCATAGGTGGATTCCCTCCTTGCTTTGAGTAAGGTTGGAATTTGTTCAGCTTTTTTCTGATCTTTTATGTATGTGTGTATGGGGTCTGGGAGTAGGAGATGTGAAGTGGGGGAAATGTCATTCTAAATTAGCACATTGGGAGCTCAGAGGCAAGATCATCTCATGTTTGTTTTTGTTTTTTGTTTACTTTTAAACCCCTCTCATTCAGCAACACTTTCTTTGGACTGTGTATTTATTCTAAAGTGGAACTAAGAAGACAGCTAATAAATACATTGAATTCTAAAAAAAAAGCCATGGCCCATGTAAGTTGTTGTTTTCTTGTTCCTCATTGAAGTAGTCCTCTTTTTTTCCTATAGGTCATGTGAATATTTGCATTCTTCATCCTGATATTGTTACCTAACTGAATATCATACAGTAACTTGCCAGTGAGTAAGTGATTGTGCCAAAAATATAGGATCTTCCTTTTTGCTCATCTCTCTAATCAGTTTATATACTCATTCAATAAATCATTACTTATTTCCCATATGCTGAATCTTCTGCCAGAATAAGGAAAGAACAGAAATAGTATCCTTTTGAGGGAAATATTGATGTTTCTCTTGTCAGAACTTTGGTTTGATGAACTGATTTAACAAATATTTACTGAATACCTACTATGTGATAGGCATTCTTTTAGGTAACTAGGAATAAATCAGTGGGGGGTAAAAATCAGACACATACAAATCATTCCTTGTGGAACTTGACTTGTAATGAAAGAGACAGAAAGTAAATAATCAGCTTATATAGTACAAGACTTAAGAGACACAAATATATATATATGCATATGTATGTATGTATATACATTTTATATATATATATATATATATATATATATATATATATATATATATAGTCAACTCTCCATATCTGTGGGTTCCACATCTATGGATTCAACCAACTGTAGATTGAAAATATTCAGGAAAAAATATTCCAGAAAGTTCCACAAAGCAAAACTTGAATTTGCTTCATGCTAGCAACTATTTACATAGCATTTACATTACATTAGGTATTATAAGTAATCTAGAGATGAGTTAAAGCCTGTGGGAGGATGTGTGTAGGTTATACGCAAATACTATGCCATTTTACATGGGACTTGAGCATCTGCAGCTTTTGGTATCTGTGGGGGTCCTGGAACCAATCCCCTGTGGGTACCAAGGGATGACTATGTATATGTAATGAACAAAATAATTGTATGGTAAAACTAAGACGAAAGAGCAAAATATATGTCTTATCAATCAATAACTGTATATGAGTTCTTTTTGTTTGTTTTGTTTTAATTTTAACTTTTGGGTGCGTTCGGTCTTTGTTGCTGCGTGCAGGCTTTCTCTAGTTTCAGCGAGTGGCGCTACTCTTCGTTGCAGTGCACGGGCTTCTCACTGTGGTGGCTTCTCTTGTTGTGGAGCATAGGCTCTAGGCACGCGGGCTTCAGTAGTTGTGGCACGTGAGCTCAGCAGTTGTGGCTCACGGGCTCTAGAGCGCAGGCTCAGTAGTGTGGCTCATGGGCTTAGTTGCTCCGTGGCATGTGGGATCTTCCCAGACCAGGGCTCGAACCCATGTCCCCTTCATTGGCAGGCGGATTCTTTTTATTTTTTTTAAACATCTTTATTGAAGTATAATTGCTTCACAATGGTGTGTTAGTTTCTGCTTTATAACAAAGTGAATCAGCTACACATATACACACGTTCCCATATCTCCTCCCTCCTGCATCTCCCTCCCTCCCACCCTCCCCATCCCATCCCCCCAGGCGGTCACAAAGCACTGAGCTGATCTCCCTGTGCTATGCGGCTCCTTCCCACCAGCTATCCATTCCACATTTGGTAGTGTATATATGTCCATGACACTCTCTCACCCTGTCACATCTCACCCCTCCCCCTCCCCATATCCTCAAGTCCATTCTTTAGTAGGTCTGTGTCTTTATTCCCATCTTGCCACTAGGTTCTTCATGACCTTTTTTTTTTTTCCCTTAGATTCCATATATATGTGTTAGCATACTGTATTTGTTTTTCTCTTTCTGACTTACTTCACTCTGTATGACAGACTCTAACTCCATCCACCTCATTACAAATACCTCCATTTCATTTCTTTTTATGGCTGAGTAATATTCCATTGTATATATGTGCCACATCTTCTTTATCCATTCATCCGATGATGGACACTTAGGTTGCTTCCATGTCCTGGCTATTGTAAATAGAGATGCAATGAACATTTTGGTACATGACTCTTTATGAATTATGGTTTTCTCAGGGTATATGCCCAGTAGTGGGATTGCTGGGTCGTATGGTAGTTCTATTTTTAGTTTTTTAAGGAACCTCCATACTGTTCTCCATAGTGGCTGTATCAATTTACATTCCCCCCAACAGGGCAAGAGTGTTCCCTTTTCTCCACACCCTCTCCAGCATTTATTGTTTGTAGATTTTTTGATGATGGCCATTCTGACCGGTGTGAGATGATACCTCATTGTGGTTTTGATTTGCATTTCTCTAATGGTTAATGATGTTGAGCATTCTTTCATGTGTCTGTTGGCCATCTGTATATCTTCTTTGGAGAAATGTCTATTTAGGTCTTCTGGCAGGCGGATTCTTAACCACTGCACCACTAGGGAAGTCCCTGGATATGAGTTTTAACATATCTATTAAGAGAAAAAGTCTTTCAGATTGAGTCACAAAGAAAAATTCAACTCTCTGCATCGGACACTTAAGTGATTCAGTGATTCAGAAAGTTTAATAAAAGGATGGACAAATTATACCAGGCAAATGGAAACTAAAGGAAAACATACTAAACTTCAGGCCACATCACACCATTAAACATGGCAAAGGGGGACTTCCCTCGTGGTCCAGTGGTTAAGAATCCGCCTTCCAGTGCAGGGGACGCGGGTTCCATCCCTGGTTGGGAAACTAAGATCCCACATGCTGTGGGGCAACTAAGCCCACGCCACAACTAGAGAGCCCGTGTGCTGCAACTACAGAGCCCATGCTCTCTGGAGCCTGTGCACCACAACTACAGAGCCCGTGCGCTCCGGAGCCCATGCGCTGCAAGGAAAGACCCCATGTGCTGCAACTAAGACCCGACACAGTTGAAAATAAATAAATAAATAAATAAATAAATACATATTTTTAAAAACATGGCAAAGAAGGACACTACATAATCCTAAGGTATAATTTTCAAAGTGAAGCTAAAATAGTTATGAATTACCTACATATAAAATATTACAGCAGCAACTTTCCTAAAAATAGAAGAGCAGATAGAAGAAGAAATAGATACTTGCCAGCAGTAGGGGACATTAGTTGACCCTCTTAGTCAAAGTCAAGACAAGTGGACAAAATTTAGTAAGGATATTGAAGTACTAAATCACATACTCCATCAAATCTATCTTACTGATATACATTAAATGCTAATAGTAGTGAATATGCATTTTTTAAGTATCCATGGACCATTCAGAAAATAAATGACAAAATATTAGGCTGTAGTAAAGCCCAAAAAGTACAAATGATAGATAATATTCTCCGAACACAGTGAAATACAACTAGAATTTAATTACAGAATCAGAAAAATTGTTATTCTTACCAGCAGTTTATAAAATCTGTCTTAGTAACTGCTGAATCAAAGAAGAAATATAATCTAAAAAGTGAAAAATTTCTAATGTCAGTGATAGTACTACATATTGGAACCCATGGAATTTAGTTAACACACGACTCTAAGGGAAAAGTCATAGACTTAAATGCTTCTAACAAAAAATAATGAAAATACGTAAGTTAAAAATAAGTAGAAAGAAATCTGGAATGGATTTACAAAGATAAAAATTACATGTGTTACAAAACAGGAAAAAATTATAACTAATAAGATAAATCAATAAGTTAAATCACTAACCTTTGAATCATGAATGAAAAGGGAGAAAGCACAAATATACAAAACGAAAAGGGGAAAATCCACAGAAACAAAGGAAGTTCAATAGACTCTTGAAAAAAATACTTTATTTGATTCTTTGCAAAGAATTTTATTTATTCACATATATACCATTTTCAATTGCTCTCTCTTCTTGAGATCTGAATTTCTGTTTGGTATCATTTCTTTTTGGCCTGAAGACGTTTCCTTAGCATTTCCTGTAGTTTGTATCTTCTGGTGACAAATCCTCTCAGCTTTCTTTATGTGAAAATGTCTTTATTCCTCCTTTATTTATAAAATAAGTCAGAACTTGCATCCTCCTCCTCTATTTTCTGGAAGAGTTTTTTTTATAGAATTTGTATTATTTATTCCTTAATTGTCTGATAGAATTCACCAGCAAAAAGCATCTGTGGTAGGCAGAATAATGAGCCCCCCTCAAAAAAAAAAAAACTGTCTGCGTGCTAATCCTAGAACCTGTGAATAGGTTACCTTACATGGCAAAAGAGAATTTGCAAATATGATTAAGTTAATGCTTTTTAAAAAATAAATTTATTTATTTATCTATTTATTTTTGGCTGTGTTGGGTCTGCATTGCTGCACACAGGCTTTCTCTGGTTGCGGCGAGCGAGCAGTGGCTGCTCTTCGTTGCGGTGCACGGGCTTCTCACTGTGGTGGCTTCTCTTGTTGCAGAGCATGGTCTCTAGTCACGCGGGCTTCAGTAGTTGTGGCATGTGGGCTCAGTAGTTGTGGCTTGCGGGCTCTAGAGCGCAGGCTCAGTAGTTGTGGCGTATGGGCTTAGTTGCTCCGCGGCATGTGGGATCTTCCTGGACCAGGGATTGAACCTGTGTCCCGAATTGAATCTGGCAGGCGGATTCTTAAACACTGTGCCACCAGGGAAGTCCCCCAAATTCATGCTTTTGAGATGGGGAGATTATCTTGTGTTATCTGAAGAGTCAGGGTCAAAAGAGGATGTGAGTACGGAATATGCATACTTCGGTTAAAAAAATGCAACATTACTGGCTTTGAAGATGGAGGAAGGGGGCCATGAGCCAAGGAACGTAAGTAGCCTCTAGAAGCTAGAAAAGGCAAGGAAATGAACTCTTCCCTAGAGCTGCCAGAAAGGTGCACAGCCCTGCCAACACCTTGATTTAGTCTAGTAAAACCCTTGTTGGACTTGTAACCAACAGATCATAAATTTGTTGTTTTAAGCTACTGCATTTGTGGTGATATGTGCAGCATCAGTAGAAAACTAATACACCATCTGAGTTTAGAATTTTCTTCATGGGGAGACTTTAATTTCTTTAATAGATAAAGGGCTTTGGGTTTTTTTTTTTTTCTTGAATTAGTTTAGTAATTTGTGCCTTTCAGGGAATTAGTTTATTTCAACTTAGATGTCAAATTTATTGGCATAAGGTTGTTCATAATATTCCCTTATTATCATTTTAATGCCTGTCAGATCTACAGTAATGCACACTTTTAAATTCCTGATATTGATAATTTATGTCTTCTTTTCTTTTTTTTTTAAATTTTATTTATTTATTTATTTATTTATTTATTTATTTATTTATTTATTGCTCTGTTGGGTCTTAGTTTCTGTGCGAGGGCTTTCTCTAGTTGTGGCAAGTGGGGGCCACTCTTCATCGCGGTGCACGGGCCTCTCATTATCGCGGCCTCTCTTGTTGCGGAGCACAGGCTCCAGACGTGCAGGCTCAGCAATTGTGGCTCACGGGCCTAGTCGCTCCATGGCATGTGGGATCTTCCCAGACCAGAGCTCGAACCCGTGTCCCCTGCATTGGCAGGCAGATTCTCAACCACTGCGCCACCAGGGAAGCCCTGTCTTCTTTTCTTGATCAGTATACTAGCAGCTTGTCAATTTTATTGGTCTTTTCAGAGAACCAGCGTTTAGTTTTACTGGTTTTTCTCTCTAGTTTGCCCTTGCTGTTTCACTGATTACTGATCTTATTTATTCTTTCCTTTGTTCTGTATATTTTAGATTTAATTTTCTCTTATTTTTCTAGCTTAAAATTCCCTTTCTTCTTTCACCCATGGGTTATTTAGAGGAGTGCTCTTTAACTTCCAAATATTTGGGAACTTTTTCAGTTCTTTCTGATAGTTCATTTTTAATTTAATCCTGTGGTGGTCAAGGAACATACTCTGTAATTTCTATCCTTTTAAATTTATTGAGATTTGTCTTATGGCCCAAAACGTGGACAATTTGGTGAATGCTCCATGTGCAATTTTTTTAAAAAAAGGGTATTATACTGTTGGGTAGAGTGTTTATCAGTTAGGTCAAATGTTTGTAGTGGTGATCAACTCTTCTATATCTTTACTACTTTTTTTTTGTCACTTGGTCTATCAATTACTGAGAGAGGACAGTTGAAATTTCCAGATACAATGGTGGGTCTGTTACAGTTCTGTCAATTTTTGCTTTATGGTATTTTGAAGCTGTGTTATTAGGTGCATACATGTTTAGGATTGCTATATCCTCTTGACAAATTGACCCCTTGATCATGAAATATTCCTTTTGGTAATATTCTTTGTCTTGAATTCTGTTCTCTTTATTAACATAACTGATTCAGCTTTCTTTTACCATTTTCTTCATGGCATATCTTTTTTCCATCCTTTTATTTTAACCTATTTTAAGTGTATCATATAACAGCATATACTTTGGTTCTACTTTTTTACCCAGTCTGACAGTCGCTGCCTTCAAGTATCTACACAGGGTTTAGCAAACTATGGCATGCTGGCCAAATCCAGCCCACAACCTGTTTTCCTATGGCCCTCAACCTAAGAATGGTTTTGCATTTCAGAAGGGTTATAAATAAGTAAAGAAAAAAGAATATGTTATAGGGACTATATGTGATCCACAGAGCCTAAAATATTTACTACCTGACCCTATTCAGAAAAATTTTGCTGACTTCTAGATAGACTGTGTAAATTAAATGTGATGATTATGTTTTAATCTATCATCTTATCATCTATTCTTTCTTCCTTTTTTTTTTCCTATTTTCCTGCCTTCTCTTGGACTAATCATGTATTTTTTAGTATTCCATTTATCTCCATTATAGGATTATTAGCTGTACCATTTTTGTTTTGTTTATTGTTTTGGGGGTTGTTCTAAGGTTTCCAATGTGATTTTTTTTTTCACACACACTGTATTTTATTTTTACAAGAGATAAATAAACTGACACCAAGCATTGTAAATGGATGACCACAACAAAAGCAACAATGATTGCAATTACCAAACACGAAACACACTCATACTATGTCATAATATTGACATTCAGTCCAGTAATCCTCCACTGTAACAGCTCCTTTACTTTGCATTGAAAATTGATTTGTATATTTTTTGCCTCTGAGTCCTTGTGGGATTTTTTTTTTATTCAAACAGAAAGTCACAAAAATTATAATCATCCTCATCAGTTCACTCAGTCCCATGTAATTAATTTTTTTTATCTTGATCTTTTCTTAGCACTTTTATGAATTCATCACTTTTCCATTAGAGTTCTGAAAATGCTTATTCATTTAGTTCAGCAGTATAGTCAGTTACCAGAAACCTGTACTTGTCAGTCTTTTCCATGAATTCCTTGAAGATGAAACCCTTTTATAGGAACATTTTTGTGAAGGCAAAATTTATAGGAACATTTTAAAAACAAAAAAATCTTACTGGATCTTCCAATAATTTTACACAACTTCATACATAATTCAAAAATCTTAAAACTGGATATTTCCATTTCCCCTTCCCATATGTTTTTACTACTGTTATCATATATTTTATTTCTAAATACTTTTAAACCACACATGCTTATTTTTCTTTTTTTCTTTCTTCCTTTTTTTGGGGGGGAGTGTGGTGTGCCATGCAGCTTATAGGATCTCAGTTCCCCGACCAGGGATTGAACCCAGGCCATGGCAGTGAAAGCCCAGAATCCTAACCACTGGGCAACCAGGGAACTCCCAGCTTTTTTTTTTTCTTTAAATGGTCAATTATCTTTTAAAGAAATTATGAGATGAAAACAATATCTTTCTTATTTACCTCCAAATTTATCATTTCTGGCACTCTTCATTTCTCTGTCAATAGAAGTTTTTACCTAGTATAAATTTTTTCCACCTGAAAAACTTACTTTAACATTTTTTGTAGCACAGGTTTGTTACTCTCAAAAAAACAAACCAACAGCAACAGAAATAAAACTCCAAGCTTTATTTCACCTTCATTTTGAGGGATTTTAATTGGAAATAGAATTATAGCCTAACAGCTTTCTTTCAGCATTTTTTCTTCCAGTTTTATTGAGATATAATTTACATACAGCACTGTTTAAGGTGTACAGCATAATGGTTTGACATACGTACATCATGAAATGAGTATCACAATAAAGTTAGTAAAATCCTTCATCTCATGTAGATACAAAAATGAAGAAATAGAAAAAAAATTTTTTTCTTGTGGGAACTCTTAGGATTTACTCTTTTAACAACTTTCATAAATAATGTTCAGCAGTGTTAATTATATTTATCATGTTGTACATTACATCCCTAGTACTTATTTATCTTATAACTGGAAGTTTGTATCTTTTAACCACCTTTATCCAATCCCCCTCCCCACCCACTGCCTCTGTTAACTGCAAATCTGATCTCTTTCTCTATGAATTTGTTTGTTTGTTTTTGAAGTATAACTGACCTACAACACTATGTTAGCTTCTGTTACGCAACATAGTGACTTCGTATTTTTATACATTTCAAAATGATCACCATGATAAGTCTAGTTACGGTATGTCACCATAGAAGAATATTACAGAGTTATCTACTATATTCCCCACACTGTACATAGCAGTTTTTCTTTCTTCCTCCATCTCTCTCTCTTTCTCTCATTATTTTAGGTTACTGACCTCTCAAGTTCAAATGCATTTTAACAACTCTGCATGTTTTACACCCTCCCCCAACTTTTCCTGTTTTTATCATATTGTACATCTTTTTGTTTTGTATATATATCCCTTAACTACTTAATGCAGATATAGATGATTTTACTACTTTTGTCTTTTAACCTTCCTACTAGCTTTATAATGGCTAATTTACTACCTTTACTGTATATTTGCCTTTACAGATGAGATTTTTCTTTTTGTAATTTCATGTTTCTAGTTGTGGCCTTTTCTTTTTCACTTAGAGGAACATTTTTTGTAAAGCTTGTTTGGTGGTGCCGAACTCTTTTAGCTTTTGTTTGCTTGTAAAGCTTTTGATCTCTCCATCAAACTGAATGAAAGCCTTGCCAGGCAGAGTACTCTTGGTTAGGTTTTTTCCTTTCATCACTTTAAATATATCATGCCACTCCCTTCTGGACTGCAGAATTTCTGCTGAAAAGTCAGCTGATAGCCTTATGGGAGTTCCCTTGTACGTAACTTATTGCTTATCACTCTGTTTATCCAATCTTCTCCTGAATTCTTTGAACATCTTTACAATCGTACCTTGAACTCCCTATAGGGTAGATTGCCTATCTCCACTTCACTTAGTTCTTCTTCTGGGGTTTTATCTTGTTCCTTTATTTGGAAGATGCTTCTCTGTCACCTCATTTTGCCCAGTTGGCTGTTTTTATTTCTGTGTTTCTGATAGATTGGTTACCTTTCCCAACCTTGGAGAAGTGGCCTTTTGTCGGAGACGTCCTCTGCGTCCCAGCAGTGCTCTCCCCTCTGGTCACTACAGCTATATAGTCTAGGGGTGCCCCATATTTGGGCTGCGTGGGTCCTTCTGTTGTGGTGGCCTGACTACTGTGGGCAGTCTGGTAGGTGTGGCTGGCTCCTGGTCCAGTTGTCTGCCAGGCCCTGTCTTATGCAGAGGCTGATGGGCACTGGTTGGCAGAGCTGGATCACGAGACTCCTGGCAGTGGGGCCCACTGGTGAGTGGAGCCAGGTGGTTGTGGGGCTGAGGGTCCCAGATCTAGTGTCGGCATGCTGGTGGATGGGACCAGTTCCTGACATGGTTTGCTGCAGGGCCCAAAGCTACTACTGGCCTGCTAGTGAGTGGGGCATATCAAGGTTATGAAAGGGAGATGTGCTCTGTCCATCTTTGGAAAATATAGTCTGCACTGGGTGTTTACTAAAGAATTTGCATTAAAAGTAAAAATGCGGGCTTCCCCGGTGGTGCAGTGGTTGAGAATCTGCCTGCCAATGCAGGGCACACGGGTTCGAGCCCTGGTCTGGGAAGATCCCACATGCCGCGGAGCGACTAAGCCCGTGAGCCACAACTACTGAGCCTGCGCGTCTGGAGCCTGTGCTCCGCAACAAGAGAGGCCGCGATAGTGAGAGGCCCGCGCACCGCGATGAAGAGTGGCCACCGCTTGCCGCAACTAGAGAAAGCCCTCGCACAGAAACGAAGACCCAACACAGCCATAAATAAATAAATAAATAAAAAAAAAAAAAAAAAAAAAAAAAAAAGTAAAAATGCTTAGTCATAATGAGGAAGAAAAACCATCAGGTCCTTTTTCTGAAGATGGAGATTTTCATAAGAAATTCTGGAAAAATTTACAACTATTTAACTTAGTTGGGAACCTCTATTTATTTTCTAAATTTCTAGATGAGTGATTAACAGAAGTTTTCCACCCTATGCTAGAGGATGTGTGTGCAGAAATTGAATTGTTTAAGAGTATGTGGGCATTCTGCTTTAGTCTCACTAAATTTATTTTTGACCCATACAAGCTTCCAGCCTTAGCCTATATACTCACTGTACCATCCCTTTCCTGCAGTGCCTTCTTTTAGCAGTGCTTCTTCCTTTTGAAAAATGTTTCTTATAATTTCAAAAACAGTACTGTGATTTGTCATTCTAGGGTCTGGTGATGTTCAAAGATGTGGCTATAGATGTCTCTCAGGAGGAATGGGAATGTCTGAACCCTGCACAGAGGAATTTGTACAAAGATGTGATGTTGGAGAACTATAGCAACTTGCTTTCACTGGGTAAAGTTATCTGCCTCTAATAATTCAGAATCTGTTTCTTGGAATTTCTGCTTTCTCCACTGTGAATTTTAGGGCTACCTTTCAAATAACTAGATGAATTTTCTCTTTGTGTAGAAATGAGCACAGCCAAGTGGAGTTGCACCTTCATTTTCTCTATCCTCACGTCTTACTCTGGTCCTTTCTTATAATTGACTTTCTTCCTTGAAAATTAAGGAGCAGAATTGAAATTCTGTACCATTAAAGCATAACGTAGTCAAAGAAACCAGGCTTTGTCTTTTGTTTCACTTGCACTGTGCTAAATGTGCAGATGCACTAGCGTAGATAAAACTAAGCACATGGGTCCTGGGTGCAAAGCTCTTTAGCCTTTCCAATTAGTGTAGTAATGGACTGAGTCAAGAAATGTCATTTACATTTGCAGCTCATATGAACACTATTCTATTTACTGCAACAAATGTAAACAATTTGCATTTGGAAGTTACATTCTAAGAACTTTACATTTAACATGGAAAAGTATCTGAGAATAAGTATTTCAGTAAACTCCTTTTTTTCTCAAAGGAAAATAAGGAGTGAAAGCTTATATAACTTAAATAGCATTTTACCATCTATTTGTTTGTTTTGTTTCTTATGATCCTGAGTTACCTGTATATGAGAATTTGACTTTTCTTTCTTCTCTAGACCTAATCGAGTACCATCTTGTCCTATAGGTTTTTAAAAATAAACTCTGAAACACAGTATTTGAATACTTTCATTTCCATCTCATCTCCATTTCTTTTCTTATAACCAGGACTTTCTATTTCTAAGCCGGCTGTGATCTCTTCATTGGAGCAAGGGAAGGAGCCCTGGATGGTTATGAGGGAAGTGATAGGAGAACGGTTCCCAGGTGAGTGAGCTATAATCAGGAAGCAGAAAGTTGTTGTGAGGAGTAGGCCAACTGGTCAGAATGTTGGTTATAAAGTTAATGTAAAGTTGTATTAGACAGAATAATTAGGGAAAATCTGATTTCAAAACTTATTGCAGAGTTACAGTAATCAAACAATGTGGTACTGGCATAAAGACAGACATATAGATGAGTGGAATAGAGAGTCTAGAAATAAACCCTCAGATATATGACAAAATGATTTTAGATAAGAGTGCCAAGACCATTCTATGGGGGAAAGGACTGTACTCTTAACAAATGGTGTTGGGGAAACTGGATACCCACATGCAAAGGAATAAAATTCCTTATGCCATATACAAAAATTAACTCAAAGTGGATCAAAGAACTAAATCTAAGACCCAAAACTATAAGACGCCTAGAAGAAAATATAGGGGAAAAACTTCATGACATTGGATTTGGCAGTAATTTCTGGGATATGATACCAAGGCACAGCAAAAACAAACAAATGGGAGTACATCAAACTTAAAAAACTTCTGTTCATCAAAAGATGCAATCAGGGCTTCCCAGGTGGCGCAGTGGTTGAGAATCTGCCTGCTAATGCAGGGGACACGGGTTCGAGCCCTGGTCTGGGAAGATCCCACATGCCGCGGAGCAACTGGGCCCGTGAGCCACAATTACTGAGCCTGCGCATCTGGAGCCTGTGCTCCGCAACAAGAGAGGCCGCGATAGTGAGAGGCCCGCGCGCCGTGATGAAGAGTGGCCCCCGCTTGCCACAACTAGAGAAAGCCCTCGCACAGAAACGAAGACCCAACACAGCCAAAAATAAATAAAATAAATAAATTAAAAAAAAAGATGCAATCAACAAGAGTATTAATTAAAAAAAAAATTCATACAAGTTGCTTTGCTAGGTGATGAGAATACATTTTTTAAATGTTATAAAGATATTTAAAATCTAGTAGTGGATCAAGAACATATGAATATATTTTCTAATAGAATATTTGGGAAAAATTAATTGATTAGAAATTGTGAAAATTAAAGCAAATGACTACATTGAGGAGATAGAGATGGTAGAGGGATGATTAGAAAGGAAGGAGTAGGACCTTAGGAAAGTATAGGGTCCTGAAGGCTAAGAGCAGGTTCATTCCACAAGTTAGAGCAGGGGTCCCCAACCCCCGGGCTGCGGGGGTTGAGCTCTGTTGATTGCATCTTTTGATGGACCGGTACCGGTCCATGGCCTGTTAGGAGCTGGGCCGCACAGCAGGAGGTGAGCGGCGGGAGAGTGAGTAAAGCTTCATCTGCTGCTCCCCATCGCTTGCATTACTGCCTGAACCATCCCCCACCGCCCCCGGGGAAAAATTGTCTTCCACAAAACTGGTCTCTGGTGCCAAAAAGGTTGGGGACCGCTGAATTAGAGGTCTTTGATGATGTATGTAACTCATAGTACTCCAGAGCTATGAAAAGAGTATATTTGTGTTGTTTTAAGCCACCTAGTTTGTGGTACACTGTTACGTTGACTCTAAGAAACTAATACAGAGGTGAAACATGGAAAAATGATATATACTTTCCTAAATGTTTTGCTTTCATGTAAGATGTTATTCTTTTTACTAATTTTTGATACCTGGCCAGGTCTTTTCTTTTGCATATATGGTGTGGTGATTTCTTTTTAAATTTTTTTTACCTTGAAATAGTTATAGATTCACAGGAGGTTGCAAAGAAATGTACAGGGAAGTTCCATATACCCTTCCTCCAGCCTCTCCCAGTGTTAACATCTTACACAACTATAGTACAATATCATACTGAAAAATTGACATTGGTATAATCCATAGAAGTTACTCAGATTTCACTACTTATATACACACTTATTTGTATGTGTGTTTGTGTGCGTACGTATAGCTCTATGTAGTTTTATCATATATAACCTTGTATCACCACTACAACAATCAAAATAGATAGTACCATCACCACAAGACTCCCTCCTATTATCTCTTTATAGCTACACCCATCCCTTTCTCCCTTATTCCTAACTCTTGGTAACCATTAATCTATGCTACATCTATATAACTATGTTTTTCATGAAGTTACGTAAATGGAATCCTGCAGTATGTATCCTTTTGAGATTGGCTTTTTTCTTATATCATATATATATATTTATAGCATGAATGTAAGGAATATATATATACACACACATATGTAAACATATATATATATGTTCCTTACATTCATGTAAAAGTTTGTACTTGAAAATAAGTCTGGGATAAAGCTCAAGTATGCAATTGCTGGGTCGTAAGGTAAGCTCATTTTTAGTTTTGAAAGGAACTGCCAAACACCAGCAGTGTATGAATGATGCATTTCACTGAATCCTAGTCAGCACTTGGTGTTATCAGGTTTTCATTTTAGCCATTCTGATAGGTGGGTAATGATATTTCATTATAGTTTTTATTTGAATTTCCTTAATAGAAAATCATGTTTATTTGCCATCTGTGTATCCTCTTCAGTGAAATGTCTGTTCATGTCTTTTGCCTTTTATGATTTGATTGTTTGGGTTTTTTGCTGTTGAGTTTTCAAAGTTCTTTATGTATTCTTTTGGGTTGGCCAAACAGTTCGGGTTTTTTCTGTAAGATGGTTCTAGTGCGCTTAGTTGTCTTTAACTTCATTTGAAACAATTTTGTTAGATTGTATTGTGATACCTGTCATATCAGAGTACATTTTTTAAAAAAATTAAAATTGGTGAATTTTTGTGTAGCCACTTTGATATTGAAGATGGAAGAAAAGAAGCAACATTTTTGGCATATTATGCCTTATTATTTCCAGAAAAGTAAAAACACGACTGAAATGCAAAAAAGGTTTGTGCAGTGTATAGAGAAGGTGCTGTGACTGATCGAACATGACAAAAGTGGTTTGCAAAGTTTCGTGCTGGAGATTTCACACTGGATGATGCTCCACAGTCAGGTAGACCAGTTGAAGTGATAGCAATCAAATCGAGACATTAATTGAGAACAATCAACGTTACACCACATAGGAGATAGCCGACATACTCAAAATATCCAAATCAAGCGTTGAAAATCATTTGCACCAGCCTGGTTATGTTAATCACTTTGATGTTTGGGTTCCACATAAGTTAAGCAAAAAAAACCTTCTTGACCGTATTTCCGCATGCGATTCTCTACTTAAACGTAATGAAAACGTTCTGTTTTTAAAACAAATTGTGTCAGGCAATGGAAAATATATACTGTACAATAATGTGGAATGGAAGAGATCATGGGGCAAGTGAAGTGAACCACCAAAGGCCGGTCTTTATCCAAAAAGGTGATGTTGTGTATATGGTGGGATTGGAAGGGAGTCCTCTATTATGAGCTCCTTCCAGAAAACCAAACGATTAATTCCAACAAATGCTGCTCCCAATTAGACCAACTGAAAGCATCACTCAATGAAAACCGTCTGGAATTAGTCAACAGAAAACGTATAATCTTTCATCAGGATAACGCAAGACTGCATGTTTCTTTGATGACCAGGCAAAAACTGTTACTGCTTGGCTGGGAAGTTCTGATTCATCCACCGTATTCACCAGACATTGCACCTTCGGATTTCCATTGATTTCAGTCTTTACAAAATTCCCTTAATGGAAAAAATTTCAATTCCCTGGAAGACTGTAAAAGGCACCTGGAACAGTTCTTTGCTCAAAAAGATAAAAAGTTTTGGGAAGATGGAATTATGAAGTTGCCTGAAAAATGGCAGAAGGTAGTGGAACAAAACGGTGAATATGTTGTTCAATAAAGTTCTTGGTGAAAATGAAAAATGTGTCTTTTATTTTTACTTAAAAACCTAAGGAACTTTTTGGCCAACCCAATAGATAGGGCTTTGTTGGATATGTGACTTAAAGAAATAATTTCTCCAAGTCTATAATTTGTGTTTTCATCCTTTTAACAGGGTCTTTTGCAGAGAAAAGTTTAATTTTGATGAAGTCTAGCCTTTATTCATTTTTTTAATCTTATGAATAGTTAGGGGGTTTTGTTGTTGTTGTTTTTGTTTGTTTTTGGGTTTTGGTGTTAAGTCTAAGAACACCACCTAGTCCTAGGTCCTAAAGATTTTCTCTTATGTTTTTTTCTAGAAGTTTTATAGTTTTACATTTTCCATTTAAATCTGTAATCCATTTTGAGTACCATTTTGTAGAAGATGTGAGACTTCAGGTCAAGGTTTATCTTTTTGCCTATGGATGTCTAATTCTCCATCACCATTTTTTTCAACAAGTTTTATCCCTCCTCCATTGAGTTGCGTTTTCACCGTTATCAGAAATTAGTTGAGCACATTTGTGTGGCTCCATTTCTGAGATCTATGTTCTGTACCATTGATCTTTGTAACTATTCCTCTGCTAGTACCATACTTTTGATTACAGCAGTTATATAGTAAGCCTTAATATTGGAAAACGTGATTCTTCCCACTTTATTATTTTCCAAAAAAAAATTTTGGCTATCCTTGTGGCCTTTTTCTTTGCATATAAATTTTAGAATAAGCTTGTCTCTATGTACAAAAAAAAGTTGCTGAGATTTAAATAGGAATTATGTTAAACCTGTAGATGAAATTAGAGAATTAACATCTTTACTCTGTTGAGTCTTCCAATCCATGAACACAGCATTTCTCCAAGTTTTTTTCCTTTGATTCTTTTATTAGCATTTTATAATTTTCATCATATATTATCTGTACACGTTTTGTTAATTTTTTACCTAAGTATTTCTTTTTTTAATCTTGGAGCATTTGTAAGTGGTATTGCATTTTTATTTTGGTTTCTATTTGGTCATTGTCAGTGTACAGAAATTCAGCCAATTTTGTATGTTAATCTTGTATTCTATGACGTTACTCAATGAACTTCTTAGTACTAGTTAGTACTAATACTAACTAGTACTAATTTTTCCTTGTAGATTCATTCTTGTAGACAATCATATAATCTGCAAATAGAAGCTTTTTTTTTTTACTTTTCCAATCTATGCCATTTCTTTTTCTTGCCTTTTTGTTGGCTAGAAATATGTTCTGTGTTGGATAAGAGTGGTAATAGTGGACATCCTTGCCCTTTTTCTTAATTGTAGAGGGAGAGCATTCAGGGGTAAGGTCTTTTGCCATTAAGTATGATGTTAGCAGTAGATTTTTTGTATATGCTGTTTATGAGGTTGAGGAAGGTCCCCTCTCTTTTTAATGCCCTGAGGGTTTTTTTTAAAAATGAATGTTAATATGATCATGTGATTTTTCTTCTTAGTTGTTGGTATGATGGATTACATTGATTTCTGAATGCAGAATCAGCCTTTCACACCTGTAAAAATTCCACTTAGTCATGATATATTATTCCTTTTATTCACTTCTGGATTTGATTGGTAAAATTTAATTCAGGATTTTTTCATCTAAGTTCATGGGAGATACTGGCCTGTAGTTTTCTCTTTGTGTGTGTGTGTGTGTGTGTGCACGTGTGCGTGTGCATGCTGCCTTTGCCTGGTTTTGGTATAAGAATAATAATGGCCTCATAAAGTAAGTTGGAAAGTGTTCCCTTTTCATCCTTTCTTGGAAGAAATTGATGTGAATGTTTGGTAAAATTCACCAGTGAAACCATCTGGACCTGGATATTTCTTTTTTCAGGATTTCTTTTAAATTATAAATTCCATTTCTATAATAGTTATAGGACTATTCAGATTACCTATTTCATCTTGGCTGAGTTTTGGTAGTTTGTGATTTTCAAGGAATTGGTACATTTCTTCTAAGATGTCAAAGTTATGAGTGTAAAGTTATATGTGGTGTTCTTATTATCATTATGGTGGATTATCTATATATAATTATATATATATGTATCCATGTATATAAAGGATATACATGTCTTTATAATCCTTCAAAAATTTTTTTTTCTTTGAGACTTTTAATTTCACCCATAGATTATTTAGAAGTGTGTTATTTGAAGGTGTTTGGAGATTTTCTTGTTGTCTTTCTTTTATAATTTGATTTTATTATGGTCTCATGTGAAAATTAGAGGGAGCTGTCTACAGGAGTCTTCCCTCACTTCTGACATCAATTGCAATTTCAAGTGTTTCCGAGGCCACCCTTACATTTGATAATTCACTAAAAGGACTCATAGAACTCACTGAAAGCTATCATCCTCACAGTTACAGTTTATTACAGCAAAAGGATACAGATTAAAATTAGCCAAGGGAAGAAGTACATAGGGCAGAGCCTAGGAGAGTGCCAAGTGTGGAGCTACCCATTGTCCTTTCCCAGTGGAGTCATGGACAGTGCTAACTTTTCCCATCAACTATGTGTAACAATATGCATTTGGGCATATTGCCAAATAGAGAAACTCACCTGAGCCTTAGTGTCCAGAATTTTTATTGGGGCTCCTTGTTGGCTACCCATGTGGCTGACCTTTAGTTTCCAGCCTCTCAGGAGGTAAAGCTGATACCTTTAGTCTGCAGTCTTTTTGGAGGAAAATTGATGCCACATATCTCAAACCTTCCATTATAACTTTGTATCTCTTTTCCTCTTTATTTTTCTATAACATTTTTTTGCCATCTGACTTACTAATTCATTTACTAATCATTTATTAGATGTTATCCCAGTAGAATATAACTCTATAAGGGGATGCATTTTTGTTTGTAATGATATTTCCCTTTTCATTCCTAAGATTGGTTATTTGTACCTTTTCTGTCTTTTATGAAATAAAAATTTATTTTGAATTAATTTTAAACGTATGGAAGAGGTGCAAAATAACCCCAAAAATATCTCCCATATGCTGTTCACCTAGATTCACCAGTTGGTAATATTTTTGCCATATTTGCCTTATTATTTCATTTAAGTCTCTTTACCCTAAATAGTTATCTTTCCTAATAGGAAGGATATTCTCTTACATTTCATAAATTCAGGAAATTTTACATTTATCCAAATCTATTGTCTCATTTATTGTCTGTATTATATTCCACTACTTATCCAAATATTGTCCTTTTCACCTGACTCAGGATCTCACATTACATTTCTCTTTACTTTAATCTGAAAAGTTCCTCAGCCTTTCTTTGGATTTTATGGCTGGTATTTTTGAAGAATACTGGCCACTTTTATAGAATGTCCTTCAATTAGAGTATGTTTGTTGGTTCTTCCAGATTAAATTCGGGCTATACATTTTTGGCAGGATTATTGCATTGGTGACATATCTTTCTCAGTGTATTATATAAAGAGGCACATAATGTCATTCTGTCCCATCATTAGTGTTGTTACCTTTGATCACTTGGTTTGGGTGGTGTTTGCTAGGTTACTCCATTGTATTTTTTTTCTTTGTAATTAACGTTTAATCTGTAAGGTAGTCTATTTTTCTTGACCAGTCTTGCCAGAAATCCTATTATATATTTGTTTCTGTTTTATTTATTCTGCCTATCTTTGTTTTTTACTTTATTCTACTTTTTGAGGTCTCAGTTTGCTATTCTTCTTCTAACTTCTTGAAATAGATGTTTAGATGATTCACTTTAAGAATTTCTTTTTTCTATTTGCATTTAAGGCCGTAGATTTTTCTCTAAATGTGGCTTTAGTTGCATCCTACACGTTTTGGTAAGAGGGGTAGAGAGAGCCCAGGGGATATAGGACCTTATAGAGCATTATAAGAATCTTTTTTTCCTAAATGTGATGGGAAACTATTAGAGGCATTTAAGAGCAAAAGTTATGTGTTGTCACTAAGATATGATGTGTTTAGTGGAACAAGAAAGAGAGCAGGTGACCAATTTGAGAGTTACTGCAGTAGTATAACAATAGTAGCTTAGACTGTGATAGAAGTGGTGATGATGATTATGTCATTATATATATATTAAAGAACAAGTTGACCATGCTTGCTAATAGACTATAAGTTGAGTAAGAAGAAAAAAACTAGGCTTTTGGCTTAACCTATTGGTAAAAGATGGTTGCATTTACTGAGATGGGTTAAGCTGGAGTAGGAATGAATCTAAAAAGGGGATTTGAAAGTTCTCTTTGGACATGTTATGGTTGAGGTACTTATTACATATTTACATGAAGATTTCAACTAGGCAATTAGATGATAAATATGGAGCTTAGGGGTAAGATAAAAGCTAGAAGTATAGACATCAAAGGACACAATAAAGTGAAAATACAACCTATGGAATAGGAAAAAATATTTGTAAGTCACATATCTGATAAGGGGTTAATATCCAGAATATATAAAGAACTCCTACCAAAAACAAAAAACCAAACAACTCAATTTTAAAAATGAGAAAAGGATTTGAATAGATATTTCTTCAAAGAAGATATGCAAATGACCAGCAAACACATGAAACTATGCTCAACATCACTAGCCACTGGGGAAATACAAATCCAAACTACAGTGAAATATCACCTCACACCCATTAGGATGACTACAGTCAAAAACCAAGTATAACAAGTATTGGTGAGGCAGTGGAGAAACTGAAACCCTTGTGTTGGCGGGAGTGTAACATGGTTCAGCCACTGTGGGAAAAGAGTATGGTGGTTCCTCAAAAAATTATAAATAGAATTACCATATGATCCAGCAATTCCACTTCTGGATATATACTAAAAGCACGAACTTAAACTTAAACAGATACTTGTACACCCATGTTCTTAGCAGCATTACATACAGTAGCCAAAAGGTAGAAGCAATCTAGGTTTCATCAACAAACAAATGGAGAAACAAAATGTGGTGGTGGTGGTGGTCGTGTGTGTGTGTGTGTGTGTGTGTGTGTGTGTGTGTAATCCTGACACATGCTGCAACATGAATGAACCTTGAGGACGTTATGGTAAGTGAAATAAGTCAGTCACGTTCAGAAAAACAACAACAAATACTGTATGACTCCAGTGGTATGAGGTATCTAGAGTAGTCAAATCCATAGAAACAGAAAGTAGAATGGTGGTTGCCAGGAACTGGAAGAGGGAAGAATGGGGAGTTATCAATGGGTACAGAGTTTCAGTTCTGCAAGGTGAAAAAGTTCTGGAGATTGGTTGCACAACAGTGTGCACATACTTAACACTACTGCACTAAACACTTAAAAGTGGGTAAGATAGTAAATTTTATGTTATGCATATTTTATCACAATTAAAAAAATTTTTTTAGAGGTATAAATTTAAGACTTAGCATTATATGATTGGTATTTAAGCCAGACTGCTATTAAGGGAAAGAGTGTAGATTGAGGGCTGGCCAGAGCCAGAGTTCTGGGACATTCCAATATTTAGAGGTCAGGAAGTGGAGGAGAATGCATTAAGGGGAACTGAATATAAGTAGAGAGGTAGGAGGATAACCAGGAGAATATGGTATACAGGAAGCAAAGGGATTGATCAGTTGTGTCAAATGCTACTAATGAGTCAAATAGAGTGTTGACTGGCATTTGAGCACTGATTTTGGTAAAGTAATTTTGTTAGTTACTTTAGCTAGAAATGTTTCAACAGAGCTATGGGAGTTGAAATATTTATTGGAGTGGATTACAGAGAAAATGACTAACAAACAAAGTCATTTGATACAACACAGAGTCAGGGAAAGGATGGTCTTTTCAGTAAGTGGTGCTGATATCTACTGAAAAATAAGAATCTTGATTTCTACCTCACACTAGGTGGATTATAGATCTAAATATGAAAGGTAAAATAGTAAAAGCTTCTAGAAGATTATATGAGTATATTTTTATGAACTTGGGATTATACTACCTTAAAATTAAGAATTTCTGTTTATCAAAACATAGTATTAAGAGAGTGAAAGGGCCAGCCCCAGAGTGGGAAAAGATACTTGCATTATGTAGTTGGTTATATCCAGAATAAATTAAGAATTCCTACAAATCAAAAAGAAAAATACAACCCAGAAACTACCCAAATGTCCCTCAACTGGAGAATGGATAAACAAAATATGGTTATCTGTACAATAAAATATAACTCAGCCATAAAAAGAAATGAAATACTGGTACGTGCTACAGCATCATTGAACCTTGAAAACATACTGAGTAAGAACAGAGACAAAAGGTCACATATTGTATGATTTCATATTTATGAAATTTCTTGACAAATTCAGAGACATAAAGCAGATTGGTGGTTGCTGGGGGTGGGGGAGGGAGGAGAATAGAACATGATCATGTGTGTGAGGTTTCTTTCTGGCATGATGAAAATATTCTGGAATTAGAGATCAGATGGTTGCACAACAGTGGGAATGTACTATAAGTTACTGAATTGTATGCTTCAAAATGGTTAAAATGGTGGATTTTATATGTATTTTATTGCCCAAAAAATTAATAAAAATGGACATAGGCAACTTATTAAAGAAGATATCCAGTTGGCCAATAAACATATGGCAAAGTATTCAGCCTGCAAAATTACAAATTAAACCACAATCCAGTATCACAACACATCTGCCAGGATGCTTAAATATAAGAAGATTGACAATAACAAGTGTTGCTGAGGATATGAAGAACAGGAACTCTTTTAGAGTTTGATGGAATTGTAAATTAGAAAACTGTTGCATAGTGTCAACTGAAGCTGAACAAATGCATATCATCTGATGCAGTAATTTCACACCTAGCAGAAAGGAGTCCTGTTTCCACCAAAAGAAATGTGCATGGATGTTGATAGCAGTACTAACCATGATAGCCAACAACTGGAAACAACCCAAATGATCATCATTAGGAAAATGGAAAAATAAATTGTGTTAACATAGAATGCTTTATGTAGCTGTTGGTCTCAAACAGTTCAATGGAAGGCTGTATTAGTTTGGATATAGGTTTGGCTGTATGTGACAGAGACTCCCAAATAATTGTAGTTTAAACTATATAGAGGGTTAATTTTCTCTTTCATTAAAGTCCAGGCTGGAGTGGCAACTCTGTTCTGCAAAACCATCTGTGACAGACATGACATCAAATGCACATTGCAGCTGGCTTTGCTGAGGAATCAGAAGAATAACGGATATAGGGTGTGGGCAAGCTGACTCTTAAGAAAGTTCTCAGGACTTCCCTGGTGGTGCAGTGGTTAAGAATCCGCCTGCCAATGCAGGGGACACGGGTTTGAGCCCCGGTCTGGGAAGATCCCACATGCCCCAGAGCAGCTAAGCCCATGCGCCACAACTACTGAGCCTGCGCTCTAGAGCCCGTGAGCCACAACTGCTGAGCCCGCGTTCCACAACTACTGAAGCCCACGCACCTAGAGCCCGTGCTCTGCAACAAGAGAAGCTACCGCACTGAGAAGCCCGCACACTGTGATGAAGAGTAGTCCCCGCTCACCGCAACTAGAGAAAGCCCACGGCAGCAATGAAGACCAAGGCAGTCAAAAATAAATAAATAAAAAATTTTAAAAATAATAAAAAAAAAGTTCTCAGAAGCTACTACATAATACTTCTGCATTTCTTTAGGCAGAATCCAGTTACATGGCATGTTCTGCTGCAAAGGGTCCTGGGAAGTGCAATGTTTATATTGGGCAGCCTGTTCTCAACTAAAAACCAAGGGTTCAATCAGTGTACAAAAGGGGAATAATAGATGTTTGGGGACAACTAGCAGATAGCACATAATCCTTTGGCCTGGTGGAGAGTGTTAAAACATACAGACTCTCGTAGACTCTGATTCAGGTGATCTAGAATGTTTTGTAAACATCCATAATTACAACAAATTCCCAACGTGATTCTGAAGTGGATCAAAATTTCAGAACCACTGACTTGACTTGTTAATTAACTCCCTCACTTTTCTTTCATGAGCTTTCATTTCTTTGCATTCTCCTTACTCTATTTTCATTCAATTGCATGATGGTATTTAAGAGCTCCCCAAGCCTTTCATTTCTTATGTGAATTATTTTCAATTCTCTCTCTTTTTTACCAGAGATATTTCATTTCTTTTGTAACACAAAACTAGCAATTAAAATGTGTTTCTTATCTTTCAGACTTGGTGTCCAAGTGTGAGTCCAAGAAGTTATCTCCAAAAAGAAACATTTATGAGACAGAATCATCCCAATGGGCTATCATGGAACCATTTAAAAGCCATAGTCCTGAGAAATCCACTTTCAGAGATATTTGGGCATGCAAAAGTCAGTTTGAGAGACAACAGGGAAAACAGAAGGGCTATTTCAGGCAATTTATTATCAACCATGAACACATGCCCATTTTTAGCCAACATATTTTGTTCACTCAGGAATTTTATAATAGACAGAAAATCTTTGAATGTAAAGAATGTAAAAAAAACTTCAGTTACCATTTATTCTTTAGTCATCACAAAACTCATTCTAAAGAAAAACTTCCTGAATGTAAGGTATGTGCAGAAACAGTTGATACATCATACCTTACTAAACAACAGAGAATTCAAAATAGTAACAAATGCAATGAATGTAAGGAATGTTGGAAGGCCTTTATTCATTGCTCACAACTTATACAACATTTGAGAATTCATAAAGGTGAAAAACACTATGAATGTAAAGAATGTGGCAAGGCCTTTTATTATGGCTCAGAACTTATTCTACATCAGAGAATTCACACTGGTGAGAAACCCAATGAATGTAAGGAATGTGGGAAGGCCTTTATGCAGCTATCACAATTTACTCAACATCAGAGACTTCATACTGGTGAAAAACCCTATGAATATAAGCAATGTGGGAAGGCTTTTATTTGTGGCTTTCAACTTACTGAACATCTGCACCTCCATACTGGTGAGAAACCCTTTGAATGTAAAGAATGTGGAAAGACTTTCAGGCATCGATCATCCCCTACCATACATCAGAGACTTCATACTCATGAGAAACCCTATGAGTGTAAAGAATGTGGGAAGGCCTTTAATTATGGCTCAGAACTTATTCTACATCAGAGAATTCACACTGGTGAGAAACCTTATGAATGTAAGGAATGTGGGAAGGCATTTAGGCAGCGATCACAGCTTACTCAACATCAGAGACTTCATACTGGTGAAAAACCCTATGAATGTAAGCAATGTGGGAAGGCTTTTATTCGTGGCTTTCAACTTACTGAACATCTGCGACTCCATACTGGTGAGAAACCCTATGAATGTAAAGAATGTGGAAAGACTTTCAGACATCGATCACACCTTACAATACACCAGAGAATTCACACTGGTGAGAAACCCTATGAATGTAGAGAATGTGGAAAGGCCTTTAGCTATCACTCAAGCTTCTCTCACCATCAGAAAATTCATTCTGGCAAAAAACCTTATGAATGTAGTGAATGTGGGAAGGCCTTTTGTGATGGCTTACAACTTACTCTACATCGGAGGATTCATACTGGTGAGAAACCCTATGAGTGTAAGGAATGTGGGAAGACTTTCAGACAGTGCTCACACCTCAGAAGACATCAGATAATTCACACTGGTGAGAAACCTCATGAATGTATGATATGTGGTAAGGCCTTTAGACTTCATTCACACCTTATTCAACATCAGAGAATTCATACTGGTGAGAAGCCCTTTGAATGTAAGGAATGTGGAAAGACCTTTAGCTATCATTCGAGCTTCTCACACCATCAGAGAATTCATTCTGGGAAGAAACCATATGAATGTGGGAAGGCCATTAATGATGGCTTGCAATTTAATGTACATCAGACACTTCATACGGTTGAGACTTCAGTAAATTTTCCTCTCTCCCCATCCTAGTCTAGCATCATGAAATTATTTTTGGAGATATACTTTTTTTTTCTTTAAGGAAAATGTTGGTAAAATACTGGGTTTCATTAGTATTGATTTATTTTAGTAATCTTTGAACTCTTTTTTTTTTCAAGTGGGAAAATGGAAAAGTTATTAAAAGGAAAATTGCTCTGGTATCAGTGCTGTTTCTGAATTATTGTAATGATCAGTACTGGAAATAAATTTTATAAAACTATTTGTTTTCACTGAAACCAGTGAAGTGGGGCAGAAATAAAATGAAAACAATTTCTTCCCCTCCCACAAATCCCTGAAATAACCAATATGTGTGTGTGTTGCTTCTTTCTTCGTGCTCAAGCATATCTGCACATGTGAAGGGTTTATTGCATGTCTGTGAAAGGTTTTACCCCCATAGTGACATATTTCGTGGCATTTTGCCCTTTACACTTAAATAATCATGGACATTTTCCGAGGTCAATACTGTAGATCTGACTCATTCTTTTTAAAGTTTCAGAATATTTCTAGTATGGGATGTATGCCAGTATTTTGAACCATTCCCTACTGTAGACATTCAAATTGTTTCTACTTCTTTTTTCACCAGAAATGATCGTGCAATAAACATTCTTAGATTGTCATTCTTATGTTTCTATTGGTAGATTCCCAACCATGAAAGTGTGTGTATGTTCTGATGTTACATTAATTTTGTAGTTTAAAAAAATGGGAAATAAAAACAGATACTATAAAAATTCAAAAATTACCCAAAATAACTTGAAAATAAAATCTTCCCTAATATCTAGTCCTATAACCATCTGCTTTCCCTACACAGGGGTAACTATAGCTGTCACTTCTTTTGTATTCTTCCAGGAATTAAAATTTTAAAATTCTTTGGACAAAAGTGGATTAATCATAATCCAAGATTCATGATGTTCTCATCAGTCCACATTTAGCCTACTTTTATTTAATTTTAATGTATTAGAGGGATTTATAAACATTGTACCAACTATTTACTGCCTTTCTGCTCCAAATTCTTCATTGCCTGCTCTGCAATATTGGAACTCTTCTCTCTTGTTTATAACATTTATTTGAGTCCTATCTTTCTTTTTTACTTGATTAGACTAGCTAAAAGTTTTTCAGCTTCATATTTTCAAAGGACCAACTCAGTTTTATTGATCTTTTCTATTGTCTTTCTAGTCTTTATTTCATTTATATCTGCTCTAATGTTATCTTTTTTTCCACCTGCAGATTTTGGCCTTAATTCTTCTTTTTCAAGTTTCTTAAGGCATAAAGTTAGGTAGTTTACTTAAGATCTTTCTTTTTTAAAAAAATGTAGGCTTTTATCTCTATAAACTTCCCTCTTGAAACTGCATTTGCTTTATCCCATCTGCTTTTGTATGTTTTGCTTCTATTTTCATTTTTCTCAAGATACTTTTTGATTTCCCTTTTGATTTCTTTTCTGATCCATTGATTGTTAAGGAGTGTGTTTAATTTTCATGTATCTGTGAATTTTCCAATTTTCCTCCTGTTAATGATTTTTAGTTTCATAATATTGTGGTCAAAAGGATACTTGATATGATTTCAGGCTTCTTAAATGTGTTAAGATTTGTTTTGTGCCATAACATATGATCTATCCTGGAGAATGTTCCGTGTGTTCTTGAGAAAAAATATTTATTCTGCTGCTGTTGGATGGAATGTTCTATGTGTGTCCGTTATGTTCATTTGTTCTGTAGTGTTTTCTGTCTGGATGAACTATCCATTGTTGATAATGGGGTATTGAAGTTCCCTACTACTACTGTATTACTGTTTATTTCTCTGTTCAGTTCTGTTAATATTTGCCTTATATATTTAAGTGCCCAGATGTTAGGTGCATATATATTTACAATTATTATATCTTCTTTAAGAATTGGCCACATCATAATAGTGACCTTTTTTATTCTCTGTGAAAGATTTCAACTGAAATTCTATTTTGTCTGATATAAGTATAGCCATCCCAGCTCTCTTTTGGTTACCATTTGCATGGGATATCTTTTTCCATCCTTTCACTTTCAGCCTATGGATATCCTTAAAGTGAGTCTCTTGTTGGTAGCAAAAAGTTGGATCTGTTTTTCAATCCCTTCAACTACTCTACTGATTGATTCAGCTACTCTACTATCTTTGGATTAAATAATTTATTTCATTTACATTTAAAGTATATATTGATAGGTAAGGTCTTTTTTTTTTATAAGAGGCTCTTTTTTAAAAAAAATTAATTAATTAATTTATTTTTTGCTGTGTTGGGTCTTCGTTTCTGTGCGAGGGCTTTCTCTAGTTGTGGCAAGCGGGGGCCACTCTTCATCGTGGTGCGCACGGGCCTCTCACTATCGCGACCTCTCTTGTTGCAGAGCACAGGCTCCAGACGCGCAGGCTCAGTAATTGTGGCTCACGGGCCCAGTTGCTCCGCGGCATGTGGGATCTTCCCAAACCAGGGCTCGAACCCATGTCCCCTGCATTGGCAGGCAGATTCTCAACCACTGCGCCACCAGGGAAGCCCGGTAAGGTCTTTTTATTGCCATTTTGTTCATTGTTTTCGTTTTTTGTGTGTGTCCCTTTTTTCCTTTCTTTGCTATCTTCCTTTATAATTTGAGGCTTTTTTTATAGTGCAATGCACTGATCCCTTTCTCTATCTTTTGTGTATCTACTGCACATTTTTTCTTTGTGGTTACCATGAGGCTTACATAAAACATAACTGTTTATTTCAAGCTAAGAACTTAACTTTGACCACATACAAAATCTCTATGATTTTTTTTTTTTTTTTTAAAGGATTTTCTTATTTATTTATTTATTTATTTTATTTTTGGCTGTGTTGGGTCTTCGGTTCCTGCGAGGGCTTTCTCCAGTTGCGGCAAGCGGGGGCCACTCTTCATCGCGGTGCGGGGACCGCTCTTCATCGCGGTGCGCGGGCCTTTCTCTATCGCGGCCCCTCCCGTCGCGGGGCACAGGCTCCAGATGCGCAGGCTCAGCAGCCGTGGCTCACGGGCCCAGCTGCTCCGTGGCATGTGGGATCTTCCCAGGCCAGGGCTCGAACCTGTGTCCCCTGCATTGGCAGGCAGATTCTCAACCACTGCGCCACCAGGGAAGCCCTCTATGATTTAACTTCTCCTCCCCCCACCTTTAATGTTAATTGATATCACAATTTACATTTCTTTATTTCGTGTATCAATAATAAATTTTAGTTACAGTTATTTTTAATACTTTGTCCTTTAATCTTTATACTAAAGTTTTGTTATTAACATGCCACTGTACTATAGTAGAGTATTCTGACTTTACTTTTACCACTGAGTTTTATACTTTCATATGTTTTCAAGTTGTTACTTAGCATCTTTTCATTTCAACTTGAAGAACTCCCTTTAGCATTTCTTGTAAGGTGGTCCAGTGGTAAACTCCCTCAAGCTTTTGTTTGTATGGGAATTTTTTTCCCCTCTTCATTTCTGAATGACAGCTTTGCCGGGTGTTGTTTTCTTGGTTGCAGTCTTTTTTCTTTCAGCACTTTGAAGATATCATGCCTCTCTCTCTTGGCTTGCAAGGTTTCTGATGAGACATCTGTTAATAGTCTTAGGGGGGTGCCCTTGGATATGATGAGTTGCTTTTCTATTGCTGCTTTCAAAATTCTCTTTGTCTTCAACTCTTAAGAGTTTGATTATAATTATTTGGAGTTATTTAGGCTGCATGGATATGGGTGTTCATTTCCCTCTCCAGATTAGGGACGTTTTCTATTTTTATATTTTAAATAACCTGTCTTCCCCTTTCTCTTTCTCTGCCTCTTCTGGGATTCCCATAATGCATATACTGATACATTTGCTGGTACCCCATAATTCCTGTAGACTTTCTTTTGGTCCTCTGACTGGGTGATTTCAAATGAACAGCAAGTCTTAGAACTCACTGATTCTTTCTTCTGCTTGATCAAGTCTCCTACTGAAGTGCTGGCATTTTAAAATGTAGTCATTGTGTTTCTCAAGTATAGAATTTCTATTTGGTTCTTTTTTATGGTTTCTAGCTCTTTGTCCTGTCTCATTTTGTTCTTGTATTGTTTTCCTGATTTTGTTTAGCTTTCTTGTAGCTCACTGAGCTTCTTTAAGATGATTATTTTGAATTCTTTGTCAGGCGGTTTAAAGATCTCTATTTCTTTTGGATTGGTTACTCATGCTTTATTTTGTTACTATGGTGGTGTCATGTTTCCCTGATTATTTGTGGCCCTTGTGGATTTGCATTGGTGTCTGCATATTTGAAGAAGAGGCACCTCTTCCAGTCTTTACAGACTGGCTTTAGTAGTGAAAGCCCTTCACAGACTAGCTGCTCAGAGATTCTGGGTGGATCAGCTGGTGATGTCTATGGGTAGGCTTGCTCCTGGAGCCTTCAGGCAGGCTGACCTGGTGGTTGGTTTAGCAGGTGAGTGGGCCTGGTACCTGAGACTGCAGGGACAGGCCTGAAACTTGGATCCATGGTGTCTGATCTGGTGCCAGGAGCCACTGGGATGGGCTTGTTAATTGGGTCTGTGCAGTAGGCCTGCCTATGTCCATAGGGGCTGGCCTGGTGCTGGCGTTCACTGGACTTGGCCTGGTGACTGGATCTGTGGAGATAGGCCTGAAGCCTGGGTCCACAGGAGCTGACCTGTTCCTGTGACAGTGACAGGGCTTGAACCTTAATCTGTGGGGGCTGAACTTGGTGGAGTTGGCCTGTTGTCTGGATCCATGGGGGTAGGCCTGGTCTGAGGCCATAGGGGCAATCCTGATAGTGGAGTCTATTGGGGCAGGCCTGGAGCCTAGGTCCATGGGTGCCAACCTGGTACCTGGGACTGTAGGGCCAGCATGGCGCTGGGTTGGGCAGCATGGAGCCTGGTGTCTGGGTCCACAGGGGCAGGCCTGGATTCTGAGTTATGGTTTACCTGGAGGGTCTTTCCTGGAGCCTGGATTCACTGGAGGAGGCTGGTGCTTGGGTCTATGGCAAAGTTGGCTGCTAACTTCACTCTTCTTCCCCCCATGCAAAGGGTGTATCTCTCCACACTTCACTGCACAGGCTTGGGGAAAGGGTAATGCAGGTAGTGTGAAATTGTCCTTTTTATCCTCTTCAACGTATCTTTCATTTGTGTGCTCCACTCAAGTGCTGTATTAGCTCATGTGGAGGCATTTTCATGTGTGGATGGTTGTTCAGATTGATGTTCCAATGAGACGACAAGTGCTGGAAACTCTATTCCACCATCTTGCTGATGTTACTACTCCAGTTCACTATTTTTGGTATGTACACACTTCTATTTTTTTTCACATGCATATTTTTATATTTATGACCACAAACAGTATGCAAAACAATTACAACAGCTCAAGGAATTCCCTCATGCATCCCCTTTCTATTCAGAATATTCCCCCACCCCTAATACCTGGCAACCACTGATATATCCTGGGTACCTATATATTTATCTTTTCCAGAATGTCTTATAAATGGAACCACATAGTATGTAACTTTTTTTTAACATCTTTATTGGAGTATAATTGCTTTACAATGGTGTGTTAGTTTCTGCTTTATAACAAAGTGAATCAGTTATACATATACATATGTCCCCATATCTCTTCCCTCTTGTGTCTCCCTCCCTCCCACCCTCCCTATCCCACCCCTCTAGGTGGTCACAAAGCACTGAGCTGATCTCCCTGTGCTATGCGGCTGCTTCCCACTAGCTATCTATTTTATGTTTGGTAGTGTATATATGTCCATGCCACTCTCTCACTTTGTCCCAGCTTACCCTTCCCCCTCCCCGTATCCTCAAGTCCATTCTCTAGTAGGTCTGCATCTTTATTCCCATCTTGCCCCTAGGTTCTTCTGACCTTTTTTTTTTTTTTAGATTCCATATATATGTGTTAGCATACGGTATTTGTTTTTCTCTTTCTGACTTACTTCACTCTGTATGACAGTCTCTAGGTCCATCCACCTCACTACAAATATCTCAGTTTCGTTCCTTTTTATGGCTGAGTAACATTCCATTGTATATATGTGCCACATCTTCTTTATCCATTCATCGGTCGATGGACACTTAGGTTGCTTCCATGTCCTGGCTATTGTAAATAGAGCTGCAATGAACATTTTGGTACATGACTTTTTTTTTTTTAACATCTTTATTGGAGTATAATTGCTTTACAATGGTGTGTTAGTTTCTGCTTTATAACAAAGTGAATCAGTTTTACATATACATATGTTCCCATATCTCTTCCCTCTTGCATCTCCCTCCCTCCCGCCCTCCCCACCCCACACCTCTAGGTGGTCACAAAGCACAGAGCTGATCTCCCTGTGCTATGCGGTTGCTTCCCACTAGCTATCTATTTTACGTTTGGTAGTGTATATATGTCCATGCCACTCTCTCTCTTTGTCACATCTTACCATCCCCCCTCCCCAAATCCTCAAGTCCATTCTCTAGTAGGTCTGTGTCTTTATTCCCATCTTGCCACTAGATTCTTCATGACATTTTTTCCCCCTTAGATTCCATATATATGTGTTAGCATACTGTATTTGTTTTTCTCTCTCTGACTTACTTCACTCTGTATGAGAGACTCTAACTCCATCCACCTCACTACAAATAACTCCATTTCATTTCTTTTTATGGCTGAGTAATATTCCATTGTATATATGTGCCACATCTTCTTTATCCAGTCACCCGATGATGGACACTTAGGTTGCTTCCATGTCCTGGCTATTGTAAATAGAGGTGCAATGAACATTTTGGTACATGACTTTTTGAATTATGGTTTTCTCAGGATATATGCCCAGTAGTGGGATTGCTGGGTCATATGGTAGTTCTATTTTTAGTTTTTTAAGGAACCTCTATACTGTTCTCCATAGTGGCTGTATCAATTTACATTCCCACCAACAGTGCAAGAGGATTCCCTTTTCTCCACACCCTCTCCAGTATTTATTGTCTGTAGATTTTTTGATGATGGCCATTCTGACTGCTGTGAGATGATATCTCATTGTAGTTTTGATTTGCATTTCTCTAATGATTAATGATGTTGAGCATTCTTTCATGTGTTTGTTGCCAATCTGTATATCTTCTTTGGAGAAATGTCTATTTAGGTCCTCTGCCCATTTTTGGATTGGGTTGTTTGTTTTTTTGATATTGAGGTGCATGAGTTGCTTGTATGTTTTGGAGATTAATCCTTTGTCAGTTGCTTCATTTGCAAATATTTTCTCCCATTCTGAGGGTTGTCTTTTTGTCTTATTTATGGTTTCCTTTGCTGTGCAAAAGCTTTTAAGTTTCATTAGGTCCCATTTGTTTATTTTTGTTTCTATTTCCATTTCTCTAGGAGGTGGGTCAAAAAGGATCTTCCTGTGATTTATGTCATAGAGTGTTCTGCCTATGTTTTCCTCTAAGAGTTTGATAGTGTCTGGCCTTACATTTAGGTCTTTAATCCATTTTGAGTTTATTTTTGTGTATGGTGTTAGGGAGTGTTCTAATTTCATTCTTTTACATGTAGCTGTCCAGTTTTCCCAGCATCACTTATTGAAGAGGCTGTCTTTTCTCCACTGTATATTCTTGCCTCCTTTATCAAAGATAAGGTGACCATATGTGCGTGGGTTTATCTCTGGGCTTTCTATCCTGTTCCATTGAGCTATATTTCTGTTTTTGTGCCAGTACCATATTGTCTTGATTACTGTAGCTTTGTAGTATAGTCTGAAGTCAGGGAGCCTGATTCCTCCAGCTCCATTTTTCTTTCTCAAGATTGCTTTGGCTATTTGGGGTCTGTTGCATTTCCATACAAATTGTGAAATTTTTTGTTCTAGTTCTGTGAAAATTGCCAGTGGTAGTTTGATAGGGATTGCATTGAATCTGTAGATTGCTTTGGGTAGTAGAGTCATTTTCACAATGTTGATTCTTCCAATCCAGGAACATGATATATCTCTCCATCTATTTGTATCATCTTTAATTTCTTTCATCAGTGTCTTATAATTTTCTGCATACAGGTCTTTTGTCTCCTTAGGTAGGTTTATTCCTAGATATTTTATTCTTTTTGTTGCAATGGTAAACGGGAGTGTTTTCTTAATTTCACTTTCAGATTTTTCATCATTAGTGTATAGGAATGCAAGAGATTTCTGTGCATTAGTTTTGTATCCTGCTACTTTACCAAATTCATTGATTAGCTCTAGTAGTTTTCTGGTAGCATCTTTAGGATTCTCTATGTATAGTATCATGTCATCTGCAAACAGTGACAGATTTACTTCTTTCCGATTTGGATTCCTTTTATTTCTTTTTCTTCTCTGATTGCTGTGGCTAAAACTTCCAAAACTATGTTGAATAATAGTGGTGAGAGTGGGCAACCTTGTCTTGTTCCTGATCTTAGTGGAAATGGTTTCAGTTTTTCACCATTGAGGACGATGTTGGCTGTGGGTTTGCCATATATGGCCTTTATTATGTTGAGGAAAGTTCCCTCTATGCCTACTTTCTGGAGGGTTTTTATCATAAATGGGTGTTGAGTTTTGTCGAAAGCTCCCTCTGCATCTATTGAGATGATCATATGGTTGTTCTCCTTTAATTTGTTAATATGGTGTATCACGTTGATTGATTTGCGTATATTGAAGAATCCTTGCATTCCTGGGATAAACCCCACTTGATCATGGTGTATGATCCTTTTAATGTGCTGTTGGATTCTGTTTGCTAGTATTTTGTTGAGGATTTTTGCATCTATGTTCATCAGTGATATTGGCCTGTAGTTTTCTTTCTTTGTGACATCTTTATCTGGTTTTGGTATCAGGGTGATGGTGGCCTCGTAGAATGAGTTTGGGAGTGTTCCTCCCTCTGCTATATTTTGGAAGAGTTTGAGAAGGACAAGTGTTAGCTCGTCTCTAAATGTTTGATAGAATTCGCCTGTGAAGCCATCTGGTCCTGGGCTTTTGTTTGTTGGAAGATTTTTAATCACAGTTTCAATTTCAGTGCTTGTGATTGGTCTGTTCATATTTTCTATTTCTTCCTGGTTCAGTCTCAGAAGGTTGTACATTTCTAAGAATTTGTCCATTTCTTCCAGGTTGTCCATTTTATTGGCATATAGTTGCTTGTAGTAATCTCTCATGATCCTTTGTATTTCTGCAGTGTCAGTTGTTACTTCTCCTTTTTCATTTCTGATTCTATTGATTTGAGTCTTCTCCCTTTTTTCTTGATAAGTCTGGCTAATGGTTTATCAATTTTGTTTATCTTCTTAAAGAACCAGCTTTTAGTTTTATTGATCTTTGCTATTGTTTCCTTCATTTCTTTTTCATTTACTTCTGATCTGATCTTTATGATTTCTTTCCTTTTGCTAACTTTGGGGTTTTTTTGTTCTTCTTTCTCTAATTGTGTTAGGTGTAAGGTTAGGTTGTTTATTTGAGATGTTTCTTGTTTCTTAAGGTAGGCTTGTACAGCTGTAAACTTCCCTCTTAGAACTGCTTTTGCTGCATCCCATAGGTTTTGGGTCGTTGTGTTTTCATTGTCATTTGTTTCTAGGTATTTTTTGATTTCCTCTTTGATTTCTTCAGTGATCTCCTGGTGATTAAGTAGTGTGTTGTTTATCCTCCATGTGTTTGTATTTCTTACAGATTTTTTCCTGTAATTGATATCTAGTCTCATAGTGTTGTGGTTGGAAAAGATACTTGGTATGATTTCAATTTTCTTAAATTTACCAAGGTTTGGTTTGTGACCCAAGATATGATCTATCCTGGAGAATGTTCCATGAGCACTTGAGAGGAATGTGTATTCTGTTGTTTTTGGATGGAATGTCCTATAAATATCAATTAAGTCCATCTTGTTTAATGTATCATTTAAAGCTTGTGTTTCCTTATTTATTTTCATTTTGGATGATCTGTCCATTGGTGAAAGTGGGGTGTTAAAGTCCCCTACTATGATTGTGTTACTGTTAATTTCCCCTTTTATGGCTGTTAGCATTTGCCGTATGTATTGAGGTGCTCCTATGTTGGGTGCATAAATATTTACAATTGTTATAGCTTCTTCTTGGATTGATCCCTTGATCATTATGTAATGTCCTTATTTGTCTCTTGTAATAGTCTTTGTTTTAAAGTCTATTTTGTCTGATATGAGAATTGCTACTCCAGCTTTCTTTTGATTTCCATTTGTATGGAATATCTTTTTCCATCCCCTCACTTTCAGTCTGTATGTGTCCCTAGGTCTGAAGTGGGTCTCTTGTAGACAGCATATATATGGGTCTTGTTTTTGTATCCATTCAGCCAGTCTATGTCTTTTGGTTGGAGCATTTAATCCATTTACATTTAAGGTAATTATCGATATGTATGTTCCTATTACCATTTTCTTAATTGTTTTGGGTTTATTGTTGTAGGTCTTTTCCTTCTCTTGTGTTTCTTGCCTAGAAAGGTTCCTTTAGCATTTGTTGTAAAGCTGGTTTGGTGGTGCTGAATTCTCTTAGCTTTTGCTTGTCTGTAAAGCTTTTAATTTCTCTGTCAGATCTGAATGAGATCCTTGCTGGGTAGAGTAATCTTGGTTGTAGGTTTTTCCCTTTCATCACTTTATATATGTCCTGCCACTCCCTTCTGGCTTGCAGAGTTTCTGCTGAAAGAGCACCTGTTAACCTATGGGGATTCCCTTATGTGTTACTTGTTGTTTTTACCTTGCTGCTTTTAATATTTGTTCTTTGTATTTAATTTTTGATAGTTTGATTAATATGTGTCTTGGCGTGTTTCTCCTTGGATTTATACTGTATGGGACTCTCTGTGCTTCCTGGACTTGATTAACTATTTCCTTTCCCATATTAGGGAAGTTTTCAACTATAATCTCTTCAAATATTTTCTCAGTCCCTTTCTTTTTCTCTTCTTCTGGGACTCCTATAATTCGAATGTTGGTGCATTTAATGTTGTCCCAGAGGTCTCTGAGACTGTCCTCAATTCTTTTCATTCTTTTTTCTTTATTCTGCTCTGCAGAAGTTTTTTCCACTATTTTATCTTCCAGGTCACTTATCCGTTCTTCTGCCTCAGTTATTCTGCTACTGATCCCTTCTAGAGAATTTTTAATTTCATTTATTGTGTTGTCATCTCTTTGTTTGCTCTTTAGTGATTCCAGGTCCTTGTTCAACGTTTCTTGTATTTTCTCCATTCTATTTCCAAGATTTTGGATCATCTTTACTATCATTATTCTGAATACTTTTTCAGGTAGACTGCCTATTTCCTCTTCATTTGTTAGGTCTGGTGGGTTTTTGCCTTGCTCCTTCATCTGCTATGTGTTTCTCTGTCTTCTCATTTTGCTTAACTTACTGTGTTTCGGGTCTCCTTTTCGCAGGCTGCAGGTTCATAGTTTCCATTTTTTTGGTGTCTGTCCCCAGTGGCTAAGGTTGGTTCAGTGGGTTGTGTAGGCTTCCTGGTGGAGGGGACTAGTGCCTGTGTTCTGGTGGATGAGGCTGTTTCTTGTCTTTCTGGTGGGCAGGTCCACGTCTGGTGGTGTGTTTTGGGGTGTCTGTGGCCTTATTATGATTTTAGGCAACCTCTGTGCTAATGGATGGGGTTGTGTTCCTGTCTTGCTAGTTGTTTGGCATAGGGTGTCCTGCACTGTAGCTTGCTGGTCGTTGAGTGGAACTGGTCTTGGCATTGAGATGGAGATCTCTGGGAGATTTTCACCATTTGATATTACGTGGATCTGGGAGGTCTCTTGTGGACCAGTGTCCTGAACTTGGCTCTCCCACCTCAGTGGCACAGCCCTGATGCCTGGCTGGAGCACCAAGAGCCTGTCCTCCACACGGCTCAGAATAAAAGGGAGAAAAAAAAGAAAGAAAGAAAGAAAGAAGAAGATAAAATAAAATAAAATAAAATAATTAAAATAAAAAATAATTATTAAGAAAAAAATTTTTAAGTAATAAAAAATAAAGTAAAAAAGAAAAAAAAAACGGACAAACAGAACCCTAGGACAAATGGTAAAAACAAAGCTATACAGACAAAAGCACACACACAAGCATACACATACACACTCACAAAATGAGAAAAAGGGAAAAAAAAATATATCGTTGCTCCCAAAGTCCACCTCCTCAACTTGGGATGATTCGTTGTCTATTCAGGTATTCCACACATGCAGGGTACATCAAGTTGATTGTGGAGATTTAATCCGCTGCTCCTGAGGCTGCTGGGAGAGACTTCCCTTTCTCTTCTTTGTTTGCACAGCTCCTGGGTTTCAGCTTTGGATTTGGACCCGCCTTTGCGTGTAGGTCGCCTGAGGGCGTCTGTTCTTCTCTCAGACAGGACAGAGTTAAAGGAGCAGCTGACTTGGGGGCTCTGGCTCGCTCAGGCTGGTGGGAGGGAGGGGTACGGATGTGGGGCACGCCTGCAGTGGCAGAGGCCAGCGTGACGTTGCACCAGCCTGAGGCGCACTGTGCATTCTCCTGGGGAAGTTGTCCCTGGATCACGGGACCCTGGCGGTGGCGGGCTGCGCAGGCTCCTGGGAGGGGAGGTGTGGATAGTGACCTGTGCTTGCACACAGGCTTCTTGGTGGCTGCAACAGCAGCCTTAGCATCTCATGCCCGTCTCTGGGGTCCACGCTTATAGCCGTGGCTCGCGCCTGTCTCTGGAGCTCATTTAGGCAGTGCTCTGAATCCCCTCTCCTCACACACCCCGAAACAATATTCTCTTGCCTCTTGGGCAGGTCCAGACTTTTCCCGGACTCCCTCCTGGCTAGCCGTGGCGCACTAGCCCGCTTCAGGCTGTGTTCACGCCACCAACCCCAGTCCTCTCCCTGCAATCCGACCGAAGCCCGAGCCTCAGCTCCCAGCCCCCACCTGTCCCAGCGGGTGAGCAGACAAGCCTCTCGGGCTGGTGAGTGCTGGTCAGCACCGATCCTCTGTGCGGGAATCTCTCCACTTTGCCCTCCGCACCCCTGTTGCTGCGCTTTCCTCAGTGGCTCCGAAGCTCCCCTGCTCCACCACCCGCCGTCTCCACCCGTGAAGGGGCTTCCTAGTGTGTGGAAACCTTTCCTCCTTCACAGCTCCCTCCCACTGGTGCAGGTCCCGTCCCTATTCTTTTGTCTCTGTTTTTCCTTTTTTCTTTTGCCCTACCCAGATACGTGGGGAGTTTCTTGCCTTTTGGGAGGTCTGAGGTCTTCTGCCAGCGTTCAGTAGGTGTTCTGTAGGAGTTGTTCCACATGTAGATGTATTTCTGATGTATTTGTGGGGAGGAAGGTGATCTCTGCGTTTTACTCTTCCGCCATCTTGAAGCTCCTCCCAGTATGTAACTTTTTGAGACTAGTTTCATCCATAATGTTGCGTGTGTCAATGGTTCATTATTTTTATTGTTGAGTAACATTCCATTTTGTGGATGTACCATGGTGTATCCATTTATCCACTGAAGAACATTTGGATTGTTTCCAGTTTTTAGTGATTATAAATGATAATACTATAGACATTCATGAATAGGTTTTTGTGTGAACATAAGTTTTTATTTCTCTAGGCTAAATATAAGTGGGATGGCTAGGTCACATGGGAAGTGTATGTTTAACTTTTTAAGAAACCGCCATATTGTTTTCCAGAGTGGTTTTACCACTTTGCATTCCCATTAGCAGTGTATGAGAGTTCCAGTTGTTTCACATCCTCTTCACTGCTTGGTATTGTCACACATCTATGATTGTGAAAAGCCCCGGTTTATAGAGACCAGTGTTGATATCTGTGTTTTGGCTGTTGTATATTACTTATAAGGCAGCGCATGACAAGTCTGGCACTATTTCTGGACCACAAATTAAGTGAAGATATTCAAGCATTACCTGGCAAGAATGTTTCAGGTTTGAGATGCACTATGCACAATCTGATACTGGGGACACAAGAAGTGAGGCGACATGCTTTTTTGCATACACAGATTATCAGAAAATACACAGGAGTTGTAGGAACCATGTTTATGGGATGGAATTGATTTATAGCTGGACTGGAAAATCTCTAACATTATCTCCATGATGCTTGAATGTCTGATGTTGACTTTGATTGAGATAAGGGCAGAGGGATATATAAGGTGCTGTTTAAAGTTGAAAACTTCCTCAAAGACAGCCCAGAGTCAATTTGTTTACTCACATAAACAATTAGATAGCCCAGCTTGACTATGTGACCAGTGAACAGAGGGTCATAAAAGCCCTTGTGGGGAACTTCTGCCTGAGCTCTCCCAGAGCCAAGATTCACACAGATCTTAGTGGTTCAGTCAGGAGATAAGAGTGCAGTCTCTGTGTGAATAAGGACACTGGGGAGCTTGCAACTGGACTCCCCCCAACCAAATGCTTGCCTACCCTTTCTCTTGGTAAGCTACATCCTTTGCTTTTAAAGGAAAGCATTACACGTATATACTCTGTGGAGTTTTGTTAGTTCTTTTGAACTGATGAAATTTTTGCCCATGTTAATTCTCTTGTGTCCTATGACCTTGCAGTTAGGTCTACAAAATATGAATTTGCAAATTAATTCCTATCTTGTTGTATATATTTAGGAATAAGTGGACTTGGATTCCAAAACCATGTCCACTCCTCAGAGCTGCACAAACTTCACTGACCAAAAGATCAGTTAGATGAAAATCCTCATTTCATATATTTATCAATTCATAAAATAAGGACCCATAAAAATTAATGAAAAAGAACATTTTCAACTTCTTCAAAAGAAATCTTAACACAGGAGTTTGGAATATAGCCCAATCCTGTTTCATACCAAAATAAAAACTATTGGACCTAATTTTCCTGAACGGCTGTTAGAAAGCAAAACTTCAAGGTATTCAAAGGTTCCTCCTACAAGGATATGGCTGTACTTATGTCCATTGGATTCTATATCTTGATTTCTGTCTTCACCTTAGTTCATGAAATGACTCTGCACAGGATCTTTCAAAGATAGACTTACTTCTCTCTGCACTGTCCATAGCTGGTATTTTGGGGCTATTTTAATTTTTTTTGCAAAATTGGGAAGTATACATTTGCATTGGTAATCAAGTTGATGAGTATAACTTACTACCAGAAAAGGAGAAAAAAAAAAAAAAAAGGAGGAAAAAAAAGATATGTATATGGACTCCTCACTGAATTGTTATATAGATATGTAATTGTAAACAAAAATTACAGTCCAAACTTCAACTGTATTTCAGGGCCAGTTTTTGCTCACGCCTAGATCACCTCGTAGTCACCACACTTTTGCTCATTGACCCTGGAATCCAAATTCATACCTTTATTTTTTAATACAGATACTAACAGATTATTTCCCCCTTCTTTTAATCTATCAAATTTAATTTTAAAATGTGACCATTTAATTTTGAGGGTCAGAAATTTGAGAAGGCCTCAGCTGAGCAGTTCCTGCTTGGGAAGGGGGGAGTGGATCTCTCATGTGGTTCCAGTTGGATGTCAGCAGCAGCTACAGTCATCTAAAGACTTGACTTGCCCCAGATGGCCCATTCATATAGTTGGCAGATGATACTGGATAACGGCTTGGTGCTTAGCTGGGGCTATTGACTAGGGTGCCTACACATAGGCTCTCTAGCATCATGATCTCGGTATGGTTGGACTTCTTTCATGGAAACAGCTTTCCCCAGAGTTAAGAGTTGAAGCCTCATCTGTTCCCATGTCAACCTTCCTTTCTTTAGTATGAATTCTTTGCTGTTGTATAGAGTGAGTTATAACTAATCATTCTTACAGTCATTTCATTTGAAGTGTTCCCATCCATTGTGAATTCCCTGGTGTTGTAAGGATTTGAGCTATGGCTATAAGCTTTTCCATATTTATCATTTTTATATGACCAGTAAGATGGTATTTTATCCAGTTAGAATTCTCTAATGTTGAGCAAGGAAGATACTAGATGCCTCCTTTTCTCTAGTATGACTTTGATTTCAAATAGGCATTCTTAGGGGTAAAGGCAATCTCACATTTATTACATGTGTCTGGTATTTAGGATTTGAGCTGTGGCTAAAAGCCTTTGGACATGCATTATATTTGGATTCCCAGTTTTCACAACATTCATAGAGTTTCCCTCTAGTATGAATTCTTGTGTTTGAACCATCACCATATTGATACTATTTACAGCTGTCTTCCTTCAGAGTGAATTATCTCATGTTGTGAAAGTTATGAGTCATTTGATAGTATCAATATACATATACCCCAGGACCCAGCAATTCCACTCCTAAGTATATACATGAGAGAAATGAATATATGTACACCGAAATATAAATACATTCAAAGAAGCATTATTTATTATGACCCTAAGCTGTAAACAATAAAAAAAGTCCATCAACAGTAGATTGGATAAATTGAAATATAATCATATAATGGAATTTTATACAGAATGAAAATAAATAAACTTCTGCCACATGCACTAATGATGAGTTTTAAAGACAAAGTGATGGATGAAACAAGCCATATATGAAAGAATACATGATGTATAATTTACTTTATATAAAGGTTTATAATATGCAAAAACTATAATGTTAGAAGTTAGAACTGTGGTTAACTCTGAAGAGGTTTATACCATATTTGCAATGAGAAATACAGTCACACTGCCTTTCTTTTAAAGCAGTTCTGTTCAGAGTGTGGTCCATGGACCACTGCCAGGCAGCCTACTGTTTATTACTGGGTCACAACAAGGTATATATTAAAATTTAAAATAAGCAATTTTAAATGTTTGTAGCAACTTGATAGAGGAATTTATGTCTGGTGAATCTAATAAAAATTTTAAGCTTGTATTTTCAATGACTTTTATCATTTAATTTGTCCAGTAATTCTTTTTATGTGTTTTATAGGCTAGCAAATAGTAGGTACATATGTGGTACAGTACCTTAAACTGTTTAATATTATTATACTTGCAAGCAACAGGTTTTACTATGACTTTATAAGTTTTCACCAAAAAAGTCACAGATTTTAGTGAATTCCCACGGTTTCTATCTTGTGAGTTTTCTGATGGACAATGAGGTTTGACTTACAACTGAAGAACTTTCCACATTCTTTACATTCATATGGTTTCTCTCCTGTGTGAGTTTTCTGATGGCGAATGAGGTTTGATTTCCTACTAAAGGCTTTCCCACACTGAGGACATCCATTGGATTTCTCTCCTGTATGTATTCTCTGATGAACAGTGAGGATTGCCTTCTGGCGGAAGGACTTCCCACATTCATTACAAATATAAGGTTTTTCTCCTGTGTGAATTCTTTGATGGAGAGTGAGGGTTGTCTTTTGGCAGAAGGACTTCCCACATTCATTGCAAATATAGGGTTTCTCTCCTGTGTGAGTTCTCTGATGTACAGTGAGGGTTGTCTTCTGGATAAATGCCTTCCCACATTCATTACATTGATATGGTTTCTCTCCTGTGTGTGTTCTCTGATGATCAATGAGGTATGACTTCTTTCTAAAAGCACTTCCACATTGAGTACATTCATAGGCCTTCTCTCCTGTGTGTGTTTTGTGATGTCTAGTAAGGGTTGCCTTCTGGCGGAAGGACTTCCCACAATCCATACAAATGTAGGGTTTCCCCTCTATATGTGTTTTCTCGTGAAGAGTGAGGGCTGTCTTTTGACGGAAGGCTTTTCCACATTGACTACAAACATAAGGTTTCTCACCTGTGTGAATTCGCTGATGTTCAATGAGATATGACTTCCTTCTAAAGCTATTCCCACAGTAAGGACACTGAAAGGGTTTCTCTTCTGTTTGAGATCTCTGATGCATGATAAAAATGGACTTCCTACAGAGGAACTTCCCATATTTGCTGTATGCGTGGGCCTTCTTCTCCATAATATTTTGTTGGTGAACATTGAGATTTGACTTTTCGATGAAGCCTGTTCCATCTTTATTGTATTCAAAGGGTCTTTCTCCTCTGTGAGCTCTAGTATGTGTAAATAACATTCCTTTCATAAGGAAGGGTTTTTCACATTCATTATGTTCAAATGACTGCTCTGGAGTTTGAACCTTCTGATGTTGAATAAGCTCTTGTTTACCACTCAGACTCCGCTCTGTTTGTTTATAGAGATTCACTGCAGTATGAATTTTCTCATGTTTAGTATTAAGGAGTGATTTCTCCCATCCATTACTCTCACCAAACTTCTCTCTTACAGGACTTATATTTCTAATGACTAATTCTGAAATATTTTTAAAAATCTTTCCATCAGGTTTATATTCATGTAGTGTTGTTTTTGAAATAATACGGTTCTTGCTGACAGTAAATGTTTTCCCCAAAATATTAGTTCTCTCCTTCATTAGCCTTTTGTGGTTGATGGATACAACTGATCTAGAATGCCTGTCTTGGTATTCTTTGAACTTCACTAAAACATCTTCAGCTTTCCAATCTTCTTCTAGAAAAAATACAATTAACACCAGTAAGTCTTCACATAAACGTTATGGATAAGATATATATACAAACAACCCATGGTGGGACTGTCTATCTCACTACTGTAGTCTACAGAAAGGCCAAAATAAATTACCTCTTGGAGGGAAAATGTATATAACATTAAAATGAGGAAAATTTGCCATAAGCAAACAACATTTATATCTTTGAGATGTTGTAAATATAAGCTACATTGAGCAGGTGTGATACACACAAGGGCAAGTAAGCAGAAGATAAAGGATGGTGAAAGTGGGATTGCTCTTGGAATGGGCAGATTCAGAGATAATGGAGGGAGCCTATCAAGGGTACTAAACAGTAAGCAATGAAAATGTTCAGGTGAAGATGAAAGACTATATATTTATTCCCTAATGACTAAATAAGTGTTATAAAATACTTCCATGTGTTTCTTCCTCACTTGTATTTAGCCCACCCATGGCAAATGAACTTTCTCAGGACTCATTTCCTAGTGCAAACAGACACACTAGTCTATAGTCTAGACCCTAACTCTCCATATCACTGCAATTTTTTTCTCTTGAAAGGGAAGAATTGGGAAAACATAATTCCATTAGGAATTACAAAATAAACCAGAGGACAAAGCATATCTGCAACATGAATATAATCACTGTTATGTTCTGACTGCTGCTACCATCAATGTATTCTTCCAGAAATGATCAGTAACTAAATTCTCTTGACCATCAATTATAACTTTTCCTCCTTTCAATTTGCTAAATTACTTTTTCAGTTTTAGGGAAGGATGGGTTCAAGTTTTCCTCCCAGTGGAGTAACATACCTTAACTCTGCTATTTCCTATTGGGGCTGTGAAAGATTGAATTCTTCAATGTATAGGTACAGCACTGATTGGCCTTAAAAACTATATCTTACTACTGTTAACTTACTACCACCCATATCTGGTGGGGCAATTTTAAAGATGGATTCATCTTACTCACGACTTACATCTTATTTACAACAGCCCTTTTATCCCATCAAACTAGACATCGAAAGGTAAACAGGTAATACTGTATCATATATTTATAAAATGGAATACTTCAGTGAAATTTATACAATGGAATACCATTCAGCAATAAAAAGGAAAAAACCTACTGACACATAATGACAAAAGGGATGAATCTCAAATATTTTTCAGATTTAAAGCTTTATGCAAAAGAGTACATGTCGTACAATTCCATTTATGTGTAGTTCTAGGACACACAAAACTAATCTGTATCAATAATTGGAATTATACTGCCTTGCTGAGAATTCAACCACCTTCAGGGACATGCTACAATCCAATTTATCCAAAAGCCTTCACATATTCTTTCTACCCTTCAATGTCTATTTTGTCTGAAATTAGTATATAATTATAGTCTGGACCATCCATTTCAAGCAATCTTTCAACAACCTGCTATTTTCATATAATATTATATGTAAAATGCTCAATTTGATAATAATGCCTTCCCAACTAAAACTTATGCTCTTGGACGTCAACATTTTATTGACTATCTTCTTCGAAACCTTCTGAGTATACATTAACACACTTATCAGTGGTAAAGAGATATGATCTTGACATGTATATCTAAAAAGAACTTACCATTAAATGATTTTTGAATGGATGAGAAAGATGTTTTCCTTGCATACTACCACAGGCCATCAATCAAGTAACTATCGGAATATCTAGCCTCTGCTACAAGCCACAGTAAGGAAAAGTAAAAGAGAGGACCTTATTTTGAGGGAATTGTTAATCAGATGGGAAAAGAGGCCTCAGATAAAACAATGTTGAATCAGGTAGCAAATTACTAGATCATATCAGAGGATTTGTCTGTTTGCATGTTTATAGACACTAAGTATAATGTGAATGCAGAAAAAAAGGAACTGACATGCTTTGGAGTCATCAAGGAACATTTCATGGGGAAGTGAAATTTGATCTTTTAATCAAAGGATATGTAGTATTGTGTGGTAAAGAATATATAATCTTGCCCAAAGAGAAGTCTGACATTTGCCTTTGGATTCTGGGAGGTAATCTCTAAGTCCTTGGAATGTCATGCCTGAGAGGAAAATTAATTGCCTGGGAGCCTTTGGCCAGCCAGAAAGTAACAATGTGATTTGGGGGGGGGTGGTCTTTGAGTCACACCAACAATGTGATTGAGAACGGGGGGCTTTGGGTCACAGAATATTAGCTCAGTCTCTTAAGGGGCTAGAAACTTAGGTCAGCCACATGGGCAGTCAAGCATGCCTATGTGATGGAGCCCTAATATAAGCTTTGGACAATAGACTTGGGTGAAGCTTCCCTGGCTGGCAGCATTCTATATGTATTGTCACAGGGAAGTAACACTGTCCATGACTCCAGAGAGAGGACTACTAGAAGCTCTGTGTTTGGTACTTTCCTGGACTCTGCCTTATGTGCTTCTCCCCTTGGCTAATTTTAATCTGTATTCTTCTCTTACAAACCATAACTGTGAGTATTATAGCTTTCAGTAATTTTTTAAGTCCTTATAGAAAACTACTGATCCTAACAGTAGTTGTGCGGACCCTTAAACTTACAGTTGGTATCAGAAGTGAGGGTGGCCTTGTGTGTACTACTGTACTCTCTTAGTTTGTATTTGGCTAACTTTGCAAGTATCCTTATGGTTATATGGCAGCTGTCATATAATGAAAGGTCCAGTGTGAAGAATAAAATCAATTGTATTGAGTACATTTGGGAGATTCGAACAGACATTAGCAGGAATTCTTAGTCAAAAAGAGAAATACATGTGGAATGACCAGATGGAATATTATTCTGTCAGCCCTTGAAAAAGAAGGGATTTAAATTTTATATAATAAGTGATATCTTTTTTGCATATTGACTGAAAGAAAACTGAAAGAACTGGGAAAAAAATCATGGCAAATCTAAATAGTAATTACAGCAGCCCACACCTGAAATAACATGGCTCTCGCTTTTGAAGATGTCAGTGGCAAACGAGAATATGAGAGGATGTAAAGATATTTCATGGAGTGAAATAAAACACAAATTGTGGAGAGATGATTTTTAAAGTATTGCAGAGATGATGGAATCAACCTGATGTTACAAGAAGCTGACTACTGGAACAAAAGGATATACAAAGATAAGATAAAGTTAATGACTATTATTTCTGAAATATCAATAACCAAAAGGATGAGACAAGTGACACTATATTGCTGTAGGCAGAGTAAAATATACCAGTAGAGTCCAAGTGGGAGAAATGGGCTGAAAATGGCTATTTGAAAGCCATTCACATAAAACAAGGAAATCACAACTTGAGAATGGATCAGATTATTACAGTTTACATGGCTTTTATAAAGACAAGAACTGAGGATGAAGAAAGATTCTTTAAGGATACCGATGAGAGCCTACTGAAATAAAATCCATTTATTCAACAAATATTTATTTTTTCAGAGGGAAGAAAAGCAACCAAGATGAAAAAGGCACTCAGGAACGTAGGATAAGTTTTTCACCCAAATCAAGGTGGGTACATATCAGGAATCTGAGCACTATGTTATGAAACACGGAGATTTGTTGGGAAGAAATTTATTGAAAGAAGTGATACTGAAATTATCACTTTAGTCCAAGTCATATGGATTTTGAAATCTGATAGTAGGTCTCACAGTGAGAATGGGATATGAGACTGAGTGCAGGAAACAAGTAGAAGAGGAAAGGAAAGAAAGAAAATGAAAACTAAGAGGAAGATTAATATTAGCAATGATTACCCTTTTATATTTTGGATAGATTTAAGAATGCATATAAATAGGAGACTATAATAAAAGAAGAAAGAGAAAGAGCTGAAATGTTAAAGAAAGAGATGAAAAACAAGAAAGGCCTAAACCAACAGTTTCCAAGAGACCCTTATGGGAGGTCCACAAAGTCAAAAATATTTTTGTTAGTAATAACACTTCAGGGGGACTTCTCTGGTGGTCCAGTGGTTAGAACTTCACCTTCCAGTGCAGGGGGTGCAGGTTCAATACCTAGTTGGGGAGCTAAGATCCCACATGCCTCATGGCCAAAAAACCAAAACATAAAACAGAAGCAATATTGTAACAAATTCAATAAAGACTTTAAAAATGGTCCATATCAAAAAATCTTTTAAAAAAAGATAATAATAACACTTCCTTGGGACTTCCCTGGCCATCCAGTGGTTAAGACTCCGTGCTCCCAATGCAGGCAGCATGGGTTCAATCCCTGGCCAGGGAATTAAGATCCCTTATGCCGCATGGTGCAGCCAAAATAATAATAAAAATAACAACACTTCATTATTAACAAAAATAATAGAATTTTAAACTGTGTTCTTATTTGCATTAGTGGGGCAAAAGCACTGGTGGGTGTCTTATGGAATTTTAATTTATAGAGGTGACTGAGTGATGACACAGAGAGGTTAATGCTATTAAAAGAAAATTTTTTATTACTTACCTTTCCTGAGAGGAGGGGCCATGCCATGCCATGCAGGGCCACATGGGGAAGCACCAGGTTTGGTCAGGAGGCAGAAAGAAGCAAGGGGAAAGTGTAGGCCAGAGCCTTTACTGGGGCTTGCTTCCATGGGAAAGGCAAGGCAGGGCAGGGGAAACAGCTTAGGATTGGCTAGTTTGAAGAGTGTTGGCAGGTTACGGGTTATAGGGGAGCTCTCCAGTTGTCTGATACCTGATCCTGGGTGATTTAGGGCAGGGTAAATATTGGCTTGGTGTCTGTGAGTTAGAAAAAGGAGGTGGTTGAGGATATGGAGTGGGGATTGGTTGATTTGTATATGAAAGGTGGGCTCACCAACAAGTTGTTTGTTTACTATTTCTAGAAATTGGCTAGCTCTGGGAAGGGCAATCTCTCCTCAGCCAGTAGGGCACCCCAAAGATGTCAAAACATAAAATATAGAAAATTTAACAATGATTGATACGGTGGGTAAAATGCTGGCACATTAACATATATCAAAGAACTGGCACCAATCTATAATAGTAATCACTGCATTTCTAACTACCACACACTCGCAGGAAAAAAGTTTCACTTAAGACTTTTTGATAGAGCAGAAAAAATTCATTAATTTTATTAGATCTCCACCCTTGAGTACATATATTTTCAATATTCTGTGTGATTGTTAAAGAATTTTGCATACAGCACTTCTTTTGCATACCAGAGTACAGTTGATCTTTAAATAACACTGGGAGTTAGCGGCGCCAACCCTCTGCACAGTCAAAAATCTGCATATAACTTATAGTTGACCCTCAGTTCCTCCATACCCACAGTTCCACATTTGTGGCTTCAACCAACTGTGGATCGTGTAGTATTGTAACATTTGCTATTGAGAAAATTTGCATGTAAGTGGACCTGCACAGTTCAAATGCATGTTGTTCAAGGGCCAATCATATAATGTATTTTGTGAGGAAAAGTGCTGGTGTAATTATGTGAGTTGAGAACTAAATATCTACATTTTGTGGAACAGCAGTTTTACTTGAAAAAACACTATTATTCAGATGTGGGTATCTGGTAAACATTTTCTTGAACAATGTGAACCTGTCTATTCAAAGAAAACATCTGCCAATACTTGTCACCTACGATAAAAGAAGTATAAGTCATTATTTTAGAAAGCTTGTATTTGCTACAGTGAGCTTGTCAACTTCCCAATACTTAAAAGACTTTTATAATGAGATTGCTGGTGATATTAACACATGTGGGTTTGGGGTTTTAAAAAAAATATTGATATGGAAATGTGTCAAAATTTGGCAGACCTGTATGCACCAGTAAACTGTTACTTTCCAAATGACCAATACATAATATTACAAAACAATGCATGGATAAAATATTTAAATAGACCATTGGATTTTATGTAATAGTCTACAACAGTTCATTGTTATGATTTCAGATTTTATATTGCAACTAACTGTTTAGAAAAAACCAATTGTTAAGTGGCAACTAACTGCTTAGGAACTACCAATTGTTAAGTTTGGGTGTAGTATTAATGAAGAATATCCATGACAATCTAAAAAGGCTTTTAAAATATTTCTCTTTCAATACATATACGCATGAAGGAAGATTTTCTCCATATATTTCAATTAAAACAACATATTGCAACAGACTAAATGTACAATCAGATGTGAAAATCAGCTATCTTTTATTCAGCAAGACATTAAATAAACTTCAATCATGTAACAATGCCCCTTTGCTCACTTTTCTCTTTTGAAAAATAGTTTTTGTTTGTAAAAATATGATTTTTATGTCAACATGTAATGACTTTATTATATTTACATTGTTCTTTTTAAATGAAATAAATGAATATTTTTAAATGTGTTTTAATTTTGAATAGGATATACACTCATTCACAAAGTTCTTTTAATTCTTAATAATTTTAAGAGTATAAATAAGTCCTGCAGCTGCATGTAAATCAATGAAGTTAGAACACACCCTCACACCATGCACAAAAATAAACTCAAAGTGGCTTAAAGACTTAAACATAAAACAAGACACCATAAAACTCCTAGAAGAGAGCATAGGCAAAACATTCTCTGACATAAATCGTACCAATGTTTTCTTAGGTCAGTCTCCCGAGGCAATAGAAATAAAAACAAAAATAAACAAATGGGACCTAATCAAACTTACAAGTTTTTGCACAGCAAAGGAAACCATAAAATAAAAAAACAAACAACAACAACAAAAAAAAAAACGAAAAGACAACCTACGGAGTGGGATAAAATATTTGCAAATGATGCAACAGACAATGGCTTAATCTCCAAAATATACAAACAACTCATGCAACTCAACAGCAAAAAAACAAACAACCCAATTGAAAAATGGGCAGAAGACCTTAATAGACATTTCTCCAAAGAAGACACACAGATGGCCAGTAGGCACTTGAACAGATGTTCAACATCACTAATTATTAGAGAAATGCAAATCAAAAGTACAGTGAGGTACTACCTCACACCGGCCAAACTGGCCATCATTATAAAGTCTACAAATAACAAATTCTGGAGAGGATGTAGAGAAAAGGGAACCCTCCTACACCACTGGTGGGAATGTAAGTTGGTACAGCCACTATGGAAAACAGTATGGAGGTTCCTCAGAAAACTAAAAATAGAATTACCATATGATCCAGCAATCCCACTCCTGGGAATATACCTGGACAAAACTATAATTCAAAAAGATACATGCACCCCTATGTTCATAGCAGCATTGTTCACAATAGCCAAAACATGGAAACAACCTAAATGTCCGTCGACAGATGAATGGATAAAGAAGATATGGTACATATATACAATGGAATATTACTCAGCCATAACAAAGAAAGAAATAATGCCATTTACAGTAACATGGATGCAACTAGAGATTATCATACTAAGTGAAATAAGTCAGAAAGAAAGACAAATATCATATGACATCACTTATATGTGGAATCTAAAATATGGCACAAATGAACCTGTCTACAAAACAGAAACAGACTCACAGACATAGGGAACAGACTTGCAGTTGCCAAGGGAGGAGGAGGGAGAGGGATGGAGTGGGAGTTTGCAGTTGGTAGATAAAAACTATTACATTGAGAATGGATAAACAACAAGGTCCTACTATATAGCACAGGGAACTATATTGAATATCCTGTGAAAAACCATAATGGAAAAGAATATAAAAAAAGAATGTCTGTATGTGTATAACTGAGTCACTTTGCTGTACAGCAGAGATTGGCACAACATTGTAAATCAACTATACTTAAATAAAAAAAATTTTTTTTAAGTCCTGAGACTAAAAGGTTTGAGAACTGCTGTTTTAGACATTCAAAATTCTGGTAATAGCAAAGAAGTTTGTATCAGAACAACCTTCCAACTGATAACAATGATAACTATGGACCAATTATAGAAGACCAACTTGTTTGAAGACACTAAAGAATGATCAAAAGCAGGCAGAAACTGGAATGGTTACAACCTTTGAAAGAAAGAAACCACACTGCAATAAGATCTACTTTTATCCAGGTCTTCCACTGTGTGCCCTGGTAGTTCATGCAGCACACAGGGGATAGATCTCAAGGAGAAAGCAGGAGTCATTCTGTGCAGAAGAATCAGAGATCAGAGTTCAGGAGTACCAGAGTGGCTGTAAATTGAGGACAAAATCCAAGGATGAAGAAAGCATAGAAGGAAAGCCCCAACATTAGCATAAACCCCTCCTCAAAACCTTGGTTAACTTCATTTCTACAGGGTAAGACTGCAAGGAGCATAAAGGGAAAAGACAGCTGGAACACTGAAAGAACTCAGCAGAGATTTCAGCAGCTACTTAACTCTGCAAAAACAGTTTTTAATTCCAGTCCTGTGCCAAGTTAGAAGAACCTGGTTAAAACTTTGGTCTTTCTACTGAAATCCCAGAAGGGCCATGAATTAGGAGTAAAGGCTGCATCCCAGGACTTAGAGCAATACCATAAAACTAAAGGCAAAACTGAAACCGAAATAGAAATAATCTAAACAACTTAAAAGCAACCTGACAAAAGAATCGACATGAGCCTCCAGTAACTTAACCTCCTGTAAGATTAAAACTCAGCAATCTTCAGAGGAAGAAAAAGGATCCAGCAACTTCACAACATGTTATATAAAGCCTTCCTGAGAAGAAACAGGAAAATGTGACCAATAGGGAAGATAAAAACCATTCAACAGAAACAGGCTGATATATGTCCCTATGTTGAAATTAGAAGACATTTAAAATAACTATGATAAATATGTTTACAAATCTACAAGAAAAGATGGAAATATGGGTGAAGAGATGGAGTAGTCAGGAGGCATAAGGAAATGCAAACTGAAAAAAACCCCAATAGCTGAAATATAAAATTCACTGGATGGGTTTAACAGCAAATAAACATAAGAGAATAAAGAATCAGTAAACTTGAAGTCAGGTTAACAGAAATTACCCAAACTAAAAGAACTTTAAAAATCCTTAGTGAACTACAGGGTAGGATGAAATGATTTAAAATATAATTGAGAATAGAGCAAGAAAAAAACTGTAGAAGTACAGACCAAAATTTTCCCAAGTTTTATCTAAAACAAGAACTCTGTGAACTTGCTAAATTCACTTATTAGTTCTACCAGTTCTTTTCTTTTAGATTCCTTAGGATTTACTATGTACACAATCATGTCACGTAAAAATGAAGATAGTTCCCTTTCTAATCTGAAGCCTTTTAACTTCTTTTTCTTGCCTTATTGTACTGACTTGTGTCCTGTATAATGTTTAATAGAAGTGGTGATAATGGACATCCTTTCTTTGTTTTTGTTCTTAGAGGAAGAGCATTCATGCTTTCACCACTGAATGTGATGTTGGCTATGTTTTTCGAAGATATTCTTTAGGAAGTTGAGGAAATTCCCTTGGATTGCTAATAAATAGATTTATAATAAATATAAATTGAATTTAATTATTTTCCTGCATTTACTGAGATGATTGTGGTCTTCTCTTTTATTTTTCTATACTTTAAGTGGTAGCTTATATCCTTGAGTTTCGACCTCTTTTTATCTTTACATGGTGAATTATATAGCTTTTTATTTTTAATGTAATTAATTAATTTATTTATTTTGGCTGTGTTGGGTCTTCGTTGCTGCACACAGGCTTTCTCTAGTTGTGGTGAGCGGAGGCTACTCTTTGTTGCAGTGTGCGGGCTTCTCATTGAGGTGGCTTCTCTCTCTTGTTGCAGAGCAGGGGCTCTAGGAGTGCGGGCTTCAGCAGTTGCAGCACACAGGCTCAGTAGCTGTGGCACGTGGGCTCTAGAGCACAGGCTCCGTAGTTGCAGTGCGTGGGCTCTAGAGCACGGGCTCTAGAGCACAGGCTCAGTAGTTGCGGCGCACAGGCTTAGTTGCTCCGCAGCATGTGGGATCTTCCCAGACCAGGGCTCGAACCCATGTCTCCTGCATTGGCAGGCAGATTCCTAACCACTGCGCCACCAGGGAAGTCCCTATAGCTTGATTTTTGAATTCCAAATCAACTGTGCTTTCCTGGGATAAACTCCTTTTGGCCATGTGGTATCATCCTTTTAAAATACTGCTAAATTCAGTTATTTTTTTAGATTCAGTTTTATAATATTTTATTAAGGATTTTTATATCTAGCTTCATGAAGGATGTTGCTATGTAGTTTTCTATTCTTATAGTGCCTTTGATTGTGGATAATGCTGGTCTTATAAAATGAGTTGGGAAGTGTTCTCTCCTACTCTTATTGGTTGGTATAAAATTGTCTGTATATTCCCTAATGGTCCTTTTAATGTCTGTAGGATCTGTAGTGATATAGCCTCTTTAATTTTTGATATTGGTGATGTGTCTTCTATTTTTTATTAGTAATATAGCTATGGTTTATTAATTTTATTATTTTAATGTATCAGCTTTTGGCTTCACTAATATATTCTTCTTCTGTTATGTATTTCATTGATCTCTGCTTTAGTCAATTTTTTTCTCTTACTAACTTTTGAGTTTAATTTACTTTTCTTTTTCTAGTTACTTAGAGTGACAGTTTAACCCCTGTTCTAGACCCTGATTTAAAGGGATAAAAAATTTTAATGCTGCTATAGTTGCATCCCACACATTTTGATATGTTGTCTTAATTATCATTCAGTTCAAAATACCTTCTAATTAACCTTAGGATTTCTTCCTTGCTTCATGGGTTATTTGGAAATGTGATTAATTTCCAAAAATTTGGGGAATTTAGAGATACGTTTTTGATTTCTAAATTAATTCTACTGTGGTCAGAAACTATACACTATGATTTCAGTTCTTTTTAATTTATTGATACTTGTTTTATGCCCAGCATGTAGAGTCTATCTTGGTGAATGTTCCATGTAAAATAGTCTATAAAGATTAACTAGGTACAACTGATTGTGTTTCAAGCCTTCCACAGCCTTATTGATTTTCTTTCTTTTTGTTCTCTCAATTACTGAGGGAAAAGTATTTATATCTTAAGCTATAATTATATTGCTTCTTTCAGGGAGCAAATTTGGTTCTGGAGAAAATGAAAAAAGAAAATCTTACATATTACTATGGCTTGTGGCCCTCCAAAGGGCAACAGAACATAGATTATGGTATTACAATTTCATGGGGGGGGCAATTAGAAAGAAAATTTCTAAAAAGACTTTTTAGGGTAGTGAAAATGATAAAAAGCTGAGAAACACTGAAGTATTTTGAAGCTGTTACAGTTGTTATGGCTTCTTAATGAAGTGTCCCTCTTTATCACTGTAATATTCCATTTTCTGAAATCTACTTTGATATATGGCCGCTCCCATTTTCTTCTTAGTGTTTGCATGTGTAATAGAGTCAGATTCTATTTTTGATGTCTTACTGCTGACAACTTCCTAGACCCACTCCCTTTTTTTCCCCAGTCAGAAACCTTGCATGTTCTCTCTGTTGGTGCTGGCAGGAAGTTTAAACCATGCAAGCCCTAGCCTATGTGTAGAGACCTGACCTTACCCCCCACCAAAACACAATAAACACCAAAGCCAGACACCCCTCCTTGCTCTCTCAAGCCATTTTAGGACCAGCTTGGGAATCTTCCCTGCTCTCCCTAGAAAACCTCATTATGTGAGATTTCAGTCTTGATATCTGTCCCAAATTTTGGGTGAGTGCAGGGGGGGATGATCTCATCCCCACATAGGGCAATCGCAAGACAGTATGGTACATATTTTTTCATCATTTTATGTTCTACCTACCTGTGTCTTTATATTTTAATGCATAGGACATAGTTGGGTCTTTCTTTTCATTTCAGATACTGAATAGTCATCTTTAGAAGCTTCTTTTGGTTTTTATTTCGATCTTTGCTATCTTGCCTCATTATGTTCATTTTCAGTTTACATCCTTGATGACACTCAAGTCATTTATAATGGGTGTTTTAACATCCTTGTCAGCGAATTCCATCACCTCTACCTTTTTTAGGTCTGTTTTTATTAATTGAGTTTTTTTCCTATTGAATGATTTTTTTCCTGTTTATGGGTCATATTTTCCTCCTTCTTCATATGTTTAATAATTTTTGATTGGACATCAGACATTATCAATTTAATGTTGTTGAGTTTAAGATATGGTTGTATTTTCATAAAGAGTATTTTTTTTTTTTTTGGCATTCTGTGGCAGCCAGAGTTGCACCACTAGGACCTCCCTTCAAAAAGAACTTACCATTCATGTGCAAGAACCGTTAGCATCTTCAGGATGCTCTTCAGATTTTGAACCAAGCCAGGGTCTCCCCAGGGAATCCCCACCAAAATGACTGAACACTGAGTGGGTACTAGAGGGTGGCCATTTCTGTCCATTAGGACTCCTCTGATGAACAGTCTTTGCTTCAGAGGAGTTAGGCTGGTTGAAACTTTGTCATATCTGCATAATGGTCTAAGGGTCTCCCTGCCCAATCCCCTTTCCTTCTACATATCTGTATCATGGTCTGATGGCTTTCTGTTTCTGATCTTACTTCTTCCTTTATCTTTCATAGATGTCACCTCTAAGAAATCTATTACACTCCCAACTCCATCTCAGCATCTCCTTGGAGGACCCAACAGGCACACAGCAGTTATTTTTGGATTAATTTAATCCTTTTGATGCTTTAATTTAAGCCCTTTTATGACAAATCTTGCAGTCTTTAATCTATTGCCCCATTTATTAGGTGTGACCTTTCTAGGATGTCTATCTAATGTCCTATGTATTAACAAGTTCTCTCCGCTCTGGCTGAAGGGAAATAAAATGATTCCTGGTGCAGCAGGCTATGAGAATTGTTTGTCTCACAACACTGTTGTAATTGTATTTTTCTTAGAACATGTCCTTGCCTGGTCTCATGGGGTTTCACCTACCCACGTGCAGACTTATCTTTAGCCAAGACTCAAGGGGAACCTTTTCAAGATTTGGGGAACTCTTTCTCTGCATAACTCCCTCTTTTGGAAAGTGTGTCCTGCAAATTCTAGTCACCTCAATTTCCTTGAATGCCAATGTTGGTCCCCTAAAGTCAGTAAAACTGCCAGGTTCTTTCTGGATTCCTCTCTCTGCACTGCAGTCTGGAAGTTGCCTTCAAATGAAGGCCTGGAATGAGGTAGGGTGCATCTCATTTATTTATCTTCTCTCAGGAATCCAGGCCTGTGCTGCCTGTTGTTCAATATCTGAAAATAGTTTTGTCCAGTTTTCTAGTTGTTTCCTGTAGTAGTATAATTCTAGACTCTGTTACTTCCTCAGGGCTGGAAGCAGAAGTTTTGAATTATAAAAATGCAGGCCCAAATGGCTTAATAATGATTTTCTTCAAACATTTAAGGTAGCAACAATGCCAATCTTACAGAAATTCCATAAGAAAGTAGATGAAAAGGAAACACCCCCAGTTTGATATGGCTGACACAATTCTGGATACAAAAACTTTTCAATGACATTACAAGAAAACTACAAACCACTATCCTTGGTAAAATCATGCATTTAGCTTACTAAAATATTAGCAAACCAATTTCATCAATCTATAAGAGAGATAATGCATCTTGTCCAACTGGGGTTCATCTCAGGAGCCCAAGCTTGGTTTAAAATTCAAATTAATCAATGTAATACATACAGTAACAGATTAAAAAAGAAATATCATATGATCATCTCAACAGGTGCTGAAAAAGCATTTAACATCAAATCCATTCATAATTAAAATTGTCCAAAAACTAGGGAAAAAAGAGAACTTTCAGAATCTAACAAAGAGCACTTATGAAAAATCTACAGTTAATATTAAGCTAAAGAATGAAATATTAAATGTCTACCTTCTAAATTTAGTGAACTGCTAAGGATGCTCACTCTCACTACCTCTATTCAACGTTGTACTGTAGATCCTAGTCAATACAACAGGGTAAGAAAAAGAAATGAAAGCAATAAAGTATGCAAATGTAGAAGTGAAATATGTTATTTCAGCAAGGCCTGTTTTATGTATAGAAAATCTAAAAAAAATACCAAAACAAATAAAGAACAACAGTAACAACAACAAAATTTAATACCATCAAAAGAAATATGCAAAGTCAATATCTAAAAGTCAATTGTGGAGACACATATTAAGAACAAGCTGGAAAAAGAAATTTTAAAAATCTCATTATTTACAATAGCATCAAAAATATTAAAAGCTTAAAGATAAACTTAATAAAATATGTATAAGACCTCTATACTAAAAATAATAAAACACTGCTTATGGGAATTAGAGAAGCTAACTAAAATGTTAAGATATAGTATAGTCATGGACCGGAAGACTCAGTATTGCTGAGATGTTATTTCTCACCAATAAAAATGCCAGCATATTTATTTAGAGAAACCAAGATAGTACTGGCACAAAAACAGAAATATAGATCAATGGAACAGGATAGAAAGCCCAGAGATAAACCCACGCACATATGGTCACCTTATCTTTGATAAAGGAGGCAAGAATATACAGTGGAGAAAAGACAGCCTGTTCAATAAGTGGTACTGGGAAAACTGGACAGCTACATGTAAAAGAATGAAATTAGAACACTCCCTAACACCATACACAAAAATAAACTCAAAATGGATTAAAGACCTAAATGTAAGGCCAGACACTATCAAACTCTTAGAGGAAAACATAGGCAGAACACTCTATGACATAAATCACAGGAAGATCCTTTTTGACCCACCTCCTAGAGAAATGGAAATAAAAACAAAAATAAACAAATGGGACCTAATGAAACTTAAAAGCTTTTGCACAGCAAAGGAAACCATAAATAAAACAAAAAGACAACCCTCAGAATGGGAGAAAATATTTGCAAATGAAGCAACTGACAAAGGATTAATTTCCAAAATTTACAAGCAGCACATGCAGCTCAATATCAAAAAAACAAACAACCCAATCCAAAAATGGGCAGAGGACCTAAATAGACATTTCTCCAAAGAAGATATACAGATTGGCAACAAACACATGAAAGAATGCTCAACATCATTAATTATTAGAGAAATGCAAATCAAAACTACAATGAGGGCTTCCCTGGTGGCGCAGTGGTTGAGAATCTGCCTGCCAATGCAGGGGACACGGGTTCGAGCCCTGGTCTGGGAAGATCCCACATGCCGCGGAGCGATGAGGCCCGTGCACCACAACTACTGAGCCTGCGCGTCTGGAGCCTGTGCTCCGCAACAAGAGAGGCCGCGATAGTGAGAGGCCCGCGCACCGCGATGAAGAGTGGCCCCCACTTGCCGCAACTAGAGAAAGCCCTCACACAGAAACGAAGACCCAACACAGCCATAAATAAATAAATAAATAATTTAAAAAAAAACAAACTACAATGAGATATCATCTCACAGTGGTCAGAATGGTGATCATCAAAAAATCTACAGACAATAAATGCTGGAGAGGGTGTGGAGAAAAAGGAACCCTCTTGCACTGTTGGTGGGAATGTAAATTGATACAGCCACTATGGAGAACAGTATGGAGGTTCCTTAAAAAACTAAAAATAGAACTACCATACGACCCAGCAATCCCACTACTGTGCATATACCCTGAGAAAACCATAATTCAAAAAGAGTCATGGGGGCTTCCCTGGTGGCGCAGTGGTTGAGAATCCACCTGACAATGCAGGGGACATGGGTTCAATCCCTGGTCCAGGAAGATCCCACATGCCACACAGCAACTAAGCCCGTGCACCGCAACTACTGAGCCTGTGCTCTAGAGCCTGCGAGCCACAACTACTGAAGCCCGCACGCCTAGAGCGTGTGCTCTGCAACAAGAGAAGCCACCGCAATGAGAAGCCTGCACACCGCAATGAAGAGTAGCCCCCCTGCGCCGCAACTAGAGAAAGCCCACGTGCAGCAACGAAGACCCAACACAGCCAAAAATAAATGAATAAAAAAAAAATTAAAAAAAAACAAAAAAGAGTCATGTACCAAAATGTTCATTGCAGCTCTATTTACAATAGCCAGGACACGGAAGCAACCTAAGTGTCCACTGACAGATGAATGGATAAAGAAGATGTGGCACATATATACAATGGAATGTTACTCAGCCATAAAAAGGAACGAAACTGAGATATTTGTAGTGAGGTGGATGGACCTAGAGACTGTCATACAGAGTGAAGTAAGTCAGAAAGAGAAAAACAAATACCGTATGCTAACACATATATATGGAATCTAAAAAAAAAAAAAAAGGTCAGAAAAACCTAGGGGCAAGACGGGAATAAAGATGCAGACCTACTAGAGAATGGACTTGAGGATACAGGGACGGGGAAGGGTAAGCTGGGACAAAGTGAGAGAGTGGCATGGACATATATACACTACCAAACGTAAAATAGATTGCTAGTGGGAAGCAGCCGCATAGCAGAGAGAGATCAGCTCAGTGCTTTGTGACCACGTAGAGGGGTGGGATAGGGAGGGTGGGAGGGAGGGAGACACAAGAGGGAAGAGATATGGGGACATATGCATATGTATAACTGATTCACTTTGTTATAAAGCAGAAACTAACACACCATTGTAAAGCAATTATACTCCAATAAAAGATGTTAATAAAATAAAATAAAATAAAGAAACCAAGAAGTTGATTCTAAAATGTATTTGAAAAAGAAAATGAAAATGACCTGGAATAGCCAAAACAATTTTTTAAAAAGAAGAAAGTTAAGAGGACTTACTCTGACATCAAGACTTATTATAAAGCTACAATAATCAAAGACCAGGTGGTATTAGTAATAGGACTTACATTATATCAAAGGAAAGAATACTCTAGAAATAGACTGACACAAATACAGTCAAACAATTTTTGATAAGATCATCAGAGCAATTTAATTCAATTCAACCAGTGATGGGACAAATTGATATCTGTATGGAAGAAAACAGACTCTTAACACGTACCTCATACCATAAATAAAACTTAATGAGATGGATCATAGAACTAATTTAAAAGAAGCAAAATATACATAACATTTTTAGAAAAAAATACAGGAAACTATCTTTACAACCTAAGGCAAATATTTGTTTGAGAGGTCAAAGAAATAATGATAAAAGAAAAAAATGATAAACTGGACTTCAAAAACTTGTGCTTATTGAAAGACACCATTAAAATGAGTAGGCAAGCCACAGACTAGAGGAATATACGTAATACCTATATCAAACAAAAGACTTCTATTCAGAAAATGTAAAGAATTCCTAGTATTCAAGGAAAAAAAATATTACCCAATAAAAAATGGGTAAAACATTTGAACAGATACCTCTGAAGAAGATATAAAAAGCACTTGAAAAAGTTCTCAACATCATTAGTCATAAAAGAAATCTAAATTGAAACTGCTAAGATATGCTACCATTCTTCAGAATAGTACTTCACAATGACCAAAATGAAAATATTGATAACATCAAATGTGAAAGAGAATGTGGAAGGCAATCAAAATTTTCATACATTGCTGGTAAAAGTTTAAAATGCTATGGTAACTTTTAAAAACTGGCAGCTTCTAAAATGTGAACTATAAACCTGCCTTATGAATGAGCAACACCATCTGATCGGTATTTACTGAGAAGAAATAAAAACGTGTGTCCACAAAAAGATTTTTACAGGAATGTTCACAGAACCTTTATTCATAATAGCCCCAGGGACTTCCCTGGTGGTCCAGTGGTTAAGACTCTGCACTTCCACAGCAGGGGGCTTGGGTTTGATCCCTGGTCAGGGAACTAAGACCCCACATGCCATGCAGTGTGGCCAAAATAATAATAATAGTAACAGTAATAGCCCCAAACTGAAACATTTCAAATGTCTATCAATAGGAGATGCATAATAAACTGGTATCTCCATTCAATTGAATACTATCCTGTTTAATTAAAATAAACTATTTATATATGCAAAAACATGTATAAATCTCTCAGACATTAAGCTGAGTGAAAGAAAGTAGATATGAAAAAGGTCCAGAATAGACAAAACTAATCTATGTTGGTAGAAATCACAGTGGTGATCGTCTTAGGGAGGGATTGACTTGGAAGAGGCCTGATGGAACTTAATGGGTTAATGGAAGTGTCCTTTATCTTGATTAGAGTGTGAGATACGTGGGTTTATACTTCTGTCAGAACTCAAAGAACTTTACCCTTAAGATCTCTATGGACGTTATACCTACAAAGCATGGAGTGGATTCTTGGTAAAGTAATAGCAGCCAATAGCTCTACAAGCATAAGGCACACAAGGAAAGGATTTACGTGGGGAGCAATATTCAAAATAAAATTTAGATTTTAGAGGTATGGAAGTCAGTCATGTATAGACACTTCAAAGATCTCAGGCCTTTAAAAACAGATCCCTAATAAGACAGCTACTATCTGAAAAAAAAGAAGAAAAAAAGAAAATAACAGTTGTTGGTAAGGATGTGGAGAAACTGGAACCCTTGTGCATTGTTGGTGAGAATGTAAAATGGTGCAGCCACTATGGAAAACAGTATAGCAGTTCCTCAAAACATTAAACATAGAATTACTATATGATCCAGCAATTCTACTTTTGGGTATATACCCAAAAGAAAGCAATGACTCAGATATATATTTATATACCCATATTCATAGTAGCATTATTCACAGTAGCCAAAAGGTGGAAGCAACCAAGTGTCCACTGAGAGATGAATGGATAAGCAAAATGTGGCATGGACATATAATGGAATATTATTCAGCCTTCAAAAGGAAGAAAATTTTGATACATACTACAACATGGGTAAAACTTGAAGATATTATGTTAAGTGAAATAAACCAGTCACAAAAACGACAAATACCATATGATTCCACTTATATGAGGTACCTACCAGTAGTCATATTCATAGAGACAGAAAGTAGAATACTGGTTGCCAGGGGCTAGTGGGGGGTGGTAATGGGGAGTTATTGTTTAATGGGTACAGAGTTTTACTTCTGACAGATGAAGGGTTCTGGAGATGGATGGTGGTGATAGTGGCACAACTATGTAAAAATACTTAATGCCATGGAACTATATGCTTAAAAATTGTTAAGATGATAAATTTTATGTGTATTTTATCACAATTAAAAAAATAGATCTCTGAAAATATTCAAAGGCATCAACTACCTGAGTCCACTGGACTTTATTGATACAGACTCACCGAGGTAACTCTGACTTGGAAAAATTTTCTCTGTTGTCCATAGTTCTTTTCCTTGTTCCAACTTGTGGATCATATCAGGCTTAGTCATGTGAAATCCTGATAATAAAAAATGAGACTTGGTCTAAGCTGTTGGGCTTCAAAACTATTGAAGGAAGAGAAAGATACAGCTTCAAGACGGCAGACAAGGTACACATTAACGTCCTACCAAAGTTAATACCTTGCACTAGGCCAAGTGCGGACACAACCACGCTTTCTACTAACAGAAAGGGATTCATCACCTCTGATCTTTGAAATTCAAAGTTCCATATGTTTCAGAAATTCTTGAAAGGAGATGCATGACACTGAAAGATTCAAGGAATTTTCCTTACCTACAGAGATGAGGTGACAGTAGTTTTCCAACATGACATCCCTGTAGAGGGCCTTCTGAGCAGGATCCAGTTGCTGCCACTCCTCCTGGGTGAAGTCCACAGTCACATCCTTGAATGACACTGATCCCTGTAAGGGCATAGTCTAGTTCATCCTAAAGTAATTGAAACTAGTGAGAACTAGACATTGGAGACCATGTTCAGTGGTCAAACTGGTTTTCTTACTTTGTGTTTTGTACTGTAGAAAATTCTCTCTGAAAATACATTCATCAGTATTTACTTATTCTCTCATAGTAAAAATACATGAGATCATACTCTTTGCCTTGAATGTGATTGGTTGCTTGGTGCACGAAAACAAATAAAACCCTGACCTTGCTCATAAGAAGTTACAGGCTAAAAGAAGGGCATATGTGTAAATACATACACTCAATAGATATTACAGATGCAATGACAGAAATATGTACAAGGGAACATACTACAAAGTAAAGAAAATTCCATTTTGTATTTTAAGACTTCATTGAGGACATAAAAATTCTGTACTCACAATGAATATTTTTTGCAGAACTACATGTCATTGGCTTTTAAGATTCATGGGGAGAGTAAAACCAGTCAGTAAATTCAGGAAATAGCAAAAGGTACAGTATGTTAGGAAAGAGTCTTTGAGCTTAAGAAGAAAAAGGTATATGGAGGTAGGCAGTAGGCATATTTATGTAATATTGGATTTTTTTCCTACAGAGCAATGGTCTTAAAAATGTATTGAGCACACTCCCAACATATTTGTATTTATTTATAAATCATCAGTTGGCATTAATAGCAATCCACATTGTTAACGATTACTGTTCTTGAATATAAACTATTAGTATTTTCCTCCTTTTCAGTATACTGTCTTGTACATTCCATTGTAATGCATACCCCACTTTGGGTCTGCTGCTTTATGGAGTATAAAAAAACATGAAGAAATGTTAAGTCATCACATATGTTATGTGAAAAAATTTGTACTTTAGAGGCAATACTCTTGAACACTAGAGAAGGCTTGAGGTGTGTTAGGTGGGAAAGACAATTAAGTAACCACTGTTAGAGATGTGTCCTAGATTAAAGTGGTATTAGTGGTCTGGACAGGAGACAATTGGTTGCTTCATGACGAGTTTCAACAGAACTGGTCATAAATTGGTTGTAGAGTGGAAAAAAGAGAGGCACAGCTCTTAGGTTATCTGCACAGCAAGTGGGTGGGTGCTGAGACTAGAAAATGGAAATGGGAAGCAGGAGAAAGAATAAGCTGGACCAAAGGAGGTAATGAGGTAAACCTTGGACATGTACTTGAAATGTCTATGGAACATACAGGTAGTGATAGCTGTTGGAGGTTGGATATATGGTTCTGATACTCTGGTTAGAGGTCTAGGGTGGAGAGAGGTATCTGAGAGTCACTAGAATCAGATCAGTATAACCTCTGGAGTGAATATGATTGTGCATACAGAAAAAGAGACAGAGAGGAGAAGAGAACCAATTACCATCTGGGGAAAACCCAGATTGGTATTTCAAAGATTGGTAGATGAAGAGGAATTTTCTGAAAGAAAGATATGGAAACAGGAGAAAGTATCACCTTTGATTCAAGAATAGAACATATCAAGAGTGGATTAGCAAATGCATCTCCTTCTCTTGCACACACATATAAAGATTAGAAGAAACTAAAAATATAAGAATAAATCTATAACAGCACTGAAACACTGTGGAAAGGTTTTCACTGGTGGGCCACAGTTTGTAGGAATTGCTGGCAGACATGGATAAAATAGAAAGATCAGAGAGCATTGTAAAATTTCAGTTTTCTGTACAAGATTGCAAGCAAATCTCTATCCTAAAGACCTCACAAAACAGGAAATCTAATCCAAAATAATAATGTGATCTATCAATTCTACCTCCCACTGTATTATTGCAAAACCTAGGTCAGTGGAGATGATCAAGGTTTTTGCATGTCTGCTCCCTGACTCCTCAGAAATTTAGATCTCAAATCAGTGTCTAGACAAGATAGATTCATTCAAGTAATATATTCCCATTTAAATGAAGATAATACATTTCTGTTCCAGCAGTACTTTTATGAGAGGACTGAGAAAGGAGATGATGAATGATACACCCAATCAATATGCAAACATTGGCTACAACTAGAAGGTGCATTTGGGGAAGACTTAAGTTTATCCGGTTGGAATGAGAGAAACTGGGAACAGGACTGCAACTAGGGTGAGGCAGGTAAGACACGTAGGGTACAAAAGTTAGGCTGGACAGCCCTGAGGGTCCTTCTTAAATTTTGTACCTAGGCCACTTGCTTGCCCTACTGGAGACCAGTTTGATGGAAGCAAATCCCAATATCCAGAAAATTTAAGTATAGGGAAGCAAATGTTCATATAACCTAAAAACAAGTTACTTCAGAAAGAGAGGAAACATCATCTCACCTGAGGCATGGCTTTGATATTTGCAAGAGATGAAACTTCTCTTATGAGCTCTTCTTTTGGAAAAGGGAAGAGTCCTGAGAAGGCAGAGATGGGAAGATACAAGGAGCCATGTGAAACCATATTTGACTTAGATCACCCAGAATAACTCAGCTAAATCTACATCTATTTTCAGTTTCAGCACTTGCCCACTCTGTGTACCCGACACAAATCCAGGACAGAGATTAGTGGGGAAATGGACAAATCCTGTTGCCTTATCAATGCCAGAAGCCTAATATTCTGGTGAGGTAGAATAGATTCTGGGGAATCTGTTGTAGCATGGAGAGAGGGAACATTGTGTGTTTCCCTCTGCAGCTCTACCTTCCATCTGCCATGGAACACAGATTTATCATATATTTCCAAATCGTTCTTCATGGATTTCCTACCAATTTACACTGTCTCCAGCAGTGCATGAGAATACCTCCCCACACCCTAATGAATGCAGTTGAAAATAACTTTAATCTCTGCCTACCAGATATATATATATATATATTATATATATATATATATTCTAATTTACACATTTCTTATTATGAGAATAAGTTTTTATTTCTTTTCTGTGATGACATCTTATAGTACGTCTGTTTTTCTCATAGGTGTTTATTTTCTAATTGGTTGACATTATCTTCTTTTTCAATTTAGTAAATTAAACCTTTATCTATTTTAAGTTGAAAGTAATTTTTCTTAGCTGTTCATGTGACCATTAAAGTGTTTATGCCTTGTGAAGATTTTTTTCCCTGTATGTTTTATTGTTTAGCAATACTATGTTCTCAGTTGATGTGAAATGCCATCTCTATCATTATTACATATCCCTATATACTTGAGAATATTTGGACTTTCTATTTAATTTCTCTACTTCACCTCTTTATTGATTCACCTGTGCATCTACTAATTAGCATAGTGAATTATTGAAAATTAACCATTATTCATTATTAATTTATTAATAGTAATTTAAGTATTAACTACTGAGCAACTCTTTTTAGTAGTACAGGTATGGAAATAGAAAAGAAATTGATCTTTCCACACTGTAGGCTTTCAGGCAGAGAGAAGAATAGTTTGCTAAATGAAGTCTGAAGTATTGACTGCTACAGTGAATATTTTAAATAGCAAAATAATATTTTAATTACTAAAATGAGACTGGTCTTATGATTAAAAGTATACCTAATACTTTTATATCATGGAATGCCTGAAGAAGCTATTGACCCTGCCATAGATTTCATCCAGAAGCAGGGAAACTTACTTATATGTCAGTGTTGAAAGTGCTAGTTATGGGTAAAAACTGTTTTTTCCTGCATGCTACCCATGGAACACTAATCATTTTAACACATTGGTTTTAGTTCATATAATACTTCCCTGTAATGAACCTTACCATCTGGGAATTATGAAATCTTACCTCTTCCTTTCCAATACTCATACCTCTATTTTATTTGCTAAATTGCTACTGAGTTACAATTTTGCAGGCAGGCTTAATGACCACTATTCAGATAATCAAATCTTACGTACCTAACTAGTGGTCATACAGAGTCTCTCAATCACAAAACCATCACAAATAGTAACAGTAGGTTACAAACACATGCAGAGTTACATTCGATCACTTACTTCAGAAAAGCACCGTCTCACAGCACCCCCATGCCATTCACAATCTCAGACAGCACATTACTAATTCCAGGCAAAGTCACAAAATCACATCACAAATCATTTCGCTTCTCCATAGTCACCTGCGGTCTCAAACACGACTCATATCTAATCCGAAGAGAGACATATGCAGAGGAGTCCCCACGCAACAACAAGACTCATCCAGCTTCATACACAGTCAGCCGCAACATCCCACAGAGCAGCACGCATCCAAAACGCAGCAGGTTGGACACAGGAGGCCGCTTCCATTTGGTACACACACACACACACACACACACACACACACACAGCATCCTCTGTGTGAGGCCCTGCTCCCTGCGATGGAGATTCCTTGGGGTCAAAACAGACAAGATCTCTCCTCGCAAAACTCGCTCCAGGTCACACTCGATTGTCACCTTCAGGGTCACGCCCACGGACCACGCCCGAGGCCCCGCTAGCACAGATCTGAGTGTCTGGTTACCACGGCCCGGTTCCGGTTCCCTCCTCATAATTACCAGGCCCAGTTTGGGCTCCCAGTTTCCTCCCCAGACTGCCCACCAGGTCCCGCTTCCCTAGTCTGCCCTCCGGAACCGGAGTTCCCAATTCCCGCCTCCTCCTCAGAGGCCCTAGGACCTACCAACCTCACCCCCGCCAAGGCTCAGTCGTCTGCGCCTGCGCACTCCCGCGCGGGCTGGCGCTCCCAGGAGTCTGCGGGGCGGCGGGTTAGGAACCGCAAGGTCCCAGCAGCGGACGCTCGGGTGTGTTAGTGTCGGCGCCCGCGCTTTTCCGGGTTGGACTCCCGTTTCTCACAGGCCTTGGGGGGACTGATGAACTTCGGCCTCTGGTTCTTTTTCCGCTAGCCTTGTGGTCATCGTTTTCCGTGTGGTGAGTTGAGGTGACCTGGGTCTGGGTGAGGGAGGAGCTCACTGCAGGAGTCCCGGAGTTTCAGGCACGGATGCGGCAGGTGGAGGCAGGAGCCTCGAGCCTTTGTGAATTAGCTGCTGAGGAAGGTGATTGTGGGTGGGCATGTGTGATTGTGTGACTGCATCAGTGTAAGATACACACATATGAGTGTGTGTATCAGAAAGAGCGAGAGCGAGCAAGCGAGAGCGTGTGTGAGTATGGGGTCGGGGTGTGTGCGTGGTGGGGAGGCTCTGACTGGCCCAGATCAGCTTCCTAGGACTGAGAGGGGGCGGGGCCTCATTAATGACCGTGGTCGGCGGCGACTGTGAGGTGTTACACTGTGACCAAGTGATCCTGTGACAGCACTATTGTGACCGACTAGAGACAGATCAAAACTGGCCTAGTGTGACTTTTTTTTACTTTTAGGAGGGTGGTTTCATTTTTGCAGTTCTAGCATTGAGGAAATCAGTGGACAAGATCCCTGTGTGACTCAGCCTGTGCCTGTCAAAGACTGCGAGCCCCTTGTTAACCACAGAGGTCCCCAGTTCTAAAGCATGGCCCCTGTTGCCTTCATCATTGCACCCTGTATCTATTGTCTAGCCTAGTGCTTAATACACAGGCATGCAGTACATTCAGTGTAACCTGTTTTGGAGCTAATTGTCAATTCCATGGTTTCTTGGAATTTGTTGCACTGGGCTTTCTTTCACTGCCTCTGTGTTTTCACCTGTTATAGCCACTGCGCAGAAATGTTAGCTGCACAAAAATGGCTAGCACTCTAGGTCTCAAATATTCAAAGGGAAGTTGAATAGAGACCTAGAATGAAGGTTCCAACTAAAAAAATCAAAGCTCTGTGTTTATTACGGGGACTTTAGAGCTGGAATTGCCCTCAAGGCAGGGTCCTGGGACGAGATGATATTAAGGCACCAAGAGTAGTAGTCCTTCCTCCAAAGATTCCTCTTGGAAGCTCTGTGGGGGCAAGCTGCATATTGCAGATCTACAGCATTTTCATAGCTTTGTTGACAGGAAACTGCTGTGAACACAGAAACAGATTCTGCTCCTAGGCTTCAGTCAACCTGACTTTTTTTTATGATACAGGGAAGGGTCAACAGTATTCCAGTCTTTCTCTTACTTCCATTGGGTATATTTAACATGGATGATGGAGGCTTGCTAGTGATGAAGAATGTGTTCTTATTTAGCCTGTCTTGGTATGAAAGGCCTAGTATGTCATGATCCCCTTTTCCTTCCAAGTTTTGCTGTATCCCAAAAGAAGGGCCGTGAAAGGAGAAAAGTGTTGCAGCTGCACATCTCAAAGCCAAGCTAGAGGTCATTTTTTTTTTTAACATCTTTATTGGAGTATAGTTGCTTTACAATGTTGTGTTAGTTTCTACTGTATAACAAAGTGAATCAGCTATATGTATACATATATCCCCATATCCCCTCCCTCTTCCATCTCCCTCCCACCCTCCCTATCCCACCCCTCTAGGTGGTCACAAAGCACAGAGCTGATCTCCCTGTGCTATGCAGCTGCTTCCCACTAGCTACCTATTTTATATTTGGTAGTGTATATATGTCAATGCTACTCTCTCACTTCGTCCCAGATTACCCTTCCCCCTCCCCATGTCCTCAAGTCCATTCTCTATGTCTGCGTCTATTCCTGTCCTGCCCCTGGGTTCATCAGAACCTTTTGTTTTTTTTTTTTAAGATTTCATATATATGTGTTAGCACACGGTATTTGTTTTTCTCTTTCTGACTTACTTCACAATGTATGACAGACTCTAGGTCCATCTGCCTCACTACAAATAACTCAATTTTGTTTCTTTTTATGGCTGAGTAATATTCCATTGTATATATGTGCCACATCTTCTTTATCCATTCATCTATTGATGGACACTTAGGTTGCTTCCATGTCCTGGCTATTGTAAATAGAGCTGCAATGAACATTTCGGTACATGACTCTTTTTCAATTATGGTTTTCTCCGGGTATATGCCCAGTAGTGGGATCGCTGGGTCATATGGTAGTTCTATTTTTAGTTTTTTAAGGAACCTCCATACTGTTCTCCGTAGTGGCTGTATCAATTTACATTCCCACCAACAGTGCAAGAGGGTTCCGCTTTCCTAGAAGTCATTTGAGGTTTTTGTTTCATGGAATGAATTTTTGTTTCTCAGGATATAGAATAACTTCATCTTAAATGCCCTGCCAAATAGTGACTAATCCATTTACCTGGCCAAGTCTTCTATTCCCAGTTAATGATAGTACCATGAGGATGGATCCCCGTCTTTCCCAGTTCCTTATCAAATGCCCTTCCTACAGTTAATTTTTGTATAACCACTTGGCAACACTTTCCCCTTGTGCTGTTTTTGTCTAAGCAGTCCCATGACACAGAAACAGTCCTCCTTTACATGGTGATTTGTTAATGCTTAGGTAGAATTACACATTAGATACTTTAGATTTTCTTCAAAGACATGAGTGGGAAAATGGCAAGGTAGGAGAAGGTTTGATTGATTTCAGAAACAGTCTTCAGTAAAAATGGTCTTCTGTTTTGGAGACCTTTAAGAATATTATTAGGGGTATGTACAGAGACATGTCTTTCAAGAAGGGCAGAAATTTTTTCCCAAGGAATTAGAAGATTTATGTGGTACCAACCAGTTATTGAATAAGATTTGGCAGCACCAGTTTTTTTCGAGTCACACAATTGTGTAGAGTGAGTCAGCAATGTATAATGGTCTCTGAGTCTTGAGCAGAGGTCAGCAAACCATGACCCTGCAGGCCAAATCCAGCTTGTAGCCATTTTTTTTATGGCCTGTGAACTAAGACTGGTTTTAACATTTTTCTATAATTGACAACATATCAAAAGGAGAACAATATTTCATGATGTGAAAATTATATGAAATTCAAATTTCAGTGTTCATAAATAAAGTTTTGAATTTTGTCAAAAACTTCTATGGAAATTTGTTTTCTCTCTTGTTATATTAGCACCTGCATAATATCCTTGATTTTCTCTTTTGCCCACAAAGCCCAACATATTTACTATCTGGTCCTTTACAGAAAAATTAACTGACCCCTAATCTAGAGTATCTGGATTAAAATCTTGGTCTTGTAAGTATTTGTGAATTTGGGCAATATATTCAGTGTCTTTCTGTTTCAGAGTTTATTGTTTGTAAAACACAAATAATAGTACCAATTTCAAAGAGTTTTTATGAGGATTAGGAGAGTTAATATTAACAGCACTAGGACAGTGGCTGGCAATAATAAGTGCTTAAATTAAAACGTGTTACGGGGGGACTTCCCTGGTGGCACAGTGGTTAAGAATCTTCCTGCCAATGCAGGGGACATGGGTTCGAGCCCTGGTCTGGGAAGATCCCACATGCCACGGAACAGCTAAGCCCGTGCGCCACAACTACTGAGCCTGCATTCTAGAGCCCGCAAGCCACAACTACTGAAGCCCGTGCACCTAGAGCCCGTGCTCCGCAACAGGAGAAGCCACTGCAGTGAGAAGCCTGTGCACCGCAACGAAGAGTAGCCCCCGCTCGCCACAACTAGAGAAAAGCCCGTGCACAGCAACAAAGACCCAATGCAGCCAAAAATAAAATAAATAAATACATAAATAAATTTATAGGAAAAAAAAAAGAAAAAAAAAACACCTAAAAACCTGTTATTGGGACTTCCCTGGTGGTCGAGTGGTAAGACTCTGTGCTCCCAATGCAGTGGACCCAGGTTCAATCCCTGGTCGGGAAACTAGATCCTGCATGCTGCAACTAAAGAGTTCACATGCTGCAACTAAGAAGTCTGTGTGCTGCAACTAAGATCCCGCACAATCAAAATAAATAAATAAGTTAAAAATATTAAAATTAAAAAGAACCCTGTTGTTATTATGTGGATATCCTAAGTCATCCCACATTCATGAATGAGGAGCAATGAAAATATAAAGTTATTGTAATGGGCATTTTTAAGAAAACAAGCTATATGCTTAGATGGTCTATAACAGGTATCCTTCACCTTAAATGGTTTGCCCTGGAATGGTATACCAAATTATTGTATATTTATTTTATTAATGTATATTTTTCTTGGGGAAAAAGTCTATAATTTGGAGACTGTCAAAGGTGTACAGGAACCAAACAGGGTTTGAATCACTGACCTAGAACCAGTAATTTACACCTGGAAGTGAACTTTAAGAGGAGTTTGTCCCAAAATAATTTCCTGTATCATGTAAATATAAGGTTAATCATATTACATTCAAGTGATTAATATTATATAGATACAAAAAGAGATTCTAGTATGAAAAATACAAAGTGTAATGCTATGCAGTATTCATGTTTATGAACAAAATTACTCAAATTGCTAAATTATAAATCAGTTTAATTATTATAATGGCATTTCTTACCAATTTTTCAAGGATTGTATCCAATATGGTACATTGACTGGTCGTTCAGTAGAGAAAGGCAATGATAAAGCCACATTTATTAAGCCTCTACTATGAACCAAACATTGAAAGTGTCGCTTACCTGAATTGTGCACATTCACAGGTGAATTTTTTTTTTTTTTTTTTAGGACTGAAGATTTTTCTTTTAATTTTTATTTTATATTGGAGCATAGTTGATTAACAATGTTGTGTTAGTTTCAGGTGTACAGCAAAGTGATTCAGTTATACATATACATGTATCTATTCTTTTTCAAATTATTTTCCCATTTAGGTTATTACAGAATATTGAGCAGCATTCACAGATGAATCTTAACATGGAAAGTGTCTCACTATGTTTATGAGATACAGTAAGAGAAGATACAAGACTTGGTAGGTTTATTTAGTCACACTGGTTTTAGTGCTTTTACCTGTCATTTTGCCAGTCTGTTTGCTCACAGTTTTCATAAGAAGTAGAAGATTGCCTTTTTAGAAAAATGCTTTATATGGAAATAGGTGTTAATTCCTGATGATCAAATGAATGCAGTCTTGTTGAAAAAAAATAGTAATCCAGATTGCACTTATAAAATCAAAAGTACTTATAATTTTAGCATCTAGAAATAATCACTATTAACATTTTGGTGTACATTCTAAATTTTTCCTTATGCTTATGTTTATATGATTTTGTCTTTTTCAGGAAAAAAAATCACGTGAATTAATCATTTAAATGAATAAAGACCTCTCTAGCTCTTAGTTTGAAAAAGGAATTCAACCCAATCAATGGTTTGTTATACTTCCTTGTATGTAGTGTCAAATGACAAAACTAAAACAATTTAGTAACGAGTTTGATGTCTTTAATTCAAGGAAAACAATCCATGGATTGGGGGAGTACAGTACCTCACAAGCAGAGCACTCTCCCAAGGGGTTTTGGGCAATAGAGAATTTTATAGACTGTTAGAAGAGGCAACAGGGAAATGGCATAATCGGCTAGGAGGTCAGGGATTTTCTTATAAGGCTAGCTGGTCCAGTTTTCTAGGGTAAGGTAAGCTAGCCAAGCTGAGTTGGAAGATTGTGATTAGTGTAACGTTAGATTTCCTTAATAGGTGTTTCCTGTAAATGCAAGCTGACTTAAGTTTACATTTGTGACGTGGGCTGGACCACTGGGGTGGCCCTCATTTTGTGGATCCTGATACACAAATTAACTTTATCAGTAGGGATAAGGAAGTGACGATGACGTCCAACTGATTTGACAGACCTTTTGCAATTTTACAGATAACAATTTATGCATAATTCCAGGGGAACAAATTATCAAGTAAAGCTACTCAATTAAGTATTTAATATTTTTTTTTACGTAGTTAGATAACTTTCAGAAAATAGCACTAACATCTCAAGACCAAATATCTTAGGAGACTCCATTATATAAATTATGCTGACAAGGATGAGTTTATAATTTCAGATAACGGAATTAGATGTTAGTAGTTATAAATATGCATAGTTACAAATAACCCAGCATAAAAGTCTGGGTTAGACAGCGAACAAGATTGATTTTTTGTTAATATTTTCAATTTGTTACTTAAGCGGGTCAGATTCTCTTAGCTAGATTTATGAGGCAGAATGGTGTCTATCTGTAGCTGCTGTCCTCTTCTTTCTCCCATTCTTTGTGGGTTATGTTGCTGGTGAAAACAAATTACATTTGTAAGCTGTGCTCTGTAATATATTAGCATTATAAGGAAGAGCAGGCCTAAGAAGCTCGAATTTCACTTTCATAAAAAATGGTAAGCAAAGAGAATTTCCTTTAATGGTAATGGATTACAGGATATGAAATAGTCTCTTCATCATCAATAAAAAATAGATAATATTTTGTTGGTTTTTTTTTTCTTCACTTAATCCTGACAACTCTTTGAGGCACTAGGTACTATTGTTTTTCTCACTTTATTGATAAGGAAATCTAGGCAGTACAGATAAGATACTTACGAACACACACAATAACTTTTAGAGCTACACAATAACTTTTAGAGCTAAGATTGACATTCTGAAAGTTTAACCACAGAGCTTGTTCTTATTTACAACTGCACATAATCTCTCGATAAGTTTTTAACCTGCCTGTTTTACTTATTAATTCATTACAAATGTCTTTCCTCAATATTTACTATGAATTAGGGTAATCACCTTTAAAATCTAACGTACATATTAATAGTAGCTACCAATAATTTTTTTTTTTTTTTTTGGCTGCCCCATGTGGCTTGTGGGATCTCAGTTCCCTGACCAGGGATTGAACCCAGGCCCCAGCAGTGAAAGTGCCAAATCCTAACCACTAGACCACCAGGGAACTCCCATCAATAATTTATTTAACCCCTTTTCTACCCTGAGATTTTTATGGTTATCAAAACTACTCTATGATGAATATCCTTAAGATATATCTTCATCTACTTTTATATGTTTCCTGCTCACAATATGCCAGAACTTATTCTAGTACTTGAGGGGACACCAGCACTAAAAAGAGGTAAGTTGCTCATTATTAAGCAAAGATCAAATATATGTGGGAATAAATGTAAGGTAGACTGTGATAAAGGCTCTTAAGTCAGATGACACATATTGGGAATGCATATGGAAGAGACATTCTGATGACAGCATTCTTAGGTTATGACCAGATTATATTGGAAGACATAAAAGCTCTGGGGAGGTAAATAGGTTTTATTCAAGAAAATTTTCGTGAGATTAGATGTAAAAATGAGACTAAGAGAACAAGATTAAACAGGTGTTTGGTGGTCATCAGGGCTAAAAGGAATGAATTAGAAGTGAATTAAACCCATACATCAGGAAGACATGAAGGCAGCATTTAGAACATCATCAAAACTTATGAGAATTCTCTCAGGGACCTTTAACCGTTCTTTTCTAGGCAAAACTCCAACTTCCTTTGCCATATGTAAAAATCAAAGTGTTAAATTAGGTGTTGGGAGCAGAAAGAAACAAAAGCCATTCAGAGTTGGCATCAATTTATCCTAAGCATTTTCTCAAAGTTCAGGGAAGACTGTTTAAGACTACTTCTTAATTTAAGAGTGGCCATGTATTAATGTAAATATGCACTTTAAAAGTCTTTAAAAAGAAAGCTATTCTTCAAAAATATATTAATATTAATACATGGCCACTCTTAAATTAAGAAGTAGTTTTACATAAAAAAAATCACAGACAGCACAGAGAAGCAATGCTAACATAAGGTTTCATAACTTTCCAGATACTTTTCTTTCTCTGTTTATATATATACATTTTACAAGCAAAATGACATATTTATGTATTTATTTTTTAAAAAACTATTGAATATGTTTTGAATATTTTCATACTTTTTCCAAGTTTTGAGATATAATTGAACATATTCTTAACTACAAATTTTTTTTATAACCATGCATTTAATGACTACCTTAGTAGTCATGAATGGATGTTCTATAATTTATTTTAAACCAATCAGTTATTGCTAAAGCTGAATCTTACCCGCGCATTTCCTTCTACTTGCTCTGCAGCTCCCATGTCTTGGCCAACTTTACCTCCCCATCTAGGACCCTCTGGGAACATCTGTGTCATGTCAAGTGTAGACATGTTCTGCAGTGTCACATTGGCTCCTGCTGGGTGGAATGCAGATGACAGTAACTTGCTCAGATGTATTTATTCAGGGGAATAATATAGGAACTGAATAGTTTACCCTTTTATCTGGGTCTCACTGAATACAAATATCTATGTACCTCCCCATTCAAAATCTACTTGTTTTGAACTTCACATAATGATAGATCTTTTTAAAAAATAATTAATTAATTAATTTATATTTTTGGCTGTGTTGGGTCTTCGTTGCTGCACACGGGCTTTCTCTAGTTGCGGTGAACGGGGCCTACTCTTCGTTGGAATGCGCGGGCTTCTCATTGCAGTGGCTTCTCTTGTTGCAGAGCACGGGCTCTAGGCACACGGGATTCAGCAGTTGCAGCACGCAGGCTTAGTAGCTGTGGCTCGTGGGCTCTAGAGTGCAGGCTCAGTAATTGTGGTGCACAGGCTTAGCTGCTCCGTGGCATGTGCGATCTTCCTGGGCCAGGGCTCGAACCCGTGTCCCCTGCATTGGCAGGCGGATTCTTAACCACTGCACCAGGGAAGCCCAAAGATAGATCTTTTTTTTTTTCAACATCTTTGTGAGATTCACCCATGTTGCTGCATGTAGCAGGCACCTTTTCTTTTGCTATATATTCCATTATAGGATGTTGCACAGATTATTTTTCTGTTATTCTGTTGTTGGAAATTTGAGTTGTTTCTAATTTTTCTTGAAGAGATACTACTGCTATGAACATTATTGTACATGTGTTTTGTGGACTTAAGCATTCTATTTTGCTGTGGAGATGCACAGGGAAAGGATTGCTGGGTTATGTAATACATCTATGTTTAGTTTTGTAGACACCAATGTACGTATATCCAGTGTGTTATGCTCTAACAGCCACTGCATGAGAGTTCTAGTTGTAATAAGTTAAGCATAATACTGCAGTCTTTATGATAACCACTAAGAATAATGTATGACAGTATAAATTAATGGGGAAAACTAGAATAATAAAAGTATTTGACTAATACAACAGAAGGTAAGAATGGTGGAATAGAAAAACAAAGAAACAGAGGGGACACATAAAAGCAAATGTTGGTGTACCCAACATTATTAGTAATTAAATTTAATGAAAATGGATTAAACACTCCAATAAAAAGAAAATTGTTGAAAAGAACAAAATCAACCATATGCTTTTAGCAGCTGACACATATTAAGTATAATGACACAGAAAATGAAATATGAAAGAGGTATAATGCAAATACTAAAGGAAAGTTGGTGTCTCTCTATTAAGATCAGAAAAAAAAAAAAAGGACTTAACGAGAGATAACAGGGACGTTTCATAATGATAAAAGTTTAAACCCAAAAAGAAGATATAGTGATCATGAATTTGAATATACCTACTAACAGCTTCAGGATATACAAATCAAAGATTAACAAAAGTAAAAGGATGAATCAACAAATCCAGTCATTGTTGAAGATTTCAGCATACTGTTAGAACAAGGATACTAAAAGTCATTAACGATAGATGTTAGCAAATGACCTAAATGACATACATAGAATACTATATCCAACAGCTAGAGGGTATACAGACTCCACTTACTGAAATTTGCAAATTGCCTGACTTCTTTACCTTTTGTGTTCTGATCTGTTGAATGGAAAGATTAAATTAAATTATAGAGCATTGATGAAGATTAAATGGTAAGGTTTATAAAGCATCTATCACATAGAGCTCTTAGTAAATATCTGTTGTTTTCAAGCTGTAAGAGGCTTTACTTTTCTCCAGCATGAATACTGATAAAAGAGGTGGTAAATGATGCTACTGAAGGAATCAGGGTAGCTGACTGTGATTAAGAAATGGGGGGGCTTCCCTGGTGGCACAGTGGTTGAGAATCTGCCTGCCAATGCAGGGGACACGGGTTCGAGCCCTGGTCTGGGAAGATCCCACATGCCGCGGAGCAACTGGGCCCGTGAGCCACAATTGCTGAGCCTGCGCGTCTGGAGCCTGTGCTCCGCAACAAGAGAGGCCGCGATAGTGAGAGGCCCGCGCACCGCGATGAAGAGTGGCCCCCACTTGCCGCAACTAGAGAAAGCCCTCGCACAGAAACGGAGACCCAACAAAGCCATAAATAAATAAATAAATAAATAAAATTAAAAAAAATGAAGATATAAAATTAAAAAAAAAAAAGAAATGGGAAGTGCTAAGCTCGAGGATTCTGGGACTTGTGTTGGCTTGGGGGTAGGACTCCATGTGGGCCAATGCTGTTTTGCAATGGCACTGTTTTCTGTTTTTGTGTGTAGGGTGATCAGGCATTCCCAGTTTCTACATTAAAAAAATCCCAAAATTAGTGGCTTAGAACAATGATAGCATTTGTTTTAATCATTAATTTGTTCATTGGGCAGAACTTTGTGGAGACAGCTAGTCTCTGCTCTACCTGGCTTCAGCTGGGGTGGTTTTAATATTGGGGGCTGGAATCATCGGAAGGCTTGCTCACTTACGTATTTGGTAGCTCATGCTGGCAGTCAGCTGGAACCTCAGCTGGACTGTGGTTGGAATATCTAGCTGTGGACTTCTTGTGTAGCTGCTTGGATTCCTCACAGCAAAATGATTGGGTTTCAGGGTGAGCGTCTTGAGAGTGAGTTACTAGGAAGCTCTATTGCCTTTCCTGATCTAGCCATGGAAAATAGTGTCATTTCCACTGCACTCTATTCATCATGAGAATCACAAAGGCCTGTTCTGTTTCAAAGGAAGGGAAATAAACTCCACTTTAAAAAAAATTAATTTATTTTTGGGTGTGTTGTGTCTTCGTTGCTGCGTGCGGTCTTTCTCTAGTTGCGGTGAGTGGGGGATATTCTTTGTTGTGGTGTGTGGGCTTCTCATTGCTGTGGCTTCTCTTGTGGAGCACGGGCTCTAGGGTGCCTGGGGTTCAGTAGTTGTGGCTCGTGGGCTCTAGAGCTCGTGGGCTCAGTAGCTGTGGTGCACGGGCAGTTGCTCCATGGCATGTGGGAATCTTCCCGGACCAGGGCTCCAACCCGTGTCCCCTGCATTGGCAGGCGGATTCTTAACCACTTCGCCACCAGGGAAGCCTGTAAACTCCACTTCTTGATGAAGTAGGTGAATGGCAAAATTCTGGAAGAACATGCAGGACCTGAAATATTGTTGTGGGCCTTACTGGAATTTACAGTATGTACCAATCCCTGAGGCCAAAGATGAGGTTTAGGTGTGGATGGTGTCTTCCCTTTGCAGCCCTGCAAAGTAGAATAGCGGGAGGAGTTATCTGCTGAAGATATGCCCAATCTCAGGCCCAGGCCAGTATTAGCAGAGTGGAGGACGAGCCAGAACCCTCCTGCTGAAGTGTCTGGATCCTACTTGCAGACAGGAGGACCTCTGCTTGGTATCTGTGCCTGTTTACTGGATTCTTTGTGTGTGGACTGTTTAGATTTGTCCAGAACCCATCTTACCTGTTATTTTCTATGTATGTTGATAAGGTACTGTTTACAGGCAGGAAGACAAAAGAAAAAAGCACATATTAATGTGTATCATTTGGAGAGCTGAGAAGTACATCTGGTGTCAGACCAACTTTCTTTTCCCAGTTCTCACCTCTGTAGTCTCTGTGCTTCTCCAGGAGGGAAACCCTGAAGAGTACTGACAAGTTCTCAACCATTTTAAACCATGGCTTTGGTAAGTTGCTGTTTCTCTCTAGTTCTTGAACATAGTTATATATTAGATCATGTGAACATTTCTTTATTTAGAAATGTCCTGTGTAACAGAGATCTCTAAGAAGCTGTCCCCAGTTCCTCCCATACCAGTGAAGTATGATGCCAGCCAGCCCAGGGTCCTCCTGATGGGTCTCCCTGTTCTTCCATTAATGTGTAGCATCTCCTATAAGTTCAGCCTTCTTTCAAGAAGAGTTATGGAGTAAAATTAAATCGCTTGAGGAGGAGGTATTTCACCATCCAAAGAATGGTGGAGGGATGATTAAGAGAAGTTGGTCCCATTTAATTACTCATGGAAAAACTTAGAAATTCTTTGCATTTTCTAGGAAAATACACGATTGGCAGTTGATTGTCCCCAGTGTTGGTATGTGTTGAGATTACATGTTTTATGAGGCTTTTAGGATTGGGTAGGAGTAAAATTGGGACTTGCATACAGAGAGATCAGGGATCTACCTTGGGAATCAGTCATGGAAAGATGATTATCAGGAGGAAGATTTATTGTGTACTTGAAAAGTCTGTGCTGGTTTAAGATGATTTTCTATGTGATTATGGACCATTCTGTATTTTATATCCACTAACTCAGGATCAACTAAAGTATTCAGTGAGGGATGGTGGCTCAGCTGGATTTAAAAGAAGCAGATAACTATAGACTCCCATCAGTAGAAAAGATGTTAGAGATTTTTTTCCCCACCCTAAACTTGGTAGTATAAAAGAATAATTAAGAGTGATATATCTACTAGATTAACTGCAGCTGTTGAAAAATTTACTAAATACTTTGGCATAAGAAAGTTTAGTGCTTATTACATATTTTAAAATAATGGTCTTAACACCCAAACCGAAACAAGTTAGAGAACAATTCAATGTGAAATATGAAACCATTAAAAAAATGACAACTAGAAAAAAAATGGTATATAACATAATGATGAACCTGAGGCTTGAAGAAATTCTTTAATTTCACGCAAACTATTATCTCTCTATATATCTATATAGAGATTTAATACTATGTTGGAAAAGAAATTCCATGAATTATATTTTCTTAGTCTATAATGGAAAAAGAGGATGTAAAAATTCACATTTATTAATAACTTATGAGGTAGGCATATGGCAGGCAGTATGCTCATATTCACTATTTCAGTTAATTAGTAAATTGTGATTCTTTTATTCATTTCTAGCCATGTTTCTAGACATGTTTTTATAACTGAGGAATCACATAATAGGCATGAACTAAATCAACTAGATTACTTAAAAATATGTGTATAATCTGTTTCTGAAACACTGATTTCCTTAACTTCTCTTACCATAGACTTCCAGCCACATCCTATTTGCTTGCTATATAGCCCCCTTCTTGGATTTCAAACCTTTATCTACTCTCTTTCTATTTTGAAAACATTTCTTGAATTTCACCAGTAATGCTTGGGTTTGTGCTTTTAGGAATGGGTAACATTCAGGAAAGCGGCCCTAGAGTTCACTCAGGGGGAATGGAATATCTGGGATTCTGCTCTGAGGGAATTGTACTGGGATGTGATGATGGAAAACAGCAACTTAGTCTCACTGGGCAAGCTATCTGCCTCAAATAATTTAAATATTCTCTCTGGAATATCAAGGCTATCTTTTAAGAAACTAGATGATATTTTTCACCCTGTTTTCAAAGGAATGGGTTAAGCTTTGTTGTGTTGCAGATGACACCTCACCATCCTTCATGACATTTATTCTTCATGATGGTCATACTTTTCTCAGCCCCTTCATATAATTTCTACCTTCTTTGATACCCAGGGAGCTAGATGTGATTTGTGGGACATTTAAGACATACGTATTGCCAAAGAAACCAGGTGTTGTGTTTGAACTCAGAATTGGTAAAGATGCTGTACATTATTTTCGGACCCACCTTTAGAACAGACAAAAAAAATCCTGATTTGTACTGATTTTCAAAGTAATCTCTACAATTTACATGGTGATGGACTGAGTCAAAAAATATTTTAAATGAAGTGAACAAATTCATTTCTTATAACAAAATTTTTTTATTTGACCTACATTGTCATTGAAAATGACAATCCATGAACTTTGCATTTATCAGCATTTGTTTAGCATTCTAGAAAGAACCTGTGAATGTTTCAGAAATCTCCATTTTTCCTCTTAGCAAATAACAAACAAAAATATAGTAATCATAGCCAACATAGTTCTCATTGAATTAACTCTTATACTACATTGCCTTTTAATACAGAGAGAACCAGTATAGGTTTAAATAAGACCTTTCTTACCTCTCTCATCTCTCTATTCTTTGTGATTCTTTCATCACCCTAAGGTGACTGTTCTCTCAATCCCTCTACCCTTCTCTGAAGTCTTCACCAATATTATTTTTGCTTACAGGTCATTAGAAATTTAATTCTCAAAATGTTTTATAGAGTTGGTTTTAATTCTTATAAATATTTTTATACATTATTTCATATTTATTTCTTATAGGCAGTGTGACCACCATATTCGAGCAAGGGAAGAAGCTGGGAGGGTTGTCAAGAAGACAGAGAGCTCAGCTGAGTGAGGGCTGATCAGGCAGGGAACTTTAATTACAACTGTTAGGCCTTTTTAAAGAAATTTTCACTTTTCAATTGTTTGATGTTACTATATAAAATTAGTTTATTATATAATAACTTTGTATCCAGCAACTTTTCTAATTTACTTATAAGTGCTAGTTCTTGCTTTACAGATTCTTTAGGATTTTGTAAACAAACAATTGCCATCTACAAATAGGGTTTTCTTCTTCTTTGCCAGTGTTTACATCTTCATTCATTTTTATTGCCTTAATGTAATTGCTAGGACTTCCAATACAGTGTTGAATAGAAGTAGTGAAAGTAGACATTGTTGCCCTTTTTTGGTCATAGGAGGATAATGTTTAATATTTCATCATTACACATAGGTGGAGGTTTTGTGTAGATGCTCTATCAAATTTGGCAAGTTCTCTAGTCCTAGCTTGCTGAGAGTTTTTATCATGAAGGGATATTATATTTTGTAAGATACTTTTTCTGAAACTACTGAAGCAATATGTCTTTACTCCTTTATTCAACTAATATGATCAATTAAATTGATTTTTGATCATTAACTCAATCGTATATTCATGGGTCATGTTGTATTTCCTTATATATATTTCCATATTAAATTTGTGTGAAATAATAGAAAAATATATGTTGATCTCTGCCCCCAGTTCCTAGTATAGCACTCCTAAAACCCTTGTATTTGCCTAAGTCATAAGAGTACTAGGAGCACCTTTTGTTCTAATATTTGGTCTTTGACTCTGGTTCCTGACAGAGTTCCTAAATCCCTTGGAATTTCCTAGGTAATAGGAGAGTGTCTTTTGTTCTGAGAAGGTAACTCTTGGTGGGCCCCTGGATGGTAGCTGGTCACCAGAAATATCAAGCCATGATTAGAAGCTTGGAATTTTCAGCCCCACCCATCATGGGTAGGGGACAGGAGCTGGAGATTAAGCTAATGATTGATTATGCCTACATGATAAAGCCTCCATAAAAATCCCCAAAGTATGGGATTCTGAGAGTTTCCAGGTCGGTGAACACAGTCACATACTGGGAGGGTGGTGTGGCCCAACATGGGGACAAAAGTTCCTTGGCTTGGGACCCTTCCAGACCTCCTTCTATGTACCCCCTCATCTGGCTGTTCGTCTGTATCCTTTATGATATATTCTGTTATATAACAAACTGGCAAACATAAGTGTTTCTGAGTTCTGTGAGTTCTAGGAAATGCTCATACCCAATGAAGAACCCCGATTTATAGCCAGTTAGTCAAAAGTACAGGTGACAACCTGGGGCTTTTGATTGGCATCTGAAATGGGGTGGGGGAGTGGGGAAGACAGTCTTTTGGGACTGTGCCCTTAACCTGTGGGATCTGATGCTATCTCTAGGTAGATGGCATCAGAATTGAGTTAAATTTTAGGACACCCAGCTGATGTTAAAAAAAACCCATACATTTGCTGACCAGAAGTAAAGTGGGATAGCAGTGTAAGACTAAAGGAGAAACACAGGAGGAATGTGTTTTTCCTACCCAATTTGCTAACACTTTCTTAAGAAATTTTGCACAAAGCTTTAGTATGTCATTTTCTCTCAAGTTTTGGTATTAGTGTAGTACTGGCCTCATAAAACAAGATGTGAACTATTTCCTCCTCTCTTCTAGAAAAGTTTGTATAAGATTGGTATTATTTCTTTTTTTTTAAAACATCTTTATTGAAGTATAATTACCTTACAATGGTGTGTTAGCTTCTGCTTTATAACAAAGTGAATCAGTTATACATATACAATATGTTCCCATTTCTCCTCCCTCTTGCATCTCCCTCCCTCCCACCCTCCCCATCCCACCCCTCTAGGTGGTCACAAAGCACCGAGCTGATCTCCCTGTGCTATGCGGCTGCTTCCCACTAGTTATCTGTTTTACATTTGGTAGTGTATATATGTCCATGACACTCTCTTACCCTGTCACATCTCACCCCACCCCCTCCCCATATCCTCAAGTCCATTCTCTCGTAGGTCTGTGTCTTTATTCCCGTCTTGCCACTAGGTTCTTCATGGCCTTTTTTTTTTTTTTTTCCCTTAGATTCCGTATATATGTGTTAACATACTGTATTTGTTTTTCTCTGACTTACCTCACTCTGTATGACAGACTCTAACTCCATCCACCTCATTACAAATACCTCCATTTCATTTCTTTTTATGGCTGAGTAATATTCCATTGTATGTATGTGCCACATCTTCTTTATCCATTCATCTCTCGATGGACATTGGTATTATTTCTTGAATGTCTGGTAGCATCCTCTAGTAAAATTAGCTAGGCCTGGAGTTTTCTTTGTTTATGATAACAAATTCATTTTCTTTAATAGGTATTGGGCTATTCAGATATTCTATTTCATCTTGTGTCTGTCTTATACTGTTATATTTTTCAGTAATTTTGTCCATTTCATCTGAGTTGTCAAATTTGTTGCAATGAAGTGGTTCATAATAATCCCTTGTTAGACTTCTACTATTTATATGTTCCTTAGTGATAAGTTCTTTTTCATTCCTGATATTGGTGACTTGTCTTTGCAGTTTTTTATTTTTAACAATTCTAGGTAAGGTTTAATCAATTTTGTTGCTCTTTCCAAAGAAATCACTTTTGGTTTGGCTAATTGTATGTCTATTTTCTATTTAGTTTATTTCTTCTCTTTTTCCTTCTAGGTACTGAGGGTTTACTTTGCCTTTCTTTTTCTAGCTTCTTAAAGTGGAACCTCTGGTTACTGATTTTAGACCCTTCTCTTCTAATATAACATTTAGAGCCAGAAATTCCCTACTTTAACTCCATTCCACAAATTTTTATATATTGTATTTTTATCAGTCAGTCCAAAATATTTTCTTATTTCCATTTTGATTTCCTCTTTAACTCATGGATTATATAGAAGTGTGTTGCTTAATTTCCAAACATTTGTGTGTTTTCTAGCTACTTCATTGTTATTGATTTCCAATCTAGTCCCATTTCATCAGAGAATACACTGTGTATGATTTTGATCCTTTGAAATTCATTGACACTTTTTGTATGGCCCAATATATAGTCTACATTGGTGAATATGCTGTGTGCACTTGAAAGGAATATGTATTCGATGGATGTTGGGTGAATTATTGTACAAATATTAATTTGTCCAAGTTGGTTGATAGTTCATATCATTTATGTCTTCACGATTTTTTTTTGTCTTGTATTTTTTTCAATTGCTGAGAGACAGATATTAAAATCAGGGCCAGGACTACAGTAATGCTGAATTAAGTAAAGCACCTAGGGTGCAAAATTTAAGGAGGCACTCATTCTTAGGGTCATGCAAGTGCAGTGTTGTTTGATGTTGTGTTTTTAGGTGTGTACACATATCTGACAATAATTCTTCCTAATGTATTGACTCTTCTATCATGAAATGTTCCTCTTTATCACTGGTGTAGTTTATCTGAAAACAGTATAGCCACTCTACTAGCTATATAAACTATATCTATATAAACACAACACACTATAATTTTTACCTTGAATACTTATATGTAGTTTAAAGAAGTTAAAATAAAAGAGTTATTACATTTATCCAGAGAGTTACCATTTATGCTCTCTTCCTGTGTTCCTGAAGATCCCATTTCCCCACTGGTAGCATTTTGTTTTAGCCTGAAGAGCTTCCTTTTAGCATTTCTTGTAATGCAGGTCTATTGGTAACAAATTGTTAGTTTTCTCTTATCTAAAAGTGTCTTTATTTTTCGTTCATTCTTGAATATATTTTCTCTGAATATAGAATTCTGCCTTGTTAAGATTTAAACACTTTTTAAAATTGTGTAGTGGACACTGACACCTCTAATTCCAATCCAATTTAACAAGGTTTATTTCAGACCTCTTCCTTTACATGTTTGTACCTATCTTCTCTGACTATGAGAATCATGGTTCCAGATATCCTCAGTATACTGTTATTACCCAGTTACTCTGCATGTATCCAGGCTGTCATCCATGCAGACCACAAACTCTGCCTGAGTTTCTCTGTACATGTCAACACATGGGCCTAGACCCTGATTCTCTCCCCAGTTGTGGTCAAGAAGATTGAGCTCCTCCATGGACTCCATTTTCCACCACTCTGACAGAAGATATGTGAACTCTTTCTCTTTTTATACCTTTATTTTGAATTTTTTTTTTTGGAAAAAAAATCTCATAGAGGCTGTGGGCAAGCAAGCCCTGATACTAAGACCCACCACTCTTGTGGCAGGCATAAACACCAAGTGAATCAATTTCCTTATCCCAGAACTGAAAACTCTTATGGTAGACTATTGAGCCCCTGGCTGCTTATATATTCTTTACTTTGAAAATTTGTAGTTTTAAAAATTTTATTTGTCTTAAGATATAATCTGTGGTTTTATTGTTTTTCTTTATTGCTTGTTTGTCTTCACTTCTGGTAAACTTTCATTTGTAATTTATTCTTGAATTTGTTTCTGAGTTTTCCTAACATATACTATTAGTTTATTTATTGTAATATTTTCTGTGTTTATTCTTATGTAGTAAAGAATTAACCTTACACAAAGAGAGGTCTTGCCTTTGCCTTTGGCTCCTGCGAGGTGATCACTAAACCCTTGGAATGTCCTGCTTGATAGCATCTTTGTTTACCTGAGGGTAAAAACCGAAGAGTCTAATAATGTGATTTAGGTTGGAGTTTTGAGTCATGCAGTATTAGCACAAACTCTGGAGGGGGCTGGAAACTAAGGTCAGCCATGCAGGCAGTCAACCATGTCTATATGACTGAGCCCCAGTAGAAACTCTGGACACCAAGGCTCAGGTGAGCTTCCCTGATTGGCAGTACTCCATGCTTAGTCACACACTGTTGCTGAAAAAAGTTAGCATCGTCCATGATTTCACTGGGAGAGGACACCTCGAAGATTTTAGAATGCTTTAAGTCTATTCTTTCTATTGTTAGTTAGTGCTTTTTAATCTTTTGTTTTGAAACGCCATTAATTAATCATTACTACTTAGTATACACTTACTTAGACTTCCCAACCAATTTTATCTCATTCTGTCTTTCTGGGATCAATTTACTTCTTGCTAATGTGTATGTTCTAGAAATTCTCCAGTGAGTCTATGAAAGAATCCCCATTCTTTGCCTTAAAATGTCTTTATTTTGCCCCATTCTTGACTGCTATTTTTCCTTTATCATTTTGAAGGTATTATTCCATTGTCTTCTGACATCTCATGTGCCTAATCATCATTCCTTTTAGGTAACATGTTTTCTTTCTTTTTCTTTCCTTCAGAAGATTTGTTATTTTGCAGTATCAGGATATGTCTAGGTATTAGGTCTACTTTCATTATCCCACTTACAACTTATTTTGATTCCTGATCGTGAAATCACGACTTTAATTATGAAAAGTTCTAAATCATTTTCTTTTCTGATGCCTCCCCTCCTTTCTCTATTTCCCTCCTTTTATGACATTAGATATGTATTGAACCTTTTCATTTTCTTCTATATCTCTTATAGTTTCCCTTCTATATTTCACATTTCATCTCTGTGCTGCCTTCTAGGTGATTCCCTCAGATATATGTTTAAGTCTAATAATTTATTTTTCAGTAGTGTTAATTCTTTAAGTTCTCAGGTTTTTGTTTTTTTTACTTTGATTTTTATTTCTGGAAATTCTCTTTATTCTTTTAATATCTGCAGATTCTTTTTATGTATTGTGCTTTTGTTGACTTTTCCATTTTAAACATTTATTTCATATTCTTTTATGTTGTCATATTATATGCAGTTCTTGTAGGTACCAACTTTCTCCCCCCCGCCCAGTTTTACTGATGTAATTGACATATAACATCATATAAGCTTAAGGTGCACAGCATGATCACCTGACACATGTATATATTGTGAAATGATCACCACAATAAGTTTAGTTAATACCTGTCACCTCACATAGTTACAAAATAATTTTTTTCCTTCTGATGAGAACTTTTAGGATTAGCAACTTTCATATATGCTATTCAGCATTGTTAACTATAGTCATATTGTTGTATATCTCCAGTACTTACTTGTTTGTGCCTTTTGACCATCTTCACCCAATTCCCCTACCCACCACCAACTTTATTTCTTTACCTGCTGACTCTCCTGTGATGGCTTTTTCCTTGTTGATTTATTTAAAAAATTTTTTTGATTTTAAAAATTTCCTTCCTTTTTATTTAATTATTTATTTTGGCTGTGTCGGGTCTTAGTTGCAGCACACAGGATCTTTTGTTGTGGTGTGCGGGCTCCAGAGCACACAGCCTCAGTAGTTGCGGCACGTGGGCTCTCTAGTTGTGGCACGTGGGATCCAGAGCATGTGGGCTCTGTAGTTGCGGCACGCAGGCTCTGTAGTTATGGTGTGCGGGCTCAGTAGTTGTGGCGCGCAGGCTTAGTTGCCACGTGCAGGTTTAGTTTCCCCACGGCATGTGGAATCTTAGTTCCCTGACCAGGGATCGAACCTGTGTCCTCTGCATTGGAAGGCAGATTCTCAACCACTGGACCACCAGGGAAGTCCCTTCTTGTTGATTTATAGTTTTTGTTTTTCAGCTCATTTCACTGGAGGAAGAGGTTGTTGTTTATTTCAACTTAATCTCATGTGCCCTGAGTTAAAAGAATTTCTAAAGCAGTGCTGTTACATTTACTTCCTGCTGAGTTGTAAGCATTTCAGTAGAATTCAACCAGGTTCTCCATGTAGGAATTTTTTTAATTAAAAATTAAATTTCTTTAATAGATATGGAGAGATTCTGTTTTTCTATTTCTTCTTGAGTTAGTTTTGGGAAATTGTGCTTTTCAAGCAATAATAGCATTTTATCTGTGTTGTCTAATTTATTGGCATCAACTTGTTCATAACATTCCCTTATTTTTTTGCTATCTGTGGGATCTGTAGTGATACCTCCATTTTCATTTCTGACATGGGTAATTTGTGTTTTTTCTAACTATTCTTAGTATGGATTTATAAATTTTAAAACTCTTTCCAAATAAACAACTTTTGGTTTTATTCATTTTCTCTATTGTCTGCTTTCTACTTCATTAATTTCTGCCTATTTTTATTTCTTCTACTTATTTTGGGTTTCGTTTTTGGGGTTGTCTTTTTCTAGTTTCTTTCAGCCTTTATTCATTCTTTAGAAGTGTGGTAAAACACACATAACATACAATTTACCATCTTAACCATTTTAAAGTGTACAGATCAATACTGTTAAGTATATTCACATTGTTATGCAACCAGTCTCTAGAAATTTTCATCTTGCAAAACTCAAACTGTATCCATTAAACAATAACTCTCCATTTCCTCTTCCCCAGCCCCTGGCAACCACCATCCTGCCATCTGTTTCTATATGTCTGACTACTCTAGATACTTCATATAAGTAATACAGTATTTTTATTTTTTTGCCCCCAATCCCCTAAAAAAGTCTCAGAGATTGCAAGCTCCCTCATCTCTTTGGGCCAGTGAGTAGTATTTTTCTAGAAATATTTTATAGGACTAAGCAGGGTCTTAGTTCCAGCTCTCTGCCCCCAGTTCCTGTGTAGAAATTAGAACCCCAGACCCCAGTTAGTACTCTTAAGCATTATATATGGGATCAAAGATCTCTATGAGGCGCCAGCTCAAAGTTACCTTTACATTTACTGTTGTGATTCATCTCTTTGTTTCTGGATGCAGAATTTTCCTTTTTCTGTTTCTTTTCTTTTGAACTTGACCATTTTTAAGACATTTTGTCATAGTTTAGATGGCATTTCTCTGTGTTTGTAGGGGGAGTAGGGACAGGCATTCACTTGTTACGTCTCTCTTTTAAAAAAATTGCTGGGACTTCCCTGGTGGCGCAGTGGTTAAGAATCCACCTGCCAATGCAGGGGACACGGGTTTGATCCCCAGTCCAGGAAGATCCCACGTGCCGCGGAGCAACTAAGCCCGTGCGCCACAACTACTGAGCCTGTGCTCTAGAGCCCACGAGCCACAACTACTGAGCCCGTGGGCCACAACTACTGAAGCCTGCGCACCTAGAGCCTGTGCTCTGCAACAAGAGAAGCCACTGCAATGAGAAGCCCGCACACCGCAACTAAGAGTAGTCCCCGCTCACTGCAACTAGAGAAAGCCCGTGCACAGCAACAAAGACCCAATGCAGCCAAAAATAAATAAATAAAAAATAAATTTTAAAAATAAATAATTTAAAAATTTCTACTGTACTTTGTTCTTGCCTCTTACCTAGAGGACAGAAAAAAATGGAATGATTTCCTCACTTTTTAAAAAGTGTAAGGGAGGCATGGAGAAGAAAAAAGAGTGGGTAGTATTGAATTAATGACCAGAGGAAGGCTTAGGGCACCTTTTCTAATTTCACTGAGGTTCAAGGCCTGCTCTATTCCTAGGCTCCTGTCACCAAGGACCTGCTTCTCTTGACCTCTCTCTTCTCCAGTGCTTTACCGTTTATAGAAAGTAGGCTTTTCTATCTGCTCTTTCAACCATAGATTACTTCCATGCCTTTGGTGCCTGTTACAGAATGGAGATGTGTAAATGAGACAAAGCACTCCTGGGATATGACTACAAGGGAGAGATAGAGAAACACGATCCATAAGGGTGAGCTGGAGATGGAAGAGAGGACACAGTGTAACACGGGGACCTCCCTTCTTGCCATATACTAATATAATCTATTGATTTTACGTCTATCTTTACTCACTAGAAAACCAAGGTCTGTGGACATAATAAAGTCTTCTTGTATGGGCTCTCCTAAGCACTCACTACTTAGACATCAAATCACTGTCTAGACAAGAAAGGTTCATTCAAGGAATATATGCTTATTTAATTCAAGAGAATGTATTTCCATTTGTGGGCATGAGAAAGGAGATGCTGAGCGAAACATGCAATTAGTAAGTGAACATTAGTTAAAATTAGAAGAAGATCTTGGATAAGGTACAGGTTTATCTGGAGAGAATAAAAGGAAATGTGGACCAGTTTCATGAAAGGGAATCCTATCTCCAGGAAGTTTCAAAATGGGAAAATGCTCATATATGCTAGGGGAAAAAGACTATTGCAGAAAGGAGAAAAGAAACATCATCTAATCAGAGCCATGGCTTTAAGATTTGCAAGAGAGGACCTTTGCTCTTTTCGATTCTTTTTTAGAATAATGAACAAGGAAGAGAGAAGGGAGGCATAAGAAGCCATGTGAAACTGCACTTACCTTAGAGTTTCCATAACAACTTGATTAAGTCTGCCTACTTACATAGTAAACAGTTACTATTAAATATTAATATTCATTATGCTAAATATTAACTGTTCAGTAATACAGGTTAGGGAAATAGAGAAGAAACTGATTATGTACTTTTCCACACTGCAGGTTTCAGTCAGATGGAAGAAAGTTTTCCTTTAAATGAAGTTTAAATATTGATTTTTTACAGTAAACATTTTTATTAGAAAATGACTAATTTAATTGCTATGAGACTGACCTTGTGATTTGAAGTATTTCAGATACCTTTCCTTAGCTTAGAGCGACTGAAAAAGTTATTAAATCACCCATAATTTCATCCAGGAACAGGGAAAAAAAACTCACTCAAATCTGTTAAAAGTAGTACATAGAGGTAAAAAAAAGTATTTTCTTGTGTACTACTTCTTGAACCCTAGTCATTTCAACATATAAGAATTAGTTCTGATGGTGTTCCAAGGATGCAATCCAGTCATCTAGAAATTAATTTTACCTCCCACTTTCCAATTCTTTTTTTTTTAAAGTAACATACTTAAGTTTAAGGTGTACAATGTGATGATTTGATACATGCATATATTGGGAAAAGATCACCACGATAAGGTTAGTTACCTCATATAATTATGCTTTTTTGTGTGTGGTGATAACATTTAAGATCTAATCACTTAACAACTTCCAAGTATATAATACAGAGTATTATTAATAATAGTCACCATGCTGTACATTAGATCCCCAGAACTTATTCATCTTATAACCTTTGACCAACATCTCTCCCTTTCTCCCACCCTCAGGCAACCACTATTATTCTACTCTCTATTTCAATGAGTTCGGGTTTTTTCGATTCCACATACAGTGAGAACATAGTATTTGCCTTTCTCTGTCTGACTTATTTCACTTAGCATAATGCCCTCAGTGTCCTTCCATGTTGTCACAAATGGCAGGATTTCCTTCTTTAAGGCCGAATAATACTCCAGAGTGTGTGTGTGTGTGTGTGTGTGTGAATGAGTGCGTGTGTGTAAACACACACATTTTCTTTATCCATTCATCTGTCAGTGGACACTCAGGCTGTTTCCATGTCTTGGCTGTTGTGAATATTGCTGCAGTGAAGATAGGAGTCAGGTATCTCTTTAATATCCTGTTTTCATTTCCTTTGGATAATCTTATATTGCTATTTTACTTGATTAGAAACAGTCATAATTCTGCAAGCAGAACCAAAATGAAACACACCTAACTAGACACACACAGTTTCGCAGTCATTCATTAATAACGCTTATGTAGTGATCCACTTTCACAGTCACATTATAATGAACACACAAAATCATGGTAAGAGTTGGTACAGACACCTTGTTTCCTATGATCTCACCCACTTCACAAAACCACAATTCCATGGACCCTACGTGATATTCCTGACTCCACTGAGCCCGTCTCCTAATTCCATAGAAGAATACCAAATCAAACTCAGAAACCACTTACTTCACAGTCACATACAGTCTCAAACAGAAATCGTAACTAATCCTACAAGGTTTGTCAGCTTCTTAGAAAGTTAAATAGAAACTTAACCTATTATCAGCATTTTCTTCCACTAGGTATCTCCCCAGGAGAAATAGAAACATGCCAGCGTTATCAAAATACATAAAACCTGGAAATACACTAAATGTTCATACAGAGAAAAATGAAAACACAAATTGTGGCACATTTGCACAATGGAATGCTGTCTAGAAACAAAAGGAATGAACTAAACAACATTAATAAATCTTACAATACTAGGATGAGCTAAAGGAGACAATTGGAACTGTAAAACTGACAAAACTAAATTACGATGACATGTATCAGAACCATGGCTGTCTCTGCTGTGAGACTAACAGGAAAAGGACACCAGGGAACTTCCTGGCGGTGATGATATTAAACACGCCAAGGGCGTGCATACACTCACTGCGCGTCTGCTATGTGCCGTGGGTGTTGGGGCTTTCTCAAGGGGCAAAACTGACAAAAACAACAAAACCCTTGACCCTCTGGTTCACGATCACGGACCTGGGGTCCCGCACGTACAAGCCTGAGTGAACTCGCCTGGGCTCTCTCCTGCCCGAAGTCCCTCCGCACGGCTTCAGCCCTTCTTAGCCCGGCCTCCCTCGGCAGAGATTCACGATTTCCGCCCCGGCCCTCCTCTGCCGGGTTCCCAACTCCCTCTTCCCTCCTAGGCCCGGAGCTTCCAATTCTCAGCCATTCCTACCCTAGCCAGGCTTCTTCCGTTTGCCTCCTCGGCCCGCACCCGGCTTCCGGTTCCCTTTTCTGCCCTCCCCGGCCCAGGTTTGCGATTACTTCCTCGGCTTGGGCTCTCCTTCCTTCCGCGACCTCACCTCGCTCTCAGAGGACCATCACCCGGCTCTTCGGCGTCTGGAAGGACAACCAGCTGCAACCCCTCCACCAAAGGCAAAGATCATTGCGCCCTGGAATTCCCGGGAGTCTCAGGGCGAGGGGGGGGGGGTGTCTCTGCAGCTGGTGGGCTCCACGCTCCGCTCTCAAGTCTGGACCTTTTTCGGTGTTGGACTACGTTTCCCACAGGCCCCAGAGCCGCCAATGAACTTCGACCTTTGGTTCCCCTTCCGGTGTCGTGGTCGTTATTGAGTTATGCCTGGTGAGTTGAGGTGACTCAGGTTAAGCTGCGGGAGGGGCTGGCGGTGAGGAGGCCTCAAGCTCGCAGAGCGTGGATGGGGCTTGTGGAGCCAGGAGCTTGTGTATGCGTGAGCCGCGGACGACCATACTTGCGGGTGCTACTGTTTGTGACGGCGTCGTTGTTGAGTGTTAGTTCGCGCCTGTGCGTGCGTGAGAGCGAGGGCTAGAGTGCGTGTGACGGGGCCCTGGGATGGCGTGACTGGTATCTGATTGGGCTGGTGAGACTGTCAGTGGGGGCGGAGCCTACTGTGTGACCATGGTTAACATGGTGGCGACGAGGGTGTCTGGCTGACACTGTGACCGAGTGATCCTGTAACATCTCTGTTGTGACTGACTATAAGTGTGCACGAAGTGGAGTTTTAAAATTTTGTTTTCAATGAGCTTGTTGAAGTTTGGAGTTTTGTTTTTTTCAGCTAGGAGTGTGTAAATTTTTTTTGTACGTGTGTGTGTATAAGCTATAACACCATGTCCCCAGTACCCAGCCTCGTACTTTACACAGAGGGGGCATTGGTGAAGTGAGTGTTGCCCATCCAGGTCCAATTGTAGGTTCCATCGTTTCTTGGAATGTGTTTCCCTGGATTCTCTTCTGTCCTCACACCATGTAGCCAGTTGGGTCTAGCTGTAGAGGGATGGCCATCAGAGTGAAAGTCATGAATTTCACTCCTATAATGAAAGTTCCCAATAGAAAAGTACATACTGAATCCTTGGATTAGCATTTAGGCCTGCACTTGCCTTCAAGACAGGCTTCTGGGAAGACATGAGGGGGAGGGCACAGGTGTAGAATCCCTTCGTGGGTTAAACTCCCTTGGATGCATTATGGAGGCCATTTACACCTTTCAGAACTACAACATTCCCTGAGCTGTGTCCTGTAGAAACTGCTGTGAACTTAGATTCCAGCTCTGGGCATAGGTGATGCTTACCTTTTTCTCTGATACTGGTAAAAGTCAGCATTCTATTTTCACTCTTACTTCCATCCGCTTGTATTTGTGGTGGGTGATGGGTCATGTCTGATGGTGGACAGTGTGTTCACCACAACTCTTAGCCAGTCCTGAGTCTCACAAGTCCCATCTTCTTGGTCCTGTAGCTCTGCAAGTTCTGAAGTGGAGAGCATTGCTACTAACTTAATGGCCCATACAAGGTCAGTTCGTGTTTGCTTTTTGTTGTCATACATTTTTGTTTTACAGAGCATAGAATATTTGCTTTCCTTCCTTTAAACTTCCCTACCTAATTGTGACTTATCAATTTTCCTGGTTCTTGTATATAATATCACATCTGCAAATAGTGACAGTTTTGCTTCTTTTCTCATTTGGATGTCTTTTATTTCTTTTTTCTGTTCTCTCTCTCTTTTTTTTTTAACATGTAATTGCTCTGGCTAAGACTTCTAATACTGTATTGAATAAAAGTGGCAAGAGTGGGTATCCTTGTCTTGTTCCTGATCTTGGAGGAAAAGCTGTCAGCTTTTCACCATTAAGTATGGTATTTGCTGTGGACTTGTTATATATGACCTTTGTTATGCTGAGGTATGTTCCCTCTATATCCAGTTTACTGAGAGTTTTTATCATAAATGGATGTTTAATTTTGTCAGATGCTTTTTATGCATCTATTGAGATGATCATGTGTGTTTTATCCCTCATTTTGTTAATATGATGTATCACATTAATTGTTTTGGGGATGGTGAACCATTCTTGCATCCATGGAATAAATCCCACTTGGTCACGGTGTATGATCCTTTTAATGTATTTTTGAATTCAGTTTGCTAATATTTTGTTGAGAATTTTTGAACCTGGGTATGTATTTCTTCTTTTGTTTCTGCAAAAAGAATTACATAAGTTTGCCACATAAGTGAGACAAAGTCACAGTTTTATCACACTTCTAGGCATGTAGGAATAAGTAGAAAGTGCCAGTGGTCACCATGTGATTTGACATATCTAAGTTTTCAAAGCTTTGGGGATTACATAGATATCAAATAAACAATTAGCAGGAGAAGAAATCATGAATTAAGACTGCTGATCAGAGATTCATGGTTTTTTAAGAAGTGGTGGTTTCTTTCAGAGGACATAGGAATGATCTGGGAAATCCAGGTATCATACAAGACCTCATTATACAAATTACACTTGAAAGGACAGTTTTATAGAAACAGAAATAAATATGCATGTAACTCTCTGTGTTGGACAGAGGAACAAGATAAAGCCTTTTATGCTCAAATTGTCACATATTAGATAGATTCTAGTTATATGTCTGCAGCTTTGTGTAGAGGGCAAGGAGATATATCCTTTCATTTTTGAGAATCTTTGTGACAAATATTATTGAGGAAAAATTGTAATCTCAAGGCTGGACTCTGAAATGAGTTAACATTATAAGAAAGAACAGACCCCAAAATCTCAAATTTCGCTGTAGCACAAAGGTGAAGCATAGAGGGAATTTTTAAAAAATAATGAAACAAGGGATGTGAAATATTCTTTACCATTTCATAAATTAGCAGACAGCTTTTATTAGGTATCATTAGGTGCTTTTTATATGGCACTGAAAATGCTTTATGTCTTTTATTTAATTTGATCCAGACAGCAACACTTTGAGGTAGGTCATGTTGTTATTTCCATTTTACTGATGAGGAAATTAAGGCAGTTAAGTAACTTAGTAAAAGGTTACACAATAACAGCCAAAGATAAGATTTGCAAACTGAATTTTGGATGATAGATTTTATGTTCTTTATCATGATAGTACACAACCTCCAATTATTTTAAAAATCTGATTGTTTGATGAGTAATTCATCAAAATTTTTTCCCCCAACATTTAATATGAATCAATGTTATCATTGTTAAATACTGCATAGATATTGCTAACATATAGCTCACCACACTTTAACCTGTTGTCTATCCATAGATATTTAGAATTATCATAAACTACGCTGATGTAGATCATTGTTATAGAATTTTGTCTACTTTTTTATCTGTTACTTAAGGAAAAATTTCCAGAAGTTGCATTTACAGATTAAATATTTATTAAATGCCTGTAATATGCCAATTTTATTCATGTTATTGGTGTGGATATTAGCATGAAAGAGACATAGTTGCTATCCCTTAACTTGTTTATAACTGAGCACATAATATAAACTGTGAATAGGACTAAAACTATAGTAGGGTATGATAATGATCATTAAAGAAATTGGATGACATGCATTTGAAGTTGATGAGGAGAGACGTCATGGAGACAAACCCAAGGCTGTTAGGTTTTTACCAACTTACACTAAAGCCATGGATTGTCAGGGTTTACCAAAACCATCCTCAGATTGACGATTTGCTAGGACTCACAAAATCCAGAAAAACTGTTATGCTTGTGTTCATGGTTTATTACAGTCAAAGGATACAGATTAAGATCAGCAAAGAGAAAAGTCCAGGAGAAATTAGATGTGTACTTCCAGTGGAGTCATATAGACAGCACTAAATTCTGCCAGCACCATTTTGTAACAACACATGTGAAGTAGGTCAGGGAAACTCACCTGAGCCTTGATGTCCAGACTCTTTATTGAGAGTGAGTCACACAGTCATGGAGCAACTGTGTGACTAGCTTAGCTGCTTCAGACGTCAAATTGATACAGTGCATCCCAGGACCCCTGGCCAACAAAAATAGGTGTTTACCATAAATCACATTTATAGCATAAATTATCTGTCTGGCATAGCCCAGATATGCTCTTATCAAGCAGGATATTGTAAGGGCTCAGAGGTTGTCTCCCAGGAGCTGTTCAAGGGCCATTCCTTTCTTTGGAAAGAGCAGAGTTTGGGTACTCCAGATCCACTGAGTTCATTGTTTACTGCACCCATGAGATATCCATGGACATGAATGGATTTAGTTAATAACTTTCATGCTTTAGTAAATTTTGGTAGGTTATAGATTGTTTCTAACTTGCCAGTGAACTACTACCCATGCTCAGATCTCACTCCATAAAGAAGAAATTCTGAACTAAAGAGACAAGAACCAGAGTTAGAACTGTCTTTGTAGTAAGAGGAATATGAGTTCAAAACTCAGCTCTGCCACTTTGTGGGTTTGGTTTTTTTCTTAGACGTAACTTAATGTAAACTATACAAACCATATTCTAAAGCTGGATTGTTTTTAACATTTATGTATATCTATGTAACCATTACACAGCTAAGATATAGCATATTTCCAACACTCCAGGGTGCTCCCTTCTGTTTCCTTCCAGTCATTACCAACTTGCCTTTACCCCCAACAAAGGTAACCAATATTCTTTTCACTATTACAATAGATAAGTTTTAACTAATTTGGAAGTTCATATAAATGGAATCGTACATTATGTACTTTTTTTTTTTTTTTTTTGCCATGCTGTGTGGCATATGGGATCTTAGTTTCCCAGCTAGGGATCGAACCTGCACCCCCTGCAGTGGAAGCACAGAGTCTTAACTACTGGACAGCCAGGGAAGTCCCCATTATGTACATTTTTTTCTGCCCTCTTTTGCTCAACCTCATGTTTATGAAAATCATCTGCTGTTTGTTCAGTTTTATTCTTAAGTAATCTTCCACTATAGGAATGTATCTCATTTAATTTATCCCTGCTTCTGTGGATGGATGTTTGGGTTGTTAACAGTTTCAGGACAGTGTAAAGAAATGCAGCTAAAATAATTCTTTTACATACTTTTTGGACGGAAAAACTCATTTCTATTGGGCATATACACAAGAGTGGAATTGCTAAGTCACAGTATATATGTTTCTTTAGTAGATTGTGTCAAATAGTTGCCCAAAGTAACTGAAATAGTTTACACTCAACAACAAGGGGTTTACAGTTGTAACAGGTGAAAAATGCATAAATTAACTTCTACAGTAGGGGTTAACAAGTTTTTTTTCTGTAAAGGACAGATATTAAATATTTTAGCCTTTGTGGATTACACAGTCTCTGTCACACCTACTCAACTCTACCATTGTAGCACATAAACAGCTATAGATGATATGTAGCTTTGGCATATTAATCCTGTTTATCACTTTTCATTCTCTTTATTTGAACCCGTGGATTCAGATTACCATCTGGATTCGTTTCCTTTGCCCAATGCAGCTTTTCTTCTACCTATCTCCTTTGTGTTATTATTGTCAAACATATTACATTTATATATGTTGCAGGCCCAATAATACATGTTATGTGTGTGTATATATATGTATATAATATTTATGTATATGTATACATATATATGAATTACTTCATACAGTTGATTTAAAAATTTTTTTAATTTATTTTTGGCTGCGCTGGGTCTTTTGTTGCTGCATGCAGGCTTTCTCTAGTTGCAGCGAGCGGGGGCTACTCTTCGTTGCAGTGCGCAGGCTTCTCATTGCGGGGGCTTCTCTTGTTGTGGAGCACGGGTTCTAGGTGTGCGGGCTTCAGTAGTTGTGGCTCGCGGGCTCTAGAGCACAGGCTCAGTAGTTGTGGCGTACGGGCTTAGTTGCTCCACGGCATGTGGGATCTTCCCAGACCAGGGCTGAAACCCGTGTCCCCTGCATTGGAAGGCGGATTCTTTACCACTGGACCACCAGGGAAGTCCTGGGAACTTTTCATCCATTATTTATTTGAATATATTAAAATGCACCTTTCCTCTTTTCTGTTACATTTATTACAGGTGTGTGCTTAATGGTGTCCAACATTTCTCTGATGCTCTTTTCATTTTTCTTCCTTGTGTTTTCTTCCTTTGTTCTTCAGATTGCATGATCTCTATCACGTTATCTTTAAGTTTTCTAGTACATTTTTTTCTGCCCAGTTCACATCTACAGTTGAGTTACTCTAGTGAAATTTTCATTTAATACTTTTCAACTCCAGAATTTCCATCTAGTGATATTAAATAACTTCTATCTCTTCACTGATTCTTTATTTGATATGACATTGTGATCATACCTTCATTTACTTTAAGCATGGGTTCCTTTGTTTATTGAACATATTTATAATGGCTACTTTGAAGTCTTTGTTAAATCTGGTTGCTTTCTCACAGGCAGTTTCTGTTGTCTGTTTGGTTTTGGCTTTGGTGTTTTTGGTTTATGGGTTATATTTTTCTATTTCTTCACCTGTCTCTTGTTTGTGGAAAGTAGATATTTTAGATAGTTGTTGTAACTCTGGTACTTTTGTCTACTCCTTCTCCCCAGGCTTGTTATTGTTATTTGCTTTCTTGTTTAGTGACTGGCTAGATTAATGAAGTGAAATCTATCTCCCCCATAGTGTAAATCTCTGATGTTGCTCCTTGGGGTATAGACTTTGCTATTACCACAGTTACCCTTGGATGACAGTGGTTTTGACAGGGCTGTCTTTGAGTGTCTCTTTACCTGACCACACCAAGCTGTTAGGATCCACTGATTGTGACTGATGGCACTATTGTTTTCAGTAATGCTGTGGGGTTACACTGCTTCACAGACTAATGAAATCAAGTCAATGTCTGAGATTTGTTCTGACAATAGGAAGGGCTCCCCAAGTATCTTTCTCTGATCCTTTCTGACAAACTAGCCAGCATACAGTTTAGCATTTATCTCCAATGAATTTTTCAATCTTCTCCCAATAGCCTTTCACCAAAATTTCCACTGTTTTTGTGAATGTCCTTACCCTTTCACACTCTGTTGCAAATGAAGGCAGTTCCTTTGGAGAGGGCTCTGGAGGGGATTGGGCAGCAGTCCTAGGTTTCAACTTGCCTCTCATGGCATGGAACTCCTGCCCTATGAGCCAAGGCAAAGACAGTTGGAACCCCAGTATTCTCAGCAGTGCCACACCCCAGGTACAGCCTACAATTCTTGTGTGGCTACTAGGCAGAAGAAAATTTCCATTCCTTCATTGCATTTGCCTGAGCAACAGGTAGCTGGGGGCAGAATGAGAAATGCTGATGTTCTACTCCCAGGAAGATAGTTATCTGACTGGGAACAGGGCTTGAGTGGTGAGGAAGTTTGTGTCCTTGGCTGTACTAGTTTGCAATGGAATCTTTTTCTGACTAGGATGGGATGGACAAGGAATGGTGCAGGTTAGATTAAGATACTGCAGACTTTCACAGTTCTTAATAAGTTTTAGTAGATTTACAAATGTTTCTTCATTTGCTCTATGTTTTTATATATAATTTTACCAGTTTCAATGGGGAGCATGTCGGTGGAGCTCCTCATGCTGTCATACCAGAAGTGGAATTCCCTGATCAATTCTTTACAGTTCTAACCATGGACCATGTAAGTTGCTATTTCTCTCTCCTTTGTGAACATTTCATTTGTCTGAATCTTCCCAGAAAGCAGACCTAAGAGCCTGCCCCACATCCCCATAAAAATCCCCATTTTCACTTTCTAGTGAGAGTTGGAGTCAAACAGCACACTGTACCTCCTATGTGCCTATCTATTCTCCAAATAATGTTCAACATTCCTATGTGTTCAGTGTTTTGTTCAGAGCAGCTATAGGGTAGAAATGGAATCCCTAGATGGAGGCATTTACCAGCCTTTTTCATACTCTTGGGTAGAGAAAAAGAGCAAATGGATCCATTTGATGACATATGGGCAAAGTCTGTACTTCTGAACAGACCTATTTTTCCAGGTAGACTGGATTTGATGTTGACTAGTCTCAGTCAGACATAAATAGTAGATTACTGTAGATTTCAGAATTGGAGGAGATCTTATCCAACTTATGTCTAAATATAATTAAGGCTGATATATTTCCACCAAGCAGACTACTCTGTAGCCACTAAAAAGCACTTAATAAATAATTTTTCATTAGAAGTTACAATTCTTATATATTGTGAAATGGTGATTAACAGTGATGAACTTGGGGTTTTAAGAAATTTTAAAATATTGTTCATATCCCATTTTCTAAGCTAGATATTTTTCCTTTACAGAGGAACGAGGGTGTAGAAATTCACTATTATTGATAATTCATTCAGCAGGCATGTAGCATGCAGCGTTCATGTATACACTATTTCTTTTAATTTGTAAACTGATTATTTTGTTTATTTCCAGACGTGCTTATCTAAGGAATCCCATAGCATGCAGGAAGATTTCTCTGAATCAAAAGGATTCTTTAAAGATCTGTAGATAGTCTGGTTTGGAAGCATTAATTTCCTTACTTCCTATACCATAGGCTTCTACCCCTGGCCAATGTACTTACTATTAGACCCCTTCCTGTAATGCAATTCTTTTTCTTTTTTTTTTAAATTTATATTATTGAAGTATAGTTGATTTACAATGTTGTGTTAATTTCTGTTGTACAGCAAAGTGATTCAGTTATACAGATATATATTCTTTTTCATATTCTTTTCCATTATGGTTTATTACAGGATATTGAATATAGTTCCCTGTGCTATACAGTAGTCCCTTGTTGTTTATCCATTCTATATATAATAGTTTAATTCAATTCTTTATTTCTTACCTTTTACTCAAAAATGTTTCCTTCAATTTTACTTATAATATGTGGTTTGTTGTTTCAGGAATTGGTGACATTCAGGGATGTGGTCATCAGCTTCTCTGAGGAGGAATGGGAGTATCTGGATTCTGCTCAGAGGGACTTGTACTGGGATGTGATGATGGAAAATTACAGCAACTTGGTCTCACTGGGTAAATTTAGCTGTTTACATAATTTAGAATATGCTCTATAGAATATCAGTTGACATTCAGTGAACTCAAAGCTATCTTTTAAGAAACTAGATGAATTTCTTCTCCCAGTTTCCAAAGGCATGGATTGAGCATGGTGTTGGAGATGACAACTCCATTAAGCATCTTCCTCATTCTTCATGTAATTTCTATGAAGTCCCTTCTCAGTCTCTTATAATTTCTACCTTCATTTATTTTTGGCTGTGTTGGGTCTTTGTTGCTGCGTGTAGGCTTTCTCTAGTTGCAGTGAGTGGGGACTACTTTTCAGTGCAGTGCGCATGCTTCCCATTGCTGTGGCTTCTCTTATTGCGGAGCACGGGCTCTAGGCACGCAGGCTTCAGTAGTTGTGGCACGAGGGCTCAGTAGTTGTGGCTCACAGGCTGTAGAGCGCAGGCTCAGTAGTTGTGGCACATGGGTTTAGTTGCTCCGTGGCATGTGGGATCTTCCCAGAACAGGGCTTGAACCCGTGTCTCCTGCATTGGCAGGTGGATTCTTAACCACTGCGCCACTAGGGAAGTCCTTGGATTTGACTTCTAGGATACATACACTGTATCCTTTGAGAGATCTATTATATTGTGTTTGAGCCCAGAATTGCTAAAATTTCTTTATTACTTTCTTACCCACCTTCTGGGAGAACAGCTAAGATACTGTGTCCTGAGTTGTTATGATTATTAAAAGAATTTGTGTAATTTATATTGTTACATTGGCAAATAGAAGTCATATTCATTGCCTGACACAAGTGTTGTCTTACACCTGCTATGGGGTTAAAGAACTTTGCATTTAATGTTGTCAGTATTCCAGCAAGGACCTTTTAATGTTTTAGAAAGCTCCTTGTTTTCCTCTCAGCTCACATAGTTCTTGCCTTGTACCAGGCCCTGATTTAAGCCCTTTTAATATACTGAGTTATTTAATTCTGCAACCCTATGGCATAAATACTACTTGCATTATTGTTCTTTGAAGAGATTGCTAAGACAAAGAGTATTTAGGCTACCCCTCCAGGGTTACATAGCTAGTGTCAGAAGCAGGTTTTCTTACCCAAGCAGTCTGGCACCACAGTTGATATTCTTAGCTGTTACAACATACTGCCTCTCAAGGCAAAGAGATAGCATGGGTTTAAATAAAAGAAGACACTTCTTTACCTATCTGGTAAAGTATTTATACAGCTAGCCATTAACAATCAAAGACTATGATGGGCTAAAGTATACTAAACCAATGAAAATCAACAAATCCATAATGATACATAAATAAGAGGTCAGAAAATTTATACTCTCTTTATACTTTGTAATTCTATGGTCACTCTAAGGTGAATGTTCTTTCAATCTTCTCACATTTCTCTTCTCTGAAGTCTTTCATTTCAACCTCATTTATTAAAAACTTAACCAATTCTCAAAAGTGTTTTTTAGAATTGGTTCTGATTCTTATATATTTCTGTATATTATGTTACATTTCTTTGTTGTAAGCAGGGTGTTCCATTTCTAAGCCAGTTTTGACTGCCTTATTAGTGGAAGGGAAGTTGCCCTGGAGGGTTACAAAGGATGTGACAAGTAAACAGGGCTATGTGAGTGAGGACTTGATGAAGCAAGGAAAACCATCACCAGAGTAAAAAGCCCAGCCTGTCCAAGAGGAGGTTGGCCCCTGTGATGTTTTGGGGAAACTCCCTTTAAACCCCTATGGGAAAAAAGCCTGACACTTGGGGAAGAAAATTAAGATCTTTCCCAATTCGACCAACATTTCCTCTAGTTCCTCTTGTATTTAGACTTACATAAATGTCTTCACTGACAAAAAAATCTTGGTCATTTATATAATCAACACTTAATCAGTGTCTACAGTAAGATAGATATTGTGTTAGCCCTATAAGTACAATGGTAAGAAAGACCAATACAGATCTTAATGTCATGGAACTAACATACTAGTAAGTGAGATATATAATAAATAGGTAAATAGATGATTAGAAGATATATCATGGATAGTGATATGTGCTATGAAGAAAAGTAAGCAAAATAAAGGGATGAAGAATGATGGAACTAATTCAGATATTATGGTCAGAAAGGGATCTCTGTGGTCCTATTTTAGCATTCTATGAATATACAGTTCCTCATCAACAATTCACTTAATGCTTTTTACAGTTGAAAACCTTCATTTAAATCAGTGTTGTACTAAGTCCAACATTCCTTCTAATACATTTAATTAGTTACCCTCATGCTACTTGATAAACTTGAAATCTAATGGAAAAGGCAGCAAGTGTTTGATTATACTCTTTATATGATTGTAACTAATTAGCCACCTCAAATGGTGCACTTGAAATTTTCTGACCTCTTATTTATGTATCATTATGGATTTGTTGATTTTCATTGGTTTAGTATACTTTAGCCCATCACAGTCTTTGATTGTTGATGCCTAGCTGTATAAATACTAATTCCTTATGGATTTTTGTGTACCTTTGACTTGATTCTTTATTCTTTGAATTTACTAATGCTTTCTGAAGCTTTCCCAGGCTCACCCTATACCCTCCCTATCCCAGACCAAACACCTGAATTGGTTAAGAGTTCTTCTGGTCTTCCATGTTTTATGTGTTTTGTTCCTTTTTAAAAAATTAATACTAGCTATAAATTTTTAGTTGTTTAGTTAATGTTTTAGTACACAAAGTACTTTTCACCCTCTTTTGATTCTTGTATTGTCAAAATGGTGGTCTCCTTCGATGATTTCTGTGTCTTTTTGTTATGATTCATTAATATTATAAAACATTCTTGCTTCTGTCACAACAGTCAAGGGCACATCTTCTACCTTCCCTGCTCCAGGTCATGACTCAGATATTTACTTTAGGAACCCTGGTTCATTACCTGGTTTATTGCCACAACCTGGGCAATAGGCATGCTTATGATTTTTTGTTTCATGGGAGGTAAGTCTTTGACAATTTTATCTCTTTCTAGCAAATTGTTCTTTTTTCAACTTTTATGGCTTCTGGGGTTTTCAGTATTTATTTACCTAGAAAATAATTCATAAGTCAACATTTTCAAATTGATTGGTATACGAGTCTTATAACATTAAAAAAATACCCTCTGTGATGGTTCTTTCACTTGTCATTTACTTTTTTTTTTAAATAGGTCTTTATTGGAGTATAATTGCTTCACAATACTGTGTTAGTTTCTGTTGTACACCAAAGTGAATCAGCCATATGCATACATATGTCCCCATATTCCCTCCCTCTTGAGCCTCCCTCCCATCCTCCTTATCCCACCCCTCTAGGTCATCGCAAAGCACAGAGCTGATCTCTCTGTGCTATGCTGCTGCTTCCCACTAGCTAACTACTTTACATTCTGTAGTGTATATATGTCGATGCTACTCTCTCACTTTGCCTCAGCTTCCCCCTCCCACCCCGTGTCCTCAAGTCCATTCTCTATGTCTCCATCTTTATTCCTGCCCTGCAACTAGGTTCATCAATACCATTTTTTTTTTTTTAGATTCCATGTATATGTGTTAGAATATGGTATTTGTTTTTCTCTTTCTGACTTACTTCACTCTGTATGACAGACTCTAGGTCCATCCACCTCACTACAAATAACTCAATTTCGTTTCTTTTTATGGCTGAGTAATATTCCATTGTATATATGTGCCACATCTTCTTTATCCATTCGTTTGTCGATGGACATTTAGGTTGGTTCCATGTCCTGGCTATTGTAAATAGTGCTGCAGTGAACGTTGTGGTACATGTCTCTTTTTGAATTATGCTTTTCTCAGGGTATATGCCTAGTAGTGGGATTGCTGGGTCATATGGTAGTTCTATTTTTAGTTTTTTAAGGAACCTCCATACTGTTTTCCATAGTGGTTGTTTCAATTTACATTCCCACCAACAGTGCAGGAGGGTTCTCTTTTCACCAAACCCTTTCCAGCATTTATTGTTTCTAGATTGTTTGAGAATAGCCATTCTGACTGGCATGAGGTGATACCTCATTGTAGTTTTTTTTTTTTTTTTTTTTAAAGCAATCCCTCCAGGACATCCTTTTTTTTTTATTAATTAATTAATTTTTTTAAAAAAAATTTTTGGCTGTGTTGGGTCTTCGTTTCCGTGTGAGGGCTTTCTCTAGCTGCGGCAAGCGGGGGCCACTCTTCATTGCGGTGCGCGGGCCTCTCACTATCGCGGCCTCTCTTGTTGCGGAGCATGGGCTCCAGACGCGCAGGCTAAGTAATTGTGGCTCATGGGCCCAGTTGCTCCACGGCATGTGGGATCTTCCCAGACCAGGGCTCGAACCCACGTTCCCCGCATTGGCAGGCAGACTCTCAACCACTGCGCCACCAGGGAAGCCCTCATTGTAGTTTTTATTTGCATTTCTCTAATAATTAGTGATGTTGAGCAGCTTTTCATGTGCCTCTTGGCCATCTGTATGTCTTCCTTGGTGAAATGTCTATTTAGGTCTTCCATCCATTTTTTTTTTTTTTTTTTTTTTTTTTTATTTTATAGCTACTTTATTTATTTATTTATTTATTTTTGGCTGTGTTGGGTCTTCGGTTCGTGCGAGGGCTTTCTCTGGTTACGGCAAGTGGGGGCCACTCTTCATCGCGGTGCGGGGACCGCTCTTCATCGCGGTGCGCGGGCCTTTCACTATCGCGGCCCCTCCCGTTGCGGGGCACAGGCTCCAGACGCGCAGGCTCAGTAGTTGTGGCTCACGGGCCCAGCTGCTCCGTGGCATGTGGGATCTTCCCAGACCAGGGCTCGAACCCGTGTCCCCTGCATTAGCAGGCAGATTCTCAACCACTGCGCCACCAGGGAAGCCCTCTTCCATCCATTTTTTAATTGGATTGTTTGTTTTTTTGATATTGAGTTCCGTGAGCTGTTTGTATATTTTGGAGATTAATCCTTTGTCTGTTGTTTCATTTGCAAATATTTTCTCCTATTCTGAGGGTTGTCTTTGTGTCTTGTTTATGGTTTCCTTTGCTGTGCAAAAGCTTTTAAGTTTAATTAAGTCCCATTTGTTTATTTTTGTTTTTATTTCAGTTACTCTAGGAGGTGGGACAAAAAAGATCTTGCTGTGGTTTGTGTCAAAGAGTGTTTTTCGTATGTTTTCCTCTAAGAGTTTTATAGTGTCTGGTCTTATATTTAGGTCTTTAATCCATTTTGAGTTTACTTTTGTGTATGGTGTTAGGGAGTGTTCTAATTTCATTCTTTTACATGTAGCTGTCCAGTTTTCCCAGCACCACTTATTGAAGAGGCTGTCCTTTCTCCATTGTATGTTCTTGCCTCCCTTGTAAATTAGATGACAATATGTGTGTGGGTTTATCTCTGGGCATTCTATCCTGTTCCATTGATCTATTTTTCTGTTTTTGTGCCAGTACCATACTGTCTTGATTACTGTAGCTGTGTGGTATAGTTTGAAGTCGGGGAGCCTGATTCCTCCAGCTCTGTTTTTCTTTCTCAAGATTGCTTTGGCTATTCGGGTCTTTTGTGTTTCCATACGAACTGTAAAATTTTTTGTTCTTATTCTGTGAGGAATACCACTAGGAGTTTGATGGGGATTGCATTGAATCTGTAGATTGCTTTGGGTAGTATAGTCATTTTCACAGTATTGATTCTTCCAATCCAAGAACATGGTATATTTCTCCAACTGTTTATGTCATCTTTGATTTCTTTCACTTTTTATATTTGTTGATTATATTCTTTATATGTTCTCTAACTCATCACATTCTGATTCTATATTTATTGAATTCTCCTCTCAACTTTTCTTTAGGTAACTTTGTTCTTTTCTGTCTTCTTGAGTGGAATGTATACATTGGTTTTCATTCTTTCATTTTTATCAATATAAGTGTTTAAATCCTTACTTTCTATGTGACTAATATTGAGTTTCATAGATTTTTAATGTGCAATATTTTCAACGCCACCATTCCCTGAAAGTTTTGTAATTTCAGTTACATTTCCACAATAACTAAACAGTTATTTGATAGAAAGTTTCTTCATTTCTAAGTGGAAGTACTTTTAGTTTACTGATACTGGCATTCATTTATGATTTTATTGTTTCAGTCAAATAATGGTGTTTGCATTATTTCACCTTAATTATACATAATTCAGTCACAGGAAATTATTTTTGCCTTTTATCATGCAATGTATATCAGTCACTTTGGATTTTCCTTAGGTTGTTCCCTCATCTGATTGCCAATCTCCAGCTAGGTCCAAGAGATCTTTTGTTACAAAGTGCCTTACACTCTTGCCCACCTCCACCACCTTTTACATACCATTCTGTTACCAAATTCTCCTTTTCAGCCACAGGTTTACTCAGAATTGCATAAGCTTTAAAATATGGGAAATACCTATTATAATATCTAAAACATTCTGATACTTTTTTAGGCAATATAGCAGTGGTTAGCTTTGAGAATAGGAAAATGGAAAGGAATACCTGGGAAAGAGCATAAAGGAAAACATTTAAATATAGACTAGGATTTCAGGAGGATAGAATCCTTAAATATAGACTAGGATTTCAGGAGGATAGAGCATAAAGGAAAACATTTAAATATAGACTAGGATTTCAGGAGGATAGATGAATAATAGTGAAAATGTTACTGAAGAGAGGTAAATAAAACACCATCTTTATTGGGATGAAGAAACTCATGGTTTTGCATAGGAGGAAATTAACAGCAGTGATGGAGACAGTATGCGTAGGTGGAGAGGCAATTGGAAAACAATCATTTATAAACACTATTATATATATGAATGTATCTTACTATATTATAAATTTCATGTATATAAATTTATATATATAAAATCACTAGTGTAGTGTGAGGTTTTAGAGGCATGGAGATTCTTATAGTTATATAATTATTTTGATAATTGTGTTCTCCAGTGACTTATTTTTGTAATATTGGCTTTTATTCTCACATTGCTTTCAACCAGTGACTTGCTTTTCCTGTAATTGTAAACTACTATGACCTTGGGGCTTGCTATTCAGTGGCACATAGAAGAATGATTTTATTTTTCCTTTTGGAGTTTAATAAGGAAATAAACAGTATGATAACAGAGAAAATTACAGATTACACAATTGAAAAAATGGGTATGAGGGCAAGGAACTAGATATTGGAATAGAGACATAGATATGAACTTACTTAGAGTCAGCTAGTACATCATTTCAGAGGGTGGTAACTTTTAGACCCGGACAACGAAAAGGAGGTAGTATATAAGGATTCCATTTCTGAGAAATGAAATATCTTGTGGGTATCTCTAAATGATAGGAAATGTGGTTTGATGCAGAAGGTGAAAATGATTAGGGGATAATGGAATAAAATGTTGTTTTACAAGCAGCACCCTGTTATTGATGGTAAAGTATTGGGATTATATTGTAAAAGAAAAAAAGAAAAGTATCAGAAAACTGTTAGTATGTATCGATAATCAAATTTTGATCTGTATTTGCAGTATCTCTACAAGATACTGATGACTAAATTCCACATCTATAGGTGTTGATTCAGTTTATCTGGATTAGTTCATGAACATCAGTACTTGACAAGCTTACTAGGTGATGATCAACACCAAAATTTCAGACCCACTGACTTAATCCATTTCTCTTAGCACAAACCTCACAACCTTATGTTATACTCTTATCATTCTCTGAGTTCTCTTTACCTTTCCTCAAACTTCATAACAGTATTTTAATCATTCACTTATACTGTGAATTATTTTCAGTTTTTCTCCTGTGCACTTCATAACTATTTTATCTTCATGACACACGAAAAAAGAAATTGTTTTTTCCCTTTCTTTCAGACTTGGAATCCAAGTATGACAAAAAGACTTTATCTACAGAGAAGGACATTATTGAAAAAAATGATTCTCAGTGGGAAGTAATAGAAAGTAGTAAATTAGTTGGTCTTGAGAACTCCATTGTCAGAAATGATTGGCAAAGCAAAAGGAAGATTGAAGTACAAAGACCTGAAGTGGGATATTTCAGTCAAATGAAAATCATCTCTGAAAAAGTGCCCAATTACAAAAATCATAAATCTCTTACATTACATCAGAGAATTCATGATAGTGAGAAGCCCTGTAAGGAATATGGGAAGGTCCTTAGTTGTGACTTAAACTTTGATGAATATGAGAAAATATATACTAGTGAGAAAACCTCTGAATGTAGTAGATATTGGAAAACCTTTGCAGTAGATGACCCACATACCCTACAACTGAATATTCATACTGGTGTGAAACCTTGTAAATGTATGGAATGTGGGAATGCATTTAGTTTTTATGAAGACCGTAGTGTACACTGTGATGATCAGAAGTGCTATAAATGTAAGCAATATGGAAGGATTTTTAGAAGAATTGAAAAAATCACTCCACTTCAAAGAATTCATGATGGTGAGAAACCCTATGAATGCACTTTCTGTAGGAAATCGTTTAGAGTGCATGCACAACTTACTAGACATCAGAAAATCCATACTGATGAGAAACCTTACAAATGTACGGAATGTGGCAAGGACTTTAGATTTCATTCACAACTGACTGAACATCAGAGAATTCATACTGGTGAGAAGCCATACAAATGTATACAATGTGAGAAGGTCTTTAGAATTAGTTCACAGCTTACTGAGCATCAGAGAATTCATACTGGTGAGAAACCTTATGCATGTAAAGAATGTGGGAAGACTTTTGGAGTCTGTCGAGAACTTGCTCGACATCAGAGAATTCATAGTGGTAAGAAACCCTATGAATGCAAAGCATGTGGAAAGGTCTTTAGAAACAGTTCATCCCTGACTAGACATCAGAGAATTCATACTGGTGAGAAACCATATAAATGTAAGGAATGTGGGAAAGCTTTTGGAGTAGGTAGTGAACTTACTCGACATCAGAGAATTCACAGTGGTCAGAAACCTTATGAATGTAAAGCATGTGGAAAGTTCTTTAGACTTACTTCAGCCCTTATTCAACATCAGAGAATTCATAGTGGTGAGAAACCTTATGAATGTAAGGTATGTGGGAAGGCCTTTAGACACAGTTCGGCCCTTACTGAACATCAGAGAATTCATACTGGAGAGAAACCTTATGAATGCAAGGCATGTGGGAAGGCCTTTAGACATAGTTCATCCTTTACAAAACATCAGAGAATTCATAATAGTAAGAAACCCTATGAATGTAAGGAATGTGGGAATGCCTTTAGAGTGGGCAGGCAACTTACTTGATATTGAACAAGTTGTACTGGTGAGAAGACTTTTGAATGAAAGACATATATAAAGCCCATTTGTTTCTGAGTTTCATTGGAAAAATCTGTGTATTTAAGTAGAAGTTATCGCAGAGATTCTACCTCTCTTAAATCTATTTCCAGACTTTATGGCCACTCTAAAACTAGAATTATTCATTCATAAGTGATATATACTTTCAGCTTTGTTCAATATCACCAAATATTTCTCCTTTTTATATCAATTAACGTTCTGAATATCTGTTTATGTAGGATGATGCCTATCAATCCATTTCTTAAATGCATGGGAAATGTATTTCCCTAATTATTAATTATTTGAGTTATTTTCATATGAGTTTCTTGTCCAGGGATGTTTTGCTTACAGTTACTTTTGGTGTTTGTGTTTTTGTTCTTTTGCCTATTTATCGTTTTTGGCTTAGTGATTTGTAATATTGCTCAAATATATCTTTTGCATTCTAATTTTTTGCTTGTTTTATATGGCATACTTATCTTCTCCAGAGAGTTAGAACCCCCAGATACTATGTGGTTTTAAAGTTTTGTGGTCCTGCAAGGTGTTTGTGTAGATTTGTTTTGTTTTGTTTTCTCTTGATTTTGTTCTAATGGTAGATGTTTTAACTTTTCCATTGTCATCAAATGTTTGAATTCTTTTTGAATTTCTATTTTGTTTTGACACAACAGATTTCCCTAAATACCTTTTGCAACACAATTCCTTTAAGGAGGCTTTTCACCTCTAGGCAGTACCAGTCAGCATCCAAATGAAATGCGCATTTTAAATATTTCATAAAATATTCTAACCCAATCTTATCAGTCTCTTAAATTTGTTAGGCAGCTTTAAAAGTAGGAGAAAATCTACAGCTATTGCAATGATTATAAACTGGTCACTAAAATTAAGAGGGTTTACAATGCTGCTATTACCTTGGCTTCAATTGGGTTTTGTATCTATTTATAATTTTCCTTTTTATTCCGTTCAGTGTTGTCTTACTGTGTTTTGGCAGTTGGAAAATCAGTAGACCTTTGATTTTAGCAATCTTCCCTGACTCAGGAAAAACAAAGAGACAACAACAAAAAAATGAGACAGTTAATAAGGTTGCAAATCTTAGCTACTCATCACCTCTTTCTTAAGACAGTTGACCTGGTTATATAATCAAAGTGATCAAAAGCCACTGGTTATTAATTTTTATAAGAAAATTTACCTATTATATTTACATACATTTACATCACTGTCATTCATTAGATTTTAATTTTTGAGATTGGTGTCTTGCCCAGTTTTGCATGATCAGCAGTAGTCAGTAAGGTGTTTTCTCATTGGGTATACTGAGCTATGTTTTCTTTACATATTCCTTATTAGTAATTTATTTAAGTTAGCAGTTATTAAAAGTATGTAACTGATAGATCATTCATGTCCTACAGAGTAAAAGAATGGGTCTCTGTTGTTACCCTTTTTATTAGGATACTTGCTGTTTCATATCTTTGAAATAGTTCAATTGTATTATAATTATTAATGTTGTTATTAATAGCTCACTCTACTTACTGAGCTGTCATGTGACCACACTGCTGATTTGCTCTTCTATCCTACTCTACCTGGTTATTCTGAGTTACCATCAATGCTGATTAATTTCCCTCGTCTTGCGTAGTACTCCAGAGCTACTTGCCCTACACTTCTTTGTGTGTTTTTAATATTTTTTGCTTGCTCGAACAAATTAAAACAATGAGCTATCCAAACCTTATATATGGACTTAAAATTAATGACAGAAATAAAATAACCATGTGGCTTGACACTTATTTTTTGAATCATTCATTAATGAATAAATGAAAAAAAATACAACACATCCTCAACACATCCACAACATTTTTCTTTGAATTTTGTTATGAACTCCTGTCATTTCACAGACTGCTAATCTGATAAACCAAAATATAACTTTTGGTACTTTTTCTGGTACTTTTTCTTGGTGCTCAAATTGATAAAATTTATTCCTTTCCATTTTCATTTGCTCCTTTATCCTTTCCACATTTTCCCTAGCCTACTTGGAAGCTTTGGGTTCTTTCCCCAAGTACAAGGGGATGTTCCAGACCTATCCTGTTTATTGCTGTCCTGACCATAAAATTAGCTACTGCAAAGAAGGGATTCTGGTTCAATTTAATGGTGAAGAATTCTAATTAATAAATTTAAAGGGAATGAGGGAAATAGGAAATCACCATAATAATAGTGGTAATTATATACAAAATCCATTGATGGATGGTAAGAGTTGAAGGTGAAAGTATAAGGAAAAAATGGGATATTAGAATTGTCTCAAAGTATCTCTCCCAAGTATTTAATTACAAAGATAAGACATTGCACACATCCCTTTAACCAAATAATCACCAACAGTGAGACATTGGCATCAAGGTGATGCACTAAGAAAGGCAAACTCTTGGGTAGTATTCTCACCAAAACATGCATAACTATTTTCTAATAATGAGGGAACTGCAGGCAAACCCAAAATGAATACCCTTTTGTAAAATAACTTGCCCAATACTCCAAAAGTTCATAACTTTTCTAGGTCATAAAAGGCAAGGGAACTAAATACAATGCTGGATTGTGGATTCAATTTTTGGAACATTAGCAGAGAAAACTTGATGAAATTCAATCAAACCTGTCATTTGATTGATAGTATTGTTCCCAATGTTAATGTCCTGGTTTTGATCATTATACTACAGTAGTGTAAAATGTTAGTATTAGGCAAACTGGGAGAAGGGCATATGGAAGCTCTGTAGTCCTCTTGCAATTCTTTTTTTTTTTTCTTTTCCTTGCAATTCTTAAGAATAGAATTTTTTTTTTTAATACTCTGTTTCCAGTCAAAATGGGAATAATAGAGGCAGGATTTACCTTCCTGCCTAAAATAACAAAACGCTAGATAAAATATGAGAAATAAAGGTTTTCAGACATTGGACAGCAGGCAACACAATGGTAATGCCTAAGAAAGTATAAACAAATGTGATCCATACACTTGACCCAGCTTACTGCCTAGAGAGCATTTCCACATCTCAGCACTGTGAGGGGGAATACAAGGGGAGCTTTGTAATCTCCCTAAGTAGACAAGATGGAGCTGAGAGTCCAGGGAGGCAGTGATGGCTAGAGTCTGCAGGGCAGAGTATTGAGCCAAGTTCTAATCGGTGCATGGGATCAAGGAAACCACGTGAGGACAGCAAAAGAAATGCTTAAGAGCACAGGTAATCCTTGGAGCTCACACAGAGCCAGGGATAGTTTGTGTCCCCATCAGCAAGAGTGGTAAACCTCATAATTTACAGGGCACTGGTTAGATTACTCAAAAGGCTATTGCCTCAGTAGAGAGGCGAGTTAGCACTAGATTAAGGCTTTCCTAGTCCCACCTAGCAGAGCTTAAAGCAAATCTTGAACAAATTGTTTCCAGGTAACATAAGTATATTACAGAACAAAGTTTGAGTATATTTATAGAAATGCAAAAATACCAAGCACATTGAAGGTAACTTTCATAATGTCTGTAGTAAAGAAATTTTACCAGAAGTGTAAATAAGCAGGCATACATGACTATAATGCGAAAAATCAATAGAAACACAATCAGAACTAGAAATGACAAAAATAGACTTTGTATTTGATAATAGATACTGACAATACAAAAGTCATAACTATATTCTACATATCCAACAAGGAAGAGAGATTGATCATGTTAAGTACCAATGTGGAAAATATTTAAAAGACCCAAACAAATCTAGAGGTAAAAACAACAATGTCTGAGACATAAAAATACAGTTGCTAGGATTAATAGATTAAACATTGCAAAAGCAAGCATTAGTAAACTTGAAGACATAGCAATAAAAACTATATAAATTGAAACAGAGAAAAACAGACTGAGAAAATATGAGTATCAGAGAGCTGTACGACAACTTCAACTAGCCTAATTACGTGTAATTGAGATCCCTAGAAGAGAGGAAAAAGAATGGGCAGGGGACGAAAAAATAATTGAAGAAATAATGGCTGAGGGACTTCCCTGGTGGTGCAGTGGTTAAGAATCCGCCTGCCAATGCAGGGGAGATGGGTTCAAGCCCTGGTCCGGGAAGATCCCACATGCTGTGGAGCAACTAAGCCCATACACCAGAACTACTGAGCCTGCGCTTTGGAACCTGTGAGCCACAACTACTGAGCCCACATGCCATAACTACTGAAGCCCATGCACCCTAGAGCCCATGCTCTGAAACGAGAAGCCACTGCAACGAGAAGTGCACACACCACAATGAAGAGCAGCCCCCGGTCACCACAACTACAGAAAGCCCACGTGCAGCAACGAAGACCCAATGAAGCCAAAAATAAATCAATAAATTAATTAATTTTTAAAAATAATGGCTGAAAACTTTCCAAATTTCATGAAAATTATAAACCCACAGGTCCATGAAGTTCAACCTATCCCAATCACAAGAAACATGGGGGACAGGGGGTATTACTCCAAGGGAATCATAACGAAATTGATTAAAATCCATGCCAAAGAGAAAATCTTAGAAGCAGGGAGGGGGAGAAATATCCTGTATGTGCAAAAGAGCAAAGATAAGAAACCATACTTCTGGGCATGATGGAGTAAACACATTTTGCCCTATTACTCTCCACTTATTAGACTTAAAATTCATGGAAAAAATACATGAAATAAACTTAAGAAGAATCTGAAAGTTGGAGTAATGAAGGCCCAACTCTACTGACCTTGGGATTCGAGTAACAACCCAGCCCAGTGGTGAGTTCCCTGGCGGAAGACTGGGTGTTTTGTTGTTTTTGTCTTCCCATATATTCCTATCTGAGCACCAGAGACTTGAAATTAGAAATACCACCAGGTGCAAACAACTACCAAAACACCAAACAATAACAAAAAAATAAAACACCCAAGGTATGCTTGCTTTTCCTATACAAAGGGCTGAGAAGGTTGCTGCCCTGCAGAACAATACCCTGTTGACAATGCCAACTCTACATTAGCTGAACACTTTGAAAATGCCAATCTTTCACACTATTACGCACAACAGCTAGCAGCACCATCCTCCCTTCTTGCCAGTAAGCATCTGCAGAGGCCTTGTGTGTTCACAGCCTAAGGTCCCAGCCCAGCAGTAATGCCTCTTCTCCCAAGCAATGGGCATATGCAGATGCTGTGTGTGTGAGCAGAGACCTGACTGCCATCCTGGCCCATCAATAATGGGCATCTATAAAGATCGTGTATGTGAGTAGAGCATTGACTGCCAACCTAGCCCAAGAACCATGAAGCACACCTCATTTCCTGGCTGGCAGACGCATTAAGAGGGTGTAAGTACAACTGGGGCATTGACTACTGTTGCGACATGGCACTTACTGGGTGGTGTTCCTCCCCTTACTATCTGACAGGCATTTACAGGGGCAATATGTGAATTATCACTCCAATTAAGCAGTAACAAAGGTCCTTTCCCTTTCCAGCCAGTGGGGGCTCCAAATACTATGTGTGTAAACAGAGCCATGATTAAATTCCAGCTTATCAACAAGTAACAAGATTTACATAGGAATCAGAGTGTCTTAAGATTATAACCCAAATCATTGGGGTACAGTCAAAACTTACTCATCCTAGCAAGAACAAGGAATATTCAACTTGAATGAAAAAAGACCAAAACAAAACAAAAAAACCCGAGATGACAAAGATGTTGGAATTATAAGGATTTTAAAGTTACTATATAAAAATGCCCAAATAAACATGGAATGCACATAAAAACAGAGCTCCAAAATACATGAAGCAAAAATTGACTATTTCACAATAGGTAGAGCCTTCAAAGTCAGTTTCAATATCAGCTAGAACAACTAGGTAGTTGGGCAACAAGAAAATAGAAGACTTGAACAAACTATGAATCACTTAAATAATAGGCATCAATAGAAACTCCACCCAATAAGAGCAAAATACACATTGTTCTCAAGCATATACATGTAAAACATTCTCCAGGATAAAACACACTGAGACATGAAACAAATCTTAATAAATTTAAAAGGATTAAAGTCATACAAAGTATATACTTTAGTCCCATGATATTAAATTAGAAATCCAAGAAATTTGAGAAATTCACAGATATTTAGAAATTAAACACATTACTAATTAACCCTAAGGGTCAAACAAAAAAGGAAAATTAGAAAAATATTTTCAGATGAAAATGAACCTAATGAGATGCATATAAAGCAGCACATAGAGGTAAATTTATAGCTGTAAATGCTTATATTTTAAAAAAGAAAAGAGAAAAAAAAATCTCAAATCAGTAACCTAACTTTGCAGCTTAAGAAGCTAGGAGGAAAAACCTAAAACAAGAAGGAAGAAGGAAATAATAAGGAATAGATGAGAAATAAATGGAAGAGACAATAGAAAAAATATATAAATGAAACCAAAATTTGTTTCTTTAAAAGATCAACAAGGGACTTCCCGGGTGATCCAGCGGTTTAGACTCTGTGCAGGGTGTGCGGGTTTGATCCCTGGTTGGGGAACTAAGATCCCACATGCCACATGGCACAGTCAAAAAATTTTTAAAAGTCAAGTAAAAGATCAACAAAATGACAAATATTTGGCTAAAACCACAATGAAAATAAAAAGGGAGAAGGTACTAAAATCCAGAATGAAAAAGAGGGCTTAACTACCAACCTCACAGAAATATAAAGTATAATAAGGAAATGCTATGAATACCTGTATCCCAGCAAATTAGATGACTTACAAAAAAAATTCCAAAAAAGACAAAATCTACCAAAACACAAAAAAATGGATAATCTGAATATGTCCATATTTGTTAGAGAAAATGAATAACAACCTTCAAAACAGAAAGCATCAGGCACAGATGATTTCACTGGTGAATTCTACAAATGTCTAAGGTAGAAATACTAGTTATCTGTGATCTATTCCAGAAAATAGAATGATGTCCTAACTCATTCTATGAGGCTGTCATTACCCTAATACCAAAATCAGATAAAGACATTGTAAGGAAGGAAAATTACATACCACTATCTCTCATGAATATAAAAGCAAACATCCTCAACAAATTATTAGAAAATCAAATCCAACAAATGTAGAAAAGTAATTACATACCACAGTCAAGTGGGATTTCTCCCATGCTTGCAAGACTGGCTCAACATTTCAAAATCAAGTAATTAATCTATCATATCAGTAGGCTAAAGAAGAAAAATCATACGATCATATCAATAGATGCAGAAAAAGCATATGAAAAGATTCCATACTCTCATTATTAAAACCCTCTCAGGAAACTGGAAATAGAGGAAACTTCTTCAATTTGATAAGAACATCTACCAAAAACTAACAGGTAACCTCATATTTAATGGTGAGGAACTAAAGGCTTTCCCTCTAAGAGCAGGAACAAGGGAAGGATATCTGCTCTCACCACTCATATTCAATATTGTACTGGAAGTCCTAGCTAATGCAACAAGAAAAAGAAACCGTATACAGATTGGGAAGTAAGAAATAAAGCTATTTGCAGATGACATGGTTGAATGTGTAAAAATCCTGAAGGATGATCAAAAAACTCATGGGACTAATAAGTGATTATAGCCAAGGTTGCAAAACATAAGGTTAATGTACAAAAGTCAAGTACTTTCCTATATACACCAGCAATGAAAAATTGGAATTTGAAATTAAAAACACATAATTATTTACATTAGAACCAAAAAAGTACTGAGGAATAAATCTAACAAAATATGTACAAGAGATATATGAGAAGAACTAGAAAACTCTGATGAAAGAAATCAAAGAACTAAATAAATTAATATTCTATGTTCATAAATATTAAAAAATTCTATGTTTGTAACCCAATATTGTTAATATGACAGGTATTCCAAACTTGACCTATAGAGTCAATGCTATATCAATTAAAATTACAGGTTATTTTGTGGATATTGACAAACTGATTCTAAAGATCATATGAAAAGACAAAGGACCCAGAATAGTCAAACAATACTGAAGATGAAGAAGTTGGAGGACTAACACTATCAACTTCAAGATTTACTATAAAGACACAGTAATCAAGACAGTGTGTACTGGCAAAAGAACAGACAAGTAGATCAATGGAATAGAATAGAGAGCTCAGAAATAGATCCAAACTAATAGAGCCAACTGATTTTTGACAAGGCAGCAAAGACAAATCAATGGAGAAATGCAACAATCAACAAATACTGCTGGAACAACTTGATAGCCACATTAAGAAAATGAATCTGGACCAGGCTTTACAACTTAAAAAAAAAAATCAAAAAAAATCATGGACCTAACTTTACAGTGTAAAACTAAAAAAAAACAAAAACAAAAACACACAAACTTCTAGAAGATAACATGGGAGAAAATCTAGGTGACTTTGGGTTTGGCAATGATTTTTTTAAGAAACACCAAAAGTACGGTCCCTGAAAAATAAAACTTGATAAGTCAGATGTCATTAAAATTAAAAACTTCTGGGGCTTCCCTGGTGGCACAGTGGTTAAGAATCCGCCTGCCAATGCAGGGGACATGGGTTCGAGCCCTGCTCTGGGAAGATCCCATATGCCACAGAGCAACTAAGCCCATGAGCCACAACTACTGAGCCTGCACTCTAGAGCCCGCATACCACAACTACTGAGCCCACGTGCTGCAACTACTGAAGCCCATGCGCCTAGAGCCCGTGCTCTGCAACGAGAAGTCACCGCAATGAGAAGCCCGCGCACCGCAACAAAGAGTTGCCCCTGCTCGCCGCAACTAGAGAAAGCCCACGCGCAGCAACGAAGACCCAACAGCCAAAACTAAAGTAAAAAAAAAATTAATTAGGAAACATCCTTGTATGCAAGGAAAAAGAAGGTATAAGGAATTGAAATACATTTTGTTAAGGGAAAAGAAAGTAATTTTGTCTGAAAGAGAGGTCAGATAGAAGAGAAATGGACAAAATCTGGAGATAAAAAGGAAATTATAGAAGGTAATGGAAAAGAAACCCCGGGCAAAGAGTTTAATGTGTGATCAGGACTAAGATTAGAATAAATTTAATTAAGTAAATGAATTTTAATATTAAAGGTAAGGTGGTGCAAAACTAGAATTTGTTTCCCTCTCTGTTAAGAGGACAAAGTTTTCCTGGAATAATGATCTGCTTTAATAACAGATTATAAAAGTTTCTTTGCCTTTTAAGTAATCTGTTTTAACGATCTGTATTTGCCTTTGAAATCTTTTATTGTCACTTTAGTTAAGTGAAAAAGTATTGTTTCACAGCACCTATAATCCTATTTGATGTTTTTGACAAACTTTCCAAAAATCAACTTCTAAATGAAGTGTTATTGATGTGAAATAAACTTGACATTTTCCAGAGGTCCCCTGGAACATCTGAAGAGATTTGTTTTCTCTCCTTATCAGAGAAAGATATTAAACTAATTAGGCTTATTTGGTATATTAAAGAACATGGGAAGCATTATCAAATGAGTGGTGATAAACCCTCTTAGGATATACTGGGCTGCGGATCTGTACTGGATAAATATTAATATAGCTATTCTAGAAATTACATGGAATTCCTAAAAGTCTGGTATGTTCTAGTATAATGTTATCAGTCATAATTCTAGTTATTATCTTTAATTGTTGTATGTCACAGAAGTAACCAAGTTTCTTTGCCAATTGCATTGTAATCAGATCTTTAACCATGCCTTTTTAAGTCTTTTGTCATTTATAGGCAGTTATTGTACTCTGATGCTTTTATAAAAATGCTTCATCTTCAAGAAGATTCATAGAAAGGGCCTTTTGACAAGTACAGGTTTCTGATAATTTTTACATCATACCACCGAACTGGGTAAGAAATTAAAGAATTCTAATGGAAACCCTGATGGCTTCATAAAACTGTTAACAAAAGAGCAAGATCAACAAGAATTAGCTACATAGGGCTGAATGATAGTTTTTATGACTTTTTTGTCTGAAATATTACTGGCTTTTAATCTTTGTTTTCCAGATATAAGGAAACCCTCCCCCTTAAGCTAATTATAACTGACAGCAATTTGGTAAACTATACTTTTGTAAGCAGAGTAGAAACATTTATCTTTTCTACCTGATCCCTCCAGAAATTGGAAACTCCTAGGTTCCCAGCAGCCTTACCAGGTAAATAAGGAAGGCCACCTGACGGGTACAGGAATTTTGAGTTATTTTGGGGACCTTGAGAAGGGAGGAATTCATCCAGATCTATACCCATCACAGGTGGCAAGTCCTTGGCATGGCTTTCCTGGCCTTAAGAGGCCTTTTAAAAGTTCAATCTGAGATTCCTTATAAAAAGTTCCAGCACAGCCAATTTAAAAGAGCCTGTAGGATGAATTACACTTATGTAAATAATCAGGCTAAGTTTATTGAAACCAAACTTACTTTGCGAACAGTCTTAATTTGACTATCTTTGGTAGAAATGAGGATAATTTTAGAGAGAAAAATTATGGTTTAGTGATATTACTTTATGTATGTTAAGTTCTAGTGTTGTTAATTGCTTCTGAGGGTTTGTGTTTACTACCTAAGACTCACTTCCTGGATGACTCCTTGTTACTATGTTGTGTTATTACAAAAGTTTAATTGAATTATTAAAAGACATTCTAGGTTTGTTTCTGAAGCTTATCACAGTAGTCTATCTTTAGATGAAGATCAGATGCCCTGTGACCTACAACCAGGAGATTATATACATATGAAGAAGCATCATTTAAAGCAGCAATCCCCAACCTTTTTGGCACCAGGGACTGGTTTTGTGGAAGACAATTTTTCCACGGATGGTGTGGGAAGGGGGAGGGGGATGGTTCATGCAGTAATGAGAGCAGTGGGGAGCAATGGGGAGCAGCAGATGAAGCTTCACTCGCCCGCCAGCCACTCACCTGCTGTGCGGCCCGGTTCCTAACAGGCCACGGACCAGTACAGGTCCGCAGCCCAGGGGTTGGGGACCCCTGATTTAAAGGACTGTCTCCAACCTAGATGAAAGGACCCTTAAACTAGTTGATGTGCAGCAAAAGTGAAGAAATTCACTCTTAGAATCATATTTCCCACTTAAAATGGGCCCCTACACTGTACTGGTCTATATAGAGGACTGCTGACCTCAAACTCACCTTAAAACAATGCTCAAACAGAGAGGAAATGACACACCAGGACAAGAAGACAACATCAGAAATAGAGAGCTATCCCAAGATGCTAGACCTGACTTGTATGATTATTTATAGTGTTCTCTTGATCTCTTGGACTTTTGCATATGAATCAAATGTTTTCTATTACAGGCAAAATTCTATACAGAGTTTAAAACTTAATCCAATTGTTGGGCTTATGGTCAATTACCTATGTCCAGTACTTTTGGGTTACCTTGGTGGATTTCTCCTCTCCAAGGCAATGATTGGATAGTCCTTAGGAAATTTATTATAGAAGAAAGTAGTTATAGTTCTGTTTGGGCCACTATTGATATTACTAGATTGGACCCCCTCAGTTGGCCAATCATACTTGCTCTGACCCTGGACATAAATATGAATTTTCTTTTAAAGTTACTCAAGCTCAGAGAAGTGAGCTAATTTCAGTGAAAGAATATAAACTCCTGATTATTAGGAGGGACCCTCCCTCAGTCATGGGATGGATTTATATGGCTAATACCAGGCTATGGTTGTTTAAGTTTAAGGGAACAATTTGTTTGTTGGGAACAATTAAATCATACTAAAGATAACCAGCCTAATAACACTAGGAAGTTGGGCTGAGTGCCTTATGAACAATGCTTATATATTATTACCTTTAAAGATAGCGATTGGTAAGGACAGACTGGGTCAGATGACTGGGGATATACTGGGCCACACCTAATGGAAGCGCTTGGTTTAAATTCTTACTTATGATCTTATCAATGCTACTAGCTGTATTACTTATACTCTGCCAATTTTATAAAATTATTGTTTTTTGCATTACCAAATGTGACTGAGCCTCCAATAAAGATAATGATGACTAAGCAACCTGAAACAATTAACTAAATATAGTTTTACATATACATATAAGATCAAAATGATTGTAGTAGTGTAACCCTAGATATGGGAAGAAGCAGCAAGAGGGAATCATTTCCTAGACCATAACAGACTAGTAAGACAGATGGTACAGAGACTTTTATGACTACCATTAACAATGCCTAGTCCAGTAATAGCACATTGAGTGGCCCATCAATGAAATCCTTGCCAGACCTAGGAATGAGCCTTCCTAGCACCATGGGACAAATTGGTCACAAAATGCCTCCCAAACCTTGGTTGAATTTATGACCAAAAGGGGGAAATTGTAAAACAAAAAATGTTGTCCACCATCCAGTTCTACAAGAATCAAGCCATTAGCCACTACAGTCACTGACTTACATCCTGAAAGGAATTCAGGATGAGTCACTCTGTGCTCTGCAAAAATGGGCCTTTAGATAGTTAGAATTATTTCAGGAGAATTTTTAAATGAACTTGGATTCTTGCATCTTCCCATACTTAGAAAAGCACTAAAATCATTACTTGAGATATTTGTTCCTCGTGACTGGCAGTAACCTTCTACCGAGATGTATCCTTAACTGCGTGTACCCCTTCACCTCTTCAGGGTAATTTCTCAGAGCTATCTGAGAGGTTGTCTCCCAAGGTATAGTGCTCAGTAAGTCCCCAAATAAAACTGAAACTCACAGTTCTCACGTGTGTTTTTATCTCAGTCCACATTACAATGAAAAGAATTAAAATGCTACTACACATTTCATGCACCTATAGGTAAATTTTGTTTTGTTTACCAAAAACTTTCATACAATATATACCATTTAAAATCCTCTATTTTCATTTAATACTGTAAATTCTCTTATGCGTCCTTTCCTAGTAAATACATGGTTATAAGATGGCTGCTCCACTATATCCACTTTCCAGGCAGGAAGGAGAAAGGAGGAAGGCCAAAAGAATACATACCCACTGAGCCTGCCCCATCCCCACCCCTTTAAAGAACTAAGAAATCCAATCTAACAGCTTTCGTTTACAACCATAAGGGAAACTAAAACATGTTTTTTGTTTGTTTGTTTTTGGCCATGCTGTGCGGCTTGCAGGATCTTAGTTCCCTGACCAGGGATTGAACCCATGCCCCCTGCAGTGGAAGCCTGGGAGTCCTAACCACTGCACCGCCAGGGAATTACCTTCCTATTTGTTTTTTGTTAAGCTGAGCACACTGCCCCTTCGAACAAAAATCTGGATTTTTATAGCAATAAAGGAGAGAATGGATATTGCGTTAGTCACACATGAAAAAACAACACTGTCTAATATTAAAAATATTCTCAAATAACTTTCAATTATGTGGGAAGTTACAACATCCCTTAAATGAAAGTATTTTAAAAATATATATGTATACACATGTGTGTATATATACGTGTGTATATATATGTATCTACAGGGTTACATATATGTACATATGTAAAATCAGAATACTCAGCATACATATTAATTTTTTAAAGTACGAATGCAAGGAAGATATTTCCAAAGAGAAATAGTGGGTTCCAGTTTATTTCATGGGTCTTTGTTAGCAGTTAGCCAAGAAAGAAAAAAAATCACCTCCTGAAAAAGTAAAGCATTTTACAAACAAAGAGAAAATATCAAGCCACCTTATGTACGACTTTTAGATGTCACAACCATTATTTTCTCCTCCTTGGAGATCTCTCTTGGAGAAGGATATGTTAGCTAAGCAGCAGTAGGGAAAGGATGGGGTTAAAGCACACCAAAGTGTGCTTTGTTTTGCAGAAACTGTTAAATTGCAGAAAGTTCCAAACGCCAGATGTTTCAGAAAGGTTACAGTGCAAACAAACAACCAAAACACCTGCTTGCTTGCAGTTTTTGACAACCTAGAGTAACCTCTAGCTCTTTACCATGCCTGCCCTTTCAGGGCTATGCATGCCCCCCAGGTTTAAAACTTCCCCGTCCAGCTTTGGAGAGACAGTACTTTGAGAGCTAGCTCTCTGTCTCCTTACTTGTCACAAATAATAAATGCTTCTGCTTTACTCAAAAGTACTTGGTGTGTTGACTGGCTATGCACCACAAGGGACAGACCCATTGAGCCCGGTAACAGAGATGGGGCAAGGAGACAACAAACCTTTCTTGAGGTCCAGATGACAAGGTCACCTTGCTCACTTACCCCTCCCTGACCAGGGGAAGGCTATCAGAGGAGACCCGGGCTTCCATCTCAACCTCAACGTCATAGAGAAGAATCAGGATTTTTACAGGGGCAGAGCCATCCTGTGTCTCATACATGACTACATGTGACACAGTAACTGACACAGTCTCCCCAAATTCACACATCCAGTGCTGCATTGTCACACACCCACCAGTAGACACAAAGTTAACAGCCTCAGTCACAGACTCCCCCTTCCTTCCGCACACAGTGCTACACACTCACAATCCCCACTAGGGCGCAGTCACAGAGGCACAATAACAAAGCTCCCTATGCCTGCACAGAAGAGGAATACACGATCCCACAGAAACAATCCACACACCCACCACAGGGACACACAGTCACAGGTAACCCACACCAGCACACAGTATTACACACGGTCACACATTAACAATCATACCACAGAGATTCATCCACAGAAAGCTACACACACACGGTATCACACACAGTCAGAATAACACACACATCACTGGGACATATAGTCACACAGAATTTCGTAACCGACACTCACCTCCCCAACCCCGTCCGTTCCGCCTGAACAGACTTAATACTCAGTCTCCATCCCCGCCCCGAGCTCTGGACGTTTCACCTCCAATCTCCCGTGCGCGGCGTTAGCCGCCAACAGCTCAGAGACTAACCCCCGGCTCCCGTACAGCTCTGCTCAGAGCCTCCGGCCGGAGAACGCGGCGACCTCTGGGAAATGTAGTTCAGAGCCGCACTCGCGAGGGACAAGATGGCGCTGGGCTTGAGCCCTGCCAAAGAGATGCCCACAATCACTCCCTGCCTCACCCCTACTCCACCCCAGCCTCGAACCGCGCCCTGGAGTCTTCTGGCGCTCCTGGCGTAGCCTTGCACCGTGGCTCCTAGTTGGAGTCTCCCTGGCGTGCTTGAACTGGGCTTATTATAACCCAAGGCACACCACTGCCCTCTTCCAGAGGTAGAGTTAGCACAGATAGAGTGTTACTTAAGTCCTGAGGCTCAGCCTACGTACACTACTCCCCCAAACAGGAAGACAGTCCCACAAGCTATGGTGGAGTTGAGAAAGCGCGAAAGCTGACTCGAAAAGCCGACTCGAACCACTGAAACTTCTGGGAAATGTAGTCCACAGTCAAAAAAAAGTGGACAACCGGCCAATATCGACTGATTCTGCCCGATACTGAGCCCAGGCTTGGCGGAGCCCAGGAGACCTCTGGGAATGCTCGCCAGCCTGGAGTGCGCAGGCGCAGGCGCAGGCGCAGGCTTTCCGGCTCGCCATCGTCGTCTTTGTCTGCTGGTGAGTTTGGTTTTGGCTCAACGAAACGCAGATCTTGTTGCGGGACCTGGGGTTCTGGTTTTAGAATCCGGTCGGGTAGGCTGTAAGGGAGGTTTTGTGGAGCCTACTACCGGGCTGGGGAAACTGAAGGGGAGGAATCGCCTCCTGTGACGTGCAGTGTTCAAAGCTTCTGTGGATGGGGGCAGGGGTACAGAAGGAAACGGACGGGTTCTCCGGTGGGTGACAAAGGTTGTGAGGGAGTGTGAGAGGGTTGTAGAGTTGCAACCTGTATGGTTCCAGGTTTGTGAGTTTGGGTGGCATTGTGAACTTAGTGGGGTAGTACCATGTAAACTTCACTTTTCTAGTTTCTAAAATAATGATAAGGATGCATCTCTCTGGAGCATCCGTTTCTGTGAAAGATGAGAAAGGGAAAAGGCTAAAAGCAGACTCATTGTGGAGTAGAAAACAAAATCAGCATTCCTTTTTTTTTTTTAATTGGAAAGATTTCCGGGAAACTTGTTATGCGTTGTCTAGACTCTCTGTAGGTATTGAATTTTCTTAATTCTTTGAAGGAATTTTGGTAAGGCTGCTTTGAGAAGTCCGGGACTAAGGAATAGCTTTAAGAGGTAGTTTCCACAAGTGCAGACAGCACGGACGGAATTGGGAAGCAAGTTGTCCTGTCTTTGGTGCAGAAATCAAGTAACGGATTTAAGACTCCCTGGTTTGTCAGTGAGCATGGCAGTCTGACTCCTAATTTGGCCAGGTTTTCCCCAAACGAAATGGCCTTTATAAATGTAGCGAAACAAATTTTTCTTTTATCTACAAAGAGAATTTCTTCCAGTATTTTATCACACTTAACATATTTTTCAATACAACGAAAAAGAAAAGTACCACAGTACAAAAATTCATGTATAGAAATAATAGCTTTGATACATACCGAAAATAATCAGTAATAGTTATAAAGAAGACTACTTTATTTACAATAGCAACAAATCAGATAAAACACCTAGGGATAAACAGTAAATGTATAAAACCTTTATGAAGATTATTTTTAAATGTTAATGAAAGACCCAAAATAAGACTTGAGCAAATGGAAATATATACTATATGTTAGACAGATTTTGAAAGTCTGCAATGTATTTTGTTATATGAAGAAAGTAAAGGGTATGTTTGGTGTAATACACTACTTTTTTTAGTAAGTGGGGATAGGAATGTATATTTGTAGTTACACAGAAAATAAAAATAGCTGTGAGGGGATGCAGCAGCTAGGGCACGGATAAGAATCACATTTTTGCTTGCGTGTTTTGTACACTTCCATTTTTAATTGGGATGGAGGAATTAGATTTCTGTGTTCACTCCATTCCTTTTCAGGAGTTTATCACTGCCTCATTCTTGAACGTTTCCTTGATTTCCATAATACTTCTCTCATTTTTATAATTCTGGTCAAAACCAAGGAACAACCCCCCCCCCCCCAAAAAAAAAGAAAAAGAAAAACCCTCCATTAGTGACATGTTTCTGTTTTTCCCTTAAATATTAGTGTTCTTAAGTTTCTGACTTTGATCATTTTTTTTCACCTCTAAGAACTCTATGAGCAAAAAAATTCCACTGCTGTGGCTTCAGCTGACACAGGACTAACAAATGATCATTCCTATTTGAGGCTTGTCCTGAGCTCCTCATGCACATATCCAACTGCCTAATAGACAGCACCATCTGGAGGTTGCATAGGAACTTCAAACTCTTTATGTCCAGAATGTTATACTTATGTCTTTCCTCCTGCAGTTTGCCTCCATCCTTTCCCCCTTCTGTATTACCTGTTTTCATCAGTTCATAGCACTGTCCGGGCAGATTCTAAGCATACTACATTGGATCAAGCTTATGAGGAAGTATGATCCTTTTATCTGTCATACCCCATTACAAATTGGAGACCATGGTCTTTTCAATACACGTAATAAGTGAGAAATGTATATATGTTTGCTGAACCAATGAATTGAATGACCATATAATTATAGGACGCTTAAAATATTTAATGTCTCCTAGAGTAACATAACCTAGGTAAAATATTAGGCTTCTAAAAATTTTAAGAACTCTGATTCATGAATTATTTCAGAGTCACTCCCTTTATATTTTATCCATATCACTCAAGGTTGACGACTTCACACTTATGAGAAAAGTGTTCTTATGATACTCAAAACTGTGACTGTGACTGTTCAGTCAGGAGCAAGGCTACAAGTGACACCTGCTCAAAGGTACCCGTACAGGTTGTGATTCTAGAGAACTCTGGCAACTCAGTCTTGTAGTTTCTCTGTGTAACCTAAATTCTGAAAATACGATACCTTCTGTTTCTCATTTTTTGAAATATATGGAGCCTTTAAATGGTATAATGAGTTTGACCTGAGATACAAATTACAAATACTCTTTTTTCCATGTGCTCACATGTATGTATGTGCTCCAGTTTCTAAGCCAAAGGGTCAGCGTTACTTTGTTCTTTTTCACAAGCCAGCTTCCTTGTGCATCTCCAGGAGGTGCACTTTCCTTATCCTTCAACTCCTTTGAGGGTCTAAGGGCTCAGCCTGAATTCTGGGATGCTGCTTTGACCTTCAGCAGTAACATCCAAATCCTATGTTAGTATTTCGAATTTTAAAGTCACCAGTTCAAACAAGAAGAGCAATGGATGATTGAGGAAGAAATGTAAAGGAGGTGTTCTCCAGGTGAGTTAGGAAGAACCCAGCAGGTATGAATGGAATAAAGGCTCATTACAGTTATTCAGTGAGTTTACAACATCTGAAAGTTTTTTTGAGGAGGTTTTCTTATCAGCCCCCATCCTTTGGAGTGAAAATTGCTAGGAATTCTTTAGATACCTAGGTAACATTTCCACCTGTTCTTCCTGGATTGGTGCTCTTCTTTTCTCAGATTCTGGAGGACTGGGTGCCTCTCTAACCTCTATTCTGGATGCCAGCCTCTCTACCTCATTTGCAGTCTCAATTTTAGGACTTCTACAGCCTAAATTTCGTCCTTCTCTCTCTAACATTCTCCATTTTTTACTTCTCCCTATATGCCTAGACTCCTTTCCTTCATTCCGTCCTTCTTGCCAAGGATTATAGATCTGTAATCTTTCAAAAACTAGCACGTAGATTCTTTTCTTTAAAATTTAACTATCATTTCTCCCTCCTTCTATCGTTATATACCTCAGAGTTGAATTTTACCCCCTTATCCTTATTTCTTATTGTCTTCTTACCTCCAGATATCATAGTATAACTCTTCCCCAACTCCTGCCTTTTAACAATAATGCAGGCTTGGAAATGAGTGCTGACTTCCTACTAGTTCAACTCCCTGTTACTTTTAAAGAGAAATAGAACTATTATTTTTAAACTCTAATACATATACTTGATAGAAATTAAAAGACTAGATATGTCTCCTTATTCCTGGCTCTCAGTTCTCCATTTCTGCTCCCTGGAAGCAGCAATTATTTACGTTGTATGCTTCTAAATGTTTTATGAGTATACAAGGAGACTTTTAGGCAGAGCAGTGACATGATTTGACTGTGACAAGATTACTGTGATTGCTATGTTGAGAAGAGTTGTAACATATATCAAAATGCTCAAATGTGAAGCAAACTCAATGTATTCTGTTTAAATGGTGACCTGTTAAGAGCAGAGGTTGGCAACTATACCCTACTATGTGTTTTTGTAAAAAGTTCATTCATTTTCTTATGGTCTGAGACTACTTTCAGGCTACAATGCCTGAGTTGAGTTGGCATCTGCAGATACATGATATGTAAAGCAATGAAACAGGACTAAAAAGTGTTATCAATCATGGTAAAGCTAAGTGACTATAATAAACCCCAAAATGTGCTGGTTTAAGGAATGTAGGAATTCATTTCTTGGTCACATATCAGTTATGTGGTGAGTAGTCAAAATTTGCGTGGTAGCTTTGGTCTTTGTGGTACTTTAAGATCCAGATTTCTTCCAGGTGTCTCTTTAACATTTAGTTGTGGTTGAAGCTGGATCAACAATGCATCCTGGTTCCAGCCTGGTAGAGGAGAGAGGAACCACCACTCTGGGGGGGGGGGGGTCAATAAATTATTTTGTAAAGGGCCAGGTAGTAAGTTTTTTAGGCTTTGTAAACCATAGGATATCTGTTGCAACTACTCAACTCAGGCATTATAGCACAGTTAGTTTGCTTAGCATTAGAGCATTTTGATTTATACTTTGAAAATACTTTTTAAACCACAAGGTAAATGCTGTTGAAAGGACCATTTTGCCTGGTATTCAGACAATGTTGCCTAGTTCAGTTCAGGACTGTCATTTCACAGTATAAAAAATTCAGTTTGGGGAGGGTGGGAGGGAGGCTTATGAGGGAGGGGATTGGGGGATATATGTATGCATATGGCTGATTCACTTTGTTGTGCAACAGAAACTAACACAGCATTGTGAAGCAATTATACTCCATTAAAGATGTATTTTTAAAAAATTCAGTTTTGATAAGTATGTGTGAAGGATGTTGATATAATCCCTGTAAAAATACAAGGGGCTTTAATTACCAAGGAGATGTAATTTCTGTGTTTTCTTTTGGCTTATTAGTAATACAGAACTTAGTCCTGATCTGTTGAGCATCATGCTTTTGCAAATTTAATGAATTTAAAAATTGGAAAAATTTAAATATATAGTATTACTGTACTTTGTTAAAATTTTAGTAAAATTCACATCTTAAACCATGTATACCTGGGACTTTGGGGTGATAAAATGTCTGAATGATTATCTCTTTTTTTCCTATGTTTATTTTTCTGTTCAGATTTTCTGTCTTTTCTGGTCTCAGTTTTCAGAGGTTGTATTTGCTAGGTTTTCAAATTTATTTGCATAGGGTTGAGCAAAATAATCTCTACAATCCTTATTTCCAAATAATCATTTTTTATTTTTGTAATTTTGCTTTTATTCCCTTTTAGTTTTTCCCTAAGAATCAACTCATGAATCTATTATTACTTCTATTTTTGTTTGTAATAATTACTTTTTTATCTTTACTAATTTTTCTGTTTTTCTTTTATTTTCTTCTCCTTATTGTAATTCCTTAGTTGGAATGTTTATTATGATTATTTCTTTTAAAAATAATGTAAACATTTATGCTAAAACTTCTCCAAGCATTATTTTCAAATGTGTTCTATGGGTTCTAGGTTCTGATATACATTGTGTTCTGAATAATATTCTGAACATTACACAATTTATTTTAATTTCCTCTTTGACCAAAGAGTTTGTTCAAGCCAGTAGATTTTGGAATTTACAAGTGAAAGATTTTCATTTTTCTAATTTATGACTTTTTTTTTAGTCAGAGTATTTTATTTTTTATCTGTCCTTTTCTACTTTGTGGGATATTTGAGATTTTATAGGCCTACCATGTGGACTGATTTTGAGAATGTTCTCTGAGCATTTTAAAAGATGGTTCACTATCTATTTTCAAGATACAAAATAAACTAGTTAGCTCTATATTATAAATAAGTGCATGTTTTTATTTCATGTTCCCATTTTTCATATGTTTGCATATTTCATGGATTTGATCTCCGAGGTTGAGAGAGGTAGTCTTCTCAGTTGCTAATGTGTTTTTGTATCTTGGATTTCTGTATTTTATATATTCATGATTATCTTCTTTATTTTATCTTTAGTCTTTATTTTAGCATTTCTTATATATTGTTTTAGATGCATATCTTGTATATATATAGTTTAGGAGGGTTTTGCCATATCAGTTGTTAAACTTTAGCATGAATCAAAGTCACCTGAAGGGCTTGTAAAATACAGATTGCTGGGCCCTACACACAGGTTTTTTGATTCTGGAGGTCTGGTTTGAGGCCTGAGAATTTTCTGTATGATCCTATCATAGCTCTTTTAATAGTTATTTTTATTCTAGTTGCACTTATTGACAGGAACAATATGGTTGGTATTGATTCTCTGATTTTACTTTATATACTGTTTTTATTTTATTTTATTTTATTTTGGGCCACGCAACGCAGCTTGTGGGATCTTAGTTCCTTGACCAGGGATTGAACCCATGCCCTTGGCAGTGAAAGCATGGAGTCCTAACCACTGGACCTCCAGGGAATTCCCAACTGTTTTAAATTCTGCCTCATCTTTTATCTTTTGTATCTTTTGCGTAGGATCTTTCTTTGTTTTGAATATATGTCTTTTTTTCCCGAAAATTTGGAAAGTTTATATTTTTTTCTTATGGTTGCCTTTATATTCATAATTTTCTTAGTCTTCATCCCTGATTTGAGACAATATCTATTTACTATCTGTTACCAGTATATTTTATACATTTTACAATACATATTTTCAGTCTCCCTCTTCCCTTCACTGCACAGTTAGTGATTGTGATTATTATTCTAGCTTTAAGTAGTAATGGTTGCACCGTTCTCACCTCTCCCTTCATATGTATGAAATTCTTTGCATCTTTGCCGTTGATTGTGCAGTGACCCATCTATCAAAATCCTATCCACTGTTCAACCTTGACCTTCATTTTTATTAAACTGTCTCTCACTTCTAGCCCAATCTCTCTGATCTCTGTATCTCCATCTTATATTGTAGCTTCCAGAGCAACTTGGATCTTAAGTGTATACACTGTTAGATTTGTATTTTTCGCTTTGATGTCTAAGACATACATTGAAGCTCATTGGCAGAAAGGCCAGTTTTTTATCCTTCTTGTCTGCATTCTTGAGCAAAAATAAGATGTTTTATTTTGTGAAATGTCTAGTCTTTCTCCCATTTTAAAAACTAAATTGTTTATCTTTTTATTATTGTGTTTCAAGAGTTGTATATATTCTGGATACAAGCCCTTTATTAGTTTCTCCCAGTCTATGGCTTTCCTTTTTGTTTTCTTAACTGTGTTTTCTTTTCTTTTCTTTAATTAATTAATTAATTAAAAATTTTTTGGGCTACATTGGGTCTTCCTTGCTGTGTGTGGGCTTTCTCTAGTTGCGTCGAGCGGGTGCTACTCTTCGTCACAGTGCACGGGCTTCTCAGTGCAGTAGCTTCTCTTGTTGCAGAGCATGGGCTCTAGGTGTGCAGACTTCAGTAGTTGTGGCACGCAGGCTCAGTAGTTGCGGCGCACAGGCTTAGTTGCTCCACGGCATGTGGGAGCTTCCTGGACTAGGGCTCGAACTCGTGTCCCCTGCATTGGCAGGTGGATTCTTAACCACTGTGCCACCAGGGAAGTCCTTAACTGTGTTTTCTGAAGGGCGTTAATTAATTTTTAATTTTGATGAAGTCTACCATTTTTTCTTTTATATTAATAGTTTTTTTATTAATAGTTTTAATAAGTTTAGTTCTTATGCTGAGGTCTATAATTGATTTTGAGTGAATTTTTGCTTATGGTATGCAGTGAGGGTTGAGGTATTTTTTTCTAGTTATGGAAATTATAGCACTGATATGAGTGGCAGCATATTACTAATCAGTTCTTGAAATGATTTATAAGAAAATGAGGATATAATTTTAAGACAGATAGATCAGGATAATGTCCAAGGTTTGCAGTGAGTGGATGGAAAACAGTTATAAAAGAAAGGATTTAAAGAGAGGCCAAGGACAGGGCTCTTGACAAAAAAAAGAGCTTGGGTGCCAGTATATCAGGCATAATGAAAGGAGAAAAACAAATGAAAATTGAATTTGATGGCAATGACAGTTTCTGTATCAAGAAATGATAGTATCAGTAATCAAAATAGAAATCAAAATCAGATTTGGAAGCAAAAATGGCTATTTTCTGTCATATTTTCTTTTTTTCTTTCCCATTAAATATATGTATACTTTGCTGTTTAGCCCATGTGAAACTCAGTTGTAAGTAGATAAAAAGAGCACTGTCTATAGTTATTATACAATTATAGACTCAGTCAAGTTAAAAGGCCCAAGTCTTCAAGATCTCTGTAAGTATAACAAATAGGGGCTTTTAAAAGTCAAATAGGATTATAGCTATGCTTGCTCCATTCTTCCTCACCCATAGTTTTTGTTCCACATAGACAGCCACTTTCAACTCATTTGACTGTGTCTGTTGGTGTTTATTCCCATATTTTATACAGCTATTTTACCTATTTTAAATGTAATCAATTTAATCATTATCAACATGCTAATATGAAAGATGGGGTTCAGAAAATTTCCTGCATTCATTTTTCTTCATATTTTCTCTGAAACTCCTTTCTCTGGTGCTTCATATTTTCTCTTGAACCTCCTGGATTCCTCCACTAAACTACTAATTTCCCAGTCATTACTCTCCTTTTTAAAAAAAAAAAATATATATATATATATTTATTTATTTATTTATGGCTGTGTTGAGTCTTTGTTTCTGTGCGAGGGCTTTCTCCAGTTGCGGCAAGCGGGGGCCACTGTTCATCACGGTGCACAGGCCTCTCACTATTGCGGCCTCTCTTGTTGCGGAGCACAGGCTCCAGATACGCAGGCTCAGTAGTTGTGGCTCACGGGCCTAGTTGCTCTGCAGCATATGGGATCTTCCCAGACCAGGGCTCGAACCCGTGTCCCCTGCATTGGCAGGCAGATTCTCAACCACTGCGCCACCAGGGAAGCCCTACTCTCCTTCTTTATTCCTTTCTCCCTTCCTTCCTTTTTTTTTTTTTTTTAATTTTTTTATTCTGGGAGATATTCTGGAATTTTTTTCCCAACCTATTGAATTTTTAAGGTCAGCATCATATTGTTTATTTCCAAAAGCACTTATTTATAGAATCCTATTAATATTTCATTGCTATATAATCTCTTAGCTTTCTGTGATACTAATTATATATTGTATGTATGTGCTCTTTTGTTCCTTGCCTTGTTTTTTCCTATTTGTTTGATCTTTCACATTATGGCTTTTGTCCAATTTTTGTGATCTTTAACTCTACATTAATACATAGAGGTATCAGAAAGATTATTTTAATCTCTGTGTCCATGGGTGGGTCTGCGAAATGGTGGGCTTCACTGTGCAGCATTCAGTCAGATATCTAAGTCTTTCTTTTATATGACTCCAAATGTCAGTATCTGTAGGTGTTCTCATGATCTTCTCATTTTTTCAAACAAGAACCCTTCCATTATCTGACAACTACCAGCATTCTTGGAGTCTAGCAGAAGAAAGAATTTGGGAGCCTATACTATATATAAACTTATACTCATCCCCTTCTTTCATTATGGTACTCTCATCTACTTTCCCTGTCATCACTAAATTTGGAGTTTCTCAGTTGTACTTTGTCTGGATAATTCCTATTTCTTTCCAGTTAGGTGAATTGGGTGTATCAGCTGCTCCTTTCATTTTATAAGCCCCACCTTCCACTCTCATGCAGTGTCTCCAGTTATAGTGCCTTTCTGTTGACAGCTGTGTCACAGATTGCCTTGCTTCTAAGTGGCATCCTCATCTGCTAGCATTTTATTTAAGTCACTCAGTTCTGCTGTTAATTTACAGTCCTTTATTTGCTTTCCTTTCAAAATTTCCTAATACTTTCATCCACTGTTGTCTCCTCAACCTTTTAGATTTTATGAGTAATGCCCTTCATCCCCTATTGTCATGTTAATGGAGTTTCAGGAAAATGTAGAAATAAATATCTTATTTAACCACATATCCCTTATTAATACTCCTATTCATTTTATTTTTTATCCCTTCATCCTAGGCTTTCCAAATGTTACGTGTTTGTCTTTCATCCTGTTTGTCACCTGTTTTTTATGTTTTCCCTTATTTTACTGATTTATAAAGTATACATTGTTTCATTTAAAAGCAGTTTAAGCTACATGCACCCATGGATGTTATTTGTATTTGAGCTTTCTTTTATACTGGTAGGTTAGGTTTGAAATAAAGAGTCTATTTTTAAATTGCATATTTTTGAAATTTTATTAAAAATAGTGGGAAAATTTACAAGTGTGATATTGATGATGATGATTGCTACTTTATTGAATATTTACTACATTGCCAGGCATTAAATATTTTACAGTGATTAACTCATTTCAATGATGATTTTTTTGTACTCCTTTTTAGAAAAGGCCTGGGAAATTTATAAGTAAATAAAGACACAACAGGAAAGACTTGTGGGTTAAGTCTCATCCTTCTCCGTGAAAACACAGCTAAAGAAAAACTCAGAAAACCTAGGTAGCAGAAAAGTATTTCCTCTGAGCACAGACATTGATTCTTTAAGACTACTCCTCTGTGTATGGGACTCAGTTTAAACGAGTTTGGAACATTTAATTTACACTTAAATATGAGAGAAGCTGTCTAAAAAAGAACCATTAAGAATATAATGAGGATGCTATATTTCATCCCAATTTGTAATCAGCTAATCACAGGATAACCAATGTGAAAAGTCTTTCATCATATATTCAACTTTGATAGATAGCTGAAAATTACTATTGGAGAGAAACCATATGAATGTACTGAATGTGGAAAAGCTTTCATCCATGTCACATGTCAAGAGATACTAAGGAATTCTTGTTGGAGAAGGTATCTGTGCATGATAAGAATGTTGGAAAGCCTTCAGCCTGAATCAGATCTCCTTCAGCATGATCAAATTCATGCTGGAGAGAAACCTTATGAATGTAATGAATGTGGAAAAACATTTAGCCTGAAGCAAAACCTCATAGAGCATAAGAAAATGCATACTGGAGAGAAATCACATGAATGTAATGAATGTGGTAAAGAATTCTCTCGAGTCTCATCCCTTACTCTACATTTGAGAAGTCATACAGGAAAGAAACCATATAAATGTAATAAATGTGGAAAAGCCTTCAGCCAGAAGGGAAACTTACTTACTCATCAAAAACATCATACTGGAGAGAAAACTTATGAATGTGGGAAAGCTTCTATTCAGATGCCAAGCCTTATTAAACACCAGAGAAATCATATTGGAAACAAACCCTATGTATGTAAGGAATGTGGCAAAGCCTTCAATGGCAAATCATATCTCTCTGAGCATGAGAAAATTCATACAGGAGAGAAACCATTTGAATGTAATCAATGTGGAAGAGCTTTCAGCCAGAAGCAATACCTTGTTAAACATCAGAATATCCATAGTGGAAAGAAACCCTTTAAATGTAATGAGTGTGGAAAAGCCTTTAGCCAGAAGGAAAACCTCATTATCCATCAAAGAATTCATACTGGCGAGAAACCTTATGAATGTAAAGGGTGTGGGAAAGCTTTCATTCAGAAGTCAAGCCTCATTAGACACCAGAGAAGTCATACAGGAGAGAAACCTTATATATGTAAGGAATGTGGAAAAGCCTTCAGTGGGAAATCAAACCTCACTGAGCATGAGAAAATTCATATTGGAGAGAAACCCTATAAATGTAATGAATGTGGAACAATCTTTAGGCAGAAGCAGTACCTCATTAAACATCACAATATTCACACAGGAGAGAAACCCTATGAATGTAATAAATGTGGAAAAGCCTTCTCTCGAATCACATCTCTCATCGTACATGTGAGAATTCACACAGGTGATAAGCCTTACGAATGTAAAATATGTGGGAAAGCCTTCTGTCAAAGCTCATCTCTTACTGTGCATATGAGAAGCCATACAGGTGAGAAGCCCTATGGCTGTAATGAATGTGGGAAAGCCTTCTCTCAGTTCTCAACTCTTGCTCTGCATATGAGAATCCACACTGGAGAAAAACCTTATCAGTGTAATGAATGTGGGAAAGCTTTTAGCCAGAAGTCACATCATATTAGACACCAGAGAATTCATACTCATTAAAACTCTATGAATGCCTTGAATTTGGGAACACCTTCAAGAGAATTCATATTAAACAGTATATCAGAAAATTCATTTTACAGTAAATTCACATGAATGTGGAAAATCCTTCAGCAACAGCTCAAAATGTAATATACTGAGAATTTAATAACTATCACAGTATCATGAAAACCTACACCCCCAAGACCCCACAACAAACATTGTTCATGCTGTACTTTTAGGAGCATTCTCATTAAGGATCCAGTCATGGACACTAATCAACATGGTTCTGGTAGGCCTACCTGATGCATTCAGACAAAGATATGCGAGGTATAAAGATGTGAAATTAAGAGACAAAATTGTCATTTTTTTGTTACATGTTTTGCTATATGTATAATCATCAAGATTATTTGCTCTTGATGCAGTAATAGAAACAAAGATTGTGACAGAATATTATATCCAGAAACATATGCATGTCTGTATGGGGAATTGGCAATTGATAGAGGTGGTAATCACAAGTTGGTAGGAAAATCTGGATGATTCAAAAAATGGTCTCAGGGTAAATTGACTCTTCATGTGGAAAAATATTAGATCTTTGCTGTTGTTATACATTAAAGTATTTATTTAAAAATCCAAAAGTGTTATGAAGATTAGAATGCAAAGAGCAAAACTTAGTAATATAAGAATTTTATAGGAGAATTTTTTCAAACCTGAGGGTAGGAAAGAATTTCGAAAACAGATTCCAGAATACCCACTCTTGAGTATACATACATATAGCGAAGAAACTGATACATGTACCCAGGGAGTCCTGTACCTTTATGTTCATTGCAGCATGAGTTATATTAGCAAAAAATTGGAAACAAATGTCTGTCACTTTTGAAATGGATGAATAAAATGTGATGCAGTCACACTGTATAATATTCTCTAGTAGTTAAGTATAAGAAATTAAATCTATATGTATTAATAAGAAAGATATGAAAGTCATGTAGAGTGAAAACAAATGAAGTGAATATATTATAATTATTCCTGTATGAATTTAAATTAAATCAACACTAACCAACACTAGTATTAAAGCATTGGTTATGGGTGAACATTTTTATGTAAAGCTATGAAGAATGGATTGGAAGAATACACACTCAGTTCCCAAAAGTGGTTGTCTCTAAAAAGAAAGGCAGTAGAAGGGAAATGGGGCCAAACATGGTAGTTAAAGGATACTTCAGTTTTGTATCTAAATATCTATCTCATTAAAAAGAAATAAAGATTCCAAGTAAATAAAACAAAATATGTTAATTCTGAATTGTAATAATATATGAGTTTATTCTGTTGTTTATGCTGTTTCTTTTAAACTTCTGAAAATTAAAAAAGATAGGGATAGGAGTAGGGAAACTACATGGAGTACATGTTATAGTGGATTCACATTCCCAGTTAGATGCAGATATTTTACAGAAGATATTTCTACAATCATATCTTTACTATAAAATATGAATTTTAAAAATTGGAATGGTAACAAATCTAGTTATTTAAATTTACTCTCAAATGTCATATCACTAATCTCTGTGTGGTCTTTACTGAGACCACAATAGATTATAGCATGATTTTGCAACAGGTGATTGAATCACATACATTTAAGGATCATATCACTTAGTAATACATCACTTAGTAATACATGCACAGACTTGTTAGAGATAATTCATTTTTCAGAAACACTTATCAGGAATTTTAATAGTCCACATAACCAGTATTGGCATTAGAAATTTGACATTTTTTAAATGAGGAAAACATGTCACTCTTACATTTTTTTGTATGCCATTGAGTAAAACATCAACTCTTGCATTTCAGCTTGAGTTTTAAACTCAGACTATTTTTTTCCTCTAGTCTGCCACAGTCAATTTCCCCCACCTCTAGTTTGTTTGTTTCCTTCAGGAAAATGGCACTGAAAAGGGAGATCTCAGACCTAAACAGAATTCTTTTATTAAAAGTAAATCTTTTTGAGGATTTTGGATTCTTTTCCACAATAACTTGACATATAGAAAGCAGTTAGTGCTCTTTTTGAATAGTGATAAAAATGAGTATGTAACACTTAAACCTTAGGCTGCTTTCAAATATATCAATTTCTTTTAAACTCAGAATAATACTATGCTACTATAACTATAGCACTGCACTGCTTATTAGCATATTTGAAGGTTGGTCTTGAGATAAGATTATAAATGCCATAGGTTGACTTTGTGAGGTAATGTATCCAAATAAGATACATGTATATCTATGTGAATCTAAATTTTCCTCTCTTTTCTTCCATTTCTCATTAAGCATTCTCTCATATTCCTTAAGTGTTATCCACTTGTGCTGGTGCAGCTTTGAAGTCACCAGAGCAACTAGGAACTCTAATCCAGACCAAATAAGGAGGATTACCTTTTCGTGCCTATAGTTGGTCAGTGCCAAGGCCCAGCAACAAGAATGATTATAATGATCAGATAGAGTAAGATAAGCAGTTGCTGCACAGTATTCAGTGATATTGTGTGCTATAAATTTATTCAGCCATCCCCCTACTAATTCAACTTGTTGCTAGTTATTTGCCATCACAAACAACACTATAGTAAACACCTTTATATTGGCCCTTACATTTTATTTTTATTTCTGGGGGATAGATTATAGGCAAGAGACTGCTAGATTAAAGGATATGTGCTATTTTAAAGTTTTAATAGATGCAATCAGTTATTTTCAAAAAGACAGGTTTCCTCCAGCCATGCAATAGGTGGCATTATACTAAAATTCATGTTTGTCTGATGAGTATAAACCTCGCCTAGATTTGCTTCTTTGTAAAATTTCATAGATTTGCTTTTCCTAGATTTGCTTCTTTGTAAAATTTCATATTATTAGCCTATTTTCCTATAGGATTATTTATTTTTTTGTCAGTTTTGAAGACTTCACGTATTAGACATTAGGAAGTTTATGGATTGGTTATAGAGATATTTTAATCTCTAGATTGTATATGTTACTTCTTAGGTTTTCTTATAAGTTGTCTATTTCCTTTTTGCGATATATAAATAATCCATCTAGAATTGAATTTTTAATGTCATGTATGAGGGTTCATTTTCTTTTCTTCCAGATGGGTTGCCAGTTATACAAGCACAATTTGTTAAAATAATCCAGCAGCCAGTTTAGCAGCAAGTCACACAGCTCTGACACCTGCATGTCCACCAGAAGCAATCACAGATTTGAACTAGCAATCAAAAAAAGAGAGAGGGAGAGCAGAATAAGCTTTAACCTAGCATTAGGTTTATTATTAGCTTTGTCCTGACAAGAAAATGTCTTCACAGCATGTTCATCAGACAGTCCTGCAACTACCCAAGCAAGCACAGCTTCCACTGCTTCAGCACTGCACAGAGGAGAAAAGATCAAAATGGGCGTGGTTCACCTCAGCACTGGGAAACATTAACATTCTCATCCAGCACAGTTTATAATAATCAACCAGGGCATCTGCACGGTGTGCCACCATGACATGGGGCACACTCAGTTGTAACAATGATAATCATTTAAGCACAGAGAAGCCACTGCCTTGGTTTCCCAAGACTTGTGATGCCTTAGTTATATAGGCTGTCAACGTCTACATGCCAATTAACAGTTCGTCCCATCCAGATACAGGCTACAAATGAGAGATTTACAGTGGTGTTTTCTTCAAGGAAAGTGTGGTAGAAAGGCAAATCTAAAGTCATCTTTCCAGAGATGAATCAGTGGGAAAGGCCTGTTCTTAATCCTTTACTGATACCACACTTTTCCTACTCAACTAAAACTTTGCTATGTAATCCTTTAACCATATGATCTTTTCTTCATTCAACTTAAACTGACTATATTTTGATTTATACCAAGACCTATTTCTATATTCTCTTGCTTCATTAATCTGTTTTTCTATTCCTATACTAACACCATATTAATTGATAACTTAACATTAGCCTTATTGTATTTTGATACTGAGTATTACAGCAAGTCCCCCACTCCCTGCTGTTTTTCAGTTTTATTGGCTAAGTTAATTTTCTTTCTATATAAATTAAGATAGTTTTCTCAAATTACAAAAACCCTTTGATATTCTAATTGGAATTACATTAAATTTATACACTTACTTTGGGAGAAATTATACTTATGATACTGTCTGTCTGTCTGTCCCAAAACATAGTATGCCTTTGCATTTGTTCAAATTGTGATTCACGTCCTTCAGCATGAGGATTCTGAACAAAGTAATTTGAAGCCCATCGCTGCTTAATACCATTATATTAAAGATTTTTGTTCGGTGAATAAGGAAATCTCCCCTCCACCCCAGCCCAGAATTCAAGTGTGGAAGCCCTAATCTACAATGTGATGGTATTTGGAGATGGGGCCTTAGGGAGATTAATTAGTTTTAGATTAGGTCATGAGGGTGGCACACTTATGATGGGAGTAGTGCCCTTATAAGGAATGCCTCGTGTATGCACCAAGCACACAGTGAGACAGCAGCTGTCTACAACCCAGGAAATGGACCTTCACCAAATCTGCCAGCACTTTGCTATTGGGACTTTTTAGCCTCTAGAACTGTGAGAAATAAACGTCTGTTGTTTAAGCCACCCAGTCTATGGCATTTTGTTATAGTAGCTCAAGCTAAGACAGTCCCCTTCCTGCTTAATTCTACACCAGCCAGTTAAATATGAGGTAAACATCTTGTCAGATGCTTACTATGAGCTCCTGATATATGGTAAATAAGACAAAACCACTTCTCATTAGAAGAGTATAATCCCAACTCCATTAACAAGCTCTGTAATTTTTGGCAATTTGTAAAACTTCCTAAGTCTCAATTTCTTCATTTTAAAATAAAAATTGTTGGAATGGGAAATATGTGGAAAATACAGTTCCTGCAAATGACATCACCAAAATGTTGAACTAGGAAGCTCCAAGCTATTGTTTTCCCACAGAAACTGAAAAACAACAACAACAACAAAACCCCAGAAGCTTTCTGAACCAACTTTGTAGTACCTCTGAAAAACAGTCAAAGCTTTTTTGAAACAAGAAAATGCTCAATTAAGAAAAGCCATCTTCAAAAGTTTTGTGGCATGTTTACTCTTTCCCCACCCCTCCCCAGCACAACAGTGATCTTGGTCGTGACCTGGTGGCAACCCAGTTTCTCCTTCTCAAACTTGAAGAAGCAGAGCAGACCATGTTTGCAAATTATTGTGTATCTCTGTTCTGACCTATCTTGAGGATACATGAAGGACTGATGCAAGGCACATTGCTGTTTTACATTACTCAGAATGCAGGTGGGGAAATGAGCATGCACTGCTCATAAAACCTTCAAGGTGGGATGCCTGGGGCAAGAGATATTGGTGGGGACACAAACTATGGCCTGGAGGAAAAACTAGGGTAAAACTCTGGGAAAATAAGACATTCAAAAGCAGATGTATATAGGGGGGACTTTACTAAGACATACACATGTCCACACAGGGACTTCCCTGGCAATCCAGTGGTTAAGACTCTGCTTCCACTGCAGGGGGTGTGGGTTTGCTCCCTGGTCAGGGAACTAAGTTCCCATATGCCACACGGTGCAGCCAAAAAAAAAAAGAAAAGAAAAGAAAAAAAGATATACATATGTCCACACAAGAAGCATGCCAAGAAGTCTTACTTAATCTTGAGAAGACAAGATTTCACCTTGGGGTGATCCCTAGGCTCAGAGCAATTCTAGCTAAATGGTGAAGGAATGCCCCAGCACAGAACCAACCTGCAAAGACTAGGGAAGGTGGCTGTTCTCTTGTGTGTGCGTGTTCGTGTGTTGTTTGTTTCAGCTTCTGGCATTCAAGAAAATCTCTGTCAAAACAGTTAAAAGCAGATATACACAAAATTAACTAAAGAAAAAGGCTTTTAGGGACTTGCCTGGTGGTCTAGTGGTTAAGACTCTACACTCCCAATGCAGGGGGCCTGGGTTTGATCCCTCGTCAGGGAACTGGACCCCGCATGCTGCAACTAAGAGTCTGCATGCCGCAACTAAAAACAAAGATTCCACATGCCACAACTAAAGATCCCACATGCCACAACAAAGACCCTGCACAGCCAAATAAATAAATATTTTTAAAAAACAGAAAATGACTTTTAAGTTATCATGCATGCAAGAAACAGTCTATGCAAAAATAATTAGAAAAAGTATCAGATTACCACAGCCTTTAACAATCAAAAACATTGAAACTGGGGAAGGGGGAAAATCTGATTTCCAGAATTAACACTTTTTAATAGTGTCCAATTTACAATACAAAACATAAAGCACATGAAGAAACAGGAAACATGACTCATTAAAAGGAGCAAAGTTAATTGACAGGAACTGTCCTTGAGGAAGCCCAGTCATGGACTTACTAGACAAAGATTTTTAAACAATTGTCTCAAATTTGGTCAAAGAGCTAAGTGACAATATGGACAAATAACTAAAGGAAACCAGGAAATCACATGAATAAAATGAGAATATCAACAATCAGAAATTATAAAATGGAACCAAACAAATTCTGGAGCTACAGTATATAATAATTGATGTGAAAAATTTACTAGAGGGGTTGGTTCAACAGTGGACATGATTAGACAAAAAAAAATCAGCAAACTTGAATATATTAAATAATATATTATTTTATATTGAGTCTAAGAAGCAAATAGAAACCCAAATGAAGAAAAGTGCATAAGGGACTTGTTGGACACCAACAAGCAGATCAACATATGCATTATGGAGTCCCAGAAACAGAAGAGCTAGAGAAGGGGGTAGAGAGGTTATTTGAATGAATAGTGGCCCCAGACTTTAAAAATTTGATAAAAGACATGAATCTGGGGCTTCCCTGGTGGCACAGTGGTTAAGAATCCACCTGCCAATGAAGGGGACATGGGTTCGAGCCCTGGTCTGGGAAGATCCCACATGCCTCAGAGCAACTAAGCCCATGCGCCACAACTACTGAGCCTGTGTGCCACAACTACTGAAGCCCACGTGCCAAGAGCCCATGCTCCACAACAAGAGAAGCCACTGCAATGAGAAGCCCGCGCACTGCAATGAAGAGTAACCCCCACTTGCCACAACTAGAGAAAGCCCAGCGCAGCAACAAAGACCCAATGCAGCCATAAATAAATACATAAATTTATTTAGAAAAAAAAAAAAGACATGAATCTACAAGAAGCTCAACAATCCCCAGCTAGGATAAACCCAAAGAGACCCAGACTGAGACACAATGTAGTCAAAATTTCAAAAGCCAAAGACAGAGACACTTGAAAGCAACAAGAGAAAAGTGACTCATTTAATACAACAGATCCTCATAAGACTGTCACTCAATTTCTCACCAAAACCTTAGAGGCCAGATGACCTACAATAAATGCTAAAGGGAGTCCTTCAGGTTGAAGATATACAATATAAGAAGAAACTCTACTCCAGGAGAGTAAAATACATGGGCAAATATTTTCATAATTTTGGTTTGTAACTCCGCTTTTTATTTTCTACAGAATTTACAAGACAAATAGATTAAAATATTTACAAATCTATGTTATTGGGCACACATTGTATACAGATGCAACATTTTGACATTAATAACAAAGGGAGAACAGAACTCTATAGGAGAAGAATTTTGTTATGTGGCTGTAAATAAGTTGGTATTAATTCAAATTAGATTGTTATAACATTTAGGATGTTATATGTAATACCTATGGTAACCATAAGGATATATCTATAGCATATGAAATCAACAACATATGAAAAGGATTATACACCATGACCAAGTGGGATGTATTCCTGGATGATTCAACATGTTCAAGGATAGTTCAGCACACATCAATTAATGTAATACACTGCATTTAACAAAAGTCAACACCCACTCATGATAAAAAAACACTCAACAAATTAATAATAGAAGAAACCTCCTCAACATGATAAAGCCATATATGAAAAACCCATAGATAACATGATACAATGTTGAAAGACTGAAAACTTTTCCCTTAAAATCAGCAACAAGAGAAGGAAGTCTGCATTCACCATTTCTATTCAACATAGTATTGGAAGGTCTACCCAGACCAATTAGGCAAGAAAAAGAAAATGCATTTAAATTGGAAAGGAAGAAGTAAGATTTTCTCTATTCTCTGATACAATCTTTTATGTAGAAAACCCTAAGGATTCCATAAAATATATTAGAGCTAATAAATGAATTCAGCAAAGTTGCTGGATACAAAACCAACATGCAAAAAATCAATTTCATGGGGCTTCCCTGGTGGCGCAGTGGTTGAGAGTCTGCCTGCCAATGCAGGGGACATGGGTTCAAGCCCTGGTCTGGGAAGATCCCACATGCCGCGGAGCAACTGGGCCCGTGAGCCACAACTACTGAGCCTGCGCGACTGGAGCCTGTGCTCCGCAACAAGAGAGGCCACGATAGTGAGAGGCCTGCGCACCGCGATGAAGAGTGGCCCCCGCTTGCCACAACTAGAGAAAGCCCTCGCACAGAAACGAAGACCCAACACAACCAAAAATAAATAAATAAATAAATAATAAATAAATTTCAAAAAAAAATGCAGTCTCTCAGGCCCCTCCCCAGACCTACTGAGAGGGAATCTGCATTTAAAAAAAAAATCAATTTCATTCCTATACACTAACAATGAGAAAACCCCTCCCCATGCAAATTATGAAAACAGTTCCATTTACAATAGCATCCATTCCACTTGCAACAATTTTGCATCAAAAAGAATAAACTATTTAGGAATAAATTAACCAAAGAGATCAAAGGTTTGTATGGTGAAAACTACATAATAGTTCTGAAATAAATTAAAGAAAACATAAACAAATGGAAAGACATCTCATGTTCATCAATAGAAGATGATACTGTTAAGATGACAGTACCACTCAAAGTGATATACAGATTAAATACAATCCCTATCAAAATCCCAGTGGTGCTTTGGTGGAAATAGAAAAACGTATCCTAAAATTCATATGAAATTTCAGTGGCCTGAACAGCCAAAGCAATCTTGAAAAAGAGAACAAAGTTAGAAGGTTTGCTGATCTTGATTTCAAAACTTACTACAAAGCTACAGTAATCAAAACAGTGCAGCACTGGACAGACAAATAGCAAACAGAATATAATAGCGACCCCAGAAACAAACTTTTGTGTATATTGTCAATTGATTTTTAACAAAAGTGCCAAGACCATTTAATGGGGAAAAGACAATCTTTTCAACAGATGTTGCTAGGAAAACTGGCTCAGGTTGTTATGAAGTTGAGCCCTTACCAAAAACCATATACAAAAATTAACTCAAAATGGAAAAGAAGACCTAAACTTAAGACCTAAAACCATAAAACCCTTACAAGAAAACATAGGGGGAAAGTTTCATGACAATAGATTTGGCAATATTTTATTGGATATGATACCAAAAGCACAGGCAAACAAAAGAAAAAATAGATAAGTTGGACTAAATCAAAATTTAAAACTTGTGTATTAAAGGTCACTATCAAGAGGGTGAAAAGAGGGACTTCCCTGGTGGTCCAGTGGTTAAGAATCCACCTTCCAATGCAGAGGACGCAGGTTTGATCCCTGGTCAAGGAACTAAGATCCCACATGCTGCAGGGCATCTAAGCCCACGCACTCTAGAGCCCGCATGCCACAACTAAGACAAGCCCGTGCACTGCAACAAAAGATCCCATATGCCACAATGAAGATCCCGTGTGCCACACCTAAGACCTGATGCAGCCAAAAAAAAGAGAGAGAGAGTGAAAAGAAAAGAATTGGAGAAAATATTTGCAGCACACATATTAGTATCCACAATATATAAAGAATTCCTACAACTCAACAACAAAAACAAACATACGAAGAAGAATTTATGCCTATCCTTCTCAAGCTATTCCAAAAGATTGAAGAGGAGGGAACACTCCTAAGTCATTCTATGAAGCCACCATCAACCTGATATCAAAACCAGATAAAGACAGTATCAAAAAAGAAAATTACAGGCCAATATCTTTGTTGAATATAGATGCAAAAATCTTCAACAAATTATTAGTAAACCGAATACAGCAATATATAAAAAGGATCATACACCATGATCAAGTTGGATTCACTCCACGGTCACAAGCCTGCTTCAACATATGCAAATCAATCAGTGTGATATACTGCATTAACAAAAGGAAAGACAAAAACCACCTGATCATCTCAGTAGACAAAGAAAAAGCATTTGACAAAATTAAACATCCATTCATGATAAAAACTCTCACCAAAGTGGGTATAGAGGGAACATATCTCAATATAATAAAAGCCATTTATGAAAAACCCACAGCAAATATAATACTCAACAATGAAAACTGAAAGCCTTCCTGCTAAATTCAGGAACAATACAAGGATGCCACAGCAATCAGACAAGAAAAAGAAATAAAAGGCATCCAAATTAGAAAGGAAGAGGTAAAACTCACTATTTGCAGATGACGTGATACTCTATATAGAGAACCCTAAAGTCTCCACACAAAAACTATTAGAACTAATAAATGAATTCAGCAAGGCAGCAGGACACAAGATTAATATACAGAAATCTGTTGCGTTTCTTTACACTAATAGTGAAATATCAGAAAGAGAAAGTAAAAAAAAACCCATTTAAAATCACATTAAAAAAATACCTAGGAATAAACATAATCAAGGAAGTGAAAGACCTATACACTGAAAACTATAAAACTTTGATAAAGGAAATTGGAGATGATTCAAAGAAAGGGAAATAATATCCCATGCTCTTGGATTGGAAGAATTAATATTGTTAAAGTGGCCATACTACCCAAAGCAATCTACAGATTTAATGTGATCCCTATCAAAACACCCATGACATTTTTCACATATCTAGAGCAAATAATTCTAAAATTTATATGGAACCACAAAAGACCCAGAATTGCCAAAGCAATCCTGAGGAAAAAAGAACAAAGCTGGAGGCATAACCCTTCCAGACTTCAGACAATACTACTCAACTATGGTAATCAAAACAGCATGGTACTGGCACAGAAACAGACACATAGGTCAATGGAACAGAATAGGGAGCCCAGAAATAAACCCACACACCTACAGTCAATCTATGACAAAGAAGGCAACAATATATAATGGAGAAAAGACAGTCTCTTCAACAAGTGGTGCTGGGAAAGCTGGACAGCTACATGTAAATCAATGAAATTAGAACACTCCTTCACACCACATACAAAAATAAACTCAAAATTGTTTAAAGACCTAAACATAAGATGTGATACCATAAAACTCCTAGGAGAAAACATAGGCAAAACATTCTCTGACCTAAATCATAGCAATATTTTCTTAGATCAGTCTTCCAAAGTAAAAGAAATAAAAGCAAAAATAAACAAATGGGACCTAATCAAACTTAAAAGCTTTTGCACAGCAAAGAAAACTGTCAACAAAATGAAAAGACAACCTATGGACTGGGAGAAAATATTTGCAGACAATGAGACTGATAAGGGGTTAATATCCAAATTATATAAACAGCTTATACAACCCAATATTGAAAAAAACAACCCAATCAAAAAATGGGGAGAAGACTTAAATAGACATTTCCCTAAAGAAGACATACAGATGGCCAACAGGCACATGAAAGGATGCTCAACATCGCTAATTATTAGAGCAATGTAAATCAAAACCACAATGAGTACCACCTCACACCAGTCAGAATGGCCATCTGTAAATGGCCATCTGTAAAGTCTATAAATAATAAATGCTCGAGAGGGTATGGAGAAAAGGGAATCCTCCTACACTGTTGGTGGGAATGTAAATTGGTGCAGCCACTATGGAAAACTGTATGGAGGTTCCTTAAAAAACTAAAAATAGAGCTACCATATGATCCAGCAATTCCACTCCTGGGTGTATATCCAGGAAAAATGAAAACTCTAATTCGAAAAGATGCATGCACCCCAATGTTCATAGCAGCACTGTTTACAATAGCCAAAACATGGAAATATCCCAAGTGCCCATCAACAAGATGAGTGGCCTAAGAAGATGTGGTATATATATACAATGGAATATTACTCAGCCATAAAAAAGAATGAAATATCGCAATTTGAGGCAGCATGGATGGACCTGGAAAATATTATACTTATTGATGTAAGTCAGACAGAGAAAAGACAAATGCTTTATATCACTTATATGTGGGATCTAAAAAATAATACAAATGACTCTGTATACAAAACAGAAAGAGACTCACAGACATAGAAAACAAACTTATGATTACCAAAGGGGACAGGGAAGGGGGGGTAAAAGTTGGGTATATGGGATTAACAGATACAACCTATTATACATAAAATAGATAAGTTACAAAAATTTACTCTGCAGCACAGAGAATTATATTCAGTATCTTGTAATAACCTACAATGAAAAATAATCTGAAAAAAAAATATATATATAACAATCACTTGCTGTACACCTGAAACTAATACAATATTGTAAATCAACTATAATTCAATTTTAAAAATTGTTAAAATGGTAAATGTTGTGTTATGTATACTTTACTACAATAAAAAATCTATTTCCTGGTAATAAGTATGCGATGAGTAAATGTTAATCATAATTATTATCTAGTATTTAAATGAGTAGTCTCACATCAGTAAGTTAAAAAATAATAAATCTACAATATTAGTCTAAGCTATGATTAAAAGAATAATATTTGTTCAGAGAAGGTAGAGACCAATGCTAATTGAAAGAGTTTTTTCATCTCAGGTAGGAATGCAAAATTAACATCAGAGGATGTTTTTATATGGACAGAGCATGTAATAAAAGAGGCAGATGTAGGGAAGAATACAATGTGAAAAACTTGAAATGGAGTACAGGAAGAGTAAATCTTGCCAACTCCAGTATAATTGATTTTCCTCTCTAGTACCTCAAGGCCTTGAAGGTTTTGAATCCAGATTCTGTGACCCAAAATGCATTCATTTGGCATAGTCTCCATAGACAACCTGGGTCATGAACAGAAACTATTTGAAGTGATCCCTCAAATGTGAAAAGGAAGGGTATGTCAGTCAGGCAACATTTTTCCCATCTTGCAACCATAGAGACATTTGTTGAACATCTACTATAGCCCAGGCCACTGAGGAGCTATGTGTTTCTAGAAAAGCCTCAGTCATATACTTTGCCAAATGTCCTAAGTATGAAGTGCAAAAAGTCAAATCTATTTTTCATTCAATTATTTATTGATCCCATCATTGAATTAGGTCCTGTTGTTGGCTAATGGATATGTAATACACAGTTGGCTCCCTGAGGCTCACATAGTGTAGTACAGGAAACAGATATAGGGTTAAATAATCATAAATGTTGTGGAATAGAAGCATGTGAAAGATATGCAAGAGTACAGAAGAGCCTGTGACAAATTTTGAAGCTGGGTCTGGGGAGGCTTCTCAGAGAAGGTAACATTTAAACTGAATCTTGAAGGGTGAGAGTGACATCACTGGGCAGAGAAGGGAGAAAAGATCATTCCTAGGCAAAGGATACCCTATGTGCAATTGGTCAAGGGCTATATTACAGAAATTGTAAATATGCTGTCCCCAAGCTAGGAGCAGCTTCCCACCCACTTTACCTGATTGGTTCTGACTCATCAGCTCAGTGGTTAGTTTCTCAGGCAAGTAGCCTCTGAGATACCTGATTAGGGCAAAACTGCTATTTTTACTGGTCATCAAACTATATAAATCCTTGTTGTAACACTTAAAACTGCTGAGAATTTCCATTTTTTTTTATTACTGATAAATACCTGTCTCCTTATCTATGCTGCAAGACTCAGGAGGACAGAAAACATGTTTACTATTATTCACAATTGTATTCCACAGCTCTTAGCACAGTTTCTGGACCACAGAAGGTGCTCAATAAATATCTGAGGAATTAATTAATGAATGAAATGAATAAACCCCCTCAAGACATGACAAGTGAGTTGCCTATGACTGATAAATAGAAAACGAAGACAAATCCCCAGGATTCCTGATCTCTGGTCAGGGCTCTTTTCAATAACAAAAAGCCCTGGGTTAGGGGAAAATTTTGTAGATATTTTGAAATTCAGCATTTTCCATCAATATAAAGACAAAGTTATATTCTTCTTAAACCACTGTACCATTCTTTTTTGTGGTCATCGCCAAGGGCTCTCAAATGACCTTGAAAGGTCACAGACTTTGGAAGCAGTGATTTTTTTTTTCTCTCTCTCTCTTTTGGGTACTGATATTCACATTATTCCATCTCTCAGGGAACTGTGAGATGAGATCTCAGATTTGACAAATATTTCCATTATCTGCCCTGGATAAAATGGGAATGACTTCTACTGTGCTTTTTTACTCTCTTCGCACAAGTGATTCATGGTGTATTTGTGAATGGAATACTAGGACAAATGGTATCTATATTTCTATATTTATTAAATATTTCTAAATTGCATTAAAATTGTTGTACCAATTTATAGTCGTTTAGCAATGTATGAGAATCCCCACTGACCCACATCCTCACCAACCCTTGTTTTCACACTAATTTTCCCAAACATATTGATTGTGGAATGGTAGCTCACTATGGCTATAATTGGCATTTCTTTGGTTATTTGTGAGGATAAATATTTGTTGTCCATCTAGTTTCCTCTTCTGTGGATTTTCTGTTCATGTATACCCTTCACCCACTTCTTTTTTTTTTTTTTGCATTTACAAATAATTATGTATGAATTGTGTATATAATCTGAATACTAATCTTTTGTCGGTTATACATGTTGCAAATATCTACTCTCAGACTACAACTTCTTTTTTCACTTTATGATATTTTTGGATGCCCAATAGTTTTAAATTTTAATATAATCACCTTACTCTTTTATGTTTGCATTTGGGATGTTGCTTATGAAGTATTTCCTACTCCATGGTATCAAAGCTATTGTACTATATTTTCTTTCAAGAGTCTAACAGATTTGCTTTTCATAGTTCTTTCTCTTTTCCCCCTATAATTGATATATAACATTATATTAATTTCAGGAACACAACATAATCATTTGAAATTTGTATATAGTGTGAAATGATCATAATAGCTCTAACATCCATCACCACACAGTTATAATTTTTCTTTTCTTGTGATGAGAACTTTTAAGATTCACTTTCTTTGAGACTTTCAGATATACAATACAATACTATTAACTATAGTCACCATGCTGCACATTACATCCCCAGGACTTATTTATTTTATAACTGGAAGTCTGTACCTCTTAATAACCTTTATCCATTTCACCCACCCACCCACACCCACACCACACCTCTGGCAACAACCAATCTGTCCTCTGTATCTGTGAGTTTAGTTTTTGGATTTTTTTTTCTTTCCACATATAGGTGAGATCATATGGCATTTGTCTTCTGTCTGACTTATTTCACTTAGCATAATGCCCTCAAGGTCCATTAGTTTTGTCGCAAATGAGACTTATTTTTTTGTAGCTGAATAATATTCCATTGTATATAGAAGATATACAGATGGCCAACAGGTATATGAAATGGTGCTAAACATCATTAATCATCAGGGAAATGAAAATCAAAACCATGAGCTATCCCCTCACACATGTTAGAAGGGCTGTCATCAAAAAGACAAGAGATAAAAAATGTTGGTGAAGATGTGGAGAAAAGGGAACCTTTGTGCACCGCTGGTGGGAATGTAAGTTGGTGGAGCCACACTAGAAAACAGTTTGGAGGTTCCTCAAAATATTAAAAATAGAACTACCATATAATCCAGCAATCCCACTTCTGGTATACAGTTGACCCTGAACAACACGGGTTTGAACTGCCTGGGTCCATTTATATATGGATTTTTTCAGTAAATACATACTACTGTACTACACGATCCATAGTTAGTTGAATCCTCAGATGCAGAACCGCAGATCCAGAGGGCTGGCTGTAAAATTATACTCGGTTTTCAACTGCGTTGGGAATTTGTGCCCCTAACCCCTGCATTGTTCAAGGGTCAACTGTATATCCAAAGGAAATGAAAACAGGATTTCAAAGAGATATCCGCACTCCCATGTTCATTGCAGCATTATTCACAATAGCCAAGATATGAAAACAACTTAAGCGTCTGTCAATGGATGAATGGACTAAAAAGACGTGGTATATATACAATGGAATATATTTCAGCCATAGGACTTTATTTCAAAGGAGCAACAGGACTAGTTTTCAGATTCAACTCTTTTGAATGTTCACTACTTTGGACTTTAACTTTTGAGTGGTTTTAGTTTTTAGACTTTAAACAGGAAATACGAGTGGAAGGAAAATTTTCTCAAATTTGGTACATCTTATGTTGGGTATTTCATTAGTCCTTATTGCAGAATCTCTGTGATGGGCTTTATTAGACAGTAGAACTAAGCATAATTTGGGATGGAAAAAAATTATAGACTGATGTGAAAAACCAGAGCCGAACAGTAGCTAAGATAGTAAAAATACATTTTATTCAGGACTGTATCAATAGGGGAAAAGATACCTCAGGCTCAATTCTGAATACAGCATGGACAAGTGGAAATTTATAGCCAGGGAATAGGATGAGGGTCAGTGGATGAAAAATTCTCAGAGGAAACATCAGGGGTAAGCGTGGTTCTGGCTAAATCAACCTAACAGGGTTCTTGTTGAAGGCAGGCCAGCATGATCCGTTGTCACTTGGGGGATGGTGGATGATGAGGAACCTGATCAGATATCAAGAGTGATCAGATGTCAAGGGTGAAGGGTTCTAGTTCAACTGACTTAGCAGAGTTCTTGCTACATATAGATTTCATAATAAGTGCACAGATAGACCTAGGAGATGGTTCAAGAATCTGACTAAAGTTTGGTCAGGCAAAGAATCTTTGTCACAGGATTGTTGGCATTTGGGCAAAGCAAGACCTTGGGGTTAATTAAACTAATGTGCTATGAATGACCCAATTCAGAGACTTCTGGAGGCAAATTATACATTTTCATTAGCAGTCCAAAAGGATGCCCCAAGTAACAAGGGTTGGTAGTGGGGCAGTGGTCTCACGAACATGCAAGCAAGGCTATACTAATAAATTATTGACTCCAGAGGGTTTTGGCCATATCCGTTGAGTTAACAGAACAAAACCTGGGGAACATTAGTGAATAATGCTTCTTTCCCACTCATCCATTTTTCAAGAGGAGAGATTTTCCCTAAATATTCTTGGCTTCTTGCCTTACCTCTTATTTCTCTCCTGGAAAGGTGGAGCAAAATAGCTGATTAGAGAATTTATTGCCGCTTAGCTCCAAATTAACCCTTTGTTGCCTGATCTGTGAGAAGAGATTTTCCTTTTTAAACATTTTTTCTTTCACCAGCTAGCATGATGTTTAGTTTCGTCATTAGAGGGTGCTGGAGAAACAATGCAGCAGGAAGGAGTTCTTGGTTGAGTGTGGCTCTCTCTCCAAGTTCCTGAAAATACGCTCTATTCTCTATTGCTTGGTTCCATAGTTTTCTCCAGTACAAAGTGCCTTTCTGGCACAGCTTTCTCCAGCATTTGGCCACCATGTTTTCTCTAGTCCTTTACTCAGTCACAGACATCATAGCCGAGCTCTTCAAACAAATGTGTCTGTGTCCCAGCCAGGGCTCTACTCCCTATACCTTTTCTAAAGCCCTACAAATGCACACCTGTGGGCCTCATGTAGCCAGCCATCTAGCAAGCCAGTACCTGGCCTTTATCAGCTGACAGCTACCAGGAGCTGTCCTGGCCCAAGCCCTTCATGGATATATGCTAGGTACCTACAAAGGGAGGCCTCTATAGCTCCACATTCCAGTAGTGTCCATAGTGATGCCCCAACTCCCTCTACATGTCTATCTATCAGCTTCTGCTCATCTCACTGCCTGGTGTAAATCATATCTGGGGTCTGAGCAACTCAGAAAACTTCCCTGCTATCCAGTGGTCTTTCAAGAAGTATGAACCCCTCCCCTTCCAAGTTGGTCCTTCCTTAGGTACACTGCCTCAGCCCCAGAGACCCTTGAGTCCCTTTCCATCTCAATAGTATATAAAAATAGCTCTATATAATTACTATTATTGCTTAATAATTCTTTATATTAAACTTCCCTGTTTCAGTTACTGTGTAGTTTCCTGTCTTCTGATTAAACCTAGACTGGCCTGGCCCTGCTTCTTTTCTCTTCTGCTGTGGAATCTGCCTGTCTGCATAGAGCACAGAGCATGCATTCCCTAGCCCACGCCTTGGGCCTGGGTATCAAGAATCTGTTTTTTCCACCGTCATGATTCACTAAGCCAGTCTATTTGTTTCTGGAGTCCAGTCAGGAATCTCATTGGACTCCCACACAAACCATCCTCCAATATGCCTTTATCTATAATAAAGGCAATATTTAGCTTCCATATGTCTTAACACTTTGTCCCAAATCTCAGTTGAATAACAATTCATGGGAGGAAATGGGGTGATATATACTTGGCCTCTTCAGAAGCCCCAGCACACAATGTCACATGGCACACTGATATAAAAATTTTACAGACTATCCTATGCTTTTATGATCTTGCTTATAGTAATTTCCATAAATAGCTTTTGGGAGGAGAAAAATCCAGACTTGCCACAACATGATCTATAAGAATGAATGAGAAAACCCCATGCTCACTTTCCAGACCAAGGGGACTTAATACTTGGACCCAAGACAGTTGAAACCATGGAAGAAAAGTTTCTATTAGGCAGCAGTGGGATGGACAGAATTGGAAGTGTTAAGAGAGAGGACTGAAAATGATTAGTGAGCATTTCCTACTATACTCAAGCCTCCAGTCCGGTTGTCACACCCACATTTTGCTCACTCACTCAGCCCCCTCAAAATGTAGACTCAGATTAAGAAGCCAGTGGAGGTTTGGGTTCAAGATGTTGACTTAAGAGGCTCCTTAATATACCACCTCCCACAGACACACCAAATCTACAGCCACCTATGGAATAATTCCCTCTGAAAGAAACCCAGAAACTAGCTGAGTGACTCCTACATATCAGGAAAATGAGAAAAAATCCACAGTGAAACAGGTAGGAAAGTCTGAGACACAAACTCGCCATAAACCCCACTGCTGGCACAGTGACACACAGTCAAGATAGAACCCAACTCCTAGCTTCTCCCTGAGGGGTAAAAGGTTTGGACCACGTATCTGGCACCCTAACTTTTAAGAATTCCACCTGAGAGACAGACCCCCAAAATATCTAGCTCTGTAAGCCAATGAGGTGTGTCCACAAGACTCACAAGGCTATAGTGAACTAAGAAACAGTTCTTAAGAGTCCTGTGAAGAATCACTGTGGCTATTCTCCCAGGGCTTGGTGCAGAAGCAGCAGACTAATTTTGTCTTTTAACCTTCATGCTAGATTTATAAGTGATTAACCCACCACGATTACAACATTAGATTATTCTGAACTTAACTAAATAGTTACATTTACCAGGGAGATTTATACTTTCATATGTTTTCCTGTTACTAATTAGCACCCTTTCTTTCATCTTAAAGAAGTTGGTCAGACAGCAGCTTTTAAAGTATGCAAATATAAACTTCCCTGGCGGTCCACTGGTTAAGACTCTGTGCTTCCATTTCACGGGGAACAGGTTCGATCCCTGGTCAGGGATCGAAAAGACCCCACATGCCCCGTGGTATGGCCAAAAAATAAAAATTAAAAAAAAAAAGTATGCAGATATACCTTTTCTGGGGAAGACTAGGAGATGGGTGTTTCTGTCTGCTCCCTCTGTACTAACCCCTGGAGGAATAGCCAGTTAAGAACTGCTTAGTTTTGTTTTGGTTTTTTGCTACCATCCCGTTGAACCCATGAACACAAGCACCACTGGCCACCAGAGTCTGGCTATAAGGAATGTGTCCTCTGGACAGCAGCCACCATAACCGGGGTGCCAGACTTGTGCACAAGCTCCTTTCATGAAGACTCCAGCATGCAGGGGCAGAGGGAGAGCATAAAGATGGGGCCAACTGGTGTCCTGGTCTCTGGGGAGAATTGCAGTTAGCCCCTATATATGTGTTAAATTAGAAGCATACCCCTCAGGCTGCAGCTTGTAAGATGAGCAAATAGGCCTCTTTCACTAAAAGACTGGAGTTTCAAATAAACAACCTAACTTCACACCTCAAGAAACCAGAAGAAGAAGACCAAATTAAGCCCAAAGTTAACAGAAAGAAAGAAATAATAAAGATCAGAGTAAATAAATAAAGACCAGAAGAACAATAGGAAATATCAACAAAACCAATAGCTGATTTTTCAAAAACATAACCAAAATTGACAAACCTTTAGCTAGACAAAGAAAAAAAGAGAGAAGGTTCAAATAAATAAAATAATAATAGAGATGATACAACTGATACTACAGAAATACACAGGATCATAAGAGACTGCTATGAATATGCCAACAAGTTAGATAATCTAGAAGCAGTGAACAAATTCCTAGAAACACACAACCTACCCAGACTGTACTGGGGGCTCCCCTGGTGGCGCAGTGGTTAAGAATCTGCCTGCCAATGCAGGGGACACAGGTTCTGGTCCAGGAAGATCCCACATGCCGCAGAGCAACTAAGCCCGTGCACCACAACTACTGAGCCTGGGCTCTAGAGTCTGTGAGCCACAACTACTGAAGCCCGCATGCCACAACTACTGAAGCCTGTGCGCCTAGACCCTGTACTCTGCAACAAGAGAAGCCACCACAATGAGAAGCCCTCGCACAGCAACAAAGAGTAGCCCCCACTCGCCGCAACTAGAGAAAGCCTGTGCACAGGCATGAAGACCGAATGCAGCCAATAAATAAATAAATAAATAGATAGATAAATAAATAAATAAATAAAATCTATAAAAAGACTATATTAGGATGCAATAGAAAATCTGAACAGGCCAATAATGAGTAAAAAAAAGTGAATCAGTTATTAAAAACCTCCCAACACAGAGAACCCCAGGACCAGATGGTTTCACTGGCAAATTCTACCAAACATTTAAAGAATTAATGTCAATTGTTCTCAAACTCTTTCCAAAAACTGAAGAGGAGGAATATTTCCAAACTCATTTTACCACATCAGCGTTAACCTGATACCAAAGCCAGAAAAGGACAAGAAAAGAAAATGATAGATCAATATCCCTGATGAATGTAAATGCAAAACTTCTCAACAAAATATTAGTAAACTGAATTCAAGAACACATTAAAGGATTAAACATCATGACCAAGTGGAATTTATCCCTGGAATGGAAGGATGATTCAACATTCACTAGTCAATAAATGATACTCCACAATAGAATAAAAGGTTAAAATCACATGATCATCTCAATAGATGTAGAAAAATCATTTGACAAAATACAATGTCCTTTCATTATAAAAACCCTCAAGAGGGGGCTTCCCTGGTGGCGCAGTGGTTAAGAATCTGCCTGCCAATGCAGGAGACATGGGTTCGAGCCTTGGTCCAGGAAGATCCCACATGCCGCGGAGCAACTAAGCCCATGCGCCACAACTACTGAGCCTGTGTTCTACCACCCATGAGCCACACCTACTGAGCCCACATGCCACAACTACTGAAGCCTGTGCTCCTGAAGCCCATGCTCTGCAACAAGAGAAGCCACCACAATGAGAAGCTCGCACACTGCAATGAAGAGTAGCCCCCGCTCGCCACAACTAGAGAAAGCCCACAGGCAGCAATGAAGACCCAAAGCAGCCAAAAATAAATAAATAAATAAATAAATAAAAATATGTTAAAACCCTCAAGAGATTGGGTATAGAGGGACTATACCTCAACATAATAAAGGCCATATATGACAAAACCACAGCTAACATCATACTCCACAGTGAAAAATTCAAAGTTTTCCCCTATGATCAGGAACAAGACAAGGATGCCCACTCTCACCACTTCTATTCAATATAGTACTGGAAGTCCTAGCTAGAGCAATTAGGTAAGACAAAGAAATAAAAGGCATCCAAGTCAGAAAAAAAGTAGTAAAAGGGTTTATTTGTAGATTATATGATTTCTATATATAGAAAATCTCAGACTCAACCAAAAAAACTGTTGGTACTAATCAACAAATTCACTAAAGTTGCAGGGTATAAAATCAACAAACAGAAATCAGTTGCATTTCTATATAATATCAATGAAACATCTGAAAAAGAAATAGCCCATTCACAATAGTATCAAAACCAATAAAATACCTAGAAGTAAATTTAACCAAGGAAGTGAAATATCTCTACAATAAAAACTATAAGACTTTGTTGAAAGAAATTGAAGAAGACACAAACAAATGGAAAGATATCTTGTGTTCATAGATTGGAAAAATTAATATTGTTAAAATGTCCATACTACCCAAAGCCATATATAGATTCAATGCAATCCATATCAAAATTCCAGTGGCATCTTTCACAGAAATAGAAAAAACAATCCTAAAGTTTGTAGGGAATCACAAAAGACCCCAAATTGTCAACACAATACAAGAAAGAAGAACAAAGCCAGAGGCATCATACCCCCTGATTTCAAACTATACTACAAAGCTATAATATGAAACAGTATGCTAGTGGCATAAAGAGAGATACATAGCCCAATGGAACAGAATAGAGAGCACAGAATTAAACCCCAACATACATGGTCAACTAATATTCAACAAGGGAGCCAAGCACCCTTGGTTTGGAATGGGGAAAAGGATAGTCTCTTCAACAGATGGTATCGGGAAAACTAGATAACCACATGCGGAGAAATGAAATTGGATCTCTGTCATACATGACTAACAAAAATTAACTAGAAATGAATGGAAGACTTAAACGTAAGACTTGATACAATAAAATGCCTAGAAGAAAACATATAGAAGAAGCTCCTCAACACTGGTCTTGGTAATCAGTTTTTTGGATATGACACCAAAAGCAAAGGCAACAAGCAAAAATCAACAAGTGGGACCACATCAAATTTAAAAGCTTCTGCATAGCAAAAGAAACAAACAAAATGAACAGCAACCTAAAGAATGGGAGAAAATATCTGCAAATCATATATCTGATAAGGGGTTAATATCCAAAATATATAAGGAATTCATACTACTCAATAGCAAATAAAACAAACCATCTGATTAAAGAAATGGGCAGAGGAACTACATAGACATTTTTCTAAAGAAGGAATCCAAATGGCTAACAGGCACCTGAAAAGATGCTCAACACCACTAATCATCATGAAAATGCAAATGAAAACCACATTGACATATCACCTCACACTTGTTACAATGGCTATCATAAAGAAGACAAGAGATAACAAGTGTTGACAAGGATGTGGAGAAAGGAACCTCTTATACACTGTTGGTGGGAATGTAAATTTGTTCAGCCACTAAGGAAAACAATATGGAAGTTCCTCAAAAAGTTAAAAATAGAACTACTATATGATCCAACAATTCCACTTCTGGGTATATACCCAAAGATAATGAAAACAGGATACTGAAGAGATATATGCACTCCCATGTTTATTGCATCATTATTCTCAATAGCCAAGGTATGGAAACAACCTAATTTCTCTTCAACAGTGAATGGATAAAAAAGAAGTGAGATATATATATATATCTACACACACACACACACACACACACACACACACACACACACACACAGTGGAATATTATTCAGCCATGAGAAAGAAGGAAATCCTACCATTTTCACAACATGGATGGACCTTGAGGACTTTACGCTAAGCGAGAAAAATCAGAGAGAAAAAGACAAATACTGTATGTTATCACTTATATATGGAATCTAAAAAAAGCCAAATTCATAAGAACAAAGAGTGAAATGGTGGTTACCAGGGGGCTGGGGGCATAGGAGAGAGATTAAGGATACAAACTTGCACCTAGTAGATAAATAAGTCCTGGTGATCACTGGATCACCATTAGCACAGTACATTAGCACAGTACAGTGATTATATGCAACAAATTTGTATTATAAAACATCACACCGGCTAACAGACTAGCTCTTAATAACTCCCACCACAAAAAAGAAATGATAATTATGTGACATGATAGAGGTGTTAGCTAATGCTACAATGGCAATCATATTGCAATATATGAATGTATCAAATCATCATGTTGTATACCTTAAACTTACACAATGTTATATATCAAATATAATTCAATGTAAAAACGAAATTAAATTCATAGTTTAAAAATTCCAAACAGAGAAAATTCCAACCCAGATGGTTTTGCTATTGAAGTCCACCAAATATTTAAAGAATACATAATGGGAATTCTGCATAATCTCTTCCAAAAAAACAGAAGGGAAAATGTCCTAACTCATTTTATGAGGCTAGCATTACTCTGATACCAAAACCAGACAAAGACACTACCAAAAAAAAAAAAAAAGTAAAAGCACAGACCAATACCCTTGTTAACATAGACACAAATCTGCTCAACAAAAAGTTAGCAAATCAAAACCAGCAATACAGTATGTATCACAAGCAAGTTGGGTTTATCCCAGGAATGCAAAGCTGGTTTAATATTCAGAAATCAATTAATGTAATCCACCATATTAAACTAAAAAAAAGAAAAACCATATGATCACATCAACTTATGCAGAAAAAGCATTTGACAAAATTTAAGGTCTATTCATAATAGAAACTCTCAGCAACCTAGGAGTAGAAATGACTTTTCTTAGCCTAATAGAGGACCTAACACTAGTGGTTAAAGATTGAATGCCTTCTCTCCCAGATCAGGGATAAGACAATGATGTCCACTCTCATTGCTCCTATTCAACATCATACTGGATGTCCTAGCCAGTGAAATAATAATAATAATAATAATAATACCCCAATGTTCATTGCAGCACTATTTACAATAGCCAGGACATGGAAACAACCTAGATGTCCATCAACAGAGGAATGGATAAATAAGATGTGATACATATATACAATGGAATATTACTCAGCCATAAAAAGGAACGAAATTGGGTCATTTGTAGAGATGTGGGTGGACTGAGAGTCTGTCATACAGAGTGAAGTAAGTCAGAAAGAGAAAAACAAATATTGTATATTAACACATATATGTGGAATCTAGAAACATGGTACAGATGAACCTACTTCCAGGGCAGGAATAGAGACGCAGACGTAGAGAATGGACATGTGGACACAGGGGGGAAGGCGAGGGTGGGACAAATTGGGAGATTAGGATTGACATATATACAATACCATGTGTAAAACAGATAGCTAGTGGGAACCTGCTATAAAGCACAGGAAGCTCAACTCGGTGCTCTGTGATGACCTAGATGGGTGGGATGGGGGGGTGGGAGAGAGGTCCAAGAGGGAGGGGATATATGCATACCTATAGCTGATTCACTTCATTGTACAACAGAAACTAACACAACATTGTCAAGCAATTATACTCCAATAATAATAATAATGATAATAATAACAACAATGATAACAATATGAAGAAGAAGGAGAAGAAGAAGCAGCAGAAACAGAAGCAGCATACTGTGGAACACAGTATGGTGGTTCGTCAAAAAAATTAAACATTTAATTACCATATGATCCAGTAATTCCACTTCTAGGTATACCCACAAATTAATTGAAAGCAGGGTTTCAAAGATATGTTTGTATACCATGTTCACAGCACCATTACTCACAACAACCAGAAGATGGAAACAACCCACATGTCCTTCAAGAGATAAACGGATAAACAAAATATGGTATAAACATACAATGAAATATTATTCAGCCTTCAAAAGGAATGAAATTCTGATATAGGCTACAACATGGATGAACCATGAAAGCATTATATACTAAGTTAAATAAGCCAGGCAGAAAAGAACAAATATTGTATGGTTCTGCTTACATGAGGTACCTAGAATAGTCAGATTTATAGAGACAGAAAGTAGTATAGTGGTTACCAGAAGGGAGAGGGGATCACTAATTATTGTTTAGTGTGTACAGAGTTTCAGGTTAGGATGATGAAAAAGTTCTGGAGATGGATAGTGGTGGTGGTTGGACAACAACGTGAATGTACTAATGCCACTAAACTATACATTTAAAAATGATTAAAATGGTAAATTTTATGTTATGCATAATTTATCACATACACAAAAAAGATAGGCCTAGCATGGAAACAAATCTGTTGGTCATGAGTCAGTAAATGTTGCTGAAGCCATCGTAGTGGGATATAGTTGCTCAAAAAGAAAAAAATTACAGATTAAGAGAAGATGGTCAATAACAGAATCCTAACTTTAAGAAGGCAAGTGGAAAAACAATTCACTAATGTTTTTGTTGCTGTTATTATTTGTTTTAGTGATCAGAGGATTAGAAGTAGAAAAATGAAAGAGAGGTTTGAAGGAAGTCAAGGAAATTGTCAAGAATGGGGTTGTGATACCTTTCTGAAAAGAAATGTAATGAACACAAAGATCTTGGATATGCATCATCATAACTAGATCTGTAGGATAAAATCCCAGAGGTGGGATTGCTCAGTCAAAGGATAAATGCAATTGGAATTTTGAAAGATGCTGCCAAATTGCCTTCCAAATAGTTTGTACCAATCGCAGTCCCTCTTAACAAGGTAAGTTTTCAAATTTTGGGAATATTTGCCATTCAAGTCTATAAGAAACAGTATCTCTACATAGTTTTAATGGCATTTATCTTCCTATGAATGAGGTGGAGTGTATTTTCATATACTTGAGAACAATATGTAGACTCTGTTCTGAGTATTTTTTGTTAATCTCGTTCTCAGTTTTTACTGGGTTGTTAGTCTTTTTTGTTTAATCAACTTTTTGAGTGCTCCTTATATACTAGGGAGATTAGCTATTTGTTTGTAACAAAAAATGCAAATTTTTTCCAGCTTGTCACTTTAACTTTTTTTTTTTTTCATGTAGTAGCAATGATCAATCTTTTACGTCTTGGTTTTGGGATTTTGAAGTTAGGAAGGCCTTCCTCATTCCATGGTTATAAATTAATTCAAGCTTTCAGTCTTTGTAATTTATTTATTTTTTTGTTTAAGTTTTAAGTTTTGACCCATTTGGAGTTAATTCTGGATTCAGTACATGGCATAATCTATTTTTTTTTCCAGAAAGGCTACCAAATTGTTTCTATTACCATTATTGAAAAGTCCATTTTTTCCAACTGATTTGAGATGCCCCATTCACCAGACACTAAAATTCTTTATTTGGTTCCATTTTTGAATTCTCTGTTCTGTTCCACTGGTCTGTCCAGTCAGATAACAAGCCCGCATTATTTCAATTCTTGAAGTTTTAGGGTATGTTTTGGTGATCGGGTAAGACTAGCCCCAACTGCCTCCCACTGCTTTTTTTTCCCCCCAGATATACTGTCTATTCCTACCTTTGTCATTCCACTTGAACTTTAGAATAACCCCTATTTAGAAAAATATATTCTTTTCAATGGGATCATATTAAATTCATAAATTAATTTTAAATGACATGTTTATGATGTTAAAGATTTCTATTCAAGAATATGGTATAACTTTTCATTTGTTAATTCTTTGTGTGTCCTTCATAGTGTTTAAGTTTTTTATGTAGGTTTTATTTATTTCTTGCTAAGATAATTCTTAAGCATTTTATCCTATTCCAAGGTTTTGTTTGTACATATGAAGTTTATTTACACGAATTTTATACCCAACAACCGTATTTTCTCCTTTTATTTAAAACTACATTAAAAGTAACTGTAGTAAAATTCTTGGAGAAAGTATCTTTGCAATTAGAAGCAATTTATTTCTACACCTAACAAAATCCACCTGGCCTGGCGGGGGGGTAACCAGAAAAAATTAGTAAATCCGTTGATCTGACTAGGCTCCTTGAAGAACTTTAAACTTAAATTCCTTGATCTCTCTAGACCATGGTGTTTTCATCAGAAAATGGGAATAACACTCCCTAATTCACTTCTCTGCTTGTTTCCAATGGCCGATACTGCTCATCAAACTTTAAAGTCATTTCTTAGTCCAAGACTTCACAAATCAGCTCCCTTAGACCTAAACCCCTCCCCCAGGACATTAAAAGAACACGTAAGATTGAATGGCTATGACTCCAGGGTCTGGGCTTTAAGCAAGAGCAAGCACCCCATTAAAAAAAAAAGAAAATAGAAAAAAAGTTCCTTTCAAACCGACTTTCTTTTTAACGAAAGCGCTGTTTTTATTTCTATTCCAAAATTGACGCTTCTGGTTGAACATAAAAGTCAAGCTTTCAATAATTTATTAGCTCAATTACGTAACCTTTCTCCCATCAAATCTAAAAAAAAAAAGAAAGAAAAGGCTTCCAGATCTATCCTTCTTGTTATTGTTTTACAATGAGGCTCAGAGATTATTTTCCAGTATACAATCCCAGTCATACATACGGTGATACTCATTTAAATTATCAATTACACAGACACACACACACACAGTTCTGTTCCTGCCCCTCTCTACTACCCCTGACACCCTAAGTCACACACATCCGGGCTTTCGTTACTTGCCTCCTGCACAACCTGCCTCACCGCCCCCTCATTCTCCTCACTCCCCGACTACCACAGAGAAATCAGTAAGTAGCACAGAATAGCATCAACCCCCTTCGCAGCATCGGAAACGCATCCCTTTCGGTTTACCCCTCCCTGTTTCACGTTTAGCGATTCCTCCCCCTTCAACCTCCCCAATAACTTTGCAGGTTCCTGGTTTCCTCCCCTTTGTCCTCCCTGACTAGATTTCAGAAGCTCAGGTCTCAGAAGCCCTCTGCAGTGAGGAACCCCCAAACCAAACTCACGCCCGAAAAGCCAAAACGGCGACCCAGGATGCCTGCGCACTCCTTGGGCGCAGGGACACTCCCAGAAATCTCCGGGGTGTGACCAAGCGCAGGCTGTGAAGAATCAAGACGAATTTCAAACGACCCATCCACCGCTTTTCCTGCTCCCTAACTACATTTCCCAGAAGGCTCGGCTGTGCAAATTATCTCCCTTTGCAGACTAGTTCTTTTCTTCCAGAGCCTGTTCAACTCCAGGGGATAGTAGGGCGGGCCCGGAAGATCCATTTTCAAACGCTTCAGAGTGAACTTCTTTGGGAGTCACGGCCCGAGGCTGAGCCACGCTCCGTGAGGCCTCCGATGCGCGGTTTGATGACGGAATGCGATCCTTTCGGCTGGGTCGCTGCTGAGCTCTGAGAGGAATCCAGGAGGCCGGCGGCCATCTTGCTCACCGCAAGGACGTCTCTGACTACACTTCCCAGAGGACTTCTCGGCAAGAACGTTATTCTCGCGCGAATTCAGCCTCAAAGTCACGCGCTGGCGGGACCCTCAGGTCTGCACAGACGACTGTTAAGAGTCCTTTGGAAGGTTCTGCTGCTTTGGAAGCTTGGAAGACCTGAAGTGGGGAACCAGAGGAGAGGGCGGGACCGGAGCCTCGGCTTTGTACCGCTGAGGGGGTGAGTTTGAAATTGTGTGATTGTGTCTGTGTAGTGGTATGTGATGAATGAACGCGTGATTGTGTCTGGCTGTTCCTGTAGTGAGCGTGTGTGTGGTTCCAGTGATAATCGTGTACAGCACAATCTGAGAGCCTGTGACTGTGCTGGTGTGATGGGATGTGACCCGGTGATGTGCGTGTAATCACGTGCGGCATTGTATGTAGGGGTGTGAGGAGCTTGTGACTCGGTGGATGTGATAGCGTTTGTCCCCGTAGAGGGGTGTGACTGTGCGACTGTGGGCTGCAGAGTACACGTGGGGGCACCTGTGGATACTGTGTGGTTTTAATCTGTGGTTAGTGTGATTGTGACTGTGCGACCATGTGCAGGTGTGCAGTGCCTGTGACAGTGCCGGTTGTGACTGACTGTCCTCTTGGTAAATGTGTGATTGTGCTTATGTGACCATTTGAGGCCCTGGGTATGCGGCCCTGTTGTTGGGTTGTGGGTTATCTCTAGCTGTATGTCACCATGGTGATTTAAGTTTGTGTGTGATTATGTTTGTGTGACTGGCTAAATGTTTGAAGTTTTTTCGCTTGTGTTTACCTCTTTCAGCATTATACTGTAGTTTCCCCCCGTTTTTAAACTTTATATGAATGCTGCCATACTGTCTTTTATCTCTTACTTTGCTTATTTGTACAACTGTTTTTGAGAATTATGCATATTAGATATAATAGTGGTTCATTTGTTTTCCTTGCTATATTGTATTCCATCCCTTTAAAGTATACTACTATTATTCATCCCTTCTAGTAATGATGGGCATTTGAGTTATTTCTAGTTTTTGACTTTATAGACTATGCTGCCAGGAGCATTCTTTTACATAGGGTACACATGCATGAGTTTACCTACCAATGGAGTTGCTAGGTCATATATCTTCCACTTTACCAAATAGTGCCAAAATATTTACAAAAGAGGGTGCCAGATTTATATTTGCACAGCAGTGTTTGAAACATCTCATTGCTCCATGTCGCTACCAAAACATGGTTCTGATAGTTTTTTTTAAACATTTTTATGACATATAGCATATTTACAGTAAAGTGCACAAATCTTCAGTATACAGCGATAAAACAGTTTCCTGGATCAACATAAAGAACTTTGCCAGCACCCCAGAAGTTTCCCTCATGCCCCTTCCCAGTTATTCCTCTCCTAGAATCAATATTCAGAATTCTATAACCATTAATTAATTTTACCCATTCTTGAATTTCATATATAAATGGAATTATATGGCATGTGTTCTTTTATGCCTGGCTTCTTTTGTTCCACGTTATGTCTATGAGATTCATCTATGTTTTTGAGTGTAATTGTACTTAGTTCTCATTACATTTCGGGGTATATTGCAATTTATTAATTGATTACACTGTTCAGGGACATTTGATATTTTCTAATTTGGGGCTATTACGAATTGTGTTGCTGCTATGAACATTCTACTGTGGTTTTGGTGAACACGTAAATGCTCTTCTCTTGAGTAAATATTTAGGAGTGGAATTGCTAGATCATTGGGCAGGCATGTTTAATGGATACTACCAATATCTCATGTTGTACCAATTTACATTCCATCCAGTAATGTATGAGAGTTTCAGGTGTTCCACATCGTCTCCATTATTTGAAATTATCAATCTTTTAACTATTCTGGTGGATGTGTAGTGGAATTTCATCACAGTTTTAATTTGCATTTCCCTGGTGTGTAATGATGTTCAGCACCTTTTCATATCTTTATTGGCCATTTGAATATCCAATTTTTAAAAGTGTTCTCTTGTCCTTTTAATTTTTTTCATTAAAAAAACTTTTTTTTTTTTTTTAAAGGATTTTCTTATTTATTTATTTATTTATTTATTTATTTTTGGCTGTGTTGGGTCTTCGGTTCGTGCGAGGGCTTTCTCCAGTTGCGGCAAGCGGGGGCCACTCTTCATCGCGGTGCGGGGACCGCTCTTCATCGCGGTGCGCGGGCCTTTCTCTATCGCGGCCCCTCCCGTCGTGGGGCACAGGCTCCAGACGCGCAGGCTCAGCAATTGTGGCTCACGGGCCCAGCTGCTCCGTGGCATGTGGGATCTTCCCAGACCAGGGCTCGAACCCGTGTCCCCTGCATTAGCAGGCAGATTCTCAACCACTGCGCCACCAGGGAAGCCCAAAAAAACTTTTTATTTTCATATTGTAAACATAGTGCAAAGAATTCCAATATACTCTTCACTCAGGTGTCCACAGTACAATTATGAAAACCAGGAAATTTACCCTGATACAAAACATTTGCTAATTTACAAACCTTATTTAAATTTTGCTAATTGTCTTATCAGTGCCCTGTTCTGTTCCAGAATCCGATCTAAGTTCCCAGATTGATTTAGTTGTCTTGTTTTGTTAGTCTCTTCCCATCTGACATAGTTCTTTAGTCCTTTTTGTCTTTTATGACCTTGACACTTTTGAGGAGCACTGGCCAGTTATTTTGTAGAATGTCTTTCATTTGGATTTGTCTGCTGTTTCCTCGTGACTAAATTTAGACTATGCATTTTTGGCAAAAAGATCACAGAAATGATGTTGTGTTCTTCTCAATGTGTCATATCAGGAGTTATATCAGTATATCTCATTATTGGTAATGTTAACTTTGATCACTTGGTTAAAGGTGGTGTCTGCCTGGTTTCTCCTTTGTAAAATTACTGTATTCCTCTTTTTAATTAATAAGTATCTCGTGGGGAGGTGCTTTGGGACTATGCAAAAATACTGTTTCTCATTATACTTTCACTCATTAATTTTAATATCCATTGATAATTCTTATCTGTAACAATTATTACTGTGATGTTTGCCTAGTGCTGATTTTCCATCATTCCTTCTACATTTATTAATTTAAATTCTAGTGTAAAGAAGAGTTGTCCCTTATTCCTCTTATGTGTTCAATTATTTATGAACTCATAGATATATATATATTATTCTATGAGTTCATAATCTATTATTGTTACATATTTTGTTGCTCAAATTGTCCCAGATTTGGCCACTAGGAACTCCTTCAGTTTGACTTCTGTGTCCTTTCAACATGCCATTATTTTTTTGAGCACTGTCTTACTTTCTGGCACCAATATGTTCCAGGCTTGTATTTTTCCCTCCTCTAGCCCTGGAATCAGCAGTTTCTCCAAGGATCCCTGGTTTCTTTTATTGGAGAGTGGATTTATAAACCAAGCTCTGGGCACTTGGTGTGCTCATTTCTATCTGGGTGTAATTCCTCTAGTTCCTGGCAACGGACAGAGCTAGAAGATAAGCAAATGTATATACACACATCTCTATCTACCTATCTATCTATCTATCTTTATTTGTATATATTTAAAAACCACCAGTTCATACTCATACTTTCAATTCCAGTTCAATACCATGGGATTCTGTCAAGAACTGTGAAGTGTCTGAGATTTTACCCTACTTATAAGTTAAAAGTTAGCTTGGGCAGCTTCACAGATGCTGGTAGATGACATGAGATTTCGGAGTCAGAGATGAAAGTTTGTTGCTCATTGTGGTAACAGTAGCCAAAGTATCAATATTTTCCTTGCACTGGTTCACTTGCACCCATAGGGTGATGCAAAATACACAGGTATTTATGTGCTCCCTTGACTTTAGGGAACCTGAACCTTTTATAATGGGTAATAAGCATGCCTGGCTTTTGCTCTAGAGAGAGACTATCTCTGTCCTCCAAGGCTGTTCATTATATAAACATCTTGCAGAAATTATCCAGAATAAAAGCACTTAGTCTCTGATCTGGCAACATGTGCAGAAACATGCAAGACTCATGGAGAATTGTCTCCCTTCAGGTTTGGCCATTTCCTTATTTGTAACTCTTTTCTCAAACAGTGAGAAACCTGCTTCTTAGTATCAATAATTTTTTTACACATATCCTAGAATGTATATAAAGTAGTTGCAGAATTGCTAACCCCATACTCGTGTAAAAAATAAATGTACTAAGTACAGTAAAGTATTTGTGTGCAACTTTTTTGTTCTTTAACTTAACCTTATATAGTCAAAACTGTTTCCAAAGTTACTCAATTTAGTTTTCTTCACTACCCTCTTCAGTATAGTTTTGTTACTCATTTTTCCTACATTTAGCTTTGTGTGTTACACTTTGGGTTCCTTCACATCCTGGTTGATTGTAACATGTCATAATATTTTGAGTATGAAAACATTAACATGGTTCCTGCCCACTTCTTGTACATAATCAGTCTCGTTAGTTTCTGTTTTATCCTTCTGGTATTTCCTTTGCACAAATGAGCAGATACAGGTACTCTTTTGAATGACCTCTTTTTTTTTGCATTAAAGATAACATATTCTAGGTACTCTTTTGAACATTGCTTCTTTCACTTAATGACATATCCTGGACATTATTCTACTGCAATTCAAAGAGATACTAATAATTCTTTTTTACAGCTACATAATATTCCAGTATATGGATTTAATCATAGTTTATTCAACCACTCTCCTATTATGGGCATTTAGGTCAATATTTTACTACTAGAAATAGTGCTGCAATGAATACTTTGTATATATGTATTTTTGTATTGCTGGAGGTATATCTTCAGAGTAGATTCCTAGAAGTGGGATTGCTGGGTCAAAAGGTAGGTGTGTATGCAGTTTTGTTAGGTGTTGCTAAATTCTCCTTTAGAGCTGTTGTACCAGTTTTCATTCCCACTTGCAGTGTGTAAGAGTGCCTCTTTCTCCCCACAGCCTAGGAGCAGAATGTGTCCTCATGCATGCCTTTTGTTTTTACCAATCTAATACATGAAACATAGTATCTCGGTGTTGTTTTCTAATTTCTTTAATTATGAATGTGCTTGAACATTTTAAAATCTTTTTTTGTGATTGCCTATTTATATCTTTCCCCATTTTTCTAGCAGTTTTTTAGCCCTTTGTCTTTTAGGATTAGTGGTTTTTTTATATCTTGAAAAGAAATCTTTGATTATTCCCAAGGTCTTGAAGATACACTCCTATGTTTTCTTTTAGAAGCTTTATAAATTTATCATTCACATTTAAGACTATGATCCATATTGAATTAATTTTTGTGTACGGTGAGAGGTAAGGATAAAGGTTAATTTTTTTTCCATTCAAGTACCCAGTTGTTCCACCACTATTTTATTGAACATACCATCCTTGCCCATCTGAATTGCAAGGAGCTTTTACCATAAATCAGGTGGTATTATATATGTGGCTCTCTTTCTGAACTGTATTCTTTTTTATTTTTTGTCTTTTGTCAGTACCACTGTCTTGAAATCTGTAGTATTAATCCTCTGACTTTTTTTCTTTTTCAAGAAATCAATTTCCTGTAGATGTTAGAATCAATTTGTTAATTCTCACTAAAAAAAAAAATCATTGCTGGGATTTTGTTTGTGTATCTATTTGTTAATATGGGGAGAATTGACATCAGTATTGCATCTTTCAACTATTAAATATGGCTTATATCTACATTTGTTAAGGTCTTTAATTTCTCTCATCAGTTAGCTATGGTTTTCAGTGCACATCTTTTGTAGATTTATACCTGGGTATTTGACATTTACTGTTGAAATTGTAACAGCATTTAAATCTTGAAAAATTTCCAATTGCTGCTAAAAGTACAATTGCTTTTTGTATTTGTCCTTGTATTAGCATCTACAAAAACACCTATTGTAGATGCTATTTATCACGTTGAGGGAGTTCGCTTTCTCATTTGCTAAGACTTTTTTACATTAATGAGGGCTGAATTTAGTTAAATGCATTTTCTGTGTCTATGAAAGGATCAAATGTGGTATTGTTTATTATTAATCTGGTAAATTATGTTGATTTTCAAAAGTTGAACCAACCTTTTATTCCTGAAATAAACCCTACTTAGCCATAATGTATTACATTTTTCCCCCAGTGGGTTAGATTTGCTAATACTTTTTGTAGAATTTCTGCATGTGTGTTCATTAGAAATATTGGCCTATAATTTTCTTTTCTTCTAATGTCTTCATTAAGTTTTGGTGTCAGGCTTACATTAGCCTCATATGAGTTGGGAAGAATTCCTTGTGTTCTCTTTTCACTACATTGTAAGGCTACAGTTAATCCTTAACTTTGGAAGAATTCACTGGTGAAGCTATCTGGGCCTGAAATTTTCTTGATAGGTAAATTTTAAATTATGGAATCAATTTAACTTTTCAGCTATTCTGTTGTTTCTGTTTGTTTTGTCAGTTTTGGCATTTTTTTCCAGGGAATTTGTCCATTTCATCTAAGCTTTCAAACTTAAGAACATAAAGTTATTAGTATTCTCTTATTATCTTTTTAACGTCAATGCTATCTTTAATAATGTTCCCTTTTTCATTCCTGATTTTGTTCATGTTATCCCTTTCTTTTTTATCAGTGCTGTTGGTAATAGATCTTTCATTCTTCTGGGTACTATCAATAATTTTTTCCTTTCTCTTTGGTTTTTAGCGGTTTGACTCTGATATGCTTGGTTGTGGTTTTGCTTTTGTTTTGTGTGTTTTGTTTACCTTCTTATATATTATTCTTCAGGTTTGCTGAAGAAACCTGAAGAAGGGGGTTGAAACTCTTGTTGAGACTTTTAATCAATTAATCTATTCAAATTAAAAAAAAATTTTTTTTTAATTAAAAAAATTTTTTTCAGATCGGTCTCCCCCATAGGCTCTTTTGTTGTTGTTGTTGTTTAATTTTTTAATTTAATTTTATTTATTTTTTTATACAGCAGGTTCTTATTAGTCATCAATTTTATACACATCAGTGTATACATCTATTCAAATATTAATTCCTCTCCAATCTCTTCTCCTTCTGAGACTCCACTTATGTTTGTCGTAGATCTTTTAACTGTGTCTCGTGTGTCTTTTATACTCCTGTTATTTTTTTTCTCCCACACTTCATGTGGCTATTTTTTGTTGGCTTGTCTTTGAGTTCAGTGATCCTGTCTTCTGCTTGTCTGACCTCAAAACCATGCAATGACTTCTTTGTTTCTTAATTTGCCAAAATTTTATGGATTTCAATTCTGTTTAGTTTCTTCGTTTTATCATCCATTTGCCTATCTTTTCCTTGGTTGCCTTTAACATTTTAATTATAGCCATTTAAAATTATTTGTTTGCCAACTCCAGTATCTAAATTGTCTTTGGTTCTGCTGCTGTTTTCTGTTTTTATCTCTTTGCATGTCTAGTAATCTTTAATTGTATGATAGATATTGTGTCTAAAACAACCATGGGGACCCAAGCCAGCAACTACCTACTTCTAGCCTTCTCATTATATAAGAAAAATTAAACTGCTTTTCAGGTCTCTGTTACTAGCAGACAACTACAGTTCCTAGCATACAGGAAATTTTCAGGGTAATGCTGGAAATATTTAATACATTACATTTTTTTTTAATTAAAAGAGGTGTGTTATTTAGAAGAGTGCAAAATTCTCAAAAATTTTAAATCACCTATTAAGTTGTAAGACTCTCTTCTCCGTAGTGGTATCTTCTGGCAGTGCTCCATGCCCCAGGTGTGGTCATGTTGCAAATATACGATGGTCTTGGCCACAGAGATTGTTGGCTTTAAAAGGGAGGAGCAGATCCTCCAGATGCAAGAATTCAGCCTGGGAGGATACCATCTGGGGCAAAGATGAAGAGGGCTGGGAATGTGACAAACATAGTATGGAGCTATTGAAGTGAGATGTTTCCTGCCCATTCTGCTTGGAAGGTATAGCACTTGAGGAAGTCCCTTTAAAGTCAGGGAAAGGCCAGGAAGAGAGACCAGAAAGGGGGACTTAAAAGTGAGGAGTATAGGAGAAGGAACTCTTTCTTTCTGGATTACTGTTGATTCTTTAGTATCAACAGTGACCTCCACAGTCCCCCCTTCTTCTTTTAGCACAATACCTGGCATGTAAGAGGCTATGTGGTTGATAAAAATACTAAGAACTTAGTAAGTAGTAATAATAGTTATTTAAAGGAATGCTTTCAGGTTTTAAGGAAGAGGCATTTGTGGATTACTTTGGTTTTCATTTCCTGGAATGTGTTTACCTGTGGGGGAATGCAGTGAGTAACTAGGGGTAGAAGTAGCCATTAAATAATTTATAACATGATACCATGGTGTTACTTCCTGAGTGGTCAGTTTTACATGAAATTATTGATAAATTGTTTGATGATCAAGGAGCTTGGTATATATAGAGGATGCTCACTGCCCATTATACTTTTATAATGCTCAGTTTATTACATTCCTATATCCAATAAACAAAAAAAACACAAATTTTCTTAAACATTTAAACATCGATGACAAATTCAGTTACTCCCCTTAAACAGTTTTAGACTTCTATTAGTATAGAAGCACACAGAATATACACAATTATTATGAATTTTATTACTGTACTTATAGTCAAAAGCTGTTCTAAAGCATCAGTGATGTGGGTTTAGTCCATTTCTATGTTATTTCTGTAGTTTTTAATTCCTTTATATTGTTATGCTAATTTTAATATCTTCCCCAAATTACTGTAAATTCTGTAAAATTACTTTGTTTGTTTTTCTGGATTTCAGTTTTCTTAAGTCAAGGCTCATTAACCCCAAAAGTCTTCTCAACTAGGCAAGATTAGAGGATCTGGTTTATCAACCAGATGTTTCTTGGTCAGGACTTGGGACCTGATTGTACAATCCAAGATCATTGAAAATTGGTTTGACCAATGTATATCCAAATTAAAATGCATATGATCAACTTTTAGGAATTAATCATTCAGAATTTATATACAGGTAAAATGATATATGTACAAGAATATATATCACAGCATTGTTTGTTATAGTGAAAGACTGGAAACAACCCAAATGATCATTGGCAGCAAATTGGTTGAATAAATTAAAGTGTATCCATTTAGTAGAATCCAATGTAGCTGAGAGAATTATGTAGCTCTGAATGTACTAGTTGGGATCTGGTCCAAGATATATTAAGTAAAAATAGTAACAGTGTGTATAATATGCTAAAATTTGTACTTTTCAAAAGTACATCTTTGTGTGTATATGTGTATATATACAAGCTATGTTCTCTAACCCATGTCAAGTTGTCCAGATCTATCTGGCTCTAGTCAAAGCTTGAGGTTTCTGGAGTAGGGGATAATGAGAGATTTGCCCATTCTTCTCACTGATACCCCTCAACTGTTTGTGTGGAGTGAGCAGAGGGGAAATATGATCATTCTGGGAGCTATGAGGCAAGTGGGATCTTATATAGCTTCTTTTCGTCTCCTCCAGCTCTGCCTTTTTCCAGAAGAGGAGCCCAGAGGAAGACTGGTCCTTTTCATATCAAAGCCATGGCTCAGGTGAGATGCTGTTTCTTTTTGCTCAAGTAGAGTCATTTTTACCCAATACATGTAAATATTTGCTTTCCTCATCATGAGCTTTTAGGTGTTTTAAAAAAACAACTTTCAGACAGTTTAGTTATAAGCAATGCCAAAATTCTCTTACTCTTGCTCTAAAGAAAAGGTCTCTAATAAGTCAATTCAAAAATTTCTCGTGGTGGAAATATTTATAGAAAAAATAAGTGGTTAGATAATCATTGTTGGAAAAAAGGAAGGAATGTCCGGTTAAAGATCTTTATACTCTTAAATTACAGATAACTGTTAGAGGGCTGAGGGGTTAGATAACAAGTTTCTCTGAAGGGGTCTTAATCAGATTGAAATCCATTAGAAAATTGCTTATGGAGTTCATCAAGTATCTTTATTTGTTCCCACAAATTGTTAATTACATAATGTAAAAACAGTCTGACTGAGACCAGGTTTGGAAGAAAGTTTTTTCCACTGGTTAACATGGTCCCCCTTCAGGAACCTGACCCCTATTTCCTCCTAAACTACCCAGTGCCCTCCACAGTCCCCCCTTCTTCTTTTAAACAGTGTTTACAAATCCATTTAGTAAGTCCTTCAGCATCTTCTCTCAGAGTTGTGTCAGAAACCTTGGTAGAACAGAAATGTGTTTTCCATTTGTTAATCTAATTTGCTTTGGACAGTGATTTGATAGGATGGAGATGGGTAATTAGGGGCACCTCATAGGGAAAAGCCCTGATCATCTCCACAGACCTAGGTTTTCCAGTAAGAAAGTATGTGGAATGGTTTTGTTTGATTTCATTCTTAACACACAGAAAGATCTCCTATGTATGAGACTTTCAGGTTTGGAGGTATGACTGGTGGTTGGTACAAAGCTCTGACACCCCACGAGATCATCCATGATAAATAGACATCAGTAATGCCATTGTGTGAAACTGGATCACGTTCTGCCAATTTCCTGTAGTTCAGGAACAAAGGAAATTTACAGTTGAGCAATGGGCGGTTTTAGGTGAGATTGGGCCAATGTTGGGAAGGTCTTTAAAGATCACCTTCAGCCTCAACGTCTGAAAGCAAAGGAGAAGTTGTCATTTATGTCCATATTATAGAATATTATTCAGTGAAAAAAATATGCTTATGGAAAGAATTTAACAAGGAATAACTTATTATACAGTAGTGTGACATTAGAATGGATCAGTCTTGAATTATATGCAAATTTAAAATATTTTTTAAAGTCATATTATACATGTTCAGAAGTAAAGTAGTGCTGTTTCAATCTGGCTCCACTACCAGTTCCACTCCCAAAGGGTAGCTGCCCTCAACTCTTGAATATTGATAATCAGTTTTACTCATTATCTCTTGACTTACTGCAGAGTGGAAAGGACATTATACTTACATATTGCACCCTTCATTTCCTCTGATTCTGTTATTATATCACAATTTTTGGTTAAATCAATAATGTACACATTCTTAGGACTGCAAATATCACTCACTGCTGAGCCAGCTCATGGCTTTTTTTCTGTTACAAGCTTTCATTTTTCCTGGGGTTAATTGCTTTCTTTCCCCCATTTGCTTAGTTTTCCATGTATTTATATCCAAAATCTCCAGAATCACTGCCACATGCCAATCAATACGTTTTCCATCTGGTCAAACACATCAATTCCTTTTGAACATGGAGACATCCGTCCCTATTCCCTTTTTCACCCTGCTCCCATCTAGTTGCTCTCTAGGTCTGTTTCCCAAAGACTTCCCTTTTTTTTTTTCCCCCCCCTGGGATTTTCCTTCACTGTTCTCCCGTGTTAATTCACTTATTTCTTGAATCCCATGTCTTCCTCTTTTCTAGTTTACTCTCTGATTTTGGTGGAGCACAGCCTCTGGTAGTTTCCTAAGAAATTGTGCTGAGTCGTTCCATGTCTAGGAATTTCTTTTTTCAATTGTCACAACAGAATGAAAATTTGGTTATAGATTTCTAGATCAGAATTTCTTTTCTTCATCAGCATATTGAAGAATTGTTCTTACCATTTCTTGTTTTTAGTGGTTTTCTTAAGAACCCCATTGCCTCTCTGGTTCGTTTTTTTTTTTTTTTTTTTTTTTTTTTGGCTGCGTTGGGTCTTTGTTGCTGCGCGCAGGCTTTCTCTAGTTGCGGCGAGCAGGGGCTGCTCTTCATTGTGGTGCAGGGGCTTCTCATTGCAGTGGCTTCTCTTGTTGCAGAGCACGGGATCTAGGCGCGCAGGCATCAGTAGTTGTGGCACATGGGCTCAGTAGTTGTGGCTCACGAGCTTAGTTGCTCTGCAGCATGTGGGATCTTCCCGGCCCAGGGCTCGAACCTGTGTCCCCTGCCTTGGCAGGAGGATTCTTAACCACTGCGCCACCAGGGAAGCCCCGCCTCTCTGATTCTTTATGGCTTTTGTCCAACCTGCTTTTAATGTCTTCTTTTTATCCCTTATTCTGAAATTTTACTTATAGCTATTTTGGAAAAGATAGTCACATGTATTCATAACATATTATATGACAAGCATTTGCTAGTTGTTTGTGTATACTATTTCATTTAATGAGGAAACTCGTCTTGGCTGGATTTTGTACCTTCCCAGACTTACTTGGATAATGGAAGTGTCCCACTATACACAGGCATTTTCCTTGGAGGAAACAGATGACTTGGAAGCTCAGTGATTCAGTCCTGCTTATTTGTTTACAGTCCTCCAGATGCATCCCAGACATTCAGCCCCACTCTGTATGCTTGCTGGTTTTCACTTCTTCTAGCTTTATTTTAATAAATTTATTTATTTATTTATTTTGGGCTGTGTTGGGTCTTTGTTGCTGTGCACGGGCTTTCTCTAGTTGTGGTGAGCGGGGGCTACTCTTCCTTGTGGTGCGTGGGCTTCTCACTGCAGTGGTTTCTCTTGTTGCAGAGCACAGGCTCTAGGCACGTGGGCTTCAGTAGTTGTGGCACGTGGGCTCAGTAATTGTGGCTCGCAGGCTCAGTAGTTGTGGCGCACTGGCTTTGTTGCTCCGCAGCATGTGGGATCTTCCCGGACCAGGGCTCGAACCTGTGTCCCCTGCATTGGCAGGCAGATTCTTAACCACTGCGCCACCAGGGAAGTCCCTCTTCTAGCTTTATTTTTTTCTTCTCTCTTTCCGTCACAAAAACACTTATGTTTATTAATCCAATCTAATTTTTAACAATTTAACATGGTTGTTGTTCCAGGAGTCAGTGATGTTCAGTGATGTGTCCATAGACTTCTCTCAGGAGGAGTGGGAGTACCTGAATGATGCTCAGAGAGATTTATACAGAGAGGTGATGTTGGAGAATTACAGCAACCTGGTTTCAATGGGTAAGGACGTCCATAATAATTCAGATTCTGCCTTGAGAAGGTCTACTTATTCTGGTGTTATACTCACCTACCTTTCAAGTAACCATTTGGATTTCTACAGCTTATTTCCGGAGGAATAATTTTAATACTGTAGAGTTAGAAAGAGGAAGCTGCATTGAGTTATGAGGGAAGTTTCAAGTCCTCTGTTATGTTTCATAAATGACTGGATTTGAATTCTGGGACATTCTCATCATAAACTTATCTCATTACTTCTTTTGTAAGCAGGACGTTCTATTTCTAAACCAGATGTGATCTCCTTCTTGGAGCAAGGGAAGGAACCCTGGTTGGTTGACAGAGAACTAACAAGAGACCAGTGGCCAGGTAAGTGAGGCATGGCAGGTAATGACCCAATTGGTCAGTGGAGAGACTGCACCTTTGAGATGAAATCTGGGAAACTCTCCTTAAAAACTTTAGGCCTGTTGTGCAAAAGTAAGCCTTTTCAGCATGACATTTCAAATGATCTTACCTTTTCCCCTTACTTAACACATTCCACCTGCTCTTCTCCTCGTGTACTTCTGTCCCAATTCTAAACAGCTGGTGCCCTCCTCCACCTTCTCTAATAATATTCCTTTCTTTCCAAATTTGGATCTACTTCCTTATCAGCTTATCCTCTTTTGTATTTAGTCTTTAAAAAGCATCACTGTCTCCTGAAATATTTTTTTTTCTACATTACCAAAGACTTATTTCCTTTAGGGTTTTTATGATACAGTAGCTCATACACTCATTGATTCATTCATTTACTGATTTTCTAATGTGTGTGAAGTACTCTGTCTGCTAGGTACTGAAGAGATTAAAAAACAAACAAGCAGGAATTCCCTGGTGGTCCAGTGGTTAGGACTCCACGCTTCCACTGAAGGGGGCACGGGTTCGATCCCTGGTCGGGGAACTAAGATCCCTTAAGCCGCATGGTACAGCCAAAAATGAAAAAAAAAAAAACAACAAAAAATGAATAAGCAATTTCAGAGTTTATAGCTTAATAGGGATACTATGTATAACTCCTAAAATGTAGAAGCACCATAAGTGAGGTTAAAATAGGGAGCCCAGCAGAAAGTGAGGGCTAAAGAGGTAGAAGAGGAGTTGATCCACATAGATGTCATAGAGGGAAATTTGAGCATGCATGTCATTGACTTTAATGGAAAAAAGGCAAAAAGGCTCTGTGCCTCCATTGAGAGCTTAGTGCTAGCAAAGATAAATTTAAAAAAAAAAGGAAAAACCAGGACAGCACATTCCTTAATTCAGTATATGTTTTTTTTTTTTAATTTTTATTTTATATTGAAGAACAGTTGATTAACAATGTTGTGTTAGTTTCAGGTGTACAACAAAGTGATTCATTTATACATATACATGTATCTATTCTTTTTCAAATTCTTTTCCCATTTAGGTTATTACAGAATATTGAGCAGAGTTCCCTGTGCTATACAGTAGGTCCTTGTTGGTTACCTGTTTTAAATATAGCAGTGTGTTCATGTCATTCCCAAACTCCCAGTTTATCCCTCCCCCCCACCCTTCCCCCTGGTAACCATAAGTTCATTCTCTAAGTCTGTGAGTCTGTTTCTGTTTTGTAAATAAGTTCATTTGTATTATTATTATTTTTAATTCCACGTATAAGTTATAGTGTATGATATTTGTCTTTCTCTGTCTGACTTCGCTTAGTATGATAATCTTCAGGTCCATCCATATTGCTGCAAATGGCATTATTTCATTCTTTTTAATGGCTGAGTAATATTCCATTGTGTATATGTACCACATCTTTTTCTTTTTAAACATCTTCATTGAAGTATAATTGCTTTACAGTGGTGTGTTAGTTTCTGCTTTATAACAAAGTGAATCAGTTATACATATACATATGTTCCCATATCTCTTCCATCTCCCTCCCTCCCACCCTCCCCATCCCACCTCTCTAGGTGGTCACAAAGCACCGAGCTGATCTCCCTGTGCTATGCGGCTGCTTCCCACTAGCTATCTATTTTACATTTGGTAGTGTATATATGTCCATGACACTCTCTCACCCTGTCACATCTCATCCCTCCCCCTCCCCATATCCTCAAGTCCATTCTCTAGTAGATCTGTGTCTTTATTCCCGTCTTGCCACTAGGTTCTTCATGGCTTTTTTTTTTTTCCTTAGATTCCATATATATGTGTTAGCATACTGTATTTGTTTTTCTCTTTCTGACTTACTTCACTCTGTATGACAGACTCTAACTCCATCCACCTCATTACAAATACCTCCATTTCATTTCTTTTTATGGCTGAGTAATATTCCATTGTATATATGTGCCACATCTTCTTTATCCATTCATCTGTCGATGGACATTTAGGTTGCTTCCATGTCCTGGCTATTGTAAATAGAGCTGCAGTGAACATTCTGGTACATGACTCTTTTTGAACTATGGTTTTCTCAGGGTATATGCCCAGTACTGGGATTGCTGGGTCGTATGGTAGTTCTATTTGTAGTTTTTTAAGGAACCTCCATACTGTTCTCCATAGTGGCTGTATCAATTTACATTCCCACCAACAGTGCAAGAGTGTTCCCTTTCCTCCACACCCTCTCCAGCATTTATTGTTTCTAGATTTTTTGATGATGGCCATTCTGACCGGTGTGAGATGATATCTCATTGTAGTTTTGATTTGCATTTCTCTAATGATTAATAATGTTGAGCACTCTTTCATGTGTCTGTTGGCAATCTGTATATCTTCTTTGGAGAAATGTCTATTTAGGTCTTCTGCCCATTTTTGGATTGGGTTGTTCATTTTTTTGTTATTGAGCTGCGTGAGCTGCTTGTAAATCTTGGAGATTAATCCTTTGTCAGTTGCTTCATTTGCAAATATTTTCTCCCATTCTGATGGTTGTCTTTTGGTCTTGTTTATGGTTTCCTTTGCTGTGCAAAAGCTTTTAAGTTTCATTAGGTCCCATTTGTTTATTTGTGTTCTTATTTCCATTTCTCTAGGAGCTGGGTCAAAAAGAATCTTGCTGTGATGTATGTCATAGAGTGTTCTGCCTATGTTTTCCTCTAAGAGTTTGATAGTGTCTGGCCTTACACTTAGGTCTTTAATCCATTTTGAGTTTATTTTTGTGCATGGTGTCAGGGAGTGTTCTAATTTCATACTTTTACATGTATCTGTCCAATTTTCCCAGCACCACTTATTGAAGAGGCTGTCTTTTCTCCACTGTATATGCTTGCCTCCTTTATCAAAGATAAGGTGACCATATGTGCGTGGGTTTATCTCTGGGCTTTCTATCCTGTTCCATTGATCTATATTTCTGTTTTTGTGCCAGTACCAAACTGTCTTGATTACTGTAGCTTTGTAATATAGTCTGAAGTCAGGGAGCCTGATTCCCCCAGCTCCATTTTTCGTTCTCAAGATTGCTTTGGCTATTTGGGGTCTTTTGTGTTTCCATACAAGTTGTGAAATTTTTTGTTCTAGTTCTGTGAAAAATGCCAGTGGTAGTTTGATAGGGATTGCATTGAATCTGTAGATTGCTTTGGGTAGTAGAGTCATTTTCACAATGTTGATTCTTCCAATCCAAGAACATGGTATATCTCTCCATCTATTTGTATCATCTTTAATTTCTTTCATCAGTGTCTTATAATTTTCTGCATACAGGTCTTTTTTCTCCTTAGGTAGGTTTATTCCTAGATATTTTATTCTTTTTGTTGCAATGGTAAACGGGAGTGTTTTCTTAATTTCACTTTCAGATTTTTCATCATTAGTGTATAGAAATGCAAGAGATTTCTGTGCATTAATTTTGTATCCTGCTACTTTACCAAATTCATTGATTAGCTCTAGGAGTTTTCTGGTAGCATCTTTAGGATTCTCTATGTATAGTATCATGTCATCTACAAACAGTGACAGCTTTACTTCTTCTTTTCCGATTTGGATTCCTTTTATTTCTTTTTCTTCTCTGATTGCTGTGGCTAACACTTCCAAAACTATGTTGACTAATAGTGGTGAGAGTGGGCAACCTTGTCTTGCTCCTGATCTTAGTGGAAATGGTTTCAGTTTTTCACCATTGAGGACAATGTTGGCTGTGGGTTTGTCATATATGGCCTTTATTATGTTGAGGAAAGTTCCCTCTATGCCTACTTTCTGCAGGGCTTTTATCATAAATGGGTGTTGAATTTTGTCAAAAGCTTTCTCTGCATCTATTGAGATGATCATATGGTTTTTCTCCTTCAATTTGTTAATATGGTGTATCACATTGATTGATTTGCGTATGTTGAAGAATCCCTGCATTCCTGGGATAAACCCCACTTGATCATGGTGTATGATCCTTTTAATGTGCTGTTGGATTCTGTTTGCTAGTATTTTGTTGAGGATTTTTGCATCTATGTTCATCAGTGATATTGGCCTGTAGTTTTCTTTCTTTGTGACATCTTTGTCTGGTTTTGGTATCAGGGTGATGGTGGCCTCGTAGAATGAGTTTGGGAGTGTTCCTCCCTCTGCAATATTTTGGAAGAGTTTGAGAAGGATAGGTGTTAGCTCTTCTCTAAATGTTTGATAGAATTCACCTGTGAAGCCATCTGGTCCTGGGCTTTTGTTTGTTGGAAGGTTTTTAATCACAGTTTCAATTTCAGTGCTTGTGATTGGTCTGTTCATATTTTCTATTTCTTCCTGGTTCAGTCTTGGCAGGTTGTGCATTTCTAAGAATCTGTCCATTTCTTCCAGGTTGTCCATTTTATTGGCATAGAGTTGCTTGTAGTAATCGCTCATGATCTTTTGTATTTCTGCAGTGTCAGTGGTTACTTCTCCTTTTTCATTTCTAATTCTATTGATTTGAGTCTTCTCCCTTTTTCTCTTGATGAGTCTGGCTAATGGTTTATCAATTTTGTTTATCTTCTCAAAGAACCAGCTTTTAGTTTCATTGATTTTTGCTATTGTTTCCTTCATTTCTTTTTCATTTATTTCTGACCTGATCTTTATGATTTCTTTCCTTCTGCTAGCTTTGGGGTTTTTTTGTTCTTCTTTCTCTAATTTCTTTAGGTGCAAGGTTAGGTTGTTTATTCGAGATGTTTCCTGTTTCTTGAGGTAGGCTTGTATTGCTATAAACTTCCCTCTTAGCACTGCTTTTGCTGCGTCCCATAGGTTTTGGTTCGTCGTGTCTCCATTGTCATTTGTTTCTAGGTATTTTTTGATTTCCCCTTTGATTTTTCAGTGATCACTTCGTTATTAAGTAGTATATTGTGCAGCCTCCATGTGTTTGTATTTTTTACACATCTTTTCCTGTAATTGATATCTAGTCTCATAGCGCTGTGGTCGGAAAAGATACTTGATACGATTTCAATTTTCTTAAATTTACCAAGGCTTGATTTGTGACCCAAGATATGATCTATCCTGGAGAATGTTCCATGAGCACTTGAGAACCACATCTTCTTTATCCAGTCATCTGTCGATAGATCAGTATATGTTTATTGAATACCTGTTGCATGCCCAGCACTACAGTCAACACTGAGGTTACAGCAGTGAATAGAATGTGCAGACTCTCTATTTCCAGAGTTTACCCTCTGGTGCATGGAGAGATACACAAATAAATGAATATATAATATATAATGGTAAGTGCTGAAAAGAAAAACAAAGTGGAGAAAGGGGATGGGGTGCTATTTTATGTGATATGGTACAAGAAACTTTTTCTAATAAGATGACATTGGGACAGAGACCTGAAGAAGTATAGCTGTAAATCATTGTATATGATTACTGGGAGGAAGAACATTCCAGAGAGAGGAAGTCAAACATTCAAGGGCCTGAGGCAGGTATGCATTGGCTCTGTGTGAGGAGCAGCCAGGAGGCCAGTGCTTCATCTATCCCAGTTGTTATTATTAAAGTATTTTCAAATCCAAGACTTCATGTCATTTCACCCTTGCATAACCTCAATATGTAATTCTAAAAAATATGGGAATTTTCTCCCTTATATAACTTTAATGCTTTATCATCCCTAATAACTTTTACACTGATTTTTTGGTACACTGGATTGTTTTAGTGTCATTCTACTGAGTACTAGTGAGAGTGAACATTTTCACCTTAATGGTGCTACTGTTTTTAACTTGTTTGCTACTATATTTTACACTTTTTATCTATTACTGTCCTAATTTTTTTCAGTCAATTTTTATGGACTTCATGAAATAAAAACATTATATACCCATTTGCACAGGGTGCTTTTTACTTTTTAAATTTTAATTTGGATTGGCATCTTTAAGTGTATGCTTTAATGTGTCTGTAGTCAGCTCTTTTGTGGTTATTACAATTTCTAATTTTAGAAAATTAACTGACTTCTACAAACTTCATAGATATTTTGTTCTTTTTAAAACATTTTTCTACTATTTTCAATAGCATTTAAATCCATTTTAAAGTTCTTTTACAATAAACTGTAAATTGAGAGTCCAAATCAATCCCCCCTCCCATGCCCGCATACCTTATTTTAGCACCATTTACTGAACAGCTGCTTAATATCATCATTGTTTTATCTGCCTGTTCAGTTACAAGTTCTGATTTATGTTAGTTCGTATTTCAGGGCCTCTTTTTCTATTTCTTTTATCCATCTATCCACTTGTACCGGCAGAGATAGACAGGCCCAGGAGACAGTTTAATATATTTTAATTCTTTTTATTGGAAATTATCTCAAGTACAGAAAAGTAACAAACTATAGGTAGATATTCAAACAGTTATAGAATGAATTCTCATGGAACCATCACCCAGGTCAAGAACTACAACACTATCAGCACAGATCTCTCTTTGTCCATAGTATCTTTGTGTCCCTTTATACTTTTACCACCTAAGAGAGCCACCCAGTTTTTTATAGTCAGAGTTGATTCATTCGATTACATGAATATACCACAGTTTATTTTTCAGTTCTACTTTTCATAGGCAGTTAGGTTGTTTCCAGTTTTTGACAGTTATAAATCACTACTATGAACATTTTCTATGTTATTTGAATAGGATAGAAATGAATGGATCATAAGACATCATATCTTTAGCTGTCCATTTTTCAACTTTTCTTTAATGCGTATACTAGTTTACAATCCCACCAGCAGTATATAGGAGCTCCCATTGTTGCACATGCTTCCTAATGTATGGTATTGTCAAACTTAGATTTTTACCAATTGCTGAGCATGTAGTGATACTTCAGTGTGGTTTTATTTTTATTTATTTATTTATGTTGGGTCTTCGTTTCTGTGCGAGGGCTTTCTCCAGTTGCGGCAAGTGGGGGCCACTCTTCATCGCGATGCGTGGGCCTCTCACTATCACGGCCTCTTGTTGCGGAGCGCAGGCTCCAGACGCGCAGGCTCAGTAATTGTAGCCCACGGGCCCAGCCGCTCCGCGGCATGTGGGATCTTCCCAGACCAGGGCTCGAACCCGTGTCACCTGCACTGGCAGGCAGACTCTCAACCACTGCACCACCAGGGAAGCCCCTTCAGTGTGGTTTTAATTTGCATTTCCCTTTTTACTGATGAGCTTGAACACATTTTCATATCATTATCGTCTTTTGAAATTCTTTAGTCAATTGCCTGTTCGTCTTTTTTACCTGTTTTTCTGTTGTATTGCCTGTATTTTTCTTAATGATGTGTAAGAGTTCTTTATATATTTTGCTTATGAGTATATTCCATGTTCTAAAAATTGCTGATATCTTCTTCCACTCTGAATTGTCCTTTAGCTCTCTTTATGGTTTCTTTTTGTGAACAGAAGTTCTTCATTTTGGTCAAATTTATCAATCTTTCCTTTTGTACGTCACACTTATTAGGACTTATGTAAGAAATTCTTCCTTGGCCTATTTTTGAATCTTATATAAACAGATCATGCTATCTGTACTTTTTGTCCTGTTTAAGAAACCTTTGCTTACCATAAGACCATAAAGATATTCTCCAATGTTTTCTTCTCAACATATGATTGTTGTTCCTTTATAAACTTTTCTTCTAAGGGGCTAAATTTTTACTGTAATATTCAGGTGTGGTTACCTTTATTCCGCCATATTTTGCTTCTGGTTGTATTTTTAAATCTGAGGAGTTATATCTTTTTCTTGTGATAGGAAATCCTTGCCAGTCATCTCTTCAAACATTACCTTGCTACCATTTCCTCTTTTCTCTCTTAAGCTCCTATTAAACAGACATTAGAACATCTGGATCACCTCCAATGGCTTAAACTCTTCATCTCTTTTTCCATTTATACTGCCTTTACGTAGAATTCCTTCCGTCGATTTGTATTGATTCACTAATATATTCTTCAGTTATGTATGACCTTTTGGCTCTTCAGCTTATCCACTAAGTTTTTTATTTTTTAAATTAGTATAGTTATTTATAAAATATAGTACATGCACAATAGGATATATGTAACAATTAACATAAAATTATAAGAGAATAACATATAAATCTCTAGATTTGCATATATAAGAGATTTACTAGGAAATACACCTAGGAATATAATTGCTGGGTCTTGGCATACATTTTTTCCCCCCACCTTTAAAGAGTGATTTTTATTAAACTTTTAAAAATCTGCTTTAAAAAATCAGTTAACCTGTTGGATCCTGATATCTCCAGATAGTCACTTCAAGTCTCCATTCCACTTAGCTTGTATAGACATATAGCCAAAAAAGAGGGTAAAGGCTTCTGGGGCTTTGTCTGAGAATTTAGTGGACATTAAAACACACCAGACAGGCTGTGTGGCCCAGTTGACTTTAAATAGGCATACTTTCTTATTCAGCTTTACCAGGTAATACCAAACTGTTTTCCAAGTGTCTGTATCACCATCTTTCCCTGTAATTGATATTGTAAGATTTTTTTCATTTTTTAACAATCTGATTGGTGAGTATAAAATCTCATTTTGGGGCTTCCCTGGTGGCACAGTGGTTAAGAATCTGCCTGCCGCAGCCGCATAGCACAGGGAGATCAGCTCAGTGCTCTGTGACCACCTAGAGGGGTGGGATAGGGAGGGTGGGAGGGAGACGCAAGAGGGAGTGGCTATGGGGATATGTGTATATGTAGAGCTGATTCACTTTGTTATACAGCAGAAACTAACACACCATTGTAAAGCAATTATACTCCAATAAAGATGTAAGACAAAAAGCATCCGCCTGCTGGGACTTCCCTGGTAGCACAGTGGTTAAGAATCCGCCTGCCAATGCAGGGGACACGGGTTCGATCCCTGGTCTGGGAAGATCCCACATGCCGCGGAGCAACTAAGCCCATGTGCCACAACTACTGAGTCTGTGTGCCACAACTGCTGAAGCCCGCACACCTAGAGCCCATGCTCTGCAACAAGAGAAGCCACCACAATGAGAAACCCGTGCACAGCAATGAAGGCACAACGTAGCCATAAATAAATAGAATAGAGTAGAATAGAATAGAATAGAATAGAATCTGCCTGCCAATGCAGGGGACACGGGTTCGAGCCCTGGTCCGGGAACATCCCACGTGCTGCAGAGCAACTAAGACCGTGCACCACAACTACCGAGCCTGTGCTCTAGAGCCCACATGCCACAACTACTAAGGCCCACGCGCCTAGAGCTCGTGCTCCGCAACAAGAAAAGCCACCGCAATGAGAAGCCCGTGCACCGCAATGAAGAGTAGTCCCCGCTTGCCACACACAGCAATGAAGACCCAATGCAGCCAAAAAAAAAGTCTTATTTCATTGTTTTAAATTGAGTTTTCCTGGTTACTGTTGAAGATGATTATCTTTCCACATGTTTGGCCAATAGTGTTTCTTCTGTGTAATGCCATTTTTTTTTAAAACTGCTATCCCTCCCTTCTCTTAATTGCAGTAGCTGCAGTGCAGCTATGCTCCACTTCATCTGATTTGATAATCTGCACTTTTTTTTTTAAGATTTATTTATTATTTATTTTTGGCTGTGTCGGGTCTTAGGTGCGGCACACCGGATCCTCGTTGAGGCATTCAGGATCCTCCACTGTGGTGCACAGGCTCCTCACTGTGGCATGCATGCCTTTCTCCCGTTGTGGTGTGCAGGCCCTCTCCTCTCTAGTTGTGGCATGCAGGCTCCAGGGCGCATGGGCTCTGCAGTTGTGGCACACGAGCTCAGCAGTTGTGGCACGTGAGCTCAGCGGTTGTGGCGTGTGGGCCCAGCTGCCCCGTGGCATGTGGGGTCCCAGTTCCCCAACCAGGGGTCAAACCCACATCCCCTGCACTGTAAGATGGATTCTCTACGACTGGACCACCACAGAAGTCCCTATAATGCCATTTTGATCATTTTTTTATTAGACTATTTGTCTTTTTCCTAAAATTTATAGGAATTCCTTATATATTTTCTAGGTACTAATTTTTGGTCAGTAGCATGTTTTATAGACATCTTTTCCTGTTGTAGCTTATTTATTCATTTTCTTTATGATCTTTTGATGAACAGTAATTCTTTGTGTTATTATGGTTACATTATATATTTAATAGTTAAATTATATATAATTATATAATTTTATATAATTATACATAATTATAATTATATAAGTTTATTAAAAAATTCTACTTTTTTCCTTCATAGGCTTCACACTTTTGGGGTCATAAGAAACCTTTTCCTAGCCCCATTTTCTCCTGTTTTTTCTTCCAAGAATGTTTATGGTTTTACTTTCTTATTAAAGCCCTGTTAATGTAACTGGAGTTGATTTTCACAAATGGCATGAGATCAGTTATAATTTTTTCCCCGTAGAGAAAACAAATTATTTTTGCCCCACTGAATGAAGAGTCCATTTGTTTTCCACTGATCCACAGTCACATATTAAAACTCCATGTATACATAGGTCACTCTTATTCTATTGGCCTTTTTATCTATACCTGTCCTAATTACTCTTGCTTTTATCAAAAGTCCTGATCTCTGATGGGACAGGTCCCTCCACCTTTTTCTTCAGAAGTATTTGGTTATACTTGTCTTTTTGGTCTTTCATATAAATTTTAAAATTACATTAAGTAAAATTTCATTTATGTTGTTTTTTGTCAACATCCATTCATGATAAAAACTCTGAACAAAGGGGGAACATATCTCAACATACTAAAGGCCATTTGTGACAAGCCCACAGCTAACATCATACTCAGTGGTAAAAAATTGAAAGCTTTTCCTTTAAGATCAGGAACGAGACACGGATCCCCACTCTCACCACTTTTATTCAACATAGTACCGGAAGTCTAAGCCAGAGCAACTACGGAAGAAAAAGAAATATAAGTCATCCAAATCAGAAAAGAAGAAGTAAAACTGTCACTATTTGCAGATAACATGATATTATATATAGAAAATCCCAAAGACTCCACAAAAAAATGTTAGAATTATTTATTTATTTTTATTGAAGTATAGTTGATTTACAATGTGTTAATTTCTGCTGTACAGCAAAGTGGTTCAGTTATACATATATACATTTTTTTAAAGCACTATTCTTAATGTTTTCTTTTTTAATATTTTATTTATTTTGTTTGGCTGCATTGGGTCTTCATTGCTGTGCACGGGCTTTCTCTAATTGCGGCGAGTGGGGGTTACTCTTCGTTGCGGTGTGCGGGCTTCTCATTGCAGTGGCTTCTCTTGTTGCAGAGCACAGGCTCTAGGCACGTGGGCTTCAGTAGTTGTGGCACACGGGCTCAGCAGTTGTGGCTCGCAGGCTTAGTTGCTCCGTGGCATGTGGGATCTTCCCGGACCAGGGCTCAAACCCGTGTCCCCTGCATTGGCAGGTAGATTCTTAACCACTGTGCAACCAGGGAAGTCCTATATATACATTTTTTTACTACTCTTTTCCATTATGGTTTATCATAGGATACTGAATATAGTTCTCTGTGCTATACAGCAGGACCTTGTTGTTTATCCATTCCATATACAATAGGTTACATCTGCTAACCCCAACCTCCCACTCCATCCCTTCCCAAATCCTCTCCCCCTTGGCAACCACAAGTCTGTTCTCTATGTCCATGAGTGTGTTTCTGTTTCATAGATAGGTTTATTTGTGTCATATTTTAGATTCCACATATAAGTGATATCATGTGGTATTTGTCTTTCCTTTTCTGATTTCGCTTAGTATGATAATCTCTAGTGGCACCTATGTTGCTGCAAATGGCATTATTTCATTCTTTTTTATGGCTGAGTAGTATTCCATTGTATATATTTACCACATCTTCTTTATCTGTTCCTCTGTCGATGGAAATTTAGATTGTTTCCATGTCTTGGCTGTTGTGAATAGTGCTGCTGTGAACACAGAGGTGCATGTATCATTTTGGATTAGAGTTTTGTCTAATCCAAATGCTCAGGAGCGGGATTGCTGGATCATATGGTAATTCTGTTTTTAGAAAAACTGTTAGAATTAATAAATGAATTTAGTAAAGTTGCAGGATACAAAATCCACATACAAAAATCAGTTGCATGTCTGTAGACTAGTAATGAACACTCAGAAAGAGAAATTAAGAAAAAAATCTCATTTACAAGTGCATCAAAAAAAAAAAAAAAAGAATAAAATACCTAGAAATAAATTTAACTAAGGAGGTGAAAAGACCTGTACATTGAAAACTATAAGACACTGATAAAAGAAATTGAAGAAGTCACAAATAAATGGAAAGCTATTCCATTTTCATGGATTGGAAAGATTAATATTGTTAAAATGTTCATACAACCCAAAGTAGTCTACAGATTCAGTGCACTCCCTATCAAAATTCCAAGGCATCTTTCAGAGAAATAGAACAAACAATTCTAAAATTTGTATGAAACCTACAAAAGACCCTAAATTGTCAAAGTAATCTTGAGAAAGAAGAACAAAGCTGGAGGCATCATGCCTCTTGATTTCAAACTAGATTACAAAGCTGTAGTAAAAATAGTATGGTATTGGCATAAAAACAAACACATAGGTCAATGGAAGAAAAGAGCCAAGAAATAAACCCACATATATATGGTCAGTTAAAATGAAAAAGCCAAGAATATACAATGGGAAAAGGACAGTCTCTTCAATAAGTGGTGTTGGATATACTGGACCACTGTCTGACACCTTACACAAAAATCAACTCAGTATGGATTAAAGACTTGAATACAAGACCTGAAACCATGAAACTCCTAGAAGAAAACACAGAGGGTAAGCTCCTTGACATTAGTCTTGTATTTTTTTGGATATGACACCAAAGCAAAGGCAACAAAAGCAAAAATTAACAAATGGGATGACATCCAACTAAAAATCTGCACAGAAAAGGAAACCATAAGTGAAAAAGGCAGCCTACTGAATGAGAGAAAATATTTGCAAATCATATATCTAATAAGGAGTTAATATCCGTTTTATACACACATACACACACACACACACACACAGAACCCATACAACTCAATAGCAAAAAAAAAAAATACAATTTAACGAAAATGTAAAAAGAAACAAATGGAAATTTTAGAACTGAAAAATACAATGGCCAAAAATTTTTAAACTCACTGGATAGGCTCAATAGGAGAATGGAGAGAACAGAGGGAAATTAGTGAACTAGAAGGTAGATCAAGAGAAATTAGCCAATATGAGTAACAGAAAAAAGATTGAAAAAAAGAGTGACTCAGGGACATGTGGGACAACAACAAAGGTTTCATATTTATGTCACTGAAGTCCCAAAAGGACCATAGTAAATGAAAGAACCATAGAAAAATAATGTGTTACTTGTAGGGAAACAAAGATTTGAATGACTAGATTTATCTTCATAAACCATGGAGGTCAGCAAAAAGTGGAACAATATTTTATTTGCTAAAGGACTGTCAACCCAGAATTCCATAGCCTGCAAAAACTCTTCAGAAATGAAAGTAAAATTTAAAAAGGCAATATTGCAAATGTACATGGCAACTGAAACTCTGGTCTGAGCATCCATGTGGGGCTAGGAAATAGTGGGGACAGTGGGTAATGAGAGAGAGTCTGTACCCTGTCTCAAAGGAGTAAGCACTTGTTAAGTCTAGGAGACAGCTGTCATGAGAATACAGGCCTAGTGCTGCCGCATAATCTGGTCCTTCAAGGAAAGGCAGAAATCCAGATTTCTGTATTAAATCTCCTGATATGTCAACACTGGTAACTAATTCAAAACTTTAGAGAACTATTGGGGCAACACCAAACACAAACGTGTGAATAGGATACAACTTGATTCATTGGGTTTCTACTTATATAGAGTTATCTTTTTCTTTGAACCTCAGAAATTCTACCAAGGTATATCTAGTTAAAACTCTTTCCTTGGGACTTGCCTGGTGGCACAGTGGTTAAGACTCTGCGCTCCCAATGCAGGGGGCCCGGGTTCGATCACTGGTCCAGGAACTAGATCCCATATGCATGCCGCAACTAAGAGTTCGCATGCTACAAATGAGGAGCTGGCGAGCCACAATTAAGGAGCCTAGAGCTGCAACTAAGGAGCCCATGTGTCACAACTAAGAAGCTGGTGAGCTGCAACTAAGGTGCCCACGAGCCACAACTAAGGAGTCTGCCTGCCGCAGCTAAGACCCGACACATCCAAATAAATAAATAAATAAATTTAAAAGAACAAAAACAAAGTCTTTCCTCATAAATTCTGCTCAGCACAGAAAGGAACCATCTGATTACTAAGAGCTTTCTTTGACTCTGGGAATTTGTCTTATTGTTGGTTTTGCATCATCACCGTATTCTCCCTCTGGAACTCATATTTTACATTTATTTTATTTCCTATATAATTTTCCTTCCCCATGACCCTGTCATATTTTGGGGAGGGGGTCACCATTTCTATCTTTTCTCTTCTGAGAATTTTTTTTCAAGAGTTAATTCTAGTTATAGTGATGATTCACTTTTCGCTGTGGAATTTGAAGATTTAGCTTACTTCATATCCTCTTTCCTCATCCTCCATATATACTGTATATAGTATATATAATCCTCCATATATACTATATCACAATTTTAATTAAATTGTTGTTCAGTTCACTCACTGACTATGTAAATGTTTTTTGTTGCTGAGCTCTGTAGTCACATTTCACTCCTTGTACAACTTTCCTTTACCATGGAGCTAAACCTTGTCTTAATTGAGATTTTGCTTAGTTTTCTGTTTATCTGTCACTAATCTCTTTTCAGACACATCAGGTAACTGTGGGGTATTGTTTTGTTTTGTTGTTTTTGTATACTAGCCTGGTGTGTCCTTTATTTTTTTTGTTTTTAATTTTTATTGGAGTATAACAGCTTTACAATGTTGTATTTCTATTGTACAGGAAAGTGAATCAGTTATACATATATCCACTCTTTTATTTTTTTATTTTATTTTTTTAAAGATTTTTTTTTCACGTGGACCATTTTTAACACCTTTATTGAATTTGTTACAGTGTTGCTTCTGTTTTGTTTTGGTTTTTTGGCCCTGAGGCATGTGGGATCTTAGCTTCCCTATAGAACCTGCACCCCCTCCATTGGAAGGCAGAGTCTTAACCACTGGACTGCCAGGGAAGTCCCCTATCCACTCTTTTTTAGATTTCCTTCCCATTTAGGTCACCACAGAGCACTGAGTAGAGTTCTCTGTGCTATACAGTATGTTCTCACTAGTTGTCTGTTTTATATATAGTAGTGAATATATGTCAGTCCCAATCTCCCAATTCATCCCACCCCCCCTTCCCCCCTTGGTAACAATAAGTTTGTTTTTTACGTCTGTGACTCTGTGCTTTGCAAATAAGTTCATCTGTACCATTTTTCTAGATTCCACCTATAAGTGATATTATACGATATTTGTCTTTCTCTTTCTGACTTACTTTACTCTATATGACAATCTCTAGGTCCATCCATGTCACTGCAAATGGCATGATTTCGTTTCTTTTTATGCCGGAGTAATATTCCATTGTATATATGTACCACATCTCCTTTATCCATTCCTCTGTTGATGGATATTTAGGTTGCTGCCATGTCCTGGCTATTGTACATAGTGCTGCAATGAACATTTGGTGCATGCATCCTTTTGAATTATGGTTTTCTCCGGATATATGCCCAGGAGTGGGATTGCTGGGTCATATGGCAGCTCTATTTTTAGTTTTTTAAGGGACCTCCATACTGTTCTCCATAGTGGCTGTACCAATTTACATTCCCACCAACACTGTAGGGGGGTTCCTTTTTCTCCACACCCTCTCCAGCACTTACTGTTTGTAGATTTTTTGATGATGGCCATTCTGATCAGTGTGAGGTGATACCTCATTATAGTTTTGATTTGCATTTCTCTAATAATTAGTGATATTGAGCGTCTTTTCATGTGTTTTTTGCCCATCTGTATGTCGTCTTTGGAGAAATGTCTATTTAGATCTTCCACCCATTTTTTGATTGGGTTGTTTGTTTTTTTGATATTGAGCTGTATGAGCTGTTTGTGTATTTTGGAGATTAATCCCTTGTCAGTTGCTTCATTTGCAAATATTTTCTCCAGTTCTGTGGTTTGTTTTTTAACTGAGATATCCCTCCTCTAACTCTCTGTTCTTCCTCCCCAGGTGTGATTGTAACATAGCTTTATTTTAGAATTTTCCTTTATTATCATCCAGTGGATTCCCTTATGATCATCCCTTTGATTCCCTTAACTCCTCCCCTTTGAATTCGTTTTGATTCTCTTCTGTATTTGCATGCCTTGGATACTTTTGTATACCTAGACTGTTGGATCTCTTGCCTTCCTCTTTCTTGATTTGTTTTCTTATTATTCTGAAGCACATCTTTCAAAAGCAACCAAGGGAAGGATGCAAAAGAAGTAAATAGAAAGTATATTTTGTGAATCCTTTCATGAATAAAAAATGTTTTCATTTCACTCTCATAATTTGATTGATAATTTGACTGGAGATGTCATTTTAGGTTGAAAAACTGACTTCAACTTTTTAAAGGCATTGCTCCAAGGATTTCTAAAATCTTCTATTATCTAGTGTTGTGGAGAAGTCCAAAACCCATTCAGGTTCTTAATTCTTTTAAGTGACCTGTTTAATCTCTTTGGAAGCTTTTAGCATTTGTTATTTATTTATGATGTTCTAATATTTCGTGTTGAGGTATCATGATATTGATTTTATTCTTTCTTGTACCAGGGCACTCACTTATTCCAGAAACTAAAAATCTCTGAAATTTTCTTCTGTTATTTTGTTGATCATTTGTTCTGCATTGTCTTCTCTTTTTCTCTGTTCTCTATGTTTCAAATGTTGATTGATCATTTTTTATGTCCAGTGCTTGGCACCATGTCTGACACATAGTAAGAGCTCATTAAATTTTTTGAATGATTGAACACTTGTAATTCAGATCTTAAATTTTTTGTGCTATCTCTAGAATTTCTTTTTCTTTTTTTTAAATTGAAGTATAGTTGATTTACAATGTTGTGTTAGTTTCTGGTGTACAGTGAAGTGATTCAGTTATACATGTATATATACATATTATTTTTTCATATAGTTCTCTGTGCTATACAGTAGGACCTTGTTGTTTATCTATTTTATATATAGTAGTTTGTATCTGCTCTTTTTTTTTTTTTCTAGTTTCCATCTCTCTTTTTATGTTGTACTTTCTGTGATGTTTTATTAAGTTCTCATCTTTGTATTTTTATTTAAAAAATTTTTTTCAGTATTTCTTTTTCTGACATCATTCTCTTATGGAATTGCTATATAATATTGTTTTTAGAAGCATTCTTTTCTTTCTTTTTTTTTTTAGAAGCATTCTTCTTTTGAATTTTGGGGTTTTTTCCTCCATTGTCTCTCCTGTTTCTCTTCGTGTATTTTAAGCTCTTATTTTTTTTTGGTTTTGTTTTTAATTAATTTATTTATTTATTTTTGGCTGTGTTGGGTCTTCGTTGCTGCGCGCTGACTTTTTCTAGTTGTGGCGAGCGGGGGCTACTCTTCGTTGTGGTGCGCAGGCTTCTCATTGCGGTGGCTTCTCTTGTTGCTGAGCATGGGCTCTAGGCACGTGGGCTTCAGTAGTTGTGGCATGCAGGCTCAGTAGTGTGGCTCATGGGCTCTAGAGCGCAGGCTCAGTAGTTGTGGCGCATGGGTTTAGTTGCTCCGTGGCATGGGGGATCTTTCCGGACCAGGGCTCGAACACGTGTCCCCTGCATTGGCAGGCAGATTCTTAACCACTGCGCCACCAGGGAAGTCCCTTAAGCTCTTATATTTAATGTTTTCCTGAAATAGCTAGTGACTCAAAGCTATTTGCTCATATAAAACTGTGGCATTAAAAAGCTGATTTGAGCTTATTTGTGACAGGATTTGTAGATTTATTGGTGGTAGTCACTGTAGAGTGATCTGCCTAGAACAGTTCATTGGCTGACACCACCTATCAGGTCTTTTCTCTTGGGCTGATTTTCTCCAGAATGGGTTCCTCTACTTTCTTTCTGGAATTAATAATATAAGCATGGCTGCCCGATTCTTGAGAGCTTTTGGGTATAGTGGACTGTGGAATCAGCCTGCTATATGGAGTAGGTTTGAGAATCTGCAGTCTGTCTGTTTCTTACAGATTTTCAGTTAATTATCCTTTTTGCAACACTTATGCACCCTAGTTTCAAGGGTATCTGGTGATTGCATTCTTGAAAATATCTGGTATTCTACAATAAGACTAATCTGTGACTTAGGTTTCAAGGCTCAAGGTTAATACATCATTTATTACTATTCCATCTATTCTCTAGTTTCCAAATTTTTGTTGATGCCCTTTTTTTCCCCCACTCTCATTGTCCTCATGGAGTTTCTTCTTTTGTTGAATCTCGTTACTGTCTTTAGTGGCACTTCATGAAAGAGCAGTAATAAATGCATATATCCAATGTACCATATTTGCAAAAAGTGTGTCCTTTTTTTTTTTAATTAATTAATTTTTTTGGCCGCGTTGGGTCTTCATTGCTGTGTGCAGTCTTTCTCTAGTTGCAGCGAGCAGGGACTGCTCTTCGTTGCGGTGTGCGGGCTTTTCATTGCAGTGGCTTCTGTTGTTGCGGAGCACAGGCTCTAGATGCACGGGCTTCAGTAGTTGTAGCACGCGAGCTCAGTAGCTGTGGCTCACGGGCTCTAGAGCACAGGCTCAGTAGTTGTGGCACATGGGCTTAGTTGCTCTGTGGCATGTGGGATCTTCCCGGACCAGGGATTGAACCTGTGTCCCCTGCATTGGCAGGTGTATTCTTAACCACTGCGCCACCAGGGAAGTCCCTGTCCTTTTTCCCTAGAGGAAATTTTTAGACATTTTTCATTAAGAAGTATATATTTAAATACTTCCTAATTGAGTCAGTAAGTAAATATTTGTTGATCTTCCAATATGTACCATGTACCATGCTCAGAGTTGGATACACATTGATGAAGACAATAGACATTTTCCTTGCCTTCACAGAACTTAAGACCTATTGAAGGAAAAGATAGTAAATGAACCTAAATAAGTATGTAATTACAAATTATGAAAATCCTGTTAAGGAAGAGAACAGAGTGCTAAAAATATAATTACAAGGAGGGTGTAATTTGGTCATAGGATCAGAGAAGACCTCAAAAAGTATGACCTTTATGTAGAGATTTGGAAAATAAGTAATAGTTACCAAGGCCAAGAGTAAAAGAAAATACCTTCTATACATAAGGAAAAGTACGTAGAAAGGTCTAAACAGGGACTAATAGTTAGGAGCATTTGAAGAACTATAAAATAGGACCAATGTGGATGGAGCTTAGAAACCAAAATGGAGCATAGTGTGAGATTTGGTTGAAAGGTAGGCAGGAACCAGATCATTCAGAGTTTTGTAGACCACATTCAGGAGTTTGGCTTTTATTGTAAGAGCAATATCGTATAGGAAACCACCAAAGGATTTTAAGCGGAGCATTGGCAGGCTAATGCCATTCTAGTGACATGGATTCAAGACTACAAACCTCAAGTGGAGAAACTAGGTTGGAGGCTATTCCAGTATTCCGAGGGAGAGATATTTCATATTAGGTATTATCTTGAATATAAAGGGAAGAGTGTCAGGATATATTTAGGAGCAATATTAAACAGTATTTGCTAAATAATTATATGAGAGGAAGATGAATAAGATGGTACTAGAATGATCTTCACTTTTTTGGCTTGAGGTTTTTTCCTCTGGGTCCATAGTGTGGTCTTCAAAACACTTCACTTGCCTAACATCCCTATTTTTATATGGAAATTCTTCCATAATATTATCTCCCAAATACTAAATAATTATTTAATACCAAGTATTTTTTCATGTAGTATTCCCAGTCCTCACAATGATTATAAGAGTTAGTTATCATTCCTATCATATAGACAGACAGTTGGGGGCTCAGAAAGATGAACTAATTTGCCCAAGAAAACAAAGCTTGTAATTAACTGAGTTTGAGTTCAAAACTCATACAACTGAATCTTGTACCTCTGATCTTTCAATAGCAATACACTGCCTCCCATTATATTCTTTTCACTTCTCTTTGAACCTACAAATGCCCTTCCTGTCAGTTGGTCATCACTACTACAGTGCTTGTGCACTTGTTAAGTCCTCTCCTCTTTTTTCCTAAGTTCAGAATCACAGAATTCCAAGGCGTAGTATTTTCATCAAACCCCAAGCATATACCATATCGAGCCACAGAAAATCCTCCCTATATAATACTCATGCTAGGTTCATTCAGCACCTGACTTTTCTTAAGGTACTCTCCCATCTGGATTGCAACCTTCTGTTTCCCTGTCATTGGTTGAAGAGAACCTAAGCCTCTAGTTACTTCATCTAGAATTTTCAACAATGGTGGAAATGTCTGATGTTTGTGATTTCCAGTATGGTAGACACTAGCTATATTTGGCTATTTCTAACACTAGAAATGTGGATATTGCCATTGAGGAACTGAATTTGAATTTTTATTTAATCTTAATTATGTTAAATTCAAATAGACATATATGCTAGTAGCTACTGTAATGGACAACACAGATCTAACCAGGGCCTGGCAAACTTTTCAACAGGCCAGATAGTAAATATTTTAGGCTTGCAGTCAATGTGGTCTCTGTTGCAACTGTAGCTCAAAAACAGCCATAGACAATACATAAATGAATAAATGTGGCTGTGTTCCAATAAAACTTTACTTATAAAAATTATTGCAGGGCTGCAGTACATAGTTTGCCAACCCCTGGACATTCTCCCTTAGACATATTCATTTAATCCTGACAACCACCCTATTAAGTGGTATGATCATTCCCCTCATTTTACAGTTCATGCTGTGTGCTGCTCTTATATGTGTGTTTGCATATGCTGTGAGATTTTGTGTGTGTGTATGTATGATTAGAGCCATCCTGTAACAAGGGAGTCTAAGACATCTGTATATTTAGCAAGCTCCCGTAAGTAATTCTGATTTATAGCAACGTTTAGAAACCAGTGGCTTACTTACTGTCCTCACCTTACTATGTCATCTCTCTTCACTCTTCTTTTCTTGTCCATTTTTTAAAATTTCAGTTTAATTCTCCCATTTTAATTGAAGTTTTATTTCTCCCAAACAAGAAAAATGTGAGTGATTGCTTTCATATTTTCTTTCAGTCCTGGAGTCAAGATGTGAGACCAAGAAATTATTTCTGAAGAAGGAAATTTATGAAATAGAGTCAGCCCAGTGGGAGATAATGGAAAGACTTACAAGACATGACCTTCAGTGCTCTAGTTTCAGAGATGATTGGGAATGTAATGGCCAGTTTGAGAAACAACATGGCTCTCAGGAGGGACATTTCAGTCAACTGATATTCACCCGTGAAGGCATGCCCACTTTTAGTCAACATCCATCCTTTACATTACAGCAAATCATTAGTAATAAAGAGAAATACTGTGCAACTAAGGAATATAGGAAAACCTTTAGACATGACTCACAGCTTACCACCCATCAGATAATTCATACTGTTGAGAAACCCTATGAATGTAAGGAATGTGGAAAGGCCTTTAGACATCCCTCAAGACTCAGTCATCATCAGAAAATTCATACTGGCAAGAAACCCTTTGAATGTAAGGAATGTGGAAAAACCTTTATTTGTGGCTCAGACCTTACTCGACATCACCGAATTCACACTGGTGAGAAACCCTATGAATGTAAGGAATGTGGAAAGGCCTTTAGTAGTGGCTCCAACTTCACTCGACATCAGAGAATTCACACTGGTGAAAAGCCCTATGAATGTAAAGAATGTGGGAAGGCCTTTAGTAGTGGCTCAAACTTTACTCAGCATCAGAGAATTCATACAGGGGAGAAACCCTATGAATGTAAGGAATGTGGCAATGCCTTTAGTCAGAGTTCACAACTTATTAAACATCAGAGAATCCACACAGGTGAGAAACCCTATGAATGTAAGGAATGTGAAAAGGCTTTTCGTTCTGGTTCAGACCTTACTCGACATCAGAGAATTCATACTGGTGAGAAGCCCTATGAATGTAAGATATGTGGGAAAGCCTATTCTCAGAGTTCACAACTTATTAGTCATCATAGAATTCATACTAGTGAGAAACCCTATGAATATAGGGAATGTGGGAAGACCTTTAATTATGACTCACAGCTGATTCAACATCAAAATTTGTACTGGTGATAAAACATAGAATATATGAAATGTGTGAAAATGCTTTTATTTACAGCTCAAAACTATTAACATCAACTATTTAACAAAAGAGAATTTATCTCTATATTAATCCCTCTAAATAGAAGAAGGTAGAAACATCTTATTTGCTGACTACAGCTTGTTCAGCCCAAGAAAAATCATGTAGGAGAAACACCCTATGAGTAGAATATGTTTTGGAAGCCATTTAATAAAAGCCCCTATTTCCCTTGCCATCAGGTAATTCAGTCTAGTAAATACTCAGAATGACAACAGCACTTCTGGCACCTTTCTAATCTTATCTTAAACATCAGAGAATACATGCTGAAATGTAATCCTGTGATTTTCATTTTATTTTCCCCCCAATTTGTCTATAGTTGTAATATTCTTAATCTTTTAATCCATTTAAATTTATATAACTGTAAAGTCCATCTGTGTATATCATGGTTTGTAAAATATCTTTATTTTTAAGATACCTTTAATACCCAAGAGCAGTGACCTCTTTATTTTTGAAGATAGCTTATTCCTTTTGCTCTTTACAAAATTTAGACTTTCTTGTTGTAAAAACGTTCATGTAATGACTTACCACTCAGTAAATAGAGATCCTTTACTATCTTCATGGTGTTTTCCTTGTGTTGCTATAATATCATTTCATCAAATCCTTATTGATAGACATTGTAGTTTCCTCCAGCATTTTTGCCATTATACACAGTGCCCTGACGGGCATTCTCCCTAGGTATATCTTTGTGTCAGGTCTTTTATTTTAATTGCAGAAATAATGCCTCAACATATATTTTCCTTATAATAGGTTTAAACATTACAAGTAAGGCCTTTGACCACTATCCTTGTACCCATATCCCTCCCTGTTTAGTATTTATCCTTCCTGAGCATTTTCCTGTGTTTTTATACATATATGTTTTGGTAGAAATTATAAAATGGGGATAATTATAATACCTACCTCATAATTTTGTGTGAAGATCAAATAAAGAGACACAAAGTGCTTAGAATTGTGCCTGTCATATAATAAATAGATACCCACAGAATGTTGGTCATTGTTAATTGTATTCACTGTTGTCATTATTAGTATTATTTGTTGAAAAGCAACTGTTTCTACAGACCTTACTCAACATCAGACAGGATAGATAATTGAAGAAAGACCCATTGAGGGTAATGAATTAAGAAATTTTCCATTATCACTTACTTCCTATGGAACATGAAGTAATCCTGGGTGTTGGTGGGGAAAGTAATGTGTGTAATGAGTAGGAAACGCTGTATTCAGACTGGTATCCTTTTCACTACATCATATAATACCTAATATAAAGACAGACGATAATATAGACAAAACATTGGTGACACTGATGAAAAAATATGAAAAGACAAACAGCATTATGTTTGAAAATGAATATGCATATGTACATAAAGAGAAACCTTATAGTGACTGATTTTAAATGTTATACTGAATACAGTACTTCCAATACATTTGAAAACCTAAACAAAATTATTTTTTAGGAAAATAAAAATTACAGTATTGACTCAAAGAGAATTAGAACTCTTGGGAGACTCATAAACACAGGTAAAAGGGGAAATTTAGCGTGAGATATAGTAGCTATTACTAATGAAGCATCAAACCCAATTTCTTTTCAGGCAGAACTCTTTTTTTAAAAAATTGGGGTATAATTGATACCAACATTATATTAGTTTCAGGTGCACAACATAATAATCTGATGTTTGTATACATTGGAAAATGACCAGCATAATAAGTCTAGTTAACATCCACCACCATGCATACTTACAGAATGTTTTTTCTTGTGATGAGAACAGGCAAGACTTTATCAAGTATTCAAGGAACTATTTGTTATATAGAAGTAGACATCTCATAACATACTCTAACATAATCCTGATGTTAGATATGGATTAGGAGAACACAAACAGGAAGCTATTTTTCAGGGTCATCCATGAAGATATATACAAGCATACTAAAGAAAATAGCAAACTGTAGGTATCTATTAAATGAACAGAAATGAACCTGCATTGGGACAGTAACTGAAGAGGATCCCCAGTGCCCAGTTCCAGCTAATGAGTGCTATGAGAAAATGCAGGCCTTGTTTTGCCAGCTGTTCTGACTTTTGGGGGAAATCCAGAAATCTACATTTTTTTCAGTGTGTGATAGCCCTTGATTTTTTAAATGGCAGCTAGGGTTTTGTTTGTTTTTTTTTTAAACATGGTATGGACCAAAGATATATTGACGCTGCAAGTAGCAAGTGACCCATAGCTTACTTTTGTTCTGGACACTAGAGCAGTGAGTGTGCAAAAGGCTCACAGGAGGAGTTTTTAATAGTGCGAATCCCTTAGCCCCAAGGAAACTTAAGGGCGGCAGAGGAATAGTGAAATACAAGATAATTTACCTGGAATTTATTAGATGTGAAAAGTATTTTCAGAGATAAAGTAGCTAAGCTCCAAATATAGTTTTTTTTTAAGGACTTGATCCAGTCCCATATTTTCTACATGCAGTTTTTTATTCTCAGCATCATGTCATTTAAAAACTAGGGTATATTTTATATGTTGTAATCCCATTCTTGAGCTATATAACTATACACACACAACTGAAAATAAGAATAAAGAGTTAACCTATTGAGAAAAATAAATAGACCATCACTCTAGCAGCAAATATGTCACTGGAATTATGCATTCTGTTTCAGACCAAGGGTCAGCAAACTTTCTGTAAAGGGCCGGAAAATAAATATTTTACCCTCTGTATGTCATACTCTTTCTGTTGCAACTACTCACCTCTGCCATTATAGTGTGGAAGCCTACTAAAGTTTCTTAAGAAATCCTGAAGTCTAAAAAAAAATGTGTCCCACAGCTTAGCTTTGTTTAGGTTTAGGTTAGTGTTTGAGATGGGCTTTTACTGTTCCTCAATTTTCATGCTCAGCAAGCAGCTTCCTACACTGAATAGTACCATTCTGTGGAAGGAAAATCCATATATCCAAAGTTACTATAGATCTGTCCTTCTATGCCCCACTCTCTTTTTTCTTAGATCCCATATTAGAGGACTTTAAAAAACAAAACAAAACACTGAGCTACTTTATTTTTTACGAGGCATGAAGAAGTAAAATATTTAATAATCAATTTGAGATAAGTAGAGTGAGCAACATATCTGCAGCTGGAAGAATTAGTAAAGACGAGGCTGTTTTGTTCTAATATTTTGCATTATACTAAAATGAGAACTAAGTGGAATTTTATATTCTTATGTCATTTTAAAGTCATTTATTGAGTTCCTCATCTAAAATTACACAAGTAATGCATTTGCACTCGAACCAATGAAACAATGCCAGTAAAAAGAAAAAAACAGTATCTCTGCTCCTCTCCATTCCTCACTCCCTTCCCCTCTGTCCATTTCCTTCTGAGTAATGTCTAAACCTCGTGTATCTCCCCCATATATTTCTTCATGCTTAAACAGTAACACAAATAAATTATTTTAGTATTTTTTACCCCCCAAAATGGATGATACTTTATACATTTCTCTGTAATTTGCTTTTTTACATTCAACAGTACATTTTGGATTTTCTTTCAAGTCAGTAAATGATGATTGAACTTAGTTGTTTTAACGGTTACAGTATATTCCACAGTATGCTTGTACCAATACCTACTCAACTACAGTATTTCCCCAGTTGTGATATTTCATATTATCTCCTCTTCTTTGCCATTTAAAATTAGTGCTGCAATAAACATTGATATATTATATTCTTGTCTATTTTATTTCTATAAAATAGGTTTCCCAAAACATTTCCAATGTTTTCCATGTTTCTTAGAAAAGTATTGCTTGTAGAAAATTTCAGAGGACAGGAGGATAAAGGAAAAAAGTACAGTTTTTCGTATATGTGTTTATGTGGGTATGTACACACACAGATTTAACACTTAATCCATTTGGACTGATTATTACATATGGTGTAATATAGTATGTTGGCTTGTTCTCATCCAGAAATAAAGCCAATTATGCCAGAAACAATTATTAAACTATCGAACTATTAAACTATTCATCTTCTACTGAATTAAAATACTATCTATCATATATTAAATGCTCATATCCTCAAACCTATTTGCCAGCAATCTTTGATTTATACTTTTCAGTAACTTATTACTTGTAAATAAAAATACATATATTATAATTACATAGTTTTTATTTGAAAATAAAGACAAATGTTTCATCATAAGAATTAAAAATTTTTTTTATCCAGTTCCAGTAAAGATCCTCATTGGGATTATATTTTGAATTATTAAGTTTAAATACAGAGTATCCCAAATGAATGCATGATTGACACTGGATATTCATTAATATATATGTATGTCTTGAAATTTCTTTGAGAACTCTTCATCCTCCTTACTCTCTAATATCTTTATAATGTACATAAAATATAATATATATAGTCCTTAAGGTATGCTAGTAATAGCTGAAAGTTTAACATATTTTATTAGGGTATTGATTATAAAGTGATAGATTCTTTTGATCTTTTATAATGTGCAGATAAAAGATATACCCATCTCACAGTATTACACCTATTTTATTTTCTTGTCTTATTTCATGTTGTAGACCTGATGACAGTGGATTTTGAGCAGGACTTCTTCTTTTTCACCAGATTTTCCCCATTTTTACAGACTGAAGAGTTGGATTTTGAGGATAATTTCTGCTTCCTGTTTTCATCCCTACTCTTGTTTGTGTGTCATAAGAGAAATGATTTATTACCTTGGTGAAATGTATTAAAACACATAAATTACCTCCCTTTATTTGACCCTGAATTTCTCATGTTTCCTGGGGCAGGCTATGATTCTCTATGCTGACTCTGCAGACCCATTCCTCTGCTGGTATATGTCCCAATATCTAGAGTTTGAATGAAGTATTAGGTTGTGCATTTTAACTCCAGGTTCAAGCTGCCTCTTTCAATAAAGCATTACCAAAAAAATGTTCTATTTCTCAATCAGTCCAGAAATCAGGATGAGAGAGTTATAGTTAATTATCACCCACAAAAATTTTTTCTATAGCCAGTTTTGTTTTATTTCTAATTTTAATGGAAATACATCAGTTACAGTCAATATGTTCTACATTTTATTAATTTAAGTGGATAAAGAATTCATTCAAATGGTTTTGGGTTGCTCATGGAAAATCTTAATGTGCTGAAGAACAAAGATACAGAACCAGAAACAATGCTCCAAATGATGACACAGAGCTTGTGTGGTGAGATCACCACTGCTGCTGCTGTACACAGAATCCCTAGCTTACACTACTGACACCATGGGTGCTGGGCTCTGGATGTTCCTGCTACTGCCACCTGTGTACCTGGTGTTACCCATCACCCAGATGGAATTTCCACAGTCCTTTTTCCTTTGTACCATCAGCTTGCTGTTTGGAGAGGAGTGTGTTTGAGTGCTGAAGCCTAGGTTCCATCCCTGTGCATTAGCTGCTGTGGAGACAGATACATTTTCAGATTAGTAAGGATCAGCCTCTGCTGCTTTTTTAAAATATATATATATATATATAAATTTATTTATTTATTTATTTATTTATTTATTTATTTATTTATTTTTGGCTGCGTTGGGTCTTTGTTGCTGTGCACGGGCTTTCTCTAGTTGCGGCAAGCAGGGTCTACTCTTTGTTGCAGTGTGCGGGCTTCTCATTGCAGTGGCTTCTCTTGTGGCAGAGCACGGACTCTAGGTGTGTGGGCTTCAGTAGTTGTGGAACGTGGGCTCCAATAGTTGTGGTTCGTGGGCTCTAGAGCGCAGGCTCAGTAGTTGTGGCACACGGGCTTAGTTGCTCCGTGGCATGTGGGATCTTCCCGGACCAGGGCTCGAACCCATGTCCCCTGCATTGGTAGGTGGATTCTTAACCACTGCACCACCAGGGAAGCCTCCAGCCTCTGCTTCTTAAAGACGGATGTTTCCCATCATAGCAAGGGTACACATGAACTGGGCAGCCAAACGAATGGCCAGTGTTTATAAGATGGCATCCCATTAATCATACATAATTCTTCCCACAGCTGAAAATGAAAACCTCACTTAAAATAATATAGCCATTCCCCCACTCAACTGAAAATGTGCTGGGTAATGTCTATACCTCTTCTATATCTGTCAGGATCCTTTGTAGACATTCTGTAAATTTTGTCTTAAGTGGTAACAACCTACATATAAGAAAAAGAGTAAAAAGAAATGTAATCATAATATATAGGTACATATAAATTAGGTAGATGCTCCAGTCTTCTTCTCTGTAAATGACAGTTGTGACACACTCCCTTTTAATTTAGTAGATTGGGGAGTTTTTATAGGTAAAGTGACCTAAACCTTGATGAAAAAAGGATCTGAATCCTTGTTGGTTATTATAGTTTTCTATTAACTTTTACTACTGGAAATGATTTAGAAGTAGGAGTTGACCCAGGGGAATCTTTGTGTTCTATCCATGTTCCATTTGGAAATTTCAAACCTATCTTTCCCTTGAGAGCCAGGATCAATCAGCCTGGCAAACACCAACCTACACCCTTCTTCTTCTTCCACCCCAGCCTTTGGTCTGTTGTCCAGGGTCACAAGGAGCTCTAAACAGCCAAGTTATAGGCTCACTTTACATTGTATTGGAATCACTGTTGTGTCCATTGGTGAAAGTATTTCTTCATATATTCTCTACATTATCCTTAGACAATGTTTTTGATATTTAGGTTTGACTTTCAGAATATGCTGAGATTTGATTATAATTTATGGTCTGGATATAAGGGGAGTGGAGCATGAGAAAAGTAACACTATTGCAAGATAACTACATCAGACAAGATCTTCAAACAGGTATCTCTAATAATGCATCATGTCTTAAAGTTTAGGTGGTCTGCTAGTAGTATAGTTACATGAATTGTTTATTGTTTGTATGATATAATTTAATTTCAATTAATTAAATTTCAATTTTTTAATTTCAATTTTTTGTATCCTTAAGTTATAGATGTGTTTTCTAAACACAATATAGTTGCATTTTTAAATTCAATATGACATTCTTTGTCTTTTAAATAGAGTATTAGATCTAATTTATTCAATGTAATTACTGATATATTTAGCTTTAAATCTACCATCTTTAATCTTTTCTGTTTATCTTGTCAATTCTATATTCTTTTTTTCCTCTTTGTTTTCTTCATGATTTTAAAAATTGTCATTTTGTTTTTTACCTCTATTATTGGAAATTCTACATACTATTTCTATGCTTGAAGGGTTACTTCAGAAAATATCATGAATACTAAAACCTATCATGGTCTAAAACAGTTCATATCTTTATTCACTCCCATGACAATAGAACATACTTAGAGTACTTTAGCTACATTTATCCACCCATATCCCAATGTAGATTATTGTTTTCTTGCATTTTTATTATCTTTTTTTAACCTCATAGACATAATTTTTTATAGTCAATGTTCATTTACATTTGCCCTCATAATTCCTATATTGCTTTTCATTCATTCTTGTTTCTCAACACTTCCACTGGGGATCATTTTCCCTATGTCTCATTATTATTTTATTTCAGTGGATAGTATTTTATTTCAGCTATCATTCCACTCTCCTTACTTTCATTGCTGCTGTGAAAAGTCAGCTGTCAGTCTAATGGCTAATTTGAAGGTAATTTATCCTTTCTTGTTTGCTGTTTTAAGATTTTCTCATTGTCTTTGATTTTATGCAGTTTCTCCATAATGGGTCTAGGTTGAAGGATTTGAGTCAATGGTTTAGAGACTGCCATCATCTTTGGAAATTGTTCATTTATTGTTTCTTCTAATATTGAAGTTTAGCTGCAACTCCAACTCTATCTGGCATATCTTTAAACTCTCTTTTATATACAGCCTCATTTTATCTCTCTGTGATAGATTCTGTGTATTTTTATCTTTCTTCCAGTTAAGTAATTCTCTTTTCTGTTTTGTCCAATTTTGTGCCCAACCTGTACAATAAGTATCTAATTTCAGTTATTGTACTGTTCATGTATGAAAGTTTTACTTTGTTCTTTTTCAAATCGTAATTTTTATAGTTCCCTACACATATTTTAAAGAAATAAAATCGAGCTTTAAACATAAGCCAAGTTCTTTGGTAACTTGTATCTATGATTCAAATGAAGGCCTATTGTCACTATCTTGTGTTTCTGCTGGTTCTCTTTCATAATACCTTGTTTCATTGAGGGCTTAGTTTCTTTTACCACATGCTTCTCATTGACCTTGAAAATAATTATTTGTGAAGATTCCCTGAGATCAAGAAACAATTAATATTACTTCTGCCAGGAAGATAAGGGTACCTGTTGTAGATTACCTTAAACCATGTTCAGGGCTTGAATTCCTGTCCCATACAGGCTTTGTCTACTCAGGCTCTAAATATGCTTGAGAGCTAGTAGGCATGATATCTTATCCTTTTAGAATTTCAGTGTTTGTTCATTCTCTGTGTAACTGGAACAGTTTTCCAGCAAATACAAATGTTTTCAGGCTTGAGTGGCTTTCAACAGCACTGACTTTTCCCCTCCATGTTTACATGCTGTGAAGGAGGAGAAAAGTTATAATTCCTGAGACTCTGTTTTTCGTCGTTGTTGTTTTTTTTTAATCTTTTTTTATTGCAAAAATAAAACACACACAGAAAAACCACAAAAATACACCCAAATGAATTGTTATAAGACAAATACCCCTGTAACCATCACTCAGGTCAAAAAATAGAAATTTACCAGATAAGTCAGAAATTCCTCCATGTGTTCTGTCCCAATCATTACCTTGCCCTGTCTCCAAAAGTAACCACTACCACTCTCCTAACTTTTCTTCCTTGTGTTATTTCTTCCTTGTGTTTCTTTATAATTTATCCATTTGTACATCTCTAAACACTATGTTTTACCTTACCCCTTTTTTTAATTTGACATGTCTTTTAAGTTTCTTTTAACCTATAATATTTCTCCATACTCATATGTTAATAAATGTTTTTTAGTTTTGCTGGGTATAAAATATTTGGCTCATATTTTCTTTCATTGAGTATTTAAAATATGCTATTCCATTTTATATTTCTAAATATACTGTATTTACTGTCAAAATGTCTGGTGATAACCTGACTTTCTTTTTCCCTTTAAAAGTCACTTATGGACTTCCCTGATGGTCCAGTGGTTAAGACTACATGCTTCCAATGCAGGGGGCACGGGTTTGATCCCTAGTTGGGGAAGTTCCACATGCCAAGCAGTGCGGCCAAAAAAAAAAAGTTACTTATATTTATTTCTCCCTAGGTTCCCAAATAATTTTTTTCTTTTCTTTAAAGTAATTTTACTAATATGACTTGGAGTTTGTTGTTCTGAATTGATATTCACAGGTACACCATCTACTTTTTCAATATGCAATTGCAAATCTTTTTTCTATCAGTATTATTATTATTATTATAAGTTTTTAGTATTCTGTTCCTTTGCTTTTGTTTTCTTCTTCAGGAACTTCCGTTAATATGTTTGATCTTCTTTGCCTATCTCCAATATTTTTCTCTGTCTCTCAAGTCTTTTTAAATTTCTTTCTTCATTTCTTCCCAATTTTAGAAATTTTCCTCATTTTTACCTTCTATTTCTCTTAGGCATTTCTTGGTTTAGTCATTGTTGTATTCCTTCTGGTTGAGTCTTTATTTCCGTTTTTTAAAAAAAATTTTATTGGAGTATAGTTGATTTACAATGTGTTAGTTTCAGGTGTAGAGCAAAGTGAATCAGTTATACATATACATAAATCCACTTTTTTTTTAGATTCTTTTTCCATATAGGCCATTACAGAGTATTGAGTTCCCTGTGCTATACACTAGGTCCATACTAGTTATCTATTTTATATATAGTAGTGTGATATATCAATCCCAATCTCCCAGTTTATCCCTCCGCCCCATCCCCTGGTAACCATAAGTTTGTTTTACACATCTGTGACTCTTTCTGTTTTGTAAATAAGTTCATTTGTACCCTTTTTAAAGATTCTACATATAAGTGATATTATATGATATTTGTCTTTCTCTGTCTGACTTACTTCACTCAGTATGACAATCTCTAGGTCCGTCCATGTTGCTGCAAATGGCATTTTCGTTCTTTTTATGGCTGAGTAATATTCCACTGTATATATGTACCACATCTTCTTTACCTATTCTTCCATTGATGGACATTTAGTTTGCTTCCATGTCCTGGCTATTGTACATAGTAAATAGTGCTGCAATGAACATTGGGGTGCATGTATCTTTTCAAATTATGTTTTCTCTGGGTATATGCCTAGGAGTGGGATTGCTGGGTCATATGGTAGTTCTATTTTTAGTTTTTTAAGGAGAGTCTCTATTTCTGAAATGACTCTTTTATTTCTTATTCTTTTCTGAGTTAGCACCCCATTTCTGAATTTTTTTAGGTTCTAATTTATATTGTTCTTTCATATTTTGTATCATTTTCTAAATGCAATATTAGCTCATTTTGAAATAGTAGGTTCCAATTTTGATCTTTCTGATATGCTTTCATTGTCTGTAAGGATGTTATTGTATTCCTTATTCTCTCTCTCTCTCTCTCTTTTAAAATAGTAACTTTTATGGAGTTGGTCTGATACCTTTCTGTTACTTATTTTTATATGGTAGTTTCCCTGAACCACTTTAGAAGGAGGCTTGATTCAGGGTAATTTTTTACACCTACAGAGCTCCTTCTGTAGGCTTCACACAGTGTTGAAAAAGAAATACACACACACACACACACACACACACACACACACACACACACACACACACATATATATATATATAGGCTTTCTGACACTTAATTGCTCTCTTCCTCCCTCCCACTTTTATCTGGACCTTGACTTTGAGTCTGTTTTCCCTGTCCGGCTCAATTATGATTCCCCATTCTTTGCATTTTCTCCTCAGGGAGGAACTTTCTCCTGGAAAGAAATTTGGGCTGTCTACTTTGAGAGTTCTCGCAGACAAAGCTTCACAAGCCCCTTCAGATCTTCCGTCATGGACAACTTGCACTCCTCTCCCATTGGTGTGTGCCAAACTGCATCCCGTTTCAGCTGTTGTTCTCAACTTGGCCCACTGTGCTTTCCAGTGAATATGTTTTGGTGTTCTCTTGTTTTCAGGTTACTTCAGATGTCCAATTACTTTGCTTGGCTTCCTTCTTCACAGATGCACAGATTCACCATGCAGGTATTGCATTATGATTTTTCCCTATCTGCTTTTATTTGGGGATTCATGGGGATGTTATCTGTATTAGTTTGCTGGGGCTGTCATAATAAATTACCACAGGCCGGGTGGCTTAAGCACCAGAAATTTATTTTCTCACAGTTCTGGTTGCTATTAGCCCAAGATCAAGATGTCAGGAAGTCTTTTCCTGCCTCTCTCCTTGGCTTGCAGATGGCTACCTTCTCACTGTGTCCTCACATAGCCTTTCCACTGGGCCAGCGCTTCCCTAGTGTTTCTCAGAGTATCCAAATTTCCTCTTCTTATAAGAAGAGACTGGATTAGGGCCCACACTAATCATCTTAATTTAATCATCTCTTTAAAGCCCCTGTCTTCAAATATGGTCACATTCTGAGGTACTGGGGGTTAGGGTTTCAACATATGAATTTGAGGGGAGGTGCAATTGAGCCCATAAAATAGTTTCATCCAGTTTTACTTAAATGTTGCCAATAGGTTTTTGGTTTTACTGGCTGCTTGCTCTATATTTATGTGGGGATTTGGGACGATTTAAAAACTTTGCTAATGTAACTCCTATTTTTCTAGAATCTTTTTTACTTTTTATTGGTTTTGTTTAATCAGCTTTATTGAGGTACAATTTACATGCAGTAAAATTCACCAATTTTAAGTGTACAATTTGATGACTTTTGAAAAATGTATACAATCATGTAATTGCTACCACAAGCATGATTTAGAATGTTTCCTTCACTTCAGAAAGTTCCTTCAGGGACTTCCCTGGTGATCTAGTTGTTAAGACTCCATGCTTCCAATGCAGGGGGGCAGGTTCGATCCCTGGTTGGGGAACTAAGATCCCACATGCCGTGCGGCACAGCCAAAAAAAAAAAAGTTCCTTCATGCCTTTTTGTCATCAACCCCTTCCCCAATCCCTGCCCCTGGCCTCTGGTAGCCACTAATCTACTTTCTGTCCACAAAAATTTCAACTTTTCCAGAATTTCATATAAATGGAATCTACAGTACATAATGTATTATGTAAGACTTCTTGTATTTAACATAATTCTTTAGAGATTCGTTCATGTTGTTCTGTGTATCAGTAGATTATCTAATTCTTTTTTTCTTTCTGAGTAATACAGCATTGTACAGAAATACTCTGATTTGTTTATCTCTTCACCAATTGATGCACATTGAGTGGTTTCCATTTTTTGGCAGTGTGAATAAAGCTACTATGAACATTCAAGTGCAAATCTTTGTATAAGCAGGTATTCATTTCTCTCGGGTGAATAAAGTCATATGCTGAGTATATCTTTAACTTTATAAGAACATTGATATGTACCATCAATGTTTGAGAGTTCCAGTTGTTCCATAAACTTGCCAACACTTAATATTTTCAGTTAACAATTTTAACCATTTTAATGAGTGTATAGTATCATCTCGTTTTAATTTACATTTAATTTATATTTTAATTTACATCTCACTGTTTTAATCTACTAGTGATGTTGAGCATCTCTTCATGTGGGTTTTTGTTCTATTTTGTTTTGTTATGCCATTCACATATAATTTTTGGTGTAGTATCTGTTAAATCTTTTACCAGTCTTTATTGGGTTATTTGCCTTCTTATTGTGTCATGTGAATTATTTGTATATTCAAGATACAAGTCCTTTATTAGACATATGGTCAGCAACTATTTTCTGCCAATCTGTAGCTTGCTTTTTCATTTACTTAACAGTGGATTTTGAAGAGAAAATGTTTTTAGTTTTGATGAAATCAATTTGTCATTTTTTTTCTTTCATGGTTCATGCTTTTTACATCCTATCTAAGAAATATTTCCTAAACCAGGGTAACTAAGATTTATCACTTTTATTTTTAAATGGATTGAAAGAATTCAGAGTTGGGCAGTGAATAAAAAAGAAGCTCAAGTCATAAGTTTAAGTAATATATCAATTATAATAAAAATATGGGAGTCAGGGAAGACTACTCTATAATAATAGTCTATGGTATGAGCATATCAAAATTCATTTGCCCACATTTTTTTGAGACTTCAAACACAATTCTTTAATTACTTGGGGTTGCTTCCCCCATAGCTTCCAACACTAGGCAACCACTAATCTATTTTCTGTCTTTATAGATTTGCCTATTCAATATGTTTAATGTAAATGCAATCATATAATATGCTATCTTTTGTGTCTGCATTCTTTCACAGAGCATGTTTTCAAGGTTCATCCATGTTGTATTTGTGTCAGTACTTCATTCTTTTTATGGCTGAATAGTATGCTGTTGTATGTATACTACATTTCATTCCTTCATTCATTAGTTGCTGGACATCTAGGTTGTTTTTACTCTTTGGTTATGATTAATAATGCTATGAACATTCATGAAATTTTTCTGTGGACATATAGTTTCATTTTTCTTGGGTATATATATCTAAGAGTGGAATTGCTGGGTTGTATAGTTATATGGCTTTAACAGTTCGAGGAACTTCCAGACTGTTTTCCAAAGAGGCTGCACCATTTTATATTTCCACCAGGAGTGTATGAGTGTACTGATTTCTTCACAGCCTTGTCAATACTTGTTGTTATCTGTCTTTTTTATTACAACTATCCTAATACATGAAGTGGTATCTCATAGTTTTGACTTGCATTTCCCTGGTGACTAGTGACGTTGAGCATATTTTCATGTGCTTATTGGCCTGTATATATCTTCTTTGCAGAAATGTCTATTCAGATATTTTGTCCATTTTTAAGTTGGGTTGTCTTTTTACTATTAAGTTGTAAGAGTTCTTTATATAATTCTAGATGAAAGTTCCTTATCAGATATATGATTTGCAAAATTTTTTCCCATTCCGTGAGATGTCTTTTCACTTCCTTTTATTAATTTATTTATTTTTATTTTTTAAATTTAAAAGAATTTTTGGCTGCATTGGGTCTTTGTTGCTGCGCATGGGCTTTCTCTAGTTGTGGTGAGCGGGGGCTACTCTTCGTTGTGGTGCATGGGCTTCTTGTTGTGGTAGCTTCTCTCATTGCAGAGCATGGGCTCTAGGCATGCGGGCTCAGTAGTTGTGGCACATGGGCTCTAGGGCACGTGGGCTTCAGTAGTTGTGGTACACGGGCTCAGTAGTTATGGCTTGCGGGCTCTAGAGCACAGGCTCAGTAGTTGTGGCACATGGGCTTAGTTACTCCGTGGCATGTGGGGTCTTCCCAGACCAGGGATCGCACCCGTGTCCCCTGCATTGACAGGCAGATTCTTAACCACTGCACCACCAGGGAAGTCATCTTTTCACTTTCTTTCACCAGTGTCTTTAGAAGCACAAAATTGTTTTTTAAATTTTATAAAGAACAATTCATATATTTTTTTCTTTTATTACTTATGCTTTTAGTTTCATATCTAAATCATTGCCTAATCCAAAGTTTCACAGATTTACAGCTATGTTTTCTTTTAGATGTTTTATACTTTTTAGCTCTTATATTTAAGTATTTGATCAATTTTGAGTTACTTTATGTTTATGGTGTGATGTAGGAGTCCAACTTCATCGTTTCCATGTGAAAATGTGGTCCCAAGATGATTTGTTGAAAGACTATTACTGCCCCTATGGAATTGCCCTTTCTCAAAAATCAGTTGATTGTAGGGCTTCCCTGGTGGAGCAGTGGTTAAGAATCCACCTGCCAATGCAGGGGACATGGGTTCGAGCCCTGGTCCGGGAAGATCCCACATGCCGTGGAACAACTAAGCCCATGCGCCACAACTGAGCCTGCGCTCTAGAGCCTGTGAGCCACAACTACTGAGCCTGCGTGCCACAACTACTGAACCCCGCGTGCCTAGAGCACATGCTCTGCAACAAGAGAAGCCACCACAATGAGAAGACTGCACACTGCAACGAAGAGTAGCCCCCGCTTGCCGTAGCTAGAGAAAGAACACGCAGCTACAAAGACCCAGCGCAGCCAAAAATAAATAAATTTATTTTAAAAAAATCAATTGATTGTAATCTGAGGGTTTATTTCTGAATTCTCAGTTCTATTCCATTGATCCTCATACCACTATCATACTATCTTGACTACTGTAGTGTACTGTTTTGTATTTAGGAAATGTGAGTCCTCCATCTTTGTTCTTTTTCAAGATTGTTTTGACTATTCTAGGTCACTTGTATTCAAATATGAATGTTCAGATCAGCTTGTCAACTTATCAAGGAAGCCAGGTGGGATTTTTATAGGGATTGCACTGAACCTGTAGATCAATTTAGGAAATATTGCCACTTTAACAATATTAAGTGTTCTGACTCATGAACATGAAATGCCTTTCCATTTATTTAGATTTTCTTTAATTTCTGTCATCAATGCTTTATAGTTTAAAAAGTATAAGTTTTACACTTATTTTGTTGAAGTTATTCCTAAATATTTAATTTTTTTTTTTTTTTAAAGGATTTTCTTATTTATTTATTTATTTATTTATTTTTGGCTGTGTTGGGTCTTCGGTTCGTGCGAGGGCTTTCTCCAGTTGCGGCAAGCGGGGGCCACTCTTCATCGCGGTGCGGGGACCGCCCTTCATCGCGGTGCGCGGGCCTTTCTCTATCGCGGCCCCTCCCGCTGCAGGGCACAGGCTCCAGACGCGCAGGCTCAGCAATTGTGGCTCACGGGCCCAGCTGCTCCGTGGCATGTGGGATCTTCCCAGACCAGGGCTCGAACCCGTGTCCCCTGCATTAGCAGGCAGATTCTCAACCACTGCGCCACCAGGGAAGCCCCAATATTTAATTTTTGATGCTATTACAAATGGAATTTTTTCTTATTTTCAATTCTGATACTCATTGTATCAGTCTATGGAAATACAATTAATCTTTGTATATTGATCATGTACCCTGCAACTTCTTTAAACTCATTTATTAGTTCTAACAGTTTTTTAGTGGATTCCTTAGGATTTTCTATACACAAGACCATGCCATCTTCAAAGAGATAGTTTTACTTCTTCCCTTTTATTCTTGAAGCTTTTTATTTCATTTTCTCTTGCCTAATTGCTGTACCTATAACCTCCAGTACAATGTCAAACAGAAGTGGTGAAAATAGACATCCTTATCTTGTTCTTAATTTTAGGAGGAAAGCATCCAGTCTTTTGGCATTAAATATGATGTTATCTGTGAATTTTTTGTAGAAGAACATTATCAGGTTGAAAAAAAAATCCCTTCTATTCCTGGTTTGTTTAGTATTTTTGTCATGAAGGGGAACTGGATTTTGTCAAATGCTTTTTGTGCATCTATTGAGATGATTGGGACTTCTTTGTCCTTTATTCCATTGATATGGTGTACTACATTAATGGATTTTTGAATGTTAAACCCATCTTGCATTCCCGGGATAAATCCCACTTGGTCATGGTGTATATGTATAGCTGGATTCGGTTTGGTAATACTTTGTTGAGGATTTTTGCATCTATATTCATAACAGATATTGATTTGTAGAATTTGTTCCTTGTGATGTCTTTTTCTGGTTTGATATTAGGCTAATATTGGACTTAAAGCAAAGTTGGGAAGTATAACCTCCCCTTCTATTTTTTGGAAGAGTTTGTTAAGAATTGGTTGTAATTTTCTACAAGTTTGGTAGAATTCACCAGTGAAGGCATCTCAGCCCAGTCTTTTCTCTTTGGGTAGTGTCTAAATTACTAATTCAATCTCTTTATTTTTTATGAATCTATTCAGACTTTCTGTTTCTTCTTCAGTCAGTACTTTATGTCTTTCTAAGTATGTGCCCATTTCACCTCAGTTATTTAATATATTGGTATATAATTGTTCATAGTATTCCTTTATAATATTAAAAAATTTTTGTATGGTCAATAATGATGTCCTCTTTTTCATTCCTGATTTTGGTAATTTGAGTCTTTCCTTTTTCTTAGTCAATGTAGGTAAAAGTTCGTTAATTTGGTTGATCTTTTCAAAGAACCAACATTTTATTTTTGTTGATTTTCACTTTTGTTTTTCTATTCTCTATTTCATTAATTTCCACTCTAATCTTTATTTCCTTTCTTTTGTTTCTTGTACACTTAGTTTGCTCTTCTTTTTCCAGTGTCGTAAGGTAGAACTTCAGATAATTTTTTTTTTTTTTAAATTTTTGACTGTGTTGGGTCTTCGTTTCTGTGCACTGGCTTTCTCTAGTTGTGGCGAGTGGGGGCTGCTCTTCGTTGTGGTGTGCGGGCTTCTCATTGCGATGGCTTCTCTTGTTGTGGAGCAGGGGCTCTAGGCACGTGGGCTTCAGTAGTTGTGGCACACGGGCTCAGTAGTTGTGGCTTGCAGGCTCTAGAGAGCAGGCTCTAGTAGTTGTGGTGCATGGGCTTAGTTGCTCCACGGCATGTGGGATCTTCATGGACCAGGACTTGAACCCGTGTCCCCTGCATTGGCAGGTGGATTCTTAACCACTAGGGAAGTCCAGAACTTTAGATTATTGATTTCAGATCTTTTTTAAAAAAATATATGCCTTTTAATGCTATTAGCTTTAGCTGCTTCCTGTAAGTTTGGTAGGCTGTGTCTTCATTTTCATTTATTTCAAAGTACTTTCTAATTTCCCTTGTGATTTTTTTTTCTTTGGTCCATTGATTCTTTAGGAGTGTGTTCTTTAATTTCCACATATTTGTGAATTTCCCAAATTTTCTTCTGTTATTCGTTTTTAATTTCATTCCATTGTAGTCAGAGAACATGATGCACATGATTTCAATCCTTTTAAATTTATTGAGGCTTATTTTATAACCCAGCAAGTGGTCCATCCTGTAGAAAATTCCATGTGTACTTGGGGAGATTATGTATTCCAGAATTGTTGGATGGTGTATTCTATAGATGTCTGTTAGGTCTAGTCAGTGTACAGTGTTGTGCAAGTCCTCCATTTCCTTGCTGATCTTCTACTTAGTTTTTCTATCCATTATTGAAAATGGGGTATTGCATTCTCCAACTGTTATTGTTGAATTGTGTATTTCTCTCTTCATTTTTTCCAATTTTTAAGTCATGTATTTAGGGACTCTATTATTAGGTGCTTATGTGTTTCAAATTGTTATATCTTCCTGATGTATTGACCCTTTTATCATAGATAAGATGTTTTAATATTTATTTTATTTATTATTATTTATTTTTGGCTGCGTTGGGTCTTTGTTGCTGCACGCGGGCTTTCTCTAGTTGCGGTGAGTGGGGGCTACTCTTCATTGCGGTGCGTGGGCTTCTCATTGCGGTGGCTTCTCTTGTTGCAGAGCACCACAGGCTCTAGGCATGCAGGCTTCAGTAGTTGTGGCTTGTGGGCTCAGTAGTTGTGGTGCACGGGCTTAGTTGCTCTGCGGTATGTGGGATCTTCCCAGACCAGGGCTCAAACCTGTGTCCCCTGCATTGGCAGGCGGATTCTTAACCACTGTGCCACCAGGGAAGCCCCCTTTCATCATAATAAATGGTCCCTCTTTATCTCTAGTAACTTTTTTGTTTTACTTTTTTTTTTCTTTTTTTTTTTTTGCCATGCCATGGGGCTTGTGGGATCTTAGTTCCCTGACCAGGGATCAAACCCTGGGCCCATGGCGTGAAAGCGCCAAGTCTTAACCACTGGACCGACAGGGAATTCCCATGTTTTACTCTGTCTTTGACTGGTATTAGTATAGCCAATCCAGCTTTGTTATGGTTGGTTTATAACTAACTTTTTTGTATCTTTAAATCAAAAGTGTAACTCATGTAGACAGAATATAGTTGGATCTTTAAAAAATAAATACCGTCTGACAATCTCAGCTTTTTGATTGGATTGTTTAATTCATTCACATCTAATGTTATTGATATTGTTGCATTTATTGCTGCCTTGTTACTTTTGTTTTCTATGTCTTATGCCCTTTTTGTTCCTCTATTATTCTTTACTTCTTTATTTTGCATTAAGTGAATATTTTCTAACATAACATTTAAATTCTTTTAATGATTTTTTTTACCATATTTTAAAAGTTATTTTCTTGGTGGTTGCTCTAGGGCTTACCATACGTATCTTACATTATCAGAATCTATTTCAGATTTAGAGATATGGTTATGTTACTCCTATATAGCTCTATTCCCTCTCCCTCTTTTTTTTTGTAAATTTATTTATTTTATTTTATTTATTTATTTTTGGCTGCATTGGATCTTTGTTGCTGCAAATGGGCTTTCTCTAGTTGTAGCGAGCAGGGACTTCTCTTCGTTCAGTGCATGGGCTTCTCATTGTGGTGGCTTCTCTTGTTGCGGAGCATGGGCTCTAGGGTGCACGGGCTTCAGTAGTTGTGGCTCACGGGCTCTAGAGCGAAAGCTCAGCAGTTGTGGCACACAGGCTTAGTTGCTCCACAGCATGTGGGATCTTCCCAGACAAGGGATCGAACCCGTGTCCCCTGCACTGGCAGGTGGATCCTTAACTACTGCGCCACCAGCGTAGTCCCTCCCTCTCCCCCTTTTCTTGCTATATTGTTATCCATATTATACTTATATATGCTACATATCCAACAATACATTATTTTAACTATTGCTTTACATGATTTTATGGTTATTAAAGAAGCTGAGATAAGAAAGGAGAAGAAGTATATATTTATAGAGTTTGCTATATTAACCTTCTTGTTGACCATTTATGGGTCTCATTTGTTCCTGTGGATTCGAGTTACCACCCTTTACTGGGTGGTGTTTCCTTAGCCTGGTACATCTTTGCTCCCATTCACCTTCTTTGTGCTGTTACTGGCAAATATATTTCTATATGTTATAGGTCCTAAATACTATTATATACATATTGTTTTATTCAATTATTTTTTAAATGAGTAAAGAGAAGAATAGAAAAGAAATATGCATTTATATACTTTTATAATTAAGTAATTATCTTTACTGGTACTCTTTGTTTTTTTCATGTGGATTTGAATTACTGTATGAGGTCACTTGCTTTTAACCTGAAAAGCTTCCTGTAGTATTTCTTATCTTTTTAAAAATATTTATTTATTTATTTGGCTGTGCCGAGTCTTAGTTGGTGCATGTGGGATATTTGTTGCAGCATGTGGGATCTTTTTAGTTGTGGCATGCGGGCAGGATCTTTTAGTTGCGGCATGTGGGCTCTTAGTTGTGGCATGCGAGATCTAGTTCCCTGACAAGGGATCGAACCCTGGGCCCCCTGCATTGGGAGCACAGAGTCTTAACCACTGGATCACCAGGGAAGTCCCCCTGTAGTATTTCTTATAAGGTGTATCTGCTAGTAAATAAATCTCTCAGTTTTTATCTGTTCTCCATTTGTTCTATTGAAAAGTCAGCCATTCATCTTATTGGTGTTCTCTTATACATTACAAGTTGGTTTGCTCTGTTGCTTTCAATAGATTTCTTTGTGTTTAGCTTTCAGTGTTTTTATTATGATGTTTCTATGTGTCGATCTCTGTGTGATTATCCATCTTGCAGTTCATTAAGTTTCTTGGCTGTGTAAATTCATGTTTTTCATCAAATTTAGGAATTTTTCTGCTGTGATTTCTTTGAATATTTTTCTGCTCTTTTCCTTCTCTCCTTTCCTTGTGTTACTCACATTATGCATAATTTGGTGCTCTTATTGGTGTCCCATATTTCTCTGAGGTGCTGTCTACTTTTCTTCATTTCTCTCTCTGTTCTTTGGATTGTTAGATCTCTATCAATCTACAAGTTTGCTAATTCCTTCTTCACCAATTCAAATCTATTACTGAGCCGCTCTAGTAAATTTTTTATTTTGGTTATTGTTATTTTCAACTCCAGAATTTCCATTTGGCTTTCTTATTTCTTTCTCTTTATTTATATTCCCTATTTTTTTAACATCTTTATTGGAGTATAATTGCTTTACAATGGTGTGTTAGTTTCTGCTTTATAACAAAGTGAATCAGCTATACATATACATATATCCCCATATCTCCTCCCTCTTGCGTCTCCCTCCCACCCTCCCTATCCCACCCCTCTAGGTGGTCACAGAGCACCAAGCTGATCTCCCTGTGCTATGTGGCTGCTTCCCACTAGCTATCTATTTTACATTTGGTAGTATATATAAGTTCATGCCACTCTCTCACTTTGTCCCAGCTTACCCTTTGCCCTCCCTGTGTCCTCAAGTCCATTCTCTACATCTGCATCTTTAATTCTGGCCTGCCCCTAGGTTCTTCAGAACTTTTTTTTTTTTTTAGATTCCATATATATGTGTTAGTATACAGTATTTGTTTTTCTCTTTCTGACTTACTTCACTCTGTATGACAGACTCTAGGTCCATCCACCTCACTACAAATAACTCAATTTCATTCCTTTTTATGGCTGAATAATATTCCATTGTATATATGTGCTACATCTTCTTTATCCATTCATCTGTTGATGGACACTTAGGTTGCTTCCATGTCCTGGCTATTGTAAATAGAGCTGCAGTGAACATTCTGGTACATGACTCTTTTTGAATTATCGTTTTCTCAGGGTATGTGCCCAGTAGTGGGATTGCTGGGTCATATGGTAGTTCTATTTTTAGTTTTTTAAGGAACCTCCATACCGTTCTCCATAGTGGCTGTATCAATTTACATTCCCACCAACAGTGCAAGAGGGTTCCCTTTTCTCCACAACCTCTCCAGCATTTATTGTTTGTAGATTTTTTGATGATGGCCATTCTGACTGGTGTGAGGTGATACCTCATTGTAGTTTTGATTTGCATTTCTCTAATGATTAGTGATGTTGAGCATTCTTTCATGTGTTTGTTGCCAATCTGTATATCTTCTTTGGAGAAATGTCTATTTAGGTCTTCTGCCCAGTTTTGGATTGGGTTGTTTGTTTTTTGATATTGAGCTACATGAGCTGCTTGTAAATTTTGGAGATTAATCCTTTGACAGTTGCTTCATTTGCAAATATTTTCTCCCATTCTGAGGGTTGTCTATTTTTGTAAGACATTTTCATCATAACTTCCTTTACTTCTTTAAGTATGGTTTAACTTAGTTCTTTTGAGATATTTATAATGGCTACTTTGAAGTTTTTGTCTGAACCTTATTAGTGAAATTTTCTGTTTGTTGCTTTTTTCCTGTGTATGGGTCACACTTTCTGGTTTCTCTGCATGTGTCACAATTTTTTGTTGGAAACTGAACATTTTAGAGACTGGGCACATGAGATGGCATCACCGATCATTCCCAACTTCAATCCCCCTCACAAGAAGACCAACCAGAAACTATCCATAGACAAGACACTATTGTGAAAAACCCCTGCTTGATCACAAAGAATGAGAAGAACCACAATAGAAGGGTAAGAAGAGTGGCTTCCTTTTGACCACATTGCCCCTCCCCCAGTCCAGCACAACACTGTACCAAGAAGGGCCCCCCAGGCCTACAGTTATTCCAGTAGGAAAAAGAGGACCCAAGGTGGACATGTAGCTTCCCCAGCATTGTGGGACTTTCCAGGAAACCCACTCAGGTGTTACCTCATGGGATTTACTGGGGGAGCCTATAGAGTTCTACCACAAGTGATCAGATAGAGATGAAGAAGGGAGGTGGACAAAGAATCAACCAGCATTTAGATCTTTACAGACTGTATTCCTGCTTACAGCAGTGCCTGAGCAAAGATCCTAGCTAGTAGCTTTGCCCACCTGTAAAACTGAGCTAGTGGTCCCATGGCCAGGGAGCTCAGTCAGCAGTTCTACCTGATTTGGATCCCCAGCCAATGAGCTGTGTTGGCCATGGAGCCCATTCTGTGGCTCCACTCAGGCAGGAGAGGAACTGCTAAGCATAGTTACCAGTCTCACCCCACCAGGAAGCCTGACCACAGACACCTAGGACCCACAGAACATATCCTTTGGCCTACCCAGGCAGGGTTGCAAACTAACAGTACCACCAAACAGCTGAGCATAGCATCTAGTTCCATTCCTCTGGGGAGTGTAGCCACAGATGCTCAGCAGCTGCAGAGCACATCCTATGGCCCAACCACAGAGCCCAGCCTACAACTCCACCCAGTAGCCGATCCCAGACCACAACCCTGCCCAATTACTGAAAACAGCCTGGGTCCTTGCGTAGGCAGGGAGCTCAGCCAGTGACACCACCCAATTGCAAAACATAGACTGTGGTCCCACCTAGTCATGGAGCCTGAACAATGACCTAGCCTAACCATGGAGCACAGTTTCCAGACCCAACCAACTGTGGGGTACAGCAGGAGCCCCTGCCTGACCAGAGAGCCTGGCCAGTGACCATGCCCAATAGTGGAGCCAATGGTGTATCTAGTCACAAAGCCCAGCCTGCAGCCCCACCCAACTTTGGGGCACAACCTGCAGCCCCTGCTGATTGCAGAGTACAGCCTGAGGCCCCAAACTACCATGAAGCCTGGCCTATGGCCCTGCCTGAACTTAGACTCCAGCCAGTGGCAGCATCTAGTCAGGAAGCACAGCCTGAGGCCCAGCCAACCAAGATCAGTTCAGAGCACACCCTGCCACCCTGCCCAATCACAGAAGCCAACCAGTGGCACTGCCCTGTCAGGGAACACAGCCTGATATCCCCATGTGACCAGAAGTGATTGCAGAGCCCAGCAAGTGACTCCACGCAACAGCAGAGCCTAGGCAGTGGCAACCCCTGACCTCAGAGCATGGGCAGTGGCCTCACCCATCTAGAGACCCTGATTGCAAGCCCCAGCTGCTCATGGATGCTACCAGCTCACCAATCCAGTACCCCAAGCTGAGTAAACTAGTGAAGTTCTTTCCTTGCTGAAGCAAATATGTAAAGTCTGGAAGAGAAGACCATTTAATCAAATGTGCAGTTACCAACTCAAGGATACAAGGACCACAAAATATCAGGTAAACATAACACCACCAAAGGAAACTAGTAAAGCTCCAATAACTGACCCTAAAGGAATGGAGATCTATGAACTGTCTGACAATGAATTCAAAATAATCCTCTTAAAGAAGTTCAGCAAACTACAAGTACACACAGACAGACAACTAAACTAAATTAGGAAAACAATGTATGAACAAAATGAGAAGTTCAACAAAGAAACAGAAATCATAAAAAAAAAATCCTAGAGCTAAAGCATACAATGTCTGAACTGAAGAATTTAATAGAGAGCTTCAATAGCAGAGTCGACCAATAAAAAGAAAGAATCAGTGAACTATTGTAGAAGACACCTCGTTTGAAATTATCCAGTCTGGGACTTAGTGGAACGCCATCAAAAGAAATCCATAGACACAGAATATACGTTAGTGGCACACGGAGCAAAATGTTCCTGTGAGTCTTGTTAGCTGATCTAGCAAATTAATCAAACCCAAGGAGGGGGTTGTTCGAACCTCCAATCTATAACCAGTTGGTCAGAGGCACAGGTGATAACCTGGATGCCAGATGCCTGCAACTGGCATCTGAAGTTGGGGGTGGGGAGATGTAGGGCTGAGTCCTTAACCTCTGGGATCTGACACCATCTCCAGGTACACAGAGTCAGAATTGAGTCCAATTGCAGGACACCAAGCTGGTGTCCAAGAATTGCTTGGTGGTGTGGGGAACACACACACACACACACACACACTGAAATTGGATGCACAACCCTTTAGTAAGCAAATATGAGGTTTAGTCTAGGCAATCTACACCTAAGGAGTGACCAGTGCAATAGTCCCCTCCCTCCCTGGACAGGGACCAGTAGAAATCCATTTGAGAATGCACACAAACTACCAGCACATCTTTTGTAATCAGAACTCATTCACCCAGCTATTGCCCAGCTTTGGAAAAGCTATTCTCTGGGCACCTTGTTTGCACCAATGCAAGTGGCACTATGAGTGTCAAGGCTCTGTAAAGAAGCAGAAGTGCTGGTCAGCAGCAGGCAAGGCAAACATTAAGCATTGGGAAAAATCAGATAGAGACTGACTTCAAAGAAAACTCAGTATTGCCTGATAAATTGTTATAATATTATCCTACCAATGGATAGCCTTCATGCCATGAAGATGTATCCATTTTAACAATGTCACTATCTTACCTAACTGCAGATGATAGGTGACATGAGAGAAGACAACAGAAATGAATGTGAACTTAAAGGAAAACATCATACTATACAAAAATCTTCATCAAATCCAAATATTGTAAATGTACTTGAAGCAGAGTTCACAGCCATGTAAAACAAACTTATTAGCTGGCATTCTTCTTTTTCTCTTGTTTATGGATTTTAATTTATTTAATGGGTTATAATTAATTATGGAATTTATTGATGGCACAGGAAAAGAATTATTTCAAGTAGTTTTTAAACACTCTATAATTAAGAAGGATATACTCTAAAACAGGAGCCAGCAAACTTTTTCTGTAAAAGGCCAGATAGTAAATGCAGTCTATCCTTATTATTTGCAGATTCCATATTTGCAAACTAACCTACTTGCTAAAATTCATTTGTAACCCCAGAGTCAATACTCCCAGCACCTTTTTGGTCATTCGTTGGCATGTGAAAATCGATGACCTATGAGTCTCCCGACACACATGTTCTCAGCTGAAGTCAAATAGGGTACCCTCTGCCTTCTTGTTTCTGTTTTTTTTTTTTCTAATTAATTTATTTTATTTTATTTTTGGCTGCGTTGGGTCTTCGTTGCTGAGCGCGGGCTTTTCTCTGGTTGCGGCGAATGGGGGCTACTCTTCGTTGTGGTGTGTGGGCTTCTCATTGCGGTGGCTTCTCTTTTTGTGGAACATGGGCTCTAGGCACGTGGGCTTCAGTAGTTGTGGCACATGGGCTCAGTAGTTGTGGCTTGTGGGGCCTAGAGTGCAGACTCAGTAGTTGTGGCACATGGGTTTAGTTGCTCCATGGCATGTGGGATCTTCCCAGACCAGGGCTGGAACCTGTGTCCCCTGCATTGGCAGGTGGATTTTTAACCACTGCACCACCAGGGAAGCCCTTGTTTCTATTCTTATACCATAAATACATATCCTTTTCTCAGTGTGGTATTACTTTTTTCCTCTCATTTTTGTGCTTTTTAAAAAATATTTATTTATTTATTATTATTATTTTTGGCTGTGCTGGGTTTTAGTTGTGGCATGTGGGATCTTTAGTTGTGGCATGCATGCAGGATCTAGTTCCCCAACCAGGGATTGAACCCTGGCCCCCTGCATTGGGAGCACGGAGTCTTACCCCCTGGACTACCAGGGAAGTCCCTCATCTTTGTGCTTTTTGTTGGTGATTTTGCTGTTTAAAATGGCCCCAAAGTTTATGCTGAAGTGTTGTCTAGTGTTCCTAAGGGCAAGAAGGATTACAGAGATGTGCCTTACAGAGACAATACATGTGTTAGATAAACTTCATTCAGGAATGAGTTATGCTGTTGTTGGCCTTGAGTTCAATGTCAATAAATCAATAACATATAAAAAGTATCTTTAAATAGAAACACATAAAACAATGTTATGTATTGACTGGTTGAGGAAAATGTTGTAACCAGTTATTTATAGGAAACTAACTTTATATCTCTGCTAGGAGCAACAGTTCACTAATTCAGTGTTTGCAACAACTTTATAGAATATAACTACCATGAATAATGAGAACCCACAGGCCATTCAGTCTACACTAACTACTCAAGTCTGCCCTTGTAGTTCAAATGTAGCCATAGACAATACATAAAGGAGGATGGCTATGTCCCAATAAAACTTTGTGTAAGACACTGAAATTGAAATATATAATTTTCACACCTCATGAAATATTATTCTTCTTGATTATTATTATTATTGATTTTTTTAAACCATTAAAAAAACAGACACCATAGACACTCACTAGCTATACAACAGGTGGCAGGCCAGATTTGGCCTGCAGGCTATAGCTTGCCAACCCCTGCTTTAAAAGAACTACAGTCTAAAATTATATTTACAGGCTTGATTGTTAGTAATAATATTTGTATTACAATTTTAAACTATTTTATAGCAATTCTAGGCTAAGGGAAATAAATAAATATGTTAATATTACTAGGAACTAGGATTTCTGTTAGAGAAAAGAAGCAGAAATATAAAATAAAAGGTAAGAATAAAACCCTGTAATGTTAAATTTGAATTAGTAATGTCAGTATGAACTCATGCTTTGAGTCTTAAACAAGTTTCTTGCCCTCCTTTAACAAAGGGAAAATAGTGTCTGATCCAGAACTCAAGATATCTGACTTCCTAATCCTGGACTGTCTGCTCTAGCCATACTGCTTCTCTTCTGTGTAAAGATGTTTTTTCATAGACTAGGGCTTCTTAAATCTTCCTAACAAAATCCCCTTAACACTATGAGAGAGGAAAAGCCCACTCATGGGAATTTGGGGCAGAAGCAAATCAACTACTCTATGCAGGAATTTCCTTTGAAATCTTATTTTTAAAGTAATGCTTATTTGCATTTTTCTCCATAAGAAACCTGTGATTAAATGTGAAATAATTTCCCAGAAAAGTCCGTTTTTTCAATAAATCCTTCAGTAAAGTTGATGCTCCTTGAAGATGCAATATTCCTTTCTCTGTTTCAGAGCTGAGGAGAGTGAGGCTCCTGGTCACATCCAATCATCCAGAGAGCCACCTCCTCACAGTCCTGCAGGAACATACCAGAAGCACACACACTCGCCACACAATCAGGCAGGTCGTTTCTCAGACACACACTGAGTGACTCACATTCAGGGTCTGCAGAGAAGGCCCAAGGAAAACAAATCTACCAAAACCGATCCACATAAATGCTCAATTACAGACAGGTTCACAGAAACGCAACCTCATGCACTCAGTCAGCCCCACTATCTCACAGGCCCTCACAACATTCTCAGTCCGACACAGCCCGACACAATTCCAGTCATAAAATCTTCATAAACCGCATTCCAATCCCACCAGTCGCACCATCTCAAACACAACCAGCCACATTCAGTGAAAAACATCGCACCCAGAACCACTCCAAAGACAGATACACAAGCGCTGTCCTTGGTCACACACCTCTCCGGTTGGCCCCACGGAGAGTCCTATTTTCGCATACACATCCCTCTTTAATGCGCCCGTCGTCCCTCCCCGCCCCGCTCCAGGCCCTGCCGCGACTTCCTCAGGACGAAGAGCCGAGAACCCCGCCCCGCTGGGGAGCGACTGGATCTCGGGCTCAGTCGACACATCCCACTCAAAGCAGCTCACTCACTGATGCCCCGCCCACTGGGGCTCGGCCGCGCCTGCGCACTCAGTGCGTGCAGCCTGCGCTCCCAACAAGCCCCGCGCGCGGCCCGTTAGGCCCCGGGGGCTGTGGACTTACCTGAGCTGTCGCGCGCTCTCTTCCACTGGGCATCACCGTGAGACGGGTTCGGCGCCCCAGGTGAGCAGTCCTGGCTCGGAGCATTTGTTCTGGCCATCGGTAGGAAAGGCGTTGCGGCCCGGCGATGAGGGATAGGGAAAGGAAGCGCTGCAGCACCTCAGAGTGTCGGGAGCCCAGCATCTCAGCCCCGAGTGGGCGTGAGAACCGCGGAGGTGTAACGGTGTGGTGTGTCTGTGGGCGTGCCTACACCGGGGTATGGCATCGGGACTATGTGCGGTTGTGAGGCCGGAACTAGTGGGTGATGGCGTTTGTGTGACTGAATGGGGTGCAGAGCCTCTTGTGTGATCGTCGGTTGCCGTGGACTGGGTGACTCCGACCCTAGCGTCACGGCTGAATCTTCTGCCAGCCGCAGAGAAATGGCCCCCAGTCAGATAACTGAGAGCCAGAGAAAAGACTCCCAGCAAAAAGACTCAGACCCGTCTTGGGATAAGAATGCTAGAACTGAACGTGCCCCCCAGGCTGGCTCCTGGGAGTATTCCCAGCGCACTACATCCTCCGGCGGGCGCGCGCGGACACACACGCGCGGTTGCTCACACAGCTCCGCACTTTCCACCTGCAGGTTTCGGAGCCACGGAATTCCCTCTCTGAAGTCCAATTCCAGTCCCGCACAGCCGTGACCCTGGCTTTTCTCTAATACTGGGAAGAGTCAGTACTCTTCCTCTTCCTTACTCTGGGCGTGCGTGGGTGGTGGTTGGTGGGGACAGATGTGGTCGTGGCGTGTCCTAATTTAGCCGGCGTGGGCAGGGCTCCAAGAAAGGCCTATATTGTCTTAAGATTCCCTTCTTCCTCAGTCTTGTCAAACTAAGAAAAGGGCTCTGATGAGGAGGAGGAATGAATTGCTATTGCCCACTTCAAAGTCAAGGTCAAGACGAGTGGGTATTTCCTCTTGTTCTGTGAAATGCATTTTTATTTTTTAGGACCTGGGAACATTTGCTTCCTTCTGCTTAATATGACCTGTCCATTAACTTGATATCTAGTTCCCCTCCCTAGTGCCTATATGCATATATCCATGTGGCAGATACTTCCCCTTACTTCTGAGAGCTTTCTTTTTTTTTTTAACTATGTGTAAAGGTCTTGTAACAGTGCCTGATACTTCATAAGTACTTGATAAACATTAGCTATTTGTTGTTAAGTGGTGGTTTGGAGCAATTCCCCATCGGCCTCCAATAGATCAGGAAAAATGGAAATACCGTGCTAATTGTGTTGAATATTTCCTAGTTTAAAAAAATGAGGTGCTCCAGGGAACTCTACTCAATGCTCTGCGGTGACCTAAATGTGAAGGAAATCCAAAAAAGAGGGGATATATGTATAGGTATAGCTGATTCACTTTGCTGTACAGTAGAAACTAACACAACATTGTAAAGCAACTATACTCCAATAAAACTTAAAAAAAAAAATGAGGTGCTCAAATGGTTTGAATAGGAATTCTTAACTAGTGGTAATTTAAATCCATTTGGGGCTTTCACTTTACCAGAAACCCCTTGAGATTGTATGTAAAATTATAATAGTTGTTAATATGCCATTTTTCTGGGAAGGAAGTCCATAATTTAATGAGATTATCAAACATGACCCAAGAAGATTCATATCCATTGGCCTAGAATCAAAGACTGTAATGTCTGAGAATGTTCTTTGAAATAAGAACTATATAAAATTAGTATCTATGGGAATTTTCTGGGGGTCCAGTGGTTAAGACTCCGCGTTTTCACTGCCATGGGCCACTGGGTTCAATCCCTGGTCAGGGAACTAAGATTCTGTAAGCTGCGTGGTGCAGACAAAAATAAATAAAATAAGGTAAGATAAGAGAAAATAAAATGTGTCTAATAATAGGAAATTATTAAATAAATCACATTCCATCCATGTGATGCGATTTTATGCCATTGGTATTGACTCATGGGAAGGAAAAGAAGTAAAATGATCAATTTTAAGCAATAGTTACAGTTTTGAACAAGATGACTCAAGACATTTTTAGTTATGTATGAATTCCTTTTAATAAACTAGGGATTTGTGTGACATTTTGCAAGGATATATCTAATATAAAAATTTAATTAGTTATTCAGTGGAGAAAGGAGGAGATAAAGCATCTGTTGTATACCAAATACTGTTCTGTCTGCTTTGGTATACTCTTTCTAAATTTGGGAATGCTGTATAATACCTTCATTGTGTTCAGTAACAGGAGAAGGATTGTGAAGATAGCTTATCGTTTTGATGAACAGTAAAAGAACAGTTATTTATTTCTGCCATACTAATTTGTGTGTGTGTGTGTGTGGAACCCTCTCATGTCACAGGCCTATGACTCACATTTCTCTAAAAAACTGGAAGGTACTCCCTCTCCCATCTATTTTATTTATATGGAAGTAGTAATTTTTGTTTCTGATGATAGAATTCATGCAGGTTTATTGTAAAAAGAAAAAAAATACAGGAACCTAAGGAAGTTTTAAGAAGAAAATTTTAAATGCCCTTAGTCCCATCATCCAGAGTTAATGAATATTACAATTTTGATGTTTGTTTTTCCAAATATTTTTTTTGTGCACTTGTGTACATATGTTTGGTTTGCAAAATAGAATCATAAAAATTGGTTATTTAAGGAGATAAAGACTCTCCAACACTTTGAAAAAGCAATCCAGTGCAGTCATAAGATTTATTATATTGTTATGCCTATGCAGGGTAAAGGGGAGTGCAATGGTTCCCCTCTAATTTGAAAAACTTTTCAAGAATTTACACTTCTTAGTTATGGAGATATTGATTTTTGTTAATTACTTTCTCAAGCCTAGTTCTAAAATTTATTGATGTTGTAAGAAAGACCAGTTGTGAATATCTCAAAAAATTTACTGTTAAGAAAAAAGAGAAAGGGCATTCTAGTATTAAAATTATTAGAGGACTTCCCTGGTGGCTCAGTGGTTGAGAATCCGCCTGCCAGTGCAGGGGACACGGGTTCGAGCCCTGGTCCGGGAGGATCCCACATGCTGCGGAGCAACTAGGCCCATGCGCCACAGCTGCTGAGCCTGCTCTCTAGAGCCCGCTAGCCACAACTACCAAGCCCGTGAGCCACAACTACTGAGCCTGCGTGCCACAACTACTGAAACCTGCGCGCCTGGAGCCCATGCTCCGCAACATGAGAAGCCACCGCAATGAGAAGCCCGCGCACTGAAACGAAGAGTAGCCCCCGCTCACCGCAACTAGAGAAAGCCTGCACGTAGCAATGAAGACCCAATGAGGCCAAAAAATAAATGTTCCTTAAAAAAATAATTATTAGAGATGATTTATCAAAAATTTTAAATTTTTAATTAAAAATTATTAAAGATAATTTTCTTTAATAAATAGAATGAAGGACATGTCATGTTTTTCATTTTATTCAGTGCTTATAATAAGCTGCTTTAAGTTCTTTATATGTATTATATTAACGATTCACAACAACCCTATAAGATACTGTTATTTTTTTGATGTGGTCCGTTTTTAAAGTCTTTATTGAATTTGTTACAGTATTGCTTCTGTTTTTATGTTTTCGTTTTTTGGCTTCCAGACATGTGGGATCTTAGTTCTCCGACCAGGGATCGAACCTGCACCCCCTGCATTGGGAGGTGAAGTCTTAACCACTGGACCACCAGGGAAGTCCCCTAGATACTGTTATTCTCCAGTTTGTCTATGAGGGAACAGAGGCACTGGAAATTAGTAACGTGTCCAAAGCCTCCTAGCTGATAACTGTCAGAGCTTAGATTCACATCCTGCATCCTGACAGCAAAGCCTGTGTTTTTCATATGTGAGAGTCAATCACCTCCCAACATTGTGCATATTCTTTTTAGTCTGCCTAGTGTACTTGGCAGTTTATCATGGATATCTTTCTTCATTAATTAATATGAACCAGTATCATCATTATTAATAATTGTATAATATGCCATCATACAGTGGAACATAATTTATTTAGCTTGTTGACTATTGTTAGGTATTCTTTTGGTTATAAATTATTCTTTGAAGAACTTCCTTGCATATACTTCTTTGTGTATACTTTTACAAATATTCCCTAAGGATAAATTCCTAGAATTGGAATTTCTAGGTTAAATTATCAGACATTTAAAAAGAACTCATATCATGCCAGATCCTGTGCTAGTGCTTGGGGAAAATACAGTAACTAAAATCCTTAAGTTGCTTTTTGTCTATCAAGGTAGATAAACCTCTACAGGAGCAAGACTAAAATAAATTCAATGAAGAAGTCTGATGGCATGGCTTGGGAGTTCCTGGAAAGGAGACATCATCTGATTATAGCAAGCACTATCAGGTTGTGACCAAATAGTACCAAACCCATCAGATTTCTGTGGAGGTCAATGGATTTTATGTAATAAGCTTTTTCTCAGTTTATTTTTTCCTCATGATGTTGATGCAGGGCGAGACCAACAGAACAAAGACAATTCATTAGCTCTTTGGAGGGCATCGTGACTAAAATGACTAATTCAGAACCAAGATAAATTCATCAGTCAAAAAGTTATGAGAAGCAGCAGAAACTTAGAAATCATAGAGTTGGTTCAGATATTGGGAGCTGAAATAAATTAAAAAATAACAGCTTTTTTCCTCCAAGTTCAAGGGATGACTGCTTTAAAAAATCCCTTTCACCTACTTGAAGAAAAACTTCCTGTTTATAAAATTTTAAAAAATAGATATATTTCAAGGGTATATATGGCCATATAAAATTATGAAGTAAATGTAAGCAAAAAGAAGAAAATTAAGATCACAATGTAGAAATAAGCAATCTTTGCAGATTTTTTTCTGTCGATGCCTGTTAGTACCTCTTTATGCCAATATATATGTATACTTTACAAATATAATTATAATATCCATTTCATTTTATTTTTCTAAAGACTGCATATCTTGAATATTTTGTATGTCTGTGTATTTTCTAAAGCTTAAACTTATACAATATTTTACATCAACTTTGCCTCAATCGAAAAAATTATTTTAATAATAAAGGTTAGCATTTAGTGATTACTTTGCACATACATGAATATATAGATACATATAGGTGTTTTTACCTGCCATGACAGTATCACAGTACTCACAACTGTTGTTACCTGCATTCTTCACTCAGCAACATGTAGTAAACATATTTCCATCTTTCCTATTAAAGATCTACATCATAATTTTTATTTTTATTTTTAAAAATTTTTTTAAAAATTTTATTTATTTTATATTGGTTGCTTTGGGTCTTCGTTGCTGCACGTGGGTTTTTCTCTGGTTGTGGCGAGTGGGGGCTACTCTTCATTGTGGTGCGCAGGCTTCTCATTGCGGGGGCTTCCCTTGTTGTGGCTCTAGGCATGCAGGCTCAGTAGTTGTGGCGCATGGGCTTAGTTGCTCTGGGGCATGTGGGATCTTCCCGGATCAGGGCTTGAACCCGTGTCCCCTGCATTGGCAGGCGGATTCTTAACCACTGCGCCACCAGGGAAGCCCTACATCATAATTTTTAAATGGAAAGTTTTTTCACGCTATGGATGCTTTATAATTTATTAAATCTATTCCTACTGAAGGATGCTTCAGTTCTGGAAAGGTTTTTTCCCCTAGGAATAATGTCTGTCAGCACACTTTTACATTTTTGTCCATATATACAATTATTTAATATTTTCTTTAATCCCATAAGTTAGAATTTCTGCATCAAAGGGTTTTCATGGTTTAAATGCTGCTTGTACCTACTTTAAATTTTGTGCAGTCTACAGGTTAGAATGTTCATATCCTTACAAACTTGCTAATATGGGCATCAGTACTCTTAAAATGAGGTTTAATATCTTTAGGTAATTTGATGTGCTATTTCTATTTTTTAGTGAGTCATACCTGCTCATGTTTCTCTCACTTGGACAAGAGATTCTGGGTTTCAGGGGCAAGAGCTAGAGGTGAAAGAGAGCTGACTTTGTGGTTAGAAAAATAAGGATTCCAAATGCAGCTTTGCTACTTATTAACTGAATTTCTGCAAGTGATTTCACTTCTTTTAGTGTGAATTTTCTGATCCATTGCATAGATAGGATAATTACAACATTACATAGCAATCCTGCAGATACAATTAACATATAAAATACCTATCGTATAAAAGTCCTTTTTTTCTCTTCTGTTTTTAAATTGATGTATAATTGACATAGAACACTGTTTTAGTTTCAAGTGTACAACATAATGATTTGATATTTGTATATATTGCAAAATGATCACAGTAAATCTAGTTAACATCTGTGGACATACATAGTTACAATTTTTTTTCCTTGTGATAAGAACTACTCTCTTAGCAACTTTCAAATATGCAATACTATATTATATATATAAATATTAACTATATCACCATGCTATACATTACAACCCATGACATTAATTTTAAAACTAGAAGTTTGTCCCTTTGCCCCCCCCTTCAACCATATCACCCTCTCCACCCCTCCCATCCCCCCACCTCTGGAAGCTACTAATCTGTTCTTTGTATCTGTGAGCTTGGTTAGAGCTTGTTTGTTTGTGTTTTTTAGATTTTACATATAAGCAAGATTATACAGTATTTGTCTTTCTCTGGCTGACTTATTCCGCTTAGCATGATGCGCTCAAAGTCTGTCTGTGTTGTTGAAAATGGCAAAATTTTATTCTTTTTATGGCTGAATAATATCCCTGTGTGTGTGTGTGTTTCACATTTTCTTTATCCATTAATCCATCGATGGACATTTAGGTTGTTTCCATAATTTGGCTGTTGTAAATAATGTTGCAGTGAACATGGGGGTGCATAAATCTTTTCAAATTAGTGTTTTCATTTTCTTCAGAAAATACCTAGTAGTGCAATTGCTGGATCATATGGTAGGTCTATTTTTAATTTTTTGAGAAACCTCCATACTGTTTTCCTTAATGGCTGTACCAATTTACATTCCTGCCAACAGTGCACAAAGGTTCCCTATTCTCCACATTCTTGCCAACATTTGTTATTTCTTTTTGTTTTTGATAATAGCCATTCTAACAGGTGTATGATGATATCTCATTGTGGTTTTGGTTTGCATTTCCCTGACAATTAGTGATGTTGAGCATCTTTTCATGTACCTGTTGGCCATCTGTTATGACTTCTTTGGAAAAATGTCTATTTAGATCTGCCCATTTTTTAATCAAGGTTTTTGTTTTTTGCTATTGTATGGGTTCTTTATATATTTTGGAATTGATCCCTTATCAGATATATGATTTGCAAATATTTTCTCCTATTCAGTAGGTTGCCTTTTCATTTTGTTGATGATTTCTTTGCTGTGCAGAAGCTTTTTAGTTTGATGTAGTCCCACTTGTTTATTTTTGCTTTTGTTGCCTTTACTTTTGGTGTCAAAAAATCATCACCAAGATCTATGTCTAGGCACTTACCTCCTGTGTTTTCTTCTAGGAGTTTTACGGTTTCAGGTCTTAAACATTCAAGTCTTTTATCCATTTTGAGTTCATTTTTGTGTATGGTATGAAATAGTGGTCCAATTTCATTCTTTTGCATGTGGCTGTCTGGTTTTCCCAACAGCATTTATTGAGGAGACTGTCCTTTTCCCACTGTATATTCTTGGCTCCTTTTTGTAAATTAATTGATCATGTACACATGGATTTTATTTCTGGGCTCTCTATTCTGTTCCATTGACCTATATAGCTGGTTTTTTTGGGGGGGTCGATATCATATTGTTTTGATTACTGTAGCTTTGTCATATATTTTGGAATCAGGAAGCATGATACCTCCAGCTTTTTTCTTCTTTCTCAAGATTGCTTTGGCTATTTGGGGCCTTTTGTGGTTCCATACAACTTTTAGGGTTGTTTGTTCTAGTTCCGTGGAATATTCCAGTGGAATTTTGATAGAGATTGCATTTAATCTGTAGATTGCTCTGGGCAGTATGGACATTTTAACAATATTAATTCTTCTAATTTATGAACATGGAATATCTTTCTATTTATTTGTGTCATCTTCAGTTTCTTTCATCAGTGTCTTCTAGCTTTCAGTGTGCAGGTCTATTTAACCTCCTTGGTTAAATATATTCCTAGTTATTTTATTCTTTTGATGCAATTATAAATGGGATTGTTTTCTTAATTTCTCTTTCTTATAGTTCATTATTAATAGATATAAATGCAACTGATTTTTGTAAATTGATTTTGCATCCTGCAACTTTACTGAATTCTTTTATTCTAACAGTTTTTCTGTGGGGTCCTTAGGATTTTCTATATATAATATCATGTCTGCAAATAGAGATAGTTTTACTTCTTCCTTTCCAGTTTGGATGCCTTTTATTTCATTTTCTTGTGGAAAGTCTTGACAAATAGATATGTGTTATTGTCTAACTGCTGAGAACATGAATCCACACCTCTTCAGCCTAGGTTGTAAGAAGCAGAATGACAAATGAAGTCATCCAGGAAAGCAATGTGGATGATTCTGATTGAAAATAGTGATGATCCCAGAGGATTCTGGAAGTTATTGTTCTGACTGCAGGCAGGCAGGGCTGCCAGTGTAGTAATTTCTCAGTGGTAACGGCTGCTAGCATTAGTCCTATGAATTTCTCTCTTTGTATCTGTTTAATTTAAGCAGGCATGTGAGGTTTTGAAAGAGATTCTGGTTTAGATGATGTGGTCCCTTATCAGCCCTGAAATTTATAAGTAGGGATTAGATTTGTCCATACCTCCTCAAATTTCTGTGTGTGTGTGTGTGTGTGTGTGTGTGGTGGGGAGGTCCAGGGAGGGGAAAGAATATATTAAACTGAGTCGTTTTGAGAGTTCTGAGGCCTATCTCATGGCCCCCTTTTTCTCCCCCTAGCTCTGGCCTCTGTGAACTGTGCTTCTCCAGGCAAGTAAACCCCAAGGAGGACTGACCAGTTCTTGAATTTCTAAACCATGGCCCATGTAAGTTGCTGTTTCTTTCACCTTCTGGAAGTTAAGGTCCTATAAACTTTTCTTTATCCTGAAACTTTTTACTTATCAGAGCCCCATCTAAGGACCCATTTCCTCCAGATCCAGTGAGAGATGAGGCCAAATAAATAGTACAATGCCCTTCTTGTGAGTCCGCTTTTTTCCAGTCATTGTTCATGTATTCATTGAATAAATCATTCAGCATCTCTTATATGTGCTCAGTCTTCTGCTAAAAGCTGCAGTGGAGCAGAAATGAAATCCCTTTAGGGAGACGTTTCACCATCTCTTTTGAGTAGTTGAGAGAGTATGGGCCCATTTGACTGCTCATGGGAAAACGCTAAATGTTTCCAAACTTGAGTTTTCCAAGTAGGTGAGATTTGCTGTTGGTTGACCTCAGCCTCAGTACATGGTGAGATCTCATGCTTTATGAGGCTTTTAGGACTAGGTAGGATTATAGTTGGGTCTTGCATGCAGAGAGTTCAAGTATCTTCTCTGGAAATCCCTAAGAGTTGTATACCATTTATATTGGAACAGGATGAGCTAGTCTAGAATGACATCTTTATGATTCTGGATCACCAGTATCCAGAATCTACATCAGTATCCTCTAACTCAGGAACAAGGAATGCATACAGTGAGGGATGGAAAATGATAGATAAGAAGATCATGCAGATATCTATTGCATAGACTATTATACAACCAATTTTTAAAATTTCATTAAAGAATTTGTCATAAATGGGGAAATGCTTATGATATGATCTGATTCAATGATGAACTTGGAAGAAATTTTTAATTGTATTTGGATCCTTTTCCAACATAGAGATATCATAGGAAAACTTTTTTTAAAAAATCTGTTCTTTAAGGGGAAAGGGTAGAAGAACACATTTTTTGAGAATTTGTGAGGGAGACATATAACAGGCAGAAGACTTATACACAGTATTTCATTTAATTAGAAAACTGAGGGACTTCCCTGGTGGTCCAATGGGTAAGACTCCACGCTCCCAGTGCAAGGGGCCCGGGTTTGCTCCCTGGTCAGGGAACTAGGTCCCGCATGCATGCCGCAACTAAGAGTCCGCATGCTGCAACTAAGAAGTCTGCATACTGCAACTAAAGATCCCGCATGCCACAACTAAGACCTGGCACAGCATACATACATACATACATACATACATACATACTGATTATTTTTTTTTCCCAGATGTGTTTGGATAGTTAAGATATGCTAGAGTATACAAGAGGCTGTATCTGTAACAACAGGATCCTTCAGGAACATATAGGCATCCTGCTTTAAGCACACTCATTTCCTAACTACTGTGTTACAGGCTTCCAGCCCAAGCCTGTTTGCTTGCTCTATGATCCATTTCCTGCAGTATCTCTTCCATTTTTTTCTCTTTCCATCTTAAAACAAATTTTCTTTAATTTCAGTTGTATGGTTTGTCATTTCAGGGATCAGTGATGTTCAGTGATGTGTCCATAGATTTCTCTCAGGAGGAGTGGGACTACCTGGACTTGGAACAGAGGGATTTGTATAGAGATGTAATGTTGGAGAACTACAGCAACTTGGTCTCATTGGGTAAGGTTATCTGCCTCCAGAAATTTAGACTCTGTTCTCTGCAAAATTAGCTTTCTTCTCTGGAAATTTCAGGAATGTCTTTCAAGAAACTATCTAAATTTCTGCTCCCTGTTCTCAAGGGAATGGTTTGAGCTTTTTTTGTTTGGAAGTGAGCACCTTCACTAAGCATATTCATCTTTCCCATCCTTATGTGGCCTTCAGGCCTTCCTTAATGATGAAAGGACTGGGTTTGAAATCTGGGTGATTTGCAACCTTACCAGTGTCAAAGAAAGCAGGCTTCACTTTGTATCCGAACTCAGAATTGCTATAGGTGTTTTGTTGTTTGTTGGTATACCTATAAGGAAAATAGCTAGACCTTATATCTTGGTTTTTCTCTGACTCTCAGATGAACACATAATTTTTTTAGTGGTAAGTTGTATCAACCGGATTTATTTACAGTTCAAGAGAACTCATGTCTTATATTAATAAACAAACATATTCACTCCAACCTACTTTTATGATTAAAAGTTAAAAATCCAAGAACTTTGCATGTAACATTGTATGAATATCCTAAGAAAAAACAGTAAATGCCTCAGGAAACTTCTTATTTTCCTCTCATTAAAATAGCAATTATATGATACAGCCACTGTGGAGAACAGTATGGAGGTTCCTTAAAAAACTAAAAATAGAACTACCATACAACCCAGCAATCCCACTACTGGGCATATACCCTGAGAAAACCATAATTCAAAAAGAGTCACACACCACAATGTTCATTGCAGCACTATTTACAATAGCCAGGACATGGAAGCAACCTAAGTGTCCATCGACAGATGAATGGATAAAGAAGATGTGGCACATATATACAATGGAATATTACTCAGCCATAAAAAGGAATGAAATTGAGTTATTTGTAGTGAAGTGGATGGACCAGAGTCTGTCATACAGAGTGAAGTAAGTCAGAAAGAGAAAAACAAATACCATATGCTAACACATATATATGGAATCTAAAAAAAAAAAAAGAAAAGAAAAGGTTCTGATGAACCCAGGGGCAGGACAGGAATAAAGATGCAGACGTAGAGAGAATGGACTTGAGGACACAGGGAGGGGGAAGGGTAAGCTGGGACGAAGTGAGAGAGGAACATTGACATATGACACTACCAAATGTAAAATAGATAGCTAGTGGGAAGCAGCTGCATAGCACAGGGAGATCAGCTCGGTGCTTTGTGACCGCCTAGAGGGGTGGGATAGGGAGGGTGGGAGAGAGATGCAAGAGGGAGGGGATATGGGGATATAAGTATACATATAGCTGATTCACTTTGTTATACAGCAGAAACTAACACAACAATGTAAAACAATTATACTCCAATAAAGATGTTTAAAAAAAATAATTATAGTAAATAATAGCTAATAAAATATATGTAGCACTTAGTGTATATTCTAGGCAATGTTTAGGTATGGATATATATTAATATAACCTGCACAACAATCATGTACGATAGGTACTATAATTATCCCTATTTTATAGGTGAGGAAGATAAAGATAGTGGTAACTTGTCCAAGGTCGCACTACTGGGTTATGGCAAAGGCAAAATTCGAACCCAGATGTCTATCAACCACGGTTGCTCTCAAGAAAAGGAGTACTTGTATGAATATAAATGAAAATAAGACCTTTTCCCTCCCTCTGCAATCTCCATTTCTTATGTAATATTAACATGATGTTTTTTAATCATCTCACTTTTCTTTGTTCTGAAGGCTTTATCAATTACCATTTGACCTAGAGTTTATTAAAACTTTAACCAAGATTGAATCAAAGTAATTTTGAATTTATTTTTTATTTCCATGTTACCTTACATTTCTTTTCTTCTGTCCAGGATGCTTCGTTTCTAAACCAGATGTGATTTCCTTATTGGAGCAAGGAAAAGAGCCCTGGAAAGTAGTGAGGAAAGGAAGAAGACGATATCCAGGTAAGTGAGGGCTAATAAGATAGGGGAAACCATCACCAGAGAAAACTGCCCTGCTAGTTAGGGAAGAGGCACACCCTTCTGATGTTGTTTAGAAAGCCCACTTTGAAAGACCATGGCCTAAGGAGAAAAGGTCTGAGACCCTGGGAGCAAATTAAGGACTTAGCTGGGGTTACTAATAGTACTACTGTATCCTATTTACCACTCTCCTTTTTTTATTGTTGTTGTTCTCTCTAATTTTCCTCCCCTTTGAAGGGGGCATGAGGTATGGAAAGGTGCTCTCTGTTCCCAATATTATTCTATCTATATTTTGATTTCTTCTTTTGCATGTATAGATAGATAGGCAGACAGACAGATAGATCGATCGACCAACTGGGCTCTGAGCTAGGCACTATGCTGGACACCATCAATACAGTGGTAAATAAAACCACTAGAATCCCTGTCCCTATGAGGATTTACCCTGATTTACAGAAACATAGTAACTGTAAGTAAATAGAAAATATCTTAGGTAATAAGGGAGTACTATGAATAAAGGTAAGCACAGTAAGGGAATAGAGAATGGTATGGGATGGGAAGGCTGTTTTAGTTATGGTCAGGAAAGCCTTTCTTCCCTAACTTTTCTCATAAAATTTAAAATGGGAAATAGAAGACTATGGAGATGAGTGTGCTTGACGTGGTAATAATATCATACGTTTTATCAGCAACTGAAGTTTCATGTGAATTACTCTAGAAGATAGATCCTTAGTTTACAGAATATCATTTTTATTTACCTTTTTCCATGTATGTATATATCTACCTTCATGTCAGGAAGAAACATGAATGTAATAGACTATAGGGAAAATGATCCCTTGGTTTAGCTTCTACCTCTGTGCTATTGTCATCTCTCTTTGGACCTTTTGTTAAAAGAAGATCCTTAAAATTCTTGATATAGAGATATATGTTGTCACTTTATATTTTGCTCTGTGTTATATTCAGGTCTGACAGAGGAGGCTCATTTTAGGCTAAAAGTTCTTTTGTAACACCAGGGCCATTTCAGTGCCCATACTGTTTATAAGTTTATATCTTCTGATTCACTTTCTACCAAAGGAAAGAAAAATATGCTGTTTTTCCCAAACCTAACTTATTTTCTATCATCTGATTAAATGATATTTACAACTGTTAATACTACAAAAATAATGAAATACAGTGGTTCCAAGTGAATAAGATAATATCAGTTTAGTCAGGAAATATTTAGCCAAAATAACAACTGTTGATTCAAAGTTAGACATCTTAAACAAGGTCATTATTTTTTTCCTTTCCTTTTCTTTCTTTGTTTCTTTCTTCCTTTTAGTAAGTTTTATTGAAGTATAAATGCATATAGAAATGTGGACAAATGAAGGAAGGTTTTTTTGAGGAGATGGTATTTGAGGAGAGATGTGAAGTAAGGGCTCAAGCCATTTGACTCTAGAGGAAGAGCATTCTGAGCAGATAGAAAAGACCTAAGGAAGAAGTTAGCTTTGCATGTTTGAAAGCCATTATGGCTAGAACATGGGGGAGAGGAAGGGAAAGTAATAAGAGATGAGATCAGAGTTAGTCAAGGGCCATATAATATAATCATTAAGAGAAATTGGAAGCTATAGTCTGCTTTCTGTTTTAAAATGATCCCTCTGGTCAAGTGCAAAAGTAGGAAGGACCAGTGTGGAAGCAGTTTCAGTTCAGACTGGAAGTAATGGTGGTTTGGATAAAGATGGCAGCAGTAGGAGGTAGTAAGAAGCTGTTAGACTCAGGTTATGTATGAAGGTAGTGCCAAAAGAACATGCTGATGGACTTATAAATGCAGTAAGTAAGAAAGACATATCAAAGGAGGAGATAAGGGTGTTAGCTTGAACAGCTAGGTGAATGGAAGCACAATTTACTGAGGTAGGGAAGACAGGAAGAGCAGGATAGCAGGTAGACGTTGAGAGTTTCTGTTTTGGATATTTTAAGTTTGAATTGTCTTTTATTTTTCCAGTTTTAGATGTTGAGTAGGCAGCTGAATATGTATATACACATGGAGCTCAGGGAGAGGTTACAGCCTGATGTCCATCTGGGTGTCTTCACTTTATGGTTAAAATTGAAATCTATGGGTCTGTTTGTGTTCATCTAAGGAATACATGCAGGTAGAAGAAAGCAGATAAAGAGAAGAGGCCTAAAGACTGATTCATGGGGTACTCCCCTATTCAGACGTTAGAAAGAGGGGGCCGCAAAGGACATGCAGAAGGAGCAGCCACTGATAAAAACAAAAGAAAATGTTTCAAAATGGAAGGAGTAGAGAATGAGGACTGAGAATTGACCCCAGATTCTGGCAAGATGGAGAATGCTGGTGACCTTGTCAAGAATGATTTTAGTGGAGTCAGGGTGAAAACCTGATTGGAGTGACTTAATAAGAGTAGGTAAGGCAGTGATGAGATGGGTGTAAGACAACTCTGGAAGAAGTATGTATGAAGGGAAGCTGGGAGATAGAGTTGGTAGTTACACTGGGGTTTTGGGTTATAAGCAGTGTAGTTTATGGTATGCAATAATAGACCATGTTTGTGTGCCCATGGGAATGATTCTGTAGGTGGGGGAAATTGATGCAGTAGAGAGGGCATAAATTTGGAAACAGTGTCCTTGAGGTGGGGGTGGAGGAAGGGGATAGGATCCAGGGAACAAGAGAGAATTAAAGGGAAAACAATGTAGTTATGAATGCAAGTAAGTTGGTCTGGGTAGTGGCGAGAGGACAGCGTATTCTTCTATTGTTATTTCCTCAGTGAAATCAGAAAGATGATCATGAATAGAATGAGGATTATTCAATGGTAGCATTCACTATGGCCTTATTCAGGATGTGACTAAAATTGATAACTTCAGAAGTACAGTTCCTTGGATGTTAGGTTTTATTATTTTCCAATCTTTGTACTCTGTCCACAGTGCTGAAATGCAAATAGGATTACCTTGGAACCAAATCTTCTATATCCAATTTTTTTTGTATCAACAAAGCAAGGTGGTTAATAATAAAATGCCTAAACAGACTAAGTACTAAGTTCAGGTAATTTATGTGACATTTTCCATTTAATTAAAGCTGGTTCTCTGAAATGGGGGAATCACATTTGTGATTTTTTATATTTATATATTTTTAACTGATCAAAGAAAGGGCTTATATTTTTCTATATTCTCATCAGCATTGTGTAATAGAATAGAAATCCTTTGGTCCAACAGAATTGGGACTGGTATTTGGTTTGTTTATTCATAAAAATGGGTTAGATATTTTATGGACATACCATAAAAGTAATATTTTTAATCTCAACATTAAAATGTAGCTCTTTGTCATTACTTTTGACATGTGTCTAAGGCTTTCTTTCCATTGTGTCTCTTATTTAATTTTTCATCTAAACCACACATACAATTTATAGTCTATTACTATTTCTAGTTAAAAATTTTTTAAGTAGAACAAGAACCAAATTTGCAACAAGTACAGAACACTTCTTGATTATTATGTTTTTCCCATCTTTTACTGTTGTCTCTCCCACACTTAGTTTTTGTTAGCCGTGTTTTGTTTTTGTTTTTATTTTTTCTGGCTGTGCTATGTGGCATGCAGGATCTTAGTTCCCCGACCAGGGGTTAAATCTGTACCCCCTGCATTGTGAGCACAGAGTCTTAACCACTGGACCGACAGGGATGTCCCTGTTAGCCATGATTTTTAACAATGTATTTATGACCAGGTTTTCCAAAGTGTTCAATTTCATTTTCATAGAACCAATCTCTTCTCATAGTTACTTATAAGTTTACATATTGTTTAATTAAATTGGGTACTTTCAGGAAAATGTGAAACTGGCCTAAACTTGTTTGGAACAAACAGAGTTAACTCTTGTGAGATAGGAGTGCTTTGTCAACTGGGCCTGTGGAGGTGGCCATATCCCCTGGACGTGACCAGCCACTGGCCTGTCTCTCATGCCCTAGCCCGCATATCTGTTGCCTACTCTGCAGGCAGACAACAGAAGTTGCTATCTGGCCCAGGGGTGATAATCTGCAGGATTCGATATACCTGGCTACTTTGAATACAGAATTTACCCTGTTGTTTGCCATTGTCTCCATACCTGCTCAGCTTCTCAGCATGAACACCCTTGATAGACTGCTGTCCCCTTGTGCAGAGTAATCTCCCTCTTGTGATTTCGTGTGTGATATCTTTAGAAAATCTAATGCCAGATGCTTCATGAGTGTTTCAGTGTTTTCTTCATAAAGGTTATATATATATTTTAAGTTTACTCTTGAAACTGTTGTGACTGGAATCTTTTTTTCTCCATCATATTTTATTATTAAATGTATGTATAAAGGCTATTAGTTTTTTTTATATCCTCCTACCTTATTAAATTCTGTTATTATTTCTATTATTTAAACCTCTTAAGTTTTCCAATTATGAACTATCATCTGAAAATACAGTTTTATCTCTTCTTTTAAATTCTTAAGACTACCGCTCATTTTTTTCTGATATTTAAGTGTCTTGACTAATAACTCCAAAGCTGTCTTTTTGTTAAGGTAATATGTATTTTATCATTTTAGGGAGGTAATTATTCCTCCTTTATTGAGCTTTTTTTAAAAATCAGGAATGTTTCCCTTTTTTAGGTGCCTTTTCAGCGTCTATGGAGTTGATCATGTGAATTAAAAAAAAAATATTGGGACTTCCCTGGTGGTGCAGTGGTTAAGACTCCACGCTCCCAATACAGGGGGCCCAGGTTCAATTCCTGGTTAGGGAACTAGATTCCGCATGCATGCCACAACTAAGAGTTCACATGCCTCAAGTAAGGAGCCAGTGAGCCACAACTAAGACCCGGCACAGCCAAATAAATAAATATTTTAAAAAATATATTTATTTGGCTGTGCCGGGTCTTAGTTGTGGCATGCGGGATCTTCATTGACACTTGCAGGATCTTTAGTTGCGGCATGTGGGATCTAGTTCCTTGACCAGGGATAGAACCCGGGCCCCCTGCATAGGAAGCGCGGAGTCTTAGCCACTGGACCACCAGGGAAGCCCCCGATCATGTGATTTTTATTTTTCCCTTTCCTCAGCTGAATTAAATGTGTTGAATTATCTTAATAGATTTCCCCATACTGGACCTCTTTAACATTCTTTGAATAAACGACACTGGGTCTTTTGACACACTGTTTTATTAGATGCTTAGAATTTTTACATCAGTTTTCAGAAAACTGGTGTGTAGTTTTCTTTTTATGAACAGGATTTAGTATGATAATATTACATCATGAAAATAGTTTGGAAGTCCTCCTTTTTCTTAGTTCTCAGTCTAAACAGAATTTGTATGGCCTGTTCTTTAAAGCTTTAGTAACCTTTTTAAAGCTTTTTCCTCGAAGAAGGAGATGATAAGTCTGACTACAATCTCTGTTTGCTTTATGGAAATTAATCTGTTGAAACATTGTATCTCTTTTGTGGTCAGTTTTGGTAACCTATATTTTCTTAGAAAATTATTCATTTTAGCTGTGTTTTAAAACTTATTGGCAGAGTAATCTTTCTTCCAACTATGTTCTGTATTTAATCATTATTTTCACTTTGCCATTTTTTAATTTCTATGTCTGTGCGTTTTTGCTGTTTTTATTATATTAACTAATGGTTATCTGTTTTGCTGATTCATTTATAAAAAAAGAATCTGGTTTTACTTTGTGTGTTAGTTCTTTTTTTCTGTTTTCTAACTATTTTAATTCTGCTTTTTTTTTTTTTTAATTTTTTTATTTGGCTGTGTTGGGTCTTCGTTTCTGCGCGAGGGCTTCCTCTAGTTGCGGCAAGCGGGGGCCACTCTTCATCGCGGTGCGCCGGCCTCTCACTATCGTGGCCTCTCTTGTTGCGGAGCACAGGCTCCAGACGCGCAGGCTCAGTAGTTGTGGCTCATGGGCCCAGTTGCTCCGCGGCATGTGGGATCTTCCCAGACCAGGGCTCGAACCCATGTCCCCTGCATTAGCAGGCAGACTCTCAACCACTGCGCCACCAGGGAAGCCCTAATTCTGCTTTTATATAGTTAATTTCTTTTTTCTGCTTTGCTTCAGTTTGCTTTTCTAATATTTTTGGGTGGGATTTTTAGTTAATTTTTTCTTTCATTTTTTTGCTGTATGTATTAAGATTTTTTAAAAAATAAATTTATTTATTTATTTTTGGCCACGTTGGGTCTTCATTGCTGTGTGCAGGCTTTCTCTAGTTGCGGTGAGCGGGGGCTACTCTTCGTTGCGGTGCACAGGCTTCTCATTGCAGTGGCTTCTCTTGTTGCAGAGCATGGGCTCTAGGCGCACGAGCTTCAGTAGTTGTGGCTCTCAGGCTCCAGAGTGCAGGCTCAGTAGTTGTGGCTCATGGGCTTAGTTGCTCCATGGCATGTGGGATCTTCCCGGACCAGGGATCGATCCCGTGTCCCCTGCATTGGCAGGTGGATTCTTAACCACTGCGCCACCAGGGAAGTCCCATGTATTTAAGTTTTTGAATTTTCTTCTAAGCACTGTGGTTACAGTTTCACAGGTAATTTAATGTAGATTTTTTTTTATTGTTACTATTGTTTTCTTTAAACAAATACCATTTGGGATCTTATTTCTCTATTGATCTAAGAGTTATTTAAGATGGACTTCTAAAATTCCAAGTGGATTTACTTTTTTGTTGTTATTATTAATTCCCAGTTTTAGTAGAAACTATATGATTTCAGCTTTCTTATACAGACTATATTATAATATTTGAAAACATCATCATTTTTCTCTCTCATACACAGCTCATTCAGCACTTAAATTCCCCTCTGGCTATTTCTCCTCTTGGCTTACCATCCTCTGGTTTACATCTATCATGACCTTTGTTAGCAAGTTCTTCACACTCAAGTTACTACAAAACCCTTTGACCCTATTAGTGAGTTACTTACAAATTACGTCTTTTATTTTTTGCTAAGGATTTCATAAACTTCAGTAAGGTATAAACATGTTTTCCTGTCTGAAAGTCACATTTCTAGGAAATAAGGAATGGTCTTGCCTCTGAGGGGATGGAAGGGAGGAGACCAGAATAAGGGGATGAAGGAACAAAATCCACTGAGCATTTGCAAAATGGATGAGTAATAGAATAAGCTTAAAGGGAGCTTAAGTACATAGTTTCTCAGTGTCTTTGTTGTGATGTGGAGACAAAGAAAGAGCAACCCATAGCTATGCGAAGGAGGGAATGGCAATGTAGAGAATACTGCATAAATAAGGGTATAAGCAATGGAAGGATGTACAGGAAAATACAACCACCATTTTTCATTTATATAGTCAGCTGGGCTAACTTGAATGAATAAAGAAAATATTTAATCATTGTAGTAAGATGTGAGAGGTTAGAGGCAGAGAAATATATTCAAAATAAGTATATAAATATAGGAATTAAATGAGTGAAATCTATTTTGTGCTCTGGATTTATTATTTAATAGAGAGTAAAGCAGGGATTGTTTCTGCCCTTAATGAGGTTTAGGGGTAAGAAAATAAGCAGAATAACAATTGGAAAAATTAATAAATAGATAATTTCAACATAGATCTATGTTGTATATGATATATGTATAATAACAATGCAGATATACAGTTAACCCTTGAACAACACAGGGTTTAGGGTGTTGACCCCCCAGCATACGCAAAAATCCACATATAACTTTTAAAAAAATATTTATTTATTTAATTTATTTATTTTCTTTCTATTTTTTTGGCTCCGTTGGGTCTTCTTTGTGACACGCGAGCTTCTCTCTAACTGTGGCATGGGGGTTTTCTCTCTCTAGTTGTGGCACGCGGGCTCCAGAGCACGTGGGCTCTGTAGTTTGTGGCATGCAGGCTCTCTTCTTGAGGCGCATGAGCTCAGTAGTTGTGGCACGTGGGCTTAGTTGCCACGTGGCGTGTGGGATCTTAGTTCCCTGACCAGGGATCGAACCTGTGTCCCCTGCGTTGGAAGGCAGATTCTTTACCACTGGACCACCAGGGAAGTCCCCACATATAACTTTTGACTCCCCCAAAACTTAGCTGCTTATTAGCCTATTGTTGACCGGAAGCCTTACCAATAACATAAATAGTAGATTAACACATATGTTATATATATTATATACTGTATTCTTATAATAAAGTTAGCTAGAGAAAAGAAAATGTTATTAAGAAAATCACAAGGAAGAGAAAATACATTTACAGTACTGTACTGTATTTATTGATACCATAAGTTTATGTTGTCTGTTTATAAGATAAATTTTCTGTCAGTATCTACATCAATATTGTCTTATATGATAAATACAGAACGTATTATATGTATTACTAACACTGGACATCAGAAATGAAAAGATAATGTGAAAAAAATTTATATTTCTTTACAGATATAATGACTCATGCATTGGTAATGAAGAAGCAGCAATATGATTGCTTTACGGTAACCTAATGTAATTGATGTGAATGCTTCATGGTAGCCTAGCCTATACAGTAATGAATGAATCAGCATAAAACTCTTCTGGCATACAATATTACAGTCACATTTATAAAACAGTATTGGAAACATTGTTACATTTTTTAAAAAACCACTTACTGTGATGATAGGCTGATATGCAGTTTATCCAATCACAAGAGAGAGAAGCACACTGTACAGTAATGTAATTCTTTAAAAGCAAAGTTGTAAAACAGTAAGAAAGCTAACACATTATTAATTTTATATTAAATATCACTCACCTTATGCCTATGTAAGGATAGATTATCCACTTCAATACAAGTCTTGCACATGATGTTCTACACATATATGTTTGTATATTTATTGAAAAAAGTCCATGTATAGTGGATCTGCACAGTTCAAACCCATGTTGTTCAAGGGTCAACTGTATAATAAGCACATAGCTTTAAGTACTGTCAGTAGATTCAGCCTTAGAGTGAGTAACTTAATCTAAGACCTCAGAGTGAGAAGGAGCCAGCCATGCAAAGAGCCCAAACAGAAGATTTGTGGGGAAATAGAGCAGACTGAAAAGTCCGATGGAAGTAAGTGGGAACATGTTCTAAGATCTGAAAAGAGGCCTTTCCAGGTAGCAGTAAAGAGAACAGTGGTTTGAGATGATGCGTTATAGGTAAGCAGAGGCCTTTTAGCAAGTTTGATTTTATTCTAAGAATAAAGAGAAATTGTTGAAAGAATTTATGTATGAATTCTCAACCTTTCATGTCCATCAAAATCATTGAATGGAGAATATTAAATATAGGACTGCCCAGGACTGTAGAATCTAATCCAAGTGGTTTAGGTGGTGTCTAAATCATAGTATTTGTGACAAGCTCCCTTGTGATTCTGATTCACATTTCAGCTTGAGAACCACTGACTTAAAATATTTACTTAGTCACTAATCTCATTTTCCTGCATGAACTCTCATTTTCCTGGTGTTGCCTTTTGCTTTTTTTTTTTTTTTTTTTTAGCTATGTAACTATTTTTAGAATTTCATTGGGTAGTACTTTGGTTGTCTTTTATTTCTACTGTAGAAATTTTACTACTTTTAGAAAAAGAAAACTGCATGTTTGCTCTCTTGTTTTCTTTCAGATTTGGAGACCAACTCTGAGACCAAGAAGTTATCTTCAGAAAATGACATTCACGAAATAAACTTATCCCAGTGGAAAATAATGGAGAGAATTAAAAACCATGGCCTTAAGAGACTCATTTTAAAAAATGATTGGGAGTCCAAAAGAAAATTTGAAGGACAAGAGGAATATTTCAATCAAGTGAAAATTACATCTCAAAAAGTGTCCTCTTACCAAAAACACTCATCTTTTTCTTCACATCAGAGAATTCATTTTGTCGGGAAACCCTATGAATGTAAGGAATGTGGGAAGGCCTTTAGAGTACGCCAACAACTTACTTTTCATCACAGAATTCATACTGGTGAGAAACCTTATGAATGTAAGGAGTGTGGGATGGCTTTTAGACAGACTGCACATCTTACCCGACATCAGAGACTTCATTCTGGTGAAAAACTCTATGAATGTAAGGAATGTGGAGAATCTTTCATATGTGGCCCAGACCTTAGAGTACATCAAAAAATTCATATTGGTGAGAAACCCTATGAATGCAAAGAATGTGGGAAAGCCTTCAGAGTTCGTGGACAACTTACTCTCCATCAGAGGATTCATACTGGTGAGAAACCCTATGTATGTACAGAATGTGGGAAGGCCTTTAGACAGTATGCACACCTTACTCGACATCAGAAGCTTAATATTGCTGACAAACTCTATGAATGTAAAGAATGTGGGAAGGCCTTTTTGTGTGGCTCTGGCCTTAGAGTACATCACAAACTTCATACTGGTGAGAAACCCTATGAATGTAAAGAATGTGGGAAGGCCTTTAGAGTACGACAGCAACTGACACTCCACCAGAGAATTCATACTGGTGAGAAACCCTATGAATGTAAGGAATGTGGAAAGACTTTTAGTCGTGGTTATCATCTTATTCTACATCACAGAATTCATACTGGTGAGAAACCTTATGAATGTAAGGAATGCTGGAAGGCCTTTAGTCGTTACTCACAACTTATTTCACACCAGAGTATTCATATTGGTGTTAAACCCTATGACTGTAAGGAATGCGGGAAGGCCTTTAGACTACTCTCACAACTTACACAACATCAGAGTATTCACATTGGTGAGAAACCGTATAAATGTAAGGAATGCGGGAAGGCCTTTAGATTGCGCCAAAAACTTACTCTACATCAGAGCATTCATACTGGTGAAAAACCCTTTGAATGTAAGGAATGTAGGAAGGCCTTTAGGCTTAATTCATCTCTTATTCAGCATCTGAGAATTCATTCTGGTGAGAAACCCTATGAATGTAAGGAATGTAAGAAGGCCTTTAGACAACATTCACACCTTACCCATCATCTGAAAATTCATAATGTAAAAATATAAGAAAGCCTTTTTAGTCTATGAATGTAGTAATTAGTTCCTTTTGCTTCCTCCATGCACCTGACTTGGCATAACGGGGTTTAAATCATTAAAAGAATGTGTTAATTTAATATATTCCACCATCACTTAGACCTGAGAATCTTCACATTCATTCTAGAAACTAATCCTATTAATATAACAAATGTGGGAAAGACACATCATCATTTCTAGCCCATCACTTTCCTACCTGTGTTATATTGAACAAGATGTTTAACTGCTAGATGCTATAATTTCTTCATTTATAAAATTATAATACTGTGGCAGAATAAAGATTACTGCCGATTCTTTGGTACTCCACCCATCAAGACGTGGAATCCACATCCTTTCCCTTTGAATCTGGGCAGACTGTGACTACTTTGACCAGTAGAATAGCAGAAGTACTGCTGTGCTAGTTTCCGGACCCAGACTTTACTGGTAGATATTGCCTCATCTCTTGGAATACCCTCTCAAGTTCAGACCTGAACTGTTATGTTAAAAAGTCTGGCTACTCTGCTGAAGAGACCACATGGAAAGGCCCTGAGACTACATAGAGAAGGAGAGGCACTCTGCTGTGCCCAGTCTTCCAGATTGCCGATGAAAACATCAGACATTTGAGTGAAATAGTTTTGGATCCTCCAAACCAGCCATCAGCTGAATGCCAGTGAATAACCTCAGTTGATGCCGTGTAGAACAGAAAAATCCACCAACTGAGCCCCTGCCCAAATTCCTGACCCACGAAATCATTAGATATAATTAAATGGTTGTTGTTTTAAGCTACTAAATATTGTTTTATTATTATCATCATTAATATTACTCTTGAAAATCCATATGAAAGACTATGGGCACAGTGAATATAGAAATGCCTTCCACCAACACTCATCCATTATTGAATGTCAGATAACTTATTCTTGTTAAAATAGTGAAAGTGAGAAATCCTTTTTCAATTTTTTCATAAAAAAGAAGATATTCTACAATCTATACTCTCTGGCCTCAGTATAAATTTGATTTAAAATTAACAGAGGATGGATGGACCTAGAGATTGTCATACTAAGTGAAGTAAGTCAGACAGAGTAAGACAAATATTGTATCACTTGTTTGTGGAAACTAAAAATAGTACAAATGAACTTATTTACAAAACAGAAACAGACTCACAGACATAGAAAACAAACATGGTTATCAAAGGGGAAGTGGGGGGATAAATTAGGAGTATGGTATTAACAGATAACATACTACTGTATATAACATAGGTAAACAATAAGGATTTACTGTATAGCATTGGGAACTATATTCAATATCTTGTAATAACTTATAATGGAAAATAATTTTTTAAAAGAATATATGTATATATATATATTCACTGTATGAATATATATATACACACTGTATGTATGTATATACATATATGTGTGTATATGTAACCAAATCACTGTGCTGTATACCTAAAACTAGCACAATATTGTAAATCAACTATACTTCAATTAAATACATAAAATTAACAAAGAATAAGATAAAAAGAAACTATTTGGAAATTAAAAGTCACCTATAAGTCCAGCATCAATTTTTAAAAATCCATTGTAGCCTTTTAAAAAAATGCTCAAATTGTCCTATATTTGGCCAGTGGGAATCCCCTCAATTTGGATCCTTTGTCCTTTTGTCATGATTACTGTAGCCTGTGATAGCTTCCTTTTTTTCTAACAAAATGCATTGGTCAGCTACAGAGCACATTAGGGCATTTATTAATAAATAAAGGGGAAATGGAGCATTTATCCTGCCTTTCCTTTATGAACTATATTTCAAGACAACCAAAAGTTGATGAAGGAAAGTTCTTTATTATTAGAGAATTCTAGCTAATAAAGGTCAAAGGAATGATAGAATCCAAAAAGTCACACTTTTTATTTATGAAATAATGGGTCTTGATGGTATCAGTGGATGTGAAAACCACTAGGTGAGAGATTATTCTAAGATTTTAAAGGACAGAGCAGAATGACAACCCATTAACCTATAGTAACATCTCTAAATTAAATCAGCAAGACTATGTGCTTCTTGATGTAATGCAATGGATGTATACTACCTGTGGAGTATTCTTGTCCAAAATATTGATTCAGAAGTGTAATTTAGTCCCTAAACCTACCAGTTTACAGGAAACTTGGGAAATAAATGAACAAATTCATGACACAAAGAAGCAAACAGCCAAATCCAGAATGTGGGAAATTCCACAAAATTAAAGCCCTAGTTTCTTAACCAATATATGTTAAGAGAATAAAAACAGAATTTTACAAATTAAAAGAGACTTGAGACATATTAATTAAATACAGTGTATGGAATGTATTGAGATGCTTGTGTTAAAATGTACCCAGGATTTGCTTTAATCAGGTATGGTAAGTCACGAAGACATGGAAATGATTATGATGAAGGAAGAAGCTTATACGCGGAGATTTCTGCAACAGGAGGAACTGAGTACACATAGGAGAACATGGAAGGAGCACCTAGTCCTGTTAGGAGGCAGAAGGCGGAAGAGGGCAGAGCATGACTCAGAACCTTTACTGGAGTTTTCCCAGGAAGGAATGGGTGACGTGATGCCAGGTAGGTACACTGAGCAAGTTTAAGACTGGGTAGATTGAATAATTTTGTGGGCTCTGAGCTCCAGTGGTGGTCCTCAGTTGTCCAGTACCTGGCCCTGGGGTGATTTAGGGCAGGAGGAATATTGTCTTGGTGTGTGAGAGTTTGATAAAGGAGATGTTTGATAAAGGGGTGTGGACTTTGGATTGGTTGGTTTATATATCAACGGCATGCTTGCAGGAGGGTTGTTTGTCAAGGAATTTGCGAGCCCTAGAAGTGGTAGTCTCTCCACGATCAAGTCCCCAAATGCCAGAACATCAAGAATATGGAAAATAAGAAAATACAGGCAATACAATCCTGATTTGGACAGATAAAAAAAAAGACAACTTTTTACATTATTGTGAAAAAGTAAACCTAGAGTGGGTATTAAATTATATTAAATAATTATTATTCATTTGTTAGGCATGATGATGGCATGGGTGTGGGTGTGTGTATGTGTGTATAAATCCTTATGCATTAGAGAGCCATACTGAAGTATTCAAGGATGAAATTATATGTATGATTTGCTTTATAATACTAAAGAAAAAATGGGAAGGATAGATGAAACAAGATCGGAAAAATGCTGTAAATTGTTGAAGCCGGGTAATGGGTACATAGGGTTCACTGTGCTATTCTTACTACCTTTGCATATATTTGAAAACTTCCATAATAAAGTTTTTGTTTAAGTAGAAAATATGAAATTTTAGACTACTTAGTGATAAATGATAATTTGATCCCTACAGATAAAAATTTGTGGGAAGGGCTTCCCTGGTGGCGCAGTGGTTAAGAATCCACCTGCCGGGCTTCCCTGGTGGCGCAGTGGTTGAGAATCTGCCTGCCAATGCAGGGGACACGGGTTCGAGCCCTGGTCTGGGAGGATCCCACATGCCGCGGAGCAACTAGGCCCGTGAGCCACAATTACTGAGCCTGCGCGTCTGGAGCCTGTGCTCCGCAACAAGAGAGGCCGCGATAGTGAGAGGCCCGCGCACCGCGATGAAGAGTGGCCCCCGCTCGCCGCAACTAGAGAAAGCCCTCGCGCAGAAACGAAGACCCATCACAGCCAAAATAAATAAATAAATAAAATTAAAAAAAAAAAAAAAAAAAGAATCCACCTGCCAATGCAGGGGACTCGGGTTTGAGCCATGGTCCAGGAAAATCCCACACGCCACGGAGGAACTAATCCCATGCACCACAACTACTGAGCCTGCGCTCCAGAGCCTGTGAGCCACAACTCCTGAAGCCCGGGCGCCTAGAGCCCGTGCTCTGCAACAAGAGAAGTCACCGCAATGAGAAGCCCCCGCTCACCGCAACTAGAGAAAGCCCGCGCACAGCAACAAAGACCCAACGCAGCCGAAAATAAATTAAATAAATAAATAAATTTAAAAAAAATTTGTGGGAAGCCACCAAAGCTCTACTTTGTAGGAAATAAACAACCTTAATGCATTTAGAAAACCTGGATTGAGCAGTTAGTTCACGACTCTGTTACCACACATACCGTGCCTGTCACATAGCAGGCAGTTGACAGAAGTGTTGGGGAAAAAAAGCATTAACTTAAGCCAGAAAACGTGTTTTTTACACGGGCTCTCAGCAGTGAAAGCGCGGAGTCCTAACCACTGGACTGCCAGGAAATTCCCAGAAAACATTTATTTATTTATTTATTTATTCATTTATTTAATTTATTTTTGGCTGCGTTGGGTCTTGTTGCTGCGCGCGGGCTTTTTCTAGTTGCGGCGAGTGGGGCCCACTCTTCGTTGTGGTGCGCGGGTCTCTCATTGCGGTGGCTTCTCTTGTTGTGGAGCATGGGCTCTAGGCACGTGGGTTTCAGTAGTTGTGGCTTGCTGGCTCTAGAGCGCAGGCTCAGTAGTTGTGGCGCACAGGCTTCGTTGCTCCCTGGCATGTGGGATCTTCCCGGACCAGGGCTCAAACCCCTGTTCCCTGCATTGGCAGGCAGATTCTTAACCTCTGTGCCACCAGGGAAGCCCCCTTTATTTTTTTTAATTAAGGTAAATAGCAGGAAGTAATTCATACAATAAAAGTAAAAGTACAACTTAAAAAAAGTAGAAGAGGGACTTCCCTGGTGGTGCAGTGGTTAAGAATCCACCTGCCAGTGCAGGGGACATGGCTTCGAGCCCTGGTCTGGGAAGATCCCACATGCTGCGGAGCAACTAAGCCCAACTACTTAGCCACAACTACTGAGCCTGCACTCTAGAGCCTGCGACCCACAACTACTGAGCCCATGTGCCGCAACTACTGAAGCCTGCGTACCTAGAGCCTGTGCTCCGCAACAAGAGAAGCCACTGCAGTGAGAAGCCCGCGCACTGCAACGAAGAGTGGCCCCCGCTCACTGCAACTAGAGAAAGCCCATACGCAGCAACAAAGACCCAATGCAGCCAAAAATAAATAAATAAAAAGAATTTTTTTTAAAAAGTAAAAGAATAGTTAATAAAGTAGTAGATTTTATCCAAGAATATTCTCTTTGAAAATACCATTAATATAGAATCAGCAGTTATTATTGAGGGACAAAAGATGATTCAATTACAGCTTTATGTATGGGAATGGTGAAATAGGTACATATATCAAAGAGATTTAAAAGTTTTAAAATTTATATGTTACTATATACGTATATTTCAGTATGTATAAAAATATAGAGAATGAGCTATCTAGAGAAACCTAAATGATCAAAGTTGACTCAAGAGACTATAGAAAGCCTGAACAATGTATAGATTTTATATTTTATTTTATATTTTAAACAATTTATAATTTATAGATTTTATAAGTTATAGTTTTATAATGTATGAGATCTGTAAACAAAGGAAATTTAAGTGGAGTTCTTGTTTTTTTAAAAACTAGAATCGATAGTTTTTCAGGCAATAAAGTTTTAAAGAATAGGTAACCTCTAACAAAATTTTGCAGGATCATTCTATAAGGCAGATATCCCAATAATAAAATTTTAGATGAGGGTAATCCCTAAAAAGCAAAATCTAGACCAGTATCATTTAAGATAACATGCAGACATTCCAAATAAAGTTCAGTAAATTGAACTCAGTAGTCTAAAAAAACAGTTATAAAACATAAAATGATTTACCAGGAATACCCAGGGCCTGACCTTTTGTGATTTAGTTAGGCATTTAGGTTTTCTAACTTGAGCAGTGTAACAGTGTTGGGAAAAATGACGTGATCCTGCCCCAATAATTTCTTTCTATTGTTTCTCTTCTTTTTCTCTTTTATTTTAGCTTCATCAATTTTATAAAAGGAATGAAAAATTATTTGAAAAATAGGCATTCAATACTTAAAAGTTATTACCTTCTACAAAAGAAAAACAAGTATTGCCACAGCACTTTATTTTCAGCCAAATGAATGTCACTGTCATACACTGACTTGTACCTCTAAGTCCATTTTGCTCAGAGTGGGCAGATGTCATTGAATAATCAGTCACCATCTAGAATAATAAATCTCTTCCACTCATGATTTCAAATTGCTTTTAATTTGTGGACATAACACAGTGTTTACACAAAAATGTAACATACACAATGAGCATTTTAAGTGCTTTTATGTGTTTCTTCTCCCTGGTAACATTTTCTTGTTAACTGAAGTCTTTTGGGGACAGTACATTAACTCAACATTTCTTAAAGTATGTTCCACAAAACACCAGTACTTAATGGTTCTTGAAGAAAATGATTTTGTGGTCAAACAAGCATGCAAGCTCTATATTCTATATTTCTTGGGAGAAAAAATCACATTAAGTGCCTAACAAAAGACCATCAAAAATGTTTCATTTTATCTAACTCAATGTATCTCATACTTCACTATAGAGCTCCCATTCCTAACACCTATTGTAGGTGTAATTCCACTTTGGCAGATGTTGCCCTAACCAAAAGGAGAGGCTTCAAGGATGGAAATGTCAGCATTGTGGCAGGTGTATGGTTATCTAGCAAGGCAAGCAACTCAGCATGCTGTCCAACTAGCTGCTTGCTCTTTTCTGGATTTAACATGGTGCTTTTCAGTAGAATAGAAAACCCCTAGTCCTTTTCTTTATATAAATACACCATATGTATTGAAGCCTTTTATTGGTCAATATTTAGGTTATATATAATTCCTCACTGAAAAATATCTTGTTGAATATCTGAGTTTCTTGCTATACATAACAAGGGTTTCTCTGAGGTATTTATCAAAGGTGAGATTGGTAAGTCAGAGGTTATGTTCATGTTCAACCTCACTAGATATTGCTGTAGAAGAGGAGAACATCCTTATGGTACCAATTTACAACCCCTTCAACCAGTGAAATATTATTTCCTTATATCCCCACTTCTGGTATGTGCTTTAATATTTTCCTGGTAAATAATGAGTTGAGCATCTTTTCACATATGTTTATTGCTAAATACTATAGCTTGCCAATTCATATGTATTGCCCATGTTCCTTTTTAAAAAAACATTCATATAAAAATAGTGGGATTCTTAAAAATAACATTCTAGATAGTAATCCTTTACCTAGTATTATGATGGACTCACCTTCTCCCAGACTGTGGCTTATTTCTGTCTTTATTGTGATATTGTCATATTAAAATTTTAAATATGGATACAATCATCACTTTCATTATTACCCAATAACCTTTAAAATTCATTTTTTTACTAGACTCTTAATTTTTTAGGCAGTCAGTTATGTCAACTACAAATAGATATGATTTTTCCTGAATATTTATAGTGATTATTTTATTATTCTTACTCTAACAGAAATAATTTCCAGAACAAGATTTAGTATTAGTGGTGATAGCGGGCATCTAGTTGTTTTTCCCAACTTAATGGAAATCACTTAGTGTAATGTTTGCTCTCTGTTTGAGGTAAACAGACCTTGTGTGGTTCTTGTTTCCTTCAGTCCCTATTTAACTTTTTTTTTTTTCAATTAAAAATGCCTGCTGAATATTGTCAGATGCCTTTTTGGCACACTGATATATTTTTCTTCTTGAATTTGTTAATGTGATAAGGTGTACTTTGGTCATTAAGACAACGTGATACTGATGCAAAACGAACAAGCAGACCAATAGAACAAAATAAAGAGCCCTGAAACAGACCTACATACATGTGGTCTTCTGATTTATGACAAAGGTTCCTCGCAGTGTGATTGCAGAGGAAGTGATGTTCTTTTCAATAAGTAGCACTGGATCAATTGCATATCCATATCGATAAAAAATTAACCTTGGCTCTTATCTTACACTTCACACAAACCAATTCCAGATGTGTTAATGATGTAATTGTAGAAGATATGACAAAGGCTTTAGAAGAAAACATAGAATATCTTTCTAGCCTTGGGGTAGCAAAGATTTCTTAAACAGAACACAAAAAGCACTAACCAGGGCTTCCCTGGTGGCGCAGTGGTTGAGAATCTGCCTGCCAATGCAGGGGACACGGGTTCGAGCCCTGGTCTGGGAAGATCCCACATGCCGCAGAGCAGCTGGGCCCGTGAGCCACAATTACTGAGCTTGCGCATCTGGAGCCTGTGCTCCGCAACAAGAGAGGCCGCGATAGTGAGAGGCCCGCGCACCGCGATGAAGAGTGGCCCCCGCTTGCCACAACTAGAGAAAGCCCTCGCACAGAAACGAAGACCCAACACAGCCATAAATAAATAAATAAATAAATAAATAATTAAAAAAAAAAAAAGCACTAACCATATGGAGAAAAAAAAGTAAATTTTACTATATTAAATTTAAAAATCTATTTTCATCAAAAGACACCATTAAAGTGAAAAGGCAAGCCACAGACTGGGAGACTATATTCACAATACATAAATTTGACCAAGAATATATAAAGAACCACTACAAATCAATAAGTGACAGACAACCAAATAAGAAATGAGGGTACTTCCCTGGCAGTCCAGTGGTTAAGACTCCGTGCTTCCATTGCAGGCCGTGCAGCACGGCCAAAAAAAAAAAAAAAAAAAGCACTTCCAAAAAATGGATATCCAAATGGTCAATAAAGATATCAGACTGTGCTCATGTTCGTTAATTATCAAGAAAAAGGAAAAATTAAAACCACAATGTGATATGGCTGTACACCCACCAGAATAGCTAATAAAAAAAATGCGTGCAAATGCTTGTGCATAATGCATACCTGGAGGGTGCCATGATGTGCTCTGGCTATTTCAATATGTTAGTGGATATTAAAGACAAGATCCCCAATCTCCAGGAAAATCTGGAAAGCAGAAAACCGGTGAGTACCTAACTAAGAAAACTTCACATATTGATAAGGGTCATGAAGAGAAAGGTACTGGGAAGGAGAGTTACTGGAGGGGGACAATTCAGTTAATCTTTTCATCTCAAGTGTATACAGTATCTATAGTGGCAGCAATACAGGTTTTATGTAAGTATAGCCAGGCTAACACTGAAAAAGAAAAGCTGCAAAGTGGTACTAGTCTAATCAGATAATTAAAAATACTAAAAAGTCCCTATAATCGAAACGATGTGGTACTCATGAACAGACCAGTGGAATAGAACAGAATTCCATAAATAAACCTAAATACATAGGGGATTTTAGTACATAAAGGGACAGGGACGTGACACATTCTTTTTATTTTTTGTATTTTTTTACTTTGGGGACCATATTAATGTTTTACAAATTTTAAAAGTCAATAACAGGGACTTCCCTGGTGGTCCAGTGGTTAAGAATCTGTCTCGCAATGCAGAGGACGCTGGTTCGATCCCTGGTTGGGGAAGTAAGATCTCACATGCTGCGGGGCAGCTGAGCCCGCATGCCAAAACTAGAGAGAAGCCCACGCACCGCAGCAAACAGCCCATGTGCTGAAGCAAAAGATCCAGCGTGCTGCAACTAAGACCTGACGCAGCCAATAAATAAATAAATAAGTAAATAATTTTTAAAAGTCAATAACAACCAAAGGGGAAAGTGGGGAGGGATAAACTAAGAGTATGGATTAACATACAACTATATATAAAACACATAAACAACAAGGATTTACTGTATAGCACAGGGAACTATACTCAATATCTTTCTTTAAAATAAATTTATTTTATGTATTTATTTTTGACTGTATTGGGTCTTCATTGCTGCACGCAGGCTTTCTCTAGTTGTGGCGAGCGGGGGCTACTCTTCATTGCGGTGTGCGAGCTTCTCATTGCGGTGGCTTCTCTTATTGTGGAGTACAGGCTCTAGGCGCGTGGGCTTCAGTAGTTGTGGCACGCAGGCTCAGTAGTTGTGGCTCACGGGCGTAGTTGCTCCACAGCATGTGGGATCTTCCCAGACCAGGGATCGAAACCATGTCCCCTGCATTGGCAGGCGGATTCTTAAACATTGCACCACCAGGGAAATCCCTATGCTCAATATCTTATAATAACCTCTAACGAAAAATAATCTGAAAAAGAATATATATGTATAACTGAATCCCTTTGCTGTACACTTGAAACTAACACAATATTGTAAATCAACTATAGTTCAGTTTTTTTAAAAAGTGAATAACAGGAGAGAACCTAAATTGGAATATAAGCAAAAAAAAAAAAAAAAAGTTTCCTTCACACTAAAGGGGGAAAAAAGACTTAGGCAAGCAACTTTTGAAGACAATTTGACCATATTCCCTCAGGCTAAAAACAAAAGAAGAAAAAAAAAACCCGTAAACAAGTAATTAACTCGTTAGTAGGATTGATTTACACAGTGATTACAGATTAGTAATTCTGGAACTATTTCATGTATTCTAGAATCAAGCAAAAAAGTAACTGTATTTCGGAGTAAGTAAATATAATGGGAGCCAAGTTTGTTGTTGCTGGAGAAGGGCATTGCAATAGGGAGAGCAGGAGGCTAGGATGAACCCTGTGGTGTTGGATTGCAATTGGAGGTATCACTACAAAGTCGTGTTTAAAAAAAAAAAAATTAGAGATTCATATAAAGGTGTGTGTATGTATGTCCCCCTAGCAGAGAGGACATAGAAGCAATTACACCGCTGTAGCAATGAGAATATGCAGCACCCAGATCCCAGGAACAAGGGCTCCTTGGAGAAATAGCATAAGAAACTGAGCAGAGAAAACACAAGATGGGATTGGAACATTCTGAGGGGGTAGAAAGTAGGGAAGTGCTCAAAAAATGGTTGAAATATGTCAAAAAGTCACAGTATCTCAAGGAGTTCTCACTGGCCAAATCTGGACAATCTGAGCATCAAAACAGGTCATAATAGTAGCAGATTGAGTAAAACCATTGACTAATACAGTGACTAAAAGAAGCATCCATGAAACATGCTTTATAGTAGAATGCCAACTTACTAATGTAGAAGGAATGGTGAAATTAGAAAATCACCATCCATCAACCATCACAGTTAATCATTGATTCTGGTAAGAATCATCAATGTATGCCAAAACTAATGGGTGAAAATTTGATGAGAAACAGAATTTGATACCATCGTAAAGTCTCTCTCCACAAATATTAATTACAAAGGGGAAAGTAGTAACATTACAGTGAAGAAACCTGGCAGACAGCATCTTGACCAGTTATCAAAGTTTACATAACCAGTGTGGCACAAAATGACATCCTGCACCTCCAGAACAGAGCGACTTCTGTGATATTCCTGCCAAAAGGCATAACCAGAATTTAATCATAAGGAAATCACAGAAAAATGCAAATTGAGCAATGCTCTACAAAATAACTGGCCTTTGCTCTTGAAAAATGTCAAGGTCAAGAAGGACAAAGCTTGAGGAATTGTTTCAGGTTAAAGGAGACTAAAGAGACATGACAAGTGTAATATATGACCCTGGAACAGAATTTTTTTTTCTGTAAAGGCTTTATTGGAACAATTGTGAATTTGAATAAGGTAAATATTAAAATAAAAGTATTATATCCATGTAAATTTCATAATTTTGATCATTGTAATTATGGAGATTATGGGAGAGAATGTCTTTGCTTTTAGGATGTATACACTGAAACATTTAGGGGTAAAGGAGCCTTACGTGGGCAACTGACTTTTCTGAATGAAATTCCAAGTGTTCAGAAAAAAATAGGATTGTAAAATAAATGCAGTAAATGTTAGCATTTACAGAATCTGTGTGAAGGGTATACAGGAATTCTTTGTGCTATTCTTGCAACTTTTCTGTACATTTGATATTATGTCAAAATAAAAAGTTTCATTAACAAAGAAAGCAGGTTTGCATTCTGCCTCCTCCATTAATTGCTCTGTGATGTTGAACAGGTCGCTTTACCTCTGTGTTTCTGTGTCTGTCACATGAGGATCGAAATAGTACCCACATGATGGGATTGTTATGAAAAATAATTAATGCATGTAACATTCTTAAAACTAGGCCTGGTAAAAGAAAGAGCACTTTAAATTTTAGCTTTTATAACTTTTACTCGAAAATTTGTCTTTTTTCACCTCCCAAAATTTTTCTCTGTCTTCCTTTTTTCTTAAAATTCCCTTTTCTTCCTTATTATTGGTTTCTCCTTGTAGAATTCCTATTAGACAGACATTAGAATTTCTGGCACTGCCTTTCACATGTCATTTTCTCTCATGTTTTCCACTTTTATCCTTTTGCACAGAATTTTGGGAGAAACTCTAAGCATGATTTTTCTATTCTTATAGTTACTCTTCCATATATCTCCAATTCTACTATTCAGCCAAGCTGTTGTGTTATTTACTTCATGTGTTTAATCTCCAAGAAAGCAGATTGGTTTTAGAAAAGCCTAATCTGGTTTTATGCATACTCTTTCCTTTCTGGTATTTCAGAAGGTAAGGAGTGAGGTGGAGGGCAGTGGTGGGGGGCAAGGCAGAGGCCTAACTGAGTTTTTAAAGTTCTGTTCCAAATTCTTGAGGTTCAGCCACTTTTTTGCCATTGGGATCCTTAAAGCACTCTAGTATAGTAATATAAATCTCACTTTTCACTGTTACTCCTTAATTTAAAACGTCTAATGCAAGTTTCCTGCACCCATTGTCTTGTTCTATAGTCTCATACTTTTATTTTTTAAATTATTTATTTGTTTGTTTGTTTGTTTATTTATTTATGGGCTGCGTCAGGTCTTAGTTGCGGCACTCGGGAATCTTTCGTTGCTGTGCGCAGGCTCCAGAGTGCGTGGGCTCAGTACCTGCGGTGCACGGGCTCTCTAGTTGTGGCTCGAGTGTTCAGTAGTTGCGGCACGCGAGCTTAGTTGCCCTGCAGCATGTGGGATCTTAATTCCCCAAGCAGGGATCGAACCGGCATCCCCTGCATTGCAACACGGATTCTTAACCACTGGACCACCAGGGAAGTCCCTACTTTATTTTAAATAAGCTTTTTCTGTTAGAATGGTTTTAGATTTACAGAAAAGTTGCAAAAATAGTTCAGAGTTCCCGAATAATGAACACCCAGTTTCCCCTTTTGTTAACGTCTTATACTACTACAGTACATTTGTATATTCTTATTAACTGAAGCCCATACTCCAGTCAAATTTCCTTAGTTTTTACCTAATGTCCTTCTGTTCCAGAATCCTATCCAGGATACCACATTACATTTAGTCTTCTGTGTCCTTATGCTCCTCAAGACTGTGACAGTTTCTCAGAGTTTCCTTGCTTTTGATGTCCTTGACAGTTTTGAGGAGTACTGGTTAGTTGTTTTATAAATGTCCCTGAAGTTGTGATTGTCTAATTTTTTTTCCTAGTTAGGCTGGGGGTTTGAATTTGGGGGAGGAAGACCACACTAACTGCCATTCTTACAACATCATATTAGAGGTATATGCTATCAACATAACTTATCACTGATGATATTAGCCTTGAATTCCTAGCCAAGGTAGTGTTTGCCAGATTTCTCCACTGTACAGTTACTTTATCCCTCCTCCCAGACTATGCTCTTTGGAAGGAAGTCACCATGCACAGTCCACACTTAAGGGGTGGGGAGTAATGCTTCAACTACTCGAGGACGGGTAATCCACACAAATTATTTAGAATTCTTTTATATGGGAGATTTGGTCAATATCCCCCATTTATTTATTCAACCATTTATTTATGTCAGGATGGACTCATTGATATTTATTTTATACTTTGGGTTATAATTCAATACTATGTATTTTTGTTTTTGTTTTTGTTTGTTTTTCTCAAATTGTTCCAGCTTTGGCTATTGTGAGCTCTTTCAGTTGGCTCCTGTGTCCCTTTGACATACCCCATCATTTTGTTTTTTGAAGCACTTCCTTTATTTTCTGGTACTACAAGACATTGCAGGCTCATCTTGTATATTTCCTGCCCAGCCTTAGAATCAGCCATTTCTCCAAGGAATTCTGGTTCCTGTCAACCTAAATAAACCTAGGAGGCAATAATCAAGAAAAAAAAACATTTATTTGGGATCAAAGAATTGCAATTTGAGGCACATAGATTCTGGTAACAACCCAGTGTCCCACTAGGGAGTAAAAGTCAGGGACTTTCAAAGGCAAAGAATGGAAGTTTGCATTACAGACTCTTAACTGGAATTGAGGCAGAAGCTAGTTTTGGCTAAACATGATTGAGTGCTAAGGCTACCACAGCAGGGAGGTAAAAGTCCGTTACTGTGACAAGTTGCAGGTGTTCTTGCAGAGTCCTTGGAATATCTGTGGTCTGGCCTCACCTGGCTCCACCTGGTGAGGACGTGCATAAGGTCCACCTTCTAATGGCCTTCTGGCTCCATTTTAAAACCCCTTGACATTAGTGACTCCATTTTATTTCACATTTCACACTTCTTTCATTGTTGAATGGTATTAGAAACCAAATGCTGGGCATAGGGATTGCTCATTTTTCCTGGGATTGCTTCTAGGCCCTCTCAGCAGACAGAGCTAGAGAACATATTTGTGTATACTAACCCAGGTATATATACAAATCTATATTATTTATATATGTGTATGTATTAAGCTAAATATGAATTCATATTGATTTCTCTGACTCTAATCCAGTAACAAATAGTTCATTCTGCCTTCTGTGATATTGTGTTATAATAAGAAATATATATTTGGTCTTATACCCCATTCCTGGCACAGAGCTTCTAAAACCCTTGAAATTTACTACGTGATGAGAGTGATAAAGGTGTCTTTTGTTGTGTTAAGGAAGTGACTTTTGGAAAGCACCTAAGGATGAGATCTGGTAGCCAGTGGAGCCAACCGTGTGATTAGAGGTTGAAACTTTCAGTCCCCCTTTTCCTCTCCTTCACTACCGTCCCACCGCTGGGGAGGGGGGAGGAGCTGGAGATTGAGTTCAATCATGCCTATATAATGAAGCCTCCATAAAAACCCAAAAGGAGGGAGTTCAGAGAGCTTCTAGGTTAGGGAACCAGAATGCTTCCATGTGCCACTGTGCCGGGCCCCAAACTCCATGAGAATAGACTCTCCTTTGGGATGTTCCCCTCCATATCTCTTCATTTGGCTGTTCATTCATATCCTTCATAATAAATCGGTAATCTAGTAAGTAAACAGGTTTCCTTAGGTCTATGAGCCATTCTAGCAAATTAGTCAAACCTGAAGAAGGGGTTGTGAGAACATAACCAATTGGACAGAAACAGGTAAAACCTAGCTTCCAATTGGTCAGAAGCACAGGTAACAATCTGGGCTTGCAATTGGCATCTGAAGTGGCGAGGAGTGGGCAGTCTTATAGGACTGAGCCCTCAGCCTGTGGAATCTGATGCTATCTCTGGGAAAACGGTGTCAGAATTGTGTTGAATTGTAGGACATCCAGCTGGTGTCCAAAAATTGCTTGGTGGTGTGTGGGAAACCCGCTGCACACATTGTAATTGGTAACTAGAACCCTCTTACCTCCCCGCCTTGGGTGGTCTGGAACTTCCCACTCCAAGACTGAGGAACCTGGCTTTCATTGTCTTTCATCCATTTATTTATTTGTTTACATGTAGTGGTTTCAGAATTGTTTACCCATACACCATTTATGTACACTTGTCTTTAGACTTACAGTTTCTACTCATTCCCAAAGTTACTTAAGTCAGCTTCTTTCCCCCCCCCCATATTCTTCAGTGAGGTTTATCATACATTTTTAATACAATTGGATTCTTTTATCATTGTCTGAATTTCATCCTGGGATCCCTCAGGGTCAACTTCCTAATTTATTTTTTTATGTGTAAAAATTAAGGTTCACTATTTGTGCTGTGATGTTCTATGGATTTGGACAAATGCATAGTGTTATATATCCACTACCACAGTAACATACAGAATAGTTTCACCACTCTAAAAAATTCCCTGTGCTTCACATGTTCAACTCTTCCAAATCCCTAAACCTCTGGCAATCAGTGAACTGTTTAATGTCTTTATAGTTTGCCTTTTTCAGAATGTCATATAAAATGTATGTATGTATGTATGTAGCCTTTTAGACTAGTACCCTTATAAGAAGACAGGAGAGCTTGCTTAAGCTCTTTCTTCTCTCTGCCATGTGAAGATGAAACAAGAAGATAACCATCTGCAAACCAGGAAGCAAGCCCTCACTAGACACTAAATCTGCCTATGCCTTGATCTTGATCTGCTGGCTAGCCTCCAGAACTGTGAGAAATAAGTGTTTGTTGTTTTAGCCACACAGTCTATCCTAATTTGGTTTTTGTTTTTGTTTATTATTTTATATGGAGCATCTGTTTTATTTATTTATTTATTTTAAGAATTTTTTTAAAAATTAATTAATTTATTTATTTTTGGCTGCATTGGGTCTTCATTGCTGTGCATGGGCTTTCTCTAGTTGCGGCGAGCGGGGGCTACTCTTCGTTGTGGTGCGTGGGCTTCTCATTGCACTGGCTTCTCTTGTTGCAGAGCACGGGCTCTAGGTACGTGGGCTTCAGTAGTTGTGGCACTTGGGCTCAGTAGTTGTGGCTCGCGGGCTCTAGAGTGCAGGCTCAGTAATTGTGGCGCATGGGCTTAGTTGCTCAGCGTCATGTGAGATCTTCCCGGACCAGGGCTCGAAGCCATGTCCCCTGCACTGGCAGGCGGATTCTTAACCACTGTGCCACCAGGGAAGCCCCTTATTTTTTAAAAAAATAATTAATTAATTAATTTATTTGGCTGCGCCGGGTCTTAGTTGCGGCACGCGATATCTTCATTGCCACGTGCGGGATCTTCATTGTGGCATGTGGGATGTTTAGTTGTGGCATGCGAACTCTTAGTTGTGGCGTGTGGGATCTAGTTCCCTGACCAGGGATTGAACCCGGGCCCCCTGCATTGGGAGCATGGAGTCTTAGCCACTGGACCACCAGGGAAGCCCCTATCCTAATTTGTTATAGCAGCCCAAACTAAGATAGTAGTGATATCTCGTTGTTTTAATTTGCAGTTCCCTAATGACAAATGATGTTGAGAATATTTTCATATGCTTATTTGCCACCTGTATATCTTCTTTGGTGAGGTATATGCTCAAAGCTTTTGCCCATTTTTCAAATGGGTTATTTTCTTATTGTTGAGTTTTAAGATTTTAAAAATATATTCTGGATACAAATCCTTTTATTAGATATGTATTTGCAAATATTTTCTTCCAGTCTATGGCTTGTCTTTTCATTCTCTTGGTGTCTTTCACACAACAAAGTGTTTTTGATTTTTAATAAGGTCTAACTTATTGATCTGTTCTTTCATGGCTCATGCTTTTGTTGTTGTACCTAAAAATTCATCAACCATCCAAGGTCACACAGATTTTCTCTTATTTTTTTTCTAAAAGTTTTATAGTTTTGTGTTATATATTTAGGGCTATGATCCATTTTGAGTATCAAGGTTTTGTGATATTTTGCTTTTTGTTCTTTTTGCATATGGGCATCCAGTTGTTTTGCACCATTTGTTGAAAAGATTATCCTTTCTCCATTGAATTTCCTTTGCTCCTTTGTCAAAGATTAGTTGACTATATTTGTATGGATCTATTGCTGGGCTCTCTCCTTGGTACCACTGATATTTTATCTATTCTTTTACTGATACCATGCTGTTTTAATTGCTGTTACATTATAGAAAGTCTTGAAATCAGTAATATGAGTTCTCCAAACATTATCTTTCTATATAACTCCATACTTTTGGTGGGAACATATATATTTCTTGAAAAAAATCATACTTGTGCTTTAAGATTCAGTTCAAACGTAAGGTCTAGAAACCATTTACCCATCATTTGAATTCTCATTGCATCCTGTACTTACCTTGATTATTGCACTTATATGAATATAATCTCCTTGTATAATTTTTATGCCCAGAATCTACCAGTGTTATCAAAATCAACAGTCAAGAAGTATCTACTGTTCTCAGTGGAACAAACTGCTATCTGAATTGTGTATGTAAACATTCTCACCCAATAATTGGCTATACTATATACTCAAATCTTAAAAGGAGATTTTTATACCCTAGTGTCTCCATGTGTTCATTTTTCATATGTTTAAGCGCTTGATATTTGCCAGGAACTAGGTGAGATGCTGCTGATGAAATGGTGAATAAGAGTCCTGATCAAGCCAGTCTTGTCAGATTAATTTTGTACTTAACATGTTGTGTTAAAATGATCATTTTTCAGGGACTTCCCTGGTGGTCCAGTGGTTAAGAATCTGCCTTCCAATGCAGGGTATGTGGGTTCGATCCCTGATCAGGGAACTAAGATCCCACATGCTGCAGGACAACTAAGCCCATGCGCCACAACTACAGAGCCCATGCACTCTGGAGCCTGCGTGCCACAACTAGAGAGCCCACACACCGCAACTACTGAGCCTGTGCACCACAACTAGAAAGAAGCCCACACACCGCAACGAAGAGCCCTCGTGCCACAGTGGAAGATCCCGCATGCCACGATTAAAACCTGATGCAGCCAAAAATAAAAATAAATAAATAAATAAATATAAAATGGTCATTTTTCAGTTCTTGGCTGTGAGCTCATTGAGGGTAGTAACTGGGCTTTTGTGTGTGATTTTACTTATTAATTAATTAATGTATCTGATGCATAATAATGCCTGGTTGGGATCTCCCTGGTAGTCCAGTGGTTAAGATTCTGTGCTTCCAATGCAAGGGGCATGGGTTCGATCCCTGGTCTAGGAACTAAGATCCCACATGCTGCGCCACACAGCATGGCCAAAAAAAAAAAAAGCCTGGTCTGTGTGTATGATAAGTATTTGGTGAATAAATTATGAAGGACTTTCTTTCAGATAAACGTGACTAAGAGAAAGTATTAACATTTTAAAAGTAACACCTAAAGACAGGGTGGTACCAAAAGCCTAATTGTCTCATTAAAGTAAAAGAAAAATGCAGCTATCTTAGATTTAAAAAAAATAAAATACAATCACTGCAGGACACGGTTTCATTTTTCCACTGAGATGCCTGAAATTGCAGATTCTTTTTGTTGAATCCAATCAAGTACATCATGAGCACTGTAATAAAAGCAATGTATTCCTAAGTGCTAGACAGGTCAAATGTACTAAAAACTCAATTAATTAACTTACTTAAGGTTGTGAACTAGCAAAGGATGTTGGTTCAGTCTCCAACCAACAATCCTAGTGAACTAGAAATACAAGAGAGGTATGGATTCCAGGAATTAAAAAAAATTTTAAAGCCTCCTGACCATGATGGAGTAACTGATATCAAACTAGGTTTCTTGCCAAAAACAATCATAAAACTAGGCAAAATATATGAGGCAGTGGTTTTCAAACTTTGGACAATAGGCAGTACAGGACTATGATCACTGATAGAAGAGAAAAACATGAAGTAAGCCCATGATTGTCTCTGCTTTCTGCCTGGGGCTACTTTCTGGAGTATGGTATGGAGAGGTATAGCTCAAGTAAACTCAGAGTCTCACTGAGCGGAGTAGGCTAAGAATTTGGCCTAAGCCTAAGAGTTTGGGGATGCTAAGTGGCTGGAATTAGTGGGGTAGAGTCAAGAGAATAGTTTTCTGCAAAGAAGGAGTCCCAGAACTGTGCCTAGGGATCTTCTTATATTTTTAATTAATACTAATCTGTGCATGTACAGGAAGAGACTCCACAAAGCCTAGCAGAGAACAGCTGCTGGGGAATTACGAGCTGAACAGAGATTCTAGAAGTCCTGGGAAAAAGGAAATTCCAAACATTTAGAGTGGACAGACACTTCTGAACACCCTAGTAGTCAGCTCACACCCTAAAAAGGCCACACCTTTAGAGTACGGTTATGCTAGCCCTAAGCAAAGGCTACTCTAGATCTAAGGGAGGAAAGTTTTAAAATAGGCCTTGAAGGGATCAGACTGATCTGCCAGTAAATTAACTGGCTGCTATAAAAAAATCAATAATCCTTAAAGAAAGATAACAAAATCTGAACTCTCAACAACATAGCATCCACAATGTATAACATACAATCAAAAATGACTACTCATTCAAAAAAGCAGGAAAATGTGATCCATAAGCAGGAAAAAAGCAACCAATGGAAATAGAACTTGAGATTACCCAGATATTGGAATTAATTAGGAGGTAGTATAAAAATGTTTATTGACTTAATGGAAAATATAGTCATAATGAATAAATGGACAGGAACTTCAGCAGAAAAATGGAAAGGATAAAATAGAATTGGGAATGAGAGTTTTATAACTGAAAAAACAAACAAAAATTTCACTGAATGAGCATAAGAACAGATGGTGGGCATCAGAAGAAATGGTCAGTAATCTCCATGATAGATCAGTAATAATTATCCAATCTTAAGTACAAAAAGGAAAAAGATTGAAAAAAGAAAGATATTTATGGAACAATATTAAGTGACCTACTGTACTTGTAAATAGAGTCCTAGAATGAGAGGATTGATAGAATGTGGTAGAGCAAAAACTATGGCCAAAATCCCCCAAATCTAATAAATAGAAAATCCTGTAATCAGATAGAAAAAAACAATACATAACATATTGGGAAACAAAAATATGAATAATGCTGACTTAATCAGAAACAATAAAAGCCAAAAGACAATGGAATAACATCTTTAAAGTACTAAAGAAAAAAATGTGAATTCAGAATTCTATCCCCAGAGAAAAATATCCTTTTAAAATGAAGATGAAATGAAGATATTTTCAGATAAATGAAGATTTAGATCATAACCAATATAACTGTAGTATAGAAAACACTAGAGGGAGTTCTTCAGGTTGAAGGGAATTGACATTGGATGAAACAGGAAGGAAAGACCAACAGGTAGGAAAGAAGAGTATCAGAAATGGAAAATATGTGGGTAACTATAAAATTTGTTTTCTTTCCTAAATGTTATTAAAATATATGACTGTTTAAAGCAAAATAATGTAACATGGTACGGTGGGTTTTATAAGGTATGTAGTTGAAATGACAACAGTAGGAGAAAGAATAAAAAGTTCAGGGACTTCCCTGGTGGTTCAGTGGTTGAGACTCCACCCTTCCCCTAGGGGGTGTGGGTTCGATCCCTGGTTGGGGAACTAAGATCGTCATGCCCCATAGTGTGGCCAAAAAAAAAAAAAAAAAAAAGAATGAGGAGTGCAAATGAAATGATATTGTTACAGGTTCTTATATTTTACATAAAGTGGTATGATATTAATTCTAGTGTAAACTATATTAAAGATGCATATTTAATCCCTGGCGCAACCTCTAACAAGATGCATAGAGGTATAGCTGAAGAGCCAACAGAATTCAAATATATAAGAAAAAATTAATCAACCCCCCCCCCAAAAAAAAGCAAGAAAGGAGAAATAGTTAATTTTTTTTAATGTGGCAAATAGAAATCAACAAAATAGTAAACATAAATCCAAACAAATTAATAATTACATCAATATAAATTGATTACATATTTCAGTGAAAAGCCCTAAGACTGCCACACTGGATAAAAAATGTGAAACCCAAACTACATGCTATCTACCAGAAATGTATATTAAATGTAATCACAGATGGGTTCAAGGGAAAAAAGGTAGAAAAAGATATATTTGTGCACACAATAAGCACAAGCAAACTAGAGTGACTCTACTAATATTGGATAAAACAGATGTCAAGACAAGAGACACAGAGAAATGTTTCATGGTAGAAGGGTCAATTCATTGGGAAGAAACAATCATAAATGTGCATATACTATAATAACAGCTTCAAAATACATGATGCAAAAACTGAATGAACTAAAGGTAGAAATAGACAAATCCACAATCGCAGTTTTCATGTATCTCTTACTTCATACATATTCTACTGTTCGAAAAATGAGATTTAAGATTAGCCTAGATATTTTCAGATAATTTCTAAAGTTTTTTGAGAGGAGAAAAATCCTTCCATCTATGTATAACTAATACATAAAAAATTTAAGATGGGGAGGATGCTGGAGTGTGGTCGCTGGCAGGCTTATCCGGTTTCTTTCGTGAATGAACTCAAGACAGGACAAATCCAATTATTATTCATCTGGGAGACTTCTGAAGACACCCTCCCTAATGTTTATTTTTAAATCCTCCTCATCGGAAAACAATCATAAATTTATGTACTTAACAGAGCTTGAAAATACTTGAAGCAAAACTTAGTAGTACTAAAAGGAAAATAGAAATAGCCACACCTATCTCAGTAATTACTAGAACTAGATTTTTAAAAATCAGTAAGGATAAAGAACATCTAAGTGACAATATCAACCACCTTAAACTAATAGACTTTTATAGAACTATACGTTCACAAGCGCAGGGGGGAGAGAGGGAAAAAACCCAAAGAGAGGAGGGAGGGAGGGAGCGAGAGCGCGAGCAACCTCTGTGGGTCCAGGTTTGCTAGGGTTTGGGGGATATTGAGACTTGATGTATATCTACGTCCTGCTTGGGTATATATACTGAGCACCTGCCGTGTGCCTAGTACATATATTAGGCGCCTGCTGGTGCCAAGACCTCTCTAAGCCCTAGTAGGTGTTCCTCAGGGACAAAGCAAATCCAAGCTGCCAGCGTGTGCCTCGTTCAGCCCGGGGCAGCTTCGAAACCCCTCCCCCAGTAGCCCATCTCCAAGTCCGGAGGTCCACCGCCCGCTCCCGCCCCAAGCGCTCGCGCCCGCGCTTGCGCATTCCTCTCAGCCCATTGGGGCGAGGACCCGGCCCTCCCTACCGGGACTACATTTCCCACAAGCCTCTGCACCTAGTTTCCTTCCGCCTTCCTTGCTGGTGTCGGCTCGGAGAGGTGAGTTGGTCTGGTGCATTGAGGAAATGGGCGCGGGGGCGTCGCGGGGGCTGCGCGGGCTTCTGTGTGCACTGGGCTGAAGTGACTGTGTAGTTTGTGACGCTGACTGGACACTGGGCGCCTTGGTGCGTCCTCTGTCCTCCTGCTTCAGGGCCGCACAGATGCAGCGGCCCAGAATGGCTCCGAGTTAGATTTATGAACCTCACAGTGAAGGCCCCTAACAAAAAGACGCAGAAGAACAACAGCTCTCAGAACCACAGCTTAACCAGAGCTCCCTCCCAAGGCAGCTTTTGAGAACTCAGAGACATATTCCAGCCCTGGTCTTTGTACTCTGGCCATTCTCACCCGGAAGGGTCAGCTTTTCCCCAGGCTCCCTCTTACTTCCATCGGGTTATGTGTGTGGTGGATGGCGGGAGCAAATGTGGTAACGGGGGTGTGTCCTTAATCTGGACAGGCTGAGCTCCGAAAAAGGCGCAATGTGTCCAGATTCCCGTCTCCTTCCCCCAACCTGCTGATCTTTAGGAATGGAGTCAGAAAGGGGAAAATAATTATATATATACAATTATATATGTGTGTGTGTGTATATATATATATATATATATATATATATATATATATATATATATATATATATATATAATTATATATATGTTTATCTTTCCTCTTTGTTCCATGAAATGTAATTTTTATTTTTTTCTAGACGTGGGGACGTTTGCTTCTCCTGTGAAAGAGTGAAAAATCAGGTCGGACTGAAAAAAGAAAAAGCGGCCCTGCCATTAATCTGGATGGGAGAGAATAGACAGATAAAGCAAGCTGCAGAGTTAATAGAAAACATTATTTCTGCCCAGGTCATGCAGCAGTTGTAAAATGCCATAAAGACTCCCTTTTGGAGAGCTTATAGCTTTCTTACCAGTGTTGTTCCAGACCTGCCTTGCTGATTTTATTTTATCACTGGGGATACCCAGTTGCTAAATTACCCTCACTTCACTTTCTAGCACTCAATCTCCAATTAATCCCTGCCTCTCCTGTTCTCACCTCTGAAACAGCAGTCACTGAAGAATGGTTCCCAACTTCCTCAGAATCCTTCAGCTGGAATTCAGCTCTTTACAAAAGAGCTTTTCTTATCCCTCTCCTCCATCACATTCCAGCCATTCCTGTGGAATTTCCTCCCTCTCTTTAGTCAATAAATCTTATTTTGTTGGACTGTACAGGATTGTTACAGGTAGTCTTTAGCTGGTTAGGGTTTAACACCGGAATATCCTGTCCATTGGCGTGGTACTTTGTTCTTCCTTCCCAGTGAATGGTGGAGAGGATGAGGGTAGAGTCCCCCACCTCCACCAAGGGTATCCTCTCCTCTCCAGTGGCTATTCAGATGAACATTTGGCAGTCATTTAATTCCGCCTGTGAGTTGCTGCTTTCTAATAATTTGAATGGTCTGCAGGTAAACCTCATGCAGGGACGCTAACCGTAGAGCTTTATTTTAGGCTGTGATTTATTGTGATTTATTTATTATAGTTTAGTTGGAATCATACACTAGGTGCTTTGATCTTTTCCACTGCCCTGAGGTCAAAAGCAGGGAAAGATACGAGATGGTTTGATTGGTGACAGGGTCTTATGCTTTTGAGGCTTTTAGGAGTGGTAAGGTGATAGATTTTTAACAGAGAACTCTGTGTTAACAAGACAAGGGATTACTGGTGGGAGGGAAGGGAAACATCAGTAGAAATTTGAAAAGTGGTTTGAGGTTTTTGACGGCATAAGTTTGTTTCAGGCCACATATTTATGTGGTTTTATGACAGGCAGTTTAGTATAGTTGCCGTATGGGTTATGGAGCTGAATTATCAGGGTTCTAATCCTAATCCTTCACCCTTAGAGCTGGGTGAAGTTGGGGCAATTTATTTCATCTCTTTGTGCCACAGTTCCTTCATCTGTAAAAGGAGGATAATAATAGAACCTACTGTATAGGGTTGCTAAGAATAGGTGAATTAATATATGTAAAGTCCTCAGATAATGCTTGATACATAAGTGCTCAGTAGATTTAGTTGATATTATTAAAGTGTGATCCATGTTTTTTCTCATCACCTAGATCCAAAAATTATGAGGATTTTGCCATATGTGCTTCATCCATCCACATACCCTCCCTTTGTAAATTGTTGTTAATCAAGAGGAATTGCCTATCAGTCTGAAGCTCTGAAATTTATTAGCATTCTAAGGAAGAGCGGGGCTGAGAAGCTCAAATTTTTTGCGGATGAAAAAAGAAAGCGCAGAAGAGAATTTTCTTTAATAACTGTGGGAAGCAGTATGTAGTATTCTTCATCTTCAGTGATATAGCTGATGTTTATTAAATGTTTATTAGCTACTTTAGTGTGTTATTATATGTAGTGTCTTATTTAATACACATAACAATGCTTTGGGATAGAATCTATAGTTATCACCATTTTATATAGGAGGAATCTAAGGCTGAAAAGTTAAGTAACATGTCCAAGGTAACACACTTAATAACTGTCAGAGCTGAGATTTATATCTTGGAAGTTTGACAGCAAAGCCTATGTTAGTAATTACAACAATATACCAAATCTCGTCATCACGTATACTTGAACAAATCCTTCCCACCTTACTCAGAATCCATCATGAGGTGGGTGATATTAAGCTGACGACAGCAAGCACTGTCAAGTTATGTCCAGGTATAGCTGTGAGGTCTCTGTAAAAGAATTTCATACAGTACGATTTATGCCTTACAATTTTTATTTTAATGATGTTACATGCAAGGTTAGACAGATAGGACAAGAAGATCTAATAGCAGTTGGAGGGCTTCATAGGCACCTTAGCCCAAAGGATTGGTTCAGAAGCAAAAGAAACCCATTTGTCAGGACGCTGTGAAAGGAAGCAGCCATGAGACTGCCATCAGTGCCTAAAAGATATCAGAGACTTTGTCATCCTTTTCTAGGTAGTACTCTAACATATGGGTAAATTAAATCATAGAGTTGGTTCATGATTAAATCATGAATTAGACGCTGAAGTAAAGAAGAAAAGCCACTCAGGAAAAACAACAGCTGTTTTTAAGAGTATCCTGAACTTTTTTCTTCAGTTCAACAGAAGACTGGAGGAAAACTTGAATTGGGAAAGTCTTTCCCTTCTTTGGAGTATTTGCATACTCTAGGGTCACACTGTGTTTAATATGGTGGTGAGTGTTGTGAGCTACCACTGTAAACATTTTAACTGGTCCTTCTAGGCATACATGTGATTTTTTTTTTTTCTGTCAAAATAGTTTAAGGCCACACATGCTGGGGGGTTTTTGTATTTAACATACTGGCCTTACCCATTTCATCAAAGTTAGGGCAACATCATCACTTTTTACTCTTTGCATGGTTTTCAGTGGTATAGATGCAGTACAGTTTATTTAATCATTCCCCAGTTTAATTATTTTCAACTTTTATTCATTATAAACCAAATCTGTTCGCATATCTCTGCAAACATCTCTATATACATGTGCAAATAGTTCCTTTAGTCCCAGAAGTGGAGTTTCTGGTTTACAGCGTTACGGGGTTTAAATGCCGTTTCACACAGTTCTAAATTTGGACCAACCTAGTGTGCTGTGACCTTGCTAATACAGCGTATCATCAGTCTTTTAGATCTCCCAATCTAGTCGCTGTAAAGAGGTATTTTTTGGTTGCTTTAACACATTTCGTTAATTAGTAGTGAGGTCTAGTATCTTTTGAAAGGTTATTTCTATTTTTTAGTGAATTGCCCTTGCTCAGGTTTCTCTCAGTGAAGTAGAAATTCTACCCTTCAGAGGCAAAAACCAAAGTTGAAAGATGGCTTTTTAGTTAGAGGAATGTGGACTCAAAACAAAGCTCTGCCACTTAATAACTGTGAATCTGAGCAAATGATCTGACCCCTGAGCATTAGTTTTCTGAACTATGGAAAGGAGAGAGGAACTACTTTGCAGAACAATGCTGAGTGATGTACCTAAAGCAGCCATCACATGAAAGTTCTCAATGAATGTTTGTTGTTGACTAACTGCAACAATCATGAATCCTCTACTGAAAGAGAGGGGGTGGAAAAGGACGTCATGGTATGAGAGGTTCTGATTGGGAAACAGAGTAGTGAGTTGTCCTGGCTGGGGAAAGGCCAGTGCAGCTTTACAGTGGCAGGAACTGCCAGGCCCAATCTGTGTGGTTTTCAGTCTTTGTGTTTAGGAGGTTCAGGCAGGATCCTGGGGCTCATAGGGGGCTCTGTGTGCATGGTGTGGCCCTTTCTCAGCCCTGAAAAATTGAACTGGAAAGGGGAGATGCTGCTCAGGACAAGTCTGAGGAATCCAGTGTCAGGACCAGATCCACGCTGCCAGACGGGAAACTGGATAGAAATCCTCCCGCTGAAGTATCTGGGCTCTGCACAAAGATCATCATTGTTTAGCTGAGTTTCATCAGGGCTTGGATTTCTTCAGACTCCCTATACTCTCCTCCAGTTGGGTATGAGAGCAATGAGGGTATAGCGGTGAGGAGTAGTTTGGAAGCAGGAATGGAAGAGAAAAAAAGCTCATACTAAACATAAGTCATTTTGGGAGCTCTGAGGCACATCTGGTTTCATGGCTGCTTTTTCTTCTTCCAGGTCTGGCTTATCTGGACTCTGTACTTCTCCAACAGAGAAGTCTTGAAAAGGACTGACCGGTTCTTGCAGTTGGAAACAATGGCCCATGTAAGTTGGTGTTTCTTCTTCGTTTTTGAAATATTGCCAATTTCTAGGCCATGTTTCAGCATAAGGAATGATTATTCCTTATCCTGAAACTTCCTATTTAACAGAACTCCATCCAAGAACCCACTCTAGTTCCTCTCATTCCTGTGAGAGTTGGGGACAAATAGCTCAGTGTCCCCTATGTGCCCCCTTCCCTTTTTTCCACTAATGTGGACCATCTCCTATCTACAGAATCTTCTGTCAATAGCCATCAAGGAGCAAAAGTGAAATGCCTTGAGAAGAATGTGGGTATTCTCTGCAGAGTGTCCCCCCGTTAACATTTTTGATTTTAGCTTTTGATTTTAATACCTAAACTTCAGAGAAAGCATATTTCTCTGAATTACAGTGATTTTGGGTCTAGTTTTATATGGGAAAAATTTACATCCCCAATACACAATTTGACATCTTTTAAAAGTTTTTTTAACTTTGTTTTGCTGTGTAACGTACATAGAGAATAGTGCACAAATCAGAAGTGTGCAGCTGAATGAATTTTCATAAATTGAGTATATCTATGCTGTCAGCACTCAGGTCAAGAAAGAGACTATTACTAGCATTCACATGCCCCCCTTTCAGTCACTTTCTACCTACCCAGTCCAAATGTAACCAAATGTAATCCTGACTTTGCACACCATACAATAATGTTGCCTATTTTTAGAACTTTATGTAAGTGAAATTGTATAGTTCAATGTAACTTTTTTTTAAACAAAAAACAATGTGTAGGAAGTCTTGTTATATTCCAAATACAATTGCTGGATCATCAGAACCATCTGCAGATGTTTTGAAATGCATGCAGATATCATTAAAGGGGATGTGTATAACTGGTACTGCTGGTGATAAGGGGGGCCTCAGAGCAACATACAGAGTGTGAGCCAGGCCTGCCATTATGTTCTCCTTGGAAACGCATTTGCAAAGTGCACTTCACATGTAGCCCCTGTTTTTGTCATTTTGTAAAATGAGTTCCTAAGAAGTTGGAAAAGTATTGAAGTAACTTGTATAGAAAGAAGCAAAGCAAGTGAGAAAAAAAAATTTGGTAAAAGAGACAGTGAAAGTACTAAAGCCAGAGATATCATGTGTGCACTGACCCACATGTACTCTAATTCTGTCCTGGGGGAAATGTGAAGCTAGTTGGAGGGTTGGCATTGATGTATAATGCAGTATAATTCTTTGCTTTAAAATGATGGGGAAATAGGCACCCACCCAAAATGGTGGGAAAATAATGTAGTGTTAGAATGTCTTGATTTTCAGGAATGGATTATTAATATTAAGTGGGAGATCCCTGTTTTGAACTTTCCTTAATGATCTTGTGGTTTGATGAAAGAGAGAATTTGGTCTTATTTGACTGCTTATAGGGAAAACTCCAAACTTCTCCACAGACCTGAATTTTTTAAGTACATAAGATGAGATTTAGTATTGGCTGGTCTTAGTCCCTGTATGTGTTGAGATCTTATGGTATGTAAGGCTTTTAGGATTGGGTGGATTAGGTAGGGATATGATTGCGGCCTTGTATTGTGAGGCCTAAAAGTTCATATGCTGCCTTGATATCTTATCAAGTCTCCAAAGACTTAACCAAGAGTTCCCCTGCTCTCCCCAGATGTGGCCCCCATGCAATGGAAAAGACTCTTTACCTGGCTAGTTTCCCTATCAGCTAGACCAGCTAAACCCCTCCTAGTCCTCAACCTAATAGGTTTCACCTCCTTGCCAGCCCACAGAATTATTCAAACAAGCCCATCACATCCTCCTGCATTGGCCAGGGACCCCTCATCCTCTTTTTACTATAAAGCCTGCCTCCCACAGATCCTGCTTGTTCACCCTATTCCTGAGTGCAACCCCTGTGTGGCCCTGCATGACGTGTGGTGTCTTCCTCTCCCGGGCTGTGAGTATATGTGACTAATAACCTGCTGTCAGTCTCATCTGTCAGGTGTCGGATATTCAGTCATCTCATACCATTTAGGGTGAGGGATCCCTCCTTCAGCTATGGGGTGAGTAGGAGGTGATTGGAACAGAACTGCAAATAGAGATGAAGAATCATCTCCAGGAACCCCTGACAGAAGGATACTAGGAGCAGAGTACATCGTGTAGTTTTACAGGATGCTCTGGTTTAGAGCAGGGTTTCTCAACCTTGGAACTACACTTGACCTTTGAACAACGCAGGGATTAGGGACACTGACCCTTTGTGCAGTTGAAAATCTGGCCCTCTGTATATGCCATTCCTCCATATCTGGAATTCCTCATTATATGCAGTTCTGCATCCACAGATTCAACCAACCAAGAATTGCATAATACTGTAGTATTTACTATTGAAAAAAATATATGTATAACTGATACCACGCAGTTCAAATCTGTGTTGTTCAAGTTTCAACTGTATTAATATTTTGAGCCAGAGAATATTTTATTGTGGGGGATTGTCCTCTGCATTGTAGGATGTTTAATGGTATTCCTGGCCTCTACCAATTAGACGCTTCTAACACTCACACCCCTTCTCCCTAGTTGTGCCTATCAGAATTGTCTCCAGACATGACCAGATGTCTTCTGGGAAGTAAAATCACTCCTCATTGAAAACCACTGGTCCAGGGTGATACCTTTACCATTCGGTATCCTCTAACTCAGGAGTGAGGAAAGGTGTTCAGTGAGGGATGATGGATGATAAATAGTAAGAAGATCATCCAGAGGCATAAGTAATAGATAAAGTAGAATGTGAGAGTTGAGGAAGATTTTTGAGACTGTATTGAATCCAGACATCTAAAGAGAGAGGAAAAAAAAATTGGATTTAATACATTTGAAATGTGGACTGGCATGTAGCAAATTTTAAAAAATTTACTAAAGAATTTGTCATAACAGGGAAGATGCTTATAATAAAATGTGACTTTATGGTGAACTTGAGTCTATTTTCTTAGAGATTTCGTAGTACATTTCATTTTTATCAATGTTTTTTCATGATCAGTAAAGGGGAAAGAAGGTAGAAGACCTCATATTTCTTAAGAATTTGTGGTGGAGATACAGCTTGCAGAGGGTTTGTGTGCACTGTTTCATTTAATTGGAACTTCTTTTGGTTATTTTATTCCTTTCCAGATATTTTTGGGTAAAAATTTAATCTTATCTGCACTCACAGGACTGTTCAAGACATGTAGCACTATGCTTCAGTGATACTAATTTTGTTACTGTTCCTTACACATGTCATAAAGTTGCTTGCTGTGTGCTCCCTCCCTCTTTGCAATGCAATCATTGATCTCCCTTTCCATTTGAAAAATATTTCATTTATTTTCACAAGTTATCCATGAGTTTTATTTTTTCAGGGTTCAGTGACATTCAGAGATGTGGCCATAGACTTCTCACAGGAAGAATGGGAATTCCTGGACTCAGCTCAGAGGGACTTATATAAGGATGTCATGTGGGAGAATTATAGCAACTTCATCTCACTAGGTAAGGCTGTTTATCCCAAATTATACTGGCTTTCTCTTCTGTCAGTATCAGGACTATGTTTTGAGAAACTAGATAAAATTTTTCTCTCTGTTCCAAAGGAATGGTTCAAGCTTTGTTAGGTTGGAAGTAGGCCCCTCCTTTTAACACTTCATCACTCTCAGGTTCATCAGGCTAGGTCCTTCAGACTTGCTTCAGGCTCTGTTGTTTCCATGTTTCCTTAGTATCCAAGGGGCTGGGTTTGAATTCTGGGTTTTTTACGACAGAAGCATTCTCCAAGAAACCAGACTTCACTTTGTATTTGAGCTCGGAATTGATGTAGATGCTTAACCCTCCTTTATAATCCACCTGCAAAGAGAATACCTAGACTCAGGGATTCTGAGTCTCTTTAAAAATCAGAGGAGCCTGTAGAACTTACATAGTATGAGGTGGATCCACAAAGTTCATCTAAAACTCAAGTAAGTGCATTCTGTTTCCTATAACAGACATATTCAGTTCTACTTGCTTTGTGGTTGAAAGTTAAAGTCTAAGAACTTTGCATTCAACATTAAATGAATATCTTAGTAAGGATATGAGGATGTCTGAGGAAGCTTCTTATTCTCCTCTCAGCAAATTGATAACAATAAAAATTAATAGCTAGTATACACACATATTATGTGTATATATATATACATATAACTACATATACTTAGGTACTATTCTGAGCATTGTACATTATTAATTAATCCTCACAACAACTCTATGAGAAATATGCTATTATTATCCTTATTTCAGATGAGAAAATTTAGGCACAAAATGTTAATAACTTGCAGAGGTAGCATAGCAACAAAGGCAGGATATGAACCCATGCAGTCTGGATCCATATTCTGTGTTCTCAACTATTACAAAAGACTGCCTCTCAACAGAGCTTGTATGAGGTATGAGTTTAAATTGTTTTAAGGCCTGTTCTTACCCATCTGGTGTCTATTCCTTGTGGTCCTGAGGTTACCCTAGTATGAGTGTTCTTCAACTCCCTAGCATTTCTTTGCTCTTAGGCTTTATAAAGTACCATTTTGATCTATCGTTTATTATAAATTCAACCAAATCTGAACCTAAGGACTTTGGGGCTTATAATTTCATGTCACATTATCTTTTAAGCAGGACCTTCCATTTCTAAACCAGATGTGATTACCTTATTGGATGAAGGGAAGGAGCCCTGGATGGTTGTAAGGGAAAGGACAAGAAGACATCACCCTGGTGAGTGAGGGCTTAGCAGGCATGGGGAAGTCATTACTATAGGTAATAGCCAAGTATGTTAGGGTAGAGACATACCCTTGAGATGTTACACATCTCTCTTCAAAAGCCCATAGCCTGTGGAGAAGAGGCCTGAGACCTAGGAAGCAAATTAAAATCTTTTAAGCCTGGGCTAGCAAAGGAACTTCCTACTGGCCTTGATTACAACTCTGTGTTTCTTGTCTCATGTTTCTCTCCCACTTCAAAGAGAGAAGCTGTTCTCAGTAGAAGGAAAAAAATGATAATAAATATGAGTTAAAATCAACAAAATAGAAAAAGAAAAACAGTGAAAATTAATAAAACTTAGAGTTGATTTCTTGAAAAGATCAACAAAATTGATAAACACCAGCTTGACTAATCATGAAAGAAAGAGAGACAACATAAATTACTAATACCAGGAATGAAAGAGAGGTTTTCACTTCACATTTTACAGCCATTAAAAAAATAATAAGAGAATACCATGAGTAACTTTATGTCAGTAAATTTGACAACTTAAATGAAATGGAAAAATTCATTGAAAAATATAGCTTACCAGACCTGACACAAGAGAAAAAAGAAAATATGAATAACTTCATATCTGCTAAAGTAATTGAATCCATTATCAGAAGTCTTTCCAGAAAGAAAATGCTAGGCCCAGATGGTTTCACTGGTGAATTCTATTAAATATTTAAGGAAGTAATATTACAGTATTACACAAATTCCTTCAGAAAAAGAAAGAACTCCTTCCAACTCATTTTATGAGACTACTATAACTCTTTTACTAAGTTCATGAAGGATATAAGTCTATAATTTTTTTCCCTTTGGTAATTTCTGTCCTTTGTGAATATAGATATAAAATGCTTAAAAAATATCAGGAAATTAAATCCAGCAATATATAAAAATGATGACCAAGTAGGGTTTATCCCAGGAAAACCCTAGCTTAGTTTAACATTAAAAAATTAATCAGTGTAATTTATCATATTAACAGAAATGTGAGAAACCATGTGATCATCTCCATAGATGTAAAAATAGCATATGACAAAATTCAACATCCATTCATGATAAAAATTCTCAGGAAACTAGAAACTGAGGGGAGCTTCCTCAATCTGATAAAGGACATTTGCTGAAAAAATACTACATCATTAACTTCATCATACTTGATTGAAGAGTTTCCCCCAAGATTGTGAACAAGGCAAGGATGCCCAGTCTCCCCAATTCTACTTAACATTGTATTGAAGGTTCTAGCATTGCAATAAGGCAAAAAGAGATAAGAGATATTATAAAGATGAGAAAGGAAGAAGTAAAACTATTTGGAGATGGCATAATTATATACTTAGAAAATTGTAAGGAATCAAAATAACAGCTGCTCAAAGCAGTAAGTGAAGATCACAGTAAGATCACAGGATACAAGGTTGAGCTACAAAAATCAATTGTGTTATTATAAACTAAGAGTGAAAAAAATTAGAAAATTAAAGTCAATTAAGAAAAATTAAAGTCAATTAAGTCAATTTACAGTAGTGTCAAAAAAACAAAATACTAAGGAATAAATTTGACAAAATGTGTAAAACCTCTATAATAAAAATGATGGAACATTGCTAAGAGAAATAAAAGAAGACCTAATGAATAGAAAGATACCATTTTGGGGATGGGGACTCGGTATTGTAAAAATGTCAATTGTATAGATTCAACACAATTCCAGTCATAATCCTAGGAACCTTTTTTTTTTTTTTTTGTAGACATTAACAAGCTGATTCTAAAATTTATATGGAAAAGCAGTGGACTTAGCATGTCTAAAACAGTCTTGAAAAAGGAAGAACATATTATAGAACTTAGACTACATGACTTCAAGATACTTCAAGATATATTATAAAACTCTAATAATCAAGACATTATGGTATTGGCTAAGGATCAACAAACAGAACAGAGACCCTAGATGTAGACCTCACATGCACTTAAAGGGTCATTTATTTATTGACAAAGGCATCAAAGCATTCTAGTGGAGAAAGGAAAGTCTTTTCAACAACTGATGCTGGAATAGCTGGAAAAAACCTTGAACTCTGTCTCATTCCAAAATTAATTTGAGATGTACATTAAACATAAATATAAAAACTAAACATTAAAAAATCTTAAAAACCAAATATAAAAGCTAAGTATAAAAAATAAAATGAAAATTTAAGAACTAAGTATACATTTTATATATGAGAAATATAAAGCTTTTAGAGGAAAACATAGGGGAATGACTTGGTAGTAGGCAAAGGTTTCTTAGGAGAAAGCAATAACCATAAAAATTAAAAATTGATAAGTCACAATTTATCCAAATTAAAAACTTTGTCTTATCAAAATATACTAATAAAAAAATGAATAGGTGAGTCACAGACTGAGAGAAAATAGTAGTAAAACAAAGGACCAGTATCCAGTCTCTACACTACAACTCAACACTATGATGAACAACCCAATTAAAAAATGGGTAAATGGTACATCCATACCATGGAATAATGCTCACCAACAAAAAGGAATATATTATTAATACACACAACGACTTGGATGAACCTCAAGGAAATTATGCAGAGTGAGAAAAACCAATCACAAAAGGTTATATACTGTATGACTCTAATTGTCTAATATTTATGAAATAATAAAATTATAGAGATGGGAAATGGATTAGTGGTTGCCAGGGGTTAGGAACGTAGGGAGGGGAGGAGATGGTTGGGCTATAAAGGAATAACACAAGGGAGTCTTGTGGTTATGATATAGTTGAGTATGTTCATTGTGGTAGTGGTTATGCAAGGCTACACATGTGATAAAATTGCATAGAACTATATACATACACATACGTGATGGCATGTATAACTGGTGAAATCTAAGTAAGCCCTATGGTTTATACCAAGGGTAATTTCTTGGTTTGAATATTGTACTATAGTTTGTAAGATGTTAACATTGAAAGGGGCTGGGTGAAGCCTGCATGAGAGTTTCCTGTACATTTCTTTGCAACCTCCTGTGAATCTACAGTTATTTCAAAATAAAAGTAAATAAAAAATGTCCTGTTGGGGGTGATAGGTAAAAGATTTGACAAAGAGAGGAGCTACTCTTTTTTCTTGATCAATGACTACAATTCATCTATATCTAAATCTGTATTAGGCAGCTCAGGCTGCCATAACAAAATACCATGGACTGAGTGACTTAGACAACAGAAATGTATTTTCTCATAATTCTGGTGGCTAGAAGTCTGAGATTAGCATCTTGGGGCCTGACGAGGGCTCTCTTCCTGGCTTGCAGATGACTCTGTTCTCACACTGTCCTCACATGGTGAAGAGAGAGAGCACAATCTCTCTCTTCCTCCTGTAAGACCACCAGTCCTATCCTATCCTATTCTACCCACCAGTCCTGTGAATTAGGACTCCACCCTTACTACTTCATTTAACCTTAATTGCCTCCTAAAAGCACTTTCTCCAAATACAGTCACATTGGGTGTCAGGCCTTAAATGTATAATTTTGGAGGGCCACAATTTGGTCCATAGCAATATCTATATGGGATCCAGTTTCTTTCCAGTCTAACTAGTATATATATATTTGCTTGCCTAAAAATATGTTCATTCATTTATTCGGCAAATACTTGTGTGCCCAGTCTGAACCAAGCACTGTCCTAGACACCAGTAGGACAATTGTGAGCAAGAGTGGTAGTTCCCAGCAGTCTTGTTGTTTACATTTTAATAGGAGAAGGGACATTAAGTAAACAAGTAAATGAATAAACAGTATTATATAGTGACAAGTGTTATTAAGAAAAGTGAGGAGAGCCTCCCATCAAGCCTCTTAGATAGCGTCAACCACCAGAGGGCAGACAACAGAAGCAAGAAAAACTACAATCCTGCAGCCTGTGGACCAAAAACCACAGTTACAGAAAGACAGAGAAGATGAAAAGGCAGAGGACTATGTACCAGATGAAGGAACAAGAAAAAACCCCAGAAAAACAACTAAATGAAGTGGAGATAGGCAACCTTCCAGAAAAAGAATTCAGAATAATGATAGTGAAGATGATCCAGGACCTCGGAACAAGAATGGAGGCAAAGATTGAGAAGATGCAAGAAATGATTAACAAAGACCTAGAAGAATTAAAGAACAAACAAACAGAGATGACCAATACAATAACTGAAATGAAAACTACACTAGAAGGAATCAATAGCAGAATAACTGAGGCAGAAGAACGGATAAGTGACCTGGAAGACAGAATGGTGGAATTCACTGCTGCGGAACAGACTAAAGAGAAAAGAATGAAAAGAAATGAAGACAGCCTAAGAGACCTCTGGGACAACATTAAATGCAACAACATTCGCATTATAGGGGTCCCAGAAGGAGAAGAGAGAGAGAAAGGACCAGAGAAAATATTTGAAGAGATTATAGTCGAAAACTTCCCTAACATGGGAAAGGAAATAGCCACCCAAGTCCAGGAAGCGCAGAGAGTCCCATACAGAATAAACCCAAGGAGAAACATGCCGAGACACATAGTAATCAAAGTGGCAAAAATTAAAGACAAAGAAAAATTACTGAAAGCAGCAAGGGAAAAACGACAAATAACATACAAGGGAACTCCCATAAGGTTAACAGCTGATTTCTCAGCAGAAACTCTGCAAGCCAGAAGGGAGTGGCATGATATACTTAAAGTGATGAAAGGGAAGAACCTACAACCAAGATTACTCTACCTGGCAAGGATCTCATTTAGATTTGATGGAGAAATCAAAAGCTTTACAGACGGGCTTCCCTGGTGGTGCAGTGGTTAAGAATCTGCCTGCCAATGCAGGGGACACGGGTTCGAGCCCTGGTCTGGGAAGATCCCACATGCCACGGAGCAACTAAGCCTGTGAGCCACAACTGCTGAGCCTGCGCGTCTGGAGCCTGTGCTCCGCAACAAGAGAGGCCGCGACAGTGAGAGGCCCGCGCACCGCGATGAAGAGTGGCCCCCGCTCGCCGCAACTGGAGAAAGCCCTTGCACAGAAATGAAGACCCAACACAGCCAAAAATAAATAAATAAATAAATAAATTTATTAAAAAAAAAAAAAAGCTTTACAGACAAGCAAAAGCTAAGAGAATTCAGCACCACCAAGCCAGCTCTACAGCAAATGCTAAAGGAACTTCTCTAAGTGGGAATCACAAGAGAAGAAAAGGACCTACAAAAACAAACCCAAAACAATTAAGAAAATGGTCATAGGAACATACATATCGATAATTACCTTAAACGTGAATGGATTAAATGCCCCAACCAAAAGACATAGACTGGCTGAATGGATACAAAAACAAGACCCATATATATGCTGTCTACAAGAGACCCACTTCAGACCTAGGGACACATACAGACTGAAAGTGAGGGGATGGAAAAAGATATTCCATGCAAATGGAAATCAAAAGAAAGCTGGAGTAGCTATACTCATATCAGATAAAATAGACTTTAAAATAAAGAATGTTACAAGAGACAAGGAAGGACACTACATAATGATCAAGGGATCAATCCAAGAAGAAGATATAACAATTATAAATATATATGCACCCAACATAGGAGCACCTCAATACATAAGGCAACTGCTAACAGCTATAAAAGAGGAAATCGACAGTAACACAATAATAGTGGGGGACTTTAACACCTCACTTACACCAATGGACAGATCATCCAAAATGAAAATAAATAAGGAAACAGAAGCTTTAAATGACACAATAGACCAGATAGATTTAATTGATATATATAGGACATTCCATCCAAAAACAGCAGATTACACGTTCTTCTCAAGTGCGCACGGAACATTCTCCAGGATAGATCACATCTTGGGTCACAAATCAAGCCTCAGTAAATTTAAGAAAATTGAAATCATATCAAGCATCTTTTCTGACCACAATGCTATGAGATTAGAAATGAATTACAGGGAAAAAAACGTAAAAAAGACAAACACATGGAGGCTAAACAATACGTTACTAAATAACCAAGAGATCACTGAAGAAATCAAACAAGAAATAAAAAAATACCTAGAGACAAATGACAATGAAAACACGACGACCCAAAACCTATGGGATGCATCAAAAGTGGTTCTAAGAGGGAAGTTTATAGCTATACAAGCCTACCTAAAGAAACAAGAAAAATCTCAAGTAAACAATCTAACCTTACACCTAAAGAAACTAGAGAAAGAAGAACAAACAAAACCCAAAGTTAGCAGAAGGAAAGAAATCATAAAGATCAGAGCAGAAATAAATGAAATAGAAACAAAGAAAACAATAGCAAAGATCAATAAAACTAAAAGTTGGTTCTTTGAGAAGATAAACAAAATTGATAAGCCATTAGCCAGACTCATCAAGAAAAAGAGGGAGAGGACTCAATAAAATCAGAAATGAAAAAGGAGAAGTTACAACAGACACCGCAGAAATACAAAACATCCTAAGAGGCTACTACAAGCAACTTTATGCCAATAAAATGGACAACCTGGAAGAAATGGACAAATTCTTAGAAAGGTATAACCTTCCAAGACTGAATCAGGAAGAAACAGAAAATATGAACAGACCAATCACAAGTAATGAAATTGAAACTGTGATTAAAAATCTTCCAACAAACAGAAGTCCAGGACCAGATGGCTTCACAGGTGAATTCTATCAAACATTTAGAGAAGAGCTAACACCCATCCTTCTCAAACTCTTCCAAAAAATTGCAGAGGAAGGAACACTCCCAAACTCATTCTATGAGGCCACCATCACCCTGATACCAAAACCAGACAAAGACACTACAAAAAAAGAAAATTACAGACCAATATCACTGATGAATATAGATGCAAAAATCCTCAACAAAATACTAGCAAACAGAATCCAACAACACATTAAAAGGATCATACACCACGATCAAGTGGGATTTATCCCAGGAAAAAAAAAAAAAAAGAAAAGTGAGAAGAACAAGGGATAGAAATTGGCAGGTGTAGACAGGTTTGTTTTAGGGTGGTTGGGGCTTTTTGTGGAGGTGATATTCGAGTGGAGACATGAAAAAAGAGCTCAGACCATATGAATATCTAAAGCAAGAAGCAAGAGCAGTCCTAATGGAACAGTAAATGCAGAGGTCTTGGGTCGGAGGAACAAAGGCTTTGATGTTTGAGGAACAGCAAGAAGACCAGGATGATTATTCAAAAGGTAAGTGAAAAGTAGAATAACAAGATGAAGGCAGAAAGTCAGGCAAGGGCTAAATCACGTAGAAGTTTGTATGTCATAGGGGAAGGCATGTGACTTTATTTTTATTTTTTGCCCTGCTGCACCGCTTGCCGGATCTCAGTTCCCCAACCAGGGATTGAACCCTGGCCACAGCAGTGAAAGCCTGAAATCCTAACCCCTAGGCCACCAGGGAACTCCTGGCATGTGACTTTTAAGTGTGATAGAAAGTCATTGGAGATTTCTGAGCAGGGGAATGACATGAGCTGATTTGTTTTATAATTATCACTCTATGGAGAATAGATCGAATGGGGGCAAGATGGATAGTAGGAAGACCAATTAGGAGGCTATTTCATTTGTTCCAGTGGAATATGGTAGTGGTTTTTTTAAAAAAATTATTTATTCATTCATTCATTCATTCATTCATTTATTTATTTATTTATGGCTGCGTTGGGTCTTGTTGCACGTGGGCTTTCTCCAGTTGCGGCGAGTGGGGGCTACTCCTTGTTGCGGTGCACGGGCTTCTCATTGTGGTGGCTTCTCCTGTTGTGGAGCACGGGCTCCAGGTGCGGGGGCTTCAGTAGTTGTGGCACGCAGGTTCAGTAGACGTGGCTTGTGGGCTCTAGAGTGCAGGCTCAGTAGTTGTGGCCCATGGGCTTAGTTGCTCCATGGCATGTGGGATCTTCCTGGACCAGGGCTCAAACCTGTGTCCCCTGCATTGGCAGGCAGATCCTTAACCACTGTGCCACCAGGGAAGTCCCTGATAGTGGTTTTAATTTGAATGGTACTGGTGGAATGACAGATATTAGATTCATGGTGGGTTTGCCCAGAAGATGCTGGGCTGCTCCTCTGTCTGGATCCTCTCCTTTTCTCACTGGAACTCCCCAATAACCTGTACAAGGCTCCCCCAACAAGTGGATGTCCTCTTTACCCAGATTGGACTCCTCACACAGCCTCCTCCCCCCTATGTAGATAAGGAGCATCTTTGTCTTTTAATTGGTGTATTTTATACATCTACATTTAAGTAATTTTCTTATATATTTGGGTTTAAATCTACTGTCTTCCTAGTGTTTTCTGTTTGTTCAACATGTTCTTTCTTCCTTTTTTCCGTCTCCTGCCTATTTTTTGATTAATCAAGTATTTTTATTTTAGCTTTTGCCTCTTGAGTGTGTTAGTTATACATACTTCTATTTTTCCTAGTTGCCCTAGAGATTAACACATGCATTCTTTACTTACTACATTGTACCTTAAATTAGTTCCTTTATATCTTTCCCAATATTGTAGAGATATTAAGAACACTTAAATTCCTTTTATGTATCCTCTACTTTTTGTACCATTGTTGTCATGTATCTTAATTCTATATACATTTAAATCCTCACAGAGTATTAATTTATATAATATTATCAGTATTGATTTAGATTTACCTACACACATACCTTTTACAGTGGTCTTTTTTCTTTTCTGCATTGTAATCCTTCTGTTTAGAATCATTTTCTCTGTTCCTGAAGAACTTCCTTTAGTATTTCTACTAAGTCTAATCTGCTGTTACAGCTATCTGTTAAATTTTTTTTTTTAATCTTTAGGCTCTGTGGTTAGGCAAAGGGATTTTTAAAAAAATTTTATTTATTTTTTTGGCTGCTCTGTGCGGCTTGCAGGATCTTAGTTCCCCAACCAGGGATTGAACCTGCGCCCTTGGCAGTGAAAGCATGGAGTCCTAACCACTGGACTGCCAGGGAATTCCCATAAAGCTATCTGTTAAATATTTAATTTTAGTTATTGTATTTTTAAGTTATAAAAATTCTATTTGGATATTTTTAATGAATTCCACTTCTGGTTAAATTCTCCATCTTATATCTGTTTTCTTGGAATTTTTGAAAAATATTTATTTGGTTGTGTGGGGCCTTAGTTGTGGCAGGCGGGCTCCTTAGTTGTGGCTCGTGGGCTCCTTAGTTGCAGCATGTGGGCTCCTTAGTTGTGGCAGGCGGGCTCCTTAGTTGCAGCTCCAGGGCTCCTTAGTTGTGGCTCTAGGTCTCCTTACTTGTGGCGCCCCAGCTCCTTAGTTGTGGCACATGGGCTCCTTAGTTGCGGCTCACCAGCTCATTAGTTGTGGCATGTGGGCTCCTCAGTTGTGGCCTGCGAACTCTTAGTTGCAGCATGCATGTAGGATCTAGTTTCCTGACCGGGGATTGAACCTGGGCCCCCTGCATTGGGAGCGTGGAGTCTTAGCCACTGCGCCACCAGGGAAGTCCCTGTTTTCTTGGAATATTAATCACAGTTTTGGAATAGCTTGGGTCTGTTTCTGTTGTCTGCTTAACCCCTTGGTTTTTTAGTCATTTTTCTCCAGTCTTTTATACCTGATTATTTATAGTCGAATTCTGGACATTGTGTTTGAAAATTTTTAGAGGCTCTGAATGATACTGTTTCTGAACAATATGTTGTCTTTCTTCAGAGATGATTTAATTTGCCTCTGGTAAGCATACAGAGCATGGGCTGATCAACTTCATCCATTTAAGAATAGTCTGTTTACTGCCTGTTTGTAGCTATTCTGGGGTCTTAGCTGAAAGTCTGGGATGATTATTAGGAAACTTCCTCTTTAGGGGGATCTGGACTCTAATTTCTGTCTCCCCAGCACTTTGAGACTGCCAAAATCTCTACTTGGACCTTTAGCCTTTTAGAAGTTACTTTCTGCTTAACTTCATTGCCGTGACTGATGCTCAGTTTGAGAGTCAGCAAATACCTCGGGAAATTCCATGCAGAGTGTTGGCTTAATTCAACATATTTGCTTTCTCTCCAGGACATTGGCTGTCTAGTCCTGGCTGCTTTGGTTTTTAATTATTATCATCAAACAATTATTTTAATTAACCATTTCAGTTGTCTTGGGTGGGTTAGTCTAAAACTAGCTTCTCCGTCATAGCCAGAAACAGAAGTCTCTTTCCCACCTCTTCTTATAGTATTTCTATATTTTAGAGCAAATAACATGTAAATTATGTTCTGTAACCCTAATTCTCACATTATTAACACATTTTGTTAATATTAGTCATAGACTTAAAAAGGTTCAATACTCATACCAATTGTTATGACTTAGTTTTGTTTTTTCTTCTCTCCAGGTCTCTCTTGCTTTTCTTTTTCTTTTATTTTTATTTTTTTAATTTTATTTATTTATTTATTTTATTTATGGCTGTGTTGGGTCTTCGTTTCTGTGCGAGGGCTTTCTCTAGTTGCGGCGAGCGGGGGCCACTCTTCATCGCGGTGCGCAGACCTCTCACTATCGCGGCCTCTCCTGTTGCGGAGCACAGGCTCCAGATGAGCAGGCTCAGTAATTGTGGCGCATGGACCCATTTGCTCCACGGCATGTGGGATCTTCCCGGACCAGGGCTCGAACCCGTGTCCCCTGCATTAGCAGGCAGATTCTCAACCACTGCGCCACCGAGGAAGCCCTCTCTTGCTTTTCTTAATTTATTCTTTATTGAATTCCTCAAGAAAGGCTGATGGGGCCTAATGAAATTTACATATCTCCTAATTTACTTTATTTAAGTACATAATATTGTTATCAACAATATTTTTTATCGTTTTTTTTTAATTTTTGAATTTAATTTTATTTTTTTTATACAGCCGGTTCTTATTAGTCATCCATTTAATACACATCAGTGTATACATGTCAATCCCAATCTCCCAATTCATCACACCACCACCCCCACCCCCTGCCACTTCCCCCCTTGGTGTCCAAACGTTTGTTCTCTACATCTGTGTCTCAATTTCTGCCCTGCGAACCAGTTCATCTGTAACATTTTTCTAGGTTCCACATATATGTGTTAACATGCGGTATTTGTTTTTCTCTTTCTGATTTACTTCACTCTGTATGACAGTCTCTAGATCCCCCAATGTCTCTACAAATGACCCAATTTCGTTCCTTTTTATGGCTGAGTAATATTCCATTGTATATATGTACCACATCTTTATCCATTCGTCTGTTGATGGGCATTTAGGTTGCTTCCATGACCTGGCTCTTGTAAATAGTGCTTCAATGAACATTGGGGTGCATGTGTCTTTTTGAATTATGGTTTTCTCTGGGTATATGCCCAGTAGTGAGATTGCTGGGTCATATGGTATTTCTACTTTTAGTTTTTTAAGGAACCTCCATACTGTTCTCCATAGTGGCTGTATCAATTTACATTCCCACCAACAGTGCAAGAGGGTTCCCTTTTCTCCACACCCTCTCCAGCATTTGTTGTTTGTAGATTTTCTGATGATGCCCATTCCAACTGGTGTGAGGTGATACCTCATTGTAGTTTTGATTTGCATTTCTATAATAATTAGTGATGTTGAGCAGCTTTTCATGTGCCTCTTGGCCATCTGTATGTCTTCTTTGGAGAAATGTCTATTTAGGTCTTCTGCCCATTTTTGGATTGGGTTGTTTGTTTTTTTACTATTGAGCTGCATGAGCTGTTTATATATTTTGGAGATTAATCCTTTGTCCATTGATTCATTTGCAAGTATTTTCTCCCATTTTGAGGGCTGTCTTTTTGTCTTGTTTATGGTTTCCTTTGCTGTGCAAAAGCTTTTAAGTTTCATTAGGTCCCATTTGTTTATTTTTGTTTTTATTTCCATTACTCTGGGAGGTGGATCAAAAAAAATCTTGTGGTGATTTATGTCAAAGAGTGTTCTTCCTATGTTTTCCTCTGAGAGTTTTATAGTGTCCGGTCTTACAGTTAGGTCTGTAATCCATTTTGAGTTTATTTTTGTGTATGGTGTTAGGGAGTGTTCTAATTTCATTCTTTTACATGTAGCTGTCCAGTTTTCCCAGCACCACTTATTGAAGAGACTGTCTTTTCTCCATTGTATATCCTTGCCTCCTTTGTATATGCTTGCCTCCTTTGTCATAGATTAGTTGACCATAGGTGCGTGGGTTTATCTCTGGGCTTTCTATCTTGTTCCATTGATCTGTATTTCTGTTTTTGTGCCAGTACCATATTGTTTTGATTACTATAGCTTTGTAGTATAGTCTGAAGTCAGAGAGTCTGATTCCTCCAGCTCCGTTTTTTTCCCTCAAGACTGCTTTGGCTATTCGGGGTCTTTTCTGTCTCCATACAAATTAAAAAAAATTTTTTTTCTAGTTCCGTAAAAAATGCCATTGGTAATTTGATAGGGATTGCTTTCAATCTGTAGATTGCTTTGGGTAGTATAGTCATTTTCACAATATTGATTCTTCCAGTCTAAGAACATGGTATATCTCTCCATCTGTTGGTATCATCTTTAATTTCTTCCATCAGTGTCTTATAGTTTTCTGCATACAGTTCTTTTGTTTCCCTCGGTAGGTTTATTTCTAGGTATTTTATTCTTTTTGTTGCAGTGGTAAATGGGAGTGTTTCCTTAATTTCTCTTTCAGATTTTTCATCATTAGTGTATAGGAATGCAAGAGATTTCTGTGCATTAATTTTGTATTCTGCAACTTTACCAGATTCATTGATTAGCTCTAGTAGTTTTCTGGTGGCATCTGTAGAATTCTCTATGTATAGTATCATGGCATCTGCAAACAGTGACAGTTTTACTTCTTCTTTTCCAATTTATATTCCTTTTATTTCTTTTTCTTTTCTGATTGCCGTGGCTAGGACTTCCAAAACTATGTTGAATAATAGTGGTGAGAGTGGACATCTTTGTCTTGTTCCTGATCTTAGAGGAAATGCTTTCAGTTTTTCCCCATGGAGAATGATGTTTGCTGTGGGTTTGTCGTCTATGGCCTTTATTATGTTGAGGTAGGTTCCCTCTATACCCACTTTCTGGAGAGTTTTTATCATAAATGGTGTTGAATTTTGTCAAAAGCATTTTCTGCATCTGTTGAGATGATCATATGGTTTTCGTTCTTCAATTTGTTAATATGGTGTATCACATTGATTGATTTGCATATATTGAAGAATTCTTGTATCCCTGGGATAAATCTCACTTGATCTTGGTGTATGATCCTTTTAACGTGTTGTTGGATTCTGTTTGCTAGTATTTTGTTGAGGATTTTTGCATCTATATTCATCAGTGATATTGGTGTGTCATTTTCTTTTTTTGTAGTATCTTTGTCTGGTTTTGGTATCAGGGTGATGGTGGCCTCATAGAATGATTTTGGGAGTGTTCCTTCCTCTGCACTTTTTTGGAAGAGTTTGAGAAGGATGGGTGTTAGCTCTTCTCTAAATGTTTGATAGAATTCACCTGTGAAGCCATCTGGCCCTGGCCTTTTTGTTAGAAGATTTTTAATCACAGTTTCAATTTCATTCCTTGTGATTGGTCTGTTCATATTTTCTGTTTCTTCCTGGTTCAGTCTTGGAAGGTTATACCTTTCTAAGAATTTGTCCATTTGTTCCATGTTGTCCATTTTATTGGCACAGAGTTGCTTGTAGTAGTCTCTTAGGATGCTTTGTATTTCTGCGGTGTCTGTTGTAACTTCTCCTTTTTCATTTCGAATTTTATTGATTTGAGTCCTCTTCCTTTTTTTCTTGATGAGTCTGGCTAATGGTTTATCAATTTTCTTTATCTTCTCAAAGAACCAGCTTTTTTTCTTTTTCTTTTAAGAACCAGCTTTTAGTTTTATTGATCCTTGCTATTGTTTTCTTTGTTTCTATTTCATTTATTTCTGCTCTGATCTTTATGATTTCTTTCCTTCTGCTAACTTTGAGTTTTGTTTGTTCTTCTTTCTCTAGTTCCTTTTTGTGTAAGGTTAGATTGTTTATTTGAGATTTTTCTTGTTTCTTGAGGTAGGCTTGTATAGCTATAAACTTCCCTTTTAGAACTGCTTTTGCCACATCCCATAGGTTTTGGATCGTCCTGTTGTCATTATCATTTGTCTCTAGGTATTTTTTTATTTCCTGTTTGATTTCTTCAGTGATCTCTTGGTTATTTAGTAACGTATTGTTTAGCCTCCATGTGTTTGGGTTTTTTTACATTTTTTTCCCTGTAATTCATTTCTAATCTCATAGCATTGTGGTCAGAAAAGATGCTTGATATGATTTCAATTTTCTTAAATTTCCTGAGGCTTGATTTGTGACCCAAGATGTGATCTATCCTGGAGAATGTTCCGTGCACACTTTAGAAGAAAGTGTAATCTGCTGTTTTTGGATGGAATGTACTATAAATATCAATTAAATCTATCTGGTCTATTGTGTCATTTAAAACTTGTGTTTCCTTATTCATGTTCTGTTTGGATGATCTGTCCGTTGGTGTAAGTGAGGTGTTAAGCTCCCCCAGTATTACTGTGTTACTGTCAATTTCCTCTTTTTAACAGCTGTTAGCAGTTGCCCTATGTATTGAGGTGCTCCTGTGTTGGGTGCATATATATTTATAATTGTTATATCTTCTTCTTGGATTGATCCCTTGATCATTATGTAATGTCCTTCCTTGTCTCTTGTAACATTCTTTATTTTAAAGTCTGTTTTATCTGGTATGAGTATTGCTACTGTAGCTTTCTTTTGATTTCCATTTGCATGGAATATCTTTTTCCATCCTCTCACTTTCAGTCTGTTTGTGTCCCTAGGTCTGAAGTGGGTCTCTTGTAGACAGCATATATATGGGTCTTGTTTTTGTATCCATTCAGCAAGCCTGTGTCTTTTGGTTGGAGCATTTAATCCATTCACATTTAAGGTAATTATTGATATGTATTTCCTATGACCATTTTCTTAATTGTTTTGGGTTTGTTTTTGTAGGTCCTTTTCTTCTCTTGTGATTCCCACTTAGAGAAGTTCCTTTAGCATTTGTTGTAGAGCTGGTTTGGTGGTGCTGAATTCTCTTAGCTTTTGCTTGTCTGCAAAGCTTTTGATTTCTCCATCGAATCTGAATGAGATCCTTGCCGGGTAGAGTAATCTTGGTTGTAGGTTCTTCCCTTTCATTACTTTAAGTATATCATGCCACTCCCTTCTGGCTTGTAGAGTTTCTGCTGAGAAATCAGCTGTTAACCTTATGGGAGTTCCCTTGTATGTTATTTGTTGTTTTTCCCTTGCTGCTTTCAATAATTTTTCTTTGTCTTTAATTTTTGCCAATTTGATTACTATGTGTCTTGGCATGTTTCTCCTTGGGTTTACCCTGTATGGGACTCTCTGCGCTTCCTGGACTTGGGTGGCTATTTCCTTTCCCATGTTGGGGAAGTTTTCAACTGTAATCTCTTCAATTATTTTCTCGGGTCCTTTCTCTCTCTCTCTTGTCATTCTGGGACCTCTATAATGTGAATGTTGTTGCGTTTAATGTTGTCCCAGAGGTCTCTTAGGCTGTCTTCATTTCTTTTCATTCTTTTTTCTTTATTCTGTTCCACAGCAGTGAATTCTACCATTCTGTCTTCCAGGTCACTTATCTGTTCTTCTGCCTCAGTTATTCTGCTATTGATTCCTTCTAGTGTATTTTTCATTTCAATTATTATATTGTTCGTCTCTGTTTGTTTGTTCTTTCATTCTTCTAGATCTTTGTTAAACATTTCTTGTATCTTCTCAATCTTTGCCTCCATTCTTTTTCCAAGGTCCTGGATCATCTTCACTATCATTATTCTGAATTCTTTTTCTGGAAGGTTGCCTATCTCCACTTCATTTAGTTTTTTTCTGGGGTTTTATCTTGTTCCTTCATCTGGTACATAGCCCTCTGCCTTTTCATCTTGTCTATCTTTCTGTGAATGTGGGTTTTGTTTCACAGGCTGCAGGATTGTAGTTCTTCTTGCTTCTCAACAATATGTTTAACCTGAAATTGTTTTAATATTTTAATGCAGTTTTTTGTCATCAGTGTCAATATTATTTTATTTATTTATTTATTTAAATATGTATTGTATTTTATTTATTTTGGTTGCGTCGGGTCTTAGTTGCAGGCACACAGGATCTTCATTGAGGCATGCGGAATCTTTTTTTGGTGGCACGCAGGCTCTTTGTTTTGGCACTTGGGCTTCTCTCTAGTTGTGGTGCACAGGCTGCAGGGCACGTGGGCTCTGTAGTTGTGGCGCGCAGGCTCCAGAGCGTGTGGGCTCTGTAGTTAGTGACACACGGGCTCTCTAGTTGAGGCGCACGAGCTCAGTAGTTGTGGTGCACAGTCTTAGTTGCCCCGTGGCATGTGGTATCTTAATTCCCTGACCAGGGATCAAACCTGCATCCCCTGCATTGGAAGGTGGATTGTTTACCACTGGACCACCAGGGAAGTCCCTCTATAATTACTGGAACTTTTTAGTGTGCCTCTACTAACCTTTGGGGTATTCCCTTCTTATTACTCTTCTTTTCCAGTTTTTAAAAAATTCTTGGTTATTTCTCCATATGGATTTTTGAATTAACATGTCTAATTCTAGAAAAAAAAATTCATTGGTATTTTTAATTTGGATTGCATTAATTTCATTCTACCTCTCTGTTTGCATAAAATGTATCTGTTGGATCTTACAGCAAGATTGCATTTCTAAGGAGCATTATAAGAAAGAAGTCAATCATTTGACTGGCATATTATTCTGATAATAGACTAACTTTCTAGTTCTAGAGGAGAATAAATTATTTTCTTCTTCCGCTTGTTGAGTAGAATTTTCCACTGGGATTCAGAATCACAGAGTATCAGTTAAAACTGCAAGCCACCTTATGGCCACCCCCCTTATGCTTTTGGGATCTCTCAGGAAGGAACCACATGGTGCTGATTTCTTTGAAAGCTGCTTTCTCCAAAGCAGGAGCAGCACTTCGTCCAGGAGGTCTCAGAATTTTGCAGCTCAGGTGGAGTCATATCCTGATCTCTTTGGTTGCCCTGCTGAGACATCCTCCAGACTTTCCATGTTTTGGGGTCTGCTTGTGTTACCTAATAAATAGGGACTGCGTAGTGTAATCTCGTGGAGGTTGACCTGGATTTAGGGCATCAGCTACCCCAGTTTATCAGTGGTACCTATATATTTGTGTAGAAAGCCCCAAACAAAAATATTTCGCTAATCCTTTTAAAACATATACTTAAGGGCTTCCCTGATGGCACAGTGGTTTAGAATTTACCTGCCAATGCAGGGGACACGGGTTCGAGCCCTGGTCCGGGAAGACCCCACATGCCGTGGGGCAACTAAGCCTGTGCACCACAACTACTGAGCCTGCACTCTAAAGCCCATGAGCCACAACTACTGAGCCCACATGCCACAACTGCTGAAGCCAACACGCCTAGAGCCCGTGGTCCACAACAAGAGAAGCCACCACAATGAGGAGCCCACACACCGCAACAAAGAGTAGCCCCCGCTTGCCATAACTAGAGGAAGCCTGCTCACAGCAATGAAGACCCAAGGCAGCCAAAAACAATTAATTAATAAAAAATTTAAAAAAATAATAAACCATATACTTAAAAGCCATTTACACAAATGGATTTAAAGTGTAGTGTTGATCCTTAATTCGAATCACTGTAGCATTATTGCATTGCATTAGGCCACTTATATCTCTGACCTACAGGCTTTTTCCATTCTAGGTGATAATCTGGTGACTAAAGAAAGCCATTACAAATTAATTTTTGGAACAGAGTTTGGGCAAAAAGAAAAATGACTTTTAGAGTTCATAATTAAATATTTCAGAACCAGAAAAAAGAAGTAGAATATAGGTGAGTTAGAGGGACAAGACACTTCACACTCATTTTTTTGAAATAGACTTCATTCATAGACAGTCTCCATTCACAGCAAAATTGAATGGAAGGTACAGAAAATTTCCACATACTCCCTGAGGATTGCATTATTTTTATAAGTTAGTGGGAATCTACATCTTTTTTGTGTTTACATTTTTAAAATACTTTAAAAAGTTCAGTTTATTGATGAATATATAATTGACATACATTAAAATTCACTCTTTTTAGTATCCAGTTTTAGGCATTTTAATAAATGTATATAGTTATGTAACTACCACCACAATCAATTTTTAGAACAGTTCCTAAGTCTCCTCATGCTCCCAGTGTTTCTTCACTAGGTTAAATCTAGCTTTTGGGCTAAGAAATATATTTTTTATCATGTTAAGGAAGTAACTGTATATTCCTTTTATTTTGAGTGCTTTTTTATAAATAATGAGTGCTGAGCTAATGTCAGATGGCTTTCCAGTGTCTTTAGAAATAAGTGTATAATTTTAATAGAATAATTAATATTATAGGGATTTCCTTGACAGTCCAGTGGTTAAGACTCCATGCTTCCAATGCAGGGGGCATGGGTTCAATCCCTGGTCAGGTAACTAAGATTCCACATGCCGTGTGGCCAAAAAAATAAAAATAAATTTTAAAAAAATAATTAATATTATAAATTTTTTAGTAGATTCACTAATGTTGAACTGCCCTTCCATTCTCAGGGTAAGCCACAGTTAGTTATGATATATTTTCTTTTAGTGTGCTATGAGTTTTGGAATGAACTTTTATAAGTGATATTGGCATATAGCTTTCCTTTACTAGGTTTAGATTTCATTTTTAAACTCACTTAAAAATAATTTAGGGGGCTTCCCTGGTGGCACAGTGGTTAAGAATCCGCCTGCCACTGTAGGGGACATGGGTTCGATCCCTGGTCCAGGAAGATCCCACATGCCACGGAGCAACTAAGCCCGTGCACCACAACTACTAAGCCTGTGCCCTAGAGCCTGTGAGCCACAACTACTGAGCCTGTGAGCCACAATTACTGAAGCCTGAGTGCCTAGAGCCCGTGCTCCGCAACAAGAACAATGAGAAGGCTGCACACTGCAATGAAGAGTAGCCACTGCTTGCTGCAACTAGAGAAAGCCCACGTGCAACAACGAAGTCCCAACGCAGCCAAAAATAAAATAAAAAATTTTAAATAATTTGGAATTTTTTTCTTTTTTTTAACATGCTGGGCTACTTTAAATATTGGGCTACATGCTTTCTAAAGTTTTGATAATCTTCAAGATAGTTTTTGGAGAAGGTCTTTGACTACTTTCTCTGTATTTTCTTAGAAAATTACCCTTTATTGCCATAGTAGTTCCTTACAATTTTCAAAATATTCTGTTTTATTAATAATTTGTTAGTGTCAAGAAGTGTAAAGGGTCTGAAATTTTACCCTACTTGCAAGCTAACAAGTAGCCTACAGCAGTGTCATGGTTGCTGGCAGAAGACACAAGACTCCTAAGCCAAAGGCAAAGGATTTTATTGCTCAAAGCACAACAAGCAGCATGAACATCAACATATTTGCCTTGTTCCTCTTTGCCCACAAGTTCCATGGGGGTGATACGGATGGTCCAGGTAGATAACTGAACATTCAGTGAGCTGCCTTATGGGAGAGGACCTGGAGTTTAGAGAACCCAAATCTTTCATAATGGGCAATACACACGCATGACCTTTGCTTTGAGGGAGATACTACCTTTAATATATTGAACAGTTAGCAAACCTGTATGTTGATTTACAGAGAGTATTTCTACCTTCCAAGGGTATTTGTTATACAAACATTCTCAAAATGATAGTCCAGAACAAAGGTAGTCAGTGCTTCTGCTTGCAAGATGTGCTCTGATACCTAGTTGCTATTTTTTATTTTGTTTGAATGCTTTCCTTTTTTTTTTCTTTAAAAAAATTTTTTTTTAAATTTATTATTTTTGGCTGTGTTGGGTCTTTGTAGCTGTGCGTGGGCTTTCTCTAGTTGTGGTGAGCGGGGGCTACTCTTCGTTGCGGTGCATGGGCTTCTCATTGCGGTGGCTTCTCTTGTTGCAGAGCACAGGCTCTAGGCGCGCAGACTCAGTAGTTGTGGCTCGTGGGCTCCAGAGCGCAGGCTCAGTAGTTGCAGTGCACGGGCTTAGTTGCTCCATGGCATGTGGCATCTTCCCGGACCAGGGATCGAACCTGTGTCCCCTGCATTGGCAGGCAGATTCTTAACCGCTGTGCCACCAGGGAAGTCCCTCCTGTTTTTTCTTATTATCTTAGCAGATGGTTAATATATTTCATTTAATTTTTTTCAAGCAACCTGGGTTTTTCACTTGCATATTAATTTCATTATTTTTCTGTTATCTAATTAATGAAGTTCTGCATTTATTTTAATTTATTCTCTCCTGGGTTCCTCAGTATATTTTGTTGTTCTTAATTTTTGAGTGGGATACTCATATATTTTTTTCTTTCATTTCTATTGCTCTAAGTATTTAAATGTATTGATGAATTTTCTTCTAAGATCTGTAGCTGTATTTCATAGATTCTTGATAATGTGGTGTTTTCAATATTCTAGAAATTCTTCAATTTTTTAAATTTAGTAAATAGTTTTAAAATTTGGAAGTGAATATGTCTCTTGGTTTTATGATTTTATTTCTCATTTTGTTTCACAGTGATTAGGCTATGATTTGAGTCATTTCAACAGTTTTATACATTTATACTGTAGTCGCAGAAAAATACTTTCCTATCTCTCCTATCCCATCTCCTCCCATCTCTTTTCTTACTTCATTTGCATTTAGATATTCTTCACTCAAGTCCCCCATCTGGGTCACTGTCTTCACGCTCACATCTAACATAGCCTTTATTTTTACTCTCTTGCACTCAGGTGATACCAAATCCCATTCCATAGTTGACAGCCATTCTGCTGTACTCAATATCTACACATGCCTTTTTGCTCAGGATTTAATAAGCCTGTCAATATTAGCATGATTGAAAAATATTTGAGATCGTTCTCTGGGAAGTATGAAAGTTGCTGTGGCTATGTGGGATTGGAGAGGAGCACCTAGGGAAGATATGGAGGAGCAAGTGTTTGAGTAAATGTAGCACTGATGTAGTAATCGTATGAACTCCGGTGGAGATAAGCAAGTCATTGTAGTACAGTATAAAAGATTAAAGGCAGGGCCTCCCTGGTGGTGCAGCGGTTAAGAATCCACCTGCCAGTGCAGGGGACACTGGTTTGAGTCCTGGTCTGGGAAGATCCCACATGCTGTGGAGCAGCTAGGCCCATGCACCACAACTACTGAGCCTGCACTCTACAGCCCACGAGCCACAACTACTGAGCCCACGTGCCACAATTACTGATGCCTGCATGCCACAACTCCTGAAGCCCGCGTGACCCAACTACTGAAGCCTGCATGCCTAGAGCCTGTGCTCCGCAGCAAGAGAAGCCACTGCAATGAGAAGCCCATGCACCACAACAAAGAGTAGCCCCTGCTCACTGCAACTAGAGAAAGCCTGCGCGCAGCAACGAAGACCCAACTCAGCCAGAAATAAAATTTAAAAAAAAGATTAGAGACAGATGTACATATTTGTTAGTGACTACATAATTGTGGGAATTAAATGAGTAACATCTATTGTGAATTTGGGGTTGCTTATTCAATAGTAAGTGAACTTAGAATCATTTCTGCCACTGGGAAAACTTAGGGGTAAGAGACTAACAGAATAACAAGTGAGAAAATTAATAAATATATTATTCCAAAATTGAGAAAAATGTTATAGAGACGAGCAACACGTTGCTGGGATAGAGCATAAAGTGCCTAGACTTAAATAGGATCAACAGGAATATCTTTTCTGAAGAAGTGATTTTTGATTAGAGATCTGAGGATGAAGAGAAGTCAACCACGCAAAGTCAGGATTTCTCAAAGAAGGAGCAACCTGTCAAGAGCCCTATTTAATGGCAACAGTTGCATTAAACATTAAACAGTGCATTTTGTGAGCTGAAAAGAGGCCTTTATGGCATGAACAGAGAGAGTAAATGGGAGAGGAGTTGATAAACAGAAGCCTTATTATTCATGCTCAGGTATTTCTATTTTATTCTAATTGTAAAGAGAAATCATTGAAAACGTTTAAGTAGAGAGACTCAAACATTGATCAGCAACAGTCATTTATTGTCAGATATAAATAAGAACAAAACAAAAACGTGCAGGAACTAGTCCTGTAGGTCTTGTTTCAGTCAAACATATCTCTGTATAGTTTTAACAGACCTTTAGGTGATTCTTACACACACTTAAATCAGGCCTCCACTGATTTACCTTGTTTCCCTAATCACCAACCTCACCTCCATTCCTGAACTTTCTTTATTCTCTGTTTCCTTTGCTTTGTTTTGAAATATATGAGAATATAGTCTGTTCCATAATACAGTTAATAATCTGTAATACAAATTAGCTTAGTAATGATATGAAGTAGGGAATGATATCAGTATAATGTGGAACTTAGTTGTTTCACAGGTAATTTTCCTAGTTGAATAGTAGAATACTACTATTCTGCCAGAATAGTAGAAATAGATTTATAACATTCAGCAGGAAAGGCAAAAGCCTTTAATTTGATACTTTATTGTTGAGAGCCCTTACACCTCTATATTAAGAAAATTAATAATAAATGCCTACATTCAGGGCTCCCTCCCCAGACATGGATACCATCAACCCTGCATGTCTCCTAGCTGATGACAGGTTTCACTTCATCCTATTTCCATCTTAATGGTAGCCTCACTGGCTCAGGGCTTTATTTTCATGTACAATGTCTCAGCACCTGAAATCCAGTGTTTTCAGTTTTTTGTGTGTGCATTTTAATATCCATGATGCAGCCTTCAGCTGTGTTAAGCTGCCTTTCAGGTTATCTCTTGAGATATCAATTATTATATTTGTTAGTGTTCTGCCAATAAAATTGCATAGATTTGAGTGTTCTTCTCCAGCCCTGTTTTCCCCATAAACTGTAATTTTTGGTGTGTAATTTTACAGAAGATAGCTTTTTTTAGGTACACATATGTGTTATTGTAGCAGGAATGCCTATCTTCTAGAGATGTCTAATCCATTCACTGGTAATGATGCTGAAAATTCAGCCTTTGTGCACCAGTGCCGAATTGAATCTCGGAGATGGAGTTTTGGGTGAAGTAGAAAAGAACGGCTTTATTGCTTTGCCAGGCAAAGGGGGACACAGCAGGCTAGTGCCTCAAAAACTGTGTGTCCCAACCCAGGAGGATTTGGTGAGGAGTTTATAGCAGTGGTTCAAGGGTGGGGTTGCTGATAAGGATCAGAGTGTGTGCAGGGCCTGTATTCCTTTAATCTGGCCTCAGGTTGTCTCCTGATGAGCTTCTCGAGGTTATCAAACTGTGACTTTCTCTCTGGAACGTCTTCTGTTTGGTAGGGGTTTTAGTTCTGCAGAAGAGCTCAAAGTTACTGTTATGTGTATCCCTTGAGGTGGAACCAGGACCCCCCCACCCCGCAAGGCTGTACTGTTGTTTCTTGACTGCTCCTTCCTTGTTTCTGCATCCCCTCCCTTCCCTGATTAGCAGCTGTTCAAATCTGCCCTTTGGAACTCAGGGAAGGTCATGGAGGCTGGAGTCTGTTCCCTGCAAACAAAGAAATGGGGGACACAGAAAGGCTTCTGTGCCCAGGAGCCCCACAGGGTCCTGCTCAGTTTCAGTAATAGGCATTATTTTAGGTGCTTTTTATTTCTGTATAGTTTTCTTTCTTCTGGAACCGGAAAACAGCGTGTATTTGCTTTCTTGTTTTCTTTCAGACTTGGAGTCCAGATACAGGACCAATACTTTATCTCCAGAAAAGGACATTTATGAAATATATTCATTCCAGTGGGAGATAATGGAAAGAATTAAAAGCTATGGCCTTCAGGACTCCATTTTTAGAAATGATTGGGAATGCAAAAGCAAGATTGAGGGGCAAAAGGAACCACAAGAGGGATATTTTGGGCAAGTGAAAATTGCTTCTGAAAAAATGTCCACTTACAAAAGGCATAATCTTCTTGCTGAGTATCAGAGAATTCATAATGGAGAAAAGTTATATGAATGTAAGGAATGTAGGAAGACTTTTATTCGTCGCTCAACACTTAGTCAACACCTGAGAATTCATACTGGTGAAAAACCTTACAAATGTAAAGAATGTGGGCAGGCCTTTAGACAGCGTGCACACCTTATTAGACATCACAAACTTCATACTGGTGAGAAACCCTATGAATGTAAGGAATGTGGGAAGGCCTTTACAGTCCTCCAAGAACTTACTCAACATCAGAGACTTCATACTGGTGAAAAGCCCTATGAATGTAAGGAATGTGGAAAGGCCTTTAGAGTACATCAGCAGCTTGCTCGACATCAGAGAATTCACACTGGTGAGAAGCCCTATGAATGTAAGGCATGTGGGAAGACTTTTAGGCAGTGTACACACCTTACTCGACATCAGAGACTTCATACTTCTGAGAAGCTCTATGAGTGTAAGGAATGTGGGAAGGCCTTCGTATGTGGTCCAGACCTTAGAATACATCAGAAAATTCATTTTGGGGAGAAACCCTATGAATGTAAGGAATGTGGAAAGGCTTTTAGAATATGCCAACAGCTTACTGTCCATCAGAGTATTCATACTGGTGAGAAACCCTATGAATGTAAAGAATGTGGGAAGACTTTTAGATTAAGGCAACAACTTGTTCGCCATCAGAGAATTCATACTCGTGAGAAACCCTATGAATGTATGGAATGTTGGAAGACCTTTAGTAGTTACTCACAACTTATTTCCCATCAGAGCATTCATATTGGTGAGAGACCTTATGAATGTGAAGAATGTGGGAAGGCCTTTAGACTACTCTCACAACTTACTCAACATCAGAGTATTCATACTGGTGAGAAACCTTATGAATGTAAGGAATGTAGAAAGCCTTTTAGATTGCTCTCACAGCTTACTCAACATCAGAGTATTCATACTGGAGAGAAACCTTATGAATGTAAGGAATGTGGTAAAGCTTTTAGACTTTATTCTTTTCTTACTCAACACCAGAGAATTCATACTGGTGAGAAACCCTACAAATGTAAGGAATGTAAGAAGGCCTTTAGACAACATTCACACCTTACTCAACATCAGAAAATTCATAATGGAATTTAATACAAGAAGGCTTTCAAATGTACATTATGTTACAGAACATCAGAAAATTCATTTTTGAGAAAATTTATTTCATGCTCATAACTAAGCATTAAAAAGTTTATATTTCAGAAAAAATTGTTGCTTTAAAACCTTCCACCACCATTCAAACATTGTTTATCTTCAGCAAATTTATATGAGGAAATAGTATAATGAATGCAGGAAAATCTTTAGCCTTATCTCTCATTATTGCCATTTCACCCCTTTATTACCAGTGTGTTATTAGATAAGGTACTTAAATTTCTGTGCCTCATTTTGCTCACTTGTAAAATGGTGATAGTAGTACTTATGTATATTAGTTATTTATTGCTGTGTAATAAATTACCACAAACTTAGTAGCTTAAAATAATACACATTATCTCAGTTTCTGTGGGTCAGGAGTCTAGGCATAACTTAGTTGGGTCCTCTGCTTCAGGGCCTCTCACAAGGCTAAAATCAAGATTTCAACCATGGCTGAGTCTCATCGGAAGGCTCAGCTGGGGAATGGATCCACTTCCAACCTCATGTGCTTGTTGACCAAATTAATTCACTGAGGGCTGTTGTGCTGAGGTCCTCAGTTTCTAGCTGGCTGTTGGCTAAAGGCTGACTTCAGTTCCTTGCTACATTGGCCTCTTCAAGGTGGCTGCTTACTTCTTCAGAGTGTGCAAGCCAAGGAAGCAAGAGGCTGCTAGCATCAAAGAAGCTATCATCTTGTGTAATCTAATCATTGAAATGACATTATTTCATCGCCTTTGCTATCTTCTTTTGGTTAGAAGCAAGGAACTAGGCCATCCTACACTCAAGGGAACAGGCTTACACAAGAGTATGAATACCAGGAGGAAGGGACTACTGGGGCCAATTCAGAGTCAGCCTGCTACATCATGTAATAGAATTGTTGTGAGGAGTGAGTAGTTAATACTTGGAAAAATAGCAGCCACAAAGCATGTTTTCTGTAAATATTACCTATAGTTGTTATTAACATCATTAGTATTAGTGAATTCATATGAAAGGAATATCCTATAGAAGTAATAAATGTAGAAATGCCTCCTGTCACTGCTCAGCACTTACTAAACTTAAGATAATTTATTCTGGATAAAATCTAGGAGGTTATATTGAATGTGAGAAGTTCTTCATCACTTGAGCTGCATCCAAAATTTCATGCTGAAAAGAAACCTTATGAATTTCATGAATATGAGGTTGTTAAGAGTACAACTATTAGAAGAATCAAAGAGAAATATGAAATTATTTTCCCATAATAAATTCCAAAGAGTAAATGTTTTATAATCCCTCATCTCTGACCACCATTCAATTAATTAGAAATTATCAAAAAGGTGGCATAAAGGAACTAACCACTTGGAAATTTAATTGTGTGTGTGTGTGTATGATGCTCTTGTATAAAAGAAAGAAAACATTCTATTACAGTCAATATACTTTTTGATGCTCAAATTGCCCCATCTTCAGCCAGTGGGAGTTGGGTCTTTTCACATGACCCCAATAGCAGTTTGATAGTTTACTCAGTTATGGCTGTTATGGAAAATGCTTGGGAACCAACTCATCATTCTGAAAACCAATAAATAAAGGGAAAAATAAGTATTTATTTTGCTTTTCCCATGTGAATCAACATTCAGAGTCACCCAAAGCTCATCAAATTAAATTTTTTTTTAATTTAAGAAATCTCACCAGTAAATACAGAAAAATTGATAGGATTAGAAAAATTTTCTAGTTCCTAATGGAATAATGGGTCCAGAAAATGATCTTCAGTGGATATTAAAACTATTTGGGAAAAAGTTTATAGTGAGAACGTTATATTGGATTTATCAAGCTGACCACCTCTGAGCCCTTTATTCAATTTTAACCTCTATAAAGGTGGGACTATCAGACAATAGGCACCTCCTGATACAATGCAATTAGGAAGTACATACCACTACCTATGAAGTCTTATTGCCAAAATAATGAACTGAAGGAATCAAACCTTCAAATCAAAAAAAATTTTAAAGCCAATAATTTGGGAAATAGATGAAAAAGTAAATGGCACCGCAAGGAAGCAGCCAAGCAGATCCAGAATGTGTAAAATTCTACAAAACAAATGACCTGATTTCTTCAACTAATGAGTGGCAGGAAAAAGAAAAGAAGGGCACTGTTAACAGATTTAAAAAGACAAGAGGCATATCAACTAAATTCAATATGTGGGTATTATTTGGACCCAGATTGAACAAAATGTAAAACAACATTTTGGAGACTGGGGGTAATGTGGATATGCACTGAGTATTAAATGATTTTTAGAAATATTAGTTTTGTTAAGGATGATAATGTCAATGTGGTTATTAAAAGAGAACATCCTATGTGTTAGAGATACATATATATGAAATAAGATACTCAGATTTGCATTAAAATAACTCCAGCAAAAGAAAAAGAAAGTAGCAAATTGGCAAAGAGCTAGAAAGTAGATTAGCAAAATGTTGATAATTACTGAAGTAGAGTGGCTGTTTATGGAGGATTCATTGTTCTAACATTTTAACTTTTTTATGTATTTGAAATAATAAAATATTTAAAATCAAAGCTGAAATTATACACTACTTAAGAAATGATTGTTAATGAGATGCCTGCATATCTAAATTTGTCAGATGTAACCAAAGTTCTATTCAGTGAGAAATGTGTGACCCTGAATGCATTAAGGAAACTTCGTTTGTGGACCCAGTCTTCATCTTCTTCACTTACCTGCAGCAATCAGTGCTGGGCCTGTCACGTAGATAAATGTATTAAAGGAATGAATAAGCATTTATGTCAAGAAACAAGAAACAGAACAAAGTAAAACCAACACAAGAGAAGCAAAGTACAATTGAAAGTAGAAATTAAGAGATTAGACACTAGCAGACTTCCAATGTTAATGACTGTATCTTGGCAGGTCTAATCAAGGAAAAGAAAATGAAATATAAACATTCAGCATTAATGATGATAAAAGTGATTACAGATTATCAATAAATTTTCCTTTTAATTATAAGGTAACACTGTATGTACTATATATATTCCAATGTGTGTAAAAATATAGAGGGATTACATTTTCTTCTCTAAGTATGTTATCACAATTGACTGTGCTCTAGAACCCACAGACCAACAAATAAATGTGTCTGTGTATGAAGTTCCTGTTTAAGGAAAAATTGTGATAGTTGTGTAGGTAAAAACCTTAAGAATAGATAATCCTTACCAAGATTTTACCAATTAATTTTACACAGGTGAAATAATCTGATACAAAACTAGATGAAGATAAGGAGCAAAATCTAGACCAGCTTCACTTATGAAAATTCTATTCTTCATAATTCTAAATAGTTATATTTAGAATTTCTTACAAAATCAGTCTTCACTAATAGGCCAGTGTTTTGCCTTTCCCAAGTACAAAGTATCTCCAGAAGACCAGTGTTTAACCAACATTCTCCACAAGTTTGTTTCAAGGAATACTAGTCCTTGATGATATTTGAAAAAAGGTATCTTGGGAAAAAGTGTAAATGAAACGAAGGATAAAGTATCTACTTCTGGGGGAAATCCAAGTACACGTTATCAGCTTGTCGAAAGATGTATTAAAGAAATTTTCATTTAACATAGTGTATCTCAAATTTACTTCATTGTGCACTTCTCACTCCAAATACCTTTTAACACCTTTAGAATGTGAACCACTTTGGTAGATGCTACCATAACCACAATGAATGTCTTCAAGGATGTCATTTCAGACGTGGTGAGTGATTGTGTTGGGAAGGGGTGAGGAAGGGCACTTTTCTTTTGCAGCTCACATTATACTCTGAAAGCAGCTTCCTGCTTGAACGGAAGGCTAGTGATTTTCTATAGAATGGAAAAGATTCCAGCCTGGTGCTTGATAATGTATGTATTAAACATGCTTAAATATTCTATTAAACAGTGATTAGGACAAAATGATTTTTCATTGTAATAAAAATGCTATATTGAATACCATTTTGTGCATTTTCTTTTCTTTTTTTTTCTTCTTATTTTTATTTTTTGGAGTCAAGCCATTTTATTGAGGGGCTTTGGGGGAGGGTCGAAAGGCTGGGAGGATAATGAGATCCGATGTCCTTCTCCCAGCCGGGACCTCCCCAGCTTCACAGTCGCTGAAAGCCATTTTCTTATTTCTTTGAAGAGTTGAGACTCAAAGGTGCATATCTAGAAGTGCTGTGTATACTGTGTTTCACATATTGCTAGATTGTTGCTCCATCATTGCACCAATATTGAATCCCTTAAGTTATTGAGTATGAGTGTCTGTACTTCCCTGATTACAAGTGAATTGAGCACAGTTTTTTCATATGTGTTTATTGGCCAATGATGTTTCCCTAGTGCTTTTTTTATTCACACATTTTCTCTCTTTCTTTTTGGGTTATCTCATTGATTTTTTTAGGATTCTTAAAATAATCCAGGTATTGATAATTCCAGGTATTACACATTTATAAATGTTGGACTTATTTTCTCTCAAGGTGGCTTGTGTTTTAACTGTATTATGGTGTTTATTGTTTTGCTAACATTAAGTTTAGATACAATTTTCATTTTAAGCCATACCAAATAATTGTATTCTTTTTTCTTTTTTATATTTTATGTTTTCTGCCATGCATCTGCAAATAGAAATAAGTTCCCTCAATATTTTTTATTATTTATTTTATTTCTATTATTGCAGTAGCCGGAGTTTTCAGAATAAAGTTGAATACTAGTGGGAATAACTTCCCTCATTTTTCCAATTTAATGGAAATCACATATCTATTTAAACATTTAGTGTAATGCTTATTGACTTAGAGTAAATAGTCTGTTATATGTAAGTAGTTTCATTCAGTCCCTGTTCTACTTAATGCCTGTTAGATTTTGTTGGGAGCTATTTTATCATCTGTTGGTGTGAACCTGTTTTTTCTCCTTTAATTATCTGATGTGATGAATTATACAGATTTCTTGACAAATTCAGGGGTTCCTATAACCATTCTTAGGTTGAGTAGTTCACTACAACAACTGACTGAACTCAGGAATGTAGTGCAGTTATGATTAGTTTTATTACAGTGAAAAGATACAAATTAGAATCAGCTAAAGGGAGAGATGGATGCATAGGACAAAGTGTGGGAGGGATCCAAATGTGGAGCTTCTGGTCATCTTCTCCTTGAACACAGGATGATATTACCTCCTCTTGGCCATGAGTTGTGACAATATGCACAAGAAAGCTTGCCCAAGCCTGTGGTCTCCAGATTTTTTGTTGGTGCTCACATTCTGTCCATGAGGTTAGGCTGATCTTTAGCCTTCAACTCCTTCAGAAGGTTCAAGCTCACACCTTTCAAGTATGAGCATCGAAGTTTCAAGTCTCCAGTTCTTCCAGTGGTTAGAACTGATATGGTGTGTCCCAAAACCTCTATCATAAATCACATTGTTAGACTGGTGGCCAGAGCCCCCAAGCAAACAAAGACCCTCCTATCAGGCAGGACATTCTATGGGTCTAGAGATTACAAGTCTAAGGACATGTTGCCTGTAAGTAAAATTCTATATGTATATCCCACAAATGCTCAAATGCATTGTATTTAACTTGATGTCATCACATTAGGCTGACAACGAGAATCTTTGTAATGTGGGCTTAATAGCAGAGCTGCAAGTCAAAGTGAATTTTATGTTTACCTATATTCTATTTTACCAATATACAAGAATAACACGATGTCTTAAAGGGTGCAGGTAGTTCAGAAGAAGTATTATTGGAAAAGGAAAGAAGAGTAAAAATACCCTACTATACCAAGGGATGGAGAGAAACATGTTATTGTTTATTTTATATAGGTAACATCTGTTTAATTGGTCCTATTATATTTCCATTCTCTTTTTTAAAAAGTCTTACCTGTATGTATCTTAAGAATACACAACAGGGGCTTCCCTGGTGACACAGTGGTTAAGAATCTGCCTGCCAATGCAGGGGACACGGGTTCGATCCCTGGTCTGGGAAGATCCCACATGGCGCAGAGCAACTAAGCCCGTGCACCACAACTACTGAGCCTGCGCTCTAGAGCCCGTGAGCCACAACTACTGAAGCCCACATGCCACAACTACTGAAGCCCGCGCGCCTAGAGCCCGTGCTCTGCAACAAGAGAATCCACCACAATGAGAAGCCTGCGCACAGCAATGAAGAGTAGCCCCCGCTCGCTGCAACTAGAGAAAAGCCCATGCGTGGCAACAAAGACCCAATGCAGCCAAAAAGAAAATAAACAAAAATAAAATAAATATTAAAAAAAAAAAAGAATACACAACAGGGACTTCCCTGGCGGTCCAGTGGTTAAGACTTCACCTTCCAATGCAGGAAGTACAGGTTCGATCTCTGGTTGGGGAGCTAAGAGCCTACATGACTCGTGACCAAAATACCAAAACATAAAACAGAAGCAATATTGTAACAAATTCAATAAAGACTTTAAAAATGGTCCACATCAAAAAAAAATCTCTTTTTAAAAAAAGACTACACAACAATATGGCCTACATAATTTAAATATTAAATAGAGTTAAATTGCTGAATCAGAGAACAGAAAATTTATAAAAATAGTTATATTTTCTTACACATTTAATTTAGTTAGTCCTAATAATTGCTACTGTTAACTAGTCCTGTTGTTTAAATGATAGCCTGTATGTAACAGAAAATTAAATTGTGTGGCTGAACCACACTAACTCTATTTTGTCAGCCCCATCTTAGGCCTGCAGCCCTACCTGCTCCTCTTTCTGCATAACTGAGCTTTAGCCTACTTACAAGGAATGCGCCCCAGCTAAATGAGTTCCCTATCAACTTTTTAAAATTTTAATAAATTTATTTATCTATTCATTTTTGGCTGCGTTGGGTCTTCGTTGCTGCGTGCAGGCTTTCTCTAGTTGCGGCGAGCAGGCGCTACTCTTCGTTGCAGTGCGCGGGCTTCTCATTGTGGCAGATTCTCTTGTTGCCAAGCACGGGCTCTAAGCGTGCGGGCTCAGTAGTTGTGGCTCGTGGGCTCTAGAGCGCAGGCTCAGTAGTTGTGGCACACGGACTTAGTTGCTGTAGGGCATGTGGGATCTTCCCAGACCAGGGCTCAAACCTGTGTCTCCTGCATTGGCAGGCAGATTCTTAACCACTGTGCCACCAGGGAAGCCCCAACACTGGATAAGTTTAAGGTGTACAGCATAATGATCTGACTTACATCTATAATGAAATGATTACCATGGTAAGTTTAGTGAACATCCATCATCTCATATAGATACAAAATAAAAGAAACAAAAAAATATTTTCCTTGTGATGAGAAAGAACTCTTACAATTTTACTGTTAGTCCTTTAACAGGTTTCATATATAACATACAGCAGTGTTAAGGATATTTATCATGTTGTACATTATATCCCTACTAGTTATTTATCTCATGACTGAAAGTTTCTACCTTTTTACTACCTTCATCCAATTGCCCCTCTCCCAACCACCACCTCACCTCTGATAACCACAAATCAGGTCTCTTTTTCCATGAATATGTTTGTTTCTTTGTTTTTGAAGTATAATTGACCTACAAGACTATGTTAGTTCCTGTTACACAACATAATGATTCGATATTTCCATATATTTCGAAATTATTACCACAATAAGTCTAGTTACGATATGTCACCATACAAAGATATTACATAGTTATTGACTATATTTCCCACAAGGTACATTTCATATCTGTGACTCATTTACTGTGCAACTGGAAGTTTGTGCCTCTTAATCTCCCTCACCTATTTCTCTACTTCCCTCAACCCCTCCCCTCTGGCTTGTTTCATCTCTGTATCTATAAATCTGTTTCTGTTTTGTTATGCTTGTTCATCTGTTTTGTTTTTTAGGCTCCACATATAAGTGAAATCATAGAGTATTTGTCTTTCTCTGTCAGACTTATTTCACTTAACATAATACCATCTAGGTCCATCCATGTTGCCACAAAGGGCATTATTTCATTCTTTTTAATGGCTGAGTAATATTCCATTATAATAAATACCACATCTTCTTTATCCATTCATCTGTTGATGGGTATTTAGGTTGCTTCTATGTCTTGGCTATTGTAAATAATGCTGCAGTGAACATTGGGGTACATGTATCTTTTCAAATTAGTGTTTTCATTTTCTTCAGATACATAACAAGGAGTGGAATTGATGGATCATATGGTTGTTCTATTTTTAAGTTTTTCAGGAATCTCCATATGATTTTCCAGAATGGCTGCACCAATTTACATTCCCACCCACAGGGTTCCCTTTTCTCGACATTATTGCCAACACTTATTTTTTGTTGTCTTTTTGATAATAGCCATTCCAACAGGTATCAGAATGATCAGGTCATTCAAGATGGCTGTTCTCTTGCTCTTTGTGAATCCCCTACTCGACCAGTTCCTCCTTCACCTGTAACCTACTCATGTGAACGTCTTTGCCTCCTGCCCCAGCTAGTGATGGTTCTAATCCTCAGGCCAGAATGGCTCCACCTGCTACTTTATTAAAGGGAAACATCTGCCCTCATGATGCATGTTAATCTGAGGGGCTGTGAGGGACGTGCTCCAGCTGCTGGTTTCCCTGGTAACTGATGAGCCAAGCTGATGTCATTTCCCCCTATAAATTGTAGCCTCCTTCTCCCCTGAGTAGTAAGGACTGCTGCCATGTCCTACTTGCTGTCTGATGCACACTGTGGGGTGTCACTCCAGGACCTTCTTTCAGGTATGTAAGATCTTCTCACCCAATAAACCATTGATGTCTCTGTTGCCGTCTCTGGGCTCTTTCTTCGGTCTTGAGGCTGGGCAACTACAAGGCTTGCAGTTCTGTGGGGTACAGCCCAATAATTGGCCAGCCAGGAGGCCGAGGAAACTCCCACAAGTGCCATGAGGTCACGATATAAAGATGGGGAACACAAAGTTATGGGGGTGATCCTGAGGTGGCTGTCCACTAACATGTGGGGCCCTGTGGCAGCTGACTACTATGAGGCATGTCTTTCTCTTCCATTATATCAATGATATCCTGTTAACCTCAGAGTCTCTTTCCAGTTTAAAAGTAGCAGCCCAATGCTTATGTCTTATCTGACTGCACATGGATGGCTGATGAATACAACACACAAGGACCTGGATTATCTACAAAAGACAAGCATCACCCCCCGACCCCTCACCCCTAAACAATTACAGACACAAGCTTTAGGGATAGGCTTGTGAATTGGACGTGGCCAGTTACCCGGAAGGGTTTGACTGGGGCCTGTGGCAATGGCAAAATAATAGTAACCTTGGACTTCTGGTCCCAGCTATGGAAGAAGGCAGAGCAACGATCTAGTGCGATGGAAGAATAGCTATATGCATTGCAAAGGTGGAAGACATTACCAAAGACCTACCCGAGTCATCTAACAATGCAAAACCCCCCCACCATTTGGGGTCTAGAACACCTGTGTGCAACATATAGGACCCCCATGGACATCAGGAAGGAAGGAATCTTCCTTCATCAAGGAATCTACTTTACCAGCCATGATGTTCAGGAATGGGCTGATTAAAAATGATGTACGCTGGCATTTCCACCTGTCCTCCAACCTCACTGCTGCCGGGCTAATGGAAAGAATAAATGGACTCCTTAACAACTGATGATGGAGACCCATGCTCTCAATATGCGGACCAGAGGCTAACTCAAGCCCTAAGGACTATAACTGAACATCTCAGGAGCAATTGTCCCAATGACCAAGCCATATTAACCCAGAGACAACTAGTCAACGCAATCTGAGTTCAACGGTTGCCCACCGAAGGACTGTTGCCAACTAATGGTCAGGACAGTAACTCACTCTGACCCTTGCCACAGGGTCTACCTCCAGGGGAACACGTTATAAAATGGCCCTGGGACTGGCAGGTAAGTCCCGGGTGTTTGGGGTTTGCCGCCCCACGGGGGACAGGATTAGAATGGGACTGACAGACTTCACCTGTCTCCTACTCAGCCCACCTAAGACTACTAAGGTAATTACTCCGGGCCCCTTACTAGAGAAAGGCACCATCATATTAACCCTGTGGTGGGTTGTTACACCACCTCTCCAGTATTCGGCACCAGCTGTGGGGCTAAGGGTGGACTGGCAGAATGGTACTGCAGGCCAGGACCACAGGCAGAGGTGGTATTATCTCAGAATGTGATTACTGCTTGTATTTTGCTTAATGGTCACGACCTTCCCTGTGTTGTGCCTGTTAAACATCTTACATTTTGTCCCTAGTCTGAGGGGAGGGAATTTGTTCGTGGACTGGGTCACAATGGAGGCCTCACTGTGAAATGAGTCTGACTGCTGGGTCTACAGTGACAGGCTGTTGGTGTCCTCCTGGACTTCCATGAAAAATTGACCTGATAAGCGTCTGGCTACAAAGTTTTTCCACCTCTTGGACTCTTGATATCCTTTAGATGCTGTTGTCTGTATTGCATTTGTGGTATTTGATTGCAGTGTACCTCTACATACCTGGCCCCAGGGATATCTCGGAAGAGGGGTGGACCAAAATTGTAAGAGTCGTGCAGGGTATGTAGGGGTGGAGTGTTTGGTCAGGTCACTCAATGTGGCTGTTCTCTTGCTCTGTGCATCCCCTGGTCGATCAGTCCTTTCTTTTTAAAAAAAAAATAAATTTATTTATTTTTGGCTGCGTTGGGTCTTCGTTGCAGCACACAGGCTTTCTCTAGTTGTGGCGAGTGGGGGCTACTCTTTGTTGTGGTGCGCGGGCTTCTCATTGCGGTGGCTTCTGTCGTTGCGGTGCACGGGCCCTAGGCACGCAGGCTCAGTAGTTGTGGTGCACGGGCTTAGTTGCTCCGTGGCATGTGGGATCTTCCTGGACCAGGGCTCAAACCTGTGTCCCCTGCACTGGCAGACGGATTCTTAACCACTGCACCACCAGGGAAGCCCTCGATCAATCTTTTCTTTACCTGCACCCTACTCATGTGAATGTCTTTGCCCCTTGCACTAGCTATGAATGGTTCTAATCCTCAGGCTGGAATGTCTCCACCTCCTAGTTTACTAAAGGGAAACATCTGCCCTAGTGATGCTTGTTAATCTGAGGGGCTGTGAGGGATGTGCCCCAGTTGCTGGTTTCCCTGGTAACTGATGAGCCAAGCTGACATCAATCCCCCTATAAATGGTAGCCTCCTTCTCCCCTGAGTAGTGAAGACTGCTGCAATGTCCTGCCCACTGTCTTTAAGATACCCTGTCCAAAAAACTATTGACGTCTCTGTTGCTGTCTCCAGGCTTTCTTTGGTCTCTAGGCTGAGCAACTACAAGGCTTGCAGCCCAACAGTGTGCTACTCCAGCCCATTTACCAGGTGACCTGAAAATCTGGTGGTTTTAAGTGGGGCCCAGAACAAGAGAAAGCTCTGCAACAGGTCCAGGCTGCCATGCAAGCTGCTCTGCCACGTGAACCATATGATCCAGCAGACCCAGAATGTTTGACAAAATATCTCGGCACCATGGTCCAGCCATACTGACACACAAAATTAACTACCACAAAGATATTAAAAACTATAAACAAGTAAGCTTCATTCAGTAGGTTATTTTAAAAGTCAACAAGGACTTCCCTGGTGGTGCAGTGGTTAAGAATTGTGTTCGTTATTCTGAGGATTTTACTTTTCCTCGTAAACTTTAGAATAATTTTGATATCTACAAAATTTCTGGCATTTTGATTGAGAATTGTATTGAATCTACAGATCAAGTCTGGAACAGTTGACGTCTTCACAATATTGAGTATAAAAATTTCTTTTTTGAATTTTATTTTATTTATTTTTTTATACAGCAGGTTCTTATTAGGTATCCATTTTATACATATTACTGTATATATGTCAATCGCAATCTCCCAATTCATCACACCACCACCACCCCCTCCACTTTCCCCCCTTGAGTATTCAAATTTATGAACTTGATTCTCTCCATTTATTTAGATCTTTGATTTATTTCATCAGAGTTTTATAGTCTTTCACATATAGATCCTATATATAAATAAATACATATATATATACACACACTTACATTTTGCTATGAGTCTGTCTAATACTTGTTAAGTGGAGCACAGGGCCAGATAGCTATGATTCAACAATAGACCACAAGAGAAATTGAAATAGGGAAGTTTACTCACAGGTCCTGGAGAAAGTACCCAGCATGCATCAAGGGGACATTGGGGGAGGTCAAGGCAGAGTGCAGACAGAGATAGGACCTGAGGCACATACCTTTATTAGGGTCATGAAGGAAGGCTTTGGGGTTCATGGGCTAAGGCTGGATTGGCCAATTCAAATCAAAAGAGAGCTCTGACAAGCCCCACAGGGGCTGCAGAAGACTAAGGGGTGCACAAGAAAGTGCTGGGAGGCAGGGGAGATAGTTGATCACAAAGGTATTGAAGAGGTCATATCAGGAACTTACATTTGCTAGTGACTCTGCAGACTGTTATCTAGGGCATGTGCTAGCATGAGGGGCTAGTGTCAGTTGATGGTCCCTGCAGGCTGCTTGGCCAAACAAAATGGATGCCAAGACAGCAATACTATGAGTAGCTTACCTAAACTCTCGACAGATTTATACCTAATTATTTATTTTCATGCTAATATAAATGGTGCTGCATCCTTAAATTTCAAATTCCTATTGTTCATTACTGGTATATAGGAAAGCAGTTGACTTGGTATCCTGTGACCTTGCTATACTTGCATGTTAGTTCCAGGAATTTTTTCTTGATCCTTTGGGATTACATAGACTATTGTGTCATCTATGACCAAAGAAAGTTTTATTTCCTCCTTCCAATCTGTACACATTTTATTTCATTTTCTTACTGAACTAGTTAGGACTTCCTGTCTGATATTGAATAGGAATAGTGAAAGAGGATATGCTTGCCTTGTTCCTGATCTTAGGAGAAAAGCATCCAGTTTCTCACCATTAAGTATGATGTTAGCTGTAGGTTTTTTGTAGATGCTCTTCATCATGATGAGGAAGTTCTCCTCTTCTCCAAATTATCTGGGAATTATTTTATCAGGAATGGATTTTGGATTTTGTCAAAAGCTTTTTGTGTCACTGATATAATCACACGCTCTCTCTTTTGTCTGATGTGGTGGATTACATTAACTTTTTTTCTTTTTTTAAATGTTGACAGCCTTGAATAGCTGGAATAAATCCCACTTGATCGTGGTGTATAATTCTTTTAATATATTGTTGAATTTGATTTGCTAATATTTTTGTGAGAATTTTTGCATCTGTATTGATGAGAGAGATTGGTCTGTAGTTTTCTTATAAATTTTATCTGGTTTTGGTATTAAGATAATGCTGGCCTCATAGAATGAATTATTAGTGTTCTCTCTTGCTTCCATTATCTGGAAGAGATTGTGGAAATTGGTTTTATTTCTTCCTTAAATGTTTAGTAGCACTCACTGTTGAAACCATCTGTGCCTGGTCTTTCTTCTTGGGGGGTTATTAATTATTGATTCAATTTCTTCAAAATAAAGGGCTACTTGGTTATCTGTTTCTCCTTGTGTGAGCTTTGGTAGTTTGTGTCTTCAAGGAATTGGTCCATTTCATCTAAATTATCAAAGTCGTAGATGTAGAATTGTTTATAATATTCCCATATTATTCTTTTAATGTATATGGGATCAGTACTGATGACCCCTCTTTCATTTCTGATATTGGTGATTGGTATTTTCTTTTTCTTTTACCTTGGCTAGAGATTTATCAATTTTATTAATCTTTTCTAAAACTTTGATTTCCTCTATTCTGTTTTCAATTTCAATGATTTCTGCTCTAAATTTTTTTTTCTCTTACTTGCTTTAGGCTGAAGTTACTCTTCTCTACTTTCCTATGGTGGAAGCTTAGGTTCTTGAGTCTATATCTTTCTTCTTCTCTAACATATGCATGTGATGCTATAAATTTCCCTCTAAGCACCGTTTTCACTTATTACCACACACTCAATGGCTTAAAACAGTAACTTATTCTCTTTCAGTTCTGGAGGCTAGAAGTCTGAAATCAGAATAATGGGGCTGAAATCAAGGATTCATGTGTCATGCTTCCTCCAGGGGTTCTAGGAGAAGATCCATTCCTTGCCTTTTCCAGCTTCTGCTAATTGTTGTAATTCCTTTGGGTGATTTCACTTTAGCCCTCGGAACTGACATCTTCAAATATATCTTGGCTGTGTCTTCACATTACCTTTTCTTTTGTGTGTGTCAAATCTCCCTCTTCCTCCTTTTTAGGGCCCAATCAGGTAAACCAGGATAATCTCTCCATTTCAAGATCTGTAACTTATTTATATCTACAAAGACACTTTTCCCAAATAATGTAACAATCACAGGTTTAGGGATTAAGATGTGGATATTATTGGGGGGAGTACATTTTCCAGCCTATTACAGTTGTATTTTCTTTCTTTTAGTTTAAAATATTAAAAATGTCTCAAGAATTCTTTCATCCATCTGTTATAAAGAACTGTGTTAAATTTCCATGTATTTGGAGATTTTTCCAGCTATCTTTCCAATTCCTAGTTTAATTCCATTGAGGTCTGAGAATACATTTGTGTGATTTCTACTTTAAATTTGTTAAGGTGTGTCTTATGGCCAATAATGTAGTCTAACCTGGTGAATGTTCCATGGGAGCACAGGAATGTATATTCTATTGTTGGATAGAGTATACTATAAAGGTACAAACTTCCAATTATAAGATAAATACACTGGACATGTAATGTACGACATGATTATAGTTAACACTGCTGTCTTGTACATTTGGAAATTGCTAAGAGTAAATCTTAAAAGTGTTTACAAGGAAAACTTTTTTTTGATACCTATACGAGGTGATGGATTTAACTGACCTTATTGGGGTAATCATTGCACAGGATAGTATGTCAAGTCACTACATTGTACACCTTAAACTTGTGCTGTATGTTAGCTCAATAAAACAAAAAACTCAAAACTAAAAAAATGAATTCAATCATGCTGAATTGACAGTAATGCTGTTAAGGTCAACCATATCGTTACTGATTTTCTATCCGTTTGATCTATCAATTACTGACAGGAGAGTGAAGTCTACAACTATAACTAGTGGATTTGTCTATTTCTCCTTTCAGTTCTGTCAGTTTTTGCTTCATGTACTTTGATGTTCTGTTGTCAAGTACATACATTTAGGATTATCTTCTTGGAAATTGCCTCTTTATCATTATGTTGTGCCCCTCTTTAATCCTGATAATGTTTGTTCTGAAGTCTGCTCTGATGCAGGTATAAACAGATCTTGACCGTGTCCGGGTTTGCCTGTCTCTCTAGATTTCAGGATAGTGGATTGCCCTGCAACCTGTTTTCTGATGTGTCCAAGAGAAGTTTGTTTTTTAATTTGTCCAGCTTTTTCTTGTTTTGAGATGGGAGTGATGACTTCCAAGCACTTTAAATCTCAGCACCGAAATCAGAAGTTCCTGATCTTTTTTTTGTTAAACAGATTAGTTTTGTTAATCATCTTCACTTAATCTTTCCTCTATCACCTTCATTCTGATATTGAGCCCATATGGTGAACTATGAGTTATATTTTTCAGTTCTAAAATTTTCATTTGGATATTTTTTACCCAGAGACACCCTCCTCCCTGTCCTCTGGTAGGTGAGACAACTTGCTTTTCTGTTCTACCATGCATTTCTTGTGAACCTCTAGGGCCATGCAGTAAACAGATATAAAGAAAGCAACGGGATTCCCCACATGTTTTTGGAAACACAGTTCCTCAGGTCAGAGAGAAAGGTTTTCCTCCCTTCAAATTTTTGGCATTGTCCCAACTGCCTATGCTGTCACCACTATTGCTGCCATGGGACTGCTGGAAGCCTTTCTGGTGTTTTGTGGTACAAAATCTCACTTCGAATTTCTCTTCAAGGCTTCTTCATTAAGCTCCCAAGCTTGTGGTATCAGTTGATATTCTCCCATATGCTTTCTTTTCTTTTTTTTTTTTTTTAATAAATTTATTTATTTATTTATTTTTGGCTGCATTGGGTCTTCATTGCTGCGTGCGGGCTTTCTCTAGTTGCAGCGAGCGGGAGTACTCTGTTGCAGTGCGCAGGCTTCTCACTGCAGTGGCTTCTCTTGTTGTGGAGCACAGGCTCTAGGCACGCGGGCTTCAGTAGTTGTAGCACGCAGGGTCAGTAGTTGTGGCTCACAGGCTCTAGAGCACAGGCTCAGTAGTTGTGGCGCACGGGCTTAGTTGCTTTGCGGCATGTGGGATCTTCCCAGACCAGGCCTCGAACCCGTGTCCCCTGCATTGGCAGGCGGATTCTTAACCACTGTGCCACCAGGGAAGTCCTCATATGCTTTCCATCTTCTAAAAATCTGTCATTTTTTCTGTTAATTCCCCTTTCATCCATCCTCTTTTTTTTTTTTTTGGCTGTGCTGCCTGGCTTGTGGGATCTTAGTTCCCTGACCAGGGATTGAACCCAGGCTACGGCAGTGAAAGCGCGGAGTCCTAACCACTGTACCGCCAGGGAATTCCCTGTTCTTTTGATTTTACAGTTGACTGTCATTTTAAGGGAGAAAGCAGAAATAAGCATGGTATGTAATCACAAGTCTGTCTCTTCTCCGGTCATTCTGTTCCTTGTTTAGTTATCCTATGTGGACCCTCCTAGTTTTATGCCACACTTTCACTGTAATTGTCACAATGTTTTCTGCAATGTGCTAAGTTATCTTTAAAAGCAATCAAGGCTATGGATAACTGTTATTGTTGGTTTCTACCCATACTCAAAGGAGCTTCCCTCTCAAATGTTAACCAACAGAACACACTTCCACTTTGGATTTCTCTCCTAGGAGAGTAGGTCTGAAACCAAGACTCAATCCCACAATAAAACACTGCTGAAATTATATGAATTTACTATAAAATAATAGAAAATTTACAACTGTTGAAGTTAGTAATAAATTGCAGCTAATATTTACATAACAGTGTGTGTATTATCTTCATCAACAGTTAACAGGTCAATTAGGATCTGTTCTAAACACCTTGCACATTAATTTGTTGAACTGATGATTCTTGGTACAACCTTTTAGAAGCAGCCTGAGAAGCTCATGAATAGTGATTCGATGGATGGGCATTTTTTCACGCAAGCACAGAACTTTTATACAAATTGAGAATATTCTGAGCCATAAAACAAATTTCAACAAATCTCAAAAGGATTAGAATCATAGGATATGACGATCATAGTAATGATTCAATGAAGAATCATCAATGGATATTAAACCTTTAATGGAGAACAATTATTTTAATAATCTAAAAGCATCTCCCCACATATTACATATTAACTACAAAGAGAAAGATATTCTTTCTAGTGGAGAAACCTGGAAAACATCACCTTAATCAGGTGATTAAGTTACCATCACCAATAATAAGATAGCCGCATCATGTATTTCTTCACATAATGTCTAAAGAGAGATTAGTGTTTGTCAAAAATTCATAAAAGCAAAGATGCATATTCTGAACTTAATCATGAGGGAACCCTTAACAGACTCAAATTGAGTAATCCGTCACATTAACAGCTAAGAAAAAATATTTAGAGAAAGATAAACCTGAGAATACTAAAGTAGACACAAATCAGAAAAGGAATGCAGGACTTCCCTGGCTGTCCAGTGGTTAAGACTCCGCGCAGGGGGCACTGGTTCGATCCCTGGTAGGGGAACTAAGATCCCGCATGCCACACGGCATGGCCAAGAAATAAAATAAAGGTGTATTTTTTTTTAAAAAGGAATGCAAAAAAGAGTATTGAATAGGTCATCAGTTTTATATGCTGAGGGCCTGCAAAGAACTTAAAGCACCCCAGCAGAAAAGCAGCAAGTGCAGGGAGCAGTGTGGCACGATCACCATTATCATGCAAATAGGAACGTGACTCTCTCTCCAATACTTAAGCTCCATAAAGGAAACAATCAGAAACTAGGACAGCTGGGAGATGAGGAAAAAAATGACATGGATGGCTTCTGCCTTTCCAGTCTCTTTCTCAGCTGCCATCTTACCCACCCTCCAACATGCCTGAGGTAAGGGAAGGGAGAAGCCCACCTGTAAACGATGTTTAAGTAAGTCAGACAGAGAAAGGGTGGGGAGGAGGGATAGATTGGGAGTTTGGGATTAACACGTACACACCGCTATATTTAAAATAGATAACCAACAAGGACCTACTGTTAAAAAAATAATAATAATAATAAATTAATTAAAAACAAAGGTTTTGCTTTCTATACATGGTCTGCCCATGATTTCCGGGGTCAGAGAAAGTACTTGTTCTACCAAATTAGAATAATATGTTAAAATAAGAATGAATCTGCCTTGTCATCCCCCAAGTTGTGGTTGCTCATCACAATTCACATACTTCACCTGGACCCCACTGTAGCTGGGAGCTGGAATGCAACTCCCTGGCTTCTACCAGGCACTACCTGAACACTGGAGGTGGAAGACATGAGTATAATGAGGTGGTGGCAGCATATCCAGGGGTAGGACCCACAGTGGCAGGAGTGACCGGTTCTCCTGAGGCAGCTGTGGAAGTTTCTAGCATCCGTTCCCTAAAACACTAGGTGATATGCAGTAAGTAGCAGCAGCAGTTTTCCTTAAACACAGTACCATCCAAGTACTGTTCAAGGAACAGTGTATCTGAGCCTTTATCAGTGCATCTGTGCTATATTTGGGCCTCATTCTTACTACTTTTTTCTGGATGGTGCACTCCAAAGGCCCGATTCCTTGGCCTCCTGAAAATTCTTCAAATTACAAAATACCTCTTATTAAATCCATTGCTGCTTAGAATAGAATGGATTCTTATTTGCAATTGTTTTTCTATATTTTATCAGTAAAGAAACCGATAAATGCATAAAAATACAACAGCAAGTAGAAGAATTATATCAGTATTTTTCAATAGTTTTAGATCCTACTAAAATACTGTCAATAAAGAAAATTACAGATGTATCACTGCTTGTGTTACTTAGGTGGTACCTCATACTATGCATTTCTATGTGTACACCAAGTGTTGGTTTTCTATTGCTTCTACAGACCCAGGGAGAAAAGCAGGGCTGAAGGGAAAAGACGACCTATTTCTGAGATGATTTATAAAATTTTAATCAAAAACAATGAGGGGGACTTCCCTGGTGGCACAGTGGTTAAGAATCTGCCTGCCAATGCAGGGGACATGGGTTCGAGCCCTGGTCCGGGAAGATCCCACATGCCACAGAGCAACTAAGCCCGTGCGCCACAAATACTGAGCCTGTGCTCTAGAGCCCGCGAGCCACAACTACTGAGCCCGTGTGCCGCAACTACTGAAGCCCGTGCACCTAGAGCCTGTGCTCCGCAACAAGAGAAGCCACTGCAACGAGAAGCCCGTGCACCGCAACGAAGAGTAGCCCCCCACTCGCCGCAACTAGAGAAAGCCTGTGCACAGCAGCGAAGACCCAACACAGCCAAAAATAAATAAAAACATTTAAAAAACAAAACAATAAGAGGCCTAATTATTAGGCAGTAGTTGCTATTGTTTTGTATTTTATTTAGTCAAGATTTAAAAGCATAAAATAAAATGGAAGAAAATTTGGAAAAAATGAGATGAAAGACAATTCAGGAACAAAACCAGAAAACGAGATCTCATATAGCAAAAAGATAATTTAAAACAGGCATCAACAAACGACAACCTGTAAGCCAAATGTGGACTGTTGTTTTTCTGAATACAGTTTTATTGGAACACAGCCATGCCCACTTGCTTACAGGTCAGGATTTCTCAACTTCAGCACCACTGACTTTCTGGACCAGATAATTCTGTTGGTGTAGGGGTGGGGAGGGTGGGTAGAATGTTTAGCGCATCCGAGATGCCAGCAGCACTCCCCTTCATAGCAATAACCAAAAAATGTCTCTTTAATTGCCAAATGTCTCTGGGGGTTGGGGGTAGGGAAGGCAAAACTACCTCTGATTGAGAACCGCTGGTTTATTATGTGTTTTCATATTACAAAGGCAGTAGAGACTGTATGACCACAAAGCCTAAAATATTTACTGGCTGGCCCTTCACAAAAGTTTGACTTTTTGTCACAAAAAGGAAGATACATGCTAGACTAAGAAAACAAACTACAAAATATATGACAAAACAATCTCCTTAACAAAATTTCTACAAATTGCTTTAAAAGCTAGTCTAATTAAAAGGAATAGATTAAAAAAAGCAATTCACAGAAATAAAATTCAAATGAGTCAGGCATGGTAGATGCTCAACCTCATTGGCAGTTAAGAAAATGCAAATTGAGGGCACATTCTTTTTCTTCACCCAATTTAACAAAAAAGGTTCAGTCCTGGTTGAAGTTAGGTTGGAAATAGATACAAATTCCTGTAGAGTTTAATGGCAAGTTTCACCAAAAATAAAAAAAATTAAAAAAAAATAAGGCATTAACTACATTTAAAATATACTATGTTGTCAGGCAAGGAATCCAACTGATAGGAATCTACCCACTTCCAGAAATTAAAAAAGCAACATGAAACAATACATGTGCAGTAAAATTGTACAATCATTTGTAAAAATAACAAACCTGGACTTTCATTGGTAGAATAGGGTTTGTCTTTATTATGTAATCATTTAAAATTTTTTAAATTTTATATTGGAGTATAGTTGATTAACAATGTGTCAGTTTCAGGTGTACAGCAAAGTGATTCAGTTATACATATACATATCCATTCTTTTTCATTTTCCCATATAGGTTATTACAGAATATTGAGTATAGTTCTCTGTGCTATACAGTAGGTCCTTGTTGTTTATTTTATATACAGTAATGTGTATATGTTAATCCCAAACTCTTGATTTATACCCCCCCATTTCCCCTTTGGTAACTATAAGTTTGTTTTTGAAGTCTGAGTCCGTTTCTGTTTTGTAAATAAGTTCATTTGTATCATTTTTTTTTAGATTCCACATATGTGATATCATATATTTGTCTTTCTCTGACTTCACTTAGTATGATCTCATCCATGTTGCTGCAAATGGCATAATTTCATTCTTCTTTATGGCTGAGTATTATCCCATTGTATAAATATACTACATCTTTTTCCTCCATTCCTCTGTTGATGGACATTTAGGTTGTTTCCATGTCCTGGCTATTGTAAGTAGCACTGCAGTGAACACTGGGGTGCATGTAATTGTCCAAATTATGGTTTTCTCCAGATACATGCCCAGGAGTGGGCTTGATGGATCATATGGTAGTTCTATTTTTAGTTTTTTAAGGAACCTCCATACTGTTCTCCATCATGGTTGTACCAATTTACATTCCCACCAACAGCGTAGGAGGGGTTCCTTTTCTCCACACCCTCTCCAGCACTGTTTGTAGACTTTCTGATGATGGCCATTCTGACTGGTGTGAGATGGTACTTGTGGTTTTGATTTGCATTTCTCTAATAATTAGTGATGTTGGGCATCTTTTCATGTGCTTTTTCTATGTAAGCATTTAAAGCTAACTAGTTACATCTGTAGGTTTTGACTGGAAGGAAGTCCACTGGTATGTTATCAAGTGAGAAAAGGAGGGTATACTTCAATGTGTCAGCACAATCCCATTCAAATTACACCGCTCCCAGCCATAACCCCCATCACGAAAATAAAGCTCCAATGTGGGTATGAGAGAGTATGGAGAAAAGGATGAAAGGCTTTTGATGTTGGCACTTCAGAAAATAGGTATAGATAGCTCTTCTTTTTGTTTTGTTTAAACCTTTGCAGTATATCTCATTTTTGGCAAAACATGTTACATAAATTTGGAATAGAACTCTCAAATCTTGAAAATAGAAATATGTATACATGGGCAAAAAATCAGAATCATTTCTTTTTTAAATTTTTTATTGAAGTATAGTTGAATTACAATGTGTTAATTACTGCTGTACAGGAAAGTGACTGAGTTATACATATATTTTTTCATATTCTTTTCCATTATGGTTTATCACAGGATATTGAATATAGTTCCCTGTGCTATACAGTAGGACCTTGTTGTTATCCATTCTATATATACCAGTTTGCATCTGCTAATCCCAAACTCCCAATCCAACCCTCTCCCATCCCCCTCCCCCTTGGCAACCCCCAGCCTACAGAGAATCATTTCTTGAAATTCATTATAACATTTATTATAACTCAAAAAATGTTAGAAATTGTAGAGAAAGTATAGATAAAATTTAGTAATCATTTCCCTCTTTTAAAAAAATGCTCAAATTTTTGTTATAAGTTGTCCTCCAATGGGTTGATTGATATTTAGCTATGAACAATTTAATCTGTCACATAATATATGTTTACATTAAACTTAGTATGTAATATTTTTCTAAAGTGTGGGGCAAAGGTGGAATACACTGGATGGTGATTACTCCAAATGCTGTGACTGACTACACCCCATGAGCTGTGATTAAGAGGACAATGCAGTGATCTCACAGCAGTTGAATATGCATATGCTGTTAATAGTTTACTACTTTCAGTGGATATGTTGTTTTAGTGTCTAGTTTTCAACGTGCAAACACTACATTTATACATCACATTTTTTACAATCTGACAGATCAGGTCATGAACCATTTTATTCTAGACAAAACAACCCTCTGTTTTCTCTTAATAGGCTGCTAGCTTTGGCTTGCTATTTTAATTGGAATACTCATATACCATGAGTACAATGGATTATTTTTATAGCTGATTTGAGCTGGATGCTGTCCTTTTCCAAATTTGGTACAGGGGTTGTGTTAGCCTCATAGCTGATACTCTTTATATCTTAAAGACTTAGATTTTATCTGTGAGTTACTCTAGAGGAATTATATGGTGTAGCTCTTTAATTAGTTTTTTCTTGGTTCTTACTATATTCAGGAAACTACTACTTTTCCTGAATTTCAGACATACTAAAAAAAATTGCATATAAACATATACTGTGAGATGCTGAATGCAAACAGACATTTCCTACATCTTAACAAATCAAAGTTGTATATATATACACACACATATACGTTTAAGAAAATAATGCTTTTTCTATAATTCCACATACACTATAAAAAGCTTAATATAAACATTTTCTCATCTTACTAAATTAAAGTGGAATAAACGTGTATATATAGGAAAATATTTTTTTCTAGGACTCGGATATATAAAGTTGAATATAAACTTACAACAGATAGGCATGGAATTTCTTAGTTCACACCCGTCCGGGCACAGGGCAGTTCTGAATTGTTTCATCATCTCAATAATGTCAAAGACACAAGTTATTCCTGTGCCAATCTCAGTTTCTCGCCTCCCCTGGTTGCAAAATGGCCATAATTCCAGGTATCACACAGACACAGAAACATGCATCCTGTATATAGGAAGACCATTTCCTCCTATTTTGTTAGTAAAGAATATTTAACTGAAGCTCACCTGCAGACTTTTTGCTTAGATCTTCTATGGCCGGGACTGTTACACACATGCCCAGCTGCAAAGCAATTAGGAGGGCAGGCATCTGGCATTTAGACTTAGGTGGGCAGCAGGCAATCCTGGCAAAGGGAGAATGGTTAATACCAATGGACAGGCAACCAACAGTGTCGGCCACAACAATATTGGCTTATTTCTTCACCTCCTTCATTTCTGTAGTTACATATCCTTTCTCACTTATGACGCTTGAGTTTTTTCTTTCTAGGGTGCAATCTTTTTCACTTCAAAAAGTTTAAGGTGTTTTTTTGGGCTTTCTACTTATTTTGTTAGAGCACCTCAACATACTACAGTTGGATGCTTATTCATTCACGCTCTCGTTCCTCTGATCAACAAATGTTTACTGGGAACCTACCAGGAATAGGCAGTGCACTAAGTATAAGGAAGTGAGAATGAATCCTCGCTTTGAATTGTCCCTGTTTTCTACATATATTGAAAGAAGTTAAATTCCCTCAGAGTAAAGCTTTGGTTGCGTCCTACAAATTTTAACATGAAGTTGTCTCTTTGTCATTCATTTGAATGACAGTCTGCCTAATGATAATTTGCCTTGATTTCCTTTTTTAAAAAAAATTTAGTTATTTATTTATTTTTAGTTTTGGCTGCGTTGGGTCTTTGTTGCTGCGCGTGGGCTAAGCGGCAAGCAGGGGCTACTCTTCGTTGCGGTGCCCGGGCTTCTCATTAGGTGGCTTCTCTTGTTGCAGAGCACGGGCTCTAGGCACACGGGCTTCAGTAGTTGTGGCACTCGGGCTCAGTAGTTGTAGCTCGCGGGCTCTAGAGCACAGGCTCAGTAGTTGTGGCACATGGGCTTAGTTGCTCGGCAGTATGTGGGATCTTCCCAGAGCAGGGCTCGAACCCGTGTCCCCTGCATCGGCAGGCGGATTCTTAACCACTGAGCCACCAGGGAAGCCCTGCTTTGATTTCCTTTTTAATGTAAAAATTATTTATACAAGTATCTTAAATTTCCTTGTGGAGAAATGGATTTTGGCTGAGCCTTTATTTTCTAATTCACTAAAAGAGAGGCCAGAGATCATGGCATATGTCTCTTGTTTTTTGGAAGGTCTTAAAAAAAATTATCTAAGTCTTCCCTCTGACCTCACAGCACCCCACTTTTATTCTACTGGGGTTCTTTACATCATGAATCCCCTAATGGGGGAAAGGGCAACCTATGAAAAGCTTCAGTTTTAAAATTTTTCTGCAGAAGGAACTATCTAACATTCCATGAAGAAAGATGATGTAAGATGTTCATATAGTCACTGCACACATAAGGCCTTCCTCTCATATGATCTCTAATACACAATTAGGAAAACAAAATTAAGAATAAAGCCCCTCTTATTTAACACACTTTCAATATGCGCCAGACACTATTCTAAGGGATACAATATACACAATGCTACTAAGAAATATGGTGCTAATATTACTAATTGATAAATGAGAGAATTTGGTTAAGTTATTAGCCCTATAAGAAATGAGTAATAATGGTGAAGCCAAGTAAACAGTAAATATTGGTTAAATCCTTTCCCACTCTGATTCAGTTCAGATTAATTTTAGAGAATGAGCTTGCAAACATTTAACAGGAGTTGAATGGAATGGAAGAATCTGCTGCATTTTTAACAATGTAGCCTTCCTCTAGTACGAATTATCAGATGAATAATTAGTTAGCTAAAGCAAATTGGTGCTCCATATAAATATTTATATTGTGACTCCTGATTTCCCATAAGGGCTAATGACCCTTGATGTTGAGAAAAGTTAGAATGATTAATGTTTCTAACACTGCTTTCTTAATAATCCTTCCCACTTTCCTTATATTCACGGAGTTTTTCACTTTTTCACCAATTGATTGAACTCTGATGTCTAATAAATTCTGAAACACAAATACACCCCTCCCAATTCATAACATTTATAAGGTTTTTTATCAGTAACAAATGTCAAATTCTGGACTGCCTCACATCCACAGTATGAACTCTGATATTAAGTTGTTATCCTTAAATGCTTTCCCACATTCCTTACAATTACAGTGGTTTTTGTTTGTGTTTTACTAGTATGAATTTCCAGGTGTCAATTAAATTCCAAGCTTCCCACATGTTTTCATTCACTCCTCTGTCCTGTATGAATTCTTTGATGTTGACTAAGGTGTGAGCCACGAATAAAGGCTTTCCCACATTCCTTACATTCATAGGGTTTCTCACCAGTATGAATCTTCTGGTGTCGACTAAGTTCTGAGCCACGACCAAAGGCCTTCCCACATTCCTTACACTCATAGGGTTTTTCACCACTATGACTCCTCTTGTGATGAGTAAGTTCTGACCTTCGAATAAAAGCCTTCCCACATTCCTTACATTTATGGGGTCTCTCACCAGTGTGAACTTTTTGATGTCGGATAAGTTCTGTGCTACAAGTAAAGGCCATTTCACATTCCCGACATTTATAAGGTTTCTCACCCGTGTGAGCTCTCTGATGTCTGGTAAGTTCTGAGCCACGACGAAAAGACTTCCCACATTGCTTACATTTATATGGTTTCTCACCAGTATGAACACTCTGATGTCGGACAAGATGTGAATCAGAGATAAAAGCTTTCCCACATTCCTTACATTTATGAGGTTTCTCACCAGTATGAATTCTTTGATGTAGATTCAGTTGTGAGGCACAACTATAGACCTTCCCACATTCCTTACATTCATAGCGTCTTTCACCAGTATGAATTATCTGATGAAGACTAAGTTGTGTGTCATAACGAAAAGCTTTCCCACATTCCTTACACTTATGGGGTTTCTCACCAGTATGGATTCTCTGATGTCGAAGAAGGTGTGAGGGACGGGTAAAGGCTTTCCCGCACTCCTTACATTCATAGTATTTCTCATCAGTATGAATTCTCTGATGTAAATTAAGTTGTGAGGTAGATGGAAATGCCTTTCCACACTCTGTACATTTATAGGGTTTCTCACCTATATGAATCCTTTGATGTTTACTAAGTTGCGAGTTAGAATGAAAGGCTTTCCCACATTCCTTACATTTATGAGGTTTCTCAGCAGTATTAATGCTCTGAGATTTAGTAATCTGAGCGTCACGAATAAAGGCACATTTCTTATTTTCATCACTTTTTTTGCTTTCATGAATTCTCTGATGCTTATTCAAGTCTGACCTACTATTAAAGGCTTTCCCACATTCTCCACATTTAGAGCCTTTTTCCTTATTATGACTTCTTTCATGTTGACTATGGTGTGATTGGTACCTGAAAGTCTTACATTCCTTGGATTCACAGGATTTTGCTCCAGTATGAGTTGTCTGAGGTGTTCTATGATCTGTGCGCTGAATGGAAGTGGATCTTTCTTCAGAGGTTATTATGGCTTGTCTGAAACGTCCTTCTTGTAGCCTCTCCAAGTGGCATCTGATTTCTCTGTTACTTCTGACCCTAGTGCACTCAAGGGTAGAGCTTGTAAGTCTTTTTGTTATCTCTGGTTGCAATGATTGAACTTCATAACTGTCCTCCTTTAGCATCTTGGTTTCTCTTCTAGACTCCCAGTCTGTAAGATAACAAAGAAAATAGTGGGTATTTTCATGTTGCAGGAGAGGAAAGTTCTCAGGTAGAAATGACAAACTAAAAATAGTGAATAATGTAAACTGCTCTTAACACTGCATTGCAACCTGAGAAAAAGGGTGGGGGGGAATAAGAACAGAGAAAATGAGGGGAGCTTGTGAAGGAAGTGATTTTTCGCCTCTGGTTAAGAATCAGAATCAGCTGGGGAACTTGTTAAAAATATAATGTCCAGGACCCAACCAACTAAATGAGAATCTAAAGGAGTAGGACATTATCTAACAGCAAGTCCTCTCATCTCTAGCCTCAAATATATCCAGGTTTTGACTACTTCTACTAGTATTTCTAGTAGCGATCACCTTGTCCAAAGCCATCCCTCACCAAGATTAACAAAACACTATCCTGGAGTATCTCCCTACTTCCTCCGTACATTCCACACACAACACAGTGGCTAGACTGTTCTTGTTAAAATATGCTAGATCATGCCATTCTTCTGCTCAAAATTCTCCACTGTATTTCCCTCTCATGCAGAGTAAAAGTCAAAATCCTCCTGTGATCTACAGGGCCTTCCCTGAACTTGTCCTGCACTACCTCATTCTAACCTCACTGCCTAACTCCTCCCCTTAGCTGACTCTGTTCCAGCTCCCTGACCAACTGGATGTTCAAACTTGCCAAGCACACCTCTCCTTCAGAATCTCTGCCTGCAAATATCTTCCCTAAGATATCAATATGGCTCTTTCAATTACTTCATTCTGACCTCTATGCAAACGCAGACTTAAAGACAGCACTATTCTCTTTTTTTGGCCATGCCCCACGGCATCTCACTTCCCCAACCAGGGATTGAACCCGGGCCCTGGCAATGAAAGCACCGAGTCCTAACCACTGGGCCACCTGGGGATTCCCCAAGAGACCACGCTTTACAAAACAGGACCCTTATCACACTACTTACTGCATTTTTCTGCAGTACACATGTCATTTAATCTATTTCTCCAACATTATTATGAAAACTTTCAAACATAAAGAAAAATGAAAAGAATCAGACAGGGAACCCCCATATTCCCACTAGCTAGATTCTACAATAAACATTTGGCTCTACTTGCGTTTTCACACATCTATCTACCCCTCCATCCATCAATCCATCTTGCAGACATTAGTACACTTCACCTCAAAACTCAACAGATTATACTTTAACTTGTTTACTTCTCTACTGTCTGCTCACCCTTCACTGTACCTATAAGAGTAAATACTCAATGACTGTTTGGTGAATGAATGGCCATTTTTTTTTTTTTTTAATCTCCCTCACTGATTGAGGCAACTCAAAGTGTGGCACTCACTGTTTAAATACAGTGCCTTTCCCACTGCACTTAAAAAAAAATACAAAATTCCCTACCAGACCTGCAAAATTCTATAGTATCTGACCCCTGCTTCCCTATTCACCTTCATTTTGAGGTGCTCTCACCTTGACTCACCATGAGCTCACTATACTGGCATCCATTTGACTCCCATATCATGCCAATTACTTTCTCATCTTAGACCCTTTCAGGAAATGTTTCATCTTTCATGAATGTTTTGTGTTCCAGGATCTCTCCATGGCCAGCTTCTCTCATTCTAAATATCTTAATTTTCTGTCATGTATCCTGTTCTTTGCCCTCGATCTTTTTCTCAGTTCTGGAATTACATATTCGTTCATCAGTTTATCTACTGGTATAATTTCTCCCTAAGTGGCCTAGAACTAACATAATACGTATTTTATGCTCCATGATATAACCAACCCCAGCATACAGTTCAATTAATGTTAAATAAACTAATCAGTAGATTAAGCGTTTTCAGATGGAAGTAAAGAGAAATATGCTAAAGATAATGAGATTAGGAGAGTGACTTGAGATTCACTTATCACTCCATGCTTCCAATTATTTAACAGGTGATAGAGGTGTCTTCCTGCCTCTGATTCCTTCCCAGCTTCAATATGCTCTCCCTACATCACTTCCGATGCATATGGCAGTTAACGCAGAAGCAAGCCTGTCATTAGAGCAAATCTGTTCATGTGCCTACACCAGTGTCCTAGAATATTGACAGTTTTACACAACAATAAAAATCTATGTAATCTTACTCAATAACAGCCCAATCAAAAAATAGGCAGAAGACCTAAATAGACATACAGATGGCCAACAAGTACATGAAAAGATGCTCAACATTGCTAATTATTAGAGAAATGCAAATCAAAACTACAATGAGGTACCACCTCATACTGGTCAGAATGGCCATCATCAAAAAGTCTTCAAATCACAAATGCTGGAGAGGGTGTGGAAAAAAGGGAACCCTCCTACCCTGTTGGTGGGAATGTAAATTGGTGCAGCCACTATAGAAAACGGTATGGAGCTTCCTCAAAAAACTAAAAATAGACTTGTCATATGATCCAGAAATCCCACTCCTGGGCATATATCTGGAGAAAACAATACTTCGAAAAGATACATGTACCCCAATGTTCACTGCATTAGGTGAGTTCCATTACTCACCTGGGCACCATTCTTTTGTCTCCTTGCTGTTAACCATCCAAGGTTCCTTCCCCTGCTCCAATAAGGAGATCACATCTGGCTTAGAATCAGAAAATCCTGTTCAAGAAAGAAAAAAAGGACCAAGTTATATTGTGGGTGTCCCAGAATTAAAATCAGTCCATGATTATCAGGAAAGAGGACTAAGTAAATTAAGGGTCAGAGGAAAGGCTGAAGAAGATAAAGTCTGATGGAGCAGCCAATTTCTAACTTCACAAGGCACAAAAAGCATTCTCTGGTAAGCAAGAATCATTAATTCAGTCAAGCACTTGGGAGGCACTCACAAGAAATTTATAACAATAAACATAAAAATTCCAGAAGGTCAATTCTGAATTTTGGAGAGCAGGTAAACTTACCCAGTGAGATCAGGGTATTATAATTCTCCAACATCACATCTCGGTACAAATCCTTTTGAGCAGAGTGCAAGCACTCCCACTCCTTTTGAGAGAAGTAAATGGCCACATCTTTGAACTTCAAGTCCTGAAACCACAGATAAAAATACACAGAAATTAACGGGCAAAATCTTTACAATAAAATAGAAGAAATTTTGAGAAAGCAATTCAATAGGGGAGCACCGTTGGGAAAACAGGATGTGCTGGACCTTTCAATATGAGTAAGTCAACAGCTCAATATCAAAAACAAACAACCCAATCAAAAAATGGGCAGAATACCTAAATAGACATTTCTCCAAAGAAGACATACAGATGGTCAAAAGGCACATGAAAAGATGCTCAACATCGCTAATTATTGGAAAAATGCAAATCAAAACTACAATGAGGTATCACCTCACACCGGTCACAATGGCCATCATCAAAAAGTCTACAAAGAATAAATGCTGGATAGGGTGTGGAGAAAAGGGAACCCTCCTACACTGTTGGTGGGAATGTAAGTTGATACAGCCACTATGGAAAAGCATGGAGGTTCCTTAAAAAACTAAAAACAGAGATACCATATGATCCTGCAAGCCCCTCCTGGGCATATACCCAGAGACAACCATAATTCGAAAAGATACATGCACCCCAGTGTTAACTGCAGCACTACTGACAATAGCCAAGACATGGAAGCAACCTAAATGTCCATCTACAGATAAATGGATAAAGACGATATGGTACATTTATACAATGGAATATTACTCAGCCATAAAAAAAGAATGAAATAATGCCATTTGTAGCAACATGGATGGACCTAGAGATTATCATACTAAGTGAAGTAAGCCAGACAGAGAAAGACAAATATCATATGATATTGTTTATATGTGGAATCTAAAAAAAAAAGATACAGGCTTCCCTGGTGGCGCAGTGGTTAAAAATCCACCTGCCAACGCAGGGGACACGGGTTCGAGCCCTGGGCTGGGAAGATCCCACATGCCGCAGAGCAACTAAGCCCGTGCGCTACAACTACTGAGCCTGCGCTCTAGAGCCTGCGAGCCACAACTACTGAGCCCACATGCTGCAACTACTGAAGGCTGCACACCTAGAACCCGTGCTCTGCAACAAGAGAAGCCACCGCAATGAGAAGCCCGCGCACTGCAACGAAGAGTAGCCCCCACTCACTGCAAGTAGAGAAAGCCCGCACACAGCAAGAAAGACACAACGCAGCCAAAAATAAATAAAAATAAAATAAATAAGTTTATATAAATAAATAAATAAATTTAAAAAAAGATACAAATGAACTTATATACAAAACAGAAATAGACCCACAGATATAGAAAACAAATTTATGGTTACTAAAGGGGAAATGTGGGCGGGGGAGAGATAAATTAGGAGTTTGGGATTAACATATATATACTACTCTTTATAAAATAGATAATAAGTACCTACTGTATAGAACAGAGAACTATACTCAATATTTTGTAATAACCTATAAGGGAAAAGAATCTGAAAACAATATATGTATAACTGAATCACTTTGCTGTACACCTGAAACCAACACAACATTGTATCAATAAATTGATTATACTTCTATTAGAAAAAAAAAAAGAAAACATGGATAGGTCAGTGTGGAAACAAGGATGATCACAGCACACGTTCTTGGTGCACACATCATTCTTTTTTCTTTTTTTAAATTGAGGTACAGTTGATGTACAAATTATATGTTTTATGTATATAACAGTGATTCACAATTTTTAAAAGTTATATTACATTTATAGTTATTATAAAATATTGGTTACATTCCTTGTGTTGTACAAATCATTCTTAAACATGCTTGCTACTACAGATATAACCGCTTGGCATTATCCTCTTCCATTATCCACCCAGGCCTAGGAATAAACAAAGTCCAGATAATTGGTGTCTTCCAATTAAATGAAACTGTACGTACATGTACATAGCACATGCTATGTTCAGCACATAACACTGTGACCATCTCCTTCCATTCTCTCATTTTAAAAACTTGTTTAAAAGTCTGAAGAATTCAGAAATTCCCTGGCGGTCCAGTGGTTGGGACTCAGCGCTCTCACTGCCAAGGGCCTGGGTTCAATCTCTAATCGGGGAACTAAGATCCCACAAGCCACGCGGAACGGCAAAAAAAAAGTCTGAAGAATTCAAAGATATCTTTAAAAATCTCTCTTATGATTTGGATATAACTTATGTGATTTAATTTCTTAAAAACTCAGGCTCATATTTAATCCTAGCTGTTTTCCATGTCACTATAAATAGACATCATTTTCATTGGCTGTATGATGCCCCATCTTATGTATTCAATGTTCTTATTTTGCAGCACTAGCTTAGACAAGTTCTCTTGCAGTTACAAGAGTCGTTACTTCTCAATAATTTATGCATCTGGTTAAATTGTTCCTGTTACAATAAGTTGTCCCTAACTATACTCTCCTTGTTCCAGAACTACCAGGACTGATGGAGTAAGATCCAGACTCACATTGATGTGACCCAAGATAAGTATACACCACACAAGTTCAAAATGGACCCACGGACTCCTTGGAATATCACATAACTTCATATACTGAATCTATCATATCTCCTATCATATTCCCAGTCAAAAAGAATCTCAAAGCTAAAGATATGGGCAAACACTGAGAGTGCAACAAGTCAGTGTCAATTACCTTCTTGTTTATCTGGAAAACCCAAGTTTTCCATGCAACATGGAATCTCACTTAATGACTCACCTCCACTTCAACAAAGCACAGCTCTAACAAGGGAGGTACAAAATTTTCAGCAAGGGTTGATTTTCCCATTCCATCAGTACTCCTGGTGGAAGGATAAGCACTCATGGAATGCTAAGGGGTTTTCTGAATAAATAGCTAAACATCTGTTGGAGAACAGAGAGACACTTATGGGACAGCAGCCTTTGGTAGCATCACTCATTGGAATAGGAAGAAGTGGGGAACAAGTCCCTTGGAAAGGCTCAGGGAGGCAGGCAGTTTCAGGAAAAAGAAATCCACTGTTCAAATCTTCCAGAATAAAAAATGCTTTCAATGAAGGAGAGAATAAACATCAATTCATATAAACAATGGCTTTTAGGGTTGCAAAACCAGATCATTTATATCCTGGGCTCATCTAACAGAAAAGCAAGCTTAAAAAGGCAAAGGAAGAAGAAGCAAGAGCAGCCCTGAGTTACCAGACTGACCTCAGAGTTCCCAAAGGACTGAAAATGAATTTTCCTCTCTCCTCCTCTGTTCCTATCTTCCTGCTTTTGGCAACCCAGTGAGTACACACACACACACAGAGTCTCTTTCTCTTTCTTGATTTGAAGGAGAATAACAAACCTTTGCTTTCCCTGAATCCCAGGGAATCCAACTGTCCATAATGTATTCAGAAGAAATAACCTTCCCACTGTCAGGAGCTCATCTGAGCCCAGAAGTGCCTGCTCTAACCTGCCCTGGGTTGACCCTTGTTCTACCTGAAAGACACTGAGCTCCTCAGCCATGGAGGCATCTCAACGACATGACGGCACCCTCAGGCCCAGGAGCACAGGATATTTAGGAAGGCCCAGCCCTGGACGGTTTCTGCGACAGAGGTCTCCAGCCTCCTCCAGGCCTAAGACTCAGGTACCTCCTTGGCTTTGTTCCCATAACCCAGAACTAGGGCCCTTAGAACCCAAACTGGAACCTCTTTCCACAAAGACCCTATCCAGAATCACCAGTACTGAGCCAGTACATGAAACCGTAATTCTCAGAATCCTTGTGGCCAAGTACATTCTGGTTCCCAACCAAGATCACCCATGGCTTTCCTGCCTGACATTATTCCTTCTCACCCCACCCTCAGCCTTCCTGTTGATAGGCAGTGTTCACTGCATCTCAAGCACAATTATTGCGCATTAAGCACTTTAAGTTCCTGGTGCCTTGTATGTATTAATCCTCCGGAGAGGCCTATGAATCTTAACTCAAAGGAAACTTTAGGTTAGAGAAGTGAAGTCATTTACTCAAATCTGCAGTAAGCAATGGCATTGCTGGGCTTTAGATCTAGATTTCTCCAATTCTATAGCTGAATGCCTTCCACTTCTGACTCTTGCAGATGCAGTCAGGGATTTCCTGATCCTTTGCAAGAACCCTGAGCTGGACTCTGCACTTAGGGAAGCAGAAAATGCTTGGTCTGCTCTGTCTGTCACTGCTGAGCACAGCACTCTATGAGGGAAAATCAAAGGTAGAAGTGAAAGGAGGAAAGAAGCAGTTCTGCAAACAAAATTCCTTTATCCAAAAATTTCAACCAAAATCCCCCATGACTCTGGCTCTGTGTGGGCACTGGGGACATGATGAGTCTGACCCAGCACTTGTCCTTAAAAAGCTCAGAATCAGGGAGAAAAACAGAAAAATAGAGACAATCACCGGACATCAAGCTCTGTGGGGGACTGGATACCACGACCAAATCGCCAGCTGAAAAACAATGTACTGAGTATTAAAAAGATTTTAACGGAATGTAATGATGAACTGGCAAAGACGGAAAATAATCCCGAGAGGCTAAAACTAAGTCAAAATGGGAACCAAGAGGAGTGTGCTGAGTCACTGATGCTTATTTTACCAGAGAACCTCTGCTGAGCCCAGATGACCATAAGCTTTGATACTCATGACCTTAAAGGGTAGGGAGATAGGAGATCAAGCCTACAGCTGGCCCAGATGGGAGTCCAATTGGTTCTGCACTGCAAAGACCTGGGACCTCTAGGACCAGGCCCTCAGAGTAAGGGAAAAGTAGAAGCAGCACTCCCATTCTCAGGGGCTACAAGGAAAACTGTCTGACTTGAACTCTGGCTGCTGGTGGAAGGAAAATATTCTCCCCTGAGGAACTGTAACCACAAATTAGCTCTCACACAGGTCTCAGCTCACATTCCTATTACTAAAGTGAATCTAAAAAACCTACCATCTATGTATGAATCTACTTTAACGTGGTTCTGGTTTGGCAGTGCTCCTGGAAGAAGCAAGCCCAGATGTGTCCTACAAGAACAACCTTCATCCAGACCTCAAGAATCCACGGGTAGAATTCCAAGGAAAATGACCAAAGAGTCAAAAATAATAAAACAACACAACATTGTGAATGAACTAAATGCCACTGTACTGTACACTTTAAAATGATTAATTGTATGTTATGTGAATTTCACCTAAATAAAAAATTAAATAAAAATGAAACATGCAAAGAGGCATAATTCCATGATCCAAGAGTCAGGAAAATCAATTGTTTCAACTTTCATTATATTTGAAAATTTCCATAATAAAATGTTGGAGGGAAAATATCACACCTGCAAAAATTTACATATTACGCAGATAACGCAGGTATATGTTTTTTAGAAAGGGGGTAAGGTATTAAGAAACAAAACTCCACGAAAATAACAGGTAGATTTAAAAGAAAAAAATTAAAACTTCTATAATAAAAAACATAATACCTAAAATTAAATCATACAATGGCTGGAATAAATATCTCTGAAGAGAAAAATAACTGGACTGAAATATTTAAAAAGAAATTACGCAGAATGCTATCAAAGACAATGTGGGAAAGTATTAAGAGGTTAAGAAGATAAAGTAAGAAGGTTTAACATATCTAATTAGAGTTCTAGAAGAAAAAAGGAGAAAGGACTGAAAAAGGTAGTAATTGAAGACATAATAGCTAAGAAATTTTCACAACTGGCAAAAGAAAGCATTATTCAGAAGCCAAATGAGTCTCAAACAATAAATAAAAAGAAATCCGGGGCAATTATATCAAAACTGCAGAGCATTAAAAACATAGACTATGTTAAAAGTAATTTGATATTAAAGACAGATTGTCTACAAAAGAATAACAGTCTGATTGACAGATGTCTATTCAACAGCAACAATGTAAATCAGAGATGACAGAATAAAAATTCTCTCTCACAAGTGAAGACAAATAAAAACATTTTCAAAAACCAAAAGAACAGAAATTCATTAATGTATGTACTTCCAACTAAAGGAAAGTGTTCCCAGATAGAGGGTTTGAGATGTAAGAATGGTGAATGGTGCCGTTCTTTAAAATGGCAAAAATGTGGATAAACTAAGCTAACATTCAATATATAAAATAATAAAAATGTTTTATGGACTAAAAAAAGAAAACAATGAAAGAAAAATACCTGACTACAATATAAGTTGTTTGATCAGCTGGAATATCTAGTTCCTTATACTATCCAGCAAGAGCATAAAGATGTTCTTTAGTTTCAGACACTGGTAAGAAAGTATGTTAAAATGTCTAAGGTAAGCAATAAATAAACAAACATAGTTTATAACTTTCAAACTCACAGAAGGGAAAATGGAATGAGATAATAAAATACAGAAAAGGTAGAATAAAAAGCACAAACTAAGTCAACAAAGATACTTTCAATTATGTCAGTAATTACAACCACTGTATAGACTAAATGCTCTCATTAAAAGATAAAGTTGGTCAAAAACCAAAGCCCAGTTATATGCTGTTTACAAGAGACACATCCAAAACATAAACATCCAGAAAGACTGGAAGTAAAAGGCTAGTAGATAACGTGTACACACCTAACAAATAATAAATATATATAGTACATACACATACACACAAAACAAAAAGGAACAGAATTATGACAGATAAACCCTCATCATTATGGGAGATTTAACATACCTCTCAAAATAACTGATAGATAACACAGATAAAAAGTCAGTAAAAATAGAGAACATTTAAATAATAAAACTAGTGAGCTTGATTTATTGGCCACATAGAGAAAAATGCACCCAACTCAAATAATAATCATCTCAATCATAACTGGAAGATTCTGAAAAACTGACCACACTGGACTTTTAAGACAAGACACAAACATTTTTCATGAATACATACTAATAAAAAGATGCACCTTAATAGGATTGCCTATGGGGGGGGAGGGGTAAATGGAATGGAAGAGAAGTAAATAAATCATCAGAACAAGAGAACAACCTTGCCCAGACCAACAACAATGTGCCATGAAGTGAAGATTATGATTAACACTGCACTCAAAGCCTCCCCCCCCATCCTACCAAGGGAAAAAGAAAAAAGAAGAGAAGGGAACACTATGACATATTTTATGAGGCTAGACCAGAAGTCAGCAAACTTTTTCTATAAAGGGACAGAAAGTAGATATTTTATTTTTAAAATTTTATTCATTTATTTATTTATTTATTTTTTGCTGCATTGGGTCTTCGTTGCTGCACGCAGGCTTCTCACTGCGGTGGCTTCTCTTGTTGTGGAGCACGGGCTCTAGGCACGCGGGCTTCAGTAGTTGTTGCATGTGGGCTCAGTAGTTGTGGCTCGTGGGGTCTAGAGCACAGGCTCAGTAGTTGTGGTACACGGGCTTAGTTGCTCCGCAGCATGTGGGATCTTCCCGGACCAGGGCTCAAACCCATGTCCCCTGCATTGGCAGGCAGATTCTTAACCAGTGCGCCACCAGGGAAGCCCAAGTAAATATTTTAAAGTCTGTGGGTCATTACCATCTCTTGCAACTACTCTACCCTCACAGGGGCATGGAAGTAGCCGTAGACATTACATGAATGAATGAGTGCAGCTATGTTCTAATAAAGCCTTATTTATGGACATTGAAATCTAAATTATATCATTTTCATATGTCATAAAATATTATTATTCTTTTAATTTTTTTTCTAACTATTTAAAAATGTAGAAAACATTCTTGGCTTACAGGCCAGGGCCACAGTTTGCTGACTCCTGGACTAGAGTAACCTTGACAACATAACTTGCATAAAGATTTTATGAAGAATGGAAATTATAGGCCAATCTTACACATGCTACAGATGTAAAAATTCTAAATAAATTATTAGCAAACTGAATTCAGCAATATGAAAAAGAATCATAACACATCATGGCCAAGTTAGGTTTTTCCTGGTGTAACAAGGTATAAATGATTTTAGAAATCAGTTAAAGTTACTAAGCACACATTAGCAAATTAAAAGAGAAAATCCATAAGATCACCTCAAGAGATGTAGAAAGATGTTTCAAAGAATTCAATATTCATTCGTGATTAAAAATTCAGAGCAAATTAGGAATAAAAAGTAATGTCTCTAACCTGATAAAGGACATCTTGAAAAAAATCAAAAATCCAAGAGAAAGCATCATAAATACAAGTGAAACATCAAAGGAATTCTCTCTAAAACTGGGACTAAGAAAAGGTGCCCAAATTCTCACCAGTCAATACTGTTCTGGGAGATGGAACCAGTGTGATAAGACAAGAATTAGCACCAAATAAACACTGAAAAAAGGAAAACATCAATATTTACAGATAACACAATTATTTACACACAAAAAGTGTCCTTATTCATCAATGATATGATTATCTAAGTTAGACGACCCCAAATCCGAAAGAACCTACAAGATATTACAATAAATGAGTTCAGCAAGTTGGATGGATATAAAATCATTATCTAAAAATCAATTTCATGTCTGTATACAAGAAACAATGAGAAAATTAGTCTAAAAATTAATACCATTTACAAAAAACACAAAATATAAAAATACCTAGGAATAAAATTAACAAAAGACGTGTAAGACTCCAATTAAAAAACTTTATTGGAAACCATTATACAAAACTGAAATCAGCAGAGTTATTTATACCACATAGAATGAGAGGGAAACTCAATACTGTAAAAATGTCAACATTCCACAAAACGATCTAAGATTCAATGCTGTATGAATTGATATCCCAACTGGTAACTTGATCAGCCAATTCTAAAATTTATATGGAGAATCCAAAGGCCAGGAACAGCTAAGCCACTCTTTGAGGACAAGACTATGATGGTAGAGGAACATGACTTACCAAATATCAAATATTATTACCAAGCTGTCTTAATTAAGGCAATGTGGTTTTGGTGGAGGGATAGACAAATAGGCCAGTAGGGAAAAACAAACAGACCAGTGGATTAGAAAGGACAGAATAGACCAAAGCGCATATATTGAGATATATATATATATATATATATATATATATATATATATATATATGAACTTAATTTACGACAGAATTGCCACTGAAGTACAGAGAGGAAAGGATGATTGTGGAGTAAGAAATTTGGCCTCCAAAGTGAGATTCTTGCCTTTGTCTAGCTAATAGGACAACCTCTAAACACCTGGAATTCCCCAAGTGACAGGAGTGTCTTTGTTATTTATGGCGGGCCCCCAAGACCACATATGTTAGTTTATGCTAACGAAACTACGCAGGGTAGGGGCTGGCCAGGCCAGAAAGACCAACCATGTCATCAGAATCTTGGGGCTTTGGGTTATGTGATATCAGCTTGACTTCCAGGCAAGTAGGGAAGGGAGATGCTGGAGATTGCATTTAACCACGTGAAAATGATTCAATCTTGCCTATGCAATGAAGCCTCAATAAAAACTCTAGACACTGAGCTCAGGTGAGCTTCCCTGCATGTTATCACATATCAATATAGGGAAGGTAAACTTCAAGTTTGGAACCCTCCCAGATTCTATCCTATGCATCTTTTCCCTTGGCTAATTTTGTTGTTGTTGTTGTTCTATCGGTCCAGTAAGACTGCAAGTTTTTTTTTAATTGAAGTATAGTTGATGTACAATATTATAAGTTACAGGTGTACAATATAGTGATCCCTTGGCTAATTTTAATGTATCCTTTCCCTGTAATAAATGTGACCATGAATATAATAGCTTTCAGTGAGTTCTGTGGGTCTTTCCAATAAATTGTTGAACCTGAGGATGGTTGTGAGAATTTCTAAATTTATAGCCAGCTGGTCTGAAGTGAGGGTGGCCCTGGGGCCTTCAAACTTGCAGCTGGCGTCCGAAGTGAGAGCAGGCAGTCTTACAGGGTTTATTCCCTTCGGCTGTGCAGTTTGCCTAAACCTTTGCAATGGCCTTTTCCATAAATGATGCTGGGATGTTAGTTATCCAAATGGAAAAAGTAAAATTGGACCCTTGCCATACACCATGGTAAAAATCAACCCCAAGTGAATTAAAAGCTTAAACACAAAAGGCAAAACAAAACCATTTATAGAAAACATTATGGGAGAATATCTTTCTCTTAGGAGAAAAGAGATTTCTTAAACAAGACATACATAAATTAGTTAAGGAAAACAGTGTTAAATTTGATGGCATTAAAATTGAGAATTTCTACTATCTAAAGGTTAGAAGTTAAGACAAAAAATGAGAGAAAGCATGTACAGCACATATGACTGACAATCCACAGTATTTAAGGAATGCCTACAAAGCATTAAAGGGGATGAAAAACTGGAAATATAAAACTCAATAGAAAAATTAGAAAATGAGATGAAATGGTACTTCAGAGAAGAGAAAGCATGAAAGGGGGCTCAACTTCATTTAAAACCAAGATACGCACATTTAAATTCAGAATAACATAGCAATTCACGCCCACCAAATGGGTAAAAATTGAAGTCTGACAGTACCAAGTATTTGGTGAGGATATGAAGTAACAGGATTTACTACTGGGTATAAACACTAGAACAACTGGGCAATGTCTAGTAAGATTAAAGATGCACATACGCTATGACCCAACAATTCCATTTCCAGTTATATACCTAGAGAAATTCTTGTGCATGATACCAAGAGACAAATTCAAGGATGTTCATAGGAATAATGACTGTAATATGAAAGAAAAAAAAATATTTATACAGTGGATGGCTATACAGTAGGATAAATTCACAATGTGAATGAATCTCATGAATATACGTTGAGAGACAAGTAATGAAGTTGCAGAAGATTCCAAACAGTTTGATTTTATTTATATCAAATTTTAAAATGACAATAAACACATATGATTGAAACTGTAAAGAAAAGCAAGGGAAAGAAAAACATAAAATTCAGAATAACAGTTACCTCTGAGGGGCAGAAAAGGGAATTGGATTGGGATGATTCACAGCACACATGGGGTTTTTAACAATGCTTAATGTTCTACTTCTTAAATATGGGTGTTCAGTCATTCACCACACCATAAACATTTTTTACTATTCAATATTTAATAAAAGCAGTCTTTAAATGAGAGTTACAATACAGTGTGATAAGAACAGATGCAACACAGAGGAATGTAGCCACTCAGAGGCAGCAAGCATAATCAGGAAAGTGAAGTAGGCTTCACAGAACCCCGAGAAAGTGGCGGTGAGGGATAAGCGCCCCTCTTGTGCTTCTTGTGCCACGGAGGCCAGAGATAGCACTGTGCATTCTGAGAACAGCTAAAGTCAAGTCAGAGAGGGAGCAGAGCAATGAGACTGAAAACAAGTATCAGCTCACGAGACCTTTAGAGGTTCTCACAGGTCAGGGATTTTTTTTTTTTTTTTTGGCCGTGCCATGTGGCTTGCAGGATCTTAGTTCCCCAAGCAGGGATTGAACCTGCGCCCTGGGCAGTGAAAGTGTGGATTCCTAACCACTGGACCACCAGGGAATTCCCTCACAGGTCAGGGGTTTTAAGCAGGATACATGAGCTCCGATTACAAGTAGAAGAAACTTCCTATGGGAAATGAGGTACAGTGACTGACTTAGGTTGAGGGCAATGTGGAGAATTTCATGTAACATGTAGAAGATTAACTGGGGCCCTGAAAAGGAACAGAAGTCCAACAAACAAAAACAGACCAAGCAGCATTCCAAGCAGAGTGAACGTGGTAAGTTGTAGGTAGAGAGGGAGACTAATTGAATCCTGTGTGTCTGAGGAGCAGACAGTTCACTGGGGTAACTGGTGAGGGATTCTGGGCAAGGAGTAGATAGAAGCGATGCTGAAGAAGTCCAAAGGGATCAGAACAGAAAGGTCTTGGGTGACAGTCACCTCTGCCAGGACTAAACATACAATCTTTACTCACCACTTTAGTCCAATACTAGGATTGGTGCTCTAGTAAATATAGAATGTGCTTTTTAGTAAATAAACAATGAATGTGAAAGAGCTAGAGCTTTATCCTGAAAGTAACAGGGATTCACTGAATAAAGGAAGTGACATAACTGGACTATTTTATTTTGGAGTAATAACCTAGAGCCAGGGAGTACAATTAGGTCAATGTACCACCCACTTCCACAAAAGTCTCGTCTGGCACACAGACAGTGGAGTGAGGTCACAGGGCATGAGACCAAGGAGCAGGAAAGAGACAGATGCAAAGGGATCTGCTGCCGCACTGAATGTTGGGGAGATCAGGAAGTAGGAGTTGGGGACCTCCCGGTTGCTGGTGTAAGTGCACATTCAGGTGAATTTCCATTACCAGCATATTCCCCAAACCCTGTAGACTACATTATACAGAAGAAGTTATGAGGAAGCCATGGTCTGAGAGCTAATAAATGATGGAAATGGGGTAAGACTCTACCCTTTTATGCAGTGCAGAGCCTCTTATTAATACAGCGAAAGTACAATGATCACTCTGAGGAGAGGGGGAAACAGAGGGAGAAATGGACAGTCGAAGGTTGAAGGGCAAAGGGGAGCTAGACTTTCTTCCTCACCAAAATGTGCTGAGAATTGATGGGGAGAATGTGGTCCTCTTCTGAGAATCTTAGGAAGGGTCCGGCCAGAATGGAAATTGGAAGACAAACTCAATAAGTTCTCACAGGATTCAGAAAAGTCAAAGAGAAAGGAAGAAACAGATTCATCCAGAAAAGAAAGAATATTTCTTTAGTCTTTAGGGTGAAAAGAATCCTTGAAAAGCAAGTGGACAGAATTAATAAAGGAAGACCTACACTCAGACACATCCAGGAAAAAAAACCCAAATTTCACATACTACAAATAGCATGCCATTCTTTAAAATCAACTAGGAATTTTACAGCCAACATTCTCTAGTTATATCTCAAACCAGATACCTTAAGGATTAAATTGTTTAGACAAAAGTACTTTAGAAAAATGAGTGACTTTCTATTTTTGTAGAGAAGACCTTCTGGCATGACATAAAGAAAACATTTTTTGAAAACTCTGAATCTTAAAAACACACAAAAGATAGATTAACTGTGAAAAAATATTTCGAAAACAACCTATAAATGACAAAGAGAAAATATGCTTAACGTATAAACTGACAAATGGGCAGAAGAAATCAGTAGGCAATTTAGAAAACCCAACTGTATCATTTATTAACTGTAATTTTGGACCAAGTGACTTAACAGAATCTATTTTCTCATCTGTCAACTTAGAATAATAATATATTTCATAAACTCTGAGATGCCACTGACTGTAAAACCACCATTACTTCATATACCACGAAAGAAAAAAAATGCAATCGATGAAACTATAACTTACAGGGAATTGAAAAACCCATCCTGATTTCAGAGAAGTTAAAATGTGGGGGAAAAAGCATCACTGAATTAATGAAATACAGTCATACCTGACTCATAGGGTTGTTATGTGGATTCAACAAGATAACACATACCAAGAACTTCAAACTAGAAGTGGCTCAAAGTAAACACCCAATAAGTTAGTTGCTTCTATTAGCAATGTGATCCCATTCAGTAAACAAAATTACATACCCACACATATGTGCAGACAAAATAATTTTAAAACATTAATAGTGATTAACCTCTAGGTGGTGGGACCATGGGCCATAAACTTTAATAACTTCCTCAAATTTTGAAATTTTTGCAAAAATCTTATATTACTTTAATCGTTAGAAAGAGAGCAATTAGGTTATTTCTATTTGGGGGGGATATCTAAATCTGAAGGGGGCAGGCAGGCATTCCAAGCTGTTAGAAATTTGGAAGCAAATAGGCTACTGCATGTGACTCTGGAGGGGACAACAAAGAAATTAGTGAGACTTAACTAAACGTATTCTGTTCTTCAACTTCCCTGCCAAACCCTGGAGGCACATCCTGTCAAGACTGTTATAGCACTGAACAAAATCCAGGGAAATGGAAAATCCAGATCAGGTAAGACAATGTATGCAAGGCAGACAGCCCAGGTTTAGGTTCCTGGCTGGTTTAGGAGGAAACCATCTCTTCCCCTTTCTCCAAATCACTACTGTAAATCTCTTGGCTAGAATCCTGAAATAGGATAGTGTCCTGAAAACAGAGAAGCCCTTTCCAAGAAGAAAATTGCAAATACAACTTACCTCCGCCATGACTTTTGATGCCCAGCAGCTCTTTTCTCCTCCTCTTCTGGATTCTTAGAGAAGGAAAAAGGCAGAAAATGGTTAAGAAACTAAGAGGCAGCAGTTCCTTCCTGGAGCTCAGAGGAGGCCAAGTCAGCACAAATCCCTACCCCACCCCAGGCACTGAGAGGGAGCCCCAAACCAAAGAAGCCTGCAACCCCACCACCCTCTCTCATCATCAAAAAGAAGAGCAGGCGACCTTAGGGGCCCAGATGGGAGTTCTGGGGAAGACTCCCAGACTGTGGCCTCTTTCCTCCATAAGAGCCTGACTTTGGGTATTTTCAGACCCCAGTATGTTACACTGAGCCCAGATCTGTGGCTCCAAGAAACATCCTAATTGGATTCACCTGTTAAGAGTCCCACATGCCTGAACTTTAGGCTGGGGGCACCTGCCTGGGCCTTGGTGGTCACACGGTGAAAGAACAGAGGAGTGGAAGTAGGAGGGGGGTCCCAGCCCAAAGCTCTAGAAACCCCCCCCCCCGACACCACCATAAACAGCCCCAGGAGAACGGCATTCACTGCGCTGGAGAGCGAGCGGCTGCAGCCGTGCCAGTTCTTGGGCTAGAGAGTGCAATGGGAGCGCAATCCCGGCCTGAGGTAGACGCCCGGAACCCACCCAACCGCGGAACCCACTCAGCGCCGACCAAAAATGTACAAAGAGGGCGCCATTCCCAGCTCCAAAGGGCAGAGTCTGCGACGTGGCCACATTGGGCGCGCGCACACAAGAGCCACAGAGAGTCCCGCTTTGATAGGGTACCCACCACGGGCCCGCGAGGCACTGGTTGCCGAGCACCGGACGTCTGGCGCACAAAGCAACACCAGGGAGTATCTCACGGACTTTCCCCAGGCAGGAGGCCACACAGCTGCGACACCCATGACCTCCAGACATCCCCAGCCCGCCCCCGCGCCAGCCTGAAGCCACACCCACCCGTGATGGCGCGCGGCCCATACCTCCCACCCCCGAGTGTCGACAAGCGGCCTGGAGAGAACCACCCTCCCCGTCGTCCTTTATTTTCCAAGCGCGGGCACGCAGCTTGGACATGCCCGACGGCCACCCATATTTAAAACTCCCGACAGACCCCAGCCCTGCCACGAGCCTCCTCACCGTCCACTCTTCCGGGGTCCTCTCACTCCAGTCTGATTGAATCCGCCCCAAACCAGTGAGCGAGGCAACCTGGAATGCCCCGATCCTTTGCGCCCGAACTCCCGGCAACTCACACCGGTCAGCCAACTTCGGCCGAATTCGCAAACACCGCGGAGCCCTCGGGGAAATGTAGTCCAGAGGGGGGAAAAAAATCCAACTAGGGCCTGAACCGGCACAACAGTCTTCTCCGCCCCAAGTCACGTCGTATTCCAAGCTTCAATGAAGCCCAGTCCTGACCGCCCAGCCGCACGCGAGCATCCTCCGAGAACCTGGGCAAACCCACAGGTCGAGGTAGCAATAGGTGGCTGCGGAGGGGTAAGAAAGGGTTGTGGCCCGTAGAGGCTTCTGGGAAATGTGGCCCACAGGCGGGGAAAGGGGGTGCTCAAGTTTCCGCTGAGAATTCATTCCCAGGTCCCGGGCGCCGCCGGGAAGTGCAGTCCTCACTCCGAAACGCCAGAACGCTGCAGCCTGAAGTCCCGGCTTTTCAGCATGATTTGGGCTGGGCCCACCCTGGAGGCGTCTGGGAAATGTAGTACCAGCCTAGCGTGTTGGGTACGTGGCGGGGGAGAGTCTGAAGGGGAGCAGTAGAGTTCAGGGTGGGGGAGTCTGAGAAGGGCCTGGGGAGGTTCAGGAAGGACAACCCTGAGTCCGGAATGGAACCAATACTAAACTCTGTATACTATGTAATACTGTTTTCAAACATTTTATAAGTACATAAATATAGATAAAAAGACACTTAGGTAATAAGATCGCTGGAAAGTCACACTAACATTTGTTAACAGTAGTTAATTTCTAGGATGTGTGAATTTTTTCTTTTTACTTTAAGAATATCACCTTATATTTTGGCCATTTTCATGTCCTTCTTATAAAACATTACTTATTAAATTTTGTTAAATATAAAATGAATAACTATTGTGGATGCAAATAATCAATAAACCACCTACAATAAGGAATAGAAGAGTTTTATTCCAGCTGCGCTGAGGACTATAGCGGGGGATATAGCCTCTCAGTAGTTCTGAGAAACTGCTCCAGAGAAGCATGGCTTTCAGCATAGTTTTATATCTTGTCAGAACAAAGAACATACATCAAACATGACATGGGTACATTCCTTCAAGCTTTCAAAAGAGACAGATTAGCACATACACAGTGAGTCAGTATAGGCTTGGTGTCTGGGAAAGGAACCTTATCTTTAAAGGAGAACTGGCATGGGCTTATAGGAAGGGAGGCATTTATCCTTATCTTCAAAGTGGACATTCTTTACTTCTGGATCATGCATTTTTTTCTTTAATGGTTAAAGCAGATGTGTAATGTATGAAAAACAGGACACAAGGCTGTTCCAGGAACATAGAGTTCAGGCCAAATTATGTATAAACCAGAATGATTTCCCCATATCTCAATATATGAAAATTCCTTCTATCAGTATAGATTCTGAAAATGATGAACTAGAAAACAAAAAAGTGGGCTGGAATTTTAAAAATTCACAATTTGGTTCTAAAAGATAAATGAAACACAATATCGATAAACAATAACAAAACAAAACAAAAAATTAAAACAAAAACATTAGGAGTGTGGAAGGTTAAACCATAGACATAATGTTCAAAATAATTTTGAGGCTATGTGCAACTTTATAACCACAGTAGAGGTAACTGTAGATTTTCTAGTAAAATTTAAATTACTAATTTCTACTAAGAAGTAGAAAACCTGAACAGAACACTAGCTATAATGAAATTTAAATATATCTTAAAATATGTACTATTAAAAAGGTACCAGATGGTTATAATGGAGTTTCAGCTAATTTTTGAACTAATAACGATTGTTCAGTTTATTCAGATCCTAGGAAAAGAAGGAATGCTCTCTAATTAACTTTGTTTAACTAGCATAAAACCTGATAACGACAGGCCAAAAGAAATGTATTAATCAGTTTCATTTGTGTTAAAAGATATACTGAGACACAGAATTTTTTAAGCTTACTTGCGCATACATCAATTTGAATCAGGCAGCATCAAGTCGAAAGTGGTTAGGAGCACTCAACAAATAGGAGCTAGTGGAGAGGTTTTTACAGAGAAGACCCCAAAGCAAAGCAAGGAAGTTATTTGATTGGCTATACCTTAAGCAGTCGTCTTATTTGGGAAAGCTGAGTTGGCTGTTTGTGATTGGTTGTCCCTAAGGTTTATTCTCTCCGATTTGAGTGCACTGACTCTGGGTTAGGTTTTGGTTTGCTTACATAGTCTGCCAAGGCATTAGAGTCACCTCAGTCTAATAGCCTCCTTCTTTAATTACTTTAACATTTGTGATTATAGATGCAAAAATTCCAAATAAAAGGCTGATTTCAATAATGTAGTATAAAATTTGTACAATTAATTATGTCAAAAGATTTCCTAATGTTGAAAGAACAACAAAATGACAAAACGTATTGCATGAACAAATTAAAGGAGAAAAAATTATATATATATATATATATATATATACACATATATATATATATATCAAATGATGCCAATAAGATAATGTGGTAGACAGAATAATGCCCCTTCTCCCATAAGATGTCTAAGTCCTAAGCTTCAGAACTTGTGAATGTCTATGTTATGTTACATAGCAAAAGAGACTTTGCAGATATGCTTAAATTAAGGACCTTTTGAGATAAGAAGATTATCCTGGATCATCTGAGTAGCCCCAAAGTAATCACACAGTTCTTTATAAAAGGAAGGCAGGAGGGTCAGAGTCAGAAAGGAGAAGTGAGGAAAGAAGGGGAGGTTAGAATGATGTGCTCTGAAGAGGGAATAAGGGGCCATGAACCAAGGAGTACAGGTGATTCTAGAAGCTGGAAAAGGCAAGAGAAAATATGCTCCCCTTGGGACTTTTCTTGCAGTCCAGTGGTTAAGACTCCACGCTCCACTGTAGGGGGCCGTGGGTTCGATCTCTGGTTGGGGAACTAAGATCCCACAAGCTGCACAGCCAAAAAAAATAAAAAATAAAAATAATAAAAAAAAGCTCCCCTAGAGCCTTTAGAAGGAATGTTGCTCTGCCAACACCTTGATTTTAGCCCATAAGATCAATTTCAGTCTTCTAACCTCTGTCTAGGTGAGTAAATCTTCCTTCAGAGCAGGAGGAGGAATGGAATGACCTATCAATTCATCAGAAAGCCAAGTCCTTCTGCCTCACTTCCTGAGATACTTCACCTCCCCCCCACCCCTTGGCCCAACCAGGATATTCTGCCTCCCTTCTCCAGAAACTTCTTTTACAGAAACAAATTGGAGAACTGGCTCCCTAGTTCTCCTGTTCCAGTGGGGCCTTTGGGTACATCCTTAAGCATCTCAGTGCCCTCCCACATTTATTTCTCTCACACGGTACAGCGGAATCACCCAACAGGCACATTTTCTTCAATTTTTTATTTTGAAATTTTTCAAATCTCTGGAAGCATTCAAAGAATAGTACAAAGTACTCTTATACATGCCTATCCCCTGCATTCATCAGTTGTTAACAAATTGCCACTTTTGATAAACTTTCTTTCCCATTTGAAAATAAATTCAAGTATCATGATGCTTCACTACTAAATATGTCTGCACATATCTCTTAAAAACAAGGACATTTTCTTACCACACACCACTAAACACAGTGTCTCACACATATATCACCACATACTGCAAAAAACACTCAATTGTTTTGATACCACAAAAAACACTCACACTCACATCAGTAAACACAGTAGCACATCCCATGTATCTCTAACCACAATACCATGATCAGAGCCAAGGAAATTAATAATTCCACAATTCACTTGCAATTTCCCCCAAATGTCCCCAAAATGTCTTGTACAGGTTTTTCTTTAATCAGCAGGACACAATGTTTATGCATTACATTTGAGGTTATGTATCTTTAGTCTCTTTTAATCTAGAACAGTCCCTTCACCTTTTTGTTTTCTTTAAACATTGATTTTTTTTTTTTAAAAAAAGGGACTTCCCTGGAGGTCCAGTGGTTAAGACTCTGCACTTCCAATGCAAGGGGCGCGGGTTCAATCGCTGGTTGGGGAACTAAGATCCCACATGCTGCGTGGTGTCACCAAAAAAACTAAAAAATAAGATTCTAGCTTAGTTATTCTACAGAATGTCTTACATTCTAGGTTTATCTGGTTATTTCCTCATGGTAAAATACAGGTTAAACATATTTGGTAAGGATACTACATAGACAATGTTGTGTCCTCTTGTTGTATCACATCAGGAGAAACATGAAGTCAGGTCATGTCACTATTGGTGATGCTAAATTTGATCATTTGGTTAAGGTGGTAATGGCCAGATATCTTAATTGTAAAGTTCTATTTTTTCCTCTCTAACTGGTGAGTAACCTGAGGGCTGATAACTTAGGACCACATGAATATCCTATTTCTCAACAATCAGATGCATATTTAATATAAGGTACATGTTACATAAATTAATATATGTGTTAATCTTTCATATAAATATGAATCATGAAATTGTATATGGACTTTATATATGTGTATTAATGATGTATTATTAACACATATATACACATTATTCCTCAGTGTTAGGTAATCAATCCATGTTATATGCCTTGTGAACCATTTAAGATATTTTATAGTATAATTTAGACTACAACCAATTTTTTATTCTGTTTCTGACTTTTGAATTTAACCCCTATAAAAATATAACATCACTGTAAATAAATATTCATTTTCAGGTTGCTGAGCTTCTCCATCATGCTCAAAATTGGCAGAAACACATATCTTGGAGAGAAAGTTGAGAGTCTTTATTGTGGAGATTATGATCTGTCAGGGAGGCAGATGGCAAAAACTATCCTGCCTTACAAGACTTTTAATAGTTGTGTATCATAGAGAACTTAAGTGTGAAGGTCTTGGTGAATAATGGTGGGTTTTTGCCAAAAATGAATGAGAAGTTTTTGCACCAGTAGCCAATTCCTACAGTCAGTTTGTATCAGTTTGGGTTCATTCACAAAACAAAAATTGTACCAGAATTTAAACAGAAGTTTAATATAAAGAATTATTAAGCAATGATAGGAGAGTAACTATAAAGACATCAAAGAATTTGAAAGGGTCCTTTAGGGCTGAGGAAGGACAAACTTGGAAGGAGGGTCCCTCCCAGAAGCTGGGTTTCAGACCTCATTTGATAAAATGTGGTTGCAGCCCATTGGATGGCAAAGACATTTGCTGGGATGCCAAGTACTCAAAGAGAGTTGGAATAGCACTGCAGGTATGAGGCCTGAGATGCATGGTACCCACATCAGGAGAGTTCCAGGAAATAGCCCTCCAAGGCACATGCAAGCCAAAGCTGATGGGCAGGCATGCAGAGAGAGTTGGTATGCCACTATGGGCATGAGGTCTGGAGCACACAGTGTCTCATCAGGAGGGCCTCAGCAAGGTGGTCACTGGGTCCAGGCCAAGTCTGCGAGATCTCCAAGAGACTGCATGCTCTGGAGCACAGCTGGTGCTGAGCATCACTGAAGGTTCACACACACACACACAAACACACATGCACACACACACACCCCTCATGGACCATGAAGCAAGAGCAAGAAAAAGCAAAATGCAGCGACCAGAACCAGGATGAGATGCTGCCTTCCTCCTCCAGTGTCCTCTACTGACAAAGCTTCACATCATATTCACTGTAAAGATGCTTAAAGAATCCAGTCCAGGGACTTCCCTGGTGGTCCAGTTGTTAAGAATCTGCTTTCTGAGGGCAGACAGCAGAAGCAAGAAGAACTACAATCCTGCAGCCTGTGGAACAAAAACCACATTCACAGAAAGACAGACAAGATGAAAAGGCAGAGGGCTATGTATCAGATGAAGGAACAAGCTAAAACCCCAGAAAAACAACTAAATGAAGTGGAGATAGGCAATCTTCCAGAAAAAGAATGCAAAATAATGATAGTGAAGATGATCCAGGACCTCAGAAAAAGAATGGAGGCAAAGATCAAGAAGATGCAAGAAATGTTTAACAAAGCCCTAGAAGAATTAAAGAACAAACAAACAGATGAACAATACAATAACTGAAATGAAAACTACACTAGAAGGAATCATAGCAGAATAACTGAGGCAGAAGAACAGATAAGTGACCTGGAAGACAGAATGGTGAAATTCACTGCTGTGGGAAAGAGTAAAGAAAAAAGAACGAAAAGAAATGAAGACAGCCTAAGAGACCTCTGGGACAACATTAAACACAATAACATTCGCATTATAGGGGTCCCAGAAAGAGAAGACAGACAGAAAGGACCCGAGAAAATATTTGAAGAGATTATAGTCGAAAACTTCCCGAACACGGGAAAGGAAATAGCCACCCAAGTCCAGGAAGCACAGAGAGTCCCATACAGGATAAACCCGAGGAGAAACACGCCGAGACACATAGTAATCAAATTGGCAAAAATTAAAGACAAAGAAAAATTATTGAAAACAGCAAGGGAAAAATGACAAATAACATACAAGGGAACTCCCATAAGGTTAACAACTGATTTCTCAGCAGAAACTCTACAAGCCAGAAGGGAGTGGCATGATATACTTAAAGTAATGAAAGGGAAGAACCTACAACCAAGATTACTCTACCCGGCAAGGATCTCATTCAGATTCGATGGAGAAATCAAAAGCTTTACAGACAAGCAAAAGCTAAGAGAATTCAGCACCACCAAACCAGCTCTACAACAAATGCTAAAGGAACTTCTCTAAGTGGGAATCACAAGAGAAGAAAAGGACCTACAAAAACAAACCCAAAACAATTAAGAAAATGGTCATAGGAGCATACATATCGATAATTACCTTAAATGTGAATGGATTAAATGCTCCAACCAAAAGACACAGGCTTGCTGAATGGATACAAAAGCAAGACCCATATATATGCTGTCTACAAGAGACCCACTTCAGACCTAGGGACACGTACTGACTGAAAGTGAGGGGATGGAAAAAGATATTCCATGCAAATGGAAATCAAAAGAAAGCTGGAGTAGCCATACTCATATCAGATAAAATAGACTTTAAAATAAAGAATGTTACAAGAGACAAGAAAGGACACTACATAATGATCAAGGGATCAATCCAAGAAGAAGATATAACAATTATAAATATATATGCACCCAATATAGGAGCACCTCAACACATAAGGCAACTGCTAACAGCTGTTAAAAAGAGGAAATTGACAGTAACACAGTAATACTGGGGAAGCTTAACACCTCACTTACACCAACGGACAGATCATCCAAACAGAACATGAATAAGGAAACACAAGTTTTAAATGACACAATAGACCAGATAGATTTAATTGATATTTATAGTACATTCCATCCAAAAACAGCAGATTACACTTTCTTCTAAAGTGTGCACGGAACATTCTCCAGGATAGATCACATCTTGGGTCACAAATCAAGCCTCAGTAAATTTAAGAAAATTGAAATCATATCAAGCATCTTTTCTGACCACAATGCTATGAGATTAGAAATGAATTACAGGGAAAAAAATGTAAAAAAACCCAAACACATGGAGGCAAAACAATACGTTACTAAATAACCAAGAGTCACTGAAGAAATCACAGTGGAAATCAAAAAATACCTATAGACAAATGACAATAAAAACACGATGATCCAAAACCTATAGGATGCAGCAAAAACAGTTTTAAGAGGGAAGTTTATAGCTATACAAGCCTACCTCAAGAAACAAGAAAAATCTCAAATAAACAATGTAACCTTATACCAAAAGGAACTAGAGAAAGAAGAACAAACAAAACCCAAAGTTAGCAGAAGGAAAGAAATCATAAAGATCAGAGCAAAAATAAATGAAATAGAAACAAAGAAAACAATAGCAAAGATCAATAAAACTAAAAGCTGTCTCTTTGAGAAGATAAACAGAATTGATAAACCATTAGCCAGACTCATCAAGAAAAAGAGGGAGAGGACTCAAATCAATAAAATTAGAAATGAAAAAGGAGAAGTTACAACAGACACCACAGAAATACAAAGCATCCTAAGAGACTACTACAAGCAACTCTATGGCAATAAAATGGACAACCTGGAAGAAATGGACAAATTCTTAGAAAGGTATAACCTTCCAAGACTGAACCAGGAAGAAACAGAAAATATGAACAGACCGATCAAAAGGAATGAAATTGAAACTGTGATTTAAAATCTTCCAACAAACAAAAGTCCAGGACCAGATGGCTTCACAGATGAATTCTATCAAACATTTAGAGAAGAGCTAACACCCATCCTTCTGAAATTCTTCCAAAAAAGTGCAGAGGAAGGAACACTCCCTAACTCATTCTATGAGGCCACCATCACCCTGATACCAAAACCAGACAAAGATACTACAAAAAAAGAAAATAACACACCAATATCACTGATGAATACAGATGCAAAAATCCTCAACAAAATACTAGCCAACAGAATCCAACAACACATTAAAAGGATCATACACCATGATCAAGTGGGATTTATCCCAGGGATGCAAGGATTCTTCAATGTATGCAAATCAATCAATATGATACACCATATTAACAAATTGAAGAATACAAACCATATGATCATCTCAATAGATGCAGAAAAAGCTTTTGACAAAATTCAACACCCATTTATGATAAAAACTGTCCAGAAAGTGGGCATAGAGGGAACCTACCTCAATATAATAAAGGCCATAGACGACAAACCCACAGCAAACATCATTCTCAATGGTGAAAAAGTGAAAGCATTTCCTCTAAGATCAGGAACAAGACAAGGATGTCCACTCTCGCCACTATTATTCAATATAGCCACGGCAATCAGAGAAGAAAAAGAAATAAAAGGAATACAAATTGGAAAAGAAGAAGTAAAACTGTCACTGTTTGCAGATGACATGATATTATACATAGAGAATCCTAAAGATGCCACCAGAAAACTTCTAGAGCTAATGAATGAATTTGATAAAGTTGCAGGATACAAAATTAATGCACAGAAATCTCTTGCATTCCTATACACTAATGATAAAAAATCTGAAAGAGAAAGTAAGGAAACACTCCCATTTACCACTGCAACAAAAAGAAAAAAAATACCTAGGAATAAACCTACCTAGGGAGACAAAAGACCTGTATGCAGAGAACTATAAGGCACTGATGAAAGAAATTAAACATGATACCAACAGATGGAGAGATATACCATGTTCTTGGATTGGAAGAATCAAGATTGTGAAAATGACTATGCTACCCAAAGCAATCTACAGATTCAACGCAATCCCTATCAAATTACCAATGGCATTTTTTACGGAACTAGAAAAAAAAATCTTAAAATTTGTATGGAGACACAAAAGACCCCGAATAGCCAAAGCAGTCTTGAGGGAAAAAAACGGAGCTGGAGGAATCAGACTCTCTGACTTCAGACTATACTACAAAGCTACAGTAATCAAAACAATATGGTACTGGCACAAAAACAGAAATACAGATCAATGGAACAGGATAGAAAGCCCAGAGATAAACTGATGCACCTATGGTCAACTAATCTATGACAAAGGAGGCAAGGATATACAATGGAGAAAAGACAGTCTCTTCAATAAGTGGTGCTGGGAAAACTGGACAGCTACATGTAAAAGAATGAAATTAGAACACTCCTTAACACCATACACAAAAAGAAACTCAAAATGGATTATAGACCTAAATGTAAGACCGGACACTATAAAACGCTTAGAGGAAATCATAGGAAGAACACTCTCTGACATAAATCACAGCAAGATCTTTTTTGATCCACCTCCTAGAGTAATGGAAATAAAAACAAAAATAAACAAATGGGACCTAATGAAACTTCAAACCTTTTGCACAGCAAAGGAAACCATAAACAAGACGAAAAGACAACCCTCAGAATGGGAGAACATATTTGCAAACGAATCAATGGACAAAGGATTAATCTCCAAAATATATAAATAGCTCATGCAGCTCAATATTTAAAAAACAAACAACCCAATCCAAAAATGGGCAGAAGACCTAAATAGACATTTCTCCAAAGAAGACATACAGATGGCCAAGAAGCACATGAAAAGCTGCTCAACGTCACTAATTATTAGAGAAATGCAAATCAAAACTACAATGAGGTATCACCTCACACCAGTGAGGAATGGGCATCATCAGAAAATCTACAAATAAGAAATACTGGAGAGGGTGTGGAGAAAAGGGAACCCTCTTGCACTGTTGGTGGGAATGTAACTTGATACAGCCACTATGGAGGACAGTATGGAGGTTCCTTAAAAAACTAAAAATAGAACTACCATATGACCCAGCAATCCCACTACTGGGCATATACCCAGAGAAAACCATAATTCAAAACGACACATGCGCCCCAATATTCATTGCAGCACTATTTACAATAGCCAGGTCATGGAAGCAACCTAGATGCCCATCGACAGACGAATGGATAAAGAAGATGTGCCACATATATACAATGGAATATTACTCAGCCATAAAAAGGAACGAAATTGGGTCATTTGTTGAGACGTGGATGGATCTAGAGACTGTCATACAGAGTGAAGTAAGTCAGAAAGAGAAAAACAAATATCGTATATTTACGCATATATGTGGAACCTAGAAAAATGGTACAGATGAACCAGTTTGCAGGGCAGAAATTGAGACACAGATGTAGAGAACAAACGTACGGACACCAAGGAGGGAAAGCGGTGGGGTGGTAAGGGTGGTGGTGTGAGGAATTGGGCGATTGGGAATGACATGTATACACTGATGTGTATAAAATTGATGACTAATAAGAACCTGCTGTATAAAAAAATAAATAAAATAAAATTCAAAAAAAAAAAAAAAGAATCTGCTTTCCAATGCAGGGTATGCTGGTTCGATCCCTGGTAGGAACTAAGATGCCCTGGGGCAACTAACCCCCGCACTGCAACTACTGTGCCTGCACACCACAACTAGAGAGCCCATGCACTCTGGAGCCCACACACCACAACTAGAGAGAAGCCCGTGCGCCACAACGAAAGATCCCTCATGCCGCAACTAAGACCCAATGCAGCCTAAAATAAAGAAATAAATATTAAAAAAAAAATCCAGCCCATAGTCACAGAGCAGGTATTGAAGGGTGAATTTGGAGCTGAGAGGCAATAATAACTGGGCACAGTCAACCCCTTTGGCTACTCAGTTTCTAAACAACTTTCTACACACATTTGAGCTCCCATTCAATAACAAAACAACTCTACATATCTGCCTAGCTAGGTATAACTATCCAAACAAGAAAATATACAATCCCAGCAGCTAGCTATAATGATTACTAATTAATTAATTTTTGGCTATATTAATTATTCCTCAAGCCAAAGTGGGATTCAGTAATAGCCCCACTGAATATTCTCTTGCCTAGAGAATAAATTGTAAAGTTAACCTCCAACAACTTCTTGTATATAAAATAAAAATGAGAAGAAAGAAGAAAAAGTAGTTAGTACATACAAATAAACTCAAACAACAAGCAAAGAGAAAATATGTAAAGCTACTACAATCCTCATGTCTAACTAGATATGAGGTCATAGTTGATGTCTATGGCTTCCTTCTTCAACAACCCATTTCATATTTCCATTGCCTTCGAAAAGAACCTCAGATGTTCTAGATTCTTTACCTGGTAGATTTACCCAAACCTTCATTCCTGAAGATTCAGTGTCCTCAATCATTCTGTATTTTTTTCTTTTTGTTACCTACATTTTCCATTAATTTTTACTTTGAGGCATGGAAGTACTAAGAGGAATGCCAGAGATGTCCAGATATGTCCCTCTTTACCTCCATTGTATAACAGTAACCTGATTTCTCCTTGGTAATTAGGGTCAATCATTCCAGCCAGCAGATTAACTTTTTTCCCCTGTTGGTACAGTGGTATAAGGAGCCCAAAATGTTCAAGAGGTAAGTCTCATCTTCCAATTCCATAGACCAAGTGCCACTGGTGTGTCTCCAGGTGGAAGAATTGCCCCCTTGGGAACTATTCTCTCCACAGCAGCAAAGCTCAAATTCCATGAGTGGGTTATTAGGTGTCACAGTGGGAGAAGCTACTCCCACTTCACTCCTTCATTTCTGGAGCATGTGTTTTGCCTATGCGGGAGGCCATAATGGTCTCCAATTCAAAATATATACTGCATCCTGTAAAACAGAACTCCGGCCGTTCAGGGTGATGTCTCCAACTGGTTCTGTAACTGAATCTTCAGTAAGCCATTCCATCTTTCAACTGGGCCAGCTGATTACAGGTGATACAGCATGTGATAAGACCACTTAATTCCCTGGGCATTAATGCACTGCTGCACTTCCTTTGCTGTGAAATGAGTTTCTTGTTCAGACAAAAATTTGTGCAGAATGCCATAATGGTAGATGAAGCATTCTATGAGTCTGTGGTTAGTGATGCTGGCAGAAGAATTAAAGGGAGGGAAAGGAAATCTAAGATAATATGTGTCTATACTTGTGAGGATGAATCTCTGTCTCATCCATGATGGAAATGTCTAATGTAATCGACCTTCTACCAGGCTGGTCCTCACAGGGAATGGTGCCTTATCAGGGACTCAAGGTTGGTCTCTGCTGTTGGCAAAAATTAAGGGGAAAGACTTTGCTAGATAACTGTTCCCCTTCTATTAAGAAAGAAAATGCTGACACCCTGACCCCCAAATATATCTGCTTATATATCACTGACCAGATTTATGGCACATGGTTGCCCTTAGTCACAAGGTAGGTTGGAAAATAAAATACTGAATTCCTCCAAAATCTGTAATGGAAATCAGCAAAGTAAAGGTGGGCTGAGACTGTCTATTATGTCTGTCAAACATCAGTGTGTAACACAAGCATCCACCAGAAGAGAACTGGTTTCTTGCCGGAAAGATACAAACTTGGGCCCAGAGTGAAGATTCTGGGTAAAGAGACAATGTTTCTGAGCTTAAGACATGGGCAAAAATCACACTGTTAGAACTAGAGACACCTGCAAATCAGATTCTTTGGAGGGAAATAAGAGGACATGGCCTTAGAAACAGAAATCACCCCTGAGAGTAACCCCTGGTAAAACCTGTGAGGAAGGGCCAAGGTGAGACTCTCCTGGAAGTGGCAGAGGCTGGTGATGTTTTGGATGGAGCATTTATTACCAGGGTAGAAGAAACAGTGTACACTCTGAGGCCTGTGGATAGAGGTAATAGTGACAGGTAGATGGCAGTTGGGTAGCACAGAAGAGGTAAGTTCCTACTCAACACCTTAAATAGCTCATTTGTCACAGAAACTGAAAAATGTGTTATGCACAGTGTTCATTCAGAGTGTGTGTATAGACACAGTATGGAGAATTGCTATTTCCTTCATATTTTCTTTGGTTAGGATTATGGAACTACAAAAGCTATGAGTATAATAGTAATTTTGTATCACCCCTATGCACACTTTAATGAACAATGTGAAGTGTTTAATATTATTTTCTTTTTCCCTGTTATGTTTGTTCTGATTATATTTATGAAAATCTAATTTTATGTTTGTTGAATCTAAAAATGAAAAAAATTGGGGCTGTTATGTATGTCTTTTTTATTTTTCATTAAATTTATGTTTATTATATTTTCCAAAAGTCTTGGTCCACAACAGTTTGCAAATTTTAAATAAGAAAAGAAAAAAGCTCTTGTCTTTCACCACAATTTGAGAAGCACTACTTTAAAAGACAAAGGATGGGATGGGATATTTACTTAGTCTTCTTTGAAGAGATAACTAATAGTTTTCTGTATTCTAGTCAATACGACCAAAGAAATAAAATAAGATCTCATTTATATCCTTAATGAAAATTTCAAGGCCAGCTATAATCTCCCTCCTGTAACATTTGTATGTCCCCAAATAACTAAAGACCAAACTAGTGTCCTAATTAACAGAGTGCAAAAGATAAATGCTTTTATTCAGAGGTACCCTCTTCTACCTCTAACACTGGGGGCATCAGTCAGCCCATGGGACATACCTTATTTGTCTTCTGCTGCAAGCTCAACCACCTCTTATGTCTACCTTCACTTCACTGTTTTTATTTAAAGATCAGATCAGTTTGAGTGCCTCATATTTTAAATAACACTTATGACTTACTCTGTGCCTTCAGTATTTGTCCCTTGAAGGAACTCCCAGACATAGCATGATCAGAAATCATGCCTGCACACTAGACACCAGGAGATCTTAGAAAGGTATTGTCCAACATGCAACAAGAAAGTAAAATTTCACAAAGGTTGAGGCCAATATAAATTCATGTGGCTTGAAACAACTTTGGGATGGGGCAGCAGTCATAGTATAGCTCTCTGCCAAGTTCATTTAACAGAGACTCTATTGGGAGCATTGCATAAAATGGCTGCTCATGTTGCTCTTGCTTGTCAAATTTAGAGAAGAACTAGCAGCTGGTTATCTGGGAACACTAAAACAGTCATTAATTATGCCCCAGAAACAGCTGCTGAAGCTTTGCCTTGGCTTTTCCACTGGCGCTCTGCCCAAAGCCTGGTGCAGCTGATGTTCACCTGTATCTGTTGGTCCAAAATTATTAGTCGAAATTGCCACTGTGGCTAATATTTCCATGGGTTGCCAAGCTAAGAAAATGAAACTACTGAGACTGAATTAACAGTATCAAAAATTAAGAATCTTTATACATATACCTTATATAGAACTCAGTCAATCCACTCCTAAGTATTTATCCAAGAGAAATGGAAACATAGATCTATACAAAGACTTGTACACAAATGTTCATGGTAGCTTTATCTGTAATAGTCCCAAACTGGAAACAACCCAACTATTCACCAACAGGTGATTTGATAAACAAACTGTGGTACCCTTACTCAGCAATGAAAAGAAAGAAACTGCTACACACAACATAGATGAATCTCACATCTGAGCAAATGAAGCAGATACCAAAGACATTGTATGATTCCACTTATATGGAGTTCTAAAGCAAGCAAAACTAATCTATGGAAATGGAGGTCAGAAGAGTGATTACCTCAGAAGAGGATGGTAGCTGTTGTCTGGGAAGGAGCCAAGGGAACTTTCTCAGGGAATGGAAAATATTCTATTTCTTGATCTGGGTGAGGGATACACAGTTATACGCACATGATGCATACTTAATATTTTTTTATTTTATTATATGTAAATTATACCTCAATTTTTTAAAAGGGAAAGAGTGGAGAAAAAGACATTAAAAGACCTTTAGTCATTAAGGAAGTAGGCGGGGAAGTTTTAGAGACATGACTCAGGGATAGAGTAAAGGATGAAGTGATGATGGGCAAACCACCTGATCCCTGTGGACTATTCTAGGGCCTACAAATATTTCAGACCTATGTGTAGGCTTTAAAACATGAGACCTACAATATAAAAATTACCATTTATAGTCAAATGTCTCTAAAATTCAATTTGACAGGTTTAATATTCAACATAATTCTATGGAGCTACATAAAAATAATTTTAATGTAGGCTATATGTGGGTTTTTTTTGCTGCATTTATTTGATTTTAAGTGTACTGAAGCCTTCATAAGTCCTTTAAGTTTATTGCAATCTTAAAGTAGCAGTGACTCTTCCTTCATTTCCTCTCTCCGCTCTGTGTTTTGCCTCCCTTATTCCCACACTTCTGAGTTGGAAATAATCTTCTACCCCAAGGATCTTGGCCTCTGCCTTCTACATTTCAACTTGGTTCAACACACCCAGTTCCCATTCAACTCCCGGTGAAAGGACATTTCACTAGGCCCAGTGCAGATAATAGGACATGGAATTCTCTCTTATTAGAGATCTTCTTGAACCCATTTCCTCTACAGGCCCCCAAACCATCCAATTTTCCCACAAACAAAACTAACCAAAATCTAGGGTACTTTTGGGCAAACTTTGAGGCCCGTTGCACTAAATCCAAAGAGAAAGGCCAATGTAACATGATTAAATAAAGCAAGTACCCCTCCTTCTTACTTTAGCAAAACCCTTACACACCCTTCCTAGTAATTCTTGAGACACAGTCCAATAGAAATAGAGACTTCCACCAAATCCTTTGAAAATCATAGGGCAACTAACTTCCATCAGAATTTCATCTGAAAACTTCGACTTTACAGACATTATATCTTAATCACAGGCTTGGGAAGTAGGTGGTTATTTATCTTTTTCAGAGATGCTTCTTTTTGAAGTCTTTCTGTCAATTTTGAAGACATTATTTGGACTTCAGAATTGTAAGGAATGTAATTCTACTGAGAAGAAATGTAGATTCCAGATCCATGTCTCCTAACTTTGTCTTTGGTTTTGCTGGGTTTTGTCTGATATATAAATATTTTTTCTATCTATCTATCTATCTATCTATTTATTTATTTATTTATTTATGGCTGCGTTGGATCTTCGTTGCTGCGTGCAGGCTTTCTCTAGTTGCGGTGAGCAGGGGCTACTCTTCGTTGAGGTGCGTGGGCTTCTTCTTGTGGTGGCTTCTTTTGTTGCAGAGCATGGGCTCTAGGCACGCGGGCTTCAGTAGTTGTGGCTTGCAGGCTCAGTAGTTGTGGCTCACGGGCTCTAGAGCACAGGCTCAGTAGTTGTGGCGCACAGGCTTAGTTGCTCCGCGGCATGTGGGATCTTCCCAGACCAAGGCTCAAACCCATGTCCCCTGCATTGGCAGGCGGATTTTTAACCACTGTGCCACCAGGGAAGTCCCTGTCTGATATTTTTACCTCAGGTGCACATAGTTATATTAGTAACAACCTTTGTCCATTCAGGGCCCACATGTGGTTTTTTAGTTGGCTAGTGTGGTAGACTTTGATATTAAACCATACTTTTTACCACTTTTCTCTGGGCCCCTCCTTAGAAGAGGATTATACTGCCTGCCCATTGATATCAGGCTTGGTAATGTGTGAAAGTGGCACGTGCCAGTTCAGAGCAGGAGCTTTAAGAGTAGTTGTTTGGTTTCACCATCTCTCTTTCCCCTCTGCCATGAGACTGCCACATTTTATATAAGTGCTGCTTCTGCAATCTAGGTCCTGGAATAAAGATAACATGGAACAGACCAGCTGCCAACTTACAATGGACATGAATATGAGTGAGAAATAATTCTTTGTTGTTTGTCACTAAGATCTCAGACTCACTCATTACAACATGGTAATTCATTCTAAACTGATCAATGAAGTTTGTTATTTTAAATAATGTTATAAGCACTCATGAACCCACCACCCAGCATAATAAATATAACCTTGGTAATAGCCTATATGTAACTATATGTTAACTCTCTCCAACCCCCTTCCTCTCCCGGTAATCACCATCCTGAATCCTGTTTTCATCAGTCCCTTGGTTTGCTTTTATGCAGTTTTACTGCATATGTTTTGCTAAAAAGTATATTATTAATTATTTTTTACTTGATTAAAAAAAGTTACTTCATTATATGTAATCTTTGGAATTTACTTTTTCTTCTAATATTATTATATCACTAAGACTTTCTGTACTGTTGTGTGTCATTGCAGTTCATTCATTTTGACTGCTATCTAATAAGTAGTCCACTGTGAGAGTAAAGCACTTTTTCCTGTTGATGGACATCTGGGTTGTTTCTATGTTTTGGCTATTGAGAATGGTTCAGCGATGAACATTCTTGTGCGTGTCTCCTGGTGTACATGTGTAACAGCTTATCTTGGGTATACTCCTAGGAGTACAGTTCCTGGGCATGTAAATGTTCAACCATAGAAGATAAAAACTAAACTGCCAAACTCTTTTCACAAATGGCTCACTAATTTATGTTCCTACCAGCAACGAATGACAGAACTTGGGAACACGTCCTCTCCAACATTTGGGATTTGTACTGAATAGCTTTCTTTTGCCTCTCCTGATCAATTCTCTATCATTTTTCACCCTATTCTGTGCAGGAGAGGCTGACCGGCATCAATGTCAGTTATGTGTATAGCAAATATATTTTCCTAATTTGTAACTTTTTTTTTTTTTAAGACTAGTCAAGTGCAGTAGTGAGAAGGGGGGAAAGAGAGTAGAATGAGAGTTCGATCTGTAACTGACTGTGAACAATCTATTGAGATAATGCACTACCTTCGGACCAGCTGTAACTTGTGTTTTCTAATTGCATTCCTTCAATGGGAGCTTTACCAGGAGATCAGAGGGAGAAAGGAAAGTGGATGAGGCATTTATCCCTTCCCCATTACTTCCCTGCGGAAGCGTGATGTTGGCTGTGACCCTCAACTAAAGTTCTCAGGTCTTGACAAACATTCCCTCTCCACATGGCCCTCTCTATTTGGGGGTTCTGGTACTCTCTTCCCCAGACTCCTCTCAGGTTTAGGGTGACAATGGATCTCTGCCTCAGGATACTGTGGTTTCTCTACACTCTATCCACATTTTTATAAATAGTTCCTTTAATTACCTCTACTCAATGCACCCAATTTGAATGACTACCTATTTCCTGCAAGGCCTGGATTGATACATTATTGTTAGACTCTAACTTTTGCTGATCCAATGGGTGTTAAATAATATTTTGCTGTGGTTTTGAACTTGCATTTCCTCTACTCCTAATTACATTGAACATCTCAATGTATTTATTGATCTCATATATTTTTTTCTTGAAATGCTTATGTTTCCTGTCAATATTCCTACTGGGTTGTTTTGCTTTTCTCCTTGATTTGTAGAGTGTTTTCTTGATATCAATTCTTTGTCAGCTATGTGTATGGCAAATGTCTTTTCCTAATTTATAACTTGTTTTTTTGGTTTAAGATATCATTTGATGAATGACCACTTAAAATGGCCAAATACATTAATTCTTTCTTTTTTAATCAACTTTTTGGTGTTTTATTTAAGAAATATTTCCCTACCCCAATGTCTAAAAGACATGCAACTATATTTTTTTAACCAGTGTTTTAAAGTCTTATGTTTAACATGAAAATCCTTCATCTTTATGGAGTTGATCTTGTGTATTATTGAAGGTTGAATTTCATCTTTTGCCAAATAAAAAACCATTTTTTTCCTGCTCCTTTGATTCAACTGTCCCTTCTTTCCTCACTGACCTGACAGGCTGTCTCCGTCTATACTGGATTGAATGGTGGCCCAGATATACCACGTTCATTGACTGCAAGATTGTTGTTACTATGTCAATTTTCATTCAAATTGATCTATAAATTCAATGTAGTCCCAAATCCAAATTTCAGCACAATTTTTGTGGAAATTGGCAGGCTAATTCCAAAATGATATGGAAATGCAAAGGCTCTATTATAACCAAGAAAATATGAAGAAGCTGAAGGACTTAATTACCATCTACCAAGACTTGTGCTAAAGTCACAGCCAATAAGACTGTGGTTTGGTGCAAGGATAAATAAATAGATCAACAGAACAGAATAGAAAGTCCAGAAACAGACTGAGCATATTTAGATACCTGATTTATAAAAAAGAAGCCATTGAAATTCAATGGGTAAAGAATGGTCTTTTCAATTCACAGTGCTTGATCAATTGGATATTCATGTGAGGAAAAAAAATAAACCTTGATTCTTAATTCAAACTATACATAATAATTCAAAATTGATAATACACGTAAGTGTGGAAGATAAAACATTAAGGCCTCTAGAAGAAACTAAAGGGAAATATATTTATGATACTTCTATAGGCAAAGATTTTAAAAATTGGACACAGAAAGCACTAATCATAAAAGAAAAAATATTGATGTCACTCAAATTTAAGAAATTCTGTTCATTAAGAGATATCATTAAGAGAGTCAAAAACCAAGCCACTGGGAGAAAATAATGCATACATCTGACAAAGGATACATATCCAGAATATATATCCACAAATTAATAAAGATGGACAATCCAATAAATATATGGGCAATAGACTATAACAGGCATTTAGCAAATCTAAATCGCCAATAATATACAAAAAGGTACCGCAATAAAATACCACTATACTCCCAAATATCCTTTTGCCACTGGTTTCATCAAAAAAGGATCCAAACAGGGACTTCCCTGGTGGCAGAGTGGTTAAGAATCCGTCTGCCAATGCGGAGGACGCGGGTTCAATCCCTGGTCCAGGAAGATGCCGCAGAGCAACTGAGCCCATGCGCCACAACTACTGAGCCTGCGCTCTAGAGCCTGCATGCCACAACTACTGAAGCCCGTGTGCCTAGAACCCATGCTCTGCAACAAGAGAAGCCACTGCAATTGGAAGCCCGTGCACCGCGACGAAGAGTAGCCCCCGCTTGCCACAACTAGAAAGGCCGCGTGCAGCAACGAAGATCCAATGCAGCCAAAAATAAATTAAAAAAAAAAAAAAAGGATCCAAACAGAGTCTACACATTGTGTTTGGCTGTTATGTCTCTCAAGTCTATTTATTTATTTTAAAATTTGGTTTACATTTATTAGATTTAAATTGTCTGAATTTTGAGGTTCAAGTCTCTTTTAATCTAGAATGTTCCTTTGTTTTCATGCCATTGACTTACTGAAACTGAATAGATCAATTGTCCAACAGAATATGCAATATTTGGGATTTGCCTGATTGCTTCTTCTTGGCATTACTTTTCCTCTACTCTTTATGTAAATTAGAAGTTAAACGTTCAATTAGATTCCAATGAAACATTACTGGCCCTGTCTTTATATTGTATAACACCAATCAGTACCTAGTATTTAGTTGTCCTACTTTGAGTCTGAGATGACCAGTGATCCTTCCACTTTAAAGTTAAGTTGCCTTTTAAGTACGGTGACACTTTGGAATCCTAAAAATATCCACTTCTCAATCAAACATTTATTTAGGGTTTTAGCATAGATTGATGATGATTGCTTGTATCAGTTATTTCATTTAAGGTTGTAAAATGTTGATTTTTCTAATTCTAGCATACTTTTTCTCTAGCATACTTCTTAGACTTATTAACTAGAATTACTCTGTACAGACTTTTCTTTTTAAACTACTTAGCTATTTGCAACCACTATTAGGACTATTTGGGTACTATGAAATACAGTTCATACAGAGAACTCTTTAATTATCACATTTTCAATATAAGGAGTTGGTGCACCAGCCACTGGTGAAAAATAAGTTTTGATTTCTTGCTATTTTTTCCAGCATAATTTGATCCTATGGATTTTCACAAATTGTTATATTTCAGTCCTCTGTAGTCATTAGTCTTTTCCTTGTTAAAGTCATCTTTGGCCAGTGAGAGTCCCTTCAAGTTGGCTCCTGTGTCCTTTGAAATGACCCCAGTAATCTGATAACTTTCTTGCTTTCTGATATACTGAAAGATCCCAGGCTTTTTGTAACTGATATCTGGTTTAACTGCAATGTGATGAGATTGCAGCTTAAGATATTAATCTACTGATATTTGCTTGATACTTTCTTTATGGTCAACTTCTATAAATGTTCCATGTTTGCTTGGAAAGAATGTATATTCTGAAGTTGTCAGACGCATGCTCTAGATATGTCCAGCAGGTCAAATTTGTTAATTGTGCTGCTTAGATGATCTATAAGCCTAAAAACATTTTGTCTGCTTGATCAGTAAATTACAGAGATTGTAAAATCTCCCATCGCTATAGTCATTTTAACTACATATTCTATCTACTTTCAGAGTTTTACTTACCACCACTTCACTGAAACTAATCTTGTCAAGGTCACCAATAACTTTACTGTTGCTAAAGAATCCAGTGGTCAGTATCTCAGTCTTCTTCTTCTTCTTTTTTAAAAATATTTATTCATTTGGTTGCACCAGGTCTTAGTTGCGGCAGGCGGGCTCCTTTAGTTGTGGCTTGAGGGCTCCTTAGTTGTGGCATGCGAACTCTTAGTTGCAGCATGAGTGTGGGATCTAGTTCCCTGACCAGGGATTGAACCCGGGCCCCCTGCACTGGGAGCACAGAGTCTTAACCACTGCACCACCAGGGAAGTCCCTCAGTCTTCTTTTTACTTGACAAATTAGCAAAATTTGAGAAAGTTCATCATTCCCTCCTTTTAAAAACGCTTTCTTCACTTTGCTCCCAGTACATTTTCCTCCCTGGGTTTTTGTTCGAACTCCCTGGCTCCACTTTTTTATCTCCTATGCTGCTTGCTCTTCGTTTCTCTGCCCTCTAAATGATGGAGTTCCCCCCAAAGATCAGTCCTTAGATCTCTTGTCATCCAGTCTCATGGCTTTAAACACAATTAATATTCTAACAACTCATGAAAGTATATCTCTAGTCAGACATCCCTCCTGGATTCCAGACCCACATATCTAGTTGTCTAGTAGACTGCTGTGCTTGGAAATCTAGGCCTCTCCCTAGCAACCTGTCCATCCAGACCCTCAAACAAGCTTGTCCTGTAGCTTTTCCATGTCAACAGATAGAAATTGCATCTTTTAAGTTGATCAGGCCAAAAATCTGGGCATCATCTTGATTTTTCTCTTTCTCTAATGAACCACACCGAATCTATCAGCCAATCTTTATAGCTCTACCTTGAAAATATCTCAAAAAACTGACTAGTTCTCAATACATCAACCATTATCACCCAGATCCAAGCCCTTATTACCTCAAGCCTCTCAATTTGTATCTCTGGTTCCACATTTGCTTCTCTGCCCTCTATTATTAATAGGTCCTATAAGACAATCCCTTTAAAACATAAGCCATATTGTGTTAGTCCTCTACGTATGGCCTTCCAATGGTTTCCCACTCCTTATAAAACAAAAGCCAATCCCTTCCTAGACTTATCTTCAAGACACAACTTAATCTGGCCTTCAATCTCTTTCTAAACTTCATCACTTACTAGTCCCTTCTTACCTCTCTTTTCTCTGACCATAATGTCCTGCTCCTTACCAGTCCTTGAACATGTCTTGTCTTTTTGACAGTAGCCATTCTGACAGGTGTGAAGTAATATCTCACTATGGTTTTGACTTGCATTTCCTTGATGATTAGTAATGTTGCACATCTTTTCATGTGTCTGTTGGTCATCCATATGTCTTCTTGGAAAAATGCCTATTCAGGTCCTTTGCCCATTTTTAAATCAGGTTGTTTGTTTTTGCTACTGAGATGTATGAGTTCCTAATATGTTTTGGATATTAACCTCTTATCAGACATATCATTTGCAAATATCTTCTCCCATTCAGGTTGCTTTTTTTGTTTTGTTGATGGTTTCATTAGCTGTGCAAAAGCTTTTAAGTTTGATTAGGTCCCACTTGTTTTATTTTTGCTCTTGTTTCCCTTGCATAAGGAGACAGATCCAAAAAAACAAAAAACAAAAAAAATTGCTAAGACCTGAAAAGAGTGTATTATGTTTTCTTCTAGGAGTATTATGATTTCAGGTCTTACAATAGGTCTTTGATTAATTTTGAGTTTATTTTTGTATATGGTGTGAGAAAATGTTCTAATTTCATTCTTTTACATGTAGCTGTCCAGTTTTCCCAACATCACTTATGGAAGAGGCTGTCTCTTCATTGTATATTCTTGCCTCCTATGTCATAGATTAATTGACCAGATATGTGTGGGTTTACTTCTGGGCTCTCTATTTTGTTCCATTTATCTATGTGTCTGTTTTTGTGCCAGCACCATACTATTTTGATTACTATAGCTTTGTAGAATGCTAGGGTTTTTTCCCCCAGCACTTTACATATTTCACTCCATTCTCTTCATGCTTACACGGTTTCTGGAGAGAAGCCCAATGTAATTCTTATCCTTGTTCCTCCAGAGTTCAGATGTTCCCCCCACCACCAAACCTAGCTTCTTTCAAGATTTTTCTCTTTGTCTTTGGTTTTCTCCAGTTTCAATATGATATACAGTTGCTGCTTGAACAACACGGGTTTGAACTGTGCGGGTGCACTTATACATGGATTACTTTAAATAAACACAGTACGTATATTTTCATTTTACAGATCTTTATGTGTGGGGAAAGGTTTATGTTCAATTAGAAATCACAATATGTGGGATCAAAAGAACTAGGGTTTGAGTCCTGATTCTATCCAAACTGTTTCACCCTCCTGTCCTTGGGTGAGTCATTTATCAATTCCTTTGTTTCTGAGACAGAGATAGCAGTATGTGGATTTTTGACTGTTCCGAGGGTCAGCACCCCTAATCCCTGCATTGTTCAAGGATCAACTGTACATACGTGTAGATTTCTTGGTATTTCACCTGCTTGGTGTTTCCTGAGCCTCCTGGATCTGTCATTTGGTGTTATTAATTTTGGAAAACTCTCCTCCATTATTATTTCAAATATTTCTTTTTCTCCTCCTTCTGGAATCCTAATTACATGTATGTAACACCTTTTGTTGTTTACCCACAGTTCTTGGATATTTTGTTCTGGCTTTTTGTTTTGTTTTGTTTTTGAGTTGTTTGTTTTTAAATGATCTTTTTCTCTTTACATTTCAGTTTGGCAAATTTCTACTGACATAGCTCCAAGCTCACTGATTCTTTGACCATATTCACTCTACTGATGAACCTATCAAAGGTATTCTGATTTCTAGCACTTTCTTTTGATCTTTTGTTAGAGTTTTCATCTCTTTGCTTACACTACCCAACTGTCTTGCATAGTGCCTACATTTTCCATTAGAGTCCTTTAGCATATTAATCACAGTTATTTTGAATTTCCTACCTGATAATTCCAAAATCTGGGTCATATCTGAGCCTGGTTCTAATGCTTGCATCATCTCTTCAGTTTTTTCTTGCCTTTTAGCATAGCTTGTAATTGTTTGTTGAAAACTGGATATGATGTATTGGATAATATAAACTGAAGTAATATACCTTAGTGTGAGATTTTATGTAAATCTGGCCAGTAGCTGGACCATGTTTAATGTTTGCTACAGCTGTAAGTGCCAGAGGCTTCAGTTTTCTCTGGTGTCATTGTTTCTTCCTCCTCTGTTGTCTTTGGGTTTCCCTAAGATGTCCTTCTTAAATCAAGTCTGAATCTTGTGGCTCTTTCCATTGCAATCCACTGTTATTATACAGGAGCCCTATCAATGTGGTGCTAAGGTGTGGGGGAGGGGAAGCATTCTATAATCTTATAGTTAAATCTCATTTTTTAGTGGGTCTGAATATTTTGGAAGTATTTCTCAGCCTTTTTTTCCCTTCTCCATTTCAGTGAGACAGGAAGGTTAAAGGGGGCTGGCACTGGCTAGCTGCCCTTCCCTCCAGGAGATAGGGCTCTGGTAATACCATTTGCCTAGGAGAGCAGGCATTTATTATGTAGAACACTCTAAGTGTATTTCAAAAAGGCTGCCCTTTCCTAGTCCCAAAAATGAGGGGGGGGGTGTTTCTTAGATCTTTACCTTGAGAACCTGGTGGGTTCTTAAGAAATAAAACCCATGAAAGTGTGGGGGTTCTCTAAGGCTGGGCCCTCAGAACTTCTCACACTCAAGCTAATCCACACTCACCCTTCAGCAATTCATCAAAACTATCATTTAAGTGTTCTTAACAGTTTATGGCTCCTGTGGCTTTTGCTCCAGGTAAGCTGATTTTGGCTGTTATCTATATTTTTCCATCTCTCCACAATTCAGAGTGGTGGTTTTCCTTGTGACCTCAATTCTCTGATGGGTTTAAGAAAAGTCATTGTTTTCACGAAGTAAGTCAGAAAGAGAAAGACAAATACTATATGATATCACTTATATGTGGAATCTAAAATATGATTCAAATCGACATATCTACAAAACAAAAACAGACTCACAGATACAGAGAACAGACTTGTGGTTGCCAAGGGGGAGGGGAGGTAGGGGAGGGAAGGAAAGGGAGTTTGGGATTAGCAGAGGCAAACTATTATATATAGAATGGATAAACAACAAGGTCCTACTGTATAGCACAGGCAACTATATTCAATATCCTGTGACAAACCATAATGGAAAAGAATATCAAAAACAATATATGTATATAACTGAGTCACTTTGCTGTATAGTAGAAATGAATACAACATTGTAAATCAACTATACTTCAATAAAATTTTAAAAAATTCTCCATATGTCAGCAGGGAAATTAATATTAAAACAACCATGAGATACCAACTATACATACCAATTAGAATGGCCAAAATTTGGAACGTTGACAACACCAAATGCTGGCAAGGGTGTGGAGCAACAGGAACTCTCATTCATTGTTGGTGGGATGCAAAATGATACAGCCACTTTTTTAAAAAAAATAAATTTATTTATTTATTTATTTTTGGCTGTGTTGCTGTGTGCAGGCTTTCTCTAGTTGCAGTGAGCAGGGGCTACTCTTTTTTGCGGTGCTTGGGCTTCTCAATGCAGTGGCTTCTCCCTGCAGTGGCTTCTCCTGTTGCAGAGCATGGGCTCTAGGGGTACAGGCTTCGGTAGTTGTGGCTTGCAGGTTCTACGGCACAGGCTCAGTAGTTGTGGCGCACGGGCTTAGTTGCTCCATGGCATGTGGGATCTTCCCGGACAAGGGATCGAACCCGTGTCCCCTGAATTGGCAGGAGGATTCTTAACCACTGTGCCACCAGGGAAGCTGATACAGCCACTTTGGAAGAGAGTTTGGTAGTTTCTTATAAAACTAAACATACTCTAACCAAATATTCCAGCAATCACACTCCTTGGTATTGATATTTACCCAAAAGAGATGAACACTTCTGTCTGCACAAAAACCTGCACACGGATGTTTACAGCAGCTTTATCCATACATGCCTAAGCCTGGAAGCAACCAAGATGTCCTTCAGCAGGTGAATGAATAAACTGTGGCATATCCAGACAATTCAGTGCTGAAAAGAAATAAGCTATTAAGCCATGAAAAGACATGGAGGAACTTTAAATGCATATTATTAAGTAAAAGAAGCCAATCTGAAAAGGCTACATATTATCTAATTCCAACTATATGGAAAAGGCAAAACTATGGAGACAAAAAGATCAGTGGTTGCCAAGGGTTGGGGTGAGGGAGGAATGAAGAGCAGAAAGGATTTTAAGAGCAGTGAAAATATTCTGTATGATACTATAATGGTGGATTTATGGGGATACTTTTGTCCAAACCCATAGAATGTACAACACCAAGAGTGAACCCTGATGTTAACTATGAACTTTGGGTGATTATGATGTGTCAATGTAGGTCTATCAATTGTAAAAAATGTACCACTCTGGTGGGGGATGTTGGTAATGGGGTGGCTAGGCATGTGTGAGGGCAGGGGGCATATGGGAAATCACTGTACCTTCCCCTCAGTTTTCCTGTTAACTGAAAACTTCCCTTAAAATTTTTTTTAAAAAATAATAGCAATAATTGTGGGTTCCCAGAGTTGGGGGGGGGGGGAGTCATTGATTTTCAGTTTGTTCAGGTTTTATTTTTCTCCTTGTTGTAAGGATGGGAACAATGACTTCCAAGCTCCTTAAATGTCAGAGCTGAAACCAGAAATCCTGAATTTTTTAATCAGTATGAAAACTTTAATTTCCAAAAAAGTCATACATTTCACATCATTACCATTCACTTACTTGCATAATCATCAGTGCTGGATGTTATGTCTTTGTAATTTCCCAGCTGGCTCTGCAGCTATTTCTGTTCTTGTTACTAAGTGCTAGCCAGTAGAATGTGAAGGAAAGTAATGTCTCCAACTTTAGATACCTGTCCTACAAGTAAACTGATGTGCCTCTCTGCCCCCTTTTCCACTTGGCTCCTTGGGATGTGAATATGATAGTGTGCCATCTTGGGCTGTGTGAATAAGGTCACCACCCTAGGAGTGTTGGAAAACAAGAAAGAGAAGTTGTACCAGTTCTGTATTACCTAACTTCAGACTATTAAAGATAAAAAAAATCAGTTTTTAATTTTATTTTAAGGCACTGTTATTTGAGGTCTCTTACATTCTAAATCTGTATCTCAAAACATTAGCTTTAACAATAAAGGGACCTGAAATACTTTAAATCAAACCCACACCAATCCTGTGAATTATATGCCAGTGTTTTCCAGTAATTTCACTGTTGTTTTTAATGCCGTAAGTCAATTCTGCTATTCTGTTCCACTGTCAATATTTGTTCTATTTACTCACATTTTAACATTTTCTTTGCTCACTATTCTTGTTTCTCAAATCCTCTATCTAGGACCACTTATATTTTTAAATAGCATGCCAATACCTCTCCTCAGTTCCCCTCCCTTCACAACTTTTTAGTCCATTAACGAGTTTTTGAAGAGACCAGGGCAGATGTCAAAACAGCAGTTCTTAAAGAGTGGTTGGAGAATCCCTAGGGGTCCCTTAGGTCAAAATATTTTCATAGTAATTCCAAGACTTTATTTTCCTTTTTCACTTTCATTCTCTCATGAGTGTAGAGTCTCCCAGCCTATATAACATGTGACATTGCTACAGAATGAATGCAGATATGAGAAACCAGCAGTCTTCCATTAAACCATTAAAGGTATCTGAAAAATTATATAATGATGCCACTCTCATTGTTTTTGTTCTGGAAAATAATTACTTTCATAAAATGTTAAAAAAAATGTTATCATCTTAACATGGGATGAGTTTATTCATTTTTAAATGAATTTAAATCTTTTATTTCAGTTTGAGACTTGCTGTTGCAAAATGTCCACCTGTCTTAGGTCAGGTTCCCTGGGAAACAGAATCTGAGAGGAAGCAGATTGGGTGGAAGGTGAAGTTGATCTGTGATAGGGTTGCAATCTGTTGGGGAGATCTAGGACTGGATTGGCTCTTTGGACTTGCTCTAAATTGCCCTTGGGGAGGCAGTGTTAACCGTGCATGACCCAGCTCTCTTTGTGCAAGAGCAACTCCTATAGAGGAACTTAGTTGTGAGCTGTCAGCAGTCAAGATCCTCAGCAGCTGGCAGCACAATGAGGGGGGAATCTTGACAAGTCTAAGGCATAACTTACATTCTAGAGTTCCCTTAGTGATCAGGCTGAAACGATCCATGGCAGAACTACAGCTGAGATCACACCCTTAACTTCCTCTTTACCTCCTGCTTCTTCATGCCCTTACCATTCTTACTGGGAGAACTTCCTTAATAAACCACTTGCATAGGAATCCTCATCTTAAGGTCTGCTTCTGGCAGATACAAGGTAAAAGAATGTCCACAATAGAACTCGATTCCATCCTCCAATCTTTACCCCAAAATGTTTCTCCCTAGTCTGCTGCATTTTTAGCAAATGGCAACCATCCAGCTGTTGCTCTCCACAAAAATGTAAGAGTTATCCTTTATCTCTCTTTTCCTCATCTTTCAAATCAGCAAACTTCAAATTAAGTCTGAAACCTAGACTGGAAATTCTCCAGGCAGCAGTTCACATGTGTCCAAGTGGAGAGGGATTTATCGTAATTTGATTAATGATTTTTTTTCAGATGTTATCTCGGTCACTTATACCTTATTTCTGTTCCTTAGGACAGGGAAAAAACTTAGAGACCAGATCACTTTCTTGTTGACATATAGTCAGCAGAACAACCTTCCTAGACTTGAGATTCAGGTTTACTCTCAGGCAGTTTATCTCACCCAATAAGCACAGCCACTCTTAGTGGGAGAGGCTAAAAGAGGCCCCTAAGATAGTCCTTATGGACTGCAGGTGAAATTTTAAAACTTTCTGTGGACTCCAAAGCTATGTAAAGGGGCAGAAGATTTAAATGAGATATGAGCCAAATAAAGAAACATGAAGAATTGGGAATTCCCTGGCAGTCCAGTGGTTAGGACTCTGTGCTCTCACTGCTGGGGAACTAAGATCCCGCAAGCTGTGTGGTGCGGCAAAAACCGAACAAACAAAAATAAAAATAAAAAACATGAAGAAGAAAATCAGGGGACTTCCCTGGCGGCACAGTGGTTAAGAATCCACCTGCCAATGCAGGGGACACAGGTTCGAGCCCTGGTCCGGGAAGATCCCACATGCTGTGGAGCAACTAAGCCTGTGTGCCAGAACTACTGAGCCTGTACTCTAGAGCCTGCGAGCCACAACTACTGAGCCCACGTGCCACACCTACTGAAGCCCGTGCGCCTAGAGCCCGTGCTCTGCAACAAGAGAACCACCACAATAAGAAGCCTGTGCACTGCAACGAAGAGTAGCCCCTGCTTGCCCCAACTAGAGAAAGCTGGCATGCAGCAACAAAGACCCAACGCAGCCAAAAATAAAAATTAATTAATTATTTAAAAAAGAAGAAAATCAGAGTGAAAAATGACAGTTTATACCCCAAAAAAAGTTTTGCAACTAAAAATATACAGATCTTGTTATGTATATAACAAATGAACTTTGAAAACTATTTTTAAAAAAAAGGAAGTCTACAAAAAAGTGTGCTGGCAAAATTGGACTCAGCACAAAAGCTATGAAAGAAGAGATTATGAAATTACAACACTCATTTAGATATTTAAGTTTTGGTAAGTTATTGATTTTATAAAAATCAGCACCTGCTATTTACAATTATAAGTCACTGTCAGTCTTCAGAAATAGCTAATAAAAGTAAAACTGACATTATTCATGCTTGTACTTCATAAATTTAGTTTGAGAAGGATTTAGTTTTGTGAAATCAGCTTCAAAGTAAATGCGGCTGATATTCAAACATTCAAAGCTAAAGGTTCCTTTTGAACAACATCGCCAATCCTAATCACATTTTAAAAAAGGCACTAATGGTTTTCTGTATGTCAAGTAATATTGTAGAGGTGGTATAATTAAAAAAAAAAATTACCTGAAGGGGTGATTCATGTATTGTTACAGAGAATGAGATCCTTTTAGCGAAACTCTTATTACTGCTCAGGGTCTTAGACCACCAATGCTTCCAACCAAAACTAGATAGATACATAAAACAAGAGTTGTAGAAGAGTGAAGCAATTTTACATAATTGCTTATGGCCACCTCAAGAAAATAAAAGTCTTTCTTGGGATTGGTGGTCCAGTGGTTAAGAATCCTCCTTCCAATGCAGGGGACGTGGGTTCGGTTTGATCCCTAGTCGGGGAACTAAGATCCCACATGGCGCGCACTGCAACTACTGAGCATGCGCTCTAGAGCCTGAGTGCCACAACTAGAAAGCCCGTGTGCTCTGGAGCCCGCTCACTGCAACAAAAGATCCCACATGCCTCAGTGAAGATCCTGCGTGCCACAACTAAGACCTGACGCAGCCAAGTAAATAATTAAATTAATTAATTAATTAAAATTTTAAAATGGCCTATAAAAGGCTTTCTTGTTTCAAAATATTATAATAATTAACAATGATATTAATGCCTATGCTGGTTGTATGGAAACTTACAGTGCAAGACTAATATTGTAGAGTTAATTTCTCAGGAAAATCTTTTTCTCTCCACAATGACTCTAAGCATATTACTAACTTACTAACTTATTAGCTATGAATCCAACAAGTCAGTTGCCAAATAATGCAAGACACATTGAGAGAGTAGGGATCATTAGACCTTGATGATGCCCTAAAATAGTAAATAAAATCATATTTGATTTGTCACACTGCCCTCTGATTTTCAAATTTTTAATAAATAATAATATACTTCCTTGAATCTAAGATATACTTGCTTGAAAATTGAGTTCTAAATTCAAAATGTGAAAATGTGGGGAAAAAAAGCATCACGGGATTGATAAAACATGTTAACTTCATATTATATAGTAAACAGAACTATCACTTTTAATTACTACTTTTCTGGAAATATTTTTGACAAAATAGTTCAGCACCTGATAGGACACATGAATCCATTGTAACATTTTCTTCTCTGGGTATAGGCTTCCCCTAGCCCATAAATCCTGAGAAATAAGTACAAAAACACTATTAAGATAAGACATCCATATCACCATTGTGTATCATTAACTTTTAAGATTTATTTTATATGCTACCCATCTTTTTTTAAGGCATAAAAATTACAAGTAAAGCTAAAAGCCCCCTTTGACCAACACCCTCAATCCTAATCTCCTGCCAGAGACAACACTGTCAATAATTTGGTATGTGTCCTTTTTAATCCATTTAAAATAGTTTTACATACATATTTCAATAATAAAAACATAGTTCTATTCTTTGTGAATGATTTCACTCCAATTTACATGAATGTTATTATATGGTATGTTTCATCTGGATCTTGATTTTTTTTTCACTCAACATTATTTTAGATAACAACCATGTTACACAATACAGACCAAGCTCATTGCTTTTAACTGCTGTATACCATTCCATTATTTGAATATATCACATTTTATTCATCCATTATCCCTTCAATATATATGTTGTTTTCAATTCAGATATATATATATATTTCTTATTCATATTTATGAATTTCTTTAGGATGTATATCTAGAAGTGGAATGGCAGGGTCCTTTTAAAAAATATTTCCCTGCCTCAAAGTCATAGACAATATCCTGTTATTTCCTTTCAAGAAGTTCAGAGTTTGGCTTTTCACATTTCAGTGTTCAAATCCTTTGGAATTCTTTTTCTTTATATGTTGTAAGGTTGTATGTAATTTTATTTTCCCCAATATAGAGATTCAAATACTCCAACTGTTTTTATTGACTAGGCCGTCATTCTTCTACTGATTCACGATGTCATGTCTAATATACAACAAGTTGGCATATACTCATTCATTTACTTCTAGGCATTCTATTCTGTAAAACCTTTTTATTTATCCATTAATGTTCTAATGCCACACACTATTATATGACCATAACTTCATAATACATGTAGTATATGGTAGAAGGTGTGTCCTCTCTGTTCTTATTCAATATTGTCTCAGCAATCCACAGACTTTTATTTCATATGGATTTTAGAAGCATTTGGTAAAAATCCTAGAAAATTCTTGTTAGATGTTTGGAACTATATTAGGTCCATAGATTAATTTGGGGAGAAAAGACATTTTATGATATTGGGTTTTTCCATCTACATCCGTGGTATTTCCCTCCATTTACTCAAGTCTTTTGCCCTTCAATAAAGCTTTACAATTTTTTCATAAAGATCTTTTTCATTTTTTGAGACTATGCCAAGATATTTTAAAGTTAAGTAAAGCATGGATTGAATTTAAGGCCTTTATTCATTTAGTATACTCGGCGTTTCTCACCTGTATGACCTCTCTTATGTATAGAAAGGGATGCTCTTTGAGAGAATGCTTTCCCACATTCATTACATTCAAAGGGTTTCTCACCAGTGTGAATTCTCATATGTATTATAAGTAATGAGCACTGAGAGAAGGCTTTTCCACATTTATTACATTCATACGGTTTCTCCCCTGTATGACTTCTAACGTGAAGAGTAAGGGATGAGATTCGAGAGAAGGCTTTACCGCATTCATTACATTTAAACGGTTTCTCTCCAGTATGAATTTTTTCATGTTCAAGGAGATTTTGTCTCTGACTGAAAGCTTTTCCACATTGATTACAATGATAGGGTTTCTCTCCAGTATGAATTTTCTCATGTTCTGTGAGATTTGATTTCTGACTAAAGGCTTTCCCACATACTGTGCACGCATAGGGTTTTTCACCAGTATGAATTCTCTGGTGTCGGATGAGGTTTGACATCTGAATAAAAGCTTTCCCACATTCATTACATTCATAAGGTTTCTCTCCAGTATGAATTTTTTGATGTGTAATGAGATTTTCTTTCCGGCTGAAGGCTTTTCCACATTCATTACATTCATAGGGTTTCTCAGCTGTATGATTTCTCATATGTACAGTAAGGGATGAACTTTGAGAGAAGGCTTTCCCACATTCACTACATACATAGGGTTTTTCACCTGTATGACTTCTCATATGTATAATAAATACTGAGCATTGAGAGAAGGCTTTTCCACATTTATTACATTTATAAGGTTTCTCCCCTGTGTGACTTCTCATATGTAGATTAACAGATGACATTCGAGAAAAAGCTCTACCACATTCATTACATGCATAAGGTTTCTCGCCAGTATGAATTTTCTCATGCTCAATAAGATTTTGCTTCTGGCTGAAGGCTTTTCCACATTCTTTACATTCATAGGGTTTTTCTCCAGTATGAATTCTCTCATGTTCAATGAGATTTGATTTCTGACTGAAGGCCTTCCAACAATCCTTACATGCATAAGGTTTTTCTCCGGTATGAATTCTCTGGTGTCTAATAAGGTTTGACATTTGAATGAAAGCTTTTCCACATTCATTACACTTATATGGTTTTTCCCCAGTATGAATTTTTTGATGTGTAATAAGATTTTCCTTCCTACTGAAAGCTTTTCCACATTCCTTACATTCATACGGTTTCTCTCCAGCATGAATTCTCTCATGTCTGATGAGGTCAAATTTATGATTAAAGTCTTGTCCACACTGATTACACTTAAAGGGGGTTACAACATGGGATGAGCAATGGTAAAATGGTTTCCCATACTTATTACACTCATAATTTTTCTCTCTTATACAGCCTTTCTCATAACTAAGTAAGTCTAAATTATGTTCAAAACCCTTATCAAATGAGTCATAATATTCATAGAAGTTTTGTCTTGAAGTAACAATGTCTGAGCCCAGAGGAAATACTTTTGCAACTTTTTTACATTCAATGACATTTTCCTTAATTAGAGTTTTCTTGGAGATGGATGTGACTTTCCTCACAAGTGTTTCCTGCTGCTCCTTGATCTGTTCATCATCTTCCCAAACTTCTAAAATGGAGGACCAAAAATTATAACTTTTGAATTTTTCTCCTACTGCATTATTGATAACATTTCAGAAATTTGCCAAAGTGGGGTTGATCTTTGATATAGGCTATAGTCTCCCAATATGAAAGAAATCCAAAGTGCAAATGTCCCTAGTTTCTAAGATTTGAGAAGTTAACACCTATAGATAATATTATGGAGAGAAAACTGCCATTAATAGGCCCAAGCTGCTTTGATTGATTTACAAAACATACTTATACAATGCAGATATCAGTAAAATGAATAGAATAATTAAGATGAAAGGGCAAACACATAAATGACTGGATAGCAAGTCAAATGACTAGAGGATAAAATTAACACTTGTGGTTAAACAAAACAGATCGAATGTATATGTTTATTTCTCCCACTTCTTAAAATTCCATTGAAATGACAGTAAAAGAATAAAGATTCAAACCCATAAGAACAAAGGAAATAGGACTAAAAAGAAGGGTAAACAAGACATTTCAACAAAATAATGGAAGGCAAAAGGGTAAGAAAACTGTCAACTGATAGCTTAGCTAAGAAATTCAAGTTTTGTGCTACGAAGATGCAAATGTCCAACAACAAAGTGATTTGACAACAGAACACTAGAAAAGCTCAAAAATTGGAGGATTTAGGTACTTAAAAGGCAGGGATAAGAGTGGGGCTGAAAAACAGAGGATTAATTTAAAGTCTGTAGTTATATACTGATTTGAAGGCATGAACACATCTATATCATGAAGGTACATAAAGGAAAAAGGAGTCTATATGTAATTTAGAACGATTTTGGATAATGCTCAGTGAGGGCTGGAGAAAAGGAGTCATGTAAAACACAGTTCATAAAGGAATAAGAAAAAATAAACAGGAACTGAGGAGAAATCACAATTCTTTAGAGAAAAGAAGACATTTCCAGGAAGGGTGATCCACAGGATCAAATATAGAAGAGGAATTCCTGTTTCAATATGGTGGAATTAAACATCTCTGTGTCCTCTCCTCTCTGCAAACGTGAAGAAGAAACAGAAAAGAAAATATATCTTCAATAAAACTAAAAGACAGTAAACTCCAATTCCAGAGTATAAGGAAGACCAGAGGGTAGACTGAACCAGGTAGGGAAGAAACCGAGACACTGGCTGTTCTTTCTTATCTTAGACAGAAAGCATGGTGAACAGAGTTCTCCAAAACAGAAAGCACACCCTGTGGACAGAATGAATGAGTCATTTTTTACAACAATGGAATCCAGATGTGTTAAGACTGCATGGTGGCAGGAACATAATGGTCCTCTTCTGGCCCTGTCAAATGGTAGGGAAGGCAGAGCTAAACAAGGAGATGCAAATAGCCGTTATTCTTGTATAAGCAGGATGTTGGCATAGGAGGGTAGAAGAGATACTGAGTGCTAGAGGAAGCATGCAATTAATAATCTCTGATTCAGAAGAAGTAAAGGGCAAACCAACTCTTAACACCAAACCTTGTATGACACAGGAAGCCAATACGAGCAACAGAGGCTTCCTTCTAGCTCAAGAGTATTTTTCTAGACAATCTCCAGCACTCTCCTTCTGTAAATAGTGGGTCCAGCAGGAAATAACCTTATTCAAAGATGAGGAATGACAGTTATAAAAGGAACCAGTATTCAGATCTATACCACACTACAAGAATCAAAAAACATGAATATACAAGCTTACAGGAAAAACTGATATTGACTGATCAATAAGCCTCATAAAGCTCTAAAGCTTTCAAGAAAAACAAACCTATGGGCATCCAGGCAAATAAATCAACTCACCTATGAGGGAAAACAATCAGACTTCAGATTTCTCCAAGCAACAATTCAAAGCCAAGAGGCAGCAGAGGACTATCTAAAGTCTTCAGGGAACTGTCTACAAAACCTCTAGGAAAGACAGTATGGCTCAAGAATTTTATACACAGCCAACTCTCAACTAAATATAAAGGTTTTAAAAAAAAGATATTTGCTTGTTTGCAAAACCTCAGGGACTCCAGTTCCCACTAAATTATAAGCTCCATGAGCCCATGCCCAGAATAGTATTTTATGTATATTGTTATGACTATAAATGTGGTTTCCTTTTCCTTATATCTTCTACTCGGTTGTTGAAGTATACATGAAAACTATTGATTTTTATTTGTTAATTTGATACCCTACCATATCACTGGATTCTCTTACTATTTGTTGCAGTTGATTCTCTTGTGTTTTAAGGGATATATATCTTCTAATCTATAAATAAAGATGGTTTTATAGGGTCCTTTCCAATTCTTCTAGTACTGATTTTTTTCTCTTGTCTATTACTTAGGTATAAACTTAGTAAGAAATTTACAAAAGGTATAAAGGAAACCTTGGAAAGCATTCCTGAAGGACACAAAAATAGATAGATCTGAACAAAGACAGAGAACATGTTCTTGGCTAGAAAACCTCGACATTATAAAGATGTCAGTGCTCCGAAAGTTAATTTATACTTCTAACACATGCCCAACAAAAAATCCAGCAGGTTTTTCTCTGGAAAGAGACAGTTGAATCTAAAATACTTATGGTGAAATAAACAATCAAGAATAGCCAGCACAGGGCTTCTGTGGTGGTGCAGTGGTTAAGAATCCGCCTGCCAATGCAGGGGACACTGGTTTGAGCCCTGGTCCGGGAAGATCCCACATGCTGCAGAGCAACTAAGCCCATGTGCCACAACTACTGAGCCTGTGCTCTAGAGCCCACAAGCCATAACTACTGAGACTCTGTGCCACGACCACTGAAGCCCATGCGCCTAGAGCCCATGCTCTGCAACAAGAGAAGCAAGCGCAATGAGAAGCCTGTGCACCACAATGAAGAGCAGCCCCTGCTCGCCGCAACTAGAGAAAGCCCACACGCAGCAACAAAGACCCAACGCAGCCAAAAATAAGTAAATAAAATTAAAAAAAAAAAAAAAAGGATAGCCAGCACAACTCTGAAAAAAGAAGTGTACTCAACTGGGAAAAGAAAGGGACTGAGTGTCAAGGGTAAGAGACAGACTTACTTTTCAATGTTATCTTTTGGACTGTTTATATTTTTTAACTAAGTGTGCATATATTATATTTCAAAAAAATTAAAGGAATGAAAGGTGTGAATAAGCAGGAAGGAGGTAACAATTTGTAAGCCAGAAACTTTTAAACCTATGTGGGATTGTGAGAGTTGTGAAGTACAATGGAAAGTGTGAGTATTGTTACAAAACAAATCTGAGGCTTTTCAAAATAGAAAGAAAAGGAATCTAACTCTGAAACAAATATGTTTTTAAAATACTGTACATCCACAAAATATTGAATGCATAAGAAAAAACTCTATGAACACAAAGGAAAGAGAGAGCTTAAGGATCATAGAGAGGGACACTAATCTTGAAAGTAATGCTGTAAATGAACTAGGGAAGTTTTGGTACCTAAAATTTGAAAAAAGGAAGATAGCTCCAATACAGTATTTGGAAGTGTCACCATAATCCAAGGCATTCATACCTCTTGTCACTCTAGAAGACTTAAGCGAATCTTGGAAAATGTGAAATGCTATCAACCCCCTGAACAACTGTCATGTGTCTTTCTCATTCAGACCTGCACTTTCACTTATTCACCTGGACAGGGCCTCCCAAGCATTTCTTCTTCTACCACCCATGGTTCTTCTTCCTGCTCCAACCTGAAGATCACATCTGGTTTGGTGACTTGGCAGCCTATGATGAGAGACAACAAAGGACTTGGGTATTAATGTTGGAGACAACCATCCAGATCTTGGGTTGAGTCCTGGGGACTTGAGGGCCTATAAAAGATGAGGATGGAGGAACTTCCACAGTGAGACAAAGTAATTAGCCTTTACCCTAAAGACAAGCACATACAATCAAATGAAGAAAGGGAAGGCTAGTTAAAGACATCTGGCAAGTTGAAGTCTTCACACATTTCAAAGATAGAAAAGAATTCTGTGTAAAATTGCAAAGCTACCCTTACCCACTGTGACTAGGTTGCTATAGTTCTCCAGCATGACATCACGGTACAAGTCCCTCTGAGCAGGTTTCATTTGCTGCCATTCCTCCTGGGTGAGGTCCACAGCCACATCCTTAAATGTTACTGTTTCCTGTAAAAAGACAATTTGAAGTCATCAAAACTAAACACTGTGGTCAAAACATGTAAGAACCCAATTAGCTAGCATCCAGGGATCAGATACCATATATCAGGTTTACATATTTATTTAATTTTGTATTTATACTATAGGGGAAAATATACCATAATAGAAATATCCTGTAGAAGTATATTAATTATTGCATCAGCAAACTGATGAATTCATTATCTATTATTCAGGAAGCTGGAAATAGTGGTCACTGATTTATACTAGGCTGTGACAGAGATGACATAGATATGATACATAGGTAACTGGCTCAGAACCTGTCCAAGCAATTGTGTGATCTAGTAAGAAAGAGGACATGGAAATAGTGGGGAAGGAAGAGAAATAAGGCTGGAGGAAGGAGGAGAGGTATGAAAATTTGAACATGCAAAATTTGATATTTCTATAGGACTTCCAGATGGAAATGTCCACTATGCAGTTGGAGGTATGAAGAAAGGAGATGAGAATTTGTTAGCCATCAACCGAAAATTGGGAGCTGAATCCATGGCAGAAGGATATGAGTGGTTGTAAAGAACATATATAGTAGATTGGTTCAAGATGGCAGAGTAGAAGGACGTGTGCTCACTCCCTCTTGCGAGAGCACCAGAATCACAACTAACTGCTGAACAATCATCGACAGGAAGACACTGGAACACACCAAAAAAGATGCCCCACATCCAAAGACAAAGGAGAAGCTGCAATGAGACGGTAGGAGGGGCACAACCACAATAAAATCAAATCCTATAACTGCTGGGTGGGTGACTCACAAACTGGAGAACAATTATACCACCCACTGGAGTGAGGGTTCTGAGTCCCATGTCATGCTTCCCAACCTGTGGGTCTGGCAACGGGAGGGGGAATTCCCAGAGAAGCAGACTTTGAAGGCTGGCAGGATTTGATTGCAGGACATAGACAGGACTGGGGGAAACAGAGACTCCACTCCTAGAGAGCACACACAAACCAGTGTGCACATCAGGACCCAGGGGGAAGGATCAGTGACCCCATAGGAGAACCAGACCTACCTGCTAGTGTTGGAGGGTATCGTGCAGAGGCAGGGGGTGGCTGTGGCTCACCGTAGGGACAAGGACACTGGCAGCAGAAGATCTGGGAAGTACTCCTTGGCAGGAGCCCTCCTGGAGTCTGCCATTAGCCCCACCAAAGAACATGTAGCCTCCAGTGCTGGGTCACCTCAGGCCAAACAACCAACAGGGAGGGAACTCAGCCCTACCTATCAGCAGACAAGTGGATTAAAGTTTTACTGAGCTCTGCCCACCAGAGCAACACCAGCTCTACCCACTACCAGTCTCTCCTATCAGGAAGCTTACACAAACCTCTTATACAGACTCATCCACCAGAGAGCAGACAGCAGAAGCAAAAAGAACTACAATCCTGCAGCCTGTGGAACGAAAACCACATTCACAGAAAGACAGACAAAATGAAAAGGCACAGGACTACGTACCAGACGAAGGAACAAGATAAAACACCAGAAAAACAACTAAATGAAGTGGAGATAGGCAATCTTCCATAAAAAGAATTCAGAATAATGATAATGAAGATGATCCAAGACCTCAGAAAAAGAATGGAGGCAAAGATGGAGAAGATGCAAGAAATGTTTAACAAAGACCTAGAAGAATCAAAGAACAAATAAACAGAGATGAACGATACAATAACTGAAAAGAAAATACACTAGAAGGAATCAATAGCAGAATAACTGAGGCAGAAGAACGGATAAATGAACTGGAAGACAGAATGGTGGAATTCACTGCTGCAGAACAGAATAAAGAAAAAAGAATGAAATGGATTATTACTCAGCCATATAAAGGAACAAAATTGAGTTATCTGTAGTGAGGTAGATGGACCTAGAATCTGTCATACAGAGTGAAGTTAAGTCAGCAAGAGAAAAACAAATACTGTATGCTAAGGCATACATATGGAATTTTAAAAAGTGGTACTGATGAACATAGTGGCAGGTCAGGAATAAAGACGCAGATGTAGAGAATGGACTTGAGGGCACGGCGGGGAGGGAAAGCTGGGATGAAGTGAGAGAGTAGCACTGACATATATACACTACCAAATGTAAAATGGATGGCTAGTGGGAAGCAGCTGCATAGCACAAGGAGATCAGCTTGGTGCTTTGTGACGACCTAGAGGGATGAGATAGGGAGGGTGGAAGGGAGGCTCAAGAGGGAGGGGATATGGGGATATATGTATACATATAGCTGATTCACTTTGTTATACAGCAGAAACTAACACAACATTGTAAAGCATTTATACTCCAATAAAGATGTGGGAAAAAAAAGAAAAAAGAAAAAAAGGAATGAAAAGAAATGAAGACAGTCTGAGAGACCTTTGGGACAACATTAAACGCACCAACATTCGCATTATAGGGGTCCCAGAAGGAGAAGAGAGAGAGAAAGGACCCAAGAAAATATTTGAAGAGATTATAGTCGAAAACTTCCCCAACACGGGAAAGGAAATAGCCACCCAAGTCCAGGAAGCGCAGAGAGCCCCATACAGGATAAACCCGAGGAGAAACACGCCGAGACACATAGTAATCAAATTGGCAAAAATTAAAGACAAAGAAAAATTATTGAAAACAGCAAGGGAAAAATGACAAATAACATACAAGGGAACTCCCATAAGGTTAACAACTGATTTCTCAGCAGAAACTCTACAAGCCAGAAGGGAGTGGCAAGATATATTTAAAGTGATGAAAGGGAATAACCTACAGCCAAGATTACTCTACCCGGCAAGGATCTCATTCAGATTCGATGGAGAAATCAAAAGCTTTACAGACAAGCAAAAGCTAAGAGAATTCAGCACCACCAAACCAGCTCTACAACAAATGCTAAAGGAACTTCTCTAAGTGGGAATCACAAGAGAAGAAAAGGACCTACAAAAACAAACTCATAACAATTAAGAAAATGGTAATAGGAACATACATATCGATAATTACCTTAAACGTGAATGGATTAAATGCTCCAACGAAAAGACACAGGCTCGTTGAATGGATACAAAAACAAGACCCATATATATGCTGTCTACAAGAGACCCACTTCATACCTAAGGACACATACAGACTGAAAGTGAGGGGATGGAAAAGGATATTCCATGCAAATAGGAATCAAAAGAAAGTTGGAGTAGCAATACTCATATCAGATAAAATAGACCTTAAAATAAAGAATGTTACAAGAAACAAGGAAGGACATTACATAATGATCAAGGGAGCAATCCAAGAAGAAGATATAACAATTATAAATATATATGCACCCAACATAGGAGCACCTAAATACATAAGGCAAATGCTAACAGCCATAAAAGAGGAAATCAACAGTGACACAATAATAGTGGGAGACTTTAACACCTCACTTACACCAATGGACAGATCATCCAGACAGAACATTAATAAGGAAACAGAAGCTTTAAATGACACAATAGACCAGATAGATTTAATTGATATTTATAGGACATTCCATCCGAAAGCAGCAGATTACACTTTCTTCTCAAGTGCATATGGAACATTCTCCAGGATACATCACACCTTAGGTCACAAATCAAGCCTCGGTAAATTTAAGAAAATTGAAATCATATCAAGCATCTTTTCTGACCACAACGCTATGAGATCAGAAAATAATTACAAGAAAAAAAGGAAAAAACACAAACACATGAAAGCTAAACAATGCGTTACTAAATAACTAAGAGATCACTGAAGAAATCAAAGAGGAAATCAAAAAATACCTAGAGACAAAATGACAATGACTACACGATGATCCAAAACCTATAGAATGCAGTGAAAGTAGTTCTAAGAGGGAAGTTTATAGCAATAGAATCCTACCTCAAGAAACAAAAAAAATCTCAAATAAACAATCTAACCTTACACCTAAAGGAACCAGAGAAAGAAGAACAAACAAAACCCAAAGTTAGTCGAAGGAAAGAAATCATAAAGATCAGAGCAGAAATAAATGAAATAGAAACAAAACAATAGCAAAGCTCAATAAAACGAAAAGCTGGTTCTTTGAGAAGATAAACAAAATTGATAACTTTTAGCCAGACTCATCAAGAAAAAGAAAGAGCAGACTCAAATCAATAAAGTTAGAAATGAAAAAGGAGAAGTTACAATGGACACCAAAGAAATACAAAGCATCATAAGAGACTACGACAAGCAACTCTGTGCCAATAAAATGGACAACATGAGCAATGGACAAATTCTTAGAAAGGTGTAACCTTCCAGGACTGAACCAGGAAGAAATAGAAAATATGAACAGACAGTGGAGAAAAGACAGCCTCTTCAATAAGTGGTGCTGGGAAAATTGGACAGGAACATGTAAAAGTATGAAATTAGAACACTCCCTGACACCATGTTCAAAAATAAACTCAAAATGGATTAAAGACCTAAGTGTAAGGGCAGACACTATCAAACTCTTAGAGGAAAACATAGGCAGAACACTCTATGACATACATCACAGCAAGATTCTTTTTGACCCAGCTCCCAGAGAAATGGAAATAAGAACACAAATAAACAAATGGGACCTAATGAAACTTAAAAGTTTTTGCACAGCAAAGGAAACCATAAACAAGACCAAAAGACAACCCTCAGAATGGGAGAAAATATTTGCAAATGAAGCAACTGACAAAGGATTAATCTCCAAGATTTACAAGCAGCTCATGCAGCTCAATAACAAAAAAACGAACAACCCAATCCAAAAATGGGCAGAAGATCTAAATAGACATTTCTCCAAAGAAGATATACAGATGGCCTACAGACACATGAAAGAATGCTCAACATCATTAATCATTAGAGAAATGCAAATCAAAACTACAATGAGATATCATCTCACACCGGTCAGAATGGCCATCATCAAAAAATCTAGAAACAATAAATGCTGGAGAGGGTGTGGAGGAAAGGGAACACTCTTGCACTGTTGGTGGGAATGTAAATTGATACAGCCACTATGGAGAACAGTATGGAGGTTCCTTAAAAAACTACAAATAGAACTACCATACGACCCAGCAATCCCACTACTGGGCATATACCCTGAGAAAACCATAGGTCAAAAAGAGTCATGTACCAAAATGTTCATTGCAGCTCTATTTACAATAGCCAGGACATGGAAGCAACCTAAATGTCCATCGACAGATGAATGGATGAAGAAGATGTGGCACATATATACAATGGAATATTACTCAGCCATAAAAAGAAATGAAATGGAGGTATTTGTAATGAGGTGGATGGAGTTAGAGTCTGTCATACAGAGTGAAGTAAGTCAGAAAGAGAAAAACAAATACAGTATGCTAACACATATATACGGAATCTAAGGGAAAAAAAAAAAAAAGGCCATGAAGAACCTAGTGGCAAGACGGGAATAAAGACACAGACCTACTAGAGAATGGACTTGAGGATATGGGGAGGGGGTGGGGTGAGATGTGACAGGGTAAGAGAGTGTCATGGACATATATACACTACCAAATGTAAAATAGATAACTAGTGGGAAGCAGCCGCACAGCACAGGGAGATCAGCTCGGTGCTTTGTGACCACCTAGAGGGGTGGGATGGGGAGGGTGGGAGGGAGGGAGATGCAAGAGGGAAGAGAAATGGGAATATATTGTATATGTATAACTGATTCACTTTGTTATAAAGCAGAAGCTAACACACTATTGTAAGGCAATTATACTTTAATAAAGATGTTAAAAAAAAAAAAAGAAAATATGAACAGACTGATCACAAGGAAGGAAATTGAAACTGTGATTAAACATCTCCCAACAAACAAAAGTGCAGGATCAGATGGCTTCACAGGTGAATTCTATCAAACATTCAGAGAAGAGCTAACACCCATCCTTCTCAAACTCTTCCAAAAAATTGCAGAGGAAGGAACACTCCCAAACTCATTCTACAAGACCACCATCACTCTGATACCAAAACCAGACAAAGATACTACAAAAAAAGAAAATTACAGACCAATATAACTGAAGAAAATAAATGCAAAAATCCTCAACAAAATGCTAGCAAACAGAATCCAACAGCACATTAAAAGGATAATACACCATGATCAAGTGGGTTTTATCCCAGGGATGCAAGGATTCTTCAATATACGCAAATCAATGTGATACACCATATTAACAAATTGAAGAATAAAAACCATATGATCATCTCAATAGATGCAGAAAAAGCTTTTGACAAAATTCAACACCCATTTATGATAAAAACTGTCCAGAAAGTGGGCATAGAGGGAACCTACCTCAACATAATAAAGGCCATAGACGACAAACCCACAGCAAAAATCATTCTCAATGGTAAAAAACTAAAAGCATTTCCTCTAAGATCAGGAACAAGACAAGGATGTCCACTCTTGCCACTATAATTCAATACAGTTTTGGAAGTCCTAGCCATGGCAATCAGAGAAGAAAAAGAAATAAAAGGAATACAAATTGGAAAAGAAATAAAACTGTCACTGTTTACAGGTGACATGATACTATACATAGAGAATCCTAAAGATGCCACCAGAAAACTACTAGAGCTAATCAATGAATCTGGTAAAGTTGCAGCATACAAAATTAAAGCACAGAAATGTCTTGCATTCATATACACTAACAACGAAAGATCAGAAAGAGAAATTTAGGAAACAATCCCATTCACCATTGCTACAAAAAGAATAAAATACCTGGAATAAACCTACCTAAGGAGGTAAAAGACCTGTACTCAGAAAACCATAAGACACTGATGAAAGAAATCAAAGATGACACAAACAGATGGAGAGATATACCATGTTCTTGGATTGGAAGAATCAATATTGTGAAAATGACTATACTACCCAAAGCAATCTACAGATTCAATACAATACCTATCAAACTACCAATGGCATTTTTTACAGAACTAGAACAAAAAATCTTAAAATCTGTATGGAGACACAAAAGACCCTGAATAGCTAAAGCAATCTTGAGGGAAAAAAACGGAGCCAGAGGAATCAGACTCCCTGACTTCAGGCCATACTACAAAGCTACAGTAATCAAGACAATATGGTATTGGCACAAAAACAGAAATATAGACCAATGGAACAGGATAGAAAGCCCAGAGATAAACTGATGCACCTATGGTCAACTAATTTATGACAAAGGAGGCAAGGATATACAATGGAGAAAAGACAGCCTCTTCAATAAGTGGTGCTGGGAAAACTGGACAGTTACATGTAAAAGAATGAAATTAGAACACTCCCTAAAATCATATACAAAAATAAACTCAAAATAGATTAAAGACTTAAATGTAAGACTGGACACTATAAAACTCTTAGAGGAAAACATAGGAAGAACACGCTTTGACATAAATCACAGTAAGATCTTTTTTGACCTACCTCCTAGAGCAATGGAAATGAAAACAAAAATAAACAAATGGGACCTAATGAAACTTCAAACCTTTTGCACAGCAAAGGAAACTACAAACAAGACGAAAAGACAACCCTCAGAATGGGAGAAAATATTTGCAAAAGAATCAATGGACAAAGGACTAATCTCCAAAATATATAAACAGCTCATGCAGCTCAATAGTAAAAAAACAAACAACCCAATCCAAAAATGGGCAGAAGACCTAAATAGACATTTCTCCAAAGAAGACATACAGATGGCCTAGAGGCACCTGAAAAGCTGCTCAACATCACTAATTATTACAGAAATGCAAATCAAAACTACGATGAGGTATCACCTCACACCAGTTAGAATGGGCATCATCAGAAAATCTACAAACAACAAATGCTGGAGAGGGTGTGGAGAAAAGGGAATCCTCTTGCACTGTTGGTGGGAATGTAAATTGATACAGCCACTACGGAGAACAGTATGGAGGTTCCTTAAAAAACTAAAAATAGAATTAACATATGAGCCAGCAATCCCATTACTGGGCATATACCCAGAGAAAACCATAATTCAAAAAGACACATGCACCCCAATGTTCATTGAAGCACTACTTACAATAGCCAGGTCATGGAAGCAACCTAAATGCCCATCAACAGACGAATGGATAAAGAAGATGTGGTACATATATACAAAGGAATATTACTCGGCCATAAAAAGGAACAAATTGGGTTTTGTAGAGACGTGGATGGACCTAGAGACTGTCATACAGAGTGAAGTAAGTCAGAAAAACAAATATCGTATATAAATGATTATATGTGGAATCTAGAAAAATGGTACAGATGAAGCGGTTTGCAAGGCAGGAATAGAGACACAGATGTAGAGAACAAATGTATGGACACCAAGGGGGGAAAGTGGGGGCAGGTAGTGTTGGTGGCGGTGGGATTAATTGAGAGATTGGGACTGACATATATACATGAATATGTATAAAAGAGATAACTAATAAGAACCTGCTGTATTAAAAAATAATGAAATAAAATTCAAAAAAAAAAAAAAAGAACATACATGGTAGGTAAAGGGCCAAGGTCAGAATCAACCGTTAAGCATTAAAGAAAGGGTCTTAGGTTTTTGTTTCTTGCTTATATTTACAGTCATGAGATGAGAATCAAAACTATGAGAGTGGTGTGACAGAAACTAAAAAACAAATGATAAATTTTTAGAAAAGAATGTTACTTGATCACAAAAACCAACTCTTCCTCTCCATTTAAAAACTTCAGTATCCAAATACGGAAAAATCTTTACCTGCAAAGGCTCTAAAAAAGAAATATATATCCCATATTTGGGAGAATATTCAAGAAATAGTATAAATAAGATAGAAAAATGGGAAATATAAATGGAAATTACTAAAAGCTGAATCACAATTAATGTGTCTCGGAAACTATCTCTATGATCATTACTACCATCAATATCATCATCACTGTCATCTATTGAGTACTTATATGCCAAGCATTGTTAGAATTTCTTTAGATATATTAACTTCCAAAATTCCCCTAATAAGGTTATGAAGTAGGTACTGTTATTATCCATTTGAAAGGTAAGGAAACCAGTGCTAAGAGTTAACTTTCCTAGGGTCATAAAGCTACTATGTGGTAGAGCTGAAATTCCAGCCCAAGCAGTGTAGCTGCAGAGCCCATGTTTTTATCCATCATATTATACTTCTCCAAGTCAGCAGGAAGTCTCAGAATCCCACAAATATTCACCAATTCAAGATAGACAATTGGAAACACAAGAACTCTTGCACTCAAAATTCACTTTCTTGCTGAGGTTGAAAGCATGTGAAATCACCAATGATGGGAAACCGTAGGATAAATATCATGACAAAAAAATCAAAAGCCAATGACAATGGAACATCACCCTGACTTGAAGAAGCATAATGAAGTCTGATGAAGCAGTGGGGAGGAAGATTGAAGACAAAACCAGATGTAGAAAACTGGCCTCTGGTGTAATGGTTTCACTAATCACTATGTGAACAAAAGCCAATATAAAATACTTTTGCTGTTACTATCCAATATTGTATTAACCAAATTAGTCAAATGCACTTACAAAAACTAGCATTTAGATTTTACGTGAAGACTGAGGGAATCATTAAAATAACTTTGGAGCAAATACTTGCTATGTATGACTTTGTAAATGTAGAAACAAATTAATTTTACACTTTAGAAAAACATAAAATATGCTAGAAAAATAATAAAAATACAATTATCCACTTGGGATTTAAAAAGAACACATAGAAGATGGCAGTGTGGGAAGACGTGGAGTTAGCATCCCCCCACAACTAGGGCGCCTGCCTGCCACTGGTGGGGGACTCTGGCGCCCAAGGAGATGGGACGGACCCCAAAGTGAACCAAAGTGAACCGGTAGGATGTAGGGGGACTGAGGGGGGAGAGGAGAAGTGAAGGCCAGACAGGATCAGCACCCCTGAAGCGGGGGAGATCAGGAGAGGAAGGCGGGAAGGACTCTCTGGGAAGAGCGGGAGAGGAGCAGAGGGAGATTGCCCCGCCCACTCAGCCCGGGGAGCCTGCTGAGCTCCCAGGCAGATCCCCTGCCCTCCAAAGCCCCCTCCAGGTTGCGTGGGTCCTTGGGGGCATAGGAAGGAGGCCAAGGGGAGAACCAGAGAGGCAGGCAGGAGGGGCCCTCTGGGAGGAGCAGGAGAGGAGCAGAAGGGCGACTGCCCTACCCACTCGGGTACGGGGAGCCTGCTGAGTTTGCAGGCAGATCCCCTGCCCTCCAAACCCCCTCTAGTCTGCGTGGGTCCTTGGGGGCATAGGAGGGAGGCCGGGGAGATCATGAGAGGCAGGCAGGAGGGGCCTTCCCAGACCAGAGGAGCAGGAGAGGAAGGAGTTCATTTGCCCCACCCACTCGAGCCCAGGAAGCCTCCTGGGCTCCCAGGTGAGGTCCGCTGCCCTCTGAGACCAGGGGTGGGGGACATGCCTGGGCCTCTTCTGTTCCTTGAGCCTAAGCCTTACCCCCCACAGCCCCCAGGGCCTTTTCCAGGCCTGTGGGTCCTGAGCAGTGGCACCGCCCACCACCCAAACCTTGCCCTTGCTTAGGCCCTGCCCTCCACAGCCAAGTCCTTCCCCCCCCTTTTTCTTTTTTCTTTTCCCTCCTCTTTTTTATTATTGTGGTACAGATGTACCTTCCAGTTGTTGATACATCTATATTTTAAATTTTATATTCTTCCTAACACATCTGTTAGTTTCCCAGTCTAATTTTATTTTTTACTTTGTTATTGTTCTTTTTTTTTTTTTGCCGCCCCAGGTGGCTTGCAGGATCTTGGTTCACGAGCATGGGGTCAGGCTGTAGCTCCTGCAGTGGGAGCTCTGAGTCCGAACCACTGGACTAACAGAGAACCTCAGACCCCAGGGAATACTCAACGCAGTGAGGTCTCATGGAGTTCCTCATCTCAGCAACAAGACGCAGCTCTATCCAATAGCCTACAAACTCCAGTGTTGGAAGCCTCAGGCCAAACAACCAGTAAGACAGGAACACAATCCCATTCATAAAAAAGAAAAAAAAAAAAGAGACAGCAAAAAAATATGTCACAGATGAAGGAGCAAGGTAAAAACCTACAAGACCAAATAAATGAAGAGGAAATAGGCCATCTACCTGAAAAAGAGTTCAGAGTAATGAGAGTAAAGATGATCCAGAATCTCGGAAATAGAATGGAGGCATGGATTGAGAAAATACAAGAAATGTTTAACAAAGATCTAGAAGAACTAAAGAACAAACAGAGATGAACAACACAATAACTGAAGTGAAAAATACACTAGAGGGGCTTCCCTGGTGGCGCAGTGGTTGAGAATCTGCCTGCTAATGCAGGGGACACGGGTTCGAGCCCTGGTCTGGGAAGATCCCACATGCCGCGGAGCGGCTGGGCCCGTGAGCCACAACTGCTGAGCCTGCGCGTCTGGAGCCTGTGCCCCGCGGCGGGAGGGGCCGCGATAGTGAGAGGCCCGCGCACCGCGATGAAGAGTGGCCCCCACTTGCCGTAACTAGAGAAAGCCCTCGCACGAACCGAAGACCCAACACAGCCAAAAATAAAGAAATAAATAAATAAAAATAAAGTAGCTATAAAAAAAAATACACTAGAAGGAATCAATAACAGAATAACTAAGGCAGAAGAACGAATAAGTGAGCTGGAAGACAAAATGGTGGAAATAACTGCCGAGGAGCAGAATAAAGAAAGAAGAATGAAAAGAATTGAAGACAATCTCAGAGACCTCTGGGACAACAATAAACACACCAACATTCGAATTATAGGGGTCCCAGAAGAAGAAGAGAAAAAGAAAGGGTCTGAGAAAATATCTGAAGAGATTATAGTTGAAAACTTCCCTCACATGGGAAAGGAAATAGTCACCCAAGTCCAGGAAGCACAGAGAGTCCCATACGGGATAAACCCTAGGAAAAACACACCGAGACACATGTTAATCAAACTAACAAAAATGAAATTCAAAGAAAAAATATTAAAAGCAGCAAGGGAAAAACAAAAAATAACATACAAAGGAATCCCATAAGGTTATCAGCTGATTTTTCAGCGGAAACTCTGCAGGCCAGAAGGGAATGGCAGGATATACTTAACGTGATGAAAGAGAAAAACCTACAACAAAGGTTACTCTACCCAGCAAGGGTCTCATTCAGATTCAATGGAGAAATCAAAAGCTTTTTAGACAAGCAAAAGCTAAGAGAATTCAGCACCACCAAACCAGGTTTACAACAAATGCTAAAGAAACTTCTCTAAGTGGGAAACACAAGAGAAGAAAAAGACCGACAAAAAAAACCCCAAAACAATTAAGAAAATGGTAATAGGAACATACATATCGATAACAACCTTGAATGTAAACGGACTACATGACCTAACCAAAAGACACAGACTGGCTGAATGGATACAAAAACAAGACCCATACATATGCTGTCTACAAGAGACCCACTTCAGACCTAGGGATACATACAGACTGAAAGTGAAGGGATGGAAAAAGATACTCCATGCAAATGGACATCAAAAGAAAGCTGGAGTAGCAATACTCATATCAGATAAAATAGACTTTAAAATAAAGACTGTTACAAGAGATAAGGAGGGACACTACATAATGATCAAAGGATCAATCCAAGAGGAAGATATAACAATTATAAATGTTTATGCACCCAACATAGGGGCACCTCAATACATAATGCAAATGCTAACAACTATGAAAGGAGAAATTGACAATAACACACTAATAGCAGGGGACTTTAATATCCCACTTACACCAATGGACAGATCATCCAAACAGAAAATAAATAAGGAAACACAAGCTTTAAATGACACAACCGACCAGAGACATCTAACCAATATTCATAGAACATTCCACCCAAAAGCAGCAGGATACACTTTCTTCTCAAGTGCACATGGAACATTCTCCAGGATAGATCACATCTTGGGTCACAAATCAAGCCTTGGAAAATTTAAGAAAATTGAAATCGTAACAAGCATCTTTTCTGACCACAACACTATGAGACTGGAAATCAATTACAGAAAAAAAAACTGTAAAAAACACAAATACATGGAGGCTAAACAGTGCACTACTAAATAACCAAGAGATCACTGAAGAAATCAAAGAAAAAATTAAAAAATACATAGAAATAAATGACAATGAAAACATGGCAACCCAAAACCTATGGGACGCAGCAAAAGAAGTTCTAAGAGGGAAGTTTATAGCAATACAATCTCGCCTCAAGAAACAAGAAGAATCTCAAATAAACAATCTAACCCTACACTTAAAATAACTAGAGAAAGAAGAACAAACAAAACCCAAAGTCAGTAGAAGGAAAGAAATCATAAAGATCAGAGCAGAAATAAATGAAATAGAAATGAAGAAAATAGCAAAGATCAATAAAACTAAAAGCTGGCACTTTGAGAAGATAAACAAAATTGATAAACCCTTAGCCAGACTCATCAAGAAAAAAAGGAAGAGGACGCAAATCAATAAAATTGGAAATGAAAAAGGAGAAATCACAACTGAAACTGCAGAAATACAAAGGATTATAAGAGACTACTACAAACAACTATATGCCAATAAAATGGACAACCACGAAGAAATGGACAAATTCTTGGAAAGGTACAATTTTCCAAGACTGAACCAGAAAGAATTAGAAAATATAAACAGACCTATCACAAGTAATGAAATTGAAACCGTAATTAAAAATCTTCCAACAAACAAAAGTCCAGGACCAGATGGCTTCACAGGTGAATTCTATCAAACACTTAGAGAAGGGCTAACACCTACCCTTCTCAAACTCTTCCAAATATTGCAGAGGGAGGAACACTCCCAAATTCATTCTACAAAGCCACCATCACCCTGATACCAAAACCAGAAAAAGATATCACAAAAAAAGAAAATTATAGACCAATATCACTGATGAACATAGAGGCAAAAATCCTCAACAAAATACTAGCAAACAGAATCCAACAGCACATTAAAAGGACCATATGCCATGATCAAGTGGGATTTATCCCAGGGATGTAAGGATTCTTCAATATACATAAATCAATCATATGCCATGATCAAGTGGGATTTATCCCAGGGATGTAAGGATTCTTCAATATACATAAATCAATCAATGTGATACACCACATTAACAAATTAAGGAATAAAAACCATATGATCATCTCAATAGATGCTGAAAAAGCTTTTGACAAAATTCAACACCCATTTATGATAAAAACTCTCCAGAGAGTGGGCATAGAGGGAACCTACCTCAACATAATAAAGGCCATATATGACAAACCCACAGCAAGCATCACACTCAATGGTGAAAAACTGAAAGCATTTCCACTAAGATCAGGAACAAGACAAGGATGTCCACTCTCGCCACTCTTATTCAACATAGTTTTGGAAGTCCTATCCACAGCAATCAGAGAAGAAAAAGAAATGAAAGAAATACAAATTGGAAAAGAAGAAGTAAAACTGTCACTGTTTGCCGATGACATGATACTATACATAGAAAATCCTAAAGATGCCACTAGAAAACTACTAGAACTAATCAATGAATTTGGTAAGGATGCAGGATACAAAATTAATGCACAGAAATCTCTGGCATTCCTATACACCAACAATGAAAAATCACAAAGAGAAATTAAGGAAAAATCCCATTCACGATTGCAACAAAAGAATAAAACACCTAGGAATAAACCTGCCTAAGGAGGTGAAAGATTTGTATTCAGAAAACCATAAGACACTGAAGAAAGAAATCAAAGATGACATAAACAGATGGAGAAATATACCATGTTCTTGGATTGGAAGAATCAATATTGTGAAAAGACTATACTACCCAAAACAATCTACAGATTCAATGCAAGCCCTATCAAAATACCAGTGGCATTCTTCAAAGAATTAGAACAAAAAATTTTACTATTTACAATAGCCAGGACATGGAAGCAACCTAAATGTCCATCAACAGATGAATGGATAAAGAAGATGTGGCACATATATACAATGGAATATTACTCAGCCATAAAAAGAAACTAAACTGAGTTATTTGTAGTGAGGTGGATGGACCTAGAGACTGTCATACAGAGTGAAGTAAGTCAGAAAGAGAAAAACAAATACTGTATGCTAACACATATATGGAATCTAAAAAAAAAAAAAAGGTTCTCATGAACCTAGGGGCAGGACAGGAATAAAGATTCAGACGTAGAGAATGGACTTGAGGACATGGGGAGGGGGAAGGGTAAGCTGGGATGAAGTGAGAGAGTAGCATGGACATGTACACACTACCAAATGTAAAACAGACAGCTAGTGGGAAGCAGCGGCATAGCACAGGGAGATCAGCTCAGTGCTTTGTGACCACCTAGAGGGGTGGGATAGGGAGGGTGGGAGGGAGGGAGGCGCAAGAGGGAGGGGATATGGGGATATATGTATACATATAGCTGATTCACTTTGTTATACAGCAGAAACTAACACACCATTGTAAAGCAATTATACTCCAATAAAGATGTTAACAAATAAATTAATTAAATAAAATACATGAGGAGTGCCTTTTTTAATGTAAAAAAAAAAAGACATGAGACATGGAGAAGAGAAAGGAAAATGACAGACATAATTTAGTGTCAACATTAGTGGTAAATGGATTTAACAATCAAAAAGGCAGAGACTGTCAGACTGGATAGAAAAACAAGATCAAACTATATGCTGTCTATAGGATACATACTTTAGGTTCAAACATAAAAATAAGTTGAAATAAATTGACGGGAAAAGATATATCATGCAAAGAATAACCATAAAAATGCTGGAGTGAATATACTAATATTAGACAAAACAGACTTTAAAACAAAAACTGGGGACTTCCCTGGTGGTCCAGTGGTTAAGAATCCACCTTCCAATGCAGGGGACACGGGTTCGATCCCTGGTCAGGGAACTAAGATCCCACATGCTGTGGGGCAAATGAGCCTGCACGCCACAACTACTGAGCCTGCGCACCACAACTAGAGAGCCCATATGCCTCAACTAGAGCCCATGTGCCACAACAACAGAGTCCACGTGCTCTGGAGCCTGCGTGCCGCAACAAAGAGCCCATGTGCCGCAACTAAGAACTGACACAGCCAAATAAATAAATAAATATTTTAAAAAGGAAATCAATAAAATAGAGAACAGAAAAATAATAGAAAGAATCAATAAGACCAAAAATTGGTTCCTTGAAAAAATCAACAAAATTGACAAACCTTTAAGTTGACTGACCAAGAAAAAGAGAGAACGCTCAAAGCATTAAACTCAGGAATGAAAGAGGAGACATTACTACTAACCTTACAGGATTAAAAAGGATTATAGTGGAATATTATGAAAAACAGTATGGTAACAAATTAGATGATTTAGATGAAATGGACAAATTCCTAGAAAGACACAAAGTAATGAAACTGCTCAAGGACAGATAAAAAGAAAATCTGAATAAACCTGTATCAAGTAAAGAGATTCAATTAGTAATCAAAAAACTACCCACAAAAAAAAGCTCAGGGCTAGATGGCTTCACTGGTAAATTCTACCAAACACCAAAGAACAGTTAATACCAATACTTCACAAAATCTCCCAAAATAGAAGAGGAGTGAATGCTCCTTCTATGAGGCCAGTATTACCCTGATATACCAGACACTGACAAAAAAAAGAAAAAAAAAGAAAACTACAGATCACTATCTCTTATTAATACAAAGGTAAAAATCCTCAACAAAATGCTAACTAATTTAATCTAACAATATATAAAAAGGGAACACAGATGTTTATAACAGCTTTAATTCATAATTGCCAACACCTGGAAGCAATCAAGACGTCCCTTAGTAGGTGAATGGATAAATAAATTGTGGTATATCCAGATAAAGGAATATTACTCAATGCTAAAAAGAAATGTGCTATCAAACCAGGAAAACACATGGAGGAACCTTAAATGCATATAACTAAGTGAAAGAAGCTGACTTGAAAAGGCTATATACAGTATGATTCCACTATATGACATTCTGGAAAAGGCAAAACTACAGAGACAGTAATAAGATTAGTGGATACCAGGGGCTGGAGGAGAGGAGAGCAATGACTAGACAGAGCAGAGAGGATTTTTAGGTCAGTGAAAATACTCTGTATGATACCATAATGACAGACACATGTATATACATTTGTCCAAATCCATAGATTATACAACACCAAGAGTGAGCCTGAATGTAAACTATTAGACTTTGGGTGATTATGATGTGTCAGTATAGGTCCATCAATTATAACAATGTACCACTCTGATGGGGGATGCTGATAATGGGGGAGGCTATGCATGTGTGGGGGCAAAGGGTATATGGGGAATTCCTGTACCTTCCTCTCAACTTTGCCATGAACCTGAAATTGCTCTTTAAAAACAAACAAACAAAAAATATATAAAGAATTATGTGCCATCACCAAGTGGGATTTATCCCAGGAATGCAATACTGATTTAACATCTGAAAATAAACTAATGTAATACTCGATGCTGATAGAATAAAGAACAAATCCATACGATCATCTCAACAGATGCAGAAAAAGCACTTGACAAAACTCAATACCTTTTTCATGAGAAAAACACTCAACAAACTAGCAAAAAAGAGGAACTTCCTCAACGTGTTAAAAGACATCTACAAACACCCCACAGCTAACATCATACTAAATGTGAAAGACTAGATGCTTTCCCCTTATGGTCAGGAACAAGACAAGGATGTACATTCTTACCACTTCTATTAACATTGCAGTGAAGGTTCTAAACAGAGCAATTAGGCAAGAAAATAAAAGGTATCCAGATTGGGAAGGAGAAAATACAACTATCTCTATTTTCAGATGACATGATTTTCAGAAAACATAAGAAATCCACTAAAATTTTATTAGAACTAATAAACAACTTCAGCAAGGTTGCAGAATATAAGATCAATAGTAAAAACCCAATTGTATAACTACACATTTGCAGTGAACATCCAAAAATGAAATCAAGGAAAACAAATCCCATTTACAATAGCATCAGAAAGAATAAAATACTGCTCAAGATGGTGGAGTAGAAAGACCCTGAGCTCACATCCTCTCATGGGCACACCAAAATTACAGCTATTTACAGAGCAACTGTTGATGAGAAAGACTGAAACCTATGAGAACGAACCACAACAAGATGGGTAGGAGTGGTAGAGTCAACGTATAGTCAAGACCCATACTCCTGGATGGGAAACACACAAATGGGAGAATAATTACAATTGCAGAGGTTTTCCACAAGGAGCAAGGGGTCTGAGCCCCACATCGGGCTCTAGAGCCTGAGGATCCTGCACTGGGGAAGACAAGCCCCCAGAGCATTTGGCTTTGAAGGCCAGTGGGGCTTACTTTCAGGTGACCCAGAGGATTGTAGGAAACAGAGACTCCACTCTTAGAGGGCGCACACAAAATCTCACGTGCTCTGGGACTCAGGGGAGCAGCAGGAATTTGAAAGGAGCCTGGTTCAGACCCCGCTGCTGACCTTGGAGAGTCTTCTGGAGAGGCAGGATGCAACTTGAGCTCACCCTGGGGACATAGAAACTGGCAGCAGCCACTTTGGGGAGTTCGTTCAACCACATGGACACTGGTGCTGGCAAGTGCCATTTTGGAATCTTCTCTGTAGCTTATTAGCCTTGGGACTCAGCTCCACACTGCCCACAAGTTTGTAGGCAAAAGTACTGTGACTCTTAAGGCCCACCAATTAGCCAGGCAGGGACACAGATCCATCCACCAGCAAGCAGGCTGCCTTAAGATTCTCTGAGCCCACAGCCACCCCTGGACATGACCCTGTCCACCAGGGGGCCCAGGACCCAGCCCCACACACCAGAGATGAAAATGTTGAGAGATGATACAAACATGAAGGATGGAGAATGAAGATCTAATCTAAAAGCTATATACATTGCCAAGGAACCAGAATAAAAGAAAACCCAAAAACACAAATGGAAAAAAAAAAACAAACTTGGAGTTGAAATAAAATTGAGATATTATGACTATGTGAAAGGAAAAAATGAATGAAAAAAAGGGTAAATTGTAACTGTGGATAGGCAATGGTTTTTTTAGATATGACACCAAAAGCACAAGCAACAAAAGAAAATTAAATAAAAATGGACTTCAGAAAAATGTAAAAATCTTGTGCTTTCAAGGACATCATCAAGAAAGTGAAAAGACAACCCATAGGCTGGGAGAAAATATTTACAGATCATATACCAGATAAGAAACATATCTAGAATATATATGAAGATCTCTTACAATTAAATAAAAAGACAGACCAATTAAAAAATGGGCAAAGGATCTAAATAAACATTTCTTCAAAGAAGATATACAAATGGCCAATAAGCACATGAAAAGATGCTCAACATCACTAATTACCAGGTACACGTAAATCAAAATCACAATGAAATATCACTTCACAACCACTAGATGGTTATAATCAAAAGGACAGATAATAATAAGTGTTGATGAGGATGTGGAGAGACTAGAATCCTCATCGACTGCTGGTGGAAATGTAAGATGGTACAACTGTTGTGTAAAATAGTGGGGCAGTTCCTTAAAAAGTTAAATGTAGAGTTACTGTATAAGCTAGCAATTCCACTACATATAATGAGAGAACTAAAAATATATGCCCACATAAAAACTTGTACACAAATGTTCTTAGCTACATTATTCGTAATAGCCAAAAAGTGGAAATAATTCAAATGTCCATTAACTGATAAAAAGATAAATAAAATATGTCATATTCAGGACTTTCCTGGTGGCACAGTGGTTAAGAATCTTCCTGCCAATGCAGGGGACATGGGTTCGAGCCCTGGTCCAGGAAGATCCCACATGCTGTGGAGCAACTAAGCCATGCACCGCAACTACTGAGCCTGAGCTCTAGAGCCCATGAGCGACAACTACTGAGCCCCTGTGCCACAGTTACTGAAGCCCACATGCCTAGAGCCCATGCTCCACAACAACAGAAGCCACTGCAATGGGAAGCCCGTGCAGCACAATGATGAGTAGCCCCCACTTGCCACAACGAAGACCCAACACAGCCAAAAAAATAAAATATAAATAAATAAATACATTTATAAAAAAATGTCATATTCATATAAGAGAATACTATTTGGAAATAAAAAGAAACAAAGTACTGATACAAGCTACAAAATGGATGAGCCTTGAAAACATTATGCTGAGTGAAAGAAGACAGTCACAAAGGACCATATATTATATGAGTCCATTTATATGAATGTCCAGAATAGGCAAATCCATAGAAACAGAAAGTACAAAGGAGACTTGGGGGGAAATGGGAAGTGATAGCTCATGGGTACAGAGTTCCTTTTTAGGGTGATGAAATGTTCTAACATTGATTGTGGTAATGGCAATTCATACTAAAAATCATTGAATTATATACTTTAAATGTGTCAATTTTATGGTATGTGACTTATATGTCAACAAAGTTTTTTTTAGGTTGTGAGACTGTTTCAATGTATTTCAAGTTTTAAAAAAATTCCAATAAAAATAATTCCATCAGAAAATGTTACTGATTAACTTGATTATTATTCCACAAATATTCATTTGTGTCTCTAGCTAATGTCCCATCCCCCAGTGTGGGCCCTGAATGAGCCATTTGTTAGAGCTAAAGGAATGTCAGTGAACATGATGTGAGTAGAGGCCTGAAATGCGCTTATACCTGTTAAAAACAAGACAACAGGCCCAAAATGGAGTCACTTATGCTAAGCCTCATGTCACCAAACTGAGACTTACCTACAGTTTCAGCCTCTCCTAGAAATAAAACCTTAAACTAGTCAAGCAGGAATCACCTGATCAGCATTAGTGAGGTAATCTGCCTGATAGACCCTATCATCCCCTAAAGGAAAGTAACCTGGCCAGAACCAATCCACTTTTTGCTACTATAACTTCCTTATTCCCACTCCCTTCTGCCTATAAAAGTCTTTGACTTGGTACAGCTCCTCAGAGTTCTATGTATCTGCTAGATTGGATGTTCCCTGACTCATGAATCATTGAATAAAGCCAATAAGATCTTCAAAATGTAATCAGTTGAATTTTGTTTTTAAACACATCCTTGACTTGGTTCATGTACTCCAGTGATCTGGCAAGTGAAGACCCTGCCCCAGAAAGCTGCTGCTCTTTCACCTGAATGAACGCACGTGGAGGAGATGTGCCCATGCCACAGCCTGAGTCAGGGCCAGGTGATCTGCAGCCCAAAGCAGAGCCCAAAGCCCACATAGTCAACTTGCATGAGCATAAAGGTCTCATAAAAGCAGCAGAAAAGCTGAAAAGATACCTGATTGAAAATTTTTCAAAGAATTAGGCTCTCAAAATGGAGCTGGATTTAGATATTTTTACTGGTTAACAGGCTGTAGAGTCTGACATCATGAGTTCAAATCCTGGCTTCAAAATTTAATCGTGTGGGAATTCCCTGCCAGTCCAGTGGTTAGGACTCGGCGCTTTCACTGCCATGGCTCGGGTTCAATCCCTGGTTGGGAACTAAGATCCCACAAGCCTCACAGAGCAGCCAAAAACAAAAAAAGGTTTTTTTTAAACTAAAATCGACAAATAGCCAAATTTGAGCCTCATCTGTAAAGTGGCATTTTCCTCCAAGGGGTGTTATGAGGACTAAATGAGACCAAAAACTGTGAAGCACTCAGAACTGAGGTTGGCACCCAATAATCATTCAATAAATGTTTCAGGAATAGATAACCCCTACGGAATATGAACCATTAAAAAAAATAGGGAAGAACAACAACAAAGAAAATATATTTTCTACTAGTGCTAGTAAATTAGCATTAAAACATCTTTCCCACTAACTAGTAAATTAGCATAAATTTCATACCAAAAAAAAATTGTACTCCTGCCAAAAATTATAAAACAAGTAACAAAAGTAAATATGGGTTAATTTCTAACTGTATAAAATGATGAATCAGTGCTTTAGAACAAATAGTCTATTTTCCTAAGATGTTGACTCTCTTTACATACATATGTCAATAATTCCATATTAGGAGCAAGGAACAAAGAGGATTGTTAAAAAACACAAATTCACAGTTCGTGTCATTAAATTTTATTCCTCCTCCTGTCAGACAGAACCAAGAAAAAGATGAGTATCTCCTGGGCCCTGGCAGGAAGCCTTAGCATTTCCAGAGGTCCTGCTGGTATCACAGCAGTTTCCTCTCCTTCATTTTTATGATACTTAATATGATAAATCTTTTTTTAAAAATAACAAAGTTTACAGTGAAGGCATAAAGGTAATTACATGTTAGTTCTATGGTATATATGCTGACTGGCAACTTTCTTCTTTCTGACCGGCAACTTTTTGTAAAAGTTTTTTTTTTCCTTAAAGTCACACAAACATTAAACGAATATTCTTCTTTTTAAAACTTAGAGCATAACACACAACATTTTTCATATTTTTTCTTGGATATTTTACACACTTATTTTTCAAATGTCTTCTACACTCAGCTTGAATAGACTTGCCTTAAAAAGAATATTTAGAATATTTGAGATTCCAATAAATCTCAAGATTAAAGAGAATTTATATTGATTTAATAATGATGATCTTTTCCAAAAAAGTATGTATTAAAAATTTATTCAAATCCTCTTTTAGGTCTCAGTAATGCTTTAAAGGTTTCTTTCTCCCATATACATCGGATACATTTTTTTTTTCCTTTAGGATTTTGTTTCTACTCTTAACATTTTTCTTCCATTTTATTTATTTTTTAATTTTAATTTTTTTTGGCTGCACCGTGAGGTTTGCAGGATATTGGTTCCCCGACCAGGGAATGAACCTGGGCCATGGCAGTGAAAGCACCGAGTCCTAACCACTGGACCGCCAGGGAATTCCCACCTTCCATTTTACTTTTGAGCTGGTTAGTGGTTTGTATATAGAAATGCTGTTGATTTCTGTATATTAATTTTGTTTCCATACTGTATTGAATTCTCTTGTTTCCTCTTCAACTGCCCACATACATAATTGTATCACCTAGATATAATTTTGTATGCACCTTCCCAATTTTTATCTTTTTTTTCTTTTCTATATGCATATAGAATTATAGTAAATAAATGTGGTACCATGAGTAATCTGGTCATGTTCCTGACTTTAGTAGGAATATGTATCATTTCCCGCAGGAAACATGGTTCTGGCCTTTAGCTTAGTATGTGTGTAGAATAATTTTTAAAAATATCATGTTAAGGAAGTGTCCTTTTACTTCTATTTTATAAATAGATCCTCTTTAAAAAATATCAAATTCTGATTTTAAAAAAAATTAGTAGCTCTATGGAGCTGATTATATATTTTTTTGAATATGATAAATTATATTAATGGATTTCCTTAAATTGAAACATCTTTCTGATAGACAGAAAAAAATGTTTCACTCAATTCTTCTCCAATTACAGACAGTCCCCAACCTAAGACAGTTTGACTTATGAATTTTCGACTTTACAATGGTGCAAAAGTGATACACACAGAAAACATAGATACCTTGAATTTTAAGTTTTGATCTTTTCTCAGGCTAGCTTTACGTGGTATGATACTCTCTGGTGATGCCGGGCAGCGGCAACAAGCCATAGCTCCCAGTCAGCCATGTGATCACATGGGTAAACAACCAGTACACCCTTAAAACCATTCTATACCCATTAAACCATTCTGTTTTTCATTTTCAGTACAGTAGTCAATAAATCACATGAGATATTCAACACTTTATTATCAAATAGGCTTTGTGTTAGATGATTGAAGGCTAATGTAAGTGTTCTCAGCATATTTAAGGTAGGCTAAACTAAGCTATGATGTTTGGTAGGTTAGGTGTATTAAATGTATTTTCAATTTATGCTATTTTCAAATTATGATGGGTTTATCAGGATGTAAGTCAGGAAGGTCTGTAGTCTACAATTCTTTGCAATTCCAATTAAAATCCCAACAGCGTTTTTTCCTTAGAGCTAGATAAACTGATTCTAAAATTCAAATGAAAGCACAGAGGTCCCAAAGTAGCTGAGAAATTTTTAAAAACTGGAACATTTGTGTAGTGGGAAGTGGGGAAATCCCTGCCAAGCAAACAGGGTTATTATAAAGTTAAAGTAGTTAAGACAATGTAAACACACACACACACACACACACACACACACACACACACACACACAGAGCATAGTAGTGGTATAGATGTAGACAAATAGATTAAAGAAACAGAATAAAGAGCCTAGAAACGATTAAGCATGTATATTATAAAGGTGGCATCACAAAGTAAAGATCTATTTAACAAATGGTATTGGAACACTGGTCACCTACATGCAAAAATAATTTTACTGATATAATTATCAGTAAATTCCTACCTTGGACCAATTACAAAATTGAATTCCAGTTGGATCAAAGACTAAATATGAAAAGCAAAGCTTTGAAAAGAAACTGTAACATAATATTAGGAAAGATATCTTGTAAAATACCAACATTGGCAACTCATGAAAGAAGACTATTAAACATTAATGTTGCATATGTCATTTCAAAGAGGGCTTATGAGACCAAAACCAGGAGCTCTTAATGCTGTGACCAAAGACTGAAGTTCTCCATGGGATGTAATAATAGTCACTCAACAGTGCTATGTCTTCCTGAAGAGATACAAGATTTAACCACTTATATCCATGATTGCTGATATGGGAAAGTAAAAATAAATGTTTCCCAAGTTTAACAACAACAATAAAAATTAATGTTGCATATTAATTTTGACTGAATTCTTACTGTATGCACAAACTTATCATATGCTAGATGAAACTATCCAAATTTAAAGTTTATATACAACAAAAGATACACGATAACATATAAGTGACAAATTAGAAGAAGATATCTCCATAAATCCTAATGCTGAAGAAGGCATTCTTAAAATCCCTTAATTTCAAGTAGAAAAAGGACTAACGGCATAAAATGGACAAATAATATGAACAGTCAATTGGCAAAATTTGCATTTCTTCACTCATGAGTGGATTTCCATTTGTACAGTATCATAAGAGTGTGGTCCTAGAGTCAGGTTGCATGGGTTTGAATCCTGGCTTTACTGCACACTAGATGCATGAAGTTATGTAAGTTTCTTAATCTCTGTGCTTCACTTCCTTTCTCTGTAAAAATTAAAATAATATCTACCTTACACACTTCTGATAATGATTACATGAAATAAGCTATGTTAAGCTTATAGCACAATATACCTGGCACATAATAGGTACTCAGTAAAGCTATTATACTTATTGCTGTAGAAGATTTTTCTAGCTGCTGGGTAGTCTATTCAAATATAAATAAAAACTGCCACGGAATATATTTACATCCATATTCTAGAATGAATGCCCAGAAACATAGGCAGTCCATTTCTGTTTGATAGTCCAGACCAAGATGTCTGGCTCTGGTGTCTGAAAGGAACTGAATGAAGTTTTTGAAAGCTAATAGAGTGTCCTATTTGTAGATCACAACTCCTTATCTCCAGCTTTTTACTTTATAAGGAAAATTCACATGTGAACTAATTATTTGGAATCCTCTCATAAAAGATGGTCATTACCCACTAACTCAAAATACATCTAAAAAATGTATCTACAAATCTGAATAGTCTTTTTTTTTGTGACATTTTTATTTTAAAATATTTATTGGCCACTTGCATTTTTTCCAACTGCTTGCTCATGTTCTTCACCCAATTTTCTATTTTCTTAATTATTGGTTTTTAAGAATTGCTAGTATATTTCTGCATATGTATTACAAAAACTGTTTCCAGTTTTGCCTTATTACAGTGTTTATGGTAGTTTTATTGAAGAGAAAGATTAATTTTGTGAACACAAATGAGGCATCTACTCTTTTATCTTATCAGTTTCATATGTTAAAGTAAAAAAGTAGGTCAATGAATACAGTGAACACATTCAAAGACCTTTTCAGGTAGAAAGATTTATATAGCTAATAATTATTAACAATATTTATCATTTATGGAGCACTTACTATGCATTTAACCCTCCCAATATTCCTATGGGGTAAGTATTATTATTATCCCCACTTACAGATGATGTAACTAAGGCCAAAGAGATTAAGAAACTTGCCCATAATCATGCACTTAGTAAGTCACTGAGCCAAGATTTGAACCCAAGTCTGTCTTGGCCCAGAAAACCACTCTGCCAAAAGGAGAAATAACTGGATAAGCCACAGAATCATATGGTCAATAGAAGTGTGTATGTGTTTCAGGATGGAAAAGATATGAGCTGAGGAAAAAGAGGCAGTGGAAAATATTTAAAATACAGAAGTATGAGGGATTCCAGTGTTGGAAACAAGAAGAATCAACAGCAGAGGAAAATGAGTCATTTTGTAAGAAGATGAAGAATACTGTATCTTTTGAGACCATTAAAAAAAAAGACGTGGAGAGTTACAGATACCAGAACTATAAAAAATTCTGCCACAGAATTTTAGTATATATTTTAGCTCAACTTAAAAAGTCTCAACTGAAGGAAATATATATGGAGGATCATCTGAAAGAAGTACTCGATTTACTCTTCCTGATAATTCTAGTTTTTAATCTATGGCCAAGAAGGACTTTTAATAAACTGAGCTTAAAATCGTAAGAATTATGGAATTATTTTGGATTTCTTTTTGACCTAGGTGCCAATGAAAAGCTTTCTTCTTTCCTGAATTATAAGCTTTTTCCTCATAAGTAGTGCAAATTATGGGATGAACTTTATGTCTCAGTTTGCTTTTGCTTCTCCAGATCATATTCAAAAAAATTTTTTTAAAGATTTTTTGTATGTGGACCATTTTTAAAGTCTTTATTAAATTTGCTACAATATTGCTTCTGTTTTATGTTTTGCTTTTTTGGCCGTGAGAAATGTGGGGTCTCAGCTCCCTGACCAGGGAATTGAACCCTCACCCCCTCCATTGGAAGGCAAAGTCTTAACCACTGGACTGCCATGGAAGTTCCTCAAATTTGAACTTAAGTTTTATAATCCTGTATGGACCTGTTTCTGCATAGCCATATGTCAAATTTCCCCAGGTTCTGACCTTCTATCTGTATTTTTCCTCACCTTGATTTTTGATTTAGTTTTTTCCAACTTACTGGTAGGTTAAGGTAACCCATTGCAACTGCATTGTAAAATAATGCAGGAAACAAATAAATGCTTAAAACGTACAAGAGGGGACTTCCATGGTGGTGCAGTGGTTAAGAATCTGCCTGCCAATGCAAGGGAGACGGGTTCAAGCCCTAGTCCAGGAGGATCCCACATGCTGCGGAGCAACTAAGCCCATGTGCCACAACTACTGAGCCTGTGTGCCGCAACTACTGAAGCCCGCACACCTAGAGGCCGGGCTTGGCAACAAGAGAAGCCACTGCAATGAGAAGCCCGTGCACCGCAATGAAGAGTAGCCCCCGCTCGCCGCAACTAGAAAAAGCCTGCGCACAGCAACGAAGATCCAACGCAGCCAAAAATAAATTAATTAATAATAAAAAAAGAGCAACGTACAAGAGAACTGGTCATATCCTCTTCTTCCTTGAAAAGGGCAGAATCTGGAGAACACCAAGCTGAGGAAAGAGAAATAAAAATCTGTTTACTTCAGAGCCCCAGATAAAGGACTAGAGAAATCTTCAGCACCAGCTATAAGATCACCTATAATGATCCTCAGACCTTTGAGAAATATTAACCACCACCAGGCTACAGAGACACTGAAATGTACATAGATGGCTTGTAATTTAATCATACAGGGTTCTATGGGAATTTCTGGAGGGCTAAGTCTAGGGTGCCCAATGAATCTATTTCCCTAGTTTCCTGCTATTTTATTCCTAATAGGAGATTTTTAAAGTACATAATAATAAACACCACAAAGATTTAAGGATTAAATTATTTATGAAGCACTGTAAAGAATTTGGAAAAAACTTTAATCAGAGACAGGTTACAGGCATTGTGGAACATTCATATGATGGAATGAAATGCAGTTATAATTCTAAAGACATTTTAAAATAATTTAATTGACTTATTTTTTACCCTAAAAATTCAGGGCCTTAAGGTTAAAAATGGAAGACTGAATACTTGCATTTATTTCTGCTCTCTCTGAAACACAACCAAAATGAAAGAAACAAAAGAAACAATCTCACAAGGACAAAGAATACAGAAGATTTTAGCGGATAAGAGATGTCAACAAAATTTTGAAAGATAGAGAGCAAATGACTGGTTTCTAACTTAGAGAAAGATGAAGCTTAAGTGAGGGTGGGGAAACCATGGCAGAACACTTGAAAGGCTCAGAAATGGAGGTATTAGGTACTTCTACAGGCAGGAGTTTGGGGTGGGGCTGAAAAACAGGGAACTACATACAAGGTGGGGTTGAAGCAATGTAGAGAAAATAAGGGAATTAAGTAAAAGCTGTCAGATTGAAAGATGAAGTGCTCCCCTCAACTTTTTTCCTTTCTTTGCCTCCCAAAAGCAGGAGTCCTGGCTTATACTCCTCAAACAATCTAGGACTTCTTGCTGGGAAAACTGACTAGCTCAAAAGAAAATGCATACATATCCTGACATTTGGTCAACCTCCAACCTCGAACAAAACACCATATTAGAAAGAAGGGCAAGGAGAAGAGTGGGTGGGAGTCGGGGTGGGGTGAGGGTGATGAGGAAGGGGTTAGATAGAAAACAGAGATAAATCCTTATTTCTACTGTCAAAAGTCAATAGGAAATATCTAAAACTGAAATCAAACATTAGCAGTATGAGGATGTTATTCAGGAAAGCAGAGCTGAATACCAGAATATCCAGAAAAAAATGTTCCAAGTAATTGCCTATGGGTAGTGGGACCAGGGTATGGGAAGGAATGGAACAGGCAACTTTTGTTTACAGTTATATATTTAACAGTACTTTTTAAAAAATCTAAATGTATTTAAGAAAAATAGGAATTATATTAAAAATTTATTTAAAAAAAGTTGTCAAGTTAATAAAATAAAAAACAAACGTCAACACGGTCAATAACTTGTGAACTTTCTTGGTAGGAGTACTGAACTTCGTAACTCTTTTTACAGACTCTCTCCTAAACTCTGCCCATCTCTGAGCCACCTCACCTGTCCTTTCCATCATCTGGGTCAAACGCTCCGTTGTCACACAGCTACTGCTGATCTCTGAAGGTTGAGATGTCATTCAGGCCTTTCCCACTCTAAACAGAGGGATTAAGATAGGGTGCAGGTCTAGCAATTCCAGGGTCCACTCTATCTCAGGACTCCCCAGCTTCCAGGGAAGGTCTCAGATCAGGAGGTCTCCTTCCACGATAGATACCTGCTCTTCACAGTTCTTTATCCTCACATCACAGATCTGCCTTATCTTTGTGGAGCCAGGACCTGTGGGCTTATGATATAAATCCAATTTACCTGATGTCTTCTCACTGGATCCCTATGGGAACCAGCCTCCAAGGTGGCCCCCAATGATCGTTGTCTTCTGGTATTCATGTCTTTCATACACCCCTCCCACACTGAATAGAGTTGACCTGTATAACCAATAGGATATTGCAGAAATGACAGTGTGTGACTTCCAAGGTTAGGTCATAAAAGACATCGTGGTTTCTGTCTTTCATATATATATTTTTTTTAATGGCTGTGTTGGGTCTTCGTTTCTGTGAGAGGGCTTTCTCTAGTTGTGGCAAGCGTGGGCCACTCTTCATCGCGGTGCGCGGGCCTCTCACTGTCGCGGCCTCTCGTTGCGGAGCACAGGCTCCAGACGCGCAGGCCCAGTAATTGTGGCTCACGGGCCTAGTTGCTCCGCGGCATGTGGGATCCTCCCAGACCAGGGCTCGAACCTGTGTCCCCTGCATTGGCAGGCAGATTCTCAACCACTGCGCCACCAGGGAAGCCTGTCTTGCCCATTTTTGAATCATGCACTTTGAAGCAAGCCAGCCACCATGCCATGAAGACACTCAACAAGCCTTAGGGAGAGGCTTGTGCCAGCAGCCAACACCAATTTGCCAGCCATCTTGGAAGCAAATCCTCCAGTCCCCATTAGCCTTCTGATGACTGCAGCCCTGCCAGCAATTGACTGCAACTTAATGAAATATCTGAGCCAGAATACCCAGCTAAGTCACTCTCCACTCCCCCAAAACTGAGATAATAAATGTTTATTGTTGTTTAATATATGTTTATTGTTGTTTAAGCCACTAAATTTTGAGGTACCTTATTACACAATAATAGATAATTAATACAGTCCCAAACAATTAGCTTCCTTGCTTGTAATTCACAGTGCCTGGAGTCACTGACCAGAAATGCTGAGACAGCAGGAGTCTGGAAGAAAACTCAAAGACTCAGCAACTCAGGTTGAACCAATAGAAACACTAAGAGTCTAGAAACAAAGTGAATACAATAGTGATGTTCACATAATACCTGCTCCTCAAATATCTTTTGTAAGCATAAAGGTGTAGGCCTGATGCAGTGACAGATATAAAGCTGAGTCAAAAAACATTCAGATTTTCAGCAACCCCAGATTTGGTGTGAAAGAGAGGTGCATTAAAAGTCCAGCTACTCCATTTCCTATCTATCTTGACAATTGAGATAAACGAGAGTTGTAACATAGAACTCCCATGCTCGTCATTTGAAATGAGAATTATACTCATGTCACAGTGACATTGTCACATGACATTAATTTATCATCTATGGTGAAAAAAATGATACACAAGAGAGTAGACTAATCCTTACTCTGAATGACAGAAAAGAAATAATAAAACAGAAAACATTCAATTATAATAAATTTTGAGAAGTGTTATGCTTGGGATATACTCCTACTGTCCCTCACACAGTTTCTATTTTTTTCGAATGGCAATTATCACTAACAAATTATATAATTTATCATGCATATTGTCTTTCCACCCCCTCATATAAAATACATGAAAACAGGGACTTATTTTTGTCTTTTTGCCACTGATAGTAGGTGCTCAAAAAATATGTTGATAAACTGGTATAGCCACTAGGAAAAACAGTATGGCAGTCAAAAAATTAAGAATAGAATTACTATATGATCCATAAATTCCACTTGTGGATATATAGCTAAAAGAACTGAAAGCAAGGACTCGAACAGGTATTTGTACACCCATGTTTGTAGCAGCATTATTTGGAATAGTCAAAAGAAACAAACAATCCAACTGTCCACTGACAGATAAATAGATAAACAAAATGTGGTATATACAATCAATGAAATATTATTCAGCCTTAACAAGGAAGAAAACTCTGACACATGCTTTAACATGGATGAACCTTGAGGACATTATGCTAAGTTAAATAAACCAGTCACAAAAGGACAAATACTGTACAATCTGGTACACAGAGTACATAATGAGGTAAAGTCAAATTCATAGGGACAGAAAGTAGAATGGTGGTTGCCTGGAACTAGGGGACTGAAGGAATGGGGAGTTGTTTAATGGGTACAGTTTCCATTTTGCAAGATAAAAAGAGTTCTATGGATAAACAGATGGTGATGGTGGCACAGCCATGATGGATGTAATGCCACTGAACACTTAAAAATGGTTGGTAAGATGGTAAAATTTTTGTGTATTTTTTTTGCCTTTATTGAGGTATATCTGATACAAAAAAACCCTGCACAAATCTACGTGTATATGTCCTGATCAGTTTGGACATATTCATATATCTGTTAATACCAATACCATAACCAAGGTACTAAACATATCCATCACCTCCAAACACTTCCTTGTGTTTTGTGTTTTTTTTCCAGTAAGAACAGCTAACATGAGATCTACTCTCAATGTATTTTAAAGTGCATAGTACCACTTTGTTAATATAGGTACTATGTTGTACAGGGCTCTAGAACTTATTCATCTTACATAACAGAAACTTTGTACCTATTATAAAACAATTCCCCACTTCCCTCTCTCCCAGCCCCTGGCAACCACCATTCTACTCCCTGCTTCTTTGAGTCTGATTATTTTCAATACCTCATGTAAAAGAATCATGTAGTATTTGTCCTGTAACTGGCTTATTTCATTTAGCATAATGTCCTAAAGGTTCATCCATGTTGTCACAAATGTCAGGATTTCCTTCTTTCTTAAGGCTGAATAATATTCCAGTGTACATATATGCCACATTTTCTCTACCCATTCATCTGTTAATGGATAGATGTTTCCATATCTTGGCTACTGTGAATATTGTTGCAACGAACATAGGGGTACAGATATTATGATAGCAAATTTTATGTCATGTGTTATGTTATCTCTATTTTACCACAATTAAAAAAAATACACACAGAGCGTACCCTTGAACAACACGGGTTTGAACAGTGTGGGTCCACTTACACGCAGATTTTTTTTTCAGTAAATACATACTACAGTACTACTACACGATCTGAGGTTGGTTGAATCTGCAGCTGCAGAACCTAGGATACAGAGGGCCAACTGTAAAATTCTACTTAGATTTTTGACTGCAAGGGGTGGGGAGGGAATCGGACCCCCACGTTGTTCAAAGGTCAGCTGTACATATTGAGCAAATGAATAAATACTAATTTGGGGTAATTAAAATTAGAAGAAAGCAAAATATCAGATAAGAATAACATAGAAATGGGTGGGTAGTTTGGAGTTCAAGTGTTCTAAAACCTTATTTAAGTTTGGGTTTTGTTAAACATGCATGTTAAAAATTCAAGGATAAGAGGGCTTTGCTGGTGGCACAGTGGTTAAGAATACGGCTGACAATGCAGGGGACATGGGTTCGAGCCCTGGTCCAGGAAGATCCCACATGTCGCGGAGCAACTAAGCCCGTGCACCACAACTACTGAGCCTGAGCTCTAGAGCCCATGAGCCAAAACTACTGAAGCCCGCATGCCCTAGAGCCCGTTCTCTGCAACAAGAGAAGCCACTGCAATGAGAAGCCCGCTCACCACAACTAGAGAAAGCCCACACGCAGCAACGAAGACCCAACGCAGCCAAAAATAAATTAATTAATTAATTTAAAAAAAAATTCAAGGATAAGAAACCAAAGCATTGGAGAAAGAAATGGGGATAAGGTAAACCTGCACAATAAAAAATAAGGCATAATAGAAAATAAAACAAATTTTCATCAGCAATCACAATAAATGTAAATGAATTAAACTCACCTATTAAAATAACAGTCAAAGAGGATAAAAAGGGGAAAAGCCCAGCAATATGTTCTTAACAAGAGACAGACCTGAAGTATAAAGACATAAAGGGAAGGGGTTGTAAAATGAAATTCCTGGAAAATACAATAACAAAACGTGAGAAGCAATATTATCAGACAAATGAGAACATGGACTAAAAGACATTCACCAGGATAAAGAGGCATGTTTCTTAATGTCGTAGATTGGAATCTTGGTCCCAATGTTTCACCCTCTGCTAAGAGGATTACACATTCACACTTTTTGCCATTTAACTTTGCCTTGCCCTCTGACTGGGTGTAATTAACGTTACACTTAGGCACCTGAATAGCTTTAGCTAACCTAATATTAGTATACTTTGGAGCAGAGGTTTTTAAGGGTGTTTTTATGATCTGTCTTGTATGCTGGTGATCCACCAGGAGAAGCACATGTCCTGGTAACCACTGTCCTTTTAGCCTGAGCTGCAGAAAGAATACATGTGGAGCAGGTCTGAATCGATTCTGCAGTCCAGCCACCCAGGCAAGCCCAGCCTAGATAAGCTGAACACAGAACCTGCAAACCTGTGAACAAGAGAATAAATGCTTGCTGTTTCATGCCACTGAGTTTAAGAGTGGTTTGTTAGGCAGCATTATTATGATCACAATAACTAATACATATAATAAAAGAAGACATAGGAAGATGAAATAATAAATCTGGAAAAGATCACCAAGGGAAACTGGAGCGCAACAGAACCGGGCCAAGAACTGCTGGGGGCAAAAAAGGGCAGCAAAGGAGACTAAGAAAGAGTGGCCAATGGGGAGGAAAGACCACGTGAAACCAAATACAGAAAATTTTTTCATGCGGTTACCAATTATGCCAAAGGCTACACAAACGTCAAATGAGGTAAGACAAGAACCACTACACATATCACAACTGCAAACACCTCCACACTCTGCACATCTACCTGACAATCACAGACAACACCACACACGTTATCATAAATCACAGACAATTACAAACATCACCATGACACAAATATCCCATCACAATTACTCCACCACACTCAACACAACCACACCCCCATCACTGTCGCATCATCACAATCTCACACACACACACACACACACACACACACAGGATCACAACCCCATAGACCATCATAATCACACACACACTAACTCTTCACCCGTTTCTTGTTCCAACAACTCCAGCCACGCTCCAGGAGCGTACTCCCACCCCGAGCACTCTGCACTGCCACTACTCCGGACACTCTGGGCCTCCTTAAAGGCTCCGCCCCGTCAGCGGCGCGCGCTGGTTCAGCCCAGATTGCTTGAGGCCCTCCTTCATGTCCCGCTCCGGGGACGCGGTAGCGTCACCTGCCGGAAACGCCCGAGCGCGCATCTAGCGCGCAGTTTCTGGGAGGCTGGGTGAAGGTGACACGCACGATGGCCCGAGCCAGGCGCTGGTAACGCCGAACCAACCCTCCGCGCCCGCCTCCCAACGGAAGTTCCACTACACACCGCCTCCCAGAAGCCCTCGCGGCCCGACTCAACTTCCGGCCAGAACGGAGCAGGAGTTTCCTGTGTGAGGGAGGCTGGTGAGCCAGGTCTGCTCTGGTGGCTGAGCCCGAGCGTGCCGAGTTACCGCGAACTGCAACTCTGAGACCTGGCTAAACTCTGAGAGTTGCAGGAGCAGTCGTTTCGGGTGGACCCAGCGAGGGCGCTGAGAGGAATCGGCCGTGGGGCTCGCTGTGGACCACATTTCCCAGAGGGTCCGGCGACGCGTGCTCTTCTCGCGGGAACTCGAACTTTTCATCACGCCTGGCGGGAGCGTTAGATCCTTGAGGTGAGGTCGTTGGCACCTGGGGGAACTGGTTCAGCTCTGCAGCTTCGGACCCCCGGGGACCCGAAAGGCCTAAGTTGAGGAGACCGGAGGCCGATATGGAGCTCGGTACTTGGGCCTGTGCGGGCGGAGCGGCGTGAGAAGGGGGAGGTTATGCGACCCGTGTGCAGATATAGGATGCCTGTCATTGTGGAACTGTGACTGTGCCCCCCCTATGGTGGTGTGTCCTTGTGACCCCGCGACACTGGGGTACCTGCGACTGTGCGAGTGTATGTGTTTCGTGTTGAATTTGCAATTGTATCTGTGATACATGTTTGGCTCTGTGTGCGGATGTGGAGTGCGTGTTCCCTTGTTTTAAGAATGACTGCTTAAGGTATGTGGCACTGTGTGTATGGGTATGAGGCTCCTGTCAACTGTGCGATCGTTACTCCAGAACTCTGTCCTTAGGAAATCTCTGTGAGGTTTGGTTAGATTATTGACCTCAACAGCAGTAACCTCAGCTTTCTCCTGAGACACTGGGATTGGACGGGACGCCCCATTCCTCTATCTCATTCCCTTTATGTGCTGGGGGATGGGGATGGGGCTGACCTGTGACCTGACCAGTTTGAGCAACAAGAAAAACCTGGTGTCTTACGATGACTTTCTACTTTCCAAGTTCTATCCTTCTCCAGGTGAGGCGCAGAAGAGAAGGAAACAATGCATGCTGAACTTCTACAAGCAGTTTTCAGGGTATGTTGGGGTTTCCTCTTTTCTTTCGTTCTTCTGAAAGTTAATGCTTAATAAAGATGCCATTTGATTATAGGTTCCTATAATTTTCCCACTGGAGAAAAGGATAGTTGAGCCTGCTGCTGAAGCACAATAACTCCCATATACCTAACGTTTACTTATTTGGAAAATGGCTCCACTCTGTTTGCCATGTTTTCTTCTTTTTATTTTTATATTTTAAATTTTTTTAGATTTTTTTTTTTGATGTGGACCACTTTCAAAGTCTTTATTGAATTTGTTACAATATTGCTTCTGTTTTATGCTTTGGTTTTTTGGCTGCAAGGCATGTGGCATCCCAGCTCCCCCACCAGGGGTCAAACCTGCACCCCCTACATTGGAAGGCGAAGTCCCAACCACTGGACCTCTAGGGAAGTCCCAAGTTTTCTTCTTTTTAAATGCAATATTTATTATGACTTTAAAATAAAAGCATAATGGTTTAGAGATTTTAAAAACACAGATTACCAAGAAAAAATGAAATGAGACCACTCAAATAACTAGTGTTAATATTTTGGTGTATTTTCATTATTTTTCCAAAATCAAATTATGCTTCATTTACCATTTTATATCCTACATTTTCACTAAAAAGTATCATTCTCCTGTGTTGTCAAATGATCTTTGTAAATACCATTTTTCAAAGATACACTATTTTTTGTGAATGAGTTATGGTTTATTCGTCAGATGAGTTGTGTCAGACATGAAATCTTTAAACACTTATTTAAAATATTTATTTGTACAAACACATATACATAGATGCACATAGGTTTGAGTTGCAATTTCCATGATTAATAATGAGATTGAACACCACTTCATATGTTTATTGGTTATCAGGGTTTCTTCTTTTGTGACACACCTGTGAAATCTTTTATTTTGCTCTTAGATTATCTTTTTTTTTAATATATAAATTATTTATTTATTTATTTATTTATTTATTTTTGGCTCTGTTGGGTCTTCATTGCTGCGCACAGGCTTTCTCTAGTTGCGGAGAGCTACTTTTCGTTGCGGTGCACGGGCTTCTCATTGTGGTGGCTTCTCTTTGTTGCAGAGCACGGGCTCTAGGTGGGCAGGCTTCAGTAGTTGTGGCATGCGGGCTCAGTAATTGTGGCTCACGGGCTCTAGCGCTCAAGCCTCAGTAATTGTGGCACACGGGCTTAGTTGCTCCGTGGCATGTGGGATCTTTCCGGACCAGGAACCTGTGTCCCCTGCATTGGCAGGCGGATTCTTAACCACTGCGCCACCAGGGAAGTCCCTGGATTATCTCTTATTGATTCATGGGAATTCTTTATATTATCTGGATATGGATCCTTTATTGATTATATTTTACTACTATTTGGATTGTTTTATCACTTCCCTTAAGGTAGTTTTATGAATAAAATTTGAATTTTTTTAATTATATATTTTTTATTTTTGGTTGCGTTGAGTCTTTGTTGCAGTGTGCGGGCTTCTCATTGCCGTGGCTTCTCTTTTTTTTTTTTTAAACTTACATATAATAGCTCTTTTTTTTTAAAATTTATTTACTTTATTTATTTATTTATTTTTTATGGCTGTGTTGGGTCTTCGTTTCTGTGCAGGGGCTTCCTCTAGCTGTGGCAAGCGGGGGCCACTCCTCATCGCGGTGCGCGGGCCTCTCACTATCACGGCCTCTCTTGTTGCGGAGCACAGGCTCCAGACACGCAGGCTCAGCAATAGTGGCTCATGGGCCCAGCTGCTCCGCGGCACGTGAGATCTTCCCAGACCAGGACCCGAACCCATGTCCCCTGCATTGGCAGGCAGATTCTCAACCACTGCGCCACCAGGGAGCCGTGGCTTCTCTTTTGCAGAGCACGGGCTCTAGGCGCGCGGGCTTCGGTAGTTAATAGCACGGGCTCTAGGACACACAGGCTTTGGTAGTTGTGGTGTGCGGGCTCAGTAGTTGTGGTGCACAGGCTTAGTTGCTCTGCAGCATGTGGGATCTTCCTGGACCAGGGCTCGAACCCGTGTCTACTGCATTGGCAGGCGGATTCTTAACAACTGCACCACCAGGGAAGTCCCCCTAATTTTTTATCAAATTTTTTTCCCTTGGTGGTATCTTTTTGTATCTTATTTAGGAAATCCTTCCCTGTCCCAAGGTTATGCAAATATTCTATATTTATATTTAAAACGATAATCCCATTTATTTACTTAACCTATTTTTAATTATTCTAGCTCCTCATTTGAGGTAATTTGACTTTTCTTCCTCTGGCTGTTTTTAAGGCTTTCTCTCTGTCTTTGGCTTTCTGTAACTCAAGTATGATGTGCCTAAATGTGCATTTCTTTTTATTTATCTGCTTGGAATTTGTTAAGAGTTTTTGAATTTGTGGATAGGTGTTCAGGAATATCCTCAGCCATCTTCAAAGATTGCCCTGCCTCATTCTCTCTCTTCTTCTTAGGCTCTAATTATACATAGGTTATAATTTCTCTCCTTTTTTTTTTTGGTCTATTACTTTCTTTTTGGTTTTTAGAGTTAATACTTGTAGCTAAAATCAAAGCAACATTAGGCAAAAGAACTTTGCCTTGTTTCAGGACAGGAGTGGAGGGCATGGCAGGTAGCTAGAGTTTTTGGGTTCTTCCTCTAACTGGTAGAAAAAAATATCTTTATTCAGTTATGTTTCAACACTTCTAATCTTGGGGACCTCACCAAATCATAAGGCTATCAGTTCACTTTATGATTCTCATATCTGAAAATTAGAGTGTACAAAGGTAGAGGACTCAGAATAGGGATTGTGTTTTCTGAAGGTATAAATTGGGAGCTGAAACTAAATTTGGAACTCTCAATTTTAAAAATGTGTGTTTGGTACTGAGGCAAAGAAAATCAGGATGAGAATCAGTCTCCCCAAGTCTGTTCAGTTTAAGGCCTTTCTATCTGAATTTCTTCAGAAAAGGGCTGAGTCTTTCTAATCCATTCTCCTGTGCCAAAGCCCGAACAGAGCATCTGGTTCCCTTCCCCCATCAACCTCTAATTACACTCGCCATCTCTGTAATGAAGATTATTGCCCAATATTAATGGGAGTAACTCTAGGGAGGTAGTATACTGTAGTGGAAAATAAGTTTTGAAAGGAAAAAAATGAATTTTGTTCTTAGAAGCTAACCTAATGTTTAATCAGGAAATATCTGAAACATTCCAGGTAAAATCAGAAAAAGACAAGGGTATACAGCATTACCAATGTTATTTAACTTTGTTCTGTAGGTATTAACCAAAGCACTTAGACAAGAGGAAAAATTAGAAAAGAGAGTGTAAGATTATTACTTTCTGCAGATGCTATGACTGTGTACCTGGAAAATCAAATCAACTTATAACCAACACTTTGAAATAAGCAGGACTCCATAGGGAGCAAGCAAAAGAATTTTTTTCCCCTATAATTTCCACTCTCAATTCTATGGCTAATGTTTTTGTTGCCCTGAATAAAAGCTTGTGTAGTCCCTATAATTGTTTTGATCACTCTTTGGTATTCTTTGGTTATTTTCAGTCACAAGATCAGTCTCATTTTACTAATTACAACCTCTAGTTGAGTGTAATAATGTGCAAATTTCATTTAAAGCCTTTTCTCTGAGCTCAGACTTGCTTCAGGCTAGAAGCTTACAGTGTGAAAAGGGGGACCTACTAAGCTGCTTTGTTTCTTTAATCTGAACTCCTCTTTTCTTTGCTCAGTAGTCAGTTTCTTTACTATAGTCCTCTATACTCCTGTTCTAGGTGTTGCTCTCTAGGTCTGCTCTCTAGGTCTAGATATTGTTCGGGGACTTGCCTTTTACAATTATACTGGACTTTGTTCACCATTCTCATGTTAGTTTTCTAGTTTCAGAATATAATACCTTTCATTTTCTTAATTTACTCTCTAATTTTGATGGAACACTTAGGCCAGTAGCTTCGTGAGAAAAGCTAGACAGGAGATAATTTAACATTCATTCTCTGTGGTTCTACAATTGTCTTTTTTTTTTTTTTTTTTTTTTTGCTGCACCACATGACTTGTGGGATCTTAGTTCCCCAACCGGGGATCGAATCCACGCCCCCTGCATTGGAAGTGTGGAGTCTTAACCATTGGATCGCCAGGGAAGTCCCTAGAATTGTCTTGATTTAATCGTCGCACTAACTTGGTATTTAATCTTTCTTTTTTTTAATGGGTTTTAAAAATTGTTTTATTTGGGAAAAGTGCATCTTACAAGAGGGCAGCTGCAAAATACAGAGACCTCTGCAACAATTACTTGTTTTTGCTTAAAGTGAAAGAATGAGTGGTATCCAAGGAATCAAAGCAGTAGGTGGACAAATCAGGAGCATCTCCAAGTTATTTTCAGGAAATAGAACAACAAAACGCAAAGCCATAATTTCCGATCAAGGAATTCTTCTAAGAATTTATAGCTTATCTCGTGGATTACCACCCCTCCGTCCCCTTTTAGGGGAAAAGCATGACTTAACTATTGCAAACCAATTTTGGTATTTAATCTTGCTTCATATATTATCTTCATATTAGCTTTGGCTGTGTGTGGAATTCTCGGCCAGAATTTGTTGTTTTTTGTAATATTAAAGAAATCACTTCATTTTCTTGTTTTAAATGGTGCTGTTGAGAAATCCATTGCCATTCTGATTCCTGAAAAATTTTTATGTGATCCACAGAAGCTTTTAGAAAGTTCTGTTTTTCCCTGATATTCTGAAATTTTACTCCAAAATATATCATAAGGTTTGTTTTTTTTTTTTTAAGTCCGTCACATTTTTCCCTCTCTTGGGGCTTAAAGGGAACATGGGAAGGAATTCTCATTTATGCAGACTTTACTGTGGCCAGGCACTGAACTGCATGCTTGCTATATCATCTCATTGGAAAAGTCCACTCTGTTTGCACATTCCTAGACATACCCCTCTGTATATAGGAGATATGTCTTGACTTATATTGATATAATCGATTCCAACTCCTTCAGTTTGCTTAATAATCCCTGTCCTTTTCTGTAGAGCCCTCTACCACCTCATCTACTATCATCTTTTTCTTCTCTCTTTCCATTGTGAAAGCACGTTTGTTGTTTCAGGGGTCAGTGATGTTCAGGGATGTGTCTATAAACTTCTCTCAGGAGGAATGGGAGTGCCTGGACTCTGGTCAGATGAATTTATACAAAGAAGTGATGTTGGAGAATTTCAGCAACCTGGTTTCAGTGGGTAAGGATAACTCTCCCCCGAAATTCAGAGTCTGCCCTTGGGAATGTCTCCTTTCTCCATTGTGAATTCCTCATTTCAAGTAACCAGCTAAATTTCTGCACTCTGTTCCCCAAGGAATGGTTGAGTTGGAATGGAATGGAAGAGTTGGAAATGGGCAGCTCTGCTGGGCTGTGGCTGAAGCTTCATCTTCATCTTTCTCCGGTCCTTCCCTATAGGGGCATCTCTTTCTTGATCACCAAGGGACTGGATCTGGTTTCTGGGACACCAACAGCATAACCATGTCCCATGTCTTTTCTTGTGATCAGGACTTTCCAGCTCTAAGCCAGCTGTGATCTCCTTATTGGAACAAGGAAAAGAGCCCTGGATGGTTGACAGAGAGCTGACGAGAGGCCTTTGTTCAGGTAAGTGAAAGGTGATAGAGCAGGAGCAGAACCTGAGGAGGTATTACCTATATGTTATCAGAAAACTCCCCTCAAAAACCCAAGCCCTCTTCCGTAAAAGAGGTATCTTGCTTTTTTTCTCTTATACTTTATTCCTAGTCCAAGGTAGCAAGTACCTTCCTTTGTCATTTCCAAGAGTTATTCTACCTACCTTTTAGATTTCATTCCTTCATAGGATCTGCTGCATTTAGACTTGTATTAACAGTAGATATTCCCACCCTAAGAAGTGTGTGTGTGTTGTGTGTATGTGTTCCGATACTGGTTTTCATTTTATCTACTTTCCAAGTATTTGTTAACTTCATTAACCAGGTTGTCCTGGATAGTAGTTCATTGTTTCATTTATCAAACATTTGATTTTTTTTTACATTAAAAAAATTCAGATATAACATACATATGGAAACTACATGAGTGATTGTATAGTGTGAAGAATTACAAGTGAATGCATCCATGTAACCACCACTTCAGACAAGTAATAGAAAATTACTAGCACCTTAGAATCGTTTCTGCCCTTTTCCAATCACTAGCCTCTTTGTCCTCCTCTTGACTTCTAACTCCATGAAATAATTTTGCCTTTTTCTGAGCTGAATATAAGTGGAATCATACAGTATTTATTTTTTTGCCTTTGTATTTTCTCAACTTTATGTTTATGGGACACATCATCCATGTTATTGCATATAGCTGATGTTAGTTCATTCTCAGTGCTATGCTGTATTCCATTCTATGAATATATTTTATAGTATGTATTATATATTGCTAATTATTATAAATAAATATCCTTTCTACTATTGACCGTTGGGTTGTTTTCCAGTTTTTAGCTATGTGAACATTCCTTTGGTGCATATATGTACACATTTCTTTTGGATGTATACCCAGGAGTGGAATTACTGGGTAATAGGATATGTGTTGGTTCAATTTTAAAAGATAATGCCAGTTTTCCAAAGTGGTTATACCAATTTATACTTCCACTAGCAGTGTGAAAGTTGCTATTGCTCTGCATTCTTGCCAGTTCTTTTTTTAAAATAAATTTATTTATTTATGGCTGCGTTGGATCTTCGTTGCTGCATGTGGGCTTTCTCTAGTTGCGGCAAGCAGGGGCTACTCTTTGTTGCAGTGCGTGGGCTTCTCAATGCAGTGGCTTCTCTTGTTGCGGAGCACAGGCTCTAGGCGTGCGGGCCTCAGCAGTTGTGGCTCGCAGGCTCCAGAGAGCAGGCTCAATAGTTGTGACCCACGGGCTTAGTTGCTCCGTGGCATGTGGGATCCTTCCGGACCAGGGCTCAAACCCGTGTTCCTTGCATTGGCAGACGGATTCTTAACCACTGCACCACCAGGGAAGCCCTTGCCAGTTCTTGATATTGCTAGACCTTTTAATTTTAGACATTCTGTGGGTGTGTGTGTGTGTGTGTGTGTGTGTGTGTGTGTTCTGTGACTTGCCCGTTTAAGTTTCTTGGTTCTATTCATTAGGTTGTCTTCATTTTTCTTAGTGATTTGAAGGAGTTTTTTGTATATTCTGTATATGAGCCTTTGTAAATGTCATCTACCACTCTGTAGCTTACTTTCTTATTCTTTTAGTGCTGTCTTCTAATTTTATTAATTTTAAGTAGTCAAGCTTACCTATCTTTTCCTTTATAGTTGTTGCTTTTTGTGTTCTGTGTAGGACTCATTGCCTACCCCAAAGTCATGAAGATGCTTCCTGTGTTATATTCTAGTAGCTTTATTGTTTTACCTTTTACATTTAGATCTCCAGTTTCCTAGAGCTGATATTTGTATATAGTATGAAGTAGGGGTCAAATTTCATTATTTTTCCACATAAATATCCAATTGACCAGGCAGTGTATACTGAAAGGACTTTTTCCCTCTCTCTATAATGCTACCTTTGTCATAAATCATGTGTTGCCATATCTGTGAGTCTGTCTCTGAACTTTATTCTGTTCCATTGGCTTGTCTACCTTTGTCCCAATACCACACTATAATAGTACTGTAGTCTATAATAAGGTTTATTATCTGGCAGAGCAAGTTCTTCTGCTTCTTCGTCTTGGTAATTTTCATATAAATTTTATTTTATTTTATTATAATTATTTTTCATAAATTTATTTATTTTTGGCTGCGTTGTATCTTCATTGCTGTGCACGGGCTCCTCATTGCGGTGGCTTCTCTTGTTGCAGAGCACGGGCTCCAGGCACATGGGCTTTAGTAGTTGTGGCTTATGGTCTCTAGAGCGCAGGCTCAGTAGTTGTGGCACACGGGCTTAGTATCTCCGCGGCATGTGGGATCTTCCCAGACCACAGCTCAAACCTGTGTCCCCTGCATTGGCAGGCAGATTCTTAACCACTGCACCACCAGGGAAGTCCTCATTATAAATTTTAGAATCAGCTTATTAATATTCACACACACATAAAAATAACTGCTGACATTTTGATTAAGGTTAAAATAAATTTATACATCAGTTTCTGGAGAATTAACATTTTGGAACAGTCTTCTAAAAAAGTTTGATTTTTTAATTTGTGCAAGTAGTCTGCTAGGTGCTACATAGTTTAAAAAATATGTAGACTTATTAAGAAATTCATTGTTTAATGTGGGAGCTAGAACATTTCTGTAAATTATTTCTACAAAGTAGAATTCAGCAAACAAGAAGAACAAATAGGAAGCTCAGAAGAAAGTTATAGAACAGTCAAAAAATACAGAAGTGGTATTGATTCAAGTAGAAATTAATTGTTGGATCCTTGGAAGTAGATGTAACCTATCGAGATAGTGATAGAAATAAACCATGCCTCCATTGAGAGAGAATTCTGGATTCAACAAAGCTCTAGGAACCTAGGCAGGAGTTTGTGAATCTCCTTCCTTGCCCTCAGTAGGTCTCAGCTAGCCTTAAATATTTTATAAGCAGGGATCCAGAATTTTTTTCCTCCATAAATTGAATCATTTTCCTCTCTATCATCTGTAAAAGAATTGAGCTTTCTTCATTGATTTCTGGTGCCATCTTTATTGGGTAATAAATTCGCATATATGAGTCTTTCTCCACACTCTATTGTCTTGTTATGGTGTAATGCCAGTACGAGTGTCTTTATTTCTTTGGCTTGTATTTTTTAATATCTAATATCACCTTCTTATTTTTCAGATCCAAGGTTTGCTTAGCCTCAGGAGTATTTTTCCTTTTTTTGTTTTTATTTCCCTGTGTCTCTCTTATGGCTTTTCCTCCCTACCAACTTGCTTACTCACTCCCTTCTCTATCTTTCCTTGACCCCATACTTTTACACATGGTCTCTGTTTATTCTTTTTCCACTTTTTAATAATTAATTAAATAGTATTAAATATATAACATGAAAGGTAAAACTATTATTTAAAAAGGAAATTTTTAAATATTTAAACTTTTTAAAGAGAAAATCTTTGTGAAAAATAGACAAAGAAAGATAACTTACCTTAAACTCCAAAAGTAGGAGCACGAAGTCTACCTCAAGGAAGTTGGCAGCGGAAACCTGGATAGCGGTGGAGAAGAGCTACCTTAGGCCCAGTGGCGACTGTGGAAGCAAGCAGCAGCAATGGGAAAGGGCAAGGGAGTCGAGACCTCAGTTACCTTTTATTGATTGGAGGAGGTGGCAAAGTGCAACTCCCTGAAGGAGATATGGCTGGTGATCCATGGGCAAGTCTGTGATGTCACCTGCTTTCTTAACGAGCATCCTGGTGGAGAAGAGGTTCTGCTGGAACAAGCTCGTGGAGATGCAACTGAAAGCTTTGAAGATGTAGGCCACTCGTCTGAGGCCAGAGAAGTGCTCAAGCAGTACTATATTGGTGATGTGCCTCTGAATGACTTTAAACCTGGAAGTGGGGGACTTCCCTGGTGCTCCAGTGGGTTAGACTCTGTGCTCCCAATGCAGGGGGTCTGGGTCCGATCTCTGGTTGGGGAACTAGATCCCACATGGATGCCTCAACTAAGAGTCTGTGTGCTGCAACTAAGAAGCCCTCGTGCATACCATAACTAAAGATCCCACGTGCTGCAACTAAGACCCAGTGCAGCCAAAATAAATAAATATTTTAAAAACAAACAAACATGGAAGGGGTAGCAAGGACCCTCCAAAAAGCAACACATGCAAAAGCTGCTGGTCGTGTTGGATCTTCCCCATCATAGACCATGTTCTCTTAGGTATTCTGTATCATTACTACACAGCGGAGAGCTAATCCTCCCAAGGAGACCTTGTTGAAATCTGGAAAGCATATCCACTTGGGAATGAGAACTAGAGACTTGTTTGGAGGCTGCAGCAGTGCCTTCTCGAATCCTGCTAATTGTATTCTTCCCCTTCGGAACCCAGACTGTTGGCCAGATATCCACCTCAGCCCTGGGCCAATGTCCAAGTCATTTCTTAGAGTCTTACTCTCAAAGCACCTGCTCATTGTTCTGTGTCCTTGCCGTTGTTCCCTCTCTTTATTCTTTTCCATGGGCACCTTTATGTTTCAAAGTTTCTTTTGTAATTACGGTCCACATGTCCTAGTGACATTGCCCTTTGGTAAAATTGCTTTCCAATACTTTGAATGCATATTAGACATACTTAACAGGGCATCACACTCTGGTTTTGAAGCTTTTCTTTTTCCCTTTTTAAGTAAATATTGTTAAAAATAAATAAATAAATAAAACTCCAAAAGTACAAACCATACAGCAAAAACATGAACTGGAAATACATCAGAATTAAGGATTTCTGCTAAATGAAGGACACAATAGATAAATTTAATGCAGAGTAGACTAGAAGATACTTGCTAATTAAGAAGAAGTTAGTGACCCCAATAAAAATACCAATAAAGGTTAACAAAGCTAAAATGCTAATAAGCCTACCAGATGTTCATACTTATTAATAATTAGAAATGCAAATGAAGGCAATAATGAAATATCACTTTTCACTTATTAGGCTAGAAAAGTAGAAAGCTGGGGCTTCCCTGGTGGCGCAGTGGTTGAGAATCTGCCTGCCAATGCAGGGGACACGGGTTCGAGCCCTGGTCTGGGAAGATCCCACATGCCGCAGAGCAACTGGGCCCGTGAGCCACAACTACTGAGCCTGCGCGTCTGGAGCCTGTGCTCCGCAACAAGAGAGGCCGCGATAGTGAGAGGCCCGCGCACCGCGATGAAGAGTGGCCTCCGCTTGCCACAACTAGAGAAAGCCCTCGCACAGAAACGAAGACCGAACACAGCCATAAATAAATAAATAAATAAATAAATTAAAAAAAAAAAAAAAAAAAAGGCTGAAAACTTTAAAAAAAAAAAAAGTAGAAAGCTGGATAATGACAACTGTGGGTGGGGACAAAGAAATTCTTACGCACTTTTGGTGAAAGTGTACAGTGGTGTTGCCTTTCTCTACAGCCATCTGGTACTACTTAAACAGGTATACATATGCCCCACTTTGGGGTATATATCTAAAGTTGAAAATAATGCAAAAGGATAAATACTTCATGTCTTTCAAATGTCATACCAGTGTATCATCTATCAGGTCCATTCGAGGATTATTTAATTATCTGGGGAAATGTATCATTGTTTCACTTACTATTTACTACTCATTAGGGACCAGGTTCTCTTAAAATTAGATGTTAAATTTAAAAAGATTGATAAGTTGTGAATGATTCGTCTGGTGGAAAAGGTAGCTGAAGGGTATAGTTTTATTATCCTATAACACAGTAACTCGTTTTTGTATCCAACTTAGTGATGTTATTCCTGCATTCTTTCTTTAGGATACCATATGAACTCAGTCTCTCCTAGATAATTGGAACTAGCTTGATCATTCCTCTGGCCCTCTCATTAATGAGTTAAATAAATCTTTAAAATGTGCTTAGCATATTCTGTTTCATTGGTTTATGTGATTGTCTTTATGCCAGTACCATACTGTTTTAACTGCTGTAGCTTTGTCATATACTTTGAAATCAGAAAGTGTGATACCACTTAGATTTCTTACACTTTCTAAAGATTATTTTTAGCTCTTCCAATTTTTTTCTATTAATATTTCTGTAAAAAATGCCATTGGGGGCTTCCTTGGTGGCGCAGTGGTTGAGAATCCGCCTGCCAATGCAGGGGACATGGGTTCGAGCCCTGGTCTGGGAAGATCCCACATGCCGCGGAGCAACTAGGCCCGTGAGCCACAACTACTGAGCCTGCGCGTCTGGAGCCTGTGCTCGGCAACAGGAGAGGCCGTGATGGTGAGAGGCCCGCGCACGGCGATGAAGAGTGGCCCCCACTTGCCGCAATTAGAGGAAGCCCTCGCACAGAAACGAAGACCCAACACAGCCATAAATAAATAAATAAATAAAATTAAAAAAAAAATGCCATTGGGATTTTTATAGGGATTGCATTGAATCTGTAGATTACATTTTAACAATATGAAGTCTTCCAGTCCACAAGCACGCGATCACTTTCCATTTAGTGTCATCTTTAATTTCTTCAATGTTTTATAGTTTTCACTGTACAAGTCTTTCATCTCCCTATTTAAGTTTATTCCTAAGTATTTAATTCCTTTTGATGCTATTATAAATGGAATTGTTTTCCTCATTTCCTTTCAGATTGTTTATTGTTAGTGTATAGAAACACTGTAGTTTTGTATCCTGCAACTGAAAACTAAATTTGTTTAATTCTGACAGTTTTTATGTGGAGCCTTTAGGGTTTTCTATGTCATTTTCAAATAGGGACAATTTTACTTCTAAGTTTGTTGAGAGTTTTTAGTCATGAAAGGATGTTGAATTTTATGAAATGCTTCTCATCTATTGAGATGATTGTGTGATTTTTATCCTTTATTCTGTTAATGTGGTATATCACATTGATTTTTGTATGTTGAACCATCTTTGCATCCTAGGGATAAATCATAGTTGGTCATGATGTATGATCCTTTTAGTGTGCTGTTGAGAATTTTTGCATTTATATTCATCAGGGATATTGGCCTGTAATTTTCTTTTTTATGACTTCCTTGTCTGGGTTTGGTCTGAGGGTAATGCTGGCTTCATAAAATGAGTTTGGAAGTCTTCCCTGCTCTTCAGTTTTTTTGGAAGAGTTTGAGAAGGATTGGCATAATGTGTGGTAGAATTCACTAGTGAACCTCCCAACAAAGAAGAGCCTAGGCTTTTTATTACTAATTCAGTCTCCTTACTAGTTATAGACTTTCTATTTAGACTTTCTGTTTCTTCATGACTTTCTTTTTTTTTTTTTTTGGTGATTTTTATTTATTTATTTATTTATTTATTTTATGGCTGTGTTGGGTCTTCGTTTCTATGGGAGGGCTTCCTCTAGTTGCGGCGAGCGGGTGCCACTCTTCATCGCGGTGCGCGGGCCTCTCACTATCATGGCCTCTCTTGTTGCGGAGCACGGGCTCCAGACGCGCAGGCTCAGTAGTTGTGGCTCACGGGCCTAGTTGCTCCACGGCATGTGGGATCTTCCCAGACCAGGGCTCGAACCCGTGTCCCCTGTATTGGCAGGCAGATTCTCAACCACTGCACCACCAGGGAAGCCCCCTCTTCATGACTTTCTGTTTCTTCATGATTCAGTCTTGGTAGGTTGTATGTTTCTAGGAATTTTTCCATTTCCTCCAGTTTATCCAGTTTCTTGGTGTATAATTGTTCATAGTATTCTCTTATGATAGTTTTTATTTCTGTGACATCAGTTATAATGTCTCTTTTATTTCTGATTTTATTTGAGTCTCCTCTCTTTTTTTCTTAATCTAGCTAAAAGTTTGTCAATTTTATTTATCTTTTCAATAAACCAACTATTAGTTCCATTGATCTTTTCTGTTGTTTTTCTATTCTCTATTTCATTTATCTCTGCCCTAATCTTTATTATTTCCTTCCTTCTGCTAACTTTGGGTTTAGTTTGTTCCTTGAAATGTAAAGTTAGGTTGTATATTTGCGATTCTTCTTTTTCAATGTAGGAACTATAAAATTCCCTCTTCATACTGCTTTTTCTGCATCCCATAAGTGTTTTTGTTTGTCTGAAGATATTTTCTAATTCTTTGGGCCATTGGTTGTTCAAAAGTGTGTTTTTAATTTCCACATATTTGTGAGTTTTCCAGTTTTCCTTTTGCTGTTGATTTCTAGTTTTGTTCCACTGTAGTCAGAAAAGATACTTGATATGATTTCCATCTTAAATTTCTTAAGATTTATTTTGTGAACTAACGTGTGATCTATCCTAGGGAATGTTCCATGTATGCTTGATAAGAATATATTCTGCTGCTGTTGAATGGAATATTCTATATATGTCATTTAGGTTCATTTGCCCTATGGTATTGTTCAAGTCGCTTTTCTTTCTTGATTTACTGTCTGATTTTTCTATCTACTATTGAAAGTAGGCTATAGAAGTGTCCTGCTGTTGTATTTTTGTCTATGTCTCCCTTCAGTTTTGACAGTGTTTGCTTAATATACTTAAGTGCTCTGATATTGGGTGCAGGTATGTTTATAATTGTAATAGCTTCTCGGTGAATTGACCATTTTATCATTGTATAATATCCTTGTTTGTTTCTTGTGACAGCTTTAGCTTAAAATCTGTTTTAGCTTAAAGTCTATTTTATCTGATGTAAGTATAGCCACCCTTGCTCTCTTTAGGTTACCATTTGCATGGATTATCTTTTTCCATCCCTCAGTTTCAGCCATTATCTGTGTTCTTAAATCTAAAGTGGGTCTCTGGAGGACATCACATAGTTGGATATTGTTGTTTTCTCCATTCAGCCAGTCTCTTTTGATTTGAGAGTTTAATCCATTTACATTTAAAGTTATTATTGAAGGATTTACTATTGCCATTTTGTTCATTGTTTTCTGTTCTTTTTGTAGTTCTTTTGTCCCGCTTTTCCGCTCTTGCTGCCTTCCTTTTGTTTCTTTGATTTTTTTGTATTGATATGCTTTGAATCCTTTTTATTTTTCTTTTCTGTAATCTCTATAAGGTATCTTCTTTGTGGTTATCATTGGGCTTTCAAAAATATAACAGTATGTTTTAAGCTGATAACAATTTTACTTCAGTCACATACAAAAACACTTTTACTTCTCACTACCCACACTTTGTGTTATTGACATTGTACTCTTCTGGTACATAGATATGTTCACCAACCAGGAACCTTCCCCCAATCCTTGCCAAGTTTTTTACTGGGGGTGTCATTTTGTGGGAAGTGGTGACCAGTGCCATCCCTTGAAACTAAGGGTCCATTGTGAATCACCTCCTTATCATAATTCAGGTATGATCAAAAGACACTTGTGAATAACAAAAGACAGTCTAGTGGTTTTTGAAGTTCCAGTGGTTTTTGAAGCTCTGTGCCAGGAACTGGAAACAAAGACCAGATGTATTTTCTGTATCACAAGTATGTATATTTTCTGTTAATTCTTTCTTCTCAGTTCAGTACCCATGCCCACAGCTATGCTGGATGTTCCTGAGTCCAGATTTTCTCTGGTTCCATTTTTCTAGATTTCTAGTTTTCTGTTGAGAATGAAAAACTATAATCATCCTGTCCTGTGGGATGGGGAGGAGATACAGTCTTTGAACTCATCCTTCAGCTTTTACTGTTCTCTGCACTCCACTGTTAGAAGTGCCTGATGCCTCCAATTCTTGTGCATTTGTAGGGATTTGCACCATGAATCAGTGCTGTGGAATTTACCCACTGTTGGCTCAATTTGATATTCTCCAGTCTGCACTCACTTATCACTCATCCATTGGCTTTCCAGTTTCCAAGTTTTATTGCTACTGTTTCTTCTCCAGTATCTTTTGTCCTAGTGGGGTTTTCCTTTCCCCTTGTTAAGCTTTTACTATAATTTAACTGTGGATTCACGAACAAGAATTGGTAAACTTATATATACTGTCTGCCATTTTAAACAGAAATTATGCCCCCCTTTTATTAAAAATACAATTGACCCTCATTACTCACAGATTATTTATGAATTCACTTACTCACTAAGATTTATTTGTAAGCTCCAAATCAATACTTACAGTGCTCTCATGGTAATTAGCAGACATATGCAGAGTGGCAGAAAATGTTGACATGGAGTTCCTATTTTCTCACAGAGAATGTTTCATTCTTATTCTCTTCTTTCTAACACTCAAGCTTCCTCCCTTCTTAGTAACCGCCATGACTTGAAGACTCCATTTCTCTTTCCCAGCATCAGCATCACAGAATTCCAAGGTAAACTATTTTCAGTGAATCCCCAACATATATGAGGCTGTATTCACAGAAGAAATTTACGTGTCTGCCATTCTCACCAGTTTCATTCAGCACCCTAGACTTGTTGAGGGCTGTCCCCCAGTGTGAATTTGCCAACAACATACCCTTTGCTTAGAGTTGCTGACCCTCCCCCACACCCATTTATACATTTCAACACATTTATTCCTTAATAGTCCTATAGGTATGACAGTTATCCACAAATAACAAAACATATAGTATGACGCTCTGTGTGTGAGTATATGCTTATATAAATGTATATATGATTAGAATCACTGTATAATGTAGAAGATGGCCCTGAATAGTGTGGATTCATTGAAGTTGCAGGTGATTCTGATCCACACCAGGATTATAGAGGTCATCTATTTCCCTAATTACCCTCTTCAACTTCCTCTGTTGCTTCTCCTTAATGTCTGTGCTTTTCTTATCAATTTTACAAATTGCCTAGCCATATTTGAGAACTGTCTAAGCATTTACTTTCCCAAATATTTTCAGCTTAATCTTTGCATTTCTTTTTCAGAAGTTTAACCTTTCCCAGCATAGGAAAAATGAGCGTATGCCTTTTTATTTTCTTCCAGATCTGGAATCCATGTGTGAGACCAAGTTACTCTCTCTAAAGAAGAGACATTTTAGTCAAGTGATGTTTACCCATGAAGACATACCCACTTTTATTCAGCCCACGTTTCTTATTCCACATCAAAAAACTATTAATGAAGAGAAGCCCTGTGAATGTAAAATATGTGGAAAAGCCTTTAATCAAAACTTACACTTTGTTCAACATCAGAGAATTCATTCTGCTGAAAAAAACTATGAATGTAAGGAGTGTGGGAAATCCTTTAGTCGTGGCTCACTTGTTGCTCGACATCAGCGGATTCACACTGGTGAAAAACCCTATGAGTGTAAAGAATGCGGCAAGGCTTTTAGTTGTAGTTCATATTTTTCTCAACATCAGAGGATTCACACTGGTGAGAAACCCTATGAATGTAAGGAATGTGGAAAAGCCTTTAATTATTGCTCAAACCTTAATGATCATCAGAGAATTCACACTGGTGAAAAACCCTATGAATGTAAAGTATGTGGAAAAGCCTTTACTAAGAGTTCACAACTTTTTCCACATCTGAGAATTCATACGGGTGAGAAACCTTATGAATGTAAGGAATGTGGGAAAGCCTTTACTCAACATTCAAGGCTTATTCAGCACCACAGGATGCATACTGGTGAGAAACCTTATAAGTGTAAGGAATGTGAGAAGGCCTTTAGTAGTGCCTCAACACTTACTAACCATCACAGAATTCATGCTGGCAAGAAACTCTATGAATGTAAAGAATGTGGAAAGGCCTTTATTCAGAGCTCAGAACTTATTCAACATCAGAGAATACATACAGATGAAAAACCATATGAATGTAATGAATGTGGAAAGGCTTTTAATAAAGGCTCAAACCTTACTCGACATCAAAGAATTCACACTGGTGAGAAACCTTATGACTGCAAGGAATGTGGAAAGGCCTTTGGTAGTCGCTCTGACCTCATCCGCCATGAAGGAATTCATATTGGATAAATGAAAGGCCCTTATGACTGTAAGGAGTATGGAAAGGCCTTTGGTAGTCGCTGTGACCTCATCCACCATGAAGGAATTCATATTGGATAAATGATAGGCCCTTTTGATAACCTTTATAATAATATTTTTTAAAACAGGTAATGCAAAAAATAAACAAAAAATCCCAGATAATGCATGATCAAAGTTCCTCTCTGTAGTAGTTTTCTAGGGCTACTATAACAAAGTACCAAATACCACAAAACTAGGTGGCTTAAAACAACAGAAACTTATTCTCTCAGTTTTTGAGCCTTGAAACCCACAATCAAAGTTGTTGGCAAGGTTGGTTCCTTCTGGGGCTCAGAGGAAGAATCTGTTCCATGCCTATCTCCTAGCTTCTTGTAACAGCAATTTTTGACATACCTTGGTTTGTAGATGCATTGCTCCAATCTCTGCCTCCATCTTCACACTGTGTTCTCTCTGTGTCTCTTCTCTCATATGGACACTGGTCATATTGCATTAGGGCTCACCCTAAGGACCTCATCTTAACTTGATTATATGTGCAAAGACCTTATTTCCATGTAAGATCACATTCACAGATACCAGGTGTTAGGACCTCAGCATATTTCAACCAATTACACTCTGTTAACACTGTTTTCTAATGTATTTGTAATTTTATACATAAAGTTAATCAAATGTATTTTAAAATGTGAATTCAAGGTCTAAATTAAACACCCTTTTCCCCCAAAAAAGATTCTATCCCCAAACTACTTATTCCATAATTCCTTCCCATTTATTCTCTGTTTTGGTTATATAGCTTGTATTAACTTATGTTTTAGGGCCGTCTTTTCTATATCTGTGGCCTACAGAATTACTACACTGTAAATTGTGTTACATAGGCTATCTTTGAATTCATGGTGGAATTATAACTTTGTTTTTGAAGGCAGCTGTATTCTTTTTTCCTTTTGTAAAATTAATATTTTCTTATTGTAAAAAAAAAAAAAAAAAAGGACACCAAGAAAAAAATAAAGATTATTTGTAAGCCTACCAAACAGAGATGACTACTTCAAATTATCACAACATATCCTTCCAGGCTTTATTTAGTGTAATCGTGACATGCATGCTGTACCATAACCTGCTTTTATCATGCTACTATTTCAGCAAGTATAGATGTTTATGTATCATTCTTTTCAATGGTATCATAATAATCTTTTCTGTGGTCGACTATCATTTTGCTAAATAACTACCGATAAACATTTTGGTGCCTGTTTAAACTTTGCAGTTAGAAAAGTTGCCTTCTAAATGCAACTTTAGTACTTTTTTTGTTTGAAACTTAAAAAAAAACATTAAATATCAGTGCTGAAATAACTGATGAACATTTTCTTCCTATAAAAAATTGCCAATAACTCCCAATTCCCTCATAATCACTATTACAAATTTGTTTTTATCCTTTGAGACTTTTTTTAAAAATTTATTTTATTTTTGGCTGTGTTGGATCTTTTTTGCTGCATGCGGGCTTTTTCTCTGTTTGCAGTGAGCGGGGCCTACTCTTCATTGCGGTATGCGGGCTTCTTATTGCAGTGGCTTCTCATTGCGGAGCATGGGCTCCAGGTGCACGGGCTTCAGTAGTTGTGGCAGGTGGGCTCAGTAGTTGTGGCTCGCAGGCTCTAGAGCGCAGGCTCAGTAGTTGTGGCGCACGGTCTTAGTTGCTCCACGGCATGTGGGATCTTCCTGGAGCAGGGCTCAAACCCATGTCCCCTGCATTGGCAGGTGGATTCTTAACCACTGCGCCACCAGGGAAGCCCTATCCTTTGAGACCTTTTAAAAAAACTTTTTTACGTGCATGCACACACAACCAAATAAGTAAATGCTTGTAGAAAAAGTGCTGCATTATAATTTTTTTTGTATATATACTGATGATGTGTGTCTTGGATTGCTGTAAGGATAAATGAGGTAAGTGTAAAATGGTTGGGACTCTTACTAGTATATAGTAACTAGCTGATAGTTATCCAACGTTAGCAGTAATATTTTCACTGTTATTATTTGTGGAAAGGACTTTTACCATGTTTCATCATGTTCACACCTTAATTTATATCAAAGAATTTATAATGAAAAAAGACCAGTGGGTATAATGTTTTTAGAAAAGCATCTCACCAACACTTACTCCTTTTTCAGCATGAAGTTTAAAAAGAAAATTAAAATCCTAAGAAAACTCAAAGACAAAGAATGGGTGAATAAGCCTACATTCACACCTCATATTTCATGCTGCACAATATCATACCCATCAAAAAAACCTATTTATAGTAGTTGAAAACACATTTGTCAAAAAAGAAAGAGCAAAACATGAAATATTAATAATCACTTCCCCCTCAAAGCAGAACACATGTAGGTCACATTCTTTTCCAGAATGGGAAAAAAATATGATAGCCAACAATATCTGAATATTGATAACACCCCTCCAAATATTAGTTAAGAAGGAAATCAATCCCTGAATTATGAATATATGATAATAAGCACATTATGTAGAAAAACGTTGAGGGTTGACAGGCAGCCAGATCTGTATTTAGATTAAAATGTATAGCCTAATAGGCATGTGGATATTAAAACATGAAGAAATTATTAACAGGGAATTCTCTGGCAGTCCAGTGGTTAGGAGTCCGCGCTCTCACTGCTGAGGGCCGGGGTTCAATCCTTGGTCAGGGAACTAAGATCCCAAAAGTTGCATGTCACGGCCAAAAAGAAAAAAGAAATTATTAATAAGTGAACTAAATGTACAAGCCAAAATGCTAGAAAAATAAAAGCAAACTAAATCCAAATATAGAATAAAAGGTATCAGTAAAAATAAAAGGCAAAAATACTTCAAGGAAAAAGTAAAATTATTTCTTTGTCCGAAAAAAATACATATAGATACAAGCATTGGTAACTCTGACGGAAAAAACAGAAGACAGATGAATACATAAATTATATATGGACATGATTATGTTTAGAGAGATTAATGTATTTACTAATATCTGGAAATCAAGTGAAATATGTGATATTTGTAGGAAAATGTAATGACAGAATTAACTCCAAAAGATGTAAACCCTTAATAGACCCAAACAATGCAGAAATAATATTTTGATGTAATCTCTACTTAAAGAGATCACCAAGCCAGGTCATTTTATGGGCAAAATCTATCAAATATTCAAGGAATTTACAAATCAAATGAGAGAAAAAGCTTGCCATCTTGTTCTGTGAGTTTTACATAATCCTGATGTCAAAAATATAATAATTTGAGTGTCATATAGTACTAAGTCTGCAAACATGAAAATTTATTCTAGCAGTCTATTAAAAGAATACAGATATTCATCATAATCTGAATCCATTACCTAAACTCAGAAATCAAATACTTTCGATAAAACTTACCATCAAACTCTAAGTCAGAGGTCAGTAAACTAATTTAGATCATTGCCTGTTTTTGTATGGCCTGCAAGCTAAGAATGGTTTTTACATTTTTAAGTGGTTGAAATAAAATGAAAAATAATATATTGGAAAATTATATGAAATTCATTTCATTGTTCATAAGTAAAGTTTTTAATACAGAGCCACATGTATTCACTTACATATTGTCTTTGGCTGCATTCACACTAAAACAGAGTTGAGTACCTGTGACAGACTAAGTGGTTTGCAAAGCCTATAATATTTATCATCTGGCCTGTTACAGAAAAAGTTCATCAATCCTTGCTCTAGATACAGGCATACCTCATTTTATTGCACTTCGCTTTATTACATTTCTCAGGTATTGCGTTTTTTACAAATTGGATGTTTGTGGCAACCCTGCATTGAGCAAGTCTATCAACACAATTTTTCCAATGGCATTTGTTCACTTTGTGTCTGTCACATTTTGGTAATTCTCGCAATATTTCAAACCTTTTCATTATTATATTTGTTATGGTGATCTGTGATCAGTGATCTTTGATGTTACTACTATAACTCACTGATGGCTCCAAAGATGGTTAGCATTTTTGAGCAATAAGGTATTTTTTAAAGGTATGTACATTGTTTAGACATGACACTACTGCACACTTAATAGATTACACAGTGTAGGGTAAACATAGACTTCAGTATAGTATAAACATAACTTTCATATGCACTGGGAAACCAAAAAATTTATTGCAATATTCGCTTTACTGCGGTGGTCTGTAACTGAACCCACAATATCTCTGAGGTATGCCTGGAGTCACTTTCTGAAACACAGACGTCAAATAGATTAGGTTAACACAGTATTCTGTGCTATCCAAACTCAGAAAACAAATAGATCCATAGTGAGGGATTCTTGAAATGCAACAAAAGATAATTCCTGTGGGAAATCTGGAGTTTATATATCTAAACTCCAGAAGATTGAGAATTTGTTTGACCAAGCCCCAATATCTTCTATGTTTCCTTGAGCTTTATTTTTCTAAGCATTATTAGAATTGGATTTTTAAAAATTTATTTACTTTTGTCTGCATTGGGTCTTCATTGCTGCACGTGGGCTTTCTCTAGTTGCGGCGAGCGGGGGTTACTCCTCATTGAGGTGTGCGGGCTTCTCATTGCTGTGGCTTCTCTTTGTTGCAGAGCACAGGCTCTAGGCACATGGGCTTCAGTAGTTATGGCACGAGGGCTCGGTAGTTGTGGCACACGGGATTAGTTGCTCCATGGCATGTGGGAGCTTCCAGGACCAGGGATGGAACCCGTGTCCCCTGCATTGGCAGGCGGATTCTTAACCACTACACCACCAGAGAAGTCCCTAGAATTGGATTTTTAATATATTCTTATAACATATATTCACCATTTTACATATGTCAACATACATGCAACCTGATCTCAAAATGAGTTGTTACCCCATCTGCTGTGATGTCACTGCTATCATCACTACCATTCTGTCCACATTCCAAATATTTAGCGATCCAGAAAACACCAGTCACCTATAGTTTAATGCATCTCACCATTGCCACGCACTTTGCAAAATATTTTGTTAAAAACAAAACAGTATGTTACATTCTATAATAAAATGAATGTGGATATAATGAGTGACTTTAGGAGTTACCTCCAAATACTATGTCTGCATCTTAGCAATAGCCTTATAATCCCACATCCTATAATGCACAGCAGCATATTAACTGTGCAGTTAAAAAAAAGAGACAGAACTCCCACTTAACTGGTTTATCCAAGTGTGATCCAAACTAATTTGAACATGAAGTCGTATTTGCTCCTAATTACTGGTAACATTTTTGGGAAGTGTATATGTTTGGGAACTGTTCGGGTTTTTATTTTGTTTTTTGGCTAAAATCATGAATCAAAGAATGAAATTAAAGAAATCATTACAGGTAAGCTAGGAATTTGGGGATGGAGTATTTTCCATCTCCCTAATATCAGGCGCTACAGGATGCCGGACACAACTGTAAGCCATCAAAAATATTAAGATCGCTGATAAAGGTAAATACATGGATAAATATAAAAACAGTATTAATGTAATTTTGATTTGCAAAATTTGGGGAGTTTTTTAAACAAGATTTAAAAACAAATGCATAAAAATAATTGTAAATCTAGGTTAAAGTATACACAATATATAAAGATTCAGTTTGTGATATCAATAACATAAAGAGAAGGAGCCAACTGTAAAGGAATAGAGCTTTAGTATGCAATTGAAGTTGGTATCAATTTAAAATGGATTGTTGTAACTTTAGGATGTTATATTTAATTCCTCTGGTAACCACAAAGAAAATATTTATAGAATACACACAAAAGGAAATGAGGAGGGAATCGAAACGTGTCACTACAAAAAATCAACTAGAGATAAGACTTCTAGTTTCTAGTCCATAACAAGCTTGGAAGTCATCAATCCGTTATAACAACAAGTAAAAAGCAGAATGAACTGAAAATCAACTCTTGCGTAGATCCATCAGAGAATTAAGGTCACAGGGTAAACTGCTGCCCACAGACAGGTGGATACAGAGAATCACAACTTACCAGAGCATAGGCACATTAGCAGAAACCTCTGTGGGAACCAGTACAGAAGATGGAAAACCTAAACTGTAATGGACAAATTGCAGGAGGCTCAGTGTGGACAAATCTGAGAGTTAAATGCTCCAAGGGGGTCTGAGTCTTTAAGAAGCCCCTGCACTTTTATGAGCTTTACCTCCAGGAGCCCAATCAAGTCCTCATAGTGAGGACTGGAGAAAACTCCCCATTGTGTTTCTGGCAGAGAGAGGGGGAAAGTCGCTATTTTGAAATATTCTCAAAGCATTCTGTTCTTAATAAGGCATGCCACAAAGAGAAACTATTGTACCAGAGCCTAAAACCTACTGAGGTTTCATTAGTGTCTAACCAACCTGAGGGAAAAGAAATGCTCAGCTCCAGCCCACTCTAGCCATCCTGTCCCACCTGAGGGAGGGAGGTAGACTGAGAGACACTGGCAAAGTTCACAGTCCAGTGGCAGTTTCACCAAGACTGAATCTTAATCACAGGACTATAGAACATAACCCCTCCCCCTACACCTTATCACCACATCACTAAAGGTCTTACCAGTGTTCCTTTTACCCAGCACATGAAGTCTAGGTTTAAACAAAAACAAACAAAACAACAGAGACAATTAATAGAAAACAGTAACAAATATGATAGGTATTAATCCAATTATATCAATAACCACTTTACATATCAAAGATAAAATCAAAAATAGAGGAAAGTGGGGCTTCCCTGGTGGCGCAGTGGTTAAGAATCCGCCTGCCAATGCAGGGGACACAGGTTCGAGCCCTGGCCTGGGAAGATCCCACATGCCACGGAGCAACTAAGCCCGTGCGCCACAACTACTGAGCCTGCGCTCTAGAGCTCACATGCCACAACTACTGAGCCCGCATGACACAACTACTGAAGCCCAGGCGCCTAGAGCCCATGCTCTGCAACAAGAGAAGCCACTGCAATGAGAAGCCCGCGCACCGCAACAAAGAGTAGCCCCCGCTCGCCACAGCCAGAGAAATCTCACGCACAGCAACAAAGATCCAACACAGCCAAAAATAAAAATAAAAAATAAATTTAAAAAAAAACAGAGATTGGAGTGGGCCCCCCCTTTCCCCCTTTGCCTCCTGACAGGAAAGGTTTAAGGGGGACTGGGCCCTGGGAGGCCGGGCCGGGCTCAAGGGCCGCCCCGGGGGCCCGGGCCATGGATGTACGCCGACTGAAGGTGAACGAACTTCGCGAGGAGCTGCAGCGCCGTGGCCTGGACACTCGTGGCCTCAATGCTGAGCTTACTGAGCGGCTGCAGGAGGCGCTGGAGGCCGAGGAGCCCGTCGACGAGCAGGAGATCGAGGCCGACGACGAACCAGGGCGACCCGGGCACAACAATGAGGAGATGTCATGGACAATATTACCATGCAGAACCAATTCTATGAGATGCAGGTCATCAAGAAAGAGAACGAGTCAGGCTACGAGAGGAGAACGCTGGAAATGGACCTATCGCCCAGTAGAAGTGAAGACAGAGATGAGGCAAGAGGCACCCACCAGCTTCCTCCTGCCCGAAGCATCTCAACTCAAACCAGACAGACAGCAGTTCTAGAGTCACAAGAGGCCTTATGAAGAAAACTGGGGATGGGGGTATTGCGAGCACCGAGAGGATAAGAGGGGCTGCTCTCCTCAGCCTCCTGCTGAAGAGGATGAAGATGACTTTGACGACACCCTTGTTGCCATCGACACATATAACTGCGACCTCCACTTCAAGGTGGCCTGAGACCGGAGTAGTGGCTACCCACTCACAACTGAAGGTTTTGCATACCTGTGGTCAGCAGCCTGTGCCAGCTATGGGGTCGGAAGGGGCCGTGTGTGCTTTGAGATGAAGATCAATGAGGAAATCTCTGTGAAGCATCTTCCATCTACAGAGCCCGACCCACACGTTGTCCGTATTGGTTGGTCCCTGGATTCCTGCAGCACTCAGCTAGGCGAAGAGCCTTTCTCCTATGGCTATGGAGGCACTGGGAAGAAGTCCACCAATAGCTGGTTTGAAAACTACGGAGACAAATTTGCAGAGAATGATGTGATTGGCTGCTTTGCGGACTTTGAATGTGGAAATGATGTGGAACTTTCCTTCACCAAAAATGGGAAGTGGATGGGCATTGCCTTCCGAATCCAGAAGGGAGCCTTAGGGGGTCAGGCCCTCTACCCTCATGTCCTGGTGAAGAATTGTGAAGTGGAGTTCAGCTTCGGGCAGAGGGCAGAGCCCTACTGTTCTGTCCTCCCAGGCTACACCTTCATCCAGCACCTTCCCCTGAGTGAGCGAATCCAGGGCACTGTTGGACCAAAGAGCAAGGCAGAGTGTGAGATTCTTATGATGGTGGGCCTGCCTGCCACCGGTGAGACCACATGGGCCATGAAACATGCAGCCTCCAACCCCTCCAAGAAGTACAACATCCTGGGTACCAATGCCATCATGGATAAGATGCAGATGATGGGCCTACGCCATCAGAGGAACTACGCTGGCTGCTGGGACGTCCTGATCCAGCAGGCCACCCAGTGCCTCAACCGCCTCATCCAGATCGCTGCCCGAAAGAAACGCAACTATATCCTAGATCAGACAAATGTTTATGGGTCAGCCCAGAGACGAAAAATGAGACCATTTGAAGGCTTCCAGCGCAAAGCTATTGTAATTTGTCCCACTGATGAGGACCTAAAAGACCGAACAATAAAGCAAACCAACGAAGAAGCGAAGGATGTCCCAGATCACACGGTCTTAGAAATGAAAGCCAACTTCACGTTGCCAGATGTTGGGGACTTCCTGGACGAGGTGCTGTTCATTGAGCTGCAGCGAGAGGAAGCAGACAAGCTGGTGAGGCAAAACAATGAGGAAGGCCACAAGGCTGGGCCATCCCCTGAAAAGCGCTTTGACAACCGAGGCGGTGGCAGCTTCTGGGGCCTCGGGGGTGGCGGCAGTTTCCAGAGCTATGACAACCGAGGTCCCCCCGGGGGAAACAGAGGAGGCTTCCAGAATCAGGGAGGAGGCAGTGAAGGAGGCAGCTACCGAGGAGGTTTCAACCACAGTGGAGGTGGTGGCGACAACCAGAACGGCTGGGGTAGCGACAGCCGGGATAACAACAACTCCAACACCCGAGGCAGCTACAACCAGGCTCCCCAGCAACAGCACCCACCACAGCAGCCTCCACCACTACCCAGCTACAGCCCTGCTTGGAACCCCCCAGGGGCCGGCAGCTACACTAAGAACAGCAACATCCCTGGCTCGAACGCCAATACCAGCACCCTTACTGTCAGCAGCTACAGCCCTCCACAGCCGAGTTACAGCCAGCCACCTCCCTACAACGAGGGAGGTTACAGCCAGGGCTACACAGCTCCACCACCTCCACCTCCGCCACCACCTGCCTACAACTATGGCAGCTACGGTGGCTACAACCCAGCCCCTTACACCCCTCCGCCGCCCCCCACTGCACAGACCTACCCTCAGCCCAGCTATAACCAGTGCCAACAGTATGCCCAGCAGTGGAACCAGTACTATCAGAACCAGGGCCAGTGGCCACCGTACTGCGGGAACTACAACTACGGGAGCTACTCCGGGAACACACAGGGGGGCACAAGCACACAGTAGCCAGTGTGTCCTGGAGGCCTCTGCCAGCTTCCTCCACCAGCGCCCACCTTGGCCCCGCTTGTCCACCCCCACTGGGTCACGTGGTGCTGGGGGACGGGTCCTCCCAGGGCTGCCTCCCTTCCAAGGGGCTCTTCCCCCACACAGGGCCGGGCATTTTCCTCTGGATTCAAACAGGCAACAATGACCTTTTATTTTGTTTGTCCCCCCACCCCCATCCTCTTCCTCTTCCTCCCTTCCTCCTTTTTGACTAAAGACCCTCCTCCCTTGGTCGTACAGTGAGGCTACAGGGCTGTGGGGAGGGCCCCTTCCTGTACTCTGGTCCCAGCCCTGCTCCAGCCCCTCAGCTTCCCAGATTCTCATGCAGTTGGTTGTAAATTCTTCCAGGAGCTGTTTTACTGTCTACTTTTCAGGATTTAAAAAAAAAAATCAAAAACTTAAAAACACACACAAGTTTTAAAAAGCAAAATGCAGTGGGAGGAAGAAGCAACAGATTTTTTTTTGGTAATTATGCTTCTTTTTTTTTAATTTTTAGAATTTGTCCCTTTTTACTGTGGGTCGGCTCTTGATATTTCATCAGGATAACCATTTCTTTGCTGAGTTCAGGTGACCGAGGAAGAGCCACACCCTCAAAACAAAACACACACAAAACAAAACCACAGAATCATCTTTAACCTAACTTTTTACACAATGTCTCAGTTTCCCGTAACTTTGCACACAAGCTTCTGTGTTGAGTTGAATTGTACCTGCCTTTTGTATTTGGAGAGAGTGTGACTATTGAACTTGAAACCTTTTATTCTGTGCGTCTTGGTAGTTTCTGGTGGGATTAATCGGGTGAGAGGGAAGAAGGGAGTTGGGGGGCTCCTTCCTTTCAGAACATGAAGTTTCTCACTGCCTCCTCTCCAGAGGTCTCCCAGGTGCCAGACCTAAAGGTTTTTCCTACAGTGATCCTCTGATTATTTTTACTTCCCCTTGACCCATATGTTTTAACAGGACTTTAACAAACTGTGCTTATTAAGAAATGTGTTTGCCCTGTTTTGTTTTGTTTTTGTTTTGTTTCAATAAATGACATGGCACCTCCTAGCAGGAAGGAAGCAAGGTTTCAACCCTGATTTAAAAAAAAAAAAAAATAGAGAAAAGTATAGCATGCTAACACTAATCAAAAGAAAGCTGGAGCAGCTATATTAATTTTAGAGGAAGCTGACTTCAGATTAGGGAAAATTATCAGGGATAAAGAGAGCCATTACATAATGATACAGGTGTAACAAAGCAGTAGTAATCTTTATATGTACCTAACAATGGACCATCCAAATATGTGAGGCAAAAACTTTTAGAACTACAAGGAGAAATAAATAAATCCACTATTATAATTGGATTCCTTCAACACCCTTTTTTTAATAATGGAAAATCGGTAAGGACACAGTTGACTTCTAGCCCCATCAATCAACTGGATATAATTGATATCTATAGACTACTTCTTCCAACAACAGTAGAATACACATTCTTCTCAATTTTACAAGGAACACTCACCAAGATAAACACAGCAAGCATCTGTGGCCTTAAAACATACCTTAACAAACTTAAAAAAACAGAAACCGTAAAATGTATGCTCTCGCACCACAGTGGAACTGAACAAGAAATTAACAACAGAAAGATAGCTGAAAAACCCCAAAATACCTGGAGATTAAACAACACACTTCTAAATGTCACACAAGTCAAAGAAATCTCAGAAATATTAAAATATCTTAAAATGAATAAAAATGAAAATACAGCTTATCAAAATTTGTGGGATACAGTGAAAGCAGATCTTAGAAGGAAATTTATAGCATTGAATATATATATTAGAAAAGAAGAGGGCTTCCTTGGTGGTGCAGTGGCTAAGAATCCACCTGCCAATTCAGGGGACACTGGTTCAAGCTCTGGTCCAGGAAGATTCCACATGCCACAGAGCAACTAAGCCCGGGAGCCCGCAAGCCACAACTACTGAGCCCACATGCCACAACTGCTGAGGCCCGTGCACCCAAAGCCTGTGCTCTGCAACAAGAGAAGCCACCGCAATAAGAAGCCCATGCACCGCAATGAAGAGTAGTCCCTGCTCGCGGCAACTAGAGAAAGCCCACGTGCAGCAACGAAGACCCAGCGCAGCCAAACAATAAAAATAAAAATAAATAAATAAGACAGGGGTTGATGCTTCGATGTTACATCCTGGGGCTCCAATTCTGGAGGCGTCTATTGTCCCCATTTTACATGCCATAAAACTGAGGCCTGCCCTGGGATCCCAGAGCTTGTAAGCAGCTCTTTTTAAATCCCAACTATATCTCATTTTACTCTACCCTTTACAACTAAATCTTACTTCCTCTGAGTACAAAATGAGTGCATGATTCATGACACCTATTTATACCAAGAAAAAGGACTAGAGCTTGAGCTTGTTAACTCTTGGCTTCTCCTGTGGCTCAGAACGTGGCCTTGTGCAAATCACATCACTTAATTCATTCAGGAAATACTGCCTGAGTTCCTGCTGAGTGCTGGACACTTCTAGAAGCGGGGCCCACAGCAGTGAACAGGACAGATGGGTCTCAATAGCTTATGTTCTAGTTGAGCAATAGACAACGTTAAACTTTTAAAACACAGGTGAGTGCTCTAATGAAAAGACAGTATAAAGAGATGGAGAGAGATAGGGTGAGGGGTGCAGAGGCAAATCATGCAATGGTCTGAGTAAAACAATAGAATCAGTTAGCTGTGATAATTAGTAGTAATTAATAGTAGAACAAATTAAACATACTTTATGCAAGGAAGAAACCCCAGTATTTTATGTTTCTTTTTTTCCTCTGATACATCAGTTTAACTTTTTAAAAACTCTCCATTGGATATTTAAAATCTGTGGGCTATGTTAATGTATAGTCTACAGTATATAAGTTTAAGACTCAAAAGGAGAACATAAATGCAATAGGGCTAATGAAAAAGATAATACCTATATTTAATTTTAAAAATGAAATATTTCTGTCTCATGATATAGTGGGATGTTTTCACTCTGTTGCCTTTGTCAATAATATTTCTCTGAACTGCCTGTGGCCTTCAAGACATACTTCTTTTCTTGTATGAACAGTAGTGGTAAAACTGACTACATACAAAATTCACTTTGACTTGGAGCTCTGCTCCTATCAAGCCCACGTTATGCTAATTCCTGGTGTCACCCCAATTTGATGACAGCAAGCCAAATATCTTCTAAACAAAAGCATATGAGCATGGGATACTTAATGATTTTACCTACTAGCAACAGCAGGTTTTTAGATTTGGATGAATTCATTTCCAGCTCTCTAAAAATGTCTATCCACTTTGTATCTAACAGGCTTATGTTAGTAAAGCAGCTGTTTGCTGGGTCTTGGATCTATAAATTCATCAGAGGCTATCCATGTCTAAAATGTCCACAATTTTTAAGCACTTCAATGTTTGAATGTCACTGTAAGTTAACCTCTCTCAGGGAAAATGAGAAAGGTAATTTGAACTTGTGAAATTGAAGTTAACAGTTTAAGTTTCAGTCAAGAAATTGAGAATGTTCTATTTAACCAGATCATCAAACAGTTCTGGAGAAACAACATATAACTTTTGTTTTACTATAATCATTTTCTCCATTCTCATCCTCATTCTCCAAATTAGAGAAGGACATGCTTCTTCCACACTTGGAAAATATAATTGTACAGTAAGACATTTTAACATCTTTTCTATGGCTAGCATCAATAGCAATCTGGTAGGCATATGTCTAAGGAGGCCATCTCTGTCCATTTCTTTAAAGCTTAAAATCTTACCAAGTGCTTCTACATGTTTTGAAGAAATCGAGAAATAACCAAAACCTTTCATTGTGAAAGCCTCAGTATTCAGATAAGCAAATCACATCCCCTTTTTTTGCAGTGTTGCAGATAAAATCTTTTAATTTTCTTTTTTTATAAAGATTTTTTTGATGCGGACCATTTTTAAAGCCTTTATTGAATTTGTTACAATATTGCTTTTATTTTCCGTTTTGGTTTTTTGGCCACGAGGCATGTGGGATCTTAGCTCCCCGACCAGGGATCGAACCCACACCACCTGCATTAGAAGGCGAAGTCTTAACCACTGGACCGCCAGGGAAGTCCCTAATATCTTTTAATTTTCTTTGGTGAAAAGTTTAGGGACTGAATGGAATTCACCAAAATTACATCTACATTGTCTGCCAAATGTGCAGACAGATGAACAAAATCTAGTTATTAATTGAACAAGATATCAACACCCTTTCGTTTTATGTTTGTGTGGGTGTGGTTTCATTAAAATCTTCATAGAAATCAAGAAGATGATTTGAAACTCCATTTTTCGAGTACCTAAGAACTAGGGGGAATTTTTTTCTTACAATGACTCCACATACCACTTGATAAACTGTAGAAAGCTGATAATGATGGCTGGCAAGATCTGACAAAATAGGCTTTAGACTGTAAGAGACCAACATATCTTGTCAAAATTTCCCCTTTAGCTTGCCCACGGGACGTTTTAGCTGCAAGCTCTGAGTTCAGAAAATTAACTGTACCTGAACTGTACCTGGTTTCACAGAGCAGTCAAAGGAATGATGATGATGTGTGTTTGGTATACCTAAGCCAATTCACCACCACTATTTTTATTGGTGTCTTTGGGGGAGCTGAAAAACCTTGACGAAGTTAAAAGTACTTACCTGTCTTGTCCCAGACTTGTGAGATTGTCACCGTGTGTACTTTTACATACCTTTCTCCCGAATACTCAATCCTAAATTCTTTTCTCCATATTGTTCAGTATTCTCTGTTTTGGTTATTTATCTCCCTAATCCATGTGTCCTTCCATTTGTCATTAAAAGAACACATTCATTTAGCCTTTTTTTGGTCTGGGTTATGCTGGTGTTGGTATTGTAACCATTCTTTTCATTATCTAAAATCTTAGAAAACATTATCACAGTATTCACAATGTCAGAAGTTAAAACTAGCACTACTTGATACAAAGCACGAGTTAATCCACAGGCACAGGCAAAGACAGTTACGGCTCCTAATTACAACACACCTAAGTTGCATTACTCAGAGTGCTGCATCAATGAATGATTCCTTATTGTGAACTACCAATCATGGTTATCAACAGCAGCAGTCAGGGGCAGTATGGAAGGCAGAAAATCTCTGCTGTATCCATTTGACACTAAAATCTGTTGCTTTCAGCAGTTCCTATTCTGGGGGCCACCATATCAGTTTTCTACTTTACCCACAACCTTTGCACCCATTGTAAAAACTGGGACTTTGCATGTCCCGAGGAGTGGTTTCCCGGGAAGCAGGTGTTTCAGTGCTAAAACCGGGGTAGCCCTGGGAAAACCAGGACAGTTTGTCACCCTATAAGTAGTCTTGACTACATCTTGTCCACCACCTCCCCTTTCCCCTACCTCCCGACCCTGCCAGAGCTGCCCTCACCCCAAGCTCAGCCAGTCACCTTCCCTCTCCTGGCAGTCTGAAATCTGGAAGGGAGACATGCCTAGCCTGGGAGCTGCCGCAGTATAGAAGGTTCAAGCATTCCCAAAACAGCCCTAGCTGATTATTAGATAATTCTTGGTTGTCCAGGGTTTTCTTCAACCCACTCCTTACCCTAGTATTCTGGTTAATTGCCTTTTCTGCTGAAGGTAGCCAGAGTTGGTTTCTTTAGCTTTCAGACAAGAGCATCTTTACTACTGCAGTAGTATTGCTTTTGCTGATGTCCTTTCTATATCCTGTTGATTTGTGTCAGATCCTGGGTTCCGTGACACCAAATGGATATTCAGGTGTGGTTTAAAACTAAGATGGCTCTTAGTGATTTCCCGAATAATGGCAAGGAGGTTGGGTGTTTGTACCTTTGCAATTGCTGAAGAGGGACTCAGCTGTGAGTTGTCAGCAGCCAACAATCCCAGCAGCTAGGGGGATGAGTGCTTTGGCCCTGAAAGGGAGAGAGATGGGTGGCACACCTCAGTATTCACTATACTTTATCTCTATTCAATATCACATTAAAAAAAAATTGTACCACTATAATATTTTAAATTGTTAGTAAGATCAGGTTTGTTTGTTTTTTTAAAGTACATAAATATTTAGAAGTTTTTGCCAGTATATATCTTCTAAGAGTTTATTCCACATATAAAGTGAACAATCAGATATAACATTCATTTCACAACTCTTTCATTTTCCCATATTGTGTTTTTTCCTTCAGAATTTTTTACACAATCTGTATCAGTAATTGTTAATTTGTCTCATGATTACTAATAAGCAGAATTCTATTTTTAAACCTGCAATTATGGTAACTTACCATCAGTCACTCATCCAGTAAGAGTGGATGAATTCAACCTCTGGCATTCTGGTCTCCAAACCCAAGCTATGGGGTAGTGCTTCTTAAACTTTCATGTGAACAAGAATCATCCAGGAATCAGTGAAAATACAGGTTCTGATTCAGGAGGTCTGGGGTGGGACCAGAGAATCTCTTTCAAATAAGCTGCCATAGGGCTAGTCTGAGGACACCTTAGGAGCAGTGAGGTTCTAAAGCAGGAATTAATAAATTACAGCCCACAGACTAAATCAGCCTGCTGCTTGGTTTTGTTTTGTTTTAATATTATTTATTTATCTGGCTGTGCCGGGTCTTAGTTGTGGCACACAGGATCTTTAGTTGTGGCAAGCAGGATCTAGTTCCCTGACCAGGGATCGAACCTGGGCCCCCTGCATTGGGAGCATGGAGTCTTAACCACTGGACCACCAGGGAAGTCCCTTCGTTTTGTATGGCTAAAAATAGATTTCATAATTTTATTTTATTTATTTACTTTTTTGGCCGCACTGGTGGCATGTGGGATCTTAGTTCCCTGACCAGGGACTGAACCCTTGCCACCTGCAGTGGAAATGCAGAGTCTTAACCACTGCATGGCCAGAGAAGTCCAAGATTTCATAATTTTAAGTAGTTAAGATAAAATCAAAAAGAATAAATATTTTGTGATATGTGAAAATTACATGAAACACAAATTTCAGTGTCTGTAAATAAGGTTATTAGAACACAGCCATGCTCATTTGTTTATGTAATGTCTGTGGTTGGTTTTACACTACAAGGGCAGAGTTGAGTAGCTGTGACAGACTGTAGGGCCAGGCCTGCAAAGCTGAAAATACTGTCTGGCTCTTCACCAAGCTCTAAAGCACTAAATCTGCTGTTTCAGAGGTGATTAACACTTCCTAGCGAGAAAGGGGGATTAGCTGTTGAGTTACTTCTGGTTCTGGGTTTAACAGATTTGCAAAGTCTATTAGAAAGAAGAGGAAACAAGGTTTTGAGGAGAAAGGACAGAGAAAGTGAATAAAGAACTGGGAGGTAAAAGTTTCTTGAGATTAAAAGGGCTTTGCAGAAGGGTTTGGGTTATACAAGTGCATGCATTTGTTTAAATTCAGCAAATGTACACTTATAAAATATTCCGATTTCTTCAGCTTACTTGGAAATGAATGAAAAATTGAGATGGACTGATGAATGGATAGATGGAAAGATAAAAAAGCAAATAGGGTAAAATGTTAATGGTGGTATATGAGTATTCACTCGACAATTCTTCCAACTTTTCTGTATATTTGGAAGTTTTCATAATACAAAGTTAGAGGGGTAACGGGAAGAGAACGTGAAGAAGGTTACAAACGGGCTGATCTTGGGGTAACTTCTGAGGAACTGACTCTTGTGTAGGGCATTTTTACTGACTTCCAAGGGAGGACCTCCGCTTCCATTGCTCCTGCACTAAGAGACCCAGAGAATTTTAAGCATCAACACACACAGTGACTGCCATGGCAAGGCAACTCACTCAGGTGTTAACAGATTACCCAGGACACTCCCCTCTACCCAGGGCTGGCTTCATGGGCATGCAACCTGTATAGCTGCAGACAGCCCCACACTCAGAAGGTACCACACTTGGTTTAACGCTCTGCTGTTGCTGTCTTGAAGTTTGTGGTAATTTTTGAACAAGAAGCCCCACGTTTTCATTTTGCCCTAGGTCCACAAATTATGTAACTGGTCCTGCCCCAACTCTCTCCTTCCGACCTACCGGACATATCTGAAAAAAACAGTGCATCTGAAGTCTCACATCAGGATGGCTCCTGATGAAAAAGCCCCTTAGACCATTAAAATATGCCAGTAATAGATTATACTTAGAGTTTGAAAGCAGGCATGGTTTTTAAATAAATTCAGGGGGACGATTTTCACATTAATGCTTCACATGTGTGATAGGACTTTTTTGGAAGATCAGGTTTATTACACAAATTAAGGTATGTAAAATACATGGATACTTTCGAATAGTCAATATATAGATATTAAAAATTAAAATAAAATATTAAAATAACAATTGTTTATTTCATTGTAAAAAATTGTTTTAAAGATTTATTTCTTGCCCTGTTAGTTACTTATTGAGATGTTATTGACATACAATAAACTGCACATATTTAAAGTGTACAGTGTAATAAGTTTCAACATATACCTACACACGTAAAACCATCACAACCAATATTTGATCATACCCATCACTCCAAAAGGTTACTTGTGCTACTTTGTAACTCTCCCTCCCACACTGGGCAAAACTCCATCCCCCAAACAACCACTGATCTGCTTTCTATATAGAGTTTCATATAAACGGAATCATACAGAATGTACGCTTTTGGGGACTTCCCTGGCCATCCAGTGGTTAAGACTCAGCGCTTCCACTGCCGGGGGCACAGGTTTGATCCCTGGTCAGGGAACTAAGATCCTGCAAGTTGCGCCCTGCGGAGGAAAAAAAAAAAATCTGGCTTCTTTCACTCAGCATAATTAGTTTGAGACATCCATATTGTTGTATGTATGAATAGTTATTCCTTTTTATTGCTGAGTAGCATTCCACTGTATACCATACTTTGTTTATTCATTCATCTATTGATGGACACTGTATTATTTCCTGTTTTGGGCTATAACAAATAAAGCTGCTATAGACATTTGTGTACAGTCTTTGCAGGTGGGTCTATGGTGGTGAGGCAGGTAGCTGCGCCCATTGGCCCCCTGGGGGCAACCATTATCAAGGATATTTCTGGCAATTCCCCAATCTTTTTCTGGCCCAGTTTTTGCTTGTAGGTAGGATAGGCGACTGATACCGACCTGCTCCCATCCTTTCTTCAGGGACTCCAGCTCTGGCGCTGCCACTTCTGCAGCAATAGAACAGCCAGCGTCTCCTCTTAATCACCTGTTGTCGGTCATAAGAAAAATAGCAGCGCCCTGCAACCAGTTTTTATTAGCGTTAAGGTAGGGCATCCTGGGCGCCACCATTTTGGAGGAGGTGCCAGGCATCTTACATTCTGCTTCTGGGTAGGGAAACCAAAGAGGCCATGGCAAGGGGGTACCTTCCAATAAGTGCAAAAGGCACTTGGGCTCTGGCTTGATGGGGTTGGGAAAGAGGCCCTGGGTGGACAAAGATTTGGGAAAGGGCAGGGCAAGGGGAAAGAAGCCGCAGTAAGGGGGAGTGCAGCTCCAATGGCGCTTCCAACCTGACCCATAGTCACTATGTGAGACAGTGTTTATTGTTGGTTTAAGTCAGTAAATTTTGGGGGTAGTTTGTTTTTCGGCAATAGATAGTACACCTTCCTTGCTGGTCTCCAACATTCCAGGCACACTCCCTATTTTAGGGTCTTTGCATTTGCTGTTCCCTCTGCCTGGAATAGTTTTTTTTGGGGGGACAGGTGCATTATTAGGTCCCTCATTTCTTTCAGGTCTTTATGCAGAGGTCACTTTGGAGGCCTTTCTTGGCTACTGTATCTAAAATTTCACTCCCCTCCTGTAATAGGGGAGGCGCAGGCACGACCTATAGCAGTCCCGCTCAGCCATTGGTCAGCACAACAGTGGGCCTCTCCCCTCCCCCTCCTCTGTATAAAAGGAGACCGAATTCGGACTGAGGGAGGATGGTTTTTTGAGACTCTAGTCTGCCATCTTCTTGGTCTGCTAGCTTTCCAATTAAAGTCGTTATTCCTTGCCAGAACAATTCGTCTCCCGATTTACTGGCCTGTCCTACAGTGAGCAGAGTGAGCTTGGGCTCTAACACTCCTATTATTTAATTAATTTATTTAGTTATTTAGTTTTTGGGTTTTCTGGCTGCGCCGCATGGCGTGTGGAATCTTAGTTCCCTGACCAGGGATCAAACCTGTGCCCCTTGCAGTGGAAGTGCGGAGTCTTAACCACTGGGCCACCAGGGAAGTCCCGATACTCCTACTATTTTATATACCCTTTCCCTATTTACTTTTTGCTCATTGACAATTATCAGTTTCCCTTTCTGTTTGCTGATGTATCCCCAATGCCAAGAACAGTGCCTGGTTCATGGTAAGCACTCAGAATGCACTTGTGGGTAAATGGATATATTACTTCTATTTAGAGTTCAAGAACTCCCAACAAGCACATCTAGAATCTGTGACTCACTCAGATCTCTGCTCCAGCACAATCGCCTTCCTGACTCCTTCCTACTTTTCAAATCTATTTCCCTGGTGAGGTGGGTAGGTTCTAAGATGGCCTGCAATGACTTCTACCTCCTGGAAGTCTGGAAAGAGAAATCCCCCTTGTGTAATTTCTCCCCCTTGAATGTGGCTGGGAACTGTGACTTGCATCTAACCAACAGAATACAGCAAACGTGACAGGATGTCACTTGCATGATAATATTACATAAGAGTGTAACTTCTGTATTGGTAGCAGACTCCTTATTTGAAGCAAGCTGCTGTCTTGTGAGCTGGACTTTGGAGATGCCCATGTGACAAGGTACTGAGGGTAGCCTCTGGCCCACAGCCAGAATGAAATGGAGGCCCTCAGTCCAACAATTCACAAGGTATTGAATTCTACTAACAACCATGTGATCTTGGAAGCAGCTCCTTCTCTTGTTGAGGATCAGATGAAACCACTGTTCTTGACAACACCATGACTATAGCCTTGTGAGACTTGAACCAGAGGACCCAGCTAAGCTGTGTCTGGACTGACAGAAACTGTGAGATAACAAATGTGGGTTGGCTTAAGCTACTAAATTTGTGATAATTTGTTAGGTAGCACTAGGTAACTAACACACTTAAGTTACCAAAGCTAGAGACCAGTGTTAACAAATGTCATAATTTTTTCTCATTACTATCTGTTCTGTGAGGAGGATGCTTTGTTTCAGGGCTAATGATTAGGTGTGTGATCCATACCACAGCTCCACCCTTGTCTGACCATCAGAATTACTGAGGATGCTTGAACCCTCTGCCAGAACTAATCAAACAGAATCTCTGGGGCCAATATGTTTTTTTAAAAAAAATTCTCTGCAAAGTATCTTGCCCAAGATATTTATTAACTACAAAGGCAGAAATGGCAGATTTAGAGTGGGGAAATCTGACATTGAGCACCTTGACCAAATGATCAAGGTTGACATCACCAATAAGATTTATCACCATCATGTACCCTCTGATATGATGCACTGAAGATGCATCACTTTTGTAATATTAATGCATAACCCAGTTAATCAAACCCAAATTGAGAGATATTCTACAAAATAACTGGCCAGTATTGTTCGAAAGTGTCTAAGTCATGAAACACAAGAAAAGACTGGGGAACTATCATTGTCTGGAGGAGACTAAAGAGAAATAACAGGTAAATGCAATGTGGGATCTGGACTGGATCTTGGGCTAGACGAAGACATCAGTAGGAAGGGCTATAGTTTAATTACTAGTATTATATCAATGTTAATTTCCTGGTTTTGATAATTGTATTATGGTTATATTAGATGTTAACATTAGGGGAAGCTGTGTGAAGAATATTTGGGAACTGTTTTGCAACTTTTTTATAAGTCAAAAATTATTTCAAAATAAAATCAAAAAAATCTCTACTTGAGGGGTTCTCAAAGTATTGCCTTTTGCTCTTTAGATCTACATATTTTCTTTTACTCTGGTGATATCTCAAGGACTGAGCTAGGGGAGAGTCAATAGACCAGGCCAGAGTGCCATCTTGTCAGAAAATAAAAACATTTGCAAGGCCTCATGTATTTCAAAACACTCTTCCCCCCTTTATTTTGTTTTTCAAATTACAAAAGTAACATATGTTTGTAACAAGTAAAACAATACAAAGATATATAAATTAAACAACTACTTACATTTCCATTCCCCACCAGGGTAACCAATGTTAATACCTTGTTTTATATCTATCCCTCCACACTTTTCTCTTTGTTCATATAAACACATACATGCATAAATACACATATACGTGTTTTAATTTTAAAAAATAGATTCATATACATTATTCAGAAATTTTCTCTTTTCACTTAACAATATGCCACAAATATCTCCACAAATTAGTAGAGTTCTAGCTTCCCCCTCAAATTTCTTAATCACATATTTGACATATCATACTTGGTTCAGTTATTTACATAATTTTTCTTTAGGGCTTTCATTTTCCTTCTCTGACTACCCCATTATCCACCTGCATCACCCACCTTCCCCGAACCCAATGTATACTCTTCTATACTTTTCTCCATGCATATAAAATCTTACACAAACATATACGATACATGTTTATCACTCATAAGCACCTAGAAGCATTTTGTAACTGATTTACAAAAACAGAGTCATTTTACACACTTCTCCCTTGCTTTTTTCTCTCAAGAAAACATTGTGGAATTCCATTCAAGTCCACTAGCATAGCTTTAACTTGTCCACCTTAATGGCTATATAAACATCCTATGGAATGGATAACTATAGTTCCTTCCCTCTTCAAGTTTCCCTGCTGATGGGCATTTATTTTGATTCTAGTGTTTTTTGCCACTAGGAACAATTCACAATAAATGTACATGTCCCTTATGTACTGGGGTTTTACTTCTAAGAGAAGATTCCCCAAAGTGGCATAAGTATTTTATTAAGTTATAATAGATGTCAGATTGCTTTTCAAAAGAGCTGTAACAATTCATGTTTCTACCAGCAGTGTCTTAAGAACACCCTTTGTCCTGAGAGCAAAAAGCATTCCTGCTCTTTTTCGTCAGCTTGATTGCATACTGTCATTATAACTTAAATCTGCATTCTCCAACAACTACTGAGGCTAACCTTTTTTTAAAAAAAATAAATTTATTTATTTATTTATTTATTTTTGGCTGCGTTGGGTCTTCGTTTCTGTGCGAGGGCTTTCTCCAGTTGCGGCGAGCGGGGGCCACTCTTCATCGCGGTGCGCGGGCCTCTCACTGTCGCGGCCTCTCCCGTTGCGGAGCACAGGCTCCAGATGCGCAGGCTCAGTAGTTGTGGCTCACGGGCCTAGCCGCTCCGCAGCATGTGGGATCTTCCTGGACCGGGGCACAAACCCGTGTCCCCTGCATTGGCAGGCGGATTCCTAACCACTGCGCCACCAGGGAAGCCCTAACCATTTTTTTGATAAGCCCATCAGCCACTTGGATTTGCTCTTCTCTCAACTGTCCATTCTTTGCCATGTTTTGCTATTGGGTTATTTTCTTTCCTGTCAATACGAAGACCACTCTTTCTCTGATTGGCTCTGCAAATATTTTCCCCCAAATCATTGTTTATTGACTGTTGATGGCATCTTTTGCCATGCAAAAGATTGCACTTTTTAAAAAAAATATATTTATTTATTTATTTATTGGCTGCATCGGATCTTCATTGCTGTGCGGGGGCTTTCTCTAGTTGCGGCGAGCGGTGGCTACTCTCCATTGCAGTGCGTGGGCTTCTCATTGCGGTGGCTTCTCCTCGTTGTGGAGCACAAGCTCTAGGCACATGGGCTCAATAGTTGTGGCTCGCGGGCTCTAGAGCGCAGGCTCAGCAGTCGTGGCACACGGGCCTAGCTGCTCCGCAGCATGTGGGATCTTCCCAGACCAGTGCTCAAACCCGTGTCCCCTGCACTGGCAGGCGGACTCCCAACCACTGCACCACCAGGGAAGTCCGATTGCACTTTTTATGTAGTCAAATATTTATTTTTTTAACAGCTTTTGAGTGTCCTGGGTTGGTAAAGTTAATCTCCCCCAATTCCTAGATTGTACATGTAGTCTCCTTTCATTTTATTTCAAGAATTTTACTGTTATTTTAAAATTTTAAATCTTAAGTCTGCCTGCAGTTTTTTTTTCATATGGTTTGTGCTGTTGGTTCAACTTTACTTTCTTCCTGATTAAAAAGCCAGTTGTGCTAGAAAAGGTGGAGAAAATGTGCTGGTTTAATATGTTAAAGCTTTTTAAAAAAATAGCTGGCCATATTATTATTATTATTGTTGTTGTTGTTTTTTGTATTGTTAGACACCAAAAGACAATGGTGATATTTAGAGTGAAAAAGTTTGGTGAATGGCATTCTACATATGTGCTTGACATTCATAATTTATTAAATTCACATTTATAATTCTAAAATATAAGTAGTGCTTATTATGTGGCTCACTGTGGGACATACCATAATATACCTCTAATTTTCTTCACATATATTTTGTATTCTGTTATCATTTAAACTTTCATAAGCCAGAATGAACAGGTTTATGTTTTATAAAATATTTTCTATAATCTTTAGTATAAAACTTTCTGTCACAATTGGAGCATGACTTGCCTTATGATAAAACACTTGGTCATTAGATCAATGAGATTTCTCCTAAGGATGAATTCCTCCACATATAATGAAACAGGGTATCTTGTTCAAGGCTTTCCTACAATTTTTAGGTTTTCATTCCTGTAAGCATTCTTCCTAGCATGAACTTTCTGATGTCTGCTGAGGTTTGGCTTCTGGTAGAAAGCTTTGCCACATTCGTCGCATCCATAGGGTTTTTCTCCGGTATGAGTTCGCCAATGTTTATTGAGGCATGACTTTTGACTGAAGGATTTTCCACATTCTCTGCAACGATAGGGTCTTTCTCCTGTGTGTATTTTTCGATGTACATTGAGGTATGACTTCTCACCAAATGACTTCCCACATTCATTGCACACAAAGGGTCTCTCTCCTGTATGTGTCCTCTGATGTTCTCTGCGGTGTGACTTCTGGGTGAAGGCTTTCCCACAAAAAAAACACTCAAAGGGTCTTATCCCAGTGTGTATTCTCTGGTGTTTAATGAGGGTTGACTTATGTGAAAAGGCTTTTCCACAGTCAGTGCATCCATATGGCTTCTCCCCAGTGTGACTTCTTTGATGCCTAATGAATTCAGACTTGTAGCAGAAGGCTTTCCCACACTCAGTACAGACATGGGGTTTCTCTGTAGGTGGAACCCTCTTCCGTTTGTACACAAGAGAATTGGTTACTGCTGGTTTATACGTAAGTGCTGGGTTATGGCTGAAAGCTTTCTCACAGTGACTGCATTCCCAGAATTTTTCTCCATTAGGTCTTCTATCATGCTTTGTATGTTGTAATAATTTCCCACATCCATAGCACTCATCTTGCTTTTTTGAATAGTTTCTCTTAAAACCATTCAAGTCTAAATTATGGTTCACACTCTTTCCACAAGAGTCCCAGTTATTAGGGTTTTGAATTGAAGGAAAAAGATCAGTGCTCAGATGTGATATTTTCCCAAACTTATTACATTCATGGCTTCTTTCCTTGGGCAACGTTTTCTTGCTGATGAATGTACCTTGCCTCAAAAGCATGTCTTGCTGTCTCTTCTTCTGGACGTTACCTTGCCAAATGTTTTCTGGAGAAGGTACAGCAAATCTTTCCTTATGAATCTGTTATTATGACCTGGAATAAAACTATTTGAGAAATGCCCTAAAAATTTAAAGGGTGCACAGTATATGAATAGAGAGCATGAATCGTAACTAAAGGCACCAATACAGGGAAAAGTATTATACGAGTATAGAAGATTCAGAAACCGGCACAAATGTAATGGAACATGTCATAGATGATAGAGAGAAATAATTTTGAAGATGAGAAGATATTATAGAGCAGTGGTTGGCAAACATGTTCTTAAAGGACCAGCGACTAGTTTAGGCTTTGTGGGTCATATGGTCTCAGTCACAATTACTTAACTCTCCCATTGTATGGTGAGAACACAGCCAGTATGTAAATGTAAGGAGGGTGCAGCTGTGTTCCAATAAAACTTTATGCACAAAATTAGGTGGCTGACATACAGGCCAAAGTTTGCCGATCCCTGTTACAGAGGAAAGGGGTTTAAATGTCATAAAGCACCTTGTTACCCAATGCATGGTTCTCAATGGTCAGCATCAGCCTCATCTGGGAACTGATATGTAGGCAGATATGCAGAATCTTGGGCCCCACCCCCAAACCTACAGAATCAGAATCTGTATTTTAACAAGTTGCCCAGATGCTTCGTTATCATATTAAGAGTTTGACAAGCACTGTTATAGCAGTCAGAGAGCTTATGTTGAGCTAGTTAGTAATAATATAAATGGCAAGGGCTCTAAGATGAACTAGATAAAAGAAGGAATCAACGAAGCTAACTAGAATTTAAAGCAGGAGCTCTTAACTTGGTATATAGAAATCTGTTCTAACTACAATTGAGCATTTCCTTTGATTATGAATGTGAACAACAAAACACAGTAGTATTAGCTCCTGTAACTGTCCTAGTTTGTGAATAAGGTATTTTCATGTCACACTATAGTTGTCACAGATTTCTCAAAATATGTTTACAATCATCTCTACTTTGAGATCATGACAATTCATTTGACCTGATGGGAGATCTCATAATTTAATGTATAAATAAGGAAGTATATCTACTACTATCACTAATATCATTAACATCATTAATATTTTGATACTGCATTTTCTAACTTTATTTCAGTAATTACTGTATTTTAGTAATTTGTTTCTCATGTAATCTTATGGGTTTTATTTTTTTTTTAATATGTAAAAAAGGGGTCTATTAGCCTTCACCAGAATGGTTAAGAGTTCCATGGCACAAAAATGATTAAGAACCCCTAACTTAAAGACATTCAGGCATGAGGTAATTTGGGTCCAATTTTAGGAGATGTCAGTGGAAAATGAAAAGTAGACAGGAAGATTTAAAGTCATTTCTCAAAGGAAAACCAACAAAACTAGCACATATGCATAGAACAATTAGGGTGACAGAGACAGAAGATTCAAAATGAGCTCATGGTAGCAAAACTCTGGAATGAGAAGTAAGGTGAGGTATATATATGCGTGCACTTGTGTGCATGTTGGGTGGAGGGGAGGTAGCAAGTAGAAAAGAGGATGACTTCAGTTCTTGCTCAACAAAAAACAGGGATAAGTGGACATAACTGTGGAGATGATCCAGACTGGTAAAATGGGGGGTAGGGGAGCCTAGGTGGTACAAGGCGGACAAAAGGTGGCAAAATGGCAAAGAGGACGGTTGTGAGCATCATATGGTCTCAGAATGGACGACTTCTTTAGGGAGTTACATCATTGAGAAGAGAATCAAGTTTGGAAAACAGAAAATGCAGTAGTCCCTTGGAAGGAAAAGGCTGGGCTGCAGGCAGGGAAATAGAGGATACAGAGAACTTAGAAAGGAGGGCTGACTAGATACTTTTTTTTGGCAGTTATTATATAAAATTCTTGAAAGAGGGAAAAGAAAAGCAGTTGATAGCCAGGTTACAATGGTTTCAGGAAGGTTGACGAGCAGTTTCATGAAGCAAAATACACCTCAGAGGGCACCAGAGTGTGATGGTTAAGAATACTGGTTCTAGGGACTTCCCTGGCAGTCCAGTGGTTAAGACTCTGCACTTCCACTGCAGGGAGAGAGGGTTCGATCCCTGGTCAGGGAACTAAGATCCCACATACCGCGCGGCATGGCCAAAAAATTACAAAAAAAGAATGCTGGTTCTAGAGCCTGACCACCTGGGTTCAAATCCCCATTTGGTCCCTTACTTTGTTATATGTTCTTAGACAAGTTTCTTAACCTTTCTGTGATTGTTTGCTCATTTGTAAATGGGGGAATAAAGGCTGGTAATAAACACCTCACAGGTATTGTAAGGGTTGAATGAGTTGATATATGTAAAGGACTGAGAACAGACCTGGCACAAAGTGAGCACACACTGAGTGTTGGCCAGAAATGCTAATGCTATTGCTGCTACTACTACAACCAGTGAAAGCTGGATGGTTGTAATCTCAAAGACATTATTTTGGGGAGAAGCATGAAATGACTTGAATGTTTTTGGGGTTTATATAATATTTAATTCAATTATGTGATTATAACACCAAGTACAAATGGCATAAAGAGATCTAGAAACAGATGGCACTGACTCTTCTTGCTAAACTCATGACTCTATTGGAGAAGCAGAAGTCCAGAGGCATTCTAAAGAGTAGGTTACCAACACTCAGGATACCAGGGATTAATGTTGAGATATTTTATAGAGCTGATGGGAGAGGGGCAGTTATTCTGAAAATTAAATAGAACTGGTTAAGACAGGCCAAACTCAGGCATCTCCTTCACTACCCAACTGTCCCTGTTCACTTCCTGGAATTCATTGCTTCCTCCTCTGTGACTTAGGAAATTAAGGGACTCAGGGATAACAAAAGGGATTAAAGAAAGGATAGGAAGTGAGACTCTGAGTATGGCAGGCAGGTCTGGGGCATTTTACCCAAAAACTGTTAGAATAGAGAATAGGAAGGAATCAGCAAGAACAAGAGAATCACAGAAGCTTATTTGTAAGAATGCCTGAATGTGAAAGAGAAAGTGTACTGATAACCTCAAGAGAGAGACCAAGGATTCTGGAGAAAAGGAGATGGAGCAAGCACACAGGGAGGTGGGATGCATGGAGGCTGAAGGGTCACCAAGAAGGCTGAAGCTCTCAGAGAAATTTGTCCAGCGGCTTTCAAAGCTCTAAGGCTTTTAAAAGCTGGACAATGAACAAAATCCCAAAGGTGCCAGCCTCCCTTAGTATGTCTTTTGCTGGATTTATCATACTTACCGAAACAGTGGCAGCCTGAGCATGACGCCTCACAAATCCATGGTGTTTCTTCCTGCTCCAGCCTGAGGATCACATATGGTTTGGTGCCTTCATAACCTGTTCCAGGGAAATGATCCAGGCCTTGGACTGAGCTCCTTGGTCTTCTCAGGCAGCATTAAAGGCTACACAACAGACACTGTACTTGGGAGGAGACTGTACACACACTTTGTCCAGAACTCAAAAGGAACTAGTAATCCAGGACCACTGAAACTCAAGCCAAGCTCACTGAAGCACACAGTATACAGGTTAGGAATACATACTGTGCAGCTATACTGCTGGGGTTCAAATCCCGCTCTGGCTCTGCTATGTACTGCATGGGTGACACTGGGCAAGTTACTTCACCTTCTCTGCCTCAGTTCCCAAATGTGTAAAATAGTGGTACTAACAGTACCTTCCTCATAAGGCTCTTATGAGGATTACATGAGTTAATATTTTAAAAGTGGCTAAAACAGTATCTGGCACATAGAAAGTATTTGGTACTTCAGAGGTTCTAGGTACTTCAGTTACTTTTAGCAACTGAAAAAGGAAAGGTGGTCATTCAAGCACAATCTAGATTGTGTGGCAGAGCTGTTCTTACCCACTGAGACGAGGTTGCTGTAGGTCTCCAGCATCACATCCCGGTATAGGGCCCTCTGAGCAGGATTCAGCCTGTGCCACTCCTCTTGAGTGAAGCCCACTACCACATCCTTGAATGACACAGGTCTCTGCTGAAGATGAAATGACATTGAGTCATGTGGGGAAAGTGTAGGCAGAGGTGGATGGTTCTGATTTTTTATAATGTTCATAGGTCAGAGCTTATTATGATCATTTATCTAGGATGCTTTTTATATTCCTGGCTTTGGACTATATATGATGGGATTGGAAGCCACTGTCATTTATATTTGGGTCAACACATATTGACTGAAGACTGTGTCTGACCCAGTCCTGGTTGCTGGGGACACAGTCATGGGTGGCACCTGACCTCAAGGAGCTCACAGCCTGGCAGGGAGAGCAATATGTAAGGCCCTCAGGGTGAAAGGGTAAGAGCTGTGATAGCAGGACATCTGGGCTATGGCATGCAGAGAAGTGAATGGTCCACTAAAATTATCAGGGTCTAGTTAGGCTTCAGAGCTAAGGGATATGTGCAGCTGAATCTTCTCTGCAGAGGTGGAAATACTGCCTTCCTTGCAGAGGGAGCAGCATGAACAAAGGCACGGGGGCCAAACAGTGATTTTAAGGATGGCAAGTCACTCAGTTACAGGAGAGAGTACAGAGGCCTGTGAGTGATGAAATGATGGACTTTAAGACAATGAGAAATCTATCAAGGGAGTGGGGTGTGTAGAAAGCACATTCTAGAAGGCATGTGGTGAGTTTCTTGCATTCTGTGTCAAGCTGTACAATGGTAACTCTAAGCAGACTGTGAAAAGTTAAGGATGTACATTGTTTTCTAGAGTAATCACTAAACTCAGTGCAAAGAGGTGTATTGAAGTAAATAAAATTCTAAAAAATATTCAGTTAATCCGCACGAAAACACACACACAAGAGAAAAGAAACAAAGCAAAAGCAGATGGGACAAATAGAAAACTAAATGCTAAAAAGATATAGATCCAATCCTACCAATAATTATATTAAACTATATTAAATTATAAGGTTATTTAATACATGATTAAACACTCCAAAAAGCCAAGAGATTGTTAGACTGGAGAAAAAAAGTAATACTGCCTACAAGAGATACAGAACTCACAGATAGTTTGAAAGTGAATGGATGGAAAGAGAAATGTGGTGGGTGACCTGGAGGGAGAAGAAAGGAAAGACTCTGTACTAACCTAGGTGGAAGATGATGCTCACAAGTAGGATGGAAACAGTGAGACAGAGAAGAACCAATATAAAGAAGAGCAGAACCTGTACCTTAACTGGTCATGGGGTGTGAAGAAGGTGTAAGGGTAACACCCTTACCTTTGTGGTATCTCAAACGCATCTGGGTGACACTGGTCACCAATCTCAATTGCAGCTGAGAAAAACTGCAAAAGCAAAGAGGACGTGGTGTGTTGGGGGACACAAAGGGGGAGACACTCGGCAGGCAGCAGGATGGACATGAGTCATGTCAGGAGCAAGAACAGGAACGGAGCTAAAGCTGTGTGAACCATCAGCACAGAAGTGGTAGCTAAAGTTGTCACACAGTGTGGTCTCTCTCAGCAAGGAGACAGGATGAGCAGAGTACTCAGGCCAGAGGCCCAAGGGACACTAAAACACAAGAGGCCAATGGCAGAAGAGTCCAGCTGGAGACCCAGAGGAGGAAGTTTGGAAAGGAGGCTCCACAGCCTGGCAAGCCTCAGATTACACTGTCCGGGCAGTCAGTCCTCTGGTTTAGGGCACAGAGAACAAATTCTCCAAAGAGCCCAGTGCCCCGGAACCAGATAGCTGCTGAAAGACCCACAGGTACTAACCTAAGAAGGCATCTGTGATATTGTGATATATTAAGAAATATAGGGCTTCCCTGGTGACGCAGTAGTTAAGAATCTGCCTGCCAATGCAGGGGACACAGGTTTGAGCCCTGGTCCGGGAAGATTCCACATGCCGCGGAGCAACTAAGCCCGTGCGCCACAACTACTGCACCTATGCTCTAGAGCCCATGAGCCACAACTACTGAGCCTACGTGCCGCATCTACTGAAGCCCCCGCACTCTAGAGCCCGTGCTCCACAAGAGAAGCCACCGCAATGAGAAGTCCACGCACCGCAACGAAGAGTAGTCCACGCACTGCAATGAAGAGTAGCCCTCGCTTGCCGCAACTAGAGAAAGGCCCGTGCACAGCAATGAAGACCCAACTCAGCCAAAAATAATAAATAAATTAAAAAAAAAAAAGAAATATATATATATTTGATCTTCTTGCCTGATTCCTGGCACAGAGCTTCTTAAACCTTTGTAACTTCCAGAGCGACAGAAGTAATGATAGGAGTGTCTTTTATTAGTAGTAACAAGCCCGTGTCAATTATCTCAGAGTTTATACTAATGATGTAACTCTTTGAGGATGGGGGCTGGTTGCCAGAGGAACCAACCAGGTATTAGATGGTTGGAACCTATAGCCATATACCCCCCAATCTCTGGGGAGGGGAGAGGGATTTGAGATTGAGCTAATCACCAAAGGCCAATAATTTAATCAATTATGCCTAAATAATGGAATCTCCATAAAAACCCGGGAGAGCTTCCAGGTTCGTGAACTCAGCCAGGGGGTGTGCACCCCAAACTCCATGGGGACAGAAGCTCCTGTGTTCAGGACCCCTCTGTACCTTGCCCTACATACCTCTTTATCTGGTTGTTCATTTGTATCCTCTATAATATTCTTTATAATAAACCTGTAATAGTAAGTAAAGTGTTTCCCTGAGTTCTGTGAGTTATAGCAAATTATCAAAACTGAGGAGGGGGGTCATGGGAACCCCCAACTTATAGCTGGCTACTCAGAAGTTCAGGTAACCACCTGGGATATCCAATAGGCATCTGAAGTGGGGGGCAGTCTTGTAAGACTGACCCCCTAACCTGTAGGGTCTGCATAGAATTGGAGAATTGTTTGGTGTGGGGAAAAAACTTCTTCTACTCCTGTGAGTAGAGGAAACAGTTTTTTCTTTAGTACCTAAGATATTATCTTCAAGTGACTGTATAGCAGAGAATTTAACCTTGCCCAAGGAGAGGTCTGACCTTTGCCCTCAGTTCCTAGAAGTTAATCTCTAAGCCCCTGTAACATCCTCCTAGGTAAGAGTGTCTGTTTACCTGGGGACCTTGGGCCACACCAGATAGTCTAACAACATGATTTCTGGGGGAAGCTTTGGCTCACAGACATCAATCAGCTCAACCTCCAGAGGGGCTGGAAACTGAAGTCAGCAGTCAGTCATGTCTACTTGACCAACCCCCAAAGAAAACTCTGGACACCAAGGCTTAGGTGAGCTTCCCTGGTTGGTAATACTCTGTAGTGTCACACATGGTTGCTAAGAGAATTTCACACTGTCCACACTCACTGGGAGAGGACACATGGAAGTCCTGTGTGTGGAACTCTCCTGGACTCTGCCCCAAGTGTCTCTTTTCTCGGCTGATTTTAATCTGTATACGTCTGCTGTAATGAACCCTAACTGTGAATATAACATTCTGTGAGTCTTCCTAGCGAATTATCAAACCCGAGGGTGGTCTTGGGAACCTCCAAACTTACAGTTGCTGTCAGAAGTGAGGGTGGTTTTGTGGACTGCTGTCCACTGCTCTACAGTCACTGATAGATGCGAGAGGCAATGGAGCAGATCAGTTAAAAGTATGAACTTTGGGGCAGGACTGCTCGAGTTCAAATACAGGCTCAGCCACTAAATGAGCGACCCTGGGAAAGCTCTTTAACCTCTCTGTGCCTCAGTTTTCTCATCTGTTAAATGGAGATAATAATAGTGTGTGTCTCTTAGTTATTATATTATGAGGTTTAAATGAGTTAACATGTATAAAGCCTTTATAAACTGTGCCTGGCATATGACAGCACAATATAACAGTACCTATTTTAAGTAGAAAAAGATTGTAAATCAATATTTAAAAATCTGTTAAGAAAGGGAAAACAATTCTAAAGGACAGATAAAAAGGTGGGGGGGTGCACCCAGGACCTGTGCCTGGGTGTCAGTGGGGTGGAGAGCCCTAGTGCACTGCACAGTGCCAGTGGCACTGGCCCACTACCTCTGGGAGTGGCCAGAGGGAAGAAGCATTGATAGGGCCCCACAGAGGTGAAAGGGCTGAGAGCAGCCACTCTCCACTCTCAGGAGGCTGTAGGTCTCCTTGAAGAATGCTAGGTCCTATGGTGGTGAGACAGGAAGGGGGCAGGGCACAACCTTTAAAAGAATGACAGCCATTGAGGACACGACATAAACTGGTTAGAACCAACTAGGTCCAAGATGGTGGACGACTGACTTCCACTAGACCTTGAGCCTCAGTATACCTCAGTATACGCTTATTGTAATACATCAGCAAGCTAAATGACACACCCATAGGTGCCATAACAGTTCCAAGGTGGACCATACAAGGCCAAAAAGTGGGTGGTGGCCCAATTCCTGGTAATCTCTGCCCCTTCCCCAAAATAGTTGGAATAATCCTCCCACTTATTAGCCTATGAGATTACCCACCCCTATAAAAACTGACAACCCCCATACATACCCTGGCCCTTCTCGCCTTCTGAGATGGCCCACACTCTGTCTGTGGAGTGTGTATCTCCCTGAATAAACCTTCTTTCACTTTACTGTGGCTTGCTCTTGAATTCTTTCCTGCGCGAAGCCAAGAACCCACACTTGGCGGCCGTCCCAGGGACTCACCTGAGACCTGGGATGTGACCACCCTCTCACACCCCACTCTTTTTCCTGCAACAGTAGCACTTGAGTAGTGGCCCAGGCAGATGGATCTGAAGGCAGGACCAAAACCAGGGTGGAGGCCATGGAAGCTGGCATGTGAGACCCTAAGACCCACACAAAGGAGGTACCAACTAGACTCCCTCTCTGATGCCAGAACAACGTACTGTGGTAGTGGGTGAGCAGCAGTCAGGCTTCATCACAGAGCACAGGACTTGGCTCAGTGACAGGTTCTGGGCAGTATTTCCCAAAAAGAGCTAACTGGAATGGGATGGGGTGGAGTGGGATAGGATAGGATGAAACAGAGTGGGAGGGAATAGAATAGAGCAAAGCAGAAAAGACGTAATCCTGCACCTAAAACGCCATGCCATTTTCACCAAACAAAGGGATGAAGAGGAGAGAGATGGAAGAAACACTGAGGCTGTAAAATCAGCAAGACTTGGTGACTGAGTGTGAGAGGTGGAAGATGGGGAGAAGTCAAGGGTAAATCTCAGGGTCTTGGCTTGCCTGGTGGGATGGTACTATCTCCTGAGATGAGAAACAGGGAAGAGAAGACAGAAATCAAGAGCTCAACTTTGTACACATTAAATCTGAAGTGCTCTGGGGCAGCCAGGTGCAGATGTTGGGCAAAGGGGTCTGAAGCTCTCAGAGGAGGCCTCAGCTTAGGTATGGATGTGGGAGTCACTTGCAGGTGCACCAGCATCAACCTAAGAGTGGATGAAACCACCCCCAGAAGCCCCAGAGAAGGTTCAAACCCACAGGAACATCAATGTCTAAGACACCTCTTAAAAAAGAAGTGCCCTCAAAAGCTAGTTTTCTCTTGGAAATAACAATACGCTTCTTCCTTATGGCCAATGCAAGTCATGGGCTGTGTTTGCCTTTTTGCTGGGCTACCAGGAAGTCCACAGTTGACTCTCACTGGACTCTCCCCTTGTACATCTGTGTTCCAACAAAGAATGTTCCTTGCATCATTGCTTAAAATATCAAATTTGGAAACTACCGCAATGTCCATAATATGGGGGATGGGTTAAGTATTCCATGCATATGATGGAGCATTATGTACGTTATTTAAAAAAAAAAAAAAAGCATGGTTCTTAGTACTAATATGGTACAATCTCTAGGATATTTTAATTGGGAAAAAATGGTAGAGTAGTGTGTATAATAAGTATCTGGCCATTGTGTCTATGTGTATAGAGAGGCTGTGGTATTCCACCCAAATCTCCCTGCAGTAATGAGGTACTTCTCCCAGCTACTAGGAGATGGCTGGCTGTTGCCGGCGTGAAACCTTTACAGAATTTCCCTTGGCCAAAGGGAGCGACCCCACCCAAAGTTATGTCCCCTCCCTGGGGCAGCCTACAACCAATGACTGGTTGATTTCAGAATACAAAGGCCTCCTTGCCTCCATTCAGGACAACACTGAGGACCATCCCAGCTCCAGAGCATCCTATAAGATCAGCTGATGCCTCTGTTCAACAACTCCCTCTGCCCACCTTGCTTCCTTCACTGACTTACAGGTGTTCCAAGAGCCTCCCTAGTAAACCTTCTGTGTGCAAATTTCCATCCCCAAGTTTGTTTTCCTGAGAACCCAGCCTATGACAAAGCATATGTGGTTGAAATGCATATAATTTTTTCTAGAACAGTTTCCCCAAGAAGGGAAAGTAGGCTCATTTTGTTTGTTTTTTGGTCGTGCCGTGCGGCATGTGGGATCTTAGTTCCCCGACCAGGGATCGAACCCGCACCCCCTGCATTGGAAGCACAGAGTCTTAACCACTGGACCACCAAGGAAGTCCTGAAAGTAGGCTCGTTAATGTCACACTTACCTGGTACTCGATCATTTTCTGTTGTTCTTGGAAAAAGATCTACAGCCTGTGAAGATAGAGATGGGGGGTGGGGGGGTGGGGAAGAGGATGGAGAAAGAGAACAGAGCTGTGAGGGACCAGTCTTGTTTTAGAACTTGCAAATTCCCTGTAAATCTTGGACAAAAACCCATGCTTTAGATCACTGGGGTAGAAGAAAAAAATGTGGCCATTCAATTCAGAATGTGGATGCACAGAAGAGACTTACCAGGAAACAAAAGTTGCTACCAAGTAAGAACTGAAAGTTATTAAAAAACAAAATCCTTAAAACTTAAATAACTGGCCCCAAATATATTCTGGAAAAGAGGCTTCTATATCTGTAATGAAAATATTACAAAAAAAACTCAAAGCAAAGTAAAATAACTGTGTAACATTAATAAAACTAATGGTTAAAGTATGGTACAAATAATTACTGAAAGGCTAAACCTTGTTATTCATCCAGCAGTTTATTAAATATTGTCATTAAAAAATATTTTCTTTTCGGCCGCATTGCGCAGCTTGCCGGACCTTAGTTCTCTGACCAGGGATTGAATCTGGGTCACTGCAGTGAAAGTGCTGAGTCCTAACCACTGGACCCCAGGGAATTCCCTAAAAAATAATCTTTAACAGATGAGAACAAACATCCACCATATTAGGAAATATGGAACTAAATTTGTACCAAACATTGATTAAGAATGGTTTAAGTTTTTCACCCACAATAGTGGGTGGGTCTATTTCAGACCTTATAAATAGGTCTGAATATACTTTGCCAATAATCTACAGCCTGGAATTGAAAATCCACATCCAGAAGCAACAAGAGCCCTCACACATGACTGAGGGGACTGTAATTTGGTTCAACCATTTTGGAAAACCATTTGGCCATATCTACTAAAGCTGAACATAGTTCCATTCCTGGATATATACTAGAGAAATACTAGAGAAATACATGCATATTGTTCAACTAAGACTTGTATTAATGTAAGAATGTTCATAGCAGCTTTCATCATAGTGAGTCAAAACTAGAAACTGCCCAGGAGAACGAGATAAATTGTGATGCATCCATACAATGAAATACTATTCAATAATAAAAAGGAATGAACTGCTGACATCCATGCAACAACATGGATAAATCTCACAGACATTATGCCAAATGAAAGAAGTCAAACATAGGAGAGAATATACTGTATAATTCCATTTCTAGAAAGTTCCAGAATGGGTAAAACTAATAATATGGAGACAGAGTCAGAATGGGGGAAGGGAATGAATCACTGAGATGGGGCAGAAAGGAGCCTTCTAAGGTAGGTCAGCAAACTTTTCATTTAAAGGACCAGAGAGCAAATATTTTAGGCTTTGGGGGTCATATGGAGTTTTCCACAACTACTCAATTCTGCTGTTGTAGCACAAAAGCAGCTGTAGACAATAATATGTAAACGAATGAGTGTGGCTGTATTCCAATAAAACTAATTACAAACGCAGATGGCAGGCCATATTTGGCTAGTGGGCTAGAGTTTGCCAACCCCAGCTCTAAGGTGATGGAAATGTTGATCTAAGTGGTGGTTACATGAGTGTGTATATGTATTTTTAAAATTCATCAAGTCGTATATTTATGATTTGTACATTTTGCTCTATGTATTTTATACCTCAGTAAAAAAGAGAAAAGGAAAAGAAAGGCAAAAAGCAAAAGGCAAGGCTCAGACAAAATAAGTCTTAACATCCACCAGAACTGATTCACGCCTTTGAGGGCAGGAAAACCATCCCACCACTGTGGGGCTACAAGAGTTTGTCTCCTGATTGGCATTCTTGAGTTGTGGCCCTGATGGCTGACAACTCCAACTTTGTCAGCCCCACAGCTGACTCCCCCCAGATCCAGGCTTTGCCCACTGAGAAACAGTCTAGGAGGACAACCTTTAAAACAGAGCAACTAATATCTCTCCTTTGCAAAAAGAAGAGACTATAATTCTCCTACAAGACAGAGAAGAGCTTTTCCTGAGTATAGTGTCATTCACACCATTTGACTATCCTGATTTCTCTCCTGTAAAAACAGGTCTAGCAAATTACTGTCCTGAGGTTTGTTTACATAATCATGAATAATCCCTCCAACACTAATCAGTGACTGCCCTATTCTTTCAGTTGGTCAATTCTGAGATCAAAGAAAATTAACCAGAGGAGACTGAGAAGAAATGGCCACGGCTGGAAGAACAGACTTTATTTAATTTTATACTTTTATGCGTCAAGTAAGCCTGAGAATTTAAAAATGACTTATTCCAAATGTCACATAAGTATAACAGGACTTCAGTGTCCCTAAATATTAAGCTTGCCCACATGGTGAGCTTAGCACTGAAGGTGAAATCCCTATAATATTATCATCCTCGAACTGAGATAATACTTGTCCTAATTGGACAAGTGGAGGTAAACTTTCTTGGTAAAATAGCCTAGGCATGCCAAATGTTAACAATACAGAAGGTTCATTGGGTCAAACTACCTCAGGATGAAGACTGAGGCCTCAAGGTCACCCAAGGTCCAGAACTACTAAATTATTCAAAAGCTAGGAAGAATTTTATACAACATCTTAATAATGGTGGTAAAAATGGTTGTTTGCTTTACTTATATATTCCAATAGTGTAGATGAAGAACTGTTCAAGTTGTTACTAAGAAAAAATAAAGATTCTCTGAGAGGAGGAAATTCTAGAAGCCCTTCTGAACCTCTGAAAGAATGTGAATAAAATTATGAGTTTCTCCTTTTAAGGAAAGTGAACAGCTTCCAATTAGTTTAGTGATTGGCAGAAGACGCTAGTTTTAAGGGAAAAAATTGTTTCCAAATGAATACATTTTCCTTGCTTTGTTTTACAGAAGTTCTTTCTTATGAACCTACTTACATATCATCTTTTGAAAAAGAGAATAATTCTGAAGTGCAGGAAATATTCTCTATCATGATCTGGGTGGTGGGTACATGAGGGTACACATATGGAAAAATTCCTAACAACACAGTGCTAAGTGAGTTAATGTTTTACTTTTCTCTTAGTAGACAATAAATATCCATTAAATGCACTGAAATACTGTACAGGTCATAAAGCATAAGTCATAAAGCATGGTTAGTGTGAAAGTGGCATTTAACTATCGAATCAGCAGCGGAAGAGACTGAGCAATGAGCTTACTGTGTCTTAAAAAAATGTTTTTTCTTTACTGAGGTATAATTTACACATAATAAATGAACCCATTCTAACTGTACAGTTCGATAAGTTTTGACAAATTATTCACCCATGTAATCACCACACAATCAGGATATGGAACATTTCCATCACCCAGAAAGTTCCCTTATGTCTTTTGTTAAGGAACATCCTGTTCACAAGATATAACAAATTTGCCTCAATGGTATTAAGATGAACTACTTAGATTCCTGTCTCTTCTACAGAAGAAATAAAAAGTGATTTTCTTGAATGTTAAATACAGATACTTCTTTGCTTAAATAATATATTAATCAAGTTATACCTGTAAGTCAAAAAAGCAGTTAAAAAACAAGGTATGATCTACTTGTTTCAATTTCATTTATATGAAGTTCAGAAACAGGCAGCCCTGACCTAAGTGATGGCTTTGGGCAGGCACTGCTTGGGAGAAGTGGGGAAGCCTTTGAGGAGCTGGAAATATTCTCTATCATGATCTGGGCTGTGGGTACATGAGGGTGCACATATGGAAAATTTCATAAAGCTACACGCTATTTTCTATGTAAGTTACATCTCAAGTTTTAAAAAACAAAAAAACCCACAATCCCATTATTTAAGAAATATATATGTAGAAAAACTTTTGTTATGAAATACAATAAAATATTATTAGTGGCTCGATTTGGGTGGCAGATGTTTCTTACTCTAATCTGTAACTGTAACACATATGCATTTCATTGTTTACATATTTCATTCATTTTCCCACTGCCTTTTTTCATTATGAGGGAAGTCGCAGGAGGGTTCGAAAAGGGGACAGGGTTCTCTGAGAGAACTGAACTGTCCATTAGGAATTGAGCTGGCAGGAAAGGCCTGGGGCAGTTAATCCAGCTTTGGGCCACTACACTCCCTCCCTCACCTTCCTGGACTCTAAGAGAGTACACTCCCTCCCTCACCTTCCTGGACTTGGCTACTCAGCCTCAGCCTGGTCTCCGTGGCTATGCAGCTAAGAGTCCAGACAGGGCCAGAAAAAATAAGGGAGTGGGTTGGCCACATGCCACACTACAAGATGGCAGAATGCACTGGGCTGGACCAATGTCACCTTCCCCTGAGAGAACATGCCTATCACATGAGAGAACATGGCCTTCCCTGCCTCCCTCTTCACTTCTGTCTGTCTCTCTGAATCTTAGGGCCAACCCTTCTCCCACCATGTAGCCATGGAGGCTCCCTGGAAGGAGAGACAACAGTTTGAGTCTTGCTAAACTTCTGGCTCAGGGATGATGCTATTTCCTGTTATGTAGGAATCTTTGCTCTGGCAAGAGGTCTGGACCCTAGGTGACTCCTTCAGAAGGGGATTTTTGTCCCAAATTCCCCTCTCCTGGACCAGAGGGTCTTTTACCTGGTCTCCTAGGCTCTCACAGCTCTATTTCTCAACTCATCCTCTGGGACTTCCCTGGGGTTCCAGTGGTTAAGACTCCACACTTCCAATGCAAGGGGCAAGGGTTCGATCCCTGGTCGGGGAACTAAGTTCCTGCATGTCTTGTGGCGTGGCAAATAATAAATAAATAAATAAATATTTAAAAAAAACAGTAACTCACCCTCAGCTGCAGTTGCTGACAGGGCCTTCTGTAGACGTGTCCAAGGTCCTGTGGGCCCCAAGGAGAGCCCTGCTGTCCAGCGAGGTGGTGAGACCCAAAGGTGTACAGGGCACTCAGGAAACCTGAAGATAAGCAGACCCCATGGTGAGAGTCATCAAATGGTCCCTCCCCAAATACTCTCTGAGGCCTAAGAGGAAGAAGCCTGCAGAAGACTGGGCAGTAGACATATCTGAATGATGGCTGTGCTCCGGGTTTGGGGCAGGGGGAACTTCTGGAAAGACCTTGAGCCTGAGAGTTACTCAGACAGAAGTCTGAAGCCAGTGATTCCTTTAACTGACTGAAGGGATTTAGTCCAGACAATTCACTTCACTGGGCCTCATTTTCCTCATCTGTGAAAACAGGAATGATAAATGATAATTTAAAAAAAGCCCATCCTTAGGGGCTTTCCAAAAGTTACCTCCTTTAACAAAACCCATGGGAGTTCCCTGGTGGCCTAGTGGTTAGGATTCCGGGCTTTCACAGCTGAGGGCCCGGATTCAATCCCTGGTCAGGGAACTGAGAAAAAAAACAAAACAAAACCCAGGAGTGACTGAAAGGGGCTGAGTTCCGAATAACAAAAGACACCTTTATCCCTCTTATCACTTAGGAAATCCCAAGGGTTTTAGGAGTTCTGTACCAGAAATGACACTGAAGAGTCCAAATACATATTTCTTATTATAAATCACAATGTCACACAGACTAAAATAAAAAGGATAGGAAACAGTAATTGGGTGCATATGGTGAAACTATGGAGATTTTCTTTTTCAATTTCCTTCAGCAACAAGGTAAATTTTTCTGTTTTCATTAAAAAGCAGATTATTTGGGGTGGGGTGGGGAGAAAATCTGGATAATTCCACCAGATAGTGTGGTGGAAGATGAAGCCAATCATTATATTTCTTGGTAAAGAGCCAATCTTGGTAAGTGGTACCACCATGCAGTCAGTCCCCAACAGCAGCATGGCAGTCACCTGAAGGGATGCCATCTCCTCCTTCCCTACACGACTGTGACTTGCACATCCTTATCACCAGACCCTAACATTTGAACTCAAAAGCCATATGTTACTATATAGATACCAACACCTGGATGCTCTCAGGCACAAATTTAAAACCAGATAGATCATGGATCTCTCCTCGCCACTCACAAAAGTGAACTCAATATCTCTTCCCTCAACTTACTCTTCCTCTTGGGTCACAGTCTTTATCTCCCAAAGCTGTATAACATGTTTGAAAACTTTGCCTGGCAGGGTGCCTCTCATTACTTATTTTTCAGAAATATCCCAGCTATTCTCGAATGTTTCATTTTTGGTACGAAATGTAGAATTATTCTGTAATAGTTAAAGAAAAAACAACCAACATTTCTTAGAGTTTGCTTGACACTACATTGAATTTGTCCATATAAGAAAATGATGACAATTTTGAAAAATGAGCCTTCCAATCCAAGATCAAGACTTCTCCATTTATTCAAAACTTCCCTTACATCTCAAAACAGTTTTATACTTTGCAGCATAAAGGTACTCTAACTCTCTTTATATTTATCACTAGGTAGTTAATTGTGTTTTTGGTTGCTATTCTAAATGGCATATTTTCACCCACTGAATTACTGACTGAAATGGAGAAGTCATCAATCTATTTTCCTATATTCATTTTAAACCAGACACTTTACTGAGCTTTCTTAATGTCTGTAATGGCTTTAGAGTTAATCCTCTTCAGCTTGGGGGGGGGGGGCGGTGTATATAATTATATCATCCACGAAAACTTAGTTTTCTCTTCTCTTTTTCCAGTATTTTATACCTCTTATCTCATTCCCTGATGAACTGCACCCACTAGTGAAACCAAGTCCCCCTAAAACTAAGTTCCCCTGCTGAGTTTACAATTAACCTCTCTATCCAAAATTTTATTCCCTTCTTGTCCCGCCCCTGTTCCCCTCAAGATTGAGGCGTATCAAAGAAAAGTTGGGGTTGAAACTGAGCAGGACCCTGCGGGGCCCTCCCTGGTACAAAAGGCCCTCTGCGTTACCTGTTTCTATTTGTAGAAAAAGGCTTTAGTCTCCAAGGCCTTCCCTGAGTTCCAAAGACAGACTCAAGCAGGAACTAATTAGAGAAGTGATAGAATGCAGAAACAAAGGAAAAGCAGTTAAGCAATCCTCGTTACTCCCCAAGGGATATACATACCAATTGGATGCATACTTCTGAGTTGTTCAGCAGAAACTAAGACCCCCCTCACCCAGGTGCAGGATGGTGACTAAGTGCTGACCGCAAGCCCCTAGACCCCAGACTGGCTGGAACAGAAGGTTGATGATTAAGATTCCCGAAACATCACCCTCTTACCTCACCACCAACCAATCAGAAGAAAGCCCATGAACTGCAGCCCTAACCCCAAATGCTGCATTTAAAAAACATTTCCTAAAAGCCATCAGGGAGTTTGGGTCTGTTGAGCACGAGCTGCTTGTTCTCCTTGCTTGGTGCCTGCAATAAATGCTGTACTTTCCTTCACCACAACCCAGTGTCAGTAGATTGACTTTGGTGTGCAGTGGGCGAGAAGACCAAAGTTTGGTTTGGTAACACTAGCACTCTAGAAAAAGAAGAAAACACAATTGGGAGAGGCTGCAAACTTGAATGGGAATGCTTAGTGTTCTGCCAAGAAATCTGATACTGACTTTCAATTTGAGATAAAGAAGATCTTAATCATGTTAAGAAAGTATTCAACTGGGGAATTCCCTGGCAGTCCAGTGGTTAGGACTCTGCACTTCCACTGCAGAGGGCATGGGTTTGATCCCTGGTCAGAGAACCAAAAAAAAAGAGAAAGTATTCAAATAGTCTTACTATTTTTTAGAAAATCCAGAAGAGATGTTGAACTTTATTAAAAGCTTTTTTATTTTTTATCATCTATGAGATGACTGTAGGGTATTTCTTCTCTGACTTACTAACATGGTGAAATTCATTAATAAGTTCTTTAAATAACATTGAACTTTCCTTGAAGATTGGTTCAAGATGGCAGAGTAGAAGGACGTGCGCTCACTCCCTCTTGCGAGAGCACCAGAATCACAACTAACTGCTGAACAGTCATCAACAGGAAGACACTGGAACTCACGAAAAAAGATACCCCACATCCAAAGACAAAGGAGAAGCAGCAATGAGACGGTAGGAGGGGCACAATCACAATAAAATCAAATCCCATAACTGCTGGGTGGGTGACTCACAAACTGGAGAACACTTATACCACAGAAGTCCACCCACTGGAGTGAAGGTTCTGAGCCCCACGTCAGGCTTCCCAACCTGGGGGTACGGCAATGGGAGGAGGAATTCCTAGAGAATTAGACTTTGAAGGCTAGCGGGATTTGACTGCAGGACTTTGACAGGACTGGGAGAAACAGAGACTCCATTCGTGGAGGGCACACACAAAGTAGTATGCGCATCAGGACCCAGGGGAAGGAGCAGTGACCCCATAGGAGACTGAACCAGACCTACCTGCTAGTGTTGGAGGGTCTCCTGCAGAGGCAGGGGGTGGCTGTGGCTCACTGTGGGGACAAGGACACTGGCAGCAGAAGTTCTGGGAAGTACTCCTTGGTGTGAGCCCTCCCAGAGTATGCCATTAGCCCCACCAAAAAGCCAGGTAGGCTCCAGTGCTGGGTGGCCTCAGGCCAAACAACCAACAGGGAGGGAACCCAGCCCCACCCATCAGCAGTCAAGGGGATTAAAGTTTTACTGAGCTCTGCCCACCAGAGCAACATGCAGCTCTACCCACCAACAGTCCCTCCCATCAGGAAGCTTGCACAACCCTCTTAGATAGCCTCATCCACCAGAGGGCAGACAGCAGAAGCAAGAAGAACTACAATTCTGCAGCCTGTGGAAGGAAAACCACATTCACAGAAAGATAGACAGAATGAAAAGGCAGAGGACTATGTACCAGATGAAGGAACAAGATAAAACCCCCCAAAAAACGTAAATGAAGTGGAGATAGGCAACCTTCCAGAAAAAGAGTTCAGAATAATGATAGTGAAGATGATCCAGGACCTTGGAAAAAGAATGGAGGCAAAGATGGAGAAGATGCAAGAAGTGTTTAACAAAGACCTAGAAGACTTAAAGAACAAACAAACAGAGATGAACAATACAATAACTGAAATGAAAAGTACACTAGAAGGAATAGCAGAATAACTGAGGCAGAAGAACGGATAAGTGACCTGGAAGACAGAATGGTGGAATTCACTGCAGTGGAACAGAATAAAGAAAAAAAGAATGAAAAGAAATGAAGACAGCCTAAGAGACCTCTGGGACAACATTAAATGCAACAACATTCGCATTATAGGAGTCCCAGAAGGAGAAGAGAGAGAGAAAGGACCTGAGAAAATATTTGCAGAGACTATAGTCGAAAACTTCCCTAACATGGGAAAGGAAATAGCCACCCAAGTCCAGGAAGTGCAGAGTCCCAGGCAGGATAAACCCAAGGAGAAACACGCCGAGACACATAGTAATCAAGTTGACAAAACTTTAAGACAAAAAAAAATTATTGAAATCAACAAGGGAAAAACGACAAATAACATACAATGGAACTCCCATAAGGTTAACAGCTGATTTCTCAGCAGAAACTCTACAAGCCAGAAGGGAGTGGCACGATATATTTAAAGTGATGAAAGGGAAGAACCTACAGCCAAGATTACTCTACCCGGCAAGGATCTCATTCAGATTTGAAGGAGAAATTAAAACCTTTACAGACAAGCAAAAGTTAAGAGAATTCAGCACCACCAAACCAGGTTTACAGCAAATGCTAAAGGAACTTCTGTAGGCAGGAAACACAAGAGAAGGAAGAGACCTACAATAACAAACCCAAAACAATTAAGAAAATGGTAATAGGAACATACATATTGATAATTACCTTAAATGTAAATGGATTAAATGCTCCAACCAAAAGATATAGACTGGCTGAATGGATACAAAAACAAGACCCATACTTATGCTGTCTACAAGAGACCCACTTCAGACCTAGGGACACGTACTGACTGAAAGTGAGGGGATGGAAAAAGATATTCCATGCAAATGGAAATCAAAAGAAAGCTAGAGCAACAATACTCATATCAGATAAAATAGACTTTAAAATAAAGAATGTTACAAGAGACAAGGAAGGACACTACATAATGATCAAGGGGTCAATCCAAGAAGAAGATATAACAATTATAAATATATATGCACCTAACATAGGAGCACCTCAAAACATAAGGCAACTGCTAACAGCTATAAAAGAGGATATTGACAGTAACATGATAATAGCGGGGGACTTTAACACCTCACTTACACCAATGGACAGATCATCCAGACAGAACATGAATAAGGAAACACAAGCTTTAAATGACACAATAGACCAGATAGATTTAATTGATATTTATAGGACATTCCATCCAAAATCAGCAGATTACACTTTCTTCTCAAGTGCATATGGAACATTCTCCAGGATAGATCACATCTTGGGTCACAAATCAAGCCTCAATAAATTTAAGAAAATTGAAATCATATCAAGCATCTTTTCTGACCACAACACTATGAGATTAGAAATCAATTAAAGGGAAAAAAACATAAAAAAACACAAACACATGGAGGCTAAACAATACGTTACTAAATAACTAAGAGATTACTGAAGAAATCAAAGAGGAAATCAAAAAATACCTAGAAAAAAATGACAATGAAAAACACGACGACCCAAAACCTATGGGATGCAGCAAAAGCAGTTCTAAGAGGGAAGTTTATGGCTATACAATGGTACCTTAAGAAACAAGAAAAATCTCAAATAAACAATCTACCCTTACACTTAAAGCAATTAGAGAAAGATGAACAAAAAAACCCAAAGTTAGCAGAAGGAAAGAAATCATAAATATCAGATCAGAAATAAATGAAAAAGAAATGAAGGAAACAATGGCAAAGATCAATAAAACTAAAAGCTGGTTCTTTGAGAAGATAAACAAAATTGATAAACCTTTAGCCAGACTCATCAAGAAAAAGAGGGAGAGGACTGAAATCAATAAAATTAGAAATGAAAAAGGAGAAGTTACAACAGACACTGCAGAAATACAAAGCATCCTAAGAGACTACTACAAGCAACTCTATGCCAATAAAATAGACAAGCTGGAAGAAATGGACAAATTCTTAGAAAGGTATAACCTTCCAAGACTGAATCAGGAAGAAATGGAAAATATAAACAGACCAATCAAAAGCACTGAAATTGAAACTGTGATTAAAAATCTTCCAACAAACAAAAGTCCAGGACCAAAAGTCCAGGCTTCACAGGTGAATTCTATCAAACATTTAGAGAAGAGCTAACACCCATCCTTCCAAAACTCTTCCAAAAAATTGCAGAGGAAGGAACACTCCCAAGCTCATTCTATGAGGCCACCATCACCCTGATACCAAAACCAGACAAAGATACTACAAAAAAAGAAAATGACACACCAATATCACTGATGAATATAGATGCAAAAATCCTGAACAAAAAACTAGCAAACAGAATCCAACAACACATTAAAAGGATCATACACCATGATCAAGTGGGATTTATCCCAGGAATGCAAGAATTCTTCAGTATATGCAAATCAATCAATGTGATACACCATATTAACAAATTGAAGAATAAAAACCATATGATCATCTCAATAGATGCAGAAAAAGCTTTTGACAAAATTCAACACCCATTTATGATAAAAACTCTCCAGAAAGTGGGGATAGAGGGAACCTACCTCAACATAATAAAGGCCATAGACGACAAACCCACAGCAAACATCATTCTCAATGGTGAAAAACTGAAAGCATTTCCTCTATGATCAGGAACAAGACAAGGATGTCCACTCTTGCCACTATTATTCAACATAGTTTTGGAAGTTTTAGCCACAGCAATCAGAGAAGAAAAAGAAATAAAAGGAATACAAATTGGAAAAGAAGAAGTAAAACTGTCACTGTTTGCAGATGACATGATACTATAAATAGAGAATCCTAAAGATGCCACCAGAAAACAACTAGAGCTAAGCAATGAATTTGGTAAAGTTGCAGGATACAAAATTAATGCACAGAAACCTCTTGCATTCCTATACACTAATAACAAAAGATTGGAAAGAGAAATTAAGGAAACAATCCCATTCACCATTGCAACAAAAAGAATAAAATACCTAGAAATAAACCTGCCTAAGGAGGTAAAAGACCTGTACTCAGAAAACTATAAGACACTGATGAAAGAAATCAAAGTTAACACAAACAGATGGAGAGATATACCATGTTCTTGGATTGGAAGAATGAATATTGTCAAAATGACTATACTACCCAAGGCATTCTACAGATTCAATGCAATCCCTATCAAATTACCAGTGGCATTTTTTGCAGAACAAGAATAAAAAATCTTAAAATTTGTATGGAGACAAAAAAACCCTGATTAGCCAAAGCAGTCTTGAGGGAAAAAAACGGAGCTGCAGGAATCAGACTCCCTGGCTTCAGACTATATTACAAAGCTACAGTAATCAAGACAATATACTACTGGCACAAAAACAGAAATATAGATCAAGGAACAGGATAGAAAATCCAGAGATAAACTCACGCACCTATGGTCAACTAATCTATGACAAAGGAGGCAAGGATATACAATGGAGAAAAGACAGCCTCTTCAATAAGTGGTGCTGGGAAAACTGGACAGTTACATGTAAAAGAATGAAATTAGAACACTCCCTAACACCATACACAAAAATAAACTCAAAATGGAGTACGGACCTAAATATAAGACCAGACACTATAAAACTCTTAGAGGAAAACATAGGAAGAACACTCTTTGACATAAATCACAGCAAGATCGATTTTGATCCACCTCCTAGAGTAATGGAAATAAAAACAAAAATAAACAAATGGGACCTAATGAAACTTCAAAGCTTTTGCAAAGCAAAGGAAACTACAAACAAGACGAAAAGACAACCCTTAGAATGGGAGAAAATATTTGCAAACGAATCAACAGACAAAGGATTAATCTCCAAAATACATAAACAGCTCTTGCAGCTCAATATTAAAAAAACAAACAACCCAATCCAAAAATGGGCAGAAGACTTAAATAGACATTTCTCCAAAGAAGACATACAGATGGCCAAGAAGCACATGAAAAGCTGCTTAACATCACTAATTATTAGAGAAATGCAAATCAAAACTACAGTGAGGTATCACCTCACACAGTTAGAATGGGCATCATCAGAAAATCTACAAACAACAAATGCTTGAGAGGGTGTGAAGAAAAGGGAACCCTCTTGCACTGTTGGTGGGAATATAAATTGATACAGCCACTATGGAGAACAGTATGGAGGTTCCTTAAAAAACTAAAAACAGAATTACCATATGACCCAGCAATCCCACTACTGGGCATATACGCAGAGAAAACCATAATTCAAAAAGACACATGCACCCCAATGTTCACTGCAGCACTATTTACAATAGCCAGGTCATGGAAGCAACCTAAATGCCCATTGACAGACGAATGGATAAAAAAGATGTGGTACATGTATACAATGGAATATTACTCAGCCATAAAAAGGAACGAAATTCGGTCATTTGTGGTACATATATACAATGGAATATTAGTCAGCCATAAAAAGGAACAAAATTGGGTCATTTGTAGAGACGTGGATGGATCTAGAGACTGTTATACAGAGTGAAGTAAGTCAGAAAGAGAAAAACAAATATTGTATATTAACGCATATATGTGGAGCCTAGAAAAATGGTACAGATGAACTGGTTTGCAGGGCAGAAATAGAGACACAGATATAGAGAACAAATGTATGGACACCAAGGGGGGAAAGTGGCGGGGGGGGGGGGGAGTGGTGGTGGTGGTGTGATGAATTGGCAGATTGGGATTGACATGTATACACTAATATGTATAAAATAGATAACTAATAAGAACCTGCTGTATAAAAAATAAAATAAAATTCAAAAAAAAAATTGAACTTTCCTTAAATCTTTTGAATGAATTTCCTCTCAGTCAGAATGCATTTTTATTTGAATATACTGTTAATTTTTTAAAAAAGATTTTGCATATATATTCACAAAGTTGGTCTATAGTTTTCTTATGCAATCCCACCTTTTCTAGTTTTGCAATCAGTGCAATGTGAAATAAAATCCATATTTTCTGTCAAGGAAAAATTCAAACATAAAAATTTTTCTCTGACCTCTGGCTTCCTCTCTCTGCTGTTGTGCATTGTGTATCTGCATTATGCATCAACCAAACCTCCCCCATGGGCAGAAACACCTACTCAACCATAAAGAGCAACATTCTCCTAGCATCAACAAGACAACTCCTTAAAAGGTAACATTCCTTCTTGATCTTGTAAGGGGCCACGATGATGCTTAGATCTAGATTGTGTAAACTGTCAATAATATATCATTTACTGTACAAAACTCTGTCTCAAAACATTTATATAACTGTGCCTTGACTTCTAACAGGTAGAACAGTTCTCAGAGCTTTCTGAGATGCTCCCCCCCGGGTTATAGTCCTCAAATTTGGCTTGAATAAAGTTTTCCATTTCTTTCTTAGATCAACTGATTAATTTTTTGTTGACAGCAACAATAATGACTTTATAAAAACAGGTGGTAGCATTCTCCTCCTTTATAAGTTCCCTTGGAGAATTTAACTATTTGAAGAACTGTAAGTTATTTGGAAGCTACTTCAAATCTCAAACACCAACTGAACTATCTAAGCCTTGTCTTTCTTTTTTGAGAAGAGAAATAGGGAATGGCAGGAGGTGGTGTACAGGTACCTTTCTGAGTATTTCAAATTTGCACAGCTTTTAGTTTTCCTTCTCTTTGTATGGAATTTTCGTATATCCATATATTCCTAGAAAATCATTCTTTGCATCAGCCTTGAAAATATATTAATGTAAAGTTTTACAAAAATATTTCTTAATGATATGGTTATTCTCCTTTTTTGCAGTATTTGTATATCTGTTAATTTCCTCTTGACTTGATAAGGTTTGCTAGTGGTTTAATCTATATTTTTGATTTTTAAAAAAATCAGATTTATCAGTTTTCCCTTTCTTCTTTTTTAACTCATTAATTTCTCCGTTTATATCTATTGATTCCTTCCACTTTTCATATATATCTTCTAACCTCTTTGATTAAACATTTAATCAAGACAGACAATAAAACCATAGAAAACTACCCACAGTTTGGTATAACTCAATTGAAGAAACTATCCCACATAATCTCATCTGACCTTTTCCACCAAGATTTTTTAAAAATACAATATGATACACTGTCACAGAATCAATAAAACCATGACTTGGGTTTTACAATATGTATGGATCATTTCATCAGGTTTTGACAGTTCTACTACATTTCTGACAGTCCGTTTCTTTTCCTTCTCTAGCTCCCAAATCCCTCATTGTGACAGCACTTTAGAAATCTATCTGGCCAGAGTGGGACCCTAGAGGTTTCCTGTCTATGTGGGTTATTTGTCACATGATCTGACAACTCTTTCTCTGTAAACTAGTCAATCTCCCAAGATGTTTTCTTTGAGATTTAGAAGGTTTGAGCTCTGGCTCATGATCTAACGCAACACTGTAAACAGCTTGTAAGTTTCTAATGTGTAGCTCCTGTTTTATATGTAACTAGGACGCACTATCATATTTATACTGATAAATACATGGGGGATAAGGGAAAGCTCCAACTAATCAATATAAGGGAATGATACAATTAGAAAATCATCATTTGGCAACCATAACAGTAGTAATTGACTCAGGCAACAATCATTAAAGGATAATATTAACACTAGTGAATGAAAGTTTGAGGTTATTTACATGGTCTCAAAAAATGCCCCAATAAGATACTTATTAACATAACTTTATAGTGAACAACCCACTATTAAGGTTACAGTGGATAACCTTAACCAAATGATCAAAGTTAACATTACCAGCAATATGACAAACCAACATCATGCACCTCCTGATATGTGACATTGAGGACACACCATAACTCCAGTAGCAATCAGAAATGTACATATTTCATAAGGAAAATCAGAAAAACTCGAATGAAGGACATCCTATAAAAATAACTAGCTTGTACTCCTCAAAACATCAAGGTCAAAAGAGGCAAAAAGTGACTGAGAAAATATTCCAAATTAAAGGACTCTAAGGAGACATGACAACTAAATGCAACATGTAATCCTGGACTAGATTCCTGGACCAGAAAAACATAATTGTTATAAAGGACATTATTGGGACAGTTAAAGAAATCTAAATAAGGTCTGTGGATGAGACAGCTGTAAACAAAAAATGTTGCTCACCATTCCAGTTCTACAAGTATCAAGTAATTAGCCACTGTGGGTGCCTACTGACAGTGTGCCCTGAGGGAAATTGAGAATGGAAAAGACAGGAGGCACTCTGTGCTTTGGTTAGAAGGGCACCTAGATAGTTAAGATGCATATCTAAGGAAGAATTTCAATGACCCCAAATTCTTCCATACACAGAAAAGCACTAAAATCATTAACTTGAGCTGTCTGTTCTTTGTGACTAGCAATAACCTTTTTATGCTTGACTACATGTATTTCCCAGTCAAAAAAAATCATATACATACTGGCTTCTCCCCTACCTCTTCGTAGCAATTCCTCAGAGTTGAGAGGTTGTCTCCTGGGCTATAGTTCTCAGTAAGACACTGAATAAAACTCAACTCACAGCTCTTATGTTGTGCGTTTTGTTTTTGATTTTTTTTTCACTTGATGCTACTATGATAACAATAATAATACTGTTTCAATAATAATACTGTTTCAAATGGGACCTAATGAAACTTAAAAGCTTTTGCACAGCAAGGGAAACCATAAACAAGAAGAAAAGACAACCCTCAGAATGGGAGAAAATATTTGCAAATGAAGCAACTGACAAAGGATTAATCTCCAAAATGTACAAGCAGCTCATGCAGCTCAATATCACAAAAACAAACAACCCAGTCCAAAAATGGGCGTTAAGACCTAAATAGACATTTCTCCAAAGAAGGCATACAGATGGCCAACAAATGCATGAAAAGATGTTCAATATCACTAATCATTAAAGAAATGCAAATCAAAACCACAATGAGGTATCAGAATGGCCATCAGCAAAAATTCTACAAACAATAAATGCTGGAGAGGGTGTGGAGAAAAGGGAACCCTCTTGCACTGTTGATGGGAATGTAAATTGATACAGCCACTATAGAGGACAGTATGGAGGTTCCTTAAAAAACTAAAAACAGAACTACCATATGACCCAGCAATCCCACTACTGGGCATATGCCCCGAGAAAACCATAATTCAAAAAGAGACATGTACCACAATGTTCACTGCAGCACTATTTATAATAGCCAGGACATGGAAGCAACCTACATGTCCATCAACAGATGACTGGATAAAGACGATGTGGCACATATATACAATGGAATATTACTCAGCCATAAAAAGGAATGAAATTGAGTTATTTGGAGTGAGGTGGATGGACCTAGAATCTGTCATACAGAGTGAAGTAAGTCAGAAAGAGAGAAACAAATACTGTATGCTAACGCATATATATAGAATTTTAAAAAGCAGGACTGATGAACCTAGTGGCAGGGCAGGAATAAAGACACAGACGTAGAGAACAGACTTGAGGGCATGGAGGGGGAAGGGGAAGCTGGGATGAAGTAAGAGAGTAGCATTGATGTATATACACAATCAAATATAAAATGGATGGCTAGTGGGAAGCTGCTGCATAGCACAGGGAGATCAGCTCAGTGCTTTGTGACCACCTAGAGGGGTGGGATAGGGAGGGTGGGAGGGAGGCTTGAGAGGGAGGGGATGTGGGGATATATGTATACATATACCTGATTCACTCTGTTGTACAGCAGAAACTAACACAACATTGTAAAGCATTTATACTCCAATAAAGATGTGAAAAAAATTTTTTAAATAATAATAGTGTTTCAATGTTAACTTTCCTGCTTTTGATAATTATATTGTGGCCATATAAGAAAATGTTCTTGTACTCAGGAAATTCACATTAGGGGTAAAAAGGGCTATCATGTCTACAACTTACTGTCAAATGGAGGCAGGCAACCACGTCGAGGCTTTTTTGTTTTTTGGCCATGCCCCGCTGCTTGCAGTATCTTAGTTTCCTGACCAGGGATCAAACCTGGGCCACGGCAGTGAAAGTGCCGAGTCCTATCCACTGGACCGCCAGGGAATTCCCTGCAGGCTCTTTTTCAAGCTGCCTTATTCAGTCTCTGCAGCCAATGGCCAGTCTCCAAAGGCTAAGAGATTTTGACCAGGGGTCTCTGAGGTCCCCCTCCAAATTACCTACAAAGAAGAACCAGCCTTAACTTGTTAACTTCATTAACAGGATCCTGACTCCAAATTCACCCCAAACTGCAGGGTTCACTTAAATGTTTATGTTTTTGGATTCCAGAGGGAATAACAGAAAACAGGCAATCTCAAATGGCCAAGCCAGGGCTATAGAAAAGAATTTTATCCTGGTGTGCGTCTGGTTTCAGAATTTCAGACAAAACTTCCACATTGTATGAATGTTTTGGCTTCAGATTATTTCTATGATTCCATTTAATTCAAGTTCAAAAACAGGCAAAATTAATCCACTGAATTATACCCAGGGGCGGCAGTGGGTATTGACTGATAAGGAAGGCTTCGGCATGCTAGAAATGATGTATATCGTGATCTACGTTGTGTTTACACAGTTCTCTGCAATATAAAAATTCACTGAGCTGTAGCCTTAACATAAGAATACTCGACTGTCTGTGTATCTGTGTCCAGATCTGGAAACGACCTGGAAAAATGTTTCTTGCATAAATAAAATGAAACAATCTGTATTCAAACTTAAAAATTTTTTTTCACATAGACCCACATACTGCCACCCCATCAGGTATAGATATTCCATTTAATTAGAGTTCAAGAACAGACAAAATTGGGCTTCCCTGGTGGCGCAGTGGTTGAGAATCTGCCTGCCAATGCAGGGGACACGGGTTCGAGCCCTGGTCTGGGAAGATCCCACATGCCGCGGAGCAACTGGGCCCGTGAGCCACAATCACTGAGCCTGCGCGTCTGGAGCCTGTGCTCCCAACAAGAGAGGCCGGAACAGTGAGAGGCCCGCGCACTGCGATGAAGGGTGGCCCCCACTTGCCGCAACTAGAGAAAGCCCTTGCACAGAAACGAAGACCCAACAAAGCCAAAGATAAATAAATAGATTAATTAATAAAATTGTGCAATCTTAAAAAAAAAAAAAAAAAAAAAAAGAACAGACAAAATTAATCTGTAATGTTAGAATTGGGAGAATGGTTCCCCATGGCAGGGTAGTAACTGGGAGGGGGTATCATGAGAATTTCAGGGTGCTAGAACGTTGTCTTCTGATCTGAACGCCCAGGGGTGTTCTCTTTGTGACAAGTCATTGAGCTGTATGTATATTTTTCTATGCATTTTACATCTCAATAAAAGATTTATGTTAAAAACTTAAAAAAGAAAAAGTATTTGCTCCCAAACCTGGCATTGAGCACAGTGTAGGTGATGAAGGAAAAGAGCTACAAGAAAAAGAAAATGCCCTAACTCCCTACCCATGCATATGTGTTCTGTATCTTTGATTCTGTGCAGGTAGAAATCAGGAACTGTCTGCTCTAAAAATGAAAGCTTGACTTGTATGGCTTCTGAAAGATGTTACCTGCCTTACCTCTCAACTTCCTTTGCTCCTTAAGGTGATATACTCATTGTGTTTTGTCTAAAGACTACATAAGGATTGAATGTAATATTTATAAAAACAATTAAAATACTGTTTCAGCATTTCACCCTTTTCTTAAGCTAATGGTCAAAATCTTATTTGCATTTCATTTGTAATTTTGTCTCAGTCCATCTTAATCACCATTAGTTTGACTTTAGTTTCAGTGAAGAACAGTTTCTAAAAGTAGCTTTAACTTTTGTTTTTGCGGTTGTTATTGTGGTTTTACGTTTATTGAATTGTTCTACCAGGATTTTATATGGCACAGATTCAAGGAGGTCAAACGTGCCATGCCTAAAAAACACAGAACGAAGCAAAAAAATTCTTAGAACACAGTAACTTCTAGATCCAGTTTCTTTTCCTTCCATAATTCATCTTTTTTTCCCCCATCCTTATATATAATTGACATATAACACTGTGTAAGTTTAAGGTGTACAATGCCCTGATGTGATACATGTATGCATTGCAAAATGATTACCACGACAGGGTTAGTTAACATCTCCATCACCTCACATAATTACCTCTTTTTTCTTTCTTTGTGTGTGTGTGTGTGTGTTTGGTGAGAACATTATTTTTAAGTTAAGCCTAGATAAAAGTATTTTCCGAATGCTCTCAAGGTTTGCTCCTTCAGCAAAATCTTTTACATCAGTTTAGATACTTACTCAGTAAACCCTTTGTTTTCTAACCACAGGCAAAGTTACATCCATCCTAGCTGCCGTGGAGTCAGAATAGATTTCCAGAAACCAGGCTGACTCTTGGGATGCTGTCACAGATGGACATGTCATTACATTTTCCAGAAAGAACCTTAAAGGAAATATTAGGAGAAATATGCATTTTTAACAAGATGTTACTTTAGAGAATTCTAACACTTGATCCTTTCAAAGCACTTTCACTAATGTGGGGAACCGTAAAAAAGGGAGACGAAGGTTTCTTTTTTTTTTTTGGTTGCTCCCCGTGGCTTGCAGGATCTTAGTTCCCCCACCAGGGATTGAACCTGGGCCCTCAGTAGTGAAAGCACGCAGTCCTAACCACTGGACCGCCAGGCAATTCCCAGAGAGGAAGGTTTCAAAAAGAGTTTTGAGGTGGGCTTTGGCCTTAACGAACTGAACGGAACTGGCTGCTCATCAGCTGGGGCATGTCACATGGGTGAAGTGTGTTCCCACTGTGCAGGGATGCAGCCTCAAATCCTTGACTCTCCCATCCCCAACGTCTGCATTTTGCAAGCCTCAACACCAACCCCCCATTAAGCCTCCTAATCACAGACACACGCGGTGTCTCCAATCTATAACTCCCAGAGGTCCTTGTAGTCACAGATATCCCAGAATGCCAAATTTGACCATCAAGGACCACTTAGTCAGTGACTACAAAACTCACTGATCCATTCTGATTGCCGAACAGTGAAACAGTGAATTACACAGATCCCTGATGGCGAACCCACACTGATTTCCAATGCTATCCCAAAGACTGGGGATCAATCGCTGACTCCCACTGTCCTACCTCCCCCCACAATTACTAACAGTCCCAATCACTGACACCTCCCCCCCATTGATCCCTCTATTCCCCATTCCCTGATATACAAAAGTCCAGTCACTGATGCCCTCAGATACCCCCATCGATGATCTAAAGGAAGTCTTCATCACTGATGGCCTAAAGATTTCTCCAAACACTGATCCTCACTGACCACCCTCAGAACTGAACCTCGAAGTTTCCACAATCACCAGTTCCAGGTACCCAAACAGAACTTAGAACCTCCAAACCCTGACCCCTCAGGCTTCTGATCACTGAGCCCTAACGCCATTCAAATCAGTGTCTTCGAAGAAACCCACTTGGCCTCAGACCCTTGAAGACTACCATAAACTGACCCCCACGCACTCTCTCAATCAAGAATCCTCGTTTATTGATTCCCATATACTCCCAATCCATCTTCTTCACAGACACTGACACTGACTCACACAAACCCGCCACCACAGACTCTCTCCCCCAAGAGGCTCAGACGCCCAATCACTTAACCCTTCAGTACCCTCAGTCTCTGAGCCTTATGGGTTCCCATGACTGACCCAGGTGGGCCACCGTAGCCGTCTGGTCGCCCTCCTACACAGGTCCTGAATTTGGACTGTTTCTCACACTGACCTTTCCCATTTTCCCCGCATCCGCGCCCGTAACCTGAAACTGCCGCACCACGCCGCCTCTCCACGGAATGAGCATTTCCCATCCGGAGTGGCCGTGCGCAGACTCAGTCGCATCTTTGAGGCTGTCGGCCGCCACCTGGCAACCTTCCAGAGAACAGGATTCTGGGTTTGTGAATTTTAACGGTAGGTATGATGGCCGCGCCTGCTTGACAACCTCTCGCCGGGGGCGGCCATGTTTAAATCTGTGCCGTACGGCGAATGACTAGGCCCTTTGTTAGACGATTAGGCTATTTTAGGGCGGGGAGAAGCAAGTGTTCCGGGGTCCCTAAACACAGACGTCACTGCTGCTTTTAGCGTCTCAGAAGCCCAAACCTCTTGAGACCAATATAGAGGCTCCCTGACCTGGAAATTGAGCTTTCTTTGTCTCCAGCTGCGCAGGCAGTGAGGTAAGATGGCCGCGTCCGTTTATACCGCTTTTCACGTGAAATGGGCGCGGCCATCTCTCAGGAGGAACGTCTGTAAAGCAAGGTGAAACTTTTTCTGGGCCAGCTCTAGGATTTGGAGAATAGCGAAGAAGAGAGGCTCTTCTCTTGCGGAGGCTGAGGCCCCAGCGATACTTTACGGAGGGGGCGGAGCTGCAAGAGAGGGCAAGTAGGAGGTTCTTAGCCGGCTATTGAAAAAATACGTTGAAAGCCGAGTCTTTATCTAGGTGGCTTGACGCTTTTTGACATTAAAAATGAAATACCAGGGCTTCCCTGGTGGCGCAGTGGTTGAGAATCCGCCTGCCAATGCAGGGCACACGGGTTCGAGCCCTGGTCTGGGAAGATCCCACATGCCACGGAGCAGCTGGGCCCGTGAGCCACAATTACTGAGCCTGCGCGTCTGGAGCCTGTGCTCCGCAACAAGAGAGGCCGCGATAGTGAGAGGCCCGTGCACCGTGATGAAGAGTGGCCCCCGCTTGCCACAACTAGAGAAAGCCCTCGCACAGAAACGAAGACCCAACACAGCCATAAATAAAATAAATAAAATGAAACTTAAAAAAAAAAAAAAAAAGAAATACCAGAAAATGGGTTTATTCTGGAATAGCAGAGAATTGCAATTCCGGACGAGCAAGCTACAGCAAAAATCATAGGCAAGTCCACCAAACAAAGGAGAGGAACTGTTATTTTATAGAGAAAAAGGAGGTAGTTGGGAGGGGTTGTTTTGAAGAAAAGTCCTTTGGAGAAAAGTGAAAGTGCAGTGATGAGAGTTTCTCATTGGCTGAGTTGCTGAGGTAGTGGATTTCTTGTAGGAGATGCAATGTTCATCTCTTCATGTTGAGGCCTGTGATTGATGATTCTTTCCTGTTGATTCTTCTGTTGGGGTCAGTTCTTCCTGTAATTGACATGGAGTGGTACTGCCTGAGAGCTGCCCTTTCAGGCCACCCTACTCCATTTGAGTGAGGTTTTCCTTTATTTTCATGCTCCAGAAGACGACCTGAAACACTGGTGTGAGTGCAAGCAGTTTATTTGACAGGTAGAGGATGGGTGAGACAGGGGAGGGATGGAAACCAACACAGAGTGCATCCATGAGCCAGAGTACCCCTGTGAGCAATGGGGGCTCAGTCCTGTGGGGAAATCTGGGAGATTGTGTAGAAATCACCTCCAAACTGTCCCACTCAGGGGCTGATGAAGCTGAGATAGTTATATGTCATCTCTGGTTCCTCATTGTTGAGGGCTACTGTAAGGGCCTTAAAGCTGTAGCATTTTCAGCCTGCCTTGTGGGCAGATCTGAAGCAGAGTCTGTAGTTGGGAAGAAGCCAGCCATCAGCATATGGGCATGGTGAGTGCCCAGGCAAAGTGGTGGGGTAGAGATAGCATTCACCAGAGTCCTGTTTTTAATGCATCCAAAGCAGTGTTCTGCACATCACAGGCATTGTTTTGGAACATCTCTAGAAATGATTGCCTTGTCCTATGAAAATAGCTTTAAAAAAATAAAAAAATTCTGTTTGGTGGTCTTACCAAGTGGTATAACAGCTGACCTCTAAAATAACTCCCAACAATTCCTACCTCCTGGTAGTCACACCCTTGTGTAGTCCCCTTCCATGTTGTACCAAGGCAGATTTGTGAGACTAATAGTATATAGTAGAAGTGATGGCTTGTCACTCCTGAGATTAAGTTGTAAATGACACCTCAGCTTCTGTCTTGGAGGTGCTCATGCTCTTTCTCTCAAATAACTTACTCTGGAGAAGTTAGTTGCCATGTCATTGAGGACACTGAGATAGCCTATGAAGAGGCCCATGTAGCAAGGAACTGAGATCTCCTGCCAACAGCCAGGGAGGAACTGATGCATTCTTGTATCAAGGGGTCATCTTGAAAGCAGATCCTGTACCCTAGTTAAACCTTGAGATGACTGCAACCACATGAGGGACTCAGAACCACCCAGCTAGCAGGTCCCAGATCCTTGACCTTCATATAATGTGTAAGCTATTAAATATTTGTTTTTAGCTGCTGAGTTTGGGAGTAACTTGTTATGCAGCAATCAATAACTTGGATGCTGTGGTAAAAATGCTATAATTGACATCTCTGGATTCCTTAAACAAGTTCCTAAACTTGTGAGATTGTTCTATCAAATCAGAGGGGATTATTAGCAATTTCCTCCTCTCCTGCATAATAGAGAAATTAAAGGCCCATGGCTCTGCTAGATATTTAAAATTTAGCGAAGTTTAAGAGTCTTGCTTCATTTGAATTAATACAAGTGGTTTATGTGACAGTGCTTTGAAGTGATTATAGTAATTAACAAAAATAACCATTTAGAGAGTCCCCGTTACATGCCTGGCCTGTTGCTGGCCTTCTCACTTCAAGGGCTACCCTCATTCTAGCACCAGTTGTAAAGGCAGAAGGAAAGAGAGCCTTGGAGTGTCTTATGCTGGGAATTAAATGCTCTGCTTCAGAAATGACACATACCATTTCCTCTCACTGCTCACTGAGTAGTCACCCAACCACATGATAGAAATACAATCTTACCATAAGCTTGGAATGGGGAGAGCTAGAAATATTTAAGGAACAACCTTAAAGACGTCCACAAACACTATGAGAACAATGTTATCATCACCATCCTAAAGAAAATGCACTATAGAGATGAGGTGACCAACCCATAATCACCCTGCTAGTAAGTAAAAAAGAAGGACTCTGAGCCAGGTATGTCTATTTTATACGAAGGTAAAGAATCATTACCATTATTGTTAAATTTTTTACTTCAGTATATTTAAGGCACTGAATTAGGGAACAAGGAGAAGACTGAGGTCTCCAATAAAAATAAAGGATACTCAAGATGTTGAGGTCTGGTGGGGGGCGGGGTACACAAGGAAAGAGAAAATGGGTAAAAGAAGAGTGTTTACAAAAGAGTATACACTGTAGGATTCAATTTATGTGAAGCTCAAGAACAGGCAAAACAAATCTGTTGAGTTATAACTCAGAACGCAGTTGACTCTAGTGACTGTTGAATTCTCTGAAGAGAATTTCCTGGGGTGATGAAAATGTTCTATATGTTGTTTAGGGTGGTGGTTTCAAGAGTTGTCAAGACTCATCAAAGTAAACACTTATGATTTGTGCATTTATTATATGTAAATTGTACCTTAAATTTTTGAAGAAAAAGAGTGTTCAGGGTATTGAGTGATCGTGTAGTCTAGGGAAAAGAGAGAGGCATGGAAGAAGAACTGACAGCACTTTACTATAGTCTGTGGAAAGATGAGACCCTGGCAAGACCATCATGAACACTTATGGCTTATGGCAGTGCCCCCTCTAGGCAGAGGAATTAGAGAAAGGAGCCTCCAAGGGTTTGTGGTTTGGCAAATTAAAGGCTCTGGGCTAACCCAGCCTGCACTGACCATCAGCTCTTATTTATTCCTTCGGCTGACAGGTCTCAGCCTGTTGAACCAGGTGTGGTGGCCCTCTACACTGTCATCATTTAAAGGGATACCGGGCCCCAAATGTGGCCTAAAAAGGAGGCATAGCTCTTCCCTGCTCTGTAGCAGAAAGGACTGTGCCCTGGCCTGAGTAGAAATAGGGCTTTGCCCTTGCATGAGTGAAGACTGTTCCAGATCTAGATAGGATGTGATGGATGTGACTGTCCCCTGGATCAAGATGGATCTTGAGAGTGGCCTGGCATGAGCTGAGGCTGCACCCCATCCTGTCCTGTCTGGAGCCAGGGATGATGGTGCTGGTGGTAACTGGCGATACAAGTCTCAAAGTATAATTTTCAAAAAGTTGAAAATTAGAGTTCTTACAGATATTCAGAGATTCGCTTAACTTATTAATGAGGGAACTAGCATGATTGGAAATTTGGTTCAAAGTAAACAGGTATTTAGTCAGTGGAATAAAGAATCTTGGAATAAGATTGCAATGTTAGATACAAAACTATTTAATGTCCTACACGTCAGTAAAACCATAACCTTTAAGGTTATCTTTTCTTCACAGAATCAGTTTGCATCTATAACAGACAAATATATGAAATGTACCAATTGTCTCCAAGTTAACATTTATCTGTATAGTCTGCATCCTCATTAGTAGTAAAAAGCCCATCAAACAAAGTTACATTCTGCTAGAGAAGTGGGTTCTAAAACTGGTGCAGTTTTAATCCCCAGGGCACATTAGGCAATCTCTGGAGATGACTTAGGGGGAGGGGAGGTGCTACTGGCATGTGGTGGATAGAGGCCAGGGATGCTTTCCACCATATAGAGGACAACCTTGCACAACAAAGAGTTATCTGGCCCAAAATGTGAACAGTGCTGAGTTTAGGGAACCTTTCTCTAAAATGATTTGTTAGATTTTGGGTGGGTTTGTTAGACCATGCTCTAGCATGACTTTGAAAAGGCACACAGGATGACACAGTATAGTTTCCTTATTTCCTAGTTTTTGATAATTTTTCTTAACACAAAATTGGGGAAATGTTGATAATTGTTGGATCTGGGTAATGAATACATGGTGATTAATTAATCTTTTCTCTATTTTTGTGTATGTTTGCTTTTTTTTCTTCTTTTCTTTTCTATATTAAAAGGTAAAAAGAAAAAAACAGTAGATTCTGGTCTTTTGCTTATGGTCAGTGCCATGTACCAGTGACCACAGCTTAAGCTCACATTTAGACATAATATTTAATTTTAAATATGTTTCTCTTTTACGACTTGGTTCCTTTACCCTGCCCATCTCTCAAGTCCAGGGGCTGTCAATTCTAGTTACATCTTAAATTCCCCCAGATTTTAAAAATTCTAATGATTGGGATCCACTCTCGGCAATTCTGGCGTGCTTTTCCTGGGGTAAGTTTCTTTTTTTTCTTTTTTCTTTTTTTTTTCCTTTGTAAAGTTTATCAGATATGGGACATTAAGGACTCAAAACCTGAATCAGTCAATTAAGGAACTTCACACTATGAACTTGGTTTGAGGTGGTCTTGACGGGTAGTACCTTGCAGGGCAAATGAGAATACACTCTGAAGGAAGGCATACCTATATTATGCCTATTCCTCCACACATGATTTTTTCAGAGACAGTGACCAGCAAGCTGTCACAGATGATCAGTCATGCAAGGGAACAGAACCACATGAGTGAGACCCTGCAGAAACAGTAGTCAGTATAAGCAGTTCCATCTACTCTAGGCTGTGTGCCCGCCCTGCCCCTATTACAATGCTAAATGAAGTAAGTCAGATAAAGACAAATATCATATGATATCACTTATATGGGGAATCTAAAAAATGATACAAATAAACGTGTTTATAAAACAGAAACAACTCACAGACATAGAAAACAATCTTATGGTTACCAAAGGGGAAGGGGGGGAGGGATAAATTAGAAGTTTGGGGTTAACAGATATACACTACTATATATAAAATAGATAAACAACAAGGATCTACTGTATAGCACAGGGAAATATATTCAATATCTTGTAATAACCTATATGGGGAAGGAATCTGAAAAAGAACATCTATCTATATGTATGAGTGTATATATATGTGTATGTGTGTATATATATATATATATATATATATATGAAAAACTGAATTACTTTGATGTACACCTGAAACTAATACATTGTAAATCAACTATACTTAAATAAAAAAATAAAAACTTTAAAAATGAAATTACTTACATGATTCTGAAACAAAATTATCTTAGGGAACAATTAGATGATAACTGATTGGACCAAACCAATGAAAAATGGCATCTCTTTGATCAAATGGGAGCCAAGGCATAATTAATTAACTGGAAGGCAAGCCACCACCAAAAGCTGTATTCGTTTTTTATTGCTGCATAACAGACCACAAACTTAACAGCTCAAGAGCATATCCATATATTAGCTCACAATTCTGTAGGTCAGAAGCCTGGCATGGCATGCTTGGTTCTCTGCTCTGGGTATCAAAAGGCTGAAATCAAGGTGGTGGCCAGGCTAAGTTCCCATTTTGAAGGGTCTGAGGGAAAATCCACTTCCAAACTCATTCTTGTTGTAGACAGAATTTAGTCCTTATGTTTGCAGGACAGAGATCTCTGTTTCCTTGCTGGCTGTCAGCCAGGAGCCACTCTCAGCAACTAGAGGCCACTCTCAGGTTCCATCCATATGGCCAAGGGCCCAGGAAACAGTAAATAAGAAACTATTTGAGGGACTTCCCTCGTGGTCCAGTGGGTAAGACTCCGTGCTCCCAATGCAGGGGGCGTGGGTTCGATCCCTGGTTAGGGAACTAGATCCCGCGTTCATGCCGCAACTAAGAAGTCTGTGTGCTGCAAATAAAGATCCCACGTGCTGTAACTAAAGATCCCACGTGCCGCACGAAGACCCTGCATGCCGCAACTAAAACCCGGCACAGCCAAAATAAATAAATAATTTTAAAAAACCAAACTATTTGAGCACATGGGAATCGTCTTAAATTTTCTGTGCCATACTTTTGGCATCTTTAAAATGGTGATAATAATGAAATTGACATAGTTATTAAGTATGTTAACAAAATGAAAAAGAAAGATCCTTAAAGGCTGCCCACTCCCACATTTTAGGTTTTTATTATGGCCATTCCCCACTTCCAGTTATGTTTGTCCAAAATCATCACACTTCATACTTAAAATGAGTGCATTTATTTTTTTTTTTATTTTATGCAAGTCATACCACAATAAAGCTAATTTAAAGCATACAGCCTGGATACAAAAATAACTACACCTAGTAGTATATAAAAAGATATAGACGATTTGAGTTTTGGCAAAGGAAGCTGTTATAGAAGAAAAATTATCCAAATGGGGATTTTCATGACATTCAAATAACTGAAAGAAAAGACTCAACAGATAGGTTGAACAGAGATAGACATGGGGGAGGAAAATGTTAGCCAAGTGGAAGAGATGACATGAATTCCAGAATAGAGTATGAGGAGAAAATGATAGAGAATTAAGACCTAATACAAGCACAAGGTATACAGTACCTTGTAAAAGTCTCACATTTGTGAAATGGGGATACTAGAATGTAACAAGACAGAGAAAGTTCTGACTTTTGGAGATTCCAAAATTGACAGATGACACCAAGGCACAATTTTAAGATACACTTAGAACCCCAAGAGGACTAACAACAACAAAAAATCCTAACTAGGATCGTAAAAACGAAATTTGCTGAAGGCAAAAAACAAGATCTTAGAAGCTTCCAGAAAAATAAGAATGGCCTTCAAAGGAGCAAACATTGCACCAAGTCCATTGCATTGGACTTTTTTTTTTTCCTTGCCACGTCTTAGTTCCCCTACCAGGTATTGAACCCGGCAGTGAAAGCACCCAGTCTTAACCACTGGACTGCCAGGGAATTCCCTAGGATGGGCTTAATGAAAAATGGTAGAAGCCATGAGATAAAGTGCTAATAAGAAAAAGCAAAGAGTTAAACACAATTGGATATATCTAAGAATGAAAGAAAAATGGTCGTATTGCAGATGAAGTCACTGGACAACAGGAATAAAAAGGCCAAGAAGAACCATGAATTCATGGCTTCATCCCATTGTATTGATACGTGAAGCAACCTGAAATAGGATTTTGCATCGAAACAAAAAGTAATTCTGTACAAAGACAGCATGTCAACAGAGACGTATATGACAATAGCATGTCCCAGAAGAAACAAATATATGTTGCTGAGAAAAAATGATTTAAATGACAATAAAGAATTCTATTATAATTTCATTTTATTTTTTCTACGACTTACACAAAATAAACATGCATAAAGGTCATGAAAGATAAGGAGAGATTGAGGAAATGTGGAAGATGGCAAAAGGCTAAGGAGAAATAGCAGCTGAATGCAAAGTTGATCCTGGATCAAAAATTTAAAAAGACGTTAGTGCAAAAATGGCAGAATTTCCAATAAGATCTGTAGCTCAGTTTATAACATTGTCCCTCTGTGAATTTCTGGTTCTCAAAATATCTACAGTGGTTAGTTATGTGGTTACATTTAGAGTAAGAGGGGTGGTGAGATGTTGTAAGAACTCTACTTGAACTGTCATTGCACCTTTTCTATAAGGCTAAATTGAGTTGATAATGAAGTTTCTTGTTAGGATTGTGTTATTAGGTTTGTTGTTTGTTTTGTTTTGTTTTTAATAAATTTATTTTATTTATTTATTTTTGGCTGCCCTGGGTATTCGTTGCTGTGTGCAGGCTTTCTCTAGTTGCAGCGAGTGGGGGCTACTGTTTGCTGCGGTGCGTGGGCTTCTCACTGCGGTGGCCTCTCCTGTTGCAGAGCATGGGCTCTAGGCATGTGGGCTTCAGTAGTTGTGGTGTGTGGGCTCCGTAGTTGTGGCTCGCGGGCTGTAGAGCGTAGGCTCAGTAGTTGTGGTGCACGGACTTAGTTGCTCCGCAGCATGTGGGGTCTTCCCAGACCAGGACTCGAACCCGTGTCCCCTGCATTGGCAGGTGGATTCTTAACCACTGCGCCACCAGGGAAGCCCTGTTGTTTTGTTTCTGGTGGACTCCTGCAGGGATAGTCACACTCACACAGTCAACAAAGCCCTGAGACAGGGATCCCACAGCACAAATGGATCCTAGTTTCCATTTGCCACCTCTTCAGCCTTGTGAGGAGAGAATGTGGCTGATGAGGGGACAGGGAGATGAAGGTCCCTGAGTCCCAAAGTGATGGTGTCAACTGAAAATTCATTTACTGTGAGACCAGTGGCTCTCTCAGACATAGCAAAAAGGGACCCAATATGGGTCTCAACCCCAGGGGGCCCTGACTTCTAGAGTGCATTCCTAGACATGGCAAAAGCATCCCACCTTACCACCTTTACCTGGGGCTACCAAGGAGGGCTGGGCTACAGAGGGCCTGGTCAAGGAGAGTGATATCTCCTGAGCTGAGCACATTGGTGGGCTAGCAACTTCCTAGTTCCACAGGGGCAATTCCAAAACCTCTACCCAAGGAGAGCCATGCCTCTTAGAGTACCTTCCTGGAAACACTGCTTCTCCCGTCTCCTGCACCCTCCATCCGCACACTGTTCCCTTCATATATCTGGACAAGGCAAAAAACAAAAGCCAGAGAGACAGATGGGACACTTTCCAAGGAGTGTTCCTTGGCTGGAACACTCACACCCCCCCACCAGGACTGACTTCCCAGTAAAAAGAGTCAAAGTAAGAAGATGAAGGGCTGGTAGGCCAAAAAAACAGCTAAACTGAAAGTGGTTAAGTGATAAATTTACCATAAAGTCTACAGTGGAGTCAATTATATTGTCCCAGAGTGACTTTCCTCTTCTGGATCATGGCAGTATGATTAGGTAAGAGTTTAGCACTGGGGGAAGAAGACTGGAGGTATGGGGGCGTTAGAGTCATGAGCACCTTCTTTGACCTCTTTGGGCACCTTTCCTGGAAATCGAAAATGAGTTCCTGATAAGGTCTTCTTGTGTTTTTGTGTTTGAAATGGTGCCTTTCAGGATGCAGAGGGGCTTCCTACACTGCCAGTCCAAAGCCATCGAAAAGTCAGGCACACCTTAAGAAAACCCGACAAAAACGAGGGAAAAGAAGTCATATTCAGTCACAACCAAACACAGCAATACAGCCACAAGGTCATCAGGAAGAATAGGGACTGTAGGGAGTCCCAGGCCCATTGGACAAGCCCCATTCATCCACCCACAGGGGCATCTCCTCAGGCTCTGGCTCTGGCTCCATGATTTTTTTTTTTTTCGCCCTGCCCTGGCTTTGGGATCTTAGTTCCCCAACCAGGGATTGAACCAGGCCCTTGGCAGTGAAAGCGAGGAGTCCTAACCACTGGACCGCACGGGAATTCCTCTGACTCCCTGCTTTGAAACCTATAAGGGAGCAAAGCCACTCAGAAATACACAGGCAGTCCCATCTCGGGGGTTACAAGGCAGTCCTCTTCCAGGATAGCCCCAGGCACTCTCTGAAGCATGGCGGGAGGAAGGGATTCCACTGGTAGGCTTCTGATCCTGCTTGGTCAGACTGGCCCAGACCGCATTCCTCCATTCTCTGTAGCCCCAACAATCCATCCATCCATCTGTCCATCATCCTTCATCCTTCATTCCATCCATCTACTGGATCACTGGAAGACTGAGGCCACAGGCCCTAAAATGGAGCACGGGCCACAGCCTGCGCCTGCCCACCACCAGAGGGAGCTCTCGCTCCCCCTGATCTTGGAGGACCCATCTTTAGCAACCATCTTGGTCACTGAAACCACCAGCGCTCCTTGGCCAGTGCCTGCGCTGTTCGAGGGCGGTCTTCAACAATGGAAAGCTGGACTCTTGCGGGGGGTGGGGCGGGCGGGGGTGGGGTGTTGGATAGGGGGAGATCTCCTCAGGTCCGCGAGATCCCAGATCTCTGGGTTTCTGCTGCCACCGTGGGCGCAGCCGCCGGCGCTGCCACAGTGGCAGCTGGACTTGGTGGCAAGACGCAGACATGCTTTGCACCACCGTGAACCCAAACCTGTATTCCAGCGGGTGGAAATGGGGGAAGGGGGCGCGATGAAATCTGGTTGTGGAGGGGCTCATGAAGATCCCCAAGTCCTGCTGGAAGTGATGGTCCTGTAAGGCGAAAATCCATCGACCTCGAAGGCAGCACATCCCCATGGGCAGAGGAGGCCCATGTCCTGCCTTTCGCAGTGCCTTCCAGGAATCTGTTAAAAGCCCCTTCTCCCCGCCATTCTTCCTCCCCAGCCCCTCCCACCAACCTCTCTCTCCCACCCCCTTTAATCCCGCTTGGTAAGCCTAGCCTGGCCGGGCTTTCCTCCACTCTCCGGGGCCCCAACAATCCATCAAATCTATTCATCCATCCAACTTTCCATTTATCCATCCATTTTTCTATCCATCCATATCCTTCCATCTATCCACTGGACCACTAGAAGCACAGGCCACAGGCCCTTAAGAAAGCACAGGCCACAGCCTTCACCTGCCCCTGCCAACACCCTAACGGTGCGCCGGCTTCCCGAAAGCCTAGCTTACCCTTCCAATGACAACCGTGCCTGTCTTTCCGAAGCTAGCTGCCGTTGTGTCCCGCGCATGCGCAGTGGGAGGGCGGGCTTCAACCCTGGCAAGCTGGGTTGTCAGAGAGTAAGAGGGAGAGGACATAAGGGAAATGATAGGAGGTAGGGAGGGTGTGCCAGCCTTTCTCTCCTTGGGTTACCAATATCCCGGATCTCTGAGTATGTGCTGCCATCTTTGACAACGCCGCCACCACAGTAGCCGCTGGACCTGGTGGCGAGACGCAGAGTCTACCCAATTCCGGATCTAGATGAATGATAATGGAGTCAATTGGGGTTGGGGAGAGGGAGGATGAAATCTGGTGTGGCGGGCAGCGATAAAGATCCCCAAGTCCTTGCTCAAAATTATGGTCGTGTCGCCTGAAAATCCATTGACCCCGAGAGTGGTTCCCTCCACTAGACGTGGGCAGAGGATGCCCATGCCCTAGCGCCAAATGGGGAGCGGGGCTCGTGCCTCTCCCAGTGCCTTCTAGGAATCTGTTGAAAGCCCCTTCTCCCCACCATTCTTCCTCCCCAGCCCCCCAACTTCATTCCCCCACTCTTTTAATCCTGCTTGATAAGCCTGACCTGGCTTTCCTCCACTCTCAGGAGGCCCAACAATCCATCCATCTATTCATCCATCCGTCGATCCATCCACCTTTCCATTTATCCATCCATCCGTGCCCTGGACCACTGGAAGACATAGGCCAGAGGCCCTTCATAGAGCACCAGACACAGCCTTCGCCTAGGCCTGCCAACTGCCGAGATCTCTGAGTCTGTTCCACGACGCCACGGTGGCGCTCTCCCAGAGCCTAGCCAACCTGTCGCATAGCAACCGGCCTTGTTGTGTTTCTGTCCCCGGCACCAGCGGTTGGAAGGCGGTCTTCAACTCTAGCAATCTGGGTAGTCTGAGGCGAGAGGAGACAGGAGAAAGGAGGGGAGTTTGTGGGAGGTAGGGAATGTATGCCAGCCTTCCTCTTCCCACGTTACCGACATCCCAGATCTCTGTATCTATGTCGCCATCTTTGACGCTGCCTGCGCTGGCACCGCCACCGCCACAATGGCAGCTGCACCTGGTGGCCAGATGCTGTGTAGACCCAAATCCAGATCCAGGTTGGTGGGAATGCTGTCAGATGGGTGGAAGGGGTGGGGATGGGGCGTTGTCATGAAATCTAGTACTGAGGACGGCCAAAAAAGATCCCCGGGCTTCCCTGGTGGCGCAGTGGTTGAGAATCTGCCTGCCAATGCAGGGGACACGGGTTCGACCCCTGGTCTGGGAAGATCCCACATGCCACGGAGCAACTAAGCCCGTGAGCCACAACTACTGAGCCTGCGCGTCTGTAGCCTGTGCTCCGCAACAAGAGAGGCCACGACAGTGAGAGGCCCGCGCACCGCGATGAAGAGTGGCCCCCACTCGCCACTAGAGAAAGCCCTCGCGCAGAAACGCAGACCCAACACAGCCAAAAATAATAAATTAATTAATTAATTAATTAAAAAAAAAGAAATCCCCATGTCCCCGCTCAAAGTGATGGCCCCTGTCACCCAAAAATCTATTGACCCCGAGAGTGGTACATCCCCTAGACATGGGCAGAGGAGGCCTATGCCCTTGTGCCACACGGGGCAGGAGTCCCTGCCTTTCCAAGTACCTTCCAGGAATCTGTTGAAAGCCCCTCCTCCCAGCCGTTCTTCCTCCCCCACCCCTCAACATCTCTCCCCCCCCCCCCCCCCACCCCTTTCATCCTGCTTGGTAAGCCTGGCCTGGCCGGGAGCCTCAACAATCCATCCATCTATTCATCCATCCATCTTTCCATTTATCCATCCATCCATTTATCCTTCCATCTATCCGCTGAACCACTAGAAGTCACAGACCACAGGCTCTTAACAGAGCACGGACACAACCTTCCCCTGCACCTGTCAACAACCAAAAGGCGCTCACGCTCCCCCAGAGCCTAGTGGACCAGTCCAACAGCAACTGCTTGTCATTGTGAAGCAAGCCACGCTCATGTCCCGCGCATGCGCAGTGGGAGAACGGGCTTCAACACTGGCAAGCTGGTTTGTCAGAAGGTAAGGGGGAGAGGACAGAGGGGACGTGGTGGGAGGTAGGGAGGGTGTGCCAGCCTTCCTCTCCTTAGGTTACCGACATCTCAGATCTCTGAGTCTGTGCCGTCATCTTCCACGACGCCGATGCCACGGTGGCGGCTGGACCTTGTGGCGAGAGGCTCTGTGGACCCAAATCTGGATCTAAGTGGGTGGTAATGGAGTCAAATGAAAAGAGAAGGGGAGATGCAATCTCATCGGCAGGCAGAGATGAAGACCCTTGAGTTTCAACAACTCATTTGCAGAGGGTAGCAGGGAGAGGACAGAGGGGAGGTGGTGGGAGGTAGGGTGGTGGCTGGACTTGGTGGTGAGACGCTCTGTGGACCCAGATCCGGACTGGAGTGGGCGGTTATGGTGTCAAATGGAAGGAGCGGGGGTGGGGGTGGGGGGCGAATGAAATCTGTTGCGGCAGACAGCGATGAGGATCCCTAGTCCCCGCTTGAAGTGTTGGTCCTTGTCGCCCGAAAATTCATTGACCCTCAAGAGCTGCATCTCTCCTAGATATGGACAGAAAAGGCCCACGTCTTGGCGCCACACGGGGCAGGGTCCCTGTCTCTCGCAGTGCCTTCCAGGCATCTGTTGAAAGCCCCTCCTCCCTGCCATTCTTCTTCCCCAGCCCCAACCTCTCCCAACCCCTTTAATCCTACTTGGTAAGCCTGGAAAGCCTTGGAAAGCCGGGCTTTCCTCCACTCTCGGGAGCCCAACAATCCATCTTTCTATTCATCGATCAATCCATTTATCCCTCCTTCTATGCACTGGACAACTGGCAGACACAGGCCACGGGCCCTTTAAAAGAGCACGGAACACTAACCCTGCCAACCGTCCAACGGCGCTGTCACTCCACCGGAGCTTATCGGAGCTGCGCATTGCAGTGGCGATTGTCATTGTGAAGCCAGCGGCGCTTGGTCCCTTTTGCGCAGTTGGAGGGCGGGTTCAACTCTGGCAAGGTGCGTTGTCAGTAGGGAGGAGAGAGAGGACAGAAGGAAGATATGGTGGGAAGTAGGGAAGGTGTGCTGGCCTTCTCAGGTTACTGACATCCCAGCACATCCATCGATTCATCTATCTTTCCATTTATCCATCATTTATCCTTCCATCTATCCGCTGGACCATTGGAAGACACAGGCCACAGGCCCTTAAGAGAGCACAGGACACAGCCTTTGTCTGCAACTAGCACACGCCCAGAGCATAGGGCACTGGGTGCATAGCAACAATAGTGCTTATCATTGTGAAGCCAGCTGCAATCTGGCTTACGTCCCACATATGGGCTGTTGGAGGGTGGGCTTCAATTCTGACAAGCTGGGTTTCAGAGGGGAGGAGAGAGAGGACGTAAGGGAGATGGTGGGAGGTAGGGAGGGTGCGCCAGTCTTCCTCCTCAGGTTACCCAGATCTCCACCGCAGCGGTGACTAGACATAGTGGCCAGATGCAGTCACGCCAGGTGTGGACCTAAATCTGGATCATGGTGAGTGGGAATAGTGTCAGATGGGAGGAAAGAAATGGATTATACAACATTTAAAAAGTCATTTTATTAGGTGTATTAAGGTTTTTTAGTTCTGTATTTTTAAGTTTTTATATATTAGATAGATACATGGAAGAATTTATCTTAAAAATGTTATCTGGGATTTGCTTTAAACTATTCCAGGAAAAATGTTGGTGGGGGAATAGATGAAACAAGATTGATAATTGCTAAATTATCCTATTTGCTGAGAAATAGGTACATGGGCAGGTTTATTATACTATTCTCAATTTTTTTTTTTTTTTTTTTTGGTCTGTGCCCTGCAGCATGTGGGATCTTAGTTCCCTGACTGGGGATTGAACCCGTGCCCCTTGCATTGGGAGCCCAGACTCTTAACCACTGGACTGCCAGAGAAGTCCCTGGGCAAGCCTTTCTTGGCCTTCTGTCCTGGCAAGGATATTCCTCCTCCTGGAGGGAAAAATCCAAGCTGTGATGTGAGGCTGTGTTTTGTCCAGGAAGAAGGGTGGCCTGGCTTGAACCAGCCAGCAGAGAGATATCCTTGGTCCTCCTCCCCAGACCAGAGTTGGCAAACAGGGCCTGGTTGCAGCCACTTATTTCTGTCCGGAAGTGACCTGGGCATCATTTGGAGAGGTGGGCACACATGGTAACTGGCTGTGTCTGGGGGCCCAGTGTTAAGGGAGAGGGGCAAGGGTATCTGGAGGGAAGATATGAGTCCAACACTGTAGTAAGAACTAAGCGTGTTTGGAGGTTGACCCGGCTGTGTTTATTTCAGGGCAAGGCATCTTAGTCTTAGGTGTGTCTTAAGATGGACAGAAGAGCTTGGTGGTGATGTGCCAGGACTCTGGACTTTGAAGCCAGCTGTTTCTGAATCCTGGCTCAGACATGTACACTGGTGGGCACTTGGGTCACTGACTGAAATTCTGTGTCAGGCCATCGTCACCTCCACAATGGTGATCATAAGAAAAGGTTGCTAATGGTTCCTGAAGGAACCACAGTGAGGAAGAAGCAGTTACTTCCAGGCCCCAGTGATTTTCACCATCAGCTCTTTCAAAGCTTTTCTGGGCTCTGTCCCCTCCCATGTTCAAGGTTCTGGTGGTGGCAGCACACCATGCCCCGGTACATCTGCTAAAATTCATCACACACCAAAGGGAAAAGCAGTGCCTTTTGTTTGATGTGGATCATGCTGAAAGACAGTTCATTGATAAGTGCAGGGAGGTAAGAACATACATTCAACATAGGTAAGACACAGAAGGGAAATGCTCAGTCTGGACAGGGAATGGAGTCTCTTTGATGAGGTTAAAGACAAAATGGAACAAACCAAAGAAATGGAAATAGGGTATGGCCAAATCCAGATTGGGGTGGGTGGGAATGGGGTCTAATGGGGGAGGAGGGTGATGAAATCTGGTGAGGTGGGGGAAACGAAGATCCCTGAGTCCCCACTAATGTGATGGTAGTGTCAACCCCAAATCCATTGACTGTGAGAGCAGTACCTCTCCAAGACAGTCCCAGGTACACCCTCAACACCACCATGAGGAAAGGCTACCATTGCTAGGCCTCTGATCCCCTTGGTCAACCTGGCCTTGCCTTCTTCCACTCTCAAGAGTCCTAAATATCCATCCATCCTTCTATACCTCCATCCATATATCTGTCCTTCCCTCCATTCATTCACTGGACCCACTGGAGGACATAGGCCACTGGCGCCCACTGGAGAAACTTTCACAGCCTGCGCCTGCACCTGGCCTCTGCCAGAGGGCAATCCTGCTCCCACAGAGCCTGGAGGACTCTAGCTTAGTAATGTTGGTGGTCATTGCGATGCTCACAGCGCTCCTTGCTTGCACATGCACAGTTCAAGGGTCGGGTGCAACTCTGGGAGGCTGGGTGGAGTGGTGCGGGGGGTGGGGAGGGAGGGGGATGGTGGGTAGATAGGGAGGGTGTGCTCACCTTCCTCTACTCAGGTTACCGAGATCTCACATATCTGAATCGCTGCTGCCACCACCACCAGCACCACAGCCACCACGGTGGCGGCTGGCCTCAGTGGCTAGACAAGGACACACCAGGCACCTCTGTGGATGCACTTCCGGGTCGGGGTGGGTGGGAATGCTGTCAGATAGTGGAGTGGGGAGGGCAGGAATATGGTGAGATGGGGGCAATTAAGTTCCCTGAGTCCCCACTGAAAGTGATGGCATCCACAGAAAATCCGTTTTCCCTGATACCAGTACCTCCCCTAGTTGTGGGCCGAGGAGGCCCCTGACTTGGCGCCATACCCCAGGGGACAGTTCCCTGCCTCTCTCAATGCCTTCCAAGAGAATGTTCAAAGTTCCCCCTCCTCGCCTGTCCCCAATCCCCCCCCCCCCCACCACTACCACCACCTGGGCATGATTGTGGGGGATCTGGCCATGGAGGGCACTACTTCCTGCCGGTCAGGCACACCAGTTTTCTAGCACCTTCCTCCTTGGACCGAGGCAATGGGAACATAGTGAAGAGGAATACATGCTGGAGGTACAGAAATGTAAGTCTGACATGTCCAACTGGGATCCTGGAAGGAATGGACAATGGAGAGGAAAACGTGTGCTTCAGACACAGCTTTGAGGATCCTTGGACCAACCATGACCCCAAGCCATGCTTTGAATCCCCCTAAGACCCCAACAATTGTCATGAATGAAAACCATAACCAGGACCACAGAGGAAATGCTCTGAAGGCCAACCCAAGATGTGAGAGGCTTGGGAAGGGGATGTGTGTGAGGAGAAAAAGCAATAAAGGAGTGATTTCAAAGGAGCAAATCTCATCTCAAGGATCTCTGAATTTTAACTTCTCAGTGAGATCAGCTGAAGCCAGAAGATTAAGTGTTCATGAACAAGAACACGCAGGTAAAGTGGAATTGTAAATCTACCACTGAGGAATGGAAAGGAAATTGCAAATGAAATCCTCAGGGGACTTCCCTGGTAGTCCAGTGGTAAAGAATCCACCTTACAATGCAGGGGACGCAGGTTCGATCCCTGGTCAGGGCACTAAGATCCCACATGCTGCGGGTCAACTAAGCCCGTGCGCCACAACTACAGAGCCCACGCACCCTGGAGCCTGTGCACCACAACTAGAGAGAGAAAACCTGCATGCCACAACTAGAGAGAAGCCTGTGCGCTGCAATGAAAGATCCCGCATGCCTCAATGAAGATCCCGCGTGCTGCAACTAAGACTTGATGCGGCCAAAAAAAAAAGAAAGAATGATGAAGTAGAAGGTGAAGGACAGTGTAGGTGTAGTATATACATCTCATGATTTATATATAGACCTTTGATTTGGTATGGAAGCCGAGTTACTTTATATGAGGTAAGAATATCAACCGAGACACCTGGCTAGTCGTTCAGAAATATATGCTGATAAGGAAAACTGATGTAACTGATACCATAGAATTTTGGCATTCTTTCATTAGGAAGCCTTTCTTCTTAACACCAAATCAACACAATTTGAGGTCATGAAGGACAAGGAAATACTGAGGAAATTTTAGAGGCTGGAGGCAGCTGAGGAGATATTACTTCCTACTTGTATGCCAATTCAGGAGCAGAGAACAGGACATTAGTGAAAAAATGGTGAATTTGCCATAAGGTCTGCAGTTTAGTTAAGAAGGTTGTCTCAGTTACTTTCCTGTACATGATGTTTGCACTATGGTTTGGTAAGTTTTTTTTTTTTCTGACAATAGATGAAAAGAAATCAATAACAGAAGGAAAATGGAAAATTCACTATGTAGAAATTTAAAAACACACTTTTGAAAAACCAGAGATTCAAAGAAGAAATCAAAATGGAAATTAGAAGTGATCTCAAGACAAACACAAAACAAAAATACCAAATACCAAAAGCAGTACTAAGGGGGAGGTTTATAGCAATAAATGCCTAAAAAAGAGGAAATATCTCAAACAAACAAACAAACAAACAAACAAACCAAAACCCAAACTAGATTTACACTTCAAGGGACTAGACAATGAAGAACAAAACCCAAAGCTAGAAGAAGGATGGATATAATAAAGATTAGAGCAGAGATTTTTTTTACTAGAAATAGAAATAGAAAAATCAAGGAAATTAAAAGTTGGCTTTTTCAAAAGATAAAGTTGACAAACCTTTTGGCAGACTAATAATGAAACTAAATAAAATTACAAAGGAAAGAGGAAACATAACTGATGCCATAGAAATAAAAGGGATCATAAGAGATTACTATAAACAATAATATACCAACAAACTGGATAAAGTACAAGAAATGAATGAATTCCTAAAAATATACAACCTACCAAGAAAGAATCAAGAAATAGAAAGTTTGAATGGAGTTATAAGTACTAAGGAGTTTGAATTAATAATCCGAATCCTCCCAAGAAGGAAAATCCCAAGTAACAGATGGCTCCACTGGTGAATTCTATCAAACATTTACAGAAGAATTAATGCCAATAATTCTCAAATTATTCCAAAATTTGAAGAGGAGGGTAAACTTCCAAACTCATTTTATGCGGCCAGCATTACCCTGATACCAAAGTCAGACAAAGACATCACAGGAAAAGATAACTAGAGTAGTAGGGTTCAAGATGGCCACTTAGGAGGATCATGAACCCACCTCCTCCCATGGACACATCAAACCTACAGCTACATACAGAACAATTTCCACTGAAAGAATCCCCATAACTAGCTGAGTGGCTCCTACACATTGGGTGAATGAGTAAAAACCCACATTGAAACAGGTAGGAGAGGCTGAGACACAGTCTTGCCATAAAGACCACCTCTGCCACAGTGACCCACAATGAGGAGGGAACTCACAAACCTGAGCTTCTCCCTGAGGTGCAAAGGGTTTGAACCCCTCATCTAGCACCCCAACTTTTAAGACCTGCACATGAAAGATGAGGTCCCAAAACCTCTAGCTCTGAAAGCCAGTGGGGCTTGCACCCATGAGAACCACAGGGCTCTCTGAACCAAGGAAAACTCCAAACTCTCTGATGCTGAAGCTGTACAGTCAGAGACACTGCCCATCCCTTGATGACTGTAGTTAACACCACAGATTTCAAAGAATTATGTCCTTTGGAGGGTGCTATGGACTGAACTGTGTCATCCCAAAATTCACAAATTGAAGCCCTGATGCTTCAATGTGACTATATTTGGACATAAGGCTTTTTTAGGAGGTAATTATGGTTAAATGAGGTCATAAGGGTGGGGTCCTAATCTAATAGGATTAGTAGCCTTATAAGAAGAGGCTAGAGGAAGATCGTGCTCTCTCCAGGCATGTACACCAAGGAAAGGCCATGTGAAAACACAGCAAGAAGTGGCCAGGTAGGAAGCAAGTCCTCGTCAGAACCCACCCAGGCTGGCACCTTGATCCTGAACTTGCTAGGCCCCAGACTGTAAGAAAATTAATTTCTGTTGTGTAAGCCACCCAGTCTATGGTATTCATCTAGGCAGCCCAAGCTAAGACAGGGGGGACTTGGATTAGATAGGACTCCATGGAGCTACTCTTCATTGGCTTCATGTGCCACTAAATGCTGATATAAAGCTCAGGTAGGAAAAGATTCCCAGGTAAAAATAAATTTTAAAATGAAGCCAAATCATATAAAGATTGAAATGTTAATCATTCTTATAATAGGCATAGTTATAATAAGATAATAATGATGTTAATAATTTACTGTTTCTATAGGGTGAGTGAGGGACAGGGGTAGAGGAATAACCAGCCTTTTCAGATAGAAGTATTACAACCACACTATAACTACTCCATTATAACTAGAGTATAATTGTATACAACACTATGAGTGATCATACTAACAATGACCTTTCAGAGTCAGCATTGCATGGGGGTTAACACAATGGACCTTGTAGCCAGCTGGCCTGGGTTTGAATTCCCTCTGTGTTATTTACTACCTTTGTGACCTTGAGCAAGTTCCTCAACTCTTAAGGAGTTGGATACCTCATCTGTGAAATAGGAATAATAATTGAGCCCATCTTAAGCACTGTTGTGTGGATTGGATTGAGTTTATAGATTTAAATTGCCTGGAACAGGAACAAGTACACTCAAATAGTAAAATTTGCTGCCATCATCATCATCATCATCATCATCATCATCATCATCATTAGCACTGTGTACTGAGTTCCATGTCACTTAAACCTCACAGAGACCTTGTAGTGTGGACCATCTCCCTTTGGCTTACAAGATTGTCATCATTCTTAATAGTGGTATCAATTATTATGATAGTATTAACATAAATGCAAATAATCACACTGTCAGCATGGTAACCAGCCTGCAAGATTTCCCTTAATGAATCTTGCCTCCTGGTATTCAAACTTCTGTGTAGTCCTCTTCTACAATGAATAAGGTTGACCAATGTAACCAATCCAACCACCATATTGTGAATACATTCAGGAAGACTTGTGGGGTCCATGTGGTGAGGTATTAAAGCCTTCTGCCAATAGTCATGTAAGCTAGCTTGGAATCAGAGCCCACAAACCCCAGTAAGCCTTCAGATTACTGCAACTCTGGCCAATATCTTGACTACAACCTCAGGACAGTTTCTGAGCCAGAACCACCAAAATCTAAGCTGTTCCCAGATTCCTGGCTCTAAGAAACTGTAAGAGAATAAATGTTTACTGTTGTTTTAAGCCATTAAGTTTTGGGTAATTTGTTACATAGCAATAAATAGCTAGCTAACCTACTCAGCAATGCATTATAAATGTGCCACTTTCCAGAGTGCAATGGAACCCACCATGGGTTCTCAGAATTGGCATTAATAATAATCATAACCTTAATATAATTCAAATGATTGTATTAATGTGGTGCTTACATTGTCCTGTTTCTTAGATGGGAACAGAGAACACCAGTTTTTGTTTTAGTAGCAATGTCCAATATTATAATATTAAAATAGCACAATAATATCAATAAAGGAGTAAACTAATTGTGCCTATTTCACAAAGAAGAAAAAACATTGCCCCTAGGGGTGGGGCTATTGCTGTGTTAATATAACGCAGACAACAACCAGAAGGTAGCAGAAAGCAGAAGGGACATGGGATTTCTTAGCATCAGAGTTGATGTTATTCATGGTATCTTAATAATTAGAGGCATACAATAAATAATGACAAGGATTCTGATATTAGTTATAAATTATAACTATTAATTATACTTCAATAAGAATATAATTGTGGAATTAAGTAAAATGGTTAATAAGTGGTATGGTATGGTGTATGGTATGGTACGGCATATGGTATGGAATGTGGGGGGAGCTCAGGTGGGGTAGGATATAATATAGATAACAGTCACTGCAGCACAAGTAGCCCTATTGAATGCTGAGGATGCAGGTCTCAGCTCACCTTGACATTAGGGCAAGTGCCCATGACAACACTGGCTTTAACCAGACCTTAGCCACAGGGTCCACACCTGCCACACTAGGCCTGGAATCCTCCGCCCTGCCACCTTCCTCTTGTCCCCTGGGTTTCATATCCCCTGGTGGCTCCTCTGGTGGAACAGGCAGGGCAGACTGGACTGAATGATGGGATACGAGATTGAAAGTGCTGGGGTGGATGCTGCCAGGATGGCCCCCTGCCTGTGTTTCCCCCACTATTGTCCTCCCTGCTCTACAGAGCCTACCCACCACAACCAGGAGGAGACTTAGTAAGGAGACACAGCACTAACTTGTGGATGCTGGGGGAGGATGCAGGTCAGATATGCTGGGGAGTGGAAGGATGGGATGGCCAGGGGAGAAAGGGCGTGGTTGTGCCAGGGCATGGGGAGGTGAATTAAATCTCAAATTAGAGGACCTATAACCAACCCACCTTCCTACCCTCTCCTTCCTCCCCACAAATTTAGCTCACTGTGTGCAGCACTTGGTCAACCTCACTGCTATTGCTATCATTCATTCATCCATTTAACAAATTTGTACTGAGTTTCTACTTTGTGCTGGCACCATGCTGGCTGCCTTGGACACAGCAGGAGAAAGACAAAGTCCTGACATCATGAGGGTGATGGTCCAGTGGGGAGGGAGGGATGATAAATCAAAAAAAGAAACATTTAATATTAGGTCAGACGGTGGTACTTGCAGCACAAAGATAGTACAAAATAGGAAGTGACCCCAAGAAGTGTGTTACTTCATATACAATGGTGTGTGTATGTGTGAACTCTCCAAACAGGAGAGGACAGCAAACTACATGGACACTGGGGAAGCAGAGTGCTCTCAGAGAACACAGCCAGTCAAAGGCCCAAAGAGAAACAAGCTTCAGCCATGTTAAGAACAGCCAGAATGGGCGTGTTGACAGATAGTAAAAACGTTGACCAGCTACAACTGCAGGTTCTTCAGACCCTATGGCCCCTTTTATTATAGTTATAACTTTACACTATAAACATTAAATGTAAACATGTAAAAATACAAATAACTGAAATTTTATGTGAAAGATTGATATACAAAATAGAAAAAATTACATACTCCAATATATAATCATACAGTACATATTACATTCATATAAAATAAACATTTTTATTGTAATAAGGAATATACAATAATAAATGGTATTACAGTGTACTATATTACAAATATACAATATTATTATAATATATAATGATATGCAGTATAAAATTATAACTAATGTACACATCTAATTATGTATATTTATAATCTAATTTCTAATAAAAAGTCTTTTATCAAACATAATTTAAATTATCACACGGTAAAACATAATACTTTTGAGATTCATCCATGTTGTAGCTTGTGTCAATGAATCATTCCTTTCTCTGGTGTCATAAATCAGCCTTTTTATGGCTGAGTAGTATTCCACTGTATAGATGTACTACATTGTGTTTAGTTATTCACCCACTGATGGACATTTGGGTTGTTTCCAATCTTTTGGTGATTATGAATGCAGTTTCTGTGAACATTCAAGTACATACATAATTTCTCATTTCTCCAGGATAAATACCTAGAAGTGGGATTGCTGGGTCATAGGATAAGTATGTAGTTAACTTTATAAGAACTTGTGAAACTTTTGTCCAGAGTGGAGATACCATTGTATATCATTCCCATCAGCAATGCATGAAAGTGTCTATTGCTTTACATCTTTGCCAACTTTTGTACTGTGTTATTTATTGCCATTCTGATAAGTGTGTAGTGGTATGTCATTATGGTTTTAATTTGCATTTTCCTGATGACTAATTATGTTGAGTGTCTTTTCATCAGCATATTTCCATTTGTATCTCATACAACCATATGGATGAATCTCAAATACACTAAATGAAAGAAGTCAGACTCCAAAGGAGACACATTTTTACATATATATGGATACACACACATTTATATGACAGGTGAAGAAGGCAAAACTATAGAAACAGGAAACAGATCAGTGATTTCGAGGGGTTGGGAGTGGATAGAGAGATTGATTAAAAAGGGATAGGAGGGAATTTAGGGGAGTGAAGGAACTGTTCTCTTGGTTGTGGTGTTGATTACATGATTGTACACATTTGTCAAAACTCTCAGAACTGTACACTTTTAAGGGTGACTATTACTGTGTGTAAATTATACCTCAATAAATCTGACTTTAAAAATATCTCAGTACTATAATATTATGTCACAGTAAATATAAAAGAGAAATAATTGAAAGTAACTTACAATAAAATAACACATTTCCCTCTGTGAGGTTTTGGTACAGCCATACAGAGGTTGGTCTTGTGTCAACTTATAACTAGTAATATCATTAACAACAGGGACCCTCTCATTGGTCTCCACTAGCCCTACTCCCCTCAAGTGACCCATATTAAGTCACTTCATCCTCCATGACTCTATTTTACAGGTGAGGCAACTGAGGCTCGGGGGAGGTTACTGAGCATCAGGGTTGGCACCTGGATTTTAATTCATGTCGACAGCTTTCACTCTTCTGCTTGTTTCACTCCTCACGTAGTAAATGGGAAGCTGTTTGTGATCTCCTGGGTCTCCCAGATCCTTCCCAGCCTACTCCAGACCAACAATTCCCTGGAGGGTGTCCATGAGGCTAGGACCCTATCCTCATCCCTTCTCCATCCACCAGGGTTCCTGTCCAGGCAAACAGTGGGGACTTGGAGAAGCAACACTGGGGGACTTGCAGTAGCCACACTAAGTGGCTTCATGAAGCAATGTGGGCAACGGGGAATCAGTAGACACTGTGTTACTGGGGGCCAATAGGGAAATAGCAGATATTATCTGGATTTAATGGAAGAGCCACAGATCTGTATTAGTGGGTAATGGGCACCAACAGACTTTGTGCCAGTTGTTAATGGGGGTCCTACAGAGATAGCTAATGTGAAGTTTATGGTGCCTTATCAGTCATTGCCCTTATCTGGGGATAGGGAAGCAGGTTAATGGCACACACCAGTGTTCAGAGAGAGTATCGGGGGCGTCACCACATACTGTGTTGGGGATGGTTACAAACACTGCTAGGTGGAGTAATGGAAGATAACTGGTCACCATCATTGTGATGGACAACAAATGGAGGGAAACACAAGCCATGCTGATAGAGGTGTAATGAAAGAATCAGGAGATAATGTTAAAAGTTGGATTAGGTGGGGTATATCATGGTTTCCTACTCTGAGGATTGTAATAAGTGGTCATCAGTTACTATTTAGGTGAAAGTGGGAATAAACGGGGAGTATGGAGGTTAGCAGACTGTTTCACAAATGGGGTGAAGTAATACACATTATGCTGGAGGTAACTGGAAGAGGTAATGAGAAGATCTCCAGATACTATTTCCTGTAATAAGAGGTGACAAACACAGTGATGGAGTAAAGTCAAAGGGGGATAATGGAGGGTGTCCAGACATTGTGCTGGGGTGGGTTAAGAAGGGGGTAATGGAGAGATCTCCAGACACTCTCCTGCAGGATCAGCAAACACTGTCCTAAGTTGGGGGAAAATGGTGGGTCATAAAACATTGCGTGAAGCCCCAGAAGCAGTGCTGAATGAGGTAAAATGGGGTAGTGGGTCACTAGATACTGTTCTAACATAGAGAAGGGTGTACAGTGGCTCATCAGATACTGTGAAGGGGTGAGATAAAGGGGAGCTAATGATGGATTAGACATGGATTTAAGGTGTGGTAATCTGATATGTCACTAATCACTGCCCAATTTGGGTGAGGGGATTACAGGAAAATCCTTAGACCTGTCCCCTTAACCAGGTTCTGTCCCCATTCTCAACCCTCACGCTGCTATTCACAAAGGTGAGAACATTTCTGTACAACCCAACTGTTTTCCACTCTCAGCGTTGCCAGTGGACTGACCTGAAGGAACCATTTTGCTGGTTCATTTGGCCACCCAGCAGCTGAGCTTTCAATCAGACCCTCTGCATGCATCTGTGAGACCACTGCTGCCCCAGTCTTAGGTTGCACACCTAACTTCTAAGGAAGGTCAACCCTTCTCTGCTCTTGGCCTCTCCATATTATTAGCTTTGGGCATACCTGTCAGGGCATGATAAGCAGGTCTGTAGGTCAGCTTACGGGGTGCCCCATCAAGGTGCAATTGGGGTAAGGCAGGACTGTGCATGCTCGGGCAGAGTGAGTGGGCTCTTTTGTGATCATTTTGGAGCTGACTGTGGTATTTAAGAATCATTGAAGGGAATCCTGAAACATCAAGCATCAAGTCCCATCTATGTGGGACTGATTTCCTGTGCCTCAGTCCTTTCTTTAAATGGGCTGGCATCAGAGCAAAAGGTTTACAATGATGTTACAACTTTTAGAACAGGAAGGAGGCACAGCCCAGGTAAAGACTGGGGGTGAAAAAGCCTTGTGTGTTTTAGACAAGTTGGTTCTCCCCATCGGAGCATCTTATGCTGCAATACAGAAAGGATCAAAGGGAAGTCATGGGATGAGCAGGGTCAACACTCCACAACGTGCACTCATAGAAGGACTGTTTTATGTCAGGCATGGGTCTAGGTTCACAACAGTGATCAAAACGGGGAAAAACATTCTAGAGTGGGAACCATAGACAAATAAGTGAAATATACAGGGCATCATGGTAATAAGTGCTATGGAGAGGATAAAGGAGGAAGGGGAGAGTGATGGAATTTTAAGCCAAGCAGGCAGGAAAGGGCAGGACAGGCCTCTGTGAAGATATGCCATTGGAAGAAAGACACGAAGGAGTAAACCACACAGATATAATGAGGAACTGTGCTCTTTGAAGAGGGCACTGCAAATGCAAAGGCCCTGAGGCAGGACCTAACCTGATGTGTTTTGAGGCAAATGGGGGAGAAGGTCCTTGAGGAGTGCATGGAATGAAGATGGGTAGAGAGAACACAGTGAAGGTATGTTGGGATTTGTTTTAATGAGTTATTGATTCATTATTGTCATTATAAAGGTCAAGTCATTAAGGAAGGCAAATGAGCTGGAAGCACTATAAAACTATAAAAACAAAAGAGAGACTGAGGTGAAGAGTTGACTGAGGTGCCTGAACATTCTTACTTCAGAAGCTTTCCTGAAGGTAATGGGAGTTCACAGGACACTATACTGGGGGCTAATTAAGGGTAAGTCTGGGAGATAATGGTAGCACGAATAGGCAGTCTAAATGCAATTTAGGGGTCAGAAGACAATGTGCTGTATGAAAGTTGAAAACACTCTACTGGTGGCTAATAAGGGGGGGTTACCATTCATGGTGCTAGAGGATAATGGGGGAGTCAACATACACTCTGAGGTTTATATCTGTATACATAATTTTTTTATTGTGGCATCCCTTTCTTGATAAAAATATGCAATGAGGGATTAGATATGCAGACCATGTTTGATTCAACAGAAGAATGACACAAAATTCTGTTAGGCAATGTGTTCTGCAACAAACATCTCACAGAACTTAGGGTTTATCGTTATCGTGTATATTATGCTGTTCTACCATTCAACTTGTTGGCATGTTACCTATTCCACAGTAAACAGGATTATCATTAACATGACTTCACATAATGTTTCCAGTGCAGAATCTGGTAACAGTGTTCCGTAACAGTTTTCATGAGAAGCCTTCTTCTAATGTACCGAACTGACAAAGTTCCTTCTCAGTATGAATGTCCCAAGGTTTACTGAGGCTGGTGACAATATGGGAAGGGGTCCTCCCATTCAGGGTCCTTTCAGAGGTCCTCTTCTGTATAGTAACGTGTGACATTCTGATGGAGCATTTCTAGTTACGATAATATGCATATTTTTCTGTTGCACGAATTCCATAATGTAAAATAAAATCTGATCTCACTGAGGTTTTCTCAGAATGTTTCTCTCAAGTGTGAATACTCTGATGCACGCTGAGAACTGATTTCTGAACGAAGCCTTTCCCACAGACTACACACTTATAGGGTTTGTCTCCAGTGTGCGTTGTCTGGTGTTTGTTCAAATTTGATCTGTCAGTGAAGGCCTTCCCACACTCAGCACACACATAAGGCTTCTCACCTGTGTGAATTCGTTGATGCACTTGGAGCTGTGATTTCTTAGTGAACGATTTACCACAGTCACTGCATTCATAAGGTTTCTCTCCAGTATGAATCCTATGATGTATAATCAGTTCTGACTTTTGTCTGAAGGTCTTCCCACATTCAGAACAGATGTAGGGCTTTTCTCCAGTATGAGTTTTCTGATGTTTACTGAGATTTGACCTGCCACTAAAGGCTTTCCCACATACAGCACACACATATGGTTTTTCTCCTGTGTGAATTGGTTGATGCACCAGGAGCTGAGATTTGGAGGTGAAGGATTTCCCACAATCATTGCATTCATAAGGTTTCTCCCCAGTATGAATTCTCTGATGAGTAATAAAGTTTGACTTCCGGATGAAGGCTCTTCCACACTCAGTGCAGACATAGGGTTTCTCTCCTGTATGAATTTTCTGATGCACAATGAGTATTGATTTCTGGTTGAAGGCTTTCCCACATTCATGGCATTCATACTGTCTCTCTCCAGTGTGAATTTTCTGGTGTATATTGAGGTGTGACTTCTGGGTGAAGGCTTTTCCACAGGTACTGCATTCATAAGGTTTCTCCCCAGTATGAATTCTCTGATGTGTAATCAAGTCTGACCTTTGTGTGAAGGCCTTGCCACATTTAGGACATATATAGGATTTCTCTCCTGTATGAGTTTTCTGATGGGTAATGAGATTTGACCTGTTGGTAAATGCCTTCCCACATTTAGTGCATATATAGGGTTTCTCTCCTGTGTGAATTCGTTTATGCACATGGAGTTGTGACTTGGAAGTAAAGGATTTCCCACAATGACCACATTTATAAGGTTTCTCTCCTGTATGAATTATTTGATGGGCAATCAAGTGTGCCTTCTGGATGAAGGCTAGCCCACATTTCATGCATATATATGATTTTTCTCCTGTATGAATTCTCTGATGCACTGTGAGTGCTGACTTCTGAGTGAAGGCTTTTCCACAATCACTGCATTCATAAGGTTTCTCTCCAGTGTGAATTCTCTGATGTATAATCAACTCTGACCTGTACGTAAAGGCCTTACCACACTCAGTACATATGGAAGATTTCTCTCTTGTTTGTACTTTCTTATGTGTATTGAGGTTGGAACTATTGTTGAAAACCTTCCCATATTCGCTGCATATAGACGGTTTCATTCTTGTGTGAGTTCGTTGATGTACCTGCAGTTGTGACTTAGAAATGAAGGACTTCCCACAGTTACTGCATTCATATGGTTTTTCTCCAGTATGAATTCTTCGGTGTGCAATCAAGTGTGTCTTCTGGATGAAGGCCTGTCCACATTCAATACATATATAGGATCTCTCGCCTGTATGAATTTTCTGATGCATCTTGAGTGTGGACTTCTGCGTGAATGCTTTGCCACAATCACTGCACTCATGGTGTCTCTCTCCAGTATGAATTTTCTGGTGTATACTAAGATCTGAGTTATAAGAGAAGCCTTTCCCACATTCACTGCATTCATAGAGTTTTTCTCCAGTATGAATTCTCTGATGCCTGAAAAGAGAAGATACTTGGAAAAAGGCTTTCCCACATTCACTGCACTTATAGGGTTTCTCTCTAGTATGAGTCCTCTGATGTGTAATGAATTCTGGCTTCTGTACAAAAGCCTTCCCACAGTCAATACATACATACAGTTTTTCTCCTGTATGCACTTTCAGATGTACCTTGAGTTGTGACTTCTGGGTGAAGATATTTCCAAATTCAGCACATTTATAAGATTTTGCCCCAGTATGACTTTTCTGATGTTGACAGGGTACTTGTTTAAAGCTGAGGATTTTTCCACATTGATTATGGCCCCATAATTTCTCTCCTGTTGGAGTACACTCATGTTTAGTATAGGAAGAAATTTTACCATATTCAGTAATCTTATTAATGTTCTTTGATCCACTGTTTCTATTATGACCGTGTAAATCTAAATTATGGCTTAAAGCACTTCCATATAAGTCACATTGATGAGGTCTCTCTGGGGAAGGAATGTTTTGGCTCACATGAATTATTTTTCTGTCCTTATATTCATAATCCCTCTTTATAGTCAATATTTTCTTGATGAAAGTAACATCTCTTAAAGATTTGTTTTCTCTTTGTTGATAGCTCTCTATCTGGTCATCAATCTGCCACAATTCTTCTAGAATAAAATACAATAAAACGTCACTTGTAGCATCACCTTTCCTCTCAACGTAGAAAGAAGTTTTTCAGAAATTCTCTGTGAGGTTTGAAACCCAAACTCTCCTTCTCAAAGGAGAATGAGATGATTTTAGCTCAAAAAGCAGCTAGCAGAGGCAAGAGTAGAGGGTCATATGTTCATCCAGGTTGAACACAGTGAAAAGGGTGAGGGTGAATCACTGGCTGAGAAGACTTGGTGATAGTGGTGATAGGAAACATTCTGGGATACAATTCAGTTTATTTAGAAAATAAACTTTATGAACTCAATGCACTGTGCCAGGAAGTGAAAAAAGGCAAAGAACAAGATATATAGCACAATAATATTTATATAAACTAATAATACATACCCCAAGTCACTTTAAATATGAACTTAAAAATATGTTTCTATCATATAAAACAATTGCCTATGATGGGAAGTGAGATGAGTATGGGGAAAAGAAGGAATAATGAATAAATCGAAAAAATAAAATAATAGAGAATCCTTACCCATACTGATGATGATAGTGTGTCCTGAATGAAGACATGATTAAACTCAAACCTCATCATGTGAAGTACAGAAATAAAGCAATTTCAAAAGTCAGCCAACCAGGCAGAGAGCCCCCAGTCAGTGTGAAGTCTGAAGCAACCTTGGAAGGAAGTCAGAAAGGTACTCCTAAAGGTTAAGCAACAGTGACCCCTAAGTCATCAGTTGGATGAAAGACATGGGGAATGGGAAAGTGAGAAATCTTAAGTCAGTGACTATGGAGAAAAAAGGAAGAGCGCATGATTGGAGATAAAGTTCCACAGCATCTCACAATGAGAAAGAAAGAAATGAAAGAGGACTAGCAGGAGTGGGAGTGTGTGACATATAGTAACTTTTAAAGAAAGCAAATCCATGAATAGCTGAATACATAAAGAATGAATCTCGGACAATGCAGAAGGCAGAAAGAAAAAAGAATGTTAGAGAAAAGGAGCATAACCAAGAAAAAAAGAAAATATTTATTGAGGCAGATTGGCATGTGATCCAGACGCCAAAAAGCCAAGGAAGAAGACAGTTAGAAACGACAAAGGCATTTTTATAGAAGGCATTTAGTTATTTGAGAGGCCGATATCAAGGGTCCTCAAATAACACAAAAAAATCAGAACCTTCCAGAAGAGTCATCTTAATAGCATTTCAAAGATGCCAGTCTTTCTCAAGATGGCTGAGATTTACTTCCCTGTCTCCCATCAGTCTGGGTCACACTCACTCACCTGGACAGTTCTGATGTGGGCTCTCACCCTGCAATGCCCATGGCTCCTTTCCTTGCTCCAACATGAAAACCTCTGTTTCAGGAACTTGATGCCCTGTTCATGAGAAATGATAAAAGGTCTGGGTCCAGCTAATTGTGTTACAGAGCCCAATCAATATTCTTGTTCAATGAGGCTTTGTTCTACAGGAAAGTAACAGTGTATCTCTGAGAACAGAGTACAGTTAACCCTTGAACAACAGGGCTTTGAACCATGGGTACAACTTATAAATGGATTTTACTGAAAATATTGGAAAATCTTTTGGAGATCTGTGACAATTTGAAAAAACTCAGACAAACTTCATAACCTAGAAATATCAAAAATGTTTTTAAAAAGTTAGGTATGTCGTGAATTTTGTAGCCACCTCCTATTGCTATTGCAGTGAGCTCAAGTGCTGTAAATATCCACTTAAAATGTCCTAATCATTGCCTCATGAGCAATCCCTCTCTCCAGTAAATTGTGTATAGCAGTAAAAAGTAATCTCTCTGGGTTCTCACATATTTTTCATGTTCCTTGCAATACTATAAACCTTGAATAACATCATGGGACCCATACTAACATACTAAGTGCCACTAGCGATGCTGGAAATGCTCCCAAGAACAGAGAAAAGTCATGACATTACAAGAAAAAGCTGAATTGCTTGATTGAGGTCTGCAGCTGTTGTTGCCAGCCATTTCAAGATAAATGAATTCAGTGTAAAAACCACTGTAAAAAGAAAAAAAAAAAAAAAAGAAATTCATGAAGCATATACCAGCAGACACAAAAACCCTGCATCTTTTTTTTTTTTTTTTTTTTTGGCCACACCGCATGGCTTGTGGGATCCTAGTTCCCCAACTAGGGAGGACTGAATCCGGGCCCTCAGCAGTGAGAGAATGGAGTCCTAACCACTGGACTGCCAGGGAATTCCCACCATGCACTTTCTGAGAAACATTTTTTTTTATCTTGTATTAAAAATGTAGTTTTTATGTGGGTACAGGATTGTTATAAGAAAAGCATACCAGGACTTTGCTGGTGATCCAGTGGCTAAGACTCCACGCTCCCAATGCAGGGGGCCTGGGTTCGATCCCTGGTCAGGGAACTAGATCCCACATGCCGCAACTAAGAGTTCATGTGCAACTAAAGATCCTGCATGCCACAACGAAGATCCTGCATGCCGCAACTAAGACCTGGCACAGCCAAATAAATAAATAAATATTTTTTAAAAAGCATACCTATAGATTCTAATATGATTTGAGAAAAAGCAAAGTCATTATATGGTAACTTAAAGCAAAAGGAAGGTGAAGGGCTTAAAGCTAGAGGATTTAATGCCAGTAAAGGATGGTTTGATAATTTTAGAAAGAGGTTTGACTTTAAAAAGAGATAACAGGAGAAGCAGTTTCTGATGACCAAAAGGCAGCAGATAAGTTCCTAGATGTCATTAAGAAAATCATTCAGGAGAAAAAAGATATCTGCCTGAACTGGTTTTTAATGCAGATGAAAGTGCCATATTCTGGAAAAAATGCCACAAAGGATTAAGGAAGAGAAGTGAGCACCAGGACAGGAACCTAAATCCTAACTAACTCCCCTGTTTTGTGCAAGTGCAGTCAAGTTTATGATTAGGACAACCCTTATCTATAAAGCTGCTAACCCCTAAGCCTTGAAAGGAAAAGATAAACACCAGCTGCCAGTCTTTTGGTTGTAAAACAAGAAGGCCTGAACAACAAGAACTTTCTTTCTGAATTGGTTCCATTGATGCTTTGTCCCTGGAGTCAGTAAGTACCCAGCCAGTAAGGGACTGCCTTTTGATATTGGACAATGTCGCTGGTCACCCAGAACCCCATGAGTTCAACACCAAAGGCATCGAAATGGTCTACCTGCCCCCAAACACAACATCTCTAATTCAGCCCCTAGATCAGGGGGTCACAAGGACCATTAAGGCTTATTACACATGGTAGTCTATGGAAAGGATTGTCAACACTGTGGAAGAGAAACTTGATAGAGAGACCATCATAAAAGGCTGGAAGGGTTACACCACTGACGATGCCATCGTTGTTATAGAAAAAGCCATGAAAGCCATCAAGCCTGAAACAATAAATTCCTGCCAGAAAAACTGTGTCCAGATGTTGTGCATGACTGCATAGGATTTACAACAGAGCAAATAAGGGAAATCAAGAAAGACATTGTGAATAAGGCAAAAAAGGTGGGGGTGAGTGTGTGGAGGATTATCTTGGAGAAATTCAAGAGCTAATAGACATCACAGCAGAGGCTTGATGAATTTAAGGGCTTTCGAACCAATGCCAGATGATTAGAAAGAAAACATAGAAGCAGTGCCAGAAAACAAAATTGACATTAGACAGTCTGGCAGAAGGGTTCAGATTTACTTAAGACTGCTTTTGACTTCTTTTACCACATGGACCTTTCTATGATATGGGCACTGAAATTAAAGCAAATGGTGGAAGAAGAATTGGTATGGTATAGAAATATTTTTAGAGAAATGAAAAAGCAAAAAAGTTAGAAATTATGATGTATTTCCGTAATGTTACACCGAGTGTGCCTGTATCTCCTGCCTCCCCTCTTCCACCTCCCCCACTTCTTCCACCTCTGCCATCCCGAGACAGCAAAACCAACTCCTCCTCTTCCTTCTCCTCCTCAGCCCATTCAATGTGAAGACAACAAGGATGAAGACCTTCATGATGATCCACTTCCACTTAAAAAGCAGTAAAGAATCATCATGCTGTACAGTTAATAAACTTATCTGTTGTGTATACATGTGTCTTCCTGTGAAAATCTAATAACTGTATGGCAAGAACTGTATGAGGAGTTTGTGTGTCATTGTCATCATCATTGACTAAGTATTCATCACTTAGAACATCATGTACAAGACTTGTATTGAGGTGGACAGCCTATCCTTACATAGGCATAAGGTGAGTGACATTTAATATAAAATTAATAATGTGTTAGTTTTCTTACTGTCTTATAACTTTGTTTTCCAAGAACTGCATTATTGTACAGTATGCCTCTCTGTAATTAGAGAAACTGGGTATCAGCCTATCATCACAGTTAAGTGGTTTTTTCTTAATTTAACAATGTTTCCAATACTGCATTATGAATCTGACTATAATACTGTATGCCATAAAAATTTTATAACACTTTATTCATTAGTGTATAGGCTAGGCTACCATGAAACCATCATATCAATTACACTAGGCTACCATAAAGCAATCATATTGCTACTTCTTCATTATCAATACGTGAATCATTCATTACACCTATAAATAAATACGAATTTCTTTTTCACATTACCTTTTCATTTTTGATGTGTAGTGTTGTAATATATATAACATCTACAGTGTTTTGTATCATTTAAGACAATATTGATGTAGGCATTGACAGACGATTCACCTTATAAATAGATGACATAAGCTTACAGTATTGATAAATACAGTACAGTAAATGTATTTTCTCTTCCTTATGATTTTCTTAATAACATTTTCTTTTCTCTAGCTTACTTTATTGTAAGAATACAGTATATAATACGTATAACACACAAAATATACGTTAATTGACTATTTATGTTATTGGTAAGCCTTTCAGTCAACACTAGACTATTAGGAGTTAAGTGTTTGGCAAGTCAAAAGTTGTATGTGAATTTTCAACTGTGCTGGGTCTGCACCCCTAACCCTTGTGTTGTTCAAGGGTCAACTGTAAAATTCAGAGTGCCCAAAAGGGATAAAGAAGCCTGGACAAATCAAGGACAAAACCATCATATAGGTCAGGTGTCTCACAGCATTCAGCAACTGAGAATAAAAACACTCTCAGTGGGGCCCTTCTTTCAGACACTCAGGTAACTGTGCTTACCTACTGAGAGCAGGTGGCTATAGGTCTCCAGCATCACATCCCGGTACAGGTTTTTCTGATCAAGGTCTAGCTGCTGCCACTCCTCTCTGCTGAAGTCTACAGCCACATCCCTGAAGGACACTGATCCCTGTAAGGGCACATTCCTGTTCAGCATGAATAGTTAGTCTTGGGGGATGGAGGGACTATATTTAGGAATATGGAACTTAGGTTTTGTTGTTATTAATTTACCTCCTCTTTTTAAAAACTCACCCCCCATTTCCCTAACATTCTATTATGAAATTTTACAAACACACAGAAAATTTTAAATAATTGTATAGTGAAAACCTATATAACCACCACTTAGAATCTATCCCTAACAATTTACTCTACTTGTTTTACCACACATTTACCCATCCTTTTACCCATTCATGAATGCATCTTACTTTTTTGTGCATTTCAAAGTAAACTATAGATGCCAGTACACTTCCTCCTAAATACTTCAGAATGCAAATCATTAAGTAGAGTATAACATTTTTTTACCTTTTTTAGGCAAGCTTTACATACAATGAAATGCACAAATCCTCAGAGTACTGTTTGAAGTTTTGACAAGTGAATACACCTGTGTAATCCAGGAACTTTTAAAAAATGGTATTGCATATAGGGTGTATATTAAATATCTAGTTTTACATAATATTTTATGGAAGAAAGAAATCCAGTAAAGAATTTCTGCTATTGTTCTATACTATGGTCAGTCAATTACTCGTTTTTCAAAACTGAAGATTGAAATAGGCTCTCTTGTAGTCTTCTAACAACTGGATGAATGACCTGTGATACAATTTCTGAGCAATTTAGGACCAGCCATTATGCTAGCCTTGGGAACACAGATATGAATTATTTATGTTTCTAACCTTCTAGCAACTTAAAAGACTTGGAAAATAAACAAGACCTATGTTTTAAAAGAAAAGAAAAAGAAAACACAAGTTCACTAAAGTGTCAAAAAGTAAATCTCTATGTGGAACACACTGAGGTCCCCAAAAAGGAAAAATACATTCTACATGAGGGTGTAAGTTTATTATTAGTTGAGGAATTTAAGGTGGAAGATGAGAAGTATAACACAGAATGGGGGGGGGGGGGGTGAGGAAAGTCATTTCCCAGAAAAGACAAGCAAAGGTGTGGATATAGGAAAATACATGAGTTTGGAGAATAGCAAATAGCTCTATGTAAATGAAGAGAAGTCTGCATGACAAGCCAGGAAGGTGGTTATGGGAAAAATAGTTTGCCCATAGAACAAGTATGAATTTTCCACTTTAAGTAAAGGTAATTAAGGTAGTCAGATTTATATTAAACATTTTTTTGTATAAGATCTGTATTGCAGAATAACCAAATAAATGATAAGGAACAGTTCCTTACAAAATGATTTCTGGCTAATAAATGAAGAAGTTAGGATAGAATTAGAATAGCATCATCTCATAACTCCTAATGAAATAATGGGTTTAGACAATAATCATTAAGGGTTGCTCAACTGTTTCAGGTGAAAGGCTGAAGAGAAGTTTAAAATGGATGAGTCAGCTAATAACACTGGCATCCACTCATCAATTTTAACATCACAAAAAGAGAGATAACCATGTATTATGTGCCTCCTGACATGATATAGTAATTAATTTCATACCACCCATTAAGTACTTTTACCAAATATAAAGAAAAATACAACCCGAATCTCATTAAGCCTCCAGATCCAACAAATCATTCATAGGTAATATGAAGTATAGAGGAATATGTTGAACAATATCAAGACCAAAACATGAGCTCAATCCAGAAGACAGCAAATGACCTGTTTCTTCAAAAAATAAATTATAGCAGAAAAAATTTGGAGGAGAATCTTTTCTTTATTAAAAGAGACTTCAGAGTCATACTAACCAAATGCAACTTGTGGACCATGTTTGGCTCTTAATTAAAGCAAACCAACATTAAAAAGATATTTATGGCATGTTTCAAATTCAAATAATAACTGGGTATCAAATGATACCTAGGAATTATTGATATTATGCTTTAGGTGTGATAATGGCTTAATGGTTATGTCAAACAAAAAGGAAGAAAAAAAGAATTCTCGTCTCTTAGCGATATACATCAAAGTAGTCACAGATAAAATGGTTTTGGGGATTTACTTTTAAAAAATCCAGCAGCTGGGGAGGAGGGTAGTTTTAGATAATATAAGAATCACAGAATGTTGTTCACTAATGAAGCTGAGTGATAAGTACAATAGATACAAGGGCCCCTTATACTATTCTCTTTACTCTTGAACACATTTACATTTTTTTCATAGTAAAATGTTTTTTAAAAAACATGATCTTCCATATTAAAAAAATCTAATCTGGGAATGCATAATTGAAGGAATGGCTATTTCCACCTGGGGTCAAACACTTAAAAAAGGGATTTATAGGGACCTGAACAGCCCATATTCAGCAAATTATAGAAATAATAGACAGGGTATTATCAATGATATAGAAAAACAAACAACAGGATCTAATCAATATTTATAGAATACTCCAACCAACAACAGCAGAATACACATTCTTTTCAAGCATCCATAGAACAATGACCAAGACAGACCATACCCTAGGCTGTGAAATAAATCTCAACTGGAAAGAAATGAAATAATATGAAGTATGTTCTCTGAAAACAATGGAATCAAACTAAAACTCAATAACAGAAAGACAACAGAAAAATCTCTAAAGGAATTATATTAGAAAACAGTAACAAAAGCTATCTGGAAAGTGTGGAAATATCCAGAAATTAATCAACACACTTCTAAATAACCTATAAGTCAAAGAGGAATCCTCAAAAGAAATCTAGAAAATACACAGAACTGAAAGAAAGTGAAAATATACTATATCAAAATCTGTGGGATGCTGAAAGGGAAATTTATAGAAAAGGGGAAACAAACGATCCAAGTAAAAAATGGGCAGAGAATCTGAATAAGACATTTTTCCAAAGAAAATATACATATTGCCAACAGATACACGAAAACGTGCTCAACATCACTAATGATCAGGGTAATACAAGTCAAATTCACAATGAGATATCACCTTACACCTGTCAGAATGTAACAAAAAAAAAAAAAAAAAAAAAAAACCACACACACACAAACCCAAGAAATAACAAGTGCTGGCAAAGATGTGGAGAAAAGGGAATCCTTGTGCACTATTGGAAGAATGTAAATTGGTGCAACCACTATGGAAAATACCATGGAAGCTCTTCAAAAAATTAAAAATAGAACTGCCATATGATCCAGCAATTCCATTTCTAAGTATTTATCCAAAGGAAATGAAAACGTTAACTTGAATAGATATACACACCCCCACTTTCACAGCAGCATTATCCACAATGGCCAAGACATGAAAGCGACCTAAGTGTCCAATGATGGGTGAATGGATAAAGAAAATGGGTATTTATATATGCATTGGAACATTATTCAGCCATAAAAAAGACGGAAATCTTGCCATTCTCAACAGCGTGGATGGACCTTGAGGGCATTATGCTGAGTGAAATAAGTCAGACAAAGAAGGACAAATACCGTATGATCTCACTTTATGTGGAATGTAAAAAAACCAGCAACTGAAATCATAGATACAGAGAATAGACTGGTGATTGCCAGAGGCAGGGGGCGGGTGGTGGGTAAAATGGGTGAAGGTGGTCAAAAGTATAAACTTCCAGGTATAAAATAAGTCATGGGGACATAATGCACAGCATGGTAACTATAACTATAGTTAATACTGGATTGTATATTTGAAAGTTGCTAAGAGAGATCTTGAAGGTTCTCAACGCAAGAAAAAATATTTGTAACTATGTGTAGTGATGAATGATAACTAGATTTATCATGGTGATCATTTTACAATATATAGAAATATTGAATAATGTTGCATACCTGAAAATAATATGTTATACATCAATTACACTTCAATTTTTTAAAAAAGGAAAGGGGAAAGGTCTCAAATCAATAATCTAAATTCCTACCTCAAGAAACTAGAAAAAGAAAAGCAAAATAAACCCAAAGCAAGCAGAAAGAAGAAAATAATAGAAAGCAGGTATCAAGGAAATTGAAAACAAAATTAAAAAAAACTAGAGAAAAATCAATAAAACACAACATAGCTATTTTGAAAAAAATCAATAAAATTGATACATCTTGCTGACTGACCTAGTAGTCAACCAGACTGACAAAGATAAAAAGATACAAATCACCAATGTCAGGAAAGAATATCGTTACAGATCTGGCAGCCATTAAAAGAAAAATAAGGGAATACAAAAATTCTATGTTAATAGAGTCAGCAACTTAGAAGAAATGGACCGATTCCTCAAAAACCACAACTACCAAAACTCAACATTATAAAATACATAAGTTGATAATCCCATAAACCATTAAATTAAATTAAATTAATAATTTAAAAGCTCCTGGAAAAAAAAGTCTCCAGGCCCAGATAGTTTGTTTTTGTTTTTTTTTTTTGCCGCATCACATAGCATGCAGGATCCTAGTTCCCCAACCAGGGATTGAACCCGTGCCCCTTGAAGTGGACACAGAGTCTTAACCACTGGATCACCAGGGAAGTCCCGAGATAGTTTTACTAGAGAATTCTACTAAACTTTTAAAGAAGAGTTAGTCTCATTTTTACACAATCCCATCCAGAAATTAAAAGAAGAGGAAACACTTCCCAACTAATTTTGGGGAGCCAGTATTATTACCCTGATACCAAAACACTATAAAGACAGTACCAAAAAGAAAACTACAGACCAATATCTCTTGTGAACTTAGATGCAAACATCCTAAATGAAATACTGCCAAATTGGATTCAGCAATGAATAAAAAGAATCATGCATCACAATAAATTGGAATTTATGGGAGAATTCTCTGTACTATATTCTGCATGCCCTTTGAATCTATAATTATTTCAAAATAAATAAAACATCGAAAAAATATACTGAAGAAAGTTTATTCTCATAACAGAGCATTTTGAAATGGGCAAGACCAGAAAATAAGTCACAAGAACCACTGCACAATTCAGGTGAGAGAATACAAACTTCTTACTTATCTAAAGTAAGGCTGTAGTAAGGCTATAGAAGAGATTGATACTAATTATTAAGGAGGTAAAAGTGATACCGAGTGTGAAGGTGAGAAAAAAGGACTCAGATAACTCTCAGTTATCAGTTTTGTGTTGCTGTAGATTCTGAGGTCACAGATGAATTTAAGGACTAGAGGAGGGGGCTGGGGGAAAAAGATAAGAAATAATTTATTTTGTACATACTGAGATTTAAGTGATAAGACATATACAAGGATGGACACTAGGCAGGTGGATAGAGAGCTAGCATGGAGATGATGATTCAGGAGTTGAATATACAGAGCAGGTCACTGAACTCAGGGTAGGGAATGAGCATGCAGGAAGGACGGGATAAAGAAACTATTAAAGATAAGTATTAAAGATACTTGTGGTTTCTAATGTCTAAAATTATGATGCTTGAAAGCTATCTTTTTTATTTCTTCATTTAACTATGTTCAGAGATTACAGTTTGCTTCTTTGTGATGTGTTGATTCTGTTTATGGGGCTTAGAACATTGTCATTTCTTTGAAAATGTTCCTTATATACTGGAAAAAAATATTTATGCTCTGATTTTTCTCTTTTATACACTTACATATTCACAACCTACTCACACCAAAACCCTGGCCCCTAAACCCTATGTCATCAATAATTAAATGGGGAATCAAGAAGATGTCATATTCGTAGCTTTGACTCCACACCAAATGAGGTTCTTATAAACAATCTGTCCAGGAAAATCCTTCTTACTCAAAGATAACAATAAAAATCTCCTAATGTACAAAGATACTATAAGCAAAAAGAATGAAAAAAAAAAGAGAGAGATTAAAAGGAACATGCTAGAAATAAATTGCCACACAATAAAAGAAAACACATTCACCATGAATTCAAGAAATTCACTAAAGCAATCAACTACTTAATGAAATAAATAGGGATATAACAGTCCAAAGGAGAAATAATGGAAAAACAGGTTAAGAAAATGGTTATTTATTTTGAAAAAAAATGGCAGAACTCAGTAAAGAAGTAAAAAAGAAAGAAAAAGCACAGAAATGAAGGTCTCTCTGAAAGCAATAAAAACATTCTATGAAAACACAAAAAGGGGCAAGAGCAGATTAAGACAAGTAAGCAACATGAAATGGAAATAAGGACTTTTAAAGTAAAATAGAAAAAAAAAGAGTTTAATAAAAATATCCAACAAACAAAAGAATCCTTGAAGTACTAGTATAGAACTCATCATTATTCACAGTACAAATTTAATAGATATTGTCTAAAAGAGTAAAAGATTTAGTTCAAAAAGTTAATGCGATAAAGGTGACACTAAGAGAACTAACCAAACAAAAAAGAATCTAAACCCTCCTAATTACCAGAATGACACAGAAACAAAAGCAAAAAATACAGAGTATACAGTGAAAGATACATAAAAGAAACATCCACATCAGAAGTGTAACATAAAAAGCATCTTTCCACTGCTGTACAGAGAAATGCACAAGGACTCCAAAGGCTGACAGTAAAAGGATAAGCAAAAGGCATATTTGGATATGCCAACAAAAAGGAAATAAAAGCCTCCATCTTAATATCAGACAGAGCTGAATTCTAGAGAAAAAATATTAAACAGGACAAGGACACAATCCAAAATGAACTTGAGACGTCCTTACTATCACTGTACCAAATTACATAGCATCAAAATTTATAAACAGAAACTATAGGCAATACAGATAGAAATATATTCATGGTGGGAAACCTTAAATAATATCTCTCAGCTCCAGGAGATAAAGAAGAAAAAATAAGCTACATTGTAAAAACCTGCTAACTACATATTTTATTGATAACAAAGTCTATATCTGGAAACATTCTTTTCAAGTGACTTTGTAACATTCTTTTCAAGTGACTTTGTAACATTCAGAAATATTAAACATAAAATTTGCACACATACACAAAGTTAACATTCCAAAAGCAGAATAAAATCAATGCAAACAAATCTCTCCAAAGGTGCAATCCTAATTTTATTAAAAGTAGAATTTTTTAAGTAAAAATCTTAACACCTACAAATGAAAACGTGGTAAACGGTAATTAAAGATTTGATGGGAAATTTAGTATGTTCCTAGAAGTTCACCCATTTCATCTAGATTTTAAATTGAGATGTTATTTTTCTAGATTATTTTTGAACATTGTTTTGCTGTGAGTAGTTAATATATTTGATTTCTGAATCTATGTTCATAATTTTCAGTTCTTTTACTGTCATTGATGGGTTTAGACATCAAGGTTAATATGGTAAACAAAATAAAACAAACACCAAAAACAACATTGGGAATAATTTTAGATATCATCTTTGCACAAAACTTTGTTGTAAAGATCAAACTTCTCCCAGAATGAATTCCCACCCCCTGGAATTCCTCCTCCTCACCTCACATGAGCTGTCATGTTCCTCTGGAGCCAGGCCCAGGGATTTCTGGTGAGAGGTCCAATTAGCTGGCATGGTCATGCTGGGTCTCAACTTTTATTCTCTCAGGAGCCTAAAGTTTGGCGGACATCTGTAAACCCAAGCAGAGCTGCTAAGGAGAGGTGAGGTGGAGTCTGGAGGAAGATCTGACCCAGGGGCTCCCTGGAAAGATAATGTCCACATGGTCAGTCATCACATAAACATTTCCAGGGAACTCCAAGGTGTAGTTTCCTGAGCTAGACACCACAGGACAGTGGTTCTCAGGATTGAGTGTGCATTTGAATCACCTGGAGGGTTTGTTAAAATATAGTTAAAAAGCCCCACACTCCCACAGTTTGTGATTCAGTAGGTCTAGGGTAGGGCCTGTCTCAGACTATTCGGGTTGCTCTAACAAAATACCACAGACTGGGTAGGTTATAAACAACGGAAATTTATTGCTCACAGTTCTGGAAGCTAGGAAGTCCAAGATCAAGGTGCCAGCATGATCACGTTTTGATGAAGGCTCTCTTCCTGGTTCATAGCCAGCACCTTCTAGCTGTGTCTTCACATGGTGGAAGGGGCTATGAAGCTCTGTGGAGTATCTTTTATAAGAGCACTAACCCTATTCATCAGGGTTCTACTTTCATGACCTAATCATCCCCCAAAGGCCCCAACTTCTAATACCATACTTTTGGGTGTTAGAATTTCAACATATGAATTTGGGGGAAACAAACATTAAGGTCATAGCAGGGCCCAAGAATCTGCATTTCTAACTAGTACCCAGGTGATGCTAATGCTACTGTTCCAGGAACCATACTTTGAGAACCAGTGCTGTGGAGAACATGAAGTTTAACAAAACCTGTGATAGGTTATTAGTCATGGTAAAATATGGGAAAAAACATGAGATACGGAGTAACATTACTGAAGATTTGAATTGCAGCTCTGCTACTTTTTGGCTACGAGAAAATGAATAAGTTATTTTTAGCTTTAGTTTCAAAAATGAGAATGAAAGTGTCTACCTCATAGAGTTACGAAAATGAAATGAGATGATGCTTACAAAGTACTCAACACCTCCCTGGAATACAAGAAGCATGCAATAAATATTAACAATTACTATGCACTATTAGATATTAAAAGTTAATATAAAAAACAATATAATCAAAGCAAGTAAAACAACAGACCAGACAATACTGATTTATGTATGTGACAAAAGTGACATTCAATTGAGTGTACACAAGACATTCATTGCATAAATGGTGCTGACATAACTGGCCTTCCACCTGGAACAAAACAAACTAGATCCCCATTGCACACTATACATTAGACTGAATTCCAACATGAGTAAATACTTTAAGTATATGTATTTAAAAAATCTCAAAGAATATTAAAATAAATTTTAGGAGTATACGTTTGTATAACATTCTGGTGGAGTCAGAGGGATCTTATTGTACATGAGAGAAAACCCAGAAACTATAAAAGAAAAAACAAATATTTCTGATTAGATATTTCCTAATTATATGTTAAAATACAGCTTAAAAATAAAAATGAAGATATATATATAAAAAATTTTCAATATGTGATGACAGGTTATCCCTAATGTTAAAAAAAAAAAAAAATCTAGCAATCAAATGGAAAAAAAATAAAAGCCCAGGGGGAAAAAAAGACAAAGGACATGAAAATTCACAGAAAAGTAAATTTAGATGGCAATTAACCAAAAAGATGCCAACATTACTGACAGGAAAGTGCATTAGACCAATCGGACATAATTTTCCCTCAGAACTGTAAAATCTTTTTTTAAAATGCTGGAAAGCATTTTGGAAAATGAGCTCTTTTATAAGTTGCTGGTGGGTGCTTAAATTGCTATAATATCTTTTGAGTTATTTAGTTATATCTATTATTGAAAATACACATAACTGTTCCTAATAATAGTTCCAAATATATAAAGCAGAAACTGGCTGAAGGAAGGGCAAGTGGATAAATAACCTTTCCAGTGTGAGTTTACCTTTCTCGGTAATTAATTAAGCAGACAAAATAATATGTATAATGCAATCTATATGAAACAATACAATACAATGAATAAAGAACACAATTGTTTTTATGTAATAGATGTAACATTTATGAAAACTGACCCTGAACTGGGCCATAAGCAATTTTTACACTCGAGCGTCACCCAGAGGCATTATTTGAAATAGAGAATGCCCTTCTAAATAATTCATGGGTCAAAGAAAAAATAAACTGAAATTCAAAAAACAAAAACCCAAACACTGAAATGGGAGCAATAAAGAAAATGCTTGTGAGTATTTAAAAAGCAAGCTCATCACAGACCCCATAGATTCCCCATGCTGACGCCCGAGGCTCTATCACTGACCACAGACTGCCATCACTGGGCCCCCAAATCCCAATCACTCATCTCAAAGATATTCACCATTGCCCAGGACCCCATCACTGACCTCTCTCTGACACCCAACAACCGACGCCACAGACCCCAACCCCCACCACTGAATCCCAAAACCACCATCACTAACTCCACGGACAAGCCTTCCATCATTGACCCCACAGAATTCCTAATCAAGACCAACCAAAATCACCTCAGAGACCTCTCGGAATTAAAGTGTGAGGATGCTCCTGACACAAGCAGCAAAAACGCCTCCGAGAGCCACTTCCGCTTCCAGTCGGGCCTCTAGCACCTTACGGACCGTTGGTTTTGCGCATGCCCTGAATTACCCTGGAAGCCGCATTCCGCCAACAGTCACACGACGAAGAGACTTTGTTAGGGACCTTGCGCAGTTTCCCTGAGAGGCGCTGTTGGGCAGAGAACATGGCTGCACCCAGTGTTCTTCTGCGTGCGGGCCGCCATCTTGGAAGCGTATCCATTCCGTACAGGGAAGGAATAGGCCTCCTGCGGGTATTTAGAGCGAGGCAGGGGTTGCCACAGAGCATGTGGGAGTGTGGTCCTGGTCTAGGTGGGCTTCCGGGAGGAGGAAGGTATTGGAGATGGGGTCCCGAGCTCCATGTTATGTTTAGAAAACCTAAATTGCCCCTCAGGAATCAGCACCGTGCAGAGAGCAATTACCTGCTTGGAGAAACCACCAGGAAAGTGGAGGGCCAGAAAGAAAAATGTCACCAAGGGAGAAGGACAAACGTCTTATGTACCAAGGCTGGATCCTAGGAGAAACCACCAGGAGATGAGGGGGGGGAAAGTCAGGGTGCTACAATCCACTTTTCGGAGAATAGAGAGGTCCGCCCCTGGACGAAGCCACTTGGCAACAGAGAAATGTCAGAATGGGTAATCCGCTGCAGGAAAGGTGGTACAGCCCTTAACGCGAGAAGGAACTGGGGGAAATAGGGTAGAACTCAGAGTAGTCCTATCCTTTCCAGAGAGATACAGCCATAGGAAGTTGTCACCTTCTGAAGGGCTGGTGGGGCAAATGGAGACTTGATAAATCCCCATTAATCTTCGTTAGCCTTCACCTTAACTACTGCAAGTAAAACAATAGTAGGCAGCAATAATAAAAATTAATAACGGTCTTTAAGATGGTCAACATGTGACTAAAAGCACTTAAGGAAAACTGCTATTTTTATTTATTTGTAAATTAAAATCTAAGTAATAACAATGTCCTTAATATATAAATGAAGCCTTAAGTCCAGTCTGACTGCTCCCTTAGCTTCTCCTATATGGAAATTCTGGAGCAGCTAACACTCCTCCTGTTACCAAAACGCAAGTCCGTGTGCCGATGCACAGTGAGGTCACACAATACCAAAACGTCAGAGTTTGGAACAGAGAAAGCGTTACTGCAGGGCCGTGCAAGGAGATAGGTGGCTCATGCCTTTAAAAACACCCCAAACTCTCTGAAAGCTTTCAACAAAGCCCTTTTATAGGATAGGTGAGGGAGGGGTGTGCTTAGTTGTTGGAAGCTTCTTGGTGTCAGATCCTCTGTTCTTGAGATCAGGTCAAAGTCAGGTAACGATGTTCCTATAAATCTCCACCAAACAAATGTTACTCTCTGTTCTGACAAGAAAGGGAAGGGTCCCAAGGCACAACTTTCACCCTTCAGGGTCCAGGCCTGGCTAAGAGAAGGGGGTCCTGTGGGGGGGGGTGGGCAGTTACCCTGCCCTGGAGTGTTCGTCCAGCACCCAGTCTGGGTCCTCCCGCCAGTGCCCAGGCCTGGCTGAAGAGGCAGTTCTCAGTTGGTGGCTCCCTCAGGGCCAGGTCCTCAGACCCTGTCCAGCTGCTGTCATCGCTGAGGGAACCAGGCCCCCAGGACCCAGCTGGCCCTCAGTCTCCTCAGGCCGCCCTAACAGTGGGGGCCAGGTCCCACAGACCGTCTCCCATGCAGACTGCCTGTGCCATTAGGTCGCAGAGGCAGGGACGCGGGAGAGGTCCGCCACCAGCTCAGGGTCTGGGCCCAGCCAGTGGGTGGTCTTGGCAAGGGCTCTGGAGCCCTGCAGGACACAGCCCCAGCCTGTTCCCTGGGCCCCCCAACTCACCCGCCAGCCCGAGGCCTTCCAGGCCCCCAGGAGAAGACCTGGATTTCCCGCTTACCTCACTCTCCACCTGACAACCCCCACTCCCCCAACGTTTGACTCAGTGCCCCTCTAATGGTCACCTGTTGACAGTTGCTTGCTTGGGGGAGGGGCCCACGGCAGCACCGACCAATGGCTGAGCAGGACCTCTAATGCTGCTCTAACGGTGTGCATTATTGGTCTCTGGGTAACTGTTGCCTGGTAATGGGGTGCGGGGTAACAGAGGGCTGCACACTGCAGCACTGTATTACATCCCCACCCCCATCCCCTGCTTTTGGGGGACTATGAGTGGGAGTTGTAAAGACAGTACTTAACAATACGGTATTGTATACTTGTAATTTGCTAAGAGAGTAGATCTTAAATATTCTTACCACACACACATTAAAAAAAAGGTAATTATGTGAGGTGATGGTTGTGTTAACTAACCTTATCATGGAAATCATTTCTCAATATATCCATGTATCAAATCATCACGTTGTACATCTTAAATTTACACAATGTTATATGTCAATTATATCTCAATAAAGCTGGAAAAAAATACATAAATTTTCTCTTATCTGAATTATAATAACCCCTATATGGTTTACTTAATTTCAATCCCACCACCTGTGGCAGAGACAGCTACATGCTACCCAGTATACTCTCTTTTTTATCCTAAATAACAGAATTCAGATTTTAATTGAAGCAGCAATGTGCTCAGCTGAAGGATTATCCTGCCTCTCTTGCAGCTGGGTGTGTCCGTGTGCTTAAGTTTGGGTCCCTGAGATGGAAGCAAAAGTGTTGTGTACTACTTTCTGTGATATTTCCTGAGAGGGATGCTTGAGGAGAGGGGACCCAAGTGAGAGGTCAACACTTTTTATCCTCTACAACCTTTTTCTTCCTTCCCCCTTCCCAGAATGTGTATGTGTTTGCTGTAGTGGCAGTAGGCATTTCAGATCATGAGGTGACCTTGAGGATGGAAGGGTCAAAGAAAAATTGCACTGAACAATTTAAACAGGCAAGGAAGACTTTATCCAGACTATTGCAATAGGGGTTGAGTCTATTCTAGTAGGAGAGAGAATGAACTCAACTCCAAATACGATAGGGACAGCTTGGGATTTATAGCTAATAGGCAGGTCGAGGGAGTCAGTGGATGGAAAATTACTAAGAGGAACTTGGTTAGGTATCAAGAGTTGGGGAGATTCTTGTTAAACTGGTTTGGCAGTCTTCTTGCTGAACTGGCTTCAGCAGGCCAAGGACAGAAGGCCAAGGATAAGGTCTAGTCCAGAAGAGGGCTCAGAGAAGCCTCGTTAAAGTGTAACAAGGAAGCGCCAAATTGGACTACACGTTGGTTCTGTTTCTTTTGCTTTAATCTTTGCTTTCCGCTGCTTTTGTTCACTAAAAGGATACTGTCTGCACATAATGGCCTGCCTTGGGGAACACTGCCTTTGTTCAGGGAAACATCCGGAACCTGTTCCACCTGTGGATGGCTACAAGAAAGAAGAAATTAACACATCCCCTCCCCGAGGCTGGCCATTCTGGGTGATATTTGCGAAACGTATGGCCTTTTTACTTTACTTCCTCATCTCCTCCTCCTCTCTGTGCTATAAAAGAAACTGGCACCCAAACCCCAATAAGATGGTTATTTTGAGACTTTAGTCCGCCATCTTCTCAGTCTGCCGGCTTTCTGAATAAAGTCATATTCCTTGCCTCAACACCTCGTCTCCGATTTATTGGCCTGTCCTGCAGCGAGCAGAGAGAGCTTGGACTCGGTAACAAAAGTTTTTGGTCAAGGAGGGAGTCCTTGTCAGAGCTACATGTTAAGATAGTGGAGCAGTAAGAAAGGAGCCTGGGTACTTAAGACAAGAAAAGGAAATAAGACTTATCAAAAATTGCAAACCCCAGGAAAACAAATGACAAAGCAATATAACTAATAAACTGATTTGGCAAGAATGGAAGTATTAAAAAAAATCAACTGTAAAAAATTAATTGTATGTCAGCAATAATCAGAAAATATAACAAAAACCATTTCATTTATAATAACTAAAAAAGTTCTAAGTTCTGAGAAATAACTCTTAAAGGAGATTTCAAATACTTTCATGTATAAAACTGTAAAATCCTAATGAAGGACAAAAACGATCTCAGTATAGGGATGGATACCCCACATTTATGGAAGGGAAGCTTAATATAGGAAAAATGTCAACTCTTGCCAACTTAAATATAAATTCAGGGTAATTCCAATGAAACTCTCAAAAGGAATTTTTATAATATTTGACAAGGTGATTAAAAATGGATGTACAAGGATATTTATGTAAGAAGCATAGCTAAGAATATTCTGATGAAAGGAAAAGAGGGGGACTTTATTAGATATTGAATTGTAAAACTAAACTTTAAAAACAGGGTATTTTATATAAAAATTCAAATAGAAATATAAAACCTGAAATATAAAAACCTGAAATATAAAAACCTGAAACAGAATCATGTGTACCTGAGAATTCAGTAATGTTTATCCTCTTTTCTCTTATAGTCCATTTTTTAAAATTAATTTATTTATTTGTTTTTATTTTTGGCTGCGTTGGGTCTTTGTTCTGTGTGCGGGCTTTCTCTAGTTGCAGCGAGTGGTGCGCGGGCTTCTCATTGTCGTGGCTTCTCTTGTTGCAGAGCACGGGCTCTAGAGCGCAGGCTCGGTAGTTGTGGCTCACGGGCTTAGTTGCTCCGCGGCATGTGGGAATCTTCCCGGGCCAGGGATCGAACCCATGTCCCCTGCATTGGCAGGCAGATTCCCAACCACTGCGCCATCAGGGAAGCCTTATTTTTTCATCTTACTTAAGAAATCCCTTCCCACCTCAAGGTCTTTAAGATATTTACCTATATTTTCTACTAAAGGTGGAAAATGTGATGCAATATAAAATACCGAACATAACCTTTGAAGTATTCTTACCAAAAATGTTTAACCTGAATCTAAACTAGGCACTAGATCTAACTTCCAGGTAATATAGATCACAGAGGAACAAGTTAAAGAATACTTTAAGTAAAGAATCAGAAAAATTCAGAGTGTGGAATATTCTGTTAAAACTACTGGCACAGACTCTTAAAAATTAGTATCATGGGAAAAAAATGGTTCTAGATCAAGAGGGATAAAGTAAAAGAACAACTAAATGCAATGCATGCATCTTGACTGACTTCTGGTTCCCTGTTCTGCCTTTAAAAAAAAAAAAAAAAAAAAAGGCTTTTAAAAAAAAACTCTGAAAGTAATTTTGTGCACAAATGGAAAAATATTAACATGGACTGAATATTAGATGATATTACAAAACTATTCTGATTTTTCTTAGATGTGATAATATTATTGTGGTTAGATAGGAGAATGTCCTTATTCTTAGCAAATACATGATGAAATATTTAGGGGTGAACAGTGATGATGTTTGCAACTATTCAAATCAGTCAGCACACCTCACAGAAAATCTGCCATTTAAAGTTTTCTAGGATTCTAATTCCTTTTGATTTTCATTTTTTAATACCTAAACTTCATAGAACATATTTATTTCCCAATACAACATTTTCCAGCCAATGATTAGGAAAGTAACAAAATGATGTATGGGGAAAGCCTTTATGTACACTGTAAATACAAACGGTACTCTATCAATGATGTGTAGATGATATAAAATGTGTGCCAAGGGTCAACAAAGCAGACGCATAGCCATATCAATTGCTTGGTGATGAGGAAGTAAAGCGTTAAACATTTTAAGTCCTAACATGACAGCTTGTTACTTATAGGCATTGTATTCTGTTTCACTTGCATTTTAGGAAATTGCTTGGGGATTTGGAGCTATTGTTAATATTTAAATTTTATCCAGTTAAAATAATGGGAGTACTTCCCTGGTGGTCCAGTGGTTAAGACTCCATGCTTCCACTGTGGAGGGAGGGCATGGATTAGACCACTAGTTAGGGAAGTTCTGCATGCCACGTCGTGTGGCCAAAAAATAAAATAAAATAATGGGAAATGACTTCTTGTTTGGTGTTTTTTGCACAGATGTTTACACACACAAGCATAAACACACAGAGGAAATAATTATACCAAATGTTAATAATTGTTGCATATAGGTAGTGGATATATGTCAGAAGACTTTTCTTTCAAGTTTTCTATGTTTGAATTTTTTAAAATAAAAAGTAGCACAAAGATTAAAAAGTACTATAAAATTATATGACTTTATGACTATGTAGAAGAAAAGGCCATTTTAAACAAGGTAAGTCAGAATACATCAAAATATTACATACAAGAGACATCTAAGCAACAAAGCAATTAAGGTAGAAAAAATTATTTTCAACATATATAAGAGAAAAACATATTTAGAATGTAAAAGAAATATGAATTCAATAAGAAAAAGCAAAAAGCCCAGCACCCCAAATACACACACACACACACACACACACACACACACACACACACACACACACACACATATATGTAAAGGCATGAACACAAAATGTATAGAAAAAAGAAATACAAATAGCTGGTAAAGTTCAGCTCTAGCATTAAAAGAGCTTGGAAGTCAACACTCCCAACTTTACAAGATAAAGTTGAATAAACCAAAAATCAATAATTTTCCTGGACCCATGAGAGAACTGAGACTACAGGGCAAACCATCACCCTGAGATCTAGAGAGATATAGGCAAATCCAGAGTGTTGTAGCCAGATCTGCTTACCTGGAGCAGAAGCCACTGGAGCCATAAACTGGTAGGAACACGTATATAGTAATTTTGACAAATTGTTGGATGCCGATGTAGACTAGTATGAGAGGAAGGAACTCCTGAGAACTACAGTCTTAGGGGTGTCCCACATTTTCTTTGGTCTTACCTCCGAAACCCCACTAGGTTCTCACTGTAAGGATCTGAGGAAGATCTTGTCATGACTCTAGCAGAGGGAATGCACACAGAGAGCTCTGCATAACAAACGATAACAAACATAACTTTATCAGAGCCTTATCCCAGCTGGAGTTCTTACTGTAGCCGCCTCTAGCCTTCCTGTCTCCCCAAAGGGGAACGAAGGTTTAAACCATGAAGAAACACTTGTGAAGTCACAGGCTGGAGACTTAGGCCCACTAAAAAGATTGAGATTTAACTGAAAAATTATAGAACATTCCCCATCTCCCATACCTTACCACCACACCAGTAGGGCTCTGTATAATAATGATAGATTATTGTGGTAGACCCTCAAGATACACACTCTTTCTGAGGAGGAGTATAGATCTAGATATGACATAGATGTTGAGATCATCTGTTATTTTAATATAACTAATATGTTAAGATTCTAATGGGAAATGTAGACAATGTACAATAATGGGTGGGTGATGTAAGTAGAGAAATGGGCACTCTAGGAAAATAGTCAAAGGAAATGCTAGAAATAAAAAGCACTGTGACAGAAATGACTCTTTGTGCCTTTGATAGCCTTGTCTGTTGACTGGACACAGCCAAGGATAGAATCAGTGAGCTTGAAGATAGGTCAATAGAAATGTCCCAAAATAAATGCAAAGAGAAAAATGAATTTAAAAACAAAACAAGAGGACTTCCCTGGTGGCACAGTGGTTAAGAATCTGCCTGCCAATGCAGGGGACATGGGTTCAAGTCCTGGTCTGGGAAGATTCCACATGCCATGGAGCAACTAAGCCCGTGTGCCACAACTACTGAGCCTGCACTCTAGAGCTCGCAAGCTACAGCTACTGAGCCCACATGCCACAGCTACTGAAGCCTGCGTGCCTAGAGCCCATGCTCTGCAACAAGAGAAGCTACCACAATGAGAAGCCCGCACACTGCAACAAAGAGTAGCCCCTGCTTGATGCAACTAGAGAAAAACCCGTGTGTAGCAATGAAGACCCAATGTAACCAAAAATAAAAAACAAAACAAGAAAACAAACAAAAAACAGAACAGAACTTCCAAGAACTATGGGGCAATTTCAAAGGTAGAACATGCATGTAAGTGGAATACCAGAAGGAGAAGAGAGAGCTGAGTAGAATTATTTGAAGTAATTATGGCCAAAACCTTTCCAAAATTAAAGTTTGACATACACAAAACTACCACAGATCCAGGATGCTCAGAGAATACCAAACAGAATAAATACAAAAAATTTAAAAACCCACAAAACCCACACACCAAAAACCCAAAGAACTACACTTAGGCATATCAAATAGCCGGTAGACATATGAAAAGATGGCCAACTTCATGAAAAGATACAAAAGAAAATGAGATCAATTAGCCAAAATTAAGAAAAGTGTATATCATGTGTCAGGGAGGTTGTGTATTACAGGATACTTTTATATCCTGCTGGCACAAATGAAAATTAATTTGGCAACTCCATGGAGAATTTGGCAATCAGTTAAAACTTTAAAAATACGTAATCCAACTACCCCACTAGCCAGCTTCTCCTTATCTACTGAGAGAAGCAGCCACAGAAGCACAAGTAGGCAAGCATTCAGAAACTGATGACAGCAAAACACTGAAACAATACTCATGTACCTCAGAGAGATGAGGGCTAAATAAAGCACAGTATTCTATGTAGAAGTTAGAAATAATGACGTATATATATTTGCACACATTTAAGAATGACATTTTCCAAGAAACTGTTGAAAGAAAAAGGCAAACCTCACAGACACACACAGAGAAATCACAAGTCAAGGATTTTCCTTAGACATATGTCTATGTACCAAAGCATGTAGGAAAATGTTTGTGGAAGGACACACACCCAAATATCAAGTGTGACGACTTTTTTAAAAAAATAAATTTATTTATTTTTGGCTGCGTTGGGTCTTCGCTGCTGCTCACGGGCTTTCTCTAGTTGCCTCAAGCAGGGGCTACTCCTCGTTGCAGTGTGCAGGCTTCTCTTGTTGTGGAGCATGGGCTCTAGGCACGTGGGCTTCAGTAGTTGTGGCATGCGGGCTCAGTAGTTGTGGCTCGTGGGCTCTAGAGCACAGGCTCAGTAGTTGTGGCACACAGGCTTAGTTGCTCCGTGGCATGTGGGATCTTCCTGGACCAGGGCTTGAACCCGTGTCCCCTGCATTGGCAGGCGGATTCTCAACCACTGAGCCACCAGGGAAGTCCAAACAACTTCTAAAGAAGTGATTGGGATTGTTATGGTGAATCAAAGGACTTTAGTTTTAAAAGTAATATCTCCGTTTTTACAAATAAGAATGTATGTATTCCTTTTGTAATTAAGAATGCATTTTTTCGGGCTTCCCTGGTGGCGCAGTGGTTGAGAGTCTGCCTGCCAATGCAGGGGACACGGGTTCGAGCCCTGGTCTGGGAAGATCCCACATGCCGCGGAGCGACTGGGCCCGTGGGCCACAATTACTGAGCCTGCGTGTCTGGAGCCTGTGCTCTGCAACAAGAGAGGCCGCGATGGTGAGAGGCCCGCGCATCGCGATGGAGGGTGGCCCCCACTTGCCGCAGCTGGAGAAGGCCCTCGCACAGAAAAAACGAAGACCCAACACAGCCATAAACAAATAAATAAATAAATTTTTTAAAAAAATACATTTTTTTAATTTTAAAAAATCATAAAAGGATGCAAATATTTATCCAAGAGAGTAATGGAGATCATGTGTTTTTTTAAAACAGCTTTACTGAGATATAATTCACATAACATACGAGTCACTCACTTAACATGAATAATTCAAAAGTTTTTAGTATATTTACACAGTTATTTATTTATTATTTATTTATTTATTTTGGCCACACTGCACAGCATGTGGAACTTCTCTGACCAGGGATCAAACCCACACCCCCTGTAGTGGAAGGGCGGAATCTTAACCACTGGACCCCCAAGGAAGTCCTATTTACACAGTAATACAACCATCACCACAATCAATTTTAGAACATTTTCATCATCCCCAAAATAAACTTGTACCCTTCAGCAGTAACTTCCTGTTGTCCCCAAACCCACTAACCCTAGGCATCCACTAATCTACTTTGTGTCTCTGGACACAAAATTCTACTCTGGGTGCTTGCTCTGGACATTTTATATGAATGGAATTGCACAGTATGGTCTTCTCTATCTGGCTTCTTTTACTTAACATGTTTTCAAGGGTCATCCACATTGTGGCATGTATCAGTACTTCATTTTAGTGACAAATAATATTACATTGTATGGTTACACTACATTTTATTTATCCACTCATTAGTTGATGGACATTTGGGTTGGTTCTACTTTTTGGTTATTGTGAATAATACTGCAATGAACGGTTGTGTACAAGTTTTTCTGTGCACATTCAATTTTCTTGTGTAAATACCTAGGAGTATAATTGCTGGGTAAAATAGTAACTCTATGTTTAACATTTTGAGTTCTGTCAAACAGATTTCTAAAAAAGCTGCCCCACTTGACATACCCACCAGCAGTGTATAAGGTTTCCAACTTTTCCACGTCCTTGCCAACACTTGCTATTATCTTCTTTATTATAGCCATCCTAGTGGGTGTGAAGTGGTGAGGTTTTATTCTTAATAGCAAAAATTTTTTGAGACAATCTCCATGTTTATCATTGGGATTTTGGTTAAATAAAGGATAGCAAATCCATACAACAGAATACTATGAAGCTAAAAATTTGTGATCCATACTTATATTTACAAACAAGAAAAGTTGTCCATGATACAGTAAAGTATGCACATTGCAAACCTGCAATTTTCTCTAGTTGGTACAAGTTTGCATTTTCTTATATTTTACTAAGTATTTATTAATTTTAAAAGTAAAAAAGTATAATGCTATAGTATTTCCGTAAAGAACAGGGATTTACTTCTACCAAGTTAACTGATGGTAAAAAAAGAACAGAATGTTTTTTTGCGGGCAGAGAGGAAAGAGGTAAAAGCTAATAGACCAGAGGGACAGAAAACTTGACTCTGAAAAGTTAATCTGCTTAAGAATAAATGTTTAAAGCACTAGTCCATAATAATGGTAAAGGAAGAATTAGTCTATAAATGTTGCTTGATAAGAAGGCAATTTGTTTTGTTTTGTTTTTTTTGGCTGCGCTGGGTCTTCGTTGCAGCACCCCGAGGCAGTGGGATCTTAGTTCCCCGACCAGGGATCGAACCCCTGTCCCCTGCATTGGAAGGCGGATTCTTAACAACTGGACAACCAGGGAAGTCCCAAGAAGGCAATTTGGACTAAACTCATACCATATGCTATTTCAAGAAAATAATTTATTAAAATTAACTTTTAAAAAAATGTGACAATGTTCTAATAAAAATAGAGAATGGCTGGTGAGAGTATCTGAGCACATATGCTAAAAAGTTCATTTTTTTCCAACATGTTTTTTCAAGTTGATAATAAAAGGAAATCCATGGATAAATGCTTAAAGATTATGAAAAACCCATGACCCTCCTCTGCTGCAGCCGTAGAGAACATCAATAGCCTTTAAAGCCATAAAACAGTCCTAGCCATTGTTAGTTTTCACAAGTGAGTCCTAAAGGACATTGGGTCTTACCTTCTGAGATCATTGCTATATCCTGTGGATGTTACCTATAACCGCTAAAACGTTTATGTTTCTGATTCACTGCTTTAATAATGTTATGCCCTGATAATTATAGTTCCATTCATTCTCTTTAAGCTCTTCTCCCAGAGGCAGGGAGATAAAATAACATTTTAGTTCATAGAAGACTACACTGTTGCAAACAGAAAAGCCTAAATTAAATGGAACATGCTTACCACTCATTTGCCTTATCACCAGAAAAGTTATTACATGCACTAATAATGAGGATTACATAAGTATAGATATGCATAAGTGTGGGTATACAACTAGACTGAGTTGTGGTTGAAATAACTCATCTTTATAAATTGAGTCTTGTAAACCTCAGGCAATAGTGCAAATTATATGAATCTATAGAGTTATAGTTACACTATCTATATATCTAAGTTTTAAAGTGCTATTTTCTTTGATATATTCTTATATCAACAATGACTGTGTTCTTTACTGTGATATCCTAAATATATTTTCAAAAATTCCTAATTATCTTTGGGATGTTAGACTAATACAATATTGAGTTCTAGAGAAATTAAAATTCAGAGAGAGGAAATAGTTACCACAAAAACCTCAGCTGTGTCAGTACTTATTTATTCTTATCTATGTATAACTCTACAACCGTGATGGTAAAATAAATATTTACAAATACAAAAATAAGATTAATTTATTATTAAAAACTAGAGTTTTAAAGCTTTAATTACATTGTCATTGAAACATATTGTTTGTACTTAAAAACATATTTGTAGTGTCTGGAACATGCTTTAAAAATACTACAGAAAAAACAAAATCAGAGAAGACTAGTTGAAACAAGGTTGGCAAAAGTTTGATAACTGTTAAAGCTGAATGGTACATGGGTTGGGTGGGTGAGAGGGGGGTGTTCATACTATTCAGTCTACTTTTGTGTATGTCTAAAAATGTTTAAGATAAAAAGTTAAAGTAATAAATGTTTTGTTTGGCTAGATTATATATGGACATGTGTGGAAGACACGGCTGTCTCACCAGAGTGTGAATTTCTATTTCTCAAAAGCCTGCTATTATTTACATGGTCTCTTTTTAGGTCTTGGGGCTCTTCATGTCTATAAACAACTGAAAAACCAAGATTAGGCTCCAACAAGTACAGAAATTCTGTACTCTTGTCAGTTTCCTCACTTCTGTAGGAGCTAAAAAAATCGAATGGTCCCTGGGTTGCCTTCAACACAGCTAAGGCTGCAGCCATTTGTCATTCTCAGTTATTTTTCCTTCCATTCTTGTCAATTGATCAGTATTCTCTGGGGTTTTATTTATTGACTTTTTAAAAAAAATGTTTCCTTTCTCCAAGGCTAGGTTCCAAATCCATAAACTTTGGGGTCTGACAGGGCATCTTTCCACCAGACCATCTTTATTGCTTCCTAGGTGACCACTTGATAACCCCAAAGTCTTGCTCCCTCACCTTGGTATAACTCAGGAGGTAAGAAAAAAAAAAAGGAACGCTGAGAATTTATCAGGCATGATTGATGAGTTCCAAAAAGTTCAAGGTGGTTAAGGGCTGTCCTAACTGTCAGGTCCACAATGTGGGGAAAAGTTGTTGAAAATGAGAACAGTTTATCCTTTCTATGTGGGAGCCCTTTTTAAAAATTACATTGTTAATTCATTTGACTCTTCAGATATTGTGTAAACCTTTTCAGGATGGTGGAAGTGTTAAAATGACGACTGGCAACAAAAAGACTTCCAAATACTAGGTTTGATGCTGATGAATCGCTAGACTTTTACAAACTTTTTATTTTTAGTCATCTGAGTGTGAGTGAGATACTGTCTCATTTTGGTTTTGATTTGCATATTCCTAATACAAATAACACCTAACGGTGTTGAGCATCTTTTAATGTGGTGATTGGTCATTTGCATGTTTGACTATTCAAATACTTTGACCATTTAAAAATTGGGTTATTTGTTTTTTTATTGAGTTGTAACTATTCTTCATATATCATGAATAAAAATTACTTATCAGATATATGATTTGAAAATATTTTCTGTGGGTTGTCTTTTCACTTTCTTACTGGTGTCCTTTGAAGTACAATATTGTTTGAGTTTGATGAAATCAACTTACCTGTTTTTGTTTGTCATGTGTGCTTTTGGTTGCATATAAAAGAAGCCATGTGAAACCCAAAGGTTACAAAGATTTAGTCCTATGTTTTCTTCTGGGAGTTTTATAGATTTAGCTCTGACATTTCGATCTATGATCCATGATCCGTTTGAGTCCATTTTTATACATGGTGTGAGGTAAAAGTCTTCATTCTTTTGTGTGTGCCTATCCAGTTGTCCCAGCATCATTTGTTGAAAAGACTGTTCTTTCCCCCATTAAATTGTTTTGGCACTCTTGTTGAAAATCAATTGACTGTAAATGTAAGGGCTTGTTTCTGCATTCTCAATGCTAGATGTCTATACTTTGTGCCAAGAATAAGCTGTCTTGATTACTGTAGCTTTGTAGTAAGTTTTGAAATCAGAAAATGTGAGTCCTTCAACTTTGTTTTACTTTTCTGTGTCCCTTTCAATCCATATGAATGTTAGGGTCAGCTTGTCAATTCTTACCAAAATCAGGCTGGGATTTTGATAATGTGCTGAATTTGTATATCAGTTTGGGGAGTATTGCTTTCTTAACAATATTCAATCTTTCAATATATGAATATGGGAAAGCTTTCTCATTTTAAGGTCTTCTTTAATTTCCTTCAACTAAGTTTTATAGTTTCTAGTAAACACCATCTTGCACTTCTTTTGCTAAGTTTATCCCTAACTACTTTTTGAATAAAATGAAATTGTATTCTTAATTTCATTTTTGGATTGTTCATTGTTTGCATATAGAAACACAATTGATTTTTGAATATTGATCATGTAACCTGAAACCTTGATGCACTTACTTGTGTGGATCCCTTAAGATTCTCTATGAATAAGACCACGGATTCTGTGAATAGAGTTTTACTTCTTCCTTCCCAATCTGGATTCCTTTTATTTCTTTTTCTTGCCTAATTGCCCTGTCTAAAATCGCCAGTACAATGTTGAATAGAAATGCGGAGAATGGACATTCTTGAACAGGCTTGTTCCTGATTGTCTTAGTCCTTTTGGACTGCTATAACAAAAATACCATAGACTGGGTGACCCAAACAGCAAACATTTATTTCTCACAGTTCTGGAAGCTGGGAAGTCCAAGATTAAGGTGCTGTCAAATTCCACATCTGGTGAGAGCCCACTTCCTGGTTCACAGACAGCTATCTTCTTGCTGTGTCCTCACATGGTAGGGGGGCAAGGGAGATCCCTGAAGTCTCTTTCTTAAGGGCACCAATCCCATTCATGATGGTTCTATTCTCATAATCTAATTAACCCTAAAGGACCCACCTCCACATACCACGACATGAGGATTAGGTTTCAACATATGAATTCTGGGGGGACACATTCAATCTATAGCACTTAGCACAAGAGAAAATTTTCTGCCCTTTACCATCAACTATGATGTTAGCTGTGCATTTTTCATAGGTGTCATTATTAGGTTGAAGAAGTTCTCTTCTATTCCCAGTTTGTTGAGGCTTTTTTTTTATCATGAAATGTTATTGTGTTTATCAAATGCTTTTCTGGATCTACTGAGATGATCATATGGCTTTTGTTTTTATTCTGTTAATACGATGTATTATTTTGATTGGTCTTCATATATTGGACCATCGTTGTATTCCTGGAATAAATCCTAGTTGCTTATTTATGGCATATAATCTTTTAAAAATTAATTTATTTTATTTTTTTAATTTTATTTTTGGCTGTGTTGGGTCTTTGTTGCTGCACGCGGGCTTTTCTCTAGTTGCGGCGAGCAGGGGCTACTCTTCATTGTGGTGTGCAGGTTTCTCATTGTGGTGGCTTCTCTTGTTGTAGAGCACAGGCTCTAGGTGCATGGGCTTCAGTAGTTGTGGCACGTGGGCTCTAGAGCGCAGGAGGAGTAGTTGTGGCGCAAGGGCTTAGTTGCTCCGTGGCATGTGGGATCTTCCTGGACCAGGGCTCAAACCCATGTCCCCTGCTTTGGCAGGCAGATTCTTAGCCACTGTGCCACCAGGGAAGCCCTATGGCATATAATCTTTTTTATATGTTGCTGGATTCCATTTACTAGTAATTTTTGAGAATGTTTGTGTCTGTCTTCATAAAGGATATTTGCCTCTAGTTTTCTTTTCTCCTAATGTCTTTGTCTGATTTTGGCATCAGGGTGATACTGGCTTCAAAGAATTAGTTGAGAAGTGTTCAATAGCTTTTGAGCATTTATTTTGAATAAACTAATCCACACGTTTTCCCTGATCCATATGATGTTTGTGAGAAAAAGATACTTTTATCAAGATTTTTGATGATGTTGTGCATAGAACACAAGTCATTTGCTCAAGGTCACAAATAGTTAATTTTCAGAACTGGGACTTGAATCTCAGGCCTGTCATAATCTGAAGCATACGATCTTCCTAACAAGCCATTTTATTTCACATTTTACTCTATTCCCCACAGTTCTTTTCTTCCCTCACCTCTGTAATTGCTGCATCCATACTCTTCTTTCTTGTCTAAGAATTTCTCCAGCAAACTTTGCTCCATCAAGTCCTACTCATTCTATCTACTTCCTCCATCTTCCACTCATAACATCTTAGTGTCTTTTTTATTCGTTTGTTTTGTTTTTAGCTATTTTTACATATTAATCATCATCCTGTTTATTCTACTAGAATAAACCACCCTATCCTTTATATTACTGTCCCTGGCTCTCAAGTCACCCTAATTCACATCCTCATTTTAGGGTGACCCTAAATTATATCTATACCTGAATTGCAGCTTGATTGTGAACAAAAATCATTGGCATTCACTCTCTTGATTATCCTTTTGGCTTTGTTCCACTGATTTCTGGTACTAAATATTATTGAGTAGAAACTTGACACTAATCTAAATTTCTCTCCTTTAAGCAACTGTAGGTTTTCTCTGATGCTGGAGTCTTCTTCTAGCTTACAGACCAATAACTTTGGTCAAAACTGAGACATATTTTAGTTTTCTGGATCAATTTCCCTTAAACATGACTCCTGATCTTGGCACATGGGTTCCATCTGTTACTCTGCTTGCCCTCTACTCTCTTCATGGCAGTTCCCTCTCCAAAGTTTATCTTTCAAGATAAGCACCTAGTCTTCCTGAAATGATTTCCCCCCCTATGTCTGGAGTCTTCTCTAATAGGATTTACTAGCTCCTAAGCATCACTCTCACTTCTGTTCACCAGTCCTCATTCTTTGGCATGCTTTTACTTAATATCAACTGTATTGGGAAGTGCTCATGTGTATTTTGGAGTTCATGGGCTTTTCCTTTCTCCGAACTTCACAGAAACTGGAGTTTTCTGTTTTGGTCCCTTTTTGTGACTTTTAATTGTTTCCAAGAGGTGAAAGGGATAAGATTCACATCTAAGCTGTTGTACTACTGTAATGAATCCTTCCTCCCCCTCCGTCCCCCCGAGTTTGGGGAGTCAGGGATCAAACCATGGAAGACTGGAGAGGAATAAAATATAACTCTAAACTCTGCAAAGGGAGGTAGAAATTTGTGAAAGGAAAATCAAAATGGAGTCGGTATTACGAAGAGAGCTCTCTAAAATGTAGCTGGGAGGCCATGGAGGAAGTATGACATGCATGCCTCAGCCCAGATGGAATCTCAACTTCCAGAAACTCAAGATGCTTGGAAGACACTTCCCCTAAAATAACTCAGTGACAGCCTATCCCTTAAGGACAAATATTTCCTTTCCTGCAGTCAGAGTTAATCATAATTCTTTCCAGACAACTTTAATAACTTTGTGGGGTTTGCCTTCATAAGCCCCTGACTCTTTCTCTTCTGGAACACTCTTTCGGTTTTACCCAAATCTGTCTCCCGAAATGCAATTCCTAACACCCCAACAAATAAACTCTTTTCTTATTTGCAGCCTTCTGCGTTTTCTTGGAAGACAAACTGTACCCATGAAAACAAGATCCCTAAGGCATGGAAGGGTGTGGGATCCACAGCCATACAAGGAACAGAGATATGATTTATAAAACACAAGTTTGAAACTGTGTCAGACGAATTGGTTTGCTTCTCCAAAAGGCAAATAAAACTGATGGTACCAGAACATGCACCCTGAAGTATCACTGTTTTCCAGGTGAAGAAAATGAGGTAACTCATCCAATTTCACCTATGGCCTTACACAGTGGGGCCATCATCAGAGTCAACACTACCATCCCCAGCAAACACACTGCTGGACGCTCCTGATAACCCGTCCCCATCAGCCCCATTCCAGGCTGTCTGATTACTCTCCTTCAGTTTCCCTGGTGCGGTTGGGGTCTGAGACCCCTAGGTTACCGCTCCCCGATCAGCATAGGTTCCACACCACGGTAATCCACGGAGGAAGGCAAAAATGACGTCTTAGTCAGTCCGGAATATTCTCAGAGTGAGCTACAACTCTTAGAAGAGTCCTGGCCGCCACTCTGTCCTTCACTGCGGCAAGCTCTGCGCAAGCAGCCAACCAAGACGATCTTCTACGTGGGCGGGCGCCTCACCCATTCCAGCGCTAGACTACATTTCCCAGAAGCTCTTGCGGCTCCAATCAACTTCCGGCGCGAATCCAGCGACATTATTCTATTTCTCAGGGAATTTATGGCTCCCTGAGATTGGCCCGGCCCTAGGAGGAAGCTTGTCTCCGGGGTGTGGGGACTGTATCTGGATCTCCAGCCTCCTGGCAGCAATTCCGAGAGGGGAGAAGTGTGGCTTGGCCCAGGCTGTGCAGAAAATCCGAGGGTCGGGAGACATCTTGTCCGAGCGGATCTGGCTCCGGACTACATTTCCCAGACACCCTGGCGGGTATAGGGCTGACCCTTCACTGGCCTGCGGGACCCTAGGCCTCCGGGGAAGGGGAAGTGAAGGTGAGCAGCCTAGGTCCTGGGGGCTCGACTAGGTTCCGGAGGTGCACCCCTGGGGGTCCGAAGGGACGGTCCAGGCGGGTCCGGAGTCTCGGTCCTGTATGATTTGATAAGACTGGGGGAGGGTGAAGTGTGGGATTCCATGCGTGCGATTGTGACCTTATGTAACTGTGCGCGCTGTGTGTGCGTGTGATTGTATATCCCTGTGGTGGGTGTGTCACTGTGACTGACCATGCGCGCGGAGCTCTGTGTGCAGGTGTGACTGTGAAAGTGTGCGGCTCTGTGTGTGTCGGTGTGACTGTGCCTACGTAGTGGGACTGAGATTGTGTGTGTCCATACAACTTTGTGTCATTGTGTGTGTTGGGGCGGTGGGGAGTGCTGAGAATCTGTGATTATGTTACTATGGCTGTGTTATCTGAGGGCTGCGTGTGATTGTGGTTTTATGAATGTTAGCAGTACTAAGTGTACTGATATCTGACTGTGTGAGGATGTGTGAGTGTGATCGTGTAACTTTTTGTGGCACTGAGTGTGCGGTTGGAGGGTGCCTGTAATTGTGCCAGGCTAACAGTGTGTATGTCCCAGTGGTTGCTGTGTTAGGTCAGGACAGATTTTGGTCGTGGGCAGCAGACTTTTCCCCTTCTGAAACCAGGAATGCTCAGGACAGCCTAGACTCCTCTGACCTCTCTCCATCCTTCCTCTCCATGGGTGACAGGTGTGGGTCCAGAGTAACCTCTGATCTGATCAGTCTGAGCCACAAGAAAGCCCTGGCATTTCATGATTCCTTTCTCCTTCCTCAGCTCTGCTTTATCTCAGAGAGGTCCCCAGAGGAGAAGGAGGAATGGCTGTTGACCAAGCCAAATACAAGGTGCGCTGGGGTTTCCTTTTTGCTTTATAAGTACCCTGGTGCACATATGCACGCTTTCCTAGGGTATAAACATACCAATGGAATTGCTGGACCATAAGATACGTGTGTATTTTCAAATTTCCTAGATAATGCCGGACTGATTTTCAATATGGTTGTACCAGTTAAATTCTTACCGGCAGATTATAAGCATAGTCATCCTGTATTCTAATACTTGGTCACTTGGTATTTTAATTTTTGATGAATCTTCTGATATATCACGTGGTTTTAAGAGTATAACATACATTCTAAAAAGTACAGAAATGAAAGTATATGACTTGATGAATTTTAGAAAGTGAGCATATTCGTTTAACCAGACCTCAAATCAGATCAGGAAGTAGAACATTACCAGCATTCCAGAAGCCCGATTCTTGTTCCATCCACTCACTAACCACCTCTCCCGAAGATAACAATTATTCTGTTTTCTATAGCCATAGATTAATTTTACCTGTTCTTGAATTTTATATAAGTAGAATCACACAATATCCACTCTTTTGTGCTTGACTTCTTTTTATTCATCATTACATTTTACATGTAATATGAATGTACTATTTAATAATATTATGTAGTATGAATATGTGAGACTCATCCATGTTGCTTCATGTAGTATAGGTCATTTATTATTGTTGTTGCTTAAAATTCCATTGTATGAGCATACCACAATTTATTTATCCTTTCCATTATCTATTGGTATTTAAGCTGTTTTCAGATTGGGCCTATTATGAGCAAGGCTGCTATGAACATTCTTGTACATGTCTTTTGGTGCACATATGAATGCATTTCTGTTGGGTATATCCCTAGGAGTGAAATTCCTGTGGCATAGGTTATGCAAATATTCAGCTTTAATATATACTGACAGTTTTCCTAAATAGTTGTATCAATTTACACTCCTGACTCACTCTCATTGTATGGGAATTAGACTGTGGGACAAGAAGCTTTACTAGAGATAAAGAACAATAGTTCATAATGAAAAGGTTAGACTACTAGTAGGATATTACAGTTCTAAATACATAGACTTTCATAAAATGACTTCAAGTATATTTGAGAGAAGTAAAAGAAGTAGTAGACAAATCACAATCATAGTGGGGGATTTTTAGCACTTGTTTCAATAGCTGATAGAACAATCAATAGAAACTGAGTAAAGCTATATAATATTCGGGCAGTGTGATTGACAAACTTGACTTAAATGATATATATAGAACAGTGTACCTTACAACTACATTATATATCCTTTTCAGATGCATATGAGACATTTATCCAAATTTATCATGTGCTGGACCATAAAAGGAATCTCAATAACTTTCAAAGGATTGAAATAATACTGTATGTTTTCTGACCATAGTGGAATTCAGCAGAAGTCAATAACAGAATGATATTTAGAAATATCCCAATGTTTGGGATTTAAGCAATTGTATTTATAAATAACTGGTGAATCAAAGAAGAAATTGCAATGGAAATTAAAAATATTTTGAACTGAAAGATAATGAAAATATAACATCAAAATGTGGGGTGTTGCTAAAGCTAAACCTGAAGAAAATATATAGCTGTAAATGCATACGCTAGGAAAGAAGAATGTTGAAAAATTAGTGATGTATGTTTTCATCTCAAGAAGTTAAGGAAATAAAACTTAATACTAAATTAAACCCAAACAAAGCAAAAAAAAAAGGAAATAATAAGAGCTCAATATAAATTTATGTATATTGAAATATAAAGTAAATATATAATTGAGAAATTAACTCCAAAAGTTTATTTTGGGGAATCAATAAAAATTGATAAACTTCTATAAAAACTTAAAGAAAAAAGGGGAGATAAGACACAAATTACCAAATTAGATATAAGGAAAAAAAAAACACTATAGGATAGATTTAAAGCTGAGCTCCCAGTTTTTGGTCAGTACCTGGGACTAGGTTGTACAGTATAAGAGCATTAGAACCTGAGCTGGTGATCATTAAGCTGAGTACCTTTTCAACTTCATCAGACATGTTGATTTCTGTTTTTAGTATAGATTTTTAATTTTGTAACTCAGTTTCTTTTTTTAAAATTATTATTTATTTATTTATTTTGGCTGCATTGGCTCTTCGTTGCTGCACACGGGCTTTTCTCTAGTTGTGGCAAGCGGGGGCTACTCTTTGCTGCAGTGTGCGGGCCTCTCATTGCAGTGGCTTTTCTTTTGCGAACCACGGGCTCTAGGTGCACGGGCTTCAGTAGTTGTGGCCCGTGGGCTCAGTAGTTGTGGCTGGCGGGCTCTAGAGTGCAGCCTCAGTAGTTGTTAGCGCACAGGCTTAGTTGATCCGTGGCATGTGGCATCTTCCCAGACCAGGGCTCAAACCCGTGCCCCCTGCATTGGCAGGCGGATTCTTAACCGCTGCGCCACCAGGGAAGTCCTAGTGGTGTTTTTTTAAAAAACTTAAATCTTCCTAATTAATATCACTACATAATTATTAAAGGTTTAATATTGTTAATAAAATGTTCATTTCCTAGGTGATAATGGATTGAGTGTGCAGTGAGCTCTCATTTGGGACGTTCAGCTTATTTATTATTTTATTTTACCCCATTTCTATTTGGTTTTGTGTGTGTCCACTGGTGCTCACTAACTGTGGAATACCTTTTCTATCTTGGGTTATTGTGTGAGGCCGAAGGTATGATGGGTCCTTCCTGATATTGGTACAGTTTTTCCTTTTTCTGGAGCTAACTGGCTTCCTCGAAATATGCTACATTTATACTTTTCAGACAAGCACCTTTTACCAGAAATATAAACAATAGGATGATAAAAAAAACCACAAATGTAATCACTCACTAATTATAAATAGTTTTTTTAAAAATCCTATTTTTATTCACCTTCTTCTTTTGTGGACTTTATAACAGTTTTTCTCTCACATGTTATTATGGATTTAACAACATTTTCCAATGTATCAATTAACTGATAGTTGTCATAGACTCCATCATCGTACAAGGAGGAGTGGCAGGAGAAGTATCATAGTATGTTATTGCATAAATTTTCATTACTTGGCCAATGAGAGACCCTTTTAGGAGACTCTTAAAAGGCGTCCTTTTAGCACAACACCTGATATTTCTGAAAATAGCCTTACCTTTTAACAACAGCAGAAGGTTCCAGATCTAACCCCCCCACCAAAAAATTTTTTTTCTGTTCTACAACATGCAGTCAGCTATTATCCAGGAACCCTCTTTTCTTTCTTTCTTTCTTTTTTTTTTTTCTCGTCTTCACTTTTCTTCTTTTCTTCTTGGAAATGAATAAAAGACCAAAAACAGGAGATCTCTCTTATACCTGAGAGTTTGTTGGGCAACAGTGCTGCCACTGTTGGGCTACTTTAAGTGATGCAAGAGCTCAAAAGTTTTGTTTTTAAGGTTTTGCGTTCACATTATTTTTCTCTAATTTTCTTATGTTAAGTGATTTTTTTCAACACTCAAAATTTTCTCATACTTTGATAGATGACTGGGGGCAAGAGAGTAGAAATTAATTGAGGCAATTAAATTTGAGACATTTCTATAATAAACATATATTATGGAATAACAAGCAAAAAATGCTTTTTTTTTTAAATGATAAAACAAGACAAAAGAAATTTTACACTCAGGTGGGTGCTTCCTTCCTCAGGAAAAGGACTGTGGGCATGACAAGTACCTGAAGCTATTAAATATTAGCTTCATTATACAGTGATTGAATACTCCAGTGGTGATCCTATGACCTCATAAGGCTATTAACTTTATGACTCTATTAACCTAAAAATGAGCAGGTGTAAGAGTTGGAAAGTTAGAATACAGGTAGTGTTTTTGCAAGATAAGCACTTGGTGTTTTGAGCAGACTTAGTCTGAATTAAAATAATTTGGGTGGTGCAGATGAAAAAGTTAGAGTTTACTCAAGAGAAAATCGATGAGCATCAGTCTCTCCAGTTTTGTTGGCCCTAAGCCCTTTCTGTCTTAATTTCTTCCCCAATCCATTCTCCTCGCCCAAACCATGCAAAGATATGCTGATTCCCCTTTCCCATTAGCCGCTCAGAATGTTTATGCCACCATCAGTTTCTTTTCCTTACTAGGAAATAGAGTTATTATCTGTTCCACCATGAGTGGAATGTCCTTGGGAAAGTAATGAACTGCAATGGAAATTACATTAGAAAAGCATTCTAAACAATTGGGTTCTTAAAAACTAACTTTACTCAACATTATTAGTCATAAGGAAAATGTAAATCAAAATCACAATGAGATACCACTTCATACCTACTAGGATGGCTGTGATAAAAAAGACAGACAATAAGAAGTGTTGGTGAGGATTTGGAGGCATTGCTGGTGGGATGTAAAATAGTGCAAACACTTTAGAAAAGAATTTGGTAGTTCTTAAAAAAGTTAGAGTTACCATATGACCCAACAGTTCTACTTCTAGATATATACCCAAGAGAATTGAAAACATTCACATGAAAACTTGTACATGCATGTTCATAGCCATTCACAGTAACCAAAAAATGGAAACAATTCAAATTCCTATCAAATGATGAATGGATAAACAAAATGTGATCTATCTACACAGTGGAATATTATTTGCCAATAGAAAGGAATGATGTTCTGATACACGCTACAACACAGATATACCTTGAAAACTTGCTAAGTGAGAGAATCTAGTCATAAAGGGCCATATATTGTATGATTCCATTTATATGAAATGTCTAGAATAGGCAAGTCCATAGAGGCAGAAAGTAGATTAGTGGTTGCTTAGGGCCGGGGGAGGAAGGGAAATGGGGATTGACTCTTTTTTTATATATATAAATTTATTTTATTTATTTATTTTTGGCTGCATTAGGCCTTTTTTGCTGCACACAGGCTTTCTCCAGTTGCAGCAAGCGGGGGCTACTCTTCGTTGCTGTGTGCAGGCTTCTCATTGCAGTGGCTTCTCTTGTTGTGGAACATGGGCTGTAGGTGCACGGGCTTCAGTAATTGTGACACGTGGGCTCAGTAGTTGTGGCTCGCGGGCTCAGTTGCTCCGTGGCATGTGGGATCTTCCCGGACCAGGGATCGAACCCATGTCCTCTGCATTGGCAGGTGAATTCTTAACTACTGCGCCACCAGGGAAGTCCTGGGATTGACTCTTAATGGGGTTCCTTTTAGGGGAGATGAAAATGTTCTAAAATTGGATTGTGGTGATATACTAAAAAACATTGAATTATATACTTTAAATGAGTAACTTACATGGTGTGTGAGGTATATTTCAATAAAAATTAGTGGATTAGAATCTAGATAAAACAATATTGTCTGTGACTTTATAATTGTTGAAGCCAGTTAGTGGGTACATGGAAGGTTTTTTATACTATTTAAATTCTACTTTTATGTATGTTTGGAAATTTCTGTATTAAAAAGTTAAAACAAAAAACTAACCTAATGCCTAATAGTGAAATACTAGAAGCTTTCATAGTAAAATCAGGGAGAAGGCACTATCAACAGTATTATTTAACATTTTTTTTTCCTAAATCTATTAGAAAAGCAGTACTCCATAGGAAACAACTAGAAAACAATTGCTTTGTTCTTTCCCATAACTTCTACTATCAAGCTTCTCTGTGAGCCATTTCTTGCCCATGGATAAGGTTTTCAGTCAGTGTTAGATAATAAACAGTGTCCATTTCACTGAACTAATCAATACCATAAACTTTAAAGAAAAAGTATAACCTTCTTACTCCTTGAGCTAGGAGTTTGCAGTGAGATAGCTTTGATGATTGCTTCTGTTTCCTTTTCCCGAACTTTTTCTCCATCCCACTAGGTATTCTCAATTCCATGTGGTAAGAGTATGTTTAATTTTGTAAGAAGCTGCCAAACTGTCTTCCAAAGTGGCTGTACCATTTTGCATTCCCACCAGCAATGAATGAGAGTTCCTGTTGCTCCACATCCTGGCCAGTATTTGGTGTTATCAGTGTTCTGGATTTTGGCCATTCTAATTGGTATGTAGTGGAGGGGGCTTTTATTAAGACATTAAAATATATTTTTAAATTATATAGAGAATGTGGTACTGGCAAAATAATAAAGAGATCACTGAATCAAAATAGAATCACAAATAAATCCAAACATGTATCATCTATGATAAGGGTAGCATTTAAATCAGTAGAGAAAATATATTCCATAGTCATCTATTCTAAGGCTCACTTTTTTTTCTCATTTCAACATACCTGAAATCAGGTTATGTCTTAAATAGTTTCTTTCTTTCTTAGTGGCATATAAAATAATGGGGCATTTTAAGTCTTATGAAATATTATTCGCATGTGTTTTAGGTACACCAGCGTAGCCCTCTCTGGGGGAAAATGAAGTAGGATTCTTAACTCATTTCTTATACTAAAATAAAATTATAATTGATAATCTTATTCTATTGTCTTTTACCAAATAATTTTATACCAAAATAAAATAATAATTGATTAAAGATTTAAATGTAACAAATGAAAGCATTAAAATTAAAAAAGAGAAATTTATATAAGTATGTATAGGTAAGAAAGATCTTACCCCAGAGCTAGAAAAGCTGACATTTTGACTGCTTTGTGTGGGTAAAACACATAAGCAAAGTTTTTTGTTTGTTTGTTTTGTTTTTTAATAAATCAGAGCTAGAACATAAGGTTGAGGAGTGCCTCAGTATGGGTATGGGTGCAGGGGTGTGGTAGCGGGAATTTGACTTTCTCAGGCTTGGGAAATGAGACTTGATTAGGGAAGTCTTTAGTCCTTCTAATTAGATTGAACTGTGTTCCTGGCTAAAAGCACCATTTAGGTGAGTCTGGCTTGGGGACCTGAGGGCTGCAGAGGAGGGATCTGCTCAGGGCAGGTCATAGCAGCGCCCTCTTGGGTTCAGAGCAACAACAGCACTGAGATGGGGCAAGGTCTTGCCTGAATCACTGGCTGAGGCAGGAACCTGGGTTGCTTGGGTGAAGGAGAGGCAATATGAGTCTGTGTTTCTTTGGATCGACTAGCCAGGATCCATCTTACTGCAGCTAAAGCCTGGGGTTTCTGGAGCTGAGATAGGAGGGGGATTTATTCCATATTCCCACTCACTAGAGTTATATCCTAAGACCAAGGGAAGTAGAGGTAGTTTCGCCTGGAGAGTCTGAAAGCTGTAAAGCCAGTGTTGTTTCTAGAGCATTTCTTTGCTTCCCCAGGCCTGCCTTCTCAGAACACTATCCTTTTCCAGGAGAACAGCCCCAAGGAGGAGTGATCATCTCCTGGAATACGGAAAGCCATGGCCCAGGTGAGTTAGTTGATGCTCTTTCTTACCTTCCTGACATTCAACTCATTCTAAGAAAAAAAAAAAAAATTTTTTTTTTTTTAAAGGGCATGTGAGCATTTGCTTTTTTCCTGACATTTCTGGCTATGAGGGTTCCTTCAGGTCCTGGTCCCTGTTTTCTCTCATTCTAGTCAGATAATCCTATTATCATTCCTAAATGCTCCTCTTCTTTTGACTTAGTTTTAATATTTTCATTCAGTAAATAATTGAGTGTCTCTTTTCTCAGCCCTCTCCCAGGGACTATGATGGAGAAGAAATGCATTTTCTTAAAGGAAACAAGAGTAGATTTGTAGAATAAACTTGTCCTGTCTGGGCAGTGATTTGACGAGGTGGAGGTATGAGTTGCTTAGCTGAGACAAACATGGAAAAGCCAAGATTATCTCTACAGATCAGTATTCTCCAGTAAAATAGGATGGGAGGTGGTATTGGTAGCTCCAAATGTTAGAGTGTTGCAAGGTCTCCTGGTTTATGGGGCTTGGAGGATTGTTGGGTTGATAGCTGATACAGGCAGATCTCTGTGACTTTTTTAGGGTATCCATGAAGAAGTCCAATTTAAGTTTGAACAGGAAGTGTGAGTCATGAGGAATTTCCAAATGAATCACCAATTTTCTTTATCTCAGAAATAAGGATAAGGATGATGGATGATTATAGTGAGTTCAGCCACTTCATAAATTGTTGAGATCAGAGGTCTCAGAAGAACCTTCTTTAGAAAGCTTTGTTATAATAAATTCCAGACATAGAAAAGTAGTCTTGTGAACTACCATATGCTCACAATTAAGTTTCAATTATTATCAACTCACAGTCAATCTTGTTTCATCCATACCTCTACCTGTTTCTTCCATGCACACTCCCTTAACCTCACTCCCACACACAGGATTATTTTGAAGCAAATTCAAATTGGTATGTATCTCTGAAGGATAAGGTTTATTTTTTTAAAAAAACAATCATTATGCCATTACTGCGTCTGAAAAAGTTAAAAATCATTTGTTAATATCAATATCCAGTCAGTGTTCAAATTTTCATAACTGTCTGCTTTTTTAATCATTTAATTGAATTAGAATCCAGAGAAGGACTGTGCACTGCAATTGGTTGATATGTCTCTCCAGTCTCTTACTTTGTAGGTACCCCTTCCATCTCTTTTCTTTCTGTGCAGTTTTTGTTGTTGTTGTTGGGAAAGAAAAACAGATTCATTTGTCCACTGTTTGGATTTTGCTGATTTCTTCTCTCTGGTATCACTTAAGTGTTTCCTGAGAGTCAGTAGTTAGGTCTAGTAACGTGATCAGATTCAGTTGGGATTTTTTTGTCAGGAATATTTCCTAGGTGGTGATGTGTGATTCCATTAGGGGGCATATTATTTCTGGTTCTCTTTCCTTTTGTAATGTTAGCCACCAGTGATGATTATTGTCTAGATTTATTAATTCATTAGAGATTGCAAAATGATATCTAAATTCTGTCATTCCTTCTTCATAGATTAGGTAGAGTACTATCTGTAAAGTAAAATGTCTCATCAACTGTTTGGTTACCCTAAAGGACAGTTTGTTTGGGAAAGAATGTTTGATTCTTACCCCTTATTTACCAGTTTTTAAAATAATGAGTTGGTTTCTTAGAATCCTACAAAGATGGCTAGAAATTTTTTGTTCATATTATTATGAGCTCATGGATTTAAACATTTTTGATCTGATCAGTCCATTACGTTTGATCCTCAAATTATGCCATCTTTGGCCAATGGGAGGCTTTTCAAGTAGGCTCCTGAGTCCTTTTAACATGATTCTAGTAGTTTTTGATAGCTCTCTTGTTTTCTGATACAACAGAATGTTCAGACTCATCCTGTGCATTTGACTCAATTCTGAAATTGTCTCCTTCCCAACTTTGGTTACTTTTATTTGAATACGATACTTAGAGACCACAATCTAGACACTAGGTATGCTCATCGCTACTGGGTTAATTATTGTTTCTAAGCCTTTTCTATGGACTGAGTGAGGAATTTTTTTTTTTAATACAAAATAAACTGACAACTCTTGCACCTATTTCTAGGATCTAAAGATTCTAGTTCTTAGTGACACCAATATAATTGCTCTTTGCTTTACTCCCAAATATGAGCACAGTAGTCTCTGAAATATTTCTTTTTGTTACACAAATAATACATGTGTCTCTTGTTTCAGGGATCAGTGATGTTCAGTGATGTGTCTATAGACTTCTCTCAAGAGGAGTGGGAATTCCTGGACCCTGTTCAGAGGGACTTGTACAGAGATGTGATGTTGGAGAACTATAGCAATCTGGTGTCAGTGGGTAAGGGCATCTATCCCAGTAATTTTGAGTTCTCTGGAATGTCTGTTTCTTCCACAGTGAATTTCTCAGCTGCTTTTCGAGCTACCAGCTGAATTTCTGCTCCCTGTTCCCAAGTAAATGGTATGAACTGAAATGAAAAGGAAGAATGGGAAATGGGCAGCTCCAATTGGCTGTGGCTGAGCTTCATCTTCTTTGTTTGACTGTTCCTGTAGTGGCATCTCTTCCTTGATCATCAAGGGACTGGATCTTACTTCTGGATCTGATTTACCCACAGCATAACCATGTTCCATATCTTTTCTTGTGAGCAGGACTTTACATTCCTAAGCCTCAAGTTATCTTCTTATTGGAACAGGGGAAAGAGCCCTGGATGATTGGCAGAGAGCTGACAAGAGGCCTGTGTTCAGGTGAGTGAGAAATGATTGGACAGAAGCAGGGCACTACAGGCAATAACTCAGTTGATCAGTGAAGAAACAGCACCTTTGAGATGTTATCTTGGAAGCTCCCATCAAAACCATAGGCCTGTGGGAAAAACTAAGTCTTTTTAGCACAAGTTTACAAATGACCTGTTTCATTCCTTCCCTTACTTACTGCTCTGTCGACTACTCTTCTCCACTCCCCCTCTTAATTTCAAGTAGAAGGTGCCCTTCACATCCCCCACAAAGAAAACTCTTTTACCCATATTTTAGATTCAGTTCCTTGCTAGCTTTTCTTCCTCTTCGACTCATCTAAATGTTTTCTGTTACCACTCCCAAAATAGTATACGTGTGTGTGCGTGCGCATGGGCACATGTCTGCATGTATCTGCACTGCCCCCCCCCCTTCAAGTACTAGTCTTCCTTATAGCTGCTGGCCAATGATTTGGATTCCTTTGGATAGAATTGAGGGAGTTCATGAACTTGGACGAAAAGAAAAAAATACATCTTTATATTTAGTATCCTCTAATTGAAATTTAGCATTTCTTCCTGTTATGGTATATGCAACAAACCGTAGTAGTGTTAGTAGTTCCTGTGACTTTGACATGAATGGAAATCACAGATATTTTCATATCATTTTATTGTTGCTGTAGACATATTGAAATACCATTTATGCTCATCACTATTTCAGAATTACTATAGTATTAGGCGCACTGCTAGGTCTTACTCTTTAATGTGTTAATAAAGAAGAAAACTCCAGGCAGTGGGAAGAACCCCTGTGAAGACCCTTCTAGGAGGGGAAAACTTGGTGTGTTTGAAGAACTGAAAGAAAGCCAGCGTTGTTGGGGCCCAAGAGCAAGCATGAGCGGAGTGTGAGTCAAGATTGGAGAGATAAGTAGGAACCACATTATTCAGCCTTTGCCAGTGGTTATGAGGAGTTTGGATTTTGAGCAGCGGAAGGCCAGGCCAAATGTCATTTTGGTGCCTGAAGAGGTTAAAGACTGTGAGAACTTGGTGGGGATCTGGGTTAGGAGGCTACTTGAGTGGTCTGAGTAACAGATGATTCTGGTTTGGAATAGGGTATTCGCAGTGGAGATAGAAAAGCTACTGAAGAGCTTAACTAGATGAAAGTTGCTGAAAGATCCTATGGAGGTAGGAGGAAAAAGAACATGCTGAAATGAATTCCCTGTTTCTGGCTTGAGATGTTCTCATAGGCTCCATTTTGACATCTTCACACTGTTTAATTTGCCTAAAATCTCCATTTTGGGTAAGAAATTCCTTTATAATAATAGTTATCAAATACTGAACACTTTACTCAAAGACATTCACTTACACTTTTCCTTACGCTCTTAGTAATCATGAATTAAGGATTATCTCCCTTTTACAGGTGAAATGGGGACTAGAAAGATTAAATAATTGCCTAGGAACCTATAGTAAGTAACTCTCAGTGTTGGGACTCAGCTCTCATCAATCTGCTTCTGACTCCTGTCATCTTTCCATGGTAGTATCTTGCACTGTGTCTTATTATTATTATTTTTTACAATCCTTGTATGAAACTCCTGAGAATTATTTTTCCCTTATATTGTTCTTTTTTTTTAATTGAAGTATAGTTGATTTACAATGTTGTGTTAGTTTCTGGTATACAGCAAAGTGATTCAGTTATACATATATATTTTTTTTCAGATTCTTTTTCATTATAGTTTATTGTAAGATATTGAATATAGTTCCCTGTGCTATACAGTAGGACCTTGTTGTTTATTTTATGTAGAGTAGTTTGTATCTGCTAATCCTAAACTTCTAATTTATTCCCTCCCCCAACATTTCCTCTTTGGTAACCATAAGTTTGTTTTCTAGGTCTGTGAGTCTGTTTCTGTTTTGTAAATAAGTTCATTTGTATCATTTTTTTAGATTCCACGTATAAGTGATATCATACAGTATTTGTCTAACTTACTTCACTTAGTATGATAATCTCTAGGTCCATCCATGTTGCTGCAAATGGCATTGTTTCATTCTTTTTTATGGCTGAGTAATATTCCATTGTGTGTGTATGTATATGTGTGTGTGTGTGTATATATATATATATATATACCACATCTTCTTTATCCATTCATATGTCAATGGACATTTAGGTTGCTTCTATGTCTTGGCTATTGTAAATAGTGCTGTTATGAGCATTGGGTGCATATATCTTTTCAAATTATAGTTTTCATCTTTTCTGGATATATGTCTGGAGTGGGATTGCTGGATCATATGGTAACTCTATTTTTAGTTTTTTAAGGAACCACCATACTATTCTCCATAGTGGCTGTACCAATTTACATTCCCACCAATAGTGTATAAGGGTTCCCTTTCTCCACACCCTCTCTAGTATTTATTATTTGTAGACTTTTGGATGATGGCCATTCTGACAGTTGTGAGGTGATATGTTATTGTGGTTTTGATTTGCATTTCCCTGATGATTAGCGATGTTGAGCATCTTTTCATGTGCCTGTTGGCCATCTGAATGTCTTCTTTGTTTTTTTTTGGGCTGCGTTGGGTCTTCATTGCTGTGTATGGGCTTTCTCTCTAGTTATGGCGAGTGGGGGGCTACTCTTCATTGAGGTGCACAGGCTTCTCATTGTGGTGGCTTCTCTTGTTGCAGAGCAAGAGCTCTAGGTGCACGGATTCAGTAGTTGTAGCACGCGGGCTCAGTTTGTTGCAGCACGTGGGCCCTAGGGCGTGTGGGCTTCAGTAGTTGCAGCTAATGGGCTCAGTAGTTGTGGCATGTGGACTCTAGGGTGTGCGGGCTTCAGTAGTTGTGGCACACAAGCTTAGTATTTGTGGCTCGCAAGCTCTAGAGCACAGGCTCAGTAGTTGTGGAGCACAGGCTTAGTTGCTCCACAGCATGTGGGATCTTCCTGGACCAGGAATCGAACCCGTGTCCCCTGCATTGGCAGGCGGATTCTTATAACCACTGAGCCACCAGGGAAGTCCCCTGAATGTCTTCTTTGGAGAAATGTCTATTTAGATCTTCTGCCCATTTTTTGATTGGGTTGGTTTTTTAAAAAAATATTTATTTATTTATTTGGTTGCACAGGGTCTTAGTTGCAGCATGTGGGATCTTCATTGCTGCATGAGAACTCTTACTTGCAGCATGTGGGATCTAGTTCCCTGACCAGGGATCGAACTTAGGCCCCCTGCATTGGGAGCACAGAGTCTTAGCCACTGGACAACCAGGGAAGTCCCGATTGGGTTGATTTTTTGATATTGAGCTGTATGAGCTATTTGTATATTTTGGAAATTAAACCCTTGTTGGTGGCATCATTTGCAAATATTTTCACCCATTCCATAGGTTGTCTTTTCATTTTGTTTATTGTTTCCTTTGCTGTTGCACTGTGTCTTTTTTCTCTCTGTCTGCCTTAAACTTCAGCAGTCTCCCCTCTCAGTCACTGCAGTGGTACATGAGCAAGTCTCTCCCTTGTCCCGAGATCAGCATCACAGAATTCCAAGGCAAACAGTATTTTCACTGAATCCCCAGCACATAGCATGCTCTGAGTCTTCCCTATCTGCCACTCACATCAAATCAGTTCATTGACTTATCTTAGGCTGTTCCCCCATCTGGCTGACCCTCTGTAATCGCTTTTAAATTGCATCCGGTATGCCCTTTATTATGCACCCTATTCTGTTTTATCCCCAACTGGGTGTACTGCAGTTTAATTCTGACACTAACTACCCAGAGTTAGCTTAGACCCCACAGGTTAACAGCCAGTCTTACACAAGACTGCCCTCACTTCTGACACCAGCTGCAAGTCTCAGGGGTTCCTCAGACCACCCACACTTCTGACCAACTGGCTATAAATTTGGGATTTCCATGGCCCCTGCAGGCTTTGCTAGAATGACTCACAGAACTTAGGAAAGCTCTATACTTACAATTGCAGTTTTACTGTAAAGGATACATATCAGATGAGTTAGGGTAGGCTTCTGGAGGCAGAGGTTCCATACCCTCTCCCTGTGAAGTCAAAGTATGTCACCCTCCTGGTGAAGCGCCTCAGTGTGTTCACCAACCAGAAATCTCCACTGAGCTTTGGTGTCCAGAGTTTTTTATTAGGGCTTAATTACATTGGCATGATTGATTAAGGCATTGGCCACTCAATCTCTAGCCTCTCTCTCCACCCCAGAGGTCAAGCAGCTGAAAGTCCCAACCCTCTAATCATATGCTGGGTCTTTCTAGTGACCATTCCCCATCCTAAAACTATCTAGGGGTCCACCATGAGTCACCTCATTAGCATAATGAAAACACTGCTATCACTCAGGAAATTCAAAGGGTTTTTGAAGCTCTGTGTTAGGAACTGGGGACAAAGATCAAATTTATACTTTATTATACCACAGAGCCCAAGAATCTCCCCCTATATGCATTTATTCCTCTCAGTAGACCTTTAATGGAGGTAACAAATTGTCCACTTTTTGTAATATATATAGTATGATGATGTACTCTGTTTCTTACATACACATACATACAAGCTTATATAGATGCATATATAACTAGTCATCTTTTAATACGCGCAAGCATTGTATATTTATCAACTTTTCCAGATGATTCTGATCCACATCAGTACTTGAGATCATTGTGGTTTCCTATTTCCATAGTCTCCTCCTGCTGCTTTCTGCATTATAGCTCCTTAATTTTGTGCATTTCTTGTCCATTTTTCAGATTAAACAAATATACTTGAGAACTCTATGTCATTCACTACCAGATATTATTTTCACTTTAATTTTTCCATTTCTATTATAAAAGTGTAACTTTTCACAAATGAGGTGGGGGAAGAATATTTACCATTTTATTGTCTTTCAGATCTGGAATCAATGTGTGAAACCAAGTTATTATCGCTAAAGAAGGAAGTTTATGAAATAGAATCATGCCAGAGGGAGATGATGGGACTTACAAAGCATGGCCTTGAATACTCCAGTTTTAGAGATGTTTTGGAATATAGAAACCACTTTGAAAGACAAGTGGGATATCAAAATGGGCATTTCAACCAAGAAATATTCACTCATGAATACATGCCCACATCTATTCAACAGACATTCTTTACTCTACATCAAATAATTAACAGTGAAGAGAAACCATATGAATGTAAGAAATGTGGAAAGGTCTTTAGTCAGAATTCACAATTTATTCAACATCAGAGGATTCATATTGGTGAAAAATCTTATGAATGTAAGGAGTGTGGGAAATTCTTTAGTTGTGGCTCACATGTTACTCGACATCTGAAAATTCATACCGGTGAAAAACCCTTTGAATGTAAAGAATGTGGAAAGGCCTTCAGCTGTAGCTCATACCTTTCTCAACATCAGAGAATTCATACCGGTAAGAAACCCTATGAATGTAAGGAATGTGGGAAGGCCTTTAGTTATTGCTCAAATCTTATTGACCATCAGAGAATTCACACTGGTGAAAAACCGTATGAATGTAAAGTATGTGGGAAAGCCTTTACTAAGAGCTCACAACTTTTTCAACATGTGAGAATTCATACAGGTGAGAAACCCTATGAATGTAAGGAATGTGGCAAAGCTTTTACTCAGAGCTCAAAGCTTGTACAGCATCAGAGAATTCATACAGGTGAGAAACCCTATGAGTGCAAAGAATGTGGCAAAGCCTTTAGTAGTGGCTCAGCACTTACTAATCATCAGAGAATTCACACTGGGGAGAAACCCTATGATTGTAAGGAATGTGGGAAGGCTTTTACTCAGAGCTCACAACTTCGTCAACATCAGAGAATTCATGCTGGTGAGAAACCTTTTGAATGTCTTGAATGTGGGAAGGCCTTTACTCAGAACTCACAGCTTTTTCAACATCAGAGAATTCATACAGATGAAAAACCATATGAATGTAATGAGTGTGGAAAGGCCTTTAATAAATGCTCAAACCTTACTCGACACCTCAGAATTCATACTGGTGAAAAGCCCTATAACTGTAAAGAATGTGGAAAGGCATTTAGTAGTGGCTCAGATCTCATTCGTCATCAGGGAATTCATACTGATGAATAATAAAAACTAAAGTTCTTGTCACCTTCCTGATATTTTAAACAACAACAACAAAAATTCATGTGTGATAGTTACCCTCTTTCACTATTTTTTGTTTCTTAATTTTATTTTATATTTCTTTTTAATCCAAATGTATTTTACTCTAAGTTATGAATTTGGATTCTAAATTGACATTTACCTGTCCCTCTCCCTTACTTCCCCCACCCCATGTTGTACTAATGGCAGTTCAACAATTTTTTCCTTTACTATTATTTTGTTCTACCTTCTTGGGGATAGATTATATTCCTGTTTATATTTGCTTGAGTCTCAAGGCTATGCTTTCTTCTCTGATATATATATTTGTACTTATACCAACATCACACTGTTTAAATTGTGTGACCTTGTATTTTGTAATTCCTTGTAGAATTAATTACAATATAACCTTTTTTTGAAGTCACTGTTAGTCTTTTTGTTTCATTTCACAAATTTATATTTTTTATTATAAAACAGGATATAAGAAAACTAGAATTTAAAAAAGCCAAGATTAATTGTAATCGTACCAACTATAGATGATGACTCTCAAGTTGGTAGAGCAAATCCTACCAGACTTTGTTTTTAAAGAAAATGTAGTCATGGTACACATGTTGCACCTTCACCTGGTACACATGTGTTGTCTTTTATAATGCTACAAAATATGATTGCCACTTCAGTAAATATAGATTTTTATCTTTATTGATGTACTTAATGACTTTTTAAAATGACCTTATTTATTATTCATGTTATGGTTGCATCTAATTGTTTTCAGTTATAAAATCTTCCCTGACTAATATGACCCAAAATTTATCTTTGGATGGCTTGGTTTTTTCCTTTTAAAACATCTATTTTAGTTGCTGAAATTATCCATATTTTCTCCTTTATAAACTGTTTTGTTTCTTTTCATCAACCCTAACCCTAAGCTCATACTAGGAAGGTAATTAACTACTGTTACTGGTATTTTTTATGCTTCCAGGTTTTTAAAACTTTTTACTTATATATGTTAGTGACATTTTATTTTTTATGTATTAGTAAATATAATCACGTTCTATGTATTGGTTTGTTGTGAGGATTCAATGAGTTAATAAAGTGTTTAGAACTTTTCCTATCATGTAGTAAATGTTTAGTGAAAGTTGTCTACTATTATCATTGATACACCCATTTTCATAATTATCGTCATTATTATTTGTGGAAAGGATTTTAACCATGTTGTTTACTTTTGTCTAAATCAAAGAGTTAATAATGAAAAAAGAGAAATGAGTGTAATGAACATAGGAAAGCTTTTCCCATCACTCATTATTCTACATGAAATTTCAAAAGGGAAAAAAAAAAGTTTGCGTGGGTAGTCTACATTCAGACTTTATTTTCTATGCTGCACAAAGACTAATACCCTGTGGATACAATGTTGGGTAGTTGAAAGCACAGTCAAATAAGCAGGAAGAGATAAGAATATTTTTCCTAATAATTAGTTCCCAAAAAAGAAAATATACAGGGCACATTATTTGACCAGAATGGGGGAGACAGTAACAAAAGGATGGCCAGCAAATATCTGAATATTAATTTAGTGTCCCCTCTTGATTAACATGGGTTAAGGAACTAAAACCTTAATATACACATTATTTAAACGTGAATGAATATGAGAACACAATTGAAAAACCTGTGGGACTTCCCTGGTGGTCCAGTGGGTAAGACTCCGTGCTCCCAGTGCAGGGGCCCAGGGTTTAATTCCTGGTCAGGGAACTAGATCCCACATGCATGCTGCAACTAAGAGTCCACAACTAAGAGTCTGCGTGCCGCAACTAAAGGTCCCGCATGCCACAACGAACATCCTGTGTGCCACAGGTAAGACCTGGCCCAGCCAAAATAAATAAATAAATATTAAAAAACAAACAGACCTGTGAGTGGCAGCCAAAGTTGTATTGGAAGTTTTATAACCCAGTATGCATGCATACATTAAAATACTAGACTTTTCCAGTAAGCGGCCTGAGATGACCTCTAAAAATGGTTTGCTATTCACTTGGCCCAGAAAACGCCACAAAATCATGCAAGTCAAGAGGTTCAAATCTTTGTGTTCACTTTAAGAACACTCGTGAAACTTGAAACTGCCCAGGCCATTAAGGGTATGCATATCCGAAAAGCCACCAAGTATCTGAAGGATGTCACTTTAAAGAAGCAATGTGTGCTATTCCGTCGTTACAAAGGTGGAGGTGGTAGGTGTGCCCAGGCCCAACACTGGGGCTGGATGCAGGGTCAGTGGCCCAAAAAGAGTGCTGAATTTTTACTGCACATGCTCAAAAATGCAGAGAGTAATACTGAACTTAAGGGCTTAGATGTAGATTCTCTGGTCATTGAGCACATCCAGGTGAACAAAGCCCCCCGAGATGCAGCGCAGGACTTACAGAGCTCATGGTCAGATCAAACCATACATGAGCTCTCCCTGCCACATTGAGGTGATCCTTACTGAAAAAGAGCAGATTGTTCCTAAACCAGAAGAGGAGGTTGCCCAGAAGAAAAAGATGTACCAGAAGAAACTGAAGAAACAAAAACTTACGGCCTGGGAATAAATGCCGCAAAAAATAAATGCAAATAAAAGTAAAAAAAAAATAAAAAATAAAATACTAGAAAGATCATTAATAAATAAAATCAATATAGAACCCAGGGAGATAAAACAAGCAAAAATATATCTAAAACGGGTAGAGAAAGGCATTATTAGTTATAAAATGCAGAATTAAATGACAGAAACAAGTAAACAATCTAAAACAAAATTTATTTGACTGAAAAAAAGTAGACAAACTAGTGATTCAGGTGGGGGAGTACAGGTGGCGAATGAACAGCACTGTGAATGAGACATTGAAATGACTACATATTTAAATTTAAAAGGACACTATCTTTCTCGGTGATTAAAATGTTCTGGGATTAGTGGTGTTGTACATACAACTTTGTGAATATACTAAAAACCACTGAACAGTATACTTTTTTTTTTTTAAAGATTTATTTATTGATTGATTGGTTGATTGCTATGTTGGGTGTTCGTTTCTGTGCTAGGGCTTTCTCCAGTTGTGGCAAGCGGGGGCCACTCTTCATCGCGGTGTGCGGGCCTCTCACTATCGCGGCCTCTCTTGTTGCGGAGCACAGGCTCCAGACGCGCAGGGTCAGTAGTTGTGGCTCACGGGCCTAGTTGCTCCGCGGCATGTGGGATCCTCCCAGACCATGGCTTGAACCCGTGTGCCCTGCATTAGCAGGCAGATTCTCAACCACTGCGCCACCAGGGAAGCCCTGAACAGTATACTTTAAAAGGGGGGTGAATATTATGGTATATGAACTTTATCTCAAAAAACTTAAAAGTTAGTACTATAGACATTTTTATAATATATCTGAAAATCTGGACAAAGTGTCTGATTTTTATAAAGAAATGGGATTGACTTGATATCAGAATTGACTAGAGAAGAAGTGTAAAATCTTAATAGACTCCTTTCCAAAAGGAACATTTTTAAATTAAACCAAAAAAATAAATGTCATGGGAATTCCCTGGTGGTCCACTGGTTAGGACTCTGCTCTTCCACTGCTGGGGGCCAGGGTTCAATCCCTGGTTGGGGAACTAAGATCCCGCAAGCCTCAAGGCGCAGCCAAAAATAAAAATAAAGTAAATTAAAAAAACAATGTCACACAGCTACACTAGAGACACCAAATTAGATATATTTATAGATGAAACTATGAAATGTTTTAGGAACTCTTCCAGGACATAGACTGAGGTAGTAAGTTACCTGTTTTTATGAATCTGTCATAATCCTAAAGATAAAACTTACTAGGAGAACACAAAAAGATAATATGCCCAAAATCAGTTATGAAAATATGCAATGTTAAAAATTAGCAAATCAAATCCAGTAATCTATTGAAAGGAGATAAATGTTTGTCACAATCTGAATTTTGGAACAAAACATTTCTAATAAATCCTTATTCAAACTTGTTACTCACTTTCTGAAACTTGGAAATCAAATTGATTTAGTTAACATAGTATTCCTTAGTATTTTAACTCAGGAACCAAATAGATTTGGATAGCAAGGCGTTCTTGGAATACAACACAAGATAATTCACATGGAATTTCTAGAGTTTAAATAACTAAAGCACTGTAAATGAAAATATACTATCAAGCCTCAATATATTCTAGCTGCACCCTTCTTATCAGTATTTGACAGAACGGGATATATTTTACAAATAAACTTGAGTTATCCTACCTGCTGCAATATCATTCATTTATACCCTGCATTCATTCATTCATTTATTTATACCCTGTCTACTTGTCACTTGAAGAGTCTTTAAAACAGCTAATGAATCCAATCATTGCCATGCATTTAGTATGAGGATGTAGTGGGAGGTTGGAAGGAGGTTGTTAAAACAATCACAGAATTTCAACTCTCATGGCAATTTGAATATAGAGTATGAAAGGTGTTCATTCCCATGATAGCAAGAAAACCTGGACAAGATAAAAATCATACTTTCCTATGGGACTATCTAAGAGTGGTAATAGGGAGTTCCCTGGCGGTCCAGTGGTTAGTACTTCACGCTTCCACTGCAGGGGGCACAGGTCTGATTCCTGGTCAGGGAACTAAGATCCCACATGCCATGTGGCAAAAAAAAAAAAAAAAAAAGTGGTAGAAGCAGGGAACTGAATTCCTGATAAAAATAAGCCCTTGATAGGTAAACAGATTGCTGCATGACTTTACATTCTTGGATGCGGTGCATGGTATGGGTATGGATATGGATAGATGAAGGTGTAGGCCTGACAGAGGAAGAGACTTTGCAGAGATAAAAAGAATTAGTAGAGCCTAAAGATACTTAGGACTTTTTGGATGGACAAGAATCTGGAAAAAACCCAAATGCAAAAGATTTTAAACAATACTATCAACCAACTTTATCTAATTGACATTTATTTAATGGTACTCTCAATAAGCACAATACACTTGCTTTTCAATGACATAGAAAACACTAAGACTACATGTTGGGCTATAAAATAAGATTCAGGTACTGTCAAAGGAATAACATACAGATTATATTCTTTAACACTGAGCTAAATAGAGTTAAATGGTTTTAACTTTAGGTGGGTGTATGATTCACCTAGAATTAATATTTGTGTATGGTATGAAGCATAAATTAAGGTTCATTTTTTTCCCTCACATAAATAGTCAGTTGTTCCAGCACTTCTTGTTAAAAAAGACTTTCATCTCTTCCATTGAGTTGCTTTGGTATTTTTATCAGAAATCAGTTGACCATATATGTACACCTTTATATTAGCAATGTACAATTGTAAAATGAAACAAAAATCAGCTTATAATAGTATCAAAAAGTATAAAATACTTAGGAGTAAGTTTGACAAAAGATATAAAAGATCTTTATATGGAAAACTACAAAACATTGCCAAGGAAAAAGACAAAATCTTTTTTGTGTGTGTGGCCACGCCACGCAGCTTGTGGAGTCTTAGTTCCTGGCCAGATATTGAACCCAGCCCTGGCAGTGAAAGTGCTGAGTCCTAATAACTGGGCGGCCAGGGAATTCCCTCGATAAGATCTAAATAGATGGAGATACCATGGCTGTGGATTGGAAAACTCAATGTCTTTAATAAAATTTCCCCAAATTTATCTATAGATTCCAATGCCATCCTAGTCAAAATACCAGCTTGCTTTTTATTTTAAATTGATAGAAGTTTTCTAAAATTTGTATAGGAATCCAAAGACCTAGAACAGCCAAAATCGGTATTGAAAAAGAACAAATTGGAGGACTTGTATCTGATTTCAAGACTTGCTATAGAGCTATGATAAACCAATAAAGACTGTGGTGTTTGCAAAGGATAGACAAATAGGTCAGTGGAGTAGAATAAAAAGTTCAGAAATGGACCACAACAAACCCCAGAGTTCAACTTTTTCCTCCTAATTGTCATTAACGTTTGTGAGAAACACACCTGGGAAATGTTTACTTAACTAAAATACATGAGTAAAAAGTAAAGTTTAGGAGATTATTGTAGGTAGTATTTGGGGTTAGGAGTTTTTCATGTCTGTAATATTAGATCCTGTAGAAAGTCTCTAGTTAGTCCTACTCTGCAGAAAGAAATGCCTCTCACCAAAGATCTCATAAATCTTTCCTTCCTCTGTAACTTCTCCTCCAGTCATATCTTATGAGAGACTGAATTATGGTAATGTTTACAAGAATAAGTGATATACATTAAATTGCATCATTAAAAACGTTTGAGAAAACCAGTTATTTTTAGTCTAAGGAAGAAAAATCTCCAAGAATTGAAGACTTTAAAAAGATAGAAAATGTATCTGGAATTTCAGTTCAGCACTGGCTTTGTTTCTAGTCCTGTTTTAATATTTGAATAGGTGCTGTCAGAAATAGAACTTTTCTTTTTCCTTACCTGTATACACTTTTAATATATCTTTTATTATATTCCTCTACCAAAATTACAAGAGTAATATATTTTAGCCACAACTAGTAAAAAATGAAAAAACATATAAATAATATCTGCACCCACCCCAATTCTTTCAGACCTATGTACAATTTCAAGAAAGCTTATTTACCTTTTCACACCTTTCTCCTTGCTCCTATCAACATTACACACATATCTGATTTGTCTTTGTTCAAATTTGTTTTTAATTTTTTTAAAATTTATTTATTTTTGGCTGTGTTGGGTCTTCATGGCTGCACGCAGACTTTCTCTAGTTGTGGCGAGCAGGGGCTACTCTTCGTTGCGGTGCACGGGCTTCTCATTGCAGTGGCTTCTCTTGTTGCAGAGCACGGGCTCTAGAGCGCAGGCTCAGTAGTTGTGGCGCACGGGCTTAGTTGCTCCGTGGCATGTGGGATCTTCCTGGACCAGGGATGGAACCCATGTCCCCTGCATTGGCAGGCAAGTTCTTATCCACTGCACCACCAGGGAAGCCCTCAAATTTTTAAATGGCATCAGGCTATGCACTATTTTCTCTAACTTGCTTTGCTCAAGCAAGTCTAACTTGTACATTCCCCCAGATCAATAAGTATAATCTTACTCTTTCTAAGATTACGTTATGCATTATATTCCTGATGTTCGTTATTTGTGCCTTTTCTTTTTCACTTGATTAGTCTTTGTGGTTTATTACTCTTTTGAAAGAACGACTTTTTGCTTTCTTAATACTCTTTATTGTGTGGACGTTTCCAATTTTATGTATTTTTCTATTTTTGGGTTTAATTTGCTGTAAAATTCTTATATCATTGATTTTCACCATTTCTTCTTTTCTAATATGTGTATTTACGACTACAAATTTCCCTATAAACTTTACCTCATCCCATTAAGTTTCTTAAATTTTATTTTTATTATAATTTAAATAATTTTATAAATTCAACCATAAAATTTTCTTTGATCTGTGTTTTTAAAAAACTCTTTATCTTGAAATACATTTAGATTCACATTAAGTTGCAAATACACATATAGGGAGATCCCATGTACTCTTCACTCATTTTCCCTCAAAGGAAATATTTTGCATAACTATAGTACAATAGCAAAACCATGAAATTGACATTGGTACAATCCACAAAATTTAACCAGTTTTCACCAGTTTTATATGCACTCATTTCTATGTGTGTAGTAATAGTTCTATATAATTTTATTAAGGGTGTAAGTTTCATGTAGCCACGATATACAAAACTGTTTAATCCCCACAAGGCTACCTTATGCTACCACTTCATAGCCACACCCACCCCTTCCCACATCCTTAAGCCCTGGTAACCATTAATCTGTTTGCCATTTCAATAATTTTCTAAATTTCAATAATGTTATATAAATGGAATGATATAGCATGTAATCTTTTTGTGGTTGGCTTTTTATTCCCTCAGCATAATTGCCTTGAGAGCCATCCAAGTTGTTGCATGTATCAGTTTATTCTTTTTATTGCTGAGTGTTATTCCATGGCATGAATGTACTGCAATTTTTAAACTATTGTTCCATTTGAGGACATTTGGATTATCCCATTTGTTTGTCATTACTATTTTCCTCTTTCTTGAATTATCCTGGATAAAGAACAACTTTTTTTTTTTTTTTTTTTTTTAAAGGATTTTCTTATTTATTTATTTATTTATTTTTGGCTGTGTTGGGTCTTCGGTTCGTGCGAGGGCTTTCTCCAGTTGCGGCAAGCGGGGGCCACTCTTCATCGCGGTGCGGGGACCGCTCTTCATCGCGGTGCGCGGGCCTTTCTCTATCGCGGCCCCTCCCGTCACGGGGCACAGGCTCCAGACGCGCAGGCTCAGCAATTGTGGCTCACGGGCCCAGCTGCTCCGTGGCATGTGGGATCTTCCCAGACCAGGGCTCGAACCCGTGTCCCCTGCATTAGCAGGCAGATTCTCAACCACTGCGCCACCAGGGAAGCCCAAGAACAACTTTTTATTTTTCTACTTCCTGTCTCTTTTAGATTGTTAGTTATGAAATTTTGACTCTTTTTCAATGGTTACCATAGAAAACACAGCATGCATCCTTGGCTTAATGAAATCTATTATACATTAGTGCTTTTATGTCTCCTCACAGCATAGAACATTACTTTCTTTTTATTTACTCACACATGCTTTTATGTGATATTGGTATATTCTTTGATTTTCTACAAATTAAAAACCCTATGAGATATTACTATTATTTTATACATTTCAATATTCACTTAGATTTACTGATGTATTTACCTTTTTCGTTGCTCATTTATTCCTGCATCTCTGTGCTTCTCTCTGGTCTCTCTCTCTCTCTTTTTTTTTTTCTTTCACATTTTGGCCGTGCCACGCAGAACGTGGGAATCTTAGTTCCCTGACCGGGGATCGAACTGGTGTCCCCTGACGCGGAAGCGCGAGTGTTAACCACTGGACTGCCAGGGAAGTCCCCTTTCTCTGGTCTCATGTTCCTTCTGCTGAAGAACTCCTTTAGTATATTGTTTTATTGGATTTCTGCTAATGATGAATTCTTTGGAGGGGTTTTGGGGGTTTGGGGAGTCTTTTTATTTTGCCTCCATTTAAAATACTTTTTTGTCATGCAAAACTTTAAAAACACACAAAAGTAGAGAGACTAATATGTTTGCTGTGTAGCCATCACCCAGATTCAACTATTATCAACTCATTGCCAATCTTGTTTTATCTATTCCCCTACCCACTCAACCCCTTCCCCAATTATCTGAAGCAAATTTCAGACAGATTTAATTTTTCTTATAAATATTTCCATAAATATTTTTAAACATAAGAACTATTTTTTGAATGACATAATCATAATATCATTATCATACCTAAATATTAACAGTAATTCCTTTATATAATCACATGTCCAGTGAGGGTCCAAATTTTCCTGATTGGTTCCTTTTTTTTTTTTTTTTTTTACCAGTTTGTTCAAATCAGGAAATCAGGATCCAGAGAAATTCCATACATTGCAACTGGTTGGTTTGTTTTCTAATCTTTTAAAAAAGATTTCCCCCTCCCTTTCTTTTTTCTTGCAACTCTTTATTCATGAAAACCAGGTAATTTGTTCAGGACTTTCCCAAAGTATGAAATTTGTTGACTCTATTCCCTTGGTTTCATCTCATGCTCCTCTGTCCCTGGTAATTCTTAAAAACTAAAGAGCTAAAGCCTTAATCAGATTTTGGTTTAATGTTTTTTTGTTGTTGTTGTTTTGTTTTGGCTGTGCTGCGTGGCTTGTGGGATCTTAGTTCCCCAACCAGGAATTGAACCCAGGCCCTTGGCAGTGAAAGCGTGGAGTCCTAACCACTGGACCACCAGGGAATTCCCTAGAATGCTAGAATGCATTATTGACCCCCAAATTCTTCACACTTCCCTGAATCCACCCATGTTTCCATTATCTCTTGCTGCATAATGTATCACCCCCAAATTTGGTGGTTTAAAGCAATCATCATTAATTATTATCTCGTGGTTTTGTGGTTGACTAGAGCTTAGCTAGGCAGTCCTCTCTCAGGTCCTTTCATGCATTTGCAGTCAGATAGTGGCTCATAATTGCTTTCACTTTAAAGTATTTTATTTATTTATTTATTTATTTATTATTTATTTAGTTGCGTTGGGTCTTCGTCGCTGCGAGGGCTTTCTCTAGTTGCAGTGAGCGGGGGCTATTCTTCATTGCAGTGTGTGGGATTCTCAATGCAGTGGCTTCTCTTGTTGCGGAGCACGGGCTCTAGGCACGCGCGGGCTTCAGTAGTTGTGGCACGCGGGCTCAGTAGTTGTGGTGCATGGGCTTAGTTGCTCCGTGTCATGTGGCATCTTCCTGGACCGTACTTCGGCAGGCGGATTCTTAACCACTGCACCACCAGGGAAGCCGTTGCTTTCACTTTAGATTTTTCTTGTTTTAATGTAACATGAAGTGGTCATCTGTAGAGTCAGTTCATTCTTGATACTTTGTGATTCTCAATTTGTAGAACTATTTCTACTTTATCCTTCATTTTACCTTCCCAAGAATTTTCAATAACTGTTCACTTCTTGCCTTTACTTCTTTATACTTTGCTTCCCATTAAGTGATCACATTTTTCATCACCTAGATTTCAACATCTTTCTTTTCAAGTTTCAACTTTAGTCTTTCAATTCTTCCATGTTTCAGAACCACTTATTGATTGTGTTCATGAGCTGTACAATAATCTGTTTCATTATAGCCTACAAATTGTTCTCTTTCATCCTCTGTTAACCAAATTTTCAGAAAAGGAGACCTGATTAAAATGAAGAGGTGTTTATTTGGGGTTTGTTAGGACTGCAACCAAGGAGATACAGATTTAAGAAGCACCTAAACTGTGTTCCGCTGGGCTACAAAATGGAGGAAGCTTATAAAGGCAAAAAACCACAAGTTTACATAAATTGCTTTTCAAGAGTTAGGATTGGAGCTGCCACGAAAAGAGTGCTTGTTAAGCAAGGATTGGTTGGGGTTCAAAATGATTACACAGTTTCAAAGTTACATAGCCACACAAATATAAGGTTATAGCTAGCAGCTGCTAGCAGATATTGTTTTGAAAACTTGGCTGGTGGTGTCCTTGAGTTTGATATAGTTCAAAAAATTCAAGCTCTCAGTGATGCAGGAATATGTCTGAAACCACGTCCACAGTGGCCACATGGCTCCATTTTTTCCCCACTTTATTTTTTATTTTTATACAATTTTTAAAGGTTACTTTCCATTTACACTTATTACAAAACATTGGCTATACTCCCCATGTTGTACAATACATCCTTGAGCCTATCTTACACCCAATAGCTTATGCCTCCCACTCCCCCACTCCCCCACTCCCTCACTCCCCCACTCCCCCACTCCCCCACTCCCCCACTCCTGTATTTGCCCCTCCCCTCCACTGCTAACCACTAGTTTGTTCTCTATATCTGTGAGTCTGCTTCTTTTTTGTTATATTCACTAGTTTGTTGTATTTTTTAGATTCCACATGTAAATGACATCATGCAGTATTTATCTTTCTCTGTCTGACTTATTTTACTTAGCATAATTCCCTCCAAGTCCACCCATGTTGCTGCAAATGGCAAAATTTTGCTCTTTTTTTATGGCTGAGTAAAATTCCATTGTATATATATACCACATCTTCTTTATCCATTCATCTGTTAATGGACACTTAGGTTGCTTCCATGTCTTGGCTATTGTACATAGTGCTGCTGCTACTGACCAGGGTTCTTGGACCCTTTAATCAATAGAAATTGATAAGAGGCCAGATGAGAAATTCAGGCAAGGCTTTATTGGGACTTGTGCTACAGCACAAGGGAGCAAGAACAAGTAACAGACGTCCTTGCCCGATCCTTGAGGAGGGGCAGCTGGTCCCTTAAATGCGTGCGAGTAGGAGCCGATCAGTGGGTTGGGCCATGTTCAGGGATCATTTGCTCCCAGCACCTCAGGGTTTTGGCCTTTTTGTATCTTATTGTTCATAATTGCCCTGACTCTGCATGTGTGCAGTTATTTTTAGTCTCTTATAGTTTCCTTTGTATTTTGTTGCTGGAGGAGACATTTGTCCAGGTGCAAGCACTCCAGTATAGGGTCCCAGGTCCCAGGTGCCAGCCTGTCTCACTGCTATGAACATTGTGGTGCATGTATCTTTTCAAATTAGAGGGTTTTTTTTTTTCAGATATATACCCAGGAGTGGGATCACATGGTAACTCTATTTTTAGTTTGTTAAGGAACCTCCGTACTGTTTTCCATAGTGGCTGCACCAATTTACATTCCCACCAACAGTGTAGGAGGATTTCCTTTTCTCTGCACCCTCTCCAGCATTTATTACTTGTAGACTTCTTGGGGATGGCCATTCTGATCGGTGTGAGGTGATACCTCATTGTAGTTTCGATTTGCATTTCTCTAATAATTAGCGATGCTGAGTACCTTTTCATATGCCTGTTGGGCATCTGTATGTTCTCCTGAATTCTGTGCTGGGTTTAACAATGAAAGCTCATGTTGAGTGCTACACATGGTATGGGAGGATTTCTGAAATTTTCTTAAAAGCAAGATTCCTGAGTTCATTTTCTTCCCTCTATTGCTATTCCTTCATTTTTCTTCTTTTCTCTCCTCTTCTCATTTGTAGTTGACTTGTTTCCCAAAGTTTGAGACTTTCTAGTATTCCAATCTTTACCTTTTCCAGGCTCAGAATTAGAACCACTGTCACTCTCTGCTTGTAACAGGGCAAAACAAGAAGCAGTAGTGGGAACAGAACTAAATACCACTGAGGCTATTGTAAAGATTTTTCTTTTAAAATACTTGTGTCAAGAATAAGTCCTCATTCATGAATGAAAGCTAGATTTCACCCGTAGACTCCTAACTGATGCTCCAAAACATATTCGCACAAAGTACATAGAGAAAGATAGAGTGCTGGGTGAGATCTAACTCAAGCAGAGTAGCAGCTTCAAAAACTGGAGGGTCCCATGAACTGGCAGTGTCTCTAGGTCACAGCCACAGCTTAGGCACATGGGCCTGGGGTCTGGCACTGGTCTCTCATGTCGAATCCCCATCCACCTGCCCTGGGCACAGCAGAGTGGCCACATCACTTCAGGGGCTCCAGAGTGCGTGCCCACCTATATTGCCTTTTGTGACCTACCCTTGGAAGTCATATACTATCATTTCCAACCACAGGCTCAACTAGTTCAAGGAGAGGGACCATTGAATTTCTCTTCTTCTCAAAGTCATATTGAAAGAATATGTGAGATAGGGAGATCTTATTGCGACTATTTGGAAAAAAAAACAATCAGTCACAACACTCTTGCCTTGAGTGCACTATATGCAAGATATAGTTTCCCTGCCCTTTATTTTGGATTTGGCCATGTGAGTTGCTTTGGACAATGTGCACATTCTGAGCCTAGGCCTTAAGAGGTTTTGTGTATTTCCAGTTTCCCTCTTCATTTTTAGCCACTGCCATGAGAAATATGTGCCCTGGCTACCTTACTGTCCAGAGACAATGAGAGCTGCCCCAGTCAAATCACCTCAGCTTAACCCATGGAGGAAAAGCTAACCCCCAGCCAACCTGCAGATGTGTGAATGACTATAAATGCTTGTTGTTTTAAACAAACTTTCTCACATTTCTTTTTTTTTAATTAATTAATTTATTGTTTGGCTGCGCTGGGTCTTAGTTTCGGTACGCGGGATCTTCGTTGCCACATGCGGGATCTTTAATTGTAGCATGTGGGATCTTTAGTTGCGGCATGAGGGATCTAGTTCCCTGACCAGGGATGGAACCCAGGCCCCGTGCATTGGGAGTGCAGAGTCTTAACCACTGGACAACCAGGGAAGTCCCACATCTCTTTTTCATGGTGAACTTAAGGAAGTTTTTTTGGCTTTTTTGATTGACCCCAGTTAGCCATAATACCCTAATTGTGCAGAATAATCTTTATCAATTATTATCACTTTGGACACAATACTCAAGAGGCTAAAAAGAAAACAGCTTCATTTTTGTCTCTCACTGTCTCTTTAAACATGCTCAGTGGAGCTAGATCTTCTTCGAACCTCTTAAAATTTAATTAGAGATCATGATTTTTCTGATAACTCCTACTTACTACAAATGGCTTCAGCTCAGTAATATAAATATGCAGTCTTCATGGCAGATTGAAAATTAAAACTTCTTCTGCTTTGATCTGCTTGCAGTTTATGGCAAATAGTATTTTCCAAAAATGGCTGTGACTATATTTTTGTTTCCACGTGGTCTTCCAGAACCTTGCCACTTTCCCATCAGGAAGTGGAGTCCATGTTCCCTCCTTTTGAATCTGGATGGGCTTTTAAAACTGTAAGTGGAAATGATGTTATGTGATTCTGAGGCTAGACATAAAAGGTGGTACAACTTCCATCTGGATCTTTCTTGGGACTCTTGCCTTGAGAACCTTGAGCTGCAATGTAAGATGTCTTAGGCTACCATGCTATTAAGAAGCTTAAACTACCCTACACAGAAACACCACCTGGAGAAACCTTGAGATTACATGAAATAAGAGATGTTCAGCCAGCTCCCAGTTGCTCCTGGAACTTCACACTGTTCCATGTTCAGCTATCATGAAAAATCTGAGCCAGAGCTGTCCAGATAGGCTGCTTCTGAATTCGTGACCCAGAGAAGCCATGAAAGATAATAAATGGTTGCTGTTGTTTGAAACCGTTAAACTCGAGAGACTGGATATACAAACACAATACCAGATCGTATACGACAACAGAGCTCTGACCCACAAACTCTGCAGTAAACAGCTGGTTTCCAACCAGAAAACCAAACTACAACTTTGGCAGCAATCAGCCCAGAACAGTCAGAACTTGGTCAATACCAGCTTCCCTATTTTTTGCCTCTGCTTCCAACTCAGAACCAACCAGAGAAAGCCAAACCATCACCCCCAAACCAATCACATAAGTTGCACTGCTTGTAGTTGGCCCACCTCCAGCTTCTCTATGCCAATAACCTCCATTCAGAATATACCTGAAGCCTTCCCTTTTTTCACTATAAAGCTTTGCCACTCCCCTGCCTGCCTTTGAGTCTCTGCCAAACACAGGTGACCGTGGCCTGTAATACCAGTCATTTGAAACAACCTAATGATAAAGAGAAACATTAATTACATAAGTGGCATGTAGAATTTACAGAATATTGTGGAAAACCCCTTAATGTTCAATATACATGTGATTTAAAAAGTAGGTTAAGAAAATACAAATATTAATGTGAAAGGATACTAGTTTAAATATAGCTATGTCTAAATACAGAAATTACTGTTTGTTTGTTTATTTATTTATTCATTCCTGGTTGTAGACGGTGGGAGGAGGCACCCGTGTGGTTTTGCGTTTGTATGTCCAGTCCTAGCAAGGTGGATGATCCCACGTGAGACTTCGAGTTCACCTGTGCCGGCCTCGCCACGCCCCCATCGCGCCTTGGGGAGGGGCTTGGAGAGCGCCCCAACCTGCGCAAGGTCTTCTGGGAGATGTGGTCCCGTCGCCTGGCCGCCTCTTCTGCTTGCGCACGGGCACCACCGGCTGGGCCTTCTGGGTCTCCGGCGCGGGTAGGTCGCGCTGGTTCCGTGGAACAGCGGCTGGTGAAGGCCCCGTGGCGACCTCCATTCCCAAGACCTCCGGGCCTAAAGAGGTGAGTCCCCTCGCTGGCTGAGGACAGCAGGAATAGCCAGGGGTCCCCGGGTCCTGCGAAGGGGGAACGTGAAAACCGAAAGTCCGGTAGTCTCGGAGTCCGAGGGGCGACGCAGGGGCTTCTTGGTTTTATTGACGTGGGGGTAGATGGCTGCGACTACCATTTACCCCCATCTACTACCAACAAGGGGATGGCGTGTCCCCTTGTTGGTGGGCCTCCCGGCATCCTTGGGTTGGGGGTTGGAGGCAGGGGTCCTTGGATTTAGGGGACAGCCCATGACGGGCATTTTGGTTTGGGAGGCTCCGCTGGTGCATTGCAACCCCAGATTGGTGGGGACAGGACAGTGAGGCAGGGTCCAGGGATTTGGGGGTGTCGACTGAAAAAAAAAAGCACAGCCTAAAAGTTGAGAATTATGTTTTATTTGGTGAACTTTCTGAGGACTTAAGACCAGGACGCAGCCTCTTAGATAGCTCTAAGGCAGGGGTCCCCAACCCCCGGGCCACCACCGGGTACCGGTCCGCAGCCTGTTAGGAGACAGGCCGCACAGCAGGAGGTGAGCAGCCGGCGAGGGAGAGAAGCTTTCTATGCCACTCCCCATCTTTCCCCATCACTCGCATTACCGCCCGAACCATGTCCGTCCCCCAGCCCCGCCACCGTGGAAAAATTGTCTTCCACGAAAGTGGTCCCCGGTGCCAAAAAGGTTGGGGACCGCTGCTCTAAGGGACTGCTCTGAAGAGGTAAGGGGGAAGCCAGGATATATAGGAGGTTTGCAACAAAAAACCGGGCAGTCGGAACATCAAAAGATTACTGTTAATTAGGAAAAACCCAGACATCTCAAGTTAATGAATTTAGCGCTTTTCTGTGTATGGGAAGATGCGAGAGTCTGGGCTCATTGAAATCATTCTTTTGATATGTACCTTAGCTATCTAGGGCCAGTATCCTGCTTTTCTCCATCCTGAATCCCCTCAGGGTTCACAGTTGGGGGTGGCTGCAGTGGGTACTGGCTTGCTGGCCACAACATCCTTTGTTTACTGATATGGCAGGCAGCATTCTTAGTCCACTGGGGGAGCATATTGGGGCTGTATGTTCTGAGGTGTTTGTCTGGGCAGCTAGATCTGTGCATGCTTGGGTTTGGGAGATGTGGGGAGGAATTAGGAAGTGGGTGCCCCTGGGTTTGGGATATAGTGAGGGTCATGAGTCTTGGTCTTTATGGTGACAAGATGTTCTGACATCCCTTAGTTTGGAGGTGACTTGGACTTTGAGGAGGGGGGCCAGAGTCTTGGATCCCCCCTTTTGTTGTAGATGCTCCTGTGAGGCCACCTTCACCTCTGACTCAGAGGGCTTTTTCTATAAGTGAGCCAAGGGATGTGTTATCAGAGGGATGGACAGACTGTGCTAGCCACCGGGGTGGGCTGTTCCCCCAGCCAGGCTCTCTGTGAATTGCCAAAGGCCTGCTGCCACTTTGCATCTGAGAAACCCCAGAGCTTAAAGTGGTCAGCAGCTTCTCTAAGCTCCCAGGTGCTGTGGAGTTAAATGACCTTCCCCTGGGTACTTGCCTCTGGGGTAGCAAAACCAGGAATATCACACCTATAATCACCTCCACAGTTATCTGCAAAAGAGAATTCTCCACACTGTTGGCCAGTGAGGGCTGTAGGGGAGTTGTATTTCCTTTGTTGTCTCTTTGGAAGTTATAGTTCCAGGTTTTAAAGGTGGAGGTGTCCCAGTTGTGAATTTGGTATCACAGGTGACTTGTAAGTCACAGGCCTGGCTGTATCTCTGCAAAGCCTCTCTGAGTGCAGAGGTTGCAGGATGAACATGCTCTACATTCTCGTTGGTCTTTCAGGTCAAGGTTGGCTCATGGCTCTTTTATTTTCCTTTAGGTAAGGGTGGATCTGCAGAGACTGAGTATGCGGATTTCTGGCCTGTGACTCAGTCCTCATTGCTCCTGGCTCCCCATTCTGCCCTCTTTGGAATCTGCTGGCCCTGAGAGATCTGTGAAAAGAGGAGAAAATGGCCCCAGGGTTCCTGGCAGCAAGACCCTCAGTGAGTGATTTTTAACCTCTTTCATGCAGTAATCCCTGTCCCCAGTTAGATGACATGTTTGTTCACTGCCTCAAAGTGCCCACCAGGACTCTAAGACAAACATGAAACGTGGCCCAGCTTTGGGAAACTCCGGAGGAAAGCCCACTCTCTCTCCTCAATTTACCTCCCCCCTTGACCCCATTGGTATCAGAGCTCTTGGCACACCTTAAACTTTGCCCCTACTTTTCATTAATTTAGTCCACAAATGGTTCAGCCTCTCTTCCACATGCCCTGGTGTGTACTGTGTACATTGCGAAGTATTGTCTTTTCTTGAGGGCTTGTAGGCCTTGTTGAGGTGGTTTGTTTGTTTTCCTTACTGCAATGAACTTTAAAATTTAAGTGGTATTAAATTAACAAGAATTGCAAGAATAGTACAAATTACACCTGTATACCCTTCATTCACATTCATCAATTGTCAACTTTTTGCCTGTTGCTTTATCATTCCATCTCTATATGTATATTTGTCATTTTCTGAATCGTTTGAGAGTAAGTTGCAGACATCGTCTTTTACCCCTAATTACTTCAGAATGCTTCACCTAAAAACAAAAGACAGTCCCTTAAATAGCCATAGTATAATTCAGGGAATTTAATATTGATACAGTACTATTGTCTAATCTCCAATTTATAATAATAAAAATTTGCCAGTTGCCCTAATAAGTTTCTTTATGCCCCACACCCCCTGCCCTTACCTGTCTTTAGTCTTCTTTAATCTGGAATACTTTCTTAACATTTCTGTCTTTATTGATCTTGACATTTTTGAAAAGTACAGGCTTGTTATTTTAAATGTTCCTCAAATTGGATTTGTCTTTTGGTTCTTCATGATTAGATTAAGATTACACACTTCTGGCAGGAGTAACACAGAAGTGATGTGTCCTCAATTTGTCATATCAGTTGGCACAGAATATTGATTTGTTTCATTATGATACTAACTTTGATCACTTAATGTTGAGTCTGCCAGGTTTCTCCACTGTAACTTTTCTATTTGAGGATTGGAGAGGAAGGGAACAGATCTCTTAAGCTGGATGTCACTATCATGTGGAAGGCATATCGAAATGGGGACAGAGAGGGAATAGAATCTTATATAGAAGATGGCCACAGTGATCCAGATAAAAGCTGATTATGTCCTGGACCAGGGTGATCACAGTGAAGATGAAATGAAACAAAAATATTCAAGAGTTAATGGTGGGGTGGCAGTGGGGGAGAACTTCCCTGGTGGTTCAGTGGTTAAGACTCCATGCTCCCAATGCAGGGGGCCCGGGTTCGATCCCTGCTCAGGGAACTGGATCCCGCATGCCACAACTAAGAGTTCACATGCCACAGCTAAAGATACAACATGCGGCAACTAAGACCCTCTGCAGCCTAAATAAATAAATATTTAAAAAAAAAAGAGTATGGGGGGAATAAAATCAATGAGATTAGGTATTTAATTGAGGGAGGTGTCAACTATAGATTTCTGAGTTTTGCAACTACATGCATGGTGGTGTGATTTTCTGAGATAGGAAATAGAGGGGTTACCAGATATTGGCAGTTATGTGTGGAAATGGGGAATCAGGAAGTGTGCCAGAATCCCAGGAAGAAACAGATAACACACTTATAAGGAATGATCAAAGAAACTTTCATGAAGGGAGTATTTGTAAGTTTTTCAGAGACCATTGTGGGATGGTTTCAGCATCCCTGGATTAGCAACATAATGGAGCCCTTACCACCACAGGCTGAAATGGTTAGGAAAGAGAGCAGTTCCTGGAACCTGGTTTCTTCTTTGACCCTTTGGTTATTTGGGAGTATGTTGTTTAATTTACACATATTTGTGATTTTCCTAAATTTTTTCCTGTTATTGATTTCTAATTTCATTCCGTTGTATTCAAAGAACATAAACTTTATATTATTTCTGTAATTTTAAATTTATTAAGATTTGTTTTATGACCTAGCATATGTTCTATCCTGGAGAATGTTCCATGTGCTTGAAAGTTCCAATATTATTGAAAAATATATGTATTCTGTTGTTGTTAGCTGGAGTGTTCTATACATGTCTGTTAGGTCTAGTTGGTTTATAGTTTTTTTTCAAGTCTTCTATGTCCTTGTTGATCTTCTATTTAGTCGTTCTATCTATTATTGAAGTTGGAGTATCAAAGTCTCCAACTGTTATTGTTGAATTATCTATTTCTCTCTTCATTTCTGTCAGTTTTTGTTTCATGTATTGTAGTGCTCTGTTACTAGATGCACTACATTTTTATAAACATTATATCTTCCTGATGGATTGACTCTTTTATCATTATAAAATGTCCCTCTTTATCTCTAGTAACATTTTTTGTTTAAAGTATGTTTTGTCAGATATTTGTATAGCCACTGTAGCTTGCTGTGATTGCTGTTTGCATGCTATGTATATCTTTTCACCTTTTAACTTATAATCAGTTTGTATCTTTGAATCTAAAGGGTGTCTTCTGTAGATAGCAACTAGTTGAATCATTTTTTTTTTAATCTAGTCTGATAATCTCTACCTTTAGATTGGATTTACAGGAAGCCATTGATTTATCATTTCGTTTCTAAACAAAGAAGTACTTTCTACCAACTTGCAGAAAGTATATACTAATAAGTAATTGTTTTCCTTTAAAAATTACCCATTGAAAAACTCTTTGCACATTCTATAAAACTGGCCTGTATTCTTCAAAATGTTAGTGTTATAAAAGACAAAGAAAAGCAGAGGAACTGTCTAGATTAAAGGGCACTAAAGATACATGGCAGTAAATTGCAGAACTTGCAATTTACTGAACTGAGTCTTCTCTCAGGTTAGAATATTTTATAAAGGACATCATTAGGATAACTAGAAGTGGAATATTTTTGATTGATGGAATGCTTTTTTATGTAATCTGTGACATTTCCTGAATTTGATATTTGCACTGTGGTTATGTAAGAGAATAGCCTTATTCTTAGGAAATATACACTGAAAGATTATGGGGCAAAGGGGCATGATGTACATCTCCTACTCTTAAATGGTTCAGAAAAAAATTATGTGTGTGTATTTGTGCAGAGAGAGAGTGAGAATGGTAAAGCAAATGTGGCAAAATGTTTTAACAAAAAGGTGAATCTGGGTGAAGGGTATATGGGAGTTCTTTATGTTATTCTTGTGACTTTACTATAAGTTGAAATTACTTTCAAATGAGGTTTTTAAAAAGCTGTTTGAAAATGATGGTGCATTTCGTTGATAGAATACTATGCAACCATAATGAAGGAGGAAGAAGCCTTTTAAGTACTAGTATGGAATGTCCTTCTGAATCTATTTAGGAAATCTTGATTGTGGTGGTAGTTACACAATATAGATGTTTGTCAAAACTCATCAAACTGTACCCTGAAAATGGGAGCATTTTACTGTGTATAAAGTATACCTCAAAGTTAATTTTAAAATACAACTCTATAGTTAGGGGAAAAAATTGCAAACCAGTGTGCATAGTATGCTATTGTTTGTATGAAGAAGAGAAAAAAAGGATATGTGACTTTTTCTTGAACATATGCATATTTAAGGATGGATGCATAAAAAGTGTTTAACTTTTAACAGAAATACTTAAACTTAAATGCATATTACTAAGCTGAAAGAAGCCAGTTCGAAAAGGTTACATGTTGTATGATTCCAACCATATGACATTCCGGAAATGGCAAAACTATGGAGACAGTAAAAACATCAGTGGTTGCCAGGGGTGGCTGGGAGAGGGAGAGTTGAATAGACAGAGGATTTTTAGAGCAGGGAAAATACTCTGTATAAAAGTATAATAGTGAATACCTGTCATTATAAATGTGTCCAGATCCATTGACTGTACAGGAGTGAACCCTAATTTAAACTAAGGACTTTGGGTGATTATAATGTGTCAGTGTAGGTTCATCAGTTGTACCAAATGTACCATTCTGGTGGGGGGGTGTTGATAATGTGGGAGGTTGTGCAATCTGGGGAAGGTTGTGGGGCAGGGGTTTTATGGGAAATCTCTGTACCTTCCCCTCAATTTTGTTGTGAACCTAAAACTGCTCCAGAAAATAGTCTTTTTTTTTTTTTTTTTTTTTAAGTTTAACAGAGGTTGTGTCCAGGGAGGAGAGATGGGGAGAGGGAGACTTTTGTCACTATATGTATTTTTACACATATAAACATATGCACATTGTAATACTTTTTCAAAAATAAAAATAAAAATTCTTGGGAAAGAAAAGCTATTTGAACAGAAAGGAGTTTAGGAAAGTGATCGTTTTAGACAACAAATTTACAAAAATAAGGAGTGTTTTTATAATAACCGTAACTGATTAGGAAATTAAATGAAGGGGGACAGATTCACAAAAGCAACAAGAATATCAAACACATTGCTTTGAACCTAAGAAAGAACATGCAGGATCTTTAAGAAGAAGGTAACAAACTCTCTAAGGGACAAGAACATTACCCATTGTTCTTAGATTTTAATAAGTGATTTAAAGTTCCACATGTATTTGGAGCAACATGAAATGGTTTTAAATTAAGAATCTTATAGAAAAATAGATGTTCCAGAACTTGCGGGAAAATACATGTATATAACACATGCACGAACTTTTATCAGTGTCAAGAATATGCTGTTTGTTAAATACATGAACATTTAGTAAGCTCTAAATTTACCACTCTCTGTGTGTTGTAGATTTTAGATCTAGATATCTTTTTTTACTGAGTTAGAAGTGCAAAGGAAATGTGCAAATTTATGACACCCTTTAAGGTAGCAGTAGAAATACAATCTAGTGTATAAATCAAGAAGTGGTGGACTGTTCAGGGACCTTTGGCATTTTTCAGAGTTTTTAATTTTTAAAGGCTTTTATTGTAAATGTTAACGAACACAAGGTAATCAGAGAATTTTTGGAAGCTCTAGAAAAGACAGAAAAAGAAACTCATAATTCCACCAGTTTTCAATAAAAAAATAGAAAGTAGAAAGTGAAATGTCCCCCATTTATCCAAAGGTAACCATTGTAAACAACTTGTTCTCTCTTTCCAGAAATTTTTTTTGCATTTGCTCCTAAACCCACACGGTACTGTGCATATGGTTTCTAAAATGAAAATATTAATAATCTGCAGTTTGCATTTTTTTCTCCAAACATTGTAACATGGACCTCTTTCTAAGGTAATCTATAATGTTATCTTCTCTTTAAAGAAGTTTTAAAAACTGGGTGTTATTGCATGACTTTGCTAATTAGAGTTTTTTAGAATCACCATAACTTATTAAATTTTTGCAAAAACTTTTACAAGTGAGATGTAAATTACATGCAATAAATTGCACAAATCTTAAGTACATCTTGGTGAATTTTTACATATATATACACAGCAATGAAATCACCACCCAAGTAAATATACAGAATGTTTCTGTCACCTTATAAAGTTCCCTTTGTTCTCCCTCCCAGTCAGTTTCCCCGATAGGCAACCACTATTTCTGATTAGTTTTGCCTGTTCTATAACTGCATAAATACAGTTTGTACTCCCTTCACTCAGCATAATATCTCTGAAATTCATCCAGCTGTCACCTTAACATTTTGTTATGTCACTTCTTATTCTGTAGTTTATATTTGTTTAAAAACAAAATAGCATAATATTTTGCTTGTTAAACATATTGCTTGTTGTAAATAGAAAAGTACAATTGGATATAGAGTTGAACGTGGAATTATCCTGTGTCCAATTTCCCATCCAATGCATTGAGAATCATTTACATCTATGTAAAATACTCATACTTTAAAAAAAAAAAATTTACAAAAGTAAATCTTAACACAGTTTGGCTGCTTTCTCTGTAAAGTTACACTAAAGTTGCCTTTCTTTGTCAGTATATACAGAACTGCCTCATTCTTTAGCAGATATTCAGTATTGTGTGGTCCAGTGTGGATGTACTTTCAGATAACTGAAAGTTCTTCAATATTACAAATGTAACTACAATAAATATCTCTGCACTCATATCTTCATGCTCTTGTGCAAGTCTGACATGTAGAATTGGAAGTGTGGGACCAAAGGTGTTCTGTACATTAAAAAACATTTTTTTTAGTGAACTGAATTTTTTGTATTGAGGATTAATTGACACATGATAAACTGCACATAAAGTGTTCAATTTTATATTCATATATATATTCATGAATATATATGAATATATTCAATTTTGACATTTTTATACACTCATGAAACCATCATCTCAATCAAGATAATCAAAGGATCTTATCACCCCCAAAGTTTCCTTGTTCACTTTTGTAACCCTTGCTTCCTGACCCTCCCTGCCCCCTCAATTTGAAGGATACAGTCAAATTGCTCCCCCCTAGAAGACTGTACCTATTTATGTTCTAACAGCATATGAGACTGATCACTTTCCTACAGCCTCACTAGTGATAAGGTTTTCAGATTTTAAAACATTTACTGATCTGATAGCTAAAAAGAGAAATTCAAGTATTTCACCAGTTCACCTTTTGAGAATTGTGGATTTGTATCCTAAAAGTGGCAGGTTTCCAGGAAATCTTCACAAAGGAGGCAGAATTTGCTGCCCTGTGACTTGATCAACCTGTGAAGCTACCGTCCTGAGAAAGTCAGAGCTGGGTACCCCTAGGAAGTAGGGTCATGCCTTGTACGCAGTGGATGCTTAGTAAACGTTTATCACCTTAACTGAGCTTTAGTTTATTAACTGTGCTCTCACTTAAATAGAGAAGTCCAGGACCCAGCCTGAAGTCTGGGCTGCTGGGACATCTCCTCTCCTGCCTACAGGAACAAAACAGCTACCTGAGCATGAAGGCTGCAGGAGGTCCCTCACATGCAGGAGTTCCATCTTTGGTGGAGACAACACCTCCTGAAACTCCCTCTGGATGTTCCAGGTGGAGTTTGGAGAGGCTGAAGAGAGATTCCCTCAGCAGAGCCACTGGGGCTGAGGGGATTCCCCTCCTAACAGGGAGGGCAAGATGTGGGACCATGTAGAAGCTGGAGTGACCTCAAAGAGTAAGGAGAAAGGTGAGAGTTAAATCATTACCAAGGCACACAGTAGGTATTCAGTAGGTTTTTGCAAGGAGGGAGGGAGAAAGTGTCTGGGTCGAAGGGCCATCTGTAAAAGTAGAAAGAGAGGAAAAGGCTTTCTAGGGGAGGGCCTAGAAAAGTCAGGTAATGGTAAACAAGGACCAGTGTTACCAGCTGAATACAATGTGCCCCTTCTCCCTTCTTGGTAACTAAGATACTGGTCTGCTTCAGTGAGCCAGGTTCATTTTTCACTGCTTCTTTCTTCTTACCCAGCACTGCCTTCTGCGGTTTCTGCCCTTCTTCAGGAAGAGGAGGAAATGCCCAAATTACAGGTAAATTAGAGTCCACTTTCTCTCCCTGAAAATATCACCCACATACCTCATTTTGGGGATTGGAGAAGGAGAGCAATATAACACGTATATTGTGCTGGCCCTGGGCTAGACATATGTTACTCCAGTTTCTCAAAAAAGTCTGAACATTGCTGGTAGGAGTGACAAAATGGTGTAATATACTTTGGAAAACAGTTTTAGAGTTTCTTATATAATTAAGCACACACTTACCATTGACCCAGAAATCCCACTGTATTTACCGAGAAGAAATGAAAATAGATGTCCACACAGAAATCTGTATGCGACTATTAGCAGCTTTGTTTATAGTGGCCCTGAACTAAAAACAACCCAAATGTCCATCAACTGATAAATGGATAAATAAAATGTGTTAATCCATATAATTAAGAACTGCTCATTAAAAAAAAAAAAAAAAGAAACAAACTGCTGATACATATAACAACATGAATGAATCTCAAAAGCATTATGCTGAGAAAAATAAGCCAGACACAAAAGAGTACATACTATGTGACTCTGAGACAGGCTGGGCCCTCGACCTTTTGCTGCAGTGCTGCAGTGCTTGCACCTGAACAAACGTCTCCTTGAGCAACAAAATACAAAGAACTATAAGGGACTAAAAATAACTGCATGCATGTGCAGTTGGGGCAAATTCTGGACAAAAGATACAAAAAGACCAAAAAAACTCGGCTGCCACTTCTGAAGAGCTGGGAGCAAAAGCAGGGTACTGCACATGACCCCTGCACTCAGCACCACCAAAGGGTTGGGCAAAACACCTAAGCCACCCCTCTGGCCCGACCCCTGGGCACACCCCTACCCTCACCCCATATAAGGAACCAGCTCACCTAACCCCCTCTGGGAGCAAGGGAAACTGTTGTTTGTTTGTGCTCCCCCTTGCTGCAGCAGGGGCCCCAGTAAAGCCCAGCCTGAATTTCTTATCTGGCCTCTAGTCAATTTCTATTGATTGGGGAGGAACCCCAGTTGGTATCAATTCCATTTATATGAAGTTCTAGAACAGGCTAAATTAATCTATAGCTGTTCTGTGCCTTCTCCTCTCTCTTCATGCTCTGAACAAACCCTTCCCTAGTAGAGAACCCCCTCTTCCCCACAGTGGTAGCCACTATTCTGACTTCTAGTACTGTAGATTAGTTTAGTCTGATTTTGAACTTTTTAAATAGAATCAAGAGTACATACAGTACTCTTTTGTGCCTGGTTTTTTTCAATATTATGTTGTGAGATTGATGTATATTGTTTCATGTATATGTAGTTTGTTCACTTTCATTTCAGTATAGCAGTAGTTTCTAAAACTTTTTGTTTCAGGACCCCTTTACACTTTAAAAAATGGCTTTTATTATGTGGGTTGTCAATATTACCAGATTGGCGGTTCAAGCTAATAAAAATTTAAAATATTTATTAATCCATTCAAAAATTAATCCATTATAGTTAATGTCACATTTTATGAAAAGTACTTAATTTTCCAAAACAAAAAAATAAAAAAGAAGAATGGAAATGTTTTATATTTTTGCTAATCTCTTTAATGTCTGGCCTAATAGAAAACAGCTGGAATCTCATATCTGCTTCAACATTTTCTCAGTTGCAAGCTCACACGACATGTAGCCTCCATATTGTTGTAAGAGAATGAGAGTGTATAAGCCTTGAGAATTATTATGAAAATAATATTGACTTTACAGACCCCCCTGACAGGGTCTTGGGGAACCTCATGGGTCCCTGAACCACAGTTTGGGAATTGGTACTGAATAGTAGTCCTTCATGTAACTCTACCAGAGTTCATATATCCTTTCTATTGTGGATGTGTGAGTGGGGATTTGGGGCCCATAATAAACATTGTTAATATATAATTATCAGAGGGAGGTTTCCTATATAGCATTTCTTATTAACCAAAGAGTCCTTATTGTTGATCTATGTCTTGTTCCTTCCCACACAACTGTCCACTCACTTTTCTTGCCAACTGGAATTCCCCACCTCCCTTCCCTCTACTCATGTTTTAACCATCCCACAAGGCTGGTACCTGGTTTTCTCCATGGTACCTGCCCTCATGGCCCCAACCCACCTTGGACTCCTTCTCTGGACCCTTCCCCAAGTAAATCTCAAGCTTATTCTGATTCATAGAATGTTGTGTGGATGACACCTCTGGAATTGTGTAACTTTTGGTGCACTGTGGTTGAAGTTTGAGTCTTCTCACCCAAAGAGACTTTAAGGGCTGAAGCATTAAAAAAAATGTGCCTCATGTATCTTTTCAATCTTCTACATGATATAACACAATCAAGTGCATGGGTGTGTGCCTAAGTTAGTCTAACTCAGGACCCTGGAAACTGTCAGGACCACTTATAGATGTCACTGGTGCTTGTCAGCTGCATTCCTCTGTGGGAATGGGTATGTCTGAGGGTGACTTTGTTGTTTTAGGAGCTGGTGACGTTCCAGGATGTGGCTGTGGACTTTACCCAGGAGGAGTGGGAGCATCTGGATCCCTCTCAGAGGCACCTGTACAGAGAAGTGATGTTGGAGAACTATGGGAATCTCATCTCCTTGGGTGAGAACAGGATCTTCCTGAACCCATCTGCTTTCTCTCGGGTTCAGTTGTATAGAGTAAATCCTGAGGGGATTTGCATCTGGGGGTCCACATATTCCAGATCCCTTAATGGTAGTGGGTATCAGATTTGAGAGTGCATAGAAATACCTGAGGTGAAGGCAAGAAATGCCAGTTCCTGTCCAAATTAAAGGAGACTAAAGAGATAAGACAACTAAATGCAATGGCTTATTCTAGATAGAAAATATCTAGGAAAAGAGTGCTAAATGGAACATATTTGAGACAATTGGCATCATTTACAAATTAACTGTGAACTAGATACTAATACTGCGTCAATGTTAAGTTTCCTGATTTTGATGGCTGTACTGTGGTTATGGAACAAAATGTCCCTGTTCTTAGGAAATGCGTACTGGAAGAATTTAGTCATAGAGAGCCATGGGGCCTGTAACTTTCTCTTAAGTGGTTTAAAAAAGAATTGTGTGAGAGAGAATAATAAAGTAAATGGGCCAAATATTAACAATTGGTGACTATGGGTTAGGATTCTACAGGCATTCTGTTCTGTGTATCACTCTTGCTATTTTTCTCTAAAGTAAAAGGTTATCCAAAAAATCTACGTCCCTAGGTTCTATCACCAGGGCTACTGATTCAGTGGATTTGGGATGGAGTCTGCATTTTTGATAAGTCTCTTCAAACCACACTTTGGGCAGTGCTTCTCTGGTGGACACAGAATCATTACTGCCTGTTCACCCCACTGAGAATTATTACTGTTGTATGTTGCAAATAGGCCTCTTCACTGAAGTTCCTGGAACTCCTGGAACCATTTTTTTCTCTGGGGGAGAAAATATTTGTTTGTTTGTTTATTTATGTGTGTGTGTGTGTGTGTGTGTGCCTACATATATATAAATATAAAATGTGATTTTGATGCGCAGTGGTTTTATTCACCTTTCCCAGTCTTCATAGGACCTTCACGAATACCAAGTGATAAGTTTGACTTGTAGCAGGGTCCTTGTCCACATCATATTGCCCTAATCCACCTGTCTTTCCCCTCAAGCAGGACATCTGCTGTCCAAACCAGAAATGATTTCCCATTTTGAACAAGAAGATGATGTGTGGATGGAGGAAAAAATACCAAGAAGCTCCTATTCAGGTGAGAACCAGTCAGCCAGGAGAAAATGCCATTAATAATCCTATGAATCCATGAAGGGGTGGGTAGCAACTTCAAAAATATATATTATTTGACTTTTTATGCTGATAATTTAATTGAAAATATTTAAATATTTATTTGATTGGAGGCAAATATCTTTTTTTTTCATATCTTTATTGGAGTATAATTGCATTACAATGTTGTGTTAGTTTCTGCCATATAACAAAGTGAATCAGCTGTATGTATACATATATCCCCATATCCCCTCCCTCTTGTGTCTCCCTCCCACCCTCCCTATCCCACCCTCTAGGTGGTCACAAAGCACTGAGCTGATCTCCCTGTGTGATGCAGCTGCTTCCCACTATCTATTTTACATTTGGTAGTGTATATACGTCCATGCTGCTCTCTCACTTCGTCCCAGCTTACCCTTCCCTCTCCCCGTGTCCTCAAGTCTATTCTCCATGTCTGTGTCTTTATTCCTGTCCTACCCCTCGGTAAATGAGAACCATTTTTTTTTTTTTTTAGATTCCATATATATGTATTAGCATACGGTATTTGTTTTTCTCTTTCTGACTTACTTCACTCTGTATGACAGACTCTAGGTCCATCCACCTAACTACAAATAACTCAGTTTCATTTCTTTTTATGGCTGAGTAGTATTCCATTGTATACATGTGCCACATCTTCTTTATCCATTCATCTGTCAGTGGACACTTAGGTTGCTTCCATGTCCTGGTGATTGTAAATAGTGCTGCAATGAACATTGTGATACATGATTCTTTTTTTTTTTTTTTTAATTTATTTTATTTATTTACTTTTGGCTGTGTTGGGTCTTTGTTGCTGCGTGCGGGCTTTCTCTAGTTGCGGTAAGTGGGGGCTACTCTTCGTTAAGGTGCACAGGCTTTTCATTGTCGTGGCTTCTCTTGTTGCGGAGCATGGTCTCTAGGTGCGCAGGCTTCAGTAGTTGTGGTACGTGGGTTCAGTAGTTGTGGCTCGTGGGCTCTAGATCACAGGCTTAGTAGTTGTGGCGCATGGGCTTAGTTGCTCCGCGGCATGTGGGATCTTCTTAGACCTGTGTCCCCTGCATTGGCAGGCAGATTCTTAACCACTTCGCCACCAGGGAAGCCCCATGACTCTTTTTGAATTATGGTTTTCTCAGGGTATATGCCCAGTAATGTGATTGCTGGGTCATATGGTAGTTCTATTTTTATTTTTTTAAGGAATATCTATACTGTTCTCCATAGTGGCTGTATCAATTTACATTCCCACTAACAGTGCAAGAGGGTTCCCTTTTCTCCACACCCTCTCCAGCATTTATTGTTTGTAGATTTTTTGATGATAGCCGTTCTGACCGGTGTGAGGTGACACCTCATTGTAGTTTTGATTTGCATTTCTCTAATGATTAGTGATGTTGAGCATCCTTTCATGTGTTTGTTGGCAATCTGTATATCTTCTTTGGAGAAATGTCTATTTAGATCTTCTGCCCATTTTTGGACTGGGTTGTTTGTTTTTTTGATATTGAGCTACATGAGCTGCTTGTATATTTTGGAGATTAATCTTTGTCAGTTGCTTCATTTGCAAATATTTTCTCCCATTCTGAGGGTTCTCTTCGTTTGTTTATGGTTTCCTTTGCTGTGCAAAAGCTTTTAAGTTTCATTAGGTCCCATTTCTTTATTTTTGTTTTTATTTCTATTTCTCTAGGTGGTGGGTCAAAAAGGATCTTGCTGTGATTTATGTCAAAGAGTGTTCTTCCTATGTTTTCCTCTAAGAGTTTTATAGTATCTGGCCTTACATTTAGGTCTTTAATCCATTTTGAGTTTATTTTTGTGTATGGTGTTAGGGAGTGTCCTAATTTCATTCCTTTACATGTAGCTGTCCAGTTTTCCCGGCACCACTTATTGAAGATGCTGTCTTTTCTCCATTGTATATTTTTGCATCCTTTATCAAAGATAAGGTGGCCATATATGTGTGGGTTTATCTCTGGGCTTTCTATCCTGTTCCATTGATCTATATTTCTGTTTTTGTGCCAGTACCATGCTGTCTTGATTACTGTAGCTTTGTAGTATAGTTTGAAGTCAGGGAGCATGATTCCTCCAGCTCCATTTTTCTTTCTCAAGATTGCTTTGGCTATTCAGGGTCTTTTGTGTTTCCATACAAATTGTGAAATTTTTTGTTCTAGTTCTGTGAAAAGTGCCATTGGTAGTTTGATAGGGATTGCATTGAATCTGTAGATTGCTTTGGGTAGTATAGGCATTTTCACAATGTTGATTCTTCCAATCCAAGAACATAGTATGTTTCTCCATCTCTTTGTATCATCTTTAATTTCTTTCATCAGTGTCTTATAGTTTTCTGCATAAAGGTCTTTTTTCTCCTTAGGTAGGTTTATTCCTAGGTATTTTATTCTTTTTGTTGCAATAGTAAATGGGAGTGTTTCCTTAATTTCTCTTTCAGATTTTTTCATCATTAGTGTATAGGAATGCAAAAGATTTCTGTGCATTAATTTTGTATCCTGCTACTTTACCAGATTCATTGATTAGCTCTAGTAGTTTTCTGGTGGCATCTTTAGGATTCTCTATGTATAGTATCATGTCATCTGCAAACAGTGACAGTTGTACTTCTATTCCGATTTAGATTCCTTTTATTTATTTTTTTCTTCTCTGATTGCTGTGACTAAAACTTCCAAAACTATGTTGAAAAATAGTGGTGAGAGTGGGGATCATTGTCTTTTTCCTGATCTTAGAGGAAAAGGTTTCAGGTTTTCACCATTGAGAACGATGTTGGCTGTGGGTTTGTCATATATGGCCTTTATTACGTTGAGGTAAGTTCCCTCTATGCCTACCTTCTGGAGAGTTTTTATCATAAATGGGTATTGAATTTTGTCAAAAGCTTTTTCTGCATCTATTGAGATTATCATATGGTTTTTATCTTTCAGTTTGTTAATATGGTGTATCACATTGACTGATTTGCATATACTGAAGAATCCTTGCATTCCTGGGATAAACCCCACTTGATCATGGCATATGATCCTTTTAATGTGCTGTTGGATTCTGTTTGCTAGTATTTTGTTGAGGATTTTTGCATCTGTGTTCATCAGTGATATTGGTCTGTAGTTTTCTTTTTTTGTGACATCTTTGTCTGGTTTTGGTATCAGGGTGATGGTGGCTTTGTAGAATGAATTTGGGAGTGTTCCTTCCTCTGCTATATTTTAGAAGAGTTTGAGAAGGATAGGTGTTAGATCCTCTCTAAATGTTTGATAGAATTTGCCTGTGAAGCCATCTGGTCCTGGGCTTTTGTTTTTTGGAAGATTTTTAATCACAGTTTCAATTTCAGTGCTTGTGATTGGTCTGTTTATATTTTCCATTTCTTCCTGGTTCAGTCTTGGAGGTTATGCTTTTCTAAGAATTTGTCCATTTCTTCCAGGTTGTCCATTTTATTGGCATATAGTTGCTTGTAGTAATCTCTCATGATCATTTGTATTTCTGCAGTGTCAGTTGTTACTTCTCCTTTTTCATTTCTAATTCTGTTGATTTGAGTCTTCTCCCTTTTTTTCTTGATGAGTCTGGCTAGTGGTTTATCAATTTTGTTTATCTTCTCAAAGAACCACCTTTTAGTTTTATTGATCTTTGCCCTTGTTTCCTTCATTTCTTTTTCATTTATTTCTGATCTGATCTTTATGATTTCTTTCCTTCTGCTAACTTTGGGGTTTTTTTTGTTCATCTTTCTCTAATTGCTTTAGGTGTAAGGTTAGGTTGTTTATTTGAGGTTATTCTTGTTTCTTGAGGTAGGGTTGTATTGCTATAAACTTCCCTCTTAGAACTGCTTTTGCTGCATCCCATAGGTTTTGGGTCATCGTGTTTTCATTGTCATTTGTTTCTAGATATTTTTTGATTTCCTCTTTGATTTCTTCAGTGATATCTTGGTTATTTAGTAGTAGCCTCCATGTGTTTGTATTTTTTACAGTTTTTTTCCTATAATTGATATCTAGTCTCATAGCGTTGTGGTCGGAAAAGATACTTGATACGATTTCAGTTTTCTTAAATTTACCAAGGCTTGATTTGTGACCCAAGATATGACCTATCCTGGGGAGTGTTCCATGAGCACTTGAGAAGAAAGTGTATTCTGTTGTTTTTGGATGGAATGTCCTATAAATATCAATTAACTCCATCTTGTTTAATATGTCATTTAAAGCTTGTGTTTCCTTATTTATGTTCATTTTGGTTGATGTGTCCATTGGTGAAAGTGGGGTGTTAAAGTCCACTACTATTATTTACTGTCGATTTTCCCTTTTATGGCTGTTAGCATTTGCCTTTTGTTTTGAGGTGCTCCAATGTTGGGTGCATAAATATTTACAATTGTTATATCTTCTTCTTGGATTGATCCTTTGATCATTATGTAGTGTTCTTCTTTGTCTCTTATAATAGTCTTTATTTTAAAGTCTGTTTTGTCTGATATGAGAATTGCTACTCCAGCTTTCTTTTGATATCCATTTGCATGGAATATCTTCTTCCGTTCCCTCACTGTCAGTCTGTATGTGTTCCTAGATCTGAAGTGGGTCTGTTGTAGACGGCATATATACGGGTCTTGTTTTTGTATGCATTCAGACAGTCTGTGTCTTTTGGTTGGAGCATTTAATCCATTCACATTTAAGGCAATTATTTATATGTATGTTCCTATTACCATTTTCTTAGTTGTTTTGGGTTTGTTTTTGTAGGTCTTTTCCTTCTCTTGTGTTTCCTGCCTAGAGAAATTCCTTTAGCATTTGTTGTAAAGCTGGTTTGGTAGTGTTGAATTCTCTTAACTTTTGCTTGTCTGTAAAGGTTTTAATTTCTCCTTCGAATTTGAATGCAATCCTGCTGGGTAGAGTAATCTTGGTTGTAGGTATTTCCCTTTCATCGCTTTTAATATGTCCTGTCACTCCCTTCTGGCTTGCAGAGTTTCTGCTGATAGATCAGCTGTTAACCTTATGGGGATTCCGTTATATGTTATTTGTTGCTTTTCCCTTGCTGCTTTTAATATTATCTCTTTGTATTTAATTTTTGGTAGTTTGATTAATATGTGTCTTGGCATGTTTCTCCTTGAATTTATCCTGTATGGGACTCTCTGCACTTCCTGGACTTGATTGACTATTTCCTTTCCCATGTTAGGGAAGTTTTCAACTATAATCTCTTCAAATATTTTCTCAGACCCTTTCTTTTTCTCTTCTTCTTCTGGGACCCCTATAATTAGAATATTGGTGCATTTAATGTTGTCCCAGACGTCTCTGAGACTATCCTCAATTCTTTTCATTCTTTTTTCTTTATTCTGCTCTGCGGTAGTTATTTCCACTATTTTATCTTCCAGGTCACTTATCTGTTCTTCTGCCTCAGTTATTCTGCTACTGATTCCTTCTAGAGAATTTTTAATTTCAGTTATTGTGTTGTTCATCATTGTTTGTTTGCCCTTTAGTTCTTCTAGGTCCTTGTTAAACGTTTCTTATATTTTTTCCATTCTATTTCCAAGATTTTGGATCATCTTTACTATCATTACTCTGAGTTTGTTTTCAGGTAGATTGCCTATTTCCTCTTCATTTGTTCGGTCCGGTGAGATTTTAACCTTGCTTCTTCATCTGCTGCATATTTCTCTGTCTTCTCATTTTGCTTAACTTACTGTGTTTGGGGTCTCCTGTTTGCAGGCTGCATGTTCGTAGTTCACGTTGTTTTTGGTGTCTGCCCCCTGTGGGTAAGGTTGGTTCAGTGGCTTGTGTAGGCTTCCTGGTGGAGGGGACTGGTGCCTGTGTTTTGGTGGGTGGGGCTGGATGTTGTCTTTCTGGTGGGCAGGGCTGCGTCCGGTGGTGTGTTTTGGGGTGTCTGTATGATTTTAGCCAGCTAAAATCTCTGCTAATGGGTGGGGTTGTGTTCCTGTCTTGATAGTTGTTTGGTATGGGGCGTCGAGCACTGGAGCTTGCTGGCCGTTGGGTGGAGCTGGGTCTTAGCATTGAGACGGAGATCTCTAGGAGAGCTCTCACCGATTGATATTATGTGGGGCCAGGAGGTCTCTGGTGGTCCAGTGTCCTGAACTCGGGTCTGACACCTCAGATGCTCAGACCTGACACCTGGCCGGAGCACCAAGACCCTGTCAGCCACATGGCTCAGAAGAAAAGGGAGAAAAAAAGAAAGAAAATTAAATAAATAAAATAATTTTAAATTTTTAAAAAAATTATTAAAATAAAAAGAGTAATAAAAAAAAGAGAGAGCAGCCAAACCAGTAAACAAATCCACCGATTATAACAAGTGCTAAAAACTATACTAAGATAAACGTAAAAATCAGAAACAAGTCAGTCGCAGACAGCAAACCCGAAGTCTACAGTTGCTCCCAAAGTCCACTGCCTCAAGTTTGGGTTGATTTGCTGTCTATTCAGGTATTCCACAGTTGCAGCGTACCTCAAGTTGACTGTGGGGATTTAATCCGCTGCTCCTGAGGCTGCACAGAGAAATTTCCCTTTCTCTTCTTTGTTCGCACAGATCCTCGGGTTCAGCTTTGGTTTTGGCCCCACCTCTGCATGTAGGTCGCCCTCAGGCATCTGTTCCCGCACAGACGGGATGGGGTTAAAGCAGCAGCTGATTAGGGGGCTCTGGCTCACTCATGTGGGGGTGGCGAGGTGGCGGGGTGGGGGAGGGAGGGGTATGGTAGTCATAATTGGAATTGACATTGCAACAGCCTGAGGCGCGCCATGTGTTCTCCCAGGGAAGTTGTCCCTGGATCATGGGACTCTGGCAGTGGCGGGCTGCACAGGCTCCCAGGGGTGTATGGATAGTGACCTGTGCTTGCACACAGAATTCTTGGTGGCCGCAGTAGCAGCGTTAGCATTTCATGCCCGTCTTTGTTGTCTGAACTGTTAGCCGCGGCTCACACCCGTCTTCTGGAGCTTGTTTAGACGGTGATCTGTCTTCTGTGGGCAGACAGGGAAGGAATCTCCTCTCCTTGCGCACCCTGAAACAATGGTTTCTTTCCTCTTAGGCAGGTCCAGAGTTTTTCCCAGACTCCCTCCCGGCTAGCTATGGCACACCAGCCCCCTTCAGGCTGTGTTCACACAGCTAACCTCAGTCCTCTCCCTGGGGTCTGACCTCCGAAGCCCCAGCCCCCACCCGCCCCGGTGGGTAAGCAGACAAGCCTCTTGGGCTGGTGAGTGCTTTTCGGCACCAATCCTCTGTGGGGGAATCTCTCCACTTTTCCCTCTGCACCCCTGTTGGTGCGCTCTCCTCTGTGGCTCTGAAGGTTCCCCCCCGCCCACCCCCCGTCTCCACCAGTGAAGGGGCTTCCTAGTGTGTGGAAACTTTTCCTCCTTCACAGCTCTCTTCCAGAGGTACAGGTCCCATCCCTATTCTTTTGTCTCTGTTTTTTCTTTTTTCTTTTGGCCTGCCCAGGTACGTGAAGATTTTCTTGCCTTTTGGGAAGCCTGGGGTCTTCTGCCAGCGTTCAGTAGGTGTTTTGTAGGAGTTGTTCCACATGTAGATGTATTTTTTTTTAAATTAATTAATTAATTTATTTATGGCTGTGTTGGGTCTTCGTTTCTGTGCGAGGGCTTTCTTCAGTTGCGGCGAGCAGGGGCCACTCTTCATCGCGGTGCGCGGGCCTCTCACTATTGCGGCCTCTCCTGTTGCGGAGCACAGGCTCCAGACGCGCAGGCTCAGTAGTTGTGGCTCATGGGCCCAGTTGCTCCGCGGCATGTGGGATCCTCCCAGACGAGGGCTTGAACCCGTGTCCCCTGCATTAGCAGGCAGATTCTCAACCACTGCGCCACCAGGGAAGCCCTGTAGATGTATTTTTGATGTATTTGTGGGGAGGAAGGTGATCTCCACGTCTTACTCCTCCACCATCTTGAAGGTCCCCCCCATATCTTTTTTTATAAAAGTATTAAATGCCCAAGCTCCTCAAACTCACTTGTAACCAGCATTACCATTTTCTTAGTTCCTCATTAAAATTTTGACCGTTGTTCACTCCATAATTGTATGAAAGTTACATTGTTAGCTTTTTGATAATTATACTTTGACAACATTAACCCATTTGTAGCTCATGGAATTTGACTTGGTGTTTCTAGTAACATTTAGTTTCCTTGACTAAGGAAAAGGTCCCCAATATCTTCCCATTCCCCTTGAAGCAAAAATGAAAAACCTAATGTCAGGAAGACAGAGACCAGCAGCAACACTTCTTCACTCAGTGAAGTTTCTTTGCCTTACCAGTACTGCCTAAGTGTGTCCAGGAGTACCGTGCAGCCTCAGACAAAACCTCTGCTCACTGTCGTCATCTAATATTCTTTGTCCCAGGAGTCAAGGATGAGAATGATGGGATTCTCTCTTGGCCAGTATCTCCAGGAGAAAAACCCTATAGCTGTCCCCAGTGTGGCCAAGACTTTAGCCAGCTCAGAAACCTTCTAATTCACCCGTGAACCCGTACGGGAGAGAAGCCCTCTCCATATGACGGGGGTGGAAAAGCCTTCAGTGAAAGGACAACAGACCTTAACCTTCCTGTGCTCCTTCCAGGAGACAAGCCCTACCGATGCATGGAGTGTTCTGGAGTCTTCAACTTAGAATCTGCTCTGAGAAGGCACAGGAAGGACCACATGGGAAAGAAACCTCACACATGTGAGGAATGTGGGAAGGACTTCAGCCGTAGCTCCAACCTGTCCATCCATCGGCGAGTACACACAGGCGAGAAGCCCTACAGATGTGGTGTGTGCGGGAAGGACTTCAGCCGCAGCTCCAACCTCTCTATCCACCAGCGCATCCACACAGGTGAGAAACCCTTCAGGTGCTGTGACTGTGGCAAGGACTTCAGCCGCAGGGCAGCCCTGCAGATCCACCAGAGTGTCCACACAGGAAGGAAGCCTCATGCCTGTAAGGTATGTGACCGGGGCTTCACCTCACGCTCTACGCTGGCACGACACCAGCAGGACCACGCAGGAGACAAGGCCTATGTGTGTGACACATGTGGCCGGGGCTTCAGCCAGAGAGCCAACCTCTACCTGCACCAGCGTGTTCACACTGGGGAGAGACCATTCCGGTGCGAGGCCTGTGGGAAGTGCTTCAGCTGGAGCAAGGACCTGGGTATCCACCAGAGGGTCCACACGGGAGAGCGGCCCTACAGGTGTGAGGCTTGTGGGAGGGACTTCAGGCATCGTTCGGCCCTCAAGAGGCACCAGAGGGTGCACACAGGGGAGAAGCCCTACCCCTGTGCCGTGTGTGGGAAGGGCTTCAGTCAGAGAGTCCATCTGCAGACGCACCAGAAAGTGCACTGTAGGGAGAGGCTTCCAGGATTGGGCTCTGCACATGCAGGTGCCTTCCGTGGCCAGGGCGAATGCCAGGGCATGGGTGCTGAGGTGCACAACGTAGATCAGGCTTAATGATGTTTGGCATTTATTAGTATTTATACAGAAAAGAGGACAGATCAACAACACTTAGATAGATGGAGAAATAGAACATTTTCAGCCCTCCCAAAAGACCTCTGCATGCTTCTTTCCACTCACTACCCCACAAAGGGAGTCACTATCCTGACTTCTAAAACCATAGATTGATTTTGCAAGTTATAGAATATCATACAAGTGGAATTACACAATATGTAATCTTTCATATAGAACTTTATTCACTCAGTGTCTGCATCCATGTTGTTGCATGTATTCAGAGGTTCATTCATTTTATTACAGAGTAGTATTCTATTGTTTGAATGAACCACAGTTTGTCCATTCACCTGTTGATGGACATTTACATTTGGGTTATTTCCAGGTTTTCCAGGTTTTGTTCGTTATGAATAAAGCTGCTGTGAGTATTTGGGTACACATCTTTGTGTGGACATATACTTTAATTTCTCTTGGGTATATACTTAGGAGTAGAATTGATGGGTATTTTTTTAATTAATTTTTTTAAAGATTTCTTTGATGTGGACCATTTTTTTAAAAGTCTTTGTTGAATTTATTACAATATTGCTTCTGTTTTATGTTTTGGTTTTTTGGCCACGAGGCATGTGGGATCTTAGTTCCCTGACCAGGGATTGAACCTGCACCCCCTGCATTGGAAGGCAAAGTTTTAACCTCTGGACCGCCGGGAAAGTCCCTTGATGGGTATTTTAAAACTTGTAAAAAACTGGGCTTAGTATTGTCTTGTACATTGGATTTTTACATGTACTTGGAAAATTTCAAACAAATACAGAAATGGAACAGTGTAACAAACACTCATGTCCCCATCATCTAGCTTCAGTAATCAATTCATGATGAATTTTGTTTCCTCTATTCCACCCTGTTCCCTCACACAGTCCTGAAGTATTTTAAAGCAAATCCTAGACTAGGATATTGTGTCATCTTTATATAGTATATATCTTCAAAAAATAAAGATTTGTTTAAAATGTTTTTCCAAAGAATCACTCTGTTTAAAAATTTTTTTATTAAGGTGAAATTCAGAAAACATAAAATTCACCATTTTAACCATTTCAGAGTATATTATTCAATAGTTTTAAATATATTCACAATGTTGTACAACCATCTCCACTGTCTGATTCTAGAATATTTTCATCAGGCCAGAAAGAAACCCCGTTACTATTAAGCAGTCACTTTGCATTCTCCCCCTCCCCCAGCCTCTGGCAACCACTAATGTACTTTCTGTTTCTATAGATTTGCCTATTCTGGACACTTCATATAAAAGGAGTCAGGCAATATGTGCCCTTTTATGTCTGGCTTCTTTCACTTAGCATAATGTTTTCAAGGTTCATTTATGTTGTAGCATATATTAGGACTTCATTCTTTTTATGGCCAAACAATAGTTCATTGTATGGATATACAGCATTTTAAAATCCATTTTTAAGTTAACGGACATTCGGATTGTTTCCAGTTTTTGGGTTTTATGAATAATGCTACCATAAACATTCATATACGAGTTTTTCATTGAGCATATGCTTTTAATTCTTTTGGGTATATATGGAGGAGTGGAATTAGTGGGTCATATGATCATTCTGTTTTACTGTTTGAGGAACTGCTGAATTGTTTTCCATAGATCCATTTTATCTTGCCATCAGCAATGTATGAGAGTCCCACTTACTCCACATCCTCAGCAACACTTGTCATTTCCCATATTTTGTTTGTTTGTTTTGTTTTTAATCATAGCCATACTAGTGGCTATGAAGTGGTATCTTACTGTGATTTTGATTTACGTTTCCCTAATTACTAATGATGTTGAACTTCTCTTTATGTGTTTACTGGCCATTTATATATCTTCTTTAGAGAAATGTCTATTCAAGTGCTTTACCCATTTTTAAATTGGATTGTTTATCTTCTTGTGTTTGAGTTGTAATAGTTATTTATATAATCCCAGGCCCTTATGAATATATTATTTGCAAAGATTTTCTCCCACTCTTTGGGTTGTATTTTCATTTTCTTGTTGGTGTCCTTTGATGTGTAAAAGTTTTTAATTTTGATGAAGTCCAATTTATTCTTTTCTCTTGGTGCTTGTGCTTTTGCGGTCATATTTAAGAAATAGTTACATAATGCAAAGTCACAAAAAGCTATACCTATTTTTCCTTTTAAGAGTTTTATAGTTTTAGCTCCTACATTTAGGTTTGATCCATTTTGAATCAATTTTTGTATGTAGTATGAGGTAGAAGTCCAAATTAGTTCTTTTGTATGTTGATACCCAATTGTCCCAGCACCATTTGTTGAAAAGACTATTCTTTCCCCATTGACGAGTCTTGAACCCTTGTTGAAAATCAATTGACTATATGTATGGGTTTATTTCTGGACTCTCAAGTCAATTCCACTGAGCTGGGACTTCCCGGGCAGTCCAGTGGTTGGGACTCTGCATTTCCACAGCAGGGGCCGGGTTCAATCCCTGGTCAGGGAACTAGGATCCTGCCTGCCACACAACATGGCCAAAAAAAAATCAACATCAATTCCATTAATCTATATGTGTGTCTCTATGCCAGTACCATACTGGTTTGATTACTGTAGCATTGTAGTAAGTTTTGAAAACAAGAAATGTGAGTCCTCCAATTTTGTTCTTCAAGAAAAAAGATATTTTTGGCCATTCCTTTGCAATAACAATATGACTTTTAGAGTCAGCTTGTCCATTTCTGCAAAAAAGGCTATTGGGATTATGATATGGATTGCACTGACTCTGCCGTAACTTTGGGGAGTATTGTCATCTTACCAACATTGTCTTCCAGTCCATGAACACAGGATGTTTTTCTGTTTATTTGGTTTTCTTTAATTTCTTTCAACAATATGTTTTGTAGTTTTCAGTGTACAAGTCTTATACCTCATTAGTTAAACTTATTCTTAAGTATCTTATTAATGTTATTGTAAATGGAATTGTTTTCTTAATTTCATTTTTGGGTTGTTCATTGCTGGTTGTACGGAAATACAACTGAGTTTTGTATATCAATTTTGTATCCTGCAATTTTGCTGAACTCGTTTATTAGCTCTAATGGTTTTTTAGTGGATTTTTTAGAGCTTTCTATAAGATCATATTATCTGTGAATAAAGATAGTTTTATTTTTTGCTTTTCAACTTGGATACCATTTATTTCTTTTTCTTGCCAATTGCCCTGGCTAGAACTTCCAGGACAATGTCTAAGAGACCTGTTGAGAGCAGATATTCTTGTATTGTTTCTTGTCTTAGAAGGGAAAGCTTTCACCATTAAGTGTGATATTAGTTATAGGTATTTTCATACATGCCCTTTTTCCTTCATTCTGTTAATATAATGTATTCCATTAATGGATTTTCCAGTATTAAACCAGCCTTGCATTTCTGGGATACATTCCATTTAGTCATAGTGCATACAGTAATTCTTTTTATAAGCTGCTTGATTCAATTTGCTAGTATTTTGTTGAGGATTTTTGCATCTATATTCATAAACAATATTGGTCTCTAGTTTTTCTCTTCTGTGATGTATATAACTGGCTTTGATATGAGGGTAATATTGGCCTCATAGAATGAGTTAGGAAGTGTTCCCTCCTTTTCTTTTTGAGGGGAAAATTTGAGAAGTATTGTTAATTTTTCTTTAAATGTTTGGTAGAATTCACTGGTGAAGCCATCTGATTCTTAACTTTTCTTTGTTAGAAGTTGTCTCAGTCAATTCGAGGTGCTATAACAAAATACCATAAACTGGGTGGCTTAAACAACAAACATTTATTTCTCACAGTTCTGGAAGCTGGGGAGTCCAAGATCAAGGGGCCAGCAGATATGGTGTCTGTTCTTGCTGTATCCTCACATGGCAGAGAAGAGAGACTGAGAGAGAGAGAGAGGGAGAGACAGGGCGCACTCTCTGGTTTCTTCTTCTTGCTAGTCCCATCATGGGCACCCTGCCATCCTGACTTCATCTAAACCTAATTATCTCCCAAAGACTCCACATCCAAATATCATCATGTTGGAGGTTAGGGCTTCAATATTAATTTTGTGGGAGACACATACGTTCAGTCCATAACAGAAGTTATTTGTTTACTGATTCAATCTCTTGTCATAGAAAGGCATACTTCTCTTGAATAGGTTTTGACAGTTTGTGTGTTTCTAGGAATTTTCCCATTTCATCTAGGTCGTCTAATTTGTTACCATAAAATTGTTCATAATATTATTTTATAATCCTTTTTATTTCTGTAAGGTCAGTAGTAATGTCTCCTCTTTCATTCATGATATTAGTAACTTGAATCTTCTCCCTTTTTTTCTTAGTCTATTATTACCAATTTTGTTGATATTTTCAAGGAACTAACTTTTGGTTTTATTGATTCTCTACTGTTTTTCTATTTTTTTGTTTATATCCTTTCTAATATTTATCATTGCCTTCTTTCTGCTTACTTTACATTTCTTTGCTCTTCTTTTTCTAGTTCCTTAAGGTGGAAGGTTAGGTTATTGATTTGAAATTTTTCTTCCTTTTAATGTAGCAGTTTATAGGTATGAATTTCCCTCTGAGTACTGCATTAGCTGTAGCCCATAAATTTTAGTGTGTTGTGTTTTTGTTTTCATTTATCTCAAAGTATTTTCTAAATTAGTTGTGATTTTTTTCTTTGATTAAGAATGTGAATTAATTTCCATGTATTGTGAATATTCATATTTCCTTCTGCTGTTGATTTCTAATTTCATTCCATTTTGGTCAGAGAAGATACTATGTATGGTTTCAGAGTTTATACATTTATTGAAACTTGTTTTGTGATATAATGTATTGTCTGTCCTGAAGAATATTTCATGTACACTTGAGAAAACTGTTTATTCTGATGTTGTTGGGTGGAGTGTTTTATATATGTCTGTTCAGTCTAGTCGGTTTATAGTGTTATTCAATTCTTCTATTTCCTTGTTGATCTTCTATCTTGTTGTGTGTCCATTAAAGGATGTGAGGTATTGAAGTCTTCAGCCATTATTATTGAACTATTTCTCCTTTCAATCTTGTCAGTTTTACTTCATATATTTTGGGGCTCTGTTGTTAGTTGCGTATATGTTTGTAATTGTTATATCTTTTGATAGATTGACATTTTAATTAATGTATAATGTCCTTGTCTTTTGTAATGTTTTCTGGTTTAAAGTCTATTTTGTCTAATATTATAACAATTCCAAGTCTCTTTGAATTATTAATTGCATAAAATGTCTTTTTCCACCTTTTCACTTTGAAACTGTGTCTTTGGATCTAAAGTGAGTCTTTTGTAGACAGCATATAATTAGATCTTTTAAAAAATCTTGTCTGCCAATCTCTGCCTTTAATTGGAGAGTTTAATCTGTTTACATTTAAATAATTACTGATAAGACAGGACTTCTGCCAGTTTGCTATTTGTTTCATATGTTATACATGTTTTGTTCCTCAAATTCCTTCATTATTGCCTTCTTTTATTTTTAATCGAATTTTTTTGTACTGTACCATTCTGATTCCCTCCTCATTTCTCTTTCTGTATATATATATATTTTTTTTCTTAGTGATTTCTTGGGATTACAATTGACATTTTATTTTATTTATTATTTTTATTTTTTGGCCATGCAGTGTGGCTTTCAGGCTCTTAGTTCCCCGACCACGGTTGAACCTGGGCCACAGCAGTGAAAGTGCTGAGTCCTAACCACTGGACCACCAGGGAATTCCCTACAATTGGCATTTTAAACTTATAACAATCTAGTTTGAATTAATACCAACTTTGCCTCGGTAGTATACAAAAACTCTGCTCCTTTACAGCTCTATCCCCTTTTTTTATTATTGTCACAAATTACATCTTTATACAGGTGTGCCCATCAATATAGATTTATAATTATTTTTTCATGCAGTTGGCTTTTTAAAAAAATCTTTATTTATTTATTTGGCTGTGCCAGGTCTTAGTTGTGGCACACGGGATCCTTGTTGCTGCGTGTGGGACCTTTGTTGCAGCATGTGGGATCTTTAGTTGTGGCATGTGAGCTCTTAGTTACAGCGTGCGGGATCTAGTTCCCTGACCAGGGATTGAACCCAGGCCCCCTGTGTTGGGAGCATGGAGTCTTAACCACTGAACCACAAGGGAAGTCCCCATGCAGTTGTCTTTTAATTCATATAGGGGTCAAAATGAGTTATAGACCAAATATACACTAATACTGACTTCTATATTTACCTGTGTAGTTACTTTTACTCGCATTCTTTATTTCTTCATGTGGATTTGGGCTATTTTCTAGTGTCATTTTGTTTCAGCCTGAGGGACTCTCTTTAGCATTCCCTGAAGGGCAGGTCAATACTGATGAACTTTCATCTGGGACCGTCTTAATTTCTTTATTTTTGATGGATAGTTTAACTGGCTATAGAAATCTTGACTGACAATTTTGGTTTTTCTTTTTCAGCACTTTGAATATGTCATCTTACTGCCTCTGGCCTTCATGGTTTCTAATGAGAAATCAGCTGTTAATTTTGTTAATGATTCCGTATACATGATGAATGGCTTCTCTCTTACTGCTTTAAATATTCTCTCTTTATCTTTGGCTTTCAACAATTTGATTATAACGTGTCTGCCTGTGAATCTCTTTCAATTTGTCCTATTTCGAGTTTCTTGAGATTCTTAGATGTATAGGTCCATGTTTTTCATCAAATTTGGAAAGTTTTTGGCTATTACTTTCAAATATTCTTTCTTCCTCTCCCCTACCCAGTTTGAGACTACCATTTTATGTATGTTTGTATGCTTGAAAATGTTCCACAGGTCTCTTATTCATTTTTCTTTTTCTTTTTCTTTTTGCTTCTCAGACTGGATAAGTTCATTTGATTTATCTTCAAGTTTGCCAGTTGTTTCTTCTGCCTGTTCAAATCTGCTATTGAATCTTCTAGTGAATTTTTCATATTAATTATTGTACTTTTCTGCTCCAAAATTTCTATGTAGTTCATTTTTGTAAATTCTTTTTCTCTATTGATATTTTCTATTTGGTGAAACATTGTTCTTGTGGTTTCCTTTCACTCTTTGAACATATATAAAATAATTGATTTAAAGTCTTTGTCTATTAAGTCTTTGTCTAGAAAGTCTTTGTCTGTCTGAGCTTTTTCAGGGACAGTTTCTATTAATTTCCTTCCCACCCTCCCCGGTGGATGAACTGTACTTTCTTTTTATATATTTATTTATTTATTTATTTTTGGCTGTGTTGGGTCTTTGTTGCTGCGCATGGGTTTTTCTCTAGTTGTGGTGAGTGGGGGCTACTCATTATTGTGCATGGACTTCTCATTGTGGTGACTTCTCTTGTTGTGGAGCATGGGCTTTAGGCACGTGAGCTTCAGTGGTTGTGGCACTCGGGCTCAGTAGTTGTGGCTCATGGGCTCTAGAGTGCAGGTTCAGTAGTTGTGGCACATGCATGGGCTTAGTTGCTCCGCGGCATGTGGGATCTTCCCGGACCAGGGCTCGAACCCGTGTCCCCCTGCTTTGGCAGGCACATTCTTAACCACTGCGCCACCAGGGAAGCCCAATATTCAATATTTGAACTGGGTCAGAGGATGTAGCTTGAGGGGGAATACTGACTTTTCTATATAGAATTAAATAAATGGAGGAAGAAAACTGATCAAAAATGCCTGAAAGCATAGGGAAAAAGAAAAGCAGAATTTTTAAAAAATGAGTCAAAAAGTAGCAATATATCATAGTGACTAAGCTTGTTATATCATAGTGACTAAGCTTGTGGACTTGGAAGCCAATCTTTGTGGGTACAAATTCTTGCTTTCCACTTTCTGTGTAACATTGGACAAAGCTTTCTAGTACCTTTTCTGGTCTTATTTTCCACATCTAAAAAATGTGAATAATTGTACATTTCTTAGGGTGAAATGGTATAATCCATTGTTATAATCAATGTAAAATACTACACATAGGCCTGGCACATAATAATTGTTCAAATTATTGTTACTATTACTATTATTACTAATTCAATAAAATAATGTGTTGAGTTATTGGATGGAAAGACAAAGATTCTAAGATTGGAAAAGAAATTTTGAGCTACATGCTGTTTTTAAGAAACAACTAAAATAGACTTGTACAGGTTGAAAATACAGGGATGTTTTAAAAAGATATCACAGGAAAATGTTAACAAAAGATTCAGGTATAGCAATATTAAAATATCAAACAAATAGAAAGCAAGGAATAATATTAAATATGGCATAGCTGATTCACTTTGTTATAAAGCAGAAACTAACACACCATTGTAATGCAATTATACTCCAAGAAAGATGTTAAAAAAATACATAAATAAATAGGGCAAAAGGAGATTAAAATTCTATACCACTAGAAGAGAAAAAAAACTAAACAAATGAGTAGAACCAAAGGCAGGAAAGAAAAGAAGAGGAAAACAAAATAGATAGGATCCTTGAAAATGAAGGGAGTAGTGAGTTTAAATCATAAGCACACAGGTATGTTAAGCATAAATATCCTATTAGGAGAAAACCACTTCGTATTGTATAATGTTAATTTTTTGGTTTTGATAATTGTGCTATAGTTATTTCCAACGTTAACATTTGGGGGAAGATGTTAACACACAGAAACTCTCTGTACTATTTTTGCAACATCCAGGGAAGCTTGTAGTTAAAAAGTTAAACAATTATAGAACCAGGGGATAAGGCTAATAAAGCAAATAGGGCAGAATGTTAGAATGAGTCTAATTACTCAGAGAGATGTGAGAGTTTATTACTCCTTTAAAAATGATCAGCAAAATAACTTGGAAATAAAAAGTGAAATCACTGAAATAAAAACAGTATAGTAAGTGGGCTGGATGGAAGAATAAATACAGTTTAAGTTGGACATGTTAAACAGGAAGATAGATCTGAGGAATTTGCCAGGATGCAGTGCAAATGGCAAGTATGAAACAACAGCTGAAAGTCATAGAGGAATCTGAAGGTCTACTGTATTCTCATCTCATAGAAATTCTAAAAGGAAAGAGCAGCCAAGAAGAAGGGGAGGAAAACATAGTCTATTCCCTGCAGCTGCAGACTAATGGTCCAAGGGGCCACAAATGGTTCTGAGTGGTCATGTGTTGGCAGCTGTGGTAGAAAAAGGCACCCTCATGGGTGGCTTCTGGGAAAGAACATTTATCCAGACAGTCTTAGTGCCCATTAAAAGCTGAAATTCACAGACTCTTCAGTGAGCAATTCCAACCTAGAACAAATGCTCAGTACAGTGTTTCAATGAAAACAAAGCATTGAAAATAATTTAAATATCCACCAGTACAGGAATGGGTAAATAACCATGGCTCATTTTTTTTTTTCCTAACAAAAAATATTTTAATGTAGGAATCAACATGTGAACATTATATTTAGGTGGTAAAATTCAGGTTACAAATATAAGATAAATATCAAATAATATCATACTTCTGGTTTAATGGAGAACAGTTGTGACAGTCATGCTTAACACCTTGGTTAAGTAATGAGAGAAATGGGTTGGGGTGTCATAGAAGTATGCAAAAATTTAACAGTTCAAATGATCCTTAGCCCTTCTGAGAAAATATAGATGGCAAATATGTGGCAAATATTTCTGTAATATGGTGGTTTCAATCCATTAGTGAGTGTTCTGTTCATGCATTTAAAGTAATGGCAGATGTTTCTGAGCACTGAAAATTAGATTCAAAGTAAGTCTTTGCTCAAGAAGTTAATGATACTATGAATCCCTTATATTAAAAAATATAGTTTATGGAATCTTAAAAAAAAAAAAAAAAAAAGGTTCTGAAGAACCCAGGGGCAGGACAGGAACAAAGATGCAGACGTAGAGAATGGACCTGAGGACACGGGGAGGGGCAAGGGCAAGCTGGAATGAAGTGAGAGAGTGGCATGGACACACATACACTACCAAATGTAAAACAGCCAGCAGGAAGCAGCCACACAGCACAGGGAGATCAGCTCGGTGCTCTGTGTCCACCCAGAGGGGTGGGATAGGGAGGGTGGGAGGGAGACGCAAGAGGGAGGAGATAGGGGGACACATGTTTATGTATAGCTGATTCACCTTGCCATACAGCAGAAACCAACACACCATTGCAAAGCAACTACACTCCAATAAAGATGTTAAAAAACAACAACAACAAAATATATAGTTTAAATTTGTAAAGTTTAAGGTAAAGCATACTTGTTTTCATAGTTATTTTTAGATATAATTGAGACTACACTACCATATATAATCAGCTATACTGCTGTGCACAGTTAATTCCAGTTACCGTATTTTATATTTGCTGATCATCAACAGTACACAGTTCATGCTCCAAAAGAAATATATCAATCCAGCAAAATGGTTACATTTAATTTTATTTTAAAGACAGATTAACTAAATTTAAGGAAGAATTGGCTTTTCTTGATATCTCATTTTCAAATTACTGATACAAATTTACCAGAGAGTAATTATTTATTTTGCCTAACATCAAACAATCTGCAAAAAGTTTCCAAGATAGAGGCATTCCTTGTTCCATTTCCAAAAATAAATAAAGGCTTTCTAACTGAAAGCATTTACATTCCTAGCTCTCTAAAGTAAACATTAAAAAACAAAGTACAAAAAATGATCTCTTGGCTTCTGAATAGCCCACTTAGTTACATAAAGTATTTTCTGTCCCAACACTTTCTCAAATTCAAGATATTTACTTCCTAAGAACATGACAAACAGTCTTCATTTCAAACCATTCAGTCCGTTTCCATGGCAACACTGCAGATTCCTTGGCCACCATAAGTTGCATTAGTTGACTGTGGAATTTCTCAATCTTCTTTACATCTTGAGCTTGGCCTGTTCTATACACCAAACAAACTAAATCATCTGTTACTTTAATATACAAACTCCCATCAGAATGCCTATATTTGAGAACCACACGTGCCTTCATAGGGTCTGCGAGGTAGAGTTTCTCCGCTGCACGACTGAACTCCTCGCAGGTCTGGTACTGTGGCATCGTGGGCCCGCGGCAGAACAGGAGAGAGAGGCAAAGCTACGGACCGGAGGTGGAGGCGGCGCGATGCGGCCCACCTACCTCCCTACCTCTCGCAGCCACCTACCGCGGCAGGGGCCCAGCCAATCCCGGCTCATTTTTACTATGAAACAATATGCAGCTTAAAAGAAAACCAGAAATATAAGATCTATATGTACCAAGATGGAAAAATTCCCAAGAGATAATGTTAACTAATCAAACCAGATATAAAACTATGTATAATTTATATACACAAAACGAAACTATTTCTATATATGTTTTATATTCTTAAAACAAATAAGATCATTAACATATACACACTACTATATATAAAATAGATAACCAACAAGGGCCTACTGTATAGCATAGGGAAGTATACTCTATTTTGTAATGACCTATAAGGGAAAGAATATGAAAAAGAATATGTATATGTATATATTTATAACTTAGTCACTGTGCTGTACATCTGAAACTAACATGACACTGTAAATCAACTATACTTCAATAAAAAACAAAAACAAATAAGATCAACACTAGGGACTTCTCTGGTGGTCCAGCAGCTAAGACTCTGAGCTCCCAAAGCAGGGGGCCTGGTTCAATCCCTAGTCAGGGAACTAGATCCCACATGCCACAACTAAGAGTTAGCATGCCACAACTGAGAGTCCACATGCATGCCGCAACTAAAGATCCCGCATGTGCAACTAAGGATCGTGCACGCCGCAACGAAGATCCCGCATGCTGCAACCGAGACCCGGCACAGCCAAATAAATAAATAAAAATAAATTAATTAATTTAAAAAAAGATCAACACTAAAAAATGTACACACAGGTAACAATTACTTAGAAAATGTAATAATCACAATTAATATATATCATTATAAAACTAAATAAAAACTTAGGATAGGTCTAAGAATAGGTCTTAGAATAAAGCCTCAGAATAGGTCTAAAAAGAATTATGGAAGATCTACTTGAATAAAAGTATAAGATTTTACTGAAAGACATAGAAGACCTGAATAAAAGGAAACAGATACCATAATTCCCAATAGGTAGATTTAATGTTAAAATGTCAGTTCTTTCTAAAATATTCTATAAATTCTAGGGCATTTCAATCAGAATCCCAGCATCGTTTCTTTAGTAGAATTTGAGTAGCCCATCCTGATACTCATTTGCAAGACAAAATGGGCCAGAAGAGCCAGAAAAGTTTTGGAAGATAATTACATAATGGAAGGACTTGCCCTATCAGAAGTCAAATAGTCTGCAGAACTTCAGTGTGTTATTGGGACAGTAACAAACATGGAAGAGAGGGGGGAAAAGATGACTCTTCAGTAAATGGTGTTTGGACAGTTGTTTATCCATCTGGGAAAAAAATAGTTACATCTCTACCTTACACTCTACCCCGAAATAAATTCCAAGGGAAATTTAAAAATCAAAACTATAACAATTAGGTGACATAAAGTTTTTTTTTTAATCTAAGCACGAGGATATCTTTGCATATAAGAAACAGAACCCAGAATCCATAAAGGAAGAGACTGATAAATGTAACTATGCAAAAACTGAATATTTAAAAGTCAAAAGACACTATCCCCTCCACCCAGGATGTGTACGTTGAGATTGAAGCCTCTGGGAGCAAATTCCAATCCAGCCCAGTGTGGGAGGCATGCAGTTTTAGCCGGAGGTAACTCCTGGAGGAGACAGTATGTCTCTCACAAAAAGCAAAGCCCTTACCCTTGACTTGGAATGCACTCTTTGTCCCAGGCCTGAGGAATGTAAAAGAGATTAGCAAAGCTATCTCAAGCCGGGAGACCTCAGGGAACTGAGAGTCCTGGTTGTTCCTTATGGCTGGGGGCTGTGTGTGTGCCTGGTTAAGGGAAGATAATGTTCAAGGATGGTCGTTGTAAACTTGTTGACGTCCATGGTGGTGACTGAACTGAGACGATAAGCAATTCTATGGGTTCATTGTCTAATAATGAGTTCCTCTTCTGTCTATATAAGATTCAGTAAATTCTAAATAAAGTGCCTTGCAACCATCAGTTGTCTTGGTCCTTCTGACCCCATACTCGCGGTGCTATTCAGTCCCTTACCCATCTCTGTCGGGACCTGGAAGACCCCCTGCGGTGGCTGGACCGTCGCAGCCCAGGGGAGCAGAGACTTGGGACTGACTTCCCCTCAGACCCCTGCGGGTCAGCGGGGCACCTGGTACAGACTGGGAAACCTGAGCAGGCAAATATAGGGTGCCAGGAATAATGATACCGACTCACGTGGACACATCTCCCACCGCTCCAATCCCCAACTTTGCTATGCTGCAACTCTGCCCTCTCCCCAAGTGCCTCGGATTTAAAACCCTGCGGAAAAGATGATTCTCCTATCACAGACTGGGGAATCTAAGTGGGCTACGGTGTGGTAAAGGACTCTGTTCACTTCCCCTCCCCCAACCCCACCCCGCCATAGCTACCCCGCACCTGCCCCCTCCCCCCAAATCCCAACTGCTCTCTTGGGTAGAGCGAGAGAGGGCATGTCTAGCAACACGCGGCAAATGCCTGGGGTAGGAGACGAGTGAGACTCGCGCAGTGACGAAGGAAACACATAGCCCCCAGATTAGAGAAAACGGCGGGAGACTGCACACTGGATCCTCAGGGGGACGCGCTGGACGAAAGCTCGCCAGTTAGACAAAGAGAAATCGTCGGACCTGAAAAGCCCTTGGTTTCCATAGCAATGTCTCAGTGTCCGCTGGTTCACGGATTTCTTTCCCAGGGGCCCTTTGTTGTTGGGAGGGCTTGTCCCTGCCGGTCACTCACAGCAATGGCCTAGCGTCCCAGGCCTCCAATTGGCTCCTTTGTTGTTGAGAGGCCCCGCCTTCACCAGTTATTTACAGCCCGGCGGTACCTCCCACCAGGTCTCCCATTGGACCCTGATGCGACCCAGACAAAAACTTCTTCCTAAAAGCCTCCGGTGTTTGGGTGTCTGCCGTTTCTAAAAAACCACCACCAACACCGCCCTTCACTCCGAGGTGTCACTGTCCCTCCAGACCGCACCCAGTGGTGGGTGGAATCGGTGCACTTGGCCGGACCCCGAATACAAACTGACTCACTGACCTTACACAATCTCCACCACTGACACACAGATCCTGATCAATGACCCCACAGGTCTGGCCTTCACGTAGCCCCTTCACTGATTTCACAGACACCCCATCACTGATAATGCAGATTCTCCCATCCCTGACCCCACAGACTTTCCCATCCCTGACTCCGTAGAACACCATCTCTTACTCCACAGACCTATTAATAAGGGGTTATATTCAAGGAGACTGTGTTGACCATTTTACACATCCATTTAGTGTGTGTGTGCTGAATACCTGACTTAGGTAGATTTTAGCATCTTGGTGGCCAATGCAGTTTCTTTGCCTTTTCTTCTTCTTTTTTCTTACTGTAGTAGCATCTTTAAAGACCTCACCCCAGTAAGTATGGAGTACCGTTTATTAGTGCCTATCCTTTATTGAATCCTTGTCATAGGCATTTATTTTCAATCATAGAAGTCACAATTCTTGTATATAATTCAAGGACACTAAAGATGCAGATATAAGAATGAGGGTTTTTTAAATATTATTATCTGTTTTTGGCTTCTGCAGATCATAAGTTCATTCACTTGTCTCAGATCACTAAATATATACTTTGTTTCCTTAAAAAAATTCTGATGAAAACCTTAAAAAGAGTAAAATTCTTTAGGAACTAGTGGGAAAACTCCACGGAGATGTTTTAGAAATAATGATCCTAGGGCATCTGAAATGACACGAACTAAATCTTGATTTCTTTGTCAATTACAAAAAATGTGGACTTCGGAGGAAATACTATATAAAAAGATACACAGACACTGTTTTATTGAGATATAATTCACATACCGTACAAATCACCCACTGAAAGTGTAAAATTAAATGGCTTTTAGGGCGCAGGGCGCTCTCGCTCGGTTGCGGTGCTCCGTGGTGCGGTGGGGCGGCCTCTGGGGCTCCCAGCCCTTCCCGGACTCGGCTTTGGGCTGACAATGCCCCGTGGCCACATTAGGGCTTCCCTCTGCCATTTAGGGAGGGGCGCCGGTGCCCTCAGCTGCCTCTTGTGGACATGAAGGCTGACTTTCTTGTCTTGACCACGTAACCAAGAATAACCAGGTGACATGAGTTAGTCCCTCCTTTCAGAGAAGTGACCTGCCATCGCTAGAAACCACAGGATGGTTCCTACAGTAACGTGGACCCAACCCCAGAAGACACTAAGTGAAAGAAAGCAAAGTGCGGAAAAACACACTGACAAGCTGATCCTAATATTCACTAGGAAATGCAAGGGACCCAGAATAGTCAAAACAACCTTGGAAAATAAGGACAAAGTTGGAGGACCTCACACTCCCCAATTTCAGAACTTACTGCAAAGTAACAGTAATCCAGACAATGTGGTACTGGCATCAGGATAGACATGTGGATTAATGGAACAGATTAGAGAGTCCAGAAACAAACCCATACACCTATAGGCAATTGATTTCAATTAGGGTGACAAGCTCATTTAATGGGATCAGAATATTCTTTTCAACAAATGGTACTGGGACCACTGCAAAAGAATGAAGTTGGATCCCTAACCATACCATATACAAAAGTTAATTCAAATTGATCAAAGACCCAAATGTAACCTCTAAAACTGTAAAACTTTTAGAAGAAAATGTGAGAATTCCCTGGCAGTCCAGTGGTTGGGACTCCACGCTTTCACTGCTGAGGACCCGGGGTTCAGTCCCTGGTCGGGGAGCTGGGATCCTGCAAGCTGCACAGCCAACAAAACAAAACAAACAAAGAAGAAAACGTAGATGTAAATATTTATGACATTAGAGTACACAATGATTTCTTAGCTATGACATCTAAACCACAAGCAACCAAGGAAAAAAATTAATGGGACTTCATCAAATTTTAAAACTTTCATGTGTCAAAGAACACTGTCAAGAAAGTGAAAAAATCCACAGAATGGAAGAAAATATTTGCAAGTCATATATCTGCTAAGTATTTATTACCCAGAATATATAAAAAACACAACTCAATAATAAGAAGACAACCCAATTGAAAAATGGACAAAGGATTTGAATGGACGTTTCTCCAGAGAGGGTATACAAAAGTTCAATAATCCCATGAAAATATACACAATTTCATTAGTCACTAGGAAAATGCAAATCAAACGCACAATGAGAAACCACTTCACACCCACTAGGATGAGTACAGGAAAAGAAAAATGGGCAATAACAAGCATTGTCCAGGATATCAAGAAATCAGAACTCTCATACACTGACGGTGGGAATGTAAAATGATGCAGCAGCTTTGGAAAATCGTTTGGCAGTTCCTCAAAAAAGTAAACGTAGAGTTACCATATGACCAGCCAGGTTTATACCCAAGAGAGTTGAAAACATATGTTCACAAAAATGTGTACCTGACTATTAAGAGCAGCATGATTCCTAATAGCCAAAAAAGAGAACAAATATCCATCAACTGATGAATGGATAAACAATATGTGTCTCTCCATACAGTGGAATCTTTCTTGGCCATAGAGAGGAATGAGCAGTGACGACACACTACAACATGGATGAACCTTGAAAACATTGCTCAGAAGCCAAAACACAAGGCCACATATGTATGCAAATCATATGCATCCATAGATGTAATATCCAAATACTGCATATATGCATTTATATGCAGTGTTCAGAATAGGCAAATCCATAGAGACAGAAAGTAGATCACTGGTCTCCAGGGCTAGGAAAAAGGCAATGGGGAGTGGCTACTAATGGCATGGAGTTTCTTTATGGGGTCATGAAAATGCCCAGGCGTAAGTGGTGGTATTTCCACAACCCTGTGAATATATTAAAAACCACTGAGTTGTACACTTTAAAATTGGTGAATGGTAAGTTTTGTGGAATATGAACTATATCTCAAATAAACAAAAAACAAGTAGGTTACAAAAAAAATTAAATGACTTTTAGTATATTCACAAAGTCGTGCAAACATCACCACAAATTTAGAACATTTTCATTACCCCCAAAGAAATCCTAAATCCACTCTTCTATTTCCTCCCAACTCCCCTACTCCTGGACAACCACTAATCTACTTTCTGTCTCTATATATTGGTCTAGTCTGGACATTTCATGTAAGTGGAATCACATAATATGTGGTCTTTGTGACTGGCTTCTTTTACTTAGCACAGTGTTTTCTAAGTTCATCCATGGTGTAGTGTCAACCTTAAAAATAAAATGGCCAGTTATTTTATGAGCAAAATGGGCTTATTCAGGAGAAGCAAAGAACTGCATTTCAGGACAAGCATGTTATAGGAAAAACTATAGGCAAGTACAACTGGCAAAGGAGAGGAACAGAAAAAGGAGGAGGCTGGGAGGGGCTGTTTTGAACTAAACCATTGGATGAAAGAGTTCATGGTGCAGCGTTTCTCATTGGCTGGGCTTGTTGCTGGGCAAGGAGAAGTCTTCCCCTTCAGGCCTGTACCACTTCCTCTTGGGGTGTGTAATTGAAATCAAGCGGTAGTGTGTGAGGTCTCCCCCTTCCACCTCCATTTTAAATGAGATTTCCTTTATTCTGTTTCACAGTAGCATGTATCAGTACTGCATTCCTTTTTATTGCTGAGTATTATTCATTTGTCCGGATATACCGCATTTTATTTATATATTCATTGGTTGATGGATATTGGGTTGTTTCCACTTTGGGGCTATTATGAATGCTAAGAACATTCAGGTACAAGATTTTGTGTGGACATATGTTTTCATTTCTCCTGAGTATATACCTAAAAGTGGAATTGCTGGGTCACTGTCACTTCTTGAGGCATCCATTTTCTGTCATGAGCAGTTTGATTTTAACACCTTGGAAGGCACTGAGGTGGATAATCTGGGATGTGAGTCTCCCAATCCTTGGTGCTAGGAAGGATGTGGCCTGCATTTGATCCTATATATGTGGAGGGGGCACTGTACATAAGGATAAACTTAAGGTTGAGTTTATTGCTTGATTTTGAAACTCTGCCCAACAATTGTAAAGGAGATAGAAATGTTTGGATTCAAATAGAAGAAAAACATATTCCGGTTAAAATTCTCAGTTTTCACCAGCTTGTAATGTAGGGATCTATATCGAAGAATGGCAAGGTTTTTATGCGTATTTTCTGCATAATACTAAACTATATATACTATAATACTACTATTTTGGGAACAGTCTCCAAGTGGAAGAATGGGGCTCTGGACTCTGTGGGTGGAGATTAAAGTCGAGGGGCACCGTGGGTCTCTGGGGCAACCAAGAAAAAAAAAATGCAGCAAGGCCAACGACCCCTTTGAAATGGAAAAATTTAAAATACTCACACGAAAAGGAGTTTGCTGAAATTAAACCAGTCAGTTGTTGCTTATAAGCGCAGCGTTGCGCTCAGAACCTGAGGTAAGCTGTAGAACATTGAAATGGCTGTCATTTGAATTAAATGCAATGTCTGCTGCCTGCCCACTCTGTATTGATTGCTGGTTAGAAACGTGCAACCTGCCCCGGGGCTCGGTTTTGCAAAGGGGAGCGTCACAGAGAGCGTCTGTTTGATTTCTTGCATTAATGTCTCCCCTGTCCATTTCCTTAATTTTTTTTTTAAATTTATTTATTTATTTATGGCTGTGTTGGGTCTTCGTTTCTGTGCGAGGGCTTTCTCTAGTTGCGGCAAGTGGGGGCCACTCTTCATCGCGGTGCGCGGGCCTCTCACTCTCGCGGTCGCGGCCTCTCTTGTTGCGGGGCACAGGCTCCAGACGCGCAGGCTCAGCAATTGTGGCTCACGGGCCTAGTCGCTCCGCGGCATGTGGGATCTTCCCAGACCAGGGCTCGAACCTGTGTCCCCTGCATTGGCAGGCAGATTCTCAACCACTGCGCCACCAGGGAAGCCCCCATTTCCTTAATTTTATTACTTATTAGCCCAGTGATGAGACCGGCTGTGTGCAAAGTCAGGTCTCGGAGTTAACGGGGTCGTAGCACCTGGACAAGGCCGGAGGATCTCCAACGCCGGGTGTAAATCTCAGAGAAGGAGCAAACAGCGCGAAGGGTTGATTGTAAAGTCCGGGTGGGGTGCCCAGCGCAGGAATTCTGAAGCTGAGACTAGACTCGCAGGACACCTTTTGTTAATGTTTGTAAGCGGGTCGGCCGCAAACGCTTCTTATTGGCCAACGTGAGCGAAACCTCCCCTCCTTTGCACATCCATTGACCAAGAGCTCTGTTTATACATATTTGAGGATACCCGCGTTTGTGCCTTCCTCCTTTGCGTTGCCTGGAAACGGTGTTCTGTCTATTAACAGTTGATTGTGTTTCCCATTGGCTACCGTTTCCTTCGGAAGCCCGCCCTCACAAGAAGCACCAACGAGCGCCGGGCCAATAAAAGCAGTCCTGGCGGAGTGTACTAAACGTGGTAGCGAAGCTGTGGTTGTCCCGGCAGGGGACTGCTGGACAAGGGGCGCGGCTGGGCGGGGGGGCGCCGCGCGGCGGGAAGTCGGCTCTCAAGGGGGGAACCGGGGCTCCGGCTCGGAACCTGAGTGTTACCACCTTCCTTACCTTACCCTTCCCCTTTCCGACAGAACTTGGTGGGCGGCCTAGCCGCTTGGGCTGCTGTACTTGGTTTCCCAACCTCCGACTCTCAGGGTCTCGGGATTAAAAGTAAACACGGGGATTTTTTTTAAAGCCCACCCGGGTAAAACGCCCTTTTATTTTTCCGCAGGGTTGGTTGGTTTGTTTCAGAACGCCCTGCGGGGCGGAGGGGGCGGGGAGTTGGTCGACGGGTTCAGGTTTATTAAATAAAATTAATTCCTGGTTTAGAGTGTGTTAATACTGTAGCGCCCCAACCTTTAAAAAATCCCATTCTTGCTAGCTGTATTATTTAGTGGGATGTCTTGTGATAAGGACAGCCAATTACAGTGGCTTTGGGATTTTGTTGCTGTTGTCCTCACTGAAACAAAATTTTAGTTTTGGTTGTCCTAACGGCAACTTCTCAGGCATTATAAAATCTTAATTTGAGAAATGGCTGTGAAAATCACAGCAAGTTACTTTAGAATTTTTTTCTTTTAAAGGAACATAAATTTCCGCTTTTGGTATTTTATTGTTAATAATGATTCCCAGTTTCTTTAAAATCTTATTTTTTGGCAGATATATAGAGAATGGCTTTTCTGAAAGGTACAGCCAGCTAAGGAGGTTTGGGGATTTTGTTTTGTTTAAAGAATGTAACCCTGTAAATAACAAGGTCCTACTGTATAGCATAGGGGACTATATTCAATATCCTGAGATAAACCATAATGGAAAAGAATATAAAAAAGAATATATATGTATATATATATATGACTTAACCACTTTGCTGTACAGCAGAAATCAACACAACATTGTAAATCAACTATATTTCAATTAAAAAAATGTAATCCTGGTTTTGACTCTTTTTTTAAAAAAATATTTTATTTATTGATTTTTTATATTTATTTTTGGCTGTGTTGAGTCCTCGTTTCTGTGTGAGGGCTTTCTCTAGTTGCGGCAAGCGGGGGCCACTCTTCACTATCGCGGCCTCTCTTGTTGCGGAGCACAGGCTCCAGACGTGCAGGCTCAGTAGTTGTGGCTCACGGGCCTAGTTGCTCTGCGGCATGTGGGATCTTCCCAGACCAGGGCTCGAACCCATGTCCCCTGCATTAGCAGGCAGATTCTCAACCACTGCGCCACCAGGGAAGCCCTGACTCTTTTAATAATGGTAATAACACCACCTTCCCAGCTCTTTTAAAACATTACTTGGTAGATCCCTTATTTTCATAGGACTTATTTCATATGTTTGGATGAGAGACCTAATGTGGGCTTTTTATAGAGCAGCCCTTACACTCTTTATAGGCCTTGTCCTTAATCCTCAGCATCCCTCTGCTCCTGACATTGTACCTAAAACTAAATTGAGTTTTTGTTGTTATGGGAGAGTTGCAGAAATATCCAGCACTAACCACTGTCTCCCCCTGATATTTCTCCACATCTTTGTACTGAATCCATTACTCAAATGGGTGTCCCTTTTCTTGGATGCCTGGAAACCATGATTGGATAGTCTTCTGACCTCCCTGCTGAGTTATCATTCTTTTCTCTCCTCTCTCTTTTCTTGTCCAAACTTGAGTTTGTGACTCTCAGCTCCTTTATGACCAGCCTTTTGATGCCTTTGGCTCCCTCTGACTCAGGAGTCCTTACTCCCAGATCCATGAGCCAAATTTTAGAGGACCATGAGAAAGTCCCATCTAAATTTTGGTAGTCCCATCTAACTGAAATGGAGAGTTTCCTTCTATCCTAAATGTAGGCTCCCTGGGTATGGAGCTTTGTTAGCAGTAGAGTCCATAGCAGTGTTTATGTCATAATACAGCATCTCCAAGTAGCCTTTATGGTTCTCACTGCTTCCCAATGATGGTTCCTAATGACAACCTGCCACTCACTGTTGTTACTCCTGTGTTAAAGTGGTTGGTCCAGGGACTATGTTGCATAAGAAGTTACACCCACATTTAGTGGCTCAAACAAAATATTATGCTCATGGGTTCTGTAGGGATCAAGAATTAAGACAGGACACAAGCATGGCCAGCTTTTCTCTATTCTACAATGTCTGTGGCCTCAGCATGGAATACACAACAACTAAGGGCTGGAACCATCTGAAGGCTCATTCCCTTGTGTCTGGTGCCTGGGCTGGGATGTTTGGAAGTCTGGGCTCAGCTGGGACTATCCTATGAAGTGCCTACACGTGACTTCTCCATATGGCCTTGGCTTCCTCAGAGCCTGGCAGTCTCAGGGTAGTCAGACTTACTACAAGGCACAGGGCTCCAAAGGCGGGTGTTGCAGTGATCAAGGTGGAAGCTGCATGGTCTTTTATGACAGCTTTGTAAGTTACAGAGAATTACTTCTGTGCTCTGTTAGTTTCAAACAAGTCCACTCAGAATCAAGGAGACAGATGGTGGACCCCACCTCTCAATAGAAGGAGTGTCAAGCAATGTGCAGCCATTTAAAAAAAAACTTTTATACTGACATGCCTATTAATATATCAAAAATTTTAAAATATTGTGATAGCTGCATTTCTATGTAGTTGTTTGAAATCCTATGAATTTTTTTTTTTTTTAAATTATTTATTTATTTATTTATTTATTTTTGGCTGTGTTGGGTCTTCGTTTCTGTGCGTGGGCTTTCTCAAGTTGTGGCAAGTGGGGGCCACTCTTCATCGCGGTGCGCGGGCCTCTCACTGTCGCGGCCTCTCTTGTTGAGGAGCACAAGCTCCAGACGCGCGGGCTCAGTAGTTGTGGCTCACGGGCCTAGTTGCTCCGTGGCATGTGGGATCTTCCCAGACCAGGGCTCGAACCCGTGTCCCCTGCATTGGCAGGCGGATTCTCAACCACTGCGCCACCAGGGAAGCCCATGAAATCCTATGAATTTTATGGCATGCATTTTACAGCATTATTCTGAGAAGGATTCAAGGACCTTCTCAGATGTAAGGAGGGCCTAGGACATAGAACGGCTCAGGCTCCTTCCCAAGATTTGAAGTGCACAGTTTCAGCCCTGGTTTATTGGTCAGGACAGGACTTTCTCATTTGTCTTGGACTCAGCGGTGATTTAGAAATCAGTCTATGACCTTTCTCTTTTTTTGGTTTAATTTTTTTCTGTTTTTCTCACCTCAATAGAGATTAGGAGATTCTTTTGCAGCCCTGTTCTTCTGTCTCGGATGCATTTGAAGCCAGTCTTTAGACTCATCTTACTGGTTTTGCCAAATTGCATTTTCATCCTCGTGTATATTGCATTTTCTTTTATGACCATTCATCAGTTTAGAAGTGTGTTTACTTTCCTGAGTTTTCATTTTCTTATTTTTCTTCTGTCATGTCTAGCTCCCAGAGCAAATACCAACCAAAAAGAATAACTTGAGGGATGTGGAGAGATACTTTCATTTCACTTATCACCAAATAGGTTGATTTTTAGTAATTGAGCATTAGGCACAGGCCTGGGAGGCCAAAGGCCTCATTTAAATCCCAGATCCAGTCTTTATTAGCTATCTGACCTTGAACCCAGCAATGAACCTCTCTGTGCCTTTGATTCATCATGAGGAAAATGGTGGTATCCAGAGTTGCCAGGTTCACATTAATTACCCAGAAGAAGTGCCTGGTCTTCATCTGGTCCTTGCTCCTCGAACCTTTGCCTGTTAATTGAAGAAATGCTGCTATGAACACTTCCTGGAGGTGTGGATGGCATTATTCTTGAAACAGTTTACAGAAAAGCTCCTTCACGTTTTCAGCCTCTTCCTCTGCTTTCTGTCATTCCTAAACCATCTCACTCAATCTGGTGTGATCTTAATCGTGTGTGTTTGCACAGATGTAATTTTTGGCTTATATGTGTCTTCAAAGCCTGATTGCCCACTCCTGACCTCTACCAGTATATGGAGTTTCTCAGGACCTACTCCCCAGCACATCCTTAGAGTCTCCTACCCACCTCCCACCCGCCAACTGCAACTTTATTGCTTAAACATTTCATGGCGGGCATTTCTTCCTGACATTGTATTATATTATATTATATTATATTGGGTTATTGTTCTCTGTGTATCTGTGCTGTGCTGCACTTCATGGAAGCAGGTGGGCCTGAGTAAGAATTTGCCTTCTGCTGAAGAAGGCTCATGAGTTGTTGTTGAACCGGGGAGAGACTGGGTTGATGTTACTTAAGGGCTTCCCCTCAGAAAGGAAAGACTGAACCTTCTCAGGCAAATCTTGTTTTTTATTCTTTTAGGTCTGAGTTTTGAACATATCTTGCTAGAGGTTGAAGAGGTAAGGCTAAGCTTTCAACATTCACACTGAGAAAGGCCCAGGAGGTGACTTGGGCCACAGTTTGGGGTGGCTAAACTGGATAGTAGGAAAGTCTAAACATAACCCGGAGGGAAATGAGAAAAGGCCCTCAGAAATCATGGAAAAAAATCCCAAAGTGTCTCTTTCCCTCTTTCCCCATGGTATAGCTGGAATGTGTATTCCCTTCCCTGTTCCACCCCCAAAAAGACATGAGGCCACACACTGCAGTGCTAGTGAGGGACAGAGGAGCTGTGGGCATGAGAATTTGATCACTCATTCAGACTCACACTCAGATACTTGTGTGTCACCTCCTGGTGTCCCCCCACTGGATAAGTGCTTCTCCAGGCCCAGCATATTTCAGTTGAGACATGCAGTCTGTGTAGTACCTGATGGTTTGGTTGTGACCTGGTATCATAGTGATAATAGAGACAGTGACCCTAACAGTTTAATGACCTTTCAGCCTGTGGGTAGGTAACTGGGAGATAGATACTGTAAGTATTGTAGTCTCTGTCTTAGTCACCTGTGATGGTTTTTTAATTTTTCACATACATTGTTGAGAATGTTTTAATAATTATAGATAATAGAGAAACTACTAATCACTCTAAAATTCTCCTGTTTCTTGGTCTAGAGCTGGGACTGGACCTCCCAGCAACAAGGAACCCTGAAGGCCAGAGTAAAAAGACAAGTACTTCCCTTTAAATTTCTCATCTGTTTTTTTTTTTCTCCCTGTTTCTTCTTCTTTTTTATTTATTTATTTTTTAATGCACATATTCTTAAGTACTTGGGGACTCTTAGCATGGTGGTAATTAAACTGGATTTGTAATTTTTTCATTGGAGAATTTAGCACGTTTTAAAATAATATATATATTTATTTATTTATTGTTTTTGCTGTGCCAGGTCTTAGTTGCGGCACGCGGGATCTTTGCTGCGGCATGCAGACTTCTTAGTTGTGGCATGCAGACTTCTTAGTTGCGGCATGTGGACTTCTTAGTTGCAGCATGCAGACTTCTTAGTTGCGGCATGCATGTGGGATCTCGTTCTCCAACCAGGGATTGAACCCCGGCCCCCTGCACTGGGAGCAAGGAGTCTTACCCACTGGACCACCAGGGAAGTCCCTTAGGCCATTTTTGCTTATTACTGTAACTAATATGTTCAGTTTTATTTTTATCATATTATTTCATGCATTCATTCATTCACATTACATTATTTTGTCTTATGGACCATTTAAAAAATATATATATTTATTTATTTGGCTGTGTCGGGTCTCCGTTGCAGCACATGGGATCTTTCGTTGCTGCGCTCTTTGTGGCGCATGGGCTCTTTGTGCGGCACAGGGCTTCTCTCTAGTTGTGGCCTGAGGGTTTTCTCTTCTCTAGTTGTGGTGCAGGCTCCAGAGTGCACGGGCTCTATAGTTTGTGGCACGCGGGCTCTCTAGTTGAGGCACCCGTGCTCAGTAGTTGTGCCGCAGCATGTGGGGTCTTAGTTTCCCGAACAAGGATCGAACCCATGTCCCCTGCACCGGAAGGCAGATTCTTTACCATGGGACCACCAGGGAAGTCTCCTGGAGCATGTTTTCTTTGCTTTTATTTTCTCTTGTGATAGTTGATATCATACAGCCAATATTTAGTTTTTTTTTTTTTTTTTTTAAGGATTTTCTTTTTAATTAATTAATTTATTTATTTTTGTCTGTATTGGGTCTTCGGTTCGTGCGAGGGCTTTCTCCAGTTGCGGCAAGCGGGGGCCACTCTTCACCGCGGTGCGGGGACCGCTCTTCATCGCGGTGCGCGGGCCTTTCTCCATCGCGGCCCCTCCCGTTGCGGGGCACAGGCTCCAGACGCGCAGGCTCAGCAATTGTGGCTCACGGGCCCAGCTGCTCCGTGGCATGTGGGATCTTCCCAGACCAGGGCTCGAACCCGTGTCCCCTGCATTAGCAGGCAGATTCCCAACCACTGCGCCACCAGGGAAGCCCAATATTTAGTTTTAATAAGTGGTTAATTTTATACTTTTCAAAAACATCTTTGCTGGCACATTTTCTATAATTATTCAATTCAAAAATAATACAAGAACTTTGGACTCCTCATTTTAAAATGAGGAATTCACGATGTATTTTAACTTTCCCTGCTCAACTTTTTAGGCCATGCCAATATCATCTGGGGTACATTGTGGGACACATGTTTATTAATGTTGACATTGTTTACAATATATAACCTGTTTTTCAGGAATCCCTTTAGACTTGGACATTAATTTACTTATATTTATGTCAATTATTTAGACAATCTCTGGTTAATGGTGTCAGTGCTTCATTTTATAACTTTTCAAACCTTGAGACCTTAATTTTGTTTCGTCTGCTAGGTTTAGGGATTATAGCTTTGGTTAAGATTTTCAGGAGAGGTGCATCAGTAACAGATAGGTGGCATTACATATCTCACATTATCTTTCCTTTCCTTGGCACATGAACAGCATCTGGGCTAGGCAAAAAACTCCTGGGTCACAGAACTCCCCCTTCACACTGTACTGATATTCCTTCATTTTTCCCTGTGTTTGCTGTGGTAGAATCTGGGATCAGCTGAATTTTTTTGTAAGTGACTTACAAAAGAACCAAAATCCTTCTCTTTCATTATGTTCACATCATTTTACAGGGTTATAATTGGCTTATTCAGACCCCAGGATAGAAAATGACCCATCTGAAGACCTCAGGCTCCAACCATATCACAAGAGTTGTCTGGTTTTGTTTGTGTGATTGTTTTATTATTACTGCCAGGTTTCAATGGTGGATATCCCCTCAGAGAATATTCCAGATTCCCTGAGTAGTTGCCAGGTCCAGGTCCTGTATCCCTCTTCTGTTCTCTGAAATAGTTCCTGTCAGAGTGGGAAGACATGATCTTGGATATTTAGTTTCAATCCTTTATGAAAAGTTGTAAAGATAATTTTCTACCCTTAGCTGTAAAGCACTTTTGGTGGGAAATTAGAATTCCTCTAAGAGGATTCAACTCTCATTTGGGTTACCCTAATTTCAAAAATTTTGGCTGTTAGAATTTTCTTTAATATTCATGAAGAAGTATATTTTATTTCCCATGAAGATTCATTCTCCTTAACAGTGAATTTTGAACTTTGTTTTCTTAAACATCCAAATTAGGTTTTCCTTTAGTTTTCTCTGTTATTGATGTCTAACTTAACCTTAGAGGTAGGCTTCCCTGGTGGCGCAGTGGTTAAGAATCTGCCTGCCATTGCAGGGGACACGGGTTCGAGCCCTGGTCTGGGAAGATCCCACATGCCGTGGGGCAACTAAGCCCCTGCACCACAACTACTGAGCCTGTGCCACAACTACTGAGCCTGCGCTCTAGAACCCGTGCTCGGCAACAAGAGAAGCCACTGCAATGAGAAGTCCGTGCACCGCGATGAAGAGTAGCCCCCGCTTGCTCCAACTAGAGAAAGCCCGCACGCAGCAACAAAGGCCCAATACAGCCAAAAATAAATAAAAATAAAATAAATTTATTTTTAAAACACAAAAGAAATTAGAGGTAACTTTTAATCAAAAAGGGCATAGCATAGAGATGAGAAGAGGGCACCTTCAACCCCAGCATGGAAATGAAGTTCCTATTCCAAAAAGAAACATCCTCACAATCTCAGCTTACTGATTTGGAGCTTCAATTCTCTTCCAGTTTATACTTGGATGGGAGTCGGGGGGGAAGGAGACACTCTTCAGCCAGCCATTTTGATATTGGGTATTTATGTATCATTTCTTCCTAAGTCTCTTCTCATTTCTATTATAATTTGTTTTGGGAGCTGTCAGTGATTTAACAGTATCTTTTAAAACTTTTTATAAAACTAAGTAGTTTTGTGTGTCAGCCCAGTATCCACTAGTGTCACCCATGCTACCCCTCTGCTGTGCGCAGATGGCGGCATGTCCACACCTGAATCTCTCCTGTGTCCCCCACTGTCAACAGCCAAAGGTACTCACCAGGGGAGTCAGCCATCCCCTTCTGTTCACCTCTACTGTGGTCCCCATGTTCCTACCTCCCTAGAGACCATTTCTCTCCAGAACAGCGGTTTTCAAGAGAAATATAATGCAAGCCACATATGTAATTTTAAATTTTCTAATACCTGCTTTAGAGAAATTAAAAAGAAACAAGTGAAATTAATTTTAATAATATACTTAGTTAACCCAGTATATCCAAAATATCATGATTTCAACATTTAATCAGTCTAAAACTTATTAATGAGTTAATTTGCATTCTTCTTTTTCACACTGTTTCTTCAAAATCTGGAGTGTATTTTACACTTAGGCATTCTCAGTTTGGATTAGATGTATTTCAAGTGCTCCATGGCCACATGAGATGGCTACCTTATTGGACAGTACAGCTCTAGAGAATGATTTTATGTACACTCTCCATCTCTCTTCCGGCCTCGTTTATTCTCATTTGCCCCAACACCCCCCAGAGTCTGTGACTATTGCCTCTCTCTCTCCTTTCTTTCCATTTGTCATGATCTTTTTTTAACATAGAAAATCATTTCCTTTCTTAAAATTCTGGCCTGATTTCTTCTGTCTTACATTCCTCTAGCCCCCATTTCAGGGGGTGACACACCTTTTTGTCTTGGTTGGGCATTTGCTTGCAATTACCTCCTAATGATTATTTTCTTTGACCCATTAGTTGACTTAGATATTTTTCCCATTTTTTAAAAATGTATCTTTCTTGACAGATCTCTAAATTAATTTTAGAGTTAAACTAGAAATCATAAATTTAGAGGTTTGTATAGAGTCCCTTATGTTTCTGCCTTGATTTTTAAAATAGCACATATAGGTAGATGTATTTTAAGATTCTAATATCTCTCTCTAAGTATTGCTTTGCCTCACTGAATATTTTTGATAATTATTTTTATATCTTTTCTATATATTTTAGGGTTTCCATTAAACTGATATAGAATTATATCAGAATAATTTATTTTTAAAAACTCCTACTTGAATGGGAGTGACTTTTACCTAGGAAAGGACATAAAAATGGGTGTCTTGAAGAAGTTCTTTCCTGTGCTATAATGGAGTGTTTTCAGGAAACAAGGTGTCAGACCCCCCCCCCCGCCACTCCCCCAGGAGGGAAGGTGGAAAGTAGGGGTTCTCAGAGTGCCAGGGTCACAGATTTTTCTGGAAGGTTTACATGGGGACCCTGGTCGGGTCCATCACTACCTGACGGAACACTCCCTGACTGGTACCTTGTACTTGTAGACATGATGCCGAAAATGCTCTTTCAGTGTCTTGAAGGTTTTTATATTTGAGAAGTTTACAGAGAAACCCCTAGCAAAAGCTTCAGGTCCCTTCTGCTTCTTTGCTCTTCAGTACCTCCCCTAGACCTAGCGTTAGATTAGTTAATAGTGTGGTCCTTGGACCAGTAGCATCAGTGTCACCTGGAAGCGTGTTAGAAAAGCAGATTCTCAGGCCCTGCTGAATCAGAAACTCTGGAGGTGGGGCCCAGCAATCTGTGTTTAAGAAGCCCTCCAGGTGGGTCTGCTGTACCAAATTTGAGTTACTGACACACGTCTGCTCTCTACCTGGCCCTTGCACAGGCATCTGGATCCTCTTGGAATCACCACTCCCCAGTGCCCTATCTTGGAACTTTCTAGTCCCTCCTACTTGAAGGCTGTCTTCCACAGCCCCTACACTTCCTGGCTTTGGTTTCTAGTGAGTTCTGTGGTATGTATGTCCATGTTTGTGACATTCTGGGAGGGGTGGCCCAGGCTGTGATTTGCCTCCTACTGCTGCAGGCATTAGTGGTGTTCAGAAGGGAAGGGAGAAGCTGTGCTCATGTGCTTCCCACTAAACAGAGAGACTGACACTCTCTATAGCTGTTTTATTTTTACTTTATCTCCTTGTCAACTTCACAGTGTAAATGCAGTTTATGTAAACGTCTCTACTGGGAGATGCATAAATATAAGTATTTATGTGAACATATAAAGTCTGCATATGTGGATAATCTCCGCATACATATCATTTATTTATCCATCATTACATACCTGTGGTGGCTAGCTGATTCCTCTACCTTACTTCTGTCTCTGTACCCATCTCTACCTGAACATGTATTAAATATTTTATTTTGAAAATAGACAAATATTATGTTTCCTTTGTGTTTTCTCTTTCACGGTGGAGCCTTCCCTCTGCTGGGGCTTCACTGTGAGACCAGCAGGACTCAAGGTCCTTTGGGAGGTCCTGGCTTCTCCTGAATCCTCTCTCACCTCTCCTGTTCTAACTGCTCTCTCTGGCCAGCTCTGCTGGAACAGAAGGTATTGCCTGCCACCCTATGGCTGCAGGTGACACAGCAGAGGTGTGGGCGGCTGTCTCTTGACTGATTCCTAGTCTTGCCCCTGAACCTGAGTTCCCACATGCATGGATTTAAGCACTGTCTTTCTGAGGAAGGGACTGTGCTCATTTTCCTCGTCTCCTCTTGAGGGGCTGTTTCCCGTGTTTATTGACTCCTCGTTTGTGCCCATCACTTGCTAATGTTATCCATGCTGCCCTCTATCTCTGTGTAAGATGGGAAAGCCTCCACACTTGACTCTGTCTCTTGTTTTTCATCCAATGTTACTCCCTGAATATACCCTCCAGGGGTATCTGTCTTCTTCCTTCCACATCTAGCACGATCCTTGTGTATCCACCTCCCTAAGGACTGTTTCTTTTTTTTTTTAATACATATTTTTAGAAATTAATTTATTTATGGCTGCGTGTGTCTTTGTTTCTGCGTGCAGGCTTTCTCTAGTTGCAGCGAGTGGGGGCTACTCTTCGTTGCGGTGAGCGGGCTTCTCCTTGAGGTGGCCTCTCGTTGCGCAGCACGGGCTCTAGGCACGCGGGCTTCAGTAGTTGTGGCACGCGGGCTCAGTAGTTGCGGCGCACAGGCTTAGTTGCTCGATGGCATGTGGGAGCCACCCGTACCAGGGATCGAACATGTGTCCCCTGCATTGGCAGGTGGATTCTTAACTAGTGCACCACCAGGGAAGTCCCAAGGACTGTTTCTTTATAGTGATTTTATGCACAAACTCCATATGTTCTTCCTGCCTCCTGTATCCCCATGAGCACCTCTCCCTGCCCCCATCTAATTATTTCTTCCCTCTCTCATATCCTATTGTTCCGTTCGTTTTCTGCCTTGAAAGTTGACCGCTAGCTTCTTAGTTTTCTGCCTTAATTTCTAAGTCATAGATTACTTTCAGGCTAAAAGTTTCCTTCTAACCACTGTTTTATTCCTCATCATTCATTGGAAATTAAATCAATTTTTAATAATTTGATTCATCAGTGATTTAGACTAGACCTTCTTCCCCAGTTCTGGAGTTTTGTTTTTCCCTTTTGTGGTCATTTTTATTTAAACTTTTGACCTCACTGAAACTAGAACTTCCGTCCAAAAATGTATATAGAGCTTAAGTTTTTGCCCTGTTTTTTTTTTGGCATTGTGTTTAAGGTGGTATCTCTGGGCATTCAGGTAACCTCATTCCACAGATTTCGATCTGAAGTATTTTCACTATTGTTTCTTCCAATGATTTTGTAGATTGCAGGTCAATTTCTTATTCAATTTATCAGTGACACAGTAGTTTGTATGGCTTTTAATTTCAAAGAATATTTTTTCACTTTTTTTCTTTTTAACTGATTTTTATCTGATGTTAATTTTAACCAGATATGTTCCCTAGGTAGGCATGACTAGATTTCTTTCCATTGTGTTTATAATTTAAATGGATTTTCACATCTTTGAGCCTCAGAGCCCAGATAGGAGTGTGGGAAATAGGACTCCTCAAAGGACAGAGATTAAATCTCAAAGCTCTTAGATTTATTAAGCAAACTCAGGTCCAGGGTAAAAGGGTTCTGTACCCCCAATTCCAATGTGTGGGGTGTTTTTCCTCCACACATCCAAGCAATTCTGGGACACCAAATGTGTGTCCTACAATTCAACTCAATTCTGACACTGTTTACCCAGAGATAGCATCAGATTCCACAGGTGAGGGGCTCAGTCCTTGTTCCCCACTCCACCCACCCAAGATACCAGTCATAAGTCCAGGTTGTCACCTGGGCTTCTGACCAACTGGCTATAGATTGGAGGTTCCAACAACTCCCTCCTCATTTAATTTGCTGGAGTGGCTCACAGAATCCAGAGAATCATTTTACTTACTAGATTACCAGTTTATCATAAAAGATTATAACTCAGGAACAGCCAGATCGAAGAGATGCATAGGGCAAGGTATGGGGGAGGGGTGCAGAGCTCTCATGCTCTCTGAACACGCCACTCTCCCTGAATCTCTACCAACCTGGAAGCTCTCCAAACCCCATCCTTTTGGGGTTTTATGGAGGCTTCATTACATAGGTGTGATCGATTAAATCATTGGTCTTTGGCGATTGATTCAACCTCCAGTCCCTTTCCCCTCCCTGGAAGGGAGAAAGGGGAGAAAGTTCCCAGAGCCCCATCATCACCCAACCTGCTGTTATGTTTGATTTATTATAGATAACCTGTCAGCCTGGATCTCTCTTCACAGACTGTGTACACATGTCTACACATAAGGATCTGGATTATCTCAGGATCCCACCTCCTCGGCTCCCCCTCCCCCTACATCCCTTCTCTGACACTTTTCAGTCCCTCCATTTCATTTGTGCTCCTCTCAGCCCCATGCCTGACTTTGGTGCCCACTGAGTTCTTTTAGAAACATTCTGCATTCAGGGATATGAAATCCTTGGTGAGGTCTGTCAAGGATTGGAATAGGGTGCTGGGCTGATCCTCCTTCCTGAACCTCTGTTTAGTCGGGGAGGCTGATGCTAACATGCAAACCTTTTTTTTTTTTTTTTTTTTTTAACTCCTCCAGGCAAAGGGATATTGGGAAAGATTCTGGAGTAGAGTGTTAAGATTTAACAGTATTCTTTGAATATTTGCACCATGATGGGCCTTGGAGGTGCCTTGAGGGTGGTGCTTTGAGTGGAGTAGTTATCAGGAAATTGTCGATTTTAAGGAAGTCAGGAAAGAAAAGATCACTCACAATTCAACAATTCAGGGTAAGCTCCTAAAGGACTCTTTCTGGCTACTTAATGCCCAGAAGCCAAGCCCTCACCTCTTATGAAAGCTACAGGCCAGTAGATGCCAATGAGGTTCACGTAGCATCAGATCTATCTATGCTTTTCCTTAATGTGGGGATTTTGGGTACAGAATTTAAGGAAGCACCAAAAACACTCAGTAATCAAGATAAATATTTTAATGTATTATCTTAAAAATAAAAATGATGAACAAAATCTCCCCTCCCCCCAATCCATGATGAACAAAACTGTCAAATTATGCCTCCTCTTCACCCCTCTCTCCCTCACCGCCGCCGCCGCCGCCGCCGCCGCCAGCTCGGAAAGTTTCCTCCAAGCTATACCTGTACCAGGGTTTGCTGGCTCGAGCCGCGGGGCTTCATTATACTACTACCACCAGGGAACATTTTGCTCTTTACCCAAGTCCAGCCTCTCCACTCCTCAAAATCCCGGGCACACAAGACGAAAGCCACTCCCACCGCCATTCCAAGTTGGCCCAAGCCAATCCTGCTCTCTCCGAAAACAGCCTTGGTGTTCCCTGTCTATACTGGTGCCCCCTCCCAACCTCGGGGACGTAAAGCCGGTATCACTCCTATCTGGGAGTCCCAACAGAGCATCACTCCGCTTCCCCACCCTCCAAGTGCTTTATTCTGAGCCGCGCCCACATCGGCCCGCCTCTGGTCCAGCCCGTGCCGACCCTGGTTTCAGCTCCGGGAAGGGGACACCAGTGGAGACTATGGTGGGGAAGCTTAGCTCCCCCGCGCCGCTGAAGGTCAGTGCGCACAGTCTGGTCACCCGCCGCCGCAACACCAGGCTCCAGGACCACATTTCCTAGACTTCTCGGGGGTGTCCGCGACGCTCTCGTGGCCTGCAGATCTCATTGGCCCTCGGCGGAGAAACTGGTGAACCTTGCGGTCTGGGCACCTTAACAACGGGCTCCTAAATTTGGCTGTATAAGAGGTGGATGTGAGAGTCACCCTGCGATGGAGAAGCCCACGCCCCTCTCCTCTCCATCCCAAGACTACACTCTCCAGAGGCCTCTGCGGCCACTTCCGCCCTCCCTTCCGCTCGCCCCTTAGCGTGAGGAGTCGGCGTAACAGGAACACTTCCGGCCGGTGGAGTCCGCCCATCAGGCCGGTTGGCAACGGGGCAGACAACAGTATTCGGGTCCTTCTCACACCTCTGCTCTTAGTTCCCGAGCTTCAGCCTCAGGATCGGTAATGTGCACCCCGCGTTCCGTGAGTGCCCAATAGTCACTGCCTCGTCCACTCAGCACGTCCCCATGCTTGTCCCGGTTTTACTCACGACGACACAGTCTGCCTTAGGGACAAACCCTTACTCCGCTGCTGGGGGATATGGGCTTCACTCTCTGGCCAGAGCTTGGGGCTGAGCTTGAGGGTGCTCGGTCACCCTGGGCCCTTTCTCCAGGGGTCTAGATGGGAATTGGCTTGTGGTGGTGAATTCTGTGACACTCCCAATCCCCAGTAGTGGGGCTCTGGAGCACACCCCGCCTGCACTTGGGAGGGGTTTTCCAACTAGGCATGCTCTTATATCTCTTCACATCCTCAGATCTGCCTTCTGAGACTTTGCCCTTCTTCAGGGAGAGCACTCAGGAGATCAGGAGAATGGCCACGGGGTTCCTGAAAGCCAAAAAAGAGGTGAGAATTTCCGTAAAATTCCATATTGGCTGTCAAGAGGATGAATCCATTCCCTTTTCTTGCTCTGGAGGCTGCCTTGTTGGTATTGGGCAAACTCTTTCCTGGTCCTGGAGGAGTGGCTTACATGGAGTTTCCCTCAACATTTCTTTCTGCTCCATCCATACTTCAGTCATCCTCGAAGTAGTTAATTGTGAACAACACACATGGAGCAATTTAAATAAAAATACAGGGACATCCAGGCTTAATTGTCCAGTGATAAGGATGAAAGGCAGGGACAGCAGAGTAGACTGTGGCCTGAAGTGGCTGGGGAGGACTTCCAGGAGAAGTAGGGCTGTTTGAACTACCCCTGCGAGTCTGGTAAATTGGAGAGTTGGTGAAGACATACCAGTGGGAGGGCAGGAAGAATGGTTAGTCTGAGGCTGGGCCAGTGGGCACACTGCCCTTAACACAGTGTGGGAAGATCGTATTTTAGGTTGATTTTTAAATAATGTACTGGTGAAGATACAGACTATCTTCACCAGTACATGGTATGGTCTGACCTGAATTTTACATTTGAGAGCATTTTCGGCGTCTGGCAATGGGGAGATTTCACCAAAAATTCTGGATTGCTTGCCTCTCAGAAAATAAACTGCACTCTACTTTGGTGTCAGGGAATTTGAGCTGAACAGTGTCTGCATCATTTGGACAGGTCCTGCAGTCTTTTTGCTGTAGTTTCCACAGTATCCTCCATACTGAGATTGAAACCATTGAAATCTAACGTTTTGCCTGTCTCTCTCAGTTTTATTACCTGCCTGGCCCCTGAAGGATTTTCGTTTTCCACCTCTGAGTCTGGGTGGCCAGGTCGAGTGCCAGGCTGAGGAGTGTAGACTTTGTCTTTGAGTAAGATGGATTTTGAAGGATGTTGAGAAGGGATTTGACATAGGAAATCAGAGCTATAAGCATATAGGAACTTAAGGGGAAACTTTCTAACCCCTGAGAATGGTGACTATGATGAGTTTGACTTACTTTGAATGTGACTGATATTTATTGAGCACCAACACAGTTGCCAGGCTTGTTTACTATCATTTTTGATATGCACTAACTTGGTTATTTCAGATCTGCCTTCATTGTCTTGATTTCTTATGTTTTTTAATACATTTATTTATTTTAATTATTTATTTTTGGCTGAGTTGGGTCCCCATTGCTGTGCATGGGCCCTCTCTAGTTGCGGCGAGCGGGGGCTGCTCCTCGCCGTGGTGCGCGGGCCCCTCATTGTGGTGGCTTCTCTTGTTGCGGAGCATGGGCTTTAGAGTGCAGGCTCAGTAGTTGTGGTGCACGGGCTTAGTTGCTCCACGACATGTGGGATCCTCCCGGACCACGGATCGAACCCGTGTCCCCTTCATTGGCAGGCGGATTCTTAACCACTGCACCACCAGGGAAGCCTTCTTGATTTATTCTTAATCCTGGTCTCCATGTTAGAGATTTACAATTTCCTAGGCATTATCAGAACAACTTTGAGAGTTCTGCGTTTCTCATTTGTAAAATATTATATTCATCTGAAAAGTGTTAGTACCAAGAATGCATAGGAAATCTGGGGCATTTCCTAAGGTAACATTGAATCTTTTGTGTGTACTTTCTTCACCACTCATAATGTTACTAGGGAAGCATTCTGATTTTCTGGGAAAAGCCAGAAATTTGTGTGAGCTGACTTTTCCTGCCCTTAATACTTTAAAAAAGAAAAAAGAAAAAAAAGCATTATGAAAACTTGATCAAAGTGCACAAGCATTTGAACTGATAAGTTGTTTAAGATGAAACCTCTGTGCCTAGAGGAGTACCTGGCACACATGATATGTTTGGTGCCTGGAGGAACCACACCTTAAAGAAATTAATTTGAAGGAACTAATAAGTAACAAGGGAGTTTCTGTTTGTTTTGATATGTTATTTGGGGCATGTAATTAACCACATATTTCAGGGTGTTTGAAGAGGATTTCCAGGTACTCTAATATGCATGACATCTGAATTACACAAAACAATTTAAGCAAATATACAGTAGGATATTAGCTATCACTGCCTGAGAGGGTAAAGTAGAATTTGTAACAAATGAGTTGGGCTGGCAGGCACATGATGTTACTAATTCTTAGTATTTTCTCCTTGATTCCATTGAACAAATTTGCTGAATGTTTACTGTTTGCAGAACTCTTGATAGACTACATTCAATGATGTGTAAAGCACAGCCTGCACACTTATGAGTCTTGCATTTTATTTTTAAATTTCTTTATCATTGGGATTTGGTTAATTTTATATACATACACACACACACCCCTACATACATACATTTTGATAGACCTTAATGATAAGATCATATTGTATTAAAGCTAGTGACATTATATCTACTCAGACCCATTTTTTAATAGATGAAGAAGGAACAACCAACATTTATCCAACTGAAAGCGATTTCAATATTAGTGCTTTGAGTGAATGATCCAATCCATTAGTTCTCAATTTGGGGGAACATTTAACTTGTTCTCAATATTTAACTGTTGCAAATAATGCTTCTGTGATCAACTTTGTGCATGAAATTCTTTTATAGATTTGTATTTATTCTCAAAACTAAAATATGACAAGGTGAGTAGAAATAAATATTTTGAAGCAGTGAGCACTCACACCAGTTGGAGCTTTGGAACCCTGCTTGTTCTAAAACATGTGATCCTATCAATTATTTCTTCCTTTTTTGAGATTCCCTTGTTCCATCACCATGTTTCACTTTACATTGTGCAGTTTTTTTGTTTTTGTTACACTGTGCAGTGTTACATTCCCAGGGTAGACCTGTCAGTGCAGATCTTCTTCTCTCATGTGAATGTTCACAATAATGTCCTGATTTGTTTCCCCATGTTGATATGTTCCTTTGCTACCCATTGCATCTGTAATCCTCATGTCCCCCAAACATTACAGTAACATCACTTTTCTGATCAGAAGTCTTCCTTCAGTGTCTCAACAACAGTGTCTTAGATATTCAGGGCAGTCTTCACTTCAAATGTGTTCTGTTTATGACATCATGTTCTGATTATTCATTCTGAAAATGTGTTTATTGCCAGCACAGTGGAGTAATCTCATATACACCTTTAATTTAGATTAAATTCATTTTTTAGGCACTTGGCTGGAAAAAGGGAGAAAAATAACTATTCAAGTCATTCAAATAAATCTATCCTCTATCACCTAATGACTTCATGCCTGGGAGGCAGTGAGAAATGGGAGGACTGAATCTGTTGCTGTCTGAATCTCTCTTAGGAGTTTGTAACAGCATGAGCATCTTGGCGATCAATTAACCTTGATCTCAAGGTTAATACTACTTGCAAAGTATTTTTCATATAACGTGACTCCTTTATCAATGTATAGGTTGGCCTTTGCTTCATAACAAACTACCCAAAACTTACTGACTTAAAACAAAATAATTTAGGGACTTCCCTGGTGGTCCAGTGGTTAAGACTCCGTGCTCCCAATGCAGGGGGCCTGGGTTCCATCCCTGGTCAGGGAACTAGATCCCGCATGCTGCAACAAAAGGTCCCGCATATAGCAACTAAAAGATCCCGCATGCTGCAACGAAGATCTCACACGCGGCAGCGAAGATCCCGAGTGCTGCGACTAAGACCCGGTGCAGCCAAATAAATAAATAAATATTTAAAAAGAAAAACAAAATAATTTATTAGCACACAATTTGATAGGTCAGCATTTTGAGCTGGGCACAGATGGATGTTTTGCAGGTTTCACTTGTGCTCTTGTTGCTGCAGTCAGCTGGTGGTTTGACTGGGGCTGGGTGACTATCCATGCATGACAGTTACCAAGCTGGTTGTCTCAGGTGTGTTGGTTTTTCTTGGTTCTTTTCCATGTAGGCTTGGGTTTGTTCTAGAGACTCTGCTTAGGCTTGATCAAACGATGGTCTTGGGTTTCCCTACACAGCAAGAGAGAGGACAACCCCAATGGACAAGCATGTTTTAAGCCTCAGCTCATGTTACGTTTGCTGATGTCCCTTTGATCAAAGCAGGGCACATAGCTAAGTGCAGAGTTGTGGAAGGGACTAACACAAGGGTGTAGATATAGGGAGACGTTATACAGTGGGGTTCATTACTGTAACTACCCTCTGGTCCCAGTGATCCATGTCCTTCCCTTGTGCAAGATAAACTCACTCCCCTCCCAAGATCCCCAGAAGTTTCATCCTCAAAGTCCAGTATCATATGCATATCAGTCTGGATGTGGCTAAGGCTTCTTCAGTGAAACTCCTTTTGAGTCAGAGATGTATACTAAAAAGACAATTTATTTGTTTCCCTCTACCCCCAACTACCCACCTAGCACACAGTGGTGAGACATGGACAGGAAAACTGCAATATACACTCCCATTCAAAGAGGGGAGGAGTTGGAGGCACATAGGAGGCCTCTTCATTTTGAACTGTCTCCAGCCCTTTTAGTCAAACTGATACGACTTCTTTAGAGTATATATATATATATTTTTTAATTTATTTTATTTAATTTATATATTTTTGGCTGCGTTGGGTCTTCGTTGCTGTGCATGGACTTTCCCTAGTTGCGGCGAGCAGAGGCTACTCTTTGTTGCAGTGTGTGGGCTTCTCATTGCAGTGTCTTCTCTTGTTGCAGAGCATGGTCTCTAGGCACGTGGTCTTCAGTAGTTGTGGGGCACAGGCTCAGTAGTTGTGGCTCATGGGCTCTAGAGTGCATGCTCAGTAGTTGTGGCTTATGGGCTTAGTTGCTCCGTGGCATGTGGGATCTTCCCGGACCAGGGCTCGAACCCATGTCCCCTGCATTGGCAGGCAGAGTCTTAACCACTGTGCCACCAGGAAAGCCCTGATATGGCTTCTTTAAAAACTCTTTGGGTTTCCCATGTATCAGATTATATTACTCTATTAAACAAAAAGCTACAATCACATTTCCTTTCCAGATAGGCCTCTCATCTTTGGGCAGGGTGTCAGTGCTGTGGAACAATACCTGTAAGAATCTCAGAAGCCCTTTTGTCTACTAGGCATCACCTTAACAATTTCAGAGGTCATAACATTTGGGTCTTTTAGCCAAACTCTTGATCTTTACCCTGAGGCCATTTCTTCTTTTGAGACTCTTGCTGGCTGGAGAGACTGGAGATGTAAAACAGTTTTATTTTCCAACCCAGCAAGTCCTGGCTTGTCTATATTATTTCCTCTAAATTATGCTTGCAAACTGCTTAGTTGCTTCTTTAACTCTTCTCTTTCTATACATTATCATGTATAGAAGCTAGCTAGAAGCATCCAGCTGAAGCTTTTAACAGGCTTTCAGGAGATCTATTTAGTCAGATGTGAGAATTCATTAGGTATTTTTTCTTTATCCTATATTAGTTCCCAGACTGCTAGCTGTATTGCTACTCAGTGGGAGAGGTTTGAAATGGATCATCCAGTTAGTGTTTACCATACCCTCCCTACATGCATGGGTCTCAGACAAAGAAACCATGAATCTTTCTAGAGCTGCAGGAATACCAGTTGTATTAAACTTGTTGAAATAATGTAGGTTGGTCTGTAACATAGCTCCTTTGTCAGAGATTTTCAAGGTATGTGTGTGTGTGTTTATTCTGAGGAGGATCTATAAGATCAGATCACTACAGGGACTGGGCAGGAACTTGAATGAGTGAATAGTCTTTTTCTCTCTAACATTTAATTATGAACAGCTTCAAACATAAAAAAAAAAAAAAATACAAAGACTTGTACCTTGACGTTCACATACCCACCACCGAGATTCAATAATGAGTATTTTGTAACATGTGCTTTACCACCTGTCTATTCACATGTGTAGTCCTCTACCATCAGTTCAAGGGTAGTATTCAAATATTGCCTTACATGCACAGTAGAGGACAGAGTTTTATATTCCTTTGACCTTTCAGACTCTCTGTAGGCTGCTACAACCTGCCTGCTCTCTTTCCCAACTAGCCACTTTTCATTCTTTATTCCCTCCCATCTCACATGCCTTGTCTGGAGTACCTAGCCTTCCTCGCTCCTTCATCCTTTGAATCCTGCCTAGCCTTTAAGACCAAGATCATACTGCCCTCTCATGAAACCATTTCTGATCTCTGTATCCTACAGTGACCCCTCCCTCTCCAGATTCCTCTGACCCAGTGATTTGCAACCATGACTATACATAGGAGCCCTTAAAAGTATAAAAGCCTTATCCCTGAAGAGCCTGATTTTATTGATTTGTGGTGGGACCCAGGAATCCGTAATTTAAAACACCACACAGAGAATTCCCTGGCGGTTCAGTGGTTAGGACCCGGTATTTTCACTGCCGAGGGCGTGGGTTCAGTCCCTGGTTGGGGAACTAAGATCCTGCAAGCTGCGCGGCACGGACAAAAACAAAACAAAAACCAAAAAAACCTCACCACCCACTTACTGTGTGGAGCAGTCAGTTGTCTGAGTCCTTACATTTATCAACTCATCTGATCCCCAGCACAACCTGGGAGATAAGCACTGTTATTCTCAGTTCAGAGAAGAAGAAACTGAGGTGCTGAGAGGTTAACTAATTTGCCTAAGGGTACACTAGTTGGGGACAGGTAGGTTCCAAATCCAGGCAGAGTGTTTTGAATCCAGGCTCTTCACCACCATCCACTTCCATTCCTCAGGCCCGAGCAGCACAAGTGGCAGTGTGAGGGAGGGGAAGGAGTGAGCCCTGCCTGAAGTATACGTAGTGGTGGGTTATTCATCCCCTGCCCCAGAGGCTGAGCTGCTTCATGTAGAACATAAATGCTTAGACCAAGTAGTCTCTGAAATTCTTCAAACTCAGCAAGAGGATTATTCTTTTAATGTAGTGTGTATGATGTCTTCCTCATCTTCCTGCTTAGATTTAAAGCTCCCAATGTGGAAGAACTTTTGCTTTTATCCCCCATGGCAGTGAGCCTAGCATGTTGACAGTGATAGGTGCACAATGATGCTGGCTAGATAGAGATGGGAGAGTAATGGTCTTTGAACTATTGGCACGAAGGTCATGTATGGGAGGAGAAAAATTCTTTTTTTCATTGGCTGTACATTAGACAAAAGACATTTACAAGAGAAAAACAATTGGCAATTTATTAACATGTGCATCATGCATACACATGGGAGTACTCAGTGATGGATAACTCAAAAGGGGTGGTTAGAACTTGAACTTATATAGCATCTTAACAAAATAGCAATAACTTTTGAGATGTGACAAGACAAAGGAAAAGGACTTTGCGTTTCTAGGCAGCAAATTGTGGGAAGGTTAATAATATATGGGGGAACTAATGGAAGATAAGGGCTAGTTAGTAAAGATTTGCTATGTAGATTTCTCTGGCGCCGATCCCTGGGCTGATAAGGGTCTAGAGTTGTATCTGGTGATTAATTTCTGTCCTCCTGGTAGAGAGGGGAAGGGGGACACCTTTGCAAATTTATGTTCTGCTTTTAGGCAAATGGGAGAGGGCAGAGAGCTTTTCTTGTGTCTGCTTATTAATTGCCTTCAGCTCAAAATAATCCTTATGCCAAAGTGGCATATTTTAGAGTGGTATATTCTGTTACCCTTTATTCATCATCCATAGTCAGGTCTAGAAATCTTCTCTACCTCCTCAGGGATGCCTTTTGATCTCTCATCCTGAGGTGTGGACAAGGCAGACTCCTGGATGAGCAGAGGTGTGTTTTGTGTTAAAAGGCGTTCATGGCGTTCGGGGATGTGGCTGTGGACTTCACCCAGGAGGAATGGAGGTTGTTGACCCCTGCTCAGAGGACCTTGCACAGGGAGGTGATGCTGGAGACTTATAACCACTTGGTCTCACTAGGTAAGAAGGGCTTCCCGTAGCACTTAAAGTCTGGCTCACAGAGTATTTTCTATATGTCACGAAGAAAGGCTACTCACAAAGCAGCTTTGTCTTAGGGTTGGGCTTCAAAACAAAAATTTACCTTTTTCCTCAGGTGGCTCTGGATTCAGTAGAGTTGAAAGCAGGTAGATTTATTCATATTGTGTATGCCACTCTGCATTTTTTTTTCTTACTTTATCTTGCCCCAAACCCAGGAGATTTTCATTCACCGTGTTAATATGCTGTTTTTCTGATCGGAGTCACCTTTTCTTAATCAACCCTTCTACTGCAGAGAGTTCACTATTCATAGGTCCTCTGTATCATCCTCTGGGTTTCCCTCACCATTTTGCCTCTGAGTTCTGGAATGGCCCCTTGAGCTCATAACCAAGAGTCTCCTTTTTTTCTTTCCTTATGAGCAGAAATTTCATTTTCCAAACCAAAACTCATTTCTCAGCTGGAGCGAGGGGAAGAGCCCTGGATAGAGGAGAGACAACGTCCGCTGGTTCTCTGTCCAGGTGAGTGTGACACAGGGTAGTTGGAACCGTCTGCAGCATGGCAGGTAGGGAAGGATGAGGCATCTCTCAGGTACTGGGAGGAAGCTCTTTTCTAGGCCCCTAGGTCCCTGGTAAGGCTGCCTGGCATGACCTCTTTTCCAGAATATCATCGTCAGTTTAAGGGAGGGACTTTCCTGGTTTCCTTGTCGCTTCCCTCCACCAGGAAGCCTCCCTTCCTCTCACTTGGCATTGTTTTCTGCGGGGGATACTTGTGACCAGTTCAGTCTGCTGCCATTTTCAGAAGTGAGTTTCATCCTATTTATTTTTGACTTGATATTTGGAAATTACTTCAAAATTACAGAAAATTTTCAAAAATAAAACTAGTACAAAGAACATTCTTATGTCCTCTACACATACACATATATGTATAAATATATATGGCATATATGTTTTTATAAAATGGCATCATAAAATCACCTACTAATATTTCACCCAGTTTGCTTTATCATTGGCTTGTGTGTCTCTTGTGTGCATGCTCTCCCTTCTCCCTCCACCATACGTATATTTGTGTGTGTGTGTATATGTAGGTTCATATGTGGATGTATGTTAAAAGATTTTCTAAGAATGGTGATATTCTCATATAACCACAGTACAGCTATCAACTTCAGTAAACTTAACTTCAACACAATAATTTTATCTAATACCTATCATCTACCTCTCATAATTGTCAGTAGACACAGTAATATTTTTTCCTCTCCAGAACATGACCCAGTAGTGCATTTACATGGCATATCTATTTAGTCTCTCTTAATATAGACCATTTCAATACCTCTCTTTAGAAGTATACAGTTCCACAGCTCCTTTTTTAACAACTTCATTGAGTTATAACTTATATACCATAATCTACTTATTGTAAGTGTACAGTTCAATTATTTTGAGTAAACTTTTAGAGTTGTGTGATTATCACATCCACACAACTTTAGAACATTCCATCACTCTAAAAAGTTACCTTGTGCCCATTTGCATCTATTTCTCCTCCCATTTGAGCTCCAGGAAACCAATGGTATGCTGTCTCTATAGATTTGCTGTTTCTGGACATTTTATATAAATGGTCTCATAAATATATATTTGTCTTTGTATCTGGCTTCAATACATAATGTTTTTGAGGTTCATCCATGTTGCAGCATGTACTGGTAATTCATTCCTTTTTATTGCCATATAATATTCCATTGTATTGATATACCACATTTTGTCTAGCTATTCACAGGTTGATGTGAATTGGATTGTCCACCTTTTGGTTATTGTGAATAGTGCTGCTAGGAATAGTCATGTACCAGTCTTGATGTGGACATATGTTTTCATTTCTCTTGCGTAGATAACTAGGAGTAGAATTTCTGGATTGTATGGTATGTTTATATTTAACCTTTTAAGAAACTGCATAATTATCTTCCCAAGTGGCTGTACATTTCTATTAGCATTTATGTTTTACATTTCTATTATGTTTATATTTTCTATTTTTGCATTTTCTAGTAGCAGTGTTTTAGAGTGTCAGTTTCTCTACATCCTTCCAAGCCAGCACTTGGAATTGTCTCTAATTTTGATTACAGACATTCTAGTGGGTATGTAGTGGTATTGCATTGTGGTTTAATTTGCATTTCCCTAATGACTGATAATGTTAATCTTTTCATGTGCTTATTAACCATTTGCATATCTTCTTTGGTGAAATAGCTACTCAGTTCTTTTGCCCATTTTTAAGTTGGATTGTTTGTCTTCTTTTTGAGTTGTAAGAATTTTTCATATATTCTAGACACAAGTCCTATATCAGATACAGGATTTTCAATTATTTTCAACTATGAAATGAAGTTTCAGAAAAAAGACAAGTCTGTGGATTGTCTTTTCATTCTCTTAATGGTGTCTTTTCAAGCATAAAGGCTTTAAATTTTGATGATGTTCAATTTAACAATTTTCTAATGGATTGTGCTTTTTGTGGTATAACTAAGAAGTTTGCTTAACTCGAGGCCACATAGATTTTCTTCTTTGGTTTCTTCTAGAAGTTTTATACTTTTAGCTTTTACACTTAGGGCTGTGATCCATTTTTAGTTAATTTTTATGTGTCATGTGAGGTGAAAGTCTAAATTCATTTTCTTGCATATGAATATTCAATTGTCCTGGCAGTATTTGTTAAAAATAGTATGCTTGACGTAGAGAATGGACTTGAAAGCATGGTGAGGGGGAAGGGTAAGCTGGGATGAAGTGAGAGAGTGGCATGGACATATATACACTACCAAATGTAAAATAGATAGCTAGTGGGAAACGGCCACATAGCACAGGGAGATCAGCTCGGTGCTTTGTGACCACCTGGAGGGGTGGGATAGGGAGGGAAGGAGGGAGACGCAAGAGGGAGGAGATGTGGGGATGTGTGTATATGTGTGGCTGATTCACTTTGTTATAGAGCAGAAACTAACACACCATTGTGGGGCAATTGTGCTCCAATGAGGGTGTTAAGAAAAAAAAATCGTATGCTTTCCCTCGTTTAATTGCCGTGGCTCCTTTGTCGAAAATCAGTTGACTGTAAATGATTCATTTCTGGACTCCTAATTTTGTTCCATTGATCTCTATGTTTCTTCATATGACAACAGCACACTATCTTCATTACTGGGGTCTTACAAAGTTTTGAGGTTGAGGAGTGTAAATACTCTAACTTTTTCAAAATTATTTTGGCTATTCTATGTTTTTTGAATTGACACATAAATTTTGGGTTCAGATTGTCAATTTCTACAAAACAAAACAAGCTTACTCTCGTTTTGATAGGGTTTGCATTGAATCTATCAATCAATTTAGGGAGAATCACCGTTTTAATAATATCGAGTCTTCTAATCTATGGTTGTCTATTTAGGACTTTAATTTCTCTCAGCAATGTTTTAAAATGTTCGCCTTTCATGTCTTGTGTCAAATTTATTCCTCAATATTTTATTATTATCTATGTTATTGTGAATGGTATTGTTTTCTTAATTTCATTTGTGGAATGTTCATTGCTAGTATGTAGAAATACAATTGATTTTTGTGTTTTGAGCTTTTATCATATTACCTTACTAAATACAATGATTACTTATTGTCTCTTTATTGAGGATTCCTTGGAATTTTGTACGTCCTGGATCATATAATCTGTGAACAAAAGAGAGGTTTACTTCTTCCTTTCCAATTTAGATGTCTTTAACTTCTCCTCTTCCTTGTTCTGCTACTCCCCTCCTTTAGCCTTTTGGCTAGAACTTCCAGTGCAGTGTAGAATGGAGTTGTTGATAACAGACATTCTTGTCTGGTTTCTGAACTTAGAGGAAAATATTCAGTCTTTTATCATTAAATATTATGTTAGCTGTAGGTTTTATGTAGATGCCCTTTATCAGGTTGAGGAAGTTCCATTCAATTCCTAGTTTGTAGAGTATTTTTACTAAGAATGGGTATTGGATTTTGTTAGATATTTCTGCATCTGTTGAGATGTTCATGTAGTTTTTGTCTTTATTTTGTTAGTATGGTGTATTTCATTAATTGATTTTCAGATGTTAAATGAGCTTTGCATTCCTGGAATAAATCCTACTTTATTATAATGTATAATTCTTTTTAACTTGCTGCTGGATTTAGTTTGCTAATATTTTGTTAAGGATTTTTTTCACCTCTGTTCATGAAGGGTATTTATCTGTATTTTACTTTCTTTTTGATATCTTTGTCTGCTCTGGTATCAGGATAATGACTACATATAATGAGTGGTGAAATTTTCTCTCCTCTATTTTTTGTAAGAACTTGTGAAGAATTTGTATCATTTCTTCTTTAAATATTGGTTAGAATCCCCCAGTGAAGACACTTGAACAAGGGCTTGTCTTTGTGTGAAGACTTTTAATTACTAATTCAGTCTTGTTACTTGTTACAGGTCTATTCAGATACTCTAGTTTTTATTGGGTTAGTTTTGATAGTTTGTGTTTTTCTAGAATTTTTCTGTTTTGCCTTTGTTGTCCAGTTGTTGGCATAAAGTTGTTTATACTACTCCCTTTTAATCCTTCTAATTTCTGTGAGGTCAGTAATGATGTTCCCTCTTTCTTTCTTGATTTGGTAATTTCTGTCTTCTCTATTTTTCTTGTTCATTCTAGCTAAAGATTGTTCAATTTTGTTGATCTCTTCAAAAATCAACTTTTAATTTCATTGATTTTCTCTACTCATTCTGGTTTTCTATTTGATTAATTTTTTATAAATGTGTATTATTTCTTTCCTTCTGCTTATTTATTAATTTGCTCTTTTTGTAATTTCTTAAGATAGAAACTTAGACAGTTGATTCGAAACCATTCTTCTTCCTTAATGCAGGCATTTAAAGCTATAAATCTCTCTCTAATCACTTCTTTAGCTACATCCCATAAATTTTATTATGCTGGGTTTTGTTTTCATTCTGTTCGAAATATGTTTCAATTTCTCTTCTGATTTCTTCTCTGTCCCTGAGTTACTTAGAGGTATCTTGTTTAATTTCTACGTATTTGTGGATTATCCATCTTTCTTTCATTTGTTGATTTCTAATTTCATTCCTTTGTGGTAGAAAAACATGCTTTATATAACTTTAATGTTTTTAAGTTTATTGATATTTGTTTTTTGGCCTAGCATATGATCTGTTCTGAAGAATGGTCTATGTGCACTTAAAAAGAATATGCATTCTGCAGTCATTGGATGGAATGTTCCATACATGTCAGTTTGGTCAAGTTGATTTATTAAGTTTTCTGTATCCCTGGAGATTTTCTGTCTAGTTGTTTCTATTATTGAGAATAGAATAGTGAAATTTCCAATATTGTTGAATTATCTAATTCTTCTTTTAGTTCTGTAAGTTTTTGTTTCATGCATTTTGGGGCTCTGTTTTTAGTTGTGGATACCTTTATAATTGTTTTATTTTTCTGATTTATTGCCCTTTTGTCTTTATGAAATACCCCTCTTTTTGTCTAGCAATAATCCTTGTCTTGAAATCTATTTTGTCTACTATTAATATAGTAGCCATTCCAATTCCCTTGTGATTACTGTTTGCATGGTATATCTTTTTTCATCCTTTTAACTTTTAACCTACTTGTGTTTTTGGATCCAGAATGTGTCCCTTGTAAATAGCACATTGTTTGATATTGCTTTTTTAATCTAGTGGGATAATCGCTGCCTTTTGTTTGGAGTGTTCAGTTTGTTCATATTTAATATAATTATTGATATGGTTTAAATCTGTCATTTTGCTATTTATTTTTAATATGTCTCATGTCTGTATTTCTCTAGCCCCTTTTATGGCATATTGTTGTTTTTTTTTTTTAATTTAAGTGTACTATTTTAATTTCACTCTTGATTTTAAATTTGTTTTGGAGTTATTTCTTAATGCTGCTCTAGGAAATAAAATATGCACCTTAATTTATCACAGTCTACCTCTAATTAATACTAACTTAGTTCAAGTAAAATATTTATACATATATTATAAAGCCCACAATATTGTGTTATATTTATTGCCTTTTATAATAGTTTTTTGTATTTTAGAGAAATTAAGAGGAAAATATACATATGTTATCTTTTATATTTACCCACATATTTACCAGTTTCAGTGGCCTTCATTTCTTTCTTTTCTTTTCTTTTTTTTGATCCTGCCACGTGGCATGCGGGATCTTAGTTCCCTGACCAGGGATCAATCCTGCTCCCCCCACAGTGGAAGCATGGAGTCTTAACCACTGCACTGCCAGGGACGTCCCTTGGTGGCCCTCATTTCCTCTTGTGGATTTGAGTTAGTGTCTCATGTCATTTCTTTTCAACCTGAAGGACTTACTGAGTATTTCTTATAAGGCATGTTTGCTATCAACAGATACTCTGAGTATTTGTTAATCTGAGAATATCTTTATATCGATTTCTCTTTTTCTTTTTGGCTGCATCATGTGGCTTGTGGGATTGTGGGATTTTAGTTCCCTGACCAGGGATTGAACCTGGGCCCTCAGCAGTGAGAGCTTGGAGTCCTAATCACTGGACCTCCAGGGAATTCCCTCAATTTCACTTTTGAAGCATAGTTTTGTGAGAATAGAATTCTTCATAGATAGAAGTCTTTTCTCTTTTATTTCAGCACCTTAAGTACATTATTCCACTGCCTTCTGGTCTCCATTGTCTCTGATGAGAAGTTAGCACTAGTCATATTGTTTTTCCCCTTGTACATGTTGAGTCATTTTTCCTTTGCTGTTTTCAAGATTTCCTTTTTGTCTTTTTTTTTTCTGATAGTCAACATTTTGGCTATGATGTGTCTAGCTAGGATCTCTTTGTGTTTATTTTGGGGTTTGTTGAGCTTCTTGGATCTGTAGATTGTTTTTCATCAAATTTGGAAGTTCTTTTTTTTTTTTTTAATTTGGAACTTTTTAAGCCACAATTTCTTCAGATTTTTTTTCTGCTCTTTTCTCTCTGTCTTCTCCTTCCTGAGTTACCATTACACATAGGTTTGGTTTACCTGATGGTGTCTTACAGGTTTCTGGGGCTCTTTGTTTTTCTTCAGTCTTTCTTTAACTCTGTCCTTCTGTTTTAGGTAATTTCTATTGATTTATCTTCAGGTTCACTGGTTCTGGTGCAAAGTCAAATATGTTGTGGTATCTCTCTAGTAACTTTGTAATTTTAGTTATTTTACTTTTTAATTTCATAATTTCCTTTTGTTTCTTATTAATTGTTTCTGTTCTTTATTGAGATTCTCCATTTTAAGTTGTTATCATACTTACCTTTAATTTTTCACACATTGTTTTCTTTAGTTCTTTGAATATATTCATAGTATCAGCTTTGAACTCTTCTTTTTTTTCCCCCCTATATCAGCATCTGGGCCCACTCAGCAACAATTTCTATTGGCTGCAATTTTTTCCCTAGGTATGTGTCACTCTTTCCTGTTCCTTTGAAAACTGGATATTTTAGATATTATATTGTAGCCATACAAAAAACAGGGTGCAGGCTGGATTATAAAAAATAGATCTTGGGAAGTATGGCTGAATGGGAGACAGCTTGTGATGTGAACATATTATGAATGACCAATGGGCAAAGCAAAATGGCCTAGGCAACCCTACCTATGACTGCTTTGACTAAAAACATTCTTTATTCAGCAGGATCAAAGCTAGAAATTCAACCTTGTCCCTCCTGTCCTCTGGCATTCTCTAGTCAACAAGCCCTCAGCCAACATGTGTGGCTCAGTCATCTCCCTCAGTTTTTCTCAAGTTTATGTGCAGGAAATCATCTCCATTCAGGGAAACAATATTCAGAAGATCAGAAACAGCAGCAGGAGCAACTCTTTGATCAAACCTGCTCAAGCAACAAAGCAGAAATTCAAGAGAGAGAAGATTTCAAGCTTTTGTTTGGGAGAGTAAGTAAAAGCAGCACTTCAAAGGCATTGTCCAGAACCCTGGAAGAACAGCCAGTAAGGCCCAAGGAAGACAACACAGTGGTGGACATAGGGCCCAGCCCTGCCCAGAGGACAAACCTAGAGGAAACAGACAAAATATTACATGGTTTAGAAGTCTCAGGATTTGGAGCAATCAAATATGGAGAGTTTGGGCTAGGCTTTATCAAGGAGTCAAACCAGCTCAACCTCCAGAAGACACACACAGGGGAGACCGCTTACATGTACACTGAGTGGGGACAAAGCTTTAGCAGTATGTCAGTCCTCATCAAAAACCAGAGGACACACTCTGGGGAAAAGCCTTATGTGTGCAGGGAATGTGGACGAGGCTTTACCTGGAAGTCAAACCTCATCACACACCAGAGGACACACTCAGGGGAGAAACCGTATGAGTGCAAGGAGTGTGGACGAGGCTTTACTTGGAAATCAAACCTCTTCACACATCAGAGGACACACTCAGGGGTCAAGCCTTATGTGTGCAAGGAATGTGGGCAGAGCTTTAGCCTGAAGTCAAACCTCATCACACACCAGAGGGCACACTCTGGGGAGAAGCCTTACATTTGCAAGGAATGTGGACATGGCTTTCGCCAGCATTCACACCTCATCAGACATAAGAGGACACATTCAGGAGAGAAGCCTTATGTTTGCAGGGAGTGTGAGCAAGGCTTTAGCCAGAAGTCACACCTCACTAGACACTTAAGGACACACACAGGAGAGAAACCTTATGTGTGCACAGAATGTGGGCGTCACTTTAGCTGGAAATCAAACCTCAAGATACACCAGAGGACGCACTCAGGGGTTAAACCTTATGTGTGCCTGGAATGTGGGCAGTGCTTTAGCCTGAAGTCAAACCTCAACAAACACCAGAGGTCACACACAGGGGAGAAGCCATTTGTATGCAGGGAGTGTGGGAGAGCCTTTACCCGGAAATCAACCCTCATCACACACCAGAGGACACACTCAGGGGAGAAGCCATTTGTATGCACAGAGTGTGGGCGAGGCTTTAATGATAAGTCAACCCTCATCTCACACCAGAGGACACATTCAGGGGAAAAGCCTTTCATATGCAGGGAGTGTGGTAGAAAGTTTAGCCAGAAGCCAAACCTGTTTAGGCACAAGAGGGCACACTCAGGGAATATACCCTTTGTGTGCAGGGAGTGTGGACAAGGCTTTTGTGATAAGTTAACTCTCATTACACACCAGAGGGCACACTCGGGGGGGAAGCCTCATGTATGCAGGGAGTGTGGGCAAGGCTTTAGCCGGCAGTCACACCTTATTAGACATCAGAGGATCCATTCAGGAGAGAAGCCTTATATTTGTAGGAAGTGTGGGCGAGGCTTTAGTCGGAAATCAAACCTCATCAGACATCAGAGGACACACTCAGGATAGAAACCTTGTGTGGACAAGTAGTGAAACCTTTAGCCAATAGTCACACTGCATGAGACACCAGAAGTCCCACCCAGGGCTGTAGCTTTAGTAATAAGTCAGCCATTGCCAGACACTAAAGTAGAGACATCTTATGTGTGATGGGGGTGTTCACGAGACTAATGGTAACGGTCAACATCTCCAATCCACCTGAAGGAGAATTGCTGGCCCATTTTCAGGGGCTCTGGCTTTCCCTAGTGGGGATGCTAGGTTGTGGAAGGTCTCTCAGGTAACTTGATGGAGAGAATACTTATTAAGTAGGTTGAAATTAGAGAATTGATACTATTCCAATATCATTTCCCAAGTATACTTGAACACTCCTTCCACAGTAACCTGGATGTTACAAAAACAGCAATTCTAGAATCCGTCTCTTGATGTCTGTCTTACCTTCTGAGAACAAGAGACAGAAACCATGGCTGATTTAATCTTGGTTCCACAGAGCATGACCCAGCAGAGTCAGCTTCAGGGAGAGTCTGGAAAATGGTCAACTCACGGGGACAGAGATAGTGCTTGGGTAGAAGGTTTTATTATACAAAAGGCTGACAGGGAAGAAAGATTGTAGGCATCCTAGCTCTAAGTTTGGGAAGAGGTGTCCATTTTTGGAAATATCGTATCTTTGCTTGCTTCCTGGGGCTTTCTCTGGTTTTCAGGTTGAATCCATACTAAAAATGTTTTTATTGACTAGTGTTTTTAGACTAGAAATGTACTATGTAGTGTTATGAAGAAAGTATGTACACATATACAGAAATACAAAATAAAATTACTTTCTATTCTTTGAGTTACCATACAGCATCCCATTAGTAATTATTTGGTTTAAATTTTTCCTACCATTGTAAAATATACTACTTTGTTGGTTGAGAATACTCTTTGAAAATGGCAGTGTCCCACAAATTCATTTAGAGTCGTGTCCCAAGGCCCAGTTTCTTTTCATGAAACTTGACTAAATGACTGTGAATTTTATCTGGAAAATAAGTTTTCTAAGAACAGGCAGGAAAATATAGAAATTGTATAATAACTTATCTTTTTATCTCTGTACAGGTATTTAGAATAGATTTGAAAACATAAAAGAACAAAGTATATGAGTATTTAGAAAGTGGTGATGTAGAATTTAAAGTACAATACTCAGTGGTTGGGTCATTGGCTTTCAGTTTAGGGAAAAAATAAACATAGGTCCCAAAGTCTCGATATCCAAAGGAGTTTGAGTTAGAGAATCACTATCTCAAATAATATGAGGTGTAAGAGTCATAATTTTTGTTCAAAATCTAAGTTTGAGTGGACTGAGCAGAACCTGGTGAAAAATTATGAAATATTATCTTAAATGGAGCAGCTGGCATGGCCTGCCCTTCTTAGCCCTCCCCATGGTAAATCCTGGCCTCATGCTATTACATTTTCTCAACAGAAAAATACCTTTTGAGTTTTAATCTCTTTAAGTCTTAGAACTTAATTACTCTTTTCCATAAAATCATGTCACAAAAATAAAGATTCCAAAATTAAACATGTACCTTTCACCAGTTTTTTAGCTTTCGGAAGGAATATTTCAGTTTTCAGTGTAATTGCTTCATAAAAAATAAAAGATTTTGCCTTAAATTGTTTAAAACTCTCAACAGGAAAAAATAGAGCACTGCTGGTATATGAAGATTTAAATAGATTCAAAGGGATACAAACTCTGGGAAACATTTCTATGGAGCAGCAACCAAACAGAAAGATCTGGAAATGTTCTGAGAAATAGGTAGAAAGAAGTCCCATCCTTTGACCCTGCCCAAGCCCACCTCTACTGATTCTTAAACCCACATCAGGCCTTCTGCTTAGAACCTCTCAGAAGAGACAGAATTAGGACAGGTAACCTGAGTTGTCTGCCTGGGCCTAGCATTAAAATCTGTGTGCAAATTTGGAAACTGATTAGGAGGCAAACACCACGTGGTATTCAGATATGTGAATCCTCTCAGTCTTGGAGGTTTTTTCTTGTTTTGTCTTTCAATCTGTGTCTGGACTATCCATGCAGGAGTGCCCCATATTTCATAACCTGAGGTGACAGTTGTAGATGTTTAAAACAGACAGAAAATGTGCCCCAGAGCAACCACTGCCCATCCTACCAATCCTATGGTAAGTAGTAGCCTATACTGCAGAAAATTTTGAAGAAAAGATGATGAACAGTATGAAACAATGAATATTGCTTCAAATCCGTTAAGCCTGTTATGGTCCATTGAAATGTTCCATTTTAAAAGGGGTAGCAGTAAATTTTAATGTAATTGTTTTCATTTAATTCTAATTCTAATTCTAATTTATTATTATGGATCAGTGGTTCCCTAAGTGTGGTCAGAGCATGTTTGGGGGCCCTTTCAAGTGATCTGCATGGTCAAAACAAATTTCATTATAACACTAAGACATTACTTGCTTTTTTCTGTTGTGCTGAAATTTGCATTGATGGTGCAAAAACAATCGTGGATAAAACTGCTGGGCTTCTAGCATGAATCAAGGCAGTGTCACCAAACTGTACTACTAGTATTATTGTATTTTTTACCACCCCCTACTGTGGTAAAAAAAAATGCAAGTTCCACTTAAGAATGTTCTTCATAAAAAAGTAAAAATTAATTTTGTTAAATCTTGACCTTTGGGTACAACATTTTAAAATTATACTGTTAATTTTGAGATAACTGTAGATTCACACACAGTTACAGGAAATTATATAGGGAGATCCCATGTACTCTTTACTCACTTTACTCCAATGGTAATGTCTTACAAAATGATACTATAATATCACAACCACGATACTAAAATTGATATATACACATCTTTTAAAAACTTTATGTGATAAAAAGAGAAATACACATAAAGTCCTTCATGCTGAAGTATGAAGTTGTTTCAAGGAAGTGCACTTCAATGATTGATTTGTGAGCTGAACCAGCTACCTTTTTATGGACACCAATTTTATTTGAAAGATTAGCTGACAAATTTTGAATAAGATGACTCAGACTTGGATATTTGGTAGACATTTGTAAAAAAATGAAGTGATTTTTTAAAACAATAAAGAAAACTGACAGTAATTTAGTTAATTTGACTTTCAAGCAAAAAATTAGAATATTGAAAAACAAGTTATCTGCCACCATGAACTTGACAGTTTCCCAATACTTACTCCTTTGTGATGAGATTGGGGGTGATTTTAATGAATGTGATTTTATAATACCATATAATGAAATATGTTGATGGAAGATCTGCCTAATTCATTGAACCAATATTTTCCAAACAATTAGTACATAATGCTGCAAAATCATCTGTGGGTATATTAAAGTATAAGACAGACAAATGGATTCCAAGAGATAAAAGCCAGATTCCACATTATAAGTAACCTTTAAGAAATTACCACTTGTTGATTTTTGGTGTAGTGTCAAAGGATAATGTTGACAATTACCTGAAAAGGCTATTAAAACACTCCTCCATTGTCTAACTCTATATCTATGTCAGGCCAGATTTTATTTATGTCAACACGTTAAGTGCAGAAGCACATATAAAATACCAGCTATATTCTATTAAACTGGACATTAAAGAGATTTGCAAAAATATAAAACAATGCCACGCTTCTCACTTTTTTTTTTTATGGTGGAAAATGTTCACACCCAAGTGAAAGTGAAACACTTTACTTTTCCCCTTTATGTGTGTTGTTTCTAGATGTTTATGGTCTGTAACCCACACTGAAAATACTACACACACACACATCAGAAAAAAAGTTGCATGTTATAATACCTAACATACTATTAACATCTATGCTTTATATAGTTTAAACTAGGCATAGAAGAAACAAATGCAAAGAAAATACTTAACACCTACTGACAGATATAAACCTACAATCTGAGGTATGCTGCTCTATCTAGACAACACAAACTTGGGGCATATTCACTTATAGAACTAAATGATATAATTACTTAATCTCCTTCATGCTTTTGGCTATGTCTCTTTCTGACTATACTTGGCAATTTTTTTTTTCTATTTTTTAAATCAAAGAAGCAGCTTTATGCTTTTAATCATTTCTTCAGTGTGTCTTTTTTATTTTATATTTGGTTAATTTCTGTTACTATTTAATCTCAAGCTAATTCCTTTTTATTGTATTGATTTTTCAAGCTTACTTAATCATAATTTGGTTTATTTATCTTCCTTTTTACTGTTCTGAAAGTCAGTTCATTTTTAAGTGGCATATAATTTTCATTTTTATTTTCTCTTTTAGACAAGAATTACTGTTTCAAAGAGTGCTTACAAATGGCTAGATGGACATATTCATTTTTACAATATCCTAGTATTTAGCTTTTTATTTTGTAGCATTATAATCAATGTATTTTGTGATTTCTTCCATTTTAATTCATAAAGTTCAGTTTTGAATGTGATCAAGCTCTGTATCGTAAAGCAAGTATTTAATGTGTGAGTGTGTGTATATCTATTTTAATAATATGCCAAAATTAACACAAATGGTTATAAAATTTGATATTTTTCTATATAGTTATTTTATTCTCTTGTTTTATATTAATGATCTGTATTTTTATTTATTAATTTATATTATATGTTTAACACATGTAAAATTAAATCTGTGATATAAATGTAGGTATAAATATTATTAATAGAACAAATGCCATTGTGTTCACCCCAGCAGAAGAAATAAGCCTTAATTATTTTTAAAAACATAGTATTTCCATTTCTGTAAGTGATATAATAAATAAATTTATGATCATGTTAGGAAGCATTTCTTCATGTATTTCAATCAAATTTTGCTTAACATATTTCAAAGCTGTTTTATTTAGACCTGTAGAAATTAATAACATTTCTTCTTGATGAATTTTTCCCTTTTAAAACCCATTCAATGCGTCTAATTAGTCTGCTCTCAGTATTGTTGCATTTGTCTTTTTTGGTAGTATTTACTTTTCTCAATTCTTTGTTTTCATCTTGATACTCTTATTTTGTGAATAGAGTGTCCTATTCAACATAGCGCTGGAAGCCATAGTCAGAAACAATTAGTTACAAAAGAGAAATAAAAGGCATCTAAATTGGAAAGGAAGAAGTAAAACTATCTCTGTTTGCAGACATCATTCTATACACAGAAAATCCAGGTGAATCCACAAAGAAACTACTAAGCCTAGTAAGTTCAGCAAAGCTACAGAATACAAGATTAACACACAAAAATCAGTTGTATTTTACATATATATATAACTGAACCACTTTGCTGTATACCAGAAACTAACACAACATTGTAAACCAACTATACTTTAAAAAAAAAGTTGTATTTTCATACGCCACCAATGAACCATCAGAAAAGGAAATTGAGAAAACCATCCCATTTACAACAGAATCAAAAAGAATAAAATACCTAAGAATAAATTTAATGAAAGATGTGGAAAGACTTCTACACTGAAAACTATAAAATTTAAAAGAAAAATACCTATAAAACTATATAATTTGAGAAGACCTCAATAAATGTAAACATATGCCATGTCCATGGATTGGAAGACTTACAATTGGTAAGATGTCAGTACTACCCAAAGAGATCTACATATTCACTTCAATTCCTATCAAAATTCTGATGGCCTTTTTGACTAAAATAGAAAAGCTAGTCCCCATATTTATGGAATTGAAAGGGGCCTTAAGTAGCCAAAACAATACTGGAAAAGAAAAGCAAAGTTGTAGGACTCCAACTTCCTGATATCAAAACTAATTACAAAGGTACAGTAATCAAGAGTGTGGTACTGGCATAAACATAAACATATAGGCAAACAGAATAGGATTGAGAGCCCCATTAATAAACCTAAACTTCCATGGCCAATAGAATTTTGATAAATGTGCCAAGACCATTTAATGGGGAAAGAACAGTCTGTTACACACATGATGGGACAAATGGATAACCTAATGCAAAAAAAATGAAGTTGAACCCCTACCTTAGTCTACATACAAAAATTAATTCAAAATGGATCAACAACTTAAATGTAAGAGCTAAGTTGTAAAATTATTAGAAGACAACATGAATAAATCTTCTTGACCTATTTGGCAGTAGATTCTTGGATTTGACACCAAACATATGAGCAAAAAAAAAAAAAAAAGATAAATTGGACTTCATAAAAATTAAAAACTTTGTGCATCAGAGGATATTAAGAAAGTGAAAGGACAACCTACAGAATGGTAGAAAATATCTGCAAATATATACCTGATAAGGATTTAGTATCCAGAGTATACAAAGAATTCTTACAGCTCAGAACAACAACAACAAAAAAACCCCACAATTTTAAAATGGGCAAAGGTCTTGGGAAGACATTTCTCCAAAGAATATATACCAATGGCCAAAAAGCATTTAAAAAACATTCATGATCATTGGTCATTAAGGAAAGGCAAATCAAAACCACAGTAAGATACAGCTTCACACTTATTAGGATAGCTGTAATAAACAAATAAAAGATGAGAATAACAAGTGTTGGCAAGGATGTGGAAAATTGGGAACCTTCATACATTGTTGGTGGCACAATGTAAAATGGTGTGGCTACTATGGAAAACAGTTTGGCAATTCCTCAAAAGTGAAACGTATAACCATATTACCCAGCAAATCCACTCCTAGGTACATACCCAAAAGAATGAAAACAAGTACTCAAAAAATACTTGTTCATGAATATTCATAGGAGCACTATACACAGTAGCCAAAAGGTGGAAAGAGCCCAGATTTCCATCAACAGATGAATGGATAAACAAGTTATAGTAGATACATACAATGGAATATTATTCAGCCACAAAATAGAGTGAAGTACTGATACGTGCTACAACTTAAATGAATTTCAAAAACATTTTGCTAAGTGAAAGAAACCAAAAGAAAAGGTCACATATTGTATGATTCCTTTTATATGAAATGTCCAAAATAAGCAAATCCATAGAAAGCAGATTAGTGTCTACCTGGGAATGGGAGAGGGGGAATGGATAGTGATTACTTAGTGGGTATGGGGTACTCTTCTGAGGTGATGAAAAATTTGAAACTAAGATGGTTTAATAACATTGTGAATGCATTAAATGCCACCAAATTGTACTTTTTAAAATGGCTAATTTTATGATAATTGTGAATTTCACCTCAAAACAAAAAGTAAATGGATGGAAAAAGATATACCAGAATAAAGTAGACTTCAGAGCAAAGAGATTTACCAGAGACAGAGAGATACACTACATACTGATAAAAGAAAAACCAGAAAGACGATACCAAACCTAAATATGTATGCACCAAATAATAGAGCTTCAAAATACATGAAGTAAAACCTAACAACTGAAATGAGAAATAGACAAATCCAAATTTATAGTTGGGGGCTTTAATCCCCCTCTTTGAGTACTTGAAATAATGACTAGACAGAAAATTATCAAAGATTTAGAATAAATAGCAGTCAACAGGATCCAATTGACATAGAACACTCCACTCAACCACAGCAGAATACATGTACTTTTCAAGTACCAACAGAATCTATAACAAAATCAACCATATCCTCGGCTATATGATAAACCTCAAAATTTTTTTAAATACTTGAAATCATACAGAGCTTCTTCTCCAACCACAGTGGAATCAAACTAGAAATTAGTAACAAATATAATAGAAAATTCTTAAACCACTTGGAAATGAGAAAGGGGACCTTGCAAACATTAAAAGGATATGTAAATACTATGAACTACTCTCCACCCATAAATTCAATAACTTACATAAAATGGGCCAATTCTTCAAAAAAAACAAAAACAAAAACCCTCTTACCAAAACTCATGAGATGAAGCATAATATGAATATTCCTATAAGTATTAAAGAAATTGAATCTAGGGAGTGACACCAACAAGGGCCAAATAAGATGTCCCTCACTTATATGCCCCCTTCAGCAATAATTTGGCATCCACCCATGAACAAAAGTGACTTTGTGGGGTCTTTGTGATCCAGTGAAACCCCAGTGGAGTCCAAGACTGAGGAGCCATTTTGATAAGGTTTGTTCATACACTGGCAACTGACCCACCAATGATGGTCCTGGCTACAGACCAAGAAACGGCTCTGTACCCCAAGAACTCAGCTACAGTCCCATTTGACTTTGGTTCTGTCACCAGTACTACACACTAAGGAACCTGGAAGGATGAACGTGCACCTATGCATTGGGTAATAGACCTCAGTCCCAGCTGTAGACCCTGAATTGGTGTGTGAACAAGTTCTATTCCTTTTCAGCTAGGGTTCAGGAGTCCCTGGAGGTAAGCCCGCCAAAGCAATCTGAGCTCAGTCAGATTGTAGATTCTGAAAGACTCTTATAACTGGGCTCCAGCCCATCACAGCCACAGTCCATGAAGTCTTGTTGGCACAGGGACTTTGCAGGAGACATTCCCATCTCTGACCCTGTAGATCCTGAAAGGGCCCTCAGCAGCTACAGTCTGCCAACAGTCCTGAGGGTCCAGGTTCCCAGTAGGAGACACTTCATTTCCATCCCCAGAGATCCTGAAAAGGCCCTATACTTGGCTCCAGCTCCTTCCAGCCACAGTCCATGAGCAGCCCTGCTGGCACAGGGACCCTATGGGAGACACATCTGCATCTCAGGAGATCCTGAAATGGCTCTATACTTGGCGCCATCCTCTCTAGCCACAGTCAGGTAGCAGTCCAGCTAATCCAGGGACCTGGCAGGAGAAACACCCATCTGTACCTCCACAGCCAGGTTTGTAGACCTCAGTTTTAGCTGTGGAAACTGAAACAGCCCTGGGGCTTGGTTGTAGCCCCTCTCAGCCACAGTTCAGAGCCCATCCTTATCACCCAGGGGCCCATCCAGTGGCTAAGTAGCAGCACTTCCAGGGACCCGATGGGAGCCACACCCATCCAAATGGTATAGCCACTTTGAAAGACAGTTTGGCAGTTTCTTATAAAATTAATACTCTTACCATATGATCTAGCAATCATGCTTCTTCATATTTACCCAAAGGAGTTCAAAACTTAGGTCCACACAAAAACCTGCATAAGTATGTTTATAGCAACTTTATTCAAAATTGCCCAAATTTGGAAGCAACCAAGATGTCCTTCAGTAGATGAATGGATAGATAAACTCTAGTACATCCAGACAGTGGAGTATTTTTCAACATTAAAAAGAAATGAGTTACCAAGTCACAAAAAGGCATGGAGAAATTTAAATGCATATTACTAAATGAAAATCTGAAAAGGCCATGTACTTCCAACCACATGACATTTCAGAAAAGGCAAAACTATGGAGACAGCAAAAAGATGAGTGGTTGCTAGGGGTTAGGGAGGAGGGCTGAATAGACAGGACGCAGAGGATTTTTAGGGTAGTCAAACCATTCTGCATGATACTACAGTGGTGGATACATGTTATTATATATTTGTCAAAACCCATAGACTGTACAACACTAAAAGTGAATTGGAATGTAAATTACAGACTTTGGGTGATAATGATGTGTCAGTGTAGGTTCACCAATTGTAACAAACGTACCACTGAGATTTGGAATGTGGTAGTGGGGGAGGTTGTACACGTTTGGGAACAGGGAGTATATGGGAACTCCCTTGTACTTGGAGCTCAGTTTTGCTGTGAACCTAAAACTGTTCCAAAAATTAGTCTGTTGTTTTAAATCATGAAAATTTCTGTCTTTAAAGCATTAGAAATTTAAAATTATACTGGTAACTTTTTTCCTTGAAAATTTGAAACGAGTTCACCAGTGAACTCTCCGAACCTGGTAGCTTCTGGGAGTTAAGCATTTTGATACTTCTTTGATTTCTTCCATAGTTATTAGCCTTTTAGTTTGTTCATACATTTAGAGTCAACTTTTTTTTTTTTTTTAAAGCTGTTTTTTTTTTTGTTTTTTTTTTTTAATTTTATAGCTACTTTATTTATTTATTTCTTTATTTTTGGCTGTGTTGGGTCTTCAGTTCGTGCGAGGGCTTTCTCTAGTTACGGCAAGTGGGGGCCACTCTTCATCGCGGTGCAGGGACCGCTCTTCATCGCGGTGCGCGGGCCTCTCACTATCGCGGCCCCTCCCGTTGCGGGGCACAGGCTCCAGACGCGCAGGCTCAGTAGTTGTGGCTCACGGGCCCAGCTGCTCCGTGGCATGTGGGATCTTCCCAGACCAGGGCTCGAACCCGTGTCCCCTGCATTAGCAGGCAGATTCTCAACCACTGCGCCACCAGGGAAGCCCTAGAGTCAACTTTTATAATACAAGCATAACATCTATTTCTAGCAGATATTCATATTTATTTTTATACACTTATACAGATTTTTATATGAGTAATAACTCTTGTAACAGCTTTTGTATTTCTGGTTATTTCCCCTTCTTTTTTTTTTAGTTTTTGTGTTTGTGCTTCTTCTGTTCTTTTTGATAATATTAGTAGGTGATTTATCTATTTTATTTTATTTTCTAACTCCAGATTTTGGATTGATATATTTATGCTACAGTTTTAAATTTCATTTATTTCTGTTCTTTTATACTTTTTCATTAGTTTCATTATGATGTTCTCCTACTTATATGATCTGAACGCAAATCAAAACAGTAGTGTAATATTTTTCCCTTCAGATTTTTACAAATGTAAAATATTGAGTATCAGTAAGATGTCAGGAAAAAGAAGGGTTGCCAGATTTAGCAAATAAAAATGCAGGATGCTCAGTTTAATTTGAATTTGTGATAAACAGTGACTAATTTGTCAGTATATCCCAAGTATTGAAACTCAGAGTATATGGCAATCCTAAGCAAGGGGCATTGTCAAGCTTTGTTGGTGCAATTAAGTTAGTATAGTGTTTTTTTTTTTTGTTTTGTTTTTTAATTTATGGCTGTGTTGGGTCTTCGTTTCTGTGTGAGGGCTTTCTCTAGTTGTGGCAAGCGGGGGCCACTCTTCATCGCGGTGCGCGGGCCTCTCACCATCGCAGCCTCTTGTTGCGGAGCACAGGCTCCAGACGCGCAGGCTCAGTAGTTGTGGCTCACGGGCCTAGTTGCTCCGCGGCATGTGGGATCTTCCCAGACCAGGGCTCGAACCCGTGTCCCCTGCATTGGCAGGCAGATTCTCAACCACTGCGCCACCAGGGAAGCCCAGTATAGTCTTTTTGAAGGGCAATTTGGCAAGATCTAAAGTATTTTAAATGTATTCAGAGAATCTTTTTCCTTATCTCTCATAAGGAAACTCTTGCTCATATGTACAAGTATAATATGTGTGACTGTTGATTGGAGCATTGTCTATAATAGAGAATTCCTGGAAATATCCACATACTCAAGTATCAGGGAATTGTTTTAAAAGATATGATACTCCCAAATAAAGTATACCCACACTTATAGTTCAGCTCTGTGTGTGGAATATTACCGAGGGTAAATTAAGAAAGTGAACCTTAGAGCATTGCTCATGTTTCCCACTTATGGAAATAAACTATCTATGCAAATGTGTGTGCGTGTGTGTGTGTACAAATGCACGGAATTGAAGATGTTCACGAAATAGTTAACAGAGGTTACCCTTGGGGAAGAGACTGACTTGGTAAAGAGCACTGAGTGAAATCTGACTTTTGACTTTATACTCTTTTGCATCCTCTGGATTCTGCCCAGCCATAAAATATTAATTAATTATAGTAACTAAAATTAGACAGCCTGCCCATACCAAGAGTTAGCAAGGATCTGGAGGATTTGGAACTCTGACACACTGCTGGTGAGAATGTAAAATGGTACAACTACTTTGGGGAATAGTTTGGCAGTTTCTTTTCTTTTTTTTTTTTTAACATCTTTATTGGAGTATAATTGCTTTACAATGGTGTGTTAGTTTCTGCTTTATAACCAAGTGAATCAGTTATACATATACATATGTTCCCATATCTCTTCCCTCTTGCGTCTCCCTCCCTCCCACCCTCCCTATCCCACCCCTCTAGGTGGTCACAAACCACTGAGCTGATCTCCCTGTGCTATGCGGCTACTTCCCACTAGCTATCTATTTTACGTTTGGTAGTGTATATATGTCCATGACACTCTCTCACTTTGTCACAGCTTACCCTTCCCCCTCCCCTTATCCTCAAGTCCATTCTCTAGTAGGTCTGTGTCTTTATTCCCGTCTTACCCCTAGGTTCTTCATGACCATTTTTTTCCCCTTAGATTCCATATATATGTGTTAGCATACTGTATTTGTTTCTCTTTCTGACTTACTTCACTCTGTATGACAGACTCTAGGTCCATCCACCTCACTTCAAATAACTCAATTTCGTTTCTTTCTATGGCTGAGTAATATTCCATTGTATATATGTGCCACATCTTCTTTATCCATTCATCCAATGATGGACGCTTAGGTTGCTTCCATGTCCTGGCTATTGTAAATAGAGCTGCAATGAACATTTTGGTACATGACTCTTCTTTTTTTTTTTTTTTTTTTTTTTAAACATCTTTATTGAAGTATAATTGCCTTACAATAGTGTGTTAGCATCTGCTTTATAACAAAGTGAATCTGTTATACATATACAATATGTTCCCATTTCTCTTCCCTCTTGCATCTCCCTCCCTCCCACCCTCCCCATCCCACCCCTCTAGGTGGTCACAAAGCACCGAGCTGATCTCCCTGTGCTATGCGGCTGCTTCCCACTAGCTATCTATTTTACATTTGGTAGTGTATATATGTCCATGACACTCTCTTACCCTGTCACATCTCACCCCACCCCCTCCCCATATCCTCAAGTCTATTCTCTAGTAGGTCTGTGTCTTTATTCCCGTCTTGCCACTAGGTTCTTCATGGCCTTTTTTTTTTTTTTTTTCCCTTAGATTCCATATATATGTGTTAGCATACTGTATTTGTTTCTCTTTCTGACTTACTTCACTCTGTATGACAGACTCTAGGTCCATCCACCTCACTTCAAATAACTCAATTTCGTTTCTTTCTATGGCTGAGTAATATTCCATTGTATATATGTGCCACATCTTCTTTATCCATTCATCCAATGATGGACGCTTAGGTTGCTTCCATGTCCTGGCTATTGTAAATAGAGCTGCAATGAACATTTTGGTACATGACTCTTCTTGAATTATGGTTTTCTCAGGGTATATGCCCAGTAGTGGGATTGCTGGGTCATATGGTAGTTCTATTTTTAGTTTTTTAAGGAACTTCCATACTGTTCTCCATAGTGGCTGTATCAATTTACATTCCCACCAACAGTACAGGAGGGTTCCCATTTCTCCACACCCTCTCCAGCATTTATTGTTTGTAGATTTTTTGATGATGGCCATTCTGACTGGTGTGAGATGATACCTCATTGTACTTTTGATTTGCATTTCTCTAATGATTAGTGATGTTGAGCATCCTTTCATGTGTTTGTTGGCAATCTGTATATCTTCTTTGGAGAAATGTCTATTTAGGTCTTCTGCCCATTTTTGGATTGGGTTGTTTGTTTTTTTGATATTGAGCTGCATGAGCTTCATTGCTGGCTTTGAAGAAACAAACTGCCATGAATTCTATAGCCACAAGTGATTTCTGCTAACTACCTGAAAGAGCTTGGAAGCTAATCCTTTTCTAATGAAGCCTCCAGATGAGAATGCAGACCAGCTGACACCTTGATTTTAGCCTTGTAAGATCCCGAGCAGAGGACCCAGGCAAGCTATAGCCAGATTCCTGACCCACGGAAACTATGAGATAGATAAATGGGTTTGTGGTAATTTGTGACATAACAGTAGAAAAATAATACACTGTTAATTTTATCTATCTGTTTTTTCACTATATGTGAAACACTAACATATTTCTAAAAGTCAAAACTACACAAAACAGTTCACCAAAAGGAGTAGAATTCCCTCAATCACTTCTATTCCCTTCCTTCCCCATATGCTCTTCCTCTTCTGGATTTGAACTCAAGGCATAAGAATGATGTTTAGCTGTGGGCTGATGTGCCAAAGCCAGCAGTAAATAGATACTGCAACAATTAGATTTTTTCAGCTAACATGGAGAAGCAGCAATGAAAATTAGATCAAACAAAAGCTGGATGGCTCTCAGAAGAAATTCACATAAGTTCCTTGTAATATATAAAAATATAGGTAAATGGATATGCATTTAGATATTTTAGGATAAAATTTAAATGTTTTAGTGTGTATCATTTTACATGATTTCCCACTAAAACCAAGCTTCTGTAATTAATCAACTGATTGCACTTGATAAAAGGTATCCACTATGAAAATAAATGATATAAAATGCATTTGATATAACTGTTCAGCTGATAAGCCACATGAACTTCTTGCTAAGTGGAGAAACAAATGCCTTCATTGTAAAAGCCACTTCCTGTTGGGCATTATATAACTTCCATCTTAATTGAAATTCCTAAATTATTATTCTTGTACCATCCTTTCCACTGAGCTGTACACACATATATCTAAATGCCTACTTGATATCACCTCTTTGATACCCAACAAGCATCTCAAAGTTAACATGACCCCCACCCCCATCCTAGACACCTGCTACATACTTGTTGTTTTCTGTCTTGGCAAATGATACTACCATTCATCCAGATGTTTAGGACAAAAATTTAGGCATTATATCTAACTTATTCTTTCCTTCATATTCACATCCAAGCATCAGCCATTCCTGTTAGTTCTACACTTAAATTGCATCCCAATTTGACCATTTTTCATTGACTTTACCATTTACTACCCTAATTCAAACCACCATCATATCTTAAGACCAGTGGTCTCCAAAATAAATCATATAGAAGCAAAACTGCCCACTGACAATTAGAGACCTGAGTCAACAGGACAAGTGGAAGTCCCCAGCCAGGCCCTTCTCTTCTCACCCCCCATCCTTGTTCCATGCCATAAGGGGCCTTAGGTTTAGACACTCCATCTTGCATGTCTAAGCTCTGTCTAATCTCACCAAATAGCTTCCACTTGGCCACCATGTACACATAGGCAACACATTCACCTTTCGGAGGACAGATCAAGGGATGGAGCTTTGGACACAGAAGAGGTGTACAGGCTCTGGAAGCAAGCTTGAGGCTACTTGAATGAGGAATTCTCAGATACCCAAAGCATGGTCTGAAGGGGGTTGTGAGCTCTGGACATGCATGTCTCTTTGCATATGGACTTCTTCTCATCAGGAAGGAAAGGTCTTGGCCAAAGGAAGGCCAAATTGTGGCTCTTTGTTTTTTTTTGTTTGTTTGTTTTTGTTTCTAAAGTAAGCTCTGTTTTTTTTTAAATTGATTGATTGATTGATTGACTGATTGATTGCTATGTTGGGTCTTTGTTTCTGTGCTAGGGCTTTCTCTAGTTGCGGCAAGCGGGGGCCACTCTTCATTGCGGTGCGCGGGCCTCTCACTATCGTGGCCTCTCTTGTTGCAGAGCACAGGCTCCAGACGCACAGGCTCAGTAATTGTGGCTCATGGGCCTAGCTGCTCCGCGGCACGTGGGATCTTCCCAGACCAGGGCTCGAACCTGTGTCTCCTGCATTAGCAGGCAGATTCTCAACCACTGTGCCACCAGGGAAGCCCTCTTTGTTTTTTTGAAAGATATTTATTTATTTATTTATTTGGCTGTGCCGAGTCTTAGTTGCAGCACGCAGGACTTTCGTTGCTGAGTGCGAGATTTTTGTTGCCATGTGGGATCTTTTTTTTTTTTAATTAATTAATTTATTTATTTATGGCTGCGTTAGGTCTCCGTTGCTGCGTGTGGGCTTTCTCTAGTTGCGGCAAGTGGGGGCTACTCTCCATTGCGGTGCACGGGCCTCCCATTGCAGTGGCTTCTCTTGTTGTGGAGCAAGGGCTCTAGGTGCCCGGACTTCAGTAGTTATGGCACGCGGACTCAGTAGTTGTGGTGAACGGGCTTAGCTGCTCCGCAGCATGTGGGACCTTCTCAGACCAGGGATCAAACCCATGTCCCCAGCATTGGCAGGCAGATTCATAACCACTGCACCACCAGGGACGTCCCATGTGGGATCTTTTTAGTTGCGGCATGCAGGATTTTTTTTTTTTTTTTTAGTTGTGGCATGCGTGCTCTTAGCTGCGGCGTGTGGGATCTAGTTCCCTGACCAGGGATCGAACCTGGGCCCCCTGCTTTGGGAGTGTGGGGTCTTAACCACTGGACCACTAGGGAAGTCCCGGTGTGGCTCTTTGTATGTTAATAATTATTAAAATGTTAGAGGTATTTGTTATTTTAATCAACTGGGTACTAATAATTATAATAACTAAATCTTTAAGAAAATTTTGACACAGAGCATTTTGGTCACAGGATAAGAATTAAAATTTCATTTTTGTTGCAGAGAAGTAAAACAAGATTTAATAAAAGATTTTTGAGGATAAGCAATTGTTATATTAAGATAAAATTCAGTGATGAAAGTGGAGTGGAAATGATTTCAAGTAAAAGGTACCATGCAAAATTTCTAAATGTTAAAAAAGAGCTTGCTTATGTGTTTAATGAATGATGAAGATATCTAGCATATTGAAAACATGCTAGAAATTATATCTTTGCATTATTTAAACTTATGAAAACATTGTAGGTGTCAACTTAAAAATGTAAAAGGGAGTACATTATTTTTAAAAATTGTTTCAAGGGGAATGTAGCAAAACATATGAAAGACCACTGCTCTGATAAAGGAAGATCAAGCTTAGTAAATGATGTGTCAAGGTATACCATCACAGACATGTATGCTATTGAGAAGTAAATAAGGTTGACCCCTGTACCACACCAGCTATCTGAACTTTCATAAGTTGTCACACCTCTGAGTCCAAATTCTCCCAACTGTAAAATTGGATAAGAATATTTATTTGTAGTATTGTGAGGAACAAATCAGATAACATTTACAAAGGAGATTACACAGTTCTTGGCTCTTATAAGTTACCCATTCAATTTAAATTCTCTTCCCTAGAAATTAGCAGTGGGTTTTATATGTATCTGGATTTGACAATCACAAATTGTGGTGTGGGAGGTTCTTCACTAGCGTTAATGTTAGAGTATGAATGCTTTCCAAACATCTCAATAAGCCGTGTCAAGTAAGCCCTGGTAAAATCGTGCTTTATTCTTCCCTCCACAGGGTTATACAAAAACATTCTAGGGCAAAGAATACGGATGGTCAATTAAAATAACTAAGACAAGAAGTCGTTCTTGGTTTCTTCATTCTCAATTTTACTTCATTCTCAATTCAAAGAAGAACTACTGCCTTCAAATAAGAAATAACTGAAAAAACAGAGCTTATAAATACAGAGTACAGTTTGGTGGTTGCCAGGGGCAGGGTGCGGGGGTTGGGCAAAATGGGTGAAGGGGATCCGTTATAAAATAAATCATGGGGATGTAATGTACAGCATGGTAACTATAGTTAATAATACTGTATTGCATACTTGAAAATTGCTAAGAGAGTAGATCTTAAAATTTCTTACCATAAGAAAAAAAAATTTTTTGTGACTATGGTGATGGATGTTAACTAGACTTACTGAGTGATCACTTTGCAATACATACAAATATCAAATCATTACATTGTGTACCTGAAACAAATGTAAAAGTCAATTATACATCAATAACTAATATACATAATAGTCTATAAAACAAATCACATACCATGATTCTCACACTTGTTAGGATATTGAGGACTGTGACATCATGAGGGCAATTAGTGGTTCACCATGAAATATTTATATTCGATAATAAATAAAGTTGGGAAAAGGTATATTCATTATAAAAACTACAACAAAATAGGTAAAAACATGAGTGCATCGAAATAACTACATATTAAACTAGACGTAAGCTATTTCAGAATTCGTATTGCTTTGTTATTAAGACACCATTACTAAATATGAGCCAGTTTTTGTCACCTACTAGGATTCCTTTATAAGGAAGTAGAAACATTGTTAAGAAAAGTTCCTGGGAAGAAAAATAACTTGGAAAGCTATATTAATTTATTTTCCAGCAAATTTTAAAATGCTCATGTGCTGATTACTTCCCTGTTGTTGTTTCAGCTCCAAGCATGTCTTTCTCTTATTCTGTGATGCTAGGGCTGGGACTCTGACAAAGACATTTCCCATTCTCCCTTGCTAGCTGGCTTCCTGTTATAGTTTGCCAATGGAGGCATTAAAGGGATTTTGGGAGACAGAAAGGGAGAAGGAACCCGCTTCGTATTTTCCAGTTCTTTTAGTATCTCTCTAGCAGCATCTAGATATATCTAGTATATCTCTAGCAGAATCTCTCTAGCTTGCCTGTAGAATCTTTCTGCTTTCCCAGCACCAGTACCAAACCTAGTTAACAGCCAGGCTGACACCCCTCTTCAGAGCTTTTAGGTTCTAGTAAATCCATCTCTTCCCCTTTGTTCCCCAAGCTCTAGGGTTTAGCTGCTTCCTGAAGTTACAAATCTCTCCCCTTTTTGCTCTTTGAGGCCTTCCTTCAAAGTTGTATAATCAATTTCCTGTAATTAAATCTTCTGTTTGAAATTCCCAGTATAGTTCTGCTTTCTTGATTAGACCCTGATAAACAGAGTCCTACGACAATTTCTTTGAGCAGTACAAACACGTATAAGGTTGACATACTTTGAGGACCACTGCCGTACTCTACTGGAGATGACTGGGCTCAAACCAGTGTTGGACTTGGTATGAGACAAGAAAAATAAAGGACAAAAAGTCTTCTTATGATCAATTACTGACATATGAAGAGATAGTCATATATACAGTTTCTCTGAAGGTACACCTTACCAGTCAGGAAGTATCTTAAATTTCTAGCACTTTAGAATGAAACATCCAAGAAGATCTCTAACCTGCTTGATAGTTAAGTCCAAGGAAGAGCTGTGTGATGTATTTGTCAAGCACCAAACCACAATTATCATCCAAAGAATTCTTTTTTTTTTTTTTTTTTTTTTGGCTGCGTCGGGTCTTAGTTGTGGCATGTGGGATCTTCGTTGAGGCATGTGGGATCTTTCATTGCAGCGCGGGCTCTTGTGATGCGAGGGCTTCTCTCTAGTTGTGGCATGCAGATTTTCTCTCTCTAGTTGTGGCGCATGGGTTCTAGGGCACATGGGCTCTGTAGTTGTGGTGCTCGGGCTCCAGAGCATGTGGACTCTGTAGTTTGAGGCACGTGGGCTCTCTCGTTGAGGCACCCCAGCTCAGTAGTTGTGGTGGGCAGGCTTAGTTGCCCCGCAGCATGTGGGGTCTTAGTTTCCCGACCAGGGTTCAAACCTGCGTCCCCTGAATTGGAAGGCGGATTCTTTACCACTGGACCGCCAGGGAAGTCCTATCATCCAAAGAATTCCTAACTGGTAAATTTCCCATTAAAGCAACCCAACTATTAAATGTTTGTAAAGCCTTAAAAAATAATTGCTTGCTTTCTTCTGAATGTAACAATGCAATGTAACAACAGTTTCACAGAGTAAACTGCAAATCACTTTAGTCCTAGTAGCCAGACTCCCTTTGTCTAAGACTCTGGGGCTTTAGCTATTAGAGGGCTCTTTCTGGGGAGGGGATTAGAGGGAATCTCCAAGGATGTGTTCTTATTTCAAGAACTTCCCTTTGCTTCCACACACCCCTACTTACCGAGATCTTGACTTGGGTGCACCTTCCCGATCTTCCAAGGTCTGGGGAAGAATGTTGATTTGTTTGGAACCTTCACTGACAAAGACTCTCTCCTTGACCAAACTTTTAGTCAGACTCCTCTGAACCCTCTTCTTAACTAGGCTTCAACCTTTGGGCTTCAGTGTTTGTCTTTGCAACACCCACTTTTAGCAAGAATTCTGTCATGTCAGTTTAGCTTGAGTTCTTGATATCTGATCACTCTCAATATCTAATTAAATTCCTCATCCACCCAGGTGGTATCTGATCACTCTGGCCAGCCCTCAGCAAGAATCCTGTTGGTCAGTATAGTGAGAATTCCCCCCTACCCTTTATGTCTCCTCTTTGTAATTTTCCATGAACTGACCACCCCCCAACCCCAACTTGCTCCTTGCCTATAAATCCCCACTTGTTCTTGCTATATTTGGAATTGAGCCCAGTTCTATACTGAAGTCTCTTTCCCCCTATTGCAATAGTTCCTGAATTTAAAAAACAAAAAACAAAAAACAACCCCCTCAACTACTGTTCAGCTCTGGTTTTCTTTAACATCACTCAGGGGTTCACATTCTTGTCCTCCTGACTGTGGACAGTTTTTCTTAAAGCTGGGCCCTAATTAAAGTTGTAAAGTGAAAAGGAGAAACAGCAATAAACCCCAGAGCTGTTGGCTACAACATTATAAATGGCTTTGGTGCAAATGAGCATCTTCCTACAGCTGGAATATAATTACCCTCTGTGCCTGGCATCACATATGGGGCAATCAGAGAAGGGATAATAAAAATGAGGATAACACTGACCCTACCCATGGCCGGAGGTGAAGGGTTGGGTGGGGGTGGGAGAACAGTTAGACCTGGAGACAGGCTCACACACAGACACACAAACACTCTTCTCCCACGTACTCAACCCTAAAGACAAGCCCAGAAACACCGCCCATTATGGATAAACTCCTGCGAGCTCTGGGATAAGAACACAGTTACAGAAACGTCATGCCCAAAGTCAGCCACAGTTCCTCACACACCCACAATCACTCTCCCATTCTTGGCGTGACAGACCCACAATCTGTCACACAACGACCCACACTCACGGGGCGTGACTGAAAATACAGAAGCTCACTACACCGACAGAACCCGTCGTCCCGTGGTGAGCAAGTACAAAAGTGTGCAGCGACAGTCACACACACAAACCGCCCCACCTGAGCATTCAATAACAGTCACGGACGTGCGCAGCTTCACCATTCCCTCACACACAGTAGCCCAGAGTCATTTGAGCGCCCAAGATCGCCCAGGGTCGCACACAGCGCTCCGGGTACCCGCACCTGCAGCTGCGGTCACCTGTAGCGCAGGCGCGATGTCTAGGCGTGCCTCGGGGCCCTCTGGGAAATGTTGTTCTTTCCGCAAAGAGGCCGAGGCGCAAAGCGTTCTGGGGCTCGTGGTCCGCGGGGTCGGAAGGAAAAGCTGAGTCGCTAGTCCAGGTTCCTGCAGCTGGAGTTTACCCAGCCGAGCTCGGGGTCCCGCGCGCCTCAGTCCCCGCCCCGCTCCGCCCCGCAGGGGATTCTGGGAGGCGACGTCGCTGGTCTCGGGTCGTTGGGCGTGTTTCCAGAGCCAGCGGCGCCGGGAGGTGAGTAGGGCCTGGCTACGCGCGAGAGCCAGAGGGCAGGGCCGGGCTTGGGGTGGACCGGCAGGGAGCGGGATGGAGACCAGGAGGGCGCCGCCGAGGAGACTGTGTGACAGGCTGCGGGTGTGACAGGGTGTGATCTTCTGTGTCACCGTGTATGTGATTGTGCGCGACTGTGACCGTCTGCCTCCGGTATAAAACTCCGAGTCTGTGTGTGTTTGTGCGTGACTGTCTCCGCAGGTGTAACTGTGTTATTGTATATGGGTTTGTGAGAGATTGCGGGTGTGACATTGTGTGTGTGTGTGTCGCTGTGTGGGTGTGTGTGTGACTGTGTTTGACCCCTTGTCCCTGTGGATGTAACTGAGTTTGAATGTGTGTGACAGAAGGTGTGATTACGTGCCCATGACCATCTATCTCTGCAGGTATAATTTTGTGTGAGTAATTGTGGCAGGATGTGTGACTTTGTGTGGTATGTCACTATGCATGAGATTGTGTGTGACTGTCTCTCTGTTGGAGTAACTGTGTATCATCATCTCTATCTTTGTGTTAATACCACTGTGTATGTATGTGACATTACAGTCGCAATTATGTGACCACATATATGTGTGTGATTGGGTGAGAATTTGTATGTGTATGTCAGACCTAGTGTGTGATTGTGAGACACAGAAAGATTAAAATTACTCACCCACATTCACACAGTTACTAAGTGACAGAATCAGGACTTAAGCCCAGGCTATTTGGCTCCAGAATCCTTGCTGTTAATTGCTAAACTCTCTTGATCTTTCCCACGCTGTGAGGGTGAAAAATGGGGGCCCTGAGTTCTGAGGGTGTTGGAGAGGATTGTCTGTGGTCTTGGACTGGGACCCTTCTGGACATGGAACTTAACCTGGGTCTCTTCGTTTGGTCCCATTGTGAGTAACAGAACCCCATCTAAAGGCACTGTAGTGAAACCATCCTCATATTGGCTGCCTTTGGGGGAGGAAAGCCCAACCTGAAAACCCAGTCTTCCTCTCCTTAGGCCATGGGGTTTGAGATTTTAGGTTTGTCCTTGTCAAAACTCTTCCATGTTTGGTGCTGAGAGAGGCTGATCCATGGCTCTTTTTCTCACATACCAAGTGAACTAAGTGTTTGGTTCTGACTTTACGTAACAAAGAAAAATGCTCTCATTTCCTTTTCAACTGTGTGTGTAAAATCTAAGTGGCAATAAGGGCGGCACTTCTCTATGCCGGGAGTTGGCTCAAGCAATCTTGACAGTGAGGAAAGGTTCTGACAGTTGGGTTGATTTGCCCAAGGTCACGTAGCCAATGAGGAAAGGAGTGGAGAGTCAGTGTGTGTCTGGGGGTCTATATAAAGCGCAAGTCTTTCCCAACACCTTTCAGAGACTGATGGTTCATCTCAAACTTGAAAAATATTATTCAGATGATACACAGCGATTTGAAACAGCAATTTAAAAGCTATTTCTTTTATGCAGGTGCTACTTAGAGCTCCCAGGTGCTGAGAAGACTTCACTGATTCTCCTCTTGGGTTGCAAAGGCTTTTATGGACAAATTCAAGCTGCATTGCACTAAGGAAATAATTTTCTTACAGATTGAGTTGGTTAGTGCAGAGTAGCCCAGAATTAGGGGGTTGTATATCTTAAATTCTAAGTCAAACACAACTGTCTTTGTTTTCAGAGTGAAGAAATGTTGGCTCTGAGAAGACAAGGAACTTGTTTCAGGCTGTGCAGTTTCTTGTTGGTTTGGTATTGAAATTTGTCAGTGTTTGCCTCAGGCTGAATTTCTGTGGAGTAATAAAGGTAACACCTGCTGCCTCTGAATATGCTTCTCTAAAAAAAATATAGCATTGATTTCTCAGGTTATGTTGAATATTTCCCATACAAACATTGTGGTCTCTTGAAAGAGGACCAGTCTTTGAGCCACACTGCAGTTTGACTCTTATGACTTTGAGTTAGCTGTTTAAGCTTTTTGAACCTCAATTTCACTTGGTGGTAAAATGGGGATAATAATACCTACCTTTGCAGTTTTGTGAAGATTAAATAAGATAATGACATACACAACATGTGTAACATTGCTATTTATATTACAGGAGCCACAGTAAGATTTATTTATTTGTTTATCAAATATGTTTTTAGCACTTACAGTGGTTCTGGCATTATTCTAGCACTAGAGATATACCAGTGAACCCAACAAATCCTGGCTGTCTTAAATCTTATACTATTGTTTGGGAAGACAACAGTTAACAGAAAAAAAAAAAAAGTAACATGTCCAATGATGTTAAATGCTAAGAAGAAAAATAAATCAAGATAAGGAAAAATAATAACTGGGAGGGAGATTCTCTTTAGGTAGAATAGGGAGGTCCCTCCAATGTTGTAACAATTGAGCACAGATAAGAATGAAGAGAGGGAATGTGCCGTGTCCAGGCAGAAGGAAAACCCAAGGCCACAGCCTTGAAAAAAGAGTGTGGACAGTGTTTGAGGAACTATAAGGAAATCTGTATGCCTGGAGTGGGGCGAATAAGGGGGAGAAGAGTGGGAAATGAGGTCTAAGGGGCAGCCAGGGCTAGATCATAAATTGTCTTATTGGCGATAGGATGGACTTTAGATTTTGTTGAGTTCAGGCTGTGTGTCCTTAATATTAGTCAGGACTTCAGGGGTTAAGTTCAACTTTGGCCTTTTTTCTCAGATCTTGGAACGGGGTAGGGCTGGTCCATGTAAAGAAACTAGGGACCGTAAAGGGGCAAAAAACTCTGTGAGTCTCAGATCAGCAACATAGGGCTGCTCTGCCATTTTTTTTTTTCTTGTTTAACTCTCCCTTCTCAGGACTTTGTTCTCCAAAAGAGAAAACTGAAGAAGGAAGGAAGAATGGCTGTTGGACTATGTAAAGCCATGTCCCAGGTAAGTTGATGTTTTCACTTTGTTTCCAGAAATTCCACATCATTTTTCAGGACTTTGGGACCTCAGAGAGAGTCACAAGTAGCCCAGTGAGCACTCTCTTCACTTCTCTCTCTCCACTATTTGTTCATATAATCCTTCTACAAAACATTTAGTTGCTTTTTTTACTCAGTGTTGTGCTTAAATGTATGATGGAACAGAATTTTTCCTCTTTAGATGGATCACGATTTGTTGTGTTGGAGATGAATGCAAGTGAAATAAAGGATGGAGTGTGATTATCAAATAGGGAGGTCAAGGACGGCTTTTCTGAGAAAGTGACAATTGAGCAAAGAAAAACCTGAGTGAAAGTAGGGAGTAAGTTTTGTGGAGATCTGGGGAAGGGCTTTAAAAATGTAGAAGGAATAGCAAGTACAAAGTTACTGTGGTGGGAGCATGTTTGATATGTTCCAAGGATAGCAATAAGCCAGTATCCTCAGAGGGAAATGTGCACTGTGAGATCAGAGCAGTAGCTGGGGACCAAATTATGCAGGCCCTTAAAAGTCATGACCAGAACTTTGATTTTTGTTCTAAAGGTGAAGGAGAACCATTGGGGTGTTTGTGATGTGATTTGATTTATGTTTTAAAAGGAAAATAAATAGCAGAGAAGTAAGAGTGGAAGCAGGGAGGCCAGTCAGGAGACTGCTGCAGTAATCCAGGTGGGAGGTGATAGCTGCCTGGACCATGGTGGTGGCATTGGAGCTGGTGAGATTCTGGGTGTATATTGGAGATAGAAAGTATGGGATTTGATGAGGGATTGGTTGTGGAGTATGAGAGGAAGAAAGAAATCATGAACGACTACAAAGATTTTTGACCTGGGCAATTGTGTAAATGGTCATGCCATTTACTGAGATAGGAAGACAGGGTGGGATGAGATAAGAATCAAGAATTGAGTTCTAGATATATTAAATTCGAGAGACCTGTTGGATATCCAAGTAAAGTATTGATTATATATCTAGAGTTCAAGACTGGAGATGTGAATTTGAGAGTCATTAGTGTATTTAAAGCCATGGGACAGGATGAGATTATCTTGAGGGTAGGGTTGTGGCGAATGTAGATAGGAAAGAGGTCCAAGGACTGAGATTAAGGCATTCAATATAAGAGGCTGACAAGAAGAGGAGGAACCAGCAAAAGAGACTAAGAAGGACTGATGTAGAAGGAAAACCAGGAGAGTGTGGGTCCCGGGAGTCAATAGTAGAAAGCATTTCAAGGAGATGATCAACTGAGTTAAATTCTTCTGAGAGAGACTGAGGAAGATGCTAGGACCATATGGGAGTACTTGGCAAACAACATTTTTAAAAAAATTTCAGGGTTTGGTGACCTTCAGGGACGTGGCTCTAAATTTTTCCCAAGAGGAGTGGGAATGGCTGGACTCATCTCAGAAGGATTTGTACAGAGATGTCATGTTGGAGAACTACAGGAACTTGGTATGGCTTGGTAAGGATATGTATCCCCCATAATTCAAATCGTCCCTATGAGGTGTTTTTGCTTCCTCCATTGGGAATATCTAGGGCATCTTAAATGCTCAGCTGGATTTCTACTTCGTGTTCCCAGGAAATTATTCAAAGTAGTTTCATAGAGTTATAAATGAGTATAGTTCCCTTTGCTCTAGAATGATGGTTTGGGATAGCAGCATTAGTATGGCGTGGGAATTTTTTTAATTGCAAATTATGGGGTCCCACTATAGACCTACAGAATCTGGGAATAGGCCTAATAGTCTGGGTTTTAATGAGCCCTCCAAGTGGTTCTGATGCCCATTAAATTTTGCGAACCACTGTGGCTTCTGATTCAGTAGGTTTGGGTTGGGGCAGCCTGAGAATTTGCGTTTCTAATAAGTTCCTAGGTGATGGTTCTTCTGCTCTAGTATTTTGAGAACTGCTGCTATGAAAGCTTTGTCTTTCTCATTCTCCATTCAAGCATCTTGCCATTCTCTGGCCCTTCCTCTAATGTCCTTTCTTGCCTGATGACCAAGAGATTGAGTCTGGGTCTGGAACAGCAATAGCAAGTTGATTTGTTTATCTATCTGTCTGTCTTGCTGGCTCTCATTTTTCTTCTCCTGTAAACAGGACTTTCCATTTCTAAGCCCAACATGATCTCCTTATTGGAGCAAGGGAAGGATCCTTGCATGGTGGAGAGAGAGACGTCAGATGGTCAATATGCAGGTGAGTGACGGGGAACAGGGAGGGCTGTTGTAAGGTGACAGCCCAAGTGGTCATAAGAAGACTGCCCTGCATTTGAGGAGGCTGTCCTGGGCTTCAGGGGGTCATTTCCTCTCTATATCTATCAAGTTATAGTCTCAATAATATTTCTACCTATACCCTAAATCTTGTTCCTTTTAAGTTCTTCTTTCCCCTTTATGGACAGAGTTATATACATTTCTAGATTTCTTTTTAGAGTTTTTATTTTTATCAAAGTTATGCATGCACATTGGTTGAAGAGACAAGTCTTTTATAAGGCTTATTCCTTTAAAAAAGGAGGTCTCTTGCCCTGCTTCCCAGTTTCCCTGTCCCTAGAGGGATCCACTTTCTTTACTTTTGCAGCTTCTTTTGGTGTTTCCTTCATGTCTCTAATAAATATGTTTATGTTGCTATTTCTTGATTGTTTTTTTCAGATTTAGTCCTTATCCAATATCTTCACTAAGAAAATAAGAATTTAGTACTTTCTTATCCTGAATCCAACATGTGTGTGAGCATGCACACGCACACACACAATTTCTGTCTTCCTATCTCACCGATATCATAATTTTTAAAGTTTTATTTATTTTTTTAATTGAAGTGTAGTTGATTTACCACGTTGTGCCAATCTCTGCTGTACAGCAAAGTGACTCAGATATACACATATGGACATTCTTTTTTTTTTATATTCTTTTCCATTATGGTTTATCACAGGATATTGAATATAATTCCCTGTGCTATAAGTAGGACCTTGTTGTTTATCCATTCTATATATAATAGTTTACATCTGCTAATCCCACACTCCCAGTTCTTCCCTCCCCCACCCCCTCCCTCTTGGCAACCACAAGTCTATTCTCTATGTCTATGAGTCTGTTTCTATTTTGTAGATAGGTTCATTTGTGCCATATTTTAGATTCCACATTTAAGTGATATCATATGGTATTTGTCTTTCTCTTTATGACTTATTATGGTAATCTCTTAGTTGCATCCATATTGCTGCAAATAGCATTATTTCGTTCTCTTTTATGGTTGTGTAGTATTCCATTGTGTGTGTGTGTGTGTGTGTGTGTGTACCACATCTTCTTTATCCTTTCATCTGTAGATGGACATTTAGGTTGTTTCCATGTCTTGGCTATTGTGAATAGTGCTGCTATGAACATATGGGTGCATGTATCTTTTTGAATTATAGTTTTGTCCAGGTATATGCCCAGGAATGGGATTGCTGGATCATATGGTAATTCTATTTTTAGTTTTCTGAGGAACCTCCATACTGTTTTCCATAGTGGCTGCACCAACTTACATTCCCACCAACAGTGTAGGAGGGTTCCCTTTTCTCCACACCTTCTCCAGCATTTGGTATTTGTAGACTTTTAAATGATGGCCATTATGACCGTTGTGAGGTGGTACCTCATTGTAGTTTTGATTTGCATTTCTCTAATAATTAGTGATGTTGAGCATCTTTTCATGGGCCTGCTTGCCATCTGTATGTCTTCTTTGGAGAAATGTCTATTAAGGTTTTCTGCCCATTTTTCGATTGAGTTGTTTGTTTTTTTGTTGTTGAGTTGCATGAGCTGTTTGTATATTTTGGAGATTAAGCCCTTGTCGCATCATTTGCAAACATTTTCTCCCATTCCATAGGTTGTCTTTTTGGTTTTTTTTATGGTTTCCTTTGCTGTGCAAAAGCTTGTAAGTTTGATTAGGTCCCATACCAATATCTTAATTTTTATTGAATCACTGTTCAGTGTTTACATCATTATGGCTATTAAGTGCTAGTCGTAGCTGTGCTGTGCATATACCAAGATTACTTTTTCTGTACTTTTTATTTTTCTTGGCATTAATAATTATCTGGGGTTTTATTTTTTTTCCTTAGTTTTCTATATACATATTCCTAACTCAATTCTTAACTCCCGATCAATTGTTTAAATCTCTTAAGACACTCAGACACATTAGGTTATCTATTGATTTTATCTTCTTGGAGAAATCTCTCCAGAGTCTTCAGATATGCTTCACTCTAGACAAATGGCTCATTACATTTGCTTGCATTCTGTTTGGGTTTATCTAACGTTTTCTCATGATTAGATTGAGGTAGTGCATTTTTGAAAAGAGTGCCACAGAAATAATGTTGTATCCTTCTCAGTGAGTGCATCATACCAAAGGATTGATAATATTGATATATCTTATTATCAATGATGTTAATTTTCATCACTTGGTGAAGGTGGTATCTGCCTGGTTTCTCCATTGTAAAGTTACTATTTTTCTATTTATAATTAATAAATATTTGGGGAAGATACTTGATACTATGCAGTTTCTTCTGAAACTTTTGCCCACTAATTTTAGCATCCATGGCCCTGTTGGATCTTGTTTGCAACAATTACCACTGTTGTGGTATTGACCTAATGTTGACATTTTTATTTCCTTCTTTTCTTTACACATATTAACTAGGATTGTTCTGTCTGGAAGAGCTGTTTCATCTCTCCCATTTGTTTATATATTAAAATATTTCTTCATATTTATGGAATGATGGTTTTTTTTTTCCTGTGTGTTAAAACTACTGTATCATTATTTTGTTGCTCAAAGTGTTCCAGCTTTGACCATTAGGATCTTCTTCAAGTTGGTTCCTGTGACCTTTTAACATGCCCCACTTCGTGGTTCCAGGTATTCCAGGTTCATCTTGTTTTCCTTTCCCCAGCCTTGAATCAACCACTTCTCCAAGGAGCCCTGGTTCCTTTTATTTGGAAATGATGTTTAGAAACCAAGGTCTGGGTACTAGGTGTACTTATTGCTACTGGAAGTGATTTCTTCTAGGCCCTCACAGCAGATTGAGCTGGAAAATATATGTATGTATACCAACACACACTTCTAGACAGACACACACTTCTATATTTATTTCTGCCTCTATTTTTTTTAATATATTAAATTATTGGTTTATGTTGATACCTTGATTTTAGTCCTACCCTCCACAGGGTTTATCATAGCCTTTCTCCTTTACTTACTTGTAATTTCTTCTTCTGACAATGAGAAGCAATGTATTTAATTATTTGCTCAATTTAAGTATACACACAAAGTAGTTTCAGAATTTCTAACCTATTCCTCTGTGAGAAATAAATTTACTAAGTAGATTACATTATTTGTATTTAGGTACATATGTACTTTTTTAGTCTTAAGTATTCAGTCAAAAACTATTTTCCAGAGTTACTTAGGTTAGTTCTTCTAGGTTCGTTTGTTTCTGTTGATTCCTATTACATCCTGATTGATTTCAATTTTTTTTTTGTATCTGAAACATTACTATGCTCCTAAGAATCAGACCTTTACAAGAATGTATCCTCAGTAAAGTGTTGCCCCTCCTCATCCTTACTGTCTTGTTTCTGTTCCCTACTTCTTCCTGCCCCTTTCTTACCCACCCCTTGTAGATCACCAGTCTGTATTTTCAGGTTTGTCCTTTTTACGTTTCTTTTGCACAAGTGAGCAGATATACCTGTAGATTTGCATTTGTTCTTTTCACTTAGCTATAATGACATGGTTTGAACTGCAAGGGTCCACTTATATGTGAATTTTTTCAATAAATACTTACTACATGATCCGAGGTAGGTTGAATCCATGGATGCTGAACTGCAGATTCAGAGGGCTGACTGTAAAGTTATACCCATAGCCCCTGCATTGTTCGGGGGTCAGCTGTACAGGAAATCACTCCATATGAGTTCATGGAGAGCTTCCTCATTTTTCTAACAGCTGCAGAATACTCCATTCTGTGGATGTTATGGTAATTTATTCAATACTCTATAATGTGTGAACTTTTAGGATGTTTGCAGTAGTTTACAATTACAGACAATGCTGCAATAAATAACCTTGTTAATATGTATGTTCCTGTTGTTGAGGCTTTATTTTCAGGGTTGTTTCGTAGATGTAGGATTGCTAAGTAAGTGCATATGTAGTTTAGGAATTGCCAAATTTCTCCCCAAAATGTTGTACCTGTCTGCTTTTTGTATTAGTTTCTTATGGCTCCTGTAACAAATTACCACAAATTTAGTGGCTGAAAACAACACAAATTTATTATCATATAGCTCTGGATCCAGGTCAGAAGTTGAAAATGGGTCTTACAGGGCTAAAATCAAGATGTTAGCAACCTGCCTTCCCTCTGAAGGCCCTCAGGGAGAATCTGTTTCTTGCCTTTTTATGCTTTCTTTAGGGCCTTTATCATCTTTTTATTTTCAACTTTGTAAAATCACCTTGTTTTAAACGTGAGCTTTATATGCAGTATAGAATTGAGTTTTGCTTTGTAAACCAATCTGGATATCATTTCAATTTAATAGGTGAAAGTCCAACCACGTTTTTGATATGTTTGGGCTTAATTCTGTACATTGTTTTGTGTTATATTTTCTGATTTTTACAGTTTTTAAAAAAGACTTTAACTTGTCTGTTTTCCTAGGCTTTTTTGGGGTCGTGTAATACTACAGTTTTTATAATAATTAGGAAGATTCTTCTTTTATTCTAGTGCCTTCACGGTTATAGTGCTCTGTTTCTTTAGACAGTATTTATTCCTTCTATTACTTGATTGGTCAGCTTTAAAAACTAGACTTTGATTTTTTTACCTGTTACAGATGAGTCACTAAGTAGCCTTATTATACTCCCCACCTTCTCTTCCCAAATTTTGTTACTTGTATGCTTTTTACATTGTCCAGGCATATTATATTTACATGCCCTTGTGTCACATTTATCCCAACCTTTTCTTTTGTCTTAATTCTGTAGTTGAATATATTTAGTGTTTTCCACTAGGTCATTTTGCTGAAATTTCTCTGGACATCTCTGGATTGGCTGAAACCTGCTCTCTAGCAGTTTCCTCAAAAAGAGTTCATGCAAACAATGTCCCTCTAAGCTCTACCTTGTTCATAATTGGCCATTCTTTCCTTAAGTTGCTTATAGTATAGTATTGGTGTTGAATGTTGTTACAAAGAAGTCTGATGCCAGCTTGATATTTTCCCTTTATGTATAAGTGCCTTTATATTTTGTTCTGACCTCCTAGATGGTTCTTTCTTTCATTTTAAAGTCATTTTATCAGGACATGTTTTAGTCTTGACCATTTTGGGTCACTTTTTCCTGGTAGATAGGTTCTCTCTCAGGATGGAAAGTCAAGTTTTTATTTCTGGAAATATTTTTTTCTTTTTTTACTGATGAAGTTAAAAATATAGGAGAGTATAGAGAATAACATAATAATATAGTAAAGGATTTCCTATTGATGAACAATTTTTGTATTTCTGAATTGCATACTTCATCATGTGTATTATTTATTTAATATACTGCTTGATTCAATTTTTAATATTTAAGAATTTTGCCTGTTATCCATGAGATTGGTCTGATACAAGAACGGTGAAATAGATCAGTGGAACAGTGAAGAATGTACAAAAATACACCCATGTATATATGAGAACTTAGTATTAGATAAAGGTAGTTTTTCAAATTAGTGATGCAAAAAGATTTTCTTAAAAGTTATGGATAATATTTGTATAATATTGGGTTTTGGAAAGTCTTTCTTAAAATGACGTAAAGGCCAGGCTCTATAATGGAAAAATTGGAAGATTTGAGTTCATACAAATTTTTAAAAAATTTTATCAGAAGCATTATAAATCAAGATGACATGTGACAATAAAATCATAAATGAAGATGACATGTGATTTGAGGGAGAAAAATGCTCATAAAGCCTTAATGTCTTAAATTTATAATGACTTCTATAAACTACTTAAAAGAAATGCCAGTGTAATTAAAATATATGCAAAGTACGTGAATAAGGAATTCACCAAAGAAGAAACCACAAAATATATAAAAGGTACATAAATATATATGCAAATGCTCAATTTTATAATCAGAGAATTGCAAATTAAAACAATAATGAGGTACTCTTTACTTGTAAGGGCAAAGATTTTTAGAATGATGTTAGCCAGTGTGAATGAGTTCGAAGACATATTTCATGTGGCTGACAGGAATGTAAATTGATAAAAAAAAGTCAGAACCATGACTTTCTCCCCTCTTTCCCCCAAGTAAATTCTTTAATTTCTTCTATAACAGTTTTCTTTCTCCTTGCAAAGGTAAAAAGGAGACATTTGCTTTCTTGATATTTTTCAGAAGGGGACTCTTTGTATGAAATCAAGGCATTATCTCCAAAACGGTACATTGATGAAGAGGATATATCCCAGGGGATGATAATGGAAAGACTTACAAGTTATGGCCTTGAATCCTCCAGTTTCAGAGAAGCCTGGAAATATGAGGGTGAATTTGAGCAGCATCAGGGAAATCAGGAGAGGCATTTCAGGCAAGTGACAACTCTTAAGGAAATCTCTGCAATGAAAATAGACAATGAATATAATAATTCTGAGAGAAATGTTCTCTTGAACTCAGTACTTTTAACACAACGGAGAGTTCCCACAGTAGAGCAAGTACATAAATTTGATATTTATGATAAAATGTTCCTCCCAAATTCAGTTCTAACTGAACATAAAAGACTACATGCTGAGAAGGAATCTTTGATAGGTAATGAATGTGAAGAATTCAACCAGAGTACATACCTTAGTAAAGATGCAGAAATTCCTCCTGGGGAGAAACGTTACAAAAGTAATGATTTTTCAGATCTCTTAAGTTTCCACTCATTACTTACTCAACATCACACAACTCATCTTGGAAAATTATCCCATGGATACGTTGAATGTGGTGCTGCCTTTAGCTGTTACTCGTTCTTTACTCAACCTCAGAGAATTCACAGTAGAGAGAAACCATACGCATGCAATGACTGTGGAAAAGCCTTTAGCCATGACTTCTTTCTCAGTGAGCATCAGAGAGCTCATACTGGGGAGAAACCATATGAATGTAAGGAATGTAACAAAGCTTTCAGACAGAGTGCACACCTTGCTCAACATCAGAGAATCCACACTGGAGAGAAACCCTTTGTATGCAATGAATGTGGGAAGGCCTTTAGCCGTTATGCCTTCCTTGTGGAACATCAGAGAATTCACACAGGAGAGAAACCATATGAATGTAAGGAATGTAACAAAGCCTTCAGACAGAGTGCACACCTTAATCAACATCAGAGAATTCACACTGGAGAGAAACCCTATGAATGTAATCAATGTGGAAAAGCCTTCAGCAGACGCATAGCCCTTACTCTGCATCAAAGAATTCACACAGGAGAGAAACCCTTTAAATGTAATGAATGTGGAAAGACCTTTGGCTATCGCTCACACCTTAATCAACATCAGAGAATTCACACCGGTGAAAAGCCCTATGAGTGCATCAAATGTGGGAAGTTTTTTAGGACTGACTCACAACTTAACCGACATCATAGAATTCATACTGGAGAGAGACCTTTTGAATGCAGTAAATGTGGGAAAGCCTTCAGTGATGCTTTAGTTCTAATTCATCATAAAAGAAGTCATGCAGGAGAGAAACCCTATGAATGTAACAAATGTGGGAAGGCCTTCAGTTGTGGCTCATACCTTAATCAACATCAGAGAATTCATACTGGAGAGAAACCTTATGAATGTAATGAATGTGGGAAGGCTTTCCATCAGATCTTGTCCCTTAGGCTACACCAGAGAATTCATGCTGGAGAAAAACCCTATAACTGTAATGAATGTGGGAACAATTTTAGCTGTGCTTCAGCTCTTAGACGACATCAGAAAATTCATAATAGAGAAACTCTCTGATTATGTATAACACGTATAAGAAAGAAAACATTTAGTCACCATTCAGTCCTTATTAAATAAATATCAGTGAGTTCTTCAGTTAGTAATTCTATGAATGTAGTACCTATGGAGAAGCCTTCAGTTCATGAGCATCCCTTATTTGAAATAGCCTGAGTAGTAGACATCTATTACTTCTGGATCTGTTCTGTACCCCATTTGAGACTTACCTCACCCTCAATGCATATCATTCTGATGAAATTGTTTAATCAGGGAGAGCAGTAGATTGGTCATAGGCAGGCCAATTATTTTCTTCAACCTCATGATAGATAAGGGATTTACAAATGTCCCTGTCTAGACCAGTAGAGTCCTAGGGGGTTATTGTTATGGGTAGTAAGAAAAGATTTTTTTTTCCCCACCCCAGAATTGCAAGTTTCAAGGATTTAGTAAGGTTAAAAACTCACCAGTAGCCTTTTTGCCACCACCTGAAGAAAGCCTTCCCAGGATAAATCCAACACAAAGGAAAACTGAGGTCAGAGACAGAAATCTGAGGGTGCTGTTTGATCTTCTGGATCCAGTCATGTCTGAAGTCTACACCATTTTTTACTTTTTCATTTTTGTGATCCAATAAATTTTCTTTTTTCTGCTTATGTTAATTTGATTTGGGTTTTTGCCTCTTGGAATCAGAGTCCTGACTCATACACGCCATGTTTGCTACACATGTGAGAAAACCTTAATCTTTTATATGGCATAATTGTTTATCCTGAGTATAAACCTCATAAGTATATGAAAGTTAAATACACAGCCTTCATAAAGCTGAGAGGATTGTTACATTTTATTTGTTGATAAAAACTAATTTAGTATTCATTAGTCTGTTTCACAATAAGGAAGAATTTTTAAAAATTCACTAGTAAAACTTATTACCAGGCTTTCTTATAGGGAATTAAAATCATTTGTGGCAGTGACTCACTATAGACCTTTAAAGAAAGACTGGCCAGCTAAGAGAATAATGGATACATCAGTTTAATGAATGGCTCTTCATCTTAAAGGAATTATTTGATTTTCTACTTTCAGTGTAGGTTTAAACATATCGTGTGATAGAATAAGATAGAATTGTAAATGAGGTCTTCTTTTGTGGGTGGGTTGTAAACTTGGTTTAAGAAGTTTATGGATAACTTCTTTGGAACTGGACATTAGACATTTCTGGCAGACAAAAAGAATGAGCCATTTTCAACTAATGGTTAAAGTAAAGCAGTTGGAGCCTAAAATTTTTAGAGTATAAATCATTACTATTCAGAGTAATGAGGAACAGGAGGGTGTGGAGCAGTATATTCCTCTTTTATCTGAGTGGATATACGAAGGTAAACTTTAATATGGAGACGTTGCCACTTTGAACAGTTAGAACCAGTTATAATCTTGGGCATTGTCTGGAGAGCATCTGTAAAAACAGATCAGGACAAATGAATTATGAAAAAGTGAAGGATTTACATGTGTATATATGTGCGTGGAGCAAAACAATGACTACGAATATAATAATGTCTTTAATATTCAATTTATACTTATATCTAATAAAAATCTGAAAATTATTTTTCTTAAATATTAAGACAAATTCCCTTTGAACAACTTAAATTACAGATCTAGTATAATTGAATACTTCAAACCTTGAACAGAAACAAATATAGTGGTTTTAAAACACTGCCAAACTTGCATTATATCTAAAATATATTAATAATCGTAAGCTAAATTCATGTAATCATTCCTTTATTCTCTCATATTTCCTGGGGGTATAGGAACACGTATTTTAATATGTTCTAAGAGTTTAGTTATAACTTACATCAGAAAGCTCCTCAGGGTTACTCTAAACTTACTAAGCTTAAAGGAAAAAAAATAATAACTCAGACCAGTGATGAGTCTGAGTTGTTCACTAATTGATTCTTGATCTAAGTATGGCACCTGATTTCTTCCTCCAAGGTGATATAAACCCAAGCCACTGATTCTGTTTTTACAGTTAAAACTTCACTTGTAATGTTGATAAAATCTGTTACAACCATGCCTTTAGCACAGGTGTTTGTATTTTACAATCTGATGTTTCTCCTCACAATGAGGTACCTAAATTTTGTTTATCTGCAACTATACAATCCATTGTCTTATTGTGATATATTGACTTGATCTTTTAGCATCATTAAAAACTCATGCTTTATTAGTACCTTATAGATATTAGGACCAGCTAGAGATTTCCTATCCTAAGAGATAAGAGTTTGAGTCTGTTTAGTTAATAATCTTTAGGACATGAACTAATCCATTTAGAACACACTGGTTAAACCTTCTCCACTTGGTTGAATGTGATCAATGACAATGACTTTTTGGATTTCTTTTTTAATCTGGTTATTGTGCTGAACATATCTTTCTGCCTCGTTACAGTTTATGCAGTTTTTGCTTGTCATATAGAAGAGTTTTCTTTATTTACTCTTGCTTAAGTAGAAGGTTTGTATTTGTGTGTTTATGTGTATGTGTTTTATTTAAAATTTTTGTATTGAGCACCTACTCTGTGCCAGGCTTTGTTCTAATCCAGGCTTTGGAGGTAACAGTTGTGAGTTAAACAGACAAAAATCCTTGCCTTCATAGAGCTAATTTCTAGTGAAGAAGATAGACAATAAAAAATATATATAAGTAAAACATATACTATGTAAGAGAGTAACTTCTAAGGAGAAAAAGATGAAGGAAGAGCTGGGTGACCAGGTTGATATTTTAGATTGTGTGGCCAGTGAAGGCCTCTTTTGAAGTTAACTTTTGATTGAAGACCTGGGAGAGATGAGAGATCTGTCTATTCATGCTACATATACACGTACACACATATACACATGTATAGGCCTTATCTACCTAATGGAAAGGAAATGCATATATGTATATGTATGTGTGTGTATATATATGTTTTATACTTTGTTCTTACTAAATTCTCATTATGCCTCTGGATTTGTGTATTGCATTTTAACATTTTTCTTTTTAGTCTCATGAACTCATGGCCTTCTACAGTCTTAACACATTTTAATTATAATGTATATATATTTTTTGATGCTCAAATTATCAGAATTTAGCCATTGGGGCCACTTTAAGCTAACTCCTTGCTCCCTTCAGCATTGCCCTGACATTTCTGCAAGCAACTTTACTTTCTGGCAATAATAGGATATTCCAGACCCATCCTAAATATTTTCTGTCCAAAGTTAGCTACCTTCCAAGGAATTTAGGGAGGGAGAAAACAAGCATATACTTTTGAAATGAGACAAGCTGGGACCTGGAATCTAGCACCCTTTGCTACAGTGCATGCACCTGGACAAATGTCTCTTGGAGCAACAGAATACAAAAAAAACTATATAGGACTAAAAATAACTGCATGCATATGCAGTTGGGGCAAATTATGAACAACAAGATACAAAAAGACCAAAAACCCAACTGCCACTTCTGAGGTGTCGAGGGCAAAATCAGGGTACTGCACATAATTCCTGCACACAGCACCACCAAGGAAGTGGGCCGACCACCTAAGCCACCCTTCCAGCCTGACACTCACCCCATTTAGGGATCAACTCACACCCCCATGCACACACCAAGAGCGAGCAAGGGCATCTGTTACTTGTTTTCGTTCCCTTGTGCTGCAGCATGAGTCCCAATAAAGCCTTGCCTGAATTTCTCATCTGGCCTCTTAGCAATTTCTATTGATTAAGGAGTCCAAGAACCTTGGTCAGGAACAGAGAGAGGTTATGAAATCAGAAATAGAAGTTTTCCAATAATTTTTCTCAGCAAAAGGTCTTGCTAGATGGATTTGGGGGCCTGAGAAAGAGTCTAAAGTAAGATTGCATTTTCCTTATATACTATATTTTCTATTTTCTATCGTTCCTCTTGCCCAAGAAGAAAAAGATGGCCCACAGTAGAGCTCATTTTAATAAGAAATATATATTAATTACTCTATAAAACTTGAAGTTGTTTTAGGATTTGTGAACATTGTTTCAATAACATTGTTAAAAAAGAACCATTTGAAAATTGATAATTTAAAATTGCCTCAATTGATGTAAATGAGTCAAAAGGAAATGTGGCTAAGCTTCTTCAGGTGTGTTAAAATTCCACTTGCTCTCTTCCTCCTAATAGAAGGTTTTCTTTCTTTTTAAAAGTATTTCAGACATCTCTTCCTGAGCAAGTGCAAAGGTTTATGTGATGTATTGATAGAAGTAAATTTTCCATGGAGTCCTGTACCCTTTTAGCAGTTACTGTATTTGGATGCTAGGACTGCACATGAATTGGGGGCAAAATTGCTGCTCTTATGATTGGGTCCCTTTTAGAGACAGCTGGAAAAAATGTTTGCTTTTTAGAGCATCATTTCACATTGATTCTAATTCTTAAAATATTTGCTGTACCCTACTTTATTCACAGAGCTCGGGACAGGGAGACAAATTGTATGACAGAGAAAAGCAGATTGCTTGAAGCCATGAGTTGAGGCTACTTTAGTGACAGAAGAATGAGTCACTTTCCTGGTCAGCTTTCTTAAGGCATTTGAGTGGGGGAATTTCTCACATGTTCTTCCAGAAAGAGTAGTGGAAGTATCCACTCTTTTGATTATTGGCACATGTATAGATGTTGGCGTTAGACCTTCACATGGATGTCAGGTCTTTGAGTTGGGAGAACCTGAAAAGGTGATTATACTTCTTTCAGACTCAGTTTGGTTATCTGTAAAACTAAAATAATTACAGCCTTCCACGTTTTTGTGAGGATTACTTGACTGTAATATATGTAAAAAGTTAACATGGCAATTATTAATGATGAAATTAAGTAGGAAGTTGAATTGCATGCCTGAGAGCCAGCTGCTTATATGAGACAGAATTGCAAATTCAGCCCCTGTGTCCTGTTTCCCAGTGTATGGAGTCTCAAACAGCAGTGCTCCTAGCCCTTCTCTCTGGTCCTGGAGAGGGAACTGCAGCTCCAGAGTCTCTTCAGAGCTCCCTGTTGGGATATATGGGGCTGTTAGGACTCTGCCTTCTATTAAAATAGAGGCCAGGAAGGGTATGGCTCTTGGTTTTTAAATTTTGCATTTATATTTTTGGACCTCAATTCCTAGTATATTACCAAAATTGTTTAGTCTAACACTCACTTCTTGGTTCTTTCCCCTGTCGCTCCCAATTCCTAATCTCCCCCATGGGCACATACACAGCTATGTTTGGTATGCATCCTTAAATGTGTATATATCCCCTATCAAATAAGTCATGTTGTGTGTTTGAAATTTATATTATTGGTATTATGCTATAAAAGTGTCACTTTTTTCTACTCAGTACCATATTTTGGATTGATCATGTTCTTCTGTGAACAGTGCTGTTATGCTATTCAGTGCTTCTAACATTTGCATAGTAATTCATAGTAAATGTTTACTACTTTTAATTTATTCATTTCTGCATACAACTCCTGGCTGGCACAAAGAACATCCTGGTATGTGTTCCCTTGTGGACCTGAATTAGATTAGACTACTTGCTGTAGAATATTGTGCAAAGGACTTTTTTGCACAATGTTATGAGGTACAACCAGATTACTTTCTAAAATGGCTGCAACTATCTACATTCTCCCCAAGAGCACCTCTGTGTCCTTGTAAACACTTGATTAGATTTATCTTCCTTGAATATTTTAGTTTGCATTATTGTTATTGACTACTGGTGAGTTGAAGTTATATCTCTATACTTCCTCATGATTTGGACCTTCTATCAAGTGGGTCTTTATTTTTTTAACCATGTTTAACTCTTATCAAATAGGTCATCAAATCTATTTACAAAAGTTTAGTTAAAATGTACTTGTAAGTCCATCTGGGCTTTAGGCTTTTTCTTCTTTTGAGGGGATGTTTCTATACTATTTCAGTGTATCAGATTTATTCAAATTTTGTTTCTTGTGCCAACTTTGGTATTTTATATTTTCTAGAAACGTATTCATTTTGTTTAGGTTGTCAAATTTGTTTGCAAACAGTCATTCATAAGATTCTTTTATAATTATTCTAACTTCATTTGGATTCTTACTCATTTTCTCATTTACGTCTTTGCTCTTCTATTTTTATCAGCTTTGACAGAGGTTTACATAACTTACGGATCATTGATCTTCAAAAAAGCCTATCTCTTGGTTTTGTTATCCTTTTCTCTTATTTTTCCTAATTCTTTATTGATTTCTTCTGCCCTTTATGTTTGTCATTTAATTCTTTTTTGAGTGTGCTCTGCCCTCTTAATCTACATTTTTGTGGGGTTTTTTAACATCTTTATTGGAGTATAATTGCTTTACAATGGTGTGTTAGTTTCTGCTTTATAACAAAGTGAATCAGCTATACATATACATATATCCCCATATCTCCTCCCTCTTGTGTCTCCCTCCCACCCTCCCTATCCCACCCCTCTAGGTGGTCACAAAGCACCAAGCTGATCTCCCTGTGCTATGTGGCTGCTTCCCACTATGGGTTTTACATTTGGTAGTGTATATATGTCCATGCCACTCCCTCACTTCGTCCCAGCTTACCCTTCCCACTCCCCATGTCCTCAAGTCCATTCTCTACGTCTGCGTCTTTACTCCTGTCCTGCCCCTAGCTTCCTCAGAAGCTTTTTTTTTTTTTTAGATTCCATATATATGTGTTAGCATACGATATTTGTTTTTCTCTTTCTGACTTACTTCACTCTGTATGACAGAGTCTGGGTCCACCCACCTCACTACAAATAATTCAATTTCGTTTCTTTTTATAGCTGAGTAATACTCCATTGTATATTCCAAATCTACATTTTTGAATTGAGAATTTAGTTTTTTGTTTTCCCTGAAAATGTACTTAAGTTGTATGTTTCCCACTACTACATAAGTTGTGTCCTACAGTTTTGGCATTTAGCATTTTCATTGTTGTAGTCTGTCCTATGCTGTTGCATTATGCATTTCCACATGTTCTGGAATTTATTTTAGGGGTTCCTTTTTAACTCACAATTCTTGGCTGTCTTTTTATTTGTTTCTAATGCTATTACATTAGAGGTTTATATTAATTCTTTGGAATTGAATGAGTCTTCCTTTATAGCCTCATATGTAATCAATTTTTATAACTGTTACATGTATATTCAAAAAGTATATGTATTTTGAGCTTTTGAGTATAAATTTCTCATCTGTTAGGGCAAACCATTAAACTACTGGATCTTTATCAATCTGATAAGTGGGAAATTATATCCCAGTGTAGTTTTTATTTGCTTTTTTCTTATTATGAATGGGTTTAAGCTTCTTTTCTGTGAATTGTCTATATTTCTTGCCCAATATTCAATTGGAAAGTGACCTTTTACTTATATAATAGGGAGGTTAGCTTCTTATGATGTGATCTGCAAATTTTTTTCCAGTGTATTATTTGTTTTTTGAATTTGCTTACAGTCCTCTTTTGCCATGCAAAATTGATTTTTACGTTATCTAATTTACCAATATTTTCTTTTAAGGCTCTTAAGTTTTGATTCATATTTAAAAGGCCTATATCTTGAGACAATTTAATATGTTTCACATGATTTCTCCTTCTGTACTTTCATTTTTCTTACATTTTAAGTTTTTTCATAAGAATCTCATTCTACCCCCATATGACTACCCCATTTCTCAGCATCATTTACAAATAATCCACCTTTCCCACTTATTGTAAATGTCAACTCAAGCATATACTAAATAAACAGATGTAGTTTGGTACATTTATGTATTTCCTATTCTTTTAATACCGGTTATATTAAACAGGTATTAAGTCTACTATCTCTTGTCAATTGTTTTCAGAGAGGGGGTTTTGCCATCTCTGGCTATAATTGTGAATTTGTCTGTTTTTCTTTTTTGGTTCTATAGGCTTTTGCTTTATGTGTTTTGAAGTTCTTGTATTAAATGCCTAAACCTTTGGGATTATTATGTACTCTTAACTAATATATCCCCGTATCATTACAAAATGAACTTCTTAGTCCCTGGCAATATTCTTTGCTCCCAAACCTACTTTATCTGATATTAATATACACACTCTAGCTTTCTTTTAATTAGTCTTAGCATAGCATATCTTTTCCCATCCTTTTACTTTTAACCTATTTGTGTCTTTCTATTTAAAATGTGTTTCTCGTGAAGAGCATACAATTGGGTATTGTTTTTAAAACTCAGTCTGCAAATCTCTGCTGTTTAATTGCAGTGTTTACACCATTCACATTTAAAAAATTGTTGAAGTGAAATTTACATAATATGAAAATAGCCATTTTTTTAATCCTCAATAAACTTTATTTAGACACAAAGAGACACAACAGAAAATACATACACAGATACAGATTTTTTTTTCTCTATAGGATGAACAAACATCACATAGGGAATTTAAAAATTGGGTGCATGGAATGTAAGAAAAAATTGCAAAGTTCCTTGTTCACTCACACTTAAAACAAACACATATTTCAGGGGAAGACAGGGATATACCATCCCTACAGCAGAATTCACAGTTGTCTATAACAGTACACAGGTGTTAGGAAGGTAATCAAAGGAGTTAGGGATCCAGTTACTCTTGATATGACAGAATGCTCACAACACTAGTAGAACTCTGTTTAAACAGAAGACAGAATCGAAGATGCCACACCCCCTGCACAGATGCTCTGCAAGCTGTCGGCTAGGTCATAAAGCAGCTCAGCAGAAATGCCACGTTAACTTTCAGCTTGTGGGAAAATAGCCATTTTTAAGTGAACAATTTAGTAGTATTTAGTACATTCACAATGTTGTTCATCCACCACCTGTCTAGTTCCAAAACATTTTCATCATTCCAAAGTAAAACCCCTTACCCATTAAGCAGTTTCTCCTCATTCTCCCCTTAGCCCCACTAAGGCAACCACTAATCTGCATTCTATCTCTATGGATTTATTTGTTTTGGATATTTCATATAAATGGAATCATGCAATATGTGACGTTTTGTATATGGCTTCCTTAGCATAATGTTTTGCAGGTTCATCCATGTAAGCATTATTTGTACTTCAGTTTTTTTATGGTTGACTAATATTCCACTGTATGTATGTACCACATTTGTTTATCTGTTCATTGTTGGATGTTTGGGATATTTACACCTTTTGGCTATTGTGAATAGTGCTGCTGTGAACATGTGTGTACTTGTACTTGTTTTCAGTTCTTTGGGTATATACCTAGGAGTGGAATTGTTGAATCATATGGTAATTCTGTGCTTAACTTTTTGAGGAACTGCCAAATTGCTGTCTACAGTAGCTGAAGCATTTTACATTCCCACCAGCAGTATACAAGGTTTCCAGTTTTTCCACATCCTAACACTTATTTTCCTTTTTTAAGAATTATAGCCATCCTAGTGGATGTGAAGTGGCACTTCGTGTGGTTTTGATTTGCATTTCCCTAATGACTAATGATGTTAAGCATTGTTTTGTGTGCTTGTTGGCCATTTGTATATCTTCTTTGGAGAAATGTCTATTCAAGTCCTTTGCCCAAATTTTAATTGGGTTGTCTTTTTATTGTTGAGTCATAAAAAGTTATTTATATATATTGGATACTAGACCCTTATCCTATACATAATTTGCAAATATTCTCCCTTTCTGTCGGTTATCTTTTCACTTTCTTGATAATGTCTTTTGATGCACAAAAGTTAATTTTTATTTTTATGAAGTCCATCTTACCCAACCAATGAGATGTAAGCAAAAGGGATGATTATCATTTCTGTGCCTGCTTTATCTGCCCTTCCTCTACCCTATTTGCTGGGAGATATTGAGAATTTTAATACTCATCTTTGCCCCAAAGATGGAAACTACTTGTTCAGGAAGGCAGAGCTATCCCACCAGTCCTGGACTGCTCACCCTTAGACTCTTACATGAGGGAGAAATGTATGATATTTAGGTCACAGTATTTTGGGGTCTTTATTATATCAACATAATCTACACCCTAACTTATACAACTCCAGTGTGCCATACAAATATTACCATTTTCTCTTCGTGCCATGATAAAGGTTGGGAAGCACCATGATCTGCACCATTTCTTCTTGGTCCCTTTTGCTAGCCCCTCCTCCTCAGTGTCATAAAGGGGAAAATCCTTTCTCTCCTATCCATCCAGGTATTTAGCTTATTCTGGCCCCAAGATATACATTGAATACCCCTAATTCTTGTAGAAAAGTTGAGCATATAATGGGTGTTGGCCAAAGGAAGCTATTGCCTTGCCTTGGGAGGCACCTGGGGTAAATAAAGGTTGGTGGGCCCTGGTGCTGGAAGCCCCCAGGATGTCCCCCTCCACCAACCCCCCAGGAGTCCAGCACCCATGAAAGACTGTACCTGCATTATGGGTTGCCCTGGCATAGTGTTTCCTTCCTATTTGGGAGACAAGTCTTTTTCTCCTGCTCTGCTTGACCTGAGACAAACAACGATACCAGGTAAAACGAGCCTCTCAAAGTTTATCTTTCAACTCTGAGCTCGGTTATAATTCAATGAGCTACCAAAATTAACGTGAGCTGCTAGCTCCTTGGCTTGTTGGTCCCCCTGGACAAGAATCACCTGAGCGCTTCTCTCCTAGGAAGATCCTCCCACCTCTGGGGCTTGACCCTTTCCTTCCGGTCTCACCCCTACTCCCCCTCCCCTCACCTCCTCCACTCCCCCGAACGGAGCTTATTCCTTTCCACTTGTGATTTCGGTGCCTTCCGTCCCACCCCTCCCTGCAATGCCCCATGTCTGTGCAAGGGCACCACTTGGGACCCCAGCCCTAGTTCTTCCAGCGGATCAGTGGACGGGTCGGGGCTTTCTTTGGCTCTGGGGCGTATCCGGGGCCGCCCCTCGCGCGCGTTACAGCTCTCCGAGCACCGGCGTCTGCCTCTTAAACTACAAGCCCCAGAGCCCTTCGCACCTGAGCGTTTCCAGCCGTCTCCCTGCCCCCCGCCCCAACTACATTTCCCAGGGGCCACTGCGGCCCGATTCAGTCTGGTGACGTAGCGGCGTCGGTGCCTAGCGTTTCTCAGCGTGAGGCAGGTAAGTGTGTTTCCGTCTGGTTCTGGGGCGCTAAGCGGTGCGACCTGAAGCTCCAGAGGGGTCAGACTGTGCGGGCCGAGGAGGTGCTGTCTCTCGGTCTTTGTCCGGGCGAGAACGAGTACGTCCGGTTTGTCGGCGTGCGTTCGTCTGTGTGTCTACCAGGCTGCTCCTTCGAGTGTGTGTGTCAGTGTGTGTCTTTTTGTCTTGTGTTGCTACGAGGGTTGCATGTGTGAGGCCACAATAGCGTGTTTGTGGGGCCTACGCCTGATCTGGTGTAGTGCGTTACTATGGGTCTGTGATTAAGGGGAGATTGTTGCAGCCTGTGTGACTGACGCTGTGTCACCACGTTGGTGAGACTGTGTGACCCTGTGTGGCTGTGCCAGTGTGAGCGTGCGACAGCTTTTGTGTGGCTGCCGCCGGGGGTAATCCTTAGTAACCCAGTGATTCCTTGGTGTTCGTGAAGTTCGTGAAGCGTTTCCTTTCTCTCTGCCTCAGATATGGCTGCCTCTACCAAAGTAGATAGGGTGAGTGACTGAGAATCTGTCTTCCTTGGAGGAAAGGCCTGAGCCTTGCCTTTCTGCATTCCTCTTCCCTGTAGTGCCTCGCCTAAAAGTGGGCTCAAGCGGAGATAGCAGTACCAATTTGTGGAGCACGATCATGGCTCTCCCGGGCCGTCATTTTCTAGGGTCTCTGATGCCTACAGCTGTGAATCCCTCTTGCTTCTTCCTCCTTTTCCCCAATAGCCTTAGAGAATCCCTGGGAAAATGACCTCTAGGAGAGAAGACAGGAATTTGAGTTTCAGTTTGAAGCCTTCAAGCACAGAGATTCTCCTGAGTTGCAGACTCGGTCTTGTAATGTGAATTCACAGATGTGGCCCCATATAGCTAAGAGAAGACGGCTGGAGTTTATGCTCCTCAAGGCCGCACTGTCTCTTACCTAAAGAGGGCTAGTTTTGGAGTCAGAGAAACCTATATTCTACTCTGGGCTCCATCACGTCCAAACCATGTCATTCTGGATGAGTTACGTTAACCTGGTTTCCATCATCTGTAAAATGGGGGGAAATACTTAACATTGCACTTTGTTTTGTGTTTTTTATTTTTTCATTTTTTGAGAATCAAATGAGATAATATATACAAGTTCTTACCTAGTTGCTAGTATTATTGATATCATTATTGCTATTAGAATTATTAAGGTAATTTAAACACATCGTTTGAACATCTCTGGTGTGTACTTGCCCTGTTCAGGAGAGAAAGTTGTGAACTCCATCCCATTGAACCTAAGGCAAGTTCTGTGGCAAAATGCAGCCATTTTGTCAAGGATGCAGGCTGTACCTTGGTGTCTAAGGGACTCAACTCCAGCTTTTGAGGGTTTTTTTGGGTTGAAGAATCTTCATGTGTTATCCAGGGCCAGAGAAGGAAGTGGGGTGAGTTTCAAGTTGTGTGTTTGGAAGCTGCAAGACAGGCCTGCAGCCTTCTATCTCCTTTTTCCTCCTCCAGACCTACAGGACTCTGTACTCCCCACCAGAAGAGCCTGAACGGAGAAGTTTGTACCATTTAAGCCTTAAAGCCATGGCCCAGATGAGTTGGTATCTTCCCTCTTTCTTCTAACACCATCTTGTTATGATGACTTATGCACGACATTTTGTCTAAAGTTTGCTATCCTAACAGGTTTCTCTGAGCAATTGGTCCTCAGTTCCTTGCATCCCTAGAGATGAGAGGGCTGAAGATATGTTCTCAATTTACCCAATTCTTACTCTTATCATCCCTGCTCCCGCGACCCTCTCTTCATGTATTTATTCAGGAAACTAATTCCACCCATCCAGGGAACTTTGTGCTCCCCACAACCCTGATGATGCAGAAATACACATCTTGGAGAGAATTGAAAACCTTTGTAACTTACGTTGTCATGTGGAATATTTACCAGCCCATGAGGCACAGGCACTGCCAGAAGGACATAGGCCAGGGATGGAGCAAGACGTTAGAAGGACCCTTTTCAATCTGAAATGAACCCTTTCATTTCAAGATTGGGGGAAACTGGGGAAGGGCGGGTGTCCCAGGTTTTGAATAGGTCATTTTGGAAGGTGGTTGGTGCAGCAGCTGTTTACCAACAGATGAATCTGTAAAACTCTAAGACTGATACATTCTCTTTGCATTTTAACATTTCTGAATTGGGGATGCCTTTTTTTCAACCAATGGCGTCTTCAGTTCGGTGAAATACAGTAACATTACCTACCTCATAAATAGTAGTTTTTAAGGCCAAAGAGGAGATAGTCCTGAGAGACCTGACAGGGACCACCTTCTTTAGGAGGACTTGAAAAGAAGGTTTGTGATTGAGGCCTTTAACACAGAGATGTGGGTCAACGGGGTAGGGGTTTGGGCAGGGAAATGATAAGAGATGAAGCACAGGGTTCATTGTTGTTCCTGAAGGGTCCAGTTTAAAGTTGATGCAGTTTGAGTAATGACCATGTATGTGGAACTCTGAGTCAGCTTTACCAGCTCTCTGTCATCAGGGTGTAGTGTGGCCCAATGGACTGTTACAAGTCACAAGTAAGGAGCTGATCTCCTTGACCTGAAATTTGGGGATTCCTTGGACGGGTTCCCAGAGGTCCTTGAACTCTAAGAAGTTGTATGTATGGAGTTGCATATTGGGGCCTAGGTGTATTTTTCTAGGGATCAGATTAAAAAAATTTGACTTAATTCCCAGAGAAATAACCCGTGTCCTAGCTCAGGCTGGTATAATAAAATACCATAAACTGGGTGGCTTAGAAAAACATTTCTCACAGTTCTGGAGGTTGGAAGTAACATCAGGGTGCTAGCTAGCCTGGTTGAGTTCTGGTGAGAACCATCTTCCAGGTTACAGACTGGCAGCTTCTCCTTGTATTCTCATGTGGCCCAAAGAGGGCGCTCTGTTCCCTTCATCGCCTTCATCCCATTTATGAGGTCTCTATCCTGATGACCTAATAATCTCCCAAAGGTCCCACCTCCAAATACCATCATATTGAGGGTTAGATTTCAACATAAGAATTTTGGGAAGACGTAAACATTCAGTCCATAACAACTCCCAAAGTGTCAAGAACCCCTGGACTAGAATCCCAAGACTATAAGAACTGGCAAGGGTGTTTGCAATAATCTTGCCCTAAATCAGTGCCCTACAATGAATGCATTGCTGAGTAATTTATGGTTTGTGCATATCACAGAACTTTGTATAACCATAAATCATATTTAATTATTCAACAGTTAGTTACACTTGAATATAGACTGGGTATTAGACGATGTTAAGGACTTACTGTTAATTTTTTTAGGTGTGGTGCCATTATATTAGGTGTCATTCTTTAGAGATGTAACCTGAACTATTTAGAGCTGAAATGTCATCATATCTAATTTAAAGTAGTTAGCAAAATATACATAAATCAAATATGGCACTCTGTAAACAACCATTAAGCATAGGTGATGAGTATATGCTTGTTTATTGCTCTCATTTGTATATTTGAAAAATTTCATAATAAAAATGTTTTTAAAAAGCATAGGTAGATTTTTTTAAAAAAAGACTATTTTAGAGAAATTTGAGGTTCATAGGAAAATTAAGAGGAAGGTACAGAGGTTTGCCATATATGTCTTGCCCCCACACATGCATAGCCTCCCCCATTATAAACATCACCCACCAGGGTGGTACATTTGTTAGTTGATAAACCTACACTGACAATCATAATCACCCAAAGTCCATAGTTGACCTTAGGGTTCACTCTGTGTTGTACAGTACATTTATCCATCATTATAGTATCATACAGAGTATTTTCGCTACCCTAAAAATCCTCTATGATCCACCTATTCATCCCTTCCTCAACCCTTATCCCTGGAAACCACTGATCTTTTTACTGTCTCCATAGTTTTGCCTTTTCCAGAATATCATATGGTTGGAAGCATACAGATGTGGCTTTTTTTAGATTGGCTTCCTTCACTTCTGTGCATTTAAATTTTCCTCCATGTCTTTTCATGGCATGATAGCTCATTTCTTTTTAGCACTGAATAGTATTCCATTGTCTGAATGTACCACAGTTTATCTATTCACCTACTGAAGGACATCTTGGTTCCTTCCAAATTTTGGCAATTGTGAATAAAGTTGCTGTAAACATCCACTGAATGTACCACATTTTCTGGTACATTGTCTGAATGTACCACAGTTTATCTATTCACCTACTGAAGGACATTGTCTGAATGTACCACAGTTTATCTATTCACCTACGGAAGGACATCTTGGTTGCTTCCAAATTTTGGCAATTGTGAATGAAGTTGCTGTAAACATCCACGTGCACATTTTTTGTGTGGACATACATTTTCAACTCATTTGGGTAAATATCAAGGAGTGATTGCTGGGTCAGTGGTAAGAGCATGTGTAGTTTTGTAAGAGACTGCCAAACTGTCTTCCAAAGTGGCTGTTCCATTTTGCATTCCCACCAGCAATGTATGAGAGCTCCTGTTGTTCTTCATCCTTGTCAGCGTTTGGTATTGTCAGTGTTCTAGATTTTTAGCTATCCTAATAGGTGTGTAGTGGTTTCTCGTTGTTTTAATTTGCATTTCCCTGATGACATATGATATAGAGCATCTTTTCATATGCTTATTTACTATCTGTATATCTTTTTTGGTGAAGTGTCTGTTCAGATCTTTTGCCTATTTTTAAAATCAGGTTGTTTTCTTATTGTTGAGTTTTAAGAGTTCTTTATATATTTTGGATAACTCCTTTATCAGATACATTTTTTGCAAATATTTTCTCCTAGTGTGCAGCTTGTCTTCTCATTCTTTTGACATAAATATTTTTCCTGTTTTTTGAAATAATCACTTATAGAAAATAAATAAATAGTATCATTAGGGAGAATATTAGATAATAGACACAGTGATGAACCAGAATACTCGAGAAATTAAATTGTATTTAAATAGTATTTATGGAGAAAAGTATAATATTTTTAAAGATCTTATAAAATAAATATATGTACTGTATTTATTTATTTTAATTTTTGTCTATGTGGTCTTTCTCTAGTTGCAGCAGGTGGGGGCTACTCTTTGTTGCAGCGCGCGGGCTTCTCATTGTGGTGGCTTCTCTTGTTGCGGAGTACGGACTCTAGGCACGCGGGCTTCAGTAGTTGCATTGCATGGGCTCAGTAGCTGTGGCTCACGGGCTCCAGAGCACAGGCTCAGTAGTTGTGGCACATGGGCTTAGTTGCTCCATGGCATGTGATATCTTCCCAGACCAGGGTTTGAACCCGTGTCCCCTGCACTGGCAGGTGGATTCCCAACCACTGTGCCACCAGAGAAGTCCCCTATAGGTCCTGTAAAACAGTGTTGCCCACCATCCAGTTCTACCAGGATTAAGTCATTGGCTAATGACTGGAAGGAATTCAGGACAAAAGACAGGATAAGGTACCAGCCCTGCAGTCTTTGGGGATCTTCTCTGGTCCCCAGACAGGCCATCAAAATGTTGACCTAAAACAGACTGCCAGATGTTTCTCCAGATGGGTTTATTCGGGATCAGCAGAGAATTGCAGTTTGGGTCTGCAACCATGTTGAGCCTTGTGCAAGACTGCCCCCCATGGCTAGGGAAGGAGAGCACTTTTATAGAGGGGAAAAGGAAGTTGGGAGGGCTACAGTAGACAAAGCTAGGCAAGAAGAGTCTTTCTTCCTGTTGGGCTCTATCATTGCAGGGTGTGAGCGCTCCCCCTTCTGGTGTCCTGACTCGATTTAATTGAGGTTTCTGTCATTAATTTTTGACATGTTGAACCCATGAACACAAGCCCCACTGGCCACCAGAGCCAGGCTATCAAGGGATATATTCTCTGGGCAACAGCCACAAAAGCTGGGGCACCTGATGTGTGCACCAGTTTTTTGTTGGAGATACCTGCGATCTGGGGTGGGGCAGGGGAAGAGCATGAAGATGGCAGCCACTAGCCTTGATATTAGCTGCAAGCCTCCCTGGTCTCTGGAAAGGATTGTATGTGGCCCCAGATGTGTGTTTAATTAGAAGCCTAGCCCTGAGGCCACAGCTATGAAGATAAGCTAATAGGCCTCTTTCACAGAAAGACTGGGCATTTCAGTCAGCTACCTCTCCATTGTGCCCCAGGTTGGGAGGAGCAGGGTGTAGCTTGTTATGAACATTTTCTCCGTTTGCTACAGTCCTATACAACCTGTGAATATAAGCCCTGCTGGCCACCAGAGCCAGGTAATCAAGGGGCATCCCCTGGGCAGCAGCCACAAAATCTGGGACTCCAGATGTGTGCACAAGCTCCTTTCTGGGAGATACCAGCAACATGGAGTGAGGCAGAGGGATAGTGCAAAGTTGGTACCTGCCAGCCTTTCTGATCTTTGGAGAGTATTTCAGTAGACTTCTAGATGAGTGTTAAGTTAGAAGCCTGCCCCTCAGGCTGAAGCTTTAAGATAAGCAAATAGGCCTCTTTCACAGAAAGCCTGGGGGTGTGTTTCATGCTGCTACCTCTGTCCTGTTTCTTGTAAGAGCAGCCAAGTAAGAACTGTTTCTGTTACCGAACCAAACTTGGGTCTGCTTGCCTGCGTGCAGTGAAGCCAATCTGCTGACACTGGGTTGTGCTGAAGGAAAGTGCAGCATTTATTGCAGGGCGCCAAGCAAGGAGTCCAGGGCAGCTAGTGCTTAAAAGACCTGAACTCCCTGAGGGCTTTCAGGGAAAGGTTTATAAAGACAGGGTGAGGTTTCTTTAATATTGAGCTGCATGAGCTGTTTATATATTTTGGAGATTAATCCTTTGTCCGTTGATTCGTTTGCAAATATTTTCTCCCATTCTGAGGGTTGTCTTTTCGTCTTGTTTATGGTTTCCTTTGCTGTGCAAAAGCTTTGAAGTTTCATTAGGTCCCATTTGTTTATTTTTGTTTTTATTTCCATTACTCTAGGAGGTGGATCAAAAAAGATCTTGCTGTGATTTATGTCAAAGAGTGTTCTTCCTATGTTTTCCTCTAAGAGTTTTATAGTGTCCAGTCTTATATTTAGGTCTCTAATCCATTTTGAGTTTATTTTTGTGTATGGTGTTAGGGAGTATTCTAATTTCATTCTTTTACATGTAGCTGTCCAGTTTTCCCAGCACCACTTATTGAAGAGACTGTCTTTTCTCCATTGTATATCTTTGCCTCCTTTGTCATAGATTAGTTGACCATAGGTGCGTGGGTTTATCTCTGGGCTTTCTATCTTGTTCCATTGATCTATGTTTCTGTTTTTGTGCCAGTACCATATTGTCTTGATTACTGTAGCTTTGTAGTATAGTCTGAAGTCAGGGAGTCTGATTCCTCCAGCTCCGTTTTTTTCCCTCAAGACTGCTTTGGCTATTCGGGGTCTTTTGTGTCTCCATACAAATTTTAAGATGATTTGTTCTAGTTCCATAAAAAATGCCATTGGTAATTTGATAGGGATTGCACTGAATCTGTAGATTGCTTTGGGTAGTATAGTCATTTTCACAATGTTGATTCTTCCAATCCAAGAACATGGTATATCTCTCCATCTGTTGGTATCATCTTTAATGTCTTTCATCAGGGAGAAAGGGAGAAGCTCAGAGTTGTGAGTTTCCTCCCAATTGTAGGTTGCCATGCCAAGGGTGGGGTTTATGGTGAGATTGCCTCTCAGCCTCTCCCTACCTGTTTGGTTTTTTTAATTTTATTTATTTATTTATGTATTTAACATCTTTAGTGGAGTATAATTGCTTTACAATGGTGTGTTAGTTTCTGCTTTATAACAAAGTGAATCAGCTATACATATACACATATCCCCATATCTCTTCCCTCTTGTGTCTCCCTCCCTCCCACCCTCCCTATCCCACCCCTCTATCTCCTACCTGTTTTGATGGGGGTTTTTTCCTTGTTTACCCAATACATGGGAGTTCCTCAACTAATTTTTGGATTTCTTTCAGAGGGAATTGTTCTGTATGTAGCTGTAGATTCATTGTGTCTGCGGGAGGAGGTGATGAGTTCAGGATTCTTCTACGTTGCCATCTCAAACTAGATCCTCATTCCGCCCTTTTCTTGAGGAATAATGCATGTCCAAATTCAGATAGCTCTATTGACCCGTCTGTCCGGTGAAATCTTAGAAGTAAAACAGACTTCATTCTATCCTATTTTCTCTGTCCCCCTTTAGTCCCAGCTGGCACTTTTTCTGCTGCTATAATTCCATCTCTCTTCCTGGCTCCAGCTGAGATGGCTGATTAAACGCATTGGTAATCTCTTTATGGAGTGACTGTCCAGCCACACTCTTGGTGTTCTCTCCAGAGCACATTTTCTCATTTTTTGCAACGTGGATAGGCTGAGAATTTTCCAAATCTTCAAGATCTGGTTCGTTTTTGCTTAAAAGTTCCTTCAATTTATCTTCCTCTCCTCCCTCATTTTATAATAAACATTAAGAAGAAACCAGGCTGCACCTTCAACATTTTGCTTAGAAATCTCCTTAGCTAAATCCAAAGTTGTCACTAATTTCCACAAAACACTAGAACACAGTTCTGCCAAGTTCTTTGTCACTTTCTAACAAGGATCACTTTTCTTCCAGTTTCCAAGAGCATGTTCATAATTTCCATCTGTGAGCTCACCAGAATCACCTTTAACATCTGTATTTCTACGAACAGTCCCATTAATGCAATCTAGGCTTTTTTCTTTTCTAAATTTATTTATTTATTTATTTATTTTTGGCTGCTTTGGGTCTTCATTGCTGTGCATGGGCTTTCTCTAGTTGTGGCGAGCAAGGGCTACCCTTCGTTGCCGTGCGCGGGCTTCTCATTGTCGTGGCTTCCCTTTGTTCCAGAGCATGGGCCCTAGGTGCGCGGGCTTCAGTAGTTGTGGCACATGGGCTCAGTTTTGGCTTGTGGGCTATAGAGCGCAGGCTCAGTAGTTGTGGTGCACGGGCTTAGTTGCTCCTCAGCATGTGGGATCTTCACACACCAGGGCTCAAACCCATGTTGCCTGCATTGGCAGGCGGATTCTTAACCTCTGCGCCATCAGGGAAGTCCGTAGGCTTTTTCATACATACACCTAAGAACTCTTTCAGCCTCTACCCATCACCTAGTTCCAAAGCCATAACCACTTTTTTTTTTTTTTTTGGCATTTGTTACAGCAGCATTCCTACCTCATGGTCCCAAAATCTATCCACAACAGTCACTTTCCAGCTTAAATCTATTATTGTTTCCCTTTATCCAGTGGAAAATACCTGATCTTTTCTGCATGAAATGCTTCATCACCTGGTCTCTGATTACCTAAAGTAATCTCTCTGGACTCCATATGATTTTCTTGCAGTCTGCATAATCCCCACTCATTCTGCCACTTCTGTGATACTACACATGAGGTTTCCTTTACCTAAAATTAAAATATCTGTTACTGTATTCCCAGTTTTTATGGGGTTTATTTAATCTGTCTATATTTATTCAGGGAAGGCTTCATGCCCTCCCCAGGGCTATGTCATGTACTTTCTTCTGCTCTCCCAAAGCCTTCTGTTGTCTTTAAAACATTTACCAGAGTGACTTTTTCCATTTAAAATAACTTCTTTGAAATTATACATGCTGTTTGTAACATATTAAAAAAATACACAGATGTAACTTTTATTACAATTATTTTAATGTAATTTTTACATAACTCTCTTTTATCCCTATCTGTAATCCGTTCAAACTCACCGTGTCCTTAAGTTTGTCTCCTTGTGAAAAAATGAAAGACAAATGTTATTGGTTTTTGTTGCTTTTTTTTTTAATTTTTAAAATTTTATTTATTTTTGGCTGTGTTGGGTCTAGTTGCAGCGAGCGGGGGCTACTCTTCGTTGTGGTGCACGGGCTTCTCATTGTGGTGGCTTCTCTTGTTGCACAGCATGGGCCGTAGGGTGCATGGGCTTCAGTAGTTGTGGCTCACGGGCTCTAGAGCGCAGGCTCAGTAGTTGTGGTGCAGGGGCTTAGTTGCTCCACGGCATGTGGGATCTTCCCAGACCAGGGATCAAACATGTGTCCCCTGCATCCGCAGACGGATTCTTAACCACTGTTCCACCAGGGAAGTCCCATTTTTTGTTGCTTTTATTTTTAATTTACATAAGCAATATGGTGCAATAAACTTTTTAAAACTTTTTTCACTCAGCAAAACCATGTCTAGTTCTTTTGTTTGTACTGCTCCATAATATTCCACCTGATTTTATTTGGCCATTCCCTGAGTGAGCGATACTAGATTGCCTCTAATTCCTCCAACAAACTCCACCCCTCCAACAGCATAACAAACAAGACTATGATTAAAATTCTTATACATATCTTACAGAAATGTGAAATTTTCTCTGGGATATATACCCCAGAGAATGAGATTGGTGTATCATAGGGTTCACTTATACTTAATTTGACCAAGAACTGCCAGGTCACTCTCCACTATGACTGTATATTCCTGGTAGTATTGTATAAGAGTTCCTCTTTCACCACACCACTACCAACACTTGGCATTATCCAGCTTTCTAATTTTCACAGTCAGCTATGTATAAATTGGTATCTTGTCTAAATTTTGTTTACCTGACTATTGAAAAGTTTGAACATTGTTTCTTTGACTTGTTAAATATTTGGTTTTCCCAGTCTGTAAAATGACTTCATATCTTTTTCTTGGAGGTATCTACTTTTTTCTTTTTGATTTGTATAGTTTAGTAGCATATTCTAGTTGATAGTCTAGATGATAGTTACATGTTAGTGCTAGATGTTGCAAATATCTTCTTTCAGCCTATCATTTTTTTTCTGGTAACTTTGGGGTCCTTTGCTTAATAAACATTAATTTTGGTATAGTGTAAGGCATCTTTGAAATTCTTTTTTACCTATAATTTGTGCTTCCTTGGATTTTGTTTTAAGGTCTCCCCAACTGAAGTCACAAATATATTCTACAGGATTTTTCTCCCATTTATTTTTCACAATTAGGTTTTTATTCCACCTAGAATCCTTATTTGTATAGGACTTATGGTCAGAACCCACTTATATTTTTCTCATGTAATAAGCTACTTTCCTAATATAATTTTCTAATAGTTTATCATTTCTTTACTACTAAAGAGTGTATATATATGTGTGTATTTCTCTAATTAATTCCATTGGTCTATGGGAAAGTTAACAACTAGAGGGAAGCATCCACACAAAATTGCTCTCACTTCTGACACCAATTCCAAGTCTGAGGGGTTCCCAAAACTACCTTAAGTTGTCTTTTTTTTAAAATTCATTTTATTTTTAATTTCTTTAGTTTTGGCTGCATTGGGTCTTTGTTGCTGCATGCGGGCTTCCTCTAGTTGCAGTGAGTGGGGGCTACTCTTCATTGCGGTGCACATGCTTCTCATTGTGGTGGCTTCTCTTGTTGCGGAGCATGGGCTCTAGGTGCATGGGCTCAGTAGTTGTGACTCACGGGCTCTAGAGCACAGGCTCAGTAGTTGTGGCGCACGGGCTTAGTTGCTCTGTGGCATGTGTGACCTTCCCACACCAGTGTTTGAAAACATGTCCCCTGCATTGGCAGGCAGATTCTTAACCACTGCGCCACCAGGGAAGTCCTTAAGTAGATTTTAGAATAAGATTATAAGGTAGCTCAAAAAATCCCACTGGGATTTTATTTGGAATCTCATTGAATTTATATATAAATTTGGAGAAATTTGATATTTTTGATATTTTTATTTTGCTAAGTCATCTGATCCAAGAACATGGAATATCTTTACATTTATTCAAAACTTCCCCTTTAAGAGTTTAAAGGTTTTTCCATAGTAGTCTTGTGTGTTCTGTGTTAATTCTTAAATATTCATTGCTAGTGTGGAGAAATTTTATTGTTTCTAATAAAATGATCTTGAATCTAGCAGACTAGCCAAACTCTCATAGTTGTCCAATAGTTTATATGTTCACTTGGTTGGATTTTCTAAGTAAATGAATCTTAACGTCCTCAAATATTGAGTTTTATTCCTTCCTTTTCAGTCCTCACACATCTTATTTTTGTCATCTTAGATCATTGTTTAGGAATTCCAGTAATATGTTAAACAATGCAAGTGGTACCAGTCATTCTTTTCCTGTAACCTATGTTTAAAAGGATTGACTAGTTTCTTCATTATGAACTACATTTTGCCATGGGATTTTGCTGTGTATGTTACATATAATTAAGAAAGGTCCCATTTAGTCCTACTTTATTGGAGGTTTTTTTCACCCCAATGACTAGTCCTTGAATTCAATCAAATTACGTTTCTGTACCATTCGCATTCCAAGGAACATCACTGAGGGAGCACCTTTTTCTCTTATCCTGAGGAGGCAGGGTCTTTATTCCTTTTCACTTCTGAGTTCCTTGTATCTCTGTCTTTAATGCAGGGCTTTTCCTCCTACTGATACAAGTGGGATACTCCCAAATCCCTGCCCTTCCCGTGCGGGAGATGGGAGACCTATCCTTGACAGCTCTTCTCTGTCATTTGCTTGCTCTGGAAACTTGACTCTTTTGTAATCAATGGGATATTTATGGTAGATTAAAAATGGGCCACAAATCATTCAACGTTTTCCCATTGTGGGGAGATACCTGATTCCTCACTTCTTGAATCTAGGATGATCTTAGTGGTTAGCTTGACTAATTGAATATGGCAGAAGTAATGCCTGTGGCTTCTAAGGCTAGGTCATAAGAAGCTGATGCTTCTGCCTAGTTATCTTGGAATACTCACTCTTGGGATGCTCCATATTGGAACCCAGTCACCATACTGTGAGAAGTTGAAGCCACACAGAGGCCGTATATAGATGTTCCTGGCAACTGCCTCAGGTGAGCACCTAGTCAACAGCCAGTGAGCCAAAGTGGATGTCCCAAATTAGATGAAAGACATGAAACTACACCTCCAAGAAGCTTAATGAACTCCAAGCAAGGTAAACTCAGATCCCCACTGAGATGCAGTATACTAAAATTCTCAAAAAACGAAGAGAAAAGTCTTGAAAGCAGCCAAGATAGAGACTTGTCACAAACAAGGGATCCTTAGTAAGATTAGCAGCTGATTTCTCATCAGAAACCATGGGGGTCAGAAGGCAGTGGGATGAAACATTTAAAATGCTGGGGTGGGTGGAACAAAAAACAACCAACACTGTCAACCAGGGATTCTATATTGGCAAACCAATCCTTCAAAAATGAAGGAAAAATTAACATATTTCCAGATAAACAAATGCTAAGAGAGCTCATGTCTACAAGACCTGCACTGCAAGAAATGCTAAAGGGAGTTCTTAAGGTTGAAACAAAATGACATGAGACAGTAACTCAAAGCAATACAAAGAAATAATGATCATTGACAAAGGTAATATATAGATGTATACATTAAAGCTATCACCATTGTTTTTCAGGTTTGTAACTCTCTTTTTGTTTCCTATATGACTAAAAAGACAAATGCATACAACAATAATTATAAGTCTATGTCAATGGGCACATGATGTATAAAGATGTAATTCGTGAAATTACAACATAAAAGTTTGGGATGGAGCTGGATAGCAGCAGAGTTAATGTGTCATTAAACTAAGTTGGTATCAATTCACACTAGATTGGTATAAATTTAGGGCATTAACTATTAATTCCCAAATTGCAACCAATAAATTACCTTAAAAACATACTGAAAAAGAAAGGGGGGATAAGAATTACATTGGAAAAGGCATTATTAGAAGAACTGAACAAAAATCATATAAGACATATAGAAAACACATAGCAAAACAGAAGAACTATGTTATCAGTAATCACTTTAAATATAGATAAACTTACAAATTAAAAAACAAAGGAAGCAGTATGGATTTTTTGATAACTTGATGCAACTGTATGCTGCTCACAAGTGATTCATTTTATACCCAAGTCACAAATAGGCTCAAAGATAAATGATGGGAAAAGATATTCTAAGCAAATGAATAGCAACCAAAAGAGATCTGGAAGGAGGGTCAAGATGGCAGAGTAGTAGGATGTGGAGCTCACCTCCTCCCACAAACACATCAAGAATACATCTACATGTGGAACAGTTGTCACAGAAAACTAACTGGAAACAGGCAAAAGATATCCTATACAACCAAAGCGGCAAGAAAGATCAACATGTAACTGGGTAGGATGGGGAAAAAAAGGCATCAGGTCAGGACTGGCACCCTGGGAGGGATTTGTAAGGAAGAGAAGAAGGTCCACACGGGTAGACCCTTGCCCTGGAAAGGGAGCATATTATATTGACTTACAATCTGGGCATCCCAGTCCTAGGGTCCTGAACAGAGGAGACAAGTCACCTTGCCTACTGGGAAATCTACTGAGACAGACAGGAGGATTGAAGAAGCTTAGACTCTCCTCTCAAGGAGTGTGTGTGTTCTGGCTCACTAACAATCCATGCAGAGAGAGACTTGCAATAGTGGGTGCTGCCTTGCCACACTTCCCAATCTGAAGGGGCGAATACCTTGGACCTGCTCACTCCTCACCATGGCCTGGCATGAGGTCAGGGCAAAGATTCAGTCTAACTATGCAGAGATAGATCAGGGTGCCTAGGACGTGATCCAGGCAGAACCATGGAGACCATTGTCATTGCATGCACAGGGGAGCAGCAGGGCTAGCTGGGCAGACATTGCAATGTGCAGACCAGGTGGTGCCACAGGAGTGGCTAAGCACTGAATCCTGGGCAGAAAGGCCCTGGGTGAGGACTCAATCTAGCTACAAAGAAGCAGCCAGAAGGGCCTGGGGCGTGATCCAGGGGGAGCTACAGAACCCATTATCGGTGTGTAGAAGGAAGTGGCAGCTCTAGTGGCAGAGCCTATTGTAAGCATGCACATGGCGGCAGCAGGTCCAACTGCATCAGACACTGTCAGCACACTCACTGGGCATTGCCACAAGAATGCACAGCAGCTAAGTGCTGAAACTGAGGCAAACTGGCCCTGGGCGAGAGTACCCAGCAATTCATTTCCCAGTGAGCGTGCCCCGGCTCTGCTGACTACACACTGCACCTAGTGCCAGATCTGGGGCAGACAGATCCTGGGAGAAGTCTGCTACAGAGTCAGACCAGATCCCAGGCAGCAACACAGCCACCTCAATTCCTGCAGCCACAACACCCTGACACCCAGCCCCAGTCTACTGCACACCACAGCCTTGCACTACATCTGGGATGAACAAAACAGGAAGAGACACGACCATGGGCTGCTTGTGAGCAGATGCCTACTCAGGCAGTGCATGCATAGGTTCTCTGTGACCACACAGGCCTCACCTGGTTTAGCAATCACTTCCTTTGGGGCAGGACATGAACTCAAGGGCAATGGAACCTGATTGAACTTGACCTCGGGGCTTCTACCGTAACAACTGGAGAGCAGACCCAGCCCTGGAGAGGGTGATGACAGCCACAGGGTAAAGAGGAAGCCCCTCCTCACATCCAGAACAGGCTCAAGGCACCACAATGCAAATCACACCCCCTATCAAGGGGATAATGGCCACCACACTCTGAGGAAACACATGGCTGGCATCCATGCCAAAAACAGCCCTCACACCAAAAATATTGGACACACAGCCTACACAGGGATGCTCTCACATAAAAACAGCTCTTCAAGAGCACGGTGGATAACTGTTTCTTCTAAATTCATAGAACAGAGAAAGTTAAGTGAAGTGAAAGAGCAGAGGGCTTAATCCTAGTTAAAAGAATAAGAGAAATCCCCTGAAAAAACAAATAATGGAACAGACCTTAACAGTCTACTAGACCCTGAGTTCAAAATGGAGGTAATAAAAATGCTAAAGGAATTAAGAAAGATTACCAATAAAAATTCAAATCACTGTAATAAGGAACTAAAAACTATAAAGATGAATCAATCAAAAATAGACAATTCAATTGCTGAGATAAAAAACAATCTAGAAGCAATGAATAGCAGACTAAATGACACAGAAGAACGAATAAGTGATCTGGAAGATAGAATAATGGAAATCACCCAATCCAGAACAGCAGACAGAAAGATACATTTAAAAAAATTAAAGTAACATACAGGATTTATGGGGTAATATAAAACCTGCCAACCTATGCATAATAGGGGTTCCAGAAAGAGAAGGGAGAGAAAAGGGAATTGAAAATGTATTTGAAGAAATTATGGCTGAAAACTTCCCAAACCTAAAGAAGGAAACAGATATCCAGGTACAGGAAGCACAGAGGGTCCCAAACAAGATAACCCAAACAGACCAACACCAAGACATATAATTAAAATTCCAAAAGTTAAAGAGAGGATTCTAAAGGCAGCAAGAGAAAAATAGTTACAAGGGAACCCCCATAGGCAATCAGCTGATTTCTCTGTAGAAATTTTGCAGGTCAGAAAGGCCTTCCATGATATATTCAAAGTTCTGAAAGAAAAAAACCCCACAATCTAGGATACTCTACCCAGCAAGATTATCATTTAGAATAGAAGGAGAGAGAAAGAATTTCTTAGACAAGCAAAAACTAAAAGAATTCAGCAATACTAAACCTACCCTGTAAGACATATTGAAGGGTCTTCTCTAAATAGACTAAAAGCAAGAATATATAGGAAAGGGAAAATCACAATAAGAAAGGCAAATATATAAAAGGATTGAAGACCACTTAAATGAGCCAGTAGATTTTAAAAGTCAGAAAATTTTGTAAAAGCAATTATAACTACAAGTAACAGCAAAAGGATAAACATAAATATGTAAAATAGGACATTAAAATCACAAAATGTGGGGGAGGGGAGTTTAAAATGTAGATATTTTAGAATGTGAACTTGTATGACTATCAATTTAACACAAGTAGATATAGTTATGGGCCAACATACTTGAGCGCCACAGTTACCACAAATCAAAAACATACAGTAGGGACTTCCCTGATGGCACAGTGGTTAAGAATCTGCCTGCCAATGAAGGGGACACAGGTCGATCCCTGATCCAGGAGTATCCCACATGCCATGGAGCAACTAAGCCCATACGCCACAACTACTGAGCCTGCGCTCTAGAGCCCACGAACCACAACTACTGAGCCCATGTGCCTAGAGCCTGTGCTCCACAAAAAGATAAGCCACCGCAATGAGAAGCCTGTGCACCACAATGAAGAGTAGCCCCTGCTCGCCACAACTAGAGAAAGCCCGTGTGCAGCAATGAGGACCCAACGCAGCCATATATTAATTAATTAATTAATTTTAAAAGTTCATTTTTTTTGGACACTTCTTTATTTCTTTATTTCTTTATTTATTTATGGCTGTGTTGGGTCTTAGTTTCTGTGCGAGGGCTTTCTCTAGTTGTGGCAAGCGGGGGCCACTCTTCATTGCGGTGCGCGGGCCTCTCACTATTGTGGCCTCTTTTGTTGCAGAGCACAGGCTCCAGACACGCAGACTCAGTAATTGCGGCTCACGGGCCCAGTTGCTCCGTGGCATGTGGGATCTTCCCAGACCAGGGCTCGAACCCGTGTCCCCTGCATTGGCAGGCAGACTCTCAACCACTGCGCCACCAGGGAAGCCCCCAAAAGTTCATTATTATTGTCTATCATCCATCCATCTATTCACTCACTTACCATCACTCTATCCATCCATGTATCCATACATCCTCCCTCCCTCCCTCCCTCCCTTAAAAAAAATCAATAAGGCAACAGAGGTCCTAAATGATATAATAGACCAGTTGGACTTAACAGATATCTGTAGGACATTCCATCCAAAAACAGCAGAATACATGTTCTTTTCAAGTGCACTTGGAACATTCTCTAGGATAGACCACATACTAGGTCACAAAATAAGCCTCAACAAATTTAAGAGGATAGAAATTATTTCAAGCACCTTTTCTGACCACAACAGTATGAAACTAGAAATCAACCACAGAAAGAAAAACAGGAAAATAATGAACTGATGGAGACTAAACAACATGCTACTAAAAAAACTAATGTGTCAACAACGAAATCAAAATACCTTCAGAGAAATGAAAATGAAAATACAACCTTACACAATTTATGGGATATAGCAAAAGCAGTTATAAGAAGGAAGTTCATAGAGATACAGGCCTTCCTCAAGAAACAAAAAAGTCTCAAACAACCTACCTACCACTAAAAGAATTAGAAGAGTCAACAAAACCCAAAGTCAGTAGAAGGAAGGAAATAATAAAAATTAGAGAGGAAATAAATAAAATGGAGATCAACAAAAATAGAAAAGATCAATAAAACCAGGAGCTGTTTTTTTTTTAAAGATAAAATTAACAAACCTCTAGGCAGGCTCACCAAGAACAAAATAGAGAGGACATCAATAAACAAAATAGGAAATGAAAGAGGAGAAATAAATGATATCATAGGAATACAAAAAACCATAAGAGAATACTATGAACAGTCATATGCCAACAAATTGGGCATGATAGAAGAAATGGACAAGTTTCTAGAAACATAGAGCCTGCCAAAACCGAGTCAAGAAGAAACAGATAATTTGAATAGACTGATGACTGGAAGTGAAATAATATCTAGAATTTAAAAAAAAAACCCAAAACAAAACAAAACCAACCTCCCTCTAAACAAAGGTCCAGGGCCAGATGGCTTCACTGAGGAATTCTACCAAACATACAAAGAAGAACTTATACCTATCCTTCTCAAACTCTTCCAAAAGACTGAAGAGGAGGGAACACTCCCAAATTCATTTTATGAAGCCACCATCACCCTGATACTAAAACCAGACAAAGACACTACAAAAAAGAAAATTACAGGCCAATATCTTTGATACAGATGCAGAAATACTCAACAAAACATTAGCAAACCAAATCTAACAATACATAAGAAGGATCATACACCATGATCAAGTTGGATCATTCTAGGATGGTTCAACATACGCAAATCAATCAATGTTATACACCACATTAACAAAAGGAAAGACATAAACCACATGATCATCTTAATAGATGCAGAAAATGCATTTGACAAAATTCAACGTACATTCATGATAAAAAAAAATATCTCTCACCAACGTGGGTATAGAGTGAAAATACTTCAACATGATGAAAAACCATTTATGACAAACCCACAAGCAACATAATACTCAACAGTAAAAAGTGAAAGCCTTCCTGCTAAATTCAGGAACAAGACAAAGATGCCCACTCTCCCCACTTCTATTCAACATAGTATTCGAACTCATAGCCACAGCAATCAGACAAGAAAAAGAAATAAAAGATATCCAAATTGGAAGAGAAGAGGTAAAATTGTCACTATTTGCAGATGACATGATACTCTGTATACAGAACCCTAAAGACTCCACACCAAAACTATTATAACTAATAAATGAATTTAGCAAGGTAGCAGGATACAAGATTAATATACAGAAATTTGTTGCATTTCTTTACACTAACAGTGAAATATCAGAGCATGTAAAAAAAAAATCCCGTTTAAAGTGGCATCAAAAAGAAATACCTAGGAATAAACAACCAAGGAGGTTAGAGACCTATAGGCTGAAAACTATAAAACTGAAGGAAAACTGAAAATGATTCAAAGAAATGGAAAGATACCCCATGCTCTTGGATTGGAAGAATTAATATTGTTAAAATGGTCATACTGGGCCTTCCCTGGTGGCACAGTGGTTAAGAATCCACCTGCCAATGCAGGGGACACGGGTTCGAGCCCTGGTTCGGGAAGATCCCACATGCCACGGAGCAACTAAGCCTGTGTGCCACAACTACTGAGCCTGCACACCTAGAGCCCGTGCTCCGCAACAAGAGAAGCCACCGCGTTGAGAAGCCCGTGCACCACAATGAAGAGTAGCCCTCACTCTCCGCAACTAGAGAAAGCCCGTGCCCAGCAACAAAGACCCAACTCAACCAAAAATTGTTGGGAACCAGCTGCAAGCTGACACAGTTCTTGCAGCTTAAAGCATGGCAAAGTCCTGCTTAATCCTTGACAGGACCTGAAAGAGTTATTAGAGAAGATATGAGTCTTGGCCCGTGAGGTTGCTTGCGGTTTCTATAAGTATAGTTTGTCCTTGGCATGCTTTGGTAGTCACAGTCTGTTCTCACGCATGTTTATATCCTGGTTCACAGAATGTTTTGTACTATAACTTCAACACTAAGGAAATACTGTCTGATGATTCAGTTTGGTGATTTTAACAAAAACATGTATTGTCTACTGCAATATATAAAAAGAGGTTTGACGAGAAATAAAGTGTGTGTGTTTATACACCACCCTCCTGACCCTGTCTCTTCTTAATCCCCTCACCTGCTCTCAGGACTTGTTCCTCAGTCTTACAGCGACTGACAAGTGGTGCCCGAACAGGGACCTGAGTACGTGGGCTGTTGAGAGGGACCCCGGAAATATTTCACGCACAGACATATACAGGGTAAGTTGGATTGTACTGGGGGATATTTTAGATGTAGCCTTTCTTTCTGTTTTGTTCTCTTCAGGAGTAAAAATGGGGCAAACTGGATCTAAGGAACAACAACTTTTCGTTCAGCTACTATATGTTATCCACTCGGGGCGTTAAGGTTATGCATAAACAGCTTGATCGTTTTCTTCATTTGGTGCAGGAAATTTGTCCATGGTTCCCAGAGGGAGGAACTGTTAATATTCAAACATGGGAAAAAATAGGTCAACAATTGAAAACTTTCTATTCCCTTCATGGACCTTCTAAGGTTCCTGTGGATACTTTTTCATTTTGGAATTTGATAAGAGATTGTCTTGACCCAACTCATGAGATTCAGAAATTATTCAAAGCAGCGTCTTTACGCCGCTTCCCTTCTGCTCCTCAGTTACAAAATTTGCCTGAGGAACCTGTTTCTCCTACTGCGCCTCCCTTGTTGGCGACCATGCCGTCTTCAGAGTCCCTGGAGGATGATGATGAACTATCCCCAGAGGATGAGACTGAATTGGAGGAAGAGGCTGCACGATATCACAATCCTGATTTTGATGATGGCATTTTTGCAGCTCTTAAGAATGTGCCTGCTGAATCTGAAAACTTTCCTATATTAGATAAAACTTCATTTACTGCTTTAGCCCAAGCTTTAACTTGGGTAAAACATTTTCATGATGTTACTCAAGATGCTTCCCTAGCCCCTATTGCGCATTCTTCTGGCTCTTCCTTGCCAGCGAAAGCTCCTGATGAGTCCCCTTCAGTAAATCAGGGGTCTATTTCTGTTTCTTCTACTTCCTCTCTGCCTGTGAGTCTTTCTTCTCCACTCCAAACTGCTTTATTTCAAGCTTCTAAGCAGGGGGAAGATATATCTTCTTTGGGGTTTGAAAACAAAGAAGGGGGAATATACCACAACCCTGCACAATTTATTGCGACGTTCTTTATATACTTTAAATTTTTTGAACATAGATAAGCAAGGACAGACAGCTGCAGAAAGATTTTGGCATCCTCGTGCCTTGCCTTTTGCTGAAGTCCGTTGGCGGGATCCTCTGACTAATCAATGGAATGGTCCAGATCCTGTACTAATATGGGGACGAGGGCATGTTTGTGTGTTTCCTAGGGACCCTAAGGATCCTCGTTGGATACCTGAGTGCCTCGTGAGAGTCTATGGATCCGGACCAGATGGTGAATTCCCTCCCCTGCAATATGGATCCGGACCGGATGGTGAACTCTCTCCCCCGCCATATGAAGAGAACGCGGCTCAACAACACTCCCAATCCTCCCAAGAAACCAGCTCTCCAAGCTCGTCAGTGTCGTCTCTCCTGCGCCACGTGGATGGCCAACCCTCCAACATGGGGCCAATTGAAACGACTGACCCAGAAGGCGGAGGAGATGTTGATGCAGCAGCAAGTGACTAAGTCCCCACAAACGTTGTTTGTGGCTATGTTGGCTATTATCTCTTGTCAGGTAGTTTTGGGTAATACTGATGCTTATTGGGCATATGTCCCTGATCCTCCATTACTTCGCCCTGTAGAATGAAATGATCCCTCAATTCCTGTTTATGTTAATGATACTTCCCTTTTTGGCTATCCAAGCAGTGATTTTATTACCCCTCTCACTGTAACTCGTTTGTCATATACTGCCTTTTCTTTGCGTGCCCCTATCTGTTTTTCCATTCCTGCATTTTGGTATAACCAACACGAACGATACCGGCATGGATGTCTTTCGGTAGGACCCAGGCCTTCTTATACATATCAGTTCCAGTATCGGGATGAAACGTGGTCTCGCAGGAATGGATTTTGAATATTATGAGGCTATCCACTCCTTATTTTAAGGCTACAGAGGATCCTCCTAAGGACTTGCCTCCCTGCACTCAACAATATTTTCCCCCTTTTCTAACCCCTCAGAACCTTTATGGTCATATCCTCCGTGGCATCAATGCCGATATTCTACACCAGTGTGGCATCGAATTAATTCCTCATACTACTGAAGCTGTTTTGGACTGGTCTTTTCCTCAACCTTTTGCTGAACTTCTTATTAATAAGATTGAATCTCCAGGGGGATGGGTGACGGGTGTCCTCTCCACCAATTTAGGAAATGTACAAAATAATATTTGGAAGTTGATGGCTGCTGTGGGGCCTGTTGTCCTTTCACATCAACAACATCCTGTTAGGAACTTAACCGCTTTTGTTATGGCTTGTGTTCCATCACCCTATGCTATTCTTACTGGTTCTGTCTACGTTTTTCAAAAAGAAGGGTTTTATGACATACGTTGTGATAATTGTAATTTGACAAATTGTATAACCACGGGGGAATCAAACCGGGGATTTCTTCTTGTTCATCAGCCTCCCTTTGTTATGCTCCCTGTAAATGTTACAGGTCCTTGGTATTCTAATTCAGGTTTGCAGGTCATGCATGAACTTTCCCTTCTTTTACAACGGCCTAAGCGATTTTTGGGGCTACTTATAGTTGGAATTACAGTGCTCGTTGCAGTCATTGCTTCTGTAGCTGCTTCCGCTACTGTGCTGACTCAAAGTATTCACACTGCCACATTTGTGAATAATTTAGCTGTTAATGTCTCTAATGCTTTGGGAACTCAAGAAACTATTGATTGATAGAAAATTAGAAAGTCGTGTTAATGCGTTGGAAGTTGTTCTTATTCTTGGAGACCAATTAGCTGCTCTAAAAACTGCCTTTTCTATGCATTGTCATGCAGAATTTTCTGCAGTCTGTGTAACCTCTAAGCCATGTAACGATTCGCAGTGGCCTTGGCCTCAGATTAAGAATCATTTATTGGGAATTTGATCTCATTCCAATCTATCCCTTGATATTACTCGCTTACATGAGGATATCACAAATATCCAGCATGCAGCTCCCCTAGATGTAAATCCAGTGGAAATTGCTCAAGACATATTTACCCAGATTACACGTACTTTTGCCCTGAGTTCTCTTATTAACCTCCTTTATCCTACAATTAATTGTTATTGGTATTTTAATATTATTGTGTATTTGTTGTTTTCCAGTCCTCCTGCGAACTGGCTTACGAGCAATTGCAGAACTCCGAGCTGGACTCTACCACCTCACATTAAAAAATAAGGAAAGGGGACATGTCGGGAACCAGCTGCAAGCTGACACAGCTCTTGCAGCTTAAAGCATGGCAAAGTCCTGCTTAATCCTTGACAGGACCTGAAAGAGTTATTAGAGAAGATGAGTCTTGGCCCATGAGGTTGCTTGCGGTTTCTATAAGTATAGTTTGTCCTTGGCATGCTTCAGTAGTCACAGTCTGTTCTCAAGCATGTTTATATCCTGGTTCGCAGAATGTTTTGTACTATAATTTCAACACTAAGGAAATACTGTCTGATGATTCAGTTTGGCGATTTTAACAATAACATGTATTGTCTACTGCAATATATAAAAAGAGGTTTGACGAGAAATGAAGTGTGTGTGTTTATACACCACCCTCCTGACCCTGTCTCTTCTTAATCCCCTCACCTGCTCTCAGGACTTGTTCCTCAGTCTTACAGCGACTGGCAAAAAATAAATGAAGGGAGGGAGGGAGGGAGGAAGGAATTTATTTAAAAAAAAAAATGGCCATACTACCCAAAGCAATCTACAGATTTAGTGTGATCCCTATCAAAACACCCATGATGTTTTTCACAGAACTAGAACAAATAATCCTAAAATTTATATGGAGTCACAAAAGACCCAGAATTGCCAAAGCCATCCTGAGGAAAAAGATCAAAGGTGGTGGCATAACCCGTCCAGACCTCAGACAGAACTACAAAGCTACAGTAATCAAAACAGCATGTTATTGACATAAAAACACATATAGATCAATGTAAAAGAATAGAGAACCTGGAGTAAACCCAGACACCTACAGTCAATGAATCTACAAGAAAGGAGGCAAGAATACACAATGAAAAGACAATCTCTTCAATAAGTGGTGTTGGGATAGTTGGACAGCTACATGCAAATCAATGAAATTAAAACACCATATATAAAAGTTAACTAAAAATTGTTTAAAGACCTAAATTTAAGACATGACACCATAAAACTCCCAGAAGAGAACACAGTCAAAGAGCATTCTTGGACATAAACCACAGCAATATTTTCGTAGATCAGTTTCCCAAGGCAAAACAAATAAAAGCAAAAATAAACAAATGGGACCTAATCAAACTTTAAAACTCTTGCACAGCAGAGGAAACTATCAACAAAACATAAAGACAGCCTACTGAATGGGAGAAAGTATTTGCAAACAATGCAACCAACAGGGGGTTAATATTCAAAATATACAAACAGCTGATACAACTCAATATTAAAAAACAACATAATTTAAAAATGAGCAGAAGACCTAAATAGACATTACTCTAAAGCAGACATACAGATGGCCAACAGGCACATGAAAACATTCTTACCATTGCTAATTATTAGAGAAATGCAAATCAAAACCACAATGAGGTATCACCTCACATCATTCAGAATGGCCATCACCAAAACTATAAGTAATAAATGCCGGAGAGTGTGTGGAGAAAAGGGAACCCTCCTACACTGTTGGTGGGAATGTAAATTGCTGCAGCCACTATGCAAGACAGTATGGAGTTTCCTTAAAAAACAAAAAATAGAGCTACCATGTAATCTGGCAACCCCACTTCTTGGTAAATATTTGGAGAAGATGAAAACTCTAATTCCAAAAGATACATGTGTCTCAGTGTTCATGTAGCAGCACTATTTACAACAGTCAAGACAGGGAAACAACCCAAATGCCCGACTGGCTTAAGAAGACATGATATATGTGTGTGTGTGTGTGTGTGTGTGTAATGGAATATTAGTCATAAAAAAGAATGAAATATTGCCATTTGCAGCAACATGGATGGACCTAAGGAATATTATACTTAGTGAAGCAAGTCAGACAGACAAATATATGATATCACTTATATGTGAAATCTAAAAAATAATACAAATGAATATACAAAAGAGAAATGGATTCACAGGCACAGAAAACAAACTTATGGTTACCAAAGGAAAAAGGGAGGGGGGGAAGGGATAAATTAGGAGTATGGGAGTAACAGATACAAACTACTATACATAAAATAGATAAGCAATAAGGATTTACTGTATAGCACAGGAGATTGTATTCAATATCTTATAATAACATATAATTGAAAATAATCTGAAAATATATATATATGTAACAATCACTTTTCTGTACACCTGAAACGAACACAATATTGTAAATCAACTATATTTCAATTTTTAAAGGTTTAAAAGTTAGTTGTAATCTTTAAAGATATAAAAGTATTCACTAGAGGAACTAAAAAAGTGATCTTGTGTAGATAGATTAAAACACAAAATGGGTTTTAGGTCTAAATTTTTATAAGACAAAGGAAATTATCTATTGATAAAGGTGTCAATGCATTTAGAAGATAAACATACTTGCACTAAACAGCAGAGCCTCAAAATATATGTAGTAAACATGGACAGAATTGTTGGGAGAAATAGTTCTACAATAGTTGGGGACTTAAGTACCTTATTTTCAATAATGAAAAGTATATCTAGATAGAAGATCAATAAGTAAGTGGAATTGGACAACACAAAAACCAACTAGCCCTAACAGACATATTTGGAACATTCCACCCAACAACAGCAGATACACATTTTTCTGAAGTGCACATGGAACATTCTCCAGGATCATAAAGTAATTCTCATTTTAAACAACTGAAAGCATACCAAGTATCTAACTAATATGAAACAAGGTTAGAAGTCAATATTAGAAGGAAAATTGAAATTTTTGCAAATATATGGGAATTAAACAACATACTCTTTAAATGACCAATTGGTCAAAGAAGAAATCACTGGTGAAATTAGAAAATACTTTGAGATGAAGGAAAATAAAAACACAACATACCAAAACTTATGAGATTCAATGAAAGCAGTTCCCAGAGGGAAATGTACAGCTATAAATACCTATGTTAAAAAGGAAGAAAATCTTAACCTAACTTTACATCTTAAGGAAGTAGAAAAGAGGAGCAAACTAAACCCAAAACCAGCAGAAGGAAGAAAATACAGACAAAAGCAGATACAAAGAATAAATGAAATTTAAAAATAGAATCAGTGAAACCAGAAGTTGGTTATTTGAAAAGATTGAAATTGACAAACCTTTAGATAAAGTGTTTAAGAAAAAAAAGAAGATGCAAATAACTAAAGTTAGAAATAAAAGTGGGGACATTGCAAACTTTACAGAAATTTAAAGAATTATAAAAGAATACTACAAATAATTGTACACCAACAAATTAAATAATGTAGATTAAATGCACAAATCTCTAGACACAAATTACTGAAATTGACTCAATAAGAAATAGAGAATTGCAACAGACCTGTAACAAGTAAAGAGGTTGAATCAGTAGTTCAAGACCTTCAAGAAAGAAAAGTCCAGGTCCAGATGGCTTCACCAGTGAATTTAAACTTTTAAAGAAGGATTAACACCAATCCTATTCAAACTCTTCTGAAAAATAGGAGAGAATTATCCCTAACACATTCTATGAAGCCAGCATTATCCTGATATAAAGCCAGACAAAAATACCACTAGAAATGAAAACTACAGATAAATACCTCTCATGGATATAGGTACAAAAATCTTCAACAAAATATTAGCAAACCAAATCCAACAGTACATTAAAAGGATTGCACAGCTTGACTAAGTGGGATTTATTCCAGGTATACAAAGGTGCTTCAACATAAGAAAATAAATGAAGTTAATACACTTCATTAATAAAGCAAAGGCAAAAAAAACCCAACATGATCATCTCAATTGATGCAGAAAGGCACTTGAAAAAATTAAACAGCCTTTCAGGTTAAAAATGCTCAGCAAACTAGGAATAGAAGGGAATTTCCTTAACATGATAAAGGGCATTTATGAAAAACCCACAGCTAACATCATCCCCAACGGTGAACACCTGAAATCTTTTTCCTTAACACCAGGAACAAGACAAGAATATCTGATTTCACCATTGGTATTCAACATTGTACTGGAAGTCCTAGCCAGAGAAATTAGTCAAGAAAAATAAAAGGCATCCAAATTCTAAAGGAAGAACTAAAACTATCTCTGTTTGCAGATGACATGACTCTATACATAGAAAATCCCAAAATGTCCACAGGAAAAAACTGGAGCTAATAAATTTTAGTAAAATTATAGGGTACAGGATCAGCACAAAAAAATTGTTTTTCTATACACTAGCAATCAACAATACAAAAAGGAACTAAGAAAATTCTATTTATAATAGCATCAAAAAGAATAAAATATGTAGGAATAAATTTAACCACAGGAGTGAAAGACTTGTACACTGAAAACTATAAAACACTGCTGAACAAAATTAAAGACATTATTAAATGGAAGGACATTCCATTTTCATCAATTGGAAAATGTAATAGTGTTGTATTACTCTACTAGGTCTGCCATAACAATGTACCACAGACTGGATGGCTTAAACAACAGAAATTTGTTTCTCACAGTTCTGGAGGCTGGATATTCAAGATCAAGCTGTTTGCAGATTTGACGTCTCCTGAGGCCTCTCTCCTTGACAGATGGCCTTTTCTCTGTACATGCACATTTCTGGTATTTTTTCCTCTTCTTAAAGAACAAAATTCGTATTGGATTAGGGTCCCACTCTTATGGCATCATTTAACCTTAATTGGCTCCTTAAAGGCCCTATCTCCAAATATAGTCCCATTGTGGGTTAAGGCTTCAACATAGGAATTGGGGGACACAATTCAGTCCATAACAACTAGTAAGATGGCAGTAATCCTCGAAGCAATTTACAGATTCAGTGCAATCCCTATCAAAATTCTAATACTTTTTTTTTTCAGATTGGAAAAGCTGATCCTCCAATTTATATGAAATTTCAAGGGTCCCCAAATAGTCAAAACAACACTGAAAAAGAAAAACAAAATTGGAAGACTCACACTTTCCCATTTCAAAAACTACTTCAAACCTAGAGTAATCAAAACAATGTGGTACTTACATAAGGGCAGACATATGGATCAATGGGATAGAGCTGAGTCTAGAAATAAACCCAAATAGCCATACCCAATTGATTTTTGGCAAGGGTGCCAAGAAAATTCAATGGGGTACAAATAGTTTCTTTAAGAAATCTGCTGGGACTACTGGTTAACTACATGCACAAGAATCAAGGTGAACTCCTGCCTCACTCCATTTACAAAAGTTAACTTGAAATTGAACAATGACCTAAATTTAAGAGTTCAATTATCAGATTCTTAGAAGAAATATAGGGGTAGATCTTCCTGATCTTGAATTTGTCAACTGATTTTTAGATTTGACATAAAAAACACAAGAAGCAAAAGAAAAGATTAAAATGAAATTCACAAAAACTATAAACTTTTTCTACAAAAAGACCTTATCAAGAAAGTGAAAAGACAACATATAGAAGAAAATGTTTGTAAATCATGTACCTGTTGACCATTTGTATCTTCTCTTGAAGAGACAGAAATCCTAACACAACTCTGCTTGCTTGTGGTCTATTTTAATTAAATGTGTGTGTGTGCACGCACACACACTACCACTCTATTATACTGTCAGATTTTTCTTGGAATTCCATATGTTCTTTTCATACTGTAGATTAGACCTAAAACTGATTCCTACCTTATCCCCGACTGCCTCGATTCCTGTTTCTCTGCATACTCGATGGGTTAGACCAGCAAAAATCACAAGGCTGACTTCAGTGGTCAGTTTGGATATGTGCCTTTGTATCCCTAATAATGGTGAGACCTTCATGAGCAAGGGACACCTTCGATGGTGTACATGGTTCATGAGAAAATAGCTAGAACTGATAGGGATCTTCATTACTTGGTCTCATCCTGCTCAATAGTTTTTCAACTGTGGTTCCAGGAAGGAAGCTCTAGTTAGATCCCACAGTATTTATCAAGATTCTTCCCGCTGGTAGGAGCAAAGCTCCATCTAAATTACCTTCTCAATTAGGTTATTTGAAACTCAAGTCACTTCAAGGAAAAGAATAGTGGAATTTTCTCTGTAAAGGTGACAATTACTCTAGTATTAGGCCAGCCTCTTGTCTCTTAAATATTAGCTCTGCATCTTTTTTTGTTGCCTTTTTTATTTTGGCCTATGTTGGTCACTTAACTTTTTCCAGTATTCAGCTTTAAAATCCCATTCCAGAAGTTAACTGGCCACTTATCCCAGAGAAAAATGGAAAACATCCTATGATTAGGAAAAAGGCAAGGATGTCTTCTCTCACCAGCGTATCTGGAAGCCCCAGCCAGTGAAATAAGACCAGAAAAGTAAATAGAAGGCATACAGATTGGAAAGAACAGCAGCAACAACAACAACAAAATTGTCTCTATTTGCAGATGACATTGTTTTCTATATAAAGAATGAAAAGGAATCTACAAAACAAAAATATCCCTCTCTTGCCAATGAAACAGTTAAGTTTATATCTAACAATATATGTACAGGAGCTGAAAACCAGAAGACACTGATGAAAAAACTCAAAGATCTAAATAAGTGAAGAGACATATTGTGCTTATGGATTGGAAGTCTCAACACAGTAAAAATTTCAATTTTCTCCCATGTAATATAAAGGTGTACTGCAATTCTTATCAAAATCTAAGCAGCATTTTTGAAAAAAAAAGGTGGATCTAAAGTTATAAGGAAAAGCAAAGGAATTAGGATATAGCAGTTTTGAAAAAGAAGGATAAAGGGAGAAGAATCACTATTTAGCTACAGTAATCAAGACAGTGTGGTGTTGGTAGGGTGACAGATACATAAATCAATGGAACAGAAAAGAGTTCAGAAATAGACTCACATAAGCCAGCCACCTCATCTTTTACAAAAGTGCAAAACAATTGAATAGAAAAAGGATAATTTTTTTCAACAAATAGTGTTGGAACAATTAGACATCATAGGCAAAAAAAATGAACCTTGACCTAAATCCTATACCTTATACAAATTAACTTAAAATATATCATAAACTAGGTAATATCCACATTAAACTTTAAAATTTTTGTGCATCCAAAAAAACCAATATTTTAATAATGCAAATATTTGACAAATGGTTTGTATACAGAATATAACACTAAAAATTAAAAATTAATTACCCATTAGGGCCACACCCAGTGGCAGTGAGGTAAGTTTGCCTCTGCTTCACCAACAGGGTAGTATCAAGCAGGATGAACTTCCATGGTGGCCCAAAAGCACTGAGGTCGAACTAGGTGGTTCCAAGCAGTGCTTCTCAATAATCAGCTTCTCACTCTCCTCAGTGTTATCAGGGCCCAATGGGGAGCTGAACTTTCATCCCCACTTAACAAACTCTAGCAACAAAGGTGGTGCTAGCCAACACCCTCTCCCCACTTTCATCCTCCCCATCTGTTCTAGCTGGGCTGAATGCAGAGCTTAACTTCCACCCCCATCCACTGAAAATGAGGTGGGTGGCCGTGTTCGACTTTTGCTGGGGTGGAGTCTGTGGGGCCTAGCAGGGTGCTGAACATCTACCCCAACCTGGACTTCTAAGCTACACCTAAATAGAGTAACTGCCTGCATAAAGGAAGGATCTCGAATCTAACAACACAACCCCCAAAATGTCCAGAATAGAACTGAACATCATTAATTGTATCAAAAAACAGGAAAATCTCAAACTGAATGAAAAAAAAGACAATCAAGAGACATCAACACCAAGATAAATTAATCTGACAAGAAATTTAAAACAGCAATCATAGAAATGCTTCAATGAACAAATTATGTACACACTTGAAACAAATAAAAAAATAGAAAATCTTTGCAAAGGAAGGGAGAATATAAAGAGCAAAATGGAATTTTTTTGGGGGGGCTCTGTTGGGTCTTTGTTGCTGCGTGCGGGCTTTCTCTAGTTGCGGCGAGTGGGGGCTACTCTTCATTGTTGTGCATAAGCTTCTCATTGTGGTGGCTTGTTGTGGTGCATGGGCTCTAGGGCGCACGGGCTTCAGTAGTTGTGGTGCACATGGGCTCAGTAGTTGTGGCTTGTGGGCTCCAGAGCGCAGGCTCAGTAGTTGTGGTGCACAGGCTTAGTTGATCCACGGCATGTGGGATCTTTCCAGACCAGGGATCAAACCTGTGTCCCCTGCATTGGCAGGTGGATTCTTAACCACTGCACCACCAGGGAAGTCCCCAAAATGGAATATTTTTAACTGAAAAATACAGTAGCCAAAGTAAAAGACTCAATGGATGTGCTCAAGAACAGAATGGAGGGGAGAGAGGAAAGCATCAGTGAACTTAAAGATAGAACAAGAGAAATTACCCAATATGAACAACAAAGAGGGAAAATATGCTGAATCCTGGAAGGAAAGGGGAAAGTCAGGCTGAAAAGGCATTCAAAGAAATAATGGCAGAAAATTCCTCAATTTTGGCAATAAACATAAGCCTACAGATTCAAGAAGCTGAGCAAACCCCAAACAGGATAAACCCAAAGAAATCCATGCCAAGACACATCATAATCAAAATTCAGAACACTAAAAACGAGAAAAAAAATGAAAGCAGCATGAGTAATGATACATTACCTGCAGAGGAACAATGATTTAAATGACAGATTTCTGATCAGAAAACATGACGGCCAGAAGGAAGTAGCACATTTTTCAAGTGCTGAAAGAACTGTCAATCCAGAACTCTATACCAGCAAAAAATATTCTTCATGAATGAAGGTGAAATGAAGACATGCTCAGATGAAGGAAAACTAAGAATCTGTCAGGAGATCTATTCTAAGGAAGTTCTTCAAGCAGAAGAGAAATGAAGGAAATGTGGAATATCAGGAGTGAGGAAAGAACATAAAGTAAAAATATGGGTACATTTAATAGATTATCTTTCTCCCGTTGACTTTCCAAAATTATGTTAGATGGCTGAATCAAAACTGGCTACATTATCTAATGTAGTTCTTAAGGTATATAGAGGAAATATTTAAGATAACTATGCAATAAAATGGGGTAAATTAAAGGAGCTCAGTTGAGATAAGGTTTTGAACTGGTTCAATGTTAACAAAAGTAGACTGTGATGAGTTACATATGTATAATGTAATACCTAGGGCAACTACTAAAAAATTATACAAAGAAATGTACTTAAGAACTCTATAGATAAGTCAAAGTAGAATTCTAAAAAAATGCTCAAATAACCCACAGCAAGACATGAAAAGTGAAACAGAGGAACAAAAAAACAGAACAAAACAACAAATAAAGTGGCAGAGAATGTTCATAGCAGATTTGTAATAACCCCAAATTGGAAACAACTCAAATGTCTTTCAATGGCTGAATGTTTAGAGAAACCATGGTATACCGATACCATAAAAAACTACTCAGAAATTACCCAAAAAAGAACAAATTATTGTACCTGCAACAAGTGGAATTCATCTCAGGAGAATTATGTTGAGTGAAAAAAGCCAATCTTAAAAGGTTATATAGTGATTACATTTATAGAGCACTCCTATATGAAAAAATTATGGAGAATAGATTAGTGGTTGGCAGGGATTAGAAGTGGGGAACAGGGGGAGGAAAGAAGGATGGTTGTGACTACAAAGGGATAGAACAAGGGATCTTTGTGGTGTTTCAAGTTCTATATCTTGATTGTGGTGGTAGTTACACAAATTTACACTAGATAAAACTGTATAGAACTAGAGATACACATACAGAAGTGCATGTAAAATCAGTGAAATCTGATACGGCCTGTGAATCACACTAGTGTCAAATGTGATACATAACTATAATTACATAAAACATTACCATTAGGGGAAAGCGGATATAGGGTACACAGAGTACTCTAGGTTATTATTTCTTCAATTTCTATAAATCTGTAATTATTTCTAAATAAAAACATTTTTTGAAAGTCCCAGTAGAAAAAAACAGACAAAATACATGAATTGGCTATTCACAGAAAAGGAAATTTGAGTTCTATAAATATTTGAAAGGCCTGAATATAAAACAGCTGTGGTATAGGAAGAAGTGAACTTTCACATCCACTGAGCTCTTTACCTGACACATAAAAATCACCAGCATTTGAATTCCCATTTAAGGATCTAGAAACCAAAGAAAGATTTGTTGAAATACATTGAAACTGCTTCTGCTCTGATACGGCTTGATATTTTACATTAACATTTTACAGTATGCATGAATGGTCTTTCTCCCTCAATTTGAACCAACCCAAATGCAGGTGATTTTGTTTTCCAAATGGAGAGTCAGTTACCCCAACAACTGAATATTTCTTTTGTTTCTTCACTGCTTTCAAATAGGGAAGAACTTGTGTTTAAAATAGAAATGAAAAATTTAAAAATTGGTCTCAAAGGCTACGGTATGCTTCTGATGTGTGTATCCTAATTAACATTATGAGGAGAGGGTAAGCAAAATATTACCTTAATTCAGGTTTGGTTTGTGTATTATTAAAGATATTTTTCTATAAATGTTAGTATCTGATCAAAAATAAGAATCCATTTTAAAATTGTTTCTATAGGTGCAGGTTTTCTCTATCCATTTGATTTTTTAAAAAATAAATGTATTTATTTTTTTGCCTGTGTTGGGTCTTCGTTGCTGCATGCGGGCTTTCTCTAGTTGTGGTGAGCAGGGGCTACTTTCTGTTGCGGTGCATGGGCTTCTCATTGAGGTGGCTTCTCTTGTTGTGGAGCACAGGCTCTAGGTACATGGGCTTCAGTAGTTGTGGCGCACAGGCTTAGTTGCTCCATGGCATGTGGGATCTTCCCAGATCAGGGATCGAACCCGTGTCCCCTGCATTGGCAGGCAGATTCTTAGCCACTGCATCACCAGGGAAGTCCCTATCCATTTGATTATTTTAGAGAAACAAGAAAATAAAGACAGGCAAGAGAGAATAAAAAAACAAAACCCACAATATAATTTTGACAACCAGATTTGTTACTACTGTCATATCTGCTTTCATTCTTTTATTAAAGAAATATTACAGATAAATATAACAAGTGCCTTCACTTCCTAAAAGGCAACCAATGTCATATATGTATCCATGATCAATACACAGTACTGTTCTTTGCATTGTTTTATTAAATTTATAGAAATGTTATATCATGTTTCATTGTACATTTTGCTTTTTTCTGTCAATATTATGTAATCTATCCATGTAATGATATATCAAATTTGTATCTTTAAATATTGTGTTCTATCATACAAATAATCACATTGTATCAATCTATTCCTCTACTAATGGAAATGTATGTTCTTTTCAATTTAGAGTAATACAAACCATGATGCAGTGAACATAAAGAGATGCATGAACACATGCATCTCTGTGCATATATGTGGGTGCCTCTGAAGCCAATACACCAAAGTAGAATTGAATGTTCCATATTTATGTTTTTAAAGAAATTCTGTTACTCTAAAGTAATAAATATAGTCTATTTTTTCATCATATAGAATTTTTCTTTTTATATTCTAGTCTTCAATCTGGGTTTTATTTTTGTATATGGTATAAAGAACTAACATTTTTTGTTCATATGAATCTTCCATTTATTGAATAGGCCATCCTTTTTCCAATGATTTCAATAGCACTATAACACACAAAATTCCCATGTCTTTACTCCAGTCTTCAATTTGTTTCCACTGATTTATTTACTCATAAAGAACACACTGTTTAAATGCTACGAGCTTTGAATAAATATGCAATGATATCTAGTAGTCTATCTTCTCTTTTGTTTTTCACGTTTGTTTCAGCTATTTGTGGCCCTTTACATTCCTATATAAAATATTGAATCAGTTTGTGAAATTCTTAAAATATAAGTAACTGGTAAAAACTTTGAGTGGAAGTACTTTAAACTTAGTGATTTGTGAGAAAATTTATATTTTTTTACCATGTCAAGTCTTTTCAGAAAATGTTATTTTTCTCAAAATTTCAAGTGGGACCTTTTGTGACCTTCAAAATGTTTTATAACTTTATATATATGTGTCTTGTAATTCATTATTGTTTATTCTCAGATATTTTATATCAAGATATTTTCTAATTAACTATTCTAGTATGAGAGGTTATTTTAAGAGTTTTTTTTTTCTCCAATCTTCTTTTTCTTGGTTAAGAGATTGGCTAGGAGCTCAAGTATCATGCTGACATGCTGATGCAAATATCTTACTTCAGGTTTTAAAGAGAATGCTGGATAAATATTATCGTTAGATAAGATGTCTGCTGAAGATTTCTGACGATCAGCTTTCTCATTACACAATTTGTCTCCTTGGTGAGAACTGTGTCACAAATGTGACTTCTTCAAACGGCTTTCCCACATTCAGTTTTCTGCTCTAGATCCGATAATGTAATGTGCAAGGAGGTGCTAATTCCTTCCGAAGGCTTTTCCATATTCACAAGATTCATAGAGTTTCTATTTCTAATGAGTATGAATTCTCTGGTGTCTAACAAGGTGTGACTTTTGGCTGAAAGCCTTACCACACTCATTACAACGATAAGGCTTCTCACCTGTATGTTTTCTCATATGAAGTGTAAGAGATGAGATTTGAGAAAAGGCTTTTCCACATTTACTACAGTCGAAGGGTTTCTCACCTGTATGACCTCGTATATGTATAGTAAGGGAGGAACTCTGGGAGAAGGCTTTTCCACATTTATTACATTCATAAGGTTTCTCACCTGTATGACCTCTCATATGTACAATAAGGGAAGTTCTTTGAGAGAAAGCTTTTCCACATTCATTACATACATAGGGTTTCTCACCTGTATGACTTCTCATATGTAAATTAAGCAATGAGCACTGAGAGAAAGCTTTCCCACATTTATCACATTCATAAGGCTTTTCTCCTGTGTGACTTCTCAGATGAAGAGTAAGGGAAGCAATTTGAGAGAAGGCTTTACCACATTCATTACAATCATAAGGTTTCTCTCCAGTGTGAACTTTCTGATGTGTAATAAAGTTTTGCTTTTGGCTGAAGGCTTTACCACATTCATTACATTCATAGGGTTTCTCTCCAGAATGAATTTTTTCATGAGCAATGAGATTTGATTTCTGGCTAAAGGCTTTGCCACATTCCTTACATATATAGGGTTTTTCTCCAGTGTGAATTCTCTGGTGTCTAACAAGATTTGACATCTGAATGAAAGCTTTCCCACATTCATTACATTCATAAGGTTTCTCTCTAGTATGAATCTTCTGGTGTGTAATGAAGTTCTTTTTGTGGCTGAAGGCTTTTCTACATTCCTTACATTCATAAGGTTTCTCACCAGTATGACTTCTCAAATGTACAGTAAGGGCTGAGCTTTGAGAGAAGGATTTTCCACATTCATTACATTCATAAGGTTTCTCACCTGTATGAATTCTCACATGTATAATAAGCATGGAAAACTGAGAGAAGGCTTTTCCACATTTATCACATTTATAAGGTTTCTCTCCTGTATGACTTCTCATATGAAGAGCAAGAGATGCTATTCGAGGGAAGGCTTTACCACATTCATTACATGCATAAGGTTTCTCCCCAGTATGAACTTTCTGATGTGCAATGAGGCTTTGCTTCTGGCTGAATGCTTTTCCACACTCATTACATTCATAAGGTTTCTCTCCAGTATGAATTTTTTCATGATCAATGAGATTTGATTTCTGGCTGAAGGATTTCCCACACTCCTTACATGCATAGGGTTTCTCTCCAGTATGGATTCTTTGATGTCTAATGAGATTTGACATTTTAATGAAAGCTTTCCCACATTCATTACATTCATAAGACTGCTCCCTACTGTGGATTTTATGATGTTTAATGAGTTTTTCCTTTTGGCTGAAGGCTTTTCTACATTTTTTACATTCATAGGGTTTCTCTCCAGTATGAATTCTCAGGTGTCTGATGAGGTCCAAAGTTTGATCAAAACCTTTTCCACAATGATTACACTTAAAGGGGGTTACTACAAGATGGGATAAGCTATTGCCAAATGATTTCATAGGTTCGTTATAGTCACAATGTTCTTTTCTTATAAGGATTCTCTCATTATAACAGTTGAAATTATTATGTTCTAAACACTTTCCAAATAAGTCGTATTTATAGAGATTGTGACTGGAAGGAAAAAAGTCTGAGTTTGGAGAAAATGCATTTGCTAATTTCTTATGACAGTCATTCACTTTTTCTTCAGTCAGTGTTTTTGTGAATTTATCTTCAAGTTGTGTCAAAAGTCTGTCCTGGATTTTCTGATGCTCATCCATCCCCCATATTTCTCCTAAAACAAATTGCAAATAAATATCACTTGTAAATTTTTCCAATATTATATCAAAAAAAATTTTTTTAAATATACTAGTATGGGATTAATTATTAGCTTATGGCCTAGTGTCCTATTAAGCAAATTCCAGGTACATATATCTCCTATTTCCTAAGCTTTAGGAAATTCCAGGAAAGGAAATATGAGTAGAGACAGATATTTATGAATACAAATAGCTTTGACTGCTTTTAAATGGGATCTGAAAGAAAAAAGGTAAACTGTTGGATAAATAAGAGGGAGAATTCAGAATGTACAAATAAAGTAAGAAGAAGTAGCGATAGAGAAAAAGACAAAAACAGGAAGCTAAAAAATCATAAAAGTATTTTACAGGACTCCATTTAAATAAACTTTTATAAACTGTTTGATATAATTTTCTGGAAAATATAAATTACCAAAACTGACTCTATAAGATGTAGAAAACAAATACCAATTTCCACAAAATAAAAAGAAAAATATGAAAAGAAATACCCCAAAACAAAACAAATAGAAAAGGTCCAGAGATATTATCATGGGAATTTAAACAAACATCTAAGGGACAGCTGTCATGCTGTACAAAATATTATGAAAGAAAAAAGAATTCCCATTTTTTTGTGTGTGAGACAAACATAATATTAACACCAACACCTGATAAAGATGACAACCAAAAAAGCAAACTATACACCAATTTCATTTTTGAATATCAATGCAAAAACTCTACATAACAAAATGACCCAGAAGAAAAAACAAGTGACCCAAAAGCACATTAAATATAAGACATACATATGTTGTTTTTTTCCAGGAATATAAGTATGTTTCAATATTAGAAAATCTATTACTAAAAGTAAATACATTATAGGTCAAAAGTGAAAAATCAAGTAATCATTTCCAAAGATATTAAAAAGATGATAAAATTCAACACCTATTTTCCATAAAAATAACTTTATAAAATGGGAACAGACAGACACTTATTTAACTTGAGAAAAAGCACAGTACAACTTAAACCCTGGCACTGTTCTTAATGGGAAAAATCCCAAAGCATTCACATTAAAGTCAGGAATAAGAAAAAGATAAGTACTATCACAACTATTATTACAGTACAGGGTAGTGTATTAAATAAGAGAAAGAAATGAGGTATAAAAACTTGGAAAGGAAAGGTAAAGTTAACATTATTTGTCAATACTAAAACTGTTAACTTGTAAAATCGATTCACCTGAAAAATTATAAAAAGTAAAAAATTAAATTCACTATATATAGTAAATTAATATTCAGTTTCAGTAACCTTCATATAAATGAACAACTATTTAGAAAATATAACAAAAGACTACACTTACAATGACAACAAAAATATGAAAAATCTGGGAATAAATTTAATAAGAAATGTCTAAAAATTATAAGAAAACTTTAATATGCACACACAGATTTGAACAAATGAAAGTGTTATAGGTTGAATTGTGTGTTCCCCCTTTAAACTATATGTTTAAGCCCTAACCCCCAGTACCTCAGAACGTGAAGTTATTTGAAAATAAAGTCATTGCAGATGTAGTTAAGATGAGGTCATACTGGAGTAAGGTAAGACCCTAATCTAATATGACTGGTGTTCTTATAAAAAGAGTGCCACATGAAGAGACAGAACACAGGGAGAACACTATGTGAAGATAAAGACACAGATTGGAGTTATGCTGCCACAAGCCAAGGAATGTCTGGGGATACCAGAAGCTGAAAGACACAAGGAATCTTCTCCTGTAGGCTTCAGAAGGAACATTGCCCTACTTACACCTTGATTTTGTATTTCTAGCCTCTACTTCGTTATGGCAGCTCTAGGAAACTAAGACAAAAGGTGTATCACATTCCTGGAAAAGAATATTTGACAGCAAAAATGGTAATTATTTGCAAGTTAACCTATCAACTTAAAGTGGTTTCAATAAAAATGTTTGAAAATGCAAGTAAATAATAGCTCAAGGGAAAATGATACTAGGGGTTGCCAGCAGAGAGGAAGACATGGGTAAGAGAAGAAAAATTACTCTTCAATATATATCCTATTGTACTTAAAAAAATTTGTACTACAAGTATGTATTATATATTTTTAAAAGTAAATAAATAAAATTGTTCTGAACAATACAGTAATTAATAAAATGAGAACAAACAATAGGAAGGTAAAAATTGGATAAAAGAATCAGAGTAGGGACTTCCCTGGTGGTCCAATGGGTAAGACTCCGCTCTCCCAATGCTGGGGGCCTGGGTTTGATCCCTGGTTGGGGAACTAGATCCTGCATGCATGTCGCAACTAAGAGTCTGCATTTCACAACTAAGAAGTCCATATGCTGCAACTAAGAGTCCACGTGCTGCAACAAAGATCCTGCATGCCGCAACTAAGACCCAGCGCAGCCAAAGTAAATAAATAAATAAATATTTAAAAAAAAGAAGAATCGGAATATAAAACTGGAAGAGCCTGCATAGCATGATTGAAAGGGAAAACAAAGAATGGGAAATTATGCTTAAATATGGCCTCACAAATACATGAATTTATCTCTGATCCTACACAAAACCACACTAAAATGAGATAAGGAAAGAAAAAGATATAAACTAATAACAAAGACAAAGACCACTCTTCCACCCTAGAGAAGATGGGAGATTACTCTCTTGGGAAATATAAGCAGAAAGGCTCTAGAGGCAAGGACACCAGGCAGAGAAATTCAGAGATAAGGAACTGGCTCAAACGTAGAATAAATGAAAGTCTACATACCCAAGGGTGAGACATTCAGTCCTCAGTGGCTTCTTAGCTCTAAGATAGGAAAATGGAGATTTTTCTCCCTCTCTGCCAGACTGAGAATAAAGTAAAGGAAAAATGCTTGTGAAGCTATAATGCAGGTGAAGTTAGAGACGTGGTTGCAGATTATAAATGTAGAAAAGAAGGCAGAATACTAAGCTTAAGCTATTGAGTCCCTGCAGTTCAGGGAAACAGAAAAGCTCAATTAAGCAAAAGGTGTTGAGGGAGAAGGTAAGATCAGGTCTTTAAAGTACTATCCAAGCAGAAGTGAAAAAGAGTTCCAAGGGCAAGATCAAAATATCAAATGTGACAGAAAAGACTCCATGTTTTAAGATGGTGGAATGAAAAACTATCTGATCTCTTTTCCTCTATACAAACAGGAATGAAAAGTCATTGATTCTTCAATGATCCTAGGTGGTGGCTGTAACCCCAATTATAATAAATGAGTTAGTGTTGACAAATACAGTGAAGGGTGGAATAGGGAAAAAAGGATTCTAAGAGAAGACAGCTGTTCATGCTGATCTTGGGCAGAGCAAGCAGCTGACATTGTCAAAATGGATATCACACCTTGAAGGGCAGAATTAATTAACACATGATTACAACATGGAAATTTGAGAGTGCAGACTGATTACAGGAGACTTGACATCCCAAGGTATGTCAAGGAAGCCAGGACTGAACAAGGAAACACTGTGAAATACTGTCTTTTTAGGAAGAAGTTTGTTGGGGTGAGAGTGTAATATTCAGAGTTATGAGAAGACTTGCAGCTGCAGTTCCTTTTTGGATGAGAAGAAATAAAACCTAAACATATATTCACACAACCATGTAGAATAAAAGGCTTTAGTATGAAGAACAAATGCATTCCTATACATCAAGAGTCAGCAAACTTTTTCTTAAAGGTCAGAGAGTAAATATTTTAGGCTTCATGGGTCATATAGTCTTTGACACAACTATTCAACTTTGCCTCTGCAATGTGAAAGTATTAATAGTCAAGATGTAAATGATTCATTGTGGCTATATTCCAGTAAAACTTTATTTACAAAAAGAAGTGGCTGGCCTACAGGTCATAGTTTGCAGATTCCTGCTCTAGATCAGAGAACTTTCTTTCCTTCCCTAACAATACCCTTCTTTAAAAATCAGGTCAAGGAGGAACTATCCTCACTCATAAATGAGAAGGTACTGGAATCAGATCTCTAAAAAAATATAAGAGAAAAAAGAAAAAAAACATGAGATAAAGAAAGCAGACAAAAAATTCAAGCTAAAACAATTGACACATAGTAAATGAAAATCTTGATTAAATGTATTGCCATGAATGAAAAAACTTAATGAAAATACCAACTATAAAAAGAGCTCAAAATAGAAATATAAATGCATGAGGAAGAAACAATGAGAAAACAAAAAGGGTTAAAAAAAAATTAACTAGCAGAACCAAGAAAGAAAGAAAAGAGAAAAATAAAACCATCCAAAATAATGAACACCATGCAAGTGGGGGGAAAAAAGAGAGAGACAGATAGGCTACATAAAGACTTTTAGGGACTCCCCTGGTGGTCCAGTGGTTAAGACTTTGCCTTCCAGTGCAGGGGGTGTGGGTTCGATCCCTGGTCAGGGAGCTAAGATCCCTCATGCCTCGGAGCCAAAAAACCAAAAAACATAAAACAGAAGCAATACTGTAACAAATTCAATAAAGACTTTAAAAATGGTCATCAAAAAAAAAAACTTAAAAAAATATTTAACGACTTTAAGTATTGAAATTACAGTAGGGTAACCTCATATTGCAAAACAAGATAGTGGATAAAGCAGAAATTCTGAAGCATCACTGGGCTTATAGGAAGTAGCATAAATCTCCAAGAACACTGCAGTCCTCTCCAACAACCATGCGTGAACACCATACACACAAAAAATGAACAAAATAAAAACAAGTATTAGCCAAAACCAGGTCTGAGAGAGAGCAGACCTGAAAGCAACCTGCAAGACGGATCTGTCTGGAGTACCTATGCAAAGCCTTGTTAACTAAAGTATAAGGCTCTTGGGCCATCAATTAAGAGGAGAAGCTCAACTAAGATTCCTACAAAAAGCCAGGACCTTCAAAGACTGTTCAACTGATCCTCACTTGGTAACGCCTCTTGGCATCCACCAGAAGCACATGCAAATCATCTTCAGAGGAAAGCAACCCCAATTTAGGACAATAGAATTAGCACAAATTAAGATTTTAAAAATTTAGATTTAGAATCAGCAATCATCAAGTATGTGAAGAACCAAAATACACTGAGTCCTCAAAAACAAGATATTTAAACCTGAGAACTTAAAATACTGGAACTGTCAGATACAGAATACAAAAGAGCTATGTACAGTATTTTTAAAGAAGCAAAAGATAAAAACACAAAGCTGAAGAAGCCACAGAAATTACTAGGAAGAATCAGAAAGATGTGAGAAGAAAAAAACATAGCAAAAACAAAAAACAAAAACAAAAAGAAGAGGAATTTACAAAAATACAAAATACTACTAAAAATTTTTTCAAAGGTGGATGAGTTTAAAAGATGAATAAACACGGTTGAAGAGAGAATTAGCAAACTGGAAGATATATCTGAAGTAATTACTGAGAAGGCAACACAGAGATACAGAGGAAGAAAATAGCAAAGGAAATTTAAAAATATGGAGGAAAAAAAAGGTCTAGCATCTATCTAATATGAGTCTCAGTAGTAGAGTGTTAAGGCAATGAATGAGAGCCAATATTTGATGATGCTAGCTGAGAATGTTGCAGTATTTACAGAAGACATAAATAAGAAGACAACACTATGAACAATTTTATAAAAACAGATTTGAAAATACAGATGAAACAAATTGTTAAATATAACAGATGGCCCGGGAACATCAATATATGGTAACCTTCTTAAAATACAGAGGAAATTTAAATATTTATGGCAATTACTTTGTTCAACTCTGTGAAAATTAATTTGAAAACCAGGATTAAAATGGATATCTTTCTGGAAAATTACAGCCTATTATCAAAAACTATTGCCAAGAGAGACAAAAACATCTATATAGAACAGTTATAAAAGGAACAATGGAGAAAAGCTGTCAAAGAAACTTCCCTCAAAAATCTGCAAGGTCCAAATAGTTCAACAGGTAAGATAAATAAAAATTTTACGGGAGTTTTATGCCAATGCTATATAAATGTTCTAGAACGTGAAGAAAAGCTTCTAAATTTTATTTATGAAACCAGTGTAACATTGACTTCAAAGCTTGACAGAGTTAGGATATTTAAATTCATAGCGAAAATGTAAGTATGATTCATTATTATGTAAATAATATTCACCCATATACAAAAAAGGAAAAAGAATCATATGATAAATCTCCTGTAAGAAAAGATTGTTATTTTAACTATGTGAACTTTAACGGCGGCAAAAAGTACTTTAAAGAGCAATGAGTGACCGGAAAAAAATACTAGAAAAACAAGAGAAAGGGCTAATCACCATAATGTTAAGAATTCATATAAATTAAGAACTCAACAGAAAAAATGGGGCATAAAACACAAACTGTTCACAAAAAAGAAATATAGATAGATTTTAAACATATGAAAAGATGCTTGCCTTCATTTATAATAAAGGAAATGCAAATTCAAACTATAGTAAGTTATTTTTCACTTATCAAACTGGCAAAGATTTAAGGAATGCTAATAGACTAAGTTGCAGAAATTGTTAGAAGTATAAATTGTTATCTCCTTGAAGAGCAAAAAAAGACATCACAATATCTTTCAAGTTAAAAATATATGTATGTATATGTATGCATGTATATGTATATATGTGTATGCATTATACATATGTATACACATGTATCACAAACACACAAGCACATGCATATATACGTGACAAATGTAGCAGAAAATGGGAGATAACAGAAAAGTAGCACTGACTTTAAAACTTTTATTGAAGTAAAAGGATTGTAGACATTACTGAAGTATGAGAGCAAAAGCTAAATTACAGTGGGAAGTGTGACTATGGGTACAAAATATGATGCTAAAGCATTTACAATGGAAGGAAAAAGAGAAAATAGTAAAGGACTCTAAATGTCAACAAGTGTATTTAAACAACTTCAATTCTGTAAATATCTGAACGTAAAAGGAAAGGAGCCTATGTAAAAAGGTGGGCAGAAAGACTAGAATGATTATCAAAGCAAAGCTGGGAATGAATTAGGAAATGTTGATATCTAGCACACAGGTAAGAAAGCTAACTGGTCTTTTAGGTTCTGAGGAAAGAAGTTAAACATGTTATCTAGAAATGAGATCTTACATATATAAAAAATTCATACCAATTGTCACTACAAAGTTCTATGGCCTTAAAAAAATTAACTTTGAAGAACATTTCAGAGTGATCAAAAACTTACAGATTAACAATTAAAGGGCCCTGGCCCCTCCTCACCTGTATGGTTCCTTCCCACTAACCTGGACAATGTCTCTTTGACACTTCTTCCTCCACCACCCATGGTTCTTCTTCTTGCTCCAACTTGAAAATCACATCAGGTTTGGTGAATGGACATCCTGTCAAAGGGAAGTGACATAAGATTTGGGCATAAATACTAGGAACAATCATTCAAGAACTGAGGCTGGCCCAGGGAAACCAGGCTTTCTGAAGGACAAGAAAACTATCTTTTCTAGGGATACTGCCCCTTGAAACATAACCAAGGATGACATTTTGCTTTGAAAGCTGCAGCATGCACATGAATGTGAGCAAAGGCACCTAAAGGCCAAACTCAGTCTAACATTTAAAGGTTCCACACATTTCAGAAACACTGGGGGAAAAAAAGGTAATCTACTCCCAGAGTTTGAGTTATATAGGAAACTACCCTTACCCACAGTGATTAAGTTGTTATAGTTTTCTAGCATCACATTCCGGTACAGGTTCCTTTGAGCAGGATCCAACTGCTGCCACTCTTCCTCAGTGAAGTCAATAGCCACATCTTTGAATGTCACTGTTCCCTGTAACAACATATTCCCACTCAATCTGGAGTCATCCATCTTAGATGTAGTGGACAAAACATATTGAAACTTGTTCTGATAGTACACAAAGGTAAGAGATTATAAAATAAATTTTACCTGTTTTTGTTATTGTCTGAAAGAAAAATATCATTTTAGCAACATCCTGTTAGTTTATGTTCATTTATTGATTTAGCAAGCACACATCTTTAATAACTACTGTGAGATAAAGAGATCTTGGGTACTAATTTATACTGAGTGTAAAAACTGGGGGAATACAAAACTTTACTCAAGTTAATTGGTCTGGGAACTCACTAGATCCCTGTGATTCATTGGTACATGAAAAAATGAAAATAGGATTTGGATGGAAGCAGAAATGGGGAGAGAATGACTTTGAAATATAGTAGGAACATCCAAACAGAGATATTCATTGATTTAGCAATTGCACATATTGTTCATTAGATCAGAAGAAATCTAAATTGAAAATGAGGATTTATTGTCCATAAGCCTATAACAGATGTCTGCAGCCACAAAAACTGGATGTATTTTTGTTCAGAGTTCACATATACTGAAAAAAGAGTGCCACAAATAGAATCCTACAAATACCAACAGATATAGAAAAAAAGATTAGTTAATGAAGTTTTTTTTAAATGGTCTGAACTTGAATTACAACCAGAACTGTGAGAAAACAGCACCAAGAAAGATTAAAGTGTCAGAAATGAGAGACTGGTAACAAATTTCTTCAAAGAAGTGTGATTTGAACATAGAAATCAAATGCACTTTTCCTAGTTAAAAACCAAAATGCCCCAAAAATATAAACATAAGAAAAAATCTTCAACAGCACTGGAACAAAGGTAGCTGTCCATATTTCCTATACTTTGAGAAATTTCTATGAGAGATGGGGTAAGATAAAAGGAAATCACCAGGAGCTAACTCATAAAAAATGTTTCTGATAATTTATTTCTAGGTCCTAAAAGGACCCTATGACCATGAACATCCACTAAGGTTGAGAGTATGCTGTGGGAATAATGGAAACTCCTCTTTTGGAGCCCTTTTCTGCTAAAGATCAAGGACTTGTAAACAATCAGGCTTAAGAAACCAAAAGCAATCATGGCAAAATAAGACATCCCTCTGCAGTGGCCCCACTGCAAAAACAGTAATTTGGCATCCATCCATGGACAAAAGTGCCTTTGTGGGAACTGTGGGGTCCAGCACCATATGCTAAGGGACTCAGAAGGAGTCTTGCCTACCCACACATTGAGTTATAAGCATACAGACCTCAGTCCTGGCTATAGACCCTGAGAGGCATGTGAACTGACTCTAGCCTCTCTTGGTCATGGTCCAGGAGCCCCCAGAAAATGACTGTCTTAGACAAGCACCCAATAGAAGACAGAGCTTTTGTGAAAGTACACGTCTCCAGCCAAGAAGTTCCAGTACATCAGTGGAGCAAAAAATACAAGTTTGGACTCATCAGAGAGGGTAAGAGGAACAGTTTGACTTTACCTACTTCACTCCTCCACCAAGGCAACACAGTTTAGGGCCAAGAGAAATCTTGGCCCATGATTTCATTCATGAAGGAAAATAAGAATGTGTGAATACCCTGCTTTCCCAGCTATGTGGGATGGTGCCAAAGAGTGTCATTTTTCTCTCATCACATCCAAAGTACTGAATTGTGAGCTGCGTCACTGAAAAGTCTGAGAGAGCAGGAGATAACATTCTCAGAGGACGTTACAGAGAAGCGGATCTTACTAACTGTGCTAAGGACACCATCAAGAAGAAAAAATGAGAGGAGTCAAATAAATAAAATAAAAAATGAAAGAGGAGACATTATGACTGATATCACAGATACAATGACCATAAGAGACTGCTATGAACAATTATATGGTAACAAAGTGGATAACCTAGAAGAAACATAGAAACATACAACCTACCAAGACTGAATCATGAAGAAATAAAAAATCAGAACAGAACAATATTGAATAAGGAGTTGAATCAGTAATCAAAATCTTTCAATAGAGAAAACCCTCTCCTCCCACCAAAAAAAGAAAAGCCGAGGACTAGATGGCTTCCCTGGTGAATTCTACCAATCATTTAAAGATGAACAGATGCCAGTCTTTCTCATACTTTCAAAAAAAATGGAACTGGAGGGAACACTCCCAAACTCATTTTACAAGGCCAACATTACCCTGATACCAAAGGCAGATAAGGACACTACAAGAAAAACTATAGGCAAATATCTCTAATGAATACAGATGCAGAATTTTTCAACAAAATATAGGCATACTAAATTCAACAGCATGTTAAAAGGATCATACACCACAATGAAGAAGGATTCATTCCTGGGATGCAAGGATAGTTCAACATATGCAAATCAATACATGTGATACATCACTTTAATAGAATGAAAGACAAAAATTATATGATCATTTCAATAGATGCAGAAAAAGCACTTGACAAAATACAACATCCTTTTGTGATAAAAACTCTCAAAAACTCTCAACTGAGTATAGAAGGAACATACCTCAGCATAAACAAGGACATATATGATAAGCCAACAACAATATCATATCCAATGGTAAAAGGTTGAAAGCTTTTACTTTAAGATCAGAACAAGACAAAGGTACCCACTCTCACCAGACCTATTCAATATAGTATGGGTAATCCTAACCAGAGCAATCAGGCAAGGAAAAAAAATACATTCAAATAGGAAAGAAAGAAGAAAACTGTCTTCGGTTTTTTTTTGTTTTTTTTTTTTTGCATATGATATGATCTTATATATAGAAAATTCTAAAATCACCACCAAAAATACTGTAAGAACTAATCAACGAACTAAGTAAAGCTGCAGGACACAAAACCAACAGACAGAAATCAGCTGTATTTGTATACACTAACAACAAAATATCTGAAAAAGAAATAAAACAATCCCATTCACAATAGCATCAAAAACAACAAAAATACTTAGCAATAAATTTAACCAAGGAGGAGAAAGATCTAGACACTGAAAAATATAAGATTTTGATGAAGGAAACTGAAGAGGACACAAATAAATGGAAAGATATCCCATGTTCATGGATCACAAGAATTAATATTGTTAAAATGTCCATACTACCCAAAGCCATCAATAGACTCAATGCAATCACTATCAAAACTGCCAAAGACTTTTTTCGCAGAAACAGGAAAAAGTGATCTTTTTATGGAAAAACCCGAATGAACTTTTTGGCCAACCCAGTACAATTTGTATGGAGCCACAAAAGACCCCAAATGGCCAAAGCAATCTTGTGAAAGAACAAAGCTGGAAGCATCACATTTCCTGATTTCAAACTATATGACAAAGCCATAGTAATCAAAACAGTGTGGTATCTGCATAAAAATAGACACATGGACCCATGTATAAGAAATGAGAGTCTAGAAATAACCCCCTTGTATCAGTCAACTAATATTTGACAAGGGAGTCAAGAATATTCAATATGGGGAAAGGATAGTCTCTTCAATAAATGGTGTTGGGAAAATTGGATAATCACATGCAGAATAATAAAACTGGACACATCTTACACCGCTAAAATTAACTCAAAATGGTTAAATATTTTAAATTAGACCTGAAACAGTAAAACTCCTAGAAGAAATCATAAGGATAAAGCTCTTGACATTGGTCTTGGCAATAATTTTTTAAATATGACATGAAAAGCATGAGCAATAAAAGCAAAAATCAATAAGTGAGGCTACATCAAACTAAAAAGCTTCTGCACAGAAAAAGGAACAATCAACAAAATAAAAAGGTGATCTATGGAATAGAAGAAAATATTTGCAAATCATATATTTGATAAGGGGTTAACACCCAAAACAAAGAACTCATATAACTCAATAGCAAAAAAAAACCCAACTTGAGTAAAATTGGGCAGAGGAACTGAATAGACATTTTTCCAAAGAAGACATACAATTGGCCAACAGGTACATGAAAAAATGCTTGACATCACTAATCACCACGGAAATTCAAATCAACACCACAATGAGGTGTCACCTCACACCTGTTATAATGGCTATCATCAAAAAGACAAGAGATAAAATATGTTGGAAAGGATGTGGAGAAAAGGGAACCCTTGTTCACTGTTGATGGGAATGTAAATTGATACAGCCACTATGGAAAACAGCACAGTACAGAAGTTCCTTAAAAAACTTAAAAATAGAATTACCATATAATCCAATAATCCCATTTCCAGGTATATGTCCAAAGGAAATGAGAACAGGAGTTTGAAGACATATATGCACTCCCATGTTCACTGCAACATTATTAACAGTAACCAAAATATGGAAACAATCTAAGTGTCTGTCTACAGATGAATGTATACAGAGATGTGATATATACGTATACAATGGAATATTATTCTGCCATGAGAAAGATGGAATCCTGCAATTTGCAACTCCATGGATAGACCTTTAGGGCATTATGCTAAGTGAAGTAAGTCAGATGAAGAAAGACAATTACTCTATGATATCCCTTATATGTAGAATCTTGAAAAGTCAAAATTATAGAAATGGAGAACAGAATGGTGCTTGCCCAGGGCTAGGAGGTGGGGGTGATGGGAAGATGCTGGTCAACAGGTATAAACTTCCATTTATAAGATGAATAATTTCTGGGGATCTAATGTACAGCATGGTGACTATGGTTAACAATACAGTATTATATACTGGAAACTTGCTAGAGAGTAGATCTTAAATGTTCTCGCCCTAAAAGAGAAATAATTATGTGAGGTGATGGAGTTTTTAACCAACTACTGTGATAATAATTTTGCAGTATATAAGTGTATCAATTCAACACGTTGTACACCTTAAACACAATGTTACATGTCAATTATATCTCAATAAAGGTAGAAAAGAAAATTTTTAAAGAAATGAAAAAAGAAAAAAAAAAAAAAGAAACCAAAGGCAAAGTGTCAGGGTAAAAAAACACTGAAAGGACTTCCCTGGTGGGACAGTGGTTAAGAATCTGCTTGCCAATGCAGGGGACATGGGTTTGAGCCCTGGTCCAGGAAGATTCCACATGCCATGGAGCAACTAAGCCTGTGTGCCACAACTACTGAGCCTGCACTCTAGAGCCCACAAGCCACAACTACTGAGCCCATGTGCTGCAATTACTGAAGCCTGCGCACCTAGAGCCCGTGCTCTGCAACAAGAGAGGCCACAGCAATGAGAAGCCTGCACACCACAACGAAGAGTAGCCCCCACTCGCCACAACTAGAGAAAGCACAGCGACGAAGACCCAATGCAGCCAAAAATAAATATATAAATAAATTTTAAAAAAAAACACTGAAATGCACGGGATAGTTGGGACTTCCCCTTAAGTGGGATAAAGACCAAAATAAGCTCAGAAAAAGTACCTGGTGAGGAATTACGGCTGAGGAGAAAACATAATGCAGAAAGCTAGTCCTACTATAATGGTTTCATTAATCACATGAAAGGATAAGAGCACATAAGATGAATTCTTGCTGACAGTGCCTCAGCCTCAGATTTCTCCTCAGGGAGTTGTATTTTCCTCAGTAAGTTGGATCAATAAACTAATAAATAAATTACAAAACTAACACCACAGATTTTGCAAGAAAATTGTAATTGTACCCTGCTCAAGAGTGACAGAATCCAAAAAGAAATCATTAAAATAAACTTGACGAAAATACTTTTTTAAAAATTTAGTAAATATGAAGCATAATCTTAATATGAGAAATCTAGAACTTATATACATAAATCCCCATAATTAAAAATTGATATTTTAAGCATAAACACTGAATTAGGCAAATAAGTTTAATGAAGAAAAATAAATTTAAAAAATAAACATACAAAATTAGGAATAAATACTGAAACAAACTGAACTTCAATGAAATTAATAATTTAAAAAGAAATATGAAACCAAGACTGATCTCAAAATGAAAAAAAAAAAGAAAAAAGAAAAGAAATCCAGAACAGTTGATACTGTAGCACAGACTTTTACTCTTCTATCCCAATATTTATTTCCCCCATTTCCAAATTTTTGGCTGGGCATATGGCCTCCTGTGCCATTATCATTCTTATTATCATTCTTCATCTCCTTTGAAGCTAGGTATTTTTATATAAGGTTCTGGACAATAAGATGAAAGGAGTATTATGTGCAACTACTGGTAAGTGAGCTTAAAGGGAAGAGGTATACATTTTCTCCCCAGCTTCCTCCTTCCTATAGACTGTTAAGTAACTATGATGACTAGGGCAAATATAGGCATTTGGGATAATGAGGTAGAAGCCAAGTATTAGAGGATAATGAGGTAGACAAATGAAATAGAGGAATCCTGGGTCTCTCTGCCTTAGAGATACAGGACCAGCCCTGATTTGTTGGTACCTGAATTCCTACAGAGACTAATAAAATTCTGTCCTGTTTAAGCAACTGTTATGTAAGATTTCTGTCACAGTCAATAATACAGGTAAATCTATTAAGACAGATAAATGCTTATGCTAGAAAGAGAACATTTCAAAATGCTATCTTTGTGGCAGCCATAGAAATATGCTCCCAGATCCCCTTCAAGAGAACCAGCTGTGAGACGCATAATTGGTGAACAACCTCCAGCTGCTCTATCTTTAGTTCTACTACTGTGTTCATGCTGAGACCATGCTATGCTCAAGCCACCACTGGCTATTTTTCCAGCCAAAGGCTAAGCACAGTGAGGGTATTAGGGACTGGACTATTTTACCTGACATGGGACTCCTCTAATGGGAAAATTTTGGTCAGCAACTCCCCACTGGCCTGGATGAGACTTTCTCACAGCTGCATGAAGGTCTGAGATGGCAGAATAAAGAATCAGCAAGCTTAAAGATCGAGAGATCAATAGAAACTATACAATCTGAAGATGAGGAAAAAAAAAAGAGTGAAGAAAAATGAACACAGACTATGAGAAATGTGAGACAGAAATAAGTACATCCACATACACATAATATGAGTACCAGAAGGAGAGGAAAGACAGAAGACTACTCAAAGAAATACTTGCTGAAAACTTCCTAAATTTGATTTTTAAAAAACACTAATATACATATCCAAGACACTCAATGAACCCTAAGCAGGATAAACACAAAGAGATACAAACCTAAACACATCATACTCAAAATGCTGAAAGTAACAGTACAGAGAAAACCTTAAAAGCTGCAAGAGGAAAACAATCCTTTATCTACAAGGCAGCCACAATAAAATTAACACCTGACTTCTCATTAGAAACAATGAAGGTCAACGCAATGGGACAGCAATATTTCAAGTGCTGAAAGAAAAAACACTATCAACGAATAATCCTGTAACTAGCAAAGTTACCTTCAAAAATGATTATACTAAGTGAAAGAAGCCAGACACAAAAGTCACATATTTTAGCATTCTATTTATATAAAATATCTGGAATAGATAAATACAGAGACTGAAGGCAGATTGGTGGTTGCCAGGGGCTGGGGGAGAGGGGAAGGGGGTAGTAAATGCTTAATGGGTATGAGGTTTTATTTTGGGGTCATGAAAATGTTTTGTAACTAGATAGAGGGGTGGCTGCACCACATTGTGAAGGTACTAAATATCACTGAATTGTTTGCTTCAAAATTATTAATTTTATGTAAATTTCACCTAAAAAAAAAGATGAAATATATTCCCAGAGAATTCATTGCTAGCAGACTGGCCTAACAAGAAATAATAAAGGGGGAAAAAAAAAGTAATAATAAAGGAAGTTCCTGAGGCTGAAGGGAAGTGACACCAATCATTAATTCAAATCCTCATGAAAAAATGAAGAGTTCAAGTAAAGCACTAAGCAGAATACAGAACACACAGCAGCCTTGTCAATTTAATTTTATTGTCCTAGGCACTCTGTTCTATGTTTCTGGAGATGTGAACATTTGCAGATGAAACTTAATATGGCAACAAAGAACAAAATGATGTGATATTCTTGCACTAGGGTTAATTTTTTGCTTCTGGATGGATGTGCTTTGTCATCAGTAATATCTTCAGACCTTCCATGGCCTTATTTATACTGCCTTGGGCCTCTCACTGGCACTCACAGATTCCAAACGTGTAACCAGTATACTAGTTTTGAAACGCTTTTTAATGTATGTTCCCTTATTCTTCATAACCTTTCTCCATTTTAGTTTTACTGTAAAAAGAAAGACAGGGGGGAAGATGACTGGGGGAAACCCTTTCTTCCCCCTTGGAGGCCTGGGATAAAGGAAGGCCATGGAGGTAGGGACATAGGCAGTTAAATGTGTGCTCAGAACTTCCCACACTCCAGGGCATTAAGGTGAAGTAAGAAAGGTAGTGAATTAAGAGGGCAAAGTGTCATGGTCAAATTGGGGGAACTTTAAGTAGCCTTTGTGTCCCATGTAGCATATATCCTGAGTAGGGAGTGATAGGACCCTTGCAGAAGGCAAGATGACACCACAGACTATTGCACATGGAAGCCAGGGATTCTTTGGAGGTTATGACAGAGACTCAGAGTCTATGGAGACAACAAGATCCAGGGGAGGAAAGTTGAAAGGAGGGGGCCCTTGGATCATGACTGAGCTGAAAAACATACCACAAATTCATCAGCTACAGAATGCCCAGAAAAAGAAGCCAGCTAAACTAGATTCAGTGGATACCAGTCAGCACACATCCATAGAGAATCACAGAGGACCCTCTTCCTCCCAAAGCTATGAAGATTTTCTTCTATATCTCAGATACCACCTTAAGAGAGGACAGGGGTTTAGAGGGGAATCTGAATAACTGAATAATTCTTCAAAGAAACAGTTTACTGATAGGACTAAGTTTTGAATCAGACTGCATCAAAACTAGTTTTTCTTTTCATGCTACTGATCAGAACTCATAAGAGATAGGCGAACACATTTTTAAAATAAAGAAACTATATTTTTAACATACATATCAGTGTTGTATGAGTAATTCTGTGACTCATACATATGAAGTCATTGAATAAAGTTAAGGGACAAAGAAATATGGACTATATGTATGATGTGAGGAGGTAAATGGCTTTCAGACAAGGTTCAAATTCTCTAAAGAATTTACAATCACAAAATTGACTTTAATAGAACAGTATTGGCCTTGGGCAAAATTCATCTTCATAGTTTAAGACATCTTGTCCAAAACAGCATTCACTGAGGATGTGTGATAGGTACAGAACTCCTGCTAAATAAAACAGGCTTGCAAGGAACTTATATCTTGGCTTCACCTTACCTTCTAACACCAGAATCAAGAAAATCTGCTTTCAGTAAAGTTCTGGTATCAGTTATGTATACCTTAGTATAAATTAAATTAATGTATTAAATATCCAGGAAAAAAATATTCAAGTGGTTCCCCCAACCAGGTTACAGGATTAGTTTAACATTCAAAAATTGATGACTTTAAAGGAGGAGGATCAAGATGGTGGAGTAGGAGGACACGGAGCTCACCTCCCGCCATAAACACATCAAAAATATATCTACACATGGAACAATTCTCACAGAAAACCAACAGGAAGCTGACAGAAGGACTCCTATACCTAACCAAAGCTGCAAGAAAGATCTCCACAAAACTGGGTAGGATGGGGGAAAAAAAGGCATCAGGTTGGGACCTGCACCCCTGGGAGGGATCTGTAAGGAAGAGAAGGTCCACACAGGCAGACCCTCGCCCTGGGGAATGATCAGGTTGACTCACAATCTGGGCATCCCAGTTCTGGGGTCTTACATGGAGGAGACAAGCCCCCTTGCCTAATGGGATCTGCTGAGACAGAAAGAAGGGCTAGAGAAACCTAGATCCTACTCATGAGGTATGCTAGAGAAGCCTAGACCCTACTCATGAGGTGTGTGCATATGCTGGCTTGCCTACAATCAGGATGGAGAAAAGCTTGCACCGGCAGCTGCCACCTCACCGCACTTCCTAATCCTAAACAGTAAATGCCCCAGCCCTGCTCCCTCCACACCACAGCCTGGTGTGAGATCAGGGGAAAGATTTGTTTAGCTCCACAGAGACAGACAGGGGGCTCCAGGGGTGTAATCTGGATGGAGCCATGGAGCCATTGTCAGCGTGCACACGGGAGGGTGGGTCTAGCCAGGGGAGACACTGTCAGCACGCACATCAGGCAGCAGGTCTAGCTGGGCAGACATTGTCAGAACATCGTGTAGTGCCACAAGAATGCATAGTGGCTAAGCACTGAATCTCGGGCAGGTAGGTCCTGGGAGAGGGCTTGATCTAGCTATGCAGAGACAGCCCAGATGGCCTGGGGTGTGATCTGGAGGGAGCCACAGAGCTTCACTGTCAGCTTGCGCACAGTGGTGGTGGCAGCTCTAGCAGTGGAGACTTTTGTCAATGAGTGCACAGCGGCAGCAGAACCAGCTACAGCAGACAATGTCAGTGTGTGCACTGGGCAGTGCCACAAGAATGCATAATGGCTAAGTGCTGAATATTGGGCAGACAGGCCCTGGGCAGGAGTGCACAGCAGTTGGTTTCCCAGCGAGAGTGCTCCAGCCCCACCCACTCAACACAGCAGCTTAGCACCAGACCTGGGGCAGACAGATCCTGGGAGAAGTCTGCCACAGAGGCAGCCCAGATCTCAATTCCTGCCCACCTCAATTCCTGCCCACCTCAATTCCTGCAGCAACAACACCCCGACACCCAGCTCCAGTCTACTCCACACCACAGCCTTGCACTAGATCTGGGAGGAACAAAACAGAGAAAAGGATGCACCTTGGGCTGCTTCTGAGCAGAACCCTGGACACCTACACACATGGCACATAGGTTTGCTATGAGCGCATGGGCCTCACTTGCTTCAGCATTCACCTTCTTTGGGGTAGGGCACGCACGGAAGGGCAGTGGAGCCTGAGAAACCTGACCTCAGGACTTCTACTCCAACATTTGGGAAGCAGACCCTGCCCCTGACAGGGTGGTGACAGCCATGGAACAAAGAAGAGACCCCACCTCCCATCTAGCACAGGCTCTGGACACCACAAGACCAACTATCAAGGGAATAACAGCCAGCACACTCTGAAGAAAAATGTGGCTGGCATCCATACCAAAACCAGCCCTCGCACCAAAAATGTTGGACACACACAGTCTACAAAGGGACGCTCCCACATAAAAACACCCCTTCAAGAACACAGTAGATAACTGTTTCTCCTAAATTCACAGAAGCAGAGAAAGTTAAGTAAAATGAAAGAGCAGAGGGATTACTCCTAAAAAAAGAACAAGAGAAATCCCCTGAAAGAACAAATAATGAAACAGACCTCACCAGTCTACTGGACCCCAAATCCCCAAAAAAAGGGTAATAAAAATGTTAAAGGAATTAAGAAAGATTATCAATAAAAATGAAGATCACTGTAACAAGGAGCTAGAAACTATGAAGGTGAACCAATCAAAATTAGACAATTCAATTACCAGGATAAAAACCAATCTAGAGGCAATGAATAGCAGACTAAATGATACAGAAGAGTGAATAAGTGATCTGGAAGATAGAATAATGGAAATCACCCAATCAGAAAAGCAGACAGAAAGACAAATTAAAAAAAAAAAAGAAAGAAACATGCACGATCTATGGGATAATATAAAATGTGCCAAGCTATGCATAATAGGGGTTCCAGAGGAGAGGAGAGAGAAAAGGGGATCAAAAATGTATTTGAAGAAATCATGGCTGAAAAATTCTCAAACTGAAAGATGGAAACAGATATCCAGGTACAGGAAGCCCAGAGAGTCCCAAACAAGATGAACCCAATCAGACTCATGCCAAAATATATCACAACTAAAATCAGAAAAGTTAAAGAGAGGATTCTAAACGCAGCAAGACAGAAATAGTCAGTTAGAGGGAACCCCCATAGGCTATCAGCTGATTTCTCTATAGAAACTTTTCAGACCAGAAGGGAGTGACATGACATATTCAAAGTCCTGAAAGGAAAATATCTGCAACCTAGGATACTCTACAGCAAGATTATCATTTAGAATAGGAGGAGAGATAAAGTATTTCTCAGACAAGCAGGGCTTCCCTAGTGGCACAGTGGTTAAGAACCCATCTGCCAATGCAGGGAACACGGGTTCAAGTCCTAGTCTGGGAAGATCCCACATGCCACGGAGCAACTAAGGCTATGCGCCACAACTATTGAGCCTGCGCTCTAGAGCATGAGAGCCACAACTACCGAGCCCACGTGCTGCAACTACTGAAGCCCGTGCGCCTAGAGCCTGTGCTCTGCAGCAAGAGAAGCCACTGCAATGAGAAGCCCGCACACCACACGAAGAGTAGCCCCCACTCACCGCAACAAGAGAAAGCCCATGCACAGCAATGAAGACCCAACACAGCCAAAAATAAAATAAATTAAATAAATTAAAAAAAAAATTTCTCAGACAAGCAAAAATTATAGAATTCAGCAATACTAAACCTACCCTAAAAGAAATATTGAAGGCTCTTCTCTAAATAAACAAGAAACAAGAATCTATAGGAAAGGGAAAATCACAATAAGAAAGGTAAATATATAACAAGATTGAAGACCACTTAAGCCAGTACATAGATTAAAAACAATCAAAAAAAATTTTAAAGCAACATAACTACAATTAATAGCAAAAGGGTAAAACATAAATATGTAAAATAGGACATCAAAATCACAAAATGTGGGGGAGGTGTAAACTTTTATGACTATCAGTTTAACACAAGTAGAGATAGTTATGGGTCAACAAACTTGAACTCCACAGTCACCACAAATCAAAAACATATAACAGATTCACAAAAAACAAAGATAGGAACTCAAGCATAAAACAAAAGAAAACCATGAAACCACAAAGGAAAAAAAACAAAAAGAAGAAATGAACAAAGAACTGGAAAAACAAGTGGAAAACAAGGTTTAAAATGGCAATAAGTATATACCTATAAGTAATTACTTTTAATGTCAATAGACTAAATGCTCCAGTCAAAAGACACAGGGTGGCAGACTGGATAAAAAAGAAAGAGCTACCATATGATCCAGCAATCCCGCTCTTGGTTATATATCCAGGAAAAATGAAAACTCTAATTTGAAAAGATACATGCACCCCAATGTTCATGGCAGCACTATTTACAATAGCCAAGACATGGAAATAACCCAAGTGCCCATCAAGAGATGAGTGGCTTAAGAAGATGTGGTATATATACACAATGGAATGTTAGTAGCCATAAAATGAATGAAATATTGCCATTTGCAGCAACATGGATGGACCTAGAGAATATTATACTTAGTGAAGTAAGTCAAAGACAAATATTATGATATCACTTATATATGGACTCTAAAAAATAATATAAATGAATCTATATACAAAATAGAAACAGACTCACAGACATAGAAAACAAACTTATGGTTACCAAAGGGGAGGGGGAGGGACAAATTAGGAGTATGAGATTAACTGATACAAAGTACTATACAAAAAACAGACAGGCAATGAAGACTTACTCTATGGCACAGGATATTATAGTCAATATCTTGTATTTATATTTCAACACCTATAATTGAAAATAATCTGAATATATATATTTATAACTGAATCTCTTTGGCTGTACACCTGAAACTAACACAATACTGTAAATCAACTATACTTCGATTTTAAAAATTGATCACTTTAATTGACCAAATTAACAGAAGAAAAGGAGAAACATTATTTGATCAAGATCACATATATGGGCTTCCCTGGTGGCGCAGTGGTTAGGAATCTGCCTGCCAATGCAGGGGACACGGGTTCGAGCCCTGGTCCAGGAAGATCCCACATGCCGCGGGGCAACCAACCCCATGGGCCACAGCTGCTGTGCCTGCGCTCTAGAGCTCTCGAGCCACAACTACTGAAGCCCGCGCACCTACAGCCCGTGCTCCGTAACGAGAAGCCACCGCAATGAGAAGCCAGTGCACCACAACAAAGAGCAAAAGCAGCCAAAATAAATAGATATAATAAATTTATTTTTTTTTAAATCACATATACAAGAAAATTGTATGACAAAGGTCAATACCAATTCATGATAGACCCCCTTAGCCGGCTAGGAATAAAAGGAAATTTCCTTCATCTGTAAGAGTATTTACAAAAAAACTTTCATGGAATATCATACTTACTGGTGAATCATTGAAAGTATACCCTTAAGACTGAAAAGGAAACAAAGATGACTGCCACCACATCTATTCAGCATTATACTGAACATTTAGCAATTGAAATAAGGCAAGAAAAAAGGGAGGGCATGAGAATTCAAAATGATGAAAAGTGTCTATTTGCAGATGATATATTTGTAAACATAATTCAGTTCAATTTGAAATAAAAACCTAAGCAGCTTTAATTGTGGAAATGGACTAATTCTAAAATTTCTAAGGAAATATAAATCACTACAAATAGCTACAGCAATGTTAAAGAAAAACAAAGATGGAGGATTTGTTTTCATTATCAGATACCAAGATTTATAATGAAAAAGACATGGTAATTAAGATAGAATGCTATTGACATAAGGAAAAATAAAACAATGGAAGAGGATATAAAGTCAGAAATACATATATTAACATGAATATGTCTTGAAAACAATATGGGGTGAAAAAAGTGAGTTGAAGAACTGTCAGTCCATTATGTTCCTTATTATTTAAAAATCTAAAACAGAGAGCAACATTATATAATATTCATATATACAAATCAGTGTGGTAAAAACATAAAACCATGGACTCTTGATATACATAAAATTCATGAAAGTGACTGACTCTGGGGACAGAGTATCTGTAATATTCTAATTATTTTACTGAAAAAAAATCTCAAAGCAAAAATGACAAAATATTCAATATGCTAATTCCAGGTATTGGGTATATGGCTGTTTATTCTATTTCTCCCTCTCTCTTCCTAGATTTTAAAATAATAATTTTTTAAAAAGATGAGAGAAGACAGAGAGAGATGGAAGCAAAAGCAGCTCTGTATTACTTCAATTTTCTATGTTCTCACTGACTTCAAGTTTATTCTCATCAATTCCTTCTTCTATTTTCTCACATTGTTTCTAATTTCTAGAACTATATTTTGTTCATTTTGTTTATATTTATTAACATATCATTATTATTCAGCCTGCAGGTTTTCTTCTGTACATTATTTTCTAGATGTTCTGTAACATAAATTTTTATGTCTTTCTTGATCTAAGTTGCTTATGCTAGTTTTAAAATTTCCATGTGGAAATGTTTTCTTTTTGAATTTTTATTATTAACTTCCTATGTAACTGCATTCTGGAACATGTACAGTTTGTACTTTTGAAATTTATTGAGTTTTATTTAGGCCTAATATACGGTCAGTTTTTTAGTTTTTCCATATCTAAAAAAAGGATATTAATTGATTCCAGGCTATAAGCTATGATAATCAATTAGCTCTATCAAATTATTATTGGTAGTTATGTTCATTTTGTTGTCTGCTTTATGTGTCTATCATGAGCTAAGACAGATCAATAAAAGTTTCCTATTGATACGTTTCTTATTATTTTCACAGTATTCCTTATAGTAAATTTTCTGCAGTTTATTTGGTACAGAAGTAGTCCTAACCATTTATCTTTATTACCTAACGCACTTATCAGCATTTTAAAGCACTGTTCTTTTTGTTTTTTTAAAGCTTACAGTCTTGGATGAATGGATAAAGAAGATGTGGTACATATATACAATGGAATACTACTCAGCCATAAAAAAGAATGAAATAATGCCATTTGCAGCAACATGGATGCAACTAGAGATTATCATACTAAGTGAAGTCAGAAATAGAAAGACAAATACCATATGATTTCACTTATATGTGGAATCTAAAATATGGCATAAATGAACTTATCTACAAAACAGAAACAGACTCACAGACACATAGAACAGACTTGTGGTTGCCAAGGCAGAGGAGGGGAGGGAGAGGGATGGGCCGGGAGTTTGGGGTTAGTAGATGCAAACTATTACGCTTAGAATGGATAAACAACAAGGTCTACTATATAGCACAGGGAACTATATCCAATCTCCTGGGATAAACCATAATGAAAAAGAATATTAAAAAAAGAATGTATATATGTGTATAACTGAATCACTTTGCTATACAGCAGAGATCAGCACAACATTGTATATCAACTAAACTTCGATAAAAAAATAAAGCTTACTGTCTTGAATTTTATAGTACCTAATATTAACAAATAGCCGTTTTTCTTTCTTTTAAACTGTATTGATATGGCTTTACTTAAACAATGTTTAAATTTTCTCTGGGTCAAAAGCTTCCCATCTATAAAATGAAAATGTTGGAATAAATATTCTCTTAAATTCTCTTTGAAGAGTTAATCATTCTCAATAGAAAAGGGGACAGCTAGGAATAAGATGAGATTCTTTCATGAATCCTGGATTTTTTGACAGAGTGTAAAAATATAGTCTTTTCTAACAGGAAATTTTGCTTTTCTAATTATCATATGTTTATTTACTACCTAGAATCCAGTTAGTAGTTTGCCATTGGTAGTTCACTATTTCAGGTAACATTACCTATTCCATATTAGGTTTGTGAGGAGATATAATATTCAGCAATTTTTGCTATTAACTTTCTTATCTTGATTAATGGCAACACTAACACCTTTTTTGAAAAATGGAACTGTAGCATAAGTTTTGATTCCTACCTCTTCTTCAACACCTAGGTACAATGTGTCAACAAGTTCATTTGACTCAGTCTCACCAATACCTCTTAAATCTCAACTCTTCTATTTCCCCTATATGTTTAAGTAGTGGAACAGGAGAATTAAACAATTGAAACTTTTTTTTCTGATAGCTCAGAGACTATTTGAGGGTCTCATAGTAGTTGAGGTTTTCATTATGAATACTAACTGCCACTGAAGAGAATGAGAAAATAATTCTTATTTGAGCCCTGGAGTTATGGTTTTTTATTCAATAAGTTACCGACTTACTAGATGTGCCCAGCACTGGTTTAGAGCCTAAGGATATAGCTGTAAGACAGACATAAGTTCTGGTCCTCCTGGAATGTGCATACTAGTTGAGGGAAACAAATTAAAACATAAACATGTAAATATGTAAGATAGAATAAGATAGTGTAATGGTTGATCTTATGTGTCAACCTGACTGGGTTGCAGGTTGCCCAGACATTTGGCTGAACATTACTCTGGGTGTGTCTGTGAGGGTATTTCTACATGAGATTAACATTTGAGTCAGTAAAGTGAGTAAAGCAAATCGTCCTCCCTAATATGGGTAGGCCTCAGCCAATCAATCAAAGACCTGAATAGAACTGAGTAAGAGGGAGCTGTTTGAGTTGGGACTTTAGTCTTTTCTGGTAGCTTTACTAGCATGTTCAAAGTTCCCCAGGGATAAAGTTTGTCTGTTCCAAGTGTGGAAAAAGCTAGTATCACTGAAAGACAGTGAATGAGGGAGGGTATAGCAAAAGATAATGGTAAAGAAATAGGAAGAAGGCATATCATGAAGGGTTTTGTAAAGGACAATAAGAAATCTGGATTTTATTCCAAGTGTAAAGGGAAGCCATTAGTTGATTTTAAGCAGAGAAGTTAACACCTCAGGTTTTTAAATTATCACTTCGGTTGTTCTCTGGAGAATGGACTACAGATGGTTAAGAATGTATGCAGGGAGATTAACAGGCAGTTACTGAAGTACTTCCAGGTAAGAGATGATACGGCCTGGGTTACAAGAGCCATGGAAATGTTGACAAGTGATCAGATTTGAGATATGATGAAAAACTGGACTAATCTGATGATTATTTTAGAAAATCATTTTATTTGCATTTCATTAATCATGAGTGAGGCTGAGGTCATACAGGACTGTGGTTGTTTACAGGCTTCACAGTTACACCACCTGGGACTAAATCCTGATTCTACTACATCCTTTACCTATGACCTTGAGTAAATTTCTTAATCTTTCTATGCTTGTTTCTTAACTCCTGAAAAAAAAATGAAGATTCTTTATGAAGTCTATGTGAGGTAATTGATGTAAAACTTTAATTAACAATAGAGATTAGTTTTTATTATTATTTACAATTTTTATCAGGCATTTGTTCTTACTTTTTCAATTTTGGATTTCTTTTTCATGTCCTATATGCAGTTTTCTACTGGATTTTAATTTGGTTTGTAAATAGTATTTAAATACCAGATTGGGTCTACCATATGTATTATTAAGATTGTTGTCAAGTTTTGTCAATTTACTTTATGGTGATTGTATCAATAGGAGAATATAATTTTTATGTACTCAAATTTAGTTGACCTTCTTTTTTACTGCCTATGAGTTTGATATTATGCCAAAAAAACAGCTAGTGACTGTAGAAAATATACTCAAGATGGTTGTCTTGCAGTAGTCAGAACTCTCATACACTGTTAAGAGTACAATTTTGGACAATCACTTTGGAAAACTGTTTGGCAGTATCAATTAAAGGTAATCTTAAACATAACTTATGACTCAGAAATTCTACTTTGGTAGAAAGAAATATGTACATATGTGCAACAAAAACCTACAAGAAAATTCATAGGAACAGTATTTTAATTGTTCCCAAATAAAAACTACCTAAATGCCTATCAGTAATCGAATGGATACATAAAATTATGGTTTATTCACATTAATTAAATAATATACAGTAGTAAGGTTAAGTAAACTACTTACATGCAATGATTCAACATGAATCTGGCAAACAAAATATTAAGCAAAAGAAGTCAGACACAAAGTATATAGGTTACATAAAGTTTAAAAATAGGCATAAATAATCTATAGTGATATAATCTGAACAGTGGTTACCCCTGGGGTGAGGGTAATAACTGGGAAAGGTGCAGGAGTCTAATGGGTGTTAGTGTAATATTCCATTTCTTGATCCAGTGCTTATGCTGGTTAAACACATGTATTCACTTTGAAAATTAACTGAGGAAAAAACTAGAGATACAGAGAAGCTGCTAGATAGGGGCACCTGGTCAAAGAAAGGTATATCTCAGTATGGCAAAGCTCTGCGCTAAGGGTGAAAAGGCAGTAAAGTGAGATTTGTTCAATAGCTAAGAGTGCAGGATAAATCTGAAAGAGAAAGATTCCAAAGGAAGTCTGAAGAAAAAGGATGAAGTTCTGAGGAAAAGGAAATGTCCTTGAAGAGGAGACAGACATTACTTATTCTAAGAGTAAAATGAAGAAGAAATAAGGAACCACGGATTCAATTCATTAAAACCACAAACATTCACAAAAACCACATATACCAGGCATTGTTCTAGGGGCTGGAGATACAGCAGTAAACCAAATAAAGCATACTCTTTGTTCACATTCTAGTGGACTAAAATTATAAGAATTTACCATAAATGATTACTTCAGACTGTGGCTGAATCTCAGCAAACACACATGGAAAAAGATAATTATACAGGGTCATTTGAAAGACACATCCCATCTATTTCTTCAGATAGTCTAGCTTTTTTTTAAAATAAGGTATGAAAGCATAGAATAATGTGGTAAAATGCATTAATCTTAAGTGTACAAACTGAGACATTTTTATACATTTATGTATTTGTGTACCTACCACTCAGGTCAAAATACAGAGCATTTTCAGCATACTAGAAGATTCCCTCATGTCCCTTCCCAGTAAATACCCCTTCGGGGTAACCACTATTTTCTATCACTGAGATTAGTTTTCTAACTTCAGATATTTGGAATCACATAGAATGTACTCTTATTTCTGACTTCTCTTATGACACATGTTTGTGAGATTATCTATGTTGTTATAAGTAGCAATAATCTGCTTTAGGGAGTGTGTGTGTGTGTGTGTGTGTGTGTGTGTGTGTGTGTGTTTATGTGTATAGTGTCCAACTGCATGAAATACTATAATTTATTCCATTTTCTGTTGATGTTGATTTGCGTTCTTTCCAATGCTGGGCTATTTTGACATATATTCTTTGCCTTATCCTCGATCAAAACAGACCATCAGTGGGGAGTTTCCTGGTAGTCTCGTGGTTAGGATTCGGCACTTTCACTGCCATGGCGCGGATTTAACCCCTGGTTGGGGAACTGAGATTCTGCAAGCCGTGTGGCATGGCCAAGACTTTAAAAATTATTAAAAAAAAAAAAAAAAAGACCACTAGAAAAGCTGGGTTTACCAACTACGGGAAGTCTCACTACAATGTATTCATTGACCTAGGTGCCAATGAAAAACTTACTTCTGCTAATAAATGTTCACTTTTATCCTTATGGACAATGCACATTATGTAATGGATTTCTGCCCTTGTTTACCTATTATAATGAAATTCAAAATTGAAGCCCAAGTTTAATCTCTCTGAATGAAAGCATTTCTGCATAATCATATTTTAACTCTTTCTTGGTCTTAACCTTCCAACTCTGTTTCCTCTGAAAATATGTTTTATCTGTACAGGATTTTCCAATTTAGTGTATGGATTACTGCAATTCCCTTAAACTGCACTGTAAAATAAGGCAGGGAACAAATATACTACTTAAAATTTACCTGCAACTCAGTCATTTCCTTTTCTTTCTGGGAGTGGACTGGGCCTGAGAAGGCAGAGCTGGAGAAGAGAATAAAAGCCATTAAACAAGGTTTGTTTTGCAGTTCAAGAAATCTGCACCCACAAGGTAGATTAAAGGTCACTCTATAGCAAAATGATACTTGGAGCCATCAGAAAGGCCAAGAATATACATTCCCCAGGTATAAAGATGACTACTACATCATGTGGAGCTTATGCATATGGTGAACAGGAATAGGAGTACATATGTAGGAGATGCCCCATGAATTTATCAATAGCTCTGTATCAGAGAATAAACAGTTCACGTGGAGCAGAAAGATATATAGCTTCATGAAAGCACATCACCAAGAAAATTATGAAACTGACAACATACCTAAGGTATTTTAATGTATTGAGACTTTTAAAAAGAAATATTTTAAGTACAAACTAAATGGGAATTTAACTAAAATGGTGATGATTTTATATTTTGAGAAAAGAGTCAGGAGAAGTTTATGTGTGTGAGTGATGTGTATCAGAGGTACTGGTGGTGGTAAGAACGTTTAATTCTTATTTTCCATAGTATAAAAAATCTAAATCTGAAAAGTGTCAAATAATAGCAGGATAAACATATGATTTGGAAAAACGGAGTAAACAAAAGAAGGCACAGTTAAGAGTTGAAAGTGATTCTTTCTGGGGACAGGAATTAGAGATGGGGAGAAAAAAGGAACAGGGTATAGTTTTTCTTATTCTTATTACAAGACTAGTAGCACTATTTGATTTTTTTAAAAAACAATTAACATATTATTTCGCCCAAATACAAACTGAATCATAAAACAATGTACTATGTACAATTAATAATATTATGTATTATGTAATATTCATAATATAATGTACATGCTTATAAGCATGGGGTAAATAATGCATGATTATACGTATAATGTAGTATGTACTATCAACAGGTTAATGCAGGGGTCCCCAACCCCCCGGCGGTCCGCGGCCTGTTAGGAACCTGGCCGCACAGCAGGAGGTGAGTAGCGCGAGAGCATGGCACTCCCCATCGCTGGCATTACCGCCTGAACCATCGCTCGCTGGCATTACGGCCTGAATCATGCCCCACGCCCCAATGGAAAACCTGTCTTCCAGGAAACTGGTCCCTGGTGCCAAAAAGGTTGGAGACCTCTGGGTTAACATACACGCTTATAAGCGTGTGGGGTAATTAATTAATGCACGGTTATACATATAATGTATTATGTGTGGCAGCGGTCCCCAACCTTTCTGGCACCAGGGACCGGTTCTGTGGAAGAAAATTTTTCCACGGATGGTGGCGGGGGGGATGGTTCAGGCGGTAATGCGAGCAATGGGGAGTGGCAGATGAAGCTTTGCTAGCTTGCCCGCCGCTCACCTCCTGCTGTGTGGCCCGGTTCCTAACAGACCACAGACCAGTACCGGTCCACAGCCCGGGGGTTGGGGACCCCTGATGTATGATATAATATATATGCAATTCCAGGACACCTAAATCAATCAACTCTCATATCAACACAACGAGGTCTATATTATGGACAATGCTCAGAAATTTGTGGATCAAATCATAGTTTTATACCCATTTTAGTACCACTAAAATACTTTGAAAAATGATCCGCATCAATATTATAAATTCATTAAGAAGCTAAACAGCATTAACTTGTTAAGTTAAAGACTGGGAGTTAGGGGGACTTCCCTGGTGGCACAGTGGTTAAGAATCCGCCTGCCAATGAAGGGGACACGGGTTCGATCCCTGGTCCGGGAAGATCCCACATGCTGAGGAGCAACTAAGCCCCTGCGCCACAACTACGGAAGCCCACGCACCTAGAGCCCGTGCTCCTCAACAAGAGAAGCCACCGCAATGAGAAGCCCGTGCACCACAACAAAAAGTAGCCCCCGCTTGCCTCAACTAGAGAAAGCCTCGAGCAACAACAAAGACCCAATGCAGCCAATAAATAAATAAATAAATAAAAATACCTTAAGAAAAAAAAAAAAAAGACTGGGAGTTAAAACTCCCCTTAACGATATGCTACAACTGGATATATCAACATGATTTATTACTATTCTATCAATAATTCTACCCCTATTTATTATATTCCAACTAAAAATTTCAAAATATATTATTCAAACACAGAGTTGATGTCTACCAAAATACAAAAACAACCTGCCCCTTGAGAAACAAAATGAACGAAAATCTATTTGCCTCTTTCATTATCTCAACAATAATAGGACTTCCTATCATTATCTTAATCATCATATTCCCAAGCATTTTACTCCCAACACCTAATCAACTAATCAATAACCATATAATTTCTATTCAACAATGACTAGTTCAGCTAACACTGAAACAAATAATAGTTATTCACAATCACAAAGGACAAACCTGAGCACTAATACTAATATCACTCATCTTATTTATTGGATCAACAAATCTATTAGGACTATTACCACATTCATTTACACCTACTACACAACTCAATAAATCTAGGAATAGCAATTCCCCTATGGGCAGGAACTGTAATTACAGGCTTTTGCCATAAAACAAAAGCATCCTTAGCTCATTTTCTACCACAAGGAGCACCGGTTCCTCTTATTCCTATACTAGTAATCATCGAAACTATTAGCTTATTCATTCTCAACCAATAGCTTTAGCCGTACAATTAACAGTTAACATCACAGCAGCACATCTATTATTCCTTTAATTGGAGGAGTGACTCTAGCATTGCTGAATATTAGCACCACCACAGCCCTCATTACATTTATTATCCTTGTATTACTTACTACCCTCGAAATCGCCATTGCCATAATTCAAGCTTACGCATTTACCTTACTAGTAAGTCTTTATCTACATGACAATACACAATGACCCACCAAACCTATGCATATCACATAGTAAATCCCAGTCCCTGACCCCTTATAGGAGCTCTCTCAGCCCTTCTAATAATAACATCAGGCCTAATTACATGATTTCACTTCACTTCAACATTATTATCACTAGGCCTTAACAACGTATTAATGATGATGAGACATCATCAGAGAAAGCATTTCCCAAGGCCATTATACATCAGTTGTTCAAAAAGGACTCCGATATGGAATAATCTTATTATTTCAGAAGTCCTCTTTTTTACTGGCTTTTTTTGAGCCTTCTATCACTCAAGCCTTACCCCTACACCTGAACTAGGTGGATGCTGACCACCAACAGGCAGCCGTCCCCTAAATCCATTAGAAGTAACACTTCTTAATACCTCTGTATTAAGGGTATCCATTACCTGAGCCCACCACAGCCTCATAGAAGGAAACTGCAAACACATACTCTAAGCTCTTATTACAATTGCCCTAGGCTTTCATTTTACAAGTCTACAGGCCTTAGAATACTACGAAACATCCTTTACAATTTCAGATGGGTCAACTTTCTTCATAGCTACAGGATTCCACAGACTACATGTAATTATGGCTCTACTTTCCTTATCATTTGCTTCTTACATCAATTAAAATATCACTTCTCATCTAACCATCATTTTGGCTTCGAAGCTGCTGCCTGATATTGACATTTTGTAGATGTAGTATGACTATTCCTTTACATATCCATTTATTGATGAGGATCTTATTCTTTCAGTATTAAACAGTACAGTTGACTTCCAATCAATTAGTTTCAGTATAATCCAAAAAAGAATAATAAATCTAATACTGACATTAATTACAAACATAGCACTAGCCTCACTAATTGTATTAATTGCATTCTGACTTCCCCAATTAAATATTTACACAGAAAAAAATAAGTTCTTATGAATGTGGGTTTGACCCTATAGGATCAACACATGTACCATTTTCCATAAAATTTTTCCTAGTAGCCATTACATTCCTCCTTTTCGACTTAGAAATTGCTCTCCTTTTACCCTTACCCTGAGCATCTCAGACAAATAATCTAAAAACAACATTCATTATAGCTTTATTCCTAATTTTATTACAAGCAACAGCCTAGCCTAACCAAAAAGGACTAGAATGAACTGAATATGGTAGTTAGTTTAAACTAAATTATTTTGACTTGTTAGATTATGATTAAGTTCATTACCAAGTGCCTTTAGTATATATAAATATTATTATAGCATTCACAGTATCTCTTATAGGATTATTAATATATTGATCTCACCTAATATCTTCACTATTATGCCTAGAAGGCATAATACTATCACTATTCATTATAGCAACCCTGATCATTCTAAATACACATTCTACCCTAGCCAGCATAATGCCAATTGTTCTGCTAGTATTCACAGCTTTCAAAGCTGCACTCGGACTGTCCTTACTAGTAATAGTATCAAACATATACGGCACTGATTATGTACAAAATCTTAATCTCCTCCAATGTTAAAAATTATTATTCCTACAATTATACTAACACCACTAACATGACTATCAAAGAACAGCATAATCTGAATTAATACCACAGTCCACAGCTTATTAATCAGTCTTATGAGCCTTTTCTTCTTAATCAATTTAATGACAATAGCCTCAACTTTTCACTAATTTTTTTCCGACTCCTTATCAACACCATTATTAATTTTAACATGATTCTTCCCATTAATACTAATAGCCAGCCAAGTTCACCTATTCAAACAATCATTAACTCAAAAAATTATACATTACCATGCTAATTATATTACAAATATTCCTAATTATAACACTCACTGCCATAGAATTAATCTTATTTTATATTTTATTTGAAGCAACACTAGTCCCGACACTTATTATCATTACCCAATGGGGTAATCAAACTGAACGACTTAATGCAGGAGTTTATTTCTTATTTTATACACTAGTAGGATCGCTTCCACTCTTAGTAGCACTAGTGCATATTCAAAATATCACAGGCTCACTAAATTTTCTAATACTTCAATATTGAACACAAGCAATATCCATCTCCTTATCCAACATTTTCATATGACTAGCCTGTATAATAGGCTTTATAGTAAAATACCTCTTATAGCCTTCACCTTTGATTACCTTAAGCATATGTAGAAGCCCCTAATGCAGGATCCATAGTCCTTGCAGCCGTACTACTAAAACTCGGAGGCTATGGTATATTATGAATTACAACAATACTAAACCCATTAACAGATTTCATAGCATACCCTTTTCTCATACTCTCCTTATGAGGAATAATCATAACGAGTTCAATTTGTTTACACCAAACAGACTTAAAGTCACTTATCACATATTATTCTGTCGGTCACATAGCACTTGTTTTCGTAGCCATTCTTATCCAAACACCTTGAAGTTATATAGGAGCCACCGGTCTAATAATTGCCCATGGCCTCACATCATTCATATCATTCTGCCTCACAAATTCAAATTACTAACAAATTCACAGCCGAATGATAATTTTAGCCAGAGGTCTACAAATATTCCTCCCATTAATAGCAACATGATGACTACTAGCAAGCCTAACAAACCTAGCTCTACCCCCAACTATTAAGCTAATTGGAGAACTATTTGTAGTAGTATCATCCTTCTTATGATCAAATGTCACCATTATCCTAACAGGAATTACTATAGTAATTACTGCCTTATACTCAATATATAAGTTAATCATAGCACAACAAGGCAAATATACAAACCCTATCAATAATATTAAGCCATCATCCATACGAGAAAATGCTCTCATAACTCTTCACATTTTACCTCTCTTATTCCTATCGTTAAGTCCCAAAATCATTTTATGGCCCTTGTACTGTAAATATAGTTTTAAAAAACACTAGACTGTGAATCTAGTAACAGAAGACTAAACCTTCTTGTTTACCAAAAAAGTATGCAAGAACTGCTAATTCATGCCTCCATATCTAACAGTATGACTTTTTCAAGCTTTTAAAGGATAGTATTGATCCATTGGTCTTAGGAACCAAAAAATTGGTGCAACTCAAAACAGAAGTAATAAACTTATTTACCTCTTTCACACCAGTTACACTATTTATACTAACAATACCAATCATAATAACAAACACCAACATCTACAAAAGTAACATATATCGATCCTATGTAAAAACCACTATCTCATATGCTTTTATCACCAGCTTAATTCCAACAATAATATTCATTCACACAGGACAAGAAAGAATTATCTCAAGCTGACACTGAATTATTATCCAAACCCTTATATTATCACTTAGCTTCAAACAGACTCTTTCTCAATAATATCTGTGCCAGTGGCATTATCTGTCACATGATCTATTATAGAATTTTCAATCTGATATATGCACTCAGATCCTAACATCAATCGATTGTTTAAAAACTCCTTTTTCTTATCACAATACTAATTCTTGTCACTGCTAACAATCTTTTCCAGCTTTTCATTGGATCAGAAGGAGTTGGAATTATATCTTTTCTACTTATCAGGTGACAACATGGATGAGCAGATGCAAATACAGCTGCTCTCCAACTAGTTTTATATAATCACATTGGAGATATTGGATTTATTATTATCAGTAGCATGATTCCTATTTAAACGCATGAGACCTACAATAAATATTTATACTTAACCTAAATCACCCAAACCTGCCTCTAACAGGACTTGTATTGGCCACAACTGAAAAATCCGCCCAATTTGGCATCACAAATGACTTCCCCCAGCAATAGAAGGCCCTACCTCCATCTCAGCCCTACTTCACTCAAGAATAGTTGTAGCAGGTACTTTTCTACTTATCCGCTTTTACCCTTTAACAGAGAATAATAAATTTATCCAAACAACAATATTATGTATCGGAGCAATTACCACATTATTTACAGCAGTATGCGCTCTTACCCAAAATGACATTTAAAAATTCTTGCCATCTCTACTTCAAGCCAATTAGGCCTTATAATAGTAACAATCGGTATTAACCAGCCTTACCTAGCATTTCTCCATATTTGCACACATGCCTTGTTCAAGGCCATACTATTTACATGCGCTAGATCCATTATTCATAGCCTAAATGATGAGCAAGACATTCAGAAGACAGGTTTATTTAAAGCAGTATCTTTTACCACAACAGCCCTCATTATCGAAGTCTCACACTGACAGGAATACACTTCCTCACAGGATTCTACTCTAAAGACCTAATCATCAAAATCGCTAACATGTCATATACCAACACCTGAGTCCTACTAATAACTCTCGTCGCCACATCCCTTACAATTGTCTATATCACTCACATTATTTTCTTTGCACTATTAGGACAAACTTTTCCACTTTAATTCTAATTAATGAAAACAACCCACTCCTAATCAATTCTATTAAATGTTTACTAACTGGAAGTATTTTCGCTGGATTTCTTATCTCCAACAATACTCCCCCAACAACAATTCCACAAATAACTATACCTTATTATTTGAAACTAACTGCCCTTGCTGTAACCATCTGGCACTGAAGTCAACCTCACCACACAAAACTTAAAATTTAAGTACCCTTCAAATTTCTTCAAATTTTCCAACCTCCTAGGGTATTTCTCCATTATTATACACAACTTCCCACCATACTTAAATTTATCAGCAAGCCAAAAATCACATCAGCCTTCCTAGATTTAATCTGACTAGAAAGTATCTACCAAAAACTACTTCCCTTATTCAAATAAAAATTTCTATGCTAGTATCAGACCAAAAAGGCCTAATCAAACTATATTTTCTTTCATTCCTCATTACCCTCACCCTAAGCATAATTCTGTTTAATTACCACGAGTAACCTCTATAATAACCACAACACCAATAAGCAATGATCAACGGGTAACAATTACTAGTCAAGTACCAGAGCTATACAATGTCGCAATTCCAATAGCCTCTTCACTAAAAAAACCCAGAATCTCCCATATCATAAATTACCCAATCCCCTAGTCCATTAAACTTAAATACAATCTCCACTTCTTCATCCTTTAAAACAGGGGTCCCCAACCCCCGGGCCACAGACTGGTACCGGTCCACGGCCTGTTAGGGACCGGGCAGCACGGCAGGAGGTGAGTGGTAGGCAAGCGAGGGAAACTTCATCTGCTCCTCCCCATCGCTCGCATTACCACCTGAACTATGCCCCCCATCGCTCGCATTACCACCTGAACCATCCCCCACCCCGCTACCCGCCGACCGTAGAAAAATTGTCTTCTACGAAACTGGTACCTGGTGCCAAAAAGGTTGGGGACCACTGCTTTGAAACTTAGAATACTATTGAAAATTCTATCAACCCTGAAAGAAATATACCTAGAACGGTCTTATTAGAAACTCAAACTTCAGGATACTGCTCAGTAGCCACAGCTGTCGTATAACCAAATACTATCAACATTCCCCCTAAATAAATCAAAAATGCTATTAGACCCAAAAACGAACCACCAAAATTCAACACAATCCCACAACCAAAACCACCACCTACAATCAACCCAAGTCCACCATAAATAGTTTTTTTTTTGATTAATTTATTTTATTTTATTTATTTTTGGCTGTTTCGGGTCTTTGTTGCTGTGCGCGGGCTTTCTCTAGTTGTGGCGAGCAGGGGCTACTCTCCGTTGTGGTGTGCAGGCTTCCCATTGCGGTGCCTTCTCTCATTGCGGAGCACGGGCTCTAGGCACGCAGGCTTCAGTAGTTGTGGCTCACAGGCTCTAGAGTGCAGGCTCAGTAGTTGTGGTGCACAGGCTTAGTTGATCCACGGCATGTGGGATCTTCCCAGACCAGGGCTCAAACCCACATCCCCTGAATTGGCAGGAGGATTCTTAACCACTGCGCCACCAAGGAAGCCCTAGGTGAAGGTTTTGAAGAAAAACCCACAAGACTAATTACAAAAATAGTACTTAAAATAAATACAATGTATGTTATCATTATTCTTACATGGAATCTAACCATGGCCAATGACATGAAAAATCATTGTATTTCAACCCTAAGAACACTTAATGACCAACATCTGAAAATCATCCATTAACAAAAATTAACAATGCATTTGTCGATCTCCCAGCTCCATCAAACATTTCATCATGACAAAATTTTGGTTCCCTACTGGGCATTTGTTTTTGTTTTTTTCTGGGGTTTTTTTGGCCCTGCCACAAAAAGATCCCCGCCCTGGCTTGCAGGGATCTTAGTTCCCTAACCAGGGATTGAACCTGGGCCCTCAGCAATGAGAGCACAGAGTCCTAACCACTGGACCACCAGGGAATTCCCTAGTTCTACAAATCTTGACAGGCTTACTCTAGCAATACATTATACATCAGATACAATAACCACTTTTTAATCAGTAACACATATCCGAGACGTAAATTATGGATGAATTATCTGATATCTACATGCAAATGGAGGCTCCATCTTTTTTATTTGCCTATTTATTCATGTAGGACAAGGATTATACTATGGATCCTACACCTTTTTAAAATATTTACTTATTTTATTTATTTTCTTCTTTTAAAATTTTTTTGGCTGCATTGGGTCTTAGTTGCGGCACGTGGAATCTTCGTTGAGGCATGCAGGATCTTTTGTTACGGCACGTGGGCTCTTCGTTGTAGAGCTTAGGCTTCTCTCTAGTGGTGGTGTGTGGGTTTTCTCTCTCTAGTTGGGGCGTGTGGGCTCCAGGGCGCATGGGCTCTGTGGTTGTGGCCCTCGGGTGAGCACGTGGGCTCTGTAGTTTGTGGCACGTGGGCTCTCTCATTGAGGCACGTGAGCTCAGTAGTTGTGGCAAATGGGCTTAGTTGCCCCATGGCATGTGGGATCTTAGTTCCCTGACAAGGGATCGAACCCATGTCCCCTGCATTGGAAGGTGGATTCTTTACCACTGGACCACCAGGGGAGTCCCAGACCCTACACCTTTTCAGAAACATGCAACACTGGAATCATCTTATTATTTACAGTCATAGCTACAGCATTCATGGGCTATGTCTTACCTTGAGAACAAATATTCTGAGGAGCAACGGTTAATACTGTTCTCCTCTCAGCAATCCTATGTATCCGCACAAGCCTCGTCGAATGAATCTCAGGTGGCTTTTCAGTAGATAAAGCAACTCTTACATGATTCTTCGCCTTCCATTTTATTCTCCCATTTATAATTGCAGCACTAACAGCTGTCTACTTACTATTCCTCCACAAGACAGGCTCCAATAATCCCACAGGAATCTCATCTGATATAGTCAAAATTACATTTCACCCCTACTGTACAATCAAAGACATCCTACGTGCCTTGTTACTAATTTTAATACTAATAATATTAGTGCTATTTTCACCCAAACTACTAGGAGACCCAGACAACTACACCCCAGCAAACCCTCTCAACACACCACCTCATATCAAGCCAGGGTGATATTTTCTATTTGCACATGTTAATTCTATGATAAATTCCTAATAAACTAGAAGGAGTATTAGCCCTAATCTTTTCAATCTTAATTCTAGCATTTATCCCAATTCTTCACACATCCAAACAACGAAGCATAACATTTCCACCTCTCAGCCAGTGCCTATTTTGAGTACTAGTAGCAGACCTATTAACACTAACATGAAGTGGAGGACAACCCGCAGAACACCCCTTCATTATGGTATTTGTCTTTCTGTTTCTGACTTAGTTCACTTCACATGCTAATCTCTAAGTCCACCCATGTTGCTGCATTTCCATTTATTTTTAATTTATTTTCTTTCATCATGTTTTTTTTTTCATTTTCAGCATACAGTGCCTGTACATACTTTGTGAGATTTATTAAGTATTGTATTTTGGGGTGCTAATAAAATGGCATTTAAAATTTTACTTCAGCAGCAACATGGATACAACTAGAGATGATCATATTAAGTGAAGTCAGAAAGAGAAAGACAAATACCATATGATATCACTTATATGTGGAATCTAAAATATGATACAAGTGAACCTATCTATGAAACAGAAACAGCCTCACAGACATAGATAACAGACTTGTGGTAGCCAAGCAGGAGGGGAAGGGGGAGAGATGGAGTGGGAGGTTGGGGTTAGCAGATGTAATCTATTATATACAGAATGGATAAACAACAACGTCCTACTATATATATAACACAGGGAACTATATTCAATATCCTATGATAAACCATAGTGAAAAAGAATATTTAAAAATGTACATATATGTATAAATGAATCACTTTACTGTACAGCAAAAATTAACACAACATTGTAAGTCAACTATACTTCCATAAAAAATAAGAAATAAAAAAATTCTATTTCAAATTCCAATTGTTCATTGCTGGTATATAAAAATAACAGACTTTGTATACTCATTACATATCCTACAACCATGCTAAAGTCACTTGGTAGTTCTAGGAGTTTTTTTAAATATAAATTTATTTATTTTTTATTTATTTTTGGCTGCGTTGGGTCTTTGTTGCTGTGCGCGGGCTTTCTCTAGTTGTGGTGAGCGAGGGCTACTCTGCATTGCAGTGCGTGGGTTGCTCATTGCAGTGTCTTCTCTTGTTGTGGAGCATGGGCTCTAGGTGTGCAGGCTTCAGTAGTTGTGGCACACGAGCTCAGTAGTTGTGGCTTGCAGGCTCTAGAGTACAGGCTCAGTCAGTAGTTGTGGCACATGGGCTTAGTTGCTCCGTGGCATGTGGGATCTTCCCAGACCAGGCCTCGAACCCGTGTCCCCTGCATTGGCAGGCGGATTCTTAACCACTGTGCTACCAGGGAAACCCTATTCCAGGAGTTTTTTATAGTTCTTTGGTGTCTTCTATTTAGAGAATCATGTTGTCTACAAATAGAAAGTTGTATTTCTGTTTTCCAATTTGTATGCCTTTATGTCTTTATCTTGCTTTGTTCACTGGCTAGGATTTCCAGTAGGATGGTGAATAATGGTGGTGACAGAGGATATCCTGGCCTTGTTCCCAATCTTAGGGGTAAAGCATTCAGTATCTCATCATTAACTATAATGTTAGCTCTAGTTGGTTTCTGTCTCTGTTGTTTTTTTTTTCAGAATGTAAAGAATGTTCCCTTCTATTCCTAGTTTGCTGAGATTTTTTTCATGAGTAAATGCTGAATTTTCTCAAGTACTTTTTCTGCATCTATTGAGATAATCATATGATTCTTCTTCAGTATCATATTATGGTGCACTACAATAACTGATTTTCAAATAATGAACTTGAAGTTCATCTTGCCTTCCCAAGATGAATCCATTTGGTCACGATATATTATCTTTTTATATACTGCTAAATTCAATTTTTCAATTCAATTTTGAGGATTTTTGTTTCTAAGTCTGTGAAAAATATTGGTCTGTAGTTTTCTCTTCTTGTAATGTCTGTCTGGTTTTGGTATCAGGGTAAACCTGTTTCATAAAATAAGTTGGAAAGTGTTCCTCCTCCTCTATTTTCTGGAAGAGTTTATATACAATTGTTATAATTTCTTCCTTAGATGTTTGCTATTTCACCTGTGAAATTACCTGGGCATAGAGTTTCCTTTTTAGAAAGTGTTTTTTTTTTAAATTGAGGTATAATTGACATATAATATTATATTAGTTTCAGGTATACAGCACAATGATTTGATATTTGTATACATTGCAAAATGATTACCACAATAAGTCTAGCTAATACTCATCACCTTACATAGTTACAAATTTTTTTTCTTGTGATGAGAACTTTTAAGATCTACTCTCAGCAACTTTCAAATACACAATACAGATTATTTTTAACTACAGTTGTCATGCTGTACATTATATGCCCATGATTTATTTTATTACTGGAAGTTTGTACATTTTGACCCTCTTCACTCATTTCACCCCCTTCCCTCTCCACCTCCCCCCTCCCCTCCCCTCTGGCAACAACCAATCTGTTCCCTATAGCTATAAGCTTGGATTTTTGTGTGTGGGGGGTGGGTTTGTTTGTGTTTTTAGATACCACATAAGTGAGATCACATGGTATTTGTCTTTCTCTGACTTATTCCACTCAGCATAATGCCCTCAAGGTACATCCATGTTGTCACAAATAGTAAGATTTCCTCTTTTTTATGGCTGGATAATATTCCATTGTGTTTACATACCACAATTTCTTTATCCATTCATCCATCGATGGACACATAGGTTGCTTCCGTGTACCAGCTATTGTAAATAATGTTGCAATGACTGTGGGAATGCATAAATCTTTTCACCTTAGTGTTTTCGCTTCCTTTGGATAAATAACCCAGAAGTGGAATTGCTGGGTCATATGGTAGTTCTAATTTTTATTTTCTGAGAAACCTCCATACTGTTTTCCATAGTGGCTATACCAGTTTCCATTCCCACCAACAGCGCACAACACAACACATCCAAACCAACACTTATTTCTTATCATTTTTTTAAAATTGGTTCCCCCACTCTTTTTTAAAAATTTATTTATTATTTTTGACTGCATCGGGTCTTAGTTGTGGCACACAGGCTCTTTCGTTGTGGTGTACGGGCTCTTCATTGTGGCACAGGCTTCTCTCTAGTTCTCTCTAGATCTCTCTAGATCTTTTACTTTGTTTAATGGCTAAACTATTATTGTTTCAAATTGCTTGACTGTTTTCCTTTGTTTCTGCATTTTCTCACTTCTCTGATTAAATTTGCTCTTTGGAACACACCCCCAAAAAGTCTGCATCTACCTTCAAATAATATGACACTGCTTCACTTGTAGTATAAAAACCACAACAACATATTCCAAATTCCTCCCATCCTTTGTGTTATATTCGTCATATATTTCACTTTTACCTATGCCATAAACATACAATATTTACTTTAGATGACCATGTATCTTTTAGAGCAATTACGTATAAGAAAGGAAATGAATTTTATTTGAATTTCATTGATTCCAGTTCCAATGCTCTTCATTTCTTTGTGCAAATCCAAGTTTGATTGATATCATATTCCTTCTGCATCTCCTGTAGAGAAGGTCTACTGGCAATCAGTTTTTTTTAAATACATATATTTATTTATTTATTTATTTATTTTTGGCTGTGTTGGGTCTCATTGCTGTGCGAGGGCTTTCTCTAGTTGCAGTGAGCAGGGGCTACTCTTCATTGCGGTGTTCGGACTTCTCATTGCAGTGTCTTCCCTTGTTGCGGAGCACAGGCTCTAGGCACACGGGCTTCAGTAGTTGTGGCACGTGGGCTCAGTAGTTGTGGCTCGCGGGCTCTAGAGTGCAGGCTCAGTAGTTGTGGCGCACAGGTTTAGTTGCTCCACAGCATGTGGGATCATCCCGGACCAGGACTCGAACCCGTGTCCGCTGCATTGGCAGGTGGATCTTAACCACTGCATCACCAGGGAAGCCTGCAATGAGTTTTTGATTGTCTGAAAAAGCATTTCATTTATTTATTTTTGGCTGCATTGGGTCTTCATTGCTGCATGTGGGCTTTCTCTTGTTGCGGTGCGCAGACTTCTCATTGCGGTGGCTTCTCTTGTTGAGGAGCAGAGCCTCTAGGCGTGCGGGCTTCAGTAGTTGTGGCTCGCAGGCTCTAGAGCACAGGCTCAGTAGTTGTGATGCATGGGCTTAGTTACCCTGCACAGGCTTCATTGCTCTGCAGCATGTGGGATCTTCCCGGACCAGGGATTGAACCCATGTCCCTTGCATTGGCAGGTGGATTCTTAACCACTGCGCCACCAGGGAATCCCTGAAAAAGTATTTATTTTTCATTTTTGAAGCATATTTTTGCATGGTATAGAATCCTGTATTGATAGCTTTTTTCTTTTAGTACTTTAAAAATTTGTCTTCATTATCTTCTTGCTTGCATGATATCTGATGAGAAGTCTGCTGTATGTGATTCTTATCCTTGTCTCTCAGTACGTAAAGTTTCTATTTTCTTGAAGTTGCCTTCAAAATTTTCTTCCTTATCTTTCTTTTTCAGCAGTTTAAATATGATAATGCCCAGGGACATTCTTGGTGGTCCAGTGGTTAAGACTCTGTGCTCCCAATGCAGGGGGCCCAGGTTCAATCCCTGGTCAGGGAACTAGATCCCACCTGCCACAACTAACAGCCCGCATGCCACAACTAAAAGATTCTGCATGCTGCAACTAAAGATCCTGCATGCTGCAATGAAGATCCCGCATACCACAACTAAGACCTGGAGCAGCCAAATAAATAAATAAATAAGTATATTTTTAAAAAATATGATATGCCCAAAAGTGTTTTTCGTTTTTGTTTTATTTGTATTTATCCTGCTTGGTGGTCTCTGAGTTTACCAGTTTGGTGTCATTAACTTTGAAAAAGTTTCAGCCATTATTTCTTCAAATATTTTTTCTTCATTCTCTCTCTTAACTGGGATACCAATTAAGCATATATTAGACTTTTTATACTGTCCCATACCTCTTGGATGCTCTATTCTGGCTTTTTTCACCCACTCTTTTTCTCACTGTGTTTCAGTATAGGTAATTTCTATTACTCTAAATTGAAGTTCACAGATTCTTTCTCCAGCTGTGTCCAATCTACTAATGAGTCTATCATAAACATTATTCACCTCTGCTGTGATTCTGATTTCTAGCATTTCTATTCAACTTTTTCATATAGTTTCCATCTCTCTGCTGAAATTACCCATGTGATCCATTACATATTAGTCATAGTTATTCTAAATTCCTATTGGGTTGTTCCAATATCTATGTCATATCTGAGTCTGGTTCTGATGATTGCTTTAGCTCTTTGAAGTGTGTTATTTCTTACCTTTTCACATACCTTATAATTTTTTGGAAAGCTGGACATCTTGGGTAGTACAGCAAATATAAAGTTAAGTATTTCTTATGCTTACAGATTAGCATGCCTTTCCTTCTGCTAGGTTTTTAACACGGGGGTTTGAGTCAGCAGATGGGTGGGGTTTAGGTTTTTCATTGCTGTGGTTACCTTCATTGTATCACAGGCTTCAAATTCTTCTAAAGATACCTGTGTTTAAGGTATGGGTTGGTTTACCAGGCATGTTTACTCAATATATGTTTCTCCCTTGGCGATGAGTATTCCATCTGTGCTGTTCCCCACAGAGAATCTCTCTTGCAGGTCTCCCAGCTATGTTCCACTATTATTTTTATTTGATGCTTGTTATCCTCATGGGCGGATTGGGCAGTAGGGGTTGGTAGAGGAAAGCAGTCTCTTATATTCTCACTAAGCCTAAGTCTCAGGCAGGCCCCATGTCCCTGGGTCTTGGTTATGTATGTGGCTTTCATGAACGCTCTTGCCTCTCCTCCAGCTGTGTGCTAGGTCTAGCACATATTCCTTCCCCACTCCCAGAGGTAGTGCTTTTTTTTCAGTTCACTTTCTTAAACTGCTATAAGTTTCCACCTGTGCCCTAAGGTAACAGTTTTTGTTGCTTTTTATTATACAAACTAAAGTTTTTTTATTCTGCAGCAAAGATGGGTCTGTGCTGTTGTTCCCTTTCCCAAAGCAGCACCACAAGGAAAGATATCACAGGGTTCTCCTCCATCTTCACAATGAGGGTCTGATGGGATTCCTGGAGGAAAAGCCTAACAGAGATTGAAAACTCCCAAATTTGCAACTCCCTCAGTGGCTTTATACTCTTGCTGGCCCACATTCAACCTCTGACAAGTTGTTTAAAAAATTTAACTGTATCTTCTTACTGGCTTATATGGTGTCTGGCAGTATCCACCCCATGTGAGTGAAGGCTCAAGTCCTATTTCTCCCAGAAGGCATCTGTTTTTCCTCAGATTTCAGGTTACTTGGTTGCCCTGTGACCTCAGTTCTCTGAAGAGTTCAAAAAAAGTTGTTAATCTGCAGTTCATCCAGTTTTTTCCTTGTTTTAAGGGTGGAGGCAGAGCTCTTTCCATCTATGTCCCTGAGCAGAAACCCAAAGTCCCTCCATTACAATAAACTTTTAAGAACTGCTTCACTTGGAAGGCACACAGCAAAAGTCCCTCAGCTTATTTTGGCATGGGGCCCCAAAATACCTCCCACATGAAGTTAGGATTAAGATGGTATCTTAATGTTAAGTAAATTAGCTATGTTGGAGTTGCTGCGGGGAAGTGTTACAGGCAAAGCAGTAGCGATTGGCAAGGCGTCAGGGAAAAAAGAATAAATTTGGAGGAATTCAAAGTGGACTGACTGGAGAAATACTTTAAAAACAAATTCTCATATTAGATGTTCTATTCATACCAAATGTTATTTTTCTTGTCCCTTTGTAAAGAACTTACTTGAGGTATATCCATTTTTTCAGTTTCTGAACTACTATGCATACTTCCCTCCTGAAATGAGCTCAGTTACAGTTAAAAAACAGTAACAGCTTGGGCATCTGTATCATCATCATCGTCATTATCATCATCTCTACCTGCTTGAATCCAAATTTTGCCAAAAACTCCAAAATCATTGAGAGCCCCACCCCGGCTGCATTTCCCAAAGCAATTCTCTAGATAGTTTGAGCTAACTTACATACTGGGGAAATGGCTCCATTGTGGATGAGTATTTTCTTTCCACCACCAAAAATCACATGGGAGGGGGGCACAAGTTATGGTTATGTGCTTTTTAAAAAAAACACAGTGCACTCACTCCCTTAAAAGCCACTGCATATCATTTCCCCCTACATAGAAACCATTCCCTGATTGCTGATCAGCTGCATCTTTCACTTGACCAATGCCTTCTTGTCCTTAAGTCAAATTAAGAACTACTTTATCCAGGAAATTCCCTGGCGGTCCAGTGGTTAGGACTTGGCACCCTCACTGCTGTGGGCCCAGGTTCGATCCCTGGTTGAGGAACTAAGATCCTGCAAGCCACGCGGCATGGCAAAAAACAAAAAACAAACAAACAAAAAAACTACTTTATCCCTTGATCAGGATACCCCTCTATTGGATCTATCTTATTCCTACATCCCATGAGCTTGCCCAACATGTGGCATTTATCATTCTGCCATAGCATTTGCTGATTCGTCTCTCTCCCTAGGACTGTGAATCACTTAAGGCAGGGACTACTTATATGGCTTCTTTATGGCCTAGCACAATAATTTACATTTCAAAGGGTACAGTAAAAGTTTGTGCAGTGCATTTAAAATAACTATGACTAATATGCTCAGGGCTCTAATGAACAAATTAGAAAAACAGATAATGTAAGGAGAGAAATAGACACTATTTCTATAGACACTAGAGAAATAGACACTATAAGAAAGAATCAAAAGGAATGCTAGCAATCAGAAATATATTAACAGAGGTGACCTAAATGGGAAGGAAATCCAAAAAAGAGGGATTATATGTATACATATAGCTGATTCACTCTGCTGTACAGCAGAAACTAACACAACATTGTAAAGCAACTATACTCCAATAAAAATTAATTTAAAAAAATACACTAACAGAAACGAAGGCATTCAGGAAGAGGTAGAATTGTCATTATATGTAGATGACATGATACTCTATATAGAAAACCCTAAAGACTCCACACAAAAAACTATTAGAACTTATAAATGAATTCAGCAAGGTAGCAGGATACAAGATTAATATACAGAAATGTGTTGCATTTCTTTACACTAACAAAGAAATATCAGAAAGAGAAAGTTAAAAAAAAAATCCCATTTAAAATCACACCCAAAAAAAACCCACCTAGGAATAAACCTAACCAAGGAGGTAAAAGATTTATATGCTGAGAACTATAAAACATTGATAAAGGAAACTGAAGACAATTCAAGGAAATGGAAAGATATCCCATGTTCTTGGATTGGAAGAATTAACATGGTTTAAATGGCCATAGTACCCACAGCAATCTACAGAGTTAATGTGATCCCTATCAAATTACCCATGACATTTTTCACAGAACTAGAACAAATAATCCTAAAATTTACATGGAACCACAAAAGACCCAGAATTGCCAAAGCAATCCTGAGGAAAAAGAACAAAGCAGGAGGCATAACCCTCCCAGACTTCAGACAATATTACAAAGCTACAGTAATCAAAACAGCATGGTACTGGCACAAAAACAGACATATAAATCAATGGAACAGAATAAAGAGCCCAGAAATAAACCCACACACCTACAGTCAATTAATCTTTGACAAAGGAGGCAAGAATATACAATGAAGACAAGACAGTCTCTTCAGCAAGTGGTGCTGGGAAAGGCGGACAGCCACATGTAAATCAATGAAGCTAGAACACTCCCTCACACCATGTACAAAAATAAACTCAAAATGGCTTAAAGACTTAAATGTGCCATGACACCATAAAACTCCTAGAAGAGAACATAGGCAAAACATTCTCTGACATAAATCACAGCAATGTTTTCTTACGTCAGTCTCCCAAGGCAATAGAAATAAAAGCAAAAATAAACAAGTGGGACCTAATCAAACTTATAAGCTTTTGCATAGCAAAGGAAACTATCAACAAAATAAAAAGCCCACAGACTGGGAGAACATATTTGCAAACGAAGCAACTGACAAGGGGTTAATCTCCAAAATATACAAACATCTCATGCAGCTCTTTGTCAAAAAAACAAACAACCTAATCAAAAAATGGGCAGAAGATCTAAATAGACATTTCTCCAGAGAAGACATACAGATGGCCAAAAATCACATGAAAAGATGCTCAACATCACTAATTATTAGAGAAATGCAAATCAAAACTACAATGAGGTATCACCTCACATCAGTCAGAATGGCTATCATCAAAAAATCTACAAACAATAAATGCTGGAGAGGGTGTGGAGAAAAGGGAACCCTCTTGCACTGTTGGTGGGAATGTAAATTGATACAGCCACTATGGAGAACAGTATGGAGGTTCCTTAAAAAACTAAAAACAGAACTACCATACGACCCAGCAATCCCACTACTGGGCATATACCCTGAAAAACCATAATTCAAAAAGAGACATATACCACAATGTTCACTGCAGCACTATTTACAATCGCCAGGACATGGAAGCAACCTAAGTGTCCATTGACAGATGAATGGATAGAGAAGATGTGGCACATATACACAATGGAAAATTACTCAGCCATAAAAAGAAAGGAAATTGAGTTATTTGTAGTGAGGTGGATGGGCCTAGAGTCTGTCATACAGAGTGAAGTAAGTCAGAAAGAGAAAAACAAATACTGTATGCTAACACATATATATGGAATCTAAAAAAAAAAAAAATGGTTCTGGATAACCTAGGGGCAGTACAGGAATAAAGACGCAGAAGTAGAGAATAGACTTGAGGATGTGGGGAGGGGGAAGGGTAAGCTGGGATGAAGTGAGAGAGTGGCATGGACATATATACACTACCAAATGTAAAATAGCTAGCTAGTGGGAAGCAGCCACATAGCACAGGGAGATCAGCTCGGTGCTTTGTGACCACCTAGAGGGGTGGGATAGGGAGGGTGGGAGGGAGACGCAAGAGGGAGGAGATATGGGGATATATGTATATGTATAGCTGATTCACTTTGTTACAAAGCAGAAACTAACACATCATTGTAAAGCAATTATACTCCAATAAAGATGTTAAAAAAAAGAACTCAACCATGTTAAAAAAAAAAAAAACTAAAAGTAGAGTTACCATATTATCCAGCAATCCCACTTTGGGGCATATATCCTGAAAAGACAAAAACTCTAATTCAAAAAGATATATGCACCCCATTGTTCACAGTGGCACACTATTTACAATACCCAAGACATGGAAGCAACCTAAATGTCCATCAGCAGATGAATGGATAAAGAAGATGTGGTGGACATATGTATAATATATATATTATATATATATATATATATATATATATATATACAATGGAATATTATTCAGTCATAAAAAAAGAATGAAATAATTTGCAAATTTGCCATTTGCAAAAACATGGATGGACCTGGAGATTATCATACTAAGTGAAGTCAGACAAAGACAAATATATCACTTACATGTGGAATCTAAAAAATAGTACAAATGAATCTATATACAAAACAGAAAACAGACTCACAGACATAGAAAACAAACTTATAGTTACTAAAGGGGAGAGGAAGCAAGGGAGGAATAAATTGAGAGTATGGGATTAACAGATGCATATAAAATAAACAACAAGGATTTACTGCATAGCACAGGGGACTATATTCAATATCTTGTAATAAACTGTAATGTAAAGTATCAAAAAAAGAATATATATGTGTATAACCAAATCACTCTGCTGATAACCAAATCACTCTGCTGTACACTTGAAACTAACATAATATGGTAAATCAACTATACTTCAACAACAATAAATAAATAAAAGTCCAGAATTTTCCAAAATATATTTATATGGGAAAAAAGAAGAGGAACCAAGACTGTCTGAAGAAATATCTGATTTTAGGGCTGGAGTGGGAAAACTACAAGATGAACCTAGAACATCTTGTGCCAGAAATTAAGGAAGTGCTCAAAAACTGATAGGGCCATGTTAAAAAGATAAAGCAACAGGCTCAAAGAGGCTGCCACTGGCCAAATTAGGGGCAATTTGAGCACGAAAATAAATATTTACAGTAATAAATTATAACCTACTGAATAAAATAAGAATCCATGAGCTCAACGGGATATAAACCAGTAGGGAGAAAGAAAAGCTCTTCCTTTGCACTATAATGCCAACCAATAAATGTAAAAGGAATAATATAAACATAAAACCACTTACCAACTGGATAGTGGTTCAGACTGAAGCTGTCAATGGAGGCTAAGAATGGGTAAAGTTTCAATGAGGAACAGGATTTTAGCATCATACTGGAACATTTTCCAACAGTTAAAAAGAAAAATAGAACTTTACAGTGAAGACATCAACATGACTAGATGATCAAGGTTAACATCACCAGTGATGGGACAGAATGACATAATGAGAAAATCAAAGTTTGTCAGGAATACATGCCTGAGTCTAGGCATGAAGAAACATCCAATGGAATCAAGTTGAGTGCCAGCCTACAGAATATAAGGCCTGTATTCTTTTAAACTCTCAAGGACATGATAGACAGAATGACTGAGGAACTGTTCCAGGTTGGAGGAGGCCAAAGAGACATGACAACCAAATGCAATGTATGAAGGAATCCTGTACCTGAAAACTAAAAAAGACATTTTGGGGGGACTTCCCTGGTGGTGCAGTGGTTAAGACCCCATGCTCCCAATGCAGGGGGCCCAGGTTCAATCCCTGGTCAGGGAACTAGATCCCACATGCATGCCGCAACTAAGAGTTCGCATGCCACAACTAAGGAGCCCACGTGCCACAACTAAGGAGATGGCGAGCCACAACTAAGGAGCCTGCCAGCTGCAACTAAAGAGCCCACCAGCCACAACAAGACCCGGCACAACCAAATAAAAATAAATAAATATATATATTTTTTAAAGTATGAAGAAAAAGACATTTTTGGGACAACTGGCAAAATTAAAATTTGAACAGGTTCTCTAAATGGCAATGTTGTATCAATGTTGATTTCCTGACTTATTGGGAGGTCCTTGTTTAGGGAAATACACACTGGAGTATTTAGGGGATGAAGGATCAGGTCTGAAGCTTGTGGTCAAATGGTTGAGAAAAAGACTCATTTTGTGTGTGTGTGTGTGTGTGTGTGTGTGTGTGTGTGTGTGAAAGAAAGACAGAGAGAGATATCACAAGTTGGTGAATCTGGGTGAAGGCAATAAGAGAGTTTTTCTGTACTGTACTTGCAAATTTTCTGTGAGTTTGAAATTAGTCTGAGATCTTTTTTTTTTTTAATTAAAATTGCTTAGTGCTGATGGAACTCTAAAAAGAAAAAAAAAGAATGCCTTCAATGGACTCATCAGTAGACTCAACATGACTGAGGAAAAAATCAGTGAACTTGAAGACAGGTCAACAGAAACTTCCCAGTGCTCACTTCAGCAGCATATATACAAAAATTGGAATGATATAGAGATGAATAGCATGGCCTCTGCACAAGGATGACATGCAAATTTGTGAAGCATTTGATATTTTTTAAAATGATGGGGGGGCAGGGATAGAAATGTAGATCTTTAGAATGCATTCAAACTTTGATTATTATCAACTTAAATTAGACCATTATAAATATAAGTGGGTTTATGTCTGTCTCATGGTAACCATTAACCAAAAATTTGCAGTAGATAACAAAAGATAGTGAGAAATGAATCTAAGCATACCAATAAAGAAACCCATCAAACCACAAAGAAAGAGAGCAAAAGGAGAAGAAAGGAACAGAGGAACTACAAAACAGCCAAAAACCAATTAACAAAATGGCAATAAATACATACCTATCAATAATTACTTTAAATGTAAATGGATTAAATTCTCTGATCAAAAGACATAGACTGGATGAATGGATAAAAAAAAACAAGACCCATCGATATGCTACCTATAAGAGATTCACGTCAGTTGTAAGAACACACACAGACTGAAGGGTCCATCTTTTTCCATGATGATATTCCATGCAAATGGAAACCAAAAGAAAGTTGGGATAGCTATACTTATATCAGACAAAACAGACTTTAAAACAAAGACTGCCATAAGAGACAAAGAAGGGCATTACATAATGATAAAGGGGTCAATCCAACAAGAGGATAAACATTTGTAAATATATATGCACACAACATAAGAGCACCTAAATATATGAAGCAAATATTAACAGATCTAAAGGGAGAAATAGGCAGCAATACAATAAGACAATGGATAAATCGTTCTGACAGAAAATCAATAAGGAAACATTGGCCTTAAACAACACATTAGACCAGACAAACTTAACACATATATACAGAAATTCCATCCAAAAGCACCTGAATACACCTTCTTCTCAGGTGCACATGGGACATTCTCTAGGATATGACAGGCCACAAAACAAGTCTTAACAAATTTAAGAAGACTGAAATAATATCCAGCATCTTTCCCAACCACATGGTATGAAACGAAGTCAATTACCAGAAGAAAACTGGAAAATTCAGAAATATGTAGAGACTAAACAACATGCTACTGAATAACCAATGGGAACAAAGAAATCAAAAGCAAAATCAAAAATGTCTTGAGACAAATAAAAATGGAAGTACAATACACCAGAACTTAAGGAATGCAACAAAAACAGTTCTAAGAAGGAAGTCATAGCAACAAATGCCTATTTCAAAAACCAAGAAAAATGTCAAATAAACAATCTAACTTTAAACCTTGAGGAACTAGAAAAGAAGAATAAAAGAAGCCCAAACTTAGTTGAAGGAAGGAAATAACAAGAATTAGGGCAGAAAAAAATGAAATAGAGACTAAAAAGACAAGAGAAAAGATCAATGAAACCAAGAACTGATTCTGTGACAAGATAAACAAAATGGACAAACCTTTAGCTAGACTCACCAAGTAAAAAGAGAGAGGACTCAAACAAAATCAGAAACAAAAGAGGAGATGTTACAACTGATACCACAGAAATACAATACAAAAGATAAGTGACTATTACAAACAATTATACGTCAAAAAATTGGACAACCTAGAAGAAATGCATAAATTCCTAGAAACATACAACCATCCAAGACTGAATTATGAAGAAACAAAAAATCTGAACAGACCAATTACTAATAAGGAGGTTGAATCGGTAATTTAAAACCTCCCAGCAAACAAAAATCCAGAACCAGATGGCTGTACTGGTGAATTCTACCAAACATGCAAAGAAAAATTAATACCAATCCTTCTAAAACTCTCCCAAAAATTAGAAGAGGAGAAAACACTTCCAAACTCATTTCACAAGTCCAGCATTACCCTGATACCAAAACCAGACAAGTATACCACAAGAAAAGACAATCACAGGCCAATATTCCTGATGAACACAGATGAAAAATCCTCAACAAAATATTAGCAAACATGAACTCAACATACATTAAGAATCAAACACCTCACGGCTTCCCTGGTGGCACAGTGGTTAAGAATCCGCCTGCCAGTGCAGGGGACACGGGTTCAATCCCTGGTCCAGGAAGATCCCACATGCCACGGAGCAACTAAACCCATGCACCAAAACTACTGAGCCTGCGCTCTAGAGCCCACAAGCCACAACTACTGAAGCCCGCGCGCCTAGAGCCCGCACTCCGCAACAGGAGAAGCCACTGCAATGAGAAGCCTGCGCACCACAATGAAGAGTAGCTTCCACTCGCCACAACTAGAGAAAGCCCATGTGCAACCACGAAGACCCAACGCAGCCAAAAATAAAACGAATTTATTTTAAAAAAATTTTTTAAAAAAGAATCAAACACCTCAATAAAGTGGGATATATTCTAGGGATGCAAGGATGGTTCAATAACCACAAATCAACAAATGTGGTATACCACATTAGCAAAATGAATGATAAAAAGCCATATGATCATCTCAATAGATGAAGGAAAAGTATTTGACAAGATTCAACATCCATTTTTGACAAAAACTCTCAACAAAGTGGGTATAGAGGAAAACGTACCTCACATAATAAATGATATATATGACAAGCTCAGAGCTAACACCATAGTTAATGGTGTGAAGCTAAGAGCTTTTCCTCTAAGACCAGGAACAAGACAGGATGCCCATTCTCGCTATTTTTGTTCAACATAGTACTGGAAGTCCTAGCCAGAGCAATTAGGCAAGAAAAAGAAATAAAAGGCATCCAAATGGAAAGGAAGAAGTGAAACTTTCATTATTTGCAGATGACATGATATTATACATAGAAAACCCTAAAGACTGCCAAATAACTGTTAGAACTTATAAATGAATTCAGTAATGTTGCAGGATACAAAATTAATATACAGAAATTGCTGCATTTCTATGCACTAATAATGAACTATCAGAAAGAAAAATTAAGAAAACAATTCCATTCACAATTGCATCAAAAAGAATAAAATACCTAGGAATAAGCTCAACCAAGCAGGTGAAAGACTACACAATGAAAACTATAGGACACTGATGAAAGAAATTGAAAAAGACACAAATAAATGGAAAGAAATTCCGTGTTCATGGATTGGAAGAATTGATATTGCTAAAATGTTCATACTACCCAAAGCAACGTATAGATTCAATGCAATTTCTATCAAAATTCCAATGGAATTTTTCACAGAAATAGAACAAACAATCCTAAAATTTGTATGGACCCACAAATGACCCCAAATTGCCACAGCAATCTTGAGAAGGAATAACAAAGCTGGAGGCATCATGCTCCCTGTTTGCAAACAATACAAGACTTCTCTTTGTTTTGTGTGTTTGTTTTGTATATACTTTAAAATACTTTGTTTTGTATATTTGACTTTCCAACCATGTAAATGTCTTACATGATTATAAAACAAAATTAAAACAAATGTTAAAACAAAAGCTAAAATAATTAATTAAATTAAATTAAATTAAAACAACAACCAAAAAACCCATAAGCCACACCGAAAAATCAAAAGCAGAGTGAAACAAATGAACCTACTCATATGTTACATTTGTGGCTTAACCACACACAGAGAAATTAGTTCTAGTTACTTTAAAGCACAATAATTGGGTTATACGTCCCTAGAGAGACAACCCCAAAGCAAATAGATCTATAAAGAAACATTAAATTATTTGCAGTAGGAATATTTTAAGTACTAATAATATTGCTCTGAACTATCTTATTTATATATACATATACACATCTACAGATGGATGGATTAATAAATAAAAGACACAAAAATGAAACCAAAGTAGAAACTCTATAATTCTAAATTTTTTTGATTGCAAATAGCAGTACGAACTCATGGGGTCTACTCTGTTAAGAGTATATTTCCAGCTACAACATTAATAAACATTGAAAACATATCACGTGAAAGAAGCCAGTCACAAAAGACCACATATTGTACAATTTCATTTATATGAAATGTCTGAATAGACAAATTCATCGAGGCATAAATCAGATTAGTGGTTCATTAGACTGGGAGGAAGGAGGAGAATATGAGATTGACTGCTAATGGGTACGATAATTCTTTCAGGGAGGACAAAAATGATGTAAAATTACACGATGGTGATGGGTGCACAACCCTGTGGATTTTTTTCAAAAACATTCCGTTGTACACTTTAAAGGGTAAAACGTATGGTATGTGAATCAAGCTACTAAAAAAAACTACAAGAATATATTTCCTAGCTCTGCCCACCAAAACAAAAAGCCTAGAAACAATGACCATGTCAGTAGCAATAAGCACCATAACTGGGGTTTTCTCCCAACCATTCTAGCTAGTCCCTTTCAGTCTTTTTTGCTGGTTCCTCCTCATTTTCCAGACTTTCTCATGTTGAAGTGACCCAGAGATAAGTCCTTTACCTCTATCATTTTCCATCTACCCTACCCTCTAAGTGATCTCTTTAAATATCACCTGTATGCTGATAATCCCCAAATGTATGTCTCCAACCTAGGTCTCAGATCTTTCTTTTGAACTTCAGACTTGTATATCCCACTGCCAACGTAATATTTCCACCTGAATGTCCAATGGGCATCTCATACTTCAGATACAATATTCCAAACTGAAATCTCACTATCTCTCTATGCCCCAGGTTCTTCCTACCTTCTTTCCCTTCTCAGTTAATGATAACTCCATTCTTCAAGTTGCTCAGATTAAAAAATATTGTGTCATCTTGTCACACTTACACTCCACATCAGTTCTATCAGCAAATTATGTCAGCTTTACCTTTAAATTATATCCAGTACACGACTACTTCTCACCAGTTTTACTACTCTGGTCCAGGTCACCAATATCTTTTCCCTAGATTAATGCAATAGTTTCCTAATTGGTCTCTCTGCTTCTGCCCTTGTCCCTGCCCTCTTCCCCTACTCTTCTTCTCATAATTCTCTCATCAGAGTAACCAAGGCAATCCTCTTAAATCGTAAGGAGATAATATCACTTGCATGTTCAAAACTCTCCAATAGCTTCCCATCTCATTCACAGTAAAAAGCCAAGATCCTTAACATGGCCCATAAGGCCCAATCTGATCTGCCCTCCTTCCCTCCAATTACCTTTCTTCTCTCATCTCTCACTACTCTCCCTCTCATTTGCTCTATTTCAGCCACACCAGCCTCTTTGTAACAGGCATATTCCCACCTCAGGGCTTTTCTAACTGTTGTTCCCTCTTCCCTTAATTATGTGCATAACTAGCACCTTTATTTCCTTCATATCTTTATTATTACATTTTCAGGATGCATTCTTAACTACCCCATCTAAAACTCCAAGTCTCATCCCTGATTCTATATATCCTCCTGCTTTACTTCTTCTCTTAGAATGTTTCACTATTTAATGTATGTTATATTTAACTTACCTCATTTATTATCTGGCCCACAACAATGTAAGTACCATGATAGCAGAGAGTTTGTCTCCTTTGTTCAATGCTATATCCCAAGTATCTATAATTATTCCTGTCACACGCAGCATTCAATAAATGGTGAGTGGATGAATGAATGAATCCTCAGTACCTGAAGAACCTGGAAAAGAAATTTGAAAATAGAACACTGCTTTAGAAAAACACCTTGGAAAACACATAATTCACACAAAAAAAGATTTTTAAATGGTTGACTTCAGTAGTAATCAAATAACTGCAAATTAAAGAAATTATTTTACATCTATGAGGTTAACAAAGATTACTAATACTAACGATAACCATTGTTATCAAGGGTGTATGAATATAGGCAATCTTATACTATGCCAATAATACTGTAGATTATTGGAACCTTACAAGAGAATAACTGGATAGAATTAGGGAGTCTTTAATAAGCACATATATCTCAACCTATCAGTTCCACTTCTAAGAGCCTGCCCCCCACCAAAAAAAAATTAGGAAAGTGCATCATAACATGCCAAATAGTTGCTGATAAACCCATTCTTTATAATGGCAAGAAGTTGAAAAGAACCAAATTACCCATCAACAGGAGAAAATGCATTAAAATGTATACCATAAAGAAACTTTTAAATGATGACATAGATGTGTAATTGTTTAAATGGAAAAATATTAACTGCACATTGTTAAATGGCATATGTAGATTACAGAACTGTATGTATAGCGTGATTCCAATTTTATAATATACGAATGCTTATGTATGTATTCACAGAGGGAGGGGTGAAAAGATGGGAAATAAATTTTGATAGTGGCTGGTAGAAGTATGAATGCTTTTTGCTTTCTTGGAGCTTTTCTTTATTTTGTGATTTGGGGGAGGGAGTGAGGGGCAAGGCGCATTGTTACTAAGCACACAAAACAACGTGGCCAATACACAGAAATAAAATTTTAAATAAATACTGAAACAACGTGTTGGGGCTATTGATATCTCATAGAAAAACATATTTACGATTACCATCTCTAAAGAAATGAAGCACTGGTACAAACAGTCTCACAAATCTACACACACAACCGAACTCTGCCTTTTATCGTGGTTTGCAGGCACGTTCATAGTGAAACAGAAAAGGAAAAGCACATCCACAAACTCCGCCTGCACACACGACTCCACGGCCACATCAGTCACAGACAAATGTCTGGCAAATAAAGTCCTATCAAGCCACACGCTCACAGTCCTTCACACGTCACTCCCACGGCCTCAGGGAACCACCCGCACGGGCAAAGCCCTGCCCGGCGTCCTCCTCCAACAACACAGGCACCGGGTGGTCCGCAGGCCCCTACTCCACCCAGCACAAAGAGTCCCGGACTCTGAGCTCGCGGCTTCCCGAGCACCCACCACCGAGCCCGCAGACACAGGCCCCAATTCCGCACCTCAGCGCCGCCCAAGTGGCACAGCCGGTGCAGCCCGAGTTAGGTAATCCATTAAGGTCAGTGCCGGCTGTGGCCGAAGGCAGCACAAGCCTCGGTCCGTTAGACGCAGGATAACTCTTCCCAGAGCCCCTCGCGGCTCGCCGGGGCGGGACTAGCCCTCCAGTTGACGAGTAGCGGGAATAACCAACCGCTGCGTTGAGGGGCTCTCAGATCTGCCGAGGGGCCTCAGCTGAGAGTTTTGCGGCAGCTGCCTCCAGTGAGTCCGGCCCTCGGAGCCAGGGAGTGCCACTTGGTGCTGAGACGAATCTGAAAAGGTCCGCAGTTTTCCTGCCCCGGACTACATTTCCCAGAGGCCTTCTCGGCCCAAATCTATTTTCTGCGAAAAGTCGCCTCCTCCTTACAGTTGTCTGGATCTTCGGGTTCTAGGCGTTACGGTATCTGGTTCGTGAAGGAAGCACCGCTGAGTCGGTTTCGTTCCGTCTGGTCCCGGCTCCACCTGGGACTGGACTTCAGTGGGGTGAAAGTGGGGCAAGGTCTGGGCACCGTGAAGAGACGAGATGGGCCAGCCTGAGCCTCAAGCTCCTGGAGGCAGTCAGAAAAGGGAGGAGTACCGTTGCGTGATCGGGTGTGGGAGATTTCAGCGGTGGAATTTGTGGTAGGGAGTCTATGGGCTCGAGAGACTCTGAGGTCCAGTGACTTTAGGGTCGTGCGAGTTTGCGACCATTCGTGTGACCATGGTCGCGCCGTCTGTTCTAGTGACCTCTTGATTCTGACTCTGCAGTTTTAAAGAGACAATGTGCTGTGTCCGTTCTTTGTGTTTCTGCTTTTCTGACGGGCACCTGTTACAATATTGAAATTTACATGGTTAAGTCAATACACGAGTCACCAAAATATTAAATGGAAAAAAACTATAGAGATTCGTGATTGTGTATTACTGGAAACACCCATGCTTTTTTTTTTTTTTTATTTACACTGTGTTACTCCACATTCCGTGTGTGTTATATGGACAGAAGTGATACAGGTAATCTAGAAAGATGTTGTTGAAGAAGGCAAAGACACTGAGCCATCAAATGAAAGGTCATGTCAACAATTCAAAGTAGCCTCGACATCAGGAGTGAAAAGTGTAAGTTGAAAAGTAGACAAGTAAGCAAGTGCAAAAACCTAAGAATCCAGCAACCCGGACTATATGTCACTCTTGCCCTAAAGACCTGATTTCTTTTTTCAACATTTCATATGAGTTCCGCTCTGATTTAAGAATTTAAAAACAATTGACAATGAAAGTTGAAGACCCACTGCAATAATTTTGCAGTAGAGACCAAAATGGAGAAAATATCCAAGAAAACACTACTGTATGCTTTTGTGCAATAGTATGTTGGCAAAGAGAACAGAATACAGTAGACTACAGCATGCTAAATATCAGGAACTTGTAGTCGTTGAAGGTATCAAAGAGGCTTCTGGCTCATAAGCTTACAGTGAAGCTACATAAAGCCTAAAGAACTATGTTATCTCTAGGAAGCAGAATAAGATAGTCTTCCTTTCACAGCCTTCCTTTCACTAGATGATAATAGGCACTGTTTCTGAAAAGTGTGAATTTCTTTCTGGGAAGGGAAAAGAGGATCCCAAACACTGCATAGAGAGAACATGTCCTCTAAATAAGTTTTGCTTATTTGTCTCATGTGTCTTTACCAACAGTATATTTTTTCTGTCAACTGTAAGAATTATTTTTTGCTAATTATTTTGTTAAAAGATGAGAACAGAGTTGGTTCTATGTCCATTCAGCTTCCTGATTTCATTTTTTATACTTGTAGATTTGTCTATTTCTCCTTTTATTTCTGTTAAGCTTTGCTTTATATATTTTAAAGCTCTCTTGTTGGATGATACATATTTAGAGTTGTAATAGCTTCCTGTTGGATTGATCCAATAGGAAATTATGGAATCTACCCTTTATAATATCGCTTTTTGTCTTAGTCAGTTTTGATATTACTGTAGCTTCACCATCCTTCTTTTGGCTAGTGCATTATCTTTTTCTACCCTTTTGCTTTTAACCGTTCTGTTTTATTTTTAAAGTATGTCTCATTAAACAATATTATTTTAAAAATAAATAATGACAATCTTACTCTTTGACATATTTAGTGAATTTACATTTAATGTAGTTGGGTTTTGGTCTACTACCTTAGAATTTGTTTTCTTTTCGGCCTAGCTTTTTAAAAAATTTTAACTTTTTATTTTGAAGTAATTCTTGATTCTCATGCAGTTGTAAGAAATAATTCGGGGAAATCCCATATACCCATTATCCAGTTTCCCCCAGTGGTAACATCTTGCAATACTATACACTGTATCACAACCTTGACATTGATACTTTCAAGATATTTCCATCATCACAAGAATACTTCATGTTGTCCTTTTACAGCCATACCCACTTCCCTCCTTCTCTTAACCCCCTCCTTAAGACCTGGCAACCCTAATCTGTTCTCCATTTCTATAATTTTACCCCTTCAAGAACGTTATGTAAATGGAATTATAAAGTATGTAATTGGACTATTGACTTTTTCACTCAGCATAATTTCCTGGAGATTCATACGTGTTTTTACATATGTAAGTAATTCATTCCTTTTTAATGCTGAGTAGAAGTCCATGTGGCTATGCCACAGTTTGTTTAGCCATTCATTCATTGAAGGACATATGGGTTGTTTCCAACTTTTGGCTGTTATAACTAAAGCTGCTATATATATTCATATACAATTTTTTCGTGTGTATGAAAACAAATTTTCATTTCAAACACCAAGGAGAGTTTTAGAAGGAATTTGTCCATTTATTTATTTTTTTAATCTATCTGGAATTTTCACTGAGATTGTATTGAATATATAGATCAATTGGGGAGAATTGACATCTTTAAAATGGTGACTCTCATAACCATAAGACACAATATGAGCACAATATATATCTTCTTTAATTCCTCTAAGCAATATTTTATATTTTTTAATGTACAGATAATGAAATATTTTGTCAGATTTACTCCTAGGTATTACAGCGTTTTTGATGCATTGTAAATGGTATTTTTAAAAATTCAATTTCCAGTTGTTCATTGCTGGTATATAAGAAATACAATTGATTTTTGTATCTTGTAGCCTGATACCTTGCTTAAGTCACTTAGTATTTCTACTAGAGTTTGGAGGTTCCACTGGATTTTCTACATAGATGATCGTGTCATCTGTGAAAAAAGACAGTGATATCTATTCCTATTGCAATCGGCAGATATAGTATGGACCCACCTACCCACCCAAAATATGGTTGGGATGTTGAGACTGATGACGCCACACACACACCAAGAGGGTATGAAAAGTTTTATTACTCACACAATGAAGCTTTCTAGGAAAAGCAAGGCAGGTGTCCCAAGAAAGTCTGCAAATTGTTTGCAAAAGCAAGGAAAGGAAATTGGCGTGGAGCGTTTATGGCAGAGGCTTGTGTGGTTTAAATCTCCCGCTAGTGTCAAAAAAGAGAGCTCCTGAGCTTGCCCAGGTTGGGGGCACAAGAGAAATAAGGAGTGACACTCAAAGCTGTAAGCAGCTTCTTCTGCTGCTCCTGGTGCTGCTTGTGTGCGTGTTTGGTGAGGACCTGGAGAAACAGCAGCTGAGGAGACTCCGGAGATCACCATGGCTGACAAAAAGACCAAGGAAGGACTGAGAACAATGATCATATTAATTTGAAGGTGGCAGGGCAGGATGGTTCTGTGGTGCACTTTAAGATTAAGAGGCATACACCACTTAGTAAACTAATGAAAGTCTATTGTGAATGACACGGTTTGTCAATGAGGCAGATCAGATTCCGATTTGACGGGCAGCCAATCAATGAAACAGACTCACCTACACAGTTGGAAATGGAGGATGAAGATACAATTGATGTGTTCCAGCAACAGACAGGAGGTGTCTACTAAAAAAGGAACCTGCTACTTTACTCCAGAACTCTGTTCCACAGACCAAAAGGACATTCTCGCTTAGAAAAATGCAATTTGGTTCCACCACATCCTAACTACTACAGTACAGTTTTCTCTAGTCTTTCATTTTCCTCTTCCCCATTCCTTTATTGTACGTAAAGTAACTGGTGTATGCAGAAGCATATTGCTTTATTTTTTATTTATTTATTTTTAAATTTATTTTTGGCTGCGTTGGGTCTTCGCTTCTGTGCGAGGGCTTTTCTCCAGTTGCAGCGAGCGGGGGCCACTTTTCATCGCGGTGCGCGGGCCTCTCACTGTCGCGGCCTCTTGCAGTTGCGGAGCACGGGCTCCAGACGCGCAGGCTCAGTAGCTGTGGCTCACGGGTTTAGTTGCTCCGCAGCATGTGGAATCCTCTCAGACCAGGGCTCGAACCCGTGTCCCCTGCATTGGCAGGCAGACTCTCAACCACTGCGCCACCAGGGAAGCCCCCATATTGCTTTCTTAAAAACTAAATTATGGCCAATGGTATGTTTTGATTGACATCAAATGAAAATGGGATGGGGGAAAACACTAGTTCTGTGAAAATGTCCCCTTTCCATTAGTGGTATGCTTGGTCACCTCTTATCTTTATATGCCAGTAAGTTATTTTGCTCTCGCTGTTTAACAAAAAAAAAGGAATATAAAAAATCCTTGCATACCTTGTTCAGCTGGAGAATTTTAATGTTTTTCATTTATCATTGTTAAACCAAGGACAATTTTATGACTTTTTTCTATGTAGATGTCACAAGTAAGGTAGTCTCTTTAAGTAGGGATAAATTACTCTAAAAGAACTAAATCCTAAAATAGTACAAATAAACTTATTTCCAAAACAGAAATAGAGTCACAGATGTAGAAAACAAACTTATGATCACCGAGGGGGAAGGGGGAGGTAGGATAAATTGGGGGATTGGGATTGGCATGTACGCACTACTATATATAAAATAGATAACTAATGAGGAGCTACTGTATAGCATAAGGAACTCTACTCAATACTCTGTAATGACCTATATGGGGAAAGAGTCTAAAAAAAAGTGGATATATGTATAACTGATTCACTTTGCTGTACAGCAGAAACTAATACAACATCGTAACTCAACTATACTCCAATTAAAAATTAATTTTAAAAAAAGAAAGAAGGCTTCCCTGGTGGTGCAGTGGTTGGGAATCTGCCTGCCAATGCAGGGGACACGGTTTCGGGCCCTGGTCTGGGGGGATCCCACATGCCGCGGAGCAACTAGGCCCATGAGCCACAATTGCTGAGCCTGCGCATCTGGAGCCTGTGCTCCGCGGCAGGAGAGGCCGTGATAGTGAGAGGCCCGTGAACCAAGATGAAGAGTGGCCCCCGCTTGCCGCAACTCGAGAAAGCCCTAGCACAGAAACGAAGACCCAACACAGCCATAAATAAATAAATAAAAAATTTTAAAAAAAGCTATGAGCAGGCAAACATCAAAAAATGAAATTAGGCTCTTCATCACACTGTCAAATCTGTATGCAGTTTATTTCTTTTTCTTTCCTGGTTTCTCTGGCTAAAACCTTCTATACAAGATTGAACAGAAGTGGGGACAGTGAATATCGTTGCCAAGATCTTACTTAGAGGGAAAGTATTGGTTTTTTTGGTTTTTGTTTTTTCTTAATTTTATTTATTTATTTATTTATTTATGGCTGTGTTGGGTCTTCGTTTCTGTGCAGGCTTTCTCTAGTTGCGGTAAGCGGGGGCGACTCCTCATCACGATGTGCGGGCCTCTCACTATCGCGGCCTCTCTTATTGCGGAGCACAGGCTCCAGACGCGCAGGCTCAGTAATTGTGGCTCACGGGCCCAGCTGCTCTGCAGCATGTGGGATCTTCCCCAACCAGGGCTCGAACCCGTGTTCCCTGCATTGGCAGGCAGACTCTCAACCACTGCACCACCAGGGAAGCCCCAAGTATTCAGTTTTGTACTATTAAGTGAAATGGTAGCTGGAGATTTTTCATAGATGGCATTCACTGAGTTGAAGATTTTTTCTTTTTCTGATAAGTGTATTTATCAAGAATGGATGTTGAATTTTGTCAAATGCTCTTTCTGCATCTGAGATGGCAATACGTATTTTCTTTCTATTTTAGTTTGTTAATATGTTGAATTACACTGGACTTCAAATCTTAAACCAATATTATATTCTTAGGATAAACACCACTTGGCCATTGTTGCATTATCACTTTTTTATATTGTTGGATTCAATTTGCTAAACTTTTATTAAGAACTTTTTGCAAATAGGTTCATGAGGGATATTAATCTGTAGGTTTTGTGGGGGCGGGGCAGGTGGGGTAATTTTGTCTAGTTAACTCATAGAATGAATTGGGAAGAATTTCCTTCTATTCAATATTCTGGAAGAGTTTGTATAAAATTGTTATTATTTATTCTTTAAATGCTTAAAAGAATTTTAAATGTTTAATAAAAATTAAAATTAAATAGAAATGTTTCATAGAATTTACCAGTGAAGCCATCTGGACTTGGCTTTTTTTTGTAGGAAGGGATTTTTTGGTTTATTTTTTAAGATTTATTTATTATTTATTTGTTTATTTTATTTATTTATGGCTGGGCTGGGTCTCAGTTGCAGCACGCGGGCTCTTCGTTGTGATGCACGGGCTTCTCTCTAGTTGTGGCGTGGGGGTTTTCTCTTTAGTTGTGGCGTGCAGGTTCCAGGGTGCATGGGCTCTGTAGTTTGTGGCCTGTGGGCTCCAGTTGAGGCGCGCAAGCTCGGTAGTTGTGGCACACGGGCTTAGTTGCCCTGCGGCATGTGGGATCTTAGGTCCCTGACCAGGGATCGAACCCACATCCCCTGCATTGTAAGGCAGCTTCTTTACCACCGGACCACCAGGGAAGTCCCTGTAGGAAAGTTTTTAATTCCAAATTCAATTTATTTTATAAATATAGGGCTATTCAGGTTAATTATTTATTCTTTAGTAAGGTTTGATAGTTTGTGTCTGTCAAGAAATCTTTCTATTTCACCTAAGTTGTTTAATATATTGGATTAAAGTTTCTATGCTGTACTTTGTCATCCTTTTAACGTTTGTAGAATCTGTAGTGATGTCACTTCTCTCATTCCTGATATATCTCCATTTCTTTCCTGACCAGTCTTGCTACAGTTTTATCATTTTTATTAATCTCAAATAACTAACTTTTGGTTCCATTGATTTTTCTTTATTTTTCTGTTTTCTATTTCATTGATTTCTGCTCTATTTATTATTTCCTTTGTTTTGCTTACATTGTGTTTAATTTGCTCTTCTTTTTCTGGTTTCTTAAAGTGGAAGATGAAGTCATTGATTTGAGACCTTTGTTTTTTGTTAATATAGACATCTAGTTTCTAGAAATTTCCCCTTGAACACAGTTTCAGTGGCATCTCATAATTGCTATGTAATATGTTTTCATTTTCTTTCAGTTCAACATACTTTCTAACTTCCTTTTTGATTTCTTTTTTAATCCATGTGTTATTTAGACATGTGTACGTTTCCAAATACAATATTCAATAATTATCCAGATATCTTTCAGTTACTGATTTCTAATTTAATTCCATTGTGGAAAGAGGCTTGTTTTGTGGCCCAGAATATGTTTTATTTTTGGAAATGTTCCATGTGCCTTGAAAAAAATTAGTATTTTTTGCTGTTGTTGGTTGTAGTGCTCTGCAAATATCAATTAGTTCAAATGACAGTGTTTTTCAAATCTTCTATGTTTTAACTGATTTTCTGTCTACTTGTTCTAGCGATTACTGAGAGTATTACTGGAATCTCTGACTTGTAATAGTGGATTTATCTCTTTCTCCTTCCAGTTTTATCAGTTTTTGTTTCATGTATTTTGATGCTATTATTAGATGCATGAACATTTACAATTGTTATTTTCTAATGATGAACTGACCACTTTATTACTATGAAATGATCTTCTTTATCTCTGTAATATTTTTTGCTCTGAAACCTACTTTGTAGATATTTATATCCACTCCAGCTTTCTTTTTTTTAACAGTTTTATTGAGATGTAATTTACATACCATATAATTCACCCATTTAAAGTGTATTTAATTCAATGATTTTTGGTATACTACATTATTACATTTTTGTATTATTGTAAAATACATAAAATTTGCCATTTTAACAATTTTTAAGTGTACAATTCAGTGGCATTAAGTACATTCAAAATGTTGTGCAATCATCGCCACTATCTATTTCCAAAACTTTTCATCAACCCAAACAGAAACTTTGTAAACACTAAGCAATAATTCCCAATTCCTCCCTCCCCGCAGTAACCTCTAATCTATTTTCTTTCTCTATGAATTTACCTAATCCAAATATTTCATATAAGCAGAATTATACAATATTTGTCCTTTTGCATATGAGTTATTTCACTTTGCATAAATTTTTCAAGCTTCATTCATGTTGTATGTGTCAGAACTTTATTCCTTTTTATGGCTGAATAATATTCCATTGTATGTGTATAGTACACTTTGTTTATCCATTCATGTTTTTTCCACCTTTTGGCTATTTTGAATAATACTTCAATAAACATTGGAATACAAGTATCTGTTCAAGTCCCTGCTTTCAGTTCCTTTGGATATATACCTAGGAGCATAATTGCTGGGTCACATGGTAATTCTATGCTAAACTTTTTGAGGAATTGCCAAGCTATACCATTTTATATTTTCACCATAACTGTACAAGGGTTACAAGTTCTGCACATCCTCACTAACGTGTGTTATTTTCAGTTATTTTGAAAATACCCATCCTAGTAGGTATAAAGTGGTATCTCATAGCTTTATTTGCATTTCCCTAATTACTAATGATGTTTAGTCTTTTTATGTGTTTATTGGCCATTTATATATCTTCTTTGCAGAAATATATATTCAAGTCTTTGCTCACTTTTTGAATTGGGTTGTCCTTTTGTTGTTGAGCTTTAGGAGTTCTTTATATATTCTGGGTATTAAACCCTTATCGGATATATGATTTACAAGTATTTTCACCATTCTGTGGGATGTCTTTTCACCTTCTTGATGATGTCATTTGATGCACGAAAGTTTTTAATTTTGATGAAGTCCAATTTATCTATTTTTTCTTCGGCTGCTTGTGCTCTAGGTGTCATATCTAAGAACCCACTGCCAAATCCAAGGTCATTCCAGCTTTCTTTACACAGCATTAGCATGGTATATCTTTTTCCATCCTTGTACTTTTAACCTATTGGTATAGTTATATTTAAAGTGAATTTCTCATAGGCAGCATATAGTTGAGTTGTGCTTTTTTATCCAATCTGATACTCAGTCCCTCTTAATTGGGATGTTCAGATCATTTATATTTAATCTGATTATTGATATAAACCTTCTATCTTTCAATTTGTTTCCCACCTGTAATTTGTTCCCTTCTCCTCTTTCTGACTTCTTTTGGATTAACTGAGTAATTTTTATGACTCCATTTTATCTCCCTTGTTGGATAATAGCAATAACTCTTTGTTTTGTTAGTTAAGTGGTTGCTTTAGGGCTTAGCGTGTACATCTTTCACTTAACACAGTGTCCATTCAAGTGATATTATATTACTTCCCATAGAATATTGGAACCTTTACATTAGTTTATTTCCACGCACTTCTCTTCTCCTGGCATTTGTACTATTGTCGTCATACAATTTGCTTCTATATTTGTTAACATATATATTAATAATATAGATACCCTTAACTACATTGTTTTCATTCTTGCTTAAACAGTAATTTGTATTTTGGCAATAATTATATAATAAGAAAATAGTATTATGTGTTAACCCTGTAATTACCATCTCTGGTGCTCTTCACTCATTTGTGTAGATCCAGATATCTATTTGTTATCCAAATACACATATAATAGGTCTCTTGAATTTCCCCTTCCACTCACTAATATTTTATTCACCATTTTTAAAAATGATTTATTTATTTATTTATTTATTTTTGGCTGTGTTGGGTCTTCATTTCTGTGTGAGGGCTTTCTCCAGTTGTGGCAAGAGGGGGCCACTCTTCATCGCAGTGCACGGGCCTCTCACTATCGTGGCCTCTCCTGTTGCAGAGCACAGGCTCCAGACGCGCAGGCTCAGTAGTTGTGGCTCACGGGCCTAGTTGCTCCGCGGCATGTGGGATCCTCCCAGACCAGGGCTCGAACCCGTGTCCACTGCAACGGCAGGCAGACTCTCAACCACTGCGCCACCAGGGAAGCCCTATTCACCATTTTTTTTAACAATTTTTTTTAAAATTAATTAATTTATTTATTTATTTTTGGCTGTGTTGGGTCTTCGTTTCTGTGCGAGGGCCTTCCCTAGTTGTGGGGAGCGGGGGCCACTCTTCATCGCGGTGCATGGGCCTCTCACTGTCGCGGCCTCTCCTGTTGCGGAGCACAGGCTCCAGACGTGTAGGCTCAGCAGTTGTGGCTCACGGGCCCAATCGCTCTGCGCCATGTGGGATCTTCCCAGACCAGGGCTCGAACCTGTGTTCCCTGCATTGGCAGGCAGACTCCCAACCACTGCGCCACCAGGGAAGCCCCACCATTTTTTAAAGCTTATTTTCTCTGTGTCTATCCCAGCACCTCAAATAGCATCTGGCACACAGTAGGTGCTTTCTAATCGGATACCACAGGGCAGAATTCTTCACACAAACCTACATCTATTAGTATAATCCTCACGGTCTGCCATACACACTATCATACCACAGTCCTACTCCACTCTCCACCAGTCAGTCACTTTCTATCATAGCACATTCTCACAGTTAATATCACAAATGTCACACACAATAACACAATAACACACATGGTCACAGAAATGCACCATGCTCACTCCAACACACAGAGTTTTGCATAGTTACTCTCACAGAAACACACACACAATGACAGAATCAAAGGGTGGTGCACTAACTCACAAAATCAGTCAGGTGACAGAAACTTAAACAAATAAAAACTTAAAATATAATCACTGTTGTTCTAAGGGGGTATAGAGTCAGGTTAAGGAGCCGTGGAGTGTCGGGGGAGAAGTGTAATCAGGGAAGCCCTCTTGGAGATGAGACATTTGTATCTGAACGTAGGGAACTTTGAAGATACCCGACATAGGAGCCATTTTAGGAAGAGGGGACACAGTCACATCCACCATCACTAAATCACAAACACAGGAACCATATGCAAAGGATGACACTCTCTACCCTGACCCCTCCCCTCCTGCCTTCAAGGTAAACCATTCCCTAAGAACGCCCTAGGGAAGGCGGGACTGGGTGGAAGCATAATGCACCTGCGCACTCCGCTCCCAACTGCCCACCACACACCACACACTTTTTTCAGGTTCCCCAGCTCAAAGAGAGGAACTCACTCTTCACGCACTTTGTGTAGACGCGAGCGCACTAGCGCGCGCCCACACACCACCCGGCCCCCTGCGACTAGCCCAAGGCTTGTAATTCTCTGCTGCGTTGCTTAGAGAGGTGAACCGAAACCCTGTGCCTGCGCACTTCAATCCCAGACCGTCTAGTGTGACGCTCGGCCAGTCTCTGTGGCTGACCCAGGCTCGGAGCTGAGAGGAATCATCGGGACTTCCAGGCTACTTCTGCAAGGCCAGGGAGAGGTCGGCGTGGCAAGAGCCGGGGCAGAGGGGGCGGTGTTACGAACCCCCAGAGGAGCTGAGCTGTGGCAGTTGAACTCCCGGGTGCCGAGCCTTTTTCTGGTCAGGACTACATTTCCCAGTGGCCCCCGCGAACACTGGGCCCGCTGCCCCTTTGTGTCCTCCGGAGGCCAGGTCGCTTCTTTCCGGGCCCGCGGAGGCTGGGTTCCCTCAGATTCAGGGCAGGAGGTGGGCCCGAGAGGAGGTTACCCGAGTTTTCCGGGCTTGGACCTGGTCTTCCGGTACTTCAGTTCTGCAGGTAGGAAGTGGGTTGAGAGCGGCCTGTGGGTCACCCTGACGTCGGTCCCCGGGCCTTCTGTGTGACTCTTCGTGTGAGACGGGGTTGAGACCTTACGGTGCGTGAGCCTGTCACCCCATGTGCCTGTACACATCGTATCTGTGTGACTGTGGGTGCGAGTGAGTCGATGGTTGGTGCCACAGAGGGCGAGACTGTGAGCGGGGGCGGGAGGGTACTCTGTCTCCCGTTGTTCCTGTATCCTCGGCCTCTTTGTGACTGGAGTGTGAGATCACCGGTTGTGATACCCTAGTATTTGAGGCTGGGGGCTATGGGAGAGGGTGACGGTGTGAAACTGCCCGTACCCGTGGCCGCTGTGATCTGTGTAAGATGGTGGTTGGCGCTGTAGTTTTTAAGAATCTGTGGGTGTGTGTATGTTGTGTGTTTTTTTTTTTGCCGGGGGGGGGCGCTGAGTGAGACTCTGTGCCACCAGTATCTATTAACGCTAACCAGGTGATGCCAGTGTGCCACCAAGTTTCAGAACCACTGATCTACTGGAGAGGAGAAGGAAAGTGGAGTCACGAAGACCTTTATTTGATCTCGGTGCTGTTATTTATTAGCTGTGTGTCTTTATGCAAATGATTACATTACTTGGAGTTTTTATTTGTAAAATCTAGAAAATCTCTTGTTAAAATAATAAATTAGGAAGTGATTTAGGCACAGGTTAAATTGTATGCAAGCAGATTTCTAGGTCTCCATTCTGCCTTCTCTCTATTGGAGGGAAGGGTGCAACAGAGGAAAGAGAAGCAAAAAAATTCTAGGCTAGTGATTCTGAATGCTGCAAGGAAAGCCTAGTTTCTCATGTTCTCTTCCCCATCTCACTCATCTAAGGACACTGCCATTTCCCAAGAGAAGAGTCAAGGGGAGGAAAGAATGGCTGTTGGACTTCTTAAAGCCATGTACCAGGTGAGCTGGTGTTTTCTCTTTCCTGAAATATTTTCCTGCTTTTCAAAACAAGCAGACATTAATTTTCCTTCTGCTGAAACTTTTCTGGGTGACCAATCATGTCACTTCTTAAAACCCTCCAATGGATTCCCACCTGCTTCTGGATAAATGTTGAAGTCCTTGCCTTGGCTTGCAAGGCCCTACATAAACTGGTCCCTGGCTAACCCTCTGACCTCATCTAATTTTTCCCACTCTGTATTTCACTCACTCGGTTCCAGCCACACTAGCTTCCTTATAGTGATTTGAGTACATTCTTAACTCATGGCCTTGCACTTACTGTTCCCTCTGCCTAGAATGCTGTTCCCCCAGATACAGACCAACTTCTTCATTCTGGTCTCTGTCCAAATGTTCATTCATTCAACAAATTTTTGCTAAGCACCTATTAACTAAGGAGGCTTAATCCTAGTCTTCTTTTCTGCTCTATCTACACTCACTCCTTTGTTGATCTCACCCTGTTTCACAGCTTTATATACCATCTATATGCCAACAACTACCAAATTGTATACAGCCCAGAAATCCAGACTCATATATCCAACTACCTACTCAGCATCTTCATTTGGTTGTGGAATGGATACCTCAAATTTAGATGTCTCAAACTGAGTGAAATGAGCCATTGGAAGTTTGGGAGCATAGGAGTGGCATGATCTGATTCCCATTTAATAAGATCACTCTGGCTGCTATTGAAAATAAACTGAATGGGACAAGGATAGAAACAGGAAAATCAATTGGAAAACTCTTACATACTTCCCCATCTAAGATGTTCAAGCTAAAAGTCTTCCATTAGGAAATTCTGTTTGTCCTGCCTTCAAAATATATCCAAAATCTGACCACTTATTACTACCACCAGTTTCCATTCTGGTATAAACCAACATCTCTCACCTGGATTATTGCTATGCTCTTCTAACTTGTCCCTCTACTTACACCCTAACTGTCTTTAGTCTATCCCCAACAGAGCAGCCAAAGTGATCCTGTTACGCATGTCATATTATGTCATTCCTCTTCACATCAGGGAGAGAAACAATGGAAAGTATAGACAACTCTTTAAAATAGTTTAGCTGTAAGGGAAGAAGAGAAATGAGTGGTAACTGAAGGAGAAACTGTAGTCAACAAGGTTTTTTACAGATGGGTATATGTCTGTGGGCTGATGTTAAAGATTCAATAGAAAGGGAAATTGAAGATGAAGAGGAGAGAGGAGGGAATTGCTGGAACACTGTGCTTGCGTAGCTGAGAGCAGCTGAGGTCTGGGATACAAGTGGAGGGGTTTGGCCTTTGCTAGGAAAGTGGGCTGTTCATTTATAGTAATAGGATCAAGTTAGAGTTTATGGGCCAGATGCAAGTAGATGTGTAGATGTTGTGGGAATTTGTGGAAATTCTCTTAAAATGGCTTTTGTTTTTTCAGTGAGACAAAGCAAGATCCTTAGCTGAGAGTAAGGATGGGGGAGGAGGTATTGAAGATTGAAGAGAGAGAAGAAAGTATCAAATGGTCATTTAGGAGGGTGGGGGAAATGAATGGACTAGAGAAATGTATCATTTTGGCCCCCTGGAAGTTAGTGATCATGAATTTAAAGTGAGACCAATTAGCATGGTTTCTCTAGCAAAGTTCAGCTGTGCAGGGTACAGAAACAGAGTATGCTGAGTGATGGCTGTGGTTTAACCAGGTAAGTATAGTTAAGTGAGAGGGGGCCGGGCAGTTGAGGGTATATGCATGGGGGTGATTATAACAAATGGTTGTTCTAGGAAGTGAGGGTATGTGGGGGTGAAGAACAGTGAAAACGTGGTGAGATCAATGATTTGTAGGTTCTAATGGGGTCGAAGAATTATCCTAATTGGGGTACCAGAGGGAAAAAACTGGAATATAGGAGGTGGAAGTGAGAGTGGGAGAGTTGAGCTTATGGAGGGTTTTGTACTTATTGGTAACGACAAGGTCTAGGGCATGATCATGAAGTGAGCGACTGTAGAAGTGTGGAAGACAGGCTTATTGGAGAAAATGGGGTCAGAGAACTGAGAGGCCAGGCTGTTGGGAGGGTTATTTATATGGATATTGAAATGACCAAAGCTTATGTTTGATGGGAGTAGCATTGGAGAGAGAACAGTGAGCCAGATGCTAAAGTGTTCAAGTAATGCCAGAGAATTTGTATCTACCAGGAATTGGTAGATAATGGAAACAAGAAGTGATAGTGACATAGCCTGATTTCATGAGGTTGAAAACTAGGTATATTTTAGGGAAAAGGGTGGGGCAATGGTATGGAAACAAGTGTAAGGAGCAAAGAGGTCACCTACCTCACCTCCACGTGCTGTAGTACAAGGGATGTGAGAAATAAGACAGTCACCACATGACAGGGCTTCAGGGAAAGTTGTCTTCTCCGCTGGGAATCATGTTTCTGTAAGGCAAAAAGGTTAAGGGAACTGTTGACTTTCTTTAGACTGGTTTGATTATAATTATGAATGGATTTTGAAACCAAGTATTTGGTTAGAGTTCAAATATTTTAAGAGGTTCTTTGTTAGAGGTCAAATATTTTAAGGTTAGAGTTTAAGCTCCTTATGTTGACATTGTAATTATTTTCATTGACTGTATAAATTAACTTAAAGAATCAGTGAAAAAATATGTATGTTGTATATAAAAAATTTATACATTTATTATACATATTTATGTAAGCTAAGGAAAACATTTTTGGAAGCATGTATACCACATGAACCAAACTTTTAACAGGAGCATTTCTGCAGTATATGAAGGATGTTATTGCTAGGGCAGAGAGGGAGAAATTCACAAACTACTTAATATAATTAAATAAGAAAAAAAGTTACTGTGTGTTGAAAAAACACTTTAAGAATTTTTATTTTGTAGAGACAGTTTTTTTAACTATGACAAAATTGTATCAAATGCCCAATTAAAAATCTTGCTTTGACAGATTCACCTCTTCTAATTTTGTAAAAAAAGAAAAAAATTTATGAGTGTGTATGTGTGTGTGTGTATCCATCCCCACAACACATAATGTATGTTAGTTTTCATCAGGTGGTCACATTATAGAAACCTGGAATCCAGCTGAATCATAGCATAGCTCCAAGTTTTTAAGAACTTTGCTCAGCCCCTAAGCAAAAACAGTATTATGAGTGGAACACTCATTTCTTTACACAAAATTTTAAGTACTCTCTATAAAAGTATTTGAATTTTAATGGACTTGATCATTTGTTTTGCTTGTTCTAGAACAATTTTCAGAGATACAGCAAGCACTTTATGGTCTCATTTTTGACCCTCTTATAGCTTCTTGAACTTTGCAAACCATTCATTCATTAATTCAGTTTATTCAGCAAATATCTGAATGCCTCATGTGTGCCAGATACTGTTCTATAACTGGGATATAGCAGTGACCAAAACAAAAACATACTCTGCCCTCATGGACTTTACATTTTAATGGAGGTGAGGAGCAGACAATAAATAACAAAATAATTAAGTACCATGGAGAAAAATAAGGAGGGTTAGGGGAATAGGGAACTGGGGTAAGAGCATTGCTTTTTTTATATACAGAACAATCTGAGAAGTACAAAAGCCCTGAGGGGGAACATTCTTGACATATTTGAGGATGTAATGTATGGGAGAGCCCTGTGCGCCTGGGGCAGAATGAATGAGGTGAGTATGGGAAGAGATGAGGTTGTTTCACTTCATTTATTTATTTCATTTCAGGAGTTGGTGACCTTCAGAGATGTGGCTGTAGACTTCTCCCGAGAGGAGTGGGATTGTCTGAATTCTTCTCAGAGGCATCTGTACAGTAATGTGATGTTGGAGAACTACAGGATCTTGGTATCACTGGGTAAGAATATCTTCTTGTAAAATTGAGCTTATACTCATAAGGGGCACTTTGCTACCACCATTGTTGTGAATTTTTAGATAGCATCTGTAGTGCTTGGCTGAAAGTCTGCTGCCTGTGCCAAAGTAATGGGTTAATATTTGTGGAGTTGGCAGTGAACAGGTCTATTATTAATCTGTGTTGGAAGCTTCAGCTTCCCTGTCCTTTGAATACATGTCCTTATCACAGTTTTCTCTGGCTTACTGCAAGCTCCCTCTTCCCTGATGATCTAAGAATTGGATGTGAGTTCTGGGATATCTACAGCATGACCAAATTCTGTTTCTTATATGCAGGACTTTGCTTTTCTAAACCAAGTGTGATATTATTGTTGGAACAAGGGAAGGAGCCCTGGATGGTAAAGAGAGAGCTGACAAAAGACTTGTGCTCAGGTGAGTGAAGAGGAATAGGCAGGCAAAAACCTTTGCAGGTGACAGCCCAGCTTGACTGAAAGGTATCACACCTCTTCACTCTTCTTTGTTGTTGGCATGTTCCTCTCAAATGTCCTAGGTCTTAGTAGAAACTTGAGTCCTTTTAGTGTGTTCTCCCAAAGTTGATATTCTAAACTGTCTCTCCTTTCACATTTTGCCCCCTCTTATTTATTCTCTGAGTCCCCTTCCTTCCCAGTCTCATAAACCTCTTCCAGTCTTTAAAAAAATCTTTTCCTAATCTGATGAACTTTTGATGAACTACAAACAGCTGTAACTGAAGTAACAAGTTCAAATCCTGACACTTACATGCATTGGAACTTTGGGCAAGTTACTTAACCTCTCTGTGCCTTTGTTTTGTCATCTGTAAAATGGGATAATATTTTTAAGGTGCTTTCAACAGTTCCTATCTCATATTATGAGCTCAAAAGCTGTTAGCTGCTAGTATTATAATAGTAGTAGTTTATCTCTAAATGCCTCATTTTTCTCTTAATGGTCAGTTCATTCATTCCTTTAATCAACATTTATTGAATTTGTACTTTAAACAGAGTACTTGCAAGATGCTAGGGTATTATACATTTATGTAAATAATCAAATAGTTGATAGGCTTGTAGCAGAGATAAAATATGACTGAAAATGGCACACATGAAAAGAAAGCTGACATGAAGGAAGCTCAGAGAGAGGTGAGAGAGGAGTCTGCTTAGTTGGGAAGATGGTCTTTAACAAAAACACAGGTCAGGGACTTCCCTGATGGTCCAGTGGTTAAGACTCCTCACTTCCACTGCAGGGGGCGTGGGTTTGATCCCTGGTCAGGGAACTAAGATCCTGCATGCGGTGTGGTGAGGCCAAAAAAAAAAGGTCAGAAGCTAGAAAACATTTGAGGGGTTAGCTTTGTGGTGTAGGAAGGATTTTCAGATAGGCATAGGAAGCATTAAGGTAAAATGAAGGACTTAAAGTTCAGAAGAAAATTAGGGTCATTGTAAACATCTCTGTCAACACTACTCCCCAACTCATTCCCACCCCTTCCACTACCTCTCCCCAATCTTTTATGTTCATGTTCAGTTTTCTAAGGAAAAATTTTGATATGGAACTGTAGTATCAAAGAATACGTGGCTAAATTTTATTTATTAATTATTATTATTAAATAAATCATACACACATAAATATATTAGACTAAATATGTACTTTAGGTAATAATATAACAAAAAATGTACCTGCTTCTTAACTTAGGATATAAAAGATTGTCAATGCCATTTTAGGTCCTCAAGGGCCCCTGCCTAGTGATATATCACTCTCTACTCTTGGACCATCTCTACCACTCACTAGGGTAACCATTATCCTACAATTTTGCTTATCATTTCTTGACTTTTCTTTATTGTTGGTGCCATATATCCCTAAACAAAATACTTATATTTGCATATTTTCAATTTTTTATACATGGAAATATAGTGTACAGATAATTCTGACTTTTTTCAACTCAGAATTATATTCCTGAGATTCATCCATGTTGATTTTAGTAACTATTTTTCATTGAATTTATTTTTCTTGTTGAAATGTAATGTATTCCACTGTGAAAAATCACAATTTATCCATTGAAGGGCATTTGAGTTGTTTCAGTTTTATGTTATTATAAATGTTACTGCTATGAACCTTATTATACATGACTGATGGTGTACATATGCTGGAGTTCATGTAGAGAATATAGCCAGGAATTTACTGCATAATGCTATTTTACTTTCCAGATTACTTGTACTAATTTACATTTCTAACAGCTGTGTGTAAGAGTATTCATTGCTCCACATTCAGAATTGACAAATTTTTAAATTTTTTGCAAATTTGATGGGTATGAAATATTATCTCCTTATACTTGTCATCTGAATTTCCTTGATTACTAAAAAAATTTGGCATCTTTTTATATATATAAATGGCCATTTTGATTTCCTCTTCTGTGAAGTGCCTGCTCAAGTCCTTTGTTCAGTTTTGGGAATATATATATTTTTTATGAAGTATAGTTGATTTACAATATCATATTAGTTTCAGGTGTACAACATAGTGATTTGATATTTTTATAGACTATACTCTATTTAAAGTTATTATAAAATATTGGGTATATTCCCTGTGCTATACAATATATCCTTGTTGCTTATTTATTTATTTACTTTTTGCTGTGCCATGCGGCTTGTGGGATCTTAGTTCCCTGACCAGGGATCGAACCCAGGCCCACTGCAGTGAAAGCACCAAGTCTTAGCCACTGGGCCACCAGGGAATTCTCACTTATTTATTTTATACATAGTAGTTTGTACCTCTTAACCCCCTACCATTATCCTGCCCCTCCCCCATACCTTCTTTGTACTGGTAACCACTAGTTCATTCTCTGTGAGTCTGTTTCTGTTTTGTTATGTTCATTTGTTTGTTTTATTTTTTAGATTCCACATATAAGTGATAACATACAGTATTTGTCTTTCTCTGTCTAACTTATCACTAAGCCTAATACCCTCCAGGTCCATCCATGTTGTTGCAAATGGCAAAATTTCATTCTTTTTTTGTGACTGAGTAGTATTCCATTATATATATTCACATACATATATATATATAGGTATATATGTCACATCTTTATCCACTCGTCTGTTAATGGACACTTAGATTGCTTCCATATCTTGGCTATTGTAAATAATGCTGCTATGAACATTGGGGTGCATGTATCTTTTTGAATTAGTGTCTTTGTTTTCTTTGGATATGTACCCAGGAGTGGAATTGCTGGATCATATGGTAGTTCTATTTTTAGTTTTCTGAGGAACCTCTGTACTGTTTTCCATAGTGGCTGCACCAATTTACATTCCCACCAACAGTGCAAGAGGGTTCCCTTTTCTTCACATTTGTTATTTGTGGTCTTTTTAATGATAACCATTGTGAAATGTATGAGATGATATCTCGTGGTTTTGATTTGTGTAGCTTATGTTTTTGATTTTGATATTTTGTTTTAAGAAACCTTTCTATATTCTGAAGTCATATGGGTGTTCTCAAATTGTCTTCTAAAGATTTTCCTTTTACGTTTAGGGCCATAATCCAATTGAGATTGATTTTTGAGATTGAAGTAAGTATTTAATTTCTAAAACCAAACGTCCCAGACATTTACTGAAGAAATGAGCTCTCTTTGCTTATTGTTCTGAATGTTACTTCTTAATATATCAGGTTATAGTATATTTATGGCTCTGCTTTTGAGCTCTGTTCCATTCCATTGATCTCTGTTTTCTTACGCCAGTACCACACTATCTTAAATATTTTAATGTAATACTTCAATATCTGTTAGGGTAAGTCCTATACCTTGTTTATGTTCTTCAGAATTTCTTGTTTGCCCTTTGGCCATATAACTAAAGTTTAGGTCAATTTCCACTAGAAAACAACAAAAAGCTATTGGCTTTTGGTTCAAATTTTATTCTATATATCAATTTTGGAATTTTTTTAAATTTGTGAACACAGTTTATCTCTCCATTTACTTAGGTCTTTAAATTTCCTTCAAATGTGTTTTGTAATTTTCTCCATAAAGGCCATGCACATCTTCTATTAGATTAATTCCTAGGCATTTTAGTTTTGTTCCTGTGTTAAATGTTGTCTGTGTTTTCAATTTGTTGCTCATACATAGAAATAAAGTTAACTTTTGTACTTTGACCTTATATCCAGCAACATTGCCAAGCTCTCCCATTAATACTAGTAACTTTTAGATTTCCTTGGCTTTTTCTGTGGGCGGGCATGTCTGTGAATAATGGCAGTTCCTTCATTTTAAATTCTTATACCCTTAGTTTCTTTTTTCTGTTACCCTGTCTTAGATCACCAATATGGTATGAACCAAAGTAGTGATAGCAGGCATTTTTATCAGCTTCTGGTCTCAATGAAAGTGCTTTAATATTTTGTAATTAATAATTCTGATGTTTAAATGTTTCTGGTAGATACCCTTTCATTACTGTTTGCTAGAGTTTTGATTGTATAAAGCTTTTGAGTTTTAATGCCTTTCTGTAACTGTAGATGATTAGATGATTTTTACTTTTTCATCTGTTTATGTAGTGAATTACATATGACATTTTTAATGTTGAACCAATCTTGTATTCCTGAGACAAACCCATCTTGATCTTTTCCATTCATTGCTAGCTGCTATTTGCCAATATGTTATTTAGTTTTTTTGCATCTATGTTTGTCAGTGAGGTTGGCCTTCAGTTTTTCCCTTCATGTACTCTTCTTGTCAGATTTTGGAATCAGGGTTGTCCAAGTTTCATAAACTCTGTTGGTGAGTATTCCTCTTTTTCTTCCTTAGAAGAATTTGGGTAAAATTTTTAAAATTTGTCTTTTGAATGTTTGGTAGAACTTTGTTCATCTTGGCCTGGGATTTTTTGTGTGTGAAAAGAACTTAAACTAATAATTCAATTTCTATTATAAGATTTTGTTTTTTATTCCTCCTATAGTCATGGAGTTATGGTATTTTTTCTAAAAATTTATAATTCTCATGTAAGTTTTCAAATTTATTAGATAAAGTTATTCATTATTTTCTCTTATCTGAAGTTGGTAGTATATGTAATTATGACCTCTTTTTCCTTCTAAAAAGGGAGAAACAAGTCTTTCAACTTATTAATGTTTTCAGACATTTTTTACTTCACTGATCCTCTCTAATTTATCTTTAAAATGTTTTCATGTATTTCTCCTCTACTATTTTATTTCTCCTAAATTTTTTATGCTATTTTCTCTCTCTCTCTTTTTTGCTGGCTTTTAAACTTAGATAATTCAGTGTTTTTGAGGCTTTCTCTTTTCTATTATAAGCATTTAAGACTATATTAGGAATATAGTTCACATGTTTTGATATGTAGTATTTTTGTTATCATTGTATATCTTAGCATTTTCTAATTTCCATTGATTTTTTTTCTTGACTGTGAATTATTTGGAAGCTTTAAATTGCAAATTGAAGTTTTTTGTTTGGTTTAACTACATTGTGATTGGAGGATATGGTCTAGTTAACATGCATTCTTTGAAATACTTTGAAACCTCTTTTACATCTTAGGGGTTAATTTTGGTAAATATACTGTGTGTTCTGGAGAATGTCTGTTTGCTGCTTGTGGAGTACAGCATTTGATATATGTTCATTGGATTAAGCTCATTAATTGTGCTGGTCAATTCTTCTGTGTATTGATTTTTTAAAAAAAATCTCTTTGAGCATTATTTTGAGAGTATTTTATAAGGTGATATGTTTGGGGGATTATCTTTCTGGTAATCCCAGAATGATTATCTTTCTGGTGAATTCTTATATTATTGTTACTCTTTAAATCTAGTGATGATTCTTCCCTTAACTATTTAGCTTAATATTAACATAACTATATTAGCCTTCCTTTGTTAATATTTCCTTAGTTTAGTTTGTCCCACCCCCTTACTCTCTTACTTTCTATGTGTTTTTTTTTTTTTTTTTGTGAACTGTATATAGCTAAACATTTTTTTGTCCAGTCTGATAATCTAATTGTGTTCTTGTTGAGTTTTAGGAGTTCTTTATGTACTCTGGATATTAACCCCTTTTCAGATACATGATCTGTAAATATTTTCTCCCATTCCTACTGTGGGTTGCCTTTTCACTCTGTTGATTATATCTTTTTGATGCACAGAAGTCTTTAATTTTCATGAACTCCAATTTGTCTACTTTTTTCTTGCCTGTGCTTTTGGTATCATAACCAAGAAATCATGGCTGAATATAACGTCATGAAGATTTTTCCCTATGTTTCCTTCTAAGATTATTTTAGTTTTAAGTTTTAGGTTTAAGTCTTTGATCCATTTGGGGTTAATTTTTGTATATGGTGTAACAACTTCTTTGTTTTGCATGTGGATATTTAATTTTTCCAGCACCATTTATTGAAAAGCCTGTCCTTTCTCCATGGAATGGTCTTGGCATGCTTGTGAAAAATCATTTGACCATGTATGTGAGGGTTTATTTCTGAGCTCTCTGTTTTCTATTCCATAGGTATATATATCTATCTTTATGTCACACCACACTGTTTTGAGTACTGTATCTTTGTAATAAGTTTTGAAACCAGAAAGTGTGAGACCTCCAACTTTCTTCTTCCCTTTCAAGATTCTTTTGACTATTCAGGGTCCATTGAGATTACATATGAATTTTTGGATCAATTTTTCTATTTCTGGAAAAAGCATTGGGATTTTGATAGGTATTGCATTGAATCTCTAGATAGTTTTGCGTAGTTTGGACATCTTAACAGTATTAACTTCTAATCCATGAACACAGGATGTCTCCATTTATTTATATCTTTAATTTCTTTCAGTAATGTTTTGTGATTTTCATTGTAGAAGTCTTTCACATTCTTGATTAATTCCTAAATATTTTATTCTTTTTTGATGCTATTGTAAATGGAGTTGTTTTCTTAATTTTCTTTTCAGATTGTTCATTGTTAGTGTATAGAAATGCAACTGATTTGTGTGTGTTGACTTTGTATTCTGCTACTGTGTGGAATTTGTTTATTAGTTATAACAGGTGTTTGTTTTTCTTTTGTGGAGTGTTTAGGATTTCTACATGTAAGATCATGTTGTCTACAAACAAACAATTTTATTTCTTCCTTTCTAATTTGGAGGTTTTTAAATTTGTTTTTCTTGCCTAATTGCTCTGGCTAGAGTCATTTCTGACTTTAGTTGAATTGCTCTTTTTTCTTAATCAGTCTTATTAAAGGTTCATCAGTTTTGTTGATCTTATTGAAAAAACAACTCTTGGTTTAGTTGATTCTTTCTATTGCTTTCTTAATTCTCTATCTGGTTTATCTCTGCTTGAATCTTTATTATCTTCTTCTTTCTTCTAGATTTGGCTTAGTTTGCTCTTTTTCTAGTTTGTTAATACTGTTGATTTGAGATCTTTCTTCTTTTGTGATGTAAACCTTCACAGCTATAAATTTCCCTCTTAGCACTGCTTCTGATGCATCCCATAAATTTTGGTATGTCATATTTTTATTTTTATTTGTCTTAAGATATTTTTAAACTCTTCTGTGATTTCTTCTTTGACGCATTGGTTGTTTAAGTGTGTGTTGTTTAATTTCCACATATGTGTGGATTTTCCAATTTTTATTTTGCTATTGATTTCTAGTTTCATTCCATTATGATTAAAAAAGATAGTTAATTTGATTTCAATCTTTTGAAATTTATTAAGACTTGTTTTATGGCTAACATATAGTCTATCCTGGATTCATGTTTATTTTCTTGATGAATGTTAGGATTTAAAAAAAAATTTTTTTTTATTCATGGTGTTTTTGTTTTTGTTTTTTTGGCCATGCCACACAGCTTGTGGGACCTTAGTTCCCCAACCAGGGATTGAACCCGGTCCCAACGCAGTGAAAGTGCCGAGTCCTAACCACTGGACTGCCAGGGAATTCCCTAAAAAAAAAAAAAATTCTTGCAGTGAGTTTGCCAAACTGCAAAATCTGAGAGGACAGCATTCCACAAGATTGTACTTATTTCAAACACCAGCTGCAGGTTAGGGGATCCTCAGGGCCACCCTCATTTCTGACCCACTGGCTACATGTTTGGGAGTGCCTACAGTCACCCTCAGGTTTAATAATTCACTAGAATGACTCACAGAACTCAGGGCAAGAGCTATATTATGATTACAGCTTTACTATAACAAAGACTACAAATCAGAACTAGCCAAAAGGAGAGACACCAAGGGTGAGGGCGGGGAGAGTTGCAAATGTGAAGTTTCTGTTGTCCTAAGGGCCCACCAGGCATCTCAATATTCAAAAGAATATTACCAACCAGGGAAGTTCTCACAAGCTTCAGTGTCCAGAGTTTGTTTTTTTTTGTTTCATTATGTAGGCATGATTGAGTGAATCATTACCCAGCATGACTCAATCTCCAGCCTTCCTTCCTTTCCCAAAAGTCAGACTGATATCATGGTGGCTCAGAGCTCCAACCCTTTAATCATATGGTTCGTCTTTCCAGCATGGTTAGCCTCCAACCTGAGTCATCTATCTCGTTAGCAAAAACTATCTAGGGGCTCATCATGAGTCACCTTATTAGTATTAACTATCAGGTGTAGTCCAAGGGGCTCACCATGAATAACAAAGACACTCCTTAGAGGAGTTTAGATGGCTTAGAGGTTACCTCCTGGGAAATAGGGACAAAGGCCTGCCGAATTCCTTATTGCACAGTTCTTCTAAGAAATCACAATAGGCTCTGACTGTAATTGAATGGACATAATAGGTAAATTTAGTCAGACTTCGTGGCTTTACATTGTTGGTTCCTCATATACAAAAGCAAAGTGTGCATCTTCTCCCTTTATTCAAATTTTTTGGGGTGGTCCATCATTAGAATTGTAAAGCTTTTGTTCTTTTCTTAGAAAGTTTATTTCTAGGGTTTTTTCCCTCTTCATTGTTGTTGTTGTTATCAATGTTAAAGATATCTTCTGAGATTAATTATTTTCTTTATGCTTTCTTCTATTGCTTTTTAAAATTGATTCTAAAATTGCAAAATAATATTCTTATTTGAAAAAAAGAAGTATAAATAGTACAGTAATTTCCCACATAGCTTTTATATTCTATTCTATATTCTATTCTTTTATTTATCTAATTATTCATATGTGGTGTTTTGCAAGCCCCAATGTATACTTTGTATATAAAGAAAGATAATTTTTATTAATGGTTACTATTACTAGCTGTCTTTTTTTGGGGGGGGCCACACCACACGGCTTGGGGGATCTTAGTTCCCTGACCAGGGATTGAACCTGTGCCCTTGGCAGTTAAAGCATTGAGTCTTTAACCACTGGACTGCCAGGGAATCCCCTTTGTGACATTTCTTGTCCTCCCGTGACATTTCTTAATAATATATTCCAAACTGTGTATATTATTGTGAAAGTATATTTTATACTTTTTCAGTATAAAGCATTGAACAAGTTGATTTTTATTATAACCTTTAATATCATGGGGTATTAATGTTCTCAGCCCTGATTTTTTCTTGCTTACATTTGTCCTTCTTAATCTCTTTGAGTTTCTTCTCTTTTCCTGAATATCTTAATGTTGGAGTGCTCCAGGGTTCACTCCTCGCTCCTTTCTCTTCTATCTACACTCATTCTCTTAGTAATTTAGTCTCTTTAAATACCATCTATATGCTGGCAACTCCCAATTTAAAAATCTCTAGTCCAGACTTCTATCTCTTTTTTTTTCTGAATTATAGTTGATTTACAGTATTATATTAGTTTCAGGTGTACAGCATAGTGATTAAAAATTTTTATAGAGGAGCTTCCCTGGTGGCGCAGTGGTTAAGAATCCTCCTGCCAATGCAGGGAACACGGGTTTGAGCCCTGGTTCGGGAAGATCCCACATGCTACAGAGCAACTAAACCCGTGCGCCACTACTACTGAGCCTGCGCTCTAGAGCCTGCGAGCCACAACTCCTGAGCCCGCGTGCCACAACTACTGAAGCCCACGCGCCTAGAGCCCGTGTTCCGCAACAAGAGAAGCCACCACAACGAGAAGCCCACATGCTGCAACGAAGAGTAGCCCCCACTCACCACAACTAGAGAAAGCCCGCGTGCAGCAACAAAGACCCAATGCAGCCAAAACTAAATAAATAAATACATTAAAAAAAATTTTTAATTTTATAGATTATACTCCATTTATATAATTATGAAATATTGGCTCTATTCCCTGTGCTGTACAATATATCCTTGTAGCTTATTTATTTTATACATAGTAGTTTGTACCTCTAAATCCTCTACCCCTATCTTGCCTCTCCCTGCTTCCCTCTCCTCACTGGTAACTACTAGTTTGTTCTCTGTATCTGTGAGTCTGTTTCTGTTTTGTTATATTCATTTGTTTGTTTTATTTTTTAGATTCCTCATATAAGTGATAACATACAGTATTTGTCTTTCTCTGTCTGACTTATCACTAAGCATAATACCCTCCAGGTCCATCCATGTTGTTGCAAATGGCAAAATTTCATTCCTTTTTAATGACTGAGTAGTATTCTGTTGTATCAGTATACATATACCACATCTTTATCCATTCATCTGTTGATGGATACTTGGGTTGCTTCCATATCTTGGCTACTGTAAATAATGCTGCTCTGAACATTGGGGTGCATATATCTTTTTTATTAGTGTTTTCATTTTCTTTGGATACATACCCAGGAGTGGTATTGCTGGATCATATGGTAGTTCTGGTTTTAGTTTTCTGAGGAACCTCTGTACTGTTTTCCACAGTGGCTGCATCAATTTACATTCCCACCAGCGGTGTAGGAGGGTTCACTTTTTTCCACATCCTCACCAACGTTTGTTATTTGTGGTCTTTTTGATGACAGCCATTCTGACAGGTGTGTGGTGATATCTCACTGTGGTTTTGATTTGCATTTCTCTGATAGTTAGTGATGTTGAACATCTTTTCATGTGCCTGTTGGCCATCTGTATGTCTTCTTTGGAAAAGAAGTTCTTCTGCACAGTTTTTAATCGAGTTGTTTGTTTTTTTGACATTGAGTTGTATAAGCTATTTATATATTTTGGATATCAACCCCTTATCATAGACCTCTACCTTAAACTTAGTCTCACGTGTCCATCTGCCTTCTCAACATTTCCATTTCAAAGTCTAAAAGACATATTAAGTTTATGATGTTTAAATCTGAACTCTGGATCTTCTATACCTCACTACCTAAGCTTGCTGTACCCATAGCCTTTCCCATCAATGTTGATGGCTATTCCATCCTTCCATTGTTCAGACCATGAACTTTGAAGACATGCTTGTCTCATCTCTTTCTGTTACATTCTATATCCAATCTGTCAGTATATCCTCCTGGCTTTTCCTATAAAATATACCTAGAATCTGACCACCTCTGTATACCTCCACTGATATCTCTCTGGTCTGAATCATTATCATTTCTCACACTGATTGCTACAATAGTAGGTCCCCTTCCTTCTCCCCTTGCTCTCCACCTTCCAGTATTTTCATTAAATCATAACTAGATATCACTTCTGTACTCATACCACTTCAGTGGCTCTCTATCTCACTCAGAGTAAGACCAAATTTCTTAGGTGGCCTATAAAGCTTTAATAATCTGATTATCCTTTACCCCCTGACTTCATCTCCTACTACTCAGTCCTCTCCAGCCACACTGGCCTTCTTGCTATTCCTCAAACAAACCAAACATGCTTCTACTTTTAGGCTGTTTCTTCTGCCCAGAATGTTCTTTCTTTAAATATCTAAGTAACTAACTTTTTCACTTCCTTCAAATCTTTGCTTTAATTTTTTGTTTGTTTTTGGCTGAGTTGGGTCTTCATTGCTGCATGCGGGCTTTCTCTAGTTGTGGCAAGCTGGGGCTACTCTTTGTTGCAGTGCGTGGGCTACTCATTGTGGTGGCTTCTCTTGTTGTGGAGCACGGGCTCTAGGCGCACAAGCTTCAGTAGTTGTGGCATGTGAGCTCAGTAGTTGTGACGCACGGGCTTAGTTGCTCCATGGCATGTGGGATCTTCCTGGACCAGGGATCAAACCCGTGTCCCCTGCATTGGCAGGCGGATTCTTAACCACTGTGCCACCAGGGAAGTCCTGCTTTAATGTTAACTTATTAATGATTCCTACCTTTGACTTCACCAACACTCCTGAGCTCTCTTACCCTGCTTTTCTTTTTCTATAGCACTTAGTACCTTCTAACATACAATAAAATTTACTTATTTAGCATTTAATTTCTGTCTCCCCCAAGAACATAAGATCCATGAAGGTAAGGATCTTCGTTTACTCCAATATGAAAGCATATAGAACAGTACCTGGTACAAGGTTCAATAAATGTTCTTGAAAGAAGTAGCTATAAAAATGGAGATTATTTCAGTTCCTGTATTATTCATACATGCATAAAATTATAACTGAGTCCAATCACCTACATAAGTCCTTCTTGACCTGAGATTTACCTTATTGATGTTCTTATAATTCTAATCATTCCTCCTCAAGTTTCTCTATGACCTATTTTCAGTTTCTGTTCTTACACACTTCAGAACTACTTTCATAAATGTACCTTCTGGTACATAATAGAGTAGACATTTTTTTTCTTATTATTTTTCAGACTGGGAATCTGTGTGTGAGACTGAAGAGTTAACCCCAAAGCAGGACATTTATGAAGTGCGATCATCTCAGAAAGTAATAGAAACACTTACAAGCTGTGGCCTTGAGTACTCCAGTTTGAAAGAAGAATGGAAATGTGAGGGCCACTTTGAGAGGCAACCAGTGAATCAGAAGGCATGTTTCAAGGAAAAGACAATCACTCATGAAGAAGCCCCTGTTGATGAAAGAGGACAAGAATATAACAAAACTTGGGGAAGCTTCCATCCCAGCACACTACTTCATACACAACAGATAATCCCCAAAGAGGAGAAAGTACATAAACATAACACACATAAAAGCTTTAAAAAAAAATTAATGGCTATTAAGCCCAAGAGTATCTATACAGAGAAGAAACTTTTGAAATGTAATGACTGTGGGAAAGTCTTCAGTCAGAGCTCATCCCTTACTCTTCATCAAAGAATTCATACCGGAGAGAAACCCTATAAATGTATAGAATGTGGGAAAGCCTTCAGCCAGAGATCAAATCTTGTTCAACATCAGAGGATTCATACTGGAGAGAAACCCTATGAATGTAAGGAATGTAGGAAAGCCTTCAGTCAGAATGCACACCTAGTTCAACATCTGAGAGTTCATACTGGAGAAAAACCTTATGAATGCAAAGTGTGTAGGAAAGCCTTCAGCCAGTTTGCTTATCTTGCTCAACATCAGAGAGTTCATACTGGAGAGAAACCCTATGAATGTATTGAATGTGGGAAAGCATTTAGCAATAGATCATCTATTGCTCAACACCAGAGAGTTCATACTGGTGAGAAACCTTATGAATGTAATGTCTGTGGGAAAGCATTTAGCCTTCGTGCATACCTTACTGTACATCAGAGAATACATACTGGAGAGAGACCCTATGAATGTAAGGAATGTGGGAAGGCTTTCAGCCAGAATTCACACCTTGCTCAACATCAGAGAATTCATACTGGAGAAAAACCTTATAAGTGTCAGCAATGTAGGAAAGCATTTAGCCAGATTGCCTACCTTGCTCAACATCAGAGAGTTCATACTGGAGAGAAACCCTATGAATGTATTAAATGTGGGAAGGCTTTTAGCAATGATTCATCCCTTACTCAACATCAGAGAGTTCATACTGGAGAGAAGCCTTACGAATGTAATGTTTGTGGAAAGGCTTTTAGTTACTGTGGATCCCTTGCCCAACATCAGAGAATCCATACTGGAGAGAGACCCTATGAATGTAAGGAATGCAAGAAAACCTTCAGGCAGCATGCACACCTTGCTCATCATCAGAGAATCCATCTTGGGGAGTCACTGTCACCACCCAATCCAGTCAATCACCAAGTCCTGTAGACTATCTCAAAAATACTTCTGGAATTTATACTCTTTTCTCCATCTCTAATGTTGTCATCCTAGTCTAAGATTCATCTCACCTGGATCACTCTATAGCTTTCTAACAGGTTTTCCTGTATCAACTTTTGGTCCCCTTAAATTCATTTCCCACCATGCACCCAAACTGATCTTTTTCAAGTGTAAGAATACACACATCACTGCCTCCAGTTAAGTTTCTTTGGCTTGCTGTTGTTCTTAAGCTAGCATTCACAGTCTTTACAACTGTCTATGAGGAGCTTCATTATCTGGTTCTTAGATATCTTTCAGCCTTATTTTATTCCAGTCTCTCTGGGCAGTAGGCACTTCCCAGGACTAAGAGCTTAGATTCTGGAAAATCATAGCTCTACCACTAATGTAGCATTGTGTGATTTTGAGTAACTTGCTTGACTTATCTAAACCTCAGGGTTTTCTTTAATTCTTAAAATAGGGATAATAAGGGATACTGTATTGTAGAAATGTGAGTATTAAATGAAATAGTGTCTATTGTAGATTGGTGCATATTAAGTAAGAAATTTGCATGCAAAGTACTTAACATAGTGCATCAAATATAGCAGATATTCAATTTAATAATAATAGCTAACATGCATTGAGTGCCTACTATGCACCAGGCACTGTTCTACATACTCAACATATATTAACTCATTTAATCCTTACAGCTAAAACAAGATTCCTTAGTGGACAAAGCAGAACATCCATGGGAAGCAGCAGGTCAGAACTGGGGAAACCTAAAAACTTTAGAATATATGTGGGAGTGTTTGTACTCTAGGTGAGTAATTGATACAGACAAAAGTAGTAGAACTATAACACAACCAGTTTTAGGAGGTTTCTAAAGAAACAATTGGATAAACTAATTAAAGAAAATGAAGATTCACTGAGAAAAATACAGAACTTATATTTAGATCAAGAAAAGAACAGAGAGCATTGCAATTAACTCCAAAAACCCAATAAACAGAAATTTATACTGTAGAATAAAAAGACATCAGTCCCAGGTAATTGTATGGGTGAATCTAGGTGATTTCAAAAGCATTTAAACTGTTTCATACCATAGAAAAAGTATAAAGTTTATAAATTTTTATCAAGTGATTATAAAATTGAAACCAAAAGGGGACTGAGGGAAGAAAACTACAGTCAAATGTAGTTTGACGACATTTATATATATACACACATGCATATATATATACTTTCATTCATTCAGTAAATTTTGAGTAACTACTGTTTGCCACACACTGATTTAGACATGAGGAGATAAGATGATCAATACAAAGACCATGTCCTCATGGAGTTAAAACAATAGATTTTCTAGGCCCAGAAAACTGAAGAACAATAAAATAAATTGAAGGGTATTATATAGCCTAGGCTGAAGAGACTCAAAATAACAAAGTTATCAGTTACTCCTAATTTACAACTTCACCGCAGTTCCAACCAAAATTCCTCAATGGGCCTTTTTGCCCTTTAATGTCACAGCTTTGTTTTGAAATTCATCTATGAAGTGTGAATTCTAAAGAAACAAAATTATCGAATCTAATCTATTTGTAGAAATTTTGCATATGATAAAGATGGTTTATACCAGTAGAGGAAGGATGGATTTGGGAGTAGTAAAATAATTGACAACGTACATCACGGCAGTAAGGGAAAAAAATAAAACCACAATGAACTATTTCAAAATCATCACATTAACAAAAGCATCACAGTACCTATTACTGGGAAGATGTGGAGCAATAGGCATATTCATACAGTGCAGTTGAAAAAGTTTTTTAAAAATAATTTATCAATATCTGGTAAAGTTGAAGATGTGGATACTCTGACCCAGCAATTCCACACTTAAACCTCTACAGAGCCTCTCCTTATGTGTTCAGGGAGATGTACATGAACACCCACTTCAGTGTTGTTTGTGAAAATGAAAAGTTTAGGGTAAGCAAAACAATCATTAGCATTTAAGTAAGTTAGAATTTAAATTAATGAGCTAGAGGTACTTTTATCAATATGGATACATCTCAGAAACAATATTGAAATCGAACTAGAGGGTATTTTGTATGATATGGTTCATCAAATTGTGATGACCTCTGGGGAGGGAGAAAAATGAGATTGAGGAAAGGATGCAAAGGGAGATATCTTTTAATCATTAATTTCTTTAAAAAATAACTGGCCAGTTATTCTAAATTGATAAAGCTGGTTGTGGGTTTTTATTCTCTGTATCTTTCTATATGTTTAAACTATTTCATAATTAAAAAAACATTTAAGTAATGTTTGCTTTTGTCAGTTATTCCTTCACTATACCTCAGGCATGCCATATTCACCATTCATCCAATCCATAGTCACCATTTTCTTCAGAAAGAAGCTCGTATACAATTGCCTTCCAGATGCAATCACTGTTAACAATTTGGTGACTATCCTTCCAGGCATCAGAGTTTTGAGAATGACTATATTTTTACGCTGAGAGTTTTATAGCCTACTTACTGCATTTTTTTCCCCATCATTCCTTTTTTCCCCCAGCTTAATTGAGGTAGGATTGACAAATTAAAATTATATATATTTAAGGTGTACAACATATTGTTTTCGTATATTTATACACTGTGAAATGATTACCACAATCAAGCTAATTAATATATCCATCACCTCACAGAGTTACCATTCGTGTGTACTACATTTTATCATCAATATGATTAACAATCACTCGCTATTTCCCCCCAACCACTCCAGGCCCTGGCAACCGCTAATCTACTTTCTGCTTCTATGAATTTGACTATCCTGGACATAAGTGGAATTATACAATATGTTGTGTTTTATGACTGACTTCTTTCCATTAGCATAATGTTTTCAAAATCCATGTTGTAGCATGTATCAGTACTTCATTCTCCTTTTAAAAAAAATAGACTTTATGTTTTAGAGAAGTTTTAGGTTCACATCAAAATTGAGTGAAAGGTACAGAGATTTTTTCATATGACCCCCAAACACAACACATGCTTAGCTTCCCCCATTATCAACATTCCCCACTAGAGTGGTACATTTGTTACAGGTGATGAACCTACATTGGCATATTATCACCCAAAGTCCAGAGTTTACATTAGTTTACTCTTGGTATTGTTTATTGTATGTGTTTGGATAACGTTATGATGACACAAATCCACCATTATAATATACAGAGTAGTTTCACTGCCCCGAAATTCCCTGTGTTCCATTTATTTATCCCTGCCCACTAACTACTGGCAACAATAAATTTTTTGTTGTGTCCTTCATTTTGCCTTTTCCAGAATGTTATGTAGTTGATATCATACTGTATGTAGCCTTTTCAGACTGACTGCTTTCACTTAGTAATATGAATTTAAATTTCTTTCATGTCTTTGCATAACTTGATAACTAATTTCTTCTTAGCACTGAATAATATTCCATTGGCAGGATGTACCACAGTTTGTTTATTCATTCACCCGCCAAAAGACATCTTTGTTGCTTCCAAGTTTTGGCAGTTATGAATAAAGCTGCTCTAAACATCTATGTGCAGGTTTTTGTGTGTACATAAGTTTTCAAATCCTTTGGGTAAATACCAAGGAACCCAATTACTGAATCATATGGTAAGAACTTCATTCCCTTTTATTGCCCCAAATATTCCACTTTATGGTTATGCCACATTTTATTTATCCATTCATCAGTGGGTGGACGTTTGGATTGTTTCCACATTTTGACTATTATGAATATTGCTGCTCTGAACATTGTGTACAAGTTTTGTGTGGACATATATTTTTATTTCTTTTGGATATATAACTAGGAGTGGAATTCCTAGATCATATGGTAATTCTTTTTTTAAAATTAATTAATTTACTTATTTATTCATTTTTGGCCATGCCAAGTGGCATGCAGGATCTTAGTTCCTCGACCAGGGATCAAACCAGTGCCCCCTGCAGTGGAAGCATGGAGTCTTAACCACTGGACCGCCAGGGAAGTCCCATAGATCATATGGTAATTCTACATCTGACTTTTTGAGGAACTACCAAAATGTTTTCCAGTTACCACATCATTCTCAATGCCAATGTATGAGGGTTCCAATTTCCCCACATCTAAACCAACACTTATTATTGTTCATCATTTAGATTATAATCATCCCGGTGGGTGTGAAGTGGTACTTATTACCTATGGTTTTGATTTGCCTTTCCTTAATGATGTTGAGCATCCTTTCATGTTTATTTGCCATTTGTATATCTTTGGAGAAATGTCTATTCAAATCCTTTTCAAATTTTTAAATTGGTGTCTTAGTTCAGGATGCTGTAACAGAATACCATAAATTGGGTGACTTAAACAACAAACATTTATTTCTTATAGCTCTGGAAGCTAGAAGTCAAAGATTAAGGCACTGGCAGATCTGATGTCTGGTATGGACAGTCTTCCTGGTTTGCAGATGGCCACCTTCTCATTATATCTTCACATAGCCAAGAGAAAACTCATCTCTTTGTTTCTTTTTTTTGACAGCACTAATGCCATTCATGAGAACTACACCCTCATGACCTAATTACCTCCCAAAGGCTGCACATTCCAGTTGTGGGTTAGGATTTCAACATATGCATCTGGTGGGGTGGGGGACACACTCAGTCCATAACAGTGGGGTTCTTTTTATTGTTGAACTGTAAGAGTGCTTCATATATTCTAAATACAAATTCTGCTATGGTCTGAATGTTGGTGTGTCCCCCACCCAACCAAAATTCACATGTCAAACCCTAATGACAAATGTAATGGTATTTGGAGGTGGGGCCTTTGGAAGATGATTATGTCATGAGGGCAGAGCCCTCACAAATGGGATTAGTGCCATTATAAAAGAGCCCAGAGAGCTCACTTGCCCCTTCTGCTATGTGAGGACACAGCGAAAAGACATCCATCTAAGAACAAGAAAGTGGACCCTCATCAGGCACGGAATCTGCCAGCACCTTGATATTGTACTTTCCAGCCTCAAGAACTGTGAGAAATACATTTCTGTTGTGTAAAAGCCACTCAGCTATGGAATTCCTTATAGCAAAAGGACTCAGACAAGTTACTTATCAGATATGTTATTTATAAACATATTCTCCCATTTTGTAGGTGTCTTTTTACTTTTTTGGTGGCACCCTTTGAAGCAAAACAGTTTTTAATTTTGAAGAATTCCAATTTGTCTATTTTTTCTACTATTGCTATACTTTTGGTATCATATCAAAGAAACCATTAATCTAAGGTCATAAAGATTTACACCTATGTTTTGTTCTAAGAGATTTATAGTTTTAACTAAGACATATTTCTGCATCAATTGATATAATCATTCAGATTTTCCTCTTCATTCTATTAATGTAGCACGTTACATTGGTTTTCATATATTGAAACACCCTCACAGGACTGGGATAAACTCCACTTGGCCACAGTGTATAACTAGCATATTATTGCTAGTATTGTGTTGAGGATATTTGCATCTATATTCATAAGGGATACTGGCTTTTAGGAGTTTTTTCGGTTTTATTTTTTGTTTTTGGCTTTGATATCAAGCTATTGTTGGCCTCATAGGATGAGTTTGGAAGTTTTCCCTTAAATTCAATTTTCAATTTTTGGGAAGACTTTAAGTGTTGGTGTTCATTATTCTAGAATTCGCTAGTGAAGCCACCTGGTCCTGAGCTTATCTTTGTTGGGAGGTTTGTGATTATTGATTTAATTTCCTTTTTTGTGATAAGTCTGTTAAGATCTTCTATTTCTTCTTGAGCTGCTTTTTGTATTTGTGTATTTCTAGGAGTTTGCCCATTTCATCAAGGTTATCACTTTGGTTGGCCAACAACTGTTTGTATTATTCTCTTATAATCCATTTTATTTATGTAAAATAGATAGTAACATCCCTACTTTCACTTCTGAAAGTGATTTAGTGATCTAATTCTTCTGTCTCTCTCTTTATACTCATAGACAAAGGTTTATCAATTTTGCTGTTATTTTCAAAGAACCAACTTCTGGGTTTGTTGATTATTTTTACATAGAATTCTCTATTTAGTTTATCTCTGCTCTAATATTTAGTATTTGTATTCTTCTGATAGCTTTGGGTTTAGCTTGTTCTTTTTCTAGTTTCATATGGTGTAAAGTTAGGTTATTATTTTATTTATTTATTTATTTTTGGCTGCAGTTGGGTCTTTGTTGCTGCACACGGGCTCTCTGCGGCGAGCGGGGGCTACTCTGTTGCAGTGCATGGGCTTCTTATTGTGGTGGCCTCTCATTGCAGTGGCTTCTCTTGTTGTGGAGCACAGGCTCTCGGCACGCGGGCTTCAGTAGTTGTGGCACATGGACTCAGTAGTTGTGGCTCGCGGGCTCTAGAGCACAGGCTCAGTAATTGTGGCGCATGGGCTTAGTTGCTCCGCAGCATGTGGGATCTTCCCAGACCAGGGCTTGAACCCGTGTCCCCTGCATTGGCAAGCAGATTCCTAACTACTGTGTCACCATAGAAGTCCCTAAAGTTAGGTTATTGATTTGAGTTTTTCTTCTTTTTTTAATGTAAATATTTATAGCTATAACTTCCCCTCTGATTTGGATGTATCCCATAAGTTTTTGTATCTTGTGTTTTTATTTCAATTCGTCTCAATATATTTTCTGATTTCCCTTGTGATTTCTTCTCTGATACGTTGGTTAAGAGTGTTTTTAATTTCCACATTTTTTGTGGAGTTCCCACTTGCCTACTGCTACTGTTGTTTCTAGTTTCATTCCACTGTGATTGGTAAATATACCTGGTACATTTTCAGTCTTTTAAATTTTACTAAGACTTGTTTTGTGGCTTACTATATATCTATCCTGGAGAATGTTCCATATGCACTTGAGAAAAAATGAGTTTTCTGCTGTTATTGGGTATGTACTGTATATGTCTGTTGGTATAAAGTATTGTTCAAGTTCTCTATTTCCTTACTGATCTTCTGTATCATTGTTTTGTTCATTACTGAAAATGGAGTATTGAAGTCTCCAACTACTATTGTGTAAAAATTTCTACCTTCAATCATGTCATTTTTTGCTTCATATAATTTGCAGCTGTTTGTAGGAGCATATTATGAACAGAATGTTTGTGTAACCCTTAAATTCATATGTTGAAGTCCTAACCTCTAATGTGGTAGTATTTGGAGATGGGGCCTTTGGGAGGTAATTAGGGTCACATGAGGTCATGATGCTGGATACCTCATGATGGAATTAGTGCTTTTATAAGAAGAGACACCAGAGAGGTTGGTCACTCTATTTCTCTGTGCTTGGACAAAGAAGTGACCATACTGACACCCTGATCTCAGAATTTCTGCCCCCAGAACTATAAGAAAATTAATTTCTGTTTCTTAAGTCACCCAACTTATGGAATTTTGTTATGGCACCCCAGGCTGACTAAGACAGTGCATATGTGTTTATAATTGTTATATTTACTTGATAGATTGAATCTTTAATCAATATCTCTGTCTGACCTCAGAGATAATAGGACAGAAACTTTAGCGACCATACACAACATGGAATACACACTTTCCAAAAAGGGTTTGGAGAAGTCACTAAACAAATGGATGGCTGCAGTCCTCAACAAAAAAATCAGCAAGCCCTGAGGAGGAGAAGAATTTGATTTCCACAGTTACAACGTTATTTTATTCAAAATGTCCACATCTCAACAAAAAATTACAAGGCATACAAAGACAATGGAAAAGTATGTCCCATTCATATGTTAAAAAAGAATTTGACAGGAACTATCACTGAGGAAACCCAGACATTGGATTTAGTAGTCAAATACATTAAGCCAACTATCTCAAATATACTCAATGAGCTAAAGAAAACCATGGACAAAAAAAACTAAAGGAAATTTTTAAAATATATGAACAAAAATGAATGTCAGTCAAAAGATAGAAATTATAAAAAGGAACTAAAAAGAAATTCTGGAACTGAAAAGTACAATAACTGAAATGAAAAATTCACTAGAGGAGTTCAATGGCAGATCTGAGGGAGGCAGGAAACTTAGTGAACTTGAAGATAAGGCAATTAAAATGATCTAGTCTGAAGAGCACAAAGAAAAAAGAGTGAAGAAAAATGAAGAAAGCCTGCAAGACCTGTGTGACGACATCAAGCATACCAATATATGTGTAATAGGAGCCCAGAAGGAGAGAGAAAAGAACAGGAAAAATATTTGAAGAAATGACTGCCAAAATCTCCCCAAACATGATAAAGAAATGAAATATATACATCCAAGACTCTCAATAAGCTGCAAGCAGGATAAGCTCAAAGGGGTCCACACTGAGACATGTAATATTTAAATTATTGAAAAGCAAAGAAAAGACAGAACATTGAAAGCAGCAAGAAGTAATCAATTTGTCACATACCAGGGAGCTTCAATAAGATTAACGGCTCATTTCTTATCAGAAACCGTGAAAGACAGTGAGATGGTATAGTTAACATCCTGAAAGAGAAAAACAAAAACAAAATGTTGACAGTTGTTCTATAGCTAGCAAAATTATCTTTCAAGAATGAAGAAGAGGGGACTTCCCTGGTAGTCCAGTGGCTAAGACTCTGTGCTCCCAATGCAGGGGGCCTGGGTTCGATCTCTGGTCAAGGAACTACATACCGCATGCTGCAACTAAGAGCCACATGCTGCAACAATGATCCTGTGTGCCGCAGCTAAGACCCAGAGCAGCGAAATAAATAAATAAATATTTTTAAAAAGAATGAAGAAGAAATTAAGATATTCCCAGATAAAAACTGAAGGAGTTTACTAGTAGACCTTCTGTTGTGACTTCGTTAAATTAACATTTGGGCTACTTAAGAGCCCCAGGGTGTTGGATGGTGAACTGCAGTTGAAAAAAAGGTTACAAAGGAATTGAAATAGAGAAGTTTATTACTCACAGGTCCCGGAGGAGGTACACAGCACGCCTCAAGGGGCCATGCAGGGAGGTCACGGGTGCAGGCAGAGAGCACAGCAGGATGTAGGGCACATGCCTTTATTAGGGTGTGTGGGTAGAGTGTTTTGGGGTTCCCATGCTAAGGCCAGATTGGTTGATTCAAACCAAAAAGAATGGGGTTTCAGTAAGCTTTGTGGAGGTCTTATCAAAGGGGAAGGCCCTAGGAGGCAGGGGAGTCTGTTTATTACAAAGGCCGTTGGGGGGGTCCTATCAGGAACTTACATTTACTTGTGACTCTGTGGGTAGTTACTTATGGCATGTGCTTGGTGGGGGAGCTAGTGTTAATTCAAGGCCCTTGCAGGTCACTTGACTACACAAAATGGATGCCAAGGCAGCAATGGTATGAAATAGTTTAGCTAAACTCTCAAGACCTTCCTTATAAGAAATGCTTTAGTCTAAAATGAAAGGACAGTAGATAGTAACTTGAAGCCATAAATACATAGGAAAATATAAAAACCAGTATTATTGTACTTGGTTGGAACTCCTCTTTTTTCTCTATGACTTAAAAGCAAAGCATAAAAAAGAATAAATTTATGTTAATGGATACACAATGTATAAAGGTATGACCTGTGACAATAATATGAAGAGGGGGAAAAGAGATGTACAGGAGCAGACTGTATACTAGTGAGGCTAAGTTGGTATTATTCAAACTATGTTATAAAATTTAAGATGTAAATTGTAATCCCCAAGGCCAACACTAAGAAAGTAACTAAAAATATACAGAAAAGGAAAAAAGAGAATCAGTCATATACTACTAAAAATTTAACTAAATACAAAAAAAATCAACTATGTACAAAAGAAATGGAGGAATTCAGGAACAAAAAAATACATAAGATACAGAAAACAAATAGGTAAATAGCAGAAGTCCTTCCTTATTAATTACTTTAAATGCAAATGAATTAAACTCTCCAATTAAATGGCAGAGATTGGTGGAATGGATCCACCAATTTATATGCTGTCTATAGATACAAAGACATAAAGAGACAGAAAGTAAAAGGATGGATAAAGATTCTCCATGAAAATAGTAACCAAAAGAGAGCTGGGATGGCTACATTATTGTCAGACAAAATAGACTTTAAATAAAAAATGATTACAAAACACAAAGAGGACAGTATATTGATTAAATGATTCAATATGTCATTGAAAATTCAATTAATAATCAAGTTAAGAAAAAGAAAGAGAATTTTATTTGAGCCAAACTGAGGATTATAACCTGGGAGACAGACTCTCAGAAAGCTCTGAGAACTGTTCTGCCTGTTAGAATTCAAAGGCACACTCATATACGTTTCCGAGACAAAAGATCATACATCAAGACGACATAGTGATATTTTACATAAAGTTCACCAAGGATGCATAGTCCAGGTAAGCACATACAGAGTGAGCAGCAAGTCACTATGACCCCCTACAGAGTTGGGAAAGAATGCTATTCCTTTAAGAAGTTACATTGCTAGCATCAGAAGTAAGGGGAAAAAATTATCTTTACAGTTGAGCAAGGATTCCCATTTTTGAGGAGGTCTCGTTAAAGTGTAAAGCAGATGCACACTGCACATTACGGAGGGGGGAAGGCGGCCCAAATGGACAGAGAGAGAGAGAATTTTTTGTTTAAAATTTCTTCTCCTGCCTTAAAATATAAATTTTATTTCATCAAATACATTCTTTTTTTCCTTTTCTTTTTCTTTTGGCTGTGCCACGTGGCTGGTGGGATCTTAGTTCCCTGACCAGGGATCGAACCCAGACCCACGTCAGTGAAAGCACTGAGTCCTAACCACTGGACTGCCAGGGAGTTCCCATCAAATACATTCTTAAATACGTTTTTACTATAAATTCTTATTTACCAATGGAAATTGCCTTTTTATTTCTTTAATTCTAGAGATACATATATTTTAAAATTTCAAAGAATTAGCAAAGTTTTAAGAAATATCTCTCCACGCACCATTAACATGTCATTTTTTTTTTAAATGGGAGATCTTTTTTTAAAATATATTTATTTATTTATTTTGGCTGCACCGGGTCTTAGTTGCAGCACGCAGGGTTGCAGATTTCTTAGTTGTAGCTGGCATATGGAATCTAGTTCCCTGACCAGGGATCAAACCCAGGCCCCCTGAACTGGGAGCGCAGAGTCTTACCCACTGGACCACTGGGGAAGTCCCAACTTGTATTTTTTTAAAAACGTATTTACTTGGATTGAGTAAAACAATATTGGCTACATTTTTTTTTTTTTGGTACCAGATATTATGACCAGCAGTATGGAAAGAGAGATAAAAGATATGAATTAGTTCTAAAGCATATCATAGTTTAACTGGTGAGGCCAGAAGAGTGTAAAATGTAAAAATATAAAATAGTGAAATTAGGCAATTCCCTGGCGGTCCAGTGGTTAGGACTCCATGCTTCCACTGCAGGAGGCCTGGGTTCGATCCCTGGTTGGGGAACTAAGATCCTGCATGCCTCGTGGTGAGACCAAAAGTAAATAGATACATAAAATAAAATAGTGAAACTAGTTAGAAATGTAAGGCAAATATTCTCAAAATTCTAGCATAATCATAGGTTTTTATTAGTTTCTCCATTTGGGAGGAGGGGGTAGTGACATTACACTTCTCGAAAACTAAAAAGAAATGCAAAGATGGGACAGCATTTTTAAAAAACTCAAGAGGTAGTGGGGACCAAGGATTTTGTATCCAGCCAAGTTTTCCTTCCAGTACAAGGCCATAGAAAAATAGTTTTCAATACGTATGCATTCCCATAGTCCTTCTGGAGGAATCTATTAGAGGGCAAGCTTCATCCAATCAGGAGTTTACTGGGAGGGCTTCCCTGGTGGCGCAGTGGTTAAGCATCCGCCTGCCAATGCAGAGGACATGGGTTGGAGCCCTCGTCGGGGAAGATACCACATGCCGTGGAGCAACTAAGCCAGTGCGCCACAACTACTGAGCCTGCGCTCTAGAGCGCACGAGCCACAACTACTGAAGCCCCTGCACCTAGAGCCCAAGCTCCGCAACAAGAGAAGCCACTGCAATGAGATGCCTGCGCACCGCGACAAAGAGTAGCTCCTGCTCGCCGCAACTAGAGAAAGCCCGTGCAGCAACAAAGACCCAATGCAGCCAAAAATAAATAACAAATAAATAAATTTATATTAAAAAAGTTTACTGGGAAAAGCTTCAGTAAAATGACTGAAAGTCAGCATTTAATATACTTATTATATATTATTACATATTATACATATCCAATGGTTTACCCAATTTTCCTCAAAATAACATCTTGCAAAATTATAAGGCAATATCACAACCAGGATATTGACATTGATATAATCTGATGATCTTATTTAGATTTCCCCAGTTTTACTTGTACTCATTTGTGTGTGTATCTACATGTCTCTGTGTGTTTAGTTCTATACAATTTTATCACATGTAGGTTTGTGTATCCACCAACTTTGTCAAAATATAGAACAATTCATCACAAGAATCCACTGCATTGTCCTTTTATAACCACCCACATCCCTCCTGTTCTTTCATTCCCCTATCCTTAATCCCTGGCACCCACTAATCTTTTCTATATCATATAATTTCAGCATTTCAAGTATGTTATATAAATGGAATCATATATTATGTTACCTATTGAGATTTTTTCTTTCCAATCAGCATAATTCCCTGGAGGTTCATCCAAGTTGCTGTGTGTGTCAATAGTTCATTCTTTGTTTTAAAGTTTTAATTGCTGATTATTATTCCATGGTGTGGATGTACCATGTTTTTTTTAACCAGTCACTTGCTAAAGGACATTTGAATTGTTTTCAGTTTTTGGCTATTTCAAACAAAGCTGATATGAATATTTGTGGACTTTCAATTTTACGGTTCAATACATTTTTTATTTCCCTTGAAACTTCCTCTTTGACCCATGAATTATTTAAGTGTGTGGATTAATTTCCAAGTGTTTGATGTTTTCTTATTGCTTTCTGTTTTTATTGATTCTAGTTTGAGTCCATTATGGTCAGAGAACATATCTATATGATTTCAATTCTTTTAAATTTGTTGATGTTTGTTTTATGACCCAGCATACAATCTATCTTGGTGAATGCTCTATGAGTCCTTAAAAGAATGTATATTCTGCTGTTAGTGGGTGGAATGTTCTATAAACATTTAATTATATAGTTCTAAGACTGAAATAAAGGTAAAATGAACAATGTCACTAGGACCATATTTGTATTTACATTCTGGTACATCTGTGTTAAGTTTTCTATAGGGGATATATCTATTCTATATCTATATTCTATATTCTATATCTATATGCTTAATATGTCTATATATTAAGTCATTGGGCATATGCATCTTTAAAGCTAATAGGTATTGCCTATGTTTCCAAAGTAGTTATGATTTTCACTCTCACCAGGAGATGAAATTACCATTTCTCCAAATCCTCACCAACTCTTGATACTTGCCAACTTTATTTTTGCCAATAGACATTTGTGAGCAGGTGTCTGTGTAGTTCTGGTTCACATCCCTGATTACTAATGAGGAGGAACAATTTTTCTTATGTTTATTGATAATTTAGGTTTTCTTTTCTGTAAAATGCATATGGATTTCTACACTTTTCAACTCACTTATTTGAGTTTTTCTGACTGAAAGGAGTTTGCGTTTTGAAGATATTCATCCACCCTTGTGCCAGTTATCAATTTATTGCCTCACAGCTCCAAATTTAACTTTCAGTACCTGCTGTACTATAATGGACTGGCTTCTAAGCATTTTCTCCTTTAGAGTGAGCATGATGTTGAGCTTTTCAATAGGCTTCTCTTACTGGACCTGGTGTGCAGTGTTTTGCTTTTTCTTGCTCCTTTATGATTGTTTAGTAGTGCGGGTATGTGAGAACATTCAGTGCTGTTCTGCCCCAGCCAATGTACCTAGAGAGCATATAGTCTCTTGGAACTCTGCAGCCCAGCCAAGGCCAGCAGACTAACTTCCTGATGCAGATAATGTGAACTGTAGTCCTTGGGCCACAGCAGCTTCTGACTCTCCCCAGGTGCCCACACACAAGTTGTGGGTCACTTATGCCCTGGCAGTTTCCCATGGCCCTTTCAATGCAGACACTGTGTTCTCCAAACCTTGTACCAGCACCTCAACTATACCAGTTGCAATTCAGTTGTGCCCCAAAGGTTTGTTTCCTGTTTGTTCGATGACTATAGATCAGCTCTGGCCCTGGAAACCCACCAAAATTCTCCACCATCCAGTGGGCTGAAACCACACCTTCTGTGAAACTTGAACTGAACCCCAGAGTTAGAGATGGGGCCCACCTTCAAAATTTATCTTTTCTTTGATATTCTCGCTCGGCCTTTGGGTACTCTTCAGAGTTCTTTTACATCTTGCAGTTACTCTTCTACCACAGTCTGATATTTCTTTATACTCCATCTTGATCTAGAACTGGAAGTAAAATATATCCTTTAATAGCCACATTAAATATTTACCTTAACTGGAATTAATGATGCATTAGGATTTATTTCTATGCTCTTATAGAAATTAATCTTTGAGCAAATGAGACGGAAATTGCATATCACTTCTGATAATGTTTCACTGAGTCACAGGACCATAACTGGTAGGGGAGAATGGGAAATTTGTTATCGAGCTTGGTAGCCAGGTGCCCAGGAGGAAAATGAGAATTTTGGAATTCTGTCAGAATTATGGTACATCAACAAAAGAATAATATATAGCTATAAGAATAATATGCCACCATAAGAACAAAGGAACTCTTCATATCTGAGAAGCTCTCAGGGACAAAATATATTTTCCGAGAATGAAATATATCCCATCTTATATGCTTTCTTAAAACGTGACACTCTCCCATCAAGATATACCTGCCTAGTATGATCCTTGACATTGATCTTAGTAATATTTTTTCTCATCTGTCTCTTCATGCAAGGGAACAAAAGCCAAAATAAAACAAATGGGACCACATCAAATTAAAAAGCTTTTGCACAGTGAAGGAAACTATCAACAAAACAAAAGGGCAGCCTACTGAATGTGAGAAAATATTTGCAAATAATATATCCAATAAGGGGTAAATACCCAAAATATACAAAGAACACATACAACTCAACATCAAAAAAACAAACGACCTAATTAAAAAATGGGCAGAGGACCTGAATAGACATTTTTCCAAAGAAGACATACAGATGGCCAATAGACATATGACAAGATGCTCAACATCACTAATCATCAGGGAAATGCAAATCAAAACTGCAATGAGATACCACCCCACACCTGTCAGAATAGCTATCATCAAAAAGACAACAAATAGCAAATGTTGGCAAGAATGTGGAGAAAAGGGGACCCTTGTGCATTGTTGGTGGGACTGTAAATTGATGCAGCTACTATGGAAAACAGTATGGAAGGTCCTCCAAAAGTTAAAAATAGAACTGCCATATGATCCAGCAATTTCACTTCTGGGTATTTACCCAAAGAAAACAAAACCACTAATTCAAAAAGATATATGCTCCCAATTGTTCATTGCAGCATTATTTACAAGCTAAGATATGGAAGCAACCTAAGTGTCCATCGATAGATGAATGGATAAAGAATATGTGGTATATATATTCTATGGAATATTAGTCATAAAAAATGAAATCTTGCCATTTTTGATAACATGAATGGATCTAAAGGGTATTATGCTCAGTGAAATAAGTCAAAGACAAATACCATATGATCTTACTTATATGTAGAGTCTAAAAAACAAACAAAATGAAAACACTCGTAGATACAGAGAACAAATGGGTGGTTGCCAGAGGGGAGAACAGGTGTTTGGGGCAGGGGGTTAGGTGAAGGGGATAAAGAGGTACAAATCTCCAGTTATAAAATAAATAAGCCATGGAGATGCAATACACAACATAAAGAATATGGTCAATAATATCGTAATAACTTTGTATGGGGATGGACGTTACTAGATTTATCATGGTGATCATTTCATAATGTATGCAAATGCCAAATCACTATGTAGTACACCTGAAACAACATATTTATTGTATGTCAACTATATTTCAATAATAAAAAATAAGTGCTTCAGAAATTTTTAAAAAGGTGTAGCTGCTTAAAGCAATAGAGAATGGCAGAAGTGAAATTATGTGACTTCCAAGGCTAGGTATGGAAGCATCTTTTTATTTATTTATTTGGTTGCACTGGGTCTTAGTTGGCAGGTGGGCTCCTTAGTTGTGGCTTGTGGGCTCCTTAGCTGTGGCTCGCCTGCTCCTTAGCTGCAGCTGGTGGGCTCCTTAGTTGTGGCAGGTGGGCTCCTTAGTTGCGGCTTGCCAGCTCCTTAGTTGTGGCATGCAAACTCTTGGTTGCGGCATGCATGTTGCATCTAGTTCCCTGACCAGGGATCGAATCCAGGCCCCCTGCATTGGGAGCTTGGAGTCTTAACCACTGCACCACCAGGAAGTCCCCTGGAAACATCTTTATGGCATATTGTATTTTCCAAATAATGGCCACAACATATCCTATTCTACTAGCTCTTCTTATTTTGTGACACTTCTTTCATTGAGTTGTAACTGCCTCATCCAAAGGAGTATGACACAATGATGTTATGTGATTTCTGAGGCTAGATCATAAAAATTTCATGCACTTCTATCTTCTTCTTTGGGACACACTCTTGGAACCCGTCATCATGTTAAGCAGCCACATAGAGATATCACGTGTAGGTATTGTGGCTGACCATCCTGCAGTCCAGTTGACAGTCAGAATCAACTGCCAGGCATGTGAGCAAGTGAGTCTTTTGATGATTCTAGCCTTCAGCCATCAAGTGACTCGCAGCTTTCAAGCCACCCCATTTGAGATGAACTGTTGCTGCCAAGCCCTGTGCAAATTTTTGTAGATGTGTGAGCTAAATAAATGACTGTTGTATTTTAAGCCAAGTTTGGGGCAGTCATTACACAGCAATAGAAACTTGAACGATTGCCAAAACGTGTTAAATGAAAAAGCAAGGCACATTAAAAATATAGTTTATATATTTTAAAAAAACAAATGGAAAAAGACTACGAGTTATATATGTATATATATATTTTTTTCATAACATATGTAGTTTCATATGGACAATTTACATAAATGGGTCATTTCCTGATGGATTTGTACCATAGCCTGGGGACTGTTTGGGGGATTTGAGTCATAGGCTTTTGCAGGCTAGGATAGGGTTTCATTAACAGAACATTTCCCTCAAAGCTTTCCCTCAGGAAGCTTTCAAACTACTTGCTATTGTTTAATTACAATGCCAAAGATCGTTGGGTAAATACAGTTTTAAGCCTGATGATTTCTTTTGCTTACTGGCCCCCTTGCTCTTTCAGTTTTCTAGCCTTTTAAAGTTCCCAGGCAATTAATTATACTGTACATTAAATATCTCATTTTAGTGACTATTTCCTCTCTTTTTTCTTTTAAACCCCAAACTTCTCATCTCCCATACTTCCAGCTAACCTTGCTTACCACTTCATGAAAGCACTGAAGGAATCAGAACACTTCCCAAGACTTCTTCTATGTCATTTACTCACTTCCCAGCATCTGCACCCCATATCCTGCCATTTTATTGCCGGGAATAAGCCTCCCATGGTATCACCTAAAAACCTAATCCTTCTATCCACTAATCTTATCCCCTCTACCTATATAAGGTCATTGCTCCAGTAATTCTCACTTCTTTGTCCTGAATCATCCACTCGCTGCCGCCCCCCCCCACCCCCCGCTTACTGGATTATTCCAATCAGCATACAAAATTGCTATTACTTCTCCCATCCTGAAAACAAACAAAAACACTCCTATTCCTACTGCTACACTAATTATTAACATATTTCTTTGCTTTCTTTTGCAGCAAAACATCTCCAGTGTATCCAATTTCTATTCTCTTATCAGGCTTTCACTTCAATCACTCTAAAACAAAGACACCAAAAATAACTCTGCTCTTTTCAAGGTCAACAGTAACATCAATATTGCTACATCCAGTAGCCAATTCTCAAGCCTTGCACAATTATGTAACCTGCCAACGGTATCTGATACCATTGATCACCCTTCCTTTGACTCACTTTCATTTGGCTTCTGTAATGTCACATTCTCGGTTTTCCTTCCATCTCATGGTCTTCCTTAGCGTCTTTTGCTGGTCTGTCCTTTTATCCTTGAACTCTTAATGTTGGAACACACTGTGGATCAGTCTTTGCTATTCTTCTTCTCTCATTTACATGCAGGTCCTTAAAAATCTTAGCCTGCCTCCTTATTTTAAATAAGTATAGGCAATAACTACCAAATTAATATAATCTCTACCATAGTACAAGCTAGAACAACCAAGTGCCCACTCAACATTATCATTTTGTGTCTAAAAGACATTTCAAACACGTTCAAAACTGAACTCCCAGTCTTCTCCCACAAAACTGATGGAACTGTAGCTTTCCATATCTCAGCTGATGGGAACACATCTTTCCAGTTGCTTGGAACCAAAACCTTTGAGTTAATGTCACCCTGGACTTCAGATGCTTGGAACCAAAACCTTTGAGTTAATGTCACCCTGGACTTTTATCTTCCTCTCAACAACTGACATCTAGTCCCGAAACAAATCTTGCCTGCTCCATCACATTTACCATATATCTGTAATCCAACCACTTCTCACCACTGTTACCATCCTGTTCTGAGCCACCATCATCTTTCATCTGAATTAATGCCATAGCCTCCTACCCACTTAGTTTTTTTGTTTGTTTGTTTTAACACAATAGCAGCATGTCAGATCATGTCCTCTGCTCAAAACTCTCCAAGGGCTGCCCATTTCCCTCTGAATAAAATCCAAAATGCTCACAATGACTTACAAAGCCTTACAAGATATGGCCCTGTTATCTGACCTCCTCTATCAATCATCTCCTTGCACAGACCTCTACAATAGCTTCCCTGATATTCCTCAAATACACCAGCATAGTCCCATTGTGAAGCCTTTGCTCTAGCTTTTTCCTCTGTCTGGTACGCTCTTCCCTTAGATAACCGCAGACTTACCCCTTCATACCTTCAAATCTTGACTCAAATCTTTCCTTCTCCATGGTCTACTCTGATCATTTTATTTCATACAGCAACAAATATTATCATATTCCTCTCAACTCCTTTTGAATGACCTTTCCCCCCATACCATTTATGTTCTAACATATTCTACAATTTATTATTATTCCATCTCCTCCTGCTAGAATTGCTCATTAATACAGTATATCCTAAACAGCTATGATAGTGGCTGGAATATAGTAAATACTTAATAAATATAACTAATTTTAAATGACAGGCTTGGGTGGGGAAAGCATTTTAAAGTCATCTTTGCTAGGAGGCTCACTGCCTTTGCATGGCGGGGGCAATGGTCTCATTTTTTGTTCAGACTGCTACTTTAAATCACTATAAGTGGCTTCAGGTGGGGGCAGAGAATCAGTTTGGTGTTTTGTATCCCACAAGTTTCAAAATTGTGAATTTACCATCAACCTGGATTGAGCACCTGCAGGCCTTACATAACATCTTTTAACAAAGCAATGTCACTTTCAATCTCTGCTAGCAGCCTCTCTGTAGCTAACTCTACACTAAATTCATCTCTTTCACAGGACATTACTGAAAGCAGCAAGAAACATCCAACACACACATTCTGAATCACTCCTTCCATTTCCCCTAACATTACAGCCTTAATTGGTACAAGATCTTCCTTGTAAGATGGTAAGGAATCTGCTCATTTCAGTTTCCTAGCCTGAAACGAGCAGATCCTCATTCTCCATCGCCCTAAGTTAATGCCGTATTTGAGATTTCTTTTACCCACAGCACTCCACTTCTAGGTGCAAAATTTTATATCCATAATAATTACTAATGTCAATAACAAAATGACAACAGCATCAACAAATAAGAAGTTTAATTTTATATAAAGAAATACAGAAGGCAGGCAGACCCGAATTTGTATGGCTGTTTCATAAAATCAGCATAGGTGTAGACATGTTCTGTATTTCTGCTCCAACATCCTTAATACCCAGATACCATTCTCAAAGTCCCCATAAAATTGCCAGAGGTGCAGATTAAATATCCACATTGTAGGCAGGGAAACAAAAAAGTGCAGAGAGGAAATAAGGATTTCTTAAATGTCCTATTCATACAAACACCACTTACATCTTGTGGATCTGCAAGGGAGGCTGAGATAGCTTTTCAGCCAAGAATTCTATTACTGAAGAAGGGAAAATGAATATTGGGTAGGGAAATAGCAGTCTCTGACACAGATTCTTATCAGTTTTCATTGCAAAATAGTCTATAATGTCAGTTTTTTAGTTTAATTCAAAAGCTGTGCATTCAAGTTTTTAAAAATTTCCTAGTATAAAGATTTATTTTGGCTATCCAATTTTTTTCATTTCTAAGTAACATTCTTGAACTGTGGTCAGAGATGGTAGAAAATATGAGCTTTTGGACTTTGTTACAATTCACTTCACACCTCTTCAACAATCCACTGATTAAATGTACAGGGTTTTTTTTTTTTTACACTATGAATTTCCTCGTACACCATATGGGATGAGATGTGAATGAAAGTTTTCTCATATTCATTACAGTATACAGTGCCCCCCACTCAGAAAATCAGGGTTAAATGTTAATGAAAGATTCTCAACATTCATTATACTAATAAATGTCCTCCTCTCATGCAAATTCTCTAAAATAACATGAGTCATAATGATAGCTTATATCTGTGATATGCTATGTTGAAGGCACTGTCCTAAGAACTTTATTATGTAATAACTTACATAATACTTCCAAGAATCTTATAAGGAATTAGTCTTAGGTCTGATAATTGATTAAACCAAAGCAGTGGTTAATTATCATGTTAAATGTCACAAAGGAAATCAACTGAGTCAAGATAATATTGAAAAAGACATATGCTATGGCTAAAAGTCTTCCTATATTTACATTAACAGAATTATTCTCTATTATAATTTGCTAAAGTTTAGTAGGTTTTTCTATATGGATTACATTATCATTATCTTTCCCCCACACAAATTCACTGATGCTGAACTTTATGAAGCAAATGTGTTTGAATATTCATTTTAAGAATTCTTTGATGATAATGAATTAATGACCAGAGAAGGCTCTCTATATTAGTCACAAGCATCAGATAATTCATATATAAACTTGTGAGCCATGACTGAAGTCTATTTCACATTCCTTATATTCAAAAGATTTCTCACTGATATGAACCCTTTGATGTTGAGTTAGTTGTGAACCACGAGTAAAGGCCTTCCCACATTCCTTACACTGATATGGTTTCTCACCAGTATGAACTCTCTGATGTCGAGAAAGATGTGAGCTCTGAGTAAAGGCTTTTCTACACTCTTTGCATTCATAGGGTTTCTCACCAGTATGGATTCTCTGATGTAGAGTAAGTTGAGAACCGTGACTAAAGGCCTTCCCACATTCCTTGCATTCATAGGGTTTTTCTCCAGTGTGAATTCGCTGATGTTGAGTAAGTTGTGAACCACGAATAAAGGCCTTCCCACATTCCTTACACTGATATGGTTTCTCACCTGTATGAATTCTCTGATGCTGTATAAGTAGTAAGCCACGAGCAAAGGCCTTCCCACATTCATTACATATGTAGGGTTTCTCACCAGTATGAAGTCTCTGATGTTGAGAAAGATGTGAACTCTGCGTAAAGGCCATTCTGCATTCTTTACATTCATAGGGTTTCTCACCAGTATGAATTCTCTGATGTTGAGTAAGCTGTGAGCCACGAATAAAAGACTTCCCACATTCCTTACACTCATAGGGTTTCTCACCAGTGTGAATTCTCTCATGTTGAGTAAGTTCTGAGCCACGACTAAAGGTCTTTCCACATTCTTTACACTCATAGGGTTTTTCACCAGTATGAATCCTTTGATGTCGAGTAAGGAGGGAGCCACGATTAAAGGCCTTTCCACATTCCTTACACTGATAGGGTTTCTCACCAGTATGAATTCTCTGATGTTGAGTAAGTTGTGAGCCATGACTAAAGGTCTTTCCACATTCCTTACATTCATAGGGCTTCTCATTGGTATGAATTCTCTGGTGTTGAGTAAGTTGTGAGCCACGGATAAAGGCCTTCCCACATTCTTCACATTTATAGGGTTTTTCACCAGTATGAATCCTCTGATGTTGCATAAGTAATGAGCCACGAATAAAAGCCTTTCCACATTCCTGACATTCGTATGGCTTTTCCCCATTATGAATTTTCTGATGTTGAGAAAGCTGTGAGCCACAAATAAAAGCTTTGCCACATTCCTTACATTCATAGGGTTTTTCACCGGTATGAATTCTCTTATGAAGAATAAGTTGTGAGAGCTGCGTAAAGACCTTTCTACATTCTTTACATTCATAAAGTTTCTCACCAGTATGAAGTCTCTGGTGCAGAGTAAGTTGTGAGTTCTGAGTAAAGGCCTTCCCACATTCTTTACATTCATAAGGTTTCTCCCCAGTATGGACTTTTTGATGTCGGGTGAGTTGTGAGCTTCGAATAAAGGCTTTCCCACATTCTTCACATTTATATGGTTTTTCACCAGTATGAATCCTATGATGTAAAATAAGTTGTGAGCTCTGAGTAAAGGCTTTCCCACATTCCTTGCATGCATAGGGTTTCTCACCAGTATGAAGTCTCTGATGAAGACTGAGTTGTGAATCACGACTAAAGGCCTTCCCACATTGCTTACATTCATAGGGTTTTTCACCAGTATGAATACTCTGATGTTGAGTTAGGTGTGAGGCTCGTCTAAAAGCCTTCCCACATTCCTTACATTTATAGGGTTTCTCAGTAGAATGACACCTGGGAAGTTGAGATAAATAAGTATGCTGATTGAAAATAGACATTTTTTCATATATGATCATCCCTTGACTGAAATATTCCTCCTGATTTTCTTGTGGCTTTTCCAATGTGCCTTTGACTTCCAAATAATCTCTGGAATTGGACTCCTCAAGATCACAGTTTTCAAGCCTGGCACTCATTTCCCATTGGGATAATTCTGTTTCATAAGTGTCCTCTTTTGGAGTTAAGTCCTTGTTTGCACCCCTTGAAGGCAAGTCTGAAAAATAAGAGATCAAAATTTTCTTTTGTCATTTCAAAAGACCTTCCACAGTAGAAAAGACTATATGTGAAAAAATATATATGGAAATAATATCCATAGGAAATAACTGGCTTACCTCAGAGTTTTTCAAATATTGTGTACTACTTACCTTTCACATCACAACCTGATACATGCAAAGTTTCATAAAACAATACCTATTCTGTTTTCTATTCTATTCTACACTACACTATTCTAGTCATCTTTTTCTCTCCACCCCACCTTCTCTCTCTCACACAAAAAGTCAAAAACCACTAAACTGATTTCATGCTGCAGTAATGTGTTGCTACCCAGAGTTTGAAAAAACATTAGCTTAGAATGATTTCATATATTAATATGTATAAAGGGCACACGAGTGATCAAAGAATAATGAAAACTATACTTAGAAGATAAGGGAAGGGACTTCCCTGGTGGCGCAGTGGTTAAGAATCCACCTGCCAATGCAGGGGACACAGGTTCGATCCCTGGTCTGGGAAGATCCCACATGCTGCGGAACAACTAAGCCCATGCACAACTACTCAGCCTGCGCTCTAGAGCCTGCAAGCCAAAACTACTGAAGCCCGCGTGCCTAGAGCCCATGCTCCACAACAAGAGAAACCACTGTAATGAGAAGCCTACACACCGCAACAAAGAGTAGCCCCCACTCGCTGCAACTAGAGAAAGCCCTCGCGCAGCAACAAAGACCCAACACAGCCAAAAACAAATAAACAAATAAATTAACTAATTTTTAAAAAAGAAGATAAGGGAAGAGATTAAGAAAACCTTTTAGGTCAGTAGTTCTCAAATTTTGGCGGGGATCAAAATCACCTAGGGACCTTAAAGATTCCCAGATAACCACACAAGACTAACTGAATCTGAATCTAGTGAATCAGAAAAGAGAGCTTGGAAATCTCTAGTTTTAATGCTTCCCCCTAACAGATTCTGATTCAAATTCAGATTATGATTTGCTATCTTTGCCTAAAATTTCGAAATAGCTTCCAAATTAAACTTCTAAAATAAAATCCAAATGCCTTCCATGACTTTGAGGAAGCTCTCCATGGTTCCTACCTAAATATCTGATTCCCCATGAGCCTTCTCAGCTTTGCTCACTATTTGCCAAACATATTAGATTCCTTTTAGCTCTGAAAATCACAAAGCCTATTTCAACTTACAACTACCTAGAGCCTGTCCTATGTCTCTGGACTACTCTGAATGAGATACTTTATATAAGCCAATTCTCATCCTAAGGTCTCAATTTAAATACCAGTTCCTGAATCTTAAACACTTATTTCTGGTAACAGAAGACTAGATAATTTAAATGAACCTTTCTAATGACGAGAGCAATTATACAAATTGGACAAAATATAAATGGCACTTGACTAAAGGCATTAGAGAATTCATGTAAGAATAAAGAGTTGGTGGGCTATAAGTTGAAAGATATGAAAACTCAGAGAAATAAGCCCAACATTTGGGGCTACTTTTCAATTTGGGGAGGTCTTACAATTCTAGAAAAGGCAAGTGAGATGTGGAGAAACTAAACAGTGTTTTGGACCATTTCATGGGTCTTGGGTGACAATAATTGGAGAACAAGGCTCAACATAAATTCTCCATACTTTGGGTTGGGAGCCCAGAGGGCTACAATGAGGAATAGGGAGAAACAGTAGACCAGTCTGGGCAGCGTCTGAAGTCTGAATCATATTTGAATCATCTCAAACTCAGATATCTGGACTGAGGTAATTCAAGATCGCTTGCCATAAGCAAACCTAAATCTTCACTGAAGATGAAGGCTTAAAATTGCTTTTATAATTTCTCTTTACAGTGTCTAGCACTCAATAAAAATTGACCAGGTGAATGAGGATACAAGACAATTTAACTAAAAATCAGGAGAAAAAAGACAAAAGAAACAGACCTATGAGGGCTGTAGTTATGTATCCACCACCACAGTAATGATAAACAACAACAGTTCTACTATTCCTAGATACTCTTGTGCCATCCCTTTGCAGTAGATCTCTCTTCACCCTAGGGGCAGATGCCTGATCTGCGTCTTCCTCAATACCTCCCTACAGATGCAAACAAAAGTACATCCATACTAAATCTACGATAAAAATGCAAATAGTGATCATATGCCTCTTCAACTGCCTAGTCTCTTGCATACTACTTCCTAGGTGCTAACCATGGTTATCTTCTTTAGTTCTCCCTATCCTTACCAATTAAAATACCAAGTTGCTTTTGTTTACTTATTTTTACTTCACCCTGTTTTGTTTCTTTATGCCCTCTCATGTCTTTTCTTATTTACTCTTCTATCCAAGGCAATTCTATCTGTTCATCCCAGAAGAGTATCTTTTATCATTTCTCAGGCACTGCTACAGGTCAAAGACATAATGAAAGGCCTCTGTAATCTTACAGAATGTTGGGGATGTTGGAGAGAAAAAAAATCAATTATTCAATATAAGGGAAAGAGTCTGGAGTGATAAAGTTCCTGGTATTCTATTTTAAAAAGAGTAGGTTGGATGGACATATAGATCAAGAAAAAGAACACACACAAAATTCTAATACACTACATAATGGAAATGCAAAACAGTACAACCATGATGAAAAAGAGTTTGGTTGTTTCTTATAAATATAAACATATATGCAGCATATGATCCAGCAGCCATAGGTATTTACACTTACATCCAGATAAACATCTGTACACCAAAAATTATAGTAGCTTTATTCATAATCGCCAAAAAAATGGAAACCCAGATGTCCCTCAAAAGGTGAGTAAATCAACAAACTTTGGTATTTCCATACAATGGAACAATACTCAGCAATAAACAGAAACAAACTATTGATTCATGCAATAATATAGATAAATCTTAAATATATTTTACTAAGTGAAAAAAGCCAGATCCCAAAGGCTATAAATTTCAATTCTCATTTGTATAATATTCTGGAAAAGGCAAAACTGTAGGACTGAAAATAGGTCAGTTTTCATAGGTTGGAGGGAGGAAGGATTTGACGACAAAGAGATAGCATGAGGGATTTTAAGGGTGTAATGCAACTGTTGTATATTATGACTGTGACAGTGGATACACTTGATATGTAATGGTGCATCAGATTTCCTGAAGAACACACAAAAAAATGTTGGATAAAACATGACAAACCACTTTCTAAAAGTAAGCCAAGCAAAAAAGAAAGTAAAGAAGATCCACAGGGGACACAATGAAATAAAAAACAGAAACTAGAGAGGTAAACATGTTTTGAAGCCACACCTATCTTCAGGACATTTGCTGTCTTCAATGGCCTACATTTGAATCTTAATGATTAAAAAAGAAAATCCAAGAGACAAGGCCTTGGACCAATAATAGGTCAGGGATTAGAAATAAACCTCTTCACAAAATTGGAACCATCCAAAGCCTACAGTTCAGAGGGAGGAAAAAAATCCTCTGGCGTCAAAGGAAAAAGACAAGAAAATCTTAGTCTTAGCAATTTTAAGAAACCTGACTTTTACTCTGAGATGGGGAGTCATTGGAAGGTTGTGAGAAGCAGCATGACAAAATCTGACTTTGCTTAAAAATGACCCTTCTGGTTGTTTTGTTTAAATTAAAAAAAAAAAAAAAACCAGATAGTCAGTGGGAAAATACAGAAGCTAGGTGGATAGAAGTTAGGAGGCTATAGCAATAACCCACATGGCTCAGCCTAGAGTGTGGAGGAAGGGGTGGAGAAAGTGAGATGTCATTGGATTCTGGATATATTTTGAAGGTATAATGAAGAGGATTTCATGATGGATTGAACATGCAATATAAAAAAGTAAAAAAAAACCTCTAAGTATTTTGCCTGAGCATCCAGAACAATAAATGTGCTGTTTACTGAGAACTTCTCATTATAGTAGAAGGTTTGGGAGAGAATATCAAGAGCTTGGTTTTGAACTATTTGGTTTTGGACTTTACATGGTAAAGATGTTGAGTAGACAGGCGTATATAGGGTTCTGGGGACATACATGGATTAGATTTATAAATTTGGGAATCGTCAACAAATAGATGACACTTAAAACTATGGGATTTGATGAAATCATCCAGGGAGCCTTTGGATACAGAAGAGATGGGAAGAGAAGGGAAGAAAAGATAAGGGAAGTCTGAGGATTGAGCCCTTGGGCACTTCAACATTTAGAGGTCAGGTGGATGAGAAGAAACTAGCAAAGGAGATTAAGAAGGAGCAGCCAAAAAAAAAAAAAAAAAATGAAGGAGCAGCCAATGACAAGGAAGATGGAGAAAAATTAGGAGAGTGTGGAGTCCCAGAAGCGAAGTGAAGAAAGTGTTTTAAGGAAGAATGATCAATTTTGTCACATGCTGAAAGATGAGGTAAATGGTGACTTCTAATTTAACAAAGTCTTTAGTGATATGGAGGATACTAGTGATCTTCACAAGATAGTTTTGGTGGAGAAATGGGGATAAATTTTGATTGAAGCAGATTTAAGACAGCATGGGAGAAGAGCTGGAGGTAGGGAGCGTGGAAAATTCTTTTGAGAAGTTTTGTTGTAGACAGTAGCAGAGAAATGGGGCTGTAGCAAGAGGAAAATATGTGTTTAGAGATTTGTGTCCGTTTTGTTTTTCCTTTTAAGATGAGCGAAGTTACATGTTTGTGTGCTTGTAAGTAGCTCTCTGCAGGAAACAACTCTTTGCAGGAACCAGCACTTTGCAGAAGGCCTTTTGCCTTGTCACTTCAGCAAAGCTATATTTTAACTAACTTTTACACCAGATGCCCCCATGCTTAACTAACCTCCAGTCCAATCACACCTTTGAAATCTACTGATCACACAATGCCCTGCCTAATCTGTTGATTCTTTCCTTAAAGACGCAGAAATGAAGAATAAGTAATTAACAGATGACTGGATCCTTTCCCCAGCCTTCCCTTCAGTAATCCCACGAGCAAACTACATGAACAAGATAGCATCTAAAGGAAGATCACAACAATCAGTAAGTCTGCATGCAATGGAAAATGACGAGGAATCTGACCCCCTACCTTAATGATTAACTGAGATCGTTTCCCCTTTTGTCCCTTTAAAAACTTTCATGGCCAAGCAGAATCTTCGGAGTTGGTTCTGGGACACAAGTCCTCCTTCTCTCCAGGTTGCAAGCCTCCTGAATAAAGCAACCTTTTCTTTGCCAACCAACACTTGTCTTTCAAGTATTAGCTTTCGAGTGGTGAACAGCCGAACCTGAGTTTGGTAACATGCTGATAAAAACGATTATAACAGATATAGACAAGCCGATGTTTCAGGAGACTAAGAGAGCAATCACTTCAACAGTGTCCTCAAACAGATGAGTAGGACTGGCATTTAGTATGTAAGTGAAGGTACTGGCCTTAGATAAAAGCACAGGAAGTCATCTATGATAATAGGAAAAGAGGCAGAATGAGTACGGGTGCAGGGAGGTAGATTGATGAAGCTTAAGTTTGTAGAAGTTCTTTATCAGTTTCCAGTGAAATCAGCTCAGGGCAATCATCTCATAGTCAGGCAAGAGGAATCAGAACAGTCATGGCCTTAGTCAACTAACAACTTAGCTCTGAAGTAAATAAGCAAAAATTGATAGCCGTACAAAGAGAAACTGGTAAATCCACAGTCAAAGTAGAGGACTATAATATTGTGATATAATAAGAAGCAGTATATTTGGACTTTGTTTTCTGGGAGAAAGCTCCTTAAACTCTCAGAATTTCCTGAGTGATAAAGGTAAAAAGAATGTTTTTAGTTATTCGTAACATGTCCCTTTCAACCACAGGAGTTTATGTTAATGAGTTGAGTTTTGGAAAGCCCCCAAGGACAGGAGCTGGTTGCCAGGGGAACCAACCATGTAATTAAAGCATTGGAACTTTCAGCCACTCCCCCACCTCTGGAAAAGGGAGAGAGATTGGAATTTGAATTAATTGCTAATGGCCACTGAGTTAATCAATCATGCCTACATAATGAAGCCTCCATGAAAAACCCTAACAGAAGGGGTTCAGAGAGCTTCTGGGTCAGTGAACACAATGAAGTGCTAGAAGGGTGGTGCACCTGGAGAGGGCACAGAAGTTCTGCAACTCTTCTCCATGCCTTCCTATAGTGTAAGCCTTACAGTTGGTTTTTTTTTTTTCTTTTTTGTAATGCAAGAGTATGACTTAAGCTTTGACTGTCAAGACATTCACTTCAACCATGTCTGTCTGGATCCAATAAACACATTGCCAGGCACATGATTAGATAAAGAGGCAGGCTGAATCAGGCTGTCTCCCCACACTGAGGCTCCTTTGTTTTAGAGATCTTGATTGATTTCAATAACTGACCATTTGGGCCACTTGTTTTTTATCTTCCCATGCTTTAAATTCCCACTCCTACATTTTAAATTTGCTAATAAGGAGTGGGCTCATGAAATCCTAGGCCCCCACCCTCAATCCCAATAAAAACAGAACCCGAGGCCCACATGTGCACGTGGGCACTGGCTCTCTCCCTTCCTCTCCCTCATTCTCTCTCCCCTGACAACCTCGCTGTGTGGCCTCAGATGTGCTGTGTAACTTCCAAGTCCTGTAAGTAATAAACCTTTATTTTTTCAAAGTTTCCTGATGGGTATTGCTGAAGGCTGTCTTGCGGTCATAATAAGAACCACAAGGGCTGGTCTGGCCATAATACTGATTATCAGTAGGCTGATTCCAGCACAAAACACTTATCCTGTGCATTTCTTCCATTTAGTTGCTCCTGAGTTGTATCCTTTATAATAAATTGGTAAGTGTAAATGTTTCTCTAAATTCTGTGAACCACTGTAGCAAATCATTGAACCTGAGATTTATAGCCCGTGAGAAACCCTGATTTATATAGCCAGACAGTCAGAAGTACAGGTGACAACTGGGGACTTGCAATTGGCATCTGAAGTGGGGGGGCAGTCTTGCTGCACTGAGCCCTTAACCTGTGGGGTCTGCACTAACTCTGGGCAGTTAGTGTCAGAACTGAGTTAAATTGTAGAATATACCCAGGTGGTGTCCACCAAGAACTGGAGAACTGCTTGGTGTGGGAAAATCCACACATCTAGTGTCAGAAGTGGTGTGTGAGTTGAAGGAAACAGTAATTTTTTTCCCCTTTTAGGACATAATATAAACAGACAAGAAATAAAAACAGAGAAGACTGGAACATAATAAGATAGGTAGATAGATAAAACTGATAACATGTTAACACGTTATAATAAAATTAGAAATTACAAAAACATACAAAAATAATATGTAATCCTAGAATTAAGTAACTCAGATACTTCTATATAATGTTTGGCATAAAAGGAAAATGAAAGAAAAATAAAACCTACAAACAATTTAGAACTAAATACCAAGAGCAACCTTGTGTGAAATCTCATGAGATTCAGCTAATGTGACACAGAAAACTTACAGCCTTAAATGTACTTATTAGAAAACAAGAAATAATTCAAAACAAGAGAATTAAGGTTCAACTGAACAAGGAGAGGGAGAAATAAACAAAACAAAACAATTAGCTAGCTAAAAATCAGAAAACTAGTAAAGTAGAATGTAGAAAGAATAGAAATGGCTACCAAAAATAAAAGTCAATTTTTTGAAAATACCAATAAATGATATAAAAATTTGACATGCAGGAAAAAAATCAGATTGAGCACAAATCCAAAACACTGGCAAGGAAAAGACCTTAAACTCAAAAAATCCAAAGGAGTTAAAAAGTGTTTATGATAAAACCCTATGTATAACTCAAGAGTAAATTACAAAACTAGATGAAATGGATGAGAATAATTTTTAAAATGACCCATGAAGACAGAAAATCTGAATATACATCAATAACCACATAAGAATTTAAAATTTGAGTTCAATGTTTGTTCTCCTAAACGGCAACAGATACTGATGACTGATGGTATTATTGGCAAGATCATATATAACTGTTGTTGAACATAAAAAAATATGGATATCCACCCAAGTCATTTTACAAAGTTAAATGAACTCAGGTAACAAAACTGGACAAAGAAAGCTCACAAACAATCCAATCTGTGGAAAACTAATCCAATCTCACAAACAAACATAGGTAAACTTTTAAAAGAAAATATTAGCAACATAGAATCCAGCTGTGTATTTAAGGACTAATACATCATTATCAAATAAGGTTTACCCCACAAATGCAGAAATAGTTCAACATCAGAAAATGTATTTTAAGACCGTCTATTAAAAACTCTAATGGCTCTTCCTTAACCTAATTAAGGGTATTTACCAGAAACCGATAGAAACATACTTAATAAAAAAATTTTAAATTAAACATTAGAAGCATTCCCAATAAAGTTTGAAAAAAGACAGGAATTGTTTTCAAATTGTGATAGTCAAGTACTCAGCTCCTACTGATTAGTTTTCACAAAATGGTACAAATAGAAAAGAAAGGGATCATACATTGTATGTAGAGAACAAAATTATCTACCTAGATATCCAACATGATCCATCACAAAACTATTCGATATTTCTATAAGGTTATTATCAACTTACAGAAAGCAGTATTTTGCTCTACCTATATATGTATGTATATATATGATTTTTGTCTGAGAACAAAATATTCCTATTTATAATATCAACAAAATTTATAAAGTACTGAGGAAATTACTTAACAAGAAATGTGCAAGACCTTTTAAAAAGGCAATGAAACTTTACAGAAGGACATAAAAAGAAAAGTAGATATAGCATGGTCAAAGATAGAAGGATTCAATATTGCAAGTATGTGAATGGTGCATCAGATTTCCCCAAAACACCATGAAATGCTAGATAATATATATCAAATATCCTTTTACAAGTATGCCATGCTTAAAGGAAAATAAAGCAGATCCAAAGGGGACAAAATGAAGAGATCATCAGATACTAGAGGTCAGCATGCTCTGAAGTCACAGCTACCCTCAGGACATTTGTTGACTTCAATTGCCTAAAAGTTTATACCTTACTGGTATGAAAAGAAACCAAGAGACAAAAAGCCTTGGGCCCACTAAAGGTCAAGGACTAGCACTGAACCTCTTCACAAAATCAGAACTGTCCAAGGCCTACAGTTCAGAGAAAGGAAAAAAAATCCATCTGATCTCAAAGGAAAATGACAAGGTACATTTTTGTCTTGCCCTAGACTCTCAGTGAAAAGAAGAAAAAATGCTATGGATAATTCATCATTACACAAGAGCCCCTATGCTTGCAAGAAACTGCAGAATTAGACCGGTTCCCCAGAAATTGTAATTGTTGAATGATACATGTAATATAAATGCTTAAAATATATGAAAATATAAAATATAAAATCAAAACCATGAGGAAGAGAATATATAGAAGAAAAGTACGATCTAGGGGAGAGGGAAAATAACAAGTTCTAGAAATAAAATAATATAATCAATTATATTAAAATCTTAAAAAAAAAATCTTACAACAGCCAGAGAGAAAATACAGATTACTTACAAAAGGAACAACAATGAGACAGATGGTAGACTTCTCAAGAGCAACAACAGAAGCCAGAAGACAGTGGAATACTATCTTCAGAGTGCTGAGAAAAAAATAATTGTCAGTATAGAATTCCATACCCAGTTAAATCATCAGGCAAGAATGAAGATGAAACAAGCTTATATTGCAACAACAACAGAAATATAAATGAAGAGTATTTACTAACAATAGGTCTTGCTTAATGTATTTCATGATAAATAAAATGATCGCAGAATGAAGGTATGATGGAAGAGGAATAGTGTGCAAATAAAAGGATATTCATGTGAATAAATCTACAACCAAATATTGCCATTTTGTAAAACAAAAATAATGCCCATTTTGAAAGAAAACAGAACTAAAATATTAGCCAACAATAACATTAAATAGGAAAGATTAACCAAAGTTAAAACATTCTAAGATTCTTTATATTGTCCTGGGAGAAGGGAGACATTAACTATAGCCTTTCTTAGTATGTACTTGTTAAATGACACAAACAATAATGATAATGATTAAATGACCAAAACAGGCAGAAATACTCTCAAAATATTTAAACTCACCAGTAATCACGGCAATATGTTATTCAATTTTTTATCTACAAATTGACAGATATTTTTAAGTGATGGTATCTAATGTTGGTCAAAGTGTAGAAAAAGAGTAAGTCATACACTGCTGGTACACGCCTGACAAGAATTTTGTGAAAATAAAATATGTATTTGACATAGAGATGAAAATATCACATCTCTCTATAAACCTCAACTCACTGCCACAGCAGCCACCAATTTATTTCAAGGTAGATACAGTCCTTGATATCTGTGTTTTTTAACTTGTTGGCTTTGAAATCCTAGGGATGAGAGTGAGGCATATAGTTTATTACAAGACCTCTACAAAGTAGTATGCAGACCAAATATTATATGTGGCTTGAATAACTATGTTTTATTATTAATAAAAACAATTAATATCTAGTAAAATATTTAATTTCCATTAAAAATGTATATTTTTTCAAACATTATAATTAAAAAACTACAAAACTACATTTGCATTAAGATGAATAAAATGCATGTGATAAAAAATTAAAGATAACCAGTAAAAGCATACAAATAGTGTATATCTTCCAAACTAAACAAGGGAGGAAGTGGAGTTTAAGAAAAAAAACAAAAAACAAAAAAACTGTACCCATCCTGATTAAGGAAAGATTTTAAAAGGAAGCAAAGAAGATCAAGAGAGTAATCCAAAAGCATAAAATAGGAGAGAAATAAATCCAAGCATACTGGCAATAACAATTAAATTTTAAAAATAAATTCTCAGATAATATCATATTACAGTAGTTATCAAACATGTCTGAACATTTATTTGAACAACCTAAGGAACTTCAAAAAATAATATCTCTGTCCCGTGCCCATAGATTGTGATTTAATTGGTCTGGGATGTGGCCTGGGATCTGGAATTTTTAAAAGGACTCCTGCTATTTCCAAAGTGCATATAAACTTAGAAATAGGGACTTCTCTGGTGGTCCTGTGGTTAAGACTCCGTGCTCCCAATGCAAGGGGCCTGGGTTCCATCCCTGGTCAGGGAACTAGATCCTGCATGCTGCAACTAAGAGCCTGCATGCCGCAACTACAAGATCCCACTTGCTGCAACTAAAGATCCTGCATGCCACAATGAAGATCCCGTGTGCCGCAACTAAGACCCGGTGCAACCAAATAAATAAAAATACTTTCCTAAAAGTTTAGAAATAATTTCTATATATTTTTCCAAAGTGATTATGCCAATTGATACTGACATTAGTAAGGTACAGAACACTTAAAAAAACAGATCTACTCACATATAATTCATATACCTACAGTTCATTCAGAGTACATACAATTCAACAGTTTCTAGTGTATTCATAGAGTTGTACAATAATCACCACAATCAAATTTTATAACATTTTTGTCACCTCAAAAAGAAACCTCATGGGCTTCCCTTGTGGCGCGGTGGTTGGGGGTCTGCCTGCCGATGCAGGGGACACGGGTTCGGGCCCTGGTCTGGGAGAATCCCACGTGCCGCGGAGCGGCTGGGCCCGTGAGCCACAACTGCTGAGCCTGAGCATCTGGAGCCTCTGCTCCGTAGCAAGAGGGGCCGCGATGGTGAGAGGCCCGTGCACCGCGATGAAGAGTGGCCCCCACTCGCCGCAACTGGAGGAGGCCCTCACACAGAAAAGAAGACCCAACACAGCCAAAAATAATAAATAAATAATAAATTTTAAAAAAATTTAAAAAAAAAGAAACCTCATACCTATTGGCAGTCATTTTCAATTTCCCCATTTTCATTTTCCAATCCACCCTCACCTGCCAGCTCCCACCCCAGTGCTGGGCAACCACTAATCTACTTCCTGTCTCTATGGATTTGTCTACTGTGGACATCTCATATAAATGGAATCATACAATATGTAGTCTTTGTGTCTGGCTTCATTAATTTAGCATGTTTTCAAGGTTCATCTGTATTGTAGTATGTATCAGAACTTCATTCTTTTTTATTGCTGACTAATATTCCATTGTAAGGATATACCAATTTTACTCATCTATTCATCAGCTGATAGATATTTGGGTCATTCCATTTTTTGGCTTTGATGAATAATGAGGTATATAGCACTTCTGCATTGAAAAGTTGTAAACACTTGGTACTGTAATACTTCTCAATTTTTGCCAATCTAGGGCGTGTGAAATAATTATCTCACTGTGGTTTTAATTTGCATTTCCTGATTGCTAGTGAGGTTGAACAGTTTTTCATGATTATTGGCTATTTGCATTTCCTTTTCCTTGAACTGCCTATAAATGTCTTTTACCCAATTTTTCAAAAAGGTTATTTACCTTTTTCTTAACCATCTATAGGAGCTTTTTATATTCTAGATACTAAATGAATTCCTGTCAATATGCATTGCAAATATCTTCACCAAATTCACGGCTTGTTGTTTACTTTTTTTATGATGTCTTTTTATAAAGAGAATAATTTTCATGCAGTCAAATTTATCAACCTTAGAATGATTATTTTTAAAAAGAACTAAATAGAACCTTTAGAAATGCTCAATTTACTTCTCTGTCACATCTGTTCCTTTATAAAAATCTTTTATTGCTTTTCATTTTTGTAATTTAGTTTCTTTCTTTAAGTATTTCACCAATAGTTTATATTACATTTAAAAATTCCAATATGTTAAATCTTTTACCATGCGATCTGTTGTTTCCTTAGATTACTTATCAACTCACCTGTGACCTGTTTCCTCGTGGGTTTGATGATCTTTGTGAGCTCATCTTTTGTTGATTAATTTGTGAGAATTCTAAAAGCCCTCTTACTTTCCTCCAGAGAGAATATGCATTTGCTTCGGCCAGGATTCAGAGGGCACCACCTTAGAGAATAAAATTTCAACTCCTTTTTTTCTATTCTTTAACTATCCTTATTTCTTATTACTCTATCATTCACTTTTCTTTAGATATAATGTTTTTCTATTCCTCCTACAGAGTTAATGCCCAGCCCAAGCCCTTTACACCTACTACTCCAACTGCCTGGAATACTGTTCCTCCAGATACTGGCCTGACTCATGCCCTTACTTTGGTAAAGTCTTTGTTCAAATATTACTTTCTTAGAGAGGTTTCTCCAAAATCTACCTATCTAAAATAACCTACCCCCCCATTCCCCATTTAGTTCTTTCTCTGCCTATTCTACTTCACCTTTATTCATACTGTTTATTGCTACCTGCAATTTTTATATTTATTAAATAAATATATGCACATAAATATGCACACACATACACATATATTTTTGTTTCCCTATTTATTTTGTATTTCTCCCACAAGAATGTAAGTTTCAGCAGAATAGGAACCTTCTTTAGATCATTATTTCTCCAATGCCTACTACAGTCGTTGGCATAGAATAGGCCCCTCAATAAATAAATATATTTTGAATAAATGAGTACATTTTAAAGAATGGAGACAAATGATATAAGTCTAAATACAAAAAAAAAATCTGGAAAGGAACTGACTCCCAAGTTTACATAAAAGCATTGTTACAGGGGGAAAAGAGGAGTGAAGGGGCAAGAGACAATTATATTCCAGTGATTTGAAGAGTCCAAAGACTAAAGTCATCATTTAGATGGGAAAATCACTTATTAAAGTTTTAACTGATATATGCTCTGTCCCTTATGTTGCTACAGGAAAAAAAAAATGAACTTTATTCAACAATCACAGTTTCTTCCTGAGCTATTTTCCAATAAAAGGTGGTTCTAGCATATTCATTCAGTGTAAAATACAAAGTTCTTAAAATGTGATATTCAACTGCAAAACACAAATAAGAGAATATTTTTTTGTAATGGATTGTGTTCACTTGAATTGTTAGTGAAATGCATTGATCCACACTGTCACTATATAAATAATGTAAGCTCTTCTGTTGTCAGAAAAACCATACATTTCTCTACCTATTAAAAAAATATTTAGAGTTGCTTTGGCAGATCTAAATTGTAACAATGAATCATAGCCTGTTTTTTCTGGCAATATTGCAAGTGTCCCAGAATTCAATTCTCTCCCTTTGTTCATCAAGGAACACAGGAAGGAAGACAGGCAATTATATTTGAAGGATGGAGAAGATAAATGTGCCCAATGAAACCATCCATGTCTACTTCCAGTAATTTGAAACTATTCCTTGGAGAATAATAAGAAATTCAGTTAATCACTTAAAAACAACCTTGAAATAACAGAAAAGAAAGCAGCCATTCCAAAGGTAGATACTGAAATACTAGGGGTAGATATCCTTACCTAGTGACACCAAGTTACTATAGTTCTCCAACATCACATCTCTATACAAATCCCTTTGTGCAGAGTCCAGGCATTCCCACTCTTCCTGAGAGAAGTCAATGGCAACATCCCTGAACATCACTGATCTCTGAAACACAAACATAATACTAGTTGTGGAAATAAAGAAAATATTTTTTCAATGGAAGTGGAGATGATAGAGAGCTCTCCACGAAGAAGGCAACAGAGCAAATAGGCTGGGAAGCCTCTTACATGAATAAGACACTAAAGAAATTGGTGCTTCTGAAGTTCCTTTTTATGCCTGTTGCTGTAGATATTTCCTGCATATAGAATATCTCATTTTACACATAAATCTGAGAATAAAGTCAATGCAATGTCCCAATTGAAAGAAATAGCATACACAAGCACCCTGTATAATAGGTATCTTACATATCACGCATTCTCAACAAATGCAAGTTTCTCTTTCTTCTTCTCTATTTAAGAAGGAAATAATTTGGTATAATTTTCTGTAAAACCTTATAAAATCTCTATCTTATAAGATTTGCATAAAATTAAAGAATGTATTGAAACATCAGGTTCATCATTATATCAGAATATTACATCATAAGCATTTTCCTTGTTACCAATAATTTAGTAAATATTTTAAATAGACTGTAGAATAGCTCCATATAATGACTATATCTGACTTAATAAGTGTGCATCATTGAACACTTTAGGTTACATAAAAATCTTGTAAGCATTTTTTACTTTTGGGAGTTTATAATTCTCAACAGTATCACCACGTAAATAATGATCTTTCTTGTTACTATTAATCATTTAAAAACGTACCTTTTCTTTATTCTAAGCAACAGAAAGGTAGAAAAGATAATCTAAACTTACACATTCAAGATTAGCACAAAATGTTGAATCTCAAAATGATCCATGTTACTGGTATTCGTCAATCACGGATTCCCAGGGAAGATCCCTGATCTCTCTGTATTCAATCCCTAATATGTTCCTTATCTTAAAAGCTCACAAAGCACGAGCTTTGCCATGTATGGACACTAAGCCCAGTCAAGACCAAATCCTATCTTGTCTAACCAGGAAATGTAGGTCTAAAGAGAAGTTCAAAGTTTTCTCATACGTGGTATGTACAAATCTTAAAAAATCAGGGACTCTGCTTTTGTTATATCAGTGTTCCCAGTCAAAGATGCTCACTGGACTTTTGGATAAGTATGTGAATAAAGGTTAGATTAGAAAGACATACATAGGGAAGACACTATCACTTATAAGAATGGAAAAAACTGGAAAGCACACTCATGAATGGGGTGAGTCAGGAAGGAACTTTTAGGAATAAGGAATGCAAACATGCACATATTCTGTAAAAAAGTGATTATTTAAAGAGGGCACAAGGAAGCACTGATTTACCTGAGCCATGGTTTTTACAGCTGCAAGAAATGATCGATCATCTTCTGGATTCCTATCTTAGAAAAGCACAGAGTCTGGAAAAGGCAGTACTGGGGAGGAGAAACAGAACCATGAGACCATGCTTTTTGCAAAGCTCCAAATGGGTAAGTTAGAATTATCTTTGTTGTTCTCCTCTTCCTGTCTCTTTCTCCCATCCCTAAAATATACACTAAGCAGGGGAGATACAGGTGGTGATTCTTACCCTGGTCAAACTCAATGCTCTCTCTCTATACAAAGAGAAAACATTTACAACTTCTTTACTGTTTCTGAAATGAAACTTATAGGTAATAAAACACATTTATATACATTATACCAAAAACAGAGATAATGACCAACTGTTAAATTTTAATATGTTAATGACCATACACAACTACATAGAAGGCTCAAATAGTTAAATACTTAGGCTTACAACTACTTAAAATGAACACTTTTAGATTTATAAGATTACAATATTCAACTTAATATGGTTGCCATCTTTTATTTATAGTTGACATTTTAAAATAAAGGCCATATATGTATGTATGTGTGTGTGTATGTGTGTGTAGAATCAATGAAATTCATTACCTACAAATGAAGACTTCTACAAGTATGTGATACTGGCAAGTCATATCACAAGCAGTGTTGCCGTCAGTGCCATAGCTTTTTTAAATGGTTTAAAAAAACTCAGTAAATTTCTGAATAAAACAAAGTACAATCTTTTCTCAATCAAACTATGGTAGCATTCTTGGAAAATTTAGCTGACAGTAAAACCATGCAATAATAGTAAAATAGATAAGTGCAGCAATTCAAAAAAATCAAGCAAAAAATGCTTTACGTGAGAGGTGCCAGACCCAGATAATTATAAACACATTTTTCCCCCAGCTATGGTCCTCATTTTGCAGGTCACAGAGAATTTCTTTGTTGTGCACTTCAGGACATCTAGAAGTTGGCAAACTACTGCCCACCGGTTATTTTTAAAAATAAAGCTTTACTGGAACACATCTATATTCATTCACTTATATACTGTCTTTGGCTACTTTCACACTATAATGGCAGAGTTGAACAGCTGCAAGAGAGACCATATGGCCCATAAAGCCTAAAATATGTACTGTCTAGCCCTTTACAGAAAAGCTTTCTAAGCTGTGATCTAGATCCATGGTTTGCTTCAGTCCTTCAAAAGCCAGAAGCCTTCACCCTCAACCCAGTTATTTAAACATTCAAAAGAACCCAGCTATATTTCGAAAACATCCCTAGGGAAAGTCACTGCCCCTACAGAGAATCATTGATATAGGTGATCAATAAATATTTAATTAGAAATTCCACTTCTTCCAGCTACAATAGATAACTGTGCCCATCGTAACAATAAAAAAGGAATTCAGATAAGATGTAAATTCAGAATTAAAAAAAAAATTCATCACAGAGCTGAAGACACAAATAAATTTAAATGAACTAAACTCCAAAAAGTGCCAAGTTCTTCATAAAAGACATGTATATGGATACTTCCATCCCTGGCAGGGCTTAAACTAAATTTTACTTACCTTAAAGGTAAACAGTCCAACTATTCCAATAAAAAGACAATGTCAAGGCAAGATAAAAAAGCAAATTCCAATTGTATGCTCTTTACGAGAAATGCACTTTAAATATAAACAGATGGGTTAAAAGTTAAATGGAGAAAGCAAGAAACTAATACAACATTGTAAAGCAACTATACTCCAATAAAGATAAAAAAAAAAGTTAAACGCAGAAATATATACCATACAAACACTAAGCATAAGAAAGCTTGTGTACCTGTATTAATATAAGGCAAAACAGACAAAGAGTAACACTGGCAATAAATGATAAATTCATCAAGAAAACACAGCAATCCTAAATGTGTAAAGACTTAACAAAAGAGCATCAAAATATATAAAGTAAAACTTGAAAGAACTAAAGGAAGAAAGAGACAAATCCACAATCAGATTTGGAAATTTTAACATCTTTCTCTCAGTAATTGACACAACAAGTAGATTCTTAAAAATCAGTAACAATATAGAGGATTTATACAACACTATCAAGTACCATGATATAACTGATACCATACCCAACTGTCAAGAATACCACACTCAACTGTCATGAGCTGAGCTGTGCTAGAGAGAGCTGAGCTGCTGGTTGTCAGAAAAGCTGACAAAGACAAGACAACAGCCAAAATGACAGTACCAGTCAAACCTTTAATCTTTAATCACTTACTAATCAGCTAGTATAAGCAAGAGGCTAACCGAGAGAAAGTACTGACTCCCACACTGTTCCATTCTCCCCCATGGAACAGCACCTACAGAAGGTCTAATGGATAAACACAGATTTATGGAATCATCTCACTGCCAACGGAGTACCAAACAAAAGACCCCTCCCACTTCATGGAGAGGGAGATGGGGGAAGGGTTAGGAGTAGAAAAGTCACAGTGGAGAAAAAGTATCTTCAAGGTTTGCCTCCCTATACATGATAAGGAAGTCGGTGCCTGATAAAGAGGTATCATAATGGAGGCACTTGGGGTAGGAAGGCAGATGTGCATAAGAGCATGGCTGGCTGGGAGGCCTGAGTCCTAGGACTGCAACTCCTTAGGATACTGTGATGCATGGCTAGGCACTAAGTCAGGTGTGGGAAAGAAACAAAGTATCAAAAATATTTTAAATTTGAATCATTCAGAGTATATTTTCTGGTCTTTGTCCACACACGATTAAATTAGAAATAACAATAAGAGGTCTAGTAGTACCTTCAAGTATTCGCAAATTAAACACACTTCTAAATAACTCTTAAGAAGAAATCACAAAAGACATTAAAAAATATGCTGAACTGAATGACAATGAAAACACAACTTACCAAGTTTTGTGGGCTGCAGCAAAAACAGTATTTAAAGGAAAATTTATAGCTTTAAATGCTAGGAAAAAAGGAATGTGTACTATCAGTTCCCACCTTAAGGAGCTGGCAAAAGAAGAACAAACGAAGCCCAAAGTAAGAGGAAAAGAAATAATAGAAATAAACACAAAATCCACAATGGATCCAAAATGGATTTTAACAGAGAATCAACAAAGCAAAAAACTTGTTCTTTCAAAAGATTAATAGAGTTGATAAGCTCCTAGCAAGTCTATGAAGAAAAAAAATTACCAATATGGAGAAGAGAATACTGATCTTACAGGCATTAAAAGGATAATGCAACCCTATGCCAATAAATTTGACAATATGAATGATATGGACAAATTCCTTAAAACACAAATTATCAAAAGTCACACAAGAAGAAACAGAAAATATAAACTGCCCCATAGATATTACAGAAATCGAATTTTTAGTAAAACAAAATAAAACACCCTATCTACAGAGAAGACCCAGATGGCTTCACCAGGAAGTTCTACCAACATTTAAGGCAGATATAATACTATTCCTTCACAAACTTTTTCAGAAAATAAGAAAAGGAGTAGACATTCTCTTTTACATTTTGAGGCAAAAAACCCATAATATCAAAACCTGACAAAAATATTGCAAGAAAAAATTTTAGCTCAATATCTCTCGTGAACACACACACAAAATTATAAGGTGGTATCAAATAGAATCCATTTGACTTTGGAACTGTGAGTATGTTTTGTATAACTATAAGACGAAATTAAATCAAACTGGAAAAAAATCCCTAAGAACCAAAAGCAAAGTGAAACAAACTTACCTGTTCATAATAATAGCAGGGTAAACACAGAAAGGAAGTGGTTATTTCAAGGAATTTTAAAATACGTACATTTGACATTAGATTCCTAGTGCAATATAACCTACAGACCAAATAACTAATAACAAATAACCAAATAGCTATTTTTCAGTAACTATACTATTATTAATATTAATAAATAATATACGTATTAAATATTATTAACAAAAGTTTTATTAAATAAAATAATAAATTATTATTAATAATATTGGCATTGTTATTCTAAAACAGACAATTCTGAAATGATTACACACACATACATCAATGAGAATAAATCAAGTATGTAATTATCTTAATGTTATTAAGAATAAAGATTTTCAGAGTACTAAAAGAAATACAAATGTAAAAATCGAGAAAAACTCTATAACCGTTAAATTCAATTGGAAATATCATTATAAACTCAGGATGTATTTTTCTCCTTCTAAAAAATACATATTTAACCAACTCTGTAAAGACCTACAAGCAATAACAACCAGAAGCAATGAGAACTCCTACTATCCTAATTGTGGCTTCTTAAAACCACTTCTCACTAAAAGGAACCAGGGCTCCACAGAGAAGTGGCTGATTTCATGTTTAACACAGGAAAATGGACAAGATGGGCCTAGAACATCTTGTCACACCAGAAAGTTTGGAATCTACCACAAACTCCAACAGTAATCAAAAGGAATTCAAAAGGAGCCAAATCAGAGGTAGTAAACAGGATCCCACTGGCAACAGATGGACAGTTAGAGTATTAATAAGAATAACTGCTATAGACTGAAACATACCAAATATATTTGAATCTACAAGTTCATAATGATAATTTAAAAGGAAAACACACAATAAACTTTGGAAGATGCTGAAAAATGAGAGTAAAATCAAGCTTTTATCCTACTTTTTTTGCATAAGCTATACTTCAGAGTAACCAAGACATTGGTGAGAGGATGGCTCCCTTTACAGAAGTATCCCAGATAATAAATACAAAAGAAGTGATAGAATTAAATAATATTTTGTGACTTCTGATAAAATAATGGATTCCAAATAAAGATTATCAATGGCTGCTAACATCACATAAAGGAAAACAACCAAATATTCACTACTTCATAGATGTATATATCATTATGTATGAAGGATTAGCATAAAACAAACTAGCAAAAACACAAAAAACCTGAACCTGATCAAGCCTCTAGAAATGCCAGTTTACAAGAAATACAGGGTTAAAGGAACATGTTAAATAACACCACGTATATGCAATCAACAAAATCCAGAATATGGGTAACTCTGTAATAAACTCTGTTTCTGGAACAAGTAAAACTGAAAGAAAAGAGAAAAAGAAAGATTTAAGAAATATATCTTCTTAATACATTAAACGGACATTCTTTGGATCTTTTTTTTTGGACAGGTTTTTTTTTTATTGAAGTATAATTGCTTTACAGTATTGTGCTAGTTTCTGCTGTACAATGAAGTGAATCAGCTGTATGTATACCTACATTCCCTCCCTCTTGGACCTCCCTCCCCCCACCCCATTCCACCCATCTAGGTCATCACAAGCACCAAGCTCATTGTTTGGATCTTGATTCTAACAAACCATAAAAAAATATTTATGGGCAATGGGGAAAACATGAGCACTAACTGGCTATTTTATGACATTAAGAGAGTACTGAGTTCTTTTTTTCTTTTTAATAGTAATGACATGTGGTTATGTTTTTAAAATAAAAAGTCCTTATATTTTAGAAACACCCACTAAAATACTTGTGAATGAAATTAAATATCTGGAATTTACTTCAAAATAATCCATGCTTTTTTGGGTCAGGGGAGAGAGTAGTAGAACCACAGATGAAACATTTTTAGCCTTAAACTGATATTTGTTGAAGCTGAGTGATGGGTAGAGTACACAGGGATGCCTTACACTATACTTTTAGTTTTGCATATGTTTGAATTTTTCCATAATAAGAAGTAAAAAAGAAAGACTTGAAGGATAGATTCCAAATATGAACTATGATTCATTCCTAAGGAGGGTTTCTGAGTAATTTTTATTTTCTTCCTTGTTTGTTTCCTTTTGTATTTTCTAAATCATTCCAACAAACATGTACTACTTTGATGTCGTAAAACTAAATAATAGCTTCCTGAAATTTAAAACAAGGGTATGCTATGGTTAAAAAGAGAAATTCTCAATAAATTCAGAGAAAAAAGAATATTTAACAGTATAAAGACAGACTCTAAGACTTTTTTTTTGAAAATTTGGGTAATGGAGAAAAAAGTAAGAAAGGGGAAAAATGAGGAAATGGGCCAATTTTATTATTACTCAAGGTTGTGATTTGGGTAGAATTTATGTCAAAAGCATTAAAATAAACTAAAAGTAGGCCACTTCTAGAAATTTGCTCCAAAGATAAACCATAGAAACAATATACACAGTTATCAACAAAACACTGGGGAAAAAACCACCAATGCCCACCTGTAGGAGACTGGCTGAATAAAGCAGTATATCCACACAACATAAAATGAAGCTATTAAGAAGAATGAGGAGGATCTCTATAGGCTGCTTATGCAGTGATCTATGGGATACATTAAATATGTGAGAAAAAAAAAGGAAGGTGCAGAACAGTATACAAGGAATGCTCCTTTTTGATTAAGAATGAAGATGATAAAAAATACATACATATACATACAAACACATACACATAAACATATATATATCATTTGAAAGAAAAATAGAAGAATAAACCAAAGAGAAGCACAGGTAGTTATCTACAGAGGGAAGAAAAACAAGGTGGAAGAGACAGGAATGGATGCTAGACTTCTCTAAATTCATCTTGTTCTACAGTTTTGATTTTAGAAATATGTAAATATCTTATTTAATTTTAAAACAAAATTAAATCAAAGTGGTGGGAAAACAATCCCTAAAAGTAGAAAGCAAGGTGAAACAAATGAGCCTGTGTCTCTCAAGTTGATGACTTAACTATATGAAAGGTGTTATTATAGGTGACTTTAAAAACACAGTAATTTGATTATAGATCCTTAGTGAGTTATATCCCATTGAACTCCAAGAAGTCTTGGTTGTTTTCCATATTCATAAGATTAGTAAAAATGTTGGTATTGTTATTTTGAAACTCCTTCTCTCAATCCAAAAGGAAGCAGAAAATATGGAAAAAGAAATAAAGAAGAGATGGAACAAATATAAATGGAAAGATGACGGGTTTGACCCAAACTATACCAATAATCACACTAAATATAAATGGTAAAAACACTCCAATTAAAAGACAGATATTGTTAAACTGGATAAAAACACAAGATCCAACCAAATGCTGCCTACGAGAAATGTACTTTATCAGAACACAAATAGGTTAAAAGTAAAAGTATAGAGATATACCATGCTAACACTAATGAAAAGAAAGCTGAAGTGGCTATGTTAAATATCAGATAAAGTAAATGTTCAGAGCAAAGAATATTACAAGACCATTTCATAATGATAAAGGAGTCAATTCAACATTAGGACATATAATCTGAAACATTTATGTACCTAATAACAGAGCTTCAAAATAAATGAAGCAGAAACTGATAGAAACTACTGTACAAAGAGAAAGAGGTAAATCCAACAAATTCAATACGGGTACAGAAGATTTAAACAGTACCAATCCATCTGACCTAGCACATATGTATAGAACATTCCACACAACAGTGGCAGAATACAGTCTTTTCAAGTGCACATCAAACATGTACTAGGATAGACCACACATTCTGGGTCATAAAATAAATCTTAATAAATTTAAAAGAATTCAAGTCATACAAAGTATATTCTCTGAACAAAATGGAATGAAAATAGAAAATCAGTAGCAGAAAGACCTCTGGAAGATCCTTAAAATGTTTGAAAACTAAATAACATGTTACTAAATAACCCATAAGACAAAGAAGAAATAAAAAGGCAAACTAGGAGGGATTTTGAACTGAAGGCAGAATAACTGAAATAAGATTGGCAAGTGATAACTTTTAAGCTGGGCATACGATAGTACAGAGGTACACTTCTGTGTACCTCTGAAAATTAACAAACTTTTTAAAAAGTTAAAAAAACAGAATGCTGCGATGTCAGAAATAACACAAAAGAACTCTTCCTTTTTAAATTTATGGATCTCAAATCCATTCTTCCTCAGTTTAACCGCTATTGGGAAGCATCTATCACAATTAACTGCACATATTCCTTGCTCTCAATCTATAGAAAATTGCCTTGCCCCTCCATCATTTGAGAAGGCTTACCTAGGAAATTTCAAAAAGAAGCAAAGATTCGGGACTTCTCTGGTGGCACAGTGGTTAAGAATCCACCTGCCAATGCAGGGGACATGGGTTCCAGCCCTGGTCCAGAAAGATCCCACGTGCCACAGAGCAACTAAGCCCACGCACCACAACTACTGAGCCCACGTGCCACAACTACTGAAGCCTGCGCACCTAGAGCCCGTGCTCCACAACAAGAGAAGCCACCGCAATGAGAAGCCCGTACACTGCAATGAAGAGTAGCCTCCACTCGCTGCAACTAGAGAAAGCCCGCGCACAGCAACGAAGACCCAACGCAGCCAAAAATAAATAAACAAAAAAAACCCAAAAAAAACCCCAAAGATTCCTATGTCCTGAAAAAACAAAGGCATTTCACGAAACAAAGAGAAAACATCTACGCACCTTGGAGCTTGCTTCTGATTGTATAACAGCCATTCTTTCTTCTGCTGGGTGCTATTCTGAGGGAAAGAAAAAAGAATCATGAGATACTGGGCCTTTCTTAGGGTATACTCTAAATTAGAACTCCACCAATCTACCCCTCATTTAACATAGAGGAAAGTCAAAAGGAGACTAGAACAGTTCTGCACTTTCTGTATTAGAAAGAAGGGCCAAGTTCACAGCCATCTTGGGCTAGAATTTGTTTCTGAATTCAAAGGTGTCTGCTGGAGACGGAGTCCTGAAGGGGAGTGCTACAGGTTCTCAAGTGTATGGCTGACTCCTCTAGCACACTCTCTGGAAGTATTCCCACTCCTGGAATCCCATTACATTTCCAAGTGACCTGTCTTGAAGGTGCTATCAGCTCTAAAATTCTCATCTCAAGTCCAGATCTGTGCCTTAGAAATAACTAATACTCTTCATTCAGGGGTTCAAATTTCTGACTTCTTCCTTCCTGTCACTTCTCTGTATCCAAAACCCTTAAGGCTATAAGGTGAAAGAGCACCAGCAAGCAGCAGGGAAGCTACATCTACAATCCCAGGGCAAACTAAGGATGGATATGAAAAATGAAGCACTACAGGCAATGTGTGAAATGGGGGGTGGGGGGTAGGGTGTGGTAATCACTGTGGTCAAAAGAGAAATAAGTCAAGTCCTCAGAGGAGGACAAAGCCACAAGGGATTCTTAATCCATAGGCTGACTCAGCCACAGAATGAACCCCAGAAATTACCAAAATGCAATTTTACCTCTGTACCCCACTAAACTCCCATAAGATCACAGACTATAAAATATACAAATGACTCACAAAGTCACACACAATCACATTTCCACAGTCACAGAGCCAGAGTCACAATCACCAAGTTAATGATACACTGTCTGACCACCTAGTCTTAAAACCCAATCATACACAGAGCATACACACAATCACTCAAGCATATACAAGCACCCTGTTGGGGACACACACAGCCCAAAATAACCTTTCACAACAGCACTTTTACTCTCTTCATACAGTCATGAAAACGGCACACAGTCATCCAATCAGATAGTCAGAAAAACACAACCAAGTACCAGGTCAAGGAAACAAGCAATCACAAACATCGTGTCACAGAAACAGTGTCGTAACACTTCGAAGTCACAGGCAAACCCTAGTAACACACATACAAAACTTCAAAGTAACACAAGCACTTCCAAACACCCTGTCACAACAACACTGTCGCACACCTCAGGGTCATAAGCACGCAGTCCACACGCAATTACACTGTCACATAAGCACATTTCCAGTCAAGTAAGCACGCGGTCACAAACAAAGTCACAGCAGTACTATCACAGCCTCAGAGTCGAAACAACTCACACTCACACAAACGTTTACACACAAAACCACAGTAGCACACGACCATTCGCCCATACAGTCACCAATACCAGGCTGGCTGTCGCGCGCGCGCGTACACACACACACACACACACACACACACACACACACACACACACAAAACACCAGGAGACACGGCCACCCACGTAATTGCAGTGACTCTTCCTCCGAGCGTTTCCACCCTGGCATTCCGGACATACTCACCTCGACAGAGGGTGCAGTTCAGGGTCCAGGACCTGGTGCCCGGGATCCCAGCCCGGTTTCGGGTTCGCCCGCCCTGCGGGAGCCAGGCCAAACTCCTCCACAGACGCAGCCCTCTCCCCACGCGAGGTCCCCAAGTCGCGCGAACAAACGGAAATGAAGCCGCGTTCGGGACGCGGTGGCTCTGGGAAATGTAGTCCAACTCCGGGCAGGCTGTGGCTGGCCAGCGAGAACGTTAGGAGACCCAGTCCACAAACTCTCCGCTGGGTTCGAGGACCCGGCTGCTAGAACTAACTCGCCCCAGCTGCCGCGCCCCGGAGATTTCTGGGAGAGCCCGCCTGCGCTCAGTGCGCAGGCGTGGGGCGCGCTCGCCTCGGGCAGTCGGCCCCTGAGACCGCGGCGAGTGTTGAGTGGGTTCGGGGTCTTATACACATCAGGAGAAGGTGGGACCCGCCGGTGGGGCAGGTGCAGGGGACCAGCCTGAGCGTCAGACTGGCATGGGACCCTCTGTGTGCCTTGTCAGACCCTTTGGTGCTTGTGAATATTTGCGAGACAACGCGAGATATTTTCGGGTGGACTGGGAGTCCCTCAGTGGCCGAGTGTATGGTTATATTTCTGCCTGTGTGTGATTCTACGTGCTGTTGGGTGTGAGGTTATTCGTACTTGAAGCTGCACTGTAATAGCATTTTATAACTGAGTGGGATTGTCTGACGTATTAAGGGACCTCTACTTTTGTAGTTTGTTTTGTGCCATAATTGAGTGTGGTTGTGTGACTGGTGGTGATTTGCGTCAATATAAAGGTACTTTTCTTGTGCCTATATCTTCAGAATGTCTGTTAGGAGTTTGACTAGCAAAAGAGCATATATGTGACTGTGAAAAAACGATGGATGGTCAAATTATTTCTTCCTTGAACACTAATTTGATGATCTGGAAAAGGTTATTCATTTGGCAGATAATTTAGACATGATTTTTCTATTGGATCAAATAAATGTATTATGGGGAAGAATGTAAAATCAACATAGTTGGGTTTTGTTTGTTTTATTTTTTAAGAAAGATAATTTCAAAGGTAGCCCTAGGGTAACTGCTTTTTCCTCTGCCACAGCCCTTCAAAGTAGGCATTCTTTCTTTTCTACTATTAAGGGGACATTATTGGGTAAGTTTGAGAGGCCATCCAACTAATAAAACAATAAAATAACTTTATGCATAAGAAGAGTGAATTTCATTAGAGTCCAGCATTAGATTTCCTGAATTCTAGGTCAAACCCTTGTCCCCATTTTCTTTTGAACATACCTTGGCTCACAGAGAGAAAAGAACTTAGGGCTGTAGGTCTGTTGGCAAGCCTGGACTTGTCTTCGCTTGCTTCAAGACCTCATGGCCTTTTTAAAATAAATAATCACAAACTTGTGAATTTCCAGCACAAAGGAGATGGAGCTGTCATTTCACCACTTCTTCGGAGGGGAAAGCGCATAAAGCTTTTCTGATTTTCAGGACCATTTACCAAATACTTTGATCTCTTCCAAATAATGTGAATGGAGTAGCAAGTTTGGTGACCAAGATTGTTGAATGAATGAACCTGTGTGCTTGATCCAGTATAGCTATGTGAAATAAAGATGGTCAAATTGCACTGACTTAGAGGGAGTCGAAGTGTTAAAGTGGAGCAAAAATTTTGTCAGAGTATACATGGGAGATGTAGATTGGTTTTTTGGTTTTTGTTTTCTTTTTAAGAGATGACACATTCTGGTTTCAAATTGGACAGCATGCATTGATCTCAAGCTACCTCTGTTTGATTCTGGGTTATCTCTTTTGGCTTTTGAGTAGTTGTGATGATTGCTTGCAAGAGAAAGGAGGCTATTGTTTAAAGTAAAAAACAGAAATTATTAACCTGAGATGAATAGGTTCCGTGTGGATGGGCTTCTTATTGTATATTAAACTTGTGACATTTTGTATGTATAGATAAATGTGATTTTTCTTTTTCAGAGAAAGTATAGGCAGCTTTATCAGACTGACAGAGGTACCTTGACCCAAAAAAGTGAAGACCTTTAGAAATACAGACTGCAGGAGCTGAGGAGGACTATTTTTTAGCATACCATGTAATATACTTAATATAAAAAATAGTATATATTTTTTGGAAGGATTTGGCTCCTGTCAATGGTAACCTTTGAGGCTAGAAGAGAGGACTTACAGTAAAGGGGAAGAAGTGACAAAGAGGACTTTAAGCATTACTGATAATCTATTTTTTCCGTATAAGGAAAACATATTACTCATGTATTTAATTTTAACATTCAAAAGAAAATGGAGATGTTGAAGATTTTGGAGCAAGAAAGTGAGTCAAGAAACCTAAACTCTGTGGAAGCAGACAAAATCCAGAAAAACATGCAGAAGACTGCAGAGAGGAAGGAAACTCAGGCAATAATTTTTCATAGGCCCCAGGTGCCTTGTTGTTTATCAGCTGGCAGTTTCAGATTTATGTTATGGCCTATTTTGACTTTGTAGACTCTTAAGGATTAGTTACTGCTTCAGCCCAGCAACTAGAGCCCTGTGGTAGTAGTTACCCGTGAATAGCACTGGTGAGTATATTCTTTTTCCTGGCATTGGATCATTTTCTTTGAGACTCTTTATCAATGCTGGCCAATGATTTTGACCTTCTGCCAATAGACTGGGTTTATACGAGTACATATGAGTCAGACATTTAATCAGTGATCTCAGGAAAGTATTTGAGGTACTCTAGTATTTTTATAATTATTTTTCACTAAGTTTTTATTAAAAAATATTTTAAGCTATAGGAAAAGCAAAAGAATATTATAATGATGTACATTCTATATCCTTTACATACATTCACCAGTTTTTAACATTTTCTTAATCTCTGTCTATACCTATTTACATATTTTTGTTTGTTTTTTGCTCTATTTATGAGTAAGTGCAATATTATGAGTATTCAATATCAAGAAAACACATAAGAAATTTAACATTGATTCAGAATATCTAATATATAATCTGTATTTAAATTGCCCCAGTTGTTTCCCTGATATCCTATATGTGCATTTAAAAAATTGATACAGGGACTTCCCTGGTGGCACAGTGGTTAAGAATCTGCCTGCCAATGCAGCAGATGCGGGTTCGAGCCCTGGTCCACGAAGATCTCACATGCCACAGAGCAACTAAGCCCCTGTGCCACAACTACTGAGCCTGCGCTCTAGAGCCCGTGAGCCACAACTACTGAGCCCACACGCTGCAACTACTGAAGCCCATGTGCCTAGAGCCAGTGCTCTGCAACAAAAGAAGCGACCACAGTGAGAAGCCCGCACACCGCAACAAAGAGTAGCCCTCACTCGCCACGACTAGAGAAAGCCTACACGCGGCATCAAAGACCCAACACAATCAAAAATAAAATAAATAAATTTATTTAAAAAATTGATACACAATCCAAATCAAGGTCACATATTGCATTGGATGGGCCTCTTTTTTTAAGCCATAAGTATTTATATCTCACAGTTCTGGAGGCTGGGAACTCCAAGATCAAGGTACAGGCAGATTTGGTTCCTGGTGAGAGCCCTTCCTGGGTCTCCATCTCGCTATTTTCTCACATGGTGGAGAGAGGTCATACCTTTTTAATGTAGAGCAGTATTCCCCTTACCTGTTTTGTGTTTCACAATGACATTTTAAAGAGTCGAAGAGTCTACAACGTTTGTCTTGTACAGTGCCTAACATTCTGGATTTGTTTGTTTTGTCATGATTAGGTTAAGTTTAAATATATTTGACAAGAATACTAGGGGTGGTGCTGTATACTTCCTATTGTATCACATCAAGAAGCACATAATTTAAGTTTGATCCATTATTGGTAATTCTAAAGTTGATCACTTTGATTCGAGTAGTGTGTGTACCTGATTTCTCCATAATAAAAGTTACTTCTTTTCTTTGTAAGTCAAGAAGTAATCTGACGAATATTTTGAGACCATTTCACATATAACATTTTTTTTTAAAGTATTTGTTTATTTATTTATTTATGGCTGTGTTGGGTCTTCGTTTCTGTGTGAGGGCTTTCTCTAGTTGTGGTAAGTGGGGACCACTCTTCATCGCGGTGCGCGGGCCTCTCACTATCGCGGCCTCTCTTGTTGAGGAGCACAGGCTCCAGTCGCGCAGGCTCAGTAGTTGTGGCTCACGGGCCCAGCTGCTCCGCGGCACGTGGGATCTTCCCAGACCAGGGCTCGAACCCGTGTCCCCTGCATCGGCAGGCGGATTCTCAACCACTGCGCCACCAGGGAAGCCCCCACATATAACATTTTGCCTAATGTTTTTAGCATCCATTGATGATCCTTGCCTAAGTAAGTTATAAAATTAGGGCTTGCAGTGGTGATTTTTAATTTTATCATTCTCTTATATAAAAGCTTTGCCTTTCCCCCCTTTTCTTCTCTATCTCTGGTTTTTCTCTTTTGAGTAGCTCTGACTGATGGATTATTTTGTCATTTGAAGTATTTTAGTACAAGGAACAAAGTATTTTAGTCCATTTATTACCATCATTCTTTGTGTTGCTCAGATTGTCCAAATTTGGCCTCTCAAGCTGGCTCCTGTAATCCCCATTTGTCTTTGAGCAATTCCTTACTTTTTGACACAGGTATTGAAGACTTATATTGTACATTCTCTGTCCCAGGCCTGGAGTTAGCCACTTTCTGAGGAGATTTTTTGAGATGATCTTTTCAAAGATATATCCTTAACAAAGATATAGTTATTTGTGGTGCACATGCAATGGAATGTTATGCATCCAATAAACTTGGATTTATAAAGATAATAAATTTTAAATTAACAAGAATGAATCTTAAACATTTAATTCAGTATTATATTGGTGATATCTACCCATGTTCATTATTAATGTGTTATATAATATATGTGAATGGCTAGATAGATAGTCCTATTCTATTGTTTAGATTTACCACAATTTAAATAATTCCCTACTGATGAACATTATGTTGCCATTTTTTTCAACATAATAAATGATACTCCCATCAGCACTCTTTTGCATTCACTTATGGGCACCTGTCAGATTGTTACTTCTGAGAAATCAATAAAAATGAAGAGTTAGGTTAAAGATGAGGACATTTATCAAGCATTATAATATAAAAGGTATTAGGTACTTAAGAAAGATACAAAGATAAAAAGTTGTTTTTAGCCTAGCAAAGAAGATAAAAGCTGTACTGAAGTAACTCTAAGAGTATATAAAAGTCATTTCCAAGTTACAAATACATGTTCTGGAAGTTCAGAGGAGGGATATATTCTTCCCACAGGGACTACTGTTATCTCATGTACAAAATATAAAGGACTCAAAGAATCTCTTGATATTAATGGATTTTGTGAGGTCAGCTTTACTTGCAGTTTTTCTCTTGATGTCCTTATTAAATAAAAACTGAAGATAGTTGAATAAGGTAACTTGATAGCTGTTTGGGATAGTTTGGTCCAACTGGGCTGGTTTAGAAGTAAAGTTAAACAGACTAACACTATTTTAGGTACCTAAAGGTTTAAATAACTTCCAGTAATTATGTTTTAGGCAGGAATTGAACACACAACTGTATATTTCACAAACAAAAAACTCATTCAAATTTCAAGAACTCACAATAAACTCCAATTAGGAAAAATATAGCAATAGTTTAAGAATTATCCAGAGTCTCTATTTCTTTTTTTATTATTTGAAAACAGCTTCTATTTAACCAAGTATAAAAATATTAGAAAAATATACATGTTCTTGAGCATAATAAATGGTCATTATTGAAAAATTTAGAAATAAACTTAAGAAAAAGAAAAATATCACTGATAATCTCACAGCCAAGAGATAACCACATTTTAGGTTTATCTTTCCAAATGCCATTTAAATATTTATATAGTCACAGAAAATGATGTCATATACTATATACTGTTTAATAATCTGCCTTTTCCGTGTTTTGAAACATAAAATATTGCATTGAAATTCATATAACTTTAAAATGTTCATAATATTTAAAAACAGACCATTAGTGTTTTGAAGTAATGATGGAATACATTTTGAGTATTTATGACTGAGTTGTTAAAAGTTGTTAATATGGTATATATTTTATTGCAACATGTATATTAAAGATTACATGGAATCTGTTGAGCATCATAATTTCTTTTAATCATTCTACACTTGTCAGAATGCTGGAACATATCTGAATAGTTCCTCATTCATGATGGCCATCTCCTGGATCTTGATCCTGGCTTTGGGTGATTAGGAATTTGTCATTGCAGGGGCTAGTGACCTTCAAGACTTCTCCTAAGAGGAGTAGAGATCATTGAACTCTATACTGGAAAACTAGATGGATCTCATCTGGCTAGAGAAGGACATCTTACCAAAATCTTAAATCTACCATCTGGAGCTTGTTTGTCCCTTTGTGTTTTTCCCAAGTGCTTGCCTGAAATTTTGGTCCATGTTCTCAGAAAATAGAGCTTTGCAGAGTTGTGCAAAGACAACTCTGCCCATAGCTATATTTTCCCATCGTTCACACTTTTCTCTAGGTCTTCCTAGGATGGCCTTGCTTTCCTGATAACCATGGAAATGGGGCTCAGTTATTGAACAGCCAGAGCCTGGCCTGTTCCTTACCTTTTGCTATATGTAAGATGGTTAGATTCTAATCTCATTATAATGTCCTTATTGAATCATGAGATAAACGTAGTTGAAGGACAAGCAACAAGAGTCTAGGTGAGTGAGGAGAAATCACACAAGGTGAAACCATTGCCTAATAAAGTTCAGTTTTTCAGTTAACAGGAATTATTACAATGTTATTTGAAAAGTTACCTTAGAAGCTACAGTACAATGGGGGAAATTAAAATTAAGTCCACTTCAGTATGACCTAGCAAAAGAATTTAATTTTCTTTCCCTCTGTTAACTGGTAGCTTTCAAAGATAGTTTCTATTAAATTTGGGTATATATAAAAGAATATTTATTAAATATATTTAAGGTATAATGACTCACAATACAGCAAAACCTGTGTACCAACTACTTATTTTAAGAAAGAGAATATTACTACTAACTTTGAAGACCCCTGCATATCTACTCCCTTTCCTCTCCCCTCAACCATAATAGTTATCCTGAATTTTGTGTTCATAATTCTGTTGTTTTTCTTTATAGTTTGAACCACGTACCCCAAAACTATGTTGTTTATCTATGTATATATTTTAGTTTTATGTAAATATTTTATACATTTATGATTTGCTTTTTAAAATTATTTATTTATTTATTTTGGCTGCTAAGTGTCTTAGTTGCGGCACACTGGATCTTCATTGCGGCACGCAGGATCTTTAGTTGGCGCACACATGCTCTTAGTTGCAGCATGCGGGCTTCTTAGTTGCAGCAGGGGGACTTCTTAGTTGTGGCATGCAGGCTCTTAGTTGCAGCATGTGAACTCTTAGCTGTGGCATGTGGGATCTAGTTCCCCAATGAGGGATCGAACCTGGGCCCCCTGCATTGGGAGCATGGAGTCTTACCCACTGGACCACCAGGGAAGTCCCTATGACTTGCTTTTTTTGTCAATATATTAGTGTGAGATTTAGCCATATAGCTATAATTCATTTTCACTGCTGTATGGTATTCTATTACATGAGTATATCATGTTTTAAAATCCAGTTTCTATAAATAGCAATGTAGATTGTTTCAAAATTTGATATTACAGTGCTGCTATAAACATTCTTGTACATGTTTACTGATGGATATGCAGAGGTTGCTCTAGGGCAGAGGTTTGCAAACTTTTTCCATATAAAGACATATAGGAAATACTTTAGACTTTGCAGGCCCAATGGCCTCTATTACAACTCATCAGTTCTGCCATTGTAGCATGACAGCAGCCATGGACAATATGTAAAAGAATGAGTGTGGCTGTGTTCCGATAAAACTTTATTTACAAAAACAGGCAGTGGCAGGATTTAGCCAGTGGGCCATAGTTTGCCAGCCTCTATTCTAGTATATATATTATGAATGTGCTATCACTAAACACAGGGTATTTGGAGCATGCAAATATCTTCAGCTTTACTAGACAATGTGCAATATTTTCCAAAGGAGATTTTTCCATTTTTATTCTTTACTAACATTTGAAATTCTGAAAATTTTAAGTTTAGGCCGATCTGGTATATGGATATGAAATGAAATCTCATTTTGGTTTTAATTTGTATTTCCCTGATTAAGGTTAAGTTTTTTTGTTTTTGTTTTGAAACATATGTTTATTGGCCATTTGTCTAACATGAAATGCCTATTAAAGTTCTGTGCTCATTTTTTTCTTGGGTTGTCATTATTAATTATAGAACTTTATAAAAAATATTTTGGGTGTTTTTGTGCTAGTCATATGTGTTGAAAATATCTTCTCCCAGTTTACAGCTTGTCTTTTCATTCTCTAGGGAATCTTTTAATAAATAGAAGTTCTCTGTTCAATGTCAGATTTATTAAATTTTTTTTAAAGACTCGTTCTTTTTTTGTGTTTTAAGAAATCATTATCTTACACTAAGGTCATAAATTTAGTCTCCTACATTATCTTCTTAAGGGTTTATAGTTTTGCCTTCCACATTTTTGGTTGTTATAAAATCTTTTGGGGGATTTCCCTCATGGCACAGTGGTTAAGAATCCACCTGCCAATGCAGGGGACACGGGTTCAAGCCCTGGTCCGGGAAGATCCCACATGCCACGGAGCAACTAAGCCCTGTGCTCTAGAGCTCGTGAGCCACAATGACTAAGCCTCGCGTGCCACAACTATTGAAGCCCACATGCCTAGAGCCTGTGCTCCACAACAAATACAAGCCACTGCTATGAGAAGACCACGCACTGCAATGAAGAGTAGCCCCCGCTGGCTGCAACTAGAGAAAGCCCACACGCAGCAATGAAGACCAATGCAGCCAAAAATAAATAAATAAATAATACTTTAAAAAAAAATCTTTTGGAATCAATCTCTTTCTGTAAGATAAAGGAGTGTAATTTATGTGTGCATGCGCAGCAGTTGTCCCAGAATATGAAAACGCTATATTTTCCCCTATTATTGACGGTCATAAATTAGATTATATGTATGTATGTCTTTATTCAATCTGTTGATCAAGTTATTTTTCCCTGTAATGTGTACATGCTCTTGATTAACATAGTTTTATAATAATTTTTGGTATATGATAACACAAAGACCTATTTGGGACCTTATTAATCTTCTCCAGTATATTGCTTTTTCTATTTCCTTTATTTTTTATTCTTATCTTTATTATTTCCTTGCTTTTACTTTCTTTTGGTTTATTCTGCCATTTTTTCTCAAATTTTCACTTGGATAATTACAGAATTAACTTTTATGCTTCTTTTTTAAAAAAAGTTATTTTAGTTGATTTACTGTTGTGTTAATTTCTGCTGTACAGCAGTGATTCAGTTATATGTATATATACTTTTTCATATTCTTTTCCATTATGGTTTATTAAAGGATATTTTTGTTTGTTTTTTGGCTATGCTGTGTGGCTTGCAGGATGTTAGTTCCCTGACCAGGGATTGAACCTGTGCCTCCTGCAGTGGAAGCACAGAGTCCTAACCACTGGACCACCAGGAAAGTCCCTATTACAGGATATTGAATATAGTTCCCTTTGCTATACAGTAGGACCATGTTGTTTATCCATTTTATATATAATAGTTTGCATCTGCTAATCCCAAACTCCCACTCCATCGCTCCTCCACCCCACCTCCCCCCGTTGGCAACCACAAGTCTGTTCTCTGTATCTGTGAGTCTGTTTCTGTCTCATATATCATTTGTGTCATATTTTAGATTCCACATATAAGTGATATCATATGACATTTGTCTTTCTCTTTCTGACTTACTTCACTTAGTATGATAATCTTTAGGTCCATCCATGTTGCTGAAAATGGCATTATGTCATCATTTTTTATGGCTGAGTAGTATTCCATTGTATATATGTACCACATCTTCTTTATCCATTTGGCTGCTGATGGACATTTAGGTTGCTTCCATGTCTTGGCTATTGTAAATAGTGCTGCTATGAACATTGGGGTGCATGAATTAGAGTTTTCTTGGGATATACGCCAAGGAGTGGGATTGCTGTGTCATATGGTAACTCTACTTTTAGTTTTTTAAGGAACCTCCACACTGTTCTCCCTAGTGGCTGCACCAATTTACATTCCCACCAACAGTTTAGGAGAGTCCCCTTTTTTCCACACCCTCTCCATCTGGTGGCAGATGTTAACTAGACTTACTGTGGTGATCATTTTGCAATATATGCAAATATGGAAAAATCATGTACACCTGAAACTAAAATAATGTTTATGTCACTTATACCTAAAAAGAAAAAAAAAGATTTCCTACCTCAAGGAAAATACCCTCGAAATTTCATGATGGAAAAAAACCTTGAAATCATTTAACACAATCTATCAAACAAGAAAAAAAATTTCAGATTATTTTTTGTATACCAGAATTGTTTTTATTTTGGTACATTTATCTTAAGCCAAATATTAATTTTAAAACTTAGCTATTAAGCATTCAGTCAAAATGTGGTTTCAATGAACTTCTCCAAGGAACAGTATTATATGAAATTTTAATTTAAATTTTGTACATACTGGAAATACATTTTAAATGTATTTCTTCATTTGGGTCACCCTCAAAGAAGCTTGAAAAACACATCATATTCCAAAACCATATACTAAGGGAATGAAAATGACTTGAGGCTGTGTCAAGTCATTTTTCCATCATAAACAAGTCTTAGAAATATAATTTCTAAGCTCTGGAATTATAATTAACTTAGAAAAGGTAAATCAGACATTCTGGATAAATGGTATTCTTTTGCATTCTTTTAATTGTATGTTAGATGTTATTTATATTTTACTTAGAGTATTTATATCTATTATCATTTACAGCAATTATCGATTATTATCTGCTCGTTTGATTTTGAAACTAGGGCTATGCTACTAGCCTCACAGAATGACCTTAAAAAATTTTATTAGGGGAGGGGTTTTGAAAAATTTCAAGTGTAGAACTAATTGTTCTAGATTTCTCAAAAAACACAAACTACTAGGGAGGTGGTCTAGTGGTTAGGATTCGGCGCTTTCACTGCCGTGACCTGGGTTCAATTCCTGGTTGGGGAACTGAGATCCTGCAAGCCACGCAGCATGGCTAAAAATAAAAATAAAAATAAAAACAAAACCCTACAAACTACTAAATCTCAACTAAGATAAAGCAGATATCCCAAATAACCAGATAACCATAAAGAAATTGAATTTATACTGTAAAGCTCCCCAAAAAGAAATCCTGGGGCCCAGGTGTCTCCACTGGCAATTTATTACAAACATTAGAAGAATGAACACAGATTTTACACAACTTCTTCCAGAAAATAGAAGAAACACTTCCCAACTCATTTTATGAGACCAGTATTACACTGATCCCCAAGTGAGACAAAGACTTGGGGGGAAAAAACCCTCATAATTTTAGACACAAAAGTCCTCAACAAAATGTTAGCAAATCAAATCCAACAAGGAAATTATACAACATACTGAGTGGGATTTGTTACAGGTATACAAGACACATTTGACATTTTAAAAAATCAATGTAATCCACCATATCAACACGTTGAAGAAGAAAAATCCTATGATCAACTGCTTTGGAAAAATTTCAATTGCTGCAGAAAGAGCATTCGATAATATCCAACATCCATTCATGATTAAAAAAAAAAACCTCAAGAAGTTAGGAACAGAGGGGAACAACTTCAATTTAAAAAAGAGCACCGGGAGGGTGGAGTCAAAATGGCTACTAGGACACGGAATTCACGCCTCCTCACAACTAGGGCATCTACCAGGCACCGGTGGGGGACCACGGACACCTAAGGGGATGGGAGAAACCCCCAGCGACCGGGTAGGACGTGGGGCATGAAGGGAGAGAAGCGGGAGGAGAAGTGGAGGCGGAATGGGACTGGTGCCCCTGAGGGACGGCTGGGGGAGGGGAAGGGATCCCACGCCCAAAGGGGGAAATTGGGGAACCACTGGGAGGGCAGAGGATCAAAAGGGAGCGTGGCCAGCTTTCCCCTGCCCACTTGGGCCCCCAGGAACCTGCTGAGATCCCGGGCCTGATCCTCTGCCCACCTAGGCCCCCACCAGCCACGTGGGTCCTGAGGGAGTGGGAGGGAGGGAAGGGGGAGCAAAAGTAAAGGCCAGACCTCTGCGATCAGCACCCCTGAGGGGTGGCTAGGGGAGGCAAGGAGTTCCTAAACCCAGCGGGACCCACTCACGGTTAGGGGTCCAATGGCGACAGGGGAGACCCTGTGGGAAACAGTGGGGGAGGGGCGCAAAGGAACAGAAGGGAATGGGGCCAGTGCTTTCCCTGTCCACTTAGGCACCAGGGAGACTGTTGGGCTCCCAGGCCTAATCCTCTGCCCTTGGAGCCTCTTCTGCCATGCAGAACCAAAGCCCTGCCCTTACACCCCCACCCAGCACCTTACCTCTACACTCAGAGATCCCCTCCAACGAGCTGGGCCTAAACCCCACCCACACTCCATCACTCAGGGATCTAACTACAAACTCCAAAACCCCACACTGCAGAGACTCTCCTTTAGACGTGCTGCCTCTCCCCTTCCGTGCAGGTCTTAAGCAGAGGCCCCGCCCCACACTTGAACTTTGCCCCGCCACTCCCTGCCCCACACTCAAACGTCAACCCCCCCCACCCACCTAGGTCCCCCAGCACCCTAAACCCTACCCTTGCCTAAGTTCCACCCCTGCCTAAACTCTGCCCCCACGGCCAGGGCTTTTTTTTTTTTTCTTTTTTCCTCTTTTAGATTGGAGTTTTGTTTTACCTTGTTAATTCATTGTTGTTGATTATTTTACATTTTTATTTTTCCTAATAAATCTTTTATTTTTCTACTTTTTATTCTTTATACTTCGTTATTGTTCTCTCCTCTTGGCTTGTTCCCTCCCCCCCTTTTTTTTTCTGTTGTGGCTTTATTTTACCTTGTTGCAGTTGTTTCAATTATAGTTTTATTTTTCCTAATATATTTTGTATCTTTCTAATTTTATTTTGTTTTTTATTCTTCAATATTGTACTGCTCCTTTTTTTCTTTTTTCCCACACCATGTACCTTGTGGGAGAATCTTGTTCCCAGGTCGAGGGTCAGGCCCAAGCTCCTGTGGTGGGAGCTACAAGTCCAAACTGCTGGACTAACAGACAACCTCAGACCCCAGGGAATGTCAATTGGAGTGAGGCCTCCTGGAGGTCCTCACCTCAGCACCAAGACCCAGCTCTATCCAACTGCCTGCAAACTCCAGTGCTGGATGTCTCAGGCCAAACAGCCAGTAAGACAGGAATACAGCATCACCTATCAAAAAAAAAAAAAAAAAAAAAGAAAGAAATGACAAAAAAATGTGTTAACAGAAGAAGGAGCAAGGTAAAAACCTACAAGACCAAATAAATGAAGATGAAATACGCAACCTACCTGAAAAAGAATTCAGAGTAATGATAGTAAAGAGGATCCAAAATCTCGGAAACAGAATGGAGAAAATACAAGAAACATGTAACAAGGATCTAGAAGAACTACAGAGCAAACAAACAGTGATGAACAACACAATTACTAAAATTAAAAATACTCTAGAAGGAATCAATAGCAGAATAACTGAGGCAGAAGAACGGATAAGTGAGCTGGAAGATAAAATGATGGAAGTAACTGCCAGGGAGCAGAATAAACAAAAAAGAATGAAAAGAATTGAGGACAGTCTCAGAGACCTCTGGGACAACATTAAACGCACCAACATTCGAAGTATAGGGGTCCCAGAAGAAGAAGAGAAAAAGAAAGGGTTTGAGAAAATATGTGAAGAGATTATAGTAGAAAACTTCCCTAACATGGGAAAGGAAATAGTCAATGAAGTCCTGGAAGCATAGAGAGTACCATACAGGATAAACCCAAAGAGAAACACACTGAGACACATATTAATCAAACTACCAAACATTAAATACAAAGAAAAAGGTTAGCAGCTGATTTTTCAGCAAAAACTCTGCAAGCCAGAAGGGAGTGGCAGGACATATTTAAAGTGATGAAGGGGAAAAACTTACAACCAAGATTACTCTACCCAGCAAGGATCTCATTCAGATTCGAAGGAGAAATTAAAACCTTTACAGGTAAGCAAAAGTTAAGAGAATTCAGCACCACCAAACCAGCTTTACAACAAATGCTAAAGGAACTTCTCTAGGCAGGAAACACAAGAGAAGGAAAAGACCTACAATAACAAACCCAAAACAATTAAGAAAATGGTAATAGAAACATACATATCGATAACTACCTTAAATGTAAATGGATTAAATGCTCCAACCAAAAGACAGAGACTGGCTGAATGGGTACAAAAACAAGACCCGTATATATGCTGTCTACAAACACTTCAGACCTAGGGACACATACAGACTGAAAGTGAGGGGATGGGAAAAGATATTCCATGCAAATGTAATTCAAAAGAAAGCTGGAGTAGCAATTCTCATATCAGACAAAATAGACTTAAAAACAAAGACTATTACAAGAGACAAAGAAGGACACTATATGATGATCAAGGGTTCAATCCAAGAAGAAGATATAACAATTGTAAATATTTATGCACCCAACATAGGAGCACCTCAATACATCAGGCAAATGCTAACAGCCATAAAAGGGGAAATCGGCAGTAACACAACCATAGTAGGGGACTCTAACACCCCACTTTCACCAATGGAAAGATCATCCAAAATGAAAATAAATAAGGAAACATAAGCTTTAAATGATACATTAAACAAGATGGACTTAATTGATATTTATAGGACATTCCATCCAAAAACAACAGAATACACTTTCTTCTCAAATGCTCATGGAACATTCTCCAGGATAGACCATATCTTGGGTCACAAATCAAGCCTTGGTAAATTTAAGAAAATTGAAATTGTATCAAGTATCTTTTCCGAACACATGCTATGAGACTAGATATCAGTTACAGGAAAAAAGCTGTAAGAAATACAAACACATGGAGGCTAAACAATACACTACTAAATAACCCAGAGATCACTGAAGAAATCAAAGAGGAAATCAAAAAATACCTAGAAACAAATGACAATGAAAACACGATGACCCAAAACCTATGGGATGCAGCAAAAGCAGTTCTAAGAGGGAAGTTTATAGCAATTACAATCCTACCTCAAGAATCAAGAAAAATCTAAAATAAACAACCTAACCTTACACCTAAAGCAATAAGAAAGAAGAACAAAAAACCCCAAAGTTAGCAGAAGGAAAGAAATCATACAGATCAGATCAGAAATAAATGAAAAAGAAATGAAGGAAACAAGGGCAAAGATCAATAAAACTAAAAGCTGGTTCTGTGAGAAGATAAACAACATTGATAAACCATTAGCCAGACTCATCAAGTAAAAAGGGAGAAGACTCAAATCCACAGAATTAGAAACGGAAAAGGAGGGCTTCCCTGGTGGCGCAGTGGTTGAGAATCTGCCTGCCAATGCAGGGGACACGGGTTCGAGCCCTGGTCTGGGAAGATCCCACATGCCGCGGAGCAACTAGGCCCGTGAGCCACAACTACTGAGCCTGCGCGTCTGGAGCCTGTGCTCAGCAACAAGAGAGGCCGCGATAGTGAGAGGCCCGCGCACCGCGATGAAGAGTGGCCCCCGCTTGCCGCAACTACAGAAAGCCCTCGCACAGAAACGAAGGCCCAACACAGCCAAAAATAAATAAATAAAGGAGTTCCTTTTAAAAAAAAAAAAAAAAAAAAAAAGAAACGGAAAAGGAGAAGTAACAACTGACACTGCAGAAATACAAAGGATCATGAGAGATTACTACAAGCAACTATATGCCAATAAAATGGATAACCTGGAAGAAATGGACAAATGCTTAGAAAAGCACAACCTTCTGAGACTGAACCTGAAAGGAAGAGAAAATACAAACAGACCAATCACAAGCACTGAAATTGAAACTGTGATTAAAAATATTCCAACAAACAAAAGCCCAGGACCAGATGGCTTCACAGGCAAATTCTATCAAACATTTAAAGAAGAGCTAACACCTATCCTTCTCAAACTCTTCCAAAATATAGCACAGGGAGGAACACTCCCAAACTCATTCTACAAGGCCACCATCACCCTGATACCAAACTGAGACAAAGATGTCACAAAAAAAGAAAACTACAGGCCAATATCTCTGATGAACATAGATGCAAATATCCTCGACAAAATACTAGCAAACAGAATCCAACAACACATTAAAAGGATCATACACCATGATCAAGTAGGGTTTATCCCAGGAATACAAGGATTCTTCAATATATGCAAATCAATCAATGTGATAAAACATATTAACAAATTGCAGGAGAAAAACCATATGATCATCTCAATAGATGCAGAAAAAGCTTTTGACAAAATTCAACACCCATTTATGATAAAAACTCTCCAGAAAGTAGGCATAGAGGGAACCTACCTCAACATAATAAAGGCCATAGATGACAAACCCACAGCCAACATCGTCCTCAATGGTGAAAAACTGAAACCATTTCCTTTAACATCAGAAACAAGACAAGGTTGCCCACTCTCACCACTATCATTCAACATAGTTTTGGAAGTTTTAGCCACAGCAATCAGAGAAGAAAAAGAAATAAAAGGAATGCAAATGGGAAAAGAAGTAAAACTGTCACTGTTTGCAGATGACATGATACTACACATAGGGAATCCTAAAGATGCTACCAGAAAACTACTAGAGCTAATCAATGAATTTGGCAGAGTAGCAGGATACAAAATTAATGCACAGAAATCTCTTGCATTCCTATACACTAATGATGAAATATCTGAAAGAGAAATTAAGGAAACAGTCCCATTTACCACTGCAACAAAAAGAATAAAATACCTAGGAATAAACCTGCCTAAGGAGACAAAAGACCTCTATGCAGAAAACTATAAGACACTGATTAAAGAAATTAAAGAGGATACAAACATATGGAGAGATATACTATGTTCTTGGATTGGAAGAATCAACACTGTGAAAGTGACTATACTACCCAAAGCAATCTACAGATTCAATGCAATCCCTATCAAACTGCCAATGGCATTTTTCACAGAACTAGAACAAAAAATTGCACAATTTGTATGGAAACACAAAAGACCCCGAATAGCCAAAACAATCTTGAGAAAAATAATGGAGCTGGAGGAATCAGTCTCCTGGACTTCAGACTATACAGCAAAGCTACAGTAGTCAAGTCAGTATGTTACTGGCACAAAAACAGAAATATAGATCAATGGAACAGAAGAGAAAGCCCAGAGATAAACCCACACATCTATGGTCACCTAATCTATGACAAAGGAGGCCAGAATATACAATGGAGCAAAGACATCCTCTTCAATAAGTGGTGCTGGTAAAACTGGACATGTAAAAGAATGAAATTAGAACACTCCCTAACACCATACAGAAAAATAAACTCAAAATGGATTAAAAGCCTAAATGTAAGGCCAGACACTATTAAACTCTTAGAGGGAAACATAGGCAGAACACTCTGACATAAATCGCAGCAAGATCTTTTTTGACCCACCTCCTAGAGTAATGAAAATAAAAGCAAAAATAAACAAATGTGACCTAATTAAATTCAAAAGCTTTTGCACAGCAAAGGAAACCATAAACAAGACGAAAAGACAACCCTCAGAATGGGAAAAATTATTTGCAAATGAAGCAACTGACAGTGGATTAATCTCCAAAATATACAAGAAGGTCATGCAGCTCAGTATGAAAAAAACAAACAACGCAATCCAAAAATGGGCAGAAGACCTAAATAGACATTTCTCCAAAGAAGATATACAGATTGCCGACAAACACATGAAAAGATGCTCAATGTCATTAATTATTAGAGAAGAGCAAGTCAAAACTGCAATGAGATGTCACCTCACACTGGTCAGAATGGCCATCATCAAAAAATCTACAAATAATAAATGCTGGAGAGGGTGTGGAGAAAAGGGAACCCTCTTGCACTGTTGGTAGGAATGTAAATTGATACAGCCACTATGGAGAACAGTATGGAGGTTCCTTAAAAAACTAAAAATAGAATGACCATATGACCCAGCAATCCCACTACTGGGCATATACCCTGAGAAAACCATAATTCAAAAAGAGACATGTACCACTATGTTGATTGCAGCACTATTTACAATAGCCAGGACATGGAAGCAACCTAAGCGTCCACTGACAGATGAATGGATAAAGAAGATGTGGCACATATATACAATGGAATATTAGTCAGCCATAAAAAGAAATGAAACTGAGTTACTTGTAGTGAGGTGGATGGACCTACAGTCTGTCATACAGAGTGAAGTAAGTCAGAAAGAGAAAAACAAACACTGTATGCTGACACATATATGTGGAATCTAAAAAAAAAAAAAAAAAAAAAAGGTTCTCATGAACTTAGGGGCAGGACAGGAATAAAGGCACAGATGTAGAGAATGGACTTGAGGACACGGGGAGGGGGAAGTGTAAGCTGGGACGAAGTGAGAGAGTAGCATTGACATATATACACTACCAAATATAAAATAGCTAGTGGGAAGCTGCATGGCACAGGGAAGTCAGCCCGGTGCTTTGTGACCACCTAGAGGGGTGGGATAAGGAGGGCGGGAGGGAGACGCAAGTGGGAGGGGATATGGGGATATACATATGCATATAGCTGATTCACTCTGTTATACAGCAGAAACTAACACAACATTGTAAAGCAATTACACTCCAATAAAGATGTTAGAAAAAATAAAGATAAAAAAATAAAAATAAAAAAGATCACCTGCACAAAACCTACAGCTAACATAATACTTAACAGTGAAAGACTGAGAGTTTCCCCCTAAGATCAGAAACAAGGCAAGGATATATGCTTGTACCACTCTTACTCAACATAACACTGGAAGTAATAGTCACCATAATAAGGGAAGAAAAGAAACAAAAGACATATAGACTAGAAGAAAAAAACTGTCCTTGTTTATAGCTGACATGATTATCTATGTAGAAAATCCCAAGGAATGTACAAAACAAAAACTTCCAGAACTAATTAGTGAGTTCTGCAGCAAGATAATAGATTACAAGATCAATATACAAGTTACTTGTAACTCATATACAAATTATATTGATATTACAGTCTATGACTTTGCTGTAGAACTCACAAATTATATAATTTGTATATTGATTTGTATATACATATATGTACATATATAATTTGTGTATACTAGTGATTAATAGGTAAAAGAAAAAACACAACACCATTTACAACTTTTCCAAAGAAAATGAAACACTTAGATATACACTTATAAATCATGTATGCGATCTGTATGCCAAAAATTACAAATCCTAATAAGAGAAATCAAAGACTATATTAGTTTTCTAGGGCTGCCATAACAAATTACCAACAAACTTAGTTTAAAACAACTTAACTTTATTTTCTCACAGTTCTGGGGGCTAGAAGTCCAAAATCAAGGTATTGGCAGGGTCATGCTTTCTCTAAAGGCACTAGGGGATGATTCTTTCTTGCCCTTTCCAGTTTCTGGTAGTTATTAGTAAGCCTTGGTGTTCCTTGGCTTGTAGATGCATCATTCCAACCTTGCCTCTGATTTCACATGGCTTTCCCTATGTGTCTGTGTCCATAATTCCCTCTTCTTATAAGGATACTAGTCATTAGAGTAGTGCTTACTCTAATCCAATATGACCTCACCTTAATTTGATTACATCTGCGAAGCCTCTATTTCCAAATAAGATCACATTCACAGGTACTGAGAGTTAGGACTTGAATATTTTGGGGAACACAATTAAACCCACAATAAAGACCTAAAAATGGAGAGACATATCATGTTCATGGACTGGAAGACTCAGAGAGTAAAGATGTCAATTATCCCCAAATTGAAATTCTATTACAACTCAGCAAACTCTTTTTTTGTACATATAGGATAGTTTATTCTAGAATTTATATGAAATGGCAGAAGACCTAGAATAGTTAAGTCAATTTTAAAAAGGTAAAGTGGGAGGAATCACTCTACCCAATATTAAGACATCCTACAGAGGGACAGTAACCAAGACAGGGTGGTATTGGCAGAGGGATAGGCACATAGATCAACAGAAGAGAACAGAAAATCCAGAAATAGACATACACAAATATAAAGGCACAAAATCAATTTATTGAAGGTAGCCTTTTCAACAAATGGTACTAGAACAACTGGACACCCATAAGGCAACACAAACAAAGAAACAACATGAAGCTAAAGTTTATAATGTATGCAAATATTAACTCAAAATGGATCACAGACTTAAATGCAAAACATAAAACCATGAAAACTTCAGGCAAAAATGTAGGAGAATATCTTTGGGATCTGGAGCTAGAAAAGGAGTCCTTAGATTTGACACCAAAAACTAGATCCATAAAAGGAAAAAGTAATAAGCTAGACCTTATCAAAATTAAAAAGTTTTGCTTTTCAAAAGACCCTGCCTAGAAGGATAAAAAGCTACGCACTGGGGAAAATTTTTGCAAACTACATACCAAACAAAGGACTAGTACTGACTAGAATAAAGAAAGCACTCTCTCACAATCCAACAGTTAAAAAAAAAGATACAATTCAAAATTAAGGAGTAAAAGACACAGTCATTTCACCACAGTGGATACAGGGATGGCAAATAAGCACACCATCATTAGCCACTAGGGAAATGGAAATTATAACCACAAAGAGATATCATTACACACCTATCAGAATGGCTAAGATAAAAAGTGGTGAAAAAACAAAATGCTGGTAGAGATACAGAGAAACTGGGTCACTCATGTTCCTGGTATGAATGTAAAATGGAAAAGCCACTTTGGAAAATGATTTGTCCATTTCTTATAAGAGAAATGTTCATTCACTATATAACCCAGAAACTACTCTCTTAAACATTTAGACCAGAGAAATGGAAGTTTATGTTCACATAAAAATTTATACAAAAATGTTCACAAGCAGCTTTATTTGTAAGGGCAAAACATTTTTTTCCCCTTAGGGTTTCGTTTTAGTAAGAATTTTGATTCAGAACGAGGTATAACCTCACATTAATATTAGAATGTTTTGTTCCAAAAGGATTTACCTGATGCTTAGTAAGAGTGATGAAAGATTTACTGTACGTATTGTATTTGTAAAGTTTCCTTCTCATTTGAATTCTGTAATAGTATATGATTAAAACACTAAATAAAAGTAATGTTTACAATAATAGCTAATATTTATTAAGCATTAACTATGTAGTACACATTGCTTTAAGGCTTTACGGTATATGTATTTACTTCTTTAAATTGCAGAACACTATGATGAAACGTATGATATTAATGGAAACTAAAACAAACGGGTTAAGTAACTTTTGCAAAGGAACACCCACATAGTAAACGGTGGAGCTCAGATGATACTGTACAAGAGAACCCTACATTTTAGGGTTGAGCTCTCATATGAATTCACTAATGTCTAACTAGGATTGAAATATGATGGAAAGTAATTCTGCACTTATATTAATCTAGCCTTTCTTAAATGTGAATTCTCTGAAGGTGAGTTACGTATGAGTTTAAGTAAAAAAGGATTCTCACATTCATAATCTGAATTTTCTGATATCCCAAAGCTGAATGTCATGGGCAAACAGGTAAAGGATTTACTAAATTAATTTTTTCATACAGTTTTTCTCCATTATGAAGTTTCTGATGTTGAGTAAGGTGTGAATGACGTCTAAAGTTCTTACCACATGCATTACATTTATAAGGCTTCTCGCCAGAATGAATTCTCTGATGTTGAGTAAGTTGTGATCCACGATTAAAGGCCTTTCCACATTCGTTACATTTGTATGGTTTCTCACCAGTATGAATTCTCTGATGCTGAGTCAGATGTGAACCACGAATAAAGGCCTTCCCACATTCATTACATTCATAGGGCTTCTCACCAGTATGAACTCTCTGATGGTAAGTTAGCTGTGAGCTACGAATAAAAGTCTTACCACATTCCTTACATTCATATGGTTTCCTACCAGTATGAAAAATCTGATGTAGATTGAGTTGTGAAGCACAAATGAAGATCTTCCCACACTGCTTACATTCATAGGGATTCTCACCTGTATGAATTTTCTGATGTTGAGACAGTTGAGAGCCATAAATAAAGGCCTTTCCACACTCTTTACATTCATAGGGTTTTTCACCAGTATGAATTCTCTGATGCTGAGTAAGATGTGAGCCACGAATAAAGGCTTTCCCACATTCCTTACATTCAAAGGGTTTTTCACCAGTGTGAATTTTTTGATGTTCAGTAAGTTGTGAGCCACGAATAAATGATTTCCCACATTCTTGACATTCATATGGTTTCTCGCCAGTATGAATTCTCTGATGTCGAATAAGCTGTGAGCCATAGTTAAAGGCCTTTCCACACTGCTTACATTCGTGTGGTTTCTTACCTGTATGGATCCTCTGATGTTCAGTAAGTTGTGAGCCACGAATAAAGGACATCTCACAATCTTTACATTTATAAGGCTTTTCACCAGTATGGAGTCTATAATGTAGAGTAAGCTGTGAACCATAACTAAAGGCTTTCCCACATTTCTTACATTCATAGGGTTTCTCACCAGTATGAATTCTCTGATGTTCAGTAAGTTGAGAGCCACGAATAAAGGCCTTTCCACATTCCTTACATTGATAGGGTTTCTCTGCAGTATGAACTCTCTGATGGTAAGTAAGTTGTGAGCCACGAAAAAAGGCCTTCCCACATGCATTACATTCATAGGGTCTTTCACCAGTATGAATTCTTTGATGCTGAGTAAGATGAGAGCTACGAATAAAGGCCTTCCCACACTCTTTACATTCATAAGGTTTCTCTCCAGTATGAATTCTTTGATGATAAATAAGTTTCGAGGCACAGATAAAAGCTTTTCTACATTCCTTACATTCATAGGGTTTCTTAGCAACATGAACTCTCTGATGGTAAGTAAGTTGTGAGTCCTGAATAAAGGCCTTTCCACATTCTTTACATTCATAGAATTTTTCATCAGAATTTTTCTGATGTTCAGTCTGTTGAAAGCCAAGGATAAAATATTTTCTGCATGCTTTACATTCACAGAATTTCTCAGTAGAATGAATTCTCTGTTGTAACGTAACGGATGTGGTTTGACTAAAATTAGGCATTTCTTCATAAACTACTAGTTGCCTAAAAAGTCCCTCTTTATTTCCTAAATGGCTTCCAAACTGGTCTCTGCAATCCTTATCTTGAAAACTTTTGCACTCACACTTACGGCCTGTAAGTTGTTCTGTTGTCTCCCACTGAGATGCTTCTAGTTCATAAATTTCTCTTTTTGATGATAGCTTCTTGTTTTCACACCTGGATTCCCAGTCTGTAAGATAACAAGTAAACAAATGCTATTTTCATATTCCTGGAAAAATGAAACTTCTAAGGTAGAAATGGTGGACTCAAACTGAATATCATACTCATAAGATGTCAGTGCAATCAATGGAACAGAAAAGAAAAATCCATAAATAGACACAATTATAAGTGTAAATTTAGCATAGAATAAAGGTAGCAGCTAAAACCATTAGGGAAAAGATGAACTCTTTTTTAATAAATGAAAGTGATAAACATAAGGATAAACATAGGAGACACTGCTTTGGGAAAGATCCCCAGTGCTCTCCTTACTTGCTGCAAATAATGAAACCTTCCTTCTCCCTTAAAAAAACAAAAACAAAAAAACAATACGACATAAGGATAAACATACAGGAAAAAGATGAAATTGCATTAGTACCTTAGACCTTACAGTAGGGTAAATTCCAAATGGATCAGATACCCTTACTTAGAGAAATGAAAACACAGAAATAACTAGAATAAAACTTGGGTGACTTCTTCTATAACTTAGCAATGGGGAAATTTTTCCAAATCACAACTTGATAAAAATGACCACACTGGGACTTCCCACGTCCACGCTTCCACTGCAGGGGGCATGGGTTCAATCTCTGGTTGGGGAAATAAGATCCCACATGCCGTGCGGTGGGGCCAAAAAAAAATAATGTTGGATTAATTATCTATGTAGAAAAAGTAAAATTAAAAAAAATGATGGGGCTTCCCTGGTGGCGCAGTGGTTGAGAATCTGCCTGCTAATGCAGGGGACACGGGTTCGAGCCCTGGTCTGGGAGGATCCCACATGCCGCGGAGCGGCTGGGCCCGTGAGCCACGGCTGCTGAGCCTGCGCTTCTGGAGCCTGTGCCCCGCGACGGGAGGGGCCGCGATAGTTAAAGGCCCGCGCACCGCGATGAAGAGCGGTCCCCGCACCGCGATGAAGAGTGGCCCCCACTTGCCACAACTGGAGAAAGCCCTCGCACGAACCAAAGACCCAGCACAGCCAAAGATAAATAAATAAATAAATAAATAAAAAAAATGATGTTACAGTAGAAAACAAAAACAAAAGAAAAGGTTAGCATGTCAAAAACACATTAAGGAAAGTAAAAGGACAAGCTGGGAAAAAATAGATATGTATAGGTATCTATACTTATGTGAACTCTATCTCAAAATTGCACTAGCGGGACTTTCCTGGTGGTCCAGTGGTTAAGACTCCGTGCTTCCACTGCAGGGGGCACAGGTTCGACCCCTGGTCAGAGAACCAAGATCCCACATGCTGCATGGCACAGCCAAAAAACAAACAAAAAAATAAAGCAAAAAAAATATTTTTTTTTAATTGCACCAGCAAATTTCAAAAATTCTGATGCAGAAAGTTTTCACTGAAGCATAATTTGTTACAGAAAAAGATTAACAATAACCCAATTGTCCATCAGTAGGCGGCTGGTTGAAATAATTCATGGTATATCCACATCATGGAGTACTACGAAGCAGTTAAAAAGGAATATCTCTTTATATTAATGTGAAGTGCTGATTGAAATACACTTAATTATAAAAGAAATGTCGAGCTTCCCTGGCAGCGCAGTGGTTAAGAATCCGCCTGCCAATGCAGGGGACATGGGTTCAAGCCCTGGTCTGGGAGGATCCCACATGCCATGGAGCAACTAAGGCCGGGTGCCACAAGTACTGAAGCCCGTGCGCCTAAAGCCCATGCTCTGCAGTAAGAGAGGCCACCGCAATAAGAGGCCCACGCACCGCAACGAAGAGTAGCTCCCGCTCACCGCAACTAGAGAAAGCCCACACGCAGCAATGAAGATCCAATGCAGCCAAAAATAAATAAATTAAGAAAAAAAAAAGAAATGTCAATAAAAGTATGTATAGTTATGCTCTTTTTATCTTAGGAAGGAGAGGAGGTGGAAGAAGTATAAACGTATAATACACATTTGCTTTTATTTTCAAAAGGGGGAGGAATAAACCCCATAGTTACAGGGTAGGGAAGGAACAGGTGGAGGAGCCAGCAATAGAAGTCAGATTTCTTTGAATATAACTTGTTTTGTAGATTTGACTTTGGAGGTATATAAATATATTAAATAATTATAAAACAAAATTAAATTACAAGAAAGCACAGCTTAAAAATTGAAAAAAAAAAAAAAGAACCAGTATTTACAATTGGTGGCATAACCATACAAGGAAACTACTTCAAATAACTTTCAAACATAGTAATTTGACTGTGAGATATACCCTATGAAGGGAACAAAAAACTGCCAAAACAATTATCTCAAACTGTTTTGAGTAATCATATAGTTAGTGGTAGTGTTGATCTTCTTATTTTAGAGGCTTCTTGTATAATGTGGGATAAAATATGTAATTATGTGATATTCTAATTGCATCATTCTTAGTGTCCTTGATAACTGGGACTCCTGGCATGGGAGAAAATAGATGCAGCTGTAAGATCTTAAAAAGGGTTAAATAAAAAGCCTATAATTCAGAATCTGAATTGAATTGGTATGAACTCAAGCTATAGTTTATCATGTTTTTTAATTAAGACTTTATTTCTTAGAGTAGTTTTAGGTTTACAGAAAAACTGAACTAAGTCCAGAGAGTTCCCACATGCTCCCTTTTCCTTCCCCTCCAGGTTCCCTTATCAGTAATAACTTAATATCTTGCATTGGTGCAGTATATTTGTTAAAATTGATGAATCTATATTGATACATTACTTTCTTCTATTTCTGTTCTCCCTGACTCACCCTAGCCACACTTATCTGTTGATCCTCAAAAGGATCAAACTCACTGCTACCTCAGTTCCTCTGCAACTGCTAGTCTCTCTGCCTTAAACTGCTCTTCTTGGGAATTCCTTGGCAGTCCAGCAGTTAGGACTCTGAGCTTTCACTGCCAAGGGCCTGGGTTTGATCCCTGGTTGGGGAATTAAGATCCCACAAGCCACGCGGGGCAGCCAAAAAACAAACAAACAAAAAACCCCAAAAAACAAAAACCTGCTCTTCTCCCAGAATTTGCATGGCTTACTCTATTCATGTCTCCTCTCAAATGCGAGCACTTCAGAGAGCCATCCTTAACCACTCTTTCTATAAGAACACCTCCCCCCATTACTTTGTGATTCTCTATGCTTTTTGTTTTGCTTCCTAACACTCATCACTCTTTGTATATTTTTGTTACTGACTATTTCTTCTGCTAGGAAAGATCAATGGGGATAGGGAATTTTTCTTGTTTACTGTTATATTCTCAATACTTAGAATATAGAGGGTATTTAAAAATATTTGTTGGATAAAGACTCATACAGGTTTCACTGGATCAAAAATATAAAATGTTAAAATGGTTATCATTGAAAAAGGAGGGCTATTCCCTGCTTGAAAATACAGGGGAACATGAAAGAAAACAAGGGAAGTGGTAAATGGAGCAAAGAAGGGGATTCCTTAGGTAACTGATGCTAAAACACTTTTGTCCTCCAGGGCTCAGGATTTTACTCCACAGGCCTAGGAGTAAAAGGCCTTGGTTGGGTCTGTGAGGAGAGCTTTGGAGCTAATAACTCAAAGGTGTGGCCAACTTATTAAGGAATTTAACAACGGCCTCCCTTTGCCTGATCATCTCTTACTCACCTGGGCTCAGACCTCTTGTCACATCCCGTACAACCTTCCAAGGGTCCTTCCCTTGCTCCAATAAGGAGAGCACATCTGGCTTAGAAATGGAAAATCCTGCTTATAAGAATGGAAATGGATATGGTTACATTCTGCTTGTCCAGAATTAAAATTGAGTCCACTGTTCATCAAGTAAGAAGGTCAATTACAGAAAGATTCAGAGAAAGGATATCTGAAGAAAAGAGTAGATAAAAGTGCCCAATGGAGCTGTCCATTTCAAAGTCTATAAGGCACAAAAAATTTATTTGGGACTAGGGGTCTGAAATTCAGCTAGGCACTTGGAAACTTTTCTAAATTTCACAAAGACTGAAGTTGAATTATTTGGAACAGACAACATTACCCAGTGAGACCAGGTTGCTGTAGTTCTCCAACATCACGTCTCTGTACAAATCCCTCTGTTCCAATTCCAGGCACTCCCACTCTTCCTGTGAGAAGTCTATGGCCACATCTTTGAACAACACCAACCTCTGAAATGACAACCCAGGGTTAATGGTAAAATAAAGAAATATTTTTTAGAAGTAATGAGAGGAGAAGAAAAGTATTACATACAGTGGCCAAAACAGAAATACGTTGAAGCTGGAAGCTTGCAATATGGCTAAATAATGGAAAGGAAGGGAGTGTGATAAATGCAGAGCACCTAAATAGTTTCTAAACATTCCTATTACTCTGTCATAGCTTCTTGTGAACAATTACAAGAATGAACAAAAGCCAGGTAAGTGGAGTTCTCTGATTAAATGAAATACTGTGTGCAAGCACATAACACATGCAAATTCTCAAATAAGTTGCATATTCCTTCCTCCCCTCTTCCCTTTAAAGAATTGAAAATAAGAAAAAGGAAGGAAGGAAGGGAGGGAAGAAAGAGAGGATGGAAGGAGGAAGGGAGGGAGAAAAAAGAGAAAAAAACAAAACTGATGGGCCCATTCCAAATGTCTTTTAAAATGTTTATCTTAGAAAATAAGATTTCTATATAATTTAAGAATTTATTTCCAACTCAAGTCTCAGAATAACTTAGCAATAATATTCTTCCTTGTCCTAGCAAATCCTTTCATAGACATCATTTTTATAAGGTATATAATATTCCATATTATAATTATAATCATTTTCTTTTTGCTGCACAGTGCAGCTTGTGGGATCTTAGTGCCCCCACCAGGGATTGAACCCCGGCCCTCGGCAGTAAAAAGCGCAGAGTCCTAACCACTGGACCGCCAGGGAATTCCCTGTAATCATTTTCTTATTTTCCAGTATTTAGTTTGTTTTCCTTCTCTAACATCAGCTCTGTTTCTAAAATTCGCAAATATCTAACCCTCTGGCTGATCATTTTACCACTCATCATTGCTAACTGTACACTTTGCTTATTCTGAGCAACGGAAAACCAATGAAAGATGAGCTAAACTCACACATATGTGGCCCTTGACTTACACATTCTATTCAAATTTGAAATGGACCTTGTCACTGGTATTCACCTCTGAGGTATTCACTGACATGACATGCTCCTCTCTGTTCTCAATCCTACATTTGATCACATTTCCAATCTTAAAAGCCTCACAGACCAAAGATTTCACCACATTCTGAGATAAACAGCAATTTTCTATCCTAATCAACCAGAAAATGGAGGTCAATGAGAAAGACTGAATTTTGCATGTGTAGTCCCATCTCATCAAACCACATTCTGACACAAGAGGTTCTACTCTTTCCTTAATACATTTCCTGATTTGCAGAATGGATCCCTAAATATGGCTAGAGAAGAGAGGGGTGGGGCTTAGTGAGGCAGAAAATCTGGAGATAAGAATATTGAGCATTCATATCTTAGAAAACAATGACTATTTGATGAGGGGAAGAAAAAACACCAACTCACATGGGGCATGGCTTAGAAGGGCAAATTATTAGTCCTCCTCTGGCTTCTTCTCATGGAGAAGTGCTGAGTCCTGAGAATACAGAGTCAGGAAAGAAAAAGGAAACCGTGAGAATAGGCTTCCTTCTAAATGACTAAGTTAAGATAAATATTTCCTTCCCTTTTCATGGCACCTGGTCCCTTCCATGCCCCAATATATATACTGAGATTTGCAGAAATATAAACAATCAAATCCCTTCCCCAATCCCAAAAAACATAGATATGAAGAATTAATTTATGCTAAAGCAGTACCCAATTCCTAGGATGTTCTTAGGGTTCTCTGACCCGTCCTGAGTGGTTAACATTTTCAGACTAGGGGCCTCTGATCCAAAATGTATCCAAGTCATACTTGCTTCAAGGACAATGATGGGGCCCTCAGGCCTAGAAGTGCTCTGTATCCATGTAGGCCAAATCCTGGAACAAACACTTCCCACAACTAAGATCTGCCTTTTTCCCCCAGGCCCAACACACTAAATAGCTCCAGGTGCCTCACTGGCTCGTTCTCACATTCCAAGGTGCAAGAAGCATTTTGAGTTCAAATTGTAGGCTTCATCCAGGCCACGTGAAGTCACACTAGACTCATCAAGTAACCAAGGAACAAATCCAAAGCATTCTTTTTGTTTTTAATTAATTTTTTTAAACTTTATTTAATAAATTTATTTTTTGGCTGCATGGCTTGTGGTATCTTAGTTCCCCAACCAGGGACCGAACCTGGGCCCTCGGCAGTGAAAGCACGGAGTCCTAACCACTGGACCGCCAGGGAATTCCCCAAAGCATCCTTTAACAGAAAACTGCCTGGGGACTTCCCTGGCGGTCCAGTGGTTAAGACTCCTCGCTTCCACTGCAGGGGGCACAGGTTCAATCCCTGGTTGGGGAACTAAGATCCCGCATGCCACGTGGCGCTGCCAAAAAATTAAAAACAAAAAAAGAAGAAGGCTGCCTGTTGCATCCAATCATAGCCTCAGCTGAATTCAGGAATTCTGGAGGCAGCACTCCCTTGTTATCCTGCTGAACATCATTCTGCCTCTAAATGTAAGGCTGGGGATGACTTGAGAAAGTGGCTGTACAACAAATAATTTCCACAGAGCACATACTAGGAACTAGATTCTTTATACAATTAACACTTACGTGATCAGCAAACAGGTCTGTGAATTTAACCACTCTCTGCCCCCACTGGCTATAGAATCTTCCTTATACTTGTTTCTTTTCGTAACAGCTTCATTGACATATAACTCACATTCCATAAATTCATCCTTTTAAAAATACAACTAAGCGGTTTTTAGTATACTCACAGAGATGCACAACCATCTAATTTTAGAATATTCTTATTATCCAAAACCCCATGCCCCTTAGCAGTCACTTCCCACTCTTGTTCCCTCAGACCCTGGCAACTGTTAATCCAGTCTTTATATCTACACATATGCTTATTCTAGTCATTTCATATAAATGGAATCATACAATATGTGGTCTTTGTGATGGGCTTCTCTCACATAGCATAATGTTTCAAGGTTAGCATATGTTGCAGCATAGATTAGTACTTTTGCCTTTATACATATTGCTAAATAATGTTCCATTGTATGGATACACCACATTTTCCCCATTCATCAGTTGATGGACATTTGCATTGTTTTCACTTATTTATTGTTACTAAGAATAATGCTACTGGGCTTCCCTGGTGGCGCAGTGGTTGAGAATCTGCCTGCCAATGCAGGGGACACGGGTTCGAGCCCTGGTCTGGGAAGATCCCACATGCCGCGGAGCAACTGGGCCCGTGAGCCACAATTACTGAGCCTGCGCGTCTGGAGCCTGTGCTCCGCAACAAGAGAGGCCGCGATAGTGAGAGGCCCGCGCACCGCGATGAAGAGTGGCCCCCGCTTGCCGCAACTGGAGAAAGCCCTCGCATAGAAACGAAGACCCAACACAGCCAAATATATAAATAAATAAATAAATAAATAAATAAAAACCAAAATTTAAAAAAAAAAAAAAAAAAGAATAATGCTACTAAGAACATTCACGTACATGTTTTTGTGTGGACATATGTTTCATTTATCTTAGATACATACACCTAAGAACAGAATTGCTGGATCATATGGTAACTCCATGTTTACTTTTTTTTTTTTTAATTTTATTTATTTATTTATGTCTGCGTTGGGTTTTCGTTTCTGTGCGAGGGCTTTCTCTAGTTGCGGCGAGCGGGGGCCACTCTTCATCGCGGTGCGCGGGCCTCTCACTATTGCGGCCTCTCTTGTGGCGGAGCACGGGCTCCAGACGCGCAGGCTCAGTAGTTGTGGCTCATGGGCCTAGTTGCTCCGCGGCATGTGGGATCTTCCCAGACCAGGGCTCGAACCCGTGTCCCCTGCATTGGCAGGCAGACTCTCAGCCACTGTGCCACCAGGGAAGGCCCATGCTTACCTTTCTGAGGAACTGCCAACTCTTTTTCAAAGCAGCTGCATCATCTTACAGTTCCACCAATATATCAAAGTTCCATTTTTTCCACATCTTCGCCATCTTTTGGATTAAATTCATTCTAGTGGGTTTGAAGTGGTATGTCGTGATTTTGATTTGCATTTCCCCAATGATGTTGAACATCTTTATGTGCTTATTTGTCATTTGTATATTTTCTTTGGAGAAATGTGTATTCCAATTCTTTGCTCATTTAAAAAATTTGGTGGTACTTCCCTGGAGGTCCAAGTGGCTCAGACTCTGTGCTTCCACTGCAGGGGACACGGGTTCGATCAATGGTCGGGAATGCCTCATGGCGTGGCCAAAAGAAAAAAGGAAGAAAAAAGAAAAAAATTTTGGTTATTTGTCTTTTCATTGTTCAGTTGTAATAATTCCTTATATATTCCAAAATACAATTCCCTTCCTGAACTTGTGATTTTCAAATTTCAGGTCCCACTTTGTGGGCTGCATCTTCACTTTCTTGGTGGTGTCCCTTGAAACTTGAAAGTTTTTATTTTGAGGAAATCCAATTTATGTATTTTTTCCCCTTTGGCTGCTTATACTCTTACATGTAGGTCGATGGTGCATTTTGAGTAAATTTTTGTGTGTGGCATGAGGTACAAGCCCGTGATAAAATATTTCACAAGTGCTGTCTTGACCCAACGTTGATGTCATGGCTAAAAACTCTCAATTCCTCTTCATAGGAAGTTTGCTAAACCCACACCCTAAGGTCTAACACAATGGACCTTTGCCAGGCTACCCACGGATACCTCAGTAGCCTTGCCATTGTACACAATCTTAACTGCATCCACTTTTTTCCAGGAGCACAGGTATGACATTCTATGGACGACATCCTCCTCTGAGGAGATTCATTTAACATGCTCATTAAGAACATAAAAATACTCATAAAAGAGCTCACAAAAAAAGGCATAGGCCACTGCCTCACACATAATGCAAAGCCCTGACACCGTGGTTAAATTCCTGAAAAGTATTGGTAAAAACAGGACAACTCTATGCCTGACACTGTCAAGAAACTACAGTAAAATCTCTCAGCACCCATAATGTCTTTCAGTCTTATTTGGGTCTGGAAGCAACATATTCCTGACTTACAAATTTTAGTTAATCTCACTGAGCTGTTACTTACAAGTCATCCCACCTTGGAAAGGAACCCTTCCAACAAAAGGCTCCAGAATCTGTTCAAATTAAAATCAGCAGTCACTCCTGTTAGTGCCCTCAGAGACTCCTTCTCTGCAGAGGCTGCAGCAACCTCCTCTCATGCCTCTGGACCCCCTCTGACGGCCACCAGGTGCCTAAAGGCTTATGATGCAAGAAACTGACCCTTTTGGTCCTATGCTATACACCATTAGAGTGACAACGGCTGGCTATATACTAAGATCTCTTGGGGATAAAGGCTTTCCAAGACCCTAAGCCTGGGACTCTCTGAACCCAGATGCCTACTATGCCTTGGATCATGGAGGCAGCACCCCCACAAACTCAGCACAGATACATCCTATAGGCTCAGCCAAACCTGAGCCCTCTGGAATGTTCCATCTACAGGAGGGAGTGGTCTTCCCTGTCCTTAGTCTCTTGCCAGATACCATGGTGCTACAGGAGGTCTCCCCTCCCTCAGAGCCCTTGACTAGGAATCCCCCTGGGGTTAACTAAGTAAACAGCAATGTGAGCTCACAGACTTTATGGATAGCACTGCCACCATCATAGGTGATGGAGCTCAGTGGAATGTTGCTGCTTTCTATTCCTTAACTAGGATGTTCCCCATAAAGGACAGGATCCAAGGATCAGAACAAGTGGTCAGACTTTAGGAAGTCATCTTTGCACAAATATCCTGACAAACAAATGGTCCCATCTGCATATTTTTACAAACTCTTGGGCCACTGCCTAAGAGTTGTTCCTTTAAGGGTAAAGAAATCTGGGAATCTCTTGCCTTACAGATACTCAAATATAAATCAAAGTCACTCGTCTCTACATACACAAGGACTCACCAGGACAATCCTTATTCCCTTCAGAGTTCCAGACATTACTAGTAGTGACCAAGGCATACATTTCACTTCTCAAAACACACAATGCTGGGCTCTTGGGAAAGGCATTCAATGGAACTTTCATCTCCCAATAGGTCCCAGGCAGCTGGCTTCATTAAGAGACACAATGGTCTCTTTAAACAGCTCCCTTTTAAATGGCAGTGTGTATGGGGATATATGTATACATATAGCTGATTCACTTTGTTGTACAGCAGAAACTAACACAGCATTATAAAGCATTTATACTCCAATAAAGATGTGAAAAATAAATAAATAAATGGCAGAGTGGCAAAAGGACACCTACATGTGTCTCTCTCTTGCCTCAAGCCTTAATCTCTCTTAATTTAAGGCCCCTTGTCTGACTCACATCTCAAAGAAACTTTAGGAAACCTCCTTATCACTATTCCTATATTTAGAGGGAGTATGTCTCACCCTCCATGCACATGAAGACTCATCACATATGAGGTCTTTTAATAATAATGTCTCCCTCTATCTTTATGGATTTTCAATCCTGCTGCCATTTCATAAGGGCTGTAGGTCAGATCGAGGGCACATACTCTCCTCAGACCCATTAACCATATATTGTCCCATGGGAGAAGCAACTGTCCACCTGGTATGTGATCAATTTGAGCCTGAACTTTCCCTACCCAGGAAACCTTCTCCAATATTTGGATTATAAGGTGTTGAAAATTAATCTGGGATCTCCTTCTGATCCCATCCAGGAAATTCAAATTGGTGCATGTAGGCTAAGCCTCTTAATCTATAGGAAATACAGAAAAACATGTTAATGATACCAGACTGTGGGAAACTATACAGAACAAATCGCCCAGTTTCTTCAACAAATACATTATAAACCAATCGCAACACATAGGTCTTATTTGGACCCAGATTCAAAGAAATTTTAAAATCTAAAAAAGATATGCCCTGAGAGGAAGTCTAAACTCTAACTGGATATCTAATATTTAAGAAATATTGTTTGAGAGAAAATAATGGTATTGTGATTAAGTTTTTTAAAAGACCCATCATTCACATACACACTGAAATGTTTATGGATGAAGTAATACAACATCTGGCATTTGCTTCAAAATAATTCTGGGGTGGGCAGAGGTATAGATCAAACAAGACTAGCTATGAGTCAGTCATCATTGAAGCTGAATAAGGAATGGTACATAGAGGTTCATTACTATTTTGTCTATTTTTGTACAGTTTGAATTTTTCATAATAAAAAGTTTAAAAAAATGCTGATCATGGCTCAGTGAATTGATTTTACCTCACACACAAAAAATAAGGTAACAACCCCATAGTTTGAAAAACTCTACAATAGCATATTAATAATTTTCTTAAGCTTTCCAACAACTAGCAAAGTACCTTGAATAAAACATAAAACCAAAAAGTAGTGATTAGTAAAGTAATGATACAGCCTCTCTGAGGGAAAATATAAAGAATTAAAATTTAAAGTCCACACATAAGTTGGCCCAGAAAGTAGCATTCATCCTACCAATAAACTCATCAAATGAGCGTCTATATTTATCCCACCACCGTTTATAATAGTAAAAGACTGACAGTCATCTGAAAGTTGGTAAGGGTCAGTTTTTAAACATGGAAGTATGGAATATAGTTCAGCTATAAAAAATGAATAAGTCCGTCATGTACTAATATATGCATAGAATCCCCCTGGAAGTACTCAAGAAACTAGTCACACTGGTTGCCCTCTGAAGTGGGAAAACTATGTGACTAAGGGCAGAGCTGGGAAGGAGAATTCGCTGAATGCTCTTTTGAACCTTTTAAATACTTACAATATCATCTCTTAAACAATAAAATTGAGAAGAAAATACTAAAAGAAAGGCTTCAAATTTCACTCTGTGGGATTTATTCTATTCCTTCAAAAATCTTAGCAAAGGACTAAGTATACAGGCGGCATTAAAATATTTGGCACATGAATATGTGTACCTCAGGTTAAAAGGAGAGAAATGGAGTATAGCATCTTCTTTGGGTCCATTCCTCTAACCTCCCCCCATCCCCATTATTCTTTGGAATAGCAACGCCCAAGAACCAGATCACTAAAAGGATCCTTGCTATAGATTTTCGAGAGGCAGAAAGATATATCCTGAAAATCCAGAAAGCAATTCAGAGACAAAAAAGAGAAAAACAACTTACCTTGGATAAAACTCTTAGTTGTCCAACAGCTACTCTTCCTTTGTTCTCTGGTCACCTGTGTCAGAGAAGTTGGTAAGAGTTAATCTTGAGACACCAAGCCTTTCTTTGAACCCAGACTGATTTGTTAGAAACAAACATCTTCTACTTTCCCTGCCCCACCCCACGCCCCCCACCCCACGAGTTAAAGTAGACACTCAGCCGAAGCTCAGCGAGTGACCTGAGCAATGATGCCCTCCCTCTTTGGGAACCAGAGTGGAAGTCGAGAATCCGCATAGGGCTCCCCAGGTGGATTCCTGAGGGGAGACTGGAATCTTACTACCTCGATTTTTGCCTCCTCTCTTCTCAGCCCCCCGAACTTTAGGCTGTTTCTGGCTCTAAAATTCTCATTCTGAGATCAGGTCTGTGACTTGGAGACAAGCTTCTTTATCTGGTCATTCTCGCAGCTTAACACAACCGCTCTCACGTCTGAAGACACAATTACCACTCTCTCAAGTGGTCACACACAAAATCATGCAGTCCCACAGGCACATCACGTTACACACACACACACACACACACATACACACACACACACACACACACACACACACACAGTGGAGTGCTAAGGCCTGAGGCTCTAGACACGGCCGACCTTTGTCCCGGGGCTCAGACAACGCCTCACCTTCTGCTTCTCCGGCGTCCTGCCGGGTCCCAGCGGTCCGGGTCCAGATCAACAGTCCGCGCTCCCTCAGCCGCTGCGCGGCTCAAGTCGTTCCAGCATTAACAGCGCCGACACCCTAGTAGGAAGTGACGTGCAACCTAGTAGGAAGTGACGTTACACCCGCAGGCTTCTGGAAAATGTAGTCCAGTACCCAAAAGATCCGAGAGAGCCAGCAACCCAACCCTTCCGAGTCCCTCTCAGAACGTACTCCTCCCAAGAGTACAATCCGCGACCGGCGGGTCCTCCGCCGACTCCGCGAATCACTCCGCGCGTCTGCCGTCCCAGCTGTGATGTGGCACCTCCGGTCGCGCTCTGGCATCTCCGGTCGCGCTCTGGCGGGAAGCTTATTTCCGGCCGCGGGGACTTTTGGGACGTGTAGTGTGGACTAAGAGCCCTAGAGGGCCAAAAGGGGTCGTCCTGTTCTCTCAGCCTCAGATTACCACGGGTTGGCGGTGGGTGCCGCCACAGAGTCCTAAGGCTCTGGCAGGTGGAGGGTAAAATAGAGCGGATTCCGAGGAGGCTAAAGGAGATGAATCTCCAGGCCGTTACCGCAGCCTGGCCTGTGGAGGAGGACGTAAGGAGAGTGACCCTTTACTGCTGGTGAGTGCATTTGCTTCAGTTTGTGACCTTGGGGGTGTGGTTGTACAGCTGTTCCTGATACAGTTTTTATGATTAAAAAAAAAATTAAGTGTTTAAAGTCCACTTTATGAATGTAACATGCCAAAGAGTGCCCAAATCGTTAAAGATGGGTGAATTTTCATAAATTGCTCGAACTTAGAGTAACTGTTACTGAATACAAGTTCGTGTGCCTGAAGCACAGTGAGGCCAAACTGAGGTGTTGGAGTTTGGAGCAGAGAAAGGTTTATTGCAGGGCCAAGTAAGGAGAACGGGTGGCTTGTGCTCAAAAACCCCAAACTCCCTGCTGGTTTTAACAGGCAAAATTTGGGGTGAGGGCTGCAGGGTGTGTGACTTTCTTCTGATTGGTGGTGAGGTAATAGGGCAGTGTTCCAGGACTCTTGTGCTCAGCCTGAAGTTACCAGCCTCCACCTAGGTGGGAGCCTTAGTTCCTGCAGAAGAATGCAAAGATATGATTATGTATATCCCTTGAGGAGGAACCAGCATCCTGCTTTAATGGTTGCATTATGGTTTCTTCTTTTTTTTGGCCACGCCACTCAGCATGTGGGATCTTAGTTCCCGGACTAGGGAATGAACCCATGCCCCCTGCATTGGGAGCATGGAGCCTTAACCACTGGACTGCCAGGGAAGTCTCATACACTATAGTTTCTTGACTGGTCATTCTTGGTTTCTGCATTCCCTTACTACCTTGATTAGTAAGTGTTTGAATCTGCTATTTGGTATTCAGGAAGGTCTAGGAGGCTGAAGCCTTTATCCTGCAAATAAGAAACTGGGGACACAGAAAGGTTTTTGTGCCCAGGAGGCCCCCACAGGGTTCTGATCAGTTTCATAACTAGCACCCCAGAAGTCCCCTACTGGTCTCCTGTAAAGATATCCATCACATGACTTACAACAATACAGATTAGTTTTGCCTGATTTTGAACTTAACATAAATGCAATCATATTGTATGCACACTTTCTAACCCCTTTGGTCTGACTTCTTTTGCCAAATATTCAGTTTGTGAGATTAATTGATAAAGTTCACTTACTCTCATTGTTGATGGTATTTGGCTTGTTTTTAGCTTGGGGCTACTAGGAATAGTGCTTTTGAACAGTCTCGTTTGTGTATTTTGCTGTGTATATGTGTGCATCTTGGAGGGGAATTTCTGGGTCATAGGTTATGCATATGTTTAACTCTAGTAATACATTGCCAAAAGGTTTTCCAAAGTGGTTTTCTGATTGCAGCTATGTATTATAGTTCCAGTTGCTCTGTATCCTAACACACACTTTATGTGTTTCCTTTTTAACCTTTCTGGTGGGTGCATGGTGGTTTTCATTTGAATTTACCTGATGTGTCCATTTGTATATCTTCTGTAACAGGGGACGATAACTGCCAGCTTTAGTATTAATTTGGGCAGACAGGAAGAGGACCAAGAGAATCTGGATCCTCTTGTAGAGGTCTGTGCTGTTTAGATTGTGTTGATCCAGTGCCTTCAATAGTGCCTCTCTTTCCTTACCACCTTTAAGAACAAATAGGACTGGAGTAAAGGCAAAGGTCCATCCTTCCCTAAGAGGGACCCAAGGCCACCTGCACTGGTCAAGGTATGTTGGGGACTTGACAGTGACCAAGGTTGCCAAACATTCTAAGCCCTTTTGGACATTGGGACATAAGTTACTGCGGTGCTAGGAAGCACCCTTGGGTGTGGTCAAAAAAATTACTTGAAGCGGTTAATAATAACTTCCAGAAATAATTTGGAAAGTAATTTCCAGATTGATCAATAGACTGGTATAACTTTATAGGTGGACTCTTTTGGAGCAATACCCACTCAAGTGGTTGTAACTGATACTGCTGAATGTGTTGTGGTAACAGATGTATTAATTATAGGTAATAATTCTCTTGACCATTAGGGATGTTCCCAATGGCGAAATGCCACAATTAGAACAGTGGTAGTGATGCAAGTACCCAACCTGGAGCTTACTAGACTTCTTCAGCATAGTCATGCAGTTACTGTGAAGCAGTATAGGATACTGGGGAAGGAGGACAGAGGGAGTAGAAGAGGTCAGAGGTCACTATACTGATCAAGGAGCTAGTGGAAGAGGAGGTGCTTAAAGAAACTATGTCACATAATGGCCCTCAGTGGCCAGTGAAAAAGACAATGTTATCTGGCTCTGGACTGTGAACTACCAGAAGCTCAGTGTGGCAGTAGTCTCTCTCACACGTGCAGTTCCAGTATTAACAATCACGGAGTCTGTGATGCAGACTGAAGGAGTCTGTCTTGCAGTGGTTGGTGGACATTGCTAATACCTTCTCAGCATCCCGTTGCATTCTGCAAATCAGTGCCAATTTGCCTTCCCAAGGTTCTAATTACCTTTATTTTATCATGTTGTCATAGGCTACCTAAACTCTTCACAATTCATCGTTAGTGAATAGGCCGGGATCTAAAAAGGCTGAAATATTACCAGAGATGTCCTGATACCATTACATTGATGGCATTATTCCGATTGGAAGGGCTAAGCACAGCATATAGACTGCCTTTCATAAGATGAGTCAATTATCTGAACCAGGGCTGGAAGATTAAGATCCCAATAAGATACAGGGGCTAAACACTGAAGGAAGATTCTTGGGAACCATGTGGGCTGCTCAGAGAAAAAGCCCTGAACTTTTTAAAGAAAAATTGTTGGCCTTAAAAGCTCCAGCAAACAAAATGAGGCACAACATGTGATATAGGCACGTTTGGGTGTTGGAGGCACTTCATACCTCACATGAGGATCCTCCTAACTCACTATATAAGATCACTCAAAAGGGGCACTGTCCAATAACAGGCCTTAGAAACTATCCAACAAGCTGTACAGGCTGCCCTTCCATTCTGGCCAGTCAGCCCTAACAAGCCTTTTGAGCCGCAAGTGTCAGCAACTGACATTTATGCAGACTGGAGCCTGTAGCAAAAAGATGTGGTCACTAGGCAATGGCATTCCCTTGGGTTTTGGACATGCACGTGTCTGACACCGTCAACGAGTATTATTAGTTTCCTAGGACTGCCACAACAACGTACCACAAACTAGGTGGTTTAAAACAGCAGAAATTTATTGTCTCACAGTTCAAGGCCAGAAGTCCGAAATCAAGGTGTTGGTCTCTCTCTGAAGGCTCTAGGGGAGAATCTTTCCTTGTTTTTTCCTTATTTCTGGTGGTTTCTGGCAATTCTTGGCATTCCTTAGCCTGTAGACACATCACTCCAATCTCTGGCTCTGTTATCACATGGCGTTCTCTTCGTATGGCCATGTCACTGTGTCCAAATTTGCCTTTTTAAAAAATAAGGACAACAGTCATATTGCATTTAGGGCCCACCCTAATCCAGTGTAACCTCATCTTAACTTGATTATATCTGCAAAGACTGTATTCCCAAATAAGTAAGTCACATTTATGGGTTCCAGGTAGCCATGAATTTGTAGGGGACACTATTCAAGCCAGTACAAAAAAATACCCCGTTTCAGAGACAATTACTGGCTCATTATTAGTCACTGGATACTGAAGACTAACAAACCAATAGCAGGTTGTGTTACACAAACATCCCTATCCTGGGTTAGAAATGTGAATACCAACAAAGTGAATATTGCATAACAGCATTCATTTTTAAGTGGAAGTGGAATATCCAGAAAAGAAGCAAACTGGTCATTCGTGGCATCTCACATCTACATGAATAAGTGACTAGTCATTCTCCAGATGCAGTTATGTCAGATGCAGTGTCTGTTCCAGCACCTTGAGCTTCTAGGGAGCTTCAATACAGTAAGATTCCTGAGTATTCCTGGGCCTGGTTCACGGACATATCAGCTAAGTTAAAAACAGGTGGGATGTACTAGACCACTGCTGCTGTGCAGCCTCAAAGAAAAATGCTTAAAGTTGTGCATGGAAAAGAGAACTCTGCTTAATGGGAGGAACTGCAGGCTGCGATGCTTCCCCTGGAAAATATCCCTCAAAATGTACCTTGTTACATTTTCACTGACTCATGGGCAGGAGCCAGTGCACTGGCGATGTGGTGTTGTACCTGGCGGTGGGACAACTGGATAATTAAGTTTCAGCCTCTGTGAGGATGAAGCATTATGGCAAGAGATTGCACAAGACCCACATCCCTTGGTTGTAACCATGTGGATGCCCATGGAAAAGGGTTTTAGGAGGACCAAGTGTCAGCAACTGACAATATGCAGACTGGAGCCTATGGCAAAAAATCCACTAGGCAATGACATCCCCTTGGGTTTTGGACACAGCACATTCCTGACACTGTCAACCAGTATATTAGTTTCCTAGGGCTACTACAACAAAGTGCCACAAACTAGGTGGATTAAAACAACAGAAATTTATTGGAATGGAATCTATGAGATCATCAGATAAGGACCCAGGTAAGGGCCATGGCCACCTGGATTCACAATCACGCGTGTATAGATGATCCATCTATAATTCAGGACTGAGCCCCAAAATGAGACATAGTGATTCCAACACAAGAGGTCAGGAAAGCCCAGCAAATATGCCTAGGCTGTCAGCTATGCAGTTGAGTAGCAAAGAGAACTCTTGGATACATAGCCAGGGGTACCAGACCTGGCCAGTCCTGGAAAATAGACCATATAGGCTCTCTCTGTTCCACCCAAAGGTACTGGTGGGAATTGACTGCAATAAACACCCTTTCAGTGTATAGCACTGCCATCCTGTCCACACAGCAGATGGGGGCCATACTTTTCAAAGACTCTTAGATGGAATAGTATGGTCATCTAAGCCATAGATGTGTTACATTGTTATCCACTTGGATTCCCTGAACATATCCAATCAGACAATAGTGCCACCTTATAACAAAAAAATATGCTGCAACAGGCAGCTACATGGGATATTCACTGGACCTTTTATGCCCTGTATCAAATGCAGGCAGCAAGTGCCATTTAAAGATGGAAAATGGAAAGATGGAGAAACTGAAAAGATAATTGGACAACTGAGACAGCTCCCAGTGGAGCACATACTTAAGACAGGCAGTTTGGGCACTAAATGTGGCAATTCTCCCAAAATGATAACCTTCCATTTAAATAGAATGTTTAATTATGAGGTTGGAGAGGATGGAAGAGGCCCAGACTGCTGTCAGAAACCCAATCTACATAATTAACTTCTCACTCTACCTTTTTGCCTTCCACACATACCCTTGGAGAAAAGGGGGCTGGGAAACTCTAACCTAGTACTTCTTTTGTCTCCTGGCTGTACTTGCTGAATTTAGCAATTATGGATATTGATGATAATGATCATGAATATGAGGTGATGTTTTAAATTTTTGTTTTATTTTTAAGGGGAAAAATAATGTTTATCACCTTTTATCACCTATATGCTTCCCCAAATTCTATGTTTTGTAACCCCCCAAAATCCTCAAAGTGGAGGAATTTTAAATTTTATTCATGTTAGCTAAGGCAAGGACTGAGATTCAAAACCAGTTCTCTCTTGAGTTCAGAGCCTGTGCTCTGCCTACTACATTAATATCTTTAAAACAAACAAACAAACAAACACTTCATTGGGACTTCCCTGGTGGTCCAGTGGTTAAGACTCCACACTCCCAATGCAGGGGACCCAGGTTCAATCCCTGGTCAGGGAACTAGATCCCACATGCGGCAACTAAGATCCTGCATGCTGCAGCTAAGACCCAGTGCAGCCAAATAAATATAAATATTTAACCCCCCCAAAAAACCCACTTTGTTAAGTATGATTGATATAATACAAAAAACTGATAATACATTAATTTGATGAGTTTGGAGATAAGTACACATCATGATCATGATCATGATCACCAGAATCAATGCCATAAACATATCCATTACCTCCAAAAGTCTCCTCCCACCCTCTTTATTTATTATTATTTTTTGTGTGATAACACAGACTGTAAGATCTCCCCTCCTGGCAAATGCTCAAGTATACAATACAATATTATTAACTACAGGCCCTAGGCTGTACAGTAAACTCTAGGACTTACTCATCTTGTGTATCTGAAACTTGAACCATTTGACTATTACCTCCCCATTTCTCCTTCCCTAAGTTTTTATTTTTAAATAGACTAATAGCACCTTTCTCTAAGAGTGCTTGTGAGGATAACGTGAAATCTGACATGAAGTAAAGGTCCAGCAGTCAGTACTAGCTGTCTCCCACAGCTTCTCAGCCCTTCCTGTTTTTTAGACTTGGGCCCTTGGCTGGGGCAAAATTGTGTGCTGAGACCAGTTGTAACTCTGATCCTCACATCGGGGCAGGGGCAAGCTAGACTCCTTCAGGGTTCTCCTTGTCCCATCCCTTCCCTCATCTAACTTTTTTTTTCTTCCAGTTTTATTGAGCTATAATTGACATACAGTATTGTATAAGTTTAAGGTATACAGCATAATATTTGACTTACATACATCATGAAATGACCACAGTAAGTTTAGTGAACATCCATCATCTCAAATAGATACAAAAGAAAAAGAAAAAAATAAATTTTCCTTGTGATGAAAACTCTTAGTATTTATTCCCTTAACAACTTTTGTATGTAACATACAGCAGTATTAATTATATTAATCATGTTATATATTACATCTCTAGTACTTATTTATCTTATAACTGGAAGATTGTACCTCTTGACGACCTTCATCCAATTCCCCCTCCTCCTACCCACCGCCTGGGGTGACCACAAATCTGATCTCTTTTTCTATGAGTTTGTTTGTTTTTTTGTTGTTGTCATTGAAGTATAATAGATCTACAACACTATATTAGTTACTGGTGCACAACATAGTGATGCAATATTACTATACATTACAAAACGATCACCACGAGGTGATGACTCTTAAGGTGGTGCTGGCATGGTCCACACAACAGGAGTGGAGGAGGTTCTAGGATAGTACAGGTGTAGTAAGAAACTGCTGAGGCATCTAGGGATGAGTTATGCCATATGGTATCAAAAAGACATGGGGGATATTGGAAAAAGAATGAAGTGATTGCTGCAGGGACTGGTTGGAGACCGATCATATGGCTGTAGAAGAGGAACAACCCTGATCATTGGGTATAGAACATTTAGACCTTTTGAGGTGAGGGTAGAGGGAGGGACCATTAATCTCTCTCAACTCTTATCCCTGTCCAGCACCTGGCCAGTTTATCCCAAACTGTCACCATCACGTCAACATAACTGTTGACCAACAAATAGTCCTAATCAGAAACCTTCCAAGAGCTGCTGACTTCAGAAAGGAACAGCCTCCACTTGAAATGATAGAACAAGATTATTTTTTGACACTGATAGGATTTTCTTTAGCCTATTCTCTTGTTTTTCAAACTGTTAATTATTCTAAACTCTCTAGGATGAGTGGTAATAGACAATTGTATTGCCCTGGACTTCCCACTGGCCAGTACAGGTGATGTATATGTGCATACATTGCAAACATTTCTTGCCACACTTGGATCATTGAAACAGGGAAAGCAGAGCAACCCATTTTTCACCTTGGAAAAAAAGTGTGTTGCTCTCTCAGGTTGATCCCAATGGCAGCTGGGACATATTTAGCTGACTTGGCTCCAGATTGGGCCTACTAGAAGTCATAGTTGTGGTCAGTGGTCACTATGTTTCTTAAGGCAATGGAACATATTTGGTCCAAGCCTCTATCTATACAACTAATTAGAGTATCAGATGGGGTAGCCTATGATCCTGAGAATTCTTAGCTGGATACTGAACGGTTGGGGCGTGCAATTGTGGGGAACAGCTCCACTGTTCGCTACAGTTGCATGGACCCATGCAGGTGAAGGCTTGAAATACAGCTTACCTGCGTCTTGGCAGAATGCCTTGTGATTCTCCTAGAACATGAAAGGTGGGAGACCAGTAAGGAGCTGTACCAGGCCATCTCCCATTTGCCTCCTTGTGTTAGAACTTGGGAGGCTGTTTTGAGATAGTTTCTAATCACCTTCAGGTTCTGGTGAAGTATGGGGCTTTCTGCCCAACACCGCCTGCCCCGCCCCGCCCCCCCACCCTGAACAGAGCTGCAAAAACAAAACAAAACAACACACCACCAACAAGAGAATAGAACTGCTGAATATTAAACTGCTTAGCTGCAGTCTGGGACTGACTTCTCAGCAATGAAGTTAGTATCCCACAACTCACAATGCACTCATCCAGCCCCTTTGTTTCAGTGCCATCCTTTTCGGCATCTAGAACAAGGATCATAGGGAGCTTGGTGTCTTTTCATTGTATACATAAGTAATAAACTAACTGTCCAAGTCTAAGAGTGGTTCATAGTATTTTACTGGTTGAAACAGTCAGGCCTTGTCTTGTGTACGTGAGCTTGACAAAGATCTTTAAGAACTGCTAACAGTGTGTTCAAAGCAATCTATACTTTTTCTATGATGCTCTTTACAATTCTTCCAGTCTCCTATTTCCACTCCCACATTTTAGTTATTTGTTACAGCAGCACTTCACTTCTGGTATCCAAATCTATTTTAGTTTTCTATTATGGCATAATAAATTAACAAAAACTTAGCATCTTAAAACAGCACCCACTTAAATTTGGTTCAGTTCAACCCACTCACAGTTATTAAGCATCTATAGAGACCTTGGGGGATATAGCAATGCGTGTGAAAAGTCCCCTATCTTCTTTAAGTTTTTGTGTTTTGTTGTTTGGCTGTGTTGGGTCTTCATTGCTGCACGCAGGCTTTTGCTAGTTGAGGTGAGCGGGGGCTACTCTTCACTGCAGTGCACGGGCTTCTCATTGTGGTGGCTTCTCTTATTGCAGAGCACAGGCTCTAGGTGTGCAGGCTTCAGTAGTTGCTGCACACAGGCCCTAGAGCACACAGGCTTCAGTAGTTGCAGCACACAGGCTCTAGGGCGCGTGGGCTTCAGTAGTTGTGGTGCGTGGGCTCATTAGTTGTGGCTCATGGGCTCTAGAGTGAAGGCTCAGTAGTTGTGGCACACGGGCTTAGTTGCTCCACGGCATGTGGGATCTTCCCGGACCAGGGATCAAACCCATGTCCCCTGCATTGGCAGGTGGATTCTTAACCACTGTGCCACCAGGGAAGTCCCTTTCTCTAAGTTTTAATAGCTGGTGTTTTTTGATCATTTGCATTTGAGTATTTTTGGCCTTTTTTTCTCTTGATGTAAATCATGATTAAATTAGACATCACGCCATTGTTTCCTGTACATGGCATTTGGTAATAAATTCAATATTTTTGCTATAAAAGAAAACACCCATTTATTAGCTCACAGTTCTGTAGGTCAGAAGTCCTGTATGACATGACTGGTTTTCTGCTCAGGGTTTCATAAGGCTTAAACAAGGTGTTAACTGGCCTGAGTTCTCATTTGGTGAGAAAAAGTGACAGACAACCCAATAAAAATAGGCAATAGGCTTGAACAGACACTTCACAAAAGAGTACATTTAAATGGCTAACAAATGACATAGGAAAAGATGCCAAAAGTCAGTACTTCTCAGAGAAATGCAAATTAAAACCACAGTGTAATTCTACTACATGCTCCGTAAAATAGTTAAAATTGAAAAGACTCACCATATCAGTTGTTGATGAGGATGTGGACCGAATAGAAATCTCATACATTGCTACTGTGAATGCAAAATGGCATAGCCACTTTTGCAAAACTGGCAGCAGGTAGTTGGCAGGATAAGGTCCCCCAATGATGTTCATAGCCTGGATATATTAGGGTTCTCCAGAAAAACAGAACATATATATATTCTGTCAACCTGGAATTCTAAATATATCTAGAAAAATTAAAATAAAATACATATTCTGACAAACAAAAGCTGAGATATTTAATGGCAGTGTACCTGCACTAAAATAACTGCTAAAGGAAATTTTTGATGTAGAAGGAAAATTATGCCAGATGGATCAACATTTTTTCAAAGAAATTTTTGGACTTTGTGTAAACTATAGAAATATTGCTCAGCTTTTTTGGAGTGAACAATCATCTAGATTTAACTGAATACACTTGGAAATTTAAATTACTGATTTATTTAGGATGTTACACAAATATTCATAATTGGTACCATAAGTTTTGTTTTCCCCTTCTACTTTAAAATTAAGGTTATGCAAGAGTCATAGAATTAAATATCAAACTTTCATGTTTAAATATTCTATGAGGAGATCCTTAAAGCTTTGGTAATCTTGCCTATAAAAAGTATCAGGCAATTTCTTTAGAAATGGCTAGATGTTTATTCAGTTTTTATTGGACTGAGTGTTCCTATCTCTCTTGACTCAATTCTGGAGATTTCTATTTTTGAAAAATAAGCGTTTTACTTTTTCAAAATTACTGGCAAAAAGGGTACATATGCTACCCATAAAATCTCTAATTTGTAGTAATGTCAGTTTCTTAGTCATAATGCTTATCTCCCTTTTTTTCACCAGAACTTCTAAAATTGTTTTCTTCAAGAAACACCATTTGTGCTTTTCATCCATTTAGACTTTTCATTTTTCTATTTCAGTTATTTTTACCTTCATTTTTACAAATGCATTCCATTGTCTTTAGATACTTCTGGGATTTTTCTTAGTTTCTCAAAACTATATACTTATTTTAAAATTTTCTAGTATTCTAATACATCCATGAATGTAGAGCTGTAAATTTTCTTCCATGTAGTTTTGTCAGGCACCATTTTCTATGTAGAATACCCACTATTATTTATTCGTAGTGAAATTGTAATTTGTGTTGATTTCACCCTTAATCAAAGGGCAATTTAGATGAGAATTGAATTAGTATTTGGATATTTTGGCTACCCAATGTGTTCTAAGTTAGATAATGTGTTCTATAATATTACTATTTTTTGTACACTTCTCATTATTCTGATAGTTGTGGTCTCAACCACCCCATACACATTTATGGACATTTTTACTCTGGTATGTCATGATTCAGCATAAAGACTGAGTTCTACAGGAAGGCTTTACTACATTTTAACATCTTTATTTAATTTTGGTTTTAAGTTTATTTCCGATATGAAGTGTCTTGTTATTGCATAAGGTATATATTGTGGTTAAACACCATTCCATAAATGAAAGAGATGAAGATTATAATTGCTAACATTTACTGAACAAGTCACCAGTTACATACATGGGTTCATTAACTCATGTAATCCTCATTACACTCTTTGACAGTTACTATAGTCACCTCCATTTTGCCATACTTGAAGTATAATACATAAGATTGAAAGCAATATTACATTTCTACAGATTATAAACGGTATGTGTGTGTATATATATATATATATATATATATATATATATATATATATACACACACACACATACATATATACTTATATATGTGTGTGTGCCGTTGCGTAAAAAGGCTCTTGAAAATAAAGTAAAATAAAAAGGATCTTGAATGAAACTGCCAACAGTGGTAAATTTAGGGAAGAAACTAGGGTAAGGGAACTAGACAAAAGGGAGTTTAGCTTATCTGTAATGTTTAAACTTTTTTTAAGTATAAGGCACCCATGGATAATTTCAGAAATAAAAAATAAAGCAGACAAGTATACAAAATGTGCAAACAGGATATTGAAAGAATTGTTTATAAAGGCAAAATTTAGAAGGTAAATATATTTTATCAACAGATTAGTAAAATAATAGTAGAGCCACACAGATAAACACTAACTCCATTCAAGTAAGGATAATGATATGATATTTACTGACTTGGAAAACTGTTCATGATGTATTCTGTCATAGAAAATGTAGTTTATGAAATATGATATTTTCTTTAAAAATTTTCTGAGAAGACTTGTTTTGACAAGTTGAGAGTGGTTATTATAATGGTTGATAGGATTAAAGGTTTCTTTTGTGCCTTCTGAATTCCTCTGAAAAAAATTAATAAAATTAATAAAATATTAATATTAAAAGGAACTCTCTTAAAAAAAGTGGTATAGTTCTATTTATATTAAGATATATAAAAAGTAAAAATAATTAAGACAAAAAAGTACAGGTACAGTTACAGATATATATATGTATATACATATACATACACACACATATACATATGAATACTTAAATTGTTGTCCTGAAACTTAAGTTTATATAAATAAGAATAAATCACCAAACCAGTAGGAAAAGCAACTAGAGAGAATAAGTAGTGATGGGTTCAGAATCTTGGAGAAAAAGAAGTCAACTCAGAACTGTAATGCACAACTAAAAATTAATATTGACCGGTAAATAATTAATTTTAATGATCAGTAAATATACATAGGACAAAAATACCTTAGAATTAAATTAGGAAAAATAAAATGAAATCCCACGGTTATTCCTTAATAAGTTCTCTGTTGTTTAGGGTTGATCTGGCACAAAATAAGTTTTTATTTTCCTCATTCACAGTTATAAATTCTGATATTAAGTAAGGAATGAACTGTGGTCTTCTGACATTTACTGTATTCTTACGCATTTAGGTTGTGAAAAGCAAATAAAAGCCTCTTTGTATTAATTATGGGATACCTCATCAGCATGAAGTCCTATCTCAAATTAGGTAACTATACATACTTGAATGCCTTTCCCCACAGATACCTTTCAGTTTCTTACCAGCATGACCTTTTTGATGTTGATTAAGATTTGAACTACGTACAAAAACCTTCCCACATTCATTGCATTCATAGAGTTTCTCACCATATGAATTCTCTGATGTTGAGAAAGATCTGAGGAACGATGAAAGGCCTTTCTACATTCCTTACATTCAAAGGGTTTCTCACCGGTATGAATTCTCTGATGCTGGATAAAGGCTGAGCTACTGCTAATGGTTTTCCCACATTCCTTACATTCATAGGGTTTCTCACCTATATGAATTCCCCAATGTTGGCTAAGGCCTGAAGGGTGATAAAAAGCCTTTCCACATTCTTTACACACATATGGTTTCTCACCAGTGTGAATTCTCTGATGTTCTGTAAGTATAGAAATGTTATGAAAGGCCTTTCCGCATGCCATACAAACATAGGGCTTCTCACCTGTGTGAATTCTCTGATGTTCTATAAATTTTGAACTGCTACAAAAGGCCTTTCCACAATCCTTACATACACAGGGTTTTTCACCAGTATGAACTTTCTGATGTCAATTAAGGGCTGAACTACTTCTAAATGCCTTAGGACAATTTTTACATTCATAGGGCTTCTCATCAGTTTGAATTCTATGATGTATTAAAAAAATATGATGCACTCTTAAAGGCCTTGCCACATTCCTTACATTCATAGTGTTTTTCACCAGTATGGATTCTTTGATGTCTTTTAAGATCTGAGGAATAATGAAAAGCTTTACCACATTCTTTACATAGATAAGGTTTCTCACCAGTGTGAATTCTCTGATGCAGAATAATGGCTGATGTACTACTAAAGGCTTTTCCACATAATTTACATTGATAAGGTTTCTCACTGCTGTGAAGTCTCTGGTGAATATAAGGTCTGAGGAATGATGAAAAACCTTCCCACCTTCTTTAGCTAGACAGGGTTTCTCACATGTGTGAATTCTCTGATGTGATTTAAATATTGAACCAGTACTAAAGGCTTTTCCACATTCTTTACACTCATAGATTTTCTCCTCAGTATGGATGCTCTGATGTTGTACACTCTCTAAGGCCCCACCACATTCCTTATGTTCATAGGTTTCACCAGGAAGCATGATCTGAGGCTGAGTATGTTCTGAACCTCTACTAATGGCCTTCCCATATACCTTATAGTTACTGAATTTCTTGCCAGTATCAATTCTCTGATGTGCAGTTAGTTGAAAGTCATGCACCAAACCTTTCTCATAGTCCCTGCATTCACAGGCTTTCTCTTCAATATAAAGTTTTTGATATAGAGTAAAAGATGTGTGCTGACTGAAAGTGTGTATATTTTCATAGTTGAAAATAACTTGATTAATTTTTTTTCATGAGATCTTTGTTTTTTCCCAGTCTTTCTTTCACATTCCCAATCATCTCTGTAACAGGAACACTCAAGTCCATGTTTTGTAAGATGTCCCAATATAAACCATTGGGGTGATTCTATTTCATAAATTTCCTTCTTCAGAGATAATTTCTTGGTTTCAGGCCTAGATCCACAGTCTGAAAGAAAGCACAATAGAAAACAGTCACTTTTGTTTTTCATTCACTGTTTTTTTTCCTGGAAGAAATGGAACTTTTATGGTATAAACGGGAATTAAACTGCAATTAGGAGTCAAGATGGTGTACTAGGAGGACACAGAATTCACGTCTCCTCACAACTAGGGCACCTACCAGGCACCGGTGGGGGACCATGGACACCTAAGGGGATGGGAGGAACCCCCAGCGACTGGGTAGGACGTGGGGCATGAGGGGAGAGAAGGGGAAGGAGAAGTGGAGGCAGGAGGGGACTAGTGCCCCTGAGGGGTGGCTGGGGGAGGGGAAGGGATCCCACGCCCAAAGGGGGAAATTGGGGAACCACTGGGAGGGCAGAGGATAAAAAGGGAGCATGGCCAGGTTTTCCCTGCCAACTTGGGTCCCCAGGAACCTGTTGAGACCCTGGGCCTGATCCTCTGCCCACCTAGGCCGCCTCCAGCTGTGCGGGTCCTGAGGGAGTGGGAGGGAGGGAAGAGGGAGCAAAAGTAAAGGCCGGACCTCTGGGACCAGCACCCCTGAGGGGTGGCTGGGGGAGGGAAGGAGTTCCTACACCCAGCAGGACCCACCCACGGTTAGGGGTCCAGCAGGGATGGGGGAGACCCTGGGGGAGATGGTGGGGGAGGGGTGTGAAGGAACTGAAGGGAATGAGGCCAGTGCTTTCCCTGTCCACATAGGCACCAAGGAGCCTGTTGGGCTCCCAGGCCTAATCCTCTGCCCTTGGAGCCTCCCTCGTGCCACGCAGAGCCCAAGCCCCGCCCCTACACCCCCACCCAGGGCCCCACCTCTACACTCGGAGACACCCTCCAACGCGCTGGGCCTAAACACCACCCACACACCCTCACTCAGGGACCCACCTCCAAACTCTGGAACACCACACTCCAGAGGCCCCCCTTTCTACATGCTGCCTGTCCCCCTCTGTACAGGTCCTAAGCATAGGCCCCACCCCACGCTTGAACATCACCCTGCCTAGGCCCAGCCCCACGCTCAAACATCACCCCCCCACCCGCTTAGGTCCCACCCCACCCTAAACCCCACCTCTGCCTAAGTTCCACCCCGGCTTAAACTCCCCCCCATAGCCAAGGCTTTTTTCTTTTCTTTTTTCCTCTTTTAGATTGGGGTTCTGTTTTACCTTGTTGATTCATTGTTGTTGATTCTTTTATATTTTTATTTTTCCTAATAAGTCTTTTATTTTTCTCCTTTTATTTTATTCTTTATACTTTGTTAGTGATCTCTCGTTTTGGCCTGTTCCCCCCCACTTTTTTTTTTCTTGTTTTCTTTTTTCTGTTGTGGATTTATTTTACCTAGTTGCAGTTCTTTCAATTATAGTTTTATTTTTCCTAATATATTTTTTATCTTTCTAATTTTATTTTGTTTTTTATTCTTTGATATTGTACTGCTTTTTTTCTTTCTTCCTTCTTTTTTTTTCCTTTTTTTTTTTTTTTTTTACTATGCCACGAACCTTGCGGGATCTTGGTTCCCAGGCCAGAGGTCGGGCCTGGCTCCTGTGGTGGAAGCTCTGAGTCCAAACCGCTGGACTAACAGAGAACCTTAGACCTCAGGGAGTATCAGTAAGAGTGAGGCCTCCCAGAGGTCCTCCCCTCAGCACCAAGACCCAGCTCCATCCAACTGCCTGCAAACTCCAGTGCTGGACGTGTCAGGCCAAACAACAAGTAAGACAGGAACACAGCACCACACATCAAAAAAAAAAAAAAAAAAAGAAACGACAAAAAAATTTGTTACAGATGAAGGAGTAAGGTAAACACCTACAAGACCAAATAAATGAAGACAAAATAGGCAACCTACCTGAAAAAGAATTCAGAATAATGATATAAAGATGATCCAAAATCTCGGAAACAGAATGGAGAAAATACAAGAAACATTTAACAAGGATCTAGAAGAACTAAAGAGCAAACAAACAGTGATGAACAACACATTTACTGAAATTAAAAATACTGTAGAAGGAATCAAAAACAGAATAACTGAGGCAGAAGAACGGATAAGTGAACTGGAAGATAAAATGGTGGAAATAGCTGCCAGGGAGCAGAATAAAGAAAAAAAGATGAAAAGAATTGAGAACAGTCTCAGAGACCTCTGGGACAACATTAAATGCACCAACATTTGAATTATAGGGGTCCCAGAAGAAGAAGAGAAAAAGAAAGGGTCTGTGAAAATATTTGAAGAGATTATAGTAGAAAAATTCCCTAACATGGGAATGGAAATAATCAAGTCCAGGAAGCGCAGAGAATACCATACAGGATAAACCCAAAGAGAAACACACTGAGACACATATTAATCAAACTATCAAAAATTAAATACAAAGAAAAAATATTGAAAGCAGCAAGGGAAAAGCAACAAATAACATACAAAGGAATCCCCATAAGGTTAACAGCAAAGTTTTCAGCAGACTCTACAAGACAGAAGGAAGTGGCAGGACATATTTAAAGTGATGAAAGGGAAAAACGTACAACCAAGATTACTCTAGCCAGCAAGGATCTCATTCAGATTCGAAGGAGAAATTAAAACCTTTACAGATAAGCAAAAGTTAAGAGAATTCAGCACCACCAAGCCAGCTTTACAACAAATGCTAAAGGAACTTCTCTAGGCAGGAAACACAAGAGAAGGAAAAGACCTACAATAACAAACCCAAAACAATTAAGAAAATGGTAATAGGAACATATATATCGATAATTACCTTAAATGTAAATGGATTAAATGCTCCAACCAAAAGACATAGACTGGCTGAAAGGATACAAACACAAGACTCGTACATATGCTGTCTACAAGAGACACACTTCAGACCTAGGGACACATACAGACTGAAAGTGAGGGGATGGGAAAAGATATTCCATGCAAATGAAATCAAAAGAAAGCTGGAGTAGCAATTCTCGTATCAGACAAAATAGACTTTAAAATAAAGACTATTACAAGAGACAAAGAAGGACACTACATGATGATCAAGGGTTCAATCCAAGAAGAAGATATAACAATTGTAAATATTTATGCACCCAACATAGGAGCACCTCAATACATCAGGCAAATGCTAACAGCCATAAAAGGGGAAATCGACAGTAACACAATCATAGTAGGGGACTCTAACACCCCACTTTCACCAATGGACAGATCATCCAAAATGAAAATAAATAAGGAAACATAAGGTTTAAATGATACATTAAATAAGATGGACTTAATTGATGTTTATAGGACATGCCATCCAAAAACAACAGAATACACTTTCTTCTCAAATGCTCATGGAACATTCTCCAGGATAGACCATATCTTGGGTCACAAATCAAGCCTTGGTAAATTTAAGAAAATTGAAATTGTATCAAGTATCTTTTCCGACCACAAGCTATGAGACTAGATATCAATTACAGGAAAAAAGCTGTAAAAAATACAAACACATGGAGGCTAAACAATATGCTACTAAATAGCCAAGAGATCACTGAAGAAATCAAAGAGGGAATCAAAAAATACCTAGAAACAAATGACAATGAAAACAAAACGACCCAAAACCTATGGGATGCAGCAAAAGCAGTTCTAAGAGGGAAGTTTATAGCAATACAATCCTACCTCAAGAATCAAGAAAAATCTCAAATAAACAAACTAACCTTACACCTAAAGCAATTAGAGAAAGAACAAAAAACAAAAAACCCCAAAGTTAGCAGAAGGAAAGAAATCATAAAGATAAGATCAGAAATAAATGAAAAAGAAATGAAGGAAACAATAGCAAAGATCAATAAAACTAAAAGCTGGTTCTTTGAGAAGATAAACAAAATTGATAAACCATTAGCCAGACTCCTCAAGAAAAAAGGGAGAAGACTCAAATCCACAGAATTAGAAATGGAAAAGGAGAAGTAACAACTGACACTGCAGAAATACAAAGGATCATGAGAGATTACTACAAGCAACTATATGCCAATAGAATGGACAACCTGGAAGAAATGGACAAATTCTTAGAAAGGCACAACCGTCTGCAACTGAACCAGGAAGAAAGAGAAAATATAAACAAACCAATCACAAGCACTGAAATTGAAACTGTGATTTAAAATCTTCCAACAAACAAAAGGCCAGAACCAAATGGCTTCACAGTTGAATTCTATCAAACATTGAGAGAAGAGCTAACACCTATCCTTCTCAAACTCATTCCACGAGGCCCTGATTCCAATGCCAGACAAAGATGTCAGAAAAAAAAGAAAACTACAGGCCAATATCTCTGATGAACATAGATGCAAAAATCCTCAACAAAGTACTAGCATAAAGAATCCAACAGCAGGACTTCCCTGGTGGCGCAGAGGTTAAGAATCCGCCTGCCAACGCAGGGTACACAGGTTCGATCCCTGGCCCAGGAAGATCCCACATGCTGCAGAGCAACTGAGCCCGTACGCCACAACTACTGAGCCTGCGTGCCTAGAGCCTGTGCTCCACAACAAGAGAATCCATGACAATGAGAAGCCCATGCACCGCAATGAAGAGTAGCCCCTTTATACTCCGATAAAGATGTTAAAAAAACCAAAAAGAGTAGCCCCTGCTCGCGGCAACTAGAGAAAGCCCGCGCGCAGCAGCAAAGACCCAATGCAGCCAAAAATAAAAAACAAAAAAAATAATGATCATAGATTTTTTGTTGAATTTTATTTCATGACAGCTCAGATTTTTCTTGTGACTACTGAAAAAGCTTTTTTTTTTCTATTGGATCTTCTATTTCTTAAGAATATCTGTACATGAGTTAATTGATTTCTGTATGTTTTTAAAATAAATTTATTTACTTATTTATTTTTGGCTGCGTTGGGTCTTTGCTGCTGCACGCGGGCTTTTCTCTAATTGTGGTGAGTGGGAGCTACTCTTTGTTGCAGTGCACGGGCTTCTCATTAAGGTGGCTTCTCTTGTTGTGGAGCACAGGCTCTAGGCACGTGGGCTTCAGTAGTTGTGGCACGCGAGCTCAGTAGCTGTGGCTCCCAGGCTCTAGAGTGCAGGCTCCGTAGTTGCGGTGCAAGGGCTTAGTTACTCCGCAGCATGTGGGATCTTCCCGGACCAGGGCTCCAACCCATGTCCCCTGCATTGGCAGGCGGATTCTTAACAACTGCATGACCAGGGAAGTCCCAATTTCTGTATGTTAACTTTCTACCGAGGCAACTTCAGACTGGTCTCATAATTTAAAAGGATAATAAAATATAACTTTTTTCTTTTAAGTGAAGCCACAAAGTAATGGTCTCAACTCTCCCTGATTTCCAAAATAAGTCGGTGAATATCAGTGCAGGATATGTAACAGAGTCAAAGAAAACTAAGTTTTCTCTTATAATTCAATAACTCCAACAGATTGTTGACATTATAGGACTGTGTGGTGTAATTTTTTTGCAGTGATGGAAATGATCTATAATATGTTGTCCAATACAATGGCCACTGGCCACAGGTGGCTATTGAGCACTTGCAGTGTGCCTGATGAGACAGAGGAAATTAATCTTAAATTTTATTTATTTTAAATCTAAATTTAAATAGCCTCATATGGCTTACTGGCTAATTATTGGACATTGCAGAGTAAAGATATCATAGAAGCTGAGAAATGGGATTGGTTGGGGGTAAATAACTACTTAAAAGGAGTTGTTTTGTGCTGTGTATTCCTACCCCTGTGGAGGAAAAGATGGGTTGCTTTCCTCTTGCCTCAAAAACAAGCAATGAGACCTTTAGCTTCAATTCTAACACCCTTATACACTGTTTATTATTTTGAAACTAAATACTAGTATTCCAGCTGGTTTCCTGTTAGGCTTTGCTAATATGGAGTACCAGAGGAAAACTGGCAGGATTAAGGAGGGAAAAGAGGCTGGCTGGTTCACTCCTCTTTGCTTCCCCTTTCTATATTGGTAACTATTCTTTGTTTCACTGCCCAGAAATGCTTCTTTGCATTGTGTGGCAAATTTTAAGATGAAGAAGAAGGCAGAATTTTAAGATGACTCCCAAGGACCCATGCCTAACTGTAGGGCAGGACCTGTAACTTGCTTCTAACCAATAAAGTACAGCAAAGGTGATGGTATTATGGTATATCACTCCTATAATTATATTAAGTTACGTGGCAAAGGTGAAGGGATTTTGGACACATGAAATTAAGGTCCTTAAACAGGTAACTTTAATTAAATGGGAGATTATCCTAGATCAGCAGGAACTAACCAGATGTGCCTTTTAAGAGAAGGTCTACAGGTCAGAGACAGAAGATGCCACCAGGGAAGTCCCTTATCTTTTGATATACAATAGTTCTTGATGTTTTGAGAATTTTGCCTGTGTAGACTGTCTGGATATAGTTTTCTTTATAGGTAACCATCCATCTCTAATTTAATTTCACTGCACTACTAGTGTTTCTAAATCTTCTACAGTTAATGCTGGAGACTTAGAATTTTTGTACATGCATTCTTTATTTTTAAAAATTATTACTGGGGCTTCCCTGGTGGCACAGTGGTTAAGAATGTGCTTGCCAATGCAGGGGATACGGGTTCGAGCCCTGGTCTGGGAAGATCCCACATGCCGCGGAGCAACTAAGCCCATGCGCCACAACTACTGAGCCTGCCCTCTAGAGCCCGCGTGCCACAACTACTGAAGCCTTCGTGCCTAGAGCCCGTGCTCCACAGCAAGAGAAGCCACCGCAATGAGAAGCTTGCGTACCGCAACGAAGAGTAGCCCCCGCTCACTGCAACTAAAAAAAGCCCGCGCACAACAACGAGGACCCAACGCAGCCAAAAATTAAATAAATAAATAAATTTAAACTTTAAAAAAGAAAGTTATAAAAATTATTACCAAGTAGTTATATGTATAACCTATATAATCTTTGCTTAGTTTATTTTCATTTTTTTCTGATATTGCAATACATGTCTGGATTTAGAGCTATAAATTCTTCTATGAGTAATTTTGCCCACTTCCCACAGGTGTTGCTGTGTAGGATACTCAGTATCCATTATTTCCAAAGAAATTGTACTTTAAGCTTTTATTTCATCCTTAACCAAATGTGAGTTTAAACATGCATTGGATCAAGAGCCAGATGTTCCCACAATGAAATATTATTTTTAATTAGCCAGATAATGTGGGCAGTAATATTATCAACAGGGTTTCATGCTGATATGAATTTTAGGATTCAGCATAAAGGATTAGATTTGAATGAAGGCATTATTCATAATATGTTTATGGTTTTTCCTTCAGGCTAAATCATCTCATGACTAAGAAGGAGTGACGATGATGACTTTGCTTCCACTAACTAGAAGTTTAAAGTTTTTCTCCAATATTAAATTTATGCTATTAAGTCAAATGTGCACCATAGTTAAGAGACTTTCGATAAATAATAAAACAGCCAAAGGAAAAAATAATTTTGACAATGGATTATATTTACTGAGTATGTTACACTCTTAATTATAAGCCATTTAAATATATTAACTCATTTAATCCTTACAAAACCAACATATGCTAGTGAATATAGCCTTGTCCATTTTACATAAAATATAAATATAATAATTTATGAAAGGATTTGTTCCAACAATTTGACAATAGTTATATCTCCTTGGGAGGATTAAAGGTAATTTTGTTGGCTTCTTAGTAGTTCTTAAAAAATTCAGAGAAAATTATTACAATAAAATCATTTTATTAAAAATATCAATTTATATATACAAATAAAGATGTAGTTTTATCAATATTAAAATATACATCTTAAAGTAGTGATGTTTTTAATAAAATGGTTCAGATGCAAAGATATATACAGGTAGAAGTGTACTTTAAAAAGATCAACTGAAGAGTCTCCAAATTGGATGTTGGGGTATAAAAAGGCTGTCATTAAATCCAAGCTTATAATAATAAGAATATAAAATGTCATCAAACTGCATATAAAAAGTATCAGGAAATAGTTACTGAATAAGTGGTATTGGAATAAGAATTCTGGTGAGAACAAAATAAATTTTAATATTTAATGCACAACTTAAAATTATATAGTATTTTAGCTATGCATAATTATATCATAATTATTACAATTTTATGCAATTGTAATTATATCTTGTAATTTTACATAATTATAATAGCTATATTACAATGATAGGTACATAAAAAATAAAGTGGATTTAAAGTATTTTAAAATAAAAAATGCAACAAAAAAGATTTTTCACTTTCTACACTCATGATTAGAAAGTTTTAGAAATTTAGACAGGAATGAATGGATAAAGGCCTTCCAATATTAATGTTATTCTTATGGTAGTCCACTGTGAAACACATAAGGCATTCTCATATTAATTATATATCTATATTTTCTCACCAATGAAGTCCTTAGATTTTCCCTATTAATTACATTTCTAGGGTTTATCTCTCATGTCTGTTACCTGAAAGACATGCTTAAAAGTCTGACAGATCTTCCTTTCATAATATTTTTTTACCATTATGAAATTTTTTTTTGACAATTTAGCTTAATTTTATAAATTTATTTATTTATTTATTTTTGCTGTGTTGGGTCTTCGTTTCTGTGCGAGTGCTTTCTCTAGTTGCGGCAAGTGGGGGCCACTCTTCATCACGGTGCACAGGCCTCTCACTATCGCGGCCTCTCTTGTTGCGGAGCACAGGCTCCAGACGCGCAGGCTCAGTAGTTGTGGCTCACGGGCCCAGCCACTCCGCGGCATGTGGGATCCTCCCAGACCAAGGCTCGAACCCGTGTCCCCTGCACTGGCAGGCAGACTCTCAACCACTGCGCCACCAGGGAAGCCTTAGCTTAATTTTAATAAAATGTTTCCCAAGCATTATTTTAACCAGGTACCCAGGTTTAAGTTACGAACATTGACAGTGTCCATTTATATAACCAATACTTGAAGTTGTTAAAGACTTAACCGTTTTCTAATAATTAGCCTATTTTCTACACTGCTTATTCACATATGTCCATTAACAAATGGAATGTTGCCTGTTACATTTATTGGTTTGTGAGTGTTTTCTGGAAAACTGCAGTGTCTGTGAAGACCGATTTCCATGCTGGCATTGCATGCATCCAAATATTAATGCACAGAGGCACAGAATTAGAGCAACGAGAGCATATTCAAACACTAGCACGCCCCATCCCCCCTTTTATTGCTTGTTTTGCTTAGTACTTCTCAAAACAAAAATAAGAATCTCAAATTTAACGTTCAACTACCGAAGAAATAATAACAGCAGGGCACATACTTAGGGCTCGAATGAAATTTTAAGCACTAGCTGGAGCAAAACAGTAGACATTGGTTTATATATGTATATATGTATATATTACCTTGTTATCTAAAACTCTTCTCAACCAGGGTCTTCCAAACAAATTGTAAACTCATACCAGCATGATTTAGGTTCAAGCATACACATGGAAATAACAGTGTGTTCTTTGGGATTTTAAGTGAGTACAAACTCTGACTATCCAAATTTGAATTCAGGTCTTGAGGAAGTGAAAAGCTTGTTTGTACTAAGCAAGTGTGGTACACTTCTACTGAAGTAATCACTTGGGATGATTATATCTAGACTATCCTTGGTTTCATCCAGTAAAATGCAGAGGGTACAAACAGGAAAGCATGCCTGCCAGTTAAGGGTTCAACAATGCATGATTTTTATTCTCTTGCTCTGAGAGCTTGTATCAAAAAAATATATATTAAGCCAAGGAAAATAACTGAAGATTTATGGGCCTTTTGTGCTTTAAAAAGGAAAATAAAAAAGTAGCCACTAATTCGCTCAGACAGAGCAGGCTTACACTGTCCTGTATTTTGAAGATTTTAAGAATGTTTCTTAAGGTAGGAGGAAACGAAAACATTCACTATCCCTTTCCAGAATTTAAACAGAGGGCAGGAGACATTCTTTACACCCAAATAAAACTATGGCAGCAGTTCACATGTGACCAAGGTGAATGTAGAATGGAGATGTTCTAAACACAGCTAGGACTCTCAGCAAAGCTAATACACTAAAATCATATGATTACATTTTGAAAGAAAATGCACAAAAACCAAATAGGAATTTTGAGATTTTTCATTTGAAGTAAATCTTAATGCTATTAAATTCACAAATGTGCTAATTTAAATACCCAATTCTATTATCTAAAACACACTTTGCAAACATACAAATATCTATTCTCTCCACATGTCAGAGCCCATTCATTTCATGGTTTGGAAATAGGGAGAATAGATCCCCTTAAACTGCAAGTCAGCAGGTGTTTCTTTACAGTTAACTTTAGCAAAATTCATACAAAATAATAATTAACAATGATCTTCTTTACTTGTTAACTCACAAGGAAACACCTTCAAAACTGCATTTTGTTAAAGTTTCTGTACTAAAATGTAGAAAAACTGAACTACACAAATATTGAAAAGTTTAAAATTCCTTTTTTATTTTTGGTACCACTACCACAATTTACAGGGCAGTATACCTGATGTAATGAAAAGAAAAAGAAAAAGACAAAGCTACAACAGATAAAAGACCTCAGGAATGTACATCTAATTGACACTACATTGCATTAATCAATAGCTGCACTTTTTGCAAACTGTGGCTATGACAGTCCTGAACAAGAAGGGTTTCCTGTTTAAGCTGCAGTAACTTTTCTGACTATGGATCATCGTTCCTTCTGTGGCAGATTTTTACAGTTCCTCTAATGCATTTGGGACAACTGTCTCAAAGTAACCTGAAGCTTTCCTGACAACTCCTTGCTCTCTCTCCTGCTAAGAACTGTAGCCCTTTTCTCCTGAGTTTTTAGAACCTTCTGCTACCATATCCACCACTTCCACCACCAGATCCATAACCACCACCATAGGGACTTCCCGAGCTTCTTCCACCAAAACTGCCCCCTTTCATGGGTCCATAATTTGATTGCTGTTGTCCACTATAATTTCCAAAATCATTAGAGGTCCCACCACCACCATAGTTACCTCCAAAATTTCCTCCTTCATTGTAACCATCATATCCTCCACCACTGCCACCTCCACCACCTTGGTTTCCATATCCTGGTCCACCACCACCATAGCCTCATCTACTACTGTAACCAGGACCACCGCCATAATTACCACCGTCCCCTCCAAATCCATTATATCCACCATCACCTCCTCCATAACTACCTCTCCTCCATAACTACCTCTGGTGCCACCACCTCCACCACCATAGCCTCCTCTTCCACCAAAGTTTCCACCACGGCCAAAGTTACCTCCACCACCTCCAAAGTTTCCTCCACGACCCATAAAGTTGCCAGATCCACCTCCACGACCTCTTTGTGATCCAGCAGATTGCATTTCTTGTTTAGAAAGGGCCTTTTTAACTTCACAATTATGCCCATCAATAGTGTGGTATTTCTGAACAATCTTATCAACTGTATCATGATCATCAAAAGTTACAAAAGCAAATCCTCTCTTTTCTCCACTCTGCCTGTCTTCCATAACTTCTATGGTTTCAATCTTGCCATACTTTTCAAAGTAGTCTCTCAAATTATATTCTTCTATATCTTAATACCACCAACAAAAATTTTCTTCACTGTTAGATGGGCACCAGGCTTTACAGAATCCTCTCTAGAAACAGCTCTCTTTGGTTCCACTACACGCCCATCAACCTTGTGTGGTCGAGCACACACTGCTGCATCCACCTCGTCAACACAAGAGTAAGTCACATAAACAAAGCCCCTGGAACGTTTTGTTTGGGGGTCTCTCATCACCACACAATCTGTAAGTGTGCCCCATTTCTCAAAATGTTCTCTTAAGCTATCATCTGTAGTTTCAAAGCTCAGACCACCAATAAACAGTTTTCTCAACTGTTCTGGTTCCTTTGGATCATGGCCCTCCTCCCCCCGGCGCCGGCGGCGACGGCCAGAGTCGGGCTGGAGGCGACCGGGTGGCGGTTTTACCTCCATTTTGAGACCGGACTTGCCTCTTCCAACTTGAGTTCAATATGGGACCGACCATTATGAACTTTCTGATGGTGATTAAGATTTGAACTTCTTGCAAAAGCCTTCCTACATTCCTTGCATTCATAAGGTTTCTCACCAGCATGAATTCTTTGATGCAGAATAAGGTCTGAAGAATGAAGAAAGGCCTTCCCACATTTGTTACAAGTATATGGTTTATCACCAGTATGAATTCACTGATGCCAAGTCAGGTATATTACACAATTTAAAACTTTCCCACATTCATTACATTCCCAGCCTTTCTCACCAGTGTGAATTTTCTGATGTTGTGTAAGTACTGAATCTCTACTTAGGGTCTTTCCACATTCCTTACATTCACACAACTTTTCATCAGCATGAATTAACTTATGTCGAGAAAGCTCTGATGAACAACAAAAGACCCTTCCACATTCCTTACATCTGTAGGGTTTCTCAGCAGTATGAATCCTCTGATGTTGAGTAAGTTCTGAAGACTGACGTGAAGGCCTTCCCACATTCCTTACAAACATAGGGTTTCTCACCTGAATGAATTCTTTGATGTGCTGTAAGTATTGAGACAGTACTACAGGCTCTTCCACATTCCTTACATTTGTTGGGTTTCTCACCAGTATAAATCCTCTGATGCCGAATAAAGGCAGAAACATTGCTAAAAGCCCTAACACAATACTTACATTCATAAGGTTTCTCACCAGTATGAATTCTTTGATGTTGACTAAGGTATGAGGAATGATGAAAGGCTTTTCCACATTCTTTACATTCATTGGGCTTCTCACCTGTGTGAATCCTTTGATGTACTCTAAATATTGAACTAGTACTAAAGCCCTTTCCACATTCGTTACATTCATAGGGTTTCTCAACAGTATGAATTATCTGATGACGAATAAGGGCTGTACCATTATTAAATTCTCTAACACAATAATTACCTTTAAAGGACTTCTCACTTGTATGAATGTTCTGATGTAGAAAAAAACGTGAGGCATTAGTAAAGGCCTTCTGACTTTCCTTAAATTTATTATATTTCTCCCTAGTTAAAATTATCTGATGTTGTATAAAGTCTGGGCCACTATTCAAAGACTTTCTACATTCCTCACATTCATAGGGTCTCATACCGATAGGCACTGTGTAATATAAACTAAGTTCTGAAGTGCTACTAAGGGACTTCCTGTATTCTTTATAATCATAGAATTTTTTGTCAGTATGACTTTCTTGATTTGTAGTAAGTTGTGAGTCTTGTCCATAGGTATTTTTATGTTTTCTGCATTCATAAAATTTCTCTTTAGTATTAAATGTTTTATGTAGAGAAAGAGATGTATGCTGAAAGAAAGTGGCAATGTCTTCAGAGGTACATGACACTTGGCTAAAATGTCTTTCCTGAGATCCCTGTTTAAGTCCATGCTTTGTAAACCCTTCCATTATAACCCGTTGGGATGAATCTATTTCATAGTTATCCTTTTTCAGAGATACCTTCTGGTTCTCAAACCTAGATTTATATTCTGAAAGAAAACACAAATAAAAACATTCACTTTTTTTTCTTGGAAGATACAAAACTTTGAATAAAAAAGGGAGATTTACAGTGACATTAATGTCTATAAATGTGAATAGAATACGTAGTTTTGATATGGTGGTACAATTTGAAAAATAAAGAAAATGTAGAAATTGAAAAGTGATATAGGAAGGTAAGAGGGAAAGTGATTAGGAAAAGATTAAATCAGTGATTGTCAAATTTTGGAACAAATTCAAAGTATATTTTGGCAAAAGAAAAAGTTTGACAACATAGCCTTTCTCTCTCACACATTCAGTGTAGCAAATAAAAATGATACAACCACCATAGAGGGATATTTGCCAATTTCTAGCAAAATTTATCCTTTGACCCAGCAATCCCAGTTCTAGGAACCCAAACAGGTGCTCTCGGGAAAAAACTGAAAATATTTATGCAGAAGCATATCCACCACAGAACTTGTTGTAAGAGCAAATGATTAGAACCAATCCAAATAGCCACTAGCTTGGTACTGCTCAAACTCATTATAGTATATGGACAAAATCGAGTTCTATGCAACTGCATAAAGAAATGAGAATCATCTAGGTATTCCTATGGAGTGATCTCCATGATGTATCTTTTTAGAGTGAAATAGCAAGGTGGAATAAACTATCTAGTGTATGCTACCATTTATATAAGAAAGGGAATGCATGAAGATATATACATATGTGTTCACATTAGAAAAAACAATGAAAGGATAAACCATAAAATTTATAAAAGATTTCATAGGTTGGAGGGAATGAAAACAGTGGAAGGGGAGAAGAATGGAAGCTAGGCATCTATGAATTTATGCTGTTTTGTAGGTCTGACATTGGAACTGTAAATTTTAATAAATTTGTAAAACAAAATTAAATAATAAATACAAAAATATAAAAACCAAAATTGAATAGATGAACCTTGTTAGGTTGTGCCATTGGGTTGTGCCATAAGCAGAGACAGAAAGTAATTCTAATGCTGCTGAAATACAAGATTTGATTGTACATTACTAGTGGGTTACCAAACACTATTGAAAATGTTGCATGGTAGTGATCTGAGTATTCTTATTACTTAAAATGTACAGTATATTTTATGTACATTTTCCAAAAATATACTGAAAAAAATAAGAGGAACAAAGGGGAATAGTCTCAATTCATCTGATGAGGCTGGGTATAAAATGAGACAAGGACAGTATTTGAAAAAAAAATTATGATTCAATATAATTAATGGATATAGATGGGTATAGATTCTAAACAAAATATTACCAAATTGGATCTAGTAATTTAATTAAAAACACCAAATCATCATGACAAATTGAATTCATTCTAGGAGTATCAAGTTAAATCATAAGAAAATTTGTTAATGTAGGTCATTAACAAAAAAAGTAAACAAAATTCAGCATCCAGTCATAAAGTAAACTCTTATAAGTTATGAATAAAATAGAATTTCTTTATACCAATGAAGTATATCCTCACAAAAATACAGCAAAAATACACATAACAATGAAAGCTTAAAATCAAGCCCAAATTCATCTTTGTGGTATTCTTTCCAAAAACCCCCAAATCCAATCTAATCATGAGAAAAACATCAGACCAATACAAATTGAGATATATTCTACAAAATACCTGACAAGCATTTTGTCATAACTGTCAAGGTCATAAAAAACTAAGAAACTGTCATAGACCACGAGACATGACAGTAGAAAAAAGACATTAATGGAAAACCGTGAAATCTGAATATGTTCTACAGTTTAGTTAATAATAATGTATTGGACTCCCCTGGTGGCACAGTGGTTAAGAATCCACCTGCCAATGCAGGGGACATGGGTTCATTCCCTGGTCCAGGAAGATCCCACATGCTGCAGAGCAACTAAGCCCATGGACCACAACTACTGAGCCTGCGCTCTAGAGCCCAGGAGCCACAACTACTGAGCCCATGTGCCGCAACTACTGAAGCCCGCGCACCTAGAGCCCGTGCTCCACAACAAGAGAAGCCACTGCAATGAGAAGCACACATACTGCAACGAAGAGTAACCCCCACTCACTGCAACTAGAGAAAGCCCGCATGCAGCAATGAAGACCCAATGCAGCCAAAAATAAATAAATTAATTAAATAAGTTCATTTAAAAAAAAAGAGAAGCCACCGCAATGAGAAGCCTGTGCACCATAACAAAGAGTGGCCCCCACTCACTGCAACTAGAGAAATCCTGCACACAGCAACGAAGACCCAACACAGCCATAAATTAATTAATTAATTAATTAATTAATTAATGTATAAATCTTGGGTTCTTAGTTTTGATTAGTTTTGACAAATATACCACAACAATATAAGGGAAACTGACATTGGATGAGGGATATATAGGAACTCTTTACACTATTTTTGCAACATTTTTGTAAATATAAAATTACTCCAAAATTTAAAGTTTTTTAAAAAAGAAGAAAAATTATGACCATAAAAATCATGAAAAAAGATGAAGACAGTAACACTACTTCTTTTTTTTATATTAAACTTAAAAAAAATTTTTTATTGGAATATAGTTGCTTTACAATATTGTGTTAGTTTCTACTGTACAGCAAAGTGAGTCAGTACATGTATACTTATGTCGCCTCTTTTTTGGATTTCCTTCCCACTTAGGGCAGCACAGAGCACTGAGTAGAGTTCCCCATGCTATACAGTAGGTTCTCATTAGTTATCTATTTTATACATAGTATGAATAGTGTATATATGTCAATCCCAATCTCCCAATTCATTCCACTCCCCTTTCCCCCTTGGTATCCATACGTTTGTTCTCTACATCTGTGTCTCTATTTCTGCTTTGTAAATAAGATCATCTATACCAATTTTTTCAGATTCCACATGTATGCATTAATATACAATATTTGTTTTTCTCTTTCTGACTTACTTCACTCTGTATGACAGTCTCTAGGTCCATCCACATCTCTACAAATGACCCAATTTCGTTCCTTTTTATGGCTGAGTAATATTCCATTGTATATATGTACCACATCTTCTTTATCCATTCCTCTGTTGATGGACATCTAGGTTGTTTCCATGTCCTGGCTATTGTAAATAGTGCTGCAATGAACATTGGGATGCTTGTGTCTTTTGGGATTACGGTTTTCTCTAGGGATATGCCCAGCCATGGGATTGCTGGGTCACATGGTAGTTCTATTTTTAGTTTTTTAAGGAACCTCCATACTGTTCTCCATAGTGGCTGTATCAATTTACATTCCCGCCAACAGTGCAAGAGCGTTCCCTTTTCTCCACACCCTCTCCAGCATTTATTATTTGTAGATTTTGTGATGATGGCCATTCTGACCAGTGTGAGGTGATATCTCATTGCAGTTTTGATTTGCTCTTCTCTAATAATCGATGCTGTTGAGCATGTTTTCATTTGTTTGTTGGCCATCTGTATATCTTCTTTGGAGAAATGTCTATTTAGGTCTTCCACCCATTTTTTGATTGGGTTGTTTGGGTTTTTTTTGATATTGAGCTGCATGAGCTGCTTGTATATTTTGGAGATTAATCCTTTGTCAGTTGCTTCGTTTGCAAATATTTTCTCCCATTCTGAGGGTTGTCTTTTCGTCTTGTTTATGGTTTCCCTTGCTGTGCAAAAGCTTTTGAGTTTAATTATGTCCCATTTGTTTATTTTTGTTTTTATTTTCATTACTCTAGGAGGTGGGTCAAAAAAGATCTTGCTGCAATTTACGTCATAGAGTGTTCTGCCTATGTTTTCCTCTAAGAGTTTAATAGCATCTGGCCTTACATTTAGTCCTTTAATCCATTTTGAGTTTATTTTTGTGTATGGTGTTCTAATTTCGTTCTTTTACATGTAGCTGTCCAGTTTTACCAGCACCACTTATTGAAGAGGATGTCTGCTCCATTGTATATTCTGGCCTCCTTTGTCATAGATTAGGTGACCATAGATGCGTGGGTTTATCTCTGGGCTTTCTATCCTGTTCCATTGATCTATATTTGTTTTTGTGCCAGTACCATTCTGCTTTGATTACTGTAGCCCTATAGTATAGTCTGAAGTCAGGGAGCCTGATTCCTCCAGCTCCGTTGTTTTTTGTTTCCTCAAGATTGCTTTTGCTATTCGAGGTCTTTTGTGTTTCCATACGAATTGTAAAATTTATCTCGTTCTGTGAAAAATGCCATTGGTAATTTGATAGGGATTGCATTGAATCTGTAGATTGCTTTGGGTATATAGTCATTTTCACAATATTGATTATTCCAATCCAAGAACATGGTATATCTCTCCATCTGTTTGTGTTGTCTTTGATTTCTTTCATCAGTATCTTATAGTTTTCTGCATACAGGTCTTTTGCCTCCTTAGATAGGCTTATTCCTAGGTATTTTATTCTTTTTGTTGCAGTGGTAAATGGGACTGTTTCCTTAATTTCTCTTTCTGATCTTTGGTGGTTAGTGTATAGGAATGCAAGATATTTCTGAGTAACACTACTTCTGTTGAACATTTCCTGGAAGGTGTTACCACTGCAGTAGTAAGACTAGAAAGAAGCATCCAAGTTAGAAGCATAGGAAAACAAGAAAAAAACTGAAAATATTTGCAAATTTCACGATTAGTGAAAACTCTACTATTTATTATTCTACTAATTAATGAGTTGTGACAAAAATCAACATATATAATGCCAAGAAAGAAAAGTCAATTTTATATCTTTTTAAAATTTGCCACTGAATATATATGGAATGATTTCTACACATCTTATTAATAATAATAATAATAAAAAGAAAACCAGGACAGTAAAAAAGGATGCAGAAAGAATAATATCCCATGTAAAAGAGGAAAGAAGAATTGAGAATATAAATGTGAGCATGCTTTGACAAAACAAAACAAAAACGATAAATCTGACTAGACATACAACAAAAGGTTAACTAGAGTGGGGATGGCAATGGATGAAGCAGTTAAGTATTCAAGCATGACTCCTCTAAGTATAATTTTTATATAGTTTTGAGTTGTTGTTTTTTTTTTTTTATGGCCATAACAGCAGCATTTTCCTGTCAGGCCTGATGTTTTATTTTTGTTTTTTGTTTTTGGCTGCATTGGGTCTTCGTTGTGGTGCATGGGCTTCTCATTGCAGTGGCTTCTCTTGTTGTGGAGCACAGGCTCTAGAGCACAGGCTCAGTAGTTGTGGCGCACAGGCTTAGTTGCTCCGTGGCATGTGGGATCTTCCCAGACCAGGGTTCAAACCTGTGTCCCCTGCATTGGCAGGCGGATTCTTAACTACTGTGCCACCAGGGAAGCCCTAGTTTTCACTTTTGAACCATATATATGTTTTATATATTCCAAATATAAACTAAAAAAATCTAAACTCAGCAATTAAACTGTATATTAAATTGAAAATGCAGAGAAAAGTATTAATGTAATAAGTTTTCAAACTGTACTCTGGAAATCCTTAGTGTAACATATTCTAAGCAAGAAACAAAAGAAAAAGAAAAAAGAAAAAAAACAAAAGAGCAAGAAATCTTGAACGTGACTTACATTTTTTGGTCAGTAGTTGTGTTGGTATTCTAATTCTGAAAGTATTCTGTGGCACTTAGGAGAGAAGATTTGAGCAAATATACTCATGTTGTGGGAAATAGGGTTTTTTCCTGTTCAAGGGAAAGTTATAAAATTGAAATGCAGGAAAGTGAGACAGAACCTTGTCTTTTGGATCTGAATTAGAGTTATTAGAATGATTCAATGACAAAAACATCTTTCCTGACTCTTTCCACTGAATGGGTATAGAAGCAATGACAGCTCAGTAGTAGTGATACTCAGATATTGGTTGATGAACACCATTCCCTATTAAAAGAAACTAAAGCTTCTTAATGAGCTGACTAATTCCAAGCACAGAGATTATTCAGTAGTGATAAGGGGGGAAATGTATCTTCCAATGCAAAGATCTGACAGTCATTTCCATAACTACTTGATCAAAATTACCATCAGTGCAATGAGAACACTTCACTTTGCCTCCTAATAAGATGAATTAAGAAGTACACAACCCTACCTGAGTATCAGATCAGACCCAAAATTTTTTAATGGGAATGTAATCATTGGTGGCAATTAGATAAATCCTGAATGCAAAACACTCTAAGACAGTTTGGCCTTCACTTTAAAAGGTTCTTCTTTTGGGGACTTCACTGGTGGTCCAGTGATTAAGACTCCATGCTCCCAATGCAGGGGGCCTGGGTTCAATCCCTGGTCAGGGAACTAGATCCCGCATGCCACAACGAAGATCCCACACGCAGCAGACAAAGATCCTGCGTGATGCAACTAAGAACCAGTACAGCCAAATAAATAAATAAATAAATATTAAAATAAAATGTTCTTATTTTGAAAAACATAGAATTTATTTATTTTTTTAAAAGGTACACATTCCAGAAGATGATGTAATAAAATTGAACACAGGCATTATATGAATTGCTGGGAAAAAGCTTTAGAATTTTCCTGCAAAAGGGAATTCCCTGGCAAGTCCAGTGGTTAGGACTCAGTGCTTTCACTGCGGGGGCCTGGGTTCGATCCCTAGTCCGGGAACTGAAATCCCACAAGCCGTACTGTGTGGCCAAAGGAAAAAAAAAAAAAATCAAGAAATTATGGGGGAAAATCCATTTACAACAAAAGGTATAGAAAAATGGCAATTTTAATTAGAAATTGAAATTGGAAGATTTGGAAGGCAACCTAATTATTCATAAACTGATATATTATAATGTATCTATATTATAATACTGATATAATATATAAAAGTTTATTGGGATAGGAAGGCATATGATATAGTATTTTAGAGGAAATTCATGATGCATTTATATACATCTAATGTGTATATATATAGAGAGAGAGAGACACACACACACACACATACATAAATGCATGTAATATGTGTTCTATAGCTAGCTATTTCTTTATGGACTGTAAAAACTCATTTTCAAATTAATTTTTTAAACTTAACTTCTATCTGTTCACCTATAATTCAGATAAAAACATGTCCATTATGTCTACACCCTTTTGATTTGATTTGGAGAGGCAACATAGCTTAGGACCTTGGAACACGTACAGCTTGGGTTCAGACCTTATCTCCAAAACTTACTAGCTGTTGACCTTGGACAAGTTACTTCAAGTCCTTGTGCCTCAGTTTCCTCTTCTGTAATTGGGGAAAAAAAGTATTGAAAAAAATAAAAATCATGTCATAGCTCTGCTTAAAATCTTCTATTTATGTCCCATTTTACTCAGAAAAAGTTCAGCCACAATTTACAAGGTCACCATAAACTGACTCTTTCCAACATACACCTCTCTGATCACATCTCATACTCCTTTCCTTGTTTACTCTGTCTTAGACAGATTGGCCCTTGGTGCTTCTCATACACAATGAGCCTGCCTGCCTCAGGACTTTTGTAGTTACTGTGCCCTCTGCCTTAAATCATCCTTCACTCCCACTCTATTACATTGACTGAATGTATTAATGCGATTGCTTGATCATCAACCTTTACCTCAATCTTTTCTCATCTGCAATCTTTGCCTTCCCATTACAAGCACATAACCTTTACACCCCAAACTCTCTACCAAGGTGACTGCAATCACTCCCATGGCTCCAACTATTATAGCTCTGTGAGGCTTTTCCACTTTTCAATCTTAGCCATTTCTTCTGGTTGCAATATGTGAACTCCTCTACAATTAATTGTACTTTTTGAATAATTTGAAAAGATATTTTCCCAATCCTCAGGCTATACATTTCTTAATAGCTCATATTATTTTATAACCTCTATGTCTCCTAGGAAAATATCCTCCACAACATAGAATATAAGGGAGTGTCGGTTGACAGAATGAATACATAATAAAGTAATGAATCCAAAAACTAAATATACTAAATACCAAAACGTTCAAGGGAGTGACACATATATAAACCAAAAGACAAAAGAGAGTGAACCAATAAGAAGGAATAAGATCCCAAATAAAGGTAGAAGCTTGTCATCAGAATCACCTGCTATGAATAGGAGGGAAAAATGAGAGAAAAGAAGCAGAGATAGGGTTATCTTGGAAGTGGAGGTGTGGGCATTTGGAAGCTCATAGTGAGGTTTACTTTTCTATATAGTTGTGGACCTCTGAGGGGAGATTTCCCAAAATATCTCAAAGACATGGTCTCCTCATTGAACAGCTAAGTTATGTCCTGCACTCCTCTCCTCTTGCATGACCATCAGTCGCTTACCTAGATACAGGCCCCTTGTCAGCTCACTGTCAAAAACACCCCAAGGCTCCTTCCCTTGCTCCAATAAAGAAATCACTTCTGGCTTGGCAATGGAAAGTCCTACTCATGAGAGAAGAAAGATTTTTATGTTGTAGATGTTCCAGCACTCAAATCCTGTCCTGTGATCAGCAAATAAAGGAGGATGTCACTATTGCAAGGGCCACAAAAAGCAGAGAAGATGGAACCTTGGCCTTAGGCCCAACGATGCTGCCCAGACTCTGCAAAGCTCAAGCCATTTCTTTAGGAATAGGGAGAAGAAATGCATAGGATATATGAAAGGCGTTGAAAAATTCTTCTTGGGGGAAGCACATAATCCAGAGGGCAAACTAAGACTTTTTGTAGATAGTTGTGCTTACCGACTGAGACCAGGTTGCTATAATTCTCCAACATTACATATCTGTACAAATTCCTTTGAGTTGAGTCCAGGCATTCTCACTCCTCCTGAGAGAAGTCTATGGACACATCCTTGAATATCACAAATTCCTGAAATGAAAATTGTGTAATGAAAATAAATGATTTCAAGATGGAATGAAAGACAAAAAAAAAGACAAAAGTAGAGGACGTACAGGAGAATTTTACAGGAAAGAAGAGAAATGGAAAGCAAACAGTTTGGGGTCAATGCCTGTGATGTGAGTGAAGAATAGAGAGTTAGTGTTAATCAGTGAGCAGGTCTCACACAACCCAGTTCTTTCAGACAAAAACTCCTGTGCACAGTGAGGATTCTGAGACCCTTTCTGATTTAAAAGTATACTAAATTCATTTAAGACAAATATCCCAATTAAAAAGCCAACAGGCATATAGTATATTCTCAATAAACAGGAGTACCCTCCTGCTTCCTCCTCTCCCCTGAAAACTCAAGTTATAAATAATTGGTAGCCCCTTGGCAGGGTATCAAAGGATAGAATTTTACAATAATAGGAATATAAAGAAGACCCGAACATTTTCAACAATCAGAAAACAGGTCACATGAAGGCACCAGGAAACAGAAACACAATGGCCTGCTTAATAGTACCCTGAAATGAAAAAACAAGTGAACAAAAGAAGAAAAACCAAAAAAATGTGATGAATTTTTCAATAATAAGAGAGAAATGAGTTCTTGACTAGAGTTACTTATCCAGCCAAAATTCACACTAATGTGAGGGTTGTATAGGACATTTCTAGATAAGCAAAGGCTCAAATATGTATCTCCTATGAACACTTTTTCTTTCTTTTTCCTCTTTTATTGTTTTTCCTTTTATTTAAAACAGATTTTTCAGCTTTAATGAGATATAATTGACAAATAAATTGTACATATTTAAAATATACAAAGTGATGATTTGACATACATATACTTTGTGAAATGATTACCACAACAAGGTTATTTAACATATCCATTGCCTCAAATACTTACCTTTCTTTTTTGTGGGGTGGGGGGGGTGAGAATACTTAAGGTCTACTCTCTTAGAAAATTGCAAGTACAGTATAGTCACCACAATGTACATTAGATTCCCAGAGCATCTTATAAATGAAGGCTTGTACCCTTTGACCAGCATATCCCTATCTCCTCCACCCTCCAGCCCCTAATAACCACATCATTCTATTCTGCTTCTATGAGTTGGACCTTTTCTTTTTTTTTTTAGATATACACATAAATTAAACCATATAGTATTTGTCTTTGGCCAATTTCACTTAGCATAATGTACTCTAGATACAGCCATGTTGTTGCAAATGGCAGAATTTCCTTCCTTCTCATAGCTGAATAATATTCCATTATATGTATGTATATCTAGCTATCTATCAATAGAAAAAGAAAAAGAAAAAGATTCAACATAGCAGAGTGGCAAGAGAAGGTCCCAGTGAGTGATGAATATCTCATATCCATTTTATCTGTTCATCCATCAATGGACACTTAGGTTGTTTCCATATCTTACTGTGAATAATGCTGCAATAAAAATGAACATGGGAGTGCAGATAACTTTTCAAGATACTGATTTTGTTTCCTTTGGATATATACCCAGAAATGGGACTGTTGGATTATATAAGGGTTCTATTTTTAATTTTTTGAGGAATCTCCATACTGTATTCCATAATGGCTTTACCAATTTTCATTCCAAATAACAGTGTACAAAGATTTCCTTTTCTCCACATTCTCGCCAACACTTATCTGTTGTCTTCTTTAAAATTATTTATTTATTTATTATTTTTTTTAGGCTGCCCTAGGTCTTAGTTGCGACACGTGGGCTTCTTAATTTGCGGCATGTGGACTCTTAGTTGTGATACGCATGTGGGATCTAGCTCCCCAACCAAGGATCGAACCCTGGCCCCCTGCATTGGGAGTGCGGTGTCTTACCCACTGGACCACAAGGTAAGTCCCTGTTGCATTTTTTTAAATTAATTTTTATTGGAGTAGAGTTGATTTACAATGTTGTGTTAGTTCTTGCTGTACAGCTAAGTGAATCAGTTATACATATATCCACTTTTTTTAAGATTCTTTTCCCATATAGGTCATTACAGAGTATTGAGTAGAGTTCCCTGTGATATGTTGTCTTTTTGATAGAAGCCATCCTAACAGGTATGAGGTGATATCTCAATGTCGTTTTGATTTGCTTTTCCCTAATGATTAGTGATGTTGAGCCCTTTTATGTACCAGATGGCCATTAATATATCTTCTTTGGAAAAATGTCTAATCAGGTCCTTTCCCCATTTTTTAATGAGGTTATTCACTTTTTGTTTGTTTTTGCTATTGAGTTGTATAAGTCTTTATATATCATGGATATTAATAGCTTTATCAGACATGTGGTTTGCAAATATTTTCTCTCATTCTGTATGTTGCCTTTTCATTTTGATGACTGTTTCCATTGCTGTGCAAAAGCTTTTTAGTTCGGTGTAGTCCCACTTGTTTATTTTTGCTTTTGTTGTCTGTGCTTTTGGTGTGATATCCAAAAAATCATTGCCCAGACCAGTGTCAAGAAGCTGTTCCCTATGGTTTTTTTCTAATAGTTTCTTCTAATAGTTTTACGGTTTCAGACCTTACATTTTCTTCACTTTTTATCATTCTTTTTTCTTTGTTCCCCTCTGAGTTATTTCAAATGACCTATCTATGACCTCACAGATTCATTCTTCTGCTGGATTAAGTCTGCTGTTGATGCTCCCTATTGCATTTTTCATTTCATTCATTGCTTTCTTCAGCTCGAAAATTTGTTTGGTTCTTTTTTATGATTTCTATCTCTTTGTTAAACTTTTTGTACATTTTTAAAATTTCATTGAATTGTCTTTCTGTGTTTTCTTTTTTCTCACCAAACTTCCTAAGAACAAATATTTTGAATTCTTTATCAGGCAAATTGCAGATCTCCATTTCTTTGGGGATGGTTACTGGAAGATTATTGTATTCCTTTGGTGGTATCATGTTTCCTTGATTTTTTGTGTGTGTTCCTTGAAGTCTTATGTCATGTTCACATTTGAAGGAGTCTCTTCCTCCAGTCTTTACTGAATGGCTTTGGGAGGGAAATACTTTCTTTCAGCCTTTTCTGTGGACTTCTTTTTTCTAAGAGAGTAGTAGAGGTTGTGTTATATTAAGATCAAGTACTAAAAGAGCAAAGAGTTACACAAGGAATCAGGGGGAAAAAAGCAACATGGCAGAGGGGCAAGAGAAGGTCTCAGTGTAAATATAAACCAGGAAAACTAGGACATCAGTTAGGAAACAGAGATAAAGAAAAATCTGTCCAGATGGAAGCAGTGGGCATGTGGAAGACCATGAGAGACTCTCCAGGAAATAATGTTTGACTATGTGAAAATTGCTATTAATATATATTACATATTAATAATATATAACATAGGGACTTCCCTAGTGGTGCAGTGGTTAAGAATCTGCCTGCCCATGCAGGGGACACGGGTTCAAGCCCTGGTCCAGGAAGATCTCACATGCTGTGGAGCAACTAAGCCTGTGCGCCACAACTACTGAGCCTGCACTCTAGAGCCTGCAAGCCACAGCTACTGACCCACGTGCCACAACTACTGAAGTCCATGTGCCTAGAGCCCATGCTGTGCACCAAGAGAAGCCACCGCAATGAGAAGATGGCAATGCAGTGCACACACTGCAACAAAGAGTAGCCCCTGCTCACTGCAACTAGAGAAAGCCCACGCACAGCAACAAAGACCCAATGCAGCCCCCCCCAAAAAAAGCAAAAGAAACTAACACAACATTGTAAATCAACTATACTTCAATAAAAAAATTAAAAAAAAATAATATATAACATATAATATGTAATTAACATAAATATAAATGTTAAAATGCTATTAATATATTATATATAAATATTAATAATATATTAGGAACATTGTTACATTTTGAACAATACTTACTAGAAAGCTAGGCAAAAAATTAAAATTAAAAAATCCACCCAGAAAATTAACTTCAGAAAAAAATGAAAATTTATACAAACATCTCACAAGATGACTATTTAGTAATGACTTTTTGCTTCAAAAGCTTTCAAAAGTTAAAGCACTTTTTCTACAATGATGCTTTTCTTCTTTCAAAATAGTGACTTTTACTCCAAAACACACTAAATACATACATTATAAGAACTGATATGAGAACATTATATGGTTTTAGGCAAAGTCAAACATCAATTTATTCTATACAACCATTTTCAGTTAGAGAACATCATATGGAACACATTTACAATGTTGTGACATTTGGATGAACTTCAACTATTCTGTTGCATACTTTGGCAGGTGAGAAGAGTGAAGAGAGAGTGTTGTCCAGCAGTCTTTGGAATGTTATGCATATGTACTGTTTCAACACACTGTCATGCTTACCCTGTATTTTGCCTTAAGGCAGTTTGTATGTGTGCTATTTATTTTAAAGCTTATAAGATAACAAGGAGCCCGAATAAGGTTGAAAAATTGGTGATGAAAATGGTGCAGAAAGAAAAATATATATTCAAATATATATTCAATTGCTTCATAAGTTACAATGTGAAAATAATTGGAAATATGGGAGCAAATGCCATTAGTTGATGGTAAGTGCCTTTTGGGAGTAAGGCTGAAACTACATGACAATACTTGAAGTTTAAAGTTTGGTGGAGACTTTAGAGTTTTCTACATACCCAAAGTATGTCATCTGCAAATAGTGACAGTTTTACCTCTTCCCTTCCAATGTGAATGCCTTTTATTTCTTTTTCTTGTCTGACTGCTATGACTAGGACATCCAATACTATGTTAAATAGAAGTGATGAGAATATGCATCCTTGTCTTGTTCCTGAATTTAGAGGGAAGTCTTCCAGCCTTTCACTGTTGAGTATGATGTTAGCTGTGGGCTTGTGCTAAATGGCCTTTATTGAGATAGGTTCCCTCTATACCAACTTTGATGAGTGTTTTTATCATGAGTGAATGTGAATTTTATCTAACAGTTTCTCTGCATCTACTGACACAATCCTTTTGTTAATGTGGTGTATCATATTGATTGATTTGTGAATATTGAACCAGCCTTGCATTTCTGGAACAAATCCCACTTGATCATGGTGTTATGATCCTTTTTATATACTGTTGGATTCAGTTTGCTAATATTTTATTGAGGATTTTTGCATCTACATTCATCAAAGATATTGGCCTGTAATTTTTTCTGTAGTGTCTTTGTTTGGTTTCAGTGTCAGGGTAATGATGGCCTCATAGAATGAATTTGAGAGTGTTCCATCCTCTTCAATTGTTTTGAATAGTTTGAGGAGGATAGGTATTAGCTGTTCTTTACATGTTCTGTAGAATTCCCCTGTGAAATTGTCTGGTCCTAGACTTCTGTTTGCTGGGAGTTTTATTATCACAAATTCAATTTCACTACAAGTGATCAATTTGATCAAATTGTCTGTTTCTTCTTGATTCAGCCTTGGCAGGTTTGTGTTTTTAGAAATTTGTTGCTTCTATGTTGTCCAATTTGTTGGCATATAATTCTTCGTAGTATTCTCTTATGATTTTTTGTATCTTTGTGAGGTATCAGTTGCTATTTCTCCTCTTTCATGTCTTATTTATTTAGGTCCTCTCTCTTCTTGGTGAGCCTTGCTAAAGGTTTATCAATTTTGTTTAACTTTTTAAAAAACCATCTCTTGGTTTCATTGACCTTCTCTATTATTTTGTTGTTGTTGTGTTGTTTCTATTTTATCTATTTCCCCTCTGGTCTTTATTATTTCCTTCTTTCTGCTCACTTTGGGGTTTGTTTGTTCCTTTTCTAATTCCTTTAGATAGTTGGTTAGGTTGATTATTTGAGATTTTTCTTGTTTCTTGAGGAAGACCTGTATCACTATAAACATCCCTCTTAGAACTGCTTTTGCTGCATCCCATAGATTTTGGAGACTTGTGTTTCCATTTTCATTTGTCTTGAGGTATTATCTTATTTCCTCTTTGATTTCTTCATTGATCCATTGGTTTTATGGTAGCATGTTGTTTAGTCTCTACATATTTGTTCTTTTCCCATTTTTCTGTTGATTTCTAGTTTCATACTGTTGTGGTCAAAGAAAATGCTTGATATAATTTCTATCCTCTTAAATTTATTGAGACTTGTTTTGTGGCTCATCATGAGATTTATCTTGGAGAATGTTACATGTGCACTTGAAAAGAATGTGTATTCTGCAGATTTTGGATGTAATGTCCTGTAGATATCTATTAAGTCCAACTGGTCTATTGTGTCATTTAAGACCACTGTTTCCCTATTGATTTTCTGTCTGGATGATCTGCCCATTGATGTAAGTGGGGTGTTAAAGTCCGCTACTATTATTATATTATTACCAGTTTCTCCCTTTCTGTCTGTTAGTGTTCGCTTTATATGTTTAGGTGCTCCTGTATTGGGGACATATATGTTAACGAGTGTAATATCCTCTTCTGATTGATCCCTTTATCATTATATAATGCCCTTATTTGTCTTTTGGTATAGACTTTGTTTTAAAGTGTTTTTTGTGATATGAGAATTGCTGCTCCCCCTTTCTTGACGTTTCCGTTTGCATGAAATATCTTTTCCCAACCCCTCACTTTCGGTCTGTGTGTGTGTCTTTAGCTCTGAAATGAGTCTCTTGTAGGCAGCATATAGATGGGTCTTGTTTTTTATCCAATCAGCCACCCTGTCTTTTGATTGGAACATTTAGTTCATTGACATTTAAAGTAATTATTGATAGGTATGTACTTATTGCCATTTTATTACTTGTTTTCTGGTTGTTTTTGTCGTTCTCTGTTCATTTCTTCATTTTGTTTCTTCTCTTGTGATTTGATGATTTTCTTTAGTAGTATGCTTGTGTTTCTTTCTTTTTAGTTTTTGTGTATCTGTTGTAGGTTTTTGATTTGTGCTTACCATGGGGTTCATATATGTTGACCTATAACTATATCTACTTGTTTTAAACTGATAGTCATTTAAATTCAAACACATTCTAAAAGATCTAAACTTTTTACTCCCCTAACCACATTTTGTATTTTTTAAAAAAATATTTATTTATTTGGTTGCACTGGGTCTTAGTTGTGGCTTGCGGGTTCCTTAGTTGTGGCTTGCCAGCTCCTCAGTTGCAGCAGGTGGGCTCCTTAGTTGTGGCAGGTGGGGGTCCTTACTGGCGGCTTGCCAGCTCCTTAGCTGTGGCACATGAGTTCCTTAGTTGTGGCATGAAAGCTCTTAGTTGCAGCATGCATGTGGGATCTTGTTCCCTGACCAGGGATCGAACCCAGGCCCCCTGCATTGGGAGTGCAGAGCCTTATCCACTGAGCCACCAGAGAAGTCCCCATTTTGTATTTTTAATGTCATATTTAACATCTCCAGGTTTATCTCTTAACTGTTTATTGTAGTTATATTTGCTTTTACAATTTTCAGTCTTTTAATCTTCATTTTGGCTTAGTTAAGTAGTTGATCCTCAGTCCTTACTATATATTTGCTTTTCCTAGTGGGATTTCCCCGTTCCTATAGATTCTTACTCCTTTTCCACTTAGAGAAGACCTTCTAACATTTCTCTTATGGTAGATTTAGTATTGATGAACTCTTACTTTTTGCTTTTCTGAGAAGTTCTTTCTCTCTCCTTCGATTCTAAATGATAATCTTGCTGGGTAGAGTATACTAGGTTGCAGGTTTTTCCCTTTCAGCACTTTGAATATGTTATGCCACTCCCTTTAGATCTGCAAAGCTTCTGCAGAAAAATTGGCTGCTAGCCTTATGTGGATTCCCTTATATATGACCCTTGTTTTTCTCTTGCTCCCTTCAGAATCCTGTCTTTATCTTTTTTGTTTGTTTGTTTGTTTGTTTTGGGCATGACCCGAGGCATGTGGGATCTTAGTTCCCTGATCAGCGATCGAACCCATGCCCCCTGCAGTGGAAGCACAGGGTCTTAACCACTGTATTGCCAGGGAAGTCCCTCTATCTTTAACTTTTACCATTTTAATTTTATGTCTTTATGTGGGTCTGTTTGGGTTCATCTTGAGACCCTCTGTGTTTCCTTTACTTGGATATGTTTCTTCAGGTTTGGGAAATTTTCAGCCATAATTTCCTCAAATATATTTTCTTTCTTTTTTTAAAATTTTTATTTATTTATTTAAAAAATTTATTTATTTTATTTATTTATTTTCGGCTGTGTTGGGTCTTTGTTGCCACATGTGGGCTTTCTCTAATTGCGGCGAGCAGGGGCTACTCTTCCTTGTGGTGCACGGGCTTCTCATTGTGGTGGCTTCTCTTGCTGCAGAGCACAGGCTCTAGACATGCGGGCTTCAGTACTTGTGGCATGTGGGCTCAGTAGTTGTGGCTCACGGGCTCTAGAGCGCAGGCTCAGTAGTTGTGGCGCATGGGCCTAGTTGCTCCGTGGCATGTGGGATCTTCCTGGACAAGGGCTCGAACCCATGTCCCCTGCATTGGCAGGCGGATTCTTAACAACTGTGCCACCAGGGAAGCCCCTCAAATACATGTTCAATCCCCATCTCTCCCCCTTCTTCTGGGACCTGTATAATTCAAATGTTGGTATGCTTAATGTTATCCCAAAGATCACATAAATGGGGACTTCCCTGGTGGCGCAGTGGTTAAGAATCCACTTGCCAATGCAGGGGACACGGGTTCAAGCCCTGGATCGGGAAGATCCCACATGCCACAGAGCAACTAAGCCCATGCACCACAACTACTGAGCCTGCACTCTAGAGCCTGCATGCCACAACTACTGAAGCCTGCATGCCACAACTACTGAAGCCTGCGTGCCTAGAGCCTGTGCTCCACAAGAGAAGCCACCGCGATGAGAAGCCTGCGCACCATAATGAAGAGTAGCCCCCTCTTGCTGCAACTAGAGAAAGCCTGTGCACAGCAACAAAGACACAACGCAGCCATAAATAAATAAATAAATAAATATTTTTAAAAAACGATCACATAAAGGGTTATCATTTTTAAATTTTTCTTTTTCTTTTGCTGTGTGTGTTTTTTTTTTAAGCCTACAGCACCCAGTATTTCCAGGCAGTCTCTCATCCAAGTACTAACCAGGCCTGACCCTGCTTAGCTTTCTGAGATCAGGCACATTCAGGGTGGTATGGCTGTAGACACTTTTGCTGTTCTGATTGGGTGATTTTCATTAGTCTATCTTCCAGATCCCTTATGCATTCTTCTTTGTCATTTAGTCGCTATTTCTTCCTTCTAGTGTGTTTATTTCAGCTACTTAATTCTTCAATTCTGTTTTTTTTTAAATATTTTCAGTTCCTTGTTAAAATTCTCACTGTGTTCATCTATTCTTTTCCCTAATTCAGTTAACATTCTTATTTCCAGTGCTTTGAATTCTTTATCTGGTTAATTATTTCTGTTTCATTATTTTTTCAGGAGCTTTCTTTTGCTCTTTCAGTTGAGACCAATCCCTCTGAATTTTTCTTTCTTTCTTTCTTTCTTTTTTTTTTGGCTGTGCCACATGGCATGTGGGATCTTAGTTCCCTGACCAGGGATCTAACCCATGACCCCTGCAGTGGAAGCATGGAGTCTTAACCACTGGACTGCCAGGGAAGTCCCTCTGACTTTTCATTTTGCTTAACTTTCTCTGCCTCTATAAACTTGGATGAAAGTTACCTATTGCAGTCCTGAAGGGATGTTCTTATGTGGGAGTGTCCCTATACAGACTGCAGGTGCCCGATGCCTTTGGTGGGAGAGCTGGATTTGTTGTGGACACAATCACATCTTTCCTCAGGGTGTGCTGGCAGCTATCACTTTGGTAGGAGGTGGGGCTGGAGATGGAGGGGCTAGAGCTGGAGCTAGGAGTGAGGTGGGACTTCTCTGCTCAGTAGCTGTCACTGCTCTATTGGGGGCGGGGTCTGATTCCAAGTTGTTGGAGCAGAAGTCCTGAGGATCAGGCCCAAGCTGGCTCTGTTTTCTTTAGGTGTGTGCTTTCCCCTCTCCCAGCACCAGGCCCCTTGCCCCAGGTGGGGGGCGCTGAAGCAAGAGGGGGGGGCCTGCATGGGCGCTCAGCCCATGTCAGCTATAGACAGAGGTCTGAGCTGTCTCCAGTGTGCTGCCCAGGCAGACACCAGCAGTTGCTTCCCTTGCTCTGTTCAGATGCGGCCCTGAGTGCTGGCAAAGTTCACCTTACTCTTTCTAATGCATTCAAACTTTTTTTTTTCTACTGCTTCAACAGAGTGCTGGAATCTCTCCTCAGGAAACCTGGACTTCTAAAAGGCTCTCTCATCTGTGGGTGTCTGCTCAAATCAGCAGTCTCCAGGTTTACCTTAATTGCAGCCAAGAGGGACTAGGGCTGATTCACAGACTCCTGCTGGTTCAACAGCCCATACCAAGGACTGTCCACCTATTACTTGATACACAGGTGGTTGAGACTCCTCCCAGGTCCCTTGGTATATAGTGTTGGATCCCACAACACCCACAGAGGCAATTTGTGGATGTATGCCAAGTTTTTAAAAGGGGACGTGTGTGCAAAATTGATGGGCATCTTATGCCACCATGAGGCTGATGTTATTCTTCAGTGTTCAGATTTTTATGAAGGATCTATCCTATTTTTTAAGTTTTAGAAGCATAAGTTTCATGAGGTATTTTGCCTTCTTACACTTACAGTCTTTATTTTTCTTTAAGATGAATTATTCCTTGTTCAATAAGGAATAAATGTTAATCAAACTTTTCCTTTATTCACTTACGTAGATGTCTTTTTTCCGTGATAATGTCTTTGATGTTGAGTAAGGTATAGATCACATTTAAAAGTTTTTCCATAAATAACAAAGACTGAGAAGATAACAATGATGATGGCTAAACTAACCAAGTATTTATTATGTGATGGGCACAACTGTAGAATCCCCATAACCAGCCTCTGAAGTACACTAATTAGGCCCACATTACCATAAACACATCATATATGCATACAAAAGGATCTGGAAGAATAAGTAAGTTGGTTATGTTGGGGAAGTAACTAAGGTCGGGATGTTAGTCAAAGGGAAGTACAATTTTACCTATAATGTATAAATCAGTAAAAGCAGAAGAGAGCCACATATTATCTCTAAAATGAGCAACAAATAAATAAAGCAGACACATTCAAAAGGGGCCAACAAGGTAACTCTTTATAATGGCAAAATTTTCAGTATTTGACAAAATGGGGGTTTGATAAAAACAGGTAAATACTTTTAAGCCAATGGAATAGTAACAATATATTCACAGACAAAGAATATTAAAGGCTGGTTATAGCATAATCACACTTTCTCTCAAAAGCAATGCCAGATGTAATCTTACAGGATTTGCTCCAAAAATTTGACAGTGACTGTCTATGACTGGTAAGATTACAGATAACTGTAGCTGTTTTTTTTTTACTCATATCTACATTTTTATGGAGGAAAATTGTTCTGCAAAAAGAATAATGTAAGTTTCTAAAAGGAAAATAAAACAATCTTCCCAAAGGTACATATCCATAAGATACTAAAGGATATGTAAAAGTAACAGTAACTTAACACAAACAGGGTGACACACAGATACACAGACAGATATGCAAATTTTAAAAACAAAGACTGACCTGATATCGAAGCTTTATATGTATAAAAATAAACTTACCATCAAACATGCAATAAAAATATATAAAAATAGATATGGTTATTAAATAAATGGTGTTAGTATGAGAAATGGGGGAGGGAGAAAAAGGGTAAATTAGACCCTCAATAATTTAAAATAATTTTAAAATGCATCAGTAATTCTGTATACTTCACAAAAAATTAAGAACATTAAAAAGAAAGTAGCAGGGTTAGCCCCCAAATAAATTTCGATGCTTAAAATAAATGCAATATACAATAAAAAGGTTTTTCAACTTATAATATTGACAAGTATGAATTTTCTGAAAGTAATGAAGGAATGAATTTAGATTAAAATATTCAAATATTTTATTCAGAGTGTTTATTTTCTGTATGAATTTTCTCAGACTGACTAACTGGTAAAGTATAAGTATATGTACCTTAGTTACATTTGTAGGGACTCTCACTAGTATGAATTCTCTTTATTGTATGGTTCCTTAACTACGTAATTCCAATTTATAGAGTTTCTCATTCACAGAGCTTCTTACCAGCATGACTTTTCTTATGTTGCTGAATTTCTGAACCCCTCTCCAAAGCCTTCCCACAGCCCTTACATTCATAACGTTTCTCACCAGTATGTATTCTCTGATGTTGAGTACGGCTGGAGCCCGTACCAAAAGTCATCCCACATTCCTTACATTCATAGGGTTTCTGACCAGTGTGTATCCTCTGGTGCCGATTAAGGGCTGAACCACTACTAAAGGACTTTCTACATTCTTTACATTCATAGGGTTTTTCACCTGTGTGAATTAGCTGGTGTTGAATAAGTTTTGAGCCACTACCAAAAGCCTTCCCACATTCCTTACATTCATAGGGTTTCTCACCAGTATGAATTCTCTGATGTTGAGTGAGGTCTGAACCACTACTAAAGGCCTTCCCACATTCCTTACACTCATAGGGTTTCTCACCAGTGTGCATTCTTTGATGCTGAATAAGTTTTGAACCACTTCTAAAGGCTTTCTCACATTCCTTACACTCATAGGGTTTCTCACCAGTGTGAATTCTCTGATGTTGAGTGAGATCCGAGCCACTATTGAAAGCCTTCCCACATTCTTTACATACATAAGGTTTCTCACCAGTGTGAATTCTTTGATGTCGAGTAAGGGCTGATCCAAAACTAAAAGCCTTCCCACATTTGTTACATATATATGGTTTCTCACCAGTATGAATTCTTTGATGCCGCGTAAGAGCTGAACCACTACTAAAGGCCATTCCACATGCTTTACATTCATAAGGTTTCTCACCAGTATGAATTCTTCGATGCTGAGTAAGGTTTGAACCACTGCCAAAGGCTTTCCCACAATCCTTACATTCATAAGGTTTCTCACCTGTGTGAATTCTGTGATGCCGAGTAAGGGCTGATTCAAAACTAAAGGACTTCCCACATTCCTTACACTCATAAGGCTTTTCACCACTGTGAATTATCTGATGTCGAATAAGGCCTGATCCAAAACTAAAGGCTTTCCCGCATTCCTTACATTCATATGGTTTCTCACCAGTGTGAATTCGCTGATGGTGAGTAAGGTTTGAGCCACTACCAAAGGCCTTCCCACATTCATTACATTCATAAGGTTTTTCACCAGTATGAATTCTTTGATGGTAAGCAAGGTTTGCACCACTACCAAAGGCCTTGCCACATTCTTTACATTCATAAGGTTTCTCACCAGTATGAATTCGCTGATGTCGAATAAGGACTGATACAAAACTAAAATCCTTCCCACATTCCTTACATTCAAGGAGTTTCTCATCAGTATGAATTCTCTGATGCTGGGTATTGAAAGTGGGTATGTCTTCAGGAGTAAATATCATTTGACTGAAATGTCCTTCCTGAGATTCCTGTTTTCTCTCAAACTGGCTTTTACATTCCCAATCACCTCTGAAACTTGAACACTCAATGCTGTTTTTTATAAGTCTTTCCATTATCTCCCATCAGGATGATTCTATTCCATAAATATCCTTTTTCAGAAATAATTCTTGGTCTCAACCTTGATTCACAGTCTGAAAGAAAATATAAAAACATTCACTTTTTTTGTGTTCTGGGAGAAATGAAACTTTTATAATAGATAGGAAAAGACTTAACTGAAACTCATTTTCATATAGAGTGGCTTATACAGTTCTCATATATGATTGGGCATTTTGACAAACAGATAAGGAAACAGAATGAGAAGAAACACTAGAAGGTGAAGGAGTTATTTAGGAAAAGAGAGTAAGTCAATTGTTCCTAAATAGTGATTTAGATAAAAATACCCTAAAGACATGGGGAGCTCAATAAATATAAAGATGTCCAGGCCCCAACTCAATTTTGTTAACTAGTGTCATATACATTTAAAAATGAGTATAATTATCATTTAACCCATTTCTTAGGGTTGTTTGGAGCTCTAAGTAACTACACCAGGAAGGAAAAATCTAGGCTAGATGGTCATAAATTACATATAATCTGATGGAGATAGAAGAGAAAGTTACTTCAGATGTAGCAGTATCTTGATGAAAGATTAATGAACTGAGTAAATCTGGAATGAGCAATAGAGAGTGAAGATTCTGTTGTGGTTAGAATATAGTTTGTTTATGCCATTTGGTAAAATCCGAAGTCTTGAGGCTAACCTTGGGAGAACCTTGGGAGAACAAAAAAGGGGACTGAGCAAAGGCCAAAAGCAGAGTAATTGAGAATGTAGTTTTAAAATCAGAGAAAAGGGACAAGAAGATAGGAGGTAATGTGATACTTCTGGAAAATTACAAGGAGGATGCAGATAGATGAGTACTCTGAACCCTAGCTCTGATGATTATTGAAATAATTCTGAAATCACATTAATGTATTGATATTTACACAGTTGTGTAAAGTAACGCCACAGTGTTTGGTAGCTATTATTTTGGAAGACTTATATGCCATAAAAGTGACCAGGAAAATAAAAGGATTCAGAGACATCAATTAAGACCCTGAACAAATAAATAACTCAAGCCACAAAAGGTGAAAACATTTCAGCTCCATTCTCTTCCTACAATACTCAAACAGCAAGCTTGTTTAGACTCGGCCTAAATATGTCTTGAAATTGTTCTTTCCATCCCCACTGTCAGTAGATAATTCTAGCCAAAATTATCTTTTACTTGGATATGAAAGCAGTATTTTATCTAGCTGCTTGCATTTCCAGTTTTGCACCCTTAACAGCCAGAGTGATATTCAGTCTGGCACTGTTCTGCTCAGAATGCTTCAATGGTTTCCCACTGTCCCTCGGATAAGACCTACACTCCTTAACTTGGTCTTTAAAATTCCTCAGAGACCTGCCTACTGCCTGCCTCTTCAAGATGATACCTCTCTCCTATCAGCAATAAGCCCTAGTTACACTGGCCTTACTTTGTTCTTCAAATGCACTAAACTGTAACATGCCCCTCCCCAACAATTTAATCTGCTTGAAATATTCTTCCATACCTCCCTTCCCACTGCCCCCACTCTTCACCTGCAAGTTCCTGGTCATTGTTCAAATGTCTGCTAACTGGCATACCCTAATAAAGATCTTTTCTGAATACTCAGTCTTAATTTTGCACATCTCGCCATTATTTCTCAAAGCACTTTTTTACTTTTCTTTTTTTCTTCCTTTCTTTGTGTTTACTGTTTGGTAATGAATGATTACACATTTATCCCCTACAATTGCAAATTTCCTATATTTTTTAAAGCCTTCATTGAATTTGTTACAATATTGCTTCTGTTTTAGTATTGGTTTTTTGGCCCCAAGGCACGTGGGATCTTAACTCCCCGACCAGGGATCAAACCCACACCCCCTGCATGGGAAGGCGAAGTCTTAACCACTGGACCGCCTGGAAGTCCCCAGCAAATTTCGTATTTTTTTGAGTGTTTGCTTAATGTCTGTCTGCTACCATAGAGCCAAGATTGAGGAAGGCAAGGGTAATGTCTGTTACTTTAGTCAGATTGAACCCTGGCACACACAAAAAGATCAAAATACATTTACTGAATGGCTAATATAATAAGTTAGTCTCAAAATTCATTATTATTAAAAATAAACTTCTAAAAACAATATTTCTCTAGAAAAGGATATACTTTCTCTCAAACAGTGAAAGTGAATCACATGTGGTTATTCCTGTCCTTTAAAAAAATCTCATTAAAAGGAATGAACTGGCTTTTTAACAAAAGGAACCCACAAAGTCAAAGAAAATTGAAGAGGAAATAGCAGCAACAAAACTTTTGAAGCTGGAAAGCGTGAAGAGAAATGACAAACAACTTAACAAAGAAAGACGAAACCTGACCCAAATGTAAGGAAAACCCGGAAGGGGATGATTTATGCTGCAAACCCCAGAAAGGCTTAAGAAATGGGAGCATTACATACTTAAGAAGGTCTACTAACTGGCATACAAAAGTTAAATCAGCTTCTCAGTGTCCACTCTATAATACTGATACAAATATCATCATTTGAGGAAATCCTGTAACATAAAATAGATTAAACAAAGCCCAAAGGAACTTAGAAGAGAAACCACATAGGAAAACAAAATTCCAGAAGCCACCACTAATATCTTCAAAGGGATATGAGAAGACATTTCACATGATAGAAGAATAGGATAACATAAAAGGAATAAGAGGCAAAAAAGAATACTTAGAAAATGAAAATATAAAGTGGGAATTAAAACATATCATTAGAAGAGTTAAAAGATAAATGAAAAATCTCTTTAAAAAGTACAAAAATATGGAAGTAGAAAACAGGAAATGTATAACACAGGGAACTATATTCAATATCCTGTAATAACCTATAATGGAAAATAATCTGAAATATATACATATGTATATATATATATATATATATATATAACTGAATCACTTTTCTGTACACCTGAAACTATCACAATATTGTAAATCAACTATACTTCAGTTAAGAAAAAAACAGAAAATAGGAAAGACATTGGAAGGTCATGCAAGCCAGGTCAACATCTAATGGGAGGAGATCATTCTTGAAAGTGTGCTAAGCATCTGCCAAGTATCAGGCAGGATGTTAGAAGGAATGAAGGAATCTGAAAATTGCCATTTTGAAATCACCAATCTAATAATTGATTCAGGCAAGGATCCTCAATGGATTCTAAAATCAGAAAGTGAATGGTCAAGATAAGGGATATTCACTTACTCTCTTAGCATCAATCCACATATGATTTACTAACTAAAAAGGGAAACATGTACCTCTATACTGGAAAGGTTTGGTACTCAGTACCTTTAACCTTAAACGATGAAACTTGGTATCATCAACAGTGGAACAACCTGACACTCTGCCTTCTGATGTAATGCAATAGAATACACCGTACCACCTTTGTCAAAATAGGTAAGCTGAATCTAAGCCTCCTATTTCCATAAGAAAACCATCATACAAATGAAGGTTGTGAGACATTCTATAAGGCAACTGTCTTGAATTCAGTGTCATATAAAACAAACAAAAATGAGAGGCTGTTCTAGATTAAAAGAGACCAATGAAGCCCAACAACCAAAATAATACATGAATCCTGATTGGATCTGAGATCAAGCAAAGAACCAAGTAAATAAACAAAAACATAACATCAGCTAAAAAAAGACATTTGGGGGAACCACTGGAGAGATTTGAACATGAAATGTTTGAGGTGGTACTAGCGAGTTTATATTAATTTTCATAGATTTGATATGTCATTGTTATTGTTTGGAAAATGTCCTTATAGTTAGGAGATGCATGCTAAAAGTATTAAGGGTAAAATGTCAGGATGTCCCCAACTTATTTTCAAATGATTCAGGGGAAAAAAATGCACACGCACACACACACACGTGTGTGTGTGTATTTAGAAAAATAAAGCAAATGTGGTAAGATGTTAACAATTGGTGATTTTAGCTGATGGCTATATGGGGCAAATAACTGAATATTCTTTCAAATTTTCTGTATGTTGGAAAATTTTCAAAGAAAACAGAAATCAGAAACAGATTGTTTTTAAAAGTAGCATTTAAGAAGATTTTCCAGAACTGAAGGACACAAATCTCCACAATAAATGGGCTCGCTTGATACCTAGTATAAAGAATAAAAATTATTCACACTAAGATATAATTTCATTAGGTTCCAGGACAGTAGGAACAAAGAAAATACCTTAAAAGAATCCAAACAGTAAAAAAACAGTGCATATATAAAAGACTAGGAATGAAAATAGCTTTGGAGTTCCCCAAAATATTCTAAGCCAGAAGTCCTAAGTTAAAATTTCTGAGAGAAAATAATAATTAGAATCCCATGCCCTGCCAAAGAACCAATGCACTGGTTCAAACAGCCCTTTCAGATATGCTAGAACTCACAACAAATTTAACACATTTATCTCTTCTTACATGCCATCTACATCAAAAACCCATTTTGATATCTGGAGTTTTCTTGGAGTAAACCAAGAAACAGGAAGGAAATAAATAGGAGTTCATAGTCTTGCCATGATTTCCATGTGAAAGGTAGAGACTTGATTGGGAAAGAATGAGATCCTTAAATATGGAACTGGGACATCTAGTTGGGACCCAGATGAAACTGACAATCTTGAACCTCCAACTTGCTTTGGGCCTCTCTTACCAGTGGAAGAAGCTTGCAATCCAGTATCTGGGAGACTAGCTTTCCTCTGACTGAAAACCCTATAATAACATCACCTGGAGCAGTACCTGAAAAGGCATGCTAATTCTCCTCATGACCCACCAGAACCATTCTGTTGCCACTAGACCTGTAACAAGGGTCCAACCTCAGCATGTTCCGGAGGAACAAGTAGATATTATGAGCCAGGAGGAAATAACTAACTATTAGTTTACAAGGGCTGCCAAACCAAAATACCACAGACTGGGTGATATAAACAACAGAAACTTATTTGCTCACAGTTCTGGAGATTAGAAGTCCAAGATCAAGGTGTCAGCAGGTTTGGTTTCTTTTGAGGCCTCTGTCGTTGGCTTGCAGATGGTTACTTTCTCACTGTGTTCTCACATGGTCTTTCCTCTGTGTGAGCATCCCTGGTGTCTCTTTGTGTGTCTAAATTTCCTCTCATATAAGGATACCAGTCAGATTGGTTTAGGATCCACCCTAACAGCCTCGTTTTAATCATCTCTTTTAAAACCCTGTCTCCAAATATAGTCACATTGTAAAGTACTGGGGGGTTAGAGCCTCAATATATGAATTTGGTGGGGGACACAATTCAGTGCACAATATTCACTAAAACAAAGGTTATGGGAGCACAGTGACACTACTCTTTTTGTATAGTTTTAACGTTTGGAACCATGTTCATAAAATCAAATAAACAAGAATATTGGCACAATATTCACTAAAACAAAGGTTATGGGAGCACAGTGACACTACTCTATCTTTTTGTATAGTTTTAACATTTGGAACCATGTTCATAAAATCAAATGAACAAGAATGGATTAATATTAATTAAAAAATCAAACAGAATACAAAGGGAATAAATGAACCTAAAAGTATTTGAAATGAATAACATAACCACAATGAAGGAGCAGATTAAAAACTGAATCCAAGGGGCTTCCCTGGTGGTGCAGTGGTTAAGAATCCACCTGCCAATGCAGGGGACACGGGTTCGAGCCCTGGCCCGGGAAGATCCCACATGCCGCGGAGCAACTAAGCCCATGCGCTACAACTACTGAAGCCCGCACGCCTAGAGCCTGTGCTCTGCAACAAGAGAAGCCACAGCAAGGAGAAGCCCGTGCACCGCAACGAAGAGTAGCCCCCACTCACCACAGCTAGAGAAAGCCCGTGCGCAGCAACAAAGACCCAAGGTAGCCAAAAATAAATAAAATTAAATCTTTAAAAAAAAAAAAGACTAAAAAGAGACATGATAACTAAATTCAATGTGTGATCCTAGACTGTATCCTGGATAGCAAGTCAGGGAGAGAGGGTGTGATGTAAGTAGGATGAATTGGTACAAAGAATATTATTGAGACTAGCAAAAAATTTTGTATATGGACTGTTACATAACAGTATTGCACTGTTGTTTAAATTTCTTATTTTAGTGACTGTACTGTGGCTATGTAAGAGAATACTCTTGTTCTTAGGAAATAACACACTGAAGTGTTTAAGGGTAAAGAGGCAAATGTCTGCAACTTATTCTTAAATGGTTCAGATAAAATGTATGTATTGTGTATGTGTGTGTGTCCTCACATGCATATATAGAGACACAGAACAATTGCAAGTGCACACAGGAATGATAATACAAATGGGACAAAATGTAAACAATTGGTGAATCTGAGCAAAGAGTACCCAAGAATACTTGGTACTATTCTTGTAACTTTCCTGCAAGTTTGAAACTTAATCAAAATTTAAAAGTTACCCAAAACAAGACATATTCCTAAATAATTCTCATGTTAAATATGAAACTAAATAGAAATATAAAATACCTAGAAATGAAGTGAAAAGGAGATCAATACATGTAAAAAACCTGGGCACAGGAAAGAAAATTACCCCCCAAAAAGAAAATTTAATAACATTAAACTCCTTTTAAAAAATAAAACTGATTTGAATTCAATACTGAAACAAAAGAATCTCAAAAAAAGCAGAAAAAAATTAATGAAGATTTAAAATATGTAAGATTCACAAAAGTCAAACCTTGCTTTTGAAAAAAAATGAAGACTGCTGATTAAACACGTATGTATACCATCTCCTTTAGGTTTTATCCCAAAACACCACTAAAATGACCAAACGGTGATATTTTCCTATTGTTAATGGCTGGTAAGGGCACAGGTATGACAGATACTACTGACTGCCCCCCTCAAAATCATCCCTCCCCTACTTCCTTGCTACAAGAATTTTTTTCCATAGTTTTTTTTCATCAGCTCCAGAAAATGAATCATGATTTGCCTAGGCCAGTGGTTCTGAATTGATTGCTATTAGAATCAATTAGGTAGCTTTTTAAAAAATTCTAAAGCTTGAACCCCACTGCAGACCAATTAACTCTTAATGTTTTTCTTGTCATCTTGTATGACTTTAAGTCATTAATTCTCAACTGTGGCAGCACACTAGAATTACCTGGGGATCTTTTAAAAATGATGATGTCCAGGTTATATCCCAGACCAATTAAATCAAAATCGCTGGGAGTGGGACCCAGACATCAGTAACATCAGTAAGGTTAAGAATAACCAGCTTAAATTAAATGAAATAATTAACTCTCTGTTCTGTTTGTTGCAGTTGTGTTTTTCTGCCTTATGCAGCCAAAAGTAACCTAACGGCAGTGGAAACACAGGTTCTAGCAGAGTGAGCTGGGTGTACTGGAAGTGTTTACTGAAGTTTAGAAAATGTGTACTCTATTATCTCCATGATTTCATATTATAAAATATGGCCTTACATGAAGCAATTAAAATGAGCTCTATACTTAAGTGAACAATTCTCCACACAGAATAAAAAGCACAAACAGTAACAATAACTACAGAGTGACTACTAACTGACACTAAGTAAATGGGCAGGTCCTCTTTTAAGTGTTTTATGTAAACCAACTCAATCCTTGGACCCACTCTGTAATTCAGTTACTTTCCACATTTTGCAGGATACACTTATAATCCTTTTTATATAGAAATATTTTTAAGTGACAAAACAGTACCACATACACATTTACATGTGTATGCATGTAAAAGGATATTTAAAAAGGATAAATAATTAACTGAAAACAGTGGCTACCTTTGGGTATTTTGGGTAGATACCTTGGATTGGGGATTGTAGTTACATCAAACCTGAACCCCTTCATAACATACAAATTATTTTTATAACAAAATTATAATTATTAACTAAATATAATTTAACTAAAAAAAAAAAATTTAAAAAGGAAAGCACTAGCATTCGGCCTAAGGAGATGCTCATTGTTTATAATGGCAATAATTTGTAAGCAAACCATGTTCAAAAAAGGGGGCTTGGTAAAATGGTAACATGATAAGGCCATTGCAACTCATGGTAAAGATAAATGTGTAAAGACATGGACAGTTGTTTACAATGTATTGATATTTTGGCATGATAAAGACGGGTTACAGGTCAGTGGCCATAGTATGATCACATTTAGAAATAAATTCTCAGTATTGACAGCAGTTGTCTTTAACTGACAGGATTACAGATAACTTTTGTTACTTATTTGTGCTTCTCTGTGTTTTACAAATTTGTTGTAATAAATAATTTTTTTGTAATGAAAGAAATAGAGAATACAGCTATCTTCAGAAAAGTGACATATTTGACCAAGTATTCAAAGATTTTAAAAAAGAAATGATCTAAACATGGCACAGGTACAAGCACAGAGACATAAAATTTAAAAATTCAAATACATAATACAAACTATTTAAATAACATAACAACAGGTAGGCAATGCACAATGGAATACTAGTCAGCCATGAAAAATAATGAAATCTTGCCATTTGCAACCATGTGGATGGACCATGAGGGTATTACGTTAAGTGAAGTAAGACAGACAGAGAAAGAAAAATACCCTATGATCTCACTTATATGTGGAATTTAAACAAATAAGCAAACAAAAACCAAGCTCATAGATACAGAGAACAGATTGTTGGTTGCCAGAGACAGGGGGTGAGGGGGTGGGGTTGGGTGAAATGGGTAAAGGGGGTCAAAAGGTACAAACTTCCAGTTATAAAATAAATAAAGCTTGGGGATATAATGTACGGCGTGGTGTAGAGTTAATAATACTGAATTGCATTTGAAAGTTGCTAAGAGAGTAAATCTTAAAATTCATAAGAAAAAAAATTGTAACTATGTATGGTGATGGATGTTAACTAGACTTACTGTGGTGATCATTTTGCAATACAGTTGACCCTTGAACAACATGGGTTTGAACTGAGTAGTTTTACTTATAAGCAGATTTACTTCAGTAGTAAATACTATAGTACTACAGGATCTGTGGTTGGTTAAATCCGAGAATGCAGATACAGAGGAACTATGGATGTGGAGGACCGACTATAAGTGATATGAAGATTTTTGATTGTGCAGAGTCAGCGCTCCTAACCTCCACATTAAGGGTCAACTGTATGTACAAATACTGAATCATTACATTGTACACCTGAAACAAATATATTGTTATATGTCGATTATACCTCAGCAATTAAAAAAAAAAAGATCTTTTGGGACCCACCAAAAGACTCTGGGACCCACCAAAAGACTTTTTAGGCAACCACTTTATACCATAATTGATTTAGAGGTCCCAAGAATGGGAAATAAAGGAGAGGGGAGCTAACATTTATTGAATTTCTGATGTGTACCAAGTGTTCTACATATCCTATTTCATTCTCAACAACATTGAGAATGAGAACCTCTTGTTTACAGGTTAAACAGCTCGTAGGTGGTGTAGCTGAGATCAGATGTCACATTTGATACTAGAATCCCTAATTTTTATACCATGTTACAGAGACTAGTAGTGTAGGTAAAATAACCTGAGGGATGATTTGTTTCTTTTTTTTCTGAGGGAGCCAATATTTAAACTAAAGTGTTAGAATAGATGGCAAAGAGGCAGAGGCAGAAACTGCCTGATGGAGGATAGTGTGGGGGAGGGGGTTGAGGGGGCTGGGGAAGAGAAGTGGAAAGAGTAGTTAAAAAAGAAATATAATATAGGGAGAACAGCAAAAGGTACCATACAAAACTGACTTGATTAGACAAGAATGTTATTAAAATAAAAATATTAGACAATAAATATCTACATCTGTATCTAAGTCTATATCTCATTTTTATATCCCCCACTTCCAAAAATGTATTTGAGGAGGCTAAGAATAAAGAAAAAATTTTAAATCATACACAAAGGTCATACATCATAGGTATTCAATGTCAAAAACCCAGGCTAAGATTATTACTACAATTGATCATTTCTGAAGTGCTCAAATTCCTGGCAGTCAATGCAAAAGGGAAATACTATATACGATGGATTAAATTATTCCTATTTGCCAAGGACTATTTTTTTTTTTCTGGCAGCGCCTTGCGGTATGTGGGATCTTACTTCCCTGACCAGGGATCGAACCTGTGCCCCCTGCATCGGGAGCTCGGAGTCTTAACCACTGGACCGCCAGGGAAGTCCCTGCCAAAGACTATTTCCAGGAGATAATGAAGACCTTGATGAGAAACATGCAGAAAATGTAATATCAATTGAGAGATTCATGTTATTAGAAGATTCCCCAAATTTCTACTCACATAATTATAGACACAATGCAATTCAATCAAAATCCCAAAAGATGTTTGAGTGGAACCAAACTATTTCAAAAATGTATATGGAATGCAAAGAAACACAAACAGCCTAGACATTCTTGAGGAACAAGAAGGTAAGAGGACTTGCTCCAAATATTATAACGTCACAGTGAATAAGATAGCAGAGTATTGCTGCAAGGGGAGACAAACAGAGCAATGGAACAAAACATAAAGTCCAGAAACAGATGTAGCCATAATGGTCACTTGATTTTTGACTACAATGGCACTGCAGCTCAGTGTAGAAAAGATGAACTTTTCAATAAATGATACTGGAGCAACTGGATACTCACATGGGGGATAAAATGAAATTGAATCCCTACCCTACACAAATCAATTCCAGGTAGTGTAAAAACATACATGTTAAAGCTAAAAACTAGGAAGCTTTTAGAAGAGAACACAAGAAAATCTTCATTACCTTGAGGTAGCAGAAAATTTCTTAAACAAGCACTAACTATTGAAAAAGATTTCATCACATTGAAATCCAAAACCTCTATTCACCCGAAGACACCAGAGTGAAAAACCAAGTCAGAGTAGAAGAAAATATTTGTCACATGTGCAACTGACAGTAAACTAAAATATAGAAGATACATGTTATGTATATATATATTTTATATATATATATTCAACTGCTATAAATCAGTTAGAGAAAAACAACCCAGTTAAAAATTGGCAAAATATTTGAACAAGCATTTCACAAAAGAGGATATCCAGGCGGGCAAGAATTAGTGTTCAATTTCATTGATAATACAGGCATATCAATTAAATGTGATAACACTAGATATCTACCAAATTGGCAAAAATTTTAAAGTGTGACGATGCCAAGAGCTGGCATGACTGTGAAACAAAAGGAGCCTTTTTAAACTGCTGATTCAAGTAAAAAACTTGCATAGTATATTTAGAGAACAGTCCGGCACTGTCTAGTAAAATTGAAGATGCGCAAACCCTATCCCTCAGCAATTTAATTACAATTTTAGTATATATATTAAAGAAATACAAGCACATGTGTACCAAAATATGTGCACAAAACATTTGTAGTCACATTGCTTATAGCAGCCAAAAACTAGAAGTCAAATGTCCATGAAGAGTAGAATAGATAAGTAGTAAATTGATACTATTATACAAGATAGTATATAGAGAGCAATGGAAAAAAAATGAACTGTAGTTATAGGAAATATGAATGAAGCTCACAAACGTTTTTCATGAAAAAAGACACAAAATAATGTCTATTCATACAAAGATAGAAAACAGACAAAAACTAAATCTATGTGGTTTTGGAATTCATATCAAAGCTCTAATGAAAGACAAAGAAATGATCACAGTGGTTATCACCAGAAGAGCATAATTGTTTGTGATTGTGGAGGGGTACATCAGAGGCTGCTTTAGAGATGGCTGTATTCTTTTTCTTGACCTGGGTATTCCTTACATCGGTCTTTATAATTATTTGCACAAATGGGTGTTAAATGCCATTTCTGTATCTAATTTGAAAGAAAAAAAAAGACATAGGCATTCAAATAAATATGCACCTCTAAAAATGTTTCCAATATTAAATTATGTGGGGAAATACTTAAATATAATTTTATGTGAAAATGTAGGCTATAAAATGGTAAATGCTGAATAAAATCAATTTTTAAATATCACACTTTATATATGTACATAAAACATACTGGGAAGAAATTATCAAAAAGTTAGCATTGGTTTTAACTGGGAATTTAAATTTTCTTCATTAGGAATTGCTGTACTTTTGAAATTATTTAAGATAATTTCACTTTTATAATAAAATATATTTTTTTAAGAGAGCATAAAGAAAAATTAAACCATTTGTCAAATTAGGAAGAGAAAGTCACGTGTATGGGTTGGGGTTTGGAGCAAATCACATTTCTCAAGGGAAAAATTCCATAGATCAGGTCACCTGACAGGCAAGAATTTTCAAGAGAAGGAAAACAAGTCATATCCTGACATAGAAAAGAGGATTTCAGGAAACAAGGGGAAACGACAAGCTACCTTGCAGGTGCCTTGTGGATGTTCAACAGCCATTCTTTACTCCACTCTGGAAGACTCTGCAAGCAGAGAAGAGCTGGAGAAAGAGAAAGGAGTCAGGAAAAACCAGGCTCTTCTGAGAGTCCAAGTCAACCTACCAACCACCACCTACAGATATTAGGTCAGACAAGTCTTGGGCGTCCTGCTCAATACCAGCATTACAGACAAGCACGGTCATTTGCAGTTCTGGGCAGAATGTGTTCCTGAGCTCACAGAGGTCTCCTGGTAACAGAGCGCTGGAGTCACAAAGGCACAGACAAAGGCGCCCCACACCTACAGTGCTATATGGATACATAATCATAGGAACTCACACCACGGGCACACAGGCACCACAGACCTCAACAAAATGGGCTGCAGACGGCCACGCAATCATACACACCCCGGGGACAGTCAGTCACAATCGCAGTCATAGGCACCCCCACGTACTCACATTCCCAGTGACATACATTATGGTGGCACAATGACAAATTCACACGCATACCAACAATATCACACACACACACACACCAAGGGGAAACAGTCACAAATCTCACAGTTGAGCCATCCCACACCCACGGCTCAGCAAATGATCATAAATACACACACACACACCAAGTGTATACACAGTTTTACAACCGCGGTCAAGGAACCTCACACTCGCAAACAGTGCCACACCCGGTCACACAATTAAACCCCCATCACACTTGCACAATCAAAACCACAATCAAGCCCGTCTCCCGCCCTCACAGTTTGGTACAAGGTCACACAGACACAGAGACACAACCACAATCAGACACACACTTCTCACGATCTCCCCTTCCCAGCTGGCTCCCGTAGAGGCCGAAGGTTCCAGACACGCCCGGCTCCAACCCCGGGCTCCAGGCCACCTCACCTACGACTCCTCCGGTCTGGTCAGCACCGCTTCACTCTACTTGAAACAAATAGAGCCCAACACCTCGCACAGCACCCTGAGGCCGTTTGCCCCAGCCCGTCAGAAAATCCCGTCCACTCCTCAGGAGAAGATCTAGTTCTCGCGGGAGGGAGCACTAGGCCTAGAGGCCTCTGGGAGATGTAGTCCAGAAAGCGACAGGCTGCTAAAAGCTATCTCCTCTTCATCCTCATTCCCCCTGGCCGCGGAAGCCTGGATCCGGCAGCGCACCTGAGGCTTCCGCGAGTCTCAGCTGACAAGAACTCCCTCGACCAAACTTTAGTCAAGTCGACTGCACTGACTCCATCACCCTGCCCAGTGGCTATAAATCCCCAGCTACTGTTACATACCCAGCTGAGTTCAATCTCTCTTCCCTATTGCGCTAGTCTTTATAATAAAGTCTTCCTTATCTGTTTACCTTGTCTGGTGCAACTTCTTTGACACATCCCAGCCTCAGGTTGCGGTTCTTTCAGGTTTTGGCGCTCACCCTGCAACATCCTGGGCCTCACGGCCTCCTGGGAAATGTAGTCCAGGACTTTGCCAGCGGCGGAGTGGACCCGGCCAAGATAGACTGCGTTCCCTAGGCGCTGAGGCGGTACGTGGCCTCAGTTAAAGGCACAGGAGGCTGCTAAGAATTACGCTTTGCCCTGGGAGCGTGCAGATGCCTAGAGGCAAGCTGCTGCGGAAAGTGTCGGGGAGCCAGAAGGGCGAAACCGAATGCGAATGTGAGTGTCTGGGACCAAAGCAGCCTAGAGAGTTTGAAGGGGAGAAATCCACAAGCCCAGTCACGTATGCGAGAGTGGGTGAAGGAGGGCCCGAATGTGAGACCGTGATGAGATTGCGTGTGTGCCTACATTTAGGGGTTAGTTGAACGGAAGAGAGACTGCATGCAGGTAAAATTGATGAGTGTGAGAGAGAGGTGGGATCAAGATTATAAGTGGCTTTGTGAGGATGGAGGGTCATATTGTGGGCTTGTGTGGTTGGGAGTAATTGTGTGTGTGTGTGTGTGCGCGTGGTAGGGCAAGATTGTGTGTGTATGAAAGTATGTGTGTCATCACGTGATTGTGGGCCACTGCATGGGTGGCTGAGATAGTGGAGGAATCTGAATCCTCTCAGCCTCATTTCCTCTTCAAACTGAGATAATAGGATATGTCTTCCCGTAGATTCAATTTTAAGGAGAAAAAGCTCCCTGTTGATATAATAAATAACTTATACCATTTTAATATAAACACTTAAGATTCCAAACATTTTGTTCTGGAATAGAATACTGAATCAGAATGGCTTTTTTTTTTAATTAATTTATTTATTTTTGCTGTGTTGGGTCTTCGTTTCTGTGCGAGGGCTTTCTCTAGTTGCGGCGAGTGGGGGCCACTCTTCATCGCGGTGCGCGGGCCTCTCACTATCGCGGCCTCTGTTGTTGCGGAGCACAGGCTCCAGACGCGCAGGCTCAGTAGTTGTGGCTCACGGGCCCAGTTGCTCCGCGGCATGTGGGATCTTCCCAGACCAGGGCTCGAACCCGTGTTCCCTGCATTGGCAGGCAGATTCTCAACCACTGCGCCACCAGGGAAGCCCCAATATGGCTTTTTAAACAGGGTGTATTTTATTATGGGGGTGCCTGTTTTGGGTTATGTCCACAAACTTATCCCCAGACGTTTTTCTCTTCTCTGTTCCTTGGGAGACATTGATGAGGTAAATATTCAGAGATGTGATTGTTCAGTTCAACCAGGAGGCTCAGCCACAATTAAAAGATGTTTAGAGGAAGTTGTATAGGTATATGATGCTGGAGAACTAGAGCAACATAGCCACATTAGGTATGGATAGCTTCTCCGTATAATCCAACTTTTGAAAGTAAAGTGACATCTCTGATATATTTAGAATTTTTACATGGCATAATGGTTTCAGCTTTGAGATGTAGGCTTCAGATATTCTCGAGCCCTCTGTGACATGATTGTATATGCTCAACCTTTAAGGCAAAAGGTTATTTACTTTGTTCCTCTTTATATGGTAACTTCCTTAAAGGCCCAAGGTCAGTCTGAGTTTGGAGATGGTGCTTGAATTCAAGCCTTTTGTGATTTTCCTATATACAGGCTCTCATGTCACCAAACTGCATGAAATCTTCAAGTTGGGACAAGAAGATAGGCCATGGGTGGTGAGTAGAAGAAATGAAAAGGAGTGGGAGCCTTTTCTGTACAAGTGAGTGAGTGGGAGCCAGGCAGATGTGCCTGGGACAAGGGAGAGCACAGATAGATGTTCAGTGAGGGAATTTACACCATAAAATGTTTTCCAGGTTTTGCTATATAGACCCTACTCTTCTTGAGTTTTAGTTGATGTGAATCCTTCACTCATCATTCTTCCTCTATCAGTGCCCTCTTTATTTAAGCAGATCCTAGAGGACCATATTCTCTTCATTCTCATAGCCTACATATGCAGTCAGTCCTTCATACATCCGCAGTCTTTGAAGACTCTTATTGTTTCACGCTGCTGTTTCTTCTTATTACATTCCATTTTCTATCTTTCCATTGCTAAAAGCTTCAGGGTTATAGTTTACCATAGTTTACCATTGACTTCCCACAGTCATATTTCAGGAATCTCCATTACCATGAGAAGCTGCTAGCTTAGAAATCATTACGACTTTCCTCTTAGCTCCCCTCTCTGCCAAGTTTTTTATTTCATAATTGTTTTTAAAGGAATCATCTCACCGATTTTAAAAATTTAAATATGGTCGTGAAAAAAGAAGTCTCCCTTTCAGTATTTCTCTTCTCCACATGCATCTACGGTGACTAGTTTCTTATGTTAACTACTTTGAGTTATTCTATGATTATACCAACATATCTGTATATATAACATCTTTATTTTTCACAAAGGTTAGTATAGTATAAAGCACCTTGTTTTTTACTCACTATTATTTCTTAGAAGACATTCCATATTAATATATATTCCTTATTCTTTCTTATGATGGTATAATGCCTTGTGGTTGGGGAAATGTCATACTTTAACTAATACTATGTTAGTGAATTTTTAGGATGTTTTCAGGTTTATGCAATTTTGGAATGAAATCCTTATATATTCAGCTTTGCACAGATGTGCATGTGCATCTTTCGATTTCTTCTAAGAAGTGCTGGGTCAGAGGTTATGTATAAGTATTTGCAGTCCACAAAAGATGAATCACTTTCCATTTCCACCAAAAAATTTATGAAAGTGCCTATTTCCTGCCTATTTTGCTGTCAAAATGTATTTCTTCATTCAGCAGATATTTATGGAGCCCTTTATCTGTGCCAGGTGCTGTTCTAAGCCCTAGGAAAGCATCAGTGAACAAAATGGTCCAAATTTCCTGTCCTCAAGGAGTTTACATTCTAGTCTGGGAAAGTGACCAGTGAACGTGTAAATGAAGTATATAATGTTCCAGATAAAGGTAAGATCTGTAGAGAAAAATGAAGCTTGGAAATAGGATAGTGAGGGACAAGGGAGTTGTGATTTTAAATAGAATGGTTAGGAAAAGCCTTCCTAAGAAGAAAATATTTGAGCAAAACCAAAAGGAAGAAGCAGTGACATTTGAAGATATTTGGATAAAGATCATTATAAGCAGAGAAAACAGCTAAACATAAATGCCATAAGTTAGATACAAGCCTGGTGTATCCAAGGAGCAGCAAGTAGGCCAGCGTGACAAAGTAGAGAGTAGTAGATGAGGTGAAAGAGCTAATGAGAGGACAGATTATTTAAGGCCTTGGAGAATATTTTAAGAAGTTTGGTTAGTCTTAGCAAGATGTAAAAGCAACAGTGGGTTTTGAACAGAAGAGTGACATGATCTTATATTTAAAAGACATCATTTGGGGTGCTGAGTAGAGAGTAGGGTGTAGGGGGACAAAAAAGGAAGCAGGGAAACTAGCCAGTGGGCTGTTGGAATAATCCAGGTAAGAGATGATAATGATGACTCGGTCTAGGGTGATAGCAGTGGTAGTTAGGAGAAATAGTTGGATTCTAGATATATTTTGAAGATAGAGCTAAATGGATCCGGTAATAGATTTGATGTGTGATATGAGAGAAAGAGAGGAACCTAGGCCAACCCAAATATTGCAGCCCAAGAAACTAGAAGAACAGAATTGTCATTTACTAAGATAAAACTATAGAATGAGCAAGTTTTATTGGGTAGATCAAGAGTTTGGTCTTTGCTCTGCTAAACCACTGAGATCAGTGAGATAAGAGGAGAATTCTAAGGAAATCTATTAGGATAAAACTAAATATAGTAACAGGTTGTTCTGGGTTGAATGGTGACACCCCAGAGATATGTCCACATCCTAACCCCCATAGACCTGTGAATGTGACCTTATTTGGAAAAAAGGGTCTTTACAGATGTAATTAAGTTAAGGATCGCTAGCTGAGATTATCCCGAATTATCTGGATGTGACCTAAATCCACTTACAATAGACAGAAGATGAGAAGATAGAGAAGAAGGCTGTGTGAGGGCAGAGGCAGAGATTGAAGTTATGCAGCAACAAGCTAAGAACACCTGAGTCTAGTTCTGATTGTTGCTTTGTGTTTTGGGAGCGTCTTGATTTTTCTTGCCTTTTCATATGCCTTGAAAGTTTTTGTTGTTGTTGAAAGCCAGACATTTTGTTTAGGACAGTAGTGTGCAGAAAAGGATTAACATAGCAGACCTGAGACTTCTTATCCTTAGAAAGGCCTGCTTGAAGTTTGGCCCTTGGCTTGCAACTAGAACTTGGATTTTGAGAAGATTCCCATTATCCTCACTGATAAGGATGGCTTACTATGCCTAAAGTGTTTGTGCAAACAATATAATTTATGCTGAATACCTGCTTTCCTTCTGAGAGTCTGAAATTCTGGTATGTGCCAGGCAGAGACTGCCTATGTGACCAGGCCCCAATAAAAACCCTAGGTACTGAATTTCTAATGAGCTTCCCTGGTTGGTACCATTTCACATGTATTGTCACAACTCATTGCTGGGGGAATTAATGGGCTGTGTAACTCTACTGGGAAAGGATCCTTGGAAACATGTGGCTGGTTTTTCCTGGACTTTGCCCAATGCACCTTTTCTTTTTTTGCTGATTTTGCTTTGTATTGTTTTGCTGTGAGTTCTCCCAGTGAATCGTTGAACCTTGGAGGGAGGGTTGATCTTGGGGTCCTGCAACACCATAGTAACTGAGGAAAATAGTTTTTATGCCTGAATGGGGGCATACATTTACTTCTGCAAAGTCTTTAGTGTGGAGTTTTGAGTTAATCCAGTTAGGAGTTTTAACAACTAAGCAAGGTAAGAGAGTCATACAATTTGATTGCATTTATGTAAATGTCAAAGATAGATAAGTGACAAACCAAGATATTATTACATTAACAATCAGGATAGTGGTCAGCTGGGGTCTGAGGGGTCAGAAATGATCATATGGGATGGGCGTTTCTTCTTGAGGTACCCACAATTTTCATGGTACGAACGCGGGTTGGAAAAGAATTTCCAGACACAAGGCAGAATGAAAAGAAGATGGAATTTTTTAGAGGGAAGGGGCGCTGCCAGAACAGCGGGCCGACTTCCTGATAGCCAGGGAGAGTCGACCCCGAGCAAGGGTTACTGGTCTGTTTTTATAGCCAGGGAACAAAGAACCTGCGAGTCATCTGCTGATTGGGCAGGGTATGTATACTTTCAGTGTGCAGAGCGTGAGAAGAACGGGACAAATATCTTTCCTTATATGGGATGGGAAAGGGACAGAGCATGCTGCTTGGGAGGGCTCTGGGAGATCGTAATGGTCGCAGTGGGACAGAGTGATAAGAGTCCTGTAACTCTTTGTTCCGGCAATGTTGGCCCTTTGAGTTTATCTTGTTCTTTGTCCTTGGAGCACCACAACAATGTACTGTTTCTTCCCTTGTATGGCGTTACACTGAACTTACACATTCTATGCATTTTTCTTCAGGTGTTTTCTATTTCACAATAAAAAAAATTTTAAGAAAAAATATTTAAAGGTTACCTGATGATTTTGAAAATATTGAAAAAATTACTCCTCCATCAGAAAGTTTAGATATACATCTGAATGACAAGCACATAGGAAAGGACGCAAATGAGAAAAGCTGGCAAGTATTAACTTCAGCAAAAAGAATGGCTCAGACATGAATAACATTTACACAATACTAATGTAACCATGAACATTAATTTAAACCACTTAAGGGTAATTGGAATAAGGTATTTGTCTGCTGATGCGAAGGATATTACACCTGGGTTCAAGGAGGAGCTCCAATGGCTTCACAGACAGGGGACACCCCTCCCCCTCTCCCGAGTGGTGCCCCATAGATCCTCCCCTTTATCCTACCCTCAAGCCGGGGCTTGTGCGATAAGAGGTATCCACCCGGCCAGGCCGAGACTCAAGACCTTTCTGCCACATCATATGTGTCACATGCCCAGGCGGCGAGCTTGCAAAGAAAAGAATTACACGCTCCTTCCAGAGGTATTTTCCACGGCTCTGGACTACATTTCCCAGGGGCCATCGCGTTCACGGCTACTTCCCGTCGAAAGACCGAGTTGGCTTATGGTCCAAGTTCCCAGAGGGCCATCTGCGGAGGAAGAGTAGCGTGGAGTCGTCAGTTGAGACTTGCGTTCTAAACGCGGCCTGGAATTCGTTGACGCTTTGCCAAAGATAGAGTGGTGTGAGGACAATGGTCTTTGACGAGCCAAGTGATAGGGTCCAAGACCGAGGCCTGTGAATTGAGACCACTGGGCTCTGGGCTCTTAAAGGTTGTCCCGGCTCCAGACTACATTTCCCAGTGTCCGCCGTATCCGAGGCAAAGTTCCGTCCGCACACCGGCCCTTTCAGGACCATAGCAGGGGTCGTGCGCGAGTCCCTGAGGAACATCCACAGCTTGAGGGAACCGCAAAGTCGAGTGAGTCTAAGACCCGGAAGCGGAATGACCCCTGAGAGGCCGAGGCCGCGGAGGAGGGCAGTGAGGGGCTAACATTTTCGGAGTCTGAGGCTTTACCAGCCAGCAGGTGTGGGAAGGAAGACTGTGGGGAGTTGAGTATGCGTGTCCGCGCGCGCTAGCCATCGCGACAGGGAACCTTGGGTGCTTGTGTGAAATTGATACAGAAGCAAGGTGTGGGAGTGATCGCACGGGAACCGTAGAGGTGTGTGTGTGGACGGTGCGATGGTGACGGGAGCAGTACGTGATTGTAATTTAGGTGTGACTGTGCATGTATATGATTGTGACTGCGTCACAATGTGCGTGACCGTGTGTGTAAATATGGTAGCAGCAACTGTGGGGCCAGAGACAAAGAATTGAGCATTGCATTTAGTAACATTCATGGTCTTTCGTGAATGTGTGGAGAGCAGTTTCTGTGGGGCTATTAGTTGGATTGAAGTAGGGTAACGTAGAATGAGGGGAGAGGAATGGGAGACAGTGTAGACCACATATTCGAAGAGTTTTCCTGTAAATATGAAAATGGAACAGCCGTTGGTGTGGGAGAAGTGACCTATCAGTATGCTGGTGGGAATGAGCCATGAGAGAAGGAAAAGAAGTACAGGTAAGTGTGAGTAAGCCAGGCTCATCTGTGTGGTGTGTACTGAAATTGCAAGAATAAAAGAAGGGTAGTAGCATTGCAGCGAGTGAGCCAGGAGCTCAAGTTTTGAAAAAACAAGGGGAAAGAAATATGCAGTGTTTGGTAGATGTCAGCAACAGTGAGGTGTGGTGAGTTATATATGATATCTTGGCATGAAATTCAAAGGTAGAGCTTTTGTGGAGGACGAAGGGAGAGAGGTCTGAGAGTAATAAGAACAAGGAGGACACCTGCCCCACTTCCAGACCCAGTGGCAAGAGGCTGTAGGGGGATTTAAAAAAACGTAGAGAGGGCTGCAAGAGTCCTCTGGAGAGAGCCAGGTTTCTGTTAGATCCAAAGGTGAACGCAGTGTTCAGGGAGGTGGTTGAGGATAAAAGAGGGGTTTATGACTGTGAATTCCAGAGGGCATACAGGAAAGTGTCAGGAGTTGAGGAGGGGTGAGAAAATGGGACATCCAACTGATGGGGAGTAGAGTGTCTGAAAAGAGAGATGATCAAGGAGCCTAGGGCTTTTTATGATGCACATAAACATGGATGCAGGGGATACAGATGCTTATTCTGGTTGGATTCACAGCAGTGTTGGAGAGGTAGTGTTGGGCTAGAAAGGTGGACTTTTGAGAATTCCCTCCGAAAGAGGGAAGCTGAGGATGGAACATTTAAGAGTGGTTGGGGTAGGCAGAATAATGCCCCTCCAAGGATGTCTGGACACCTGTGAATGTGTTACCTTACAAGGCAAAAGGAACTTTGCAAATGGGATTAAGTTAAGGACCTCGAAGTGAGGAGATTATCCTAGATTATCCAGTTGGGCCCAAACTAATCACCTGGGTCCTTAAAGTCAGTAAATCTTTTCCAGCTGAGTTTAGAGTCAGAGGGAGATGTGATCACAGAACAGTGGTCAGAGAGATGCAAAGTTGCTGGTTAGATAAAGGAAGGTAGCCTTGAGCCAAGGAGTGTTGATGGCCTCTAGGAACTGGATAATGTAAGGAAATTAATCCTCCCCTAGAGCCTGCAGAAAGGAACACAGCCCTGCCGACACCTTGCTCTTAGCCCAGTGAGAACCGTGTCAGACTTTTACCTAACAGTAAGATAATAAAGTTGTATTGTTTTAAGCCACTGCATTTATAATTTGTTTCTCAGTAGTGGAAAACTAATATAGTGGTATAGTTTCTTAGCCTCAGCTCTGTGGAAGGGTTTTGAACCGTGTGACATGAGGGGAACTCAATCCCTATTGATAAAATTTAGGACTTTAGGTAAAGCACAAAGGCCCCCTCTTGTAATTTAGTTTTGCTGCATTGTGATATTTTTTAACACTGGAATTTAATGAATTTTTCTTTGTGATCTAACATATGGTCAGTCTATAGTTATTTGTTTTGCACTTGGTTTATCTTGGATTGAGAGAAATGTGTTAAAATTCTCTATTATTAATGAAATTTTATCTTGTACAACCTGTAACTTCTGCTTCATGAAACTTCCTGCTGTTAGTTGATATATAGATATTCATAATTGTTATATGTTTATTGTGAATGGTAGACTTTAGTATTTTAGCATCCTCAAGATCATGGCCCTTGCTTATTTGTTTGTTTGCATTTTGCCTTGTATGTATTTCTCCATAACTTGTAAAATAAACCTTTTTTGAAGTTTATCATATATAGAGACAAGTGTATACATGAGGATACAAACAACCAATACAATCAAAATTGTACACCTTGAGTTACCACAAAGGGAACACCCATGTAATAAGCACCCAGATCAAGAAATAAACCATTGCCTGCATTCCAGAAGTCCCTCTTGTGCTCCTGTTCAGTCAGTAGCTTCCCCAAAGTAACCACCATACATCAGTTTCATCTGTTTTTGAACTTATGTGTAAGTGGAGTCATATAGTATATAACCTTTTGGCTTCTTTTGTGCAACATTATGTTTGTGAGATTCATCCATATTGTATGTAAATATAGCTTACTGTTTGCATTGCTAAATGCACTAGTATTCCAGTGCATGAATATACCAACTATATTTGTCCATTCAACAGTTGTCATACAGTTGATAGACATTTAGAACTCTTTATGTCCCTTGTACCTGAAGGACAGCTTGGCTGCATGTCAATTCTTTGACTCCCTCATTTGTTTTTCCACAAGTATATTGTAGGAGCTACCTCACTATTTGGGGCACTGAATTTAGCAGTCTAATGACAACTGAATTTCCTTTTTCTTATAGGTGACGTGATATTTTTATCTTGATTCCCCATGGATTTTATTCTAATAATTTTATTAGGAAATGTTTTGGTACAGACAATTTGAGTCATTTTCTCCAGCAATATAGTGTGTATTTTCATTATGCATATTCATGCATTGTTTCAGAAAATTATTCTTAAATATTAAAAATGTAGTTTGTAATATTCTCTTCTTGATTTGGATTTCATCTCTAGAGGCTCTGCTTAGTTGCAAGTTGGATCACTTCTTTTTTTTAAAATTAATTTTATTGAAGTATAGTTGATTTACAATGTTGTGTTAATTTCTGCTGTACAGCAAAGTGACTCAGTTATATATATATATATATATATATATATATATATATATATATATACACATACTTTTTCATATTCTTTTCCATTATGGTTTATCACAGGATATTTTTTTAACATCTTTATTGGAGTATAATTGCTTTACAATGTTGTGTTAGTTTCTGCTGTATAACAAAGTGAATCAGCTGTAAGTATACATATATCCCCATATCCCCTCCTTCTTGCATCTCCCTCCCACCCTCCCTATCCCACCCCTCTAGGTGGTCACAGAGCACTGAGCTGATCTCCCTGTGTGATGCAGCTGCTTCCCACTAGCTATCTATTTTACCTTTGGTAGTATCATGGGATATTGAATGTAGTTCCCTGTGCAATGCAGTAGGTCCTTGTTTATCCATCCGATATATAATAGTTTGCATCTGCTAATCTCAAACTCCCAATTCTATCCTCTCTCACCACCCCCGCCCCCATTGGCAACCACAAGTCTGTTCTCTATGTCTGTGAGTCTGTTTCTGTTTTGTAGATATGTTCATTTGTGTCATATTTTAGATCCCACATATAAGTGATATCATGTGGTATTTATCTTTCTCTTTCTGACTTACTTCACTTGGTGTGATAATCTCTAGGTCCATCCATGTTGCAGCAAATGGCATTATTTCATTCTTTTTAATGGCTGAGTAGTATTCCATTGTATATATTTACCACATCTTCTTTATCCATTCATCTGTTGATGGACATTTAGGTTGTTTCCATGTCTTGGCTATTGTAAATAGTGTTGCTGTGAACATAGGGGTGCATGTATCTTTTCAAATTATAGTTTTGTCTGGGCATATGCCCAGGAGTGGGGGTTGCAGGATCATATGGCAACTCTATTTTTAGTTTTTTGAGGAACCTCCATTCTGTTTTCCATAGTGGCTGCACCAACTTACATTCCCATGAACAGTGTAAGAGGGTTCCCTTTTCTCCACACCCTCTCCACCATTTATGATTTGTGGATTTTAATGATGGCCATTCTGACTGGTGTTAGGTGATACCTCATTGTAGTTTTGATTTGCGTTTCTCTAATAATCAGCGATGATGAGCATCTTTTCATGTGCCTATTGGCTATCTGTATGTCTTCTCTGGAGAAATGTCTATTTAGGTCTTCTGCCCATTTTTTGATTGGGTTGGTTTGTTGTTGTTATTGAATTGTATGAGAAGTTTGTATATTTTGGAAATTAAGCCCTTGTTGGTCGCATCATTTGCAAATATTTTCTCCCAATCTGTAGGTTGTCTGTTCGTTTTGTGTATGGTTTCCTTTGCTGTGCAAAAGCTTATAAGTTTGATTGGGTCCCGTTTGTTTATTTTTGCTTTTATTTCTACCGACTTGGGAGACCTAAGAAAACATTGGTATGATTTATGTCAGAGAATGTTTTGCCTATGTTCTCTTCTAGGAGTTTTATGATGTCTTGTCTTATATTTAAGTCTTTAAGCCATTTTGGATTTACTTTTGTGTATGATGTGAAGATGTGTTCTAACTTCATTGATTTACATGCGGCTGTCCAGCAAGTTGGACCACTTCTGACTTTCATTTTTTTCTTATAATAATTGTCATCTCTTTGTTTCATTTTGTTCCATTTGCTAACTTTTTTAAAAAATTTATCTTATTTATTTATTTTTGGCTGCATTGGGTCTTCGTTGCTGTGCATGGGCTTTCCCTAGTTGTGGAGAGCAGGGCTACTCTTTGTTGCGGTGCATGGGCTTCTCATTGCAGTGGCTTCTCTTGTTGCAGAGCACGGACTCTAGAGTGCAGGCTCAGTAGTTGTGGCACACGGACTCAGTAGTCGTGGTTTACAGGCTCTAGAGCGCAGGCTCAGTAGTTGTGGCACACGGGCTTAGTTGCTCTGCGGCATGTAGGATCTTCCCGGACCAGGGCTCAAATCCGTGTCCCCTGCATTAGAAGGTGGATTTTAAACCACTGTGCCACCAGGGAAGCCCCATTTGCTAACTTTTATATTTTTTGTTCCATGCTGTACTTTCTGTAGTATTTGTCATATGTTGTGCTCTTTGTAATTATTCTTCATTTCTAAAGTGGTTTTGCCTATGAAGTGGTTGTCTTTCATTCTTGAATTGTACTAGCTTTCATATGTGGTCTGCCTATCACTTCCTCCCCTTTCCTGAGATCATTGTACCATTTGTGCATGTAGTCTTGCTTCTGAGCTGTGATTGTATCATAACTTTTAAAAATTCATATTGGAATGTTAGCTAATAATTTTAATCTTCTCTGAAATTTTTAGTGAGTTTTCTTTATACATGGGGAATTTGGACACTCTTTTCAAACTTTTATCTAACAATATCTTTGGACATGGTGTTTCTAATTTTGCTTTTGGAGTGTGATTTTTTTTTTTTTTTTTTTTTGGTATACCTGTCACTGGCACTTTCCTATGAAAAGGTGAACGGGGCAAAGGTAGTTTTTTAGGTTCTTCTGCTCAAGAGTTCGTTCCTCTGTTACTACAATAGAACACAGTTTCTTTAAAAGATAACCCCTCTGAATATCCAGGCCTTCTTTGTTGTTCAGAACCTAACCTGGTTCAGGAAGACCCCTATTATCAGCTCTGAGAGCCACAGTGTCTTCTTTTCTGCAATTAAAGAATACAGTCAAGCTCCCAATTCATTCAATGAGGCTAGTATTACCCTGATACCAAAACCAAACAAAGCTTATCTCATAAAAATATGATACAAAAATCCTCAACAAAATGCTAACAAACCAAATCCAGCAACGTATGAAATGAATTATGCAACATGTCCAAGTGGAATGTGTCACAGGAATGCAAGGTTATCTGAACATCCAAAAATCAATTAATGTAATGCATCATATCAATAGAATAAAAAACAAAAATTACATGATCATTTTAATAGACACCAAAAAAGCATTTGACAAAAGCCAATACCCTTTCATTATAAAAACACTATAAACTAGGAATAAAAGGGAATTTCCTCAATCTCATATAGGTTATCTATAAAAATCCTACAACTATTAATGGTGAATGTCTGAATGCTTTTCCCCTAAGATGAGTAATAAGACAAGAATGTCTGCCTTTGCCACTTTTATTCAATGTTGTACTGGAAGTTTTAGCCAGGGCAATTAGACAAAAAAAAAAAAAAAAAAGCATCTGGGTTGGAAAAGAAGTAAAACCATCTCTATCTGCAGATAACATGATCTTTTCTATAGAAAATTCTAAGGAATACGTACCCCAAAACACTGTTAGAACTAATAAATAAGTTTAACAGAGTTTCAGGATACAAGATCAATAAATAAAATCAATTGTATATTATACACTTGGAATGAACAATCCAAAAATGAAATTAAGAAAGCAGTTCCATTCACAGTAGCACCAAAACAAATAAAATATTTAGGAATAAATTTAACAACTGAAGGTGAAACTCATACTCTGAAAATGACAAAACAGGTATTAAGCAAACACTTGTACATAAATGATCATAGCAGCATTATTTATAATAGCCAGAAGGTGGAAACAATCCAGATGTCCATTAACAGATGAATGGGTAAACAAAATGTTGTCTGTCCATACAGTGGAATATTATTCAGCCAGTATTTCAGGAGTGAAATACTGATACATGCTACAATTTGGATGAACCTTGAAAACTTTATACTAAATGTTTTTACAAATTTGACAACCAGTCACAATAAGTTCACATACTATATTATTCCATTCCTATGAAAATCCAGAACAGGAAATCTGTAGAGACAGAAAGTAGATTAGTGGTTACTTAGGGTTGAGGGAGAGGTGGAGGGAGAGTGTAGGGGGTTGAGGGGACAGGGAGTAATAGCTAAAGGATACAGGATTTCTTTTTGAGGTGATGAAAATATTCTAAAATTGACTTGTGGTGGTTGCACATGTTAATTTGCTAAAAAAAAATTGCTCACTTTAAATGCATTAATTGTAGAGTATATGAATTATATATCAGTAAAACTGCTTAAAAAATAAAAGAATGCAACCTATGTGTTTTGCCACCTTAAATTCCCCTGACATCTCTATGCCTCCTTTTACCATCTCCACCATCAATCACCTTTTCATAGCATTCCTGCTCACATGCACTCATTCAGGGTGTAGTCTACTCCTCATAGGAATGAATGTTTCTTATGTCTTCTTTGGAGAAGTGTCTATGTAGAGCTTCTGCCCATTTTTTGATTGGGTTGTTTGTTTTATTGATATTGAGCTGTATGAATTGTTCGTGTATTTTGGAGATTAATCTCTTGTCGGTTGCATTGTTTGCAAATATTTTTTCCCATTCTGTAGGTTATCTTTTCATTTTGTTTATGGTTGCCCTTAGTTTTGTGGTATGAGTGCTTTAGATGAAAATGAGTCAGTAAGTATTATACACTTTGTGGGCCATAGAGGAGATAGATGAAAGGCCACTGTTGTACAGGGAAGTACACAGGAGAGCCCTGGGCAAATGCACTGGGCTCCCAGATTGGAGAGTTTCCCTGGGGATGTCTAACTTTGGGTCCTTATTGTTAAAGGGGTTATTCAGAGCAAGTCAGAATGGCCTTATCTCATATCCCGAATATCCTGATCCACGTCATGATTTAGCATTACTGATTGGACTGAAACTTCATCCTGCTGTATTTGAGTCTGTTGGGTTTTGGATAGGGCCAGGATTTCTGCAGATTCCCTCTGACCTTCCTTCAAGGAATAAGATGGTATTCTTACTCCATTTGAAAGCTCTGAGGAAAGCCTGATCTCTCATTATTCCTTCCCTCTAGCTCTGCTTTCTCAAGACTGCTTCACCGTGAGAGGAATCTAGAAGACTGAGCGACTCTTGGAATTTTAAGTTATGGCCCATGTGAGATGGAATTTCTTTTCCAAAAATATAACCATTTATATCACATCATGTCAATATTTTTATTCCTTACCCTTAAACTGCTTACCTGAGTCACTATTCAACGTAGTAAGTGATAGTTGTGAAACAGTTCGGTGCCTTCCCTAGATGTCCCTCTTCTCTCCAACATGGCATTCAATACCTCCTGTGACCTAATACTTTGGCAGAGCACTGAAGGAAAAGATATTGTTTAAAGGAAATAGTAGAGACTTTTAAAAATCAAAACTGTGGCTCAACAAGGTGGAATTGTGTGACTAAAAAGGACCCACTGCATGAAAGCTTTTATTTACTCTATATAATGGGGTGTTTCAATTAAGAAAGATGGGAGTTGGTGTTAGTTGGTATTCATTTTGGTAGTGGCACTTTGTCATGCTTTTAGATAGAGAATATAAGAGGAGGTTGAGTTCAGAGAGATCTGGGATTTTGCCAGGATATCAATGAGAGAGTAATATCATTAACAAGACATGCGCTGATAGTCAGCTGACAGCCTAGAGATTTTATACATTCTCCACAGAAAATGGTATTCAGTTAGAGAGTGTATCTCTTAAGAATCCTTTCAACTTCAACTAATAGAAAATTCAAGTAAAAGAAGCTGAAAGAAAAAAAGAAAACTATTCTCACATAGTAAATCTAGAGTTGATTATTCCAGGCTGTTATAGCCTCTTGGTGGTATCAACAAAGAACTCATATGATATCTGTTATTCTGGGCTGCCATCTTGTTGTCTTGATGTTTGTTACAAGAAGGCCATAACAATGTTGTGACTGAGCAATAGGAGATTTTAAGAGCATATAGGCACTTGGCTTCAGGGACACTAATTTCCATATCATTTCCCCCCACACTACAGGCAGCCAACTCCAGTTTTTTGCTGAACGTATGGACCTCTTCCTGCAGTGCCCTTTACCATCTTTTCCCCATCCATCTAAAAGATTTCTTTTAACTTCACTGTTGATGTTTGGGTTTGTCATTTCAGCAGTTGATGATGTTCAGGGATGTAGCTGTAGACTTCTCTCAAGAGGAGTGGGAGTGCCTGGACTTGGAACAGAGAGCTCTGTACAGAGACGTGATGTTGGAGAACTACAGCAACATGGTCTCACTGGGTAAGATTCAGAATTTGACCCCAGAAATTCCTGATACCTACATTGTGAACTTTTGGATTGCCTTTCAAGTGTCTAGGGGGATTTCTGACCTATTTCTGGGAAAATGGTTTGTGCTTTATAAATTTGGCAATAGTCATCATCATTGGGAAACTCCATCTTCCCCATCCTTTATGCATTTTTCTTGCCCTTTCTAATAACTAAGGGACTTACGGAACCCTTACCACGTGGTAATTTCCTATTTCTTATTTTCTGATCAGGACTTTGCCTTTATCAGCCAGATGTGTTCTCTTTACTGGAGAAGGGGAAAGAGCCCTGGATGGTTTTGAAGGATGAGACGAGAGGACCTTGCCCAGGTGAGTGAGGGCTGAGCAGGCACAAGGAGGCCATCATTGCAGATAACACCCAGCTGTTTAGTGAGTCAGTAACATCTCTGTAATATTGGTCTAGAATTTCCTCCTCAGAGGCCAAAAGCCTGTGGATAAAGACCTGAGACCTAGAAATAAAAGTACCCTTTTCAACATGAATTTCCAACTGAACCTCCTCTTCAACCCCAAATGCCACTCCATTTCAGTGCTCTCATTTTTCCTTCATGTTACGAAAATGTAAATGCCATTCTTTTTCTCCAGTGGTCAGTTTATCTATGGTTTGGATTAAGTTTCTTCCCATTTCTTTTTTTCCATTTTGATATTTGTAAATTTCATCACTGTCTAAAAAAAAATTTTTGATCCTGTTTTTCATTTTACCTGCTATCTCTTGAATTTTTCTTATTTTGCCTAGTTTCTCCTTGCTTCTGCATATTCTTCATTAATTAACTCTTTTAAGCAACATTTATTGATTTTATAATTTCATTTTAGGTTAAGAAGGGTTAACAAAGAGTCTGTAATCAATTAAGAAACTTGGTATTCTCTCCTATGACTGGAGCATTTTCATAAATTTCTGCAGAGTAGGCTTTACGTTAAGAGAAGGCCTAATAGGCTGCTTTTTTATGGTTTCTTGCTACAGTGAAGAGGAAATAGCAGGAGAGAGGTTAGGGCTATTGGAAGACAATGAGGAGAGAGTACAGTGTCATAGAAGACAAGTCCTGGCTGTCAAAAGGAAGCAAGGGGTATATTTGGCAACTAGATGGTAATTGATGAATTTTCTGTTATGGGCAGGAGTCAGGTTGAAATAACTTACTCTTGGAGCTGCTTTTTTATTGGAAATATCAAGGAAAGAAAATAAATTTTATTCCCTTATTGGAATCATGTTTCTAAATTCCACAACCTATATTGATGTTTTAAAATTGTTCTTTTTCCGAGCTATTGATATATGGAAAAACTTGAATGAATCTCAAGGATGTTATGCTGAATGAAAAATGCCAATCTCAAAAGTGTAATTGACATATAACATTCACATACTATATGAATTCATTTATACAAAATTCTGGAAATCACAAAGTTAGAGATTGAGAACATATTAGTGGTTGCCAGGGGTTAAGAATGGGCAGGGAGCAGTAGTGGTGGTGGTTATGACTATAAAGAGATAGCATGAGAGAGAACATCTTTGTGGTGATGGACTATTTCTGTATCTTGATTATTGTGGTGATTACAGGAATCCACATATGTGATGAAATGACATAAAACTATACACATATATTGTGCCAATGTTTATTTCATGAATTTTATATTGTAGTATAATTATGTAAGATGTATTCATTGGGCAAAACTGGGCAGAGGGTACACAAGACTCTCTGGAGTATCTTTGCAAATTCCTGTGAATCTATAATTATTTCAAAATAAATGCTTTTAAAACTTACTTTGTTCTATAAGGTATATACAATTTTCTCTCGTATTTTAATTCCCTAAATACTACCACGTATGTTTTAAATTTTAGTTTATTTTCACGTATTATGATTATACTATTATATATTAAGGTTGTTCTACATTTCTTGTTACTGAAGTTACCACTCTTGGTACACATCAGTCATTCCTGGGATTTTTCTGCATTAGATGATACTTATATTTCAGATATGAGATTCCTTAGCCAAAGGGTTCAAAGTTAGAAAATCATGTGCCCAACTAATTTAAGATACTTCATTGAAAAAAGTTATTTTAAATCATACAAAATTATATGAATACTTTAAATAACCTGTGCTATTTATTTATAACCCATAACTGTTTCATCCATGTTTCAGTAGAGGGCCATGACATGTTCTCCCTAATTGCAGTTCTGCCTATTCTTTCTTATATCAACCATTCCAATAATTCATTCTCCTAATTTCTTGGTTCTGTTTTGTTAAAGGGAGTGGGAATTTAGGCAGTCTAACTGTAGATGCTTTATTTTTCCCAACCTTTAAAAATTTTTTTTTATTGAGCTGTAATTGACATACAACATTATATTGGTTTCAGGTATACAACATAATGATTCGATATTTGTATACACTGTGAAATGACCACTACAATAAGTCTAGATATCCTCTATCCCCATACACAAAATATGCCATATAATATTATTGACTATAACCACCATGCTTTGCATTATATCCTCATGACTACCTTATGTTATGACTACTGGCTTGTACTTCTTGACCTTCTTCACCCATTTCGCCGAACCCCCCACCCCTTTGGCAACCACAGTTCTGTTCTCTGTGTCTATGAGATTTGTTTTGCTGGTAAGTTTTTTATTACTGATTCAATTTCCTTACTACTAGTAATCAGTCTATTCTGATTTGTATTTCTTCATGATTCAGTCTTGGAAGATTGTATGTTTCTAGGAATTTATCCATTTCTTCTAGATTGTCTAATTTGTTGGTGAATAATTGTTCATAATAGTCCCTTATGGTCGTCTGTATTTCTTTGTCATCAGTTGTAACTTCTGTTTCATTTCTGATTTATTTGAGCCCTGTCTCCTTTTTTCTTAGTGAATCTAGCTAAAGGTTTGTCAATTTTATTTTTTTAAAGAACCAGCTCTCAGTTTCATTGATCTTTTCTAGTATCTTTTTTTTTTTTTTTTTTGGCTGCACTACATGGCTTGTAGGATCTCAGTTCCCCAGCCAGGGTTTGAACCTGGACCACAGCAGTGAAAGCCCAGAATCCTAACCACTAGACCACCAAGGAACTCCCTCTAATATCTCTTTAGTCTCTATTAGTGAGACTAGTCTCACCATTAGTCTCTTACGTCTCTGTTAGTAATTAGTCTCTATTAGTCTCTTTAGTGATCTTTTATTTCCTTCCTTCTACTAACTTTGGGCTTAGTTTGTTGTTCTTCTTTTTCTAGTTCCTTTAAGTGTAAGGTCAGATCGTTCATTGGAGATATTTTTGTTTCTTGAGGTAGGCCTGTATCACTATGAACTTCCCTCTTAGAACTGCTTTTGCTGCAAGACATCGCTTTTGGTATGTTGTATTTCCATTTTCATTTGTCTCAAGGTATTTTCTGTTTTCTCCTTTGATTTCTTTTTTTAATTTTTATTTATTTATTTATGGCTGTGTTGGGTCTTCATTTCTGTGCGACGGCTTTCTCTAGTTGCGGCAAGTGGGGGCCGCTCTTCATCGCGGTGCACGGGCCTCTCATTATCGTGGTCTTTCTTGTTGCGGAGCACAGGCTCCAGACGCACAGGCTCAGTAATTGTGGCTCACGGGCCCGGTTGCTCCGCGGCATGTGGGATCTTCCCAGACCAGGGCTCGAACCCATGTCCCCTGCATTGGCAGGCAGATTCTCAACCACTGCGCCACCAGGGAAGCCCTCTCCTTTGATTTCTTCGTTGACCTATTGGTTGTTCAGGAGCATGTTATTTAATCTCCAAATATTTGTGATTTTTCCAGTTTTCTTTTTGTGATTTGTTTCCCATTTTATACTGTTGTGGTCAGAAAAGATGGCTGATACGATTTCAGTCTTCTTAAATTTATTGAGACTTGTAGCATACTATATGATCTATCCTGGAGAATGTTCCATGTGCACTTGAAAAAAATGGATACTCTGCTGCTTTTGGAAGGAATGTTCTGTATATATTCAGTTAATATGGTCTAATGTGTCATTTAAGGCACTTGTTTCCGTATTGATTTTCTGTCTGGATGATTTATCCATTGATGTAAGTGGGATATTACAGTCCCCTACTATTATTGTATTGCTGTCAATTTCTCCCTTTAGGTCTGATAATATTTGCTTTATATGTTTCGGTGCTCCAGTGTTGGTTGCATAGATATCTACAAGTGTTATATCTTCTTGTTGTATTGACCTGTTTATCATTATGCAATGCCCATCTTTGTGTTATATTATAGTCTTTTTTTAAAAAATCTATTATGTCTGAAATAAGTATAGCTCCTCCAGCTTTTTTGTTGTTGTTGTTTCCTTTTGCATGAACACTCTTTCCATCTCCTCACTTTTAGTGTGTGTGTATTCTTACACCTGAAGTGAGACTCTCGTAGGAAACATATAGATGGGTCTTCTTTTTTATCCATTCAGCCACTATACGTCTTTTGAATGATGAATTTAATTCATTTACATTTAAAATAATTATAGATAGGATATACTTACTGCCATTTTGTTAATTGTTTTCTGGCTGTTTTGTGGTTCTTCTTTCTTCTCTTGCTCTCTTCCCTTGTGATTTGATGAATTTCTTTAGTTTTTTTTTTTTCAGATTCCATTCTCATCATCTTTTCTGTATTTATTATAGATTTTTGCTTTGTGGTTACCATGTGTGTGTGTGTGTGTGTATGTATATGTACAGTCTACTTTAAGTTGATAGCAAGTTAAATTGAATGCATTCTAAGACTCTACATTTTTACTCCTCTCCTCCCACATTTTGTTTCTGATTTCATATTTTACATCTTTTCATTTTGTGTATCCCTTTACTAACTATTGTAGTTATAGTTATTTTTATTACTTTTGTCTTTTAACTTTTATGTTAGCTTTATAAGTGATTAGTCCACTACCTTTACTAGATATTACCTTCACCTGTGAGGTTTTTTTTCATATGTTATAGTGTCCTAATTAGTGCCCTTTTCCCAGCTTAAAAAAGTCCCTTTAATATTTCTTGTAAGGCTGGTGTAGTTGTAGTGATCTCCTTTAGCCTTTGCTTGTCTGGTAAACTCTTTATCTCTCCTTCAATTCTGAATGATAACATTGCCAGGTAGAGTATTCTTGACTGTAAGTTTTTTGCTTTTAGCACTTTGAATATATCATGCCACTCCCTTCTGGCCTGCAAAGTTTCTGCTGTAAAATCTGCTGATTGTCTTATGGGGTTCCCTTGTGTGTAACAAGTTTTTTTCTCTTGCTGCTTTTAAAGTTCTCTTGTTATCTTTAATTTTTGACATTTCAATTATATTGCATCTTGGTGTGGATGTCTTTCAGTTTATCTTGTTTGGAACTCTCTGGGGTTCCTGGATCTGGATGTCTGTTTCCTTCCCCAGGTTATGGAAGTTTTCAACCTTATTTTTCAAAATAAGTTTTCTTTCTCTCTCTCTCTTCTCCTGGGACTCCTATAATGTGAATGTTGTTCTGCTTAATGTTGTCCCATAGGTCTGTCAAGCTATCTTCAGTTTTAAAAACTTTTTTTTTTTTGCTCTCTGTTTGGGTGAGTTTCACTACCCTGTCTTCTAATCACCAGTCCTTTCTTCTGTTTTATCTAGTCTGCTGTTGAACACCTCTAGTGTATTTTTCAGTTCAGTATTCTTCAACTCTGTTACTTCTGTTTGGTACTTTTTTATATTTCCATCTTTGTTGAAGTTCTCTCAGTGTTCATTCTTCTCCCAAGGTCAGATGCTCCTCAGCATTTTTATGACCATTACTTTGAACTCTTTATCAGATAAATTACTTATCTTCATTTCATTAAGATATTTTTCCTTGGATTTTATTTTGCTTTTTCATTTGGAACATATTTCTTTTTCCCTCATTTTGCTTGACTCTTTTTTTTTGTTTCTATGTATTAGGTGAAACAGCTACCTCTCCCAGTCTTGAAGGAGTGGTTATAGGAAGACTGGGGCTGTGTTTCAGTCTGCTGTCTGTGCAGTACCCTGGGGGTAATAGCCTGCCAAGAACTCTCTGATTGTTTCAGTCCCATGGAACCCAGAAACACAAGCCCCGCCTGGCCCTCAGAGCCAGGTATTCAAGGGATGTCCCCTTGGATGTGGGCTTGGGTATGTGGACGTCCCCCATGTTGACTTGACTTGTGTTGGGTGGGGCTGCAGAGGGCACCAGGCTGGGGCAAGACTGCCCAATGGGTTGGGTGTGGCTGTGGGGACACACCAGGCTGGGGCAAGCCCAGTCACCAGCTTGGGTGGGACTGTGGGGAGCACATCCCACTGGTGCTAGCAAAGTAGAGGGAGAGTGTAAAGTGGCACCTGCCAGCACCTCCATCCCTGGAGACAGTTACAACAGATCCCAGCAGATACTTTAATATTAGCAAAAGGATCTCCATATATGGTTTAGGCACTTTGCAAACTTCTGCTTTTTCCCTGGGTCTTGGGGTGAATAAGTCTGTGCACAAGCCCTTTAAGAGCCCCATTTCCTATAGCCCTTTGGTTTTCCTGGACATAAGGCCCATTGGTTTTCAAAGCCAAGCATTTTGAGGGCTCATCTCTCTAGTGTAGGTCCTAAGGTTTGGGGTGTCTAATGTGGGGCTTGAACCCTTTGCTCCTCATAGGGAACTCTGTATTTGTGAGATCCCTCCCAATTGTGAGTTGCCACACCAGGGGTGGGGTTTTTGGAAAGACTACTTGTCTACCTCTCCTGCCTGTCTCAGTGTGGCCCTTTGATCCTTTGCTGTGGAAGAGCTTTTCAGTTAAGTGTCAGGTCTCTTTCAGAGGGTATCTGTATTTAACTAGATTTGATGTGTCTGTGGGAGGAGGTGAGTTCAGGATCTTCCTATGTTTTCATTTTGAGCTGCCCTCTGATTTTTTTCCAGTCTTTATGATTGAGTCTCTAAACTACTAACAAAATTTGTAGCCTTCTTGAATGAGTTTTTGTAGAGCATTCAGCTTAGTTTTCATGAAAACAGACAACCTTTCTCTCATATTTCTTTACATAATGTTATTTAAAAATATAAATAAAATATCAGGAACAGTTGGTATAAACAGGTTTGGAAGCAAACAGCTGATTCATGGTAAGCACATGGGCATCCTAGAGGTAGCTACTACTTGAATGCTTTTGTATATTGTGGACATTAATCCTTGTGTTTTCTTAAGGATTGGAGGGCATTGGTTCATATGGAGGTCAGGAACAAAATAAGTTTCAGTGTAGCCTCACTAAAAATGGGTCATTTTTAATTAAAACCTTCTAATAATTTAATTTTTTTTTTTTAATTTTTTTTTTTTTTTTAATGATATTCTTTTCTGCTTACATTCTTTTTATGTATGTATGTATGTATGGCTGTGTTGGGTCTTCGTTTCTGTGCGAGGGCTTTCTCTAGTTGTGGCAAGCGGGGGCCACTCTTCATCGCGGTGCGTGGGCCTCTCACTATCGCGGCCTCTCGTTGCCGTGCACAGGCTCCAGACGCGCAGGCTCAGTAATTGTGGCTCACGGGCCGAGTTGCTCCGCGGCATGTGGGATCTTCCCAGACCAGGGCTCGAACCCGCGTTCTCTGCATTGGCAGGCAGATTCTCAACCACTGCGCCACCAGGGAAGCCCCCTTCTAATAATTTAATAGGATAAAGGCTATTGATTTCTAGTGAGGGCAAATATTTCCCCTGAGTTGTTTACTGATTTGCTACTCATATTTATTCGATAACTGTCTGCTCTGTGCTTGATTTATCCATATCACTTGTTGGCTTAATACTTTTTATTTTTAGTGTGAATGGGCATTCACATAAAGAAAACACTAATACACTAGTGCCTAGTTAGAATGACTAAAATGATATTTGTTTTCTTTAGCATTTTAGTTTTCTTTTATTTTGGTCCTAAAATTTTTATTTTACAACTTAATTGAAGTATAATTGGAGATAATAAACTCCACATATTTGAAGTTACAATTTGATCTGTTTTGACATGTGTATGTATCCATTAAATTATCACTATAATCAAGACAACAAACACTTCAGTCATTGCCAGATTTCCTTGTGTCCCTTTGTTATCCATCCCTTCTTCCACCTCCATCCGAAAGAAATCACTAACTTGCTCCCTGCAACTCTAGTTAGTTTATATGTTCTAGAATTTTATATAAATTGACTTATACAGTGTATACTTTTTGGCCTTGTTTCTTTTGCTAGCATAATTTTCAGATTCATCTGTTGTTGTGTGTATCAATAGTTTATTTTTTATTTCTCTGTAGTATTCCATTCATGGGTATGCTGTAATTTATTTATTCTTACACCTGTTCATGGACATTGTTTTTAAGATTCTCAGCCATTATCTTTTCAAATATTGCTGCTTCTTCCATTCTTCTCTGTGTAAGTTTCCACTTACACTTGTGTTTAATCTCCTAACTGAATCTTCTATGTCATAATGTTTCTCATGACTTTTCCAATCTTTTTCTCATAGACTTTTTCTTTTGACCTATATTGGTTTCTTGTTCTCTGATGAAATGATCAATTTTATGTTTTAGCTTCTTGAGCATAGTTATTTTTAAACTCTGTCTCATAACTCCAATATCTAGAATCTTTATAGGTGTTGTTCTGCTATCTATTTTTTCTGTAGTTTCTATATTCATGTTGTCTGGTTATTTCTTTAATTTCGTGCCAGACACTGTTTGCAAAATGTGAAACTAATCACTAGGATATCTTCCTTTATAGAGAATTTCTGTTCACTTTTACCAAGTTCTGAAGCATTTTTGTTGTTATCTCAATCCGTTGCCCTCCTTGGTCACTGGGATAAATTGAAATTGAGCTGTAGTTCCTGTGTAGGTCTACCTCTGTTTTACCCACATTCCTAGGTTATGGTCCTTCAGTTATAACTCATCATGAGAGATGTTTAGGATTCCCCCTGTAGACAGACCCTAGATACCAATCTCTGTTACTTTAGCCTTGAGAACATGTCATATGTTCTGTCAGTCTCTAAGCCAAATGCTAATACCAGTACAAATTCTTTTTTTCTTTTATTAGAGTATAATTGCTTTACAATGTTGTGTTAGTTTCTGCTGTAGAACAAAGTGAATCAGCTATGTGTATACATATATCCCCTCCCTATTGAGCCTCCCTCTTAACGCCCCCCAGTACAATTTCAATAGTAGAAATTGGATAAGCCCTTCAGCATATTCAAATAGTAGCAGTTGTAGTATTTTCTTGCTTTGTTCTTCTAAAATATTTTACCAATAAATTTGATATCCCATGGAGATTTGGTAAAGGTCACTTGAGAAAGGGCTTGAAAGCATAAAATCGAATGGATGAGCAATACTATAAACTCAAGAAATAAACAAAAACACCTTGGTTGGGATCATCTGACAAAATATGACTTGACTAATAAGCACAGTGGAGAAAATGAGCAGGGCAAAGAATTTAAATGTGCATAGGCAAATGGAAGAATGAGTAAGTAGGTATGATTCCATTTCTCTGAGCTAGCATGGATATGCTTTTGTTTCCTCTTATCTGTACAGAAAGTAATGTGGAATTATGTGTACTCGTTTCAGAAGATATGGAAGGGATTAGACAATGAGGTGTATTACATTGCTATCACATGATGCCAATTGTGCTTCCTGATCCCTGATTTTTGTAATATTATCCTTTACTCCCTCCTATAACCGCCCCCCTTTGCTTTTTTTTTTGACGTGTAGTGTATTTTTTTTTAATAGTAATCTTTTATTTATTTATTTATTTTTATATTTCTTTTTGGCTGTGTTGGGTCTTCGTTTCTGTGTGAGGGCTTTCTCTAGTTGCGGCAAGTGGGGGCCACTCTTCATCACGGTGCACGGGCCTCTCACTATTGTGGCCTCTCTTGTTGCGGAGCACAGGCTCCAGACGCGCAGGCTCAGTAGTTGTGGCTCACGGGCCTAGTTGCTCCACGGCATGTGGGATCTTCCCAGACCAGGGCTCGAGCCCGTGTCCCCTGCATTAGCAGGCAGATTCTCAACCACTGCGCCACCAGGGAAGCCCCTGTATTCTTTTTTACAGAATTTTTTTTAATACCTAACATGTGCTAAGTGTTGATTTACCATACTGGGTAAAACATTCTTAAGTCTTTAAATTGATATCCCATGATTGGGGTAGTACCTGCACTTATTTTTTTGTTGTTGTTGAACTCCTCAGATGAAATTGACCTGAACAAAACTTTATATATATATTTTTTAAAATTTATTTATTATTTATTTTTGGCTGTGTTGGGTCTTTGTTGCTGCACGTGGGCTTTCTCTAGTTGTGGCGAGTGGGGGCTACCCTTTGTTGTGGTGCGTGTGCTTCTCATAGCAATGGCTTCTCTTGTTGCGGAGCATGGGCTGTAGCCTCGTGAGCTGCAGTAGTTGTGGCATGTGATCTCAGTAGTTGTGGCGCATGGGCTTAATTGCACCACAGCATGTGGGATCTTCCTGGGACAGGGCTCAAACCCATGTCCCCTGCATTGGCAGGTGGATTCTTAACCACTGCACCACCAGAGAAGTCCCTGAGCAAAACTTCATATATTTAATCACCTGCCTCAGCTTTTTTACTTCCTTTAAATTTCTATTTATTTCTTGCCCTTTTTTCATATTGCCCAGAATTTGAGAATTTTTAAGCCATTCACATTTCATATACTCTATTTATTTTATTTTATTTTATTTTATCTTATTTATGTTTTGTGGCTGTGTTGGGGCTTTGTTGCTGCACGTGGGCTTTCTGTAGTTGTGGCGAGTGGGGGCTACTCTTCGTTGCGGTGCACAGCTTCTTATTGTGCTGGCTTCTCTTGTTGCGGAGCATGGGCTTTAGGCTCACGGGCTTTAGTAGTTGCAGCACATGGGTTCAGTAGTTGCGGCACATGGGCCCTAGATCGCGTGGGCTTCAGTAATTATGGCACATGGGCTCAGTAGCTGTGGTCGTGGGCTCTAGAGCGCAGGCTGAGTAGTTGTGGTGCATGGGCTTGGTTGCTCCTCGGCATGTGGGATCTTCCCCGACCAGGGATCAAACCCGTGTCCCCTGCATTGGCAGGTGGACTCTTAACCACTGCGCCACCAGGGAAGTCCCTGCTCTATTTATTTTAGGATTTACTTCTTATATCTACATTGGAAATTTTAGTTCTTTTTGAACAGTAAAACAGTATGAATTTGTTTTCTTATTTTTCAGACATGCAATCCAGGTGTAAGACCAAGACATCACCAAAAAATGGCATTTTTGACAGAGGATTACCTCAATGGGAAATAATGGAAATTTGTAAAAAACATAGCCTTGAATGTATATGTTTTAAAGGTGATTGGGAAAGCAAAGGTCAGTTGGAAACACAACAGGAAAACCAGGAAGAATGTTTTAAGCAGATGATACTCACCTGTGAAAAAATTCCCACATTTAACCAGCACACAACTTTTAATCTACTTCAGAGACTTAATACAGTAAAGAAACTGAATGAATTTAAAGGGTGTAGGAAAGCATTTTGTTCTGACACAGACTGTATTCAACATCAATTAATTCACACTGGTGGAAAATTTTGTGCCGGTAAGGAATGTGAGAAGACCTTTTTTCCTGATTCAGAACTTACTCAATATCAGACAGTTTGCACTGCTAAGAAAACATATGAATGTAAAGAATGTGGGAAGGCTTTTAGTTTGCGCTCAAGTCTTACTGGTCATAGGAGAATTCATACTGGTGAAAAACCTTTTAAATGTAAGGAATGTGGGAAGGCCTTTAGATTTCATTCACAACTTAGTGTCCATAAGCGTATTCATACTGGTGAGAAATCTTATGAATGTAAAGAATGTGGCAAGGCCTTTAGTTGTGGCTCAGACCTTACTCGACATCAGAGAATTCATACTGGTGAAAAACCCTATGAATGTAATGACTGTAGGAAGGCCTTTAGTCAGCGATCACATCTTACTAAACATCAGAGAATTCACACTGGTGAAAAACCTTATGAATGTAAGGAGTGTGGGAAAGCTTTTACTCGTGGCTCACACCTAACTCAACATCAGAGAATTCATACTGGTGAGAAATCTCATGAATGTAAAGAATGTGGAAAAGCCTTTATTCGTGGTTCAAATCTTGCTCAACATCAGAATGTTCATGTTGGTAGGAAACCCTATGAATGTGAGAAATGTGGGAAAGCCTATATCTGGAGTTCACACCTTGCTCGACATCAGCGAATTCATACTGGTAAGAAACCTTTTGAATGTAAGCAATGTGGGAAGACTTTTATATGGGCCTCATACCTTGCTCAACATGAGAAAATTCATAATGAGAGAAAACCGTATGAATGTAAGGAATGTGGAAAGACCTTTATTCATGGTTCAGAGTTTAATCGACATCAGAAAATTCATACTGGTGAGAGAAACTATGAATGTAAGGAATGTGGAAAAACCTTTTTTCGTGGTTCAGAACTTAATCGACATCAGAAAATCCATACTGGAAAGAGATCATATGAATGTGAAGAGTGTGGAAAAGCCTTTCTCTGGGGTTCACAACTTACACGACATCAGAGAATACATACTGGTGAGGAGCCTTACATATGTAAAGAATGTGGGAAGTCTTTTATCTGGGGTTCACAACTAACACGACATAGGAAAATTCATACTGATGCAGAACCCTATAAATGTAAGGAAAGTGGCCAGATCTTTAGTCACCATTCTTATTTTGCTGAACAGAAAATTCACAGTGGTGAAAATCTTTATCAATGGAAAGATTATGGGAACACCATTAGTCATGACTCATACTTTGCTCAACACCAGAGTGTTTACACTTTTGAGAAATCCTATGAACGTAAAGATTTTGAGAGGGCATTTTCTCCAGACTCTCACTTTATTTCACTCTTGTGAAATCTTGTGATATAAAAATGTAGGAAAAATCTTTATTCATGACTTGTTAATTGATGTCAGTTAATTCCTTCTTTTGAGAAAGCCTGTAGTGTAAATAACATTGGAAGACCTTTTGACAGAGCACGCAACACACTCAACAGCAAAGAATTCCTAATGCAATCTATATTAATAGAGGAAAGCTTTACTGATTGGTTATCAATTATAGACTATCAGGGTAAAGTCCTACAAGTAAGATGATAGTGTGAATCCCTTCTGAATCATTCTCAAAAGATTCTCCACATCATTGATATTATGCTGCATAGAACTGAAGTCTAACTCATGTAGGGAAACCTTCCATCACTACTTAAATCTTGTTGCAGTTCCACAAAATCACACCAAAGGTGAATTTGTGTTTTGTAATTAATCTGGAAAAGCCTTAAGCTGTGTCATACAACTTATTTGGTATGTCTTAGTTTCAGTACCTCTTACCTCCTAATTTTTTGGAAAGTAACTTAATACTATGTTTGCTTACTTATTAGATTGTAAGGGTTAAATGAGTTTGAGGATTTAAATGACTTAATGACCATCATTAATAATAGTATTAGACCATTTCTATGAGAGGAAGACCTTAAGAGATTATAGACAAATATGCCATCTGTATGTATGTCTTATTGGACAGCAGAATGTTAATTCTGAAGAAAAACTGGTAAAATCGAATGAAGCAAAGAAAGCTTTGATTCAGTATTAATTTCATTTTCTACATAAAAAAACTCATACTATAAAGAAAGCCTTATGGTTTTCATGAAAGTGGGATTGTTGAGTGCTCAGCATTTTTTAAGGCATTTGGAAGGGATTTGTTTCTAAGAAATTTCTAAAGCCAAATGGCATAATCCATTTTATCTCCACAATTAAATTTTGGAAATTAGAAAATAGCCAAATGAATTCTGACCTCTTGGAAGTTTAGTGCTGCATATATAAACAATTCTCAGATTAATGAGTAGATCAAAAGTGAAATTACAGGCAATTTAGATGTGAATGATAATGAGACTCCTGTAAATCAAATCCTATGAATGTGGCCATAGCACTTCTCAATGGAAATTGCTCTGGGTATAAAACCAAGAAGATTGAAGGCAGTTTATTTCTTGTCACCACTGTATCTCCAGCTCTTAGAACAGTGCCTGTCATATTGTGGGGTCCAAATATTTATCAAGTTAAATAATGATTACTCAAACAAGCTAGAATAAGAGCAAATGCTCCAAGTGAATTGATGGAAAGATTTAATGAAAATAATGGAAAAATCATGAAATAAAGAACAATACTAAAGGATTTTTATTTTAAATCAAAATGTTTCTTTGAAGAAAATTATTATTTACTAGACTTTGGCAATGCCTCCACATTTTAAGAAAGGAGAAATGTGATATAACCATATGTTTAGAGGAATTTTTAAAGGTCATGTAAATATATATAAACTATTAGACACAAATTTTTAAATGTAGAAAATAAAGTTTATTTTCTAGGAAAACATTATCTTAAGTGATTAAAATTTGAGAGTAAATAAAAAGGGCTAATTGGAAGAAAACTTTTAAAAAAAAAATGGAGGACCAGATAATTGTATAGGCTACCCCCTGAAGGAACAGAAAATCCTATGGAAAAATTGTTCACTCATGCTAAAAGACTAAATAACATAATTCTGATAATAAAATTAGATGTAGCCCTTGAACAACATATTCCAGAATAATTTCATTCATGAACATACATGAAAAAAAAAATATGATAGTCAAATGATATTTACTCAGAATGTTTAACCTCTGATCTGGATGGGTGGTAATTCTACAGTATAAACAACAGCAAAATATGATGAAAATGTAACCTTCTCAGTTTAGTACTTAATAAGTTTATTCTATGTGCATTTTCTTGGTACCTTTTGGTATTACATGAATTAAGGAATAGTGAATATATGGACATATATTTAGCATGTTTATAATTCAGTTATTTAACAGTAGTTAAACAGTATTAGGGGGGCTTCCCTGGTGGCGCAGTGGTTAAGAATCCGCCTGCCAATGCAGGGGACACAGGTTCGAGCCCTGGTCCAGGAAGATCGCACATGCCGCGAAGCAACTAAGCCCATGTGCCACAACTACTGAGCCTGTGCTCTAGAGCCTGAGAGCCACAACTACTGAAGCCTGCAAGCCTCGAGCCCATGCTCTGCAACAAGAGAAGCCACTGCAGTGAGAAGTCCACACACCAGAACAAAGAACAGCCCCCGCTCGACGCAACTAGAGAAAGCCTGCACACAGCAACGAAGACCCAACACAGCCAAAAATAAATAAATAAATAAATTTATTTAAAAAAAGAAACAGTATTAGGGAACAGTACTTCCCTCCAAATTATTGTCTTCTATGGAATTTCACAACTCATGGGAAAAACGAAAAATTATTTTGTTATATTGCTTTATTATTAATAAGCTATTTCATTCATGCTGACTAAACTTTTTTTAAGGTGACAAGTACACTGAGAAAAATAACATTTAGAACTTTCTGGACATCCATATAAAGATAAGTATGAGACATTCCGTTTTCCTTTGGCCTGGACTGCCTTGTTGAGTGTATTATCTACTACTCCTATCTCCTTCATGGTGAATTTCTGGATCACCTTGAATGCCTGAGGTACATGCTTCTTGAGCTCCACTCCATTGATATGTTTGTGAATATTGATAATGTCTTCTCTAGCCTATCCTATAGATGACAGAAAGCCCTTAGTTTTTCCCTAACCACCTTTCTTCTCAGGAGCCATTTTACTACAACCATGTTGGAAAAGAACTTGTTATAATTAGTCTTAGTGCATCTGGATAAAATGTAGGGGATAAAAGTAGATTCATTCCTGGCAGTGTAAAGCAGGGTAAATTCCCAGCTAATCAAGAGATCTAAATATCCAAAAGGGGGGAAAAAAGAGAAACTTAACAAGTACTGTGAGAAAACATGAGTGAATTCCTTTATAACCTTGGAATTGCGATATGAATAACTATGAATCAAAAATCCAGTAGAAATAAGGAGGAAGAAGTCAATTTTCTGTAGGACTAAAGCAATATTAACAAAGATACAGGAAAATTACAAATTGGAGATATTTGCAACTATATCACAAACTAATAACCATAAAGAGTCTAAAAGTTGAGAATATAAGTAACACTACATTGAGATACCACTTCATACCAATCAGATGGACAGAAATCCAACAAGGTATTAAAATGTTCTATTGGCAAGACTGGAAAAACAAGGACTCTCACATTGCTGCTGAAAATGTAAAACAGTACAACTCTTATAGGAGGGAATTGAGCAATGTCCATGTGTAATCTCTATGCATATCCCATAAGACCCAGACCCTTGCTTCTATCCTAAAGATACATTGGTAAAATTATAAAATGTGGTATGCACAAAAATTTTAAAAATACTATATATAAGTGCAGCAGACTGGAAACAATCCAGATGTCCAGCATAAACTGGTTTAATTAACATATTTATGTAACAGTGGAATATCGTGCAGCTGTATACTTCTATGGAGTGATCTTCATGATAGGTTAAATGAAAAAATAGGTAAGTGGAAAATAATATGTATATTATGCTAACATTTGTGAAAGGAAGAGAGGAGTACTATATATACCTATACTTTCAAAAAGAAAGTGAAACAACAGTTGGGCGGGAGCAAGGATGGAAGGTAGTTATCTTTGGTTGAACCTTGTTTTATATTTTTACTTTGGATCCGTGGAGATACTTTACATACTGACTTTTATTTTAAAAAAGAAGTCAAAGGGGAAATAGCAATCCTAATATCAAAACCAGTGAATTTGAGTCACCATCAGCTTATTACATAACAATGTAAAGAAGAATAATTTCAAATGATGTTAAAATATTTTGACATAGTAGGAGAGCTATATCTCAAGGACAAAGAGAAATACAAAGAAATCTATGCTTGCTTTACTAGCCTTTTGTTAATGGTAATATTGATATTATTGTAGGTGAGTCCAAAATTAAGTACATAACAATTTCATGAGGATTCAATTTTTGCAAAATAAAAAATAAGTAAAATGCCTGTAGTCTTTCATGTGAATTGAAAGTGTGCATTTCCTACCTCTGTCCAATGAAGGAGTCTAAAAACATTAGTGACATGGAAGCAGTGAGCACCATGTTTTCATGTGTACAATCTGTGGTTCCTAAATTCTGTTTTCTATAAAAAGAAACAAGGGCTCCTTGGAGAAATGGCATATGAACAGGTCAAGGGTAGGAGATGTATATATGATTACCCTGACATATCTTTTATGCCTAAAAGCAAGAAAGCTGTCAAAGACTGTAGAATCATGTCAACCTGAAGGAACTGACCAAAGGTAGGATAATCTGAGCATGTAAAAGCTATTGCAGTGGACTGAAACAGTGATTGTAGGTAAGCCTTCCAAATTCAAAATGAAAAATTTTTTGATAGAACCTTTTATGGAGCTTGCCAGAGTACCAGCTTATTCTGAAAATTTGATAAGTAAAGGAACAAAAGTAAGCATTTATCATTTTTACACACACACACACTACAAATCAGGGAAGAAAGAATATAGAGCTACTATAATTCTCCTTTTTGCAAGTCTTGAGACTATAATTGATATTTAATATTTCCTTCAGATACTTATTTCATGTTCCCTTTGCTAACAGCATTGCAGATTATATTCCCTCCATCCCTTTTTTTGTCCAAGATTTTATTATAAAATTTTCAAACATACAGAAAAGCTGAAAGAATATTACAGTAGACCTCATATGCCCACTGCCTAGACTCTACCATTAACATTTGATTGTACTTTCAGCTGGGAGTTATTGTTGGGTTGACACCTTTGTTCCTGAAGGGTCTGAGCTATTCATCCTGTCTCTTTGGAGTTGCTATTGTAATCCATTAATTTTTACCAGTGAACATGGAAGTACTAGAAACACCACAGCGGATTTCTCTGGGTTCCAAATATACTCTTTCCTGCCTCCTTTTTGATAATCAGGATGATTTTCTGTGGATGTCATTCTTTGACATCTTTCCCTTGCCTTTTTGTCACTGTTATAAAAGCCCCAAATGGCAAAATGGCAGATTCAGTTATAAGGTCATTGGAGTCATTCTGTCCCCTAGCAGAAGGTTCCTTTGGAACTAAGAATTGAGAAATAGCAAAGCCCAAAATAGGAATGGAAAGCAAAAATATTAGTGGTTGGGTATGAACACTAGTTACTGGGCCTGGTGAGATGTAATAATGAAAGGACCTGCTCTGTTCTTTGTTTCCTAGACCTATCTATTCTGGTTTTTTGAGAAAGAGCAACATCCTGAACAGTACTCCAACCTAAACAAGGGTTTTTTCCTGCCAGATGGCACCATATTTAAGTTTACAATTACTTATTCTACCATTCTATTAAGACAGACTACTTTGGGTTGATGGGATCCATGGTAAGACAGGTAAATCTCATTGTCATGTCACCACTACCTTATTTATTTTGCTTTAAAATTATGTATTCATTTAGAACCACTGTTACATGGGATTATAATGATGGTGAATAATACATTCAGTAAGTCCCTCAATGGTGGATAGTAATAGAAAATCCTTAATTAATCACCTGTTTCTCCTCCACCCCATATGGCCATCATGTCCCCCTCCATTATGAAAGTGTAGTCAGTATATCACCAAAAGGGTGACTGGCCTTTTCTAGAGAAAAGTGACATCAGGCTTCTGTTTAAACTTTTGCAGGTTGGGCACTCAGCAGTGGCAGTATCCAGATTAGCCTTGTTGAAAGGAAGTCAATGTTCCTATGTATAACCTCCATCCCTGCCATTCATTACAACTGAGTGAATGGTAGTGGAGCTGGGTAAAGAGGTTGACTGACATTCTATCTACTTCTCTGGAGTCTTCTCTAAAATGGATGCACTTTGGTGAGCATTCACATAGCACACAAATATCTTCATACTCTGTGCTTATGAAGAAATGTAATGCTGCAGAAGTCTATGGCTTGGCCAACGTAACATGCTCAAGTTTTCTTCCTTAGTCAACTGATCATGTTGCCCATGGGGCTATAGATGTTATCTGTGGGAGAAGTAGCAGTGAGAATAGATGCCACATGGGAGTCTGAGCCAATTACTTGTGAAACTGTATCTTCAAAAATTAATGATGAACTTCTGCATGCATCCCAGATGTCTTGAAAGAACAAATAATACCAACTTCATGGTGAATAATTCGACATGTATGGTCATGTATTATCCTCTGGTTAGCCATGCAATATCTCTTAGGGTAAAATTAGGCATCTGGAAGAGGTCTTATATTTGCTTCAAAATTCTAGGGTTCTTCTCTTGGTTCTCCTATTAAGGAAAGAAAGAAAATTAAAATTTAGAAACACACATTTACAATAGCATTAAAAATAACTGATAGGAATAAGTATAACAAAAGACCTCTACAGAAAACAATGAAAGCATATTAAGATAACATTTCAAAGACTTGGATAAAATGAGCTCTTTACCCCAGTAATATGTTAAAGAATCAATGTTGTAAAGTTGCTTGTTCTCAAAATTGACCTAGAGATTTAAGCAAACCCAATAAAAAAAATGACAACAGGAATTTTTCAAAACTTAACCAGCTAATTGTAAAATTTATATGGGAATGCAAAGGGTCATGAATAAGAAAGACACTTAAAGAATAAGAACAACAGGGAAGAACATCCTATCATATATTAAGAAATAAATGTATAGATAGTAATACAGGATGGTATCATGCATATGGATAAATAGACCAATGGAACCAAACAAGGATGTCAGAAATAGATCCATTCTTATAGGACCACTTAATTAGTTATAAAGGTGGCAATACAGAGCTCTGGGGAATGAACACCTCTTCAGTAACTTGTTCTAGAACAATTGAGCATCCATATAAGAATGCAATCAAGCAGTCATGGAATAATACATGGAAATGAATTCCAGATGGATTGATGATTTAAAAGCAAAAGACAAAATAAAACTTTTACAACATAACATCTGAGAATGTTTCGTAACCACAGAGTACAGTATAGTTCCTAAACAAAACATTTTAAATTTAAACAGAAAGGAAAAGTATGATATGTTTGGATTAATTTTATTAATCCTGTTAATCAACAGTCACCATTAAAAGACTGAACAGTTGACTGCTTCTGACCAAGATGGAAAAATTGGCCAGATTTACTTGTACAGCTGAAATAACTAAAAAGGTGAACAAGATAGGTGAAACAATGGTTTTCAAGACATTGAACATTTTTAAATGTTCAATTCCAATGAAGGATGATGATCCCTGAGAGAAGAAATGAGATGACCCCTATCATTGCACAATTTATAGCTGGGAGGGGTAACCAAGGTGGAGCCCAGTGATCTCTTAGTGTTGAAATGGGATGAGGAGCCCAATGAAGCCAATGTCATCGGAATTTACAGGGCAGAACATCAAAAAGGTGAGAATTACACAAAGATTTCCAGAGATCTGCAGAGAATTTCCCTTAAGTACTCATCAATACATTTATGTGAAAAAACTACCTTAAGCCAGGGAAAAATTACCATCTGAAAGAATTGGAGGGAACTTACACAGAGCTCATAGAAGTCTAGGAATAATTCCTGCTCTCAACAGCCAAAGTGGAAAACCTGAGACTTCACATAGGATCAAGTAGAGTACTCAAAGGATTTTACTTCAGTTGTGGGGAAATTTTGCCATAGACTAAGCCCTACTCTGAGGCCACCTGACAAATCTTAAAAGTGTACCTCAAAAGAATCAAACTTTCCAAATAACGGCATCACAAATAAAGATAAAAAATATAGGTATACAAAAATATGCAGCACCTAACAGGACAAAATTTATGTCTGGTATCCAATAAAAAAGTATTAGGCATCCAACATCCATTAATGAGAAGAACTCAGCTAAGAGGAAAGGAAGGAATTTCCTCGAGCAATAAAGAGTATCTGAAAAGCCAACAGCTAACATCATACTTAATGGTGAAAGACCTACTACCAGGAACAACAGAAAGATGTCTGGTCTCAACACTTATACTAAGCATTGTATTAGAGGCTCTGGCCAGTGCAGGGGGATGGGGGAAGTATCCAGATTGAAAGGGAAGAAATAAAACTACATTAACAAATGTGAATGTCTAAATGAAAAAACTCTGATGGCATCTACAAAAAAGCTACTAGAACTAATAAGTGAGTTTAGTGAGGTTGCAGGATAAGGATTAGTATATGTAAATTATTTTCTATGTACTAGCAATGAACAATCTGAAACTTGAATTTTAAAAATGACACTTAGAACACCTTCAAGAGCCTTAGATACTTAGTGACAAATCTAGAAAAAGTGCAAGGTATATACCATGAAAATTAAAGAACACTGCTGAGAGAATTTAAAGAAGACCTAAATAAGCTGGGGGAGAGAGAGACTATGTTCAGAGATTGGAAGACTTCATACTATTAAGGTGTCAGTTCTTTCCAAATTGACTTGTAGATGAAATGAAATTCCAACCAGAATATCAGGAAGCTTTTAGCTTTTTATTTATTTTTTTTTTTTGTGGAAACTGATTCTAAAATACACGTGGACATGCAAAGGACATGAAACAGGCAAAACAACTTTGAAAAATAATAACAAAGTTGAAGGACATGGACTACCTGACTTTGAGACTTATTATAAAGCTAAATTAATCAAGATTGTGTGTTATTGTAATCAAGATAAACAAATATGTCAATGGAACAGAAAAGAGTTCAGAAATAGACTCAAACATGTATATGGACAACTGATTTGTGGCAAAGGTGCAAAGGTGGCTTAATGGATAAAGGTCTTTTCAACAGTGCTAGAAAAAATGAATATGCATATTCAAAAAAAAGCTTTGGTTTATACCTCACACCATATTAAAAATAACTAAAATTTATCATAGATATAAAATGTAAAACCTAAAACCATACAACTTATAGAACTTTGGGTTAGGCCAAACTTTCTTGGGCATTATACTCAAATTTAAAGAACAATTTGATAATAATTCATGAAAATTGAAAATTTCTGTTCTTCAACAGACACTTAAGAAAATGAAAAGATTAGCCACCAACTGGGAAAAATATTTTCCAGTCATACTTGATAAAGGATTTTAATATGAAAAGAATTTTCAGGGCTTCCCTGGTGCCGCAGTGGTTGAGAATCTGCCTGCTAATGCAGGGGACACGGGTTCGAGCCCTGGTCTGGGAAGATCCCACATGCCGCGGAGCAGCTGGGCCTGTGCACCACAGCTACTGAGCCTGCATGACTGGAGCCTGTGCTCCGCAACAAGAGAGGCTGCGACAGTGAGAGGCCTGCACACGGCGATGAAGAGTGGCCCCCGCTCGGCGCAACTAGAGAAAGCCCTCGCACAGAAACGAAGACCCAACGCAGCCAAAAATAAATAAATAAATTTATAAAACAAAAGAATTTTCAAAATCCAATAATATACTCCAATTTAAAAATGAGCAAAAGATTTGAACAAATATATAACCAAAGAACATATACAGATGTCAAATAAATGCATCTAAAGATATTCAACATCATTAGTCATTAAAGAAATGCAAATTAAAACAGATAAGTAAATATTATGCCACCTATTAGAATAGTTAGCATTTAAAAAGCTGAATATACCACATGTTGCAAAAGATGAGGAAAAACTGAATCTCATACGTTGCTAATGGGAATTTAAATAATACAAACACTTTGGAACACATTTTGACAGTTTTAATTAAAAAGTTAAACACACATAAATAGGAACCAAAGTCTCATAACCTAATACTTCAAATGTCAAGGAAACAATTAAAAAATTCTTCTTATACCGAGAACCAGGAAAATCTAAATGTGAGTGGGAACAAACAGATGTAATTATCTGATAATGAGTTAAAGCTGCTGTCGTAAAAATGCAACAAGCATTTGAAAACACTCTTGAATCAAATGAGAGAGAAAGATTGAAAGGGAATACCAGGAAAGAAAGAAAAGATACAAGAAAGAATGAAATATAAATATTAGAACTGAAAAATACAATAACTAAATTTTAAAAATCACTGGGATGGGCACTGTAGCAGAATGGAGATGACAAAGAAAGTAATCACTTAACTTGAAGATACATCAAAAGAAATTATCCATTCTGAACAATAGAGAGAAAATAGATTGGAAAAAAAAAAGTGGAAGCTCTTAGACCTTAGGGACAACAATGAAAGATCTAACATTCTTATCAGAATCCCAGAAGGAGAGGAGAAAAAGCAGAGCTGAAAATATATTTGAAGAAAGATGGTTTAAAAACTTCTCAAGTACAGGACTTCCCTGGTGGTGCAGTGGTTAAGAATCTGCCTGCCAATGCAGGGGACATGGGTTCAAGCCCTGGTCCAGGAAGATCCCACATGCTGCGGAGCTACTAAGCCCGTGCACCACAACTACTGAGCCTGTGCTTTAGAGCCCACGAGCCACAACTACTGAAGCCTGTGCACCTAAAGCCTGTGCTCTGCAACAAGAGAAGCCACCACAATGAGAAGCCCACACACCACAACAAAGAGTAGGCCCCAATCGCCGCAACTAGAGGAAGCCTGCACACAGCAATGAAGACGCAATGCAGCCAAAAATAATAATAATAAAATAAATTTTAAAAAAGTGTTCTTCGTTAAATACATTTCCTAAATAAATAAATACATACATACATACATAAATAAATAAATGGCCTAACCATCACTTATAATTTCACTCAGAAGCGAAATTGCTGGCTCTTTTCATGCCTAGCGTAGCCATGGCTCATGGTCCCAAGAAGCACCTGAAGCGCATATCAGCTCCAAAGCATTGGATGCTGGATAAACTGACTGGTGTGTTTGCTCCTCATCCATCTACCAGTCCCCACAAGCTGAGGGAATATCTCCCCCTAATCATTTTCCTAAGGAACAGATGCCCTAACGGGAGATGACGTAAAGAAGTTCTGCATGCAGCGTTTTATTAAGATTAATGGCAAGGTCCGCACTGATATAACCTACCCCACTGATTTTATGGATGTCATCAGCATTGACAAGACTGGAGAGAATTTTCGTCTGATCTATGACACCAAGGGTCGTTTTGCTGTTCATCGTATTACACCTAAGGAGGCCAAGTATAAGTTGTGCAAAGTGAGAAAGATCTTTGTGGGGACAAAAGGAATCCCTCATCTGGTGACCCATGATACTCACACCATCTGCTACACTGATCCCCTCATCAAGGTGAATGACATCATTCAAATTGATTTGGAGACTGGCAAGATTACTGACTTCATCAAATTTGACACTGGTAACCTGTGCATGGTGACTGGAGGTGCTAACCTGGGAAGAATTGGTGTGATCACTAACCAAGAGAGACATCCTGGTTCTTTTGATGTAATTCATGTGAAAGACGCCAATGGCAACAGCTTTGCCACCCGTCTCTGCAACGTTTTTGTTATTGGCAAAGGCAACAAACCATGGATCTCTCTTCCCCGTGGAAAGGGTATCCGCCTTATCACTGCTGAGGAGAGAGACGAGACTGGTGGCCAAACAGAGCAGTGGATAAAATGATCTCTAGGTGACATGATTGGAAAAGTCTTTGTACTTAATTAAAGATAATACCACATTTTTTTTTAAAAAAGTGAAATTGCTGGATCATATGGTTTTTATTCTTTTTTTACATGAGCATTTACCAGCTGTCAGTTTTCTTCTTTATGGTGCTTTAGCTGCTTCCCAGTTTTGTTGTGTTGGGTTTACATTTTCATTTATTTCAAAGTATTTTCTCATTTTTCTTGTGATTTCTTCTTTGACCCATTGGTTGTTTAAGACTATTGTTTAATTTCCACATATTTGTCAATTCCCCACATTTCCTTCTGTTATTCATTTCTAACTTAAATTCCGTTATGACTGGAGAACATTCTTTGTATGATTTAAATCCTTTTAAATTAATTAGACTTGTTTTCTAGCCTAAAATATGGTTTATCCTAGCAAAAATTGCATATATACTTGAGGAAAATGTGTATTTTGCTCTTATTGGTTGGAGTTTTCTATATATGTCTGTTAAGTCTAGTTGGTTATGTTGTTTAAATCTTCTGTTTCCTTGATGGTCTTCTGCCCAGTTGTTTTATCCATTATTGAAAGTGAACTGTTGATATCCCCAAGTATTATTGTTGAATTATCTATTTCTCCCTTTAATTGTCAGTTTTTGCTTCATATATTTTGACATTTTGTCTTTAAGTTTATCCATATTGTTGCAGGTGTCAGAATTTCCTTCTTTTTAAAGTCGGAATAATATTACATTCTATGTATCTGCCACATTTTGTTTATTCATTGATCTAGTGCTGGACACTTGGGTTGCTGGGTTATGTGCATATATGGTTTTTTTGTTTTGTTTTGTTTTGTTTTTGGCTGTGTCAGGTCTTAGTTGCAGCACGCAGGATCTTTGTTGAGGCATGGGGGCTCTTCGTTGTGGCACGTGGGCTTCTTTCTAGTTGTGAGCACAGGCTCCAGGGCACGTGGGCTCTGTAGCTATGGCACATGGGTTCCAGAGCCCATGGATTCTGTAGTTTGCGGCACGCAGCCTCTCTAGTTGAGGTGCACGAGCTTAGTAGTTGTGGCGCGTGGGCTTAGTTGCCCCGTTGCCCCGTGGCATATGGGATCTTAGCTCCCTGACCAAGGATCGAACCCACGTCCCCTGCATTGGAAGGTGGATTCTTTACCACTGGACCACCAGGGAAGTCCCTGCATATGTGCTTCTAATTGTATGTTTTCTTGATTGGATTGACACTTTTTGATTATAGAATGTACCTCTTTGTCTCTGATAATTTTGTCTTAATGTCTGTTTTATCTGGTAGTAGTATAGCCACTCCAGTTTTGTTTTTCTGCTGTTTGCATGGTATATCTTTTTTTCTGTCCTTCAGTTCTGAAATTTTATCTTTGAATCTTAAGTGTCTCTTGTATTCAGCATATAGTTGAATCATATTTTTAAATTCTCTGCTAACCTCTACCTTTAATTGGAGTGCTTAATCTAATGACTTTTACTATACTCATGAGAAAGAACGTCCATTTTGTTATTTGTTTTCTATGTCTTACATCTTTTTTCCCCTCTGTTCCTCCATTACAGCCTTCCTTTGTGTTAGACATTTTTCTATCGTGTCATTATAATTCCATTGTCATTTTTTAGTACTTTTTATTCAGCTATTTTTGTGGGGATTGCAATAAATATCTTTATTTATAATGGTCTGTTTCAAATTAATTGCAATTTAATTACAATTGTATCTAAAAACTTGCTTCTCTTAAGTTCCATTTTCTTCTTTCTCTCTTGTGCTGTTATTGTCATACAAATTACATCTTTATACATAGCATGCTGATCAAAAATGTATTTGTAACTCTTGCTTTATGCAGTTGTCTTCTACATGAAATAGGAGAAAAAAAGAGTTACAAACAAAATGTACATTTATTTTGTCTTTTATATTTGCCTGTGTAGTTACCTTTCACTGGATAAAGAATTCTTGGTTGGCAGTATTTTTCCTTCAGCACTTTTAATATATCATCACACTGCCTTCTGGCAGTTATTGTTTGTGATCAGAAAACAGCTGTTAGTCTTGCTGAGGATCCCTTGTACATGTTGAATTTCTTCTTCCTTGCTGCTTTCATGATTCTCTCTTTATGTCTTAGCTTTTGACAGTTTATGGTGTCTCTGAATGTGGATCTCTTTAATGAATGTGTAGATTTGTTTTTCACTGAATTTGGGAATTTTCAAACATTATTTCTTGAAATAGTCTTTCTGCCCTGTTCTCTCTCTTCATCTTCTTTTTAAAAATTATTATATAAGTTTCAGGTATACATTATAATTCAACATCTCCATACACTAAAAAGTGGTCACTTCCAAAAATGTAGTCGCAATCCATCATGGTACAATTGCCTGCCTTCACCCGTTGGTCCACCCTCCAGCCCACTTCTCCTCTGGTAATCACCAATCTATTCTCTGTATCTGTGACTTTGTTTTTATTTTGTTTTGTTCATTTTTTGTTTTGCTTTTTGTTTTTGAGTTTCCACATATGAGTAACAATTATATGGCATTTGTCTTTTTCCTTCTGACTTATTTCACTTAGCACAATAGCCACCGAGGTCTATCCATGTTGTCAGAAATGGCAAAATTTCATTCTTTTTTATGACTGAGTAGTATTCCTATAAATATATGTACCCCATATCTTCTTTATTCATTCATCCATCAACGGAGACAGGTAATTTCTATATCTTGACTTGTATATAATGCTGCAGTAAACATAGCGTGCACATATATTTTCAAGTTAATGCTTTTGTATCCTTCAAATAAATACCCAGAAGTGGAATAGCTGTATCATATGACAGTTCTATTCTTAAAGTTTTGAGGAACCTGTATACTGTTTCCCATAGCAGCTGCACCAATTTACAATCCCACCAGCAGTGTGCAAGAATTCCGTTTTCTTCACATCCTTTCCAACGCTTGTTAATTTTTGTGTTTTTGATAAAAACCATTATAACAGGTACAAGATAAACTTTCATTATGGTTTTGATTTGCATTTCCCTAATAATTAATGATGTTGAACATCTTTTCATGTGCCTGTGGCCATTTTTATGTCTTCTTTGGAAAAGAAGACCCCTATCAATCAGCCTGTCCAGATATTCTGGGGGAGGCTCTCCATACTCTTTCCCTCCCAAGGAAGAAGTAGACAACTGTGATTTTCGCCCACTCACTCTTCTTGAGCTGAGGATGGGGAGTTATGGTATCTACCAAAACAAACCAGTGTCTGTTTTCCCCCAGTTGGATAATTGTGTCATACCTGTCAGACTTCTAAGACTGTTATGTAAGATGCCAGTTCTTTGGGTAGCCCCAGCAAAGTTGGAGTACTGAACACATGTATCAACTCTTTCCTTCCCCACAGTGAAGTTGAGGGCTGGTATTTCACATCTGCTCACTTTGCTGAACAAAGGCAATGATCTATGGTGTCTACCAGCCAAAGCCACGATCTCCATTCTCCACTGGGTGACTAGACTTTGCTGGACCTGTCGGAGCTCCATGACTGGCAAGACAGTAGCCAGTATTTTGGGGAGCTCCCTAGAATGCAGGATGTATGAACTATCTGCTTTCCTTCCCTGTGTGAGGCTGGTAGCTAGGGGGTTTCTCACTGATCATTTGGTATTGCACCAGAGACTGAGACTTTGGCGGGATGGTGTCCCATACCTCTCTACAAGTTTTGGTCAGTCGGGTTTTGCATTTTCTTGGTGTGCAGAAGCCTGTCAATTAGTTTCTAGATTTCTCACAAAGAGAATTTTTCCATGAATTGCAGAATCAGTGGGTTTGTTGGGGAAAAGAGGGCCCAGGACATCCTGTTCCACCATATTGCTGACATTCCATTTATATGTATCTTAAACTTCTTTACATTTTCCCAAAGGTCACTGGGGATCTCTTCTTTCAGTCTTTTTCTCTCTGTGCTTCATTTTTCCTGGCATGTTTTTGAATTCACTGATTTTTTTCTTCTCTTGTGTTTAATCTCCAATAAAATTTTCTTCTTGGATAGTTTTCTTTTCTATAAGTTCCATCTTGTTCTCTTATATATCTTCCATTTCTGTTTTCATTATATTTATGGTTTAAAAAGTCTTCAGTATATCGAGTATAACAGCTTCTTTAATAATGTTATACTAATACCATTTTCCCTGCCATTTCAGTCTGGGCCAACTGGTTGATTCTTCCTGGTCTTTTGTCACATTTTTCTACTTCATCATATAGATACTGGACATTGTTAAATTTACATTGTTAAATGGTGGTTATTGTTATTCTTTTAAAGTGTTGAGCTTTGCTCTGCAGGCAGTTACATTACTTGCAAGTTGGCTTGATTCTTTTGAAGCCTTTAAAAAGCAGTTTAGGATAGGTCTGAAGTGTTTGCTTTACAGATAGTTTAGCTCTACTCCTAATACATAACTCTTCTGGGCTACCTAATAAATAGTATGGGTGACCATCCCATCAGGGTCAGAATTAGAACATATCTTTGCTCTGTATCAGCTCTGGGCATTTTACAACTAGCAGCTCCTTAATTACTCTTTGCCCGGTCTTGTAGGATCACACCCTACTTCTTTTAGGAAAGATTAAAAAGTACTTTTTTGTACATTTCTGAAACTCTTCTCTGCATAGCTCCCTCCTTAACCTAACTGCCCTGCAACTTGCAGGCATGTCAGTCTCATGGTCCTCATCTTCTCAACACAGTAACAGCAGGATGCTCTCTATTTGGGGCCGCCTTTCTCATTATCCAGAATGTGTCCCTAGGTGGAAAGTTGGTGTGATCATGTTGCTCACTTCATTTGTTTCTCTCAATCAGGGATCAGGTCCTGTCCAAACCTGTTATTCCATCATGACTCCAAAGGAATTCCATATTTTTTGCCCCTGCTGATGTTATGGGGAACAAATACTCTCATACATTAATGATGAGAATGTAAATTTACTGTTTTAAAATTTGGCATAATCTGTTAATATAAAAAAAGTACACATAATTTGATTTAGCAGTCTAATCTGTAGGAATATATTCTATGGAAATAAAAAACCAACATGCAAAAATAAGCATATAAGGATATTTATTGCACTGGTTTGCAGCAACAAAGAAATAACTTGAAAGGAATGGATAAAGAAGATGTGGTACATATATACAATGGAATATTACTCAGCCATAAAAAAGAACAAAATTGTGTCATTTGCAGAGATGGGAATGGACCTAGAGACTGTCATACTGAGTGAAGTTAAGTCACAAAAACAAATATGGTATATTAATGCATATATGTGGAATCTAGAAAAATGTTAAAGATGATCTTATTTGCAAAGCAGAAATAGAGACACAGACGTAGAGAACAAATGTATGGATACCAAGGGGGAAGGGCGGATGGGATGAATTGGGAGATTGGGATTGATATATATACACTACTATGTATAAAATAGATAACTAATGAGAACCTACTGTATAGCACAGGGAATACTACTCGGTGCTCTGTGGTGACCTAGAAATGGGAAGGAAATCCAAAAAAGAGGGGATATATGTATATGCATGGCTGATTCACTTTGCTGTATAGCAGAAACTGACACAGCAGTGTAAAGCAACTATACTCCAATAAAAAAAAAACCACACACACACCATAAAACAAAAAACAAACAAAAAACCCCCAAAAATGACCATGAATTTAAAAATCTCCTGGTTGTACATTGAAAACAAACAAACAAAAAAAAGAAAGAAAGAACCTGAATACCCAGCTTGGGGGGAATGGGTAGGATATATCATGGCATTGCTGTTACAATGTTCCTGTTTTATTGTAGGCATTTTAAATAAGAAAAGCACAGTGCACAAGAGACATACCAACCAAATGCAATGTGCAGAACTCATTTAAATCCTACTCAAATAAACCAACTATAATTAATAAAATTTGTAAAATGAGTCAGCTGTTCAAGATACACACTGAAATATGTAGAGGGCAAATGACATAATATACTGGATTGGCTTTAAAATATCCTAGCCAAAAATATTTGGAAGACGAAACAAGAAAGGCAAAAAATGGGTGATTATTAAAAATATGTGGTAAGTTCATGGCTGTTCATTTTACTATTCTATTTTGGTATACATGTGAAATTTTCTACAATAAAAAGTTTAAAGAGGGACTTCCTTGGTGGTGCAGTGGATAAGACTCTGCGCTCCTAATGCAGGGGGCCCGGGTTCGATCCCTGGTCAGGGAACTAGATCCCACATGCATGCCGCAACTAAGTAACCCACATGCTGCAACTAAGGAGCCAGTGAGCCGCAACTAGGGAGCCCACCTGCTGCAACTAAGACCTGGTGCAACTAAATAAATAAATAAATAAATATTTTTTTTAAGTTTAAACAAAATAAAGCAAGTTACAGATAAATGGGTACTTATCCCATTAAAACATACTCTTATTACATTCAGCTGTGGACCATATTTGAAAACAGAAGGAAACAACAAAAAATAAAAACCAAAGTTTTAACAGTAGATGGTTGGGAGATAGTGAAGGTGATTTATTTTTTAATTTTTATTTATTTATTTATTTATTTTAACATCTTTATTGGAGTATAATTGCTTTACAATGGTGTGTTAGTTTCTGCTTTATAACAAAGTGAATCAGTTATACATATACATATGTTCCCATATCTCTTCCCTCTTGCATCTCCCTCCCTCCCACCCTCCCTAGCCCACCCCTCTAGGTGATCACAAAGCACCGAGCTGATCTCCCTGTGCTATGCGGCTGCTTCCCACTAGCTATCTATTTTACATTTGGTAGTGTATATATGTCCATGCCACTCTCTCACTTTGTCACAGTTTACCCTTCCCCCTCCCCATATCCTCAAGTCCATTCTCTAGTAGGTCTGTGTCTTTATTCCCGTCTTACCACTAGGTTCTTCATGACCTTTTTTTTTTTTCCCTTAGATTCCATATATATGTGTTAGCATACTGTATTTGTTTTTCTCTTTCTGACTTACTTCACTCTGTATGACAGACTCTAACTCCATCCACCTCACTACAAATACCTCCATTTCATTTCTTTTTATAGCTGAGTAATAAAGAAGATGTGGCACATATATACAATGGAATATTACTCAGCTATTTTTTAATTTTTTGCACTATTTCTTTGGTATGGCGTAAACTTTTTTTTTTCCTTAAATTTAGATCCATGGCCCATTTTTAAATTTTATTTATTTATTTTTATATTTCTTTTTGGCTGTGTTGGGTCTTCGTTTCTGTGCGAGGGCTTTCTCTAGTTGCAGCAAGTGGGGGCCACTCTTCATCACGGTGCACGGGCCTCTCACTATTGCGGTCTCTCTTGTTGCAGAGCACAGGCTCCAGATGCGCAGGCTCAGTAGTTGTGGCTCACGGGCCTAGTTGCTCCGCGGTATGTGGGATCTTCCCAGACCAGGGCTCGAACCCGTGTCCCTTGCATTAGCAGGCAGATTCTCAACCACTGCGCCACCAGGGAAGCCCTGGCGTAAACTTTAATATGGAATGTTGTAAGAGGAATGTAATGACTTTTGAAAAGAATTATATGCATGTAAGGGAAATAAAGCTTAATTTTGAACAGTTATGATGGTATCAATATATCTTAAAGTAGCAACTAAACCAGTATTGCAGCCACGACTTCCATTTGTCTTTAATAATCCTTTGATTAGTGTACATTCCTATCCCCTCCCACTACCTTAAAAGGTAAACCCTAAGTTTAAAAATTTGATTTATGAAATAAACGTAACAGTGCTGAAATAATTAGCATTCATTCAAGTTTCTCCTGTTAAACAATCTTGTAACAACAGCATCAAGAATAAAAACCTTACTAAATTGATCTAAGATGACAGAGTAGGGAAACGATTGTGAAAATTTAAGCTAGAAGGATTGTCCCTGTATAGGTTAGTGACTGATTGTAGAACAGAAAAGCATTATGCCACCCACTAAATTTAAATAACTGCAATTATGCCTTAAATTTCCTCTTATAATTATTCCTTTTGGTCAAGAATAGATTTCTCGAAGTGTGTTCACAACACAAAATATTAAGTATTATGGAATAGAAGGGATTCATGGTCAGGACTGGGAAACAATGGGTTAAACAAGGTAATATTTTCTTTATTGCGGGACTTCTTACAATTTTTTAATTTGGCTTCTTCAAAGTGGAATTCATTAAGCCAATAAGAAAATTTGGTTATGCATGGCCTTATATGCAATGAGGCAGAACACTTCATCTCCAACGGTATTTTGGAGATTATTATTTCTTGAATGTATCTTAGGAAAATCTGGTTCTGGGTATTTTCTACAAAAGGCTGCTAACATGCATATATATTACTTGTCAGAGGTATTATCAATAACTTATTATCATTGTAGCACATAACATTCTACTTACATTCCATTATTTACATTTTCTTTAAATTTAGTTGGGCAATAATGGTAGTCCCTGAATTGGAAACAATGATGGCACAGTTTGTCTAATCTGAGCGGAGAATGCATGACTGCATTGGCATCACTGTGGTTACACTAATGATTCAGAGTGTTCTAATGGTTCTCAATCACACTTATCTTTTTGTTGTTGTTTAAAAAATGGTGGATTAACATTTAGATTATAATTTTGTAATATATATGTAAAACCAGTGTTTTTTAGAGTGGGGATAATGAACAATATTAAGTTGTGAAGACAACTAAGTGGGCTGCAGTGTTCATTACAGACTATGTAATAGAAAACAGCAGAGTGCCTCGCATATGGAAAAGCATTGTCTTGGGAAATTTTGTATCAATTCTTCTATCAATGTCTTTTATTTTACTTTTATTATTATTTTCTTTTATTTTACTAATTGTTATTTATTTCCATTATGTACTAATACATTTCATTATATATCATCATAGTATCTGTTCCTTGAATTGTAGAAGAAAAACATAATTCATACTTTATAATGTTCAAAATAATTGCATGCACAAACATGTCTGCTAATTAATTACTTGTTAACTGGGTTTTAAATGTTTTATATTATTCAGAAATCCCTGAGAGAAGTCATGTAAGTGGTTTAACTTGAATTTAAATTATGTTTGGGAAAATTGGTTAGGGTACTTGAATGGGTTGGAAACATTATTTTTCCCATTTGAAGTAATGGGATGTAGGTAGGCTCTGAAGTTTGGGCATCAGAAAATTTACTGTTCAACATGTTATCAGGAATAGATTAGGTTCAGATAATGAGGAAAAACTGTAGTTGGTAAATTTTGCTTTGATTTCTCATTTAAGACAATATTTTATAGGTTTTTTTTTAATGGCATTAACTTGGCTATCATTTTGTTGGTAAATTCTTTTATCCTTAAAGTAGTAATTAGAAAATGTGGAAAATGACTTCTGCTTTTGTAATTTGTTGTAGAAAAATCACCTCTCCTTGATTTTATAAAAAAGCTCTACAACCATAAAGAAATTTCTTCCATAGAGTTTCTTTCCAGTATGAATTCTCTGGTGCAGCAAAATTTATGAGCTCTAAAATAGAGGCCTTCATACTCTTATTATGTTCTAAAGCTCTTGTCATAGAATAAATTATTTGGGTTCAAAAGGGGATAGATGGTAATAGAATGTTTACATCTTTCTATGGCACTTATAAAATATTCCACCATTTGACTTCTCTAATAGCATTAATAATGATGATAATAATAATGATAATAATAATAACGATAATAACACTGAATATCAGATACTGTCCAAAGGGAGTTACATGTGTTTAATCACTTACAATTTGATCATTATTATACCATTATAGTATTTTACACATAAAGAAATGGAGGCACAGAGAAGTTAAGTAACCTATCCAATTTCACAGTTAGGAAATATTAAAATAGAGATGGTGCTCAATAAAGGATATAATTCAGCATTACATTCCAGGGTTATAGAGATTTTTTAAAATGTTTAATGGGTTCCAGAAGTCATTTATTTCTGCATTCATGAAGTTAATATAAGCTTTCTAAAAATGAGTTGATTTTGAACACAATCAAAAGGATGTCCTATATTCATTACAAACATAATATGAGTTCTCTAATATTCCAGAGCTGCTGAAGATGGGTGAAGGCTTTCTTATATTAAATCATATATAAATCTTTCTCAATTATGAAGCCTCATATGTTGAATAAGTTGTGAATGACGTCTAAAGTCTTTACCACACTGGATGCATGCATAGGGTTGCTCACCAGTATGGATCCTTTGATGTAGAGTAAGTTCTGAGCCACGACTAAAGGCCTTCCCACATTCCTTACATTCATAGGGTTTCTCACCATTATGGGTTCTTAGATGTTCAGTAAGGTGTGAACCACGAATAAAGGCCTTCCCACATTGCTTACATTCATAGGGTTTTTCACCTCTATGAATTCTCTGGTGTTCACTAAGTTGTGAGCCATAAATAAAAGCTTTGTCACATTCCTTACATTTGTAGGGTTTTTCACCTGTATGAATTCTCTGATGATATGTAAGTTGTGTGGTACGAAAAAAGGTCTTCCCACATTCCTTACATTCATAATGCTTCTCACCATGAATTTTTTCATGTTGAGTAAGATATGCACCACGAATAAAGGTCTTTCCACATTCCTTACATTCAAAGGGTTTCTCACCTGTATGAATTCTCTGATGTTCACTAAGTTGTTTGCCACAAATAAAGGCCTTTCCACAGTCCTTACATTTGTAAGGTTTCTCACCTGTATGAATTCTCTGATGTTGAGTAAGATTAGAATTAGAAATAAAGGCTTTCCCACATTCTTTGCATTTATAGGGTCTCTCACCTGTATGAACTCTCAGATGATAAGTAAGTTGTGAGCCACGAGAAAAGGCCTTTCCACATTCTTTACATTCATAGGGTTTCTCACCTGTATGAATTCTCTGATGTTCATTAAGTTGGGAGGCACATAAAAAGGCCTTCCCACATTCTTTACATCTGTAAGGCTTTTCACCAGTATGAACTCTTTGATGATAAGTAAGGTGTGAACCAAGAATAAAAGCCTTTCCACATTCCTTACACTCATAGGGTTTCTCACCACTATGAATTCTCTGATGGTAAGTAAGCTGAGAGCCAAGAATAAAGGCCTTCCCACATTCCTTACATTCATAAGGTTTTTCACCACTATGAATTCTCTGATGGAGTGTATATTGTGAACAATAACTAAAGGCTTTCCCACATTTCTTACATTCATATGGTTTCTCTCCTGTATGAACTCTCTGATGTTCAGTGAGTTGTGAACCACGAATAAAGGCCTTCCCACATGCTTTACATTGATAAGGTTTTTCATTAGTATGAATTTTCTGGTGTTGAATCAGATCAGAACTACGACCAAAGGCCTTTCCACATTCCATACACTCATAAGGTTTCTCACCATTCTGAATCCTCTGATGTTGAATATAGGTTGGCTTTTTGCTGAAGATCTTCCTACATTTCTTAACGTCAGAGTGTTTTTCTTTATTATGACTTTTCTTATGTTGAATACGGCATGACAAGTAGCTGAAAGCTTGTTTACATTCTTTACATTTGTACAATTTTTCCTTGGTAGGATTTATCTGATGAAGAATAGGGGACATGGAATGGCTTTGAGTGGCCTCTTCTTTACAGGTAATTTTCATGTGCATGTATGGTCTTTCCTGACTTCTCTGTTGATCCTCAAACTTGCCTTTGCACTCTGTATTTTCTCCAAGATCATTGCACTCAAGGTTATGGCTGATAGGTTTCCTCATATTCTCCCATTGCAGTGATTCTATTTCATAAGTTCCCTTTTCTGGACATGACTTTTTGGTCTCACAGCTGTATTTCAAGTCTGTAAAATAACAAGAAAGCAAATTCCTGCTGTTTTTGTTTGTAAGAAAAAATAAACCTTCTAAGGTAAAAATGGCAGATAAAATGATAATTCTCATAAGAACAGAATGGCTTAAACATTGCTAAAAATTTTGTGCAATTTAAAAAAAGGCACAAGGAGAGAACATAGAATGAGGGGAATTTATAGGGGGAAAATTAATTAAGAAACCAGATTAAGTCAGTGGTTCTCAAACTTTGGAGTGGATTAGAATCACCAAGGAAGCTTATAAAATTACCACAAAAACACCCCTGGAAATAAACAAACAAATGCCTGGGTGGATAGCCAATCTATCAACAAATCCTATTAGCTCTCCTGTCAAAATTTATCAAATATCTGACCACATCCACTACAACCACATTAGGCCAAGCCACCCATCTCTCACTGTAATAGCCTCTTATCAAATTCTTATGCATTTTAGACTCCCTCACATGCTGTTCCATCTGCCACGAATGCTCTCTGCAAGGCCAGTTTCTTTTCGTCTAAAACGTACTAACTTAAATGCCAGCTGCTCAGAAAGACTATCACTGAAAACTCTAATTGGGTCCATGCCATGTCCTTATTCTCTATATCTGCACCTTCTTCTTCATTCTTGTTTCAATCTTTGCAATTCTAGAATTACATTTTCTTTATTTATGTTGATCCTCCTATTCCTCAAGCTTCAAGTGTAGGAAAAATACGCCTCTTTATAGCTATTCCCCAGAACATAGAAAGCAAACACAGTGTTTTCTTTTTCCCTTCATGTATTTTTTCAGGTCTTTCTTTCCAGTATCTTCTACTCAAGGCCAAATGTTCTCATATTTCCCAGAAAAGCATAAGGTTCTATAATGTTCTAGAAATAGTGACAACTTCATACACTAAAGAAAAATTTATGTTATTCTGAACAAAGTTGAGAGATGGGTGTAAATTTTCAAATGTAGAAGAACACTATCCACTGTGACTGGAGCCCCAGGCACACTCTGGCAACACTGCATATAGGCTGTAGAGTGTAATAGAGGATGGTAGTGGGAAAGAAAATAAACATATATCAGTAAATTCAAGTTCAAACGGTCTTTTAGAAATGAGTCAGAAATCTGAGGAAAACGTGCTTTTGCTAAAAAGTACAATGAAACTGTAAACTCTAAAGTACAACGAAACTGCAAACTGTAAAGTACAATGAAACTGCAAACTGTAAACAAAAACCCCCACACGGCTCAATTTAACACCAACTCGTCAGCAAAATGTACTGGGATGAGAGTATCTGGCTTCTACTTTCTGTCAGAGAAGCACAATATGGTTTACAAGACAGTAGGAAAGAAACCAACTGGAATATGGTGATTAACGGAACAGTGTAAGGAACCAGATAAATCCAGTTTAGATTCCAAACTGCTCTCCATGTTATAGTAACATGATAATAAAAATGGGAAGAAATATAAATCTAATGATTCTGGGGTGGGAAGCACTGTGAGACCACACAGGGTAAGGTGCTAAATGACAACCTAGTGGGATAAAGAAAGTGAAGATAAGAATACCCAAATCTTAAAACCTTTCTGAGGGTGAGGAGTATGTATGAAAAGGTACTCAAGTAAGTAGTTCTTTTTATTGTCATTAAATCAATGCAAGAATAACTGGGAAAACTGCAAAAGGGGTGATGGCTGAAGACAACAAAATGGAGTCTGAAAAACAGAAGGCATATTGAAAGGCCCCTTTCACTCTTACCCCCTCGAGTCCTACTGAGTCTATCTCCTAAATAGCTCTTGAATCTGTTTCCTTATCCCCAACACCACTGCCAACACTCCGAGGACGCCCAAAGCAACTCTCATTTGAACCACGACAATAACCTACTCAGTAACGTCATGAGACCCATCCTTCTAATCTCCATCTGGCAGTCAGAGTAATATATTAAAAGTGTAAATCACATTATGTCACTGTCCTATATAAGATTCTTCATAAGCTTGCAAATGCTTTTGGGATAAAATTCAAACTTGTTAGTAGCATTTTTCAAACTGCTTTTGACTGCAACCTCACAATAAGAAATGCATGTTATATTATTATGCATGTTATATTGTGAGTACACATGCACAAACATAAACAAGACAAATAGGTCATGAAATTATCTTTTTTACATGTGATGCATTCTAATATTTTATTTTATTTTCTCTTCTGTTTTATTTTATTTATGAAACAAAACTAAACCAAAAAATAAAAACAAATGCTGCTCACATTCAATAAAGATGTTAAAAAACAAACAAACAAAAAACAAATGCTGCTCACAGCCTATCAGGTCATTTCATAACCCCTAGAAGGTGCTGCCTGGCCTGGCTTCTGCCAGCTTCTCCAAACTCACACCTGGTACCTCTCCCTTACTAGGCTCCAACTACAAGGGTCTTCTTTGAATATCTCATATACACCAGGCTCTATCCTCTTATAGCCTTCAGTACATTGTTCCCTCTGCTAGGAATGCTCTTCCCTCTACCCTCAGCCTCCCTACTGGCTTTCCATCCTTTCAGGGCTCATCTGAAATGTCACAGACCTTTGCAATTCCTGAAAAGCCTTCCCCAAACCCAGACTTCTAGCAACACTGCCCCTACAATTCTTTCTTCTATTAAGACAACCACTCCACTCACTGCAGCCTATAAGAAAGGCCCCCATAGCTTTTGGTGCTGGTAAGACCTCCACATCCTGCTATTAAGGCTGGTTTCTCCTGGGAGGTCTTGATTTCCATAAACTCTTAGTGTGACAGTCCCATCACTCTTAGTTTGTAACAGAAATAAGCACCCACCTTCCCCAAAGAGACCACTCAGGACCAATCCTGTAATGCTTGACATCTCTGGGTATCCAATTACCTCTGAAAAGCCCTGGCTTCCTGGGTCCTTGGTCATCACTAAGACTCTCATCCCAATCCAGGTCTGGACATCCTCTGTTATGACCCAATGTTCTACTGCATGCTAACCAACAGACCTTCTGGAACTCACAGTATACTTTCCAGAAGTACTCTAACCTCAGCCTCCCTTCTGATTATCCTCTTCACCTTCTTGCTCTGATTGAAACCTTGAGCACACTGCTTCCCCTGAAACACTGTTTTCCTTCACTTCATTCCACCTACCCTCTCCCATAGCAGATATAATAGACCTTCTTGTTACCAATAATCACAACACCTCTAAAAGTTCAGTTTCGAGCAATCATCCTTTTGACCACTACCACCCATATTTCATTTACCTTATACCATCTCTCTATTATTTATCTCCATCTTAAAGACTCTCCTTTGAAATCAAAACAAAACAACCTCTCCTTTGATTCTTTGGTTCACTTTGCAGCTCCTATCCATTTACTGTACTCCTTCCTGGCAAAACTTCTCAAAAGAGTTGTCATACTTCCTGTCTATACTTTGTATTCCCCTTTACTCCCCTCATAACTAACATTTTGCTGTATTTACTTCCAGGTTTTTTCCCTGCACTTTTATGTAGTTACATATACAAACTTGAATCAAACTTCTTTTTCCTCATTATTATATCATACTTCTTTTTCCTCACTATTATAATACTGTTATTTAAAACTTCTAAAGCATTTAAAAACTTTGTTTGTACCTTTGAGAGCTCCTCAAATGGGCCTTCCACACTGCCTGGTGAGTTAACTCACTATCCCACTGTAGTTTTTACTGTTGACTTATTTCTTCTTCATTCTCTTTTTCATCCTCTACAATCAGGGTTTTGTTCCTCTCATTTCCAAACCTACTTTGTCAGGGTCACCAATATCCTTCATCTTGCCAAATCCAATAGTCAGTTCTTAGCCTTCATCTTACTTGAGCTCTTAGCAGTATCTTTCACAGTTAACCACTCTCTCCTTGTGTTTGTCGTGGCTTCCAGTACACTGAATTCCCAATTACTTCCTAGATCACAGGTTATTCAGGAAGCTCCTCAATTTCCTTTGCTGGATCATTTTCCTCTTCCCAACTAAATGTTGGAATGCCCCATGGTTTAGCCCTTGGACTTTATTTACCTTGCTTTCCATCTAAACCAATCCCTCCATAATCTCATCTCGTCCCATCATACAGAGATTAATCCTATATTTATCTCTTCAGTCCTGACTACCCTCCTGCAGGCTTTCAAATGTATGTCTAACTTCTCTATGGAGATATCTAATGGGCATCTCAAATGCGTAACTCTTGACTTCCATCTGCAGGCTTCCAAACTCTGATGCCTCTTTCTATTTGCAATCCTTCAGCAAATCCTATTAATCCTACCATTAAAACATAACCAGAATTTAACCCATTCTCATCACCTCCACATATTAAACCCCATTCCAAGCCACTATTATCTCTAATATAGACTCTTGAACCAGTCCTCTAACTGGTCTTCTGCTTCCATTCTTACCATCTTCCTACACATAACACCCAGAGTGATCTTTAAACAATAGTCCCCTACTCATCTGCACAAAAGTCTCCAAGGGCTCCCTATCATACCTAGGATAAAACCTCACTCCTTGAAATGGCCTACAAGGCCTCATATGATCTGATCTCTGCCTATTTCTCTGACCTCATCTCTAATTTCCACTTTCACTCACTCTGTTCTAGCCACACTGACCTTCTTGCTGATCCTCAAATAAAGGAAGCTCAGCCTCTCCTCAGGGCCTTTGCACTTCTGTTCTCTCTGCCTGAACACACACTTGCCTTATTTTTACACAGCTAATTTCTTTCCGGTCTCAGTTCAAACGTTACCTCCTCTGAGAGATCATCCCTGCCCATCCTAATCTAAGAACACAATAAGCTCTCAACAAACGTTTGCTGGTTGGAGATACCTAGCTAAATAAAAAAGAACAACTGGGAAAAAACTCAATCAAGAACTAGAAAAAAGGACTGTCTTGGAAGAAACCAAAGGTAGTTTCCTCATTAAAGCAAAAGGGGGGGGGGACGTCCCTGGTGGCACAGTGGTTAAGAATCCGCCTGCCAATGCAGGGGACATGGGTTCGAGCCCTGGTCTGGGAAGATCCCACATGCCGCAGAGCAACTAAGCCAGGGCGCCACAACTACAGAAGCCTGGGCGCCTAGAGCACGTGCTCTGCAACAAGAGAAGCCACTGCAATGAGAAGCCTGCACACCGCAATGAAGAGTAGCCCCCACTCACCGCAACTAGAGAAAGCCCACGTGCAGCAACGAACACCCAACGCAGCCAAAAGTGATAAATAAATAAATAAATAAATAAATAAATTTTAAAAAAAGGGTGGGGTGAATGTAGGAGGAAGAGCGGTAAATGGGAGTTGGAAAGGAAGTTCCTTTGGGAACTCATGTCGATATCACCTTCCTGCTCTCCCTAGGTCTCAGGTCTTCTTTCCATAGGCCTTTGAAGGGAGCTTCACACAAACATCGCAAAGTGTTGTCACTTCATAAAGCAGCTGTATTATTATCAGCAATAGCTGATCCTGTGTGGCCAGCTCTTATTCACCTGAGCTCCATCTTGTCATGGCTCTCACCACCATCCAGGGCTCCTTCCCTCGCTCCAGTAAGGAAAACACGTCTGGCTTAGGGATCGAACATCCAGCTTAAAAGAAAAGAAATGGGACATGGTCATGGGATGAAGAGTCCCAGATTCAAATCCAGTCCATTGGTCATCAAAGAAGAGAAATTGACAGGAAGTGATGAAGGAAGATGTGAAGGTCCGAAGGGTGAGAAATAAAAAGGTACACAGTGGGGCTATCTACTTCTACTTTTTAAAAAACTCAAACATTTCCTTAGGGAATAGAAATCAGAAATTCACAATGAAGGAGGCAGAAAGTATGGGAGACAAATTCTGAAAACTGTGTAAAATGATCTTACCCAGTGAGATCAGGTGGCTGTAGTTCTCCACCATGACCTCCCTGTACAAATCCCGCTGAATGGGGTCAAGGCATTCCCATTCCTCCTGAGAGAAGTTGATGGCCACATCCCTGAAAGTTACCAACCACTGAAACAACAAATCCATTTATTATTTGTGAAAATATGATGAAGATTTTGAGGTGAAATGAGATAAGAAGGAGGAGGGCATTGAAGGAAGGGGGTGATATAATAAACAATATGCCATGGCCGAACCCCTGTAACATTGAAGGAAATTGGGTGCCTGAACTGTAGTGTCAACATGATCCTTGATCACTGCTATTGCCACAGACAAAAATTCCTATGTATACTAGGACAATTCCATTATCCAGAAAGGTCTGGGAATACAAAAGGCCAGATGATTGCAGTTTCCCAATTAAATGAAATATTGTATGCAATCACACAGCACTTTAAGCTTTCTAATTCTCAATAAATAATAAATAAATTCTCAACGAATGGGTTCTTTCCGAAATTATCTTCTCTCTTTAAAGAAAAGGATAAACAAAATTGATGAAATCTTTCCAAACAATTTTTTAACAAACCTCTGGACTGGAACATAGAATTTGGATATAACTTAGAATCTTTTTGAAGATTCAAGTTCATTAAGTCACTATATTATGTCACCAAATATAATGGACATATAGTATTTTCATTTTATGGATGTAATGATCTGCTTATTTGGGAGTATTTAAAACAAATTCTTTAATGTCTTTAATGTTCTTTAATGTCTTTACCTCTAGGAATCTAAAATTCTCAAAAGAGTATACATCTGGCAGATTTTATTTGCTCCTACTTTCTGTGTTCCTAGGCTACAGCAGGCTGATGGATGCCAGTCTAGGTGCACACAGGCATCACTCTGACACATTCTGGCCAACTCTAAGGTAAGCCTTGCCTCTCATTGGTTTCTTGGCAAGAGGGATGTGGTAGGTAGACTAATGACCCTGCAAAGATGTCCATATCTTAATCCCTGGAACCTGTGAGTATGTTACCTTACATGGCAAATGGGACTTTGTAGATGTGATTAAATTAAGAATCTTGGGGAGATTATCCTGGATTTTCTGGTTGGGCCCAATGGGATCACAAGGGTATTTTAAGTGATAGAGGGAGGCAGAAGAGTCAGAGAAGGAGATGTGATAATGAAAGCAAAGATCAGAATGATGTGATTGCTGGCTCTGAAAATTGAGGGGACCCTTGAGCCAAGGAATGTGAGCAGCCTCTAGCAGCTGGAAATGCAAGAAAATAGATTTTCCTCTGGAACCTCCAGAAGGAACACAGATCTACTAACACCTTGATTTTAGCCCTATAAGACTGATTTCAGATTCCAACCTCCAGAAGTATGACAGTAAGTTTGTGTTTAAGTCACTAAGTTTGTAGTAATTTGTTACAGCAGCAACATGAAACTGTACAAGAGGCAAGATCTCTTTCTTCTCAGGACTCAGTTCCCCAACCAATTTCAAAAGCCTCACAAAAAAATCTCACCACACACTGAGATTGGGAACAACCAGCAGAAATGTTGTCACTTCCAAGTGGAAAACTGAGGTTTGTAGAGATAAAAGTCTGTCATGTGTCTCATTTAACTACCTCACTAAACCACTGTGCTAATACTACTCTTAAGGGGAGATATTTCTGCTTTCTCAGGGCTCCTGGCAGAAAACCATCTGGTGCAGGGAAAAACATTTAGAGAAGAATGAAGCTCTTTGCTACGATCACTCACTGGAATGGGAGAAATTTGGGAGCAGTTCCTTTACAGGACTAAGCAAGGCAGAAAATATGGGAATAAATATATCTGGTGTTCATATAACCCAACAAAATGATTGCACTTCAGGGAGGAAAGAAGAAACAGCAACTCACGTGAGGCATGGTTTTGAGAACTGTCAGAACTGATCAAATTTCTGGGTTCCTCTCCTGGAGATGTGCAGAGTCCTAAGAGGAGAGCAGGGCTGGAGAAGGAAAACAAAGCCATGAGAACAAGCTTGCCTCAGAGCCCACAAAATGAGCACCTTGGAACTACCTTTATTTCCCCTCTTTGAGGGAAGTTTGGGAAAATCTCAGCCCTCTTACAAATCCAGTGGAATCCAGATAGAGCAGAGGGAATTCAGGCCAGACTTTTCCTTAATCCCCATGATGCTGAACAGGACCCCAGAGGTTGCCAGTTTCCATGGGCATCTTACATCTCTAGGATAGGGGAGTACCCAGGGAGCCCTGGGGAGCAGCGCTTCCCCACGGCCCACATTCTAAGTGGGATGCTTTGCTCCCATGCTTAAAGGCTCAGGCCCACAAGACTGCTCCTGACTTCAGAAGCCAATCGCAAATCCCAGGCCACTGTACTTCTGACCAACCAGCTATAAATTGGGGGCTCCTACAATCCCCTCCTAAGGCTCTATACTTTGCTAGGATGGCTCACAGAACTCAGGAAAGCACTTCACTTATGTTTACCAATTTATTATAACGGATACAATTTAGGAGCAGCCAAATGGAAAAGATGCATAGGGCAAGGTATGGCGGAGGGGGAGCTTAGAGTTTCCAGTGCTCTCTGGGATTGCCACCTTCAAAGCACCTCAAGGTGTTCACTAACCCAGAAGCTCATCAAATCTAGTTCGAGAGTTTTTATAGGGCTTAACCAGTCCCACCCTCCCCTTTCCTGGAGGTCAGGTCAGTGGGTGGGTTGGAAAGTTCCAACCCTCTAATCATTTGGTCTTTCTGGTGATCAGCTCCATCCTGAAGCTATCTAGGGGCCACATTCCAAGCCACCTCATTAGCATAAATTCAGGTGTGATCAAAAGGGGTTCATTACGAATAACAAAAGACACTCCTATTACTCAGAAATTTGCTAAGTTAGGAAAACCAAATAGTTGATGAAGAAAAGTTCTTATTTATAGAACTCCAGCTAAGAAATGCAGAAGGAATTGAGAGAATTTTTTTAAAAAATCACTATATGTAACCCTTAATAAAATAATAGATCTCAGCATCAATCATAAATGGATGTTATAACCTCTACGTCAGTGTTTCTTACCCTTTTTTTTCATTATTAGTTCCCCCAAAGCCTTTTAAGACAACTTTTCTCCTGATACCACTTACCTATGAAATTTTAATGCCACAGATATACTGTATATGTGTTTATGTACTGTGTCCACAAACCATTATAATATTTAGTAAGAGTTTTGTCTCCCTTCCTGCCAAGAACCAAGTTTCACCCCCGTGGGGGCAATACCCTTCCTTCTGCCATTGAGAATGCATGCTTTAGGTGAAAGAGGAAGAGGGCATTTTATAAAGGAAGAATTAAGTGGACAGCACTTGAACACCAATCAACATGGCATCACCAGAAGTGGGACATCAGACTTTTAAAAACCTCAGGATGTGATGTCACAGGAAGTACACAACATGCCCTATGAATTATTTTTGCCTGAAAATGTGATTTAGGCAAAATATGATCTGAATCTGATCAAGGCTCTAGATCTAACTACCCCTTAACAGAAATATGTAGCATAGGGGAACTAATTATATGATACCACAAGGAAGAAATTAGCCAAAAGGAGAATGCACAATGTTCTATAAACAAATAACCTAGTTTTTCTACAAATCAATGGCAACAATTAAAATAAAATAAAAACAAAAAAATAGAGAAAAGAGTTATGGATTAAAGAAACTTAAGAGATTTGACAGGGCCTTCCCTGGCGGTCCAGTGATTAACACTCCATGCTTCCAGTGCAGGGGGCCAGGGTTCAATCCCTGGTTGGGGAACTAAGATCCCACATGCCAGTCCTCCAAAATATTAAAAAAAAATTTTTTTTAATAAAAAGAGAGATTTGACAACCAAATGTAATGTGTGGACCTATCTGAATCATGATTTGAACAAACCAATTGTAAAAAAAATCTATCTTCCAAAGAATTGGGGAAGTTTGAATATATACTGGGTATATGATATTATGGAATGACTTAGTTTTTAAAGTTGAGATAGCATCATGGTTGTTATTTTAAAATATGTCCTTTTGGTTACATAAGCATACATGTGATTAAAATACACTGAAATACTAAAGAAAAAAGGGGGATGGATAGGTATAAGGATATTTGCAAATGTGTTAAATTACGGCTGAGCGTTGGACACATTGGGGTCATATTATTTTCTACCCTGCTTGAAAATTTCCATACAAAGTTAAAACAAAAGTCTACATTTCCTCCAGAAAGTATAGTTATCTTTCATCAAAAATCTTAGACCAGAAAGGGCTGATTTGTCATCAGGTGGAAAAGGAGAGGTGCAGGTGTGGTTGGTGAGTAGAGTAGACTGGTGAGGCCATCCCTGGAGCGCCATGATTCACAGGGATAGCAATGCCTAAGGACAGTCACTGGTTTCTCCTAAGGTTTCTCCTTAGGAAGATGTTGCAGGAGGTAGCAGCATCTTGAAAAGAAGAAACTTGAGAGAAGAAAGAAAATGGCAACATATTTTAGAAAAGACTTTTAGCTGTGCAATATTTTTTTCCTTTCCTCTGTACGCTTCTGTTGGAAAAAGTAGAACAGAGAAAAAAGAATCAAAGGATATCAAGCCTTTCCCAGAGCCGACCAAACAGTTTAGGACCAATTCCCACAACAACTTCAGGCTGAGAGAGGGATCAGTTTTTCCCCATAGGGCTCTCAAAGTAGAATGGGGCATCCTGTTAGGGTGGTCTTCTGCCTTCCTGGGGCATAAACTCTCATTGTAGGGGCATCTTCAGAATAGCCTCGTTCTCTGGAACTGCGGCACCTGGAACCGCGCGATTCTCAACTGGAGAGACTCTGTCCCTGTCTCACGGCGGGAGAGTACACAGTCACTAAAGGGGCACAGCAGCGAAGTGCGTTAGAAGGCGGCAGGTGAGCCCGTCACGCGGCCACAAAAGCGCGCGCACACTCACACACCCAGCACTGTGGAACGTTCATGATAACATCTCCCTGCTCCCGTTGGCCGGGAACCAAAGTCACAGCGCCGCTTTTGCCGGCGGAGAGCGACGCCAAGTGCACACTCATACCTGCGGCGCAGAGGAACACAGCTGATAGCACCACGCCTCCGCCGCTAGGAACCGAAGTGAAGCGGCCGACGACCAGCGGAGAAAGGCACAGCCACTCCGCACTGGCAAGGCCGACTTCCGTAAGGAATTAACCTGAGTGCTACGAAGTTGGAGATACTTAGTCCAGAGCGAGGATCGTCTCGATTCCTGTCAGCACCGAGCCCCGGCCGGCACACCGGTATTCCCAGCACCTTATAAGAGCTTCCTTCTGGATGCTCCAACCCAAAGGCAGCGTGCGGGTCCCAGCGAGGTAGTGCACTCACCTACCGCTACAGACTGGATCCTTAAGCCAAGGAGTAACGGAGTAAGTGTACGAAATGGCGCGGGGACGCGGTGGCCTCCGGGAAATGTAGTCTTAAACATGAACCCGGCCCGATCCAACAGCATCCAGAGGCAGTGGCCACGTCCTGTGGTCCGGAATCGGGCGCGCCTCGGGGTTCCCTTGCCTGAATCCGAGATCTCACGCTGCTGCGGTGTGAGCCGACCTATTTCATTTTACTCAAGTGACTTCCCAGAGGTTCTAGAAAATCCCAAAGAGGTTACCAGAGCTTGAGTCTTGCAGTGATGCCTTCAGAGAAATGTAGTCCAGGGCTGAAAAACCTGCAGAAGTCTAGGAAGCAGGGTCCAAATTTCTTAGACAGAGCTCTGGCCCGGCCGAGGTGACGGTGACTAACGGGTTGCTGCTCAAAGGGGTTCAGGGGTGTGATGCTTACTTCATGGTCGTGTGTGTGTGTGTGTGTGCGCGCGCGCGCGCCCGCGCAAGTGCAAGTGTCCTCTACAGGGAAAGGGAAGACTGTGGGGAGTGTGATGTGTGTCAGATTGTGCTTGAGACTGTGAGGAATGTTAGTGGATAAGCATGTGATCCATTTGGGATTGTGTTAAAAGTCTGGGGATGGTGTGACTATAGCTTTAAGGATGATGTATGGGATTAATCAGACAGTCTATGATTAAGTATTTTATAACTTGTAAGAAAATGCTTTTTCTTTGCATGGTTATGAATTTAGAATAGATTCCATGGAATTATAGAAATGTTAAGTGAAAGATACATTGAGAGTTCACCTGTAGTAGTGAATGTGGGAAAAGAAATGTGTGAGCATAGTATTGTGAGAGTGGGTATGATTGTCTCATGATGCAGCTCTGTGTAATAGTGGTATCTTTAAGCTTCAGTTTCCTCACCTGTAAAATGAGGTTAACATTCGTGTAACATTTGGAGCAGTGCTGTCCAATAGATATTTCTGCAGAACTGGATTCCATGTGCAATGTCTGTGCTGTCCAATACCATAGCCCTGGCCACACTGGGCTATTGAGCACCTGAAATGAGACTAGTTTGACTGAAGAACTAAATTTTTTATTTTGCTTAATTTTAATAAATTTATATTTAAATAGCTATATGTGGCTAGTTAAATTTGACAGCGCAGTCTGAAGTATCAATTTGCCTTCAAGATTTGGAGGGGGAGAAACTTAAGTAATTTCATCTAGCAAATAATTTGAAAAATGAGTTTTACATTGAAATGAAGAGATGAAAAATGCAAATTCAGCTTTAGTCTTTATTTTGGGGGGAATAATTTGCATAGAGTCCACAAATATTACTATATACCGCAATGATTTTTTTTTACATACCACACACAGATCAAGATAAAGAACATTTTGGGAATTCCCTGGTGGCACAGCGGTTAAGAATCCGCCTGCCAATGCAGGGAACACGGGGAAGATCCCACATGCCACGGAACAACTAAGCCCGTGTGCCACAACTACTGAGCCCGCAGTGCTGCAACTACTAAAGCCCGGGCGCCTAGAGCCCGTGCTCCGCAACAAATAGAAGCCACGGCAACGAGAAGCCCGCACACTGCAACGAAGAGTAGCCCCGGCTCTCCGCAACTAGAGAAAGCCCGCGTGCAGCAACAAAGACCCAACTCAGCCAAAAATAAATAAATAAATAAATTGATTAAAATAAATAAATAATATAAAAGTAAATAACATTTCAAGGACGCCAGAATGTTCCCTTGTGCCCCATCCTGGTCATCTCTGACTCCACCTAGAAGTGGCCATTATTTGGACTTCTAGCACTGTAGATTGGTTTTGTGAATTCTTGAACTTCATTTAAATGCAATCAGTGTAATGATATGTGTCTGGCATGTTTTTTAAAAAAAATATTTATTTATGCATGCTGCGCTGGGTCTTAGTTGTGGCATGCGGGATCTTGTTGCAGCATGCAGGATCTTTAGCTGCAGCATGCGAATATTAGTTGCAGCATGCATGCAGGCTCTAGTTCCCTGATCAGGGGATGAACCCGCACCCCCTGCATTGGGAGCTCAGAGTCCTACCCATTGGACCACCAGGGAAGTCCTGTGTCTGGCATGTTTTTAATCAACATTATGGCTCTGAGATGAGTCCTTGTTATGGAGTCTAGGAATAATTCCTGTAGCCAGCTAGTAAATATTTTAGGTTTTGTGTGCCAGATGTTCTCTGTCACAACTGCTCAACTCTGCCAGTGTAGCATGAAAGCAACCATAGACAACATGTAAACAAATGAGTGTGGCTATATTCTGGTAAAACTTTATAGACACTGAAATTTGAATTTCATATAATTCTTACATGTTGCAAAATGCTATTCTTATTTTTATTTTTTTTACATCATTTAAAAATGCAAAACCTTTCTTAGGTCATTGGCCATACAAAAATAGGTGACAGGCCATATTTTGTCCGTAGGTTGCAGTTTTTCAATTCTTACTATGATTTATTCATTCTATATTGACAGACACTTGTGTGATTTCCAGTTTTTTCTTACTATGAATAAATCTGCCATGATCAATCTTAAAATATTTTTTGGTAGACATAGCATTCATTTCTATTAGGAATCCAAGAGTGGAAGAGCTGGATCATAAAGTAGATCTACATTTATATGTGTAGGTCTGTCAAACCATTTCCCAAAGTCTTTGTGTCAGTTTACACATATGTCAGCAATGTAAAGGATTCCAGTTGTTCCATATCCTCTTGAACACTTGGTATTGCTAGTCTTTTAAAATTTTTACAATACTAGTAGGTGGGTAGTAGTATCTCAGTGTGATTTTAATCTGCATTTCCCTGATGAATACTCACTTTAGCATCCTTTCATATATCAACCATTTGGATAACCTCTCTGTTGAACTGCCTGTTTAATTCTTGACCATTTCATAAAGTCAGTTTGTGGGGTTTTTTTTCTATTTATTTATAGCTATTTGTATATGCTGGGATATGAGGCCTTTTGTAGGATATATTTATTGTAGATATCTTTCCCAGGATATGGCTTGCCTTTCTGATAATGAAGTCTTTTTTTTTTTTAACATCTTTATTGGAGTATAATTGCTTTACAATGGTGTGTTAGTTTCTGCTTTATAACAAAGTAAATCAGCTATACATATACATATATCCCCATATCTCCTCCCTCTTGCATCTGCCTCTCACCCTATCTATCCCACCCCTCTAGGTGGTCACAAAGCACCGAGCTGATCTTCCTGTGCTATGCGGCTGCTTCCCACTACCTATCTATTTTACATTTGGTAGTATTTATAAGTCCATGCCACTCTCTCACTTCGTCCCAGCTTACCCTTCCCCCTCCCTGTGTCCTCAAGTCCATTCTCTACGTCTGCATCTTTATTCCTGTCCTGCCCCTAAGTTCTTCAGAACTTTTTTTTTTTTTTTTAGATTCCACATATATGTGTTAGCATACGGTATTTGTTTTTCTCATTCTGACTTACTTCACTCTGTATGACAGACTCTAGGTCCATCTACCTCACTACAAATAACTCAATTTCATTTCTTTTTATGGATGACTAATATTCCATTGTATATATGTGCCACATCTTCTTTATCCATTCATCTGTCAATGGACACTTAAGTTGCTTCCATGTCCTGGCTATTTTAAATAGTGCTGCAATGAACATTGTGGTAAATGACTCTTTTTGAATTATGGTTCTCTCAGGGTATATGCCCAGTAGTGGGATTGCTGGGTCATATGGTAGTTCTAGTTTTAGTTTTTTAAGGAACCTCCATACTGTTCTCCATAGTGGCTGTATCAATTTACATTCCCACCAACAGTGCAAGAGGGTTCCCTTTTCTCCACACCCTGTCCAACATTTATTTTTTGTAGATTTTTTGATGATAGCCATTCTGACTGGTGTGAGGTGATGCCTCACTGTAGTTTTGATTTGCATTTCTCTAATGATTAGTGATGTTGAGCATCACTAATAAAGGATGAGCATAAAGGATGAGCATCCTTTCATGTGTTTGTTGGTAATCTGTATACCTTCTTTGGAGAAATGTCTATTTAGGTCTTCTGCACATTTTTGGATTGGGTTGTTTCTTTTTTTGATATTGAGTTGCATGAGCTGCTTGTAAATTTTGGAGGTTAATCCTTTGTCAGTTGCTTCATTTGCAAATATTTTCTCCCATTCTGAGTGTTGTCTTTTCATCTTGTTTATGGTTTCCTTTGTTGTGCAAAAGCTTTGAAGTTTCATTAGGTCCCATTTGTTTATTTTTGTTTTTATTTCCATTTATCTAGGAGGTGGGCCAAAAAGGATCTTGCTGTGATTTATGTCGTAGAGTGTTCTGCCTATGTTTTCCTCTAAGAGTTTTATAGTGTCTGGCCTTACATTTAGGTCTTTAATCCATTTTGAGTTTATTTTTGTGTATGGTGTTAGGGAGTGTTCTAATTTCATTCTTTTACATGTAGCTGTCCAGTTTTCCCAGCACCACTTATTGAAGAGGCTGTCTTTTTTCCATTGTTATATTATTGCCTCCTTTATCAAAAATAAGATGACCATATGTGCGCGCATTTATCTCTGGGCTTTCTATCCTGTTCCATTGATTTATATTTCTGTTCTGTGCCAGTATCATACTGTCTTGATTACTGTAGCTTTGTAGTATAGTCTGAAGTCCAGGACCCTGATTCCTCCAGCTCTGTTTTTCTTTCTCAAGATTGCTTTGGCTATTCAGGGTCTTTTGTGTTTCCATACAAATTGTGAAATATTTTGTTCTAGTTCTGTGAAAAATGCCATTGGTAGTTTGATAGGGATTGCATTGAATCTGTAGATTGCTTTGAGTAGTATAGTCATTTTCACAATGTTGACTCTTCCAGTCCAAGAACATGGTATATCTCTGCATCTATTTGTATCATCTTTAATTTCTTTCATCAGTGTCTTATAGTTTTCTTCATACAGGTCTTTTGTCTCCTTAGGTAGATTTATTCCTAGGTATATTATTCTTTTTGTTGCAATGGTAAACGGGAGTGTTTCCTTAATTTCTCTTTCAGATTTTTCATCATTAGTGTATAGGAATGCAAGTGATTTCTGTGCATTAATTTTGTATCCTGCAACTTTACCAAATTCGTTGATTAGCTCTAGTAGTTTTCTGGTAGCATCTTTAGGATTCTCTATGTGTAGTATCATGTCATCGGCAAACAATGACAGCTTTACTTCTTCTTTTCCAATTTGGATTCCTTTTATTTCTTTTTCTTCTCTGATTGCTGTGGCTAAAACTTCCAAAACTATGTTGACTAATAGTGGTGAGAGTGGACAACCTTGTCTTGTTCCTGATCTTAGTGGAAATGGTTTCAGTTTTTCACCATTGAGGATGATGTTGGCTGTGGGTTTGTCATATATGGCCTTTATTATGTTGAGGTAACTTCCCTCTATGCCTACTTTCTGGAGGGCTTTTATCATAAATGGTGTTGAATTTTGTCAAAAGCTTTCTCTGCATCTATTGAGATGATCATATGGTTTTTCTCCTTCAATTTGTTAATATGGTTTATCACACTGATTGATTTGTGTATATTGAAGAATCCTTGCATTCCTGGGATAAACCCCACTTGATCATGGTGTATGATCCTTTTAATGTGCTGTTGGATTCTGTATGCTAGTATTTTGTTGAGGATTTTTGCGTCTATGTTCATCCGTGATATTGGCCTGTAGTTTTCTTTCTTTGTGACATCTTTGTCTGGTTTTGGTATCAGGGTGATGGTGGCCTCGTAGAATGAGTTTGGGAGTGTTCCTCCCTCTGCTATATTTTGGAAGAGTTTGAGAAGGATAGGTGTTAGCTCCTCTCTAAATGTTTGATAGAATTCACCTGTGAAGCCCTCTGGTCCTGGACTTTTGTTTGTTGGAAGATTTGTAATCACAGTTTCAATTTCAGTGCTTGTGATTGGTCTGTTTATATTTTCTGTTTCTTCCTGGTTCAGTCTGGGAAGGTTGTGCTTTTCTAAGAATTTGTCCATTTCTTCCAGGTTGTCCATTTTATTGGCATATAATTGCTTGTAGTAATCTCTCATGATCCTTTGTACTTCTGCAGCATGAGTTGTTACTTCTCGTTTTTCATTTCTAAGTCTATTGATTTGAGTCTTCCCCCTTTTTTTCTTGATGAGTCTGGCTAATGGTTTATCAATTTAGTTTATCTTCTCACAGAACCAGCTTTTAGTTTTATTGATCTTTGCCATTGCTTCCTTCATTCCTTTTTCATTTATTTCTGATCTTATCTTTATGATTTCTTTCCTTCTGCTAAGTTTGGAGGGTTTTTTGTTCTTCTTTCTCTAATTGCTTTAGGTGTACGGCTAGGTTTTTTATTTGAGATGTTTCTTCTTTCTTGAGGTAGGATTGTATTATAAACTTCCCTCTTAGAACTGCTTTTGCTGCATCCCATAGGTTATGGGTCATCGTGTTTTCATTGTCATTTGTTTCTAGGTATTTTTTGATTTCCTCTTTGATTTCTTCAGTGATCTCTTGGTTATTAAGTAGTGTATTGTTTAGTCTCCATGTGTTTGTATTTTTTTACTGATTTTTTCCTGTAATTGATATCTAGTCTCATAGCGTTGTGGTCAGAAAAGATACTTGATATGATTTCAATTTTCTTAAATTTACCAAGGCTTGATTTGTGACCCAAGATATGATCTATCCTGGAGAATGTTCCATGAGCACTTGAGAAGAATGTGTATTCTGTTGTTTTTGGATGGAATGTCCTATAAATATCAATTAAGTCCATCTTGTTTAATGTATCATTTAAAGCTTGTGTTTCCTTATTTATTTTCATTTTGGATGATCTGTCCATTGGTGAAAGTGGGGTGTTAGAGTCCCCTACTATGATTGTGTTACTGTCGATTTCCCCTTTTATGGCTGTTAGCATTTGCCTGATGTATTGAGGTGCTCCTATGTTGGGTGCATAAATATTTACAATTGTTATATCTTCTTCTTGGATTGAACCCTTGATCATTATGTAGTGTCCTTCTTTGTCTCTTGTAATAGTCTTTGTTTTTAAGTCTATTTTGTCTGATATGAGAATTGCTACTCCAGCTTTCTTTTGATTTCCATTTGCATGGAATATCTTTTTCCATCCCCTCACTTTCAGTCTGTATGTGTCCCTAGGTCTGAAGTGGGTCTCTTGTAGACAGCATATATATGGGTCTTGTTTTTGTATCCATTCAGCCAGTCTATGTCTTTTGGTTGGAGCATTTAATCCATTTACATTTAAGGTAATTATCGATATATATGTTCCTATTACCATTTTCTTAATTGTTTTGGGTTTGTTATTGTAGGTCTTTTCCTCCTCTTGTGTTTCCTGCCTAGAGAAGTTCCTTTAGCATTTGTTGTAAAGCTGGCTTGGTGGTGCTGAATTCTCTTAACTTTTGCTTGTTTGTAAAGGTTTTAATTTCTCCATCAAATCTGAATGAGATCCTTGCTGGGTAGAGTAATCTTGGTTGTAGGTTTTTCCCTTTCATCACTTTAAATATGTCCTGCCACTCCCTTCTGGATTGCAGAGTTTCTCCTGAAAGATCAGCTGTTAACCTTATGGGGATTCCCTTGTGTGTTATTTGTTGTTTTTCCCTTGCTGCTTTTAACATTTTTTCTTTGTATTTAATTTGTGATAGATTGATTAATACGTGTATTTGTGTGTTTCTCCTTGGATTTATCCTGTATGGGACGCTCTGCGCTTCCTGGACCTGATTATTTCCTTTAGGTAAGTTTTCAACTATAATCTCTTCAAATATCTTCTCAGTCCCTTTCTTTTTCTCTTCTTCTTCTGGGACCCCTATAATTCGAATGTTGGTGCGTTTAAAGTTGTCCCATAGGTCTCTAAGACTGTCCTCGATTCTTTTCATTTTTTTTTCTTTATTCTGCTCTGCAGTAGTTATTTCCACTATTTTATCTTCCAGGTTACTTATCCGTTCTTCTGCCTCAGTTATTCTTTTTATATATATATAAATTCATTTATTTTATTTATTTATTTTTGGCTGTGTTGGGTCTTCGTTGCTGTGTGCGGGCTTTCTCTAGTTGTGGTGAGAGGGGGCTACTCTTCGTTGTGGAGGGCGGGCTTCTTATTGTGGTGGCCTCTCTTGCTGTGGAGCACGGGCTCTAGGCATCTGGGCTTCAGTAGTTGCAGCACGCGGGCTCTAGACACAGGCTCAGTAGTTGTGGTGTGTGGGATTAGTTGCTCTGCAGCATGTGGGATCTTCCTGGACCAGGGCTCAAACCCATGTCCCCTGCATTGGCAGGTGGATTCTCAACCAATGCCACAGGGAAGCCCTGCCTCAGTTATTCTGCTATTGATTCCTTCTAGAGAATTTTTAATTTCATTTATTGTGTTGTTCATCATTGTTTGTTTGCTGTTTAGTTCTTCTAGGTCCTTGTTAAACGTTTCTTGTATTTTCTCCATTCTATTTCCAAGATTTTGGATAATCTTTACTATCATTATTCTGAATTCTTTTTCAGGTAGACTGACTATTTCCTCTTCATTTGTTTGGTCTGGTGGGTTTTTACCTTGCTTCTTCATCTGCTGTGTGTTTCTCTGTCTTCTCATTTTGCTTCACTTTGTCTCCTTCTCACAGGCTGCATGTTCGTAGTTCCCATTGTTTTTGTTGTCTGCCCCTAGTGGCTAAGGTTGGTTCAGTGGGTTGTGTAGGCTTCCTGGTGGAGGGGACTAGTGCCTGTGTTCTGGATCTTGTCTTTCTGGTGGGCAGGACCTTGTCCGGTGGTATGTTTTGGGGTGTCTGTGACCTTATTATGATTTTAGGCAGCCTCTCTGCTAATGGGTAGAGTTGTGTTCCTGTCTTGCTAGTTGTTTGGCATAGGGTGTCCAGCACTGTAGCTTGCTGGTCGTTGAGTGGAGCTGGGTCTTAGCATTGAGATGGAGATCTCTGGGAGAGCTTTCGCCGTTTGATATTACATGGAGCCAGGAGGTCTCTGATGGACCAATGTCCTGAACTTGGCTCTCCCACCTCAAAGGCACAGGCTTGACACCCGGCTGGAAGAAAGAATAAAAAAATTAAAAAGTAATTTAAAAAAGAAAGAAAGAAGAGAGCAACCAAATCAAAAAACAAATCCACCAATGATAACAAGTGCTAAAAACTATATAATAACAAACAAACAAACAAAACGGAAAGACAGAACCCTAGGACAAATGGTAAAAGCAAAGCTGTACAGACAAAATCACACAAAGAAGCATACACATACACACTCACAAAAGGAGAAAAAGGAATATATATATATATATATATATATATATTTTTTTTTTTTTAAAAAAGGAGGCAGAGAGCAACCAAATCAATAAACAAATCTACCAATTATAATAAACTCTAAATACTAAACTAAGAGAAACATAAAGCCAGGAACAAATTAGATGCAGAAAGCAAACCCTAAGAGTACAGTTGCTCCCAAAGTCCACTGCCTCAATTTTAGGATGATTCACTGTCTATTCAGGTATTCCACAGATGCAGGGTACATCACGTTGACTGTGGGGATTTAATCCACTGCTCCTGAGGCTGCTGGGAGAAATTTCCCTTTCTCTTCTTTGTTCGCACAGCTCCTGGGGTTCACCTTTGGATTTGGCCCCGCCTCTGCATGTAGGTCGCCTGAGGGCGTCTGTTCCCCGCCCAGACAGGATGGGGTTAAAGTAGCAGTTGATTAGGGGGCTCTGGCTCACTCAGGCTGGAGGGAGGGAGGGGTACGCAATGCAGGGCAAGCCTGTGGTGGCAGAGGCCGGCGTGACGTTGCAACAGCCTGAAGCATGCTGTGTGTTCTCCCAGGGAAGTTGTCCCTGATCACGGGACCCTGGCAGTGGCAGGCTGCACAGGCTCCCAGGAGGGGAGGTGTGGATAGTGACCTGTGTTTGCATACCGGCTTCTTGGTGGCTGCAGCAGCAGCCTTAGCATTTCATGCCCGTCTCTGGTGTCTGCGCTGATAGCCGTGGCTCGTGCCCATCTCTGGAGCTCGTTTAGGTGGTGCTCTGAATCCTCTCTCCTCGTGCACCCCGAAACAATGGTCTCTTGCCTCTTAGGCAGGTCCAGACTTTTTCCGGACTCCTTCCTGGCTAGCTGTGGCATACTAGCCCCCTTCAGGCTGTGTTCACGCAGTCAACCGCAGTCTGCTCCCTGGGATCTGACCTCCGAAGCCCAAGCCTCAGCTCCCAGCCCCCGCCCGCCCAGGTGGGTGAGCAGACAAGCCTCCCGGGCTGGTGAGTGCTTTTCGGCACCAATCCTTTGTGCGGGAATCTCTCCGCTTTGCCCTCTGCACCACTGTTGCTGCGCTCTCCTCCGTGGCTCTGAAGCTTCTCCCCCACCCCCCCTCCCAGCCCCCATCTCTGCCAGTGAAGGGGCTTCCTAGTGTGTGGAAACTTTTCCTCCTTCACAGCTCCCTCCCAGAGGTGCAGGTCCTGTCCCTATTCTTTTGTCTGTTTTTTCTTTTTTCTTTTGCCCTACCCAGGTACGTGGGGAGTTTCTTGCCTTTTGCGAAGTCTGAGGTCTTCTGTAGCATTCAGTTGGTGTTCTGTAGGAGCTGTTCCACACGTAGATGTATTTCTGATATATCTGTGAGGAGGAAGGTGATCTCCACGTCTTACAACTCCACCATCTTGAAGGTCTCCCCTGAAGTCTTTTGAAGAATAGTTGCTCTTAATTTGAATGAAGTTCAATTTATTAATCTTTTGTTTATGGTTGATGTCTTTGCCTACCATAAAGACACGAAGGTAGAATTCTATTTTTCTTCTAGAGGCATTATTGTTTCAGCTTTCTCATTTAGGGCTATAATCCATCTCAAATTAATTCTTTTTATTTCTTTTGACGTGAAGGTCAAGAGATTTTTTTCCCCATATGCATAACAAGTTCTTCCAGCACTATTTATTGAATTTTGGTGATAAGACAAATGACCTTATATGTGTGCATCTTTTCTGTACTCTATTTTGTCTCATTGGTATATTTAGTTATTCTTGTACTAATAACAAACTGTTTTTTGAATAATATTGAAATATCATGGTATAAGTTTTAAATTTATTCTTTTTCATTATATTGGCTATTCTAGGTCCTATTCAGTTCCCATATATATTTTGAGAACCAGCTGGTTGATTTAAAACCTGGAGGGGGCTTCCCTTGTGGCACAGAGGTTAAGAATCCACCTGCCAATGCAGGGAACTCTGGTTGGGGAAGATCCCACATGCCGCGAAGCAACTAAGCCAGTGTGCCACAACTACTGAGCCTGCACTCTAGAGCCAGCGAGCCACAACTACTGAAGCCGGCACACCTAAAGCCCGTGCTCCGCAACAAGGGAAGCCACTGCAATGAGAAACCTGCACACCACAACGAAGAGTAGGCCACGTTCACTGCAACTAGAGAAAGCCCACACACAGCAACGAAGACCCAACTCAGCCAAAAATAAATAAAATAAATACATTTAAAAAAAAGAACCTGGAGGGATTTAACTGGCTTTCTTTGACTCTAAAAAAAAAAAAAAAAGGTGACTTGATCTTAATACTGAGTCTTCCAATTCGCAAATATGGTATATCTCTCCATTTCTTTAGGTCTTCTTTAATTTCTCTCAGCAATGTTTTATAATTTTCATTGGAGAGGTTTTATGCCTTTTAAAAAGCAGCTTTATTGAGATATAATTAACATACCATAAATTTCTCCCATTTAAAGTGTTTAGTTCAAGTGGTTTTTAGTATATTCACAGTCATGCTACCATCCCCACAATTTCTGATTTTAGAACATTATCATCACCTGAAAAAGAAACCCTATACCCATTAGCAGTCATTACCAATTCCTGTCCCCTACCCCCCAGTTCCAGGCAACCATTAATCTTCTATCTGTGTCTATATAATTGTTTATTCTGGACATTTCATATAAATAGATTCATACAATATTTATTTTTTGCGACTGGATTCTTTCACTTAATGTTTTCAAGGTTTATCCTTGTTGTTGCATGTATCAGTATTTTATTACTCTTTATCGCTGAATACTATTCTATTGTACAGATATGCCACATATCTTGGGGGAAAACATTCAGTCTTTCTCCATTAATTATGATGTTAGCTGTGATTTTTCATAGATGCCCTTTATTAGGATGAGGAAATTTTCCTCTGTTCTTTATTAGGTTGAGGAAGTTTTCCTCTATGATATCATGAATGGATATTAGATATTGTTAAATGTTTTTCCTATGTCTATGAGATGATCATGTGCTTTCTGTCCTTTATTAATATGATGTATTATATTGATTGATTTTTGCATTTTTTTTTTGTTTTCTTGGGGGTTTTTTGGCTGCATTGGGTCTTCATTGCTGCGTGTGGGCTTTCTCTAGTTGCAGCGAGCAGGGGCTACTCTTTGTTGTGGTGCACAGGCTTCTCATTGCAGTGGCTTATCTTGTTGTGGAGCATGGGCTCTAGGTGTGCGGACTTCAGTAGTTGCAGCACGCGCACTCAGTAGTTGCAGTGCACAGGCTTCAGTAGCTGCGGCACAGGCTCTAGGGCGTGCGGGCTTCAGTAGTTGTGGCTGTGGGCTCTAGAGCACAGGCTCAGTAGTTGTGGCACACGGGCTTATTTGCTCCAAGGCATATGGGATCTTCCTGGAACAGGGATCGAACCTGTGTCCCCTGTGTTGGCAGGCAGATTCTTAACCACTGTGCCACCAGGGAAGTCCCTGATTTTTGCATGTTAAACCAACCTTACATTCCTGGCATAAATCCCATTTGGTCATGGTGTATAATTTTTTTTAAAAAATTTGCTACTGGATTCAGTTTGTTAGTGTTTTGTTGAAGATTTTTGTGCCTTTTTGTTACTTTTGTGTTTTTGTTTGCTATGGTAAATACTTTTGTTTTAAAATTTTACTGTTTAATTACTTGAAGCTAGTATACATGGACACAATTTATGTTTTTATAGTCACATATCCAGTGATCATGCTACATTTATTTATTCAAATACTTTTATAATTCTTTTGAATTTTCTACATACAAATTATGTCATCTGCAAATATTGTTATATTTCTTCTTTTCCAATCTTTATACCTTTTCCTTCTTTCCTGTTTATTGCACTAGCTTGGGCCTCCAGTATGACATTGAATGTGAGTATTGGTAGTAGATTTCCTTGTTTTGCTCTCTTGAAGAATCCAGCAAGTATGTTATCTGTAGCTTATTTAAAGATGCTCTTTATCAGATTGATAAAAGGCAATTTTCTTCTATACCACATTTGTTGAGAGTTTTTATGAATTTGTACATGATTCATATTTTGTATTCCATCAAATATTTGGAAGAATTCACCAGTGAAAATGTCCAGGAGTAGAGTTTTCCTTGTGGGGAAATTTATAATTAAACATTTATTTCTCTTAACAGAATTACTCAAATTTTATATTTTTTCTCATGTCATTTTGGTAAGTAATATTTTTAAAGGAATTTTCCATTATTTGAAGTTGTCAAATTTATTGGTATAAAGTTGTCCCTAATGCCTTCTTATTTATCCTTCAAAACCTATAAAATCTTTTTCCATACCTGATATTTGTAGGGTTATTTTCCTCTTTCTTGGTCAGTCTTGCTAAGGCTTATCAATTTTGTTAAACTTTCAAAGAACTGGTTTTTGGCTTAGTTTATTTTCTCGATTACTACTTTGCTTTCTATTTTAGTGATATCAAACTTATCTTTATTACTTCTTTTTAAATACTTTCTTTGGGTTTAAATTGATGTTTTTTTCTTTTAGTTTCTTACAGTGGAGGCATATACCATTCATATTCAATATTTTTTACTTTGTGATATATGCATTTAGAGCTAGAAACATGCCTCAAATTACTGCTTTTACTACAACCCAAGTGTTTTTTTTTTACAAGAGAACAAATCCTACACTTTTATTTATTTACTTTTCAATAAGTTTAAATCCTTGAAAGGTACAGCATCACATGGATTCTGTGTCCAATGGCCTTAGCAAGAAGATTGCTTTGGAATTTGTCACGAACCATGCCACTGTTTCCATGAACACCCGTTATCTTTCCCCAGATTACTCTGGTTTTGTTAGGTTTTCCATCAGGAGTTACTGTGTTGTTCTTTGCTTTGTACACATAAGTATATCTCTTGCCTAGATAGAATTCAGTTTCATCTTGAGCATATATACCTTCAACTTTCAGGAGAGCTGTGTGCTCCCTCTGGTTCCATAGACCCCACTGATAGCCAGCAAAAATGGCCTTGGACCACAGCCTTCCAGAAATATTTGTCATTTTAGAAGTCCTGTTCCCGGCAGGCCCCACTTATTTGCCCCCGAAGTTCAGCTGTGGGAGATCCACACACCTCCAAGGGTCCAAGATGGTTGAAAAAGCCCAAGTGTTTTTTATTTTCATTATTATTAACGTCAAAATATTTCAAAATTTCTATTCTGCCTTATTATTTGACCCATTGATTTTATAGAATTATATTGCTTAAGTTCAGATAACTTGGGAATTTTTCAATATTTTGTTTTGTTATTATTGTTGATTTTTAGTTTAATTCCATTGTGACCACACAACATACTGTACATGATTTCAATCATATGAAATGTATTAAATCTGTTTTATGGCCCAGTGTATAGACTATTTTGCTAAATGATCCATGTTCACTTGAAAAGAATAGATATTCTGTCATTGCTAGGTGTTGTATTCTGTATTTGTTAAGTTGGCTAATTGTGTCATTCTCATATTGTTACTGATTGTTTTGGGACTACTTATATATGAGTTAATAGGACTTGTGTGTTAAAATCATTTATTTATTAAAGTGGCTTTATCTTTTTCTCCTTTTTAGTTCTGTGAATCTTTGCTTTCAGAGTAGAATTCTAAAAATTCTCCCACAATGAGATATTATCTCAGTAGCTGATTGGCAAAAAAAGTTTCAAAGTGTTACAAGTGTTGTCAAGGATGTGGAACAACTCTCAACTATGTGGCAGTTAGTGTCAATTGAAATGATTCTGGAAACACTTTGACATCACCTGGAGAAGCTGGGAAGCACATGCCCTAGAACAAAGCAAGTCCACCTGTAAGTATTATACTTTAGAGTTATTCTTACACAAACTCTTAAAGGCCTACAGAAATGTTCAAAACAGCACCACTTGAAATAGCAGGGCAAAATCTGGAAACAACTCAAATATCCATCAAGAGGCTATATAAATAAAATTTGGCAGATGTACACAGTAGAGTGCTGCCCAACATTGAGAAAATGAACAAATTCCCAGAACATAATGTTGATTTTTTTTAAGTGACAATACATAGAATGTCATTTCACTAAAGTTCAAAACACATGCAAATCTAGACAATATATTTGGGGATATGTATATATATGGCAAATCTATAAAGAAAATCAGGGGAATGACTAAATTCAGGTGATGGTTAACTTTATGGGAGAAAGGGGAGGAATGTGATGGGGGAGGAGCATCTAGGACACTTCAGGGACTTCCCTGGTGCTCCAGTGGGTAAGACTTTGAGCTCCCAATGCAGGGGGCCCAGGTTCGATCAATCGTTGGGGAAATAGATCCTGCATGCATGCCACAACTAAGAGACTGCATGCTGCAACTGAGAGTCTGCATGACACAACTAAGAAGTCCACATGCCACAACTAAAAGATCCCGCATGCCACTACTAAAGATCGTGCACGTGGCAACGAAGATCCCGCGTGCCGCAACTAAGACCCAGAGCAGCCTAAATAAATAAATAAATAAATATTTAGGACACTTCAAAGGAATTGATAATAATTTTTTCTTAAGCTGAGTGGTAGGTCTACAGAATTTATTTTCATTAATTCAACTGTACTTATGTTCATATATATATAGGTTTGTATGTGGAATTCTAAGTTAATAAATAGGCTCAAAATGAAACAGGATGAAAATATGAAATAGCTGAACAATTGTATTACTGAATTCAAGCCAAGGAATTCTCTGACACAACCCAAAGAATTAAAGGAATACAAGAAGCAAGAATATAAACTCAGAGAATGTATTCAGGAGAACTTGATGAAGATAAAACTAGAAAATAATGACATAGAAAATTTTTAAAAAAATACAGTTGACCCTTGAACAACACAGATTTGAACTGTGCAGGTCCACTTATACATGGATTTTTTTCAATAAGTACGTGCTATAGTACTACATGATTTGCAGTTGGTTGAATCCTCAGATGTGGGACCTAGGATGTGAATATGGAAGACCAACTGTAAAGTTATACACAGATTTTCAATTGCACAGAGGGTCAGGGCCCCATGTATTTCAAGGGTCAAATGTACAACCAAAACTAGTTTTTAAAAAAATGACCAAAATCTTGTCATTTGAAAAGAGCAAGGGTAGACTTTTGCTTACATACAGTGAGTAGGTCACATGCATTTATTTCCCATCACTATCCAAAAAGGGATGAAAATCACAATGACAACAAAAACAAATGTGAAGACAAAACTACAACAAATAAGAAAATTCAAGGAACTCTGGTATGAAAGAGCTATGAGTGAGATAAATGAAGCAGTTTACAAATCCCCTGAAAGGCCCAGGTTCCACAGAAAAGGACCTTGGTGAGGTATGGATCTGGAAGTAGAGGACTGGTTGAAAATTTATACGCAAACTCATTGCCCTGCTCTTCCCCCTCTCCAGTTAACTTTGCTCCCTTGTCTAATAAAATACATTTGATCTCTGGATAAATTGATTTTGAGAAGATGTAGAGGATGCACAAAGAAGGGCAGACAGACACAGAATGAGTAATAACCATAGTCTGAAATCTTCTTAAGCTTCTTTCCCTATCCTGGTCCCAGTCACCAGCAACTCAACACATAACCTTCACAGGCAGGAAACTGGAGGAGTCCTCTAAGGAGAAACTAAAGAGCAAAGAGAATAGAATTCTGGGGGTGTCCCAGAGAAAAGATTGCTTCTGAAATCCATCAGTCGGCAGGCTCTAACTCATGACTGAAAGTAAGGATTACCACATGGTTGAGAAAAGTACCTAAAATGAAAGACAGAGAACAATTCAAACAGGAAAAGGGAATTTGGTCCTAACAAAGACAATACATGTAGCTAAGAAAACTTTAAATGAATAATATTTAAATAATTGAATATCATACCTATCACATGCATAATATAATTATATATTATTCATATAATTATGAATCGAATATAATGAATATAATATATATGCTATATATAACATTAATATATAATTTCATAAATGTCAGAGAAGATATTGCATTCCTAAAGAACAGTATACTATATAGAAAAGATAAAAACCATGAGAGAGCTCTAGGAAATTAAAAATATGAATTATTAAAAATTAAATAGAAGTAGAAGATAAAGTTCCTAGACTTGAGTAAAAAGATAGAGAAAATAGGAGGAAAACATTTAGAAGCTTAAGCCATGTAAGTTCCATCAAGTAATTCCAGTGAGAGAGAGGAAAGAAGGAAAGAAAGAAAGAAAATACACAAAACATTTTCCTGCCCAGAAGTACATGAGTCTCTAGAATGAAAATATCCACCTGACACCCAGCATTAAAAAATTTTAAAGAGGGATTTCCCTGGTGGTCCAGTGGTAAAAAATCTGCCTTCCAATGCAGCAGGACGCTGGTTCGATCCCTGGTCAGCGAACTAAGATCCCACATGCTGCGGGGCAACCAAGCCTGCATGCCACAACTACTGAGCCCATGCGCCTCAGCTAGAGAGCCCGCATGCTCTGGAGCCCACGTGCCACAACTAGAGAGAAGCCCATACGCCGCATGGAAAGATCCTGCATGTTGCAACTAAGACCCGACACAGCCAAAAATAAATTTAAAAAAAATTTTAAAGATCCACACCAAGGAACAAAATTACAAAATTTTAGTACATTGTGTGATATATATCACCCTAAACATTCCAGGAGGGTTGGGAACACAGACTACGCACAAAGAAATAGAAAACAGATGACAAGTCCTTACAAAAGCAACGTTAGCTACTGTAAGATTTTATCTGAATTTATGCCTTCAAATTCTGATTTATAGTAGAATTCTCACCACAGGCAATAAGTGAGATTGCAATAAAGGTACTTTCAGACAGTAAGAACTTAAACATTTACCTCAAAGGCATGCATTTGAACGAAGTTGTTGGAGAGAAGCAATCAGCAAAAATGAGAAACATACAAAATTAACAAGACTTGGAACATAGGAATTCAATTCGGGAAAAGGGAGAACGGAAGTCTTACAGAAACCCTTCAGTCCAGACTGGAGCTGCAAGATGATGGCTGTGAAAGAGATTCGGCAACGGGGAGAAAAAGTATCAGATAAGTTTGAACATTTGGAAAAATCATTGCTTAGAGTTTGACACTTTGGAGGGGTGGGGGGAACATTTAGAAAAGGCTAGCAATAGGAGCAAGAAGTACATATACATATAAACCAAGTCAGCTAAATCCACAATAAAAAAAAATTGTGTAAACAATATATTTGGCTCTGAAGCACAAAAATATATTATATAATCAGTATATAAATACCAAATACTGCTTTAACCAATAACTGCGATATAGTCATATTTGGAAGTGGTAAAGGGAGAGGACTGAGGGTGGGAGGGTCTTGTTTTAAATGAGGTCTGAAGTTTTGATCATTAAACAGGACACTTAAATTATTTTAACCACTAAAATGAGACTGATTTTTAAAAAATAAATTTATTTATTTATTTTTGGCTGCATTGGGTCTTCGTTGCTGTGTGCATCTTTCTCTAGTTGCGGCAAGCGGAGGCTACTGTTCGTTGTGGTGCATGGGCTTCTCATTGCGGTGGCTTCTCTTCTTGCGGAGCTCAGGCTCTAGCCTCGTGAGCTTCAGTAGTTGTGGCACATGGGCTCAGTAGTTGTGGCGCACGGGCTTAGTTGCTACGCAGCACGTGGGATCTTCCCGGACCAGGGCTCGAACCCAGGTCGCCTGTATTGGCAGGTGCATTCTTAACAACTGTGCCACCAGGGAAGCCCGAGACTCATCTTTTAACGAACAGTGGTAAAAGGAATTTTTTATTACCTAAGAGTGACTAAGGACATTATTGGGCTCCTATACAAATATATAATTTTTACTCCCCTTCATGTTACTATGTAGTCCTCATTTCTACATTTTGGTATGGGTCCAGAAATACATTATTATGATCCTATCATAATAAAGGAGATAATTTTGTCTCCTTTTCCCCCCAGTATTTATGCCTGAAATTATTTTACTTAATTAATTGCCAGTCATAATTCTGAAGGCACACCTAACCACCACGTAATTAATCAAAATGCCACACATCCAGCCTCATACACAGAAACAGCGATGCACAAGCACAGACCCTGTGGAAAACCATAACCAGAGGCGTTGGCCTATCAAACCCATTCCAGAAATAATACACGGTGGAGCACAGCCACATTCACGGATACACACAATCTCACGCACTTCACTAACCAAACGCGCAGACTTCCGGCTTCAGAGCTGGGCATAATCGTCCATTCTCTGCGGAGTCATCGCAGTACCCCATGCAAATAATTACACGCAAGAACAGCCCCATGCACAGAAACAACCCTGACCAGATTACACACTCAGGCACACTGGCATCCAGCCGGCTCCGGAATCCTGGCGCCCGGCAGGTTTTACCGCCCCGTTCCAAACCCAGCTGCTCCCTGTAGAAGAAGCGAGGGAGCACACGCACTCCTCTTTGCGCCTGCGCACTAGTGACTGTGCGGAGAATTCCCGGCACTCTCCGGGAGGGGCGGGTCGAGGAGCCGATAACCAATGAAAAAAAAGCCAGAGGCCAAGACACTTCCCGCAGGGTAGCAGGCCGGAATCAGTCTCAACCTGTTATTCGAGGGTTCATGTTTACGGGTCTGAGGTTTCCTGGAACCTCCTCGGCCTTTCACCGCCTCCTACACGCTTGGAGGAGGCGTGGGACTTGCGTCTGACAGAGACAGGCACTTCCCAGAACCCCAGCATCACAGCCCTGGGAAAGAGCTGTTCTCCTATGCCTGTTCCATTGGAGTGTGGTGAGATGGGAACCCGTGCAGCCGCAGCTTTTCTCGGACACCTATGTTTGGGAGGGGACAGGCGGCACTCTGGAGACCCGACTGCGCATGGGAAGCAGAGGGTTTAGGGCATTTGGGGCCTAGAGTCTTCTGCCGCTCTATGTTTATCCCCAGGGTTCCACCAGGTTGGTGCGGGTTGACCTCGTGTTAGGCTGCACCCTGCAGGCCTGCAAGCCTTGTAGTTGCCCAGCAGCAGGTTGCAAGAAGGAGCATGGAGACAGCGGTAGAGACATCAAGTGTTTATTGGATAGTGAATCTTTCAGCTCTGAAGCAAAGGCCCTGGCGTGATACCCCACTGTGTATGGCAGACATCAGGCAGGACACAGGCAGTAGTCTTCCTCTGGGGGGAGGAGGAGGAGGAGGAGGAGGTTACCAATTATAGGGAAATTGATGTCAGGTGGGCTCATTAGTTTCCACGGAAACCAGTAGAAGAGTGTGTCCCTCACTGCCCCTTTGGTTAACAACCATCACTGGGGCAGGTGTTGCCCCTTGATAAACTAGCATGGTGTAGCCGTTCTGGTCTTGATCTCAGAAAGGCAGCAGTGAGCAGTGGCTTGAAGTGAGATTTTAGTTCCCTGCTCAGGAATTGGACCTGGGTAGCCCAGATGAAAACCAGGAATCCTAGCTGCTACACCACCAAAGGCTAGGGGCTAGAAGCAAAGTTCCCTTGGTTCTTGCCTCATTTGAAAAATGAATTTCTCAAGGAGGCAAAAACTGTAAAAACAGGTACAGAGTTTATTGTTAGAGACACAACACAACAAGTGGGAGAGCACACGGAGAAACAGTTTGTTTATTTAAGACAGAAGCAAGACAGGGATACGCACCCAGAGAGAAAGGGTGTGGCTGTCCTCCCTAATGAGGAGGAGCGCAGTAAAGAGGAGGTCAAATCATTGGGGCTCGTGCTGCAGCACAAGGGAGCAAAGACAAGGAACAGGCACCCTTGCTCACTCCCTGACAGGAGCTGCTTGGGTCCTTAAATGGGGTAACAATGGGAGCAGATCCATGGGTTGGGCAGGTGGCGTAGCCTAGGTGGTCAGCCCACCCCCTTGGTGGTGCTGTGTACCATGCTTTTGCTCCCAGCCTCTCAGAAACGGCAGTTGGTTTGTGGCTTTTTGTATCCTATTGTTCATAATTGCCTCAACTGCGTGTGTGTGCAGTTATTTTTAGTCCCTTATAGTTTCATTGTATTCCGTTGCTCAAGGAGATGTCTGTCCAGGTACAAGCACTCTGGTAGAGGGTCCCAGGTCCCAGCCTATCTCAGAAGGACCCATAGGACACTTCTGGAGAAACGAAGGCAATGAACGGCCTCAGGGGTGACCAGCTGCAGTGTCAGAACTGCAGCGTATCCAGAGCTGTGAACCCAGACATTCTAGTCTTCTACTTTCTTTGCGTGCATGTGAAAGTGAGGGGCAGAGATGGTAGTGGAGACTGGGTTTTGACCAATCTTCAAAAAAGATCAGATATCTCAGGCACCCCTTTCCCTGGCTACTGCCATTCTCCACAGAAGTCATGTGAGAAGGAGAGAATTGCTGCTGCACATCAAAAAATCAAATTCAAGGTGAGTTTGTGCTTCCTCTTTGTTCCATGAAATGCATTTCGTTTTTCAGTATGTGGAAACATCTGGTGTCCTCCTGAAACATTTTCATTGACTTACCCTTAAGTCTTCCTTCCACAAGGAAAGTCACAGGTCCTGGGGATAGATCCCATTCCCCAGTGCACCCAAATGTCCTTCTGGTTAATTATTTACATTTTGCAAATAATTTAATTCTTCCTGTTGACTCTTTTATTAAGCATTCTTAGGCTGTAGAAATGCAACGCTCGAGGATAATAGACTATTATTTTAGACAGTGATTTATTAATGAAGAGAATATACCTGCTTGGAATCACACAGTGGATATTCTTAACCTTCTACAAAGGCTTGAGATCAAAAGCAAATAGGGCAGGAGATGGTTTGACTCATTTCAATCAGTGACAAGGACTTTGCTTTATGAAACTTTAAGAGTAGGAATGTAATTGGTGGTTTGAGAGGCCTGTTTCAACCAGGGTGGAGATCCCACCACCACTCTACTCCAGAATACCTAATGGTATTTTTTGTACTGGCCAGGTCTACTTCCTGGTTTGTCAGCATAACTTTGTTTCAGGCCACATTTTTGTGTGATGTGTGAGCAGTATGGTGTAATGACTAAGAGTGTGGGTCTAATACCTGGGTTAAAATCCTAGCTCTAACACTTGCTAGGTGTGTGAGCTGCTTGGGTAGTTTATTCAACTTCTCCTTGCCATAGTTTCTTTCTTTTTTTTTTTTCCAAAATATTTTGTAAAGACTATTTTTTTTTAAGAGCGGTTTTAGGTTTACAACAAAATTGAGAGGAAAGTACCGACATTTCCTATATATCCCCCATCCCAATACATACATAGCTTACCCCATTATTAACAACCCCCACCAGAGTGGTACTTTTTTTTTTTTTTTTTTTTTTACCAAGGATGAACCTACCTCAACACATCATAGTCACCCAAAGTCCATAATTTACCTGACTGTTGTACCTTAGTGTTGTACATTCTGTGGTTTGGGACAAATGTATAATGACATATATCCATCATTCCAACCTCATAGAGTATTTTCATTACCTGAAGAATCCTCTGTTCTCTGCTGATTCATCTCCACCCACCCCCCACAAACACTGATCTTTTTATTGTCTCCATGGATTTCCTTTTTCCAGAATGTCATATAGTTGGAAGCAGACAGTATGTAACCTCTTCAGATCAGCTTCTTTCACTTAGTACTATGCATTTAAGTCTCCTTCATGTGTTTTCATGGCTTGATGGCTTATTTCTTTTTTAGCACTGAATAATATTCCATTGTCTGGCGGGACCACAGTTTATCCATTCACCTACTGAAAGTCATCTTGGTTGCTTCTAAGTTTTGGCAATTATAATAAAGCTGCTGTAAACATCTGTGTGCAGGTTTTTGTGTGAACATGTTTTCATCTACTTAAGGTAAATACCAAAGATCTTTATTGCTGGGTTGTACGGTAAGAAAGAGTATGTTTAGTTTTGTTAAAAACCACCAAACTGTCTTCCAAGGTGGCTGTGCCATAGTTTCTTAACTGGAAAATACCTACCGTGTAGCATTATTATGAGGGTTAGATGAGTTAATAGTGTAAGGTCCTTAGAATAGCCCCTGGCACATACTAAAAGCTCAGAAAACATTGCCTGTTATGATGTGGTAATTCTGGGTCATTCCCCCTCAGCTTTCTGCAGATCAGGAACAATGACAGTGTGAACTTAAATTTCTTGGCACTTATAGGTAAGAAAATGAAGCAAATGCTAAAGTCATGTAGAGTGGCATTTAACTCTATGCCATTTACCTTCCTTTATGGGATTCCAGGAAACAACTGAATCCTTGATTCCCACCCGCCCTCATTTATTGAGATATACTTGACATATAACATTGTGTAAGTTTATGGTGTACAGTGCGAAGATTTGGTAAATGTATACATGGTGAAATGATTACTACATAGTTAGCTCTGTGCGTGTGTGTGTGGTGAGAACGTTTAAGATCTACTCTCTTAGCAACTTTCAAGTGTACAATACAGAATTGTTAACTATAGTCACCAAGCTGGACATTAGATCCCCAGTTAGATCTTCTAACTGGAAGTCTGTACCCTTTAACCAACATCTTCCCGTTTCCCCAGTGCCCTAGCACCTGGCAAACTCCATCCACTTTTTGTTTCAACGAGTTTGGTTTTCTTAGACTCCACATATTAGTGAGATCATACAGTATTTGTCTTTTTCTGACTTATGTCACTTACTGTAATGCTTTCAAGGTTCATTCATGTTGTCCCAAATGACAGGATTTCCTTTTTTTTTTTTTTTTTTTGGCTAACATTCCATTGTGTGTGTTTATCTATATCTATATATAAAGAAAATGTGTTGTATGCACATATCACATGTACATTTAACCCATTTTCTTTATCCATTTATTGGTGGACAGACAGGCTGGTTGCATGTTTTGGTTGTTGTAAATAATGCTGCAGTGAGCACCCCTGCGAACATGGCACTGCGAGCGGCACGGAGCGTGTGGGCTGCGGTCTACAGCCTGCATGCCATCTCTGTGCCCAACGCGCCCTGCCCGCCGCGGCCCTGGGGACTGCGGGCGGGCGCTGTCAGGGCGCTGCGCACCGGATCAGCTCTGCTGTCGGGTCGTAAATTCACAGACAAACATAAATGGGTAATAATAGAAAAAGGTGTTGGAACAGTGGGAATCAGCAGTTTTGCACAGGAAGCTTTGGGAGATGTTGTTTACTGTAGTCTGCCGGAAGTTGGGACACAATTGAACAAACGAGGAATTTGGTGCTTTGGAAAGTGTGAAAGCTGCTAGTGAACTATTCTCCTCAATCAGGAGAAGTAACTGAAATTAATGAAGCTGTAGCAGCAAATCCAGGACTTGTCAACAAATCTTGTTTGAAGATGGTTGGCTGATCAAGATGACACTCAGTAACCCTTCAGAACTAGATGAACTAATGAGTGAAGAAACTTATGAGAAATACATAAAATCAATTGAGTGAAAATGGAAACCCTAAATAAACTAGTTTGAAACAACTTAATCTAGCATAGTTGTCTTAAATTAATGGTGGATAGATTTTTAAAAAGACCCTTTTAGCAAAAGAAATTACTTGCAACAATGTTGCCTGAAGAAAATACCCCTTAACTGCCTAATGACTTCAGATAAACACCGCATCTTTTTCACAACACCCTATAATTTTTAGGCTAGTCTCCAGTTATAATATTCAGAATTCCTGAAATTATCTGTGGTAAAACTAGTTATAAAAATTATGTAATTTAAGGATAACATTGTTATCTTAACCTTGTATAATATTGTAACTTGCTTACAGCCATCCCTGGATTTGGGTCAAAATACTCAATGAACTTCCCACTGGAAATAAATGGCAGTGGAGAAAAGTTTTTTAGTTGTATAGTGTCCAGTGAAGAACATTACTATCTTAATTTTGCAGTATACTGTGTTTGCTGGTGCTATTTCTATACAGTGAAGCAACAGCCTTGCAGGAAAATAAACAGTTTAATAATAAAATATTCAACTTCTTAATTAAAAAAAAATAATGCTGCAGTGAACGTAGGGGTACAAATAAATCTCTTTGAGACAGTGATTTCATTTCCTTTCTGTATATACCCAGAAGTGGGATTGCTGGATCATATGATTGTTCTATTTTTAAGTTTTTGAGGAACTGCCATACAGCTTTCTATAATGGCTGCACCAATTTACATTTCTACCAACAGTGTACAAGGGCATCCTTTTCTCCACATCCTTGACAACACTTGTTATCTTGTCTTCCTAGGGATAGACATTCTAACAGGTGTGAGGTGATAGCTCACTGTGGTTTTGATTTGCATTTCCCTGATTAGTGATGTCAAGCATCTTTTCACATACCTGTTGACCGTTTGTATGTCTTTGGGAAAATGTCTATTCAGGTCTTCTGCCTTTTATTTATTTATCTTTTGGCTGGAAGGGAAGTCCCTTCTGCCCATTTTTTAATCAGATTTTTTTCTCTTGAGTTGTATGTATTTCTTATATGTTTGAGTTATTAATCCCTTATCACATGTATGGTTTGCAAATATTTTCTTCCATTCTGAAGCCTGCCTTTTTATTTTGTTGATTGTTTCTTTTGTTGTGCAGAAGTTTTTTAGTCTGATGGAGTCCTACTTGTTTATTTTTTCTGCTGTGGCCTGTGCTTTTGGTGTCATGTCCAAAATATCATTGCCAAGGGAATTCCCTGGTGGTCCAGTGGTTAGGACTGCCTGCTTCCACTGCCGGGGGCCCGGGTTCGATTCCTGGTTGGGGAACTAAGATCCTGCAAGCCGTGCAGTGCAGCCTATATGTATGTGTGCATGTGTGTGTATATGTATGTGTGTGTGTGTGTGTGTGTGTGTGTGTATTGTTGCCAAGACCAGTTTTCCCAATGTTTTCTCCTAGTAGTTTTATGTTTTCAGGTCTTACATTTAAGTCTCTAATTCAATGAATTAGAGACTTAATTTTTGTTAGTGGTGTAAGATATGGGTCCAGTTTCATCCTCTTGCATGTGAATATATCCAGTTTTCCCAGCACCATTTATTGAGGAGGCTCTCCTTTCCCTATTGTGTATTTTTGGCTCCTTTGTCAACTATCAGTTGACTGAATATTTGTGAGTTTATTTCAGAGCTCTTAATTCTGTTCTATTGGTCTATGTGTCTGTTTTTATGTCAGTATTAAACTGTTTTGACTAGCTATGTAGTATAGTTTGAAATCAGGACATGTGATATCTCCAACTTTGTTCTTCTTTTTCAGGATTGTTTCGGCTATTCAAGGTGTTTTGTGGTTCCATACCTATCTTAGAATTGTTTTTTCTATTTCTGTGAAAATGCCATTGGAATTTTGATAGGGATTGCATTGAATCTATAGATAGCTTTGGGTAGTATGGACATTTTAACAATATTAATTCTTCTGATCCATGAACGCAGAATATCTTTCATTAATTTGCGTCTTCTTCAGTTTCTTTCATCAGTGTCATAGTTTTCACTGTACAGATCTCTCATTTCCTTGGTAAAATTTATTCCCAAGTATTTTCTTGTTTTTGATGCTATTTTAAATGGAATTGTTTTCTTTATTTCTTTTTCAGATACTTCAGTGTTAGTGTATAGAAATACAACTGATTTTTGTATGTTGGTTTTATATTCTGCAGTTTTACTCAATTTGTATATTCTATCAGTTTTTTGGTGGAGTCTTTAGGATTTTCTACATATAAGTTCATGTCATCAACAGACAAATTTTACTTCTTCCCTTTTGATTAGGATGCTTTTTATTTATTTTTCTTGCCTGATTGCTCTAGCACTTCCAGTACTATGTTGAATAGGATTGGTGAGAGAGGGCACCCTTACATTTTTCCTGATCTTAGAGGAAAAGCTTTCAACCTTTCACTACCGAGTATGATATTGGCTGTGAGTTTGTTGTATATGGCCTTTATTATTTTGAGATACATTCCTTCTATCCCCAGTTTTTTGAGAGTTCTTATCATGAAAGGAATTTTAACTTTGTCAATGCTTTTTCTGCATCTAATAAGGTGATTCTATGATTTTTATCCTTCAGTCTATTAATGTGGTATACCACATTTATTGATTTGCATCCCAGGGGTTTATTCTCGCATTCCAGGGATAAATCCCACTTGATCAATCCACTATGATCCTCTTAATGTACTGTTGAATTAGGCTTATAAATATTAGAATATTTGCATTTATATTCATCAAGGATATTGGCCTGTCATTTTCTTTTCTTGTAGTGTCCTTATCTGGCTTTGGTCTCAGAGTAATGCTGGCCTTGGAAAATGAGTTTGGAAGTGTCCCTTCCTTTTCCATTTTTGGAAGGGTTTGAGAAGTCATGACATTAACTCTTCTATAAATGTTTGGTGGAATTCACTACTGAAACCATCTGATCCTGAGCTTTTCAGTATTGGGAAGTTTTTTGTTTTTTGTGTTTTTTAAAATATTTATTTATTTATTTGGTTGCATTGGGTCTTAGTTGTGGTAGGTGGGCTCCTTAGTTGTGGCTTGCTGGCTCCTTAGTTGCGGCACCCAGGCTCCTTAGTTGTGGCATGTGAACTCTTAGTTGTGGCATGCATGTGGGATCTCGTTCCCAGACCAGGGATTGAACCCAGACCCCCTGCATTGGGAGTGCAGAGTCTTAACCACTGCGCCACCAGGGAAGTCCCAGTATCGGGAAGTTTTTGATAACTGATTCAATCTCCTTACTTGTTAGTGGTCTATTCACATTTCCTATTTCTTCATGATTTAGTATGGGTAGGTGTATGTTTCTAGGATTTATTTCTTCTAGTTTATACAGTTGTGTCTGTATAATTGTTCATAATAGTCTCTTATCTTTGATATCAGTTGTAATGTCTCCTCTTTCATTTATAATTTTGTTTGAGTCCCCTCTTGTTGAGTGTAGCTACAGGTTTCTCAATTTGGTTTATCTTTTCTAACAACCAATTCTTAGTCTCATTGATTTTTTTTCTGTTTGCCTTTCTAGTGCCTATTTCATTTCTGCTCTTTTGGTAAGATTTTGCTCTTCTGTCTGCTACTTTAGTCCTACTTTGTTCTTTTTCTAGTTCCTTGAGATGTGAAGTTAGGTTAATTATTTTGGATCTTTCTTTTTTCATAATGTAGGCATTTATCACTATAAACTTCCCTCTTAGAATTGCTTTTGCTGCATCCCACTTGCTCAGTTCTCTTAATGAATAATATGCAGAAAGGAGCATACTTATTAATTTAAAGGAGACCAGGACTTCCAACTAGTCAATTAAACCTTTGTGTGTGTAAGAAGGAAATACTAGTAATCCTCATCTGATTTGACAAGCCTTATACGTATTTACACCTTAAAGATTATAGAGATGTCACTAGAATAGCAAATCACCAAGATAGTCATTCAGAATTTCTTACTTTTTTAGAAATTTGAGGTTATTCTCGTAGATTTTAGCAATAATCTCTGAAGTCCAGGTATCTTACAAGATTCCATGATAGGAACAACAATTCCAAGGACATATTTTTAATAATATTAGAAAACATAGTAAGGTGCTTATAGTTATAAATATTCACGTGCTTTGTATTGGACAGGGTAACAAAGCTAAGCCTTTGTTAATATTCTCTATTTGTCATTTTATCACATCAGAATTTTTATGTTGTTTTATAAGGTAAGAATGATATCTCTTTCATTGTAAATTCTAAGGTTGGGGAGGGGACATCACCTTTTTCTTCTGAGAAACTTTTTTGCTAATATTGTTAATTAAATAGATTTGCATTCTCCAGACAAATCTCTGAAGTTTATTACTTAGTATTATTAGACATGGCTATCAAATCGCACAGAACCTACAAAAAGAATTCTTGGAACTAATAGTAATTTTAGCAGGATCACAGAGTACAAAATCAGTATACAAAAGTCAGTCATGGACTTCCCTGGTGGCACAGTGGTTAAGAATATGGCTGCCAATTCAGGGGACATGGGTTCGATACCTGGTCCAGGAAGATCCCACATGCTGCGGAGCAACTAAGCCCATGCACCACAACTACTGAACCTGCGCTCTAGAGCCCACAGCCACAACTATTGAGCCCGTGCGCCACAATTACCAAAGCCCGCGTGCCCTAGAGCCTGTGTGCCACAACTACTGAGCCCATGTGCAGCAACTACTGAAGCCCGTGCACTCTAGGGCCCGCATGCCGCAACTACTGAGCCCGTGGTCTGCAACAAGAGAATCCACCTCAATGAGAAGCCTGTGCACTGCAGCAAAGAGTATCCCACACTTGCTGCAACTAGACAAAGCCCGTGCACAGTAATGAAGACCCAATGCAGCCAAAAAAAAAAAAATTTTTTTTAAATAAAAAAAAATTTTTTTTTAATTTAAGAAAAAGTCAATCATCTTTGGGACTTCCCCGGCAGTGCAGTGGTTAAGGGTCTGCCTTCCAGTGCAGGGAGCAGGGGTTCAATCCCTGGTTGGGGAACTAAGATCCCACATGCCGTGCAGTGTGGCCAAAATTTTAAAAAAATAATAAAAAATAAAAAAACAGTCATTTTTTCTATACTAGCAATGAACACCTAGAAGTTGAATTTTAAAAAACAATACCTATATGTGTATATATAACTGCTTTACTTTGCTGTACACCTGAAACTAACACAACATTGTAAATCAACTATACTCCAATAAAAATTTTAAAAATATAAACATTTAAAAAAAGACATACTTAGGAAATTTCAAGTATTCGATACAGTATGGTTAACTGTAGTCGACATGCTGCACATTATCTCTCTAGAATTTCTTCATTTTGCACAACTAAAACCTCGTACTCCAGTTATTTGTGTTAAATGTAGATTCTGTTCGTGTCTTGAAAATATTAAATATTTATATTCAATAAAATATGTTTAAAAAAATAAAAAACAATACCATTTTCAATAGCAACCCAAAAAGTGAAATGCTGTATAAATCTAACAAAATATTTACAGAATCTATGTGGAGAACTACAAAAGAATGATGAAAGAATTGAAATACCTAAATAAATATATTTATTTATGTTTTCACATATGGATTTTTTTGTTCATGAATATTCAAAGAAGTTTTATTATCACTGGACAAAAACTGTAAATAACTCAAATGTCCATCAAAAAGTAAATGGATAAAGACATTTTTATACATTCACAAAATGGAATACAAAACAGCAACAAAAAAGGGATGAATGTCAAAATAATTATGCTAAATGTAACAAAATACCACTTATATAAAATTGTCGAAAATTTATACTAATACGTAGTCACAAAGAAAGATCAGTTCTTGCTTGGGGATAAGGAATAAAAGGGAGGCTATATACAAAAAGGCACCAAGAAACTTTTGCAGGTGATGAATACGTCCATTATCTTGATGTTTTTGCAGGTATGTACACATGTAAAAACACAACAGACTACACTTAATTTTTTTTTTTTTGGCTGTGTTGGGTCTTTGTTGCTGCACACAGGCTTTTCTCTAGTTGTGGTGAGTGGGGGCTACTTTTCGTTGCAGTGCACGGGCTTCTCATTGCAGTGGCTTCTCATTGCAGAGCATGGGCTCTAGGCACGTGGGCTTCAGTAGTTGTGGCACGTGGGCTCTGGAGTGCAGGCTCAGTAGTTGTGACACACAGGCTTAGTGGCTCCACGGTATGTGGGATCTTCCCAGACCAGGGCTCGAACCCATGTCCCCTGCATTGGCAGGTGGATTCTTAACCACTGCGCCACCAGGGAAGCCCTATTTTTTTTAATTTTTATTTTATACTGGAGTATAGTTGATTAACAATGTTGTGTTAGTTTCAGGTGTACAGCAAAGTGATTCAGTTATACATATACATGTATCTCTTCTTTTTCAAATTCTTTTCACATGTAGGTTATTACAAAATATTGAGCAGAGTTCCCTGTGCTATACAGTAGATCCTTGTTGGTTATCTATTTTAAATATAGTAGTGTGTGTATGTCAATCCCAAACTCCCAGTTTATCCCTCGCCCGCCACACATAGATTTTTATTCGTGTATTGGATCACTCAATGTTGTTAAGGTGTCAGTTCTTTCCAATTTGAGCTATAGATTTAAGTCAATTCAAATCAAAATACCAGAAGCCTTTTTTGTAGATATCAACAAGTTGATGCTAAAATTTTATGGAAAGGCAAAGGAACAGAAATAGCCAATACAATTCTGGAAAAAAGTTGTAGAATTCACATTATCTGATTTCAAGACTTAATGTAAAGCTACAATAATCAAAGCAGCATGTTATTAGTGAAAGAATAGACATATAGATTAAAGGAATAGAATAGAGACTCTAGAAATAGATTCATATGTATATGGTCAATTGATTTTTTTTCAGTATAGCATGAGGCAGTTCAATGGAGAAAGGATAAATCATTTCAAAAAATGATGCTGGAATAATTGAATGTCCATATGCAAAAGGATAAAAAAATAACCCTGACACAGACCTTACCCCTTAATAAAAAATTAACTCAAAATGAATTATAGACCCACATATAAAATGCTATAAAACTTAGAAAATAGGAAAAATTCTGCATGGCTTTGGGTTTAGCAGTAAGTCAGGTATTTTGTAGGATATTCATCAGTTTGGATTTATCTAATGTTTTCTCATGATTAGATTGAATTGATAGATTTTGGAGGGAAGAATACCTCAGTGGTGATGTACCCTCTTCAGCACATGACATCAAGGGATACAACATGTGCTATTACTGGTGATGTTAGCCTTGATCACTTGGTTAAGGTAATGTCTGTCAGATTTCTCCATTGTAAATTTACTGTTTTTCTCTTTGGAGTTAATAAATTTGGGGAGATACTTTGAAGCTACATGACTATCTTGTTTCTCATTAAACTTTCATTCACTGATTTTAACATTCATTAGTGGATCTTGCCTGCAACAGTTAAAATTGTGATTAGCTAATGATGATTTTTTTTACCTTCCTTATTTCTTCTATATTTACTAATAAGAATTCTTGTATAAGGAACTGTTGTCCCTACCTCATTTATATGTGTGTATGTCATTTATATGTGTATGGGTCCATAAATATTCATTTATTTTAATACACATACAGACAGATACACAATCCAACATTCAAATTCTTTTCCCATTTAGGTTATTACAGAATATTGAGTAGAGTTCCCTGTGCTTTACAGTAGGTCCTTGTTGGTTATCTATTTAAAAAAAAAAACTGGTATAGGGAAGTTTATAGCAGCTTTATTCATGATTGCCAAAACTTGGAAGTAACCAAGATGTCCTTCAGTAAGTGAATGGATAAATGAACTGTGGAAAAACAAGACAGTGGGCCACATGGCATGAGGGGTCTAGTTCCCCAACCAGGGATCAAATTTGTACCCCCTGCAGTGGAAGCATGGAATCCTAACCACTGGACTGCCAGGGAATTCCCTGGTTATGTATTTTAAATACAGTAGTGTGTATATGTCAATCCCAAACTCCCAATTTATCCCTCCCCCCAACCTTTCCCCTTTGGTAACTGTAAGTTTGTTTTCTAAATCTGTGAGTCTGTTTCTGTTTTGTAAATAAGTTCATTTGTATCTTTTTTTTTTAGATTCCACATATAAGTGGTATCATATGGTATTTGTCTTTCTCTGTCTGACTTACTTCACTTAGTATGATAATCTCCAGGTCCATCCATGTTGCTGCAGATAACATTATTTCATTCTTGTTAATGCCTGAGTAGTATTCCATTGTATATATGTGCCACATCTTCTTTATCCATTCATCTGTCGATGGACATTTAGGTTGCTTCCATGTCTTAGCTATTGTAAACAGTGTTGCAATGAACATTGGGGTGCATGTATCTTTTCGAATTACGGTTTTCTCCAGATATATGCCCAGGAGTGGGAATTCAGGATCATATGGTAGCTCTATTTTTAGTTTTTTAAGGAACCTCCATACTGTTCTCTACAGTGGCTGTACCAATTTACATTCCCACCAACAGTATAGGAGGGTTCACTTCTCTCCACACCCTCTCCAGCATTTATTGTTTGTGGATTTTATTTATTTATTTTTGGCCATGCCACACGGCATGTGGGATCTTAGTTCCCTGACCAGGGATCAAACCCATGCCCCCTGCATTGGGAGTGCAGAGTCTTAACCACTAGACCGCCAGGGAAGTCCTGTTTGTGGATTTTTTTGATGATAACCATTCTTACTGGTGTGAGTTGAGATCTCATTGTAGTTTTCATTTGCATTTCTCTAATAATTAGCGACGTTGAACATCTTTTCATGTGCTTCTTGGCCATCTGTATGTCTTCTTTGGAGAAATGTGTATTTAGGTCTTCTACCCATTTTTCAATTGGGTTGTTTGTTTTTATGATATAAAGCCACATGAGCTGTTTATAAATCTTGGAGACTAATCCCTTGTCGGTCACGTTGTTTGCAAATATTTTCTCCCATTCTGTGGGTTGTCTTTTGAAAAAGATACTGCTGCAATTTATGTCAGAGAGTGTTCTGCCTTAGTTTTCCTCTAAGAGTTTTATAGAAACTCACATTTAGATCTTTAATCCATTTTGAGTTTATTTTTGCATATGGTGTTAAGGAGTGTTCTAATTTCATTTTTTTACATGTAGCTGTCCAGTTTTCCCAGCACCACTTACTGAAGAGAATGCCTTTCCTCCATTGTATGGTCTTGCCTCCTTTGCCATAGATTAATTGACCATAGGTGCGTGGGTTTATTTCTGGGTTTTCTATCCTGTTCCATTGATCTATATGTCTATTTTTGTGCCAGTACCATACTGTTTTGATGACTGTAGCTTTGTAGTATAGTCTGAAGTCAGGGAGCCTGATTGCTCCAGCTCTGTTTTTCTTTCTCAAGATTGCTTTGGCTATTCAGGGTCTTTTGTGTCTCCATACGTATTTTAAGGTTTGTTTTCTTTTTGTTCTAGTTCTGTGAAAAATGCCATTGGTAAGTTGATAGGGACTGCATTGAATCTGTAGATTGCCTTGGGTAGTATAGCCATTTTGACAGTATTGATTCTTCCAATCCAAGAACATGGTATATCTTTCCATCTGTTTGTGTCGTCTTCCACTTCTTTCATCAGTGTTTTATAGTTTTTAGAGTATAGGTCTTTTGTCTCCTTGGGTAGGTTTATTCCTAGGTATTTTATTCTTTTTTTGATGCGATGGTAAATGGGATTGTTTCTTTAATTCCTCTTTCTGATCTTTCGTTGTTAGAAATGCAACAGATTTCTGTGTTTTAATTTTGTAACCTGCAACTTTACTGAATTCATTGATGAGCTCTAGTAGTTTTCTGGTAGTGTGTTTAGGATTTTCTATGTATAGTATCATGTCATCTGCAAACAGTGACAGTTTTCCTTCTTCTTTCCCAATTTGGATCCCTTTTATTTCTTTTTCCTCTCTGACTGCCATAGCTAGGACTTCCAAAACTATGTTGAATGAAAGTGGTGAGCATGGACATCCTTGTCTTGTTCCTGATCTTAGAAGAAATGCTTTCAGCTTTTCACCACTGAGTATGATGTTAGCTGTAGATCATATACAACAGTATCATATACAGCTATCATATGATGTTAGCTGTAGATCATATACAATAGTATATGACCTTTATTATGTTGAGATATGTTCCCTCTATGCCCACTTTCTGGAGAGTTTTTATCATAAATTGGTATTGAATTTTGTCAAAAGATTTTTCTGTATCTATTGAGATGATCATATGGTTTTACTCTTCTATTTGTTAATGTGGTGTATCACACCGATTGATTTGTGGATATTGAAAAATCCTTGCATCCCTAGGATGAATCCCACTTGATTGTGGTATATGATCATTTTAATATATTGTTGGATTCGGCTTGCTAGTATTTTGTTGAAGATTTTTGCCTATGTTCATCAGTGATATTAGCCTGTAATTTTCTTTTTTTGTGGTATCTTTGTCTGGTTTTGGTATCAGGGTGAGAGTGGCTTCATAGAATGAGTTTGGGAGTGTTCCTTTCTCTGCAGTTTTTTGGAATAGTTTCAGAAGGATAGGTGTTAATTCTTCTCTAAATGTGTGATAGAATTCGCCTGTGAAGCCATCTGGTCCTGGACTTCTGTTTGTTGGGAGTTTTAATTTAATTTAATTTAATTTAATTTATTTATTTTTGGCTGCATTGGGTCTTTGTTGCTGCTCGCAGACTTTCTCTAGTTGCAGCAAGCAGGGGCTCTTCTTTGTTGTGGCGTGCAGGCCTCTCATTGTGGTGGCTTCTCTTGTTGTGGAGCACAGGCTCTAGGCATGCGGGATTCAGTAGTTGTGGCACTTGGGGTCAGTAGTTGTGGCACATGGACTTAGTTGCTCCATGGCATGTGGGGTCTTCCTGGACCAGGGCTCAAACCCGTGTCCCCTGCATTGGCAGGTGGGTTCTTAACCACTGTGCCACCAGGGAAGTCCCTGTTGGGAGTTTTTAAATCACAGTTTCAATTTCAGTACTTGTGAGTTGTTCATATTTTCTATTTCTTCTTGGTTCAGTCTTGGGAGATTGTATCTTTCTAAGAATTTGTCCGTTTCTTCTGTGTTGTCCATTTTATTGGCACAGAGTTGCTTGTATTAGTCTCTTGTGATCCTTTGTATTTTTGTGGTGTCCATTATGACTTCTCCTTTTTCATTTCTAATTTTATGGATTTGAGCCCTCTCCCTTTTTTTCTTCATGAGTCTGGCTGAAGGCTTATCAATTTTACTTATCTTTTCAAAGAACTGGCTTTTAGTTTCATTGATCTTTGCTATTATTTTCTTCATCTCTGTTTCATTTATCTGCTCTGATCTTTTTTTTTATTATTATTAATTAATTAATTTATTAATTTATTTATTTATAGCTGTGTTTGGTCTTTGTTTCTGTGCGAGGGTTTTCTCTAGTTGCGGCAAGCGGGGGCCACTCTTCATCGCGGTGCGCGGGCCTCTCATTATCGCAGTCTCTCTTGTTGCGGAGCACAGGTTCCAGACGCTCAGGCTCAGTAATTGTGGTTCACGGGCCTAGCTGCTCCGCAGCATGTGGGATCTTCCCAGACCAGGGCTCGAACCCGTGCCTCCTGCATTGGCAGGCAGACTCTCAACCACTGCACCACCAGGGAAGCCCTCTGCTCTGATCTTTATGATTTCTTTCCTTCTACTAACTTCGGGGTTTGTTTGTTCTTTCTCTGGTTGCTTTAGGTGTAAGTTTAGGTTGTTCATTTGAGATTTTTCTTGTTCCTGAGGTAAGTTTGTATTGCTATAAACTTCCTTCTTAGAACTGCTTTTGCTGCATTCCATAGGTTTTGGATCATTGTGCTTTTGTTTTCATTTGTCTCTAGGTATTTTTTGGATTTTGTCTTTGATTTCTTCAGTGATTGGTTGTTTAGTAGCATGTTGTTTAGCCTCCACATGTTTGTGTTTTTACAGTTTTTTTTTCTTGTAGTTGATTTCTAATCTCACAGCATTGTGATTGGAAAAGATGCTTGATATGATTTCAATTTTCTTAAATTTACCGAGGCTTGCTTTGTGGCCCAGCGTATGGTCAATCCTGGAGAAAGTTCCATGTGCACTTGAAAAAAATGTGTATTCTGTTGATTTTGGATGGAATGCTCTATAAATATCAGTTAAGTCCATCTGGTTTAATGTCAGTCTGGTCATTTAAGGCCTGTGTTTCCTTACTGATTTTCTGTCTGGATAATCTGTCCATTGATGAAAGTGGGGTGTCAAAATCCCCCACTATTATTGTGTTACTGTAGATTTCTCCTTTTATGGTTGTTAGTATTTGCCTTATATATTGAAATGCTCCTGTGTTGGGTACATATTTATTTAAAATTATTATATCTTCTTCTTGGATTGATCCCTTGATCGTTTGGTAGTGTTCTTCTTTGTTTCTTGTAACAGTCTTTATTTTAAAGTCTATTACGTCTGATAAGAGTATTGCTACTCCAGCTTTCTTTTGATTTCCATTTGCATGGAATACTTCTTTCCATCCCCTTACTTTCAGTCTGTATGTGTCCCTAGATCTGAAGTGGGTCTCTTTCACCCATCTATATGGGTATTGTTTTTATATCCATTTAGTGAGTTTATGCCTTTTGGTTGCAGCATTTAACCCATTTACATTTAAAGTAATTATCGATGTGTATGTCCGTATTGCCATTTTGTTAATTGTTTTGGATTTATTTTTGTACATCTTTTTTCTCCCCTTCCTCTTTTGTTCTCTTGTGATTTGATGACCATCTTTAATGCTGCGTTTGGATTGCTTTTTCTTTTTTGTGTGTGTAGCTATTATAGTTTTGGGGTTTGCTGTTTCCATGAGGTTTTGATATAGCAGTCTATAAATGTATTGATACAAGATTGTTTTAAATTGCTGGTCTCTTTCCTGCCTAGAGAAGTTCCTTTAGCATTTGTTGCAAAGCTGGTCTGGTGGTGCTAAATTCTCTTAGTTTTTGCTTGTTTGTGAAGCTTTTGATTTCTCTGTTGAATCTGAATGAGAGCCTTGCTGGGTAGAGTGTTCTTGGCTGTAAGTTCTTCCCTTTCATCACTTTAAAATATATTGTGCAACTGCCTTCCGGCCTGCAGAGTTTCTGCTGAAAAATCAGCTGATAATTTTATGGGAATTTCCTTGCATATTATTTGTTGCTTTTCCCTTGTTGCTTTTTATATTTTCTCTTTGTCTTTAACTTTTTAAAATAAATTTACTTATTTTATTTATTTATTTTGGGCTGTGTTGGATCTTCATTGCTGTGCATGGGCTTTCTCTAGTTATAGCGAGCAGGGGCTACTCTTCTTTGTGGTGCACGGGCTTCTCATTGCGGTGGCTTCTCTTGTTGTGGAGCATGGGTTCTAGGCACGCACGCTTCGGTAGTTGTGGCATGCAGGCTCAGTAGTTGTGGTTCGCAGGCTCTAGAGCACAGGCTCAGTAGTTGTGGTACATGTGCTTAGTTGCTCCGCAGCATGTGGGATCTTCCTGGACCAGGGCTCAAACCAAGGAAGCCCTTGTCTTTAATTTTTGTCAGTTTGATTAATATGTGTCTCAGCATGTTCCTCCTTGGGTTTATCCTGCCTGGGACTCTCTGTGCTTCCTGGACTTGGGTGACTGTTTCCCATGTTAGGGACATTTTCAGCTATTATTTCTTCAGATATTTTCTCAGGTACTTTCTCTCTCTCTTCTCCTTCTGGACCCCTATAATGAGAATGTTGAGGCGTTTAATGTTTTCCCAGAAGTCTCTTAGACTGTCCTCATTTCTTTTCATTCTTTTTTTCTTCATTCTGTTCCACAGCAGTGATTTCCACCATTCTGTCTTCCAGATCACTTATCCATACTTCTGCCTCTTTATTCTGCTATTGATTCCTTATAGTGTAGTTTTCATTTCAGTTATTGTATTGTTCATCTCTGTTCTTTAGATTTTTTAGCTCTTTATTAAACATTTCTCGTATCTTCTCAGTCTGTGTATCGTAACTCTTACATGGCCAGGGTGGAACTTTTTGACATTCCAAAACTGGTTCTTGCATGCCTAATTAGAGAAAGTGGGCTTAATAAAACATCCTTTCAAAATTCTGACCCTGAGAGAACAAAAGTATTCTTGGGAGAAAGTTTGAAGTTATAACTCTTATCATGTCCTTGAAATGTAAACACATCCTACATTTCCTGAGACTACAGTCTTGGCTCAACTAGTAGAAACTAAAACTGAAAGAAGAAAAAAAAAGGGGGAAAGAGGCCTTTTAAAACTCAAGCAGGAAAACTATGAGATCTCTGTGTCTATTTGGATATATGTATGTCTGTGTGTACATTATAAATATGATATGTCCCTACCTCCAGATGATATTACCAAAAATAGTTTGTAAAAGAGCTGTATTTAATTGACTTAAAAGTAAGTACTTAGAAATCAAATACTTCTGAATGTAACTTAAGCTAGCCCAAATTTTTAAGGGTTCGTATGATCTAGGATTAATCTTTAATAAGTGAAAACGAGTTTTAGTTGATGGTTTAATTAATATAGACACATCTTTAAAGTCATCAACATTAAATATAATACTTTTATTGTACCTAGGTTTACTAAATGCCAATAAGCTCATGTTATCTCTGTTATAAAATTTGTCAACAAGATAATTAACTTGTATGATGATATTTTCATAAGTAATGAAATAGAGATAAATGGGATCAAAGTATTTGGGTGAACTCTTTAAGAATGATTACGTTTTATGATGTGTCTACCTGAAAACAGTTTCTCCAGATTTTTGTTAACTTGAAACTTCAGAGTTCTGCTACATTAAGTTAAATGATGGCAATTCATTGACTGTCTAGATCACTTTTAATAAGATAAAACACTGAAACATTTATTGCTAAAGAAATCTATGTTGACCTATTTTAGACCACTTATTACAGAGAGACTAAATATATTTGAGATTATTAATGAATGTATCTTGTGCATTATTATTGAAAGATTGTACTATGAAGTGGCATATATTTCTAGAAATTAATTTAAAAAAGGGAACTGTGAGGGACTTCCCTGGTGATCCAGTGGTTAAGACTCCATGCTCTCAGTGCAGGAGGCCTGGGTTAGTTCCCTTGTCAGGAAACTAGATCCCACATGCCACAACTAAAGGATCCTGTGTGCCGCAACTAAGATCCGGCACAGCCAAATAAATAAATATTAAAAATAAAAATAAAAATACTTCAGGACTTCCCTGGTGACATAGTGGTTAAGAATCCGCCTGCCAGTGCAGGGGATGTGGGTTCGATCCCTGGTCCGGGAAGATCCCACGTGCCATGGAGCAACTAAGCCCGTGCACCGCAACTACTGAGCCTGTGCTCTAGAGCCCATGAGCCACAACTGCTGAGCCTGTGCACTGCAACTACTGAAGCCCATGCGCCTAGAGCCTGTGCTCTGCAACAAGAGAAGCCACTGCAATGAGAAGCCTACGCACCACAACAAGGAGTAACCCCCGCTCGCCACAGCTAGAGAAAACCCGTGCACAGCAATAAAGATCCAATGCAGCCAAAAATAAATTAAAATTTTTTTAAATAATAAAAAGGGGGAACTGTGAGAAAAGAGTTTTAAGCATGGTCAGGACTAAGATTAGATTGAATTTAATTAAAGGAATGAATTTTAATATTGAAAATGAAATGGTACAAAACTAGAATTTGGTTTTTTCTCTGTAAAGAGGATAAAATTTTCTTGTACTATTGATCTGATTTTGATAACATATTGTACAGTTTCTTTACCTCTTAGGCAGTCTGTTGTATCTTTCTGAATTTGCCCTTGAAATCTTTTATTGTCATTTTGGTTAAATGAATAAGTATTGTTTCACAGTGACTTATGATCTTACTTGGCCACATGTTTAAAACCTTTTGATATCTTTGAAAGACTTCCTCAAATCAAATTCTAAATGAAGTTCTTCTGATCTCTAGCTAACTTTGGGATGCTTCAGAGGGCCCCTGAACATCTCAAAGGGAAATATTAAACTAATTAGATTTATCTGGTATGTTAAATTACATGGGAAACATGGTCAAATGAGTAATGATAAACCTTCTTAGATTATGTTGTATGGGTTAAATGTCCTGGTGTGTTGTCAGTCATAATTCTAGTTATTATCTTAAAATGTTGTATGTCATAGAAATAGTCAAATTTCCACGACATTGGCATTGTATTCAGGTCTCCAACCATGTTTTGTGTTTTTTTAATATTTATTAGGCTGCGCCAGGTCTTAGTTGCGGCATGTGGGATCTTCATTGCCATGTGCAGGATCTTCACTGTGGCATGCAAGATCCTTCAGTTGCTTCATGCAGGATCTTTTAGTTGCGGCATGTGGACTCTTGGTTGTGGCATGCATGTGGGATCTAGTTCCCTGACCAGGGATTGAACCCGGGCCCCCTGCATTGGGAGCCTGGCATCCTAACCACTGGACCACCAGGGAAGTCACTAACCATGCTTTTAGTTTTAAGTCTTTTGTCATTTATAGGCAGTTGCTGTCTTACTCTTATGCTTTTGCAAAAATGCTTGTAGATGAATTGCCTTTATGCTCCAAAGCAAAATTAGACCCAGAAGTGAAAGGACTTCCACTTTTTATGAGGGCTGTTTCAACAATGGCTTGCTTGTGTAAGGTTACTGAAGAAATAGGAATGGGGTCTCCTTTAACTATTTATTATATGTCCTACACTCAGTTGAGTGTCTTCTAAACTCTTACCACACTCAGCACTATTCTGTCAGCTGACTAACTTCTTATGACATATTGTTGCTTTCTGCACCTAATATTACTTTGGTTCAATGTAATAATCTTCACCTTGCAGCTTTGCTTCCAGAACCCCAGGAAGAAAACAAACATGACTGCATTTTGTTAACTGATTATCATCTTGCTCCCAGGAATGACTTACAAAAAGCCCTTACTGGTAATGCTGATCTAATTTGAATTACAGATGGGTCCTACTTAAAGAATGAGCAGGTACGTTACCAAGTTGGATATGTAGTAATGCCCACAGTGGACATAAATGAAAGCTCTTATTTACCAAAAACAAAGTAAGCACAATAACCTCTATTAATTGCCTTAACCAGAGCTTGCCAACTAAAGACCAGATTGCAAATATTTATACTGACAGTCACTATGCTTTTGGAGTAGCACATGACTCTTGAATCCTGTGGAAACAATGAGATTTTTTTAACCTCTTCAGGACAAATTTTTTTTAATTTTTTAATTTTATTTATTTATTTATACAGCAGGTTCTTATTAGTCATCAATTTTATACACATCAGTGTATACATGTCAATCCCAATCGCCCAATTCATCACACCACCACTCGCACCGCCCCACCGCTTTCTCCACTTGGTGTCCATACGTTTGTTCTCTACATCTGTGTCTCAATTTCTGCCCTGCAAACTGGTTCATCTGTACCATTTTTCTAGGTTCCACATATATGCATTAATATACGATATTTGTTTTTCTCTTTCTGACTTACTTGACTCTGTATGACAGTCTCTAGATCCATCCACATCTCAACAAATGACCCAATTTCGTTCCTTTTTATGGCTGAGTAATATTCCATTGTGTATATGTACCACATCTTCTTTATCCATTCGTCTGTCGATGGGCATTTAGGTTGCTTCCATGTCCTGGCTATTGTAAATGGTGCTGCAGTGAACATTGGGGTGCATGTGTCTTTTTGAATTATGGTTTTCTCTGGGTATATGCCCAGTTGTGGGATTGCTGGATCATATGATAATTCTATTTTTCGTTTTTTAAGGAACCTTCATACTGTTCTCCATAGTGGCTGTATCAATTTACATTCCCACCAGCAGTGCAAGAGGGTTCCCTTTTCTCCACACCCTCTCCAGCATTTGTTGTTTGTAGATTTTCTGATGAGGCCCATTCTAACTGGTGTGAGGTGATACCTCATTGTAGTTTTGATTTGCATTTCTCTAATAATTAATGATATTGAGCAGCTTTTCATGTGCTTCTTGGCCATCTGTATGTCTTCTTTGGAGAAATGTCTATTTAGGTCTTCTGCCCATATTTGGATTGGGTTGTTTGTTTTTTTAATATTGAGCTGCATGAGCTGTTTGTGTATTTTGGAGATTAATTCTTTGTCCATTGATTCATTTACAAATATTTTCTCCCATTCTGAGGGTTGTCTTTTCGTCTTGTTTATGGTTTACTTTGCTGTGCAAAAGCTTTGAAGTTCCATTAGGTCCCATTTGTTTATTTTTGTTTTTATTTCCATTACTCTAGGAGGTGGATCAAAAAAGATCTTGCTGTGATTTATGTCAGAGTGTTCTTCTGATATTTTCCTCTAAGAGTTTTATAGTGTCTGGTCTTACATTTAGGTCTCTACTCCATTTTGAGTTTATTTTTGTGTATGGTGTTAGGGAGTGTTCTAATTTCATTCTTTGACATGTAGCTGTCCAGTTTCCCCAGCACCACTTATTGAAGAGGCTGTCTTTTCTCCACTGTATATTCTTGCCTCCTTTATCAAAGATAAGGTGACCGTATGTGTGTGGGTTTATCTCTGGGCTTTCTGTCCTGTTCCATTGATATATATTTCTGTTTTTGTGCCAGTACCATACTGTCTTGATTACTGTAGCTTTGTAATATAGTGTGAAGTCAGGGAGCCTGATTCCTCCAGCTCCGTTTTTCTTTCTCAAGATTGCTTTGGCTATTCAGGGTCTTTTGCGTTTCCATACAGATTGTGAAATATTTTGTTCTAGTTCTGTGAAAAATGCCAGTGGTAGTTTGATAGGGATTGCATTGAATCTGTAGATTGCTTTGGGTAGTAGAGTCATTTTCACAATGTTGATTCTTCCAATCCAAGAACATGGTATATCTCTGCATCTATTTGTATCATCTTTAATTTCTTTCATCAGTGTCTTATAATTTTCTGCATACAGGTCTTTTGTCTCCTTAGGTAGGTTTATTCCTAGATATTTTATTCTTTTTGTTGCAGTGGTAAATGGGAGTGTTTCCTTAATTTCTTGTTCAGATATTTCATCATTAGTGTATAGGAATGCAAGAGATTTCTGTGCATTAATTTTGTATCCTGCTACTTTACCAAATTCATTGATTAGCTCTAGTAGTTTTCTGGTAGCACCTTTAGGATTCTCTATGTATAGTATCATGTCATCTGCAAACAGTGACAGCTTTACTTCTTCTTTTCCAATTTGGATTCCTTTTATTTCTTTTTCTTCTCTGATTGCTGTGAGTAAAACTTCCAAAACTATGTTGACTAATAGTGGTGAGAGTGGGCAACATTGTCTTGTTCCTGATCTTAGTGGAAATGGTTTCAGTTTTTCACCATTGAGGACGATGTTGGCTGTGGGTTTGTCATATATGGCCTTTATTATGTTGAGGAAGGTTCCCTCTATGCCTACTTTCTGGAGGGTTTTTATCATAAATGGGTGTTGAATTTGTCAAAAGCTTTCTCTGCATCTATTGAGATGATAATATAGTTTTTCTCCTTCAATTTGTTAATATGGTGTATCACATTGATTGATTTGCGTATATTGAAGAATCCTTGCATTCCTGGGATAAACCCCACTTGATCATGGTGTATGATCCTTTTAATGTGCTGTTGGATTTTGTTTGCTAGTATTTTGTTGAGGATTTTTGCATCTGTGTTCATCAGTGATATTGGCCTATAGTTTTCTTTCTTTGTGACATCTTTGTCTGGTTTTGGTATCAGGGTGATGGTGGCCTCGTAGAATGAGTTTGGGAGTGTTCCTCCCTCTGCTATATTTTGGAAGAGTTTGAGAAGGATAGGTGTTAGCTCTTCTCTATAGAATTCACCTGTGAAGCCATCTGGTCCTGGGCTTTTGTTTTTTAGAAGATTTTTAATCACAGTTTCAATTTCAGTGCTTGTGATTGGTCTGTTCATATTTTCTATTTCTTCCTGGTTCATTCTCAGAAGGTTGTACATTTCTAAGAATTTGTCCATTTCTTCCAGGTTGTCCAGTTTTTTGGCACATAGGTGCTTGTAGTAATCTCTCATGATCCTTTGTATTTCTGCAGTGTCAGTTGTTACTTCTCGTTTTTCATTTCTAATTCTATTGATTTGAGTCTTCCCCCTTTTTTTCTGGATGAGTCTGGCTAATGGTTTATCAATTTTGTTTATCTTCTCAAAGAACCAGCTTTTAGTTTTATTGATCTTTGCTATCGTTTCCTTCATTTTTTTTCATTTATTTCTGATCTGATCTTTATTTCTTTCCTTCTGCTAACTTTGGGGTTTTTTTGTTCTTCTCTCTCTAATTGCTTTAGGTGTAAGGTTAGGTTGTTTATTTGAGATGTTTCTTCTTTCTTGAGGTAGGATTGTATTGTAATAAACTTCCCTTTTAGAACTGCTTTTGCTGCATCCCATAGGTTTTGGGTCGTCATGTTTTCATTGTCATTTGTTTCTAGGTATTTTTTTATTTCCTCTTTGATTTCTTCAGTGATCTCTTGGGTATTAAGTAGTGTATTGTTTAGACTCCATGTGTTTGTTTTTTTACAGATTTTTTTCCTGTAATTGATATCTAGTCTCATAGCGTTGTGGTTGGAAAAGATACTTGGTACGATTTTAATTTTCTTAAATTTACCGAGGCTTGATTTGTGACCCAAGATATGATCTATCCTGGAGAATGTTCCATGAGCACTTGAGAAGAATGTGTATTCTGTTGTTTTTGGGTGGAATGTCCTATAAATGTCAATTAAGTCCATCTTGTTTAATGTATCATTTAAAGCTTGTGTTTCCTTATTTTCATTTTGGATGATCTGTCCATTGGTGAAAGTGGGCTGTTAAAGTCCCGTACTATGATTGTGTTACTGTCGATTTCCCCTTTTATGGCTGTTAGTATTTGCCTTATGTATTGAGGTGCTCCTATGTTGGGTGCATAAATATTTACAATTGTTATATCTTCTTCTTGGATTGAACCCTTGATCATTATGTAGTGTCCTTCTTTGTCTCTTGTAATAGTCTTTGTTTTTAAGTCTATTTTGTCTGATATGAGAATTGCTACTCCAGCTTTCTTTTGATTTCCATTTGCATGGAATATCTTTTTCCATCCCCTCACTTTCAGTCTGTATGTGTCCCTAGGTCTGAAGTGGGTCTCTTGTAGACAGCATATATATGGGTCTTGTTTTTGTATCCATTCAGCCAGTCTATGTCTTTTGGTTGGAGCATTTAATCCATTTACATTTAAGGTAATTATCGATATATATGTTCCTATTACCATTTTCTTAATTGTTTTGGGTTTGTTATTGTAGGTCTTTTCCTTCTCTTGTGTTTCCTGCCTGAAGAAGTTCCTTTAGCATTTGTTGTAAAGCTGGTTTGGTGGTGCTGAATTCTCTTAGCTTCTGCTTGTATGTAAAGGTTTTAATTTCTCCGTCAAATCTGAATGAGATCCTTGCTGGGTAGAGTAATCTTGGTTGTAGGTTTTTCTCCTTCATCACTTTAAATATGTCCTGCCACTCCCTTCTGGCTTGCAGAGTTTCTCCTGAAAGATCAGCTGTTAACCTTATGGGGATTCCCTTGTGTGTTATTTGTTGTTTTTCCCTTGCTGCTTTTAATATTTTTTCTTTGTGTTTAATTTTTGATAGTTTGATTATTATGTGTCTTGGTGTGTTTCTCCTTGGATTTATCTTGTATGGGACTCTCTGTCTTCTCCCTGGACTTGATTAACTATTTCCTTTCCCATATTAGGTACGTTTTCAACTATAATCTCTTAAATATTTTCTCAGTCCCTTTCTTTTTCTCTTCTTCTTCTGGGACCCCTATAATTCGAATGTTGGTGTGTTTAATGTTGTCCCAGAGGTCTCTGAGACTGTCCTCAACTCTTTTCATTCTTTTTTCTTTGTTCTGCTCTGCAGTATTTATTTCCACTATTTTATCTTCCAGGTCACTTATCCGTTCTTCTGCCTCAGTTATTCTGCTATTGATCCCTTCTAGAGAATTTTTGATTTCATTTATTGTGTTGTTCATCACTGTTTGTTTGCTCTTTAGTTCTTCTAGGTCCTTGTTAAACGTTTCTTGTATTTTCTCCATTCTATTTCCAAGATTTTGGATCATCTTTATTATCATTATTCTGAATTCTTTTTCAGGTAGACTGCCTATTTCCTCTTCATTTGTTAGGTCTGGTGGGCTTTTGCCTTGCTCCTTCATCTGCTGTGTATTTCTCTGTCTTCTCATTTTGCTTAACTTACTGTGTTTGGGGTCTCCTTTTCGCAGGCTGCAGGTTTGTAGTTCCCATTGTTTTTGGTGTCTGTCCCCAGTGGCTAAGGTTGGTTCAGTGGGTTGTGTAGGCTTCCTGGTGGAGGGGACTAGTGCCTGTGTTCTGGTGGATGAGGCTGGATCTTGTCTTTCTGGTGGGCAGGTCCACGTCTGTTGGTGTATTTTGGGGTGTCTGTGTCCGTATTATGATTTTAGGTAGCCTCTCTTTTAATGGATGGGGTTGTGTTCCTGTCTTGCTAGTTGTTTGGCATACAGTGTCTAGCACTGTAGCTTGCTGGTCGTTGAGTGGAGCTGGGTCTTGGCGTTGAGATGGAGATCTCTGGGAGATTTTCGCCATTTGATATTACATGGAGCTGGGAGGTCTCTTGTGGACCAGTGTCCTGAACTTGGCTCTCCCACCTCAGAGGCACAGCCCTGACGCCTGGCTGGAGCACCGAAAGCCTGTCATCCACATGGCTCAGAATAAAAGGGAGAAAAGAAAGAAAGAAAGAAAGAAGAAGATAAAATAAAATAAAGTAAAATTAAAAAATTAATTTATTAAAATAAAAAACAAAAAATAATTATTAAAAAAAATTTTTAAGTAATTAAAAAAAAAAGAAAGCAAGAAAGAAGAGAGCAACCAAACCAAAAAAGAAATCCACCAATGATAACGAGTGCTAAAAATTATACCAAGAACAAAAACAAACAAACAAAAAAAGGGCAGACAGAACCCTAGGACAAATGGTAAAAGCAAAGCTATACAGACAAAATCACACACAGAAGTGTACACATACACACTCACAAAAAGAGAAAAAGGGAAAAATATATATATATCGTTGCTCCCAAAGTCTACCTCCTCAATTTGGGATGATTCATCATCTATTCAGGTATTCCACAGATGCAGGGTACATCAAGTTGCTTGTGGAGATTTAATCCGCTGCTCCTGAGGCTGCTGGGAGAAATTTCCCTTTCTCTTCTTTGTTCCCACAGCTCCCGGGGTTCAGCTTTGGATTTGGATCTGCCTCTGCATGTAGGTCGCCTGAGGGCATCTGTTCTTTGCTCAGACAGGACGGGGTTAAAGGAGCAGCTGCTTCGGGGGCTCTGGCTCACCCAGGCCGCGGGGAGGGAGGGGTACAGAGGAGGCGGGGCGAGCCTGCGGCAGCAGAGGCCGGCGTGACGTTGCAGCAGCCTGAGGTGTGCCGCTCGTTCTCCTGGGGAAGTTGTCCCTGGATCACGGGAGCCTGGCAGTGGCGGGCTGCACAGGCTCCCGGGAGGGGCGGTGTGGAGAGTGACCTGTGCTCGCACACAGGCTTCTTGGTGGCTGCAGCAGCAGCCTTAGCGTTTCATGCCCGTCTCTGGGGTTCGCGCTGATAGCTGTGGCTCGCGCCCGTCTCTGGAGCTCCTTTAAGGGGCGCTCTTAATCCCCTCTCCTCACGCACCAGGAAACAAAGAGGCAAGAAAAAGTCTCTTGCCTCTCCGGCAGCTCCAGACTCTTTCCCAGACTCCCTCCCGGCTAGCTGTGGCGCACTAGCCCCTTCAGGCTGTGTTCACGCCGCCAACCCCAGTCCTCTCCCTGGGATCCCACCGAAGCCAGAGCCTCAGCTCCCAGCCCCCACCCTTTCCGGCGGGTGAGCAGACAAGCCTCTCGGGCTGGTGAGTGCTGGTCGGCACCGGTCCTCTGTGCAGGAATCTCTACCCTTTGCCCTCTGCACCCCTGTGGCTGCTTTCTCCTCTGTGGCTCTGAAGCTTCCTCCCTCCCCCACCCGCAGTCTCCGCCCGCGAAGGGGCTTCCTAGTGTGTGGAAACCTTTTCTCCTTCACAGCTCCCTCCCACTGGTGCAGGTCCCATCCCTATTCTTTTGTCTCTGTTTTTTTTTTTTCTTCTTTTGCCCTACCCAGGTACGTGGGGAGTTTCTTGCCTTTTGGGTGGTCTGAGGTCTTCTGCCAGCGTTCAATAGGTGTTCTGTAGGAGTTGTTCCACATGTAGATGTATTTCTGATGTATTTGTGGGGAGGAAGGTGATCTCCACGTCTTACTCTTCTGCCATCTTGAAGCTCCTCCAATTCTAACTGGCCTTACATTTATTAATGAACTAACATCTTTATGATGTTTAGTTTTCCAATTGTTTACCTAAAACTATATCAGCCAGTTATTTTATCAGCAAAATGGGTTTATTTGGGAACAGCAAAGAAATTGCAATTCAGGACGTGCAGTCTATGGTAAACCACAGGCAAGTCCAAAGGAGAGAGTTTTTTTGTTTTGTTTTATAGAGGAGAAGAGGGAGTGGGAGTGGTTATTACAAAGAGTTCATTGGAGGAAACTAAGAGTTTGAAGTGAGTGGCATTTTACTGGCTGAGTTGTGACAGTCGCTCACTGGCTGGGCTGTTGCCAGGACAGGAAAAATTCTTCCTCCTACTTGGTAGTAATGTAGTATCCTTCTTCCTGTTGGAGATGCAAAGTACCTCTCTTCCTATTGGGTATGCAACTGACATGAGTGGTTGGTTTTAAGAACTCCGCCTTCTGGCCTCCCAAGTCCTTTTTAAGTTAGTTTGTTTGTTAATTTTCACATTTTCCCCTTTTGATCATGATCTTTCTCTGACACCTGAAACTAACACAGCATTGTAAATCAACTGTACTTCAGTTAAAAAAATAAAAGATCTTTCTCTTGAAAGCATCGCTGATCAAGAGTCAGGTTTTTCCTGGTTCAGCAGCCTTTTCTCCCTCAGTGCTAGGAAGGACCTTTCCTGGGTGTCCTATCTCACACTGGATGGAAAGTGCACAGATTGGAAATCTGTTGAGATCACATTTGAATAACAAGGAGTATATTTACAAATTTTTGTTAAGTGTCTTCTACTTAGGAGTGGAATTTTTTTTTAAACATCTTTATTGAAGTATAATTGCCTTACAATGGTGTGTTAGCTTCTGCTTTATAACAAAGTGAATCAGTTATACATATACAATATGTTCCCATATCTCTTCCCTCTTGCATCTCCCTCCCTCCCACCCTCCCCGTCCCACCCCTGTAGGTGGTCACAAAGCACCGAGCTGATCTCCCTGTGCTATGCGGCTGCTTCCCACTAGCTATCTATTTTATATTTGGTAGTGTATATATGTCCATGACACTCTCTTACCCTGTCACATCTCACCCCACCCCCTCCCCATATCCTCAAGTCCAGGGAGTGGAATTTGATGACACTGGATATACATGTTGAACTGTGATACTTTCAATTTTCCTAAGCAGTTGTGCTAGCGTGCATTCCCACTATTAGTGTATAAGAGAATTCTTGTTATGCAACCTTAAAGGCATTTGATATTGTTTCTCTCCTATCTTTTCATTTTAGCCATTCTGTTGAGTAGTTGGTAGCATTGTGTTTTAATTCACATTTCCCTGAAAATAGCAGTACTGCTTTATTTTTGTTGACTATTTGGATACCCTCTTTTAAGAAATGCCCACTGAAGTCTTCCACACAGTGTTCTATTTGGTTGGCTGGGTTTTTTCTTACTGGTTTTTAGGAGTTGATTTTTATTCTGGATAGAACTTGAGATATATCTATGTCTATATAGCTAAATATCTATGTATAGCTATCCCTATCTATCTATCTATATCTATATCTCCACACATTAATCTACCCATCACCCATTAATCTTTAATCTTCCTTGCTTTTTTGGTACAGAAAATCCTGGACTCAACTCATACCTTCTCTGCTTCAGATCAGAAATCCACAAGTACTCCAAAGAAACCAGGGTTCGGGTGTATGTGTGTATTTCATATATAATATCTTGCATATGATGGCTTACCTTATACTCTCTTATTGATAACTTTGATGAACAGTAGTTCTTAATTTAGAAAAGCAGAAAATGTGCTTGTTTTTTCCTTTTGAACTATCAACTTTCCAAGTATAGAGTTATTTAAATAGCCACCTTGCTGACATTGGAAATTTTCTTTCACATATATATATATTCATTGATTTTCATTGATTAAATGAATTTCAATAAATGATCATCCATCTCCCTCCCTCGCTCTTGCTCTTGCTCTCTCGTGTTGTCTCAATGTTAGCCTGGCTCGCTTCTTAAGCTGTTTCCTATGTTATTTTGACATCACTCACTAATCTGTGCAATCTTCCTTACTTTTTGGCACAAGAAATCATAGACACACATACCTTCCTTGTTTTAGATTAGGAATCTGCAAATTCTCCAAAGAGCTCAGGTTGATATTAGTAGGGAATAATACTTAAAGACCACAGTTTGGATGATAGGAATGTGCATTACTGTTACCTTTCCTAGGGAATAATTCGTTGACAAGCTTCTCTGTTTTTTCAAGGGACGTTGGTCTACTTGCACTTTTATCTTTTTTAGAGTTGGTTTTGATCAGTTCTTTTCCTAAAAAACCTATTTCACATATAGATTAAAATTTATTTACAAAATAATCTTGCATAATTTAAAAAATATATTCTTTTAGACATTTCCCCTTTGTCATTTAAAAGTTTTCTCTTCCTCTTTTTTCTTTATTAGGTAGGCCAAGGATTTATTTCTCTTACTGATTTGTTTTTAAGAATGAGCTATTTTATGTTTACCCCATCTTTTTCTATTTTTTGACTGATTATATTTTGTCTTTATTCCTTTCTTTTGCTTTACTTCAGCTTACATTCCTTTTCTATCTTTTTTAGGGTGCTTACTTCAGTCTTATATTTAGGTTAATATAACCATTTAAGTCTTTGACTTTTTTTCTGAGCACTAAATTGGTATGCCATACATTCTGATGTTATTTTTGTCATCAAAATTTTCTAGTAAGTCTGATATTTTAGTTGTTTTTAATATTTATTTATTTATTTAGGCTGTGCCGGGTCTTAGTTGTGGCACAAAGGATCTTCGTTGCAGCATGCAAACTCTTAGTTGTGGCATGCATGCAGGATCTAGTTCCCCGACCAGGGATCGAACCCAGGCCCCCTGCATTGGGAGCACAGAGTCTTACCCACTGGACCACCAGGGAAGTCCCTGATAATTTGTATTTCCTCATTAAAACAACAGTTGCTTAGTTAAGTACATTGTTTACAAATAGAAGAGCTTTTAATTTTTTGCTGTTATTATTTAAATTTTTATTGTGTTATGTTCAGAGATTGTTTTGTTTCAAACTCCCTCCATTTTTATACTTATATTGTAATCACGGAAAATTTCTTCTCCATTCATTTCAAATTGAACCTTACATCCACTATTTAGATTTTTTGTAGGCTCTTCTTTTATCTAGATTGCCACCCTCCAGGTTTTATCCCAAATATCCTTTTTAATAGATTCCCTGACACTCCTAGTTCCCCAGTTTCCTCATGCCATTCACTTACTCTGCTCTCTCCAAAATTATAGTCTTCTTGTTCAGTTTTTAAATAACTGTTCAATGTGATACATGACTGCTATAATGTCTAAAAATCATTCAGATACTTTTCCATAAAGAATAAGAATGGTTGGTTCTAGATGTAAGGGGATAGAAGGGAAATCTGTGAAATGTTATGAAGTAAGCAGACTGAGCATCCAGGAGGTTTGAATAATAGTAAAACTCAACTGAATATATGTTAATTATACACATCTCTATGCACAGCAGGGAATGAACAATATTGGTGGAGACATCTCTGTTTGATTGGATAACTGCTTAAAGAATTATTAGGTAAAACAAGGACCTTTTTCCCTTTACACATTTGGCTGAGCTACCTTGAATTTCCTTTAGTTCTCATATATATAGGAAGTAAAGTAGGAAAAAGTGCATTTAATCACTGCAGTAACGTATGAGAGATTAGAGGCAGGGAGAAATGTCTTTTGAGTGTTGTGAAATTATTTAAATTAAGTGATTATTATGATATTCAACTGCATTACAGTGACTTTGTAATGTTTTCTTCTAGTATCATAATTTGACACTTATTTTATTCTACAGTTAATCATTTAACATCTGCTATGTACCGGTGAATTTATTTATTTTGAACAAAATAGGAATTATATCTTCCTTTGGGATGGTTTGGGAATCAGAAACAGCAAAGCAAAGTGAAAATTAATGTATATGTGTTGAAATCTGTGACATGAAGAAAAGAATCATGATGTGATTGAGAATAAACAACATGGATCTACTTATAGTCAGCAGGGCAAGCATTTCTGTGCGAGAAATGTTTAACCTAAGATGAAAGGATGAATAGTCAGCCTCTCATTGAGCCCAGGAGACGTGATTCTTAGGAGATGAAATAGCCTGTAAAAAGATGTATGAGGGCTTCCCTGGTGGCGCAGTGGTTGAGAATCTGCCTGCCAATGCAGGAGACACGGGTTCGAGCCCTGGTCTGGGAAGATCCCACGTGCCGCGGAGCAGCTGGGCCCGTGAGCCACAATTACTGAGCCTGCGCGTCTGGAGCCTGTGCTCCGCAACAAGAGAGGCCGCGATAGTGAGGGGCCCGCGCACCGCGATGAAGAGTGGCCCCCGCTTGCCGCAACTAGAGAAAGCCCTTGCGCAGAAACGAAGACCCAACACAGCCATAAATAAATAAATAAATAATTAATTAAAAAAATTAAAAAAAAAAAAAAAGATGTATGAAATGGAAAGGTTGTGGGCATAATCTAGGAGCTGAACAGTAGCAAGTGTCCTAAGAGAGTAAAGAGGACAGTTTCTTCCAAAGAAGTCTTTAGGGAAGCAAAGACCATATTATATTCTATGGTAACATGTTTGGATTTTATTCTAAGAGTAAAGGAAATGATTAATATTATTAAATGGGAACTCCTAAACTTTGATTTATATTGGAATCATCTTGTGAAGTTATTAAACATGTAGATGCGCAATGACTCCTCTAGATTTCATTCACCTTGGTCTGGGATGGTACCCAAATAGCTGTACTTGTAAGAAGCTCTCCAGATTATTCTGATTGACACCTAAATTTCAAATCACCACAATCTTACATAATCTCTCATTATTCTCTCAGCTCATATTGTTTTGACTTCAAACTACCTAATTATATTGAAAGTTCTTTAAGCCATTTATTTCTTTTCAAGAATTGTTTTCATTTTGTATCCTATTTTTAAGATAGAAACTGTATGTTTTGCTGGCTGCTAGAAAATAATCTTTGTTTGCTTTTTTGTTTTCTTTTAGGTTTACTCTCCAGGTATAAGACCAAGAAGTTATCTCCAGAGAAGGACATTTATGAAATCAGTTTATCCCGATGGAAGCTAATAGGAGGAAGTAAAACTCCTTGTCTTAAAGGATCTATTTTGAGAAATGAGTGGCAGAGCAAAAGTGAGTTTGAGGGTCAACAGGGACCTCGAGATATTTCAGTCAAATGAAAATCATCTATAACATGCCAACATATAGAAAACATTCATCTTTTACCTGAATCAGAGAATTCATAATAGAAACTTTATGAATATAGGGAATGTGGAAAACCCTTTAGTTGTGGCTCAAATTTTGTTCAACATGAGAAAATTTATTCTGGTGATAAACTTTTGATTGTAAAGAATGTGGGAATACGTTTAATAGTGTCTATCGGGAATTCCCTAGCTGTCCAGTGGTTAGGACTCGGTGCTTTCACTGCCGTGGGCCCGGGTTCGATCCCTGGTCGGGGAACTAGGATCCCGCAAGCCACGCAGTGTGGCCAAAAAAAAAAAAAAAGTGTCTATCATCTAAGTGTACATCAGAAAATTCATACTGATGAGAAACTCTATGAATGTAATGAATATGGGAAGGTCTTCAGTTGCAGCTATCAGCTTACTCTGCATCAGAGATTTCATACTGGTGAGAAACCCTATGAATGTCAAGATTGTGGAAAAGCTTTTTTTCTACTTTTTTTTTTTTTTTTATAGCTACTTTATTTATTTATTTCTTTTTTATTTTTGGCTGTGTTGGGTCTTCGGTTCGTGCGAGGGCTTTCTCCAGTTACGGCAAGTGGGGGCCACTCTTCATCGCGGTGCAGGGACCGCTCTTCATCGCGGTGCGCGGGCCTTTCACTATCGCGGCCCCTCCCGTTGCGGGGCACAGGCTCCAGACGCGCAGGCTCAGTAGTTGTGGCTCACGGGCCCAGCCGGTCCGCGGCATGCGGGATCCTCCCAGACCAGGGCTCGAACCCGCGTCCTCTGCACTAGCAGGCAGACTCTCAACCACTGCGCCACCAGGGAAGCCCTCTACTTGTTTTTTTCCTTACACAGCATCAGAAAATTCATACAGGCAAGAAACCCTGTGAATGTAAGGAATGTGGGAAAACTTTTAGTGCATGTGGTCAACTTACCTGTCAGCAGAAAATTCATACAGGCAAGAAGCCCTGTGAATGTTAAGGAATGTGGGAAGGCCTTTATACTTGATTTTTACCTCATTGAACACAGAAGAATACATACAGGTAAGAAACCTTATGAATGTAAGAAATATGAAAAAACCTTTAGTGTACGTGAACAGTTTAATTGACATAAAACAGTTCATACTGGTATAAAACCTTTCGACTGTAAGGTATGTGGGCTTTTGTAGAACCTTAGAGTACATCATAGAATGCATACTGGTAAGAAATCATATGAATGTAAGGAATGTGGGAAGACTTGTGGGAGTATATGCTCAAGCTAGTGTACATAAGAAAATTCATACTGATGTGAAACCCTACAAATGTATAGAATGTGGGAAGGCCTTTAAATTTAGTTTCTACTTTACTGAGCATCAGATAATTCACACTGGTGAAAAGCCCTATGAATGTAAAGAATGTGGAAAGGCCTTTATTCATAGAACAGATCTAAAAGAACATCTGAGAATTCATTCTGGTTTAAAACTCTATGTATGTAAAGAATGTGATAAGGCCTTTAGTTGATGTGGACAGTTGACTCAACAGCAGAAAATTCATATGGGTGTAAAACGCTATGAATGTAAGGAATGTGGGAAGGCCTTTAGTCGTAGTGGAGACCTTAGACCATATCAAAGAATTCATACTGGTGAGAAATCCTGTGAGTGTAAAGAATGTGGGAAGGCCTTTAGACTTAATTCATACTTTACTGAACATCAGAGTTTTCATACTGCTGAGAAACCCTATAAGTTATGTAGGAAGGTCTTTAGACAACATTCACATCTTTATCGGCATCAGAGAATTCATAATGTAATGGAATATGAGAAAGCATTTCCATGTCATTTTCTGTTTATAGAATAGCAAAATATTCATGCCAGAAAGAAATTCTGTCAATGTGACTCTTTTTCCAGACATGTTAATTTAGTAAGTGTGTAACAGCCTTCTAATACCTCTCAATCCTTCTTAAATTTTAGGAAGTTCGTATTAGGAAATAAACCTGTTAATGTAACTGTTAACCAAGAATTCCAAGAACAGAGACCTGGTTGAAGAAAAAAAAAAAAAGAAAGAAAGGAAAAAAAGCGCTTTTATTTGGGGTTTGTTAGAACTGCAGCCCAAGAAACACAAACCCAAGAAAGTACTCGAATTGTGTTCTGCTGGACTATAAAATGGGGTAGGCTTAAAAAGGTAAAAAACTGCAAAGTTACATAAGTTGTCAAGAATTAGGATGTGAGCTGGCAAGAGGTAAGGTGCTTGTTAAACAAGGATGCTTTGGGGTTCACAATGATTACATAATTGTGTCAGGGGGTGGGAGACTTTAAACTACAGGGTTGCAACTAGCAGCTGCTAGCAGATACTGTTTTGAAAACAGCTGGTGCTGTCCTTGAGTTTAATACAATTCAGAGAAAATTCAGGTTCTCAGTGATGCATGAATGTGTCTCAGACCAGATCCTCAGTGTCCGCCAGATTCCATTTTTGTATGCCTGAACTATGAATACTGCATTATAATTTCAATTTGTCGTCAAAATAATTGTGGGGAAGTTTTTAATCAATGACATATACTTATCATCATTGCCTTTACTATCTGTGTGATAGTGGGCAACACATTTACCCTTCTGTGTGTCATTTGTAAAATGGTACCCACCTAAAAGTGTGGTTGATAGTTTATAACATGTACAATATTTTGCAAAAAGTACCTGGCCAAAAAACTCCTTTGAGTGAATAATGGATATGATTATTATTTTTATTATTATCATTATAATTAGTGAGTTTCTTAATATAAAGACATAATGAAGGTAACAAATTTAGAAAGCCATTCATCACTTACTGTATTTCAGGAAATTCATCTTTGATAAAAATCCATAAGAATATAAAGAACATGTAAAGATCAAATGCAGACCTCATTGCTTAAGTTCTACCAGAAAATTAGAGCTGAAAAGTAACCCTAAGGATTAGTGAGTGTGAGAATATTAAGAATATAGCTGCTGAAACATCAGGGAACGGTGTGAAGGATTTTACCAATAATATAGAAGTTAAAAGGATAACAGCAAACTGCCTAGAAAATATTTACCAACTTTATTATGAAAAATTTCTGACAAAAACATAGAACGCATTCTATAATGAACATCCATTTACCATTCACCTAGATTTGAAGATTTACTTTGTATATTTGCTTCATTTTTCTATAAAATATAATTTTTGCTGTACCATTTAAGAGTAAATTGTAAACATTATATCACTTTACCCTCAATAAATCAGTTTGTATCCTAGAAGTTAGAATAATACATATTACCCAAATATTATAATCACATCTTAAAAATTAATTCTATACAACATTCTAATATGCAGTCCATATTTAATTTTCCCTAATATTCTCAAGAATATCTTTTAACAAGGATTCACTCTCCAGGCTCATACATGTTAGTGGTTATGTCCCTTTTAAAGTGAACAGCACTCCCCCATCTTTGTTTCATGGTTATGTTTTTTTGAAGAGTCCATCACAGTTGTCTTAGAATGTCTTGAGTTCTTGGTTTGTCAAATTTATTTCCTCATAATGTTGTTCATCTTGTTACACTGTTTCTAAATTGGAACTTAAGTAGAAGCTTGATTTGCCTCTTGTTAAACATTTTTATCAAGAACACTTCACAGGTATTTGTGACTGCCAGATCTCTCATTATAAAACTATCTTATTTTTTTGCAATTAGTAAGTAATTGGGTAATAATTTGCACCTCCTCTTGGAAATGTATAATAATCTATATGTATAAAACAAGTAATAGATGAAACTAAAAGTCAAATTTTAAATTATAAGCCATTCAGAAAGGATTGGTACTGAAATGTCTGTATTTCAAAAGTTGTGAGATGTAGCCAAACCTCTTTTGATGCATACAGGAAACTAAAATTAAGGGATGGGACTTTTTGTTATCTCCCACCTCAGCACCTATTCCAATGTCTTTCTCATATATTAGGCACTTGATAAAACTTGAAGAAAATAAGCATTCAAGTGAAAAAGTTAAAAAATTACAAAATAAAACGAATGCTAACAGAAGGAAGTAGTTAATGCAATTTAAATCAGAAATTAATTTTAAAAAACACTCGTTGACTTACCCAATTTTTCCAAATTTGATAAAAGAAAAGAAAAATGACACAATTATAGCATCATGAATAACAATAGGGATATTATTAACACAGATACTGATGCTCTTTGTGAGGAAATATTATGTAAATTTATTTCAATATATACAAAATTCCAGTTAATGAATTATTTTCTAGAAAGTGAACTTTATTGAAATTGATAAAACATAATCAAGCCTGAAGAGACTATTAATGACTGGGAAAGTTAAATTTAGCCAAAAAGCTCCTTTTTATAAGCCAGCAGATAATCCTTAACAGAATTTTCCCAGTTCATGCTGCATGACTGATGTAATCCAAATGACAAAACTAGAGAATAGTTATTAAAAGGCAAAATCTAGATGAGTTCCAATTAAATAGAAAAGGCCAAAAGCTAAATAGAATATTTGTCAGCAAAATGATATAAAAGCATTATGCAGTAAATTCTCATTTATTTGAAATAAACCAGCATTGGAAATTTCTAATTATGTACATATCTAGCTTAAATGATTGAAAAAAGAATTGATAAAGTTCTGTTATCTTCTAGATTCATTCTTTTAGCCTTACTATCACTGATATTGTGCTGATTTCTCAAAATGAAAAAGTGCTCTCTCATTTTAACATTTTGAAGATGATACAATTTAACAATCAGTGGCATCCTATAATTACTTTCAAGTAAATACCAACCAAGATTTTTATGTGTATGAAAAGCTTTCATTGGTATTTTCTGCTAAGATCAACAGTGTTCCAGTATCAAAACATTTTATAGTTGATGGAATATATTGTATGTATATACACATGCCTATACACACTCTAGACATAAGGATAAATTTAATTCTTTATAAGAATTTCTTGAAAACAACTGTCAAAACAAAGGTACTTCAATGTTTTTGTTTAGATTTTAATAAATGGTGCTGGGACTCTTATACATACAATACATACCACATATAGGCAGCTCCTGAAAATCTAAATAACTTCTGGTGAATATCAGAGAATACCTGAAGTACTTGGCATTAGATCATCTAAGGAAACCAGATGATCTAAGATCAGAACACGAGAGAATATACACCACAATTTAAAAAGTAAGTGTGGCATAATGTGATCTATGTCTAGGGTTTGTCACAAGGAACACGAGTGGAGACAGTGTCAACAGTGAGATTGTTTGCTGGGAGAAGTAATTTCACCTAGCATATCACCCTTCCTTAAACTAGTTAGCAAGTACTATTGTTTGCTTCTGGGAGAATGTGAGAGGCTACTGATTGATATTATTCTGGAAAAAATAGGAGCATCCCTACCCCTAGGACTAGCTGGCAAGAAATTTTGTACCACAACAGACCTCCTGCTAGCCTGTCTCTCTCTAAAAACAAATCAGAGTACAAATCAAGGCAGCACATCCTAGCCCTGCCCTGAAGCAGATTACATCAAAAGGATCCTCAAGTGTAAAACTGAGTATATGTCAGTCAGGATTACCAAACATTTGATAAAAGTTGATTCTCATATAATTAATAGAGAAACAAAGCTAACCAACTGGAAATACTACCAGTAGAATAAACAGAATAGGACTTTAAAGTATGAATTGAATCCTCAAAATGATGTGAACATATATACTATATCCCCAAAACAGAATCTACTAGAGATTACACAAGTTATTTAAATGTTTTTGCAAAAATAACTCAGTAGAGGGACTTCTGTTTCTAAAAAGATGGAATACATGTCCTTTTCCCTGTTCTTCCTGCTAAATACAACTCAAAACTCTGGACATTATATATAAAACATACAAGATGACTCTCAAAGATGAAGAGAAGCTAGGGACCACAGGACCTAAGGAGCAACATGGGGTGAGTTCCGCATGTTTCATTTATATCCCAAACTTGGAGCTAAAGAAGCTGGTAATTGAAATGCTAATGTTCAGAGACTGAAAAAAACGTCTCAAGAAAAGCCTATTCTCTCCAACCAGAGAAACAAACAGGAAAGGACAGCCTAACAAGACATGAAACTTTTAAACAACTGCTCTACTTCAGGCAAACACCACCAAAAAAATCTGTGGCCCTATCCCCACCACTGACACCAGGGGCCAAATGGAGACTCTAGCCCTCTGACCTTTATCAGGTTGTAAAACAGTATCCCCAATGTCCCCACCAGATTGTGTCAGAAAAAGTCGAGTATGAAGTCCAGCCTTTAATGGGCCCCTCCACTACCAGTACAAAGTCAATGGTGCCTAAATGGGGAGCCTGATCTTCCATAACCAATGAAAATATTGTTCAGGAAATGAGAAATCAAGAACAGCCTCAGATGAAAATGATTTTTAACAACAGGCATACGCTCAAAGAATGACTTCCAGGACTTGTTGCCAACAAAACTACCCCCAAAGAATGCCTAAAGAAATACCTGTAAACAAAAATGAAACATTAAAGAATCATGAAAAACAAGGAAGGTAGAAAGAACACCATAAGAGCAAAACTGTGGGTACAGTAGACTTTCCTTTTCTTTCCTTAATTATGTTTGACAGTTGAAACAAAAATCATCAACACTGTCTAATGTGGTCTTCCAGAAATATTCAAGTCAATTAGAAATGAGAGAGAAGAAAGGAAAAGTAAGGTTTCTACACTTACAGTGGATAAATGTTGAACCATTGTACTTCAGTATGTACAGTTGGCCCTCCATGTCTGTGGGTTCCACATCCACAGGTTGAAAATATTTGAAAAAAAATTCCAGAAAGTTCCAAAAAGCTAAACTTAAATTTGCCACATGCTGGCAACTATTTACATAGCACTTACATTGTATTCCCAACTATTTACATAACATTTATATTTTATTAAGTATTATAAGCAGTCTAGAGATAATTTATAGTATACAAGCATGTGTGTCGGTTACATGCAAGTACTACACCATTTTATGTAAGTAGGGAATAGAGCATCTGTGGATTTTGGTATATGCAGTGGGTCCAGGCATTAATACACTGTACCAGGGGACAACCGTATATATTATGTCATGCCTAGATCAACTCTTAAAAATATATATGAGACCCACAAATACTCTGAACAGAAAAATAGCAGAGTAGGAAACTACAGCAGTCCATCCAACCACAAAAGTAATTAATAGACTGGCAAAAACAGAATCAACTTTTTCAAAAATCTGGAAAATAATCAAAAGCGTACAGCATTCAGAGAATGCTGAATCAAGAAAAAAACAAGTGTTATCATACTAAGTGAAGTAAGAAAGACAAATACCATATGATATCACTTATATGTGGAGTCTAAAATATAACACAAATGAACTTATCTATGAAACAAACAGACTCAAAGATATAGAGAAAAGACTTATGGTTGCCAAGGGGGTGGGGTGGGGGAGGGATGATTGAGAGTTTGGGATTAGCACATGCAAACTATTATATATAGAATGCATAAACAACAAGTTCCTACTGTATAGCACAGAGAACTATATTCAATATCCTGTAATAAACCATAATAGAAAAGAAAAAATAACCAAGTGAATCTCAGAGTTTTGTGGTATTTTAATTTACCTTGATCCCATGCCTCATTCCCCAGTTCAGCAGCAGTCTTGACTTCAACAGCCCACACTCCCAATACTGCTACATAGAATCTATAGGAAAGGGGAAATCACAATAGGAAAGGCAAATATATATTAAGGATTGAAGATTACTTAAATAACCCAGTATGTAGATTAAAAATAAATTTTTAGAATTATAAAAGTGATAACTACAATAAACAGTAAAAGGTTAAACATGAAGATATAAAAGAGGACATCAAAATAAAAGTCTGGGAGGAGGGAAATATAAAAATATACATCTTTTAGGGGCTTCCCTGGTGGTGCAGTGGTTGAGAGTCTGCCTGCCAGTGCAGGGGACACGGGTTTGAGCCCTGGTCTGGGAAGATCCCACATGCCGTGGAGCAACTAGGCCCGTGAGCCACAACTACTGAGCCTGTGCGACTGGAGCCTGTGCTCCGCAACAAGAGAGGCTGCAATAGTGAGAGGCCTGCGAACCACGATGAAGAGTGGCCCCCGCTTGCCACAACTAGAGAAAGCCCTCACACAGAAATGAAGAGCCAACACAGCCAAAAAAAAATCAAAAAAAAATTTTTTTTTAAAAATACATCTTTTAGAACATGATTTAACTTGAATGATTATCAGTTTAAAGCAAGTAGATATAGTTATGGGTCAGCATACTTGAGCTCCACGGTAACTACAAAGCAAAAAACATACAATAGATTCACAAAATATAAAATAAAATAAAAAGAAAGGAACTCAAGCATATCACAAAAGAAAATCATCAGAAAAAAAAAGGACTGCAAAACAAGGATTAAATGGCAATAAATATACACCTATCAATAATTACTTTAAACATCATTGGACTAAATGCCCCAATCAAAAGACACAGAGTGGTAGATTGGAGGAAAAGAAAAAGAACCTGCAATATGCTGCCTACAAGACACTCACTTCAGGGCGAAAGACAGACTGAAAGTAAGGGGATGGATAAAGATATGTCATGCAAATAGAAAAGAAAAAGGGGGTAGCAATACCCATATCAAACAAAACAAAGGCCATAAAGTAAGACAAAGGCATTACATAATGATATAGGGATAAATACAAGAGGAGGATATTACATTTGTTAACATGTACACACCCAAAACAGGAGCACCTAAATATATACAGCAAATACTAACAGACATAGAGGGAGAAATTGACAATGCAATAATATTAGGAGACTTTAACACCCCACTAACATCAATGGACGGATCATACAGACAAAATAAATAAGGCAAGAGAGATCCTAAATGACACAATAAACCAGCTGTACTTCATTGATATCTACAGGACACTACATCCAAAACAAAAACAAACAATACACATTCTTTTCAAGCACCCATGGAATGTTTTCTAGGATAGACCACATAGTAGGTCACAAAAGCCTTAGCAAAGAAGAGGATAGAAATTATTTCAAGCATCTTTTCTGACCACAACATTTGAAACTAGAAATCAACGACAGAAAGAAAACAGGAAAAGAAGGAAAACAGAGAGACTAAACAACATGCTACTTTAAAACCAATGGATCAATGATGAAATCAAAGAAATCAGAAAACTTGTGACAAAAGAAAATGAAAACACATTACCAAATCTATGATGCACCAAAAACAGTTCTAGGAGGGAAGTTCATAATGATACAGGCCTTCCTCAAGAAGTAAGAAAAAAATCTAAAAAAAAAAAAAAAAAAAACAAGCTAGGGACTTCCCTAGTGGTCCAGTGGTAATGAATCCGCCTTACAGTGCAGGGGACACGGGTTCGATCCCTGGTCAGGGAACTAAGATCCCACATGCCGTGGGGCAACTAAGCTTGCACGCCACAACTACTGAGCTTGCATGCTTCAACTACAGAGGCTGCGTGCTGCAAACTACAGAGCCCACACACCCTGGAGCCTGTGCACCACAACTAGAGAGAGAAAACCCACATGCCACAACTAGAGAGAAGCCCACACACTGCAACAAAAGATCCCACATGCCTCAACAAAGATCCCACGTGCCTCAACTAAGACCCCGGCACAGCCAAAAATAAATAAAATAAATAATAAATAAATCTTTTAAAAAAAAACCCAACCTAAACTACCACCTAAAACAATTAGAAAAAGAACAAACAATGCCCAAAGTCAGCAGAAGAAAGGAAGTAATAAAGATCAGAGAGGAAATAAATAAAATAGAGATTTTTAAAAAACAAGAGGGCTTCCCTGGTGGCACAGTGGTTAAGAATCCACCTGCCAATGCAGGGGACACGGGTTCTAGCCCTGGTCTGGGAAGATCCCACATGCCGTGGAGCAACTAAGCCCGTGTGCCACAACTACTGAGCCTGTGCTCTAGAGCCCGTGAGCCACAACTACTGAGCCTGCATGCTATAACTACTGAAGCCTGCGTGCCTAGAGCCTGTGCTCTGCAACAGGAGAAGCCACTGCAGTGAGAAGCCCATGCACCACAATGAAGAGTAGCCCTCACTCGCTGCAACTAGAGAAAGCCTGCACACAGCAACTAAGACCCAATGCAGCCAAAAATAAATAAATAAATTTTTTTTTAAATAGAAAAGATCAATAAAACCAATAACGGGTTCTGTGAAAAGTTTTAAAAAATGGACAAACCTTTAGCCACACTCACCAAAAAGAAGAGAGACAGGATCCAAATAAAATAAGAAATGAAAGAGGAGAAATAACCAATACCACAGAAATATAAGAAATCATGAAAGAACACTATGAACAATTATATGCCAACAAATTGGACAAGCTAGAAGAAAGGGACAAGTTTCTAGAAACAGAGAGCCTGCCAAGACTGAGTCAATGAGAAACAGATAATTTGAACAAACTGATCACTAGAAGTGAAATAGAATCTGTAATTTTAAAAACTCCCTACAAACAGAAGTCCAGGACTGGACAGCTTCACTGGGGAATTCTACAAAACATATAGAGAAAATTTAATACCTGTCCTCAAACTATTCCAAAAAATTTAAGAGGAAAGAACACTCCCAAATTCATTTTTACAAGGCCACCATTACCCTGGTACCAAAACCAGACAAAGACACTACAAAAAAAGAAATTACAGGTCAATATATTTGATGAATATAGATGCAAAAATCCTAAACGTATTAGCAAACCAAATCCAGCAATACATAAAAAGGATCATACACTATGATCAAGTTGGATTTATTCCAGGTTCACAGGGATGGTTTAACATTAGCAAATCAATCAATATGATACAACACATTAACAAAAGGAAGAATAAAAATCACATGATCATCTCAATAGACACAGAAAATCCATCTGACAGCATTCAACATCCATTCATGATAAAAATTCCTATCAAAGTATGAGAGTGTACATGGAACATATCTCAGTAAAATGAAGGCCATTTATGACAAACCTACAATTAACATAATACTCAATGTGAAAAGCTGAAAGCCTTTCCTCTAATATTCAGAAACAAGTAAAGGATACCTGCTCTTGCCACTTCTATTTAATACAGTGTTGGAAATCTTAGCCACAATCAGATAAGAAAAAGAACTAAAATGTATCCAAATTGGAAAGGAACAGGTAAAACTCACTATTTGTAAATGACATGTTAACCTATATAGAAAACGCCAAAGTGCCCACCCCAAAAATATAAGAAGTAATAAATGAATTCAGCAAAGCTGCAGGATACAAGATTAATATACAGAAATCTATGGTGTTTATTTACACTAATAATGAAATATAAGAAAAAGTGGGAAAAAATCCCATTTAAAAGTGTCAAAAACAATAAAATAACTAGTAATAACCTTAACCAACGAGGTGAAAGACCTATACACTGAAAACTATAAAACACTGATGAAGGAATTTGAAGATGATACAAAGAAATGGAAAGATACCACACACTCTTGGAAGAATTAATATTGTTAAAATGGCCATACTTCCCAAAGCAATCTACAGATTCAATGCAGTCCCTATCAAAATACCCATGACATTTTTCACAGAACTAGGACAAATAATCCTAAAATTCAAATGGAACCACAAAAGACCCAGAATTGCCTAAGCAATCCTGAGAAAAAAGAACAAAGCTGGACGTGTCACCTTCCTTGACTTCAGACTATACTACAAAACTCCAGTAATCAAAACAGCATGATAAACTTCACTGCAGCACTATTTACAATAGCCAAGACATGGAAGCAACCTAAATGTCCATCAAGAGATGAATGGAGGGGGCATCCCTGGTGGCGCAGTGGTTAGGAATCCACCTGCCAATGCAGGGGACACGGGTCCAAGCCCTGGTCCGGGAAGATCCCACATGCTGCGGAGCAACTAAGCCTGTGTGCCACAGCTAATGAGCCTGTGCTCTAGAGCCCATGAGCCACAACTACTGAGCCCGCATGCCACAACTACTGAAACCTGCGCACCACACCTACAGCCTGTGCTCCACAATAAGAGAAGCCACCGCAATGAGAAGCCTGCATACTGCAACGAAGAGTGGCCCCCACTTGCCACAGCTAGAGAAAGCCTGTGTGCAGCAACGAAGACCCAATGCAGCCAAAAATAAATAAATTAAAAAAAGAGAGAGATGAATGGATAAAGAAGATATGGTATATATATACGATGGAATATTAGCCATAAAGAATGAAATAATGCTGTTTGCTGCAACATGGATGGACCTTGAGATTATCATACTAAATAAAAGTAAGCCAGACAGGGGGCTTCCCTGGTGGCGCAGTGGTTGAGAGTCTGCCTGCCAATGCAGGGGACACGGGTTCAAGCCCTGGTCTGGGAAGATCCCACATGCCACGGAGCAACCGGGCTTGTGAGCCACAACTACTGAGCCTGCGCGTCTGGAGCCTGTGCTCCACAACAAGAGAGGCCGCAATAGTGAGAGGCCCGTGCACCGCGATGAAGAGTGGCCCCCGCTTGCCACACTAGAGAAAGCTCTCGCACAGAAACGAAGACCCAACACAACAATAAAATAAATAAATTTTTAAAAAAAAGTAAGCCAGACAGAAAAAGTCCAGACAAAAAGGCAAGTATCATACGATATCACTTATATGTGGAATATTAAAAAAATGATGCAGGGACTTCCCTGGTGGTCCAGTGGTTAAGACTCCACGCTCCCAGTGCAGGGGTTACAGGTTCAATTCCTGCTCAGGGAACTAGACCCCGCATGCTGCAACTAAAAGATCCCACATGCTGCAATGAAGACCCTGCATGCGGCAACGAATATGCTGCACACTGCAACTAAGACCCAGGGCAGCCAATGAATAAATAGATAAATATTGTTTTAAAAAGATACAAATGAACTTATTTACAAAACAGAAGTAGACCCACAGATACAGAAAACAAACTTATGGTTACCAAAGGGGAAGTGCGGGAGAGAGAAATTAGGAGTTTCGGATTAACGTACACACTACTATATATAAAACAGATAACCAACACGGATCTACTGTATAGCACAGGGAACTATACCTAATACTTTGTGATAACCTATAAGGGAAAATAATCTGAAAGATGTTATATGTATAACTGAATCACTTTGCTCTACACCTGGAACTAACAACATTGTAAATCAACTATTCATCAGTAAAAAAACAACAACAACAACAAAAAACCCAGCATGGTATTGGCACAAAAATAGTCATGCAGGTCAATGGAGCAGAAGAGAGTCCAGAAATAAACCTACGCACCTATGGTCAATTAATCTATGACAAAGGAGGCAAGAATATACAATGGAGAAAAGACATTCTCTTCAACCAGTGGTGCTGGGAAAACTGGACAGCTAAATGTAAGACAATGAGATTAGAACATTTACCTCACAACATATACAAAATAAACTCAAAATGGATCAAGAATCTAAATGTAAGACCGGAAACCATAAACTCCTAGAAGAGAACCTAGGTGAAACCTGTTTTGACATAAATCGTCACAATATTTTCTTAGATCAGTCTCCCAAGGCAAAAGAAATAAAAGCAAAAATAAACAAATGAGACCTAGTTAAACTTAAAAGCTTTTGTACAGCAAAGGAAACTTTCAAAAAGACAAAAGGACAACCTACAGAGTGGGTGAAAATATTTGCAAGCAATTCAACCAACAAGGGGTTAATATTCCAAAATATACAAACAGCTCATATAAATCAATATGAAAAAACAAACAACCCAATCAAAACATGGGCAGAAGTCCTAAATAGACATTTCTCCCAAGAAGACATACAGATGGCCAACAGGCACATGAAAAGATGCTCAACATCACTAATTCTTAGAGAAATGCCAATAAAAACAACAATGAGATATCACCTCACAATGGTCAGAATAGTTATCATCCAAAAGTCTACAAATAAATGCTGGAGAGAGTGTGGAGAAAAGGGAACCCTCTTACAGTGCTGGTTGGAATGTACATTGGTACAGCCACTATGGAGAACAGTATGGAGGTTCCTCAAAAAACTAAAAATAGACTACCATCTGATCCAGCAGTTCTATCCCTGGTATATATTTGGAAAAAACTAAAAACACTTATCAGAAAAGATACATGCACCCCAATGTTCATAGCAGCACTATTTACAACAGCCAAGCTATAGAAACAACCCAATTGCCCATCAACAGATGAATGGATAAAGAAGTTATGGTAGAAAACAAATGCTGGAGAGGGTGTGGAGAAAAGGGAACCCTCTTGCACTGTTGGTGGGAATGTAAATTGGTACAGCCACTATGGAGAACAGTATGGAGGTTCCTTAAAAAACTAAAAATAGAACTACCATATGACCCAGCAATCCCACTACTGGGCATATACCCTGAGAAAACCATAATTCAAAAACAGACATGTACCACAATGTTCATTGCAGCACTATTTACAATAGCCAGGACGTGGAAGCAACCTAAGTGTCCATCGACAGATGAATGGATAAAGAAGTTGCGGCACATATATACAATGGAATATTAGTCATCCATAAAAAGTAAAAAACGAAACTGAGTTATTTGTAGTGAGGTGGATGGACCTAGAGCCTGTCATAAGAGTGAAGTAAGTCAGAAAGAGAAAAACAAATACCGTCTGCTAACACATATATAAGGAATCTAAAAAACAAAAATGGTTCTGATGAACTAAGGGGCACGACAGGAATAAAGACACAGACTTAGAGAATGGACTTGAGGACATGGGGAGGGGGAAGGGTAAGCTGGGATGAAGTAAGAGAGTAGCATTGACATATACACACTACCAAATGTACAATAGATAGCTAGTGGGAAGCAGCTGCATGGCAGAGGGAGATCAGCTCGGTGCTTTGCCACCACCTAGAGGGGTGGGATAAGGAGGGTGGGAGGGAGACGCAAGAGGGAGGGGATATGGGGATATACATATGCATATAGCGGATTCACTTTGTTATACAGCAGAAACTAACACAACATTGTAAAGCAATTATACTCCAATAAAGATGTTTTAAAAAAAAAGTTATGGTAGAGATTGGTTCAAGATGGTGGAGTAGAAGGACGTGTGCTCACTCCCTCTTGCAAGAGAAATGGAATCACAACTAACTGCTGAACAGTTATCGACAGAAAAACACTGGAACTCACCAAAAAAGATACCCCACATCCAAAGACAAAGGAGAAGCTGCAATGAGATGGCACGAGGGGTGCAATCACAATAAAATCAAATCCCATAACTGCTGGGTGGGTGACTCACAAACTGGAGAACAATTATACCACAGAAGTCCACCCACTGGAGTGAAGGTTCTAAGTCCTATGGAGGGTTTCCCAACCTGGGGGTCTGGAAATGGGAGGAGGAATCCCCGGAAATCAGACTCTGAAGGCCAGCGGAATTTGATGGCAGGACTTCGACAGGAATGGGGGAAACAGAGACTCCACTCTTGGAGGGCACACACAAAGAAGGACCCAGGGGGAAGGAGCAGTGACCCGATAGGAGACTGAACCAGACCTACGTGCTAGTGTTGGAAGGTCTCCTGCAGAGGCAGGGCGTGGCTGTGGCTCACCGCAGGGACAAGGACACTGGCAGCAGAAGTTCTGGGAAGCACTCATTGGCGGGAGCCCTCCCAGAGTGGAGTCCACACACCATTAGCCCCACCAAACAGCCTGTAGGTTCCAGTGCTGGGTTGCCTCAGGCCAAACAACCAAAAAGGAGGGAACTCAGCCCCACCCATCAGCAGGGAAGTGGCTTAAAGTTTTACTGAGCTCTGCCCACCAGAGCAACACCCAGGTCCACATACCAACAGTCCCTCCCATCAGGAAGCTTGCATAAGCCTCTTAGCTTCATCCACCAGAAGGCAGACAAGAGAAACAAGAAGAACTACAATCCTGCAGCCTGCAGAACGAAAACCATAATCACAGAAAGACAAAATGAAAAGGCAGAGGACTGTGTCCCAGATGAAGGAACAAGATAAAACCCCAGAAAACAACTAAATGAAGTGGAGATAGGCAACCTTCCAGAAAAAAAATTCAGAATAATGATAGTGAAGATGATCCAGGACCTCAGAAAAAGAATGCAGGCAAAGATCGAGAAGATGCAAGAAATGTTTCACAAAGACCTAGAAGAATTAAAGAACAAACAAACAGAGATGAACAATACAATAAGTGAAATGAAAAATACACTAGAAGGAATCAATAGCAGAATAACTGAGTCAGAAGAAAGGATAAGTGACCTGGAAGATAAAATAGTGGAAATAACTACAGCAGAGCAGAATAAAGAAAAAAGAATGAAAAGAATTGAGGACAGTCTTAGAGACCTCTGGGACAACATTAAATGCACCAACATTCAAATTATAAGAGTCCCAGAAGAAGAAGAGAAAAAGAAAGGGACTGAGAAAATATTTGAAGAGATTATAGTTGAAAACTTACCTAATATGGGAAAGGAAATAGTTAATAGGTCCAGGAAGCAGACAGAGAGTTCCATACAGGATAAATCCAAGGAGAAACACACCAAGACACATATTAATCAAACTATCAAAAATTAAATACAAAGAAAAAATATTAAAAGCAGCAAGGCAAAAACAACAAATAACACACAAGGGAATCCCCATAAGGTTTACAGCTGACCTTTCAGCAGAAACTCTGCAAGCCAGAAGGGAGTGGCAGGACATATTTAAAGTGATGAAGGAGAAAAACCTACAACCAAGATTACCCAGCAAGGATCTCATTCAGATTTGATGGAGAAATTAAACCTTTACAGACAAGCAAAAGCTAAGGGAATTCAGCACCACCAAACCAGCTTTACAACAAATGCTAAAGGAACTTCTCTAGGCAGGAAACACAAGAGAAGGAAAAGACCTACAGTAACAAACCCAAAACAATTTAGAGAATGGTAATAGGAACATATATATCAATAATTACCTTAAATGTAAATGGATTAAACGCTCCAACCAAAAGACACAGACTTGCTGAATGGATACAAAAACAAGACCCATATATATGCTGTCTACAAGAGACCCACTTCAGACCTAGGGACACATACAGACTGAAAGTGAGGGGATGGAAAAAGATATTCCACGCAAATGGAAATCAAAAGAAAGCTGGAGTAGCAATACTCATATCAGATATAATAGACTTTAAAATAAAGAATGTTACAGAAGACAAGAAAGGACACTATATAATGATCAAGGGATCAATCCAAGAAGAAGATATAACAATTATAAATATATATGCACCCAACATAGGAGCACCTCAATACATAAGGCAAATGCTAACAGCTATAAAAGATGAAATCGACAGTAATACAATAATAGTGGGGGACTTTAACCCTCACTTACATCAATGGGCAGACCATCCAGACAGAAAATTAATAAGGAAACACAAACTTTAAATGACACAACAGACCAGATAGATTTAATTGATATTTATGGGACATTCTATCTGAAAACAGCAGATTACACTTTCTTCTCTCAAGTGCACACGGAACATTCTCCAGGATAAATCACATCTTGGGTCACAAATCAGGCCTCAGTAAATTTAAGAAAATTGAAATTGTATCAAGCATCTTTTCTGACCACAATGCTATGAGATTAGAAATAAATTACAGGGAAAAAAAGTAAAAACACAAACACATGCAGGCTAAACAATACGCTACTAAATATCCAAGAGATCACTGAAGAAATCAAAGAGGAAATTAAAAAATACCTAGAGACAAATGACAATGAAAACACGACAATCCAAAACCTATGGGATGCAGCAAAAGCAGTTCTAAGAGGAAAGTTTATAGCAATACAATCCTACCTCAAGAAACAAGAAACATCTCAAATAAACAATCTAACCTTACACCTAAAGGAACTAGAGAAAGAAGAACAAACAAAACCCGAAGTTAGTCGAAGGAAAGAAATCATAAAGATCAGAGCAGAAATAAATGAAATAGAAACAAAACAATAGCAATATCAATAAAACTAAAAGCTGGTTCTTTGAGAAGATAAACAAAATTGGTAAACCTTTAGCCAGACTCATCAAGAAAAAGAGGGAGAGGAGTCAAATCAACAAAATTAGAAATGAATAAGGGGAAGTTACAACAGACACTGCAGAAATACAAAGCATCCTGAGAGACTACTACAAGCAACTCTATGCCAATAAAATGGACAACCTGGAAGAAATGGACAAATACTTAGAAAGGTATAACCTTCCAAGACCAGGAAGAAATAGAAAATATGAACAGACCAATCACAAGTAACAAAATTGAAACTGTGATTAAAAATCTTCCAACAAAAGTCCAGGACCAGATGCTTCATAGGTGAATTCTATAACACATTTAGAGAAGAGCTAACACCTATCCTTCTCAAACTCTTCCAAAAAAGTGCAGAGGAAGGAACACTCCCAAACTCATTCTACAAGGCTACCATCACCCTTATACCAAAACCAGACAAAGATACTACAAAAAAAGAAAATTACACACCAATATCACTGATGAATATAGATGCAAAAATCCTCAACAAAATACTAGCAAGCAGAATTCAACAACACATTAAAAGGATCATACACCATGATCAAGTGGGATTTATCCCAGGGATGCAAGGGTTCTTCAATATACACAAATCAATCAATGTGATACACCATATTAACAAACTGAAGAATAAAAACCATATGATCATCTCAATAGATGTAGAAAAAGCTTTTCACAAAATTCAACACACGTTTATGATAAAACTCTCCAGAGGGACTTCACTGGTGGCGCAGTGGTTAAGAATCTGCCTACCAATGAAGGGGACATGGGTTCGAGCCCCAGCCCAGGAAGATCCCACATGTCATGGAGCAACTAAGCCCATGCGCCACAACTACTGAGCCTGCGTGCCACAACTACTGAAGCCTGTGTGCTTAGAGCCTGTGCTCTGCAACAAGAGAAGCCACTGCAATGAGAAGCCCGTGAACCACAGCGAAGAATAGCCCCTGCTTGCTACAGCTAGAGAAAGCCCACGCACAGCAATGAAGACCCAACGCAGCCATAAATAAATAAACAAATAAGCAAATACTTTTATTTATTTATTTATTAAAAAAAAACCTCTCCAGATATTGGGCATAGAGGGAACCCACCTCAACATAATAAAGGCCCTATACGACAAACCCACAGTAAACATCATTCTCTATGGTAAAAAACTGAAAGCATTTCCTCTAAGATCAGGAACAAGACAAGGATATCCACTCTCACCACTATTATTCAGCATAATTTTGGAAGTCCTAGCCATAGCAATCAGAAAAGAAAATGAAATAAAAGGAATCCAAATCAGAAAAGAAGTAAAACTGTCACTGTTTGCAGATGACATGATACTATACATAGAGAATCCTAAAGATGCCACCAGAAAACTACTAGAGGTAATCAATGAATTTGGTAAAGTTGCAGGATACAAAATTAATGCACAGAAATCTCCTGCATTCCTATACACTAACAATGAAAGATCAGAAAGAGAAATTAAGGAAACAATCCCATTCACCATTGCAAGAAAAAGAATTAAATACCTAGGAATAAACCTACCTAAGGAGGTAAAAGACCTGTACTCTGAAAACTATAAGACACTGATGAAAGAAATCAGAGATGATACAAACAGATGGAGAGATATATAATGTTCTTGGATTGGAAGAATCAATATTGTGAAAATGACTATACTACCCAAAGCAATCTACAGATTCAATGCAATCCCTATCAAACTACCACTGGCATTTTTCACAGAAGTAGAACAAAAAATCTTAAAATTTGTATGGAGACACAAAAGACCCCAAACAGCCAAAGCAATCTTGAGAAAAAAAATCTGAGCTGGAGGAATCAGGCTCCCCCACTTCAGACTATACTACAAAGCTACAATAATCAAGACAGTATGGTACTGGCACAAAAACAGAAATACAGATCAATGGAACAGGATAGAAAGCCCAGAGATAAACCCACGTACCTATGACAAATGAGGCAATGATATACAATGGAGAAAAGACAGTCTCTTCAATAAGTGGTGCTGGGAAAACTGGACAGCTACGTGTAAAAGAATGAAATTAGAACACTCCCTACACCATACACACAAAGAAAACCTCAAAATGAATTAAAGACCTAAATGTAAGACCGGACACTATAAAACTCTTAGAGGAAAACATAGGAAGAACACTCTTTGATATAAATCACAGCAAGATCTTTTTAGACCCACCTCCTAGAATAATGGAAATAAAAACAAAAATAAACAAATGGGACCTAATGAAACTTAAAAGCTTTTGCACAGCAAAGGAAACTATAAACGAGATGAAAAGACAACCCTCAGAAAGGGAGAAAATATTTGCAAATGAATCAACGGATAAAGGATTAACCTCCAAAATATATAAACAGCTCATGCAGCTCAATATAAAAAAAAAACCCAGTCAAAAAATGGGCAGAAGACCTAAATAGACATTTCTCCAAAGAAGACATACAGATGGCCAACAAACACATGAAAAAATTCTCAACATCACCAATTATTAGAGAAGAGCAAATCAAAACTACAATGAGGTATCACCTCACACCTGTTTAGAATGGGCATCATCAGAAAATCTACAAACAATAAATGCTGGAGAGGGTGTGGAGAAAAGGCAACCCTCTTGCACTGTTGGTAGGAATGTAAATTGATACAGCCACTATGGAGAACAGTATGGAGGTTCCTAAAAAACTAAAAATAGAATTACCATATGACCCAGCAATTGCACAACTGGGGATATACCCAGAGAAAACCATAATTCAAAAACACACATGCACCCCAATATTTATTGCAGCACTATTTACGATACCCAGGACATGGAAACAACCAAGATGTCCATCAACAGAGGAATGGATAAAGAAGATGTGGTACATATATACAGTGGAATATTACTCAGCCATACAAAGGAATGAAATTGGGTCATTTGTAGAGATGTGGATGGACCTGGAGACTGTCATACAGAGTGAAGTAAGTCAGAAAGAGAAAAACAAATGTTGTATATTAACACATATATGTGAAATCTGGAAAAATGGTACAGATGAACCAGTTTGCAAGGCAAAATTAGAGACACAGATGTAGAGAACAAATGTATGGACACCAAGGGGGAAGGGTTGGGGGGAGATGAATTGGGAGATAGGGGTTGACATATATACACTAATATGTATAAAATAGGTAACTCATAGAAAAGTGAATAAAATAAATTTCAAAAATTCAAAAAAGAACCTGCTGTATAGCACAGGGAACTCCACTTCACTGTACAATAGAAAGTAACACAACATTGTAAAATAACTATACCCTAATAAAAAAAAAGTTATGCTATATATATACAATAGAATATTATTCAGCCATAAAAATGAATGAAATTCTGCCATTTGCAGCAACATGGATGGACCTAGGGAATATTATGCTTAGTGAAATAAGTCAGAGAGTGAAAGACAATTACTATATGATATCACTTATATGTGGAATCTAAAAAAAAAAAAGACACACTAATGTATATGTAAAACAGAGACTGACTCAGATAAAGCAAAAAAAAACTAGAGGGTACTAAAGGGGAGAGGAAAGAGGGAGGGGCAAATTAGGAGTATGGGATAAAGAGATACAAACTACTATGTATAAAATAGATAAGCAATAAGGATATATTGTATAGCACAGGGGATTATAGCCATTATCTTGTAATAAACTTTAATGGAGTATAATCTGTAAAAATACTGAAGCACTATGCTATGCTGTACACCTGAAACGAGTATGATATTGTGAATGAATTATACAAATAAATAAATAACAAGGCATAATAAATAAAACAATAAATGAATCATATTACATGGATCAATTTAATGAAAAACAAACTATTACTAATCATTATGAAATAGATAATTTGAATAGCCCTATACAACTATTAAGGAAATTGAATTCATAATTTAAAATCTCCCCCTGGGCTTCCCTGGTGGCACAGTGGTTGAGAATCTGCCTACCAATGCAGGGGACACGGGTTCGAGCCCTGGTCTGGGAAGATCCCACATGCCGCGGAGCAGCTGGGCCCGTGAGCCACAATTACTGAGCCTGTGCGTCTGGAGCCTGTGCTCCGCAACAAGAGAGGCCGCGATAGTGAGAGGCCCGCGCACCGCGATGAAGAGTGGCCCCCACTTGCCACAACTAGAGAAAGCCCTCACACAGAAATGAAGATCCAACACAGCCATAAATAAATAAATAAATAAATAGATAGATAGATAAATACACAAATTAAGCAATGTGAATACCATAAAAAAAAACTCCCCCAAAATACAATCTCTAGGCTCAGATAAGACCCAACACAGCCATAAATAAATAAATAAATAAATAAATAAAGCAAGCAAGCAAGCAAGCAAGCATGACACAAATTAAGCAATGTGAATACCATTAAAAAAAAAAATCTCCCCCAAAATACAATCTCTAGGCTCAGATAATTTTGGTAGAGAATTCTTCCAAACTTTCTTTTTCCTTTCTTTTTAGCTTTCCACAGGATCAGTTGAACTGCCAAACATTTAAAGAACCAACTCCAATTCTAGACAATCTCTTCGAGAAGCATAGGATCACTTATGGAGCCAGAACGAACTTTATACCAAATGCCAGTATTCATTCTATGAAGCCAGTATTGACTAGACACCAAAACCAGACAGTCCAAAAAAGAAAACTACCAACAAATATTTCTCATGAATATAGCTGCAAACTTCTTAGCAAAATACTAATAGAATTTAGCAGCATATAAAGAATTACTATTAATCATGCCAAGTAAGGTTCATTCAATACATGCAAGGCTGGTTCAATATTTGAAAATCAATGTAATCTGCCATATTAACAGACTAGAAATTACTTGATCATATCAATTGATGTAGAAAATGTATTTGACAAAATTCATAACCCATTCATGATTTAAAAAAAAAACTTTCAGAAACTAGGAATGATTGGGTAGCTTCTTCAACCTGATAAAGAGTATCTACAACAAATCTACAGTTATCATCATATGTAACGGTGAATGACTGAATGCTTTACCTGTAAGACTGGGAACAAGGCAAAGACGTTCACTCTCACCACTGCTACTCAACATAACTCTATAAGTTCTACGCAGTGAAATAAGGCACAATAGGGATTTAAACATTTACAGCTCAGAAAGGAGTGCCTAAAACTGTCCCTTTTTGCAGATGATGTGATGGTTTATGTAGAAAATCCCACGGAATCTACTACAGATGAACTTCTAGAAATAAGTGATTTTGGCAATGTCATAAGATACTAGATCAACTTGCAAAATCAGTTGTATTTCTATTACTAGCAATGAACATGTGGAAACAAAAATACAATACCATTTACAACTGTGTCAAGAATTAAATACTTAGGTGCAAATCAAACAAAACAAGTACAGCACTTATAAGCAGATAAGTACAAAACACTGATAAGAAATTTAAGATCTAAATAAATAGGTATTCCTTGTTAAGAGATTAGAAATTCAACATAGTAAGATGTCAGTTCTCCCCTAACTGATATACAGGTTTAATGCAATTCCTATCAAAATCTCAGCAAGATTTGTAATACAATATTCTAAAATTTATGTGGGGAGACAAACTGCAGTAGCTAATACAATTCTGAAAAAGAAGAATAAAGTGGTAAGATTCCCTCTGCCTAGTTTTAAGGCTAATTACATAGCTATAGTACTCTACTGTATGATATTGGCAGGGGTTGGGTATAAAGTCAATGGAACAGAACAGAGGATAAAGAAATAGCCCTACACAAGTATGGAAAATGGATTTTTGACCAAGATGTAACTCAGTACAATGGAAGATGGATAGTCTTTTCAACAAATGGTGCTGGAGCAATTGAATATCCATAGGCAAAATAATCTACCTAAAAATTACACCACATACAAAATTTAGCTTACAATAGATAATAAATTGTAAAAGTATAAACCTGTTAGAAGATAAAACACAAAATATTTCCGACCGAATTATTGGTGGTGACACATTACACATGACACCAAAAGCACGATCATAAAAGAAATAAGGGATAAATTAGACTTTATCAAAATATAAAACTTTTGCTCTGCTAAAACCTTGTTAAGCAGATGAAAAGACAGGCTACAGACTGGAAGAAAATATTTGCATACCCAACCAGAAATCCAACAAATCCCAATAATCTAACAGAGAACTCATAAATAGAATATATAAAGCGCCCAAAACTCAGCAGTTAAAAACAACAACAACAACATTATATTTAGAAAATGGCCAAAAGGCATGAAGAGATATTTCACCGAAGAGAATTTATGGATGGCAAATGAGTACATGAAATGATATTTGGTGTCACCAGCCATTAGCTAAAAGCAAAATTAAAATCACTATGACAAACCAGCACATGCCTATTAGAAAATCTAAAATTGAAAATAGCAACAATACTATAAATTCTGGCAAGGAAGTTGAGAAATGGATCTCTTACATATTCCTGGTGGGAATGTAATATGGTATAGCCACTCTGGAAAAATAGTTTGGCAATTCTTTAAAAAATAAATGGCGGGGGTGGGGAGTAAATTAGGAGTTTGGGATTAACAAATACACACTATATGAAATAGATAAACAAGGACCTACTGTATAGCACAGGGAACTATATTCAGTATCTTGTACTAACCCATAGTGGAGAGGAATCTGAAAGAGAATATATATATATATACACACACAAACTGAATCACTTTGGTGTACACCTGAAACTAACACAACATTGTAAATCAACTATATTTCATTTTAAAATACATATATATATATAAACTTACCATATAACTCAGCAGTTGTACTGGACATTTATCCCAGAGAAATGAAAGAATTTGCCCACATAGCATTGTGTGCCTGATTGTTCATAGCAGCTTTATCTGTAGTGGCCTAAAATGGAAACAACAAAAATGGTTCTCCATACCATGTAATACTACTTAGCATTAAAAAGGAATAAACTATTGATACATGTAACAATTTAAATAGATCTCAAGAACATTGTTTAGTTCTGGAAGCCAATCTCAAAGGGTCATGTACTACACAATTCCATTTATATAACATCCTTGAAATGATGAAATTATAGAGATGTGAAACAGATTAATGGTTTCTAGGGATTAGGGATGGTGGGGTGGGGTGCAGGTGTGATTTATAAAGGGGTAGAGTGAGAAACATCCTTGTGGGGGTGGAATAGTTCTGTATGTTGATTGCAGTGGTGATTACATGAATCTATGCACATGATAAAATGACATAACTATATAAACACATTGTACCAATGTCTAATTCTGGGCTTTGATATTGTACTCTAATTATGTAAGCTGTAACCATTGGTAAAAACTGCGTGACGTATAATCAGGACTATCTTTGCACTATCTTTGCAACTCCCTGTGTATCTATAATTATTTCAAAGTTTAAAAGTTAAAAAAAAAACTTTCAATAAATGAGCTGAAAAGCAGAATGCACACAGCTGAATTGTGAATTAGGAAGCCAGGGATTAAATTGCTATACAGCCCAGAAGAAACCAAATGTAACAAAGAGATGCAATGTATGGAACAAAATGACATAAAAGATAGAAACTGATTTTCCACCAACCATTTAATATAAGTCCCAGAAGACAATAGAGCTAATTGAGGAGAGATAGTAGTAATCAATGAAAATTACCTCAAAATAAAGAAGGATGTAAGTCCTTAATTTGAGAGAGGCCTACCAAGTTAATAAAATTCTATTTAATAATTAATTCTGACATATTTTTCATTTTGACATCTACGAAACTGAAATGCTTCTTTATATCAGAGACATGTCATAGTTTAATTCAATGTTTTCTTTCCTTTTCAATGGTACATAAAATAACTGCAGTCCTAAACGTGACATCTTTGAAAAAATTAAGTAAAAAATAAGTACCTACATCTAGGCACATTTTAGCAAAATTTCCAAAGAGAAATAAAAAGATAAAATACTGAAAGCTTCAAGAAAGATTTTTAAAGTGTACTTTCATAGGAATAAGAAATCAGTTTGGGACAGAAATCTGTTTGCAGCTGAACTTGGTCCTCTCCCTCTCAGACTGCAGTCAAGGTGTCAGCTGGGGCAGCAGTCATCTCAAGGCTCAAACTGGGAAGGATCTGCTTCAAAACTCACTCATATAGTTGCTGATAGAATTCGGAGTGTGCTTGGTTCCTCACTGGCTGTTGGCCAGAGATCATCCTTAGATCACAGCATGGAAACTTGCTTCATCAGAGAAAGCAAGAAGAACCAGAGTGTTGTGAGCAAGACAAAGATACAGACTTTTATAACCTAACGTCAACAGTGAGATCCCATCACTTTTGCCATATTTTATTCATTAGAAACAAGTCACTAAATCTAACCCACACTAAAGCAAAGGAGATTACAGAAGGATGTGAATACCAGGAAGCAGGGATCACTGGGAGCCATTTTAGAAGCATCCTATCTATTGTATCTTATTACTTGCTACTCCATCTCCCATCCCTCCCTAGACAATTTTCTCATTTCTGAGCCAGAGAATACTGTTATAGGTTAATCCAGAGTCACACATATATCACCTGAAATCAGTACATGCTCTTCAGATACAAAATGGACCCTACTATAGGTTTTCACCTCTCAGGAATTCCCAGCATAGATCTGTAAGCGGGCTCTAATCATTTCCTTGCCCACCCCTAAAGGCCTCACAAAGCCTGGGATTTCACCACAGTCTTTTTTTGTTTTGTTTTGTTTTAGAGAGTTCAGCTTTTTATTGAACATGTAACAAAAGAGGTTTAGTCAAAAAGATCAAAGCCCATGTCAACATCAGACTCCTCAAATTCTTCTTTCTTTGCTTCCACTTTCTTCTCCTCAGCTGGGGCAGAAGTGGTGGAGGGGGGAGGACCTCCTGCTGGTGCAGGATCAGCTGCTGGGGCAGGTCCCTGAGCCCTTATATTGCAGATGAGGCTCCCAGTGCCAGAGCCTTTGCAAACAAGCCTGGCCAGAAAGGTTCAACATTTACACTGGCTGCTATAATTAGGGCATTGATCTTATCCTCCATGACCGTAACCTCATCGTCGTGCAGGATGAAGGCCCAGTAGATGCAGGTGAGCTCTGAGATGGAGGCCATGGTGTGGGCGAGTGCTAGCCTCAGGATGAAGTGAGGACCTAAGCCTAAAGCAGCCTGCAGCTTCCTCAGAAGGACTGAGCACCTTAGCAGCAGCTGAGGCCCATCAACACTAAATCCTATTTTATCTACAGACATGGGTCTATGGAAAAGTTCAGAACTTTCCCATGTGCAAATGAAATCATCCTTTATCATCAAGTTGCAGAACTGACAAGAGATGGTCAAGTATCTCTCTGAAGGGACTTTGTTTTTGCTTCACCTCTGGTCTAGACAGAAGACTGAGTACCTAGGAGATGCTGATTTCTCCAGTACACATATGAACAGTGGTTTGAGAAGACTGGGGCACAGAGGAGGGACCTGGAGTGCATTCCTCCAAAAATGGGAGGAACTGGGGAAGTTTCAGAATAAAAAATTAAAGTCTTCACATAACCTAAAAAATGACAGAATTTAACACTGAAAACCAACTTACATGACCCATGGGTTTAGAATTGCAAGAATTAGACAGTCTTCCTTGGAATTCATCTATTCAAGAATCCTAGAATCCAGGGAAGTCTTATCTGGGAGGAGGAAAAAAATGAGGCAATGAGACCAGATTTGCCATGGAGTTCACAAAATGTCAAGTTTTTTCTCCTCCATTTTTTTCTTCCAAACCACCCTCCCCCCATATATACATTGGGAAGATAAGGTGGAGTCTAGAGACCTCTATGCTTTCTGCAAACCCCAGGGAACCCTGATGTAAACAGACGGACTCCTAGCAGATGTTCTCCTGCATTAAAACAGAAGTGTGGGCACTTTAACAGGATTTCCACCAGTACTGAATTCTGGGATGCTGAGCTACACTTGTGACTAGACTGTTCAGACTTGCTTTTCCAGGCCAGAGGAGGGGCCATATCATCCATATAGAACCTCCTTTAAGGTTTCTGGAACCTGGTTGATCTTCCACATCTGAAGTGAGAAAACTGCACAGACCATGCATTCTTCTAAGCCTACATTACAACTCTCAGATTCTCACGGCTCATCACTCTCATTTAGTATCCAGACTGGGAAGGATGAAATCATGCCCACTGTATCCAGCCAAAAATGAATAAATTTTCATCTTTTTTTTCTCTTTTAGTCCTAATCATCAGACCCTGCTATGAGATGAAGAACCATCAATTAGCAGGCTTAGTTGAAGGGCCAGGTGTCCATGAGCCACACACATTAATCTACACTAGGGAGACATCAAGAGTCTATTATTAAATGGTGCCATCCTTCTTCCCCTTGATTATTTAAATTGAAGTATAATACACATAAAGTATGTAAAAGACACTGATCTTAAGTATACAGCTTGATTATTTTATGTGTACAAGAGGGTGACTACCACCCAGACTGAGATACAGAGTTTTTCTAACATACAAGTTTCAGTCATGCCCCTTCCCGGTCTATACCCCCTGGGTGACCAATATTCTGACTTCTATCATAATTGATTAGTTTTACCTACTTTTGAACTTCACGTAAATGAAACCATATAGTACATACTCTTTTGTGACTGACTTCTTTTACTCAGCATAATACCTTTAAGACTCATCTATGTAAATGTACCAGTACTTTCTTTTTTCATATTGTTATGTAGTACAATTTTCTTATGCATCCTGCTAGGGCATTTTGGTTGGTGACATTTTGGGGTTAAAATAAACAAAGCTGCTATTAACATCCTTACCCATATAATTTTGTGGATAAATGTAATCATTTCTCTTGAATATATACTTAGAAGTGGCATTGGGACTTCCTTGGTGGCGCAGTGGTTAAGAATCCACCTGCCAATGCAGTGGACACAGGTTCAATCCCCGGTCTGGAAAGATCCCACATGCTGCGGAGCAACTAAGCCCATGCGACACAACTACTGAGCCTGTGTGCCACAACTACTGAAGCCCGCGTGCCTAGAGCCTATGCTCTGCAACAAGAGAAGCCACCGCAATGAGAAGCCCACGCACCACAACGAAGAATAGCCTCCGCTCGCCACAACTAGAGAAAGCCGGCACACAGCAATGAAGACCCAATGCAGCCAAAAATAAATTAATTAATTAAATATATAAAAAAAGAAGTGGCATTGAGGGTCATAGGATAGTATATCTTTCCCTTGATTTCATAGAAAAGTTAAAGATACTCTTATAAGAGCTAGTGTATTTATGCTGAATGACTTTTCTTTACCCCTTCGTGTTCCAAATACATATTTGAACAAATCTATGTTTTCTAAGTATAACTATGTTGGATTACTGGGTAGAAAAGTATGGCTAGAAGTTCCTGAGTAATGAATGTATTGATTAAGTCTCATTGCTGTTTTTCTTCATATCTTCCTGACCTTCTAGCCATAATGTTCTTCAAAAGCTGCTGAAACATCTTATACTAATAATCTCACTTTGCATCTAACATCAGTGTAATAAAAAATGTAAAAGACATAACATCAGTGTAATAAAAAATGTAAAAGACATGTAGCTTCCTGCATGAATCCATTCATTTCCAGAGATTCCATGAATTCAAAATAATTTTCAGCTTGCTAGAATGTCTTCCATCTATATCTTCAGAGGTATATCATCTTAATTTAGTCTAGAGGCCTTTATCACCCCCTACTTTAGATTTATTCCCATAAGAATTACATTTTTCTTGCTCAATTATAAAGAGCTGAAGGATAGCAACTACACTTTTAATGCTAATCTTCAAACACTAGCCCAGGGCCTGCCATATTGTTAGCAATTACTAAATATCTGATACTCATTCAGAAATATAACTTCTAGGAAATTGTCATTGGGAAAGAGTTATAAAATGCACAGTGATACATGCACAAGGATGTATATCAAAGAATGATGTACAATAAGCGTAAGTTAGAAATGTAAATACCTAATAAAAGATTAAATAAATTATTATCACCAATAAGGTGATATATTATGCCATCAATAGTGATGGCATATTCCACAGATCTGTTAATTCATCATATTCCTGATGAAGTACTGAGATGGAAGGCATTAAAAAATGCATGACATTGAAAGGTGATATTCAATCATAATTTTTTTTAATGGGCTTTGTCAAACTTCTCAGATGTGAATCTCAGCTATCACAATAACTAACCATGTGCTCTTGGACAATTTAGTTTTGGGGACCAATTTCATCATCTTACTTTAAAATGGAGATAATAATTTAGGGCTAAGTAAAATACAATGAACAGGTTTTAAACACACACAATTGAAGACCCAGAGGGAGAAAAGGGACAGAAGAATATTTGAAAAAATATTAGCTGAAAAATGTCCCAAACTAAATCCATCAGGCCATAGTTCAAAGAAGCTCTCAAAAGGCCAAGAAGAATAAATACAAAGAAAACTCTGTTGAAAAACCAAAGAAAAAGGAAATTATAAAAAGTAGTGAACGGGGCTTCCCTTGTGGTGCAGTGGCTAAGAATCCACCTGCCAATGCAGGGGACACGGGTTCAAGCCCTGATCCGGGAAGATCCCACATGCCATGGAGCAACTAAGCCCGTGCGCCACAACTACTGGGCCTGCGCTCTAGAGCCGGTGAGCCACAACTACTGAAGCCCACGCGCCTAGAGCCCGTGCTCCACAACAAGAGAAGCCACCGCAATAAGAAGCCCGCGCACCCCAACGAAGAGTAGCCCCCACTCACCGCAACTACAGAAAGCCCACGCGCAGCAACGAAGACCCAACGCAGCCAAAAATAAATTTAAAAAAAAAAGTAGTAAGGAATCACTAAGCCGCTGCCACGGACTCAGCAGCCTCCCCCTCGAGCCCCCTCGCTTCCCAATGCTCGGTCCTCCGCGCCTGCCTTCTCCAGCTGCGGCCTGCGGAAGGCCGTTTCCACAGAGGAAAAGGAATTGTATCGTATGTCAGCTATCCAGAACCTCCACTCTTTCGACCCCTTTGCTGATGCAAGTAAGGGAGATGATCTGCTTCTTGCTGGCACTGAGGATTATACTGACAAAAGAATTCAACGGAGAAACGGCAGGAAGACTCTTACTACAGTCCAAGGGATCGCTGATGATTACAATAAAAAGAAACTAGTGAAGGCATTTAAGAAGATATTTGCCTGAAATGGTACTGTAATTGAGCATCCAGAATATAGAGAAGTAATTCAGCTACAGGGTGAACAGCGCAAGAACATATGCCAGTTCCTCGTAGAGACTGGACTGGCTAAGGACGACCAGTTCACGGGTTTTAAGTGCGTTTGGCTCACTGAAGCTTAAGTGAGGATTTCCTTGCAATGAGTAGAATTTCCCTTCTGGCCCTTGTCACAAGCTTAAAAACCTCACAGCTTGTATAATGTAACCATCTGGGGTCTGCTTTTAACTTGGACTAGTGTAACTCCTTCAACTGAAAAGAGCCAAAAAAAAGTAGTGAGAAGTAACAGTAAGACTGAGAACTGACTTCTCCAAAACAACAAAACTGAAGCCATAACAATTAAGTAATCTGGGACTTCCCTGGCAGTCCAGTGGTTAAGACTGTGTTTCCACTGCAGGGGGCACAGGTTCGATCCCTGGTAGGAGAAATAAGATTCCACATGCCACTGGTGTGGACCAAAAATAAAACAAACAAACAAACAAAAAAAACCAAAAAAACAATTAAGTGATCTCTTCAATATGCTGATATAAATGTCAAAACCAGAATTCTATATTACATAAAAACAGCCTTCAAAGAAGTAGACTGGGCACTTATTCTTGAAATAGGTTTGCCTTATCTCACTTATAATTCCACAAAACTGAATGTATTGTTCATCATATTATCCCACTCAACACTGATTTTGATGATGGAACTTACTGTACAGCAAAAGAAGTGAATCAATGAGCTAAAATCCATGGATTCACTAGGTTTAGGTATACATCTCCTGAATTAACTGATATTATACAATGGTGGAAAGAACTACTAAAGAGTCAATTATGTTGTCAGCTAAGAGGAATACCATGTGATGTTGGGGCACTATCCTGTAAAATGTATTTACTTGAACCAGAGATCAGTACATGGTACTATTTCTCCAATAAACTTTTTTACATGGATAGGTTCAGGAACCAAGGGTAGAAGGAAGTCAGACTAGATATTCTGTGGCTCACCACAAATTCTGGTTCCCATCAATATTGGGTTATGCTAATTTAGAGATCTTAGTGGTATTCTGATAAAACTGAAATTCTCACTTTCCATTCCTAGCCAGAAAGAATCACAATATACAAGATAAAGACATTTTGTACTTTTTGATATAAGCAGATGCTACCATTCGTGGAAGATGCGCCAGGTAGCTAAAACTGTCACCATCCTGTGCCAGCAATAATGAGGCAGCTCCATGACACAGTCTATGGAAATCTGCTAAAGCTGTGAGTTTTGAGCAGAATCCTGACTGCCAATCTGTCCCAGGAATAACCTGCCTATGCCTTCCTCCCAGCTGGTGGACAACTTCAAATGCTGTGTGTACATGGAGCTTGTCTACTACCATGACCTTGCAGTAACTAGGAACTTGATTTAAGTGTGAAATAGAGACACAAAATAAAACCCCAAATATCCAGGATACAATTACACACACACACACACACACACACACACACACACACACGTGCGTATCAAGAACTAGGGAAAATCTCAAAGTGGATGACAAAACATAATCAACAGATATCAAGAGGAAGTTAACACAGATGTTGGAATTATCTGACATGGATTTTAAACTATGAAAACTCATCCAAGATGAATAGTCTGGTAACTATTAATTAAATCCATAATTTACAATCTTCAGAAGAAGAAATCTCCAGGCCTGTATTAGGGTTCTTCAGAGAAACAGTACCAATACGATATCAAAGGAGATTTGTTTTAAGGAATTGGCTTATATGATTATGGAGGCTGAGAAATCCCATGATCTGCCATCTGCAAAATGGAGACCCAGAAAAGCCAGTGGTGTAATTCAGTCAACAGTCCAAAGGCCTGAGAAGGAGAGGAGCCAATGATGTAAATAAATCCCAGTCTGAGGGCAGAAGATGAGGTGAGATGTCTCAGCTCAGAAAATAGGGGAGAGGAGAATTCTCCTTTCCTCTGCATTTTTGTTCTATTCAGGCCCTCAATGGATTGAATAATGCCCACCCACATGGAAGAGGGCAAACTCACTTTACCAAACTCACTGATTCAGATGCTGATCTCATTCGGAAACATCCTCACAGACACACCTAGAAATAATGTTTAGCTAGGTATCTGGGCATCCTCTGATCCAGTCAAGCTGACACATAAATTTAACTATTACAAATTCACACTGTCAAATTGGCACTCATACTACTCTCCTTAAACCATACTTAATCTCCAAATAAAAACAATAACAAGGTCATAATTTCACCTAACATGATACAGCTATTCTGGGTCCAACTGAAAACTCAGTAAATTTTTCCCAGAAGAGGATGCAAAGTCCTTGGGTGATCTTCACCCTTCTTCTAGGTACCCTGTAATTTAAATATGATGATGTAAAATTAACAATATTAAATGCTATGATATAAAGTCAATACTTGAATACTATGATGTAAAGTTATAAGGTACGGGATCAAGAAAGAAAAGAATATAAGCATAAACACACAGGTTCATAACAAAACAAGGAGGAATACTCATGACAATTACAGTCCTCATTTCTGTAACTAGTCACATGATCATGCTTCTTTACCTGGTGGAGTGACACAAATTTTCATTCCTGAAGGGTCTGGATCATTAGTAGTCCTGCCTGGATTGGGTTGTTGTTTTCCACTGACCTTAGTCACAGGGCCATGGTGATAAGAGATGCCCTAAGTGATCTCTTGTATTCCAGATGTACTCTTCCTTACCTCCATCGTGGGATAGTAGTCCAATTTCCCCTCGGTAGTCAGGATTGATCATCCTAGCCAACACTGTAACTCTCCTTTGCCTGTTGATTCAGAGGTATGAGACCAAGGTGGCCAGGTAGCAGTCTGAACTTCCAATTCACTGGAATCATTATTGTGCCACCTGGTGGAAGCAGTCTTCCCTCTGGAACTAAAACCTCTCACCCAGAAGGGCATGAAGTCATGGGAATGGGAAGCAAAAATTTTGATAGTGGGTCACTAGGGGTAATAGTTTTACCACTCCCATTTCCACCTGTAAAGGAAAACCTACAGTTCTTCCCTGTGTTTCTTCCTTGTGCGTCTTTACTATTCACACAGAACACTTCACTTCTGACACTTCTGGTCACCAAATGTTGGGGGTGGGGCCGCGGTGCATGGCGGGGTGGGTGGGGGGGTTCAGCTGGGTGTCCTACAATTTAGTGTCAGACACACAGGTTAAGGGCTCAGTCCCACAAGGCTGCTCACCACTTCAGATGCCAATTGCAAGTAGTAGGTCCCCATGTTACAACTTCTGTCTGATTTGGCTACAAATTCAAGGTTCCCACAACTCCCTCCTCAGGTTCAAGTAATTTGCTAGAGCAGCTCATGGAACTCAAGAAAACACTTACATTTACCAGTTTACTGAAGGATGTGATAAAAGGATACAGATGAACGGCCAGATGAAGAGAAACACAGGGTAAGGTATGGGAGGTCCCAAGCACAGGAGCTTCTGTCCTTGTGGAATTTGGGTGTCACCCTCCCAGTGTGGATGTGGTCACCAACCTGGAAGTTCTTCAAACCCTGTATTTTGGGGATTTTTATGGACGTCTCATCATGGAGGCATGATGGATCATTAACCCCATTTCCAGCTCTTCTCCCTTCTCAAGAGAAAGGTGAGCAGGGTTGAAAATTCCAACGTTCTAATCATGCCTTAGTCTTTCTGGAGACCAGCCCTCATCCAAGAACCATCAAGGAGCCCACCCAGAGTTGCCTCATTAGAACAGAAGATACTCCTATCACCTAGGAGATTACAAGGGTTTCAACAGCCCTTTGTCAGGAGCCAGGTCAAAGACCAAATATTAGAGTAAGAGATGCTCCTAGGGTTCTTATCACTTAGGAAATTACAAGAGTTTTAGGAGCTCTGGGCCAGGAACTAGAGGCAGAGACCAACATATATACAGTTGACCCTTGAATGGGTTTGAACTGTGAGGGTCCACTTATACATGGATTTTTTCAATAAATACCACAGTACTACACAATCCAAGGTTGGTAGAATCCACGGATTCAGAAACACAGAGGACCGACTATAAAGCAGTATGCAGATTTTTGACGGCATGGGGTATCGGCACCCCTAAACCCTGGGCTGTTCAAAGGTCAACTGAATTTTGTTATCTCACTCTATTCCTTGACCCCTGTATCCATGAATCCTGGCTACTAGAGAAACTACCACATATTGGATGCTGATTCAGAGCATATACAGCCTTCTGGAGAACCCAGAGTCAGCCTGCAAGCCACCAGCTGGATCTATAACTGAGTCTTCGAAAGGCCATGCCACCATTCTATCAAGCCAGCTGCTTCAGGATGGTGGAGAACATGATAAAACCAGTGAATTGCATGAGCATGGACCCACTGCTGCAGTTATTTTACTGTGAAAGGAGTTCCTTGATCAGAGGCGATGCTGTGTGGAATATCATGACAGTGGATAGGCATTGTATGTATACAAGTCCATGGATGGCAGTTTTGGCAGAAGCACTGCATGCAGGGATGGCAAATCTGTATCCAGGGTAAGTCTCTATTCTAGTAAGGACAAAGCGCTGCTCCTTCCACAATGTAAGTGATACAGTGTACTCAACCTGCCACCAGGTAGCTGGTTGAACACCTCTCAGGGAATGCTGCTATATTAGGGATTCAGTGCTTGTCTCTGCTGGCAGAATGTGCACCCAGCAGTGGCCACAGTCAGGTGGACCCTGGTGGGTGGAAGTCCATGTTTCTGAGCCCATGCATAATGTCCATCCCTGCCACCACTGTGTTCCTAAGCCCACTGGATGATAATGGGGGTAGCTGGGAAAAGAAACTGTTATCCACAGAACAGGCCATCCTATCCACTTGACTATTAAAGTCCTCTGCTGAGGTCACCCTTTAGTGGGTATTTATACAGGACACAAATATCTTCAAATGTTTTGTCCAGAGAGGCCTATCCACACATCTCTTTCCCAGATTTCACTGTCACCAAATTTCCAATCATGTTCCTTCCACCATTCATTATTCCACATCCTTAGTATCCATTCCCATACTTGTTCCTTGGATTTGCCTGTAAAAATTAGGAAACTCAAGTAATTCTTTTGGAGTGTAGCACACCTCCTCCTGGGTCGCACTTTGTACTTCACCTTTAGGAGTCTGCTGGGACTTGAGTCCAGTGAGAGGCCCAGAAACAAAGAGGGGTGGTGGGGATGGTTTCTGAGGATAATCAGCCTCATCTTGCATGGCCACTGCCTCAGGGGAGGTCATGGCTTCTTCAGGCATTGCAGGGTTAATCCCCTCAAATGGAGGTGGAAATGCCATCGCCACTGTGGGTGGGGGTGCCACTTCCATTAGTAAAGCAGACTCTAAACTCAGGAGCTCAACGTCCCCAGCTTCATCCCACATGTCTCCCAACCAACTTATAGGATGCTATTCTTTCCCAATCTATGCCCTCACTTTAACACTATTTATTCAGCTAAGAATTTTCCAAATCTTTACATTCTGCTTCAAAAACTCCATCTTTAAGTCATTTCTCTCTTCTTGCACTTCATTATAATCAGCCAGGAGGAGCAAAGCCACACATTAAATTTCATTGCTCAGAAGATCTACTTTCCACAAAATACTAGAACACACACACAATTTAGCCGTGTTCTTTGCCACTATAAAAAAAATGACCTTTCCTCCAGTTTCCAATAATAAGTTCCTCATTTCCATCTAAGACTGCAGCAGAATGGTCTTTACTGTCCATATTTCTACCAACATTTTGTTCATGATTATTATTTCCTAAGACTGAGGTTTTCTCTTCAGCTCTCCTCTTTTCTGAGATTTCACCAGAATTACCCTTAACATCCGTTATTTTCTGCATGCACGTCAAAACTCTTTTCAGCCTTTATCCATTCACTATTCAGTTCCAAAGCCACTTCCATGTCTTTTACGTTAGTACCCACTTCTGGTACAAATTTGTCTTATTCAGCTTGGGCTGCTGTAACATGGTACCACAGACTGGGTAGCTTGTAAACAAATTTATTTCTCACAAGTTTGGAGGCTGGAAGTCTGACATTACGGTGCTAGCACAGTTAGTTTTGGTGAGAAACATCTTCCAGATTGAAAACTGTCATCTTCTTGTTGTATCCTCCTCACATGGCAGGAGAGGGTGAGAGAACTCTCTGGGGTCACTTTTATAAGGGTACTAATCTCATTCAGAAGGGCTCCACCCTCATGACCTAATTATCTCTTGAGAGGCCCCACCTCCTAATACCATCACGTTGGGGGTTAGGATGTCATCACATTTTAAGGAGACACATTCAGTCCATTGCAAGGCCCAAATGGTTTCACTGGAATATTCTACCATTCAAAGAATAATTAACACCAATTCTACACTACCTCTTCCAGAAATTAAAAGGAGGCAACATTTCCAAACTCACGTTATGAGGACACCATCAACCTGATACCAAATGAGACAAAAATAGAACAAAACTATAGACCAGTATCCTTCATGAATATAGATGCAAAAATCCTCAACAAAACATTAGTAAATTATAGCAATCACAGCAAGTACAGCAATATATATATATATTTAAAGTACACACTACAGACAAATGGAGTTTACTCCAGTGATATAAAGCTTAATCAATATTTGAAAATCCATGAAGGTAATCCATCATATTAACAGAGTAAAAAAAAAAAACTCATTCTATTCATTATATCAATTGGTGCATATTTCAAGTAGAATTTCAAGGAAATAGAGAGTTCATGACAGTGTTTACAGGTAGCAAAGGGTTCTCAAAGTTATAATGGGCCTGAGAGGGGAGGAAAACGCAAATATGTGGTGCTGTCCTGAAAATGTCACCCCAGGGTAAAGATAAAGCCAACTTTCATCCTTTCTGTGAAACAGCATGGCTTCTAAGAATTTCAAAGTCGTTTTTCCACAGTAGCCTCACAGGGAACCCAATACAGAGAAGAGCCTGTTGATCTTTTGTCTAATTGAATGAACCCTAATAAAAATCATAGAAAACAGTCTTAAAGAGAATTGTACTACCTGAAGCACTGCAAGCTTGAACTTAGTGGGAAACAGTATAAAGTAAAAAAGGGCCTTTGGATGCCGAAACATCTACAGGCTAAAAACAGTCTGAGAAAACTACTCAGCTGTAAACACAGGCAACGTTTTATGAAGAGAAGAAAAAAAAATTCAGCATGACTCAGGGTAGAACCAAAGAGACCTCAGTGTGTAAACATGCTGCTACTTGGGAGCAGAGACATACTTAAATTGGGTTCTGTATTATGCAGTAATGCAATCCACTGAATATCACAGCTTCCCAACAACAGAGAAATGCTGTGAGAAACTGACCTGTTACATATTTTTTTAGAACTAAGTATTCAAAACCTTGTGTGTTTTTTACATTTAACACCATCTTAATTTGTACTAACCACAATTCAGTCTCTCAATAGCTCAATTTTAAGTGCTCAACATGTTGCTAGCAGCTACCTTATCAGATAATACAGTTCTATTCCATTAATTTCCACAAGTAGTTGTAATTGCTCTTTTTACTCACTTTTGAAATATACGAAATACTATGGGACAGGCACTACAACAGATGTAGCATTAGGTGAACTAGATAAAATCTGGATACTCAATCTTAATTTCCCAAATACATTATAGCACATTTAATATCCCTGTGTGTAAAACTTTAGCAATATCCGTTAAGTTCTGATATGTAGCCATTTACAAACATCATTCACTTTAAGTGGGTTATAATTTCACAGATATTTTATCTTTAAAAAAAATTACGGAAAATTTAAAATACATGAAAATAGAGAAAAGAGCAAAAACAAAATAAGCAAAAACCATGCACCTGACTCATCTTACCATGATTTTGACAAACAAGTTATCCATCTTCACTTTTCTTTTGCATGAGCCTTTTAAAGGTAATTCTAGACATATCATTTTATGTGTATAAACTTGCTAATTTATCTCTAAGACACTTTTACATAAACACAATGCTATTTGCACATCTAACAAGAACATAATTCTTAATATTATCTAATACTGTCAATAGTCCCATTTCCCCGTCATAAAAATGTCTTTTTTTACACTTGTTCAACTTGTGATCTAAATGAGAACCACTCATTCATTGCATTTGATTGATACATCTCTTAAGACTCTTTTAATATCTAAGAGTTCCACCTCCCTTTTTTCAATCCATTTTATTGGTTGAGAAGCTGTCATTACTCTTGTAGAATAACCCACATTTTAGATTTGTCTGCTTCTTGTTGTATCATGTAATTTGTTCTTGTTTCCCGAATTTTCTCTAAACTGGGAGTTAGATCTTGATGCTTTAATTAGATTCAGGTTCAATATTTTTTGGCAATGGTATGTCTTATTGTATCATATCAGGAGGCACAAAATGTTTTGTCCTATTTTTGATGAGATTAAAATTGATCATGGGTTCAGATGTTGTCAACCTCATCTATTCACTATGAAGTTGACATCAACCATTCACATAATGGTCTTAACACCTCTACTGAGAATTGTGCCTAGATCCATTATTTCATTATGTCCTGTAAAAATCTCTAACAAAGAACTTTACCTCATCAACTTCTAGTTGCCTTGAAATATAGTTTATACAGGAAATGCAGGCTAAATCACAGTTCCTTCCTTTTATTTATCAATTTCCAGAATGAGTTGGTGCCCTGGCAACTTCCACAGGTATACTGTACAGATGAAAGAATACAGGTGATAACAGGTAAGATCAAAAGCTTTTCCACATTCACTCCTTTAAGAGAGTTTCTTTCTAGAAAGAATTTCCTAAAGTTTAACATGGTTTGAATGGTGATGAAATATTTCTATGTATTCATTAAATTAACCTATTCTTTTAAAACCTCTTATTTTAATTTTGAGCATGAAGCAAAAGGGATTCCTACATTCAAACACTTTTCCTCCAGAATTTATTTTATACTGCTCCTTAACACAAAATTCACAATGGATGGTTTTCTAATAATTATTTAGTGACCTTATGAACTCGCTGATGGTAAGTAAGATGTGAATGTTGTCTAAATGCCTTCTTACATTCCTTACATTTGTACGGTTTCTCACCAGAATGAATTCTCTGATGTTGAATAAGTGATGAATGGAGTCTAAAGGCCTTTCCACATTCCTTACAGTCATAGGGTTTCTCACCAGTATGAATACTCTGATGTTGAGTAAGTTGGGAGAGCAGTCTAAAAGTCTTCTCACATTCCTTACACTTATAAGGTTTCTCACCAAAATGAATACTCTGATGTTGAGTAAGTTGTGAGAACAGTCTGAAGGCCTTCCCACATTCCTTACAATCATAGGGTTTCTCTCCAATATGAATACCCTGATGTGAAATAAGTTCTGAGTAACGACGAAAGAACTTCTGACATTCCTTACATTCATAAGGTTTCTCACCAGTATGAATTCTCTGATGGAGAGTTAGATGATAGGCACGACTAAAGGTCTTCCCACATTCCTTACAATCATAGGGTTTCTCGCCAGTATGAATTCTCTGATGGAGAGTAAGTTGTTGCCGCACTCTAAAGGCCTTCCCACACTCCTTACAGTCATAGGGTTTCTCACCAGTATGAAGTTTGTGATGTACTCTAAGGCCTGTACTACACAGAAAAGCCTGCCCACACTCCCTACATTCATAGCATTTCTCAGCAATATTAAGTCTTTGATGTCGAGTAAGGTGTGCATATTGTCTAAAGGTTTTCCCACATTCCTTACATTCATAGGGTTTCTCACCAGTATGAATCCTTTGATGGAGATTAAGTTGTCCTCGCACTCTAAAGGCCTTCCCACATTCCTTACAGTCATAGGGCTTCTCACCAACATGAATTCTCTGATGTACACGAAGATCTGCACCACATGTAAAGATTTTTCCACATCTTTTACATTCAAGGAGTTTGTCAGAAGCATGAATTCTCTGATGTCGACTAAGGTGGGCACACTGTCTAAAGGCTTTTCCACATTCTTTACATTCATAGGGTTTCTCACCAGTATGAATTCTCTGATGGAAAGTGAGTTGCTGGCGTACTCTAAAAGCCTTCCCACAATCCCCACATTCATAGGGTTTCTCTCTATTGTGAATTCTCTGATACAGAGTAAGAGATGTGCGTTTTTTGTTCTTGGGCATTTTTTCAGAGGTGGTTTTTTTCACTTGCCTGAAATACGCCTCCTGAGGACCCTCCTGTCCCTCAAACTTTTTATATTCACAATCTTTCCTGAAAAAGGAATCTTCAAGGCCACAACTTCTAATTCTTTCCATTATCTCCCACTGAGATACATTCATTTCACAAACATCCTTTACTTCAAATAACTTTTTAGTGTCATATCTGGATTCCAAATCTGAAAGAAAATAAGATAAACACATGCTATTTTATTAGTCTAGAAAAAGTAAACAAATAAGCAAATAAAAATTTTATAATAGGAAAGAAAAGAAAGTCCAGTTGAAGAAAATGTGCTTAAAAACTCTTTAAAAATCATGTAGCTTGAATAAAGCTAAGAGGAATAAAGAAAATGAGTTAAGACCAGATAATTCAGAAGCAAATCAAAGTCTGAGATCTCTACCTAAACTTTTTAATGATTTCTCTTTTAACTAAGAATACAGTAGAAACACTTTATTATGAATAACATGGCCTTTGTTTACCAAAAGATGTCATCTCAAGCTACTGCCCCCTTTGCACCCTACATCTGTCACACTTACCTCCTTTCAGTTGCTAAAATATGTTACAATCTTTCCATTTCTTAGAGCTTTTTACTGGCTATTAAATCTCCCAGGAATGCTGGCGGGCTCTCCACATGGTTGGGTTCCTTTCACCCTTTAGGTATCATGATAAAAGTCAGAAAAACTACCTGTGCTGACTTCATCTAATTTATATCCTTTATTTTCTATCCCAATAACTTGTGTCTTGCTTCTTAACACTTTTTTCAATTCTGCCGTGATATATTAACTTTCTCAGTTTTTATTCTATTTTCTTACCTTATGATTCCCCAAGGGCAGAAACAATCTTTCACTTATCACTGAATAACAAACCCATAGCACACAGTAACTATTATTAAATTTCCATAATTAGTTAATAGTAAAAATGTATATTTTGCCTTGCCTCCAATCTTACACCTTCTTTTTTATCACTTCCTATAGAGATGGGAAACAAAAGCACATCTAAGCTATCTCAATCAAATACATACATGGAAAAATTTCTTTACACCTGATCATCCTTCCAATGGCCTCTCCACTTTCACTTGCAGATATCTCCACTTCAGTTCATTTTCTACTTTGCATAGTTGTGAGTGAACCTCACTTTCACGATCAAGGTAATGAAAGGTTCTACTTATTTATCTTCATTTGAGTTTATTAACTATACACACTATGTTACAAATACTCAACCTGTTTTGTTCCTTCATACTCTTTCCTATATTCTCCCTGAAGTCTTCATAGCCAATGCCATTTAGGTACTGCCTAAAAATATATTCGTGATTTTTCAGTCACAGCAACAGGTTTATAAAAGTGTTAACATGCTAATGAAATTCTGAGCAGAGAGGTATTTTTCTCAAAATTTTTGAAATAAGATTTCAATACTTTCCAAAATGAAAAAGGTATTTTTAAAAAGTCTACAATACAGCAATATTATTTTTAATATGTCCAAACCGGAAAGAATCCAAGTGTTCATCAACAGAAGAATGACAAAGAAAATTAAGATATGTGGATACAATGCAGTAAGAGCAACGAGATGAATTGTAACAGCAATGAGAATGAATAATCTACAAGTACACACAACAACATGGATCATTCTCACAAACATAATGGTGAGTAAACAAAGCCAGGCATAAAAGAATTTATACTATTCCATTTTTATAAAACTTGAAAACAGTAAAACCAATCTATGGACTTGTTAAAAGTCAGGCTAGTAGTTAACTTTGGTAGGGAGGAATGACTGGAGAAAGTTAGGAGGGAGCTTCTGATATACTAGTAAAGCTCTATTTCTGAATCAATGTGTAATTACTTTGTGAAAATTCAGTGAGCCACATATTATAATTCTGTATTTTTTATATCTATTTATATTTCAATAAGTTTACTTTAAAAAGGATATACTAAAAAGACGTTAAAAGGCAACAATGATTTAAATAGTGTAGATAATTTGTGAGCAGAGACAAAAAAATGAATGGCACAGAAAATACTCCTATGAAATCTGAGTGTCTTTCTCTGTGCTTCCCTCTCCCTTCCCTCTCTCCTGTTCTCCTTCCTTTACTCCTCTCTTTGTCTTTCTCCCCCTCCCTCTCTCTCCTCCTGTCTGTCTGTCTCCATCTTCCCATTCAAGAAAGCAATATAAAACTATGACAATTTTGTAGAAATTTTTGGGAAAAAAACAATTTAAGTTCTCATTAAGACAAATAAGATATAAATGATATATAAAATGAACAGTAATTAGCTAGTCATAACAGTAGTAAATAAGCAGGCAGGTACAAAAGTATGACAGTTGTTATTAAGATGGTGATTTCAAAGAATTTACTTGCAAATTAAAAATTAAAAACCAGTGATCTAAAGGAAAGTCACAGTCAAAATCAAAAGTGAAGGCCCAAACATTTGTAAGAAAAATGAGAAAGTGTATACAGCAGAAAAGCCCATACAAACTGTATAAGAAACATTAAACAATGGAAAAAGTAATGGAATAAAGGAAGTGAGTAGAAAATGCACAAAATAAAAGTATAAACAAACTTAGGGCAAAATGTCCATATTCACTCATAAAAAACAAAGTAGAAGTTATAAAACTTATCCTATAGAATTTGAACGTTTTAATTTAAAGAACAAACAAAACATTCCCAGTGTGGACATAGTGAACCTGAGACTCTTATATGGCTTCCCCACCTAAATGACGTGTCAGATTAAGACCTTGGCACGCTGAACATTCTCATCTAGGAGACTATACTACAGTTGACCCTTGAACATAGCGGTTAGAGGGGACAATACCACCCCCTCCTCCACCCCCCACTGAAAATCTGTGTGTAACTTTACAGTTGGACCTCCATATCCGCAGTTCTGCATCCACAGATTCAACCAACCTCAGGTCATGCAGTACTGTAGTACACATTTATTTTTTAAAACCCATGTATAAATGGACTCACGCAGTTTAAACCCATGTTGTTCAAGGGTCAACTGTATAAACAGCTGAAGTGTAATCTTAAGATTTCTGTAAAAAGTCAGCCATAATTGTTCCCAAATTTGTTTATGCCAGTTCTTTCCCCTTCAAGAAACTGAAAGACAACCACTTCTATCTATGAAAACTAGGTTCAGTGCTTTGCAAGTTCTGGCTAGGGATGCACATTGCATTGTTCTCAAACTAGGCATGAGTGAGAAAATAGTAAAGATTGATGGGAAATGTAAAAAGTCATGAAAGATTCTGCACACAGTTTGCTTTACAAGTATCTTTAGATTCTTGTTCTACTTTAAATAAACTGAAACTGGAAATAATAGCCTATGCATTATATGTGTGATTTAATCAAGAAAAAATTGACTGGACCAACTCTAAAAGGCCAAACTGAACATCAAAAGACATATATAAAATATTTAACTACTCAAAATTAGTAAACCATATATTAGTTTGTATTCTACTGAATCAAAGGACTTTATTCTAGTAAATAATGCTAATGTGAAAGCAAAATATTAACCCATCTTAAAGCAATGTAAAAGGAGAAATATTATTTCCATTTGCAGGATACTAGCTTTAATTAAAAAGAAAATATGAAGTAAATTACCTGTTCATAGTTAGTTTCCTGAGATATGATGTCTTCAATAACTTTTGCTGATACAAGATGATACGGATACAGAATATTTATGACAGAGGCAGTTTTAGGCACATTAACACCAGGGTAAATGTATCCAGAGATCTGTAAATGTTAAAACCCTATAACCACAGAACTGTACTTCTGAAAATCAAAACTGATCAAATATGGGGTTGGCCTAAAGGTTCATTCCGGTTTTTCCATAAGATGTTATGGAAAAACCCAAACGAACTTTTTGGCCAACTCAATATTAAATAATCCATACTGAATTCCAAATAACCTTCACATTCTGCTGATAATTTTACTGCTAATTTCATCAAGGAATCAGAAGCAATTTAAAGAAAAATGTTATTCTCCCCTTCACCACGTTATCCAACCAACCTGTGTCCATATTCTTATCATATGCATTGGTTTTCCTTCATAAATTGACTCCTACTCCTACCCATTTACTGAAAGTCATTGCTTACAGAATTCCCTCTTTCTCTACTCCATCAATTTTCCTCTTTGAAATCATTCCCTTCAGCCTATATACATGTTCTAATACCTCATCACATCTTAAGATACTTTCTCTGTACCCCACGTGTCTGCTTTTATGGCAAAATTCCTCCAAGAGTTATATATATTTATTTTCATCACTGCCTCACTTCTCACTTTCTTTTCCTTTTATCTCCCAATAACGTTAAAAGAAACAAAATTTTATTACAGAGCATATCTGACATACACAAAAGGAGAACAGTAAATATAAATGTCCATGTATCTATGGACCAGCCTCAGCAACCACCAACCAAGCCCAGTACTGGCCTATGCAGACCCTAATCCACTCTCCTCACATTTTCTGAAGCAAATCCCATAATCTAATGTTTTTTGTAATCACTTCAGGATGTACCTCTAAAAGGATTAAAAAAAATAATCATAATACCATTATCCAAACCTAAAAAAATGAACAGTAATTCTTTAAGAACATCAAAAATCAGTGTTCACACTTCTAATTATCTCATACATAAAATTTTAAACAATTTAAAAATAATAATAACTGATCCAAAGTCCATAATGCACAATGGTTGACATGTCTTCTACATGTCTAAAACCTACAGTCTGTCCTACTATCTTTTAAAAATATTTATTTATTTATTTATGGCTGCGTTGGGTCTTCGTTGCTGCACGCAGGCTTTCTCTAGTTGCAGCAAGCAGGTGCTACTCTTCGTTGTGGTGCACGGGCTTCTCATTTCGGTGGCTTCTCTTGCTGCGGAGCATGGGCTGTAAACGTGCAGGCTCAGTAATTGTGGCAAACGGGCTTAGTTGCTCCGCGGCATGTGGGATCTTCCCGGACCAGGGATCGAACCCGTGTCCCCCGCATTGGCAGGCAGATTCTTAACAACTGCGCTGCCAGGGAAGTCCCTGTCCTACTATCTTTTGATTTCCCTTACAATTTATTTGTTGAAGAACTGTTTTTGACCCTATAGCATTTCTCATATTCTGAATTTTGCTGACTATATTCCCAAGGTGTAATAGAACATGCTCCTCTATCGTCCTCCAATAAATTGGTGGTTGGCTTTAGAAGCTCCATTAGACTTAGGCACACTTCATAGGTCATACTGTATCCTTTCATTCACCCCTTCATTCATTGTCTCTATTTCTGTGATGCTATCAGCACTGATGTTCAGTGCCTAGATCCAATAGCTCACTATGGGTTCCAAAATGATAATATTCTATCATTCTTCATTTATTCACTGAATACTTTTATTAAGAAAAACATCCCTCCATCTATTACCTATTGGTACAGTTCTTACAAGGAAGACAGGATAAACGCTTCTTTTTTCCTTTAAATTTATGCTTTCCAAATAAGTTAGTTCTCTAGTAGTTTCCAGTGGTGAACAATCTGCTGTTAGTATCATTAAGAATTTATGGAATTAAGCATGCGGTATTTTATGTGGTTGCAATACATTGCAGTTATGTATACAGATGCTCAAATGATTCCATCTTTGACAAGTTGAAGAGCCTCTGCCAACTGGCTCCTCTTCCCTGACCACTCTATCTAAAATTACCCCATTAACCCATCATAATTCTCCATATTCTTATCCTACTCCCTTTTCTTTATAATACTTAATCACTTCATGATATTTAGTAATCCATTTGTTTATTGTATGATTACCCTACTACAATGTAAACTCCATGAAAAGAAGGCAATGAAGAAATACATGCATAAAAGCCAAATACAAAAGATGAGCTAGAAAGAAATTAGATGCAAAATACAGGTAAAATGGTGGTCATTGGGAAAGAAAGGTTTCCCCCATTGAAATGAGAAAGAAACATGACAGTGAAGAAAGAAGAGGTAAATGGAAGTAAAGATGAAATTTCTTTGGTGATTCAGGCTGAAATCTAAGTTTTCTTCCCAGGTTTCAGATCTCTCCTTCATAATCAACATCTAAGTGGTGTGTTTCCTTCTCAACCAGCAGGAATATGCCATGCCACAATAGCTTACCTTTCCTTATTAGCACTTACTCACCTAGGCTCCATCTTCTTTTCTCATCCCTCACAACCATCCAGGGTTCTTTCCCTTGCTCTAACAGAGTAATTACATCTGGTTTAGAAATGGAACATCCTCCTTGAAAAAACATAATACAGAAAGGATATACTTGACTAAGCCTTCAGAACAACGAAGACTAAATGAACAGAAAAATATTGATATTAGAGTTACTTCAGAATCACAAGAACAGAGATATAGGAATAATGCCTTATTTTAATTGCCAATTCATACAGCCTCTGTCTCTTGAGGAAGTAATCATTGAGAGCACTGGTTTCAAATCCTGCCTCTGTCACCTGAACAACTTACAGCCTCAGTTTTCTCAGTTGGAAAAATAATATATACCCATACGTAAATAATATATAATAATATATAAAATAATACATAAAAATATATAAAATAATAATGTATACCCATTATTATAATAATGTATAGGATTGTGTGAGGTTTGACTTAATAAACAAAGTGCTTGGATGAGTGCCTAATACATAGTAAGCACTATACATGTTTATTAGGTACTATTTTTGCTTTTCTTTAAATACTTTGCTAAGAGGAAAATAGTTTCTTGCCAGTATATTCATCCAATGTTAAATGCAAAGTTCATATATTTTAAACTTTTAATCATAAATCAATTAAAAGATAATGTTTGTTGTGATAAATTGAATGTGTCCACTTGAGTTTTAACAAACTACTAATTTAACCCAGTATCATATACATTGTTTAAGCTTTTTCAATAGGTATGTTGAGCCAGACACCTCTGTCTTCCTACTCACATTGCAGGTAAGTTAACAGATAATAGACCATCTACAGCAGTATGAAACCAGATTTCTTTGAAAATGGTTTTACTCTGAGTGTCTAAGAATTTATATCAAACTGTCATTCAAGAGAAGCAACTATGGAAAAGGCAAAGGAAAATGTAAACGTCACTGATTTATGGGGAAGCTAAACGTGCTATTTAATAGTTTAACAGCTGAAGGTGCCTATTCCCAAACTACAAAGCAGATGTTTGGCTAGTTTTTAGGATAGCCCTGAAATTCAGTCATGTGAATTTCTACATTACTCGACACAGATAAACTTACCCAGTGACACCAGGTTGCTATAGTTCTCTAATATCACATCTCTGTACAAATTCCTCTGATTTGAGTTCAGACATTCCCACTCTTCCTGAGAAAAGTCTACAGTTACATCTCTGAACATCACCAAATCCTGAAATGACAAACCCATGTTTTATTTGTAAAATTATTTATTTCTGTATAGGGCCACATGCCACATATTATCACTATTTATATATCCTTCCCCTTTCCCTACTTTTTTAAAACAATTCTTTCAAAAAGTAATTAACTCATAGATTGTACAAAAACAGGCCATGGGTTGAATCTGGCTCACAAGCTGTAGTTTGCCTACTACTGCTACAGATGAAGCTTCCTATATAACTGTAGGATACCTAATTTTACTTATTTCCAGATACATTCAGGTAATTAATCAGAGTTTCACTAAATTGTAGCAATATTTTCTTAGATCAGTCTCCAACAGCAAAAGAAATAAAAGCAAAAACAAACAAATGGGACCTAATCAAACTTAAAAGCTTTTGCACAGTAAAGGAAACCATCAATCTTCTGCTGATGGGCACAAAAGGAAACAAAACAAAAAGACAGCCTACCAAATGGGAGAAAATATTTGAAAACGAAGTGATCGACAAGGGGTTGATATACAAAAAATACAAACAGCTCATACAACTCAGTACCAAAAAAACAAACAACCCAATCAAAAATGAGCCAAAGACCTAAATAGACGTTTCTCCAAAGAAGACATCCAGATGGCCAATAGGCACATGAAAAGATGCTCAACATCACCAATTATTAGAGAAATGCAAATCAAAACCACAATGAGGTATCACCTCACACCGGTCAGAATGATTATCATCCAAAAGTCTACAAATAATAAATGCTGGAGAGAGTGTGGAGAAAAGGGAACCCTCCTACACTGTTGGTGGGAATGTAAATTGGTGCAGCCTCTATGGAGAACAGAATGGAGGTTCCTTAAAAAACTAAAAACAGAGCTACCATATGATCCAGCAATCCCACTCCTGGGTATATATCTGGAGAAAACAAAAACTCGAAAATACAAAAATTTGAAAAGATACATGAACCCCAGTGTTCATAGCAACACTATTTACAATAGACAAAACATGGAAACAACTCAAGTGCCGATCAACAGAAGACTGGCTTAAGATGTACAACTGAATGCTAGCCATAAAAAAGACTGAAATTTTGTCATTTGCAGCAACATGGATGAACCTAGATAATATCATACTAAGTGAAGTAAGTCAGACAGAGAAAGACAAATACTATATGATATCACTAATATGTGTAATCTAAAAAAATAATACAAATGAATTCCATACAAAACAGAAACAAACTTATGGTTACCAAAGGGGAGGGAGAGGGAGGGAGGGACAAATTAGGAGTACTAACAGGTACAAACTACTATATATACATAAAATAGATAAGCAACAGGATTTACTGTATAGCACAGGGAATTATATTCATTATCTTGTAATAACCTATAATAGAATATAACCTGAAAAAAAATAATTGAATCACTTTGTTGTACACCTGAAACTAACACAATATTGTAAAGAAAAAAAGAAAAGAATTTCACAATTAATTGAAATAGTGTCCATAAAAATACTGCTAGCAACGGGCCTAAAAAAAATAAATGTGATTTACTCTAGGGACTTCCCTGGCAGTCCAGTGGTTAAGACTCCACACTCCCACTGCAGGGGGCACGGGTTCGAAACCTGGTTGGGGAGGTAGGATCCCACATGCTGCAAGGTGCGGCCAAAAACAGAAATGTGATTTACTCTAACCTCTTTCCCTTTAAGGGTTAGAAAAAAATAATCGATGGAATTATTCCCCCCAGATGAATCATAAAATCTCTATTTTTAAAAAGTAGAGTTTGCACAAAATTAAAGAATTTCTTCCAGACCCAATTTCATCACTATATGTATCATTAGCACTTTCCCTTATTATAACAAATCTTTTATTGAATATTTTAAACTTCTTATAAAATACTCCATTTAATAGATATGTTGGACTTAATAATGATTCTATTTAGATTATTTCTATACTCTTAAACATATTAAATTACATTTACAATTTAGGTTACACAAAATTTCTAAAGCTACAATGTCCAATATGCTACCTTAGACACGTGGTTACTGAGCACTTGAACTGTAGCTAGTACAAATTTAGATGTGCTGTAACTATAAAATATACACCAGATATTGAAGACTTTAGAGAAAAAAAAAAGAATGTAAAATATCTCAATAATTTTTATATTGATTTTGAAATGATAATATTTTGCTATATTGGGTTAAATAAAGCATTAAAATTAACTGCACGTTTCTTTTTAAAATGTGATGCTAGAGACTTCCCTGGTGGCACACTGGTTAAGAATCCGCCTGCCGGGCTTCCCTGGTGGCGCAGTGGTTGAGAATCTGCCTGCCAATGCAGGGGACACGGGTTCGAGCCCTGGTCTGGGAAGACCCCACATGCTGCGGAGCAACTAGGCCCGTGAGCCACAATTACTGAGCCTGCGTGTCTGGAGCCTGTGCTCCGCAACAGGAGAGGCCGCGACAGTGAGAGGCCCGTGCACCGCGATGAAGAGTGGCCCCCACTTGCCGCAACTGGAGAAAGCCCTCGCACAGAAACGAAGACCCAACACAGCCATAAATACATAAATAAATAAATAATTAATAAATAATGAATAAATAATAAATAAATAAATAATAATAAATAATAAATAAATAATAAATAAATAATAAATAAATAAATAAATAAATAAAATAGTTTAAAAAAAAAAAGAATCCGCCTGCCAATGCAGGGGACACCGGTTGCAGCCGTGGTCCGGGAAGATCCCACATGCCGCGGAGCAACTAAGCCCATGTGCCACAACTACTGAGCCTGCGCTCTAGAACCCTCGAGCCACAACTACTGAGCCCATGTGCAGCAACTACTGAAGCCCACGCGCCTAGAGCCCGTGCTCCGCAACAAGAGAAACCATCTCAATGAGAAGCCTACGCACCACAATGAAGAGTAGCCCCCGCTCGCCAAAAACCTAGAGAAAGGCCTGCGCGCAGCAACAAAGCCCCAAGGCAGCAAAATAAAATAAAATAAATTAATTAAAAAAATTTTTTAATAATAAATAAATAAAACGTGACACAAAAGATTACATATGTGCCTTGCGTATTATTCTCTACTTATTATGAGACTGACATGAGGCCTACTGTGCTAATAAGGCACTAATTTAGTATTTTTTTTTTTTTTAATTTAGTATTTTTAATATTGGACAGTGCTGCTTTAAAGTGTTCTCCAGTCCTGAGAGTCTCCTATCAGTTGTCTCCCTCTAGGGACTTCATTTCTGCTTTATCTCTGCTCTAGACAAAGACTGAACACACAGGAGACCTTGAGTAATTTGGTCAATTCACACAGAGAGGGGCACACAGGAGCGGCCAGGCTGTCTGGCTCCATCCTTCACTAGAGTGGGAGCAACTAGGGAAAAGCTGTTGGATGGGGCTCTGTTAGGAAGTTTTGGGATAACTAATGAAAATGTTTACATAACCTGAAAAAAATTACAGCATTTCAAATAGAGAGAAATATCAACTTACATGAGCCATGATTTCAGATTTGCAAGAAACTGGTTAGTTTTTCTCAAGGGTCATTTGCTGGAGAAGCAGAGTCCACAGAAGCTAAGAGCTGGGGGAAGAATATGAAGCCATAAGAACAAAATTGCCTCACAGCTCCCAAATTTTAAAAACTCACACCACTTTCCCATTCCTACATGCAACACCCCTCTACCCGCCCCTCCCAACACACAAACAAGTGATGAAAGGTAAGAGGTAATTTAGACAAATACATGCCCTCCCCAAAATGACAGGAAAATAGTATTGTGTGTGATTCTATTTTTGGCAAGAAAACTACATACATATGCATACATGTATTATGCGTGTGCATGAAAGTCTGTGGATGGACTTGGAATAAAATTTTATCATGTTACCTCTACTGGATGGTATCCCAGGTGATCTTTATTTTGTTCTCCTCTGGAGTTTCTTAATTTTTTAATCAAAAAATTTTAAATTTGTATCACTTGTACCTGGACATAAATTTAAAACAGCCCTACAAGGAATATCACAAAAAGCCCCAACAGTTCCATCCCTGCTACTCTTTCTCCCATCTTCCAAATCTAGAGGCAACAATTTTCACCTCTTTTAGCTTTTTCTTGTGTTACTTAAACACCATATATTCAAATAACATGCTAATATTGCTACTTCTGAATTTTCAGTTTTAACCAATATCTACTGACTTCCTACTATGGAAAGCATAGTTCCCGCTGTCTTTTATCCACCCATCTCCCACTGCACGTATGCGTAGCTCCATCTCCCTATCCTTCCAATATGGTTTTGTTCTATTACAGGGTAAATGGATATTCAGTTTCCATTATTATGACTATGTAAATACCATTTCCAACTGAGCTATACAGTATAATTAGATTATTTCGCCTTCCTTTCCCAAGTCTTCTTCTCTGAGGTTAAAATAATTTTGTTTTTTGTAAGATTATCATTAATTCATTTCTCAAATTCTCACTCAAATGAAGGATCAGGAGGATGAAGCTTCTGGCATTAAAATAGCAGAACTGTCCATTTCATATTCTAAGACTCTTTCAGAAATTCAGCCAAATACTTCAGAGTTATCACCTGTACTCCAACTTGCCAAAAGTCAATGCCAAATTCCTAAATGTTCCTACCTCTGAAATCCCACGTGACCTTGAAGTGAAAAACTGATTAAGTAATAGGACCTAAGAAAGGCTGTTTAAGGAATTGCTTAGGCCGTTTTGAACATCACTTCCCAACAACTGATTTCTTAAATAATTTATAAAACATCCACAAAATAGAATACTAAAGTAATCATTAAATGCTAAGTTTTAGAAAACTGTTAAGGAATGGAAAATATCCAAGAAACACATTAAAAAATCAGTTTAAAAAAATATATAAAATATGATTAGATTTTTTTAACCTATTAAAGTGAAACAGATATCAATAGACGGAGAAAAATCTCAGTATTTCAATTCTGAGATTTTAAAATTAATTTTAAATTTTAATTAAGTCTCTCAATTTAATTGCCATCTCTATCTTAAGAGTTATAAATACTTATAAGATTTCTCAAATCAAAAGGGGATCATTGGGATTTCACCTTTCTCCATAGATCCATGAAGGTATTACAAAATCAATGAGAGTACTGAATTCCTCTCTTAAATGAAGAACTAGAGATCTTGGTTTCTTTCAAATTTTCAATTAATGTTATGCTATTCAGAAATAAAACCATATACAAAACCACAATGCTTGTAGAAATATTTTGGGGAAAATATGCTCTAAATATTAATAGTGATTATTTCTGGATGTTGGGACTATAGATAATTTTAATTTTCTTCTCTTTTAGGTTTCTTAGTTACTAAATATTTCACAAGCCTGCATTAAGTACATTATCAGAACTTTTTTTAAAAAAAAGCTATTCCATTAAAAATAATTTTTTAATGATTTGGGAAGGTGGGTACCTTATAGTCATGAAAAAAAACTGATTAAATAGGCCTGCACAAGTGGTAACAACAGGGAAATCAATGTCACTGAAAAAATAATTCTTACCAGTTCTTCAATGTTGTATTTCATTAACACCCAGAGATCCTTCTGTGAAGGATCACAAAGCTGGTTCGTGACATTTCCAAAGATTAAGAGACAGTATGCACAGCAGACAGAGAAAAATGCTTATTTCACAGCAGCTCCTCAATCATTTGAGTTAACCCCTCCTGCGTGCCAACGAATAACCAATTATTAAATCCTTGCAAAAGATCTTGTTAATCATTACCTTAGCGTTCAGGACACATATGTAACTTAACAATTTCTTAAAAATTTTTTATTCAGAACAATAAGTCCTTCCCAATATTACATTATATGGTTTTTTCTTATGACTTTATAAACATAATCTTTATTATCGCATAACATTCCATCACATGTATGGACTGTGAGTTACTTAACCATATTGCTAGATACTAATTTTTTAAGATTATCTCAAAAGTCATTCCTAGTTATCCCAGACTTTGATTCTAGACCAGTGAGAATCAATCTTATACAACTCTGATAATATGAAATGATAGACTTCCTCTCCCAAATTACCCATTGACAAATATATACAATATTTCTGTATATATCTTAGATTTTTCTTGCCCTGAAAACTCATAAACAGAGTCCAAAGACTTCATATTAAGAATCCCTGTTCTGGGGGCTTCCCTGGTGGTGCAGTGGTTGAGAATCTGCCTGCTAATGCAGGGGACACGGGTTCGAGCCCTGGTCTGGGAAGATCCCACATGCCGCAGAGCGGCTGGGCCCGTGAGCCACAGTTACTGAGCCTGCACGTCTTGAGCCTGTGCTCCGTCGCGGGAGAGGCCACGAAAGTGAGAGGCCCGTGCACCGCGATGAAGAGTGGCCCCCGCTTGCCACAACTAGAGAAAGCCCTCGCACAGAAACGAAGACCCAACACAGCCATAAATAAAATAAATAAATAAGTTAATTAATTAATTATTAAAAAAAAAAAAAAAAAAAAAAAAAGAATCCCTGTTCTGGTCCACTTGAGCGGGATTCATCTTCCTGCTTGCAAGTATTCATCCTAATTAACTTCACGTTTCCATTATTCTTGGGAATACAGAAAGTTGATAGGGAAAGACAGAATCATCACTAACAGCAACAGCTAATATTAATTAAGCACTCTTCTAATGTGCCAGGTAATCTTCTAAGAGCTTTAGCAGATATTAATTCAGGTAATCTTCAAAACAACCCTGTGAGGTATATAATAATTCTGATTTTACATATTAAGAAACTGCAACACAGAAAAACTGCCCAAACTCACTCAGATTTAAGTGGTTGTCAGGATTAAAACCCTCTAGGTTCAAAATTTTCAACCACTGCACACACCTCTCTTCCTCTATCCAAAGACATACCCAAAACAAACTACAAACTTTCAGTTATAAGATAAATAAGTTCTGAAGACCTAATGCACAGCATGGTTACTATAGATAATAATAATAATGTATTATATACTAGACATTTGTCAAGAGAGTACATCTTAAGTATTCTTGTCACACACACAAAAAAAAGGTAACTATGAGAGGTAATGGATATGTTAATTAGTCGGTGTGGTTAGCATTCCATTCCACAATGTGTACATATATCAAAACATCATGTTGTACACCTTAAATATATACAATTTTTCATTTGTCAAAAATAAATAAAACAAACTCATGCTACCAAACCTCTAACTACATCAGGCTGGTACCAAAAATTTCCACTCATGGATTCCCTTGGGGGAAAAAAAAAATCCCCACTCCTACTCCGTAATAATTACAGATGTCTAAAGCCCTAAACTACTCCTTAACAAATCACAGTCAAAAAGAAAACATAAACGTTAACTTCCAATAGGGCTATTTCCATCATTAGAATCCTTGGAAAAGCTGTGCTCACAGAGCAACTGAATTTATAGCACATGGTTAACTAACCACAGAACTGAATTAAGTGGGCACTAGAATGGGGAATCTATAAATTAGGTCCCTGCCCTTAATGAGGTAGGGAAATCCTCAGGCCCAAATCAATAAGTAGATCATTCTTAAGCAGGACATTCCAAGGGAAGGAAATTTAAAAATCCCGTGTCCTGAAAACCAAATGCATTTCACGGAAACAAAGAAGCAGCACAAACTCACAAAGAACCTGGCTTTTAGAGCTGCAGCAGCGATTCGGTTCACTTCACAGGCCTCCTCTGGAGACTGACGGGCTGGGGAAGCAAACAGGGTTCATTACACCGCAGGCGTTTCTTGTCTCAGTAAACAAACGTCCACGCCCCCTTGACCCTCGCTACCCACCACCTGCATACACAATGGAAACAGGGAGACGGAAGAAGGTCCTTGGTCACCCGTGTCCGGGTTCGCGGCTCTGTCCGCTTTAGTTCCGACACCACAACCGCCCACGCCCAGGGCGGCCCACCGCGTCTTTGCAGGGCACTTTCACCCAGAGGCTCCACCTCCCACTTCCCTCCCAGACTTTTCCTCTACGCCCGGGCCTGGGTAGGTGAGGCGAGGAAAGTGAAGCGCAGGACCTCCGGGTGGCGCATTACAGAATAGGCCGGGGAGGCGCCCGATTACCGCCGCCAGAGCTTAACCCCGCGGCGCCCGGTCTGAGAACTACAAGCCCTCACTCCGGAGGAAACGCACAGTGGCCTGAGGCCCTCGATCTGGTCCGCAGAACCTGGCCTGTCCCGCGCTCGTTTCCTTCAGAAGAGAAGCGGCCGCCTCCGAGCCTACTTCACCGCCCTCAGGCCTCGCCTGCCTCGGAGGACAGACAGCCCAGCGCTCAAGTCTGCGGCGCCGGAACTCCGGGGAGTTCCTCCTCAGTCCCGGGTGCGCAGGCGCGCAGGGGGAGGGGGCAAGTCCCCAGGCTCCTCACTTAGCGCTTGGAGAGACAGATGGGGCCAGATCCCCGTGGGGCGGGCAGAGAAGCAGGGTTTCCTAATAGGCCGGCTCCCCGCCTGTAAAGGTGACCTTGTGAGTGACCCATGCTATCGACCTGACCTGCTCCCCTATTGGAACTGTAGTCCGAAATCAGAGCAACTGTATATTCCGCCTTTTCTCACTTGGTTCTTGGCTCTGCAACGGGCGCAGGCCCGGAGCTCCGCCCCCACCCACGAGAGTCCTGTGCTCAGGCTCCTGGGAGGTGCTGTTTCTGTCCCGCGTGCGCAAGCGCGCGGGTGGACCCGTTCGAACCTGGGGTTCTCCATGAGGCTGAGGATGCCCTTGCGGCGACGCACGTTGAGGGCTGGAGGGTGGAATGAGTAAGGGAGGCCGGTATGAAGAGGTTGGGGCCAGGATTCCAAGTTGGTCTAGGGTGTCCAGATCTTTAGGCTTTTAAGAGTGATTGTGATATCCCAATCCCCCAAGCGTGGTCCCTGTGATATTTGCCAGGGGACTGGCGTTGGCGTGGTGCCCCGTGCGCCTGAGTGTGTGATCATGGATGGGGTGGTGTTTTCATGCATGGAGTTGTTTACTGAGTGTGTGCCACTCATTGGATGCTGGACTGAAATGGTGCCACAGAGAAATGAAACTAAGCAGGACCCTGTGGGGCCCTTCCGGCTGCAAAACCCTTTCAGTTTCAGCCTCGTACAACTTTCCAGAGTACCAAAGGGCAGACTGAAACAGTTGCTAATCAGAAAAGTGAGGCAATGCAGAAACAAAGGAAAAGCAATCAAGAAATGACAGGGCAGGGACTTCCCTGGTGGCGCAGTGGTTAAAAATCCGCTTGCCAATGCAGGGCACACAGGTTTGAGCCCTGGTCTGGGAAGATCCCACATGCCGCAGAGCAGCTAAGCCCATGTGCCACAACTACTGAAGCCGGCATGCCTAGAGCCGGTGCTCCACAATAAGAGAAGCCGCCGCAATGAGAAACCCGCACACCACAACAAAGAGTAGCCCCGCTCTCTGCAACTAGAGAAAGCTGCATGCAGCAACTAAGACCCAAAGCGATGAAAACTAAATAAATTAAATTTTAAAATTAAAAAAAAAATGACAGTGCAGCAGTAAAACAGATCGCTAGTCCTTCCTAGAGGAATATACATAATAATATATCTTTGAGTTCTTCTGCAGGAACTAAGACCCCCCCCCCCCACCCAGTTGGAGGATGGCAACTTCAGGCTGAGCACAAACGTCCTGGAACACTGTCCTGTTCTCTACCAACCGATCAGAAGAAAGTCACACAGCATGCAGCCCTTACCCCAAATTTTGCCTATAAAAAATTCTCCCAGAAAACCATTAGGGAGTTTGGGGTTTCTGAGCACGAGCCACCTGTTCTACTTGCTTGTCCCTGCAATAAACCTTTCTCTGTTCCAACGTTTCAGTTTGGCCTCACTGTGCTTTGGGCGCACAAACTTGTGTTGGACGACAGAAGGTTGCATGCTATTACGCTGGACTGTGACGCCAGGTTTAGGGGTGTCTGGTGGTGTCGAGGAGGAGGAAATTTTCCTCCAAGCTTCCAAGTTCTGTCTGGTCTTGTTACCTGAAAACTGGGTTTGCCTCTTGGTGGGTGTCGAGCCAAAAGACACAACCAAGCCAAAGATCAGGAGAAGGAAGGAATTATTACTTGCAGCATGTAAGGAGAACACTGGGATCTTTCCCAAAGTAGTGTCTTCCTAAACAGCAGAATTGGGGAAGTTTTAAGTTAAGGGTACATGCATATTCATGAAGGGGCTTGAGCAGAGGAGAATTCAACATAGAATTGGGGCAAAGGTCAACGGAGTCCAAGCTTTAGTTGACTGGTCAACATCATCATTCTGTCCTCCACCTCAGGTGGTGGGGCCTTAATTCCTGCAGAACTCAAAGATATGTTATTATGTATATCTGAGGCAGGAGATAGATGGGCTTCAGGCTAGGCATTTACAACTTACCTCCTGTTTACATTTCTTGGGGCAGAAAAAGATGACTTCAGGCTGGACACTTACAACTAGCTTCCTGTTTGCATTTCCTGAGACAGGAGATAGGTGGGCTCCAGGTTAGATATTTACACCCAGCCTCCTGTTTGTACTTCGAAATAGAAACAACAACAGAAACAGGGTAAATAGCCAGGCTTTGTCTCCTGAGGACACTTGGAAGATAACAGTCATGGCAGGAACAGAGAGGGGCTAAACCCTGTTTGAGTAAAGGATCAAGAGGTCATAGATTTCCAATCCTTGGGGCAACAGAGACATTGCACATGCACAGAAAGGCTCCTCAGGGTCAAAAAGGAGCAGTCACCACCCCAGAATAGGTGATGCCCATAGGCCTCTGGGCTGGAATCCATCTTGGAAAAAAGTTGCACACATATGTTGGGGAGGGTCCTAGGGCAGGTCAGGTGCGGAAAAAGAAACCAGATAATTGGCCAAAGGTAAACAAGGACCCAGAAGAAATGCCATATATAAATGATTTAACCGCCTCTTTACTGCACTCATTAGAGAGGATGACCACATCCTTTCTTTCTGGGTATGTATCTCTGCCCTGCTTCTGTCTTAACTAAACTGTTTCTCTGTGTGCTCTCCCACTTGTTGTGCTGTGTCTCTAATAATAAACTTTGTACCTGTTTTTACAGTTTTTGCCTCCTTCAGGAATGCATTTTTCAATGGAGGCAAGAGCCAGGGAAAATTTGCTTCTAGCCTCTAGCCCTTGCTGGTCTCGTGGCTAAGATTCCTGGTTTTCATCCAGGCTACCCAGGTTCAACTCCTGAGCAGGGAACTAAGATCTCGCTTCACGCCACCGCTCACTGCTGCTGCGTCTCCAATATCATATCCCTTGAGGAGGAACTAGGACTCTGCTTTATCACTACACTATTGTTTGACTGCCTTTTCTCTGTTCCTACATTCCTTTGTTCCCTTAAGATCATTTATTACTTAGCCTGTTCAAGAGCAAGTATTGTGGCCGGGCTCAGATCACAAAATGGCTTAGGCCAAAACTGCATCTCTTATGTCAAGAAAGCCATTCCTGGTTCTCTTTCTCCAGGGACCCCCTACCCTATCTGCTTACAGTCTAAGAGTTAAGTTGACATGAGACAGGTTAACAGAATAAAATCAAACCAAATTTTAATAACATGTATACTTGGGAGAGATCCAGGAAAACTAAGTAACTTGCCAAAATAGCTGAAGCCCTTCAGCTAAAGACAAAAGAGGATGTTGGGGGTAGTGGTTTGGGACTTCAAAGGGAAAGAAGGCAATTCACACGGAGATGGAAAAGCAAACACTTGGTAAGCAAATGTTTGCTGAGCTACTCAGAAACAATGGGACTTGTAGTGGACTCATCTCCAGCCCCTGCCAAGAGTTTCCCCACCACACTTAGCCCCTGTTCTTTGCAGATATCTCTGGTGAGATATCGGCTCTATTCTGGGAACAGCCCTTTATCTAAACTCTTTAGGCAGCTCAGGGGGAGGTAAAAAGAAAAACTTCCTGAGTCTTCTGTTTCTTAAAAATAATCTGCCTAAATTAATCCTCATGCCAAAGAGACACATTTTGGGGTTGCAAAATTTGCTCCCCTACAGTTGCTTCCTTGTGAAGTGCCTGAGATTATGTGTATCTGTGAAGACTGTACCCTGAAGGAAACCACAGTATGTCACCCCAACATATGCCTCTTTGACATAAAAACAGTTTTGAGGGCTTCCCTGGTGATGCAGTGGTTAAGGATCCGCCTGCCAATGCAGGAGACAAGGGTTCGAGCCCTGGTCCAGGAAGATCCCACATGCCGCGGAGCAACTAAGCCCATGCGCCACAACTACTGAGCCTGCGCTCTAGAGCCCGCGAGCCACAACTACTGAAGCCCGTGTGCCTAGAGCCCGTGCTCCGCAACAAGAGAAACCACCACAATGAGAAACCCACGCACCACAACGAAGAGTAGCCCCCGCTCACCTCAACTAGAGAAAGCCCACACGCAGCAATGAAGACCAAACGCAGCCAAAAATATAAATTAAAAAAAAAAAAAAAAGTTTTGAGCCGAGGGCAATTTAGAAGCATCAAATGCAGGAAAAGCTCTCTCTACCCTCCCCCATTTCTGCCTAAAGGCAGGATATACATTCTCCTTTACTGGAGACAACTCTAGATTCTTAGCCCATAGATGGCACCAAAGGAATCTGCAAATAAACTTTACTCCATTAGTTTCCTCCCACAGTTTGCCACCCTTGGAAGTCGAAAACTGCTTTTCTTTATCCTGTCATTTCTCTATAAATTTATGTTCTTTGTTGAAGATGCTATAAAAGATGGAGTTCTAAGCCATACTTTGAATTGCTCTTGTTAAGGTTTTCCCATATGACATCTGCAGACAAATTAATAAATTGTTTTTCTTCTGTTAATCTTTTTTAAAGAGCCCCCGCTGAGAACCTAAGATGGCTAGAGGTAAGATTTTTCTTCTCTTATAGCCCTATTTTGTGTTATTTCTGGGATGGTTTTGATAGGCCAGCACTTCTGGTTCTTGCTTTCCATGGGCACTGTGTTGGAGGGTCACTGTGTTACCGGGTGTTAGGTTTTTGAGGATCAGTGTCTTAAGTGTACCCTCAGGAATGTGGTGCTATGGCAGTTGGATGAGTAATTACAAGCACAGGCAACATTGGAAAAGAAGAGGCAAGGTTATCATTATTGCTGAGACCTAGAATTGTAGGAGTATACTGATGAAAGAGATTTTCACATATTGAGGTATGGGGAAATCATTCTGGCTTATACATGATTTAACTCAAATTTTATGCTAACTAAAACAGGCTGTTTGTGGCCTATCAAACATACATTGTACATCTGCTTCAGTTATTAAAGAAAAAGGTGCAATGATCAGAAGTAAAGAATGTCTGTTTTAAAGATAAAGATTAAATGCCTCCCTTCCTGAGATGCCAATGTTGGTACTCCTTCGATGATAGGACTTGCTTCCTTGGTGCCAAGGCCATACTGACTCACTGTGTACATGCTGATCTGTTTTTGTTTTGTTTTGTTTTTTTGAAACCTTGAAGGAATGTATCCCTGACTTGTCTGGTGTTCTTTGTTCTGACAAGATATAAAACTGCTGAAAACCATGCTTCTCCAGAGCAGTTCCTCCAAGTTATTTGAGAGGCTGTCTTCCAGAATATAGTCCTCAGTTTGGCTTAAATAAAATTCTTTTCTGTTCCTATTATAGTTTATTCATCGTTTTTGTGGACAATTAATAGAAAGTAAAGTTGAAGTTAATAGGACTTCATAAAACAAAAGAGAGGGGCACTTTATTTTCTCTCATAATTGCACTTGCAATATTCCTCTGTGGTTGAGGGGTATTTTTCCCCCTGCTCCTAGATGAAACCTTGGATGAATTCAATGTCTTCATTGGATAATAAAAGTTTCTTTGAACAGTTTTAAGTTAAAAGATCAGTCTCATTTTAGTAGTTAAAAATATCCTTAGTGTCAACTGAAAAAAATATGTACAACCTAAATGTTGAGAATTTTATTCAGGACATTACTGAGGAAGATAGCCTGGGATATAGCCTCTCAGGTAGCTCTGAGGAATTGTCCCAAAGACGTGAGGGAGGAGCCAGGAGGTATAAGAGTTTTTTGCTGAAAAAACAAAAAACAACAGCAATAAAAGGAGTCAAACATCAAAATATTACTGCTAATCACAAAAACCATATATCTCAAGTTAATGATATTAGTGCTTTTCTGTGTATGGGAAGATGCAAGAGTCTGGGTTCATTGAGATTATTCCTTTAATATGCATCTTAACTATCTAGGGCCAGTATCCTGTTTTTTTCCATCCTGAATTCTCCACAGGTCTCAGCTTCGGGGGTGGCTGCAATGGCAGATGGCTTGATGGTGGGCAATATTTTCTGTTTACTGAAATGGCAGGCAACATTTTTTTGTCCACCTTAGCAATAAAAATGTACAGTGTAACAATCAGTACTTCATTTAAAGCAAAACAACTTCTACCTTCTTGTTTCTCCTTGACCACCTTCAAATATGGTTATATCTCAATTATTGGTTATGTCAATATACTAATTATGTAAATTATTTTTAATTCAAAACCAAGTATATTTTTTCATAGATACATTTCTGTTTATTAAGGATTTAGCTAGCTTTCTTTGTACCTGTTGCTAGTTTTTAGAGATGTTCCATTGGATGTGTTAAGTGTCCACTGATTTTTTTTTTCAGTTGTTCAAATATCCAATTAGAATCTCTCAGGCTTCCATTCTGTGGCTCTCATTTAAAGACTGTACACTTATCATGAAACTTACTTCCACTGTCTTCCTGAATTGGATTCCTGTTTCCTGGAATTAAGTTAATTTTTGCTAATTTTTCATTTCTGCTCAAGTTCTTTTTCCAACAGCTTCCTTAAGATGCATGTGTTAGAGGGAATTCTCTGGCAGTCCAGTGGTTAATACTCTGCGCTTCCGAGGGCCCGAGTTTCAATCCATGGTCGGGACACTAAGATCCCACAAGCCGTGCTGCCAAAAAAAAAAAAAAAACGATGCATGAGTTAGAGATAAATTTTTGAGTCTTTCGTGTTTGAAAATATCTTTATTCTACCTCACACTTTGCCAGTATTCAAAATTTGAAAACATTACTTCAAAGTTTTCTGGTAGCTCATGTTGTCAAGTCTAATGCCAATTGTTTTCTCTTCCTTTGTACGTAATCTTATGACTCCTTCTCATTCACCTCCCAATACTTACTGCTATTTATATCCCCAATGTACTGAAATTTCATGATTTATGTTGTGGATTTTTTTTTTAATTTTTTTAAAAAAATTAATTAATTAATTAATTTATGGCTGTGTTGTGTCTTCGTTTCTGTGCGAGGGCTTTCTCTAGTTGTGGCAAGCGGGAGCCACTCTTCATCGTGGTGCGCGGGCCTCTCACTATCGCGGCCTCTCTTGTTGCGGAGCACAGGCTCCAGACGCGCAGGCTCAGTAATTGTGGCTCACGGGCCCAGTTGCTCCGTGGCATGTGGGATCTTCCCAGACCAGGGCTCGAACCCGTGTGCCCTGCATTGGCAGGCGGATTCTTAACCACTGCGCCACCAGGGAAGTCCCCTATGTTGTGGATTTTTAAACATTTTTTATGCTAGGTATAAGTGAGCACTTTCAGTCTATAGGATCTAGTTCTGTGGATGTTTCTTGTATTTTTGTTTTTTGACAGTCTTCTCTATTTCAGGTTTTTTGTTCTCTTCCTGGACTTAGTATTTGATAGAAGAATTTTTCATGAGTTGTGTCTAATTCTTCCTTCTTCATAGCTTTCTATTCTTATTTACAGAAGCAACGTAATCTCTGATCTCTCAGAGAGTAATTATACTTGTTTAAAGTTTCCTTGTCCATTTTTGCCTTTTATGTCCAAATCAAAAAAACTTTAATTTTTTGAATTGTTCTCTCCCTTTTACATTGAATACTTTCCTGAAATGTGTAGCAATTCTGGCCTCCAGTAAGGAGGTAAAACTTCTCAACTGGTAGACTTCAGAGCCAGTCTTTTCATTGGGATACTGCCAGAGCTCTGTTCTCTGTTTTTTAGTTTAGAGCAGAGAACAGTTCCACTCTCCTAAGTTACTGGTGTTTGGGGCCAGGATGGGGAAGGTCCTGAGAGGCCCAAAGTCCCACATATGGTTTTTCACTCTGTCTATCCCTCAGTACTATCTTTCTTTGTGCAGGTATACGTCATCTCCAGGTCAATACATCCAGAGATCAAACCTCCCGTTTAGTGTATTTGTTTACATAACACAAGAAAGTAAAGCAGGAGAGCAACCAGTTGTGTACAGATTGTCAACCACTTTCCTGTTTTCAGATCCAATATCTCTACAGGGTCATCAACTTCCGTACCTGAGCCTTCAGATGTGTTATACAGTTAACTGCCTCACAAATAGATGTCTAACTGTGTAGGGCCTTTGATACCAGAGTTCTTGAACAGTTCCCATTTGCTGTCATCCTCATTTTCTTTGGGTCTCACATGTTAAATACATTTTGTATTTATCAACTAAATGAACTCACTTTAATCTTTTTTTTTTTTTTGGCCAAGGAAAAATGGGAAATACATGCATCCACTTGTTCTGTTTATAGAGAAGCCTCTCTTACTCTTCTTAAATAATAAGATTTTGCTTTTTTACTAGAAATTTTTTCTCTTATGCCACATTTGTTCTTTTAGCTACTGCTTTTCTTATACATTTCATTAATTTCCACTTACATCTCTATTAATTTCATCTGACCACTCTCTCAGGGTATATTTTGTCGATGAAAAATCAATTAATACTCAATCTAAGAAAGAAATAGAGGGACGTCCCTGGTGGCGCAGTGGTTAAGAATCCGCCTGCCAATGCAGGGGAAATGGCTACGAACCCTAGTCTGGGAAGATCTCACATGCAGTGGAACAACAAAACCCATATGACACAACTACTGAGACTGCGCTCTAGAGCCCTGGAAGCCACAAATACTAAACCAGCGAACCTAGAGCCCATGCTCCGCAACAAGAAAAGCCACCGCAATGAGAAACCGCTGCACCACAAAGAAGAGTACCCCAGCTTGATGAAACCATAGAGACACCCTCGCAGTAAGAAGAACAACGGAGCCATAAATAAATAAGTAAATGAATGAATAAATAAATAAATGAAGCATTCATTATAAGCCCTGTTGACAGAGGAAGGTACCAGGTAAATAGTGTGCTCCAATTTGGCTCCAACCAAATGAGCTTAGCTCCAACAACTCTGTTCTTTTCCTATTACGGATTCTTTGTTGATGACTATCCACATCAGATGGATGTATGGTTCAAAAAGCAAGAAGGACTGACGGAGGAGTAGATGGACGGATTCTTGGGGCTCCCAAGAGTGGAGGAAAGGCCGGCAAGGGCCAGCCCAGGCTTAACAAGCAGGATGGGGTGGGAGGGGGGCGGGTGGGGGGGGGAGAAGTTGGGGGCTAGTCGGGAAAAACTGTGCGGAGTAGGGCCTTGCCTCACATCCCTGCGAGGCACCGGGAGAGGCAGAGGCAGGGACCCCCGTCTCACCCGCCACCCGAAACCAGTGTGGCACCAGGGCATGGGCCTCCTCTGCCCACGTCTAGGGGAGCTACCACTTTCGGGGTCAGTGGATTTTCTGGTGACACGACCACAGTTCACAGTTCGAGCCGGGACTCTGGGATGTTCCTCGCCCCCGCCTCACCCGATGACATCCCACACCCTCCTCCCATTTGACACCATTCCCACCCATGCCGATCCAGATTTGGATCCACAGAGGTACCCGGCGTGCCTTGGTCTGGCCACCAGCTTCGGCGGCCACTGGCGGAGATGGTGGCACAGACCCAGAGATCTAGGACGTCCAGAACCTGAGCACCGGAGGGCTGGCGCACCCTCCCTACATCCCTCGCTGCCCTCCGTCCTCCTCTCTCCCCTCCCTGGGCTCTGACAGCCAGCCTTCTACAGGTGGAAGCCTGCCGTCCAACCAGGCGAGCGCGGACAATCGCCTTGGTTGCCCCGGGTTTCCCCTTTGTTGCCCTGCCGGGTTACTCAGCAAACGGGGGCGGGGCTCTCCGTGATGCGGGCGCGCCCTCTGGCGGCTGGCCGGGCTAGGGGCAGGCGCCGCCGGCGGCCCCCGTGCCTTTGGAAGCCCGGGCCCCCATCCTCCAGTGCGTCCAGCACATGGATGGATGCAAGGATGAATGAGCGGATGGAAGGACGCAAGGAAGGGAGGAAGGGAGGATGGGAGGGAGGGAGGGAGGGAGGGAGGGAGGAAGAAAGGGAGGGAGGAAGGAAGAAGGAAGGCTACATAAATGGATAGTTGCGGAGTGCAGAGTGGAATAAGGCCAGGCCGGGCCAGGCTGACCAAGCAGGATCAGGAGCCTAGTGGTGGTATCCCTTGCTCAGGTCAATCTTCCGTGTGTGCCTGGGACTGTCCCGGAAGGGGGACTGCCCTGTGAGCTGGACAGGGGACTGACTGTGGGCTTCTGGGGGGCTTTGCTCCCTCGTGGGCTTCAGCGCCTGCAGCCAGAGCCAGAGCCAGAGCCCGAGCCCAGGCCCAAGGAACTGCCGTGCCCGTGGAGGGATGGGGCTTGTCTGAGGAGCCTGGGACTCCCTGCAGTCCCCATTTCCCCCCACTCACCACCACCCCCTCCGTGACAAGGCGGCTCCGTGGCTCTGTCTGGCTGTGTGGCTCAGTGGGATTCTGTTTTCCTTCCTTATCGCTTTTCCTGGCTTTTCTTCAAATGTGCCTGACTTGCCATGCCCTGGGAACAGCACGTGGAAGGAAGCCCCTCTGCATCCTGAGAGGCACCCTTCCACACACAAAAACACAAGGAATCTCTATGAGGATCTCATGATACACTTGTAGGAAAGATGCCAAAAGTCGTGCTCATGATGCGAATGCCCCAAATCCCACCCCCACCCGAGCCCCTTTCCCCCAGCGCTCAACTCACCCAACCCGACCACAGCGCCATGATCTGGAAGAGGAAAGTCCCTTGGGCAAGGCATGATCCACTCGACTACAACCTTCTGGAAAATTCACCACCACCGATCCACTTCCAGTTGAGCTGTGTGTTTTGGCCTACCAGCACTTCATCTGCTAGCTTCCAGTCTTCTTGCTGGGATGTAGGGACCCCGGGATGGGATGGGGGGGTGGGGGTGGGGCTATCCTCTGCTGTTGGAAAGTGCTCTCTCTGGGTGTTTGGGGGTTGCTCACCCTGTCTGCAAGCTTCTGAGAGCATGGGTTGGGGCTCAGCACATCTCCTCCTGTGGTCCTGGATAGGAACTTCTTCATCGTGACCCCCTCTGGGGGTTCTCCTTGTGGTCCAAAGCACGGCTTGGGGGCATTATCAGCCTTGCAATCTCCAAACACCGCCTCAGAGGTGCACCCTCTGCCTCCCTCCTTCCTGGCCGCATCCCGATTCCACACCTGTCTGACTTGCTCTTTCTCTTCTCTGTGCTTGTGTGTGCTCTTCCGTCTTTTCCATGATTCTCTCCTCCTCCTCCTCTGCAGTACACGCGTTCCATGGCACTGGGTTCGCTTTTCCTTCTTAAACCCCTTTTGGCTCCGGTCAGTGCTTCTGTTCTTGGGAAGTCTTGGCCATCCCCTATTTCCATTGCTTTGCTTTGTTCTGTTTCTCACCTCATCAAGGACATTCCATTCCCGGTCCAGACTGGGCATTTCCCTTCTGTGTCTTTCACCTAGGATGGAATGTCTGTTCCTATTTCTTTCAGCATGATCTGCATCCCAGGAAATGCACCACACTCCCCGTTGTTTTCTGATGAGTTTTGGCAGACTTGCCTGGAACTGGGTTGCTGCCACCACCAGAACCTTGAGCGCTGGAGGGCGCGGAACGAGAAAGCCTTTGAAAAAACGGAGAATGAAAATCACTGGTTCTTTTGAGAAGAGCTAGAGCCCTGTCGTGATGATCACCACGATGGGGGTGGCAATGGACTGACACGGAGATTTGCAGTGAGTGCCCGCCTCCCTCCCTCACCCCACCCATGCCCACCGGGGTACGTGCCTGCGTTGGGACTCAAACACAGCTGCCGTCAAGGTCCAGACCCCAGGTACCCCACCCCCAAGTTCTCCTGACCCTTTGCCCTAAGACACACACCGACACACAAACACAGAGACAGACAGACAGACAGACAGACACACACACACACACACACACACACACACACACACACACACACACACACACACTGTCTCTCTCACTCTCTCTCCCTCTCAAACACACACACGGCGCCTTGCCCAGAATCATACTCGGACAGGCATACCTGCCAACACACCTGGCTCTTACTACGCTGTTGGAAGCCTGTCTTTTCTAGCTTCTCTAACATCTGCTAGCTGCCACAAGTGTGGTCTCAAAAGTTCCCCTCTTGCACCTCTGTAGTCATTTTGGACCCCAACCAAGCCTTGCTTCACAAGCACCCTTACTTTGGAGCAGTTCCAATCCGAATTCTTGACACACAACTCATGGAACTAACTATGGCCTGGGAAGTTTTGCCTTCAGAACCTTCCCCCGTTTTGTAGTGCAGCAGAACATCATTCAAGTGCCTCTTGAATCTGCGTCTCCCAGGCTAGGCTGCGGTCCTAAGAAGCCCCAGTGGAATGCCTCTGCCTCAATCGGGTCTTCTTCTCTGTACCTCTGTTTCACCGTAGGCTTTGCCTGGTTTCTTCAAGAGAGGCACACAGGGAACAGAAATCTGTCAGCAGAGCCCCTACTGAGGAAAGGGCACTGGGTCCTGGGACGCCTCTGAGATGCATTCCTGATCGCCCCTGTTGCAGGAGGAAGGTGTCAGGCAACCGGTGTGCCTGAAAGAGAGCTAGGGCCCTTGGGGAGGGAGCACCCTCCTCAGCCTAGCCCAGGTACTTGAGGGAGGGTGGTGGTTTGGGTGGTGGTGGTGGTCGTCGTGGTGGTGGGGTGTGTGTGTGGAAGAGATGGGTTAGGGGTGCTGGGGAGTGGAAAGGGCAGGGAGAAGGGGCTTCCGACACGTTCCTGGAGAGCCCTGGAAGAGGCAGGGGCCCCGCCTAGTGCAGGCCCAGGGCATGGGCCTCCTCTGCCCAAGTCTAAGGGAGGGACCACCCTCAGGGGCCAGTGGATTTTTGGCAACAGACCAGCCCTTGGAGCGGGACTCGGGGATCCCTGGCTGCAATTTCCACTCACCCCGAACCAGATCTGGGTCCACAGACGTCCCCGCTGTATCTATCTGCGCCTCACCACCAGGTCCAGCTGCTGCTGCTGCCGAGAACGCGACATAGGCCCAGATATCTGGGCTGTGGGTAATCTAAGGAAAGAGGGTGCTGGCGCACCCTCCCTACTGTCCCCCAGGTGGTTGCCCCAGAACAATACCCCGGCCCGTCCCTCCAATGGAAACCACCTGCCCCAGCCTTCAGTTGCAGACCCAAACCTCAGAAGGAGAGAACCCAAGAGAAAAATCAACATGTGACTGGAATTGTTGAAATCACCCTCTTGACCTCTCCTGAACCCGAGCCTCATTATACGCTCACTGGACTCCAGTTAGCCTGATGGGAAACACCTGACCACAGGGAAGGAAGGAAAAGCAGCAGATGGGACCACGGTTCCAGGGAGAACCCCGCCTCTTCCCAGAAAACCAATACCCATGCCTCCGCCTCCCGAACGGACCCTACCTTTAAACTTCCTGCCTTGTGAGCCCCCGGAGGAGAAGTTGATTGGTGAGCCAAGCCCTCGACTCGGGCGTGTGCTGTTAGTATCTCAGCCTGCGTTTCCTTGATGGCAGTGGGAATCCAACAGGGAAAGAAACTTCCCCGCTGAGGCAGGGAGCTTCGGTTGGGCTGGGACCTAAGGGGAGGCGTCCATACGACCAATTCGGGAAGGCCGCCTCTCACCGTGGCCGCTCGGCCCTCCTGTCGTCCTTCTGGCTGGTGGAGCTGAAGCCGGTCCTCCAGGCGCGCATGCGCAGGCGACCAGGCCGCGAGGCCTGGCTGCGCCTCGGGCACGGTTGCTAAGCGACTTGCCTCTGAGGGGTGGGCGAGACGCTGGCTGGCTGGCTGGCTGGCTGGCTGGCGGGCGCAGGCGCGGGCCGTGTCCGGTGCTCTAGGAAGGGCCTGGGGCCTAGGTCTTCCAGTGGTCCAGCAGATCGATAGACGGAAGGAAGGGTGGGCGGATCCACGGCTCGATGGAAGGTTGGAGGAATATACGGACGGACTGTTGGGGCCCCCGCAGAGTGGAGTGGAGGAAAGCCCTGCCGAGGGGCGGCAAGCGGAGGGGAGGGGAGGGGAGGGGAGGGGCGGGGAGGGGAGGGGAGAAGGAGGCGGGGAGAGGTTGCGAGCCTAGCGTGGAAGAATGGCGGAAAGAAGGGGTTTCCCACAGTTTCCTGCAAAGCAATGGAAGCGGCAGAGAACCCGCCCAGTGTGACGCCAGGGCACGGGCGGCCTCTGCCCATGTCTAGGGGAGGTACCGCTCTCTCTCCGGGTCAGTGGATTTCTCGGCGACGTGACCGTCATTTTGAGCGGGGACATGGGGATCTTCATGCCGCTCGCCGCCTCACCAGGCACCAGATTCCAAACCACCCCCCTTTCTCCATACAATGGACTCCATCACCTCCCACCTAGATCCGGATTTGGGTCCACTTGGCGTCTCGCCACCAGTTCCAGCCATCAGTGTGGGGGCAGTGGTTCGAAGATGTCGACACAGACTCTGAGATCCGGGACGTCAGTAACGTGAGGAGAGGAAGGCTGGCGCACCCTCCGTACTTCCCGCCATCTCCCTCTGTTCTCTCTCTCCTTTCCCGTCCCTACCCAGCTCACTCACCGGAGTTGAAGCCAGACCTCCAACTGCGTGAGCGCGCGGGGCACGGGCTGGGGGTGGGGTTGGGGGGGTGGAGTGGGAGGCTGACCTCACAATGACGAGCAGGTTTGCTAAGGGTTGGGTCTGTTAGGCTCTAGGGATCCGGAGCGCCCTTTGTCGCTTGGCAGGTACAGGTGAAAGCTGTGTCCGGTGCTCTCTGAAGGGCCTGTGGCCTGTGACTTCCAGTGGGCCAGTGGATGGATGGATGCCTGCACGGAAGGACGGATGGATGGGATGAAAGCAGTGTTCCCATATTGGGGTACAGGGAAGTCATGCTGGCTCTGACATGATTTCTATGCTAACTACAACAGCCTGTTTTGTGGCCTCTTAAACATACGTTGTACATGTGCTTTCATCGTTACAGAAAAGCGTGCATTGTCCAGAAATAAAGACGTCCTTTTGCAAGATACAAATAAAATGCCTCCCTTACCTGGACACCAGTGCCACTAGTCGTCCGATGAGAAGGCTCCTTCGGCAGGCGCCAAGGCCATACTGATTCGCGGTCTCTATGTGCTCATCTGTCTCTTTTGGAAACAAGAAGACAAGGAATGGACCCCTGACACGATAGAGGTTCTCTGCCCTCAGATATAAAACTAGGCTGAAAGTCATGCTTCTCCAGAGCAGTTCCTCCGACCCCTGTGAGAGGCTGTCTCCTGCGCTCGAGTCCTCAGTTTGGCTCCAATAACTCGGGTGGGGGCGGGGGGGGGAGAAGTTGGGGGCTAATCGTGAAGACCTGTGCGGAGTAGGGCCTTGCCTCACATCCCTGCGAGGCACCGGGAGAGGCAGAGGCAGGGACCCCCGTCTCACCCGCCACCCGAAACCAGTGTGGCACCAGGGCATGGGCCTCCTCTGCCCACGTCTAGGGGAGCTACCACTTTCGGGGTCAGTGGATTTTCTGGTGACACGACCACAGTTCACAGTTCGAGCCGGGACTCTGGGATGTTCCTCGCCCCCGCCTCACCCGATGACATCCCACACCCTCCTCCCATTTGACACCATTCCCACCCATGCCGATCCAGATTTGGATCCACAGAGGTACCCGGCGTGCCTTGGTCTGGCCACCAGCTTCGGCAGCCACTGGCGGAGATGGTGGCACAGACCCAGAGATCTAGGATGTCCAGAACCTGAGCACCGGAGGGCTGGCGCACCCTCCCTACATCCCTCGCTGCCCTCCGTCCTCCTCTCTCCCCTCCCTGGGCTCTGACAGCCAGCCTTCTACTGGTGGAAGCCTGCCGTCCAACCAGGCGAGCGCGGACAATCGCCTTGGTTGCCCCGGGTTTCCCCTTTGTTGCCCTGCCGGGTTACTCAGCAAACGGGGGCGGGGCTCTCCGTGATGCGGGCGCGCCCTCTGGCGGCTGGCCGGGCTAGGGGCAGGCGCCGCCGGCGGCCCCCGTGCCTTTGGAAGCCCGGGCCCCCATCCTCCAGTGCGTCCAGCACATGGATGGATGCAAGGATGAATGAGCGGATGGAAGGACGCAAGGAAGGGAGGAAGGGAGGATGGGAGGGAGGGAGGGAGGGAGGGAGGGAGGAAGAAAGGGAGGGAGGAAGGAAGAAGGAAGGCTACATAAATGGATAGTTGCGGAGTGCAGAGTGGAATAAGGCCAGGCCGGGCCAGGCTGACCAAGCAGGATCAGGAGCCTAGTGGTGGTATCCCTTGCTCAGGTCAATCTTCCGTGTGTGCCTGGGACTGTCCCGGAAGGGGGACTGCCCTGTGAGCTGGACAGGGGACTGACTGTGGGCTTCTGGGGGGCTTTGCTCCCTCGTGGGCTTCAGCGCCTGCAGCCAGAGCCAGAGCCAGAGCCCGAGCCCAGGCCCAAGGAACTGCCGTGCCCGTGGAGGGATGGGGCTTGTCTGAGGAGCCTGGGACTCCCTGCAGTCCCCATTTCCCCCCACTCACCACCACCCCCTCCGTGACAAGGCGGCTCCGTGGCTCTGTCTGGCTGTGTGGCTCAGTGGGATTCTGTTTTCCTTCCTTATCGCTTTTCCTGGCTTTTCTTCAAATGTGCCTGACTTGCCATGCCCTGGGAACAGCACGTGGAAGGAAGCCCCTCTGCATCCTGAGAGGCACCCTTCCACACACAAAAACACAAGGAATCTCTATGAGGATCTCATGATACACTTGTAGGAAAGATGCCAAAAGTCGTGCTCATGATGCGAATGCCCCAAATCCCACCCCCACCCGAGCCCCTTTCCCCCAGCGCTCAACTCACCCAACCCGACCACAGCGCCATGATCTGGAAGAGGAAAGTCCCTTGGGCAAGGCATGATCCACTCGACTACAACCTTCTGGAAAATTCACCACCACCGATCCACTTCCAGTTGAGCTGTGTGTTTTGGCCTACCAGCACTTCATCTGCTAGCTTCCAGTCTTCTTGCTGGGATGTAGGGACCCCGGGATGGGATGGGGGGGTGGGGGTGGGGCTATCCTCTGCTGTTGGAAAGTGCTCTCTCTGGGTGTTTGGGGGTTGCTCACCCTGTCTGCAAGCTTCTGAGAGCATGGGTTGGGGCTCAGCACATCTCCTCCTGTGGTCCTGGATAGGAACTTCTTCATCGTGACCCCCTCTGGGGGTTCTCCTTGTGGTCCAAAGCACGGCTTGGGGGCATTATCAGCCTTGCAATCTCCAAACACCGCCTCAGAGGTGCACCCTCTGCCTCCCTCCTTCCTGGCCGCATCCCGATTCCACACCTGTCTGACTTGCTCTTTCTCTTCTCTGTGCTTGTGTGTGCTCTTCCGTCTTTTCCATGATTCTCTCCTCCTCCTCCTCTGCAGTACACGCGTTCCATGGCACTGGGTTCGCTTTTCCTTCTTAAACCCCTTTTGGCTCCGGTCAGTGCTTCTGTTCTTGGGAAGTCTTGGCCATCCCCTATTTCCATTGCTTTGCTTTGTTCTGTTTCTCACCTCATCAAGGACATTCCATTCCCGGTCCAGACTGGGCATTTCCCTTCTGTGTCTTTCACCTAGGATGGAATGTCTGTTCCTATTTCTTTCAGCATGATCTGCATCCCAGGAAATGCACCACACTCCCCGTTGTTTTCTGATGAGTTTTGGCAGACTTGCCTGGAACTGGGTTGCTGCCACCACCAGAACCTTGAGCGCTGGAGGGCGCGGAACGAGAAAGCCTTTGAAAAAACGGAGAATGAAAATCACTGGTTCTTTTGAGAAGAGCTAGAGCCCTGTCGTGATGATCACCACGATGGGGGTGGCAATGGACTGACACGGAGATTTGCAGTGAGTGCCCGCCTCCCTCCCTCACCCCACCCATGCCCACCGGGGTACGTGCCTGCGTTGGGACTCAAACACAGCTGCCGTCAAGGTCCAGACCCCAGGTACCCCACCCCCAAGTTCTCCTGACCCTTTGCCCTAAGACACACACCGACACACAAACACAGAGACAGACAGACAGACAGACAGACACACACACACACACACACACACACACACTGTCTCTCTCACTCTCTCTCCCTCTCAAACACACACACGGCGCCTTGCCCAGAATCATACTCGGACAGGCATACCTGCCAACACACCTGGCTCTTACTACGCTGTTGGAAGCCTGTCTTTTCTAGCTTCTCTAACATCTGCTAGCTGCCACAAGTGTGGTCTCAAAAGTTCCCCTCTTGCACCTCTGTAGTCATTTTGGACCCCAACCAAGGCTTGCTTCACAAGCACCCTTACTTTGGAGCAGTTCCAATCCGAATTCTTGACACACAACTCATGGAACTAACTATGGCCTGGGAAGTTTTGCCTTCAGAACCTTCCCCCGTTTTGTAGTGCAGCAGAACATCATTCAAGTGCCTCTTGAATCTGCGTCTCCCAGGCTAGGCTGCGGTCCTAAGAAGCCCCAGTGGAATGCCTCTGCCTCAATCGGGTCTTCTTCTCTGTACCTCTGTTTCACCGTAGGCTTTGCCTGGTTTCTTCAAGAGAGGCACACAGGGAACAGAAATCTGTCAGCAGAGCCCCTACTGAGGAAAGGGCACTGGGTCCTGGGACGCCTCTGAGATGCATTCCTGATCGCCCCTGTTGCAGGAGGAAGGTGTCAGGCAACCGGTGTGCCTGAAAGAGAGCTAGGGCCCTTGGGGAGGGAGCACCCTCCTCAGCCTAGCCCAGGTACTTGAGGGAGGGTGGTGGTTTGGGTGGTGGTGGTGGTCGTCGTGGTGGTGGGGTGTGTGTGTGGAAGAGATGGGTTAGGGGTGCTGGGGAGTGGAAAGGGCAGGGAGAAGGGGCTTCCGACACGTTCCTGGAGAGCCCTGGAAGAGGCAGGGGCCCCGCCTAGTGCAGGCCCAGGGCATGGGCCTCCTCTGCCCAAGTCTAAGGGAGGGACCACCCTCAGGGGCCAGTGGATTTTTGGCAACAGACCAGCCCTTGGAGCGGGACTCGGGGATCCCTGGCTGCAATTTCCACTCACCCCGAACCAGATCTGGGTCCACAGACGTCCCCGCTGTATCTATCTGCGCCTCACCACCAGGTCCAGCTGCTGCTGCTGCCGAGAACGCGACATAGGCCCAGATATCTGGGCTGTGGGTAATCTAAGGAAAGAGGGTGCTGGCGCACCCTCCCTACTGTCCCCCAGGTGGTTGCCCCAGAACAATACCCCGGCCCGTCCCTCCAATGGAAACCACCTGCCCCAGCCTTCGGTTGCAGACCCAAACCTCAGAAGGAGAGAACCCAAGAGAAAAATCAACATGTGACTGGAATTGTTGAAATCACCCTCTTGACCTCTCCTGAACCCGAGCCTCATTATACGCTCACTGGACTCCAGTTAGCCTGATGGGAAACACCTGACCACAGGGAAGGAAGGAAAAGCAGCAGATGGGACCACGGTTCCAGGGAGAACCCCGCCTCTTCCCAGAAAACCAATACCCATGCCTCCGCCTCCCGAACGGACCCTACCTTTAAACTTCCTGCCTTGTGAGCCCCCGGAGGAGAAGTTGATTGGTGAGCCAAGCCCTCGACTCGGGCGTGTGCTGTTAGTATCTCAGCCTGCGTTTCCTTGATGGCAGTGGGAATCCAACAGGGAAAGAAACTTCCCCGCTGAGGCAGGGAGCTTCGGTTGGGCTGGGACCTAAGGGGAGGCGTCCATACGACCAATTCGGGAAGGCCGCCTCTCACCGTGGCCGCTCGGCCCTCCTGTCGTCCTTCTGGCTGGTGGAGCTGAAGCCGGTCCTCCAGGCGCGCATGCGCAGGCGACCAGGCCGCGAGGCCTGGCTGCGCCTCGGGCACGGTTGCTAAGCGACTTGCCTCTGAGGGGTGGGCGAGACGCTGGCTGGCTGGCTGGCTGGCGGGCGCAGGCGCGGGCCGTGTCCGGTGCTCTAGGAAGGGCCTGGGGCCTAGGTCTTCCAGTGGTCCAGCAGATCGATAGACGGAAGGAAGGGTGGGCGGATCCACGGCTCGATGGAAGGTTGGAGGAATATACGGACGGACTGTTGGGGCCCCCGCAGAGTGGAGTGGAGGAAAGCCCTGCCGAGGGGCGGCAAGCGGAGGGGAGGGGAGGGGAGGGGAGGGGCGGGGAGGGGAGGGGAGAAGGAGGCGGGGAGAGGTTGCGAGCCTAGCGTGGAAGAATGGCGGAAAGAAGGGGTTTCCCACAGTTTCCTGCAAAGCAATGGAAGCGGCAGAGAACCCGCCCAGTGTGACGCCAGGGCACGGGCGGCCTCTGCCCATGTCTAGGGGAGGTACCGCTCTCTCTCCGGGTCAGTGGATTTCTCGGCGACGTGACCGTCATTTTGAGCGGGGACATGGGGATCTTCATGCCGCTCGCCGCCTCACCAGGCACCAGATTCCAAACCACCCCCCTTTCTCCATACAATGGACTCCATCACCTCCCACCTAGATCCGGATTTGGGTCCACTTGGCGTCTCGCCACCAGTTCCAGCCATCAGTGTGGGGGCAGTGGTTCGAAGATGTCGACACAGACTCTGAGATCCGGGACGTCAGTAACGTGAGGAGAGGAAGGCTGGCGCACCCTCCGTACTTCCCGCCATCTCCCTCTGTTCTCTCTCTCCTTTCCCGTCCCTACCCAGCTCACTCACCGGAGTTGAAGCCAGACCTCCAACTGCGTGAGCGCGCGGGGCACGGGCTGGGGGTGGGGTTGGGGGGGTGGAGTGGGAGGCTGACCTCACAATGACGAGCAGGTTTGCTAAGGGTTGGGTCTGTTAGGCTCTAGGGATCCGGAGCGCCCTTTGTCGCTTGGCAGGTACAGGTGAAAGCTGTGTCCGGTGCTCTCTGAAGGGCCTGTGGCCTGTGACTTCCAGTGGGCCAGTGGATGGATGGATGCCTGCACGGAAGGACGGATGGATGGGATGAAAGCAGTGTTCCCATATTGGGGTACAGGGAAGTCATGCTGGCTCTGACATGATTTCTATGCTAACTACAACAGCCTGTTTTGTGGCCTCTTAAACATACGTTGTACATGTGCTTTCATCGTTACAGAAAAGCGTGCATTGTCCAGAAATAAAGACGTCCTTTTGCAAGATACAAATAAAATGCCTCCCTTACCTGGACACCAGTGCCACTAGTCGTCCGATGAGAAGGCTCCTTCGGCAGGCGCCAAGGCCATACTGATTCGCGGTCTCTATGTGCTCATCTGTCTCTTTTGGAAACAAGAAGACAAGGAATGGACCCCTGACACGATAGAGGTTCTCTGCCCTCAGATATAAAACTAGGCTGAAAGTCATGCTTCTCCAGAGCAGTTCCTCCGACCCCTGTGAGAGGCTGTCTCCTGCGCTCGAGTCCTCAGTTTGGCTCCAATAACTCGGGTGGGGGCGGGGGGGGGAGAAGTTGGGGGCTAATCGTGAAGACCTGTGCGGAGTAGGGCCTTGCCTCACATCCCTGCGAGGCACCGGGAGAGGCAGAGGCAGGGACCCCCGTCTCACCCGCCACCCGAAACCAGTGTGGCACCAGGGCATGGGCCTCCTCTGCCCACGTCTAGGGGAGCTACCACTTTCGGGGTCAGTGGATTTTCTGGTGACACGACCACAGTTCACAGTTCGAGCCGGGACTCTGGGATGTTCCTCGCCCCCGCCTCACCCGATGACATCCCACACCCTCCTCCCATTTGACACCATTCCCACCCATGCCGATCCAGATTTGGATCCACAGAGGTACCCGGCGTGCCTTGGTCTGGCCACCAGCTTCGGCAGCCACTGGCGGAGATGGTGGCACAGACCCAGAGATCTAGGATGTCCAGAACCTGAGCACCGGAGGGCTGGCGCACCCTCCCTACATCCCTCGCTGCCCTCCGTCCTCCTCTCTCCCCTCCCTGGGCTCTGACAGCCAGCCTTCTACTGGTGGAAGCCTGCCGTCCAACCAGGCGAGCGCGGACAATCGCCTTGGTTGCCCCGGGTTTCCCCTTTGTTGCCCTGCCGGGTTACTCAGCAAACGGGGGCGGGGCTCTCCGTGATGCGGGCGCGCCCTCTGGCGGCTGGCCGGGCTAGGGGCAGGCGCCGCCGGCGGCCCCCGTGCCTTTGGAAGCCCGGGCCCCCATCCTCCAGTGCGTCCAGCACATGGATGGATGCAAGGATGAATGAGCGGATGGAAGGACGCAAGGAAGGGAGGAAGGGAGGATGGGAGGGAGGGAGGGAGGGAGGGAGGGAGGAAGAAAGGGAGGGAGGAAGGAAGAAGGAAGGCTACATAAATGGATAGTTGCGGAGTGCAGAGTGGAATAAGGCCAGGCCGGGCCAGGCTGACCAAGCAGGATCAGGAGCCTAGTGGTGGTATCCCTTGCTCAGGTCAATCTTCCGTGTGTGCCTGGGACTGTCCCGGAAGGGGGACTGCCCTGTGAGCTGGACAGGGGACTGACTGTGGGCTTCTGGGGGGCTTTGCTCCCTCGTGGGCTTCAGCGCCTGCAGCCAGAGCCAGAGCCAGAGCCCGAGCCCAGGCCCAAGGAACTGCCGTGCCCGTGGAGGGATGGGGCTTGTCTGAGGAGCCTGGGACTCCCTGCAGTCCCCATTTCCCCCCACTCACCACCACCCCCTCCGTGACAAGGCGGCTCCGTGGCTCTGTCTGGCTGTGTGGCTCAGTGGGATTCTGTTTTCCTTCCTTATCGCTTTTCCTGGCTTTTCTTCAAATGTGCCTGACTTGCCATGCCCTGGGAACAGCACGTGGAAGGAAGCCCCTCTGCATCCTGAGAGGCACCCTTCCACACACAAAAACACAAGGAATCTCTATGAGGATCTCATGATACACTTGTAGGAAAGATGCCAAAAGTCGTGCTCATGATGCGAATGCCCCAAATCCCACCCCCACCCGAGCCCCTTTCCCCCAGCGCTCAACTCACCCAACCCGACCACAGCGCCATGATCTGGAAGAGGAAAGTCCCTTGGGCAAGGCATGATCCACTCGACTACAACCTTCTGGAAAATTCACCACCACCGATCCACTTCCAGTTGAGCTGTGTGTTTTGGCCTACCAGCACTTCATCTGCTAGCTTCCAGTCTTCTTGCTGGGATGTAGGGACCCCGGGATGGGATGGGGGGGTGGGGGTGGGGCTATCCTCTGCTGTTGGAAAGTGCTCTCTCTGGGTGTTTGGGGGTTGCTCACCCTGTCTGCAAGCTTCTGAGAGCATGGGTTGGGGCTCAGCACATCTCCTCCTGTGGTCCTGGATAGGAACTTCTTCATCGTGACCCCCTCTGGGGGTTCTCCTTGTGGTCCAAAGCACGGCTTGGGGGCATTATCAGCCTTGCAATCTCCAAACACCGCCTCAGAGGTGCACCCTCTGCCTCCCTCCTTCCTGGCCGCATCCCGATTCCACACCTGTCTGACTTGCTCTTTCTCTTCTCTGTGCTTGTGTGTGCTCTTCCGTCTTTTCCATGATTCTCTCCTCCTCCTCCTCTGCAGTACACGCGTTCCATGGCACTGGGTTCGCTTTTCCTTCTTAAACCCCTTTTGGCTCCGGTCAGTGCTTCTGTTCTTGGGAAGTCTTGGCCATCCCCTATTTCCATTGCTTTGCTTTGTTCTGTTTCTCACCTCATCAAGGACATTCCATTCCCGGTCCAGACTGGGCATTTCCCTTCTGTGTCTTTCACCTAGGATGGAATGTCTGTTCCTATTTCTTTCAGCATGATCTGCATCCCAGGAAATGCACCACACTCCCCGTTGTTTTCTGATGAGTTTTGGCAGACTTGCCTGGAACTGGGTTGCTGCCACCACCAGAACCTTGAGCGCTGGAGGGCGCGGAACGAGAAAGCCTTTGAAAAAACGGAGAATGAAAATCACTGGTTCTTTTGAGAAGAGCTAGAGCCCTGTCGTGATGATCACCACGATGGGGGTGGCAATGGACTGACACGGAGATTTGCAGTGAGTGCCCGCCTCCCTCCCTCACCCCACCCATGCCCACCGGGGTACGTGCCTGCGTTGGGACTCAAACACAGCTGCCGTCAAGGTCCAGACCCCAGGTACCCCACCCCCAAGTTCTCCTGACCCTTTGCCCTAAGACACACACCGACACACAAACACAGAGACAGACAGACAGACAGACAGACACACACACACACACACACACACACACACACTGTCTCTCTCACTCTCTCTCCCTCTCAAACACACACACGGCGCCTTGCCCAGAATCATACTCGGACAGGCATACCTGCCAACACACCTGGCTCTTACTACGCTGTTGGAAGCCTGTCTTTTCTAGCTTCTCTAACATCTGCTAGCTGCCACAAGTGTGGTCTCAAAAGTTCCCCTCTTGCACCTCTGTAGTCATTTTGGACCCCAACCAAGGCTTGCTTCACAAGCACCCTTACTTTGGAGCAGTTCCAATCCGAATTCTTGACACACAACTCATGGAACTAACTATGGCCTGGGAAGTTTTGCCTTCAGAACCTTCCCCCGTTTTGTAGTGCAGCAGAACATCATTCAAGTGCCTCTTGAATCTGCGTCTCCCAGGCTAGGCTGCGGTCCTAAGAAGCCCCAGTGGAATGCCTCTGCCTCAATCGGGTCTTCTTCTCTGTACCTCTGTTTCACCGTAGGCTTTGCCTGGTTTCTTCAAGAGAGGCACACAGGGAACAGAAATCTGTCAGCAGAGCCCCTACTGAGGAAAGGGCACTGGGTCCTGGGACGCCTCTGAGATGCATTCCTGATCGCCCCTGTTGCAGGAGGAAGGTGTCAGGCAACCGGTGTGCCTGAAAGAGAGCTAGGGCCCTTGGGGAGGGAGCACCCTCCTCAGCCTAGCCCAGGTACTTGAGGGAGGGTGGTGGTTTGGGTGGTGGTGGTGGTCGTCGTGGTGGTGGGGTGTGTGTGTGGAAGAGATGGGTTAGGGGTGCTGGGGAGTGGAAAGGGCAGGGAGAAGGGGCTTCCGACACGTTCCTGGAGAGCCCTGGAAGAGGCAGGGGCCCCGCCTAGTGCAGGCCCAGGGCATGGGCCTCCTCTGCCCAAGTCTAAGGGAGGGACCACCCTCAGGGGCCAGTGGATTTTTGGCAACAGACCAGCCCTTGGAGCGGGATTCGGGGATCTTCATCGCGCCCCACCTCGCCGCATTTCACTCTGCACCCCTCTCTCACTGGCTGCAATTTCCACTCACCCCGAACCAGATCTGGGTCCACAGACGTCCCCGCTGTATCTATCTGCGCCTCACCACCAGGTCCAGCTGCTGCTGCTGCCGAGAACGCGACATAGGCCCAGATATCTGGGCTGTGGGTAATCTAAGGAAAGAGGGTGCTGGCGCACCCTCCCTACTGTCCCCCAGGTGGTTGCCCCAGAACAATACCCCGGCCCGTCCCTCCAATGGAAACCACCTGCCCCAGCCTTCAGTTGCAGACCCAAACCTCAGAAGGAGAGAACCCAAGAGAAAAATCAACATGTGACTGGAATTGTTGAAATCACCCTCTTGACCTCTCCTGAACCCGAGCCTCATTATACGCTCACTGGACTCCAGTTAGCCTGATGGGAAACACCTGACCACAGGGAAGGAAGGAAAAGCAGCAGATGGGACCACGGTTCCAGGGAGAACCCCGCCTCTTCCCAGAAAACCAATACCCATGCCTCCGCCTCCCGAACGGACCCTACCTTTAAACTTCCTGCCTTGTGAGCCCCCGGAGGAGAAGTTGATTGGTGAGCCAAGCCCTCGACTCGGGCGTGTGCTGTTAGTATCTCAGCCTGCGTTTCCTTGATGGCAGTGGGAATCCAACAGGGAAAGAAACTTCCCCGCTGAGGCAGGGAGCTTCGGTTGGGCTGGGACCTAAGGGGAGGCGTCCATACGACCAATTCGGGAAGGCCGCCTCTCACCGTGGCCGCTCGGCCCTCCTGTCTTCCTTCTGGCTGGTGGAGCTGAAGCCGGTCCTCCAGGCGCGCATGCGCAGGCGACCAGGCCGCGAGGCCTGGCTGCGCCTCGGGCACGGTTGCTAAGCGACTTGCCTCTGAGGGGTGGGCGAGACGCTGGCTGGCTGGCTGGCTGGCTGGCTGGCGGGCGCAGGCGCGGGCCGTGTCCGGTGCTCTAGGAAGGGCCTGGGGCCTAGGTCTTCCAGTGGTCCAGCAGATCGATAGACGGAAGGAAGGGTGGGCGGATCCACGGCTCGATGGAAGGTTGGAGGAATATACGGACGGACTGTTGGGGCCCCCGCAGAGTGGAGTGGAGGAAAGCCCTGCCGAGGGGCGGCAAGCGGAGGGGAGGGGAGGGGAGGGGAGGGGCGGGGAGGGGAGGGGAGAAGGAGGCGGGGAGAGGTTGCGAGCCTAGCGTGGAAGAATGGCGGAAAGAAGGGGTTTCCCACAGTTTCCTGCAAAGCAATGGAAGCGGCAGAGAACCCGCCCAGTGTGACGCCAGGGCACGGGCGGCCTCTGCCCATGTCTAGGGGAGGTACCGCTCTCTCTCCGGGTCAGTGGATTTCTCGGCGACGTGACCGTCATTTTGAGCGGGGACATGGGGATCTTCATGCCGCTCGCCGCCTCACCAGGCACCAGATTCCAAACCACCCCCCTTTCTCCATACAATGGACTCCATCACCTCCCACCTAGATCCGGATTTGGGTCCACTTGGCGTCTCGCCACCAGTTCCAGCCATCAGTGTGGGGGCAGTGGTTCGAAGATGTCGACACAGACTCTGAGATCCGGGACGTCAGTAACGTGAGGAGAGGAAGGCTGGCGCACCCTCCGTACTTCCCGCCATCTCCCTCTGTTCTCTCTCTCCTTTCCCGTCCCTACCCAGCTCACTCACCGGAGTTGAAGCCAGACCTCCAACTGCGTGAGCGCGCGGGGCACGGGCTGGGGGTGGGGTTGGGGGGGTGGAGTGGGAGGCTGACCTCACAATGACGAGCAGGTTTGCTAAGGGTTGGGTCTGTTAGGCTCTAGGGATCCGGAGCGCCCTTTGTCGCTTGGCAGGTACAGGTGAAAGCTGTGTCCGGTGCTCTCTGAAGGGCCTGTGGCCTGTGACTTCCAGTGGGCCAGTGGATGGATGGATGCCTGCACGGAAGGACGGATGGATGGGATGAAAGCAGTGTTCCCATATTGGGGTACAGGGAAGTCATGCTGGCTCTGACATGATTTCTATGCTAACTACAACAGCCTGTTTTGTGGCCTCTTAAACATACGTTGTACATGTGCTTTCATCGTTACAGAAAAGCGTGCATTGTCCAGAAATAAAGACGTCCTTTTGCAAGATACAAATAAAATGCCTCCCTTACCTGGACACCAGTGCCACTAGTCGTCCGATGAGAAGGCTCCTTCGGCAGGCGCCAAGGCCATACTGATTCGCGGTCTCTATGTGCTCATCTGTCTCTTTTGGAAACAAGAAGACAAGGAATGGACCCCTGACACGATAGAGGTTCTCTGCCCTCAGATATAAAACTAGGCTGAAAGTCATGCTTCTCCAGAGCAGTTCCTCCGACCCCTGTGAGAGGCTGTCTCCTGCGCTCGAGTCCTCAGTTTGGCTCCAATAACTCGGGTGGGGGCGGGGGGGGGAGAAGTTGGGGGCTAATCGTGAAGACCTGTGCGGAGTAGGGCCTTGCCTCACATCCCTGCGAGGCACCGGGAGAGGCAGAGGCAGGGACCCCCGTCTCACCCGCCACCCGAAACCAGTGTGGCACCAGGGCATGGGCCTCCTCTGCCCACATCTAGGGGAGCTACCACTTTCGGGGTCAGTGGATTTTCTGGTGACACGACCACAGTTCACAGTTCGAGCCGGGACTCTGGGATGTTCCTCGCCCCCGCCTCACCCGATGACATCCCACACCCTCCTCCCATTTGACACCATTCCCACCCATGCCGATCCAGATTTGGATCCACAGAGGTACCCGGCGTGCCTTGGTCTGGCCACCAGCTTCGGCAGCCACTGGCGGAGATGGTGGCACAGACCCAGAGATCTAGGATGTCCAGAACCTGAGCACCGGAGGGCTGGCGCACCCTCCCTACATCCCTCGCTGCCCTCCGTCCTCCTCTCTCCCCTCCCTGGGCTCTGACAGCCAGCCTTCTACTGGTGGAAGCCTGCCGTCCAACCAGGCGAGCGCGGACAATCGCCTTGGTTGCCCCGGGTTTCCCCTTTGTTGCCCTGCCGGGTTACTCAGCAAACGGGGGCGGGGCTCTCCGTGATGCGGGCGCGCCCTCTGGCGGCTGGCCGGGCTAGGGGCAGGCGCCGCCGGCGGCCCCCGTGCCTTTGGAAGCCCGGGCCCCCATCCTCCAGTGCGTCCAGCACATGGATGGATGCAAGGATGAATGAGCGGATGGAAGGACGCAAGGAAGGGAGGAAGGGAGGATGGGAGGGAGGGAGGGAGGGAGGGAGGGAGGAAGAAAGGGAGGGAGGAAGGAAGAAGGAAGGCTACATAAATGGATAGTTGCGGAGTGCAGAGTGGAATAAGGCCAGGCCGGGCCAGGCTGACCAAGCAGGATCAGGAGCCTAGTGGTGGTATCCCTTGCTCAGGTCAATCTTCCGTGTGTGCCTGGGACTGTCCCGGAAGGGGGACTGCCCTGTGAGCTGGACAGGGGACTGACTGTGGGCTTCTGGGGGGCTTTGCTCCCTCGTGGGCTTCAGCGCCTGCAGCCAGAGCCAGAGCCAGAGCCCGAGCCCAGGCCCAAGGAACTGCCGTGCCCGTGGAGGGATGGGGCTTGTCTGAGGAGCCTGGGACTCCCTGCAGTCCCCATTTCCCCCCACTCACCACCACCCCCTCCGTGACAAGGCGGCTCCGTGGCTCTGTCTGGCTGTGTGGCTCAGTGGGATTCTGTTTTCCTTCCTTATCGCTTTTCCTGGCTTTTCTTCAAATGTGCCTGACTTGCCATGCCCTGGGAACAGCACGTGGAAGGAAGCCCCTCTGCATCCTGAGAGGCACCCTTCCACACACAAAAACACAAGGAATCTCTATGAGGATCTCATGATACACTTGTAGGAAAGATGCCAAAAGTCGTGCTCATGATGCGAATGCCCCAAATCCCACCCCCACCCGAGCCCCTTTCCCCCAGCGCTCAACTCACCTAACCCGACCACAGCGCCATGATCTGGAAGAGGAAAGTCCCTTGGGCAAGGCATGATCCACTCGACTACAACCTTCTGGAAAATTCACCACCACCGATCCACTTCCAGTTGAGCTGTGTGTTTTGGCCTACCAGCACTTCATCTGCTAGCTTCCAGTCTTCTTGCTGGGATGTAGGGACCCCGGGATGGGATGGGGGGGTGGGGGTGGGGCTATCCTCTGCTGTTGGAAAGTGCTCTCTCTGGGTGTTTGGGGGTTGCTCACCCTGTCTGCAAGCTTCTGAGAGCATGGGTTGGGGCTCAGCACATCTCCTCCTGTGGTCCTGGATAGGAACTTCTTCATCGTGACCCCCTCTGGGGGTTCTCCTTGTGGTCCAAAGCACGGCTTGGGGGCATTATCAGCCTTGCAATCTCCAAACACCGCCTCAGAGGTGCACCCTCTGCCTCCCTCCTTCCTGGCCGCATCCCGATTCCACACCTGTCTGACTTGCTCTTTCTCTTCTCTGTGCTTGTGTGTGCTCTTCCGTCTTTTCCATGATTCTCTCCTCCTCCTCCTCTGCAGTACACGCGTTCCATGGCACTGGGTTCGCTTTTCCTTCTTAAACCCCTTTTGGCTCCGGTCAGTGCTTCTGTTCTTGGGAAGTCTTGGCCATCCCCTATTTCCATTGCTTTGCTTTGTTCTGTTTCTCACCTCATCAAGGACATTCCATTCCCGGTCCAGACTGGGCATTTCCCTTCTGTGTCTTTCACCTAGGATGGAATGTCTGTTCCTATTTCTTTCAGCATGATCTGCATCCCAGGAAATGCACCACACTCCCCGTTGTTTTCTGATGAGTTTTGGCAGACTTGCCTGGAACTGGGTTGCTGCCACCACCAGAACCTTGAGCGCTGGAGGGCGCGGAACGAGAAAGCCTTTGAAAAAACGGAGAATGAAAATCACTGGTTCTTTTGAGAAGAGCTAGAGCCCTGTCGTGATGATCACCACGATGGGGGTGGCAATGGACTGACACGGAGATTTGCAGTGAGTGCCCGCCTCCCTCCCTCACCCCACCCATGCCCACCGGGGTACGTGCCTGCGTTGGGACTCAAACACAGCTGCCGTCAAGGTCCAGACCCCAGGTACCCCACCCCCAAGTTCTCCTGACCCTTTGCCCTAAGACACACACCGACACACAAACACAGAGACAGACAGACAGACAGACAGACACACACACACACACACACACACACACACACACACACACTGTCTCTCTCACTCTCTCTCCCTCTCAGACACACACACGGCGCCTTGCCCAGAATCATACTCGGACAGGCATACCTGCCAACACACCTGGCTCTTACTACGCTGTTGGAAGCCTGTCTTTTCTAGCTTCTCTAACATCTGCTAGCTGCCACAAGTGTGGTCTCAAAAGTTCCCCTCTTGCACCTCTGTAGTCATTTTGGACCCCAACCAAGGCTTGCTTCACAAGCACCCTTACTTTGGAGCAGTTCCAATCCGAATTCTTGACACACAACTCATGGAACTAACTATGGCCTGGGAAGTTTTGCCTTCAGAACCTTCCCCCGTTTTGTAGTGCAGCAGAACATCATTCAAGTGCCTCTTGAATCTGCGTCTCCCAGGCTAGGCTGCGGTCCTAAGAAGCCCCAGTGGAATGCCTCTGCCTCAATCGGGTCTTCTTCTCTGTACCTCTGTTTCACCGTAGGCTTTGCCTGGTTTCTTCAAGAGAGGCACACAGGGAACAGAAATCTGTCAGCAGAGCCCCTACTGAGGAAAGGGCACTGGGTCCTGGGACGCCTCTGAGATGCATTCCTGATCGCCCCTGTTGCAGGAGGAAGGTGTCAGGCAACCGGTGTGCCTGAAAGAGAGCTAGGGCCCTTGGGGAGGGAGCACCCTCCTCAGCCTAGCCCAGGTACTTGAGGGAGGGTGGTGGTTTGGGTGGTGGTGGTGGTCGTCGTGGTGGTGGGGTGTGTGTGTGGAAGAGATGGGTTAGGGGTGCTGGGGAGTGGAAAGGGCAGGGAGAAGGGGCTTCCGACACGTTCCTGGAGAGCCCTGGAAGAGGCAGGGGCCCCGCCTAGTGCAGGCCCAGGGCATGGGCCTCCTCTGCCCAAGTCTAAGGGAGGGACCACCCTCAGGGGCCAGTGGATTTTTGGCAACAGACCAGCCCTTGGAGCGGGACTCGGGGATCCCTGGCTGCAATTTCCACTCACCCCGAACCAGATCTGGGTCCACAGACGTCCCCGCTGTATCTATCTGCGCCTCACCACCAGGTCCAGCTGCTGCTGCTGCCGAGAACGCGACATAGGCCCAGATATCTGGGCTGTGGGTAATCTAAGGAAAGAGGGTGCTGGCGCACCCTCCCTACTGTCCCCCAGGTGGTTGCCCCAGAACAATACCCCGGCCCGTCCCTCCAATGGAAACCACCTGCCCCAGCCTTCAGTTGCAGACCCAAACCTCAGAAGGAGAGAACCCAAGAGAAAAATCAACATGTGACTGGAATTGTTGAAATCACCCTCTTGACCTCTCCTGAACCCGAGCCTCATTATACGCTCACTGGACTCCAGTTAGCCTGATGGGAAACACCTGACCACAGGGAAGGAAGGAAAAGCAGCAGATGGGACCACGGTTCCAGGGAGAACCCCGCCTCTTCCCAGAAAACCAATACCCATGCCTCCGCCTCCCGAACGGACCCTACCTTTAAACTTCCTGCCTTGTGAGCCCCCGGAGGAGAAGTTGATTGGTGAGCCAAGCCCTCGACTCGGGCGTGTGCTGTTAGTATCTCAGCCTGCGTTTCCTTGATGGCAGTGGGAATCCAACAGGGAAAGAAACTTCCCCGCTGAGGCAGGGAGCTTCGGTTGGGCTGGGACCTAAGGGGAGGCGTCCATACGACCAATTCGGGAAGGCCGCCTCTCACCGTGGCCGCTCGGCCCTCCTGTCGTCCTTCTGGCTGGTGGAGCTGAAGCCGGTCCTCCAGGCGCGCATGCGCAGGCGACCAGGCCGCGAGGCCTGGCTGCGCCTCGGGCACGGTTGCTAAGCGACTTGCCTCTGAGGGGTGGGCGAGACGCTGGCTGGCTGGCTGGCTGGCGGGCGCAGGCGCGGGCCGTGTCCGGTGCTCTAGGAAGGGCCTGGGGCCTAGGTCTTCCAGTGGTCCAGCAGATCGATAGACGGAAGGAAGGGTGGGCGGATCCACGGCTCGATGGAAGGTTGGAGGAATATACGGACGGACTGTTGGGGCCCCCGCAGAGTGGAGTGGAGGAAAGCCCTGCCGAGGGGCGGCAAGCGGAGGGGAGGGGAGGGGAGGGGAGGGGCGGGGAGGGGAGGGGAGAAGGAGGCGGGGAGAGGTTGCGAGCCTAGCGTGGAAGAATGGCGGAAAGAAGGGGTTTCCCACAGTTTCCTGCAAAGCAATGGAAGCGGCAGAGAACCCGCCCAGTGTGACGCCAGGGCACGGGCGGCCTCTGCCCATGTCTAGGGGAGGTACCGCTCTCTCTCCGGGTCAGTGGATTTCTCGGCGACGTGACCGTCATTTTGAGCGGGGACATGGGGATCTTCATGCCGCTCGCCGCCTCACCAGGCACCAGATTCCAAACCACCCCCCTTTCTCCATACAATGGACTCCATCACCTCCCACCTAGATCCGGATTTGGGTCCACTTGGCGTCTCGCCACCAGTTCCAGCCATCAGTGTGGGGGCAGTGGTTCGAAGATGTCGACACAGACTCTGAGATCCGGGACGTCAGTAACGTGAGGAGAGGAAGGCTGGCGCACCCTCCGTACTTCCCGCCATCTCCCTCTGTTCTCTCTCTCCTTTCCCGTCCCTACCCAGCTCACTCACCGGAGTTGAAGCCAGACCTCCAACTGCGTGAGCGCGCGGGGCACGGGCTGGGGGTGGGGTTGGGGGGGTGGAGTGGGAGGCTGACCTCACAATGACGAGCAGGTTTGCTAAGGGTTGGGTCTGTTAGGCTCTAGGGATCCGGAGCGCCCTTTGTCGCTTGGCAGGTACAGGTGAAAGCTGTGTCCGGTGCTCTCTGAAGGGCCTGTGGCCTGTGACTTCCAGTGGGCCAGTGGATGGATGGATGCCTGCACGGAAGGACGGATGGATGGGATGAAAGCAGTGTTCCCATATTGGGGTACAGGGAAGTCATGCTGGCTCTGACATGATTTCTATGCTAACTACAACAGCCTGTTTTGTGGCCTCTTAAACATACGTTGTACATGTGCTTTCATCGTTACAGAAAAGCGTGCATTGTCCAGAAATAAAGACGTCCTTTTGCAAGATACAAATAAAATGCCTCCCTTACCTGGACACCAGTGCCACTAGTCGTCCGATGAGAAGGCTCCTTCGGCAGGCGCCAAGGCCATACTGATTCGCGGTCTCTATGTGCTCATCTGTCTCTTTTGGAAACAAGAAGACAAGGAATGGACCCCTGACACGATAGAGGTTCTCTGCCCTCAGATATAAAACTAGGCTGAAAGTCATGCTTCTCCAGAGCAGTTCCTCCGACCCCTGTGAGAGGCTGTCTCCTGCGCTCGAGTCCTCAGTTTGGCTCCAATAACTCGGGTGGGGGCGGGGGGGGGGAGAAGTTGGGGGCTAATCGTGAAGACCTGTGCGGAGTAGGGCCTTGCCTCACATCCCTGCGAGGCACCGGGAGAGGCAGAGGCAGGGACCCCCGTCTCACCCGCCACCCGAAACCAGTGTGGCACCAGGGCATGGGCCTCCTCTGCCCACGTCTAGGGGAGCTACCACTTTCGGGGTCAGTGGATTTTCTGGTGACACGACCACAGTTCACAGTTCGAGCCGGGACTCTGGGATGTTCCTCGCCCCCGCCTCACCCGATGACATCCCACACCCTCCTCCCATTTGACACCATTCCCACCCATGCCGATCCAGATTTGGATCCACAGAGGTACCCGGCGTGCCTTGGTCTGGCCACCAGCTTCGGCAGCCACTGGCGGAGATGGTGGCACAGACCCAGAGATCTAGGATGTCCAGAACCTGAGCACCGGAGGGCTGGCGCACCCTCCCTACATCCCTCGCTGCCCTCCGTCCTCCTCTCTCCCCTCCCTGGGCTCTGACAGCCAGCCTTCTACTGGTGGAAGCCTGCCGTCCAACCAGGCGAGCGCGGACAATCGCCTTGGTTGCCCCGGGTTTCCCCTTTGTTGCCCTGCCGGGTTACTCAGCAAAAGGGGGCGGGGCTCTCCGTGATGCGGGCGCGCCCTCTGGCGGCTGGCCGGGCTAGGGGCAGGCGCCGCCGGCGGCCCCCGTGCCTTTGGAAGCCCGGGCCCCCATCCTCCAGTGCGTCCAGCACATGGATGGATGCAAGGATGAATGAGCGGATGGAAGGACGCAAGGAAGGGAGGAAGGGAGGATGGGAGGGAGGGAGGGAGGGAGGGAGGGAGGAAGAAAGGGAGGGAGGAAGGAAGAAGGAAGGCTACATAAATGGATAGTTGCGGAGTGCAGAGTGGAATAAGGCCAGGCCGGGCCAGGCTGACCAAGCAGGATCAGGAGCCTAGTGGTGGTATCCCTTGCTCAGGTCAATCTTCCGTGTGTGCCTGGGACTGTCCCGGAAGGGGGACTGCCCTGTGAGCTGGACAGGGGACTGACTGTGGGCTTCTGGGGGGCTTTGCTCCCTCGTGGGCTTCAGCGCCTGCAGCCAGAGCCAGAGCCAGAGCCCGAGCCCAGGCCCAAGGAACTGCCGTGCCCGTGGAGGGATGGGGCTTGTCTGAGGAGCCTGGGACTCCCTGCAGTCCCCATTTCCCCCCACTCACCACCACCCCCTCCGTGACAAGGCGGCTCCGTGGCTCTGTCTGGCTGTGTGGCTCAGTGGGATTCTGTTTTCCTTCCTTATCGCTTTTCCTGGCTTTTCTTCAAATGTGCCTGACTTGCCATGCCCTGGGAACAGCACGTGGAAGGAAGCCCCTCTGCATCCTGAGAGGCACCCTTCCACACACAAAAACACAAGGAATCTCTATGAGGATCTCATGATACACTTGTAGGAAAGATGCCAAAAGTCGTGCTCATGATGCGAATGCCCCAAATCCCACCCCCACCCGAGCCCCTTTCCCCCAGCGCTCAACTCACCCAACCCGACCACAGCGCCATGATCTGGAAGAGGAAAGTCCCTTGGGCAAGGCATGATCCACTCGACTACAACCTTCTGGAAAATTCACCACCACCGATCCACTTCCAGTTGAGCTGTGTGTTTTGGCCTACCAGCACTTCATCTGCTAGCTTCCAGTCTTCTTGCTGGGATGTAGGGACCCCGGGATGGGATGGGGGGGTGGGGGTGGGGCTATCCTCTGCTGTTGGAAAGTGCTCTCTCTGGGTGTTTGGGGGTTGCTCACCCTGTCTGCAAGCTTCTGAGAGCATGGGTTGGGGCTCAGCACATCTCCTCCTGTGGTCCTGGATAGGAACTTCTTCATCGTGACCCCCTCTGGGGGTTCTCCTTGTGGTCCAAAGCACGGCTTGGGGGCATTATCAGCCTTGCAATCTCCAAACACCGCCTCAGAGGTGCACCCTCTGCCTCCCTCCTTCCTGGCCGCATCCCGATTCCACACCTGTCTGACTTGCTCTTTCTCTTCTCTGTGCTTGTGTGTGCTCTTCCGTCTTTTCCATGATTCTCTCCTCCTCCTCCTCTGCAGTACACGCGTTCCATGGCACTGGGTTCGCTTTTCCTTCTTAAACCCCTTTTGGCTCCGGTCAGTGCTTCTGTTCTTGGGAAGTCTTGGCCATCCCCTATTTCCATTGCTTTGCTTTGTTCTGTTTCTCACCTCATCAAGGACATTCCATTCCCGGTCCAGACTGGGCATTTCCCTTCTGTGTCTTTCACCTAGGATGGAATGTCTGTTCCTATTTCTTTCAGCATGATCTGCATCCCAGGAAATGCACCACACTCCCCGTTGTTTTCTGATGAGTTTTGGCAGACTTGCCTGGAACTGGGTTGCTGCCACCACCAGAACCTTGAGCGCTGGAGGGCGCGGAACGAGAAAGCCTTTGAAAAAACGGAGAATGAAAATCACTGGTTCTTTTGAGAAGAGCTAGAGCCCTGTCGTGATGATCACCACGATGGGGGTGGCAATGGACTGACACGGAGATTTGCAGTGAGTGCCCGCCTCCCTCCCTCACCCCACCCATGCCCACCGGGGTACGTGCCTGCGTTGGGACTCAAACACAGCTGCCGTCAAGGTCCAGACCCCAGGTACCCCACCCCCAAGTTCTCCTGACCCTTTGCCCTAAGACACACACCGACACACAAACACAGAGACAGACAGACAGACAGACACACACACACACACACACACACACACACACACACACACTGTCTCTCTCACTCTCTCTCCCTCTCAAACACACACACGGCGCCTTGCCCAGAATCATACTCGGACAGGCATACCTGCCAACACACCTGGCTCTTACTACGCTGTTGGAAGCCTGTCTTTTCTAGCTTCTCTAACATCTGCTAGCTGCCACAAGTGTGGTCTCAAAAGTTCCCCTCTTGCACCTCTGTAGTCATTTTGGACCCCAACCAAGGCTTGCTTCACAAGCACCCTTACTTTGGAGCAGTTCCAATCCGAATTCTTGACACACAACTCATGGAACTAACTATGGCCTGGGAAGTTTTGCCTTCAGAACCTTCCCCCGTTTTGTAGTGCAGCAGAACATCATTCAAGTGCCTCTTGAATCTGCGTCTCCCAGGCTAGGCTGCGGTCCTAAGAAGCCCCAGTGGAATGCCTCTGCCTCAATCGGGTCTTCTTCTCTGTACCTCTGTTTCACCGTAGGCTTTGCCTGGTTTCTTCAAGAGAGGCACACAGGGAACAGAAATCTGTCAGCAGAGCCCCTACTGAGGAAAGGGCACTGGGTCCTGGGACGCCTCTGAGATGCATTCCTGATCGCCCCTGTTGCAGGAGGAAGGTGTCAGGCAACCGGTGTGCCTGAAAGAGAGCTAGGGCCCTTGGGGAGGGAGCACCCTCCTCAGCCTAGCCCAGGTACTTGAGGGAGGGTGGTGGTTTGGGTGGTGGTGGTGGTCGTCGTGGTGGTGGGGTGTGTGTGTGGAAGAGATGGGTTAGGGGTGCTGGGGAGTGGAAAGGGCAGGGAGAAGGGGCTTCCGACACGTTCCTGGAGAGCCCTGGAAGAGGCAGGGGCCCCGCCTAGTGCAGGCCCAGGGCATGGGCCTCCTCTGCCCAAGTCTAAGGGAGGGACCACCCTCAGGGGCCAGTGGATTTTTGGCAACAGACCAGCCCTTGGAGCGGGATTCGGGGATCTTCATCGCGCCCCACCTCGCCGCATTTCACTCTGCACCCCTCTCTCACTGGCTGCAATTTCCACTCACCCCGAACCAGATCTGGGTCCACAGACGTCCCCGCTGTATCTATCTGCGCCTCACCACCAGGTCCAGCTGCTGCTGCTGCCGAGAACGCGACATAGGCCCAGATATCTGGGCTGTGGGTAATCTAAGGAAAGAGGGTGCTGGCGCACCCTCCCTACTGTCCCCCAGGTGGTTGCCCCAGAACAATACCCCGGCCCGTCCCTCCAATGGAAACCACCTGCCCCAGCCTTCAGTTGCAGACCCAAACCTCAGAAGGAGAGAACCCAAGAGAAAAATCAACATGTGACTGGAATTGTTGAAATCACCCTCTTGACCTCTCCTGAACCCGAGCCTCATTATACGCTCACTGGACTCCAGTTAGCCTGATGGGAAACACCTGACCACAGGGAAGGAAGGAAAAGCAGCAGATGGGACCACGGTTCCAGGGAGAACCCCGCCTCTTCCCAGAAAACCAATACCCATGCCTCCGCCTCCCGAACGGACCCTACCTTTAAACTTCCTGCCTTGTGAGCCCCCGGAGGAGAAGTTGATTGGTGAGCCAAGCCCTCGACTCGGGCGTGTGCTGTTAGTATCTCAGCCTGCGTTTCCTTGATGGCAGTGGGAATCCAACAGGGAAAGAAACTTCCCCGCTGAGGCAGGGAGCTTCGGTTGGGCTGGGACCTAAGGGGAGGCGTCCATACGACCAATTCGGGAAGGCCGCCTCTCACCGTGGCCGCTCGGCCCTCCTGTCGTCCTTCTGGCTGGTGGAGCTGAAGCCGGTCCTCCAGGCGCGCATGCGCAGGCGACCAGGCCGCGAGGCCTGGCTGCGCCTCGGGCACGGTTGCTAAGCGACTTGCCTCTGAGGGGTGGGCGAGACGCTGGCTGGCTGGCTGGCTGGCTGGCTGGCGGGCGCAGGCGCGGGCCGTGTCCGGTGCTCTAGGAAGGGCCTGGGGCCTAGGTCTTCCAGTGGTCCAGCAGATCGATAGACGGAAGGAAGGGTGGGCGGATCCACGGCTCGATGGAAGGTTGGAGGAATATACGGACGGACTGTTGGGGCCCCCGCAGAGTGGAGTGGAGGAAAGCCCTGCCGAGGGGCGGCAAGCGGAGGGGAGGGGAGGGGAGGGGCGGGGCGGGGAGGGGAGAAGGAGGCGGGGAGAGGTTGCGAGCCTAGCGTGGAAGAATGGCGGAAAGAAGGGGTTTCCCACAGTTTCCTGCAAAGCAATGGAAGCGGCAGAGAACCCGCCCAGTGTGACGCCAGGGCACGGGCGGCCTCTGCCCATGTCTAGGGGAGGTACCGCTCTCTCTCCGGGTCAGTGGATTTCTCGGCGACGTGACCGTCATTTTGAGCGGGGACATGGGGATCTTCATGCCGCTCGCCGCCTCACCAGGCACCAGATTCCAAACCACCCCCCTTTCTCCATACAATGGACTCCATCACCTCCCACCTAGATCCGGATTTGGGTCCACTTGGCGTCTCGCCACCAGTTCCAGCCATCAGTGTGGGGGCAGTGGTTCGAAGATGTCGACACAGACTCTGAGATCCGGGACGTCAGTAACGTGAGGAGAGGAAGGCTGGCGCACCCTCCGTACTTCCCGCCATCTCCCTCTGTTCTCTCTCTCCTTTCCCGTCCCTACCCAGCTCACTCACCGGAGTTGAAGCCAGACCTCCAACTGCGTGAGCGCGCGGGGCACGGGCTGGGGGTGGGGTTGGGGGGGTGGAGTGGGAGGCTGACCTCACAATGACGAGCAGGTTTGCTAAGGGTTGGGTCTGTTAGGCTCTAGGGATCCGGAGCGCCCTTTGTCGCTTGGCAGGTACAGGTGAAAGCTGTGTCCGGTGCTCTCTGAAGGGCCTGTGGCCTGTGACTTCCAGTGGGCCAGTGGATGGATGGATGCCTGCACGGAAGGACGGATGGATGGGATGAAAGCAGTGTTCCCATATTGGGGTACAGGGAAGTCATGCTGGCTCTGACATGATTTCTATGCTAACTACAACAGCCTGTTTTGTGGCCTCTTAAACATACGTTGTACATGTGCTTTCATCGTTACAGAAAAGCGTGCATTGTCCAGAAATAAAGACGTCCTTTTGCAAGATACAAATAAAATGCCTCCCTTACCTGGACACCAGTGCCACTAGTCGTCCGATGAGAAGGCTCCTTCGGCAGGCGCCAAGGCCATACTGATTCGCGGTCTCTATGTGCTCATCTGTCTCTTTTGGAAACAAGAAGACAAGGAATGGACCCCTGACACGATAGAGGTTCTCTGCCCTCAGATATAAAACTAGGCTGAAAGTCATGCTTCTCCAGAGCAGTTCCTCCGACCCCTGTGAGAGGCTGTCTCCTGCGCTCGAGTCCTCAGTTTGGCTCCAATAACTCGGGTGGGGGCGGGGGGGGAGAAGTTGGGGGCTAATCGTGAAGACCTGTGCGGAGTAGGGCCTTGCCTCACATCCCTGAGAGGCACCGGGAGAGGCAGAGGCAGGGACCCCCGTCTCACCCGCCACCCGAAACCAGTGTGGCACCAGGGCATGGGCCTCCTCTGCCCACGTCTAGGGGAGCTACCACTTTCGGGGTCAGTGGATTTTCTGGTGACACGACCACAGTTCACAGTTCGAGCCGGGACTCTGGGATGTTCCTCGCCCCCGCCTCACCCGATGACATCCCACACCCTCCTCCCATTTGACACCATTCCCACCCATGCCGATCCAGATTTGGATCCACAGAGGTACCCGGCGTGCCTTGGTCTGGCCACCAGCTTCGGCAGCCACTGGCGGAGATGGTGGCACAGACCCAGAGATCTAGGATGTCCAGAACCTGAGCACCGGAGGGCTGGCGCACCCTCCCTACATCCTTCGCTGCCCTCCGTCCTCCTCTCTCCCCTCCCTGGGCTCTGACAGCCAGCCTTCTACTGGTGGAAGCCTGCCGTCCAACCAGGCGAGCGCGGACAATCGCCTTGGTTGCCCCGGGTTTCCCCTTTGTTGCCCTGCCGGGTTACTCAGCAAAAGGGGGCGGGGCTCTCCGTGATGCGGGCGCGCCCTCTGGCGGCTGGCCGGGCTAGGGGCAGGCGCCGCCGGCGGCCCCCGTGCCTTTGGAAGCCCGGGCCCCCATCCTCCAGTGCGTCCAGCACATGGATGGATGCAAGGATGAATGAGCGGATGGAAGGACGCAAGGAAGGGAGGAAGGGAGGATGGGAGGGAGGGAGGGAGGGAGGGAGGGAGGAAGAAAGGGAGGGAGGAAGGAAGAAGGAAGGCTACATAAATGGATAGTTGCGGAGTGCAGAGTGGAATAAGGCCAGGCCGGGCCAGGCTGACCAAGCAGGATCAGGAGCCTAGTGGTGGTATCCCTTGCTCAGGTCAATCTTCCGTGTGTGCCTGGGACTGTCCCGGAAGGGGGACTGCCCTGTGAGCTGGACAGGGGACTGACTGTGGGCTTCTGGGGGGCTTTGCTCCCTCGTGGGCTTCAGCGCCTGCAGCCAGAGCCAGAGCCAGAGCCCGAGCCCAGGCCCAAGGAACTGCCGTGCCCGTGGAGGGATGGGGCTTGTCTGAGGAGCCTGGGACTCCCTGCAGTCCCCATTTCCCCCCACTCACCACCACCCCCTCCGTGACAAGGCGGCTCCGTGGCTCTGTCTGGCTGTGTGGCTCAGTGGGATTCTGTTTTCCTTCCTTATCGCTTTTCCTGGCTTTTCTTCAAATGTGCCTGACTTGCCATGCCCTGGGAACAGCACGTGGAAGGAAGCCCCTCTGCATCCTGAGAGGCACCCTTCCACACACAAAAACACAAGGAATCTCTATGAGGATCTCATGATACACTTGTAGGAAAGATGCCAAAAGTCGTGCTCATGATGCGAATGCCCCAAATCCCACCCCCACCCGAGCCCCTTTCCCCCAGCGCTCAACTCACCCAACCCGACCACAGCGCCATGATCTGGAAGAGGAAAGTCCCTTGGGCAAGGCATGATCCACTCGACTACAACCTTCTGGAAAATTCACCACCACCGATCCACTTCCAGTTGAGCTGTGTGTTTTGGCCTACCAGCACTTCATCTGCTAGCTTCCAGTCTTCTTGCTGGGATGTAGGGACCCCGGGATGGGATGGGGGGGTGGGGGTGGGGCTATCCTCTGCTGTTGGAAAGTGCTCTCTCTGGGTGTTTGGGGGTTGCTCACCCTGTCTGCAAGCTTCTGAGAGCATGGGTTGGGGCTCAGCACATCTCCTCCTGTGGTCCTGGATAGGAACTTCTTCATCGTGACCCCCTCTGGGGGTTCTCCTTGTGGTCCAAAGCACGGCTTGGGGGCATTATCAGCCTTGCAATCTCCAAACACCGCCTCAGAGGTGCACCCTCTGCCTCCCTCCTTCCTGGCCGCATCCCGATTCCACACCTGTCTGACTTGCTCTTTCTCTTCTCTGTGCTTGTGTGTGCTCTTCCGTCTTTTCCATGATTCTCTCCTCCTCCTCCTCTGCAGTACACGCGTTCCATGGCACTGGGTTCGCTTTTCCTTCTTAAACCCCTTTTGGCTCCGGTCAGTGCTTCTGTTCTTGGGAAGTCTTGGCCATCCCCTATTTCCATTGCTTTGCTTTGTTCTGTTTCTCACCTCATCAAGGACATTCCATTCCCGGTCCAGACTGGGCATTTCCCTTCTGTGTCTTTCACCTAGGATGGAATGTCTGTTCCTATTTCTTTCAGCATGATCTGCATCCCAGGAAATGCACCACACTCCCCGTTGTTTTCTGATGAGTTTTGGCAGACTTGCCTGGAACTGGGTTGCTGCCACCACCAGAACCTTGAGCGCTGGAGGGCGCGGAACGAGAAAGCCTTTGAAAAAACGGAGAATGAAAATCACTGGTTCTTTTGAGAAGAGCTAGAGCCCTGTCGTGATGATCACCACGATGGGGGTGGCAATGGACTGACACGGAGATTTGCAGTGAGTGCCCGCCTCCCTCCCTCACCCCACCCATGCCCACCGGGGTACGTGCCTGCGTTGGGACTCAAACACAGCTGCCGTCAAGGTCCAGACCCCAGGTACCCCACCCCCAAGTTCTCCTGACCCTTTGCCCTAAGACACACACCGACACACAAACACAGAGACAGACAGACAGACACACACACACACACACACACACACACACACACACACACACACACACACACACACTGTCTCTCTCACTCTCTCTCCCTCTCAGACACACACACGGCGCCTTGCCCAGAATCATACTCGGACAGGCATACCTGCTAACACACCTGGCTCTTACTACGCTGTTGGAAGCCTGTCTTTTCTAGCTTCTCTAACATCTGCTAGCTGCCACAAGTGTGGTCTCAAAAGTTCCCCTCTTGCACCTCTGTAGTCATTTTGGACCCCAACCAAGGCTTGCTTCACAAGCACCCTTACTTTGGAGCAGTTCCAATCCGAATTCTTGACACACAACTCATGGAACTAACTATGGCCTGGGAAGTTTTGCCTTCAGAACCTTCCCCCGTTTTGTAGTGCAGCAGAACATCATTCAAGTGCCTCTTGAATCTGCGTCTCCCAGGCTAGGCTGCGGTCCTAAGAAGCCCCAGTGGAATGCCTCTGCCTCAATCGGGTCTTCTTCTCTGTACCTCTGTTTCACCGTAGGCTTTGCCTGGTTTCTTCAAGAGAGGCACACAGGGAACAGAAATCTGTCAGCAGAGCCCCTACTGAGGAAAGGGCACTGGGTCCTGGGACGCCTCTGAGATGCATTCCTGATCGCCCCTGTTGCAGGAGGAAGGTGTCAGGCAACCGGTGTGCCTGAAAGAGAGCTAGGGCCCTTGGGGAGGGAGCACCCTCCTCAGCCTAGCCCAGGTACTTGAGGGAGGGTGGTGGTTTGGGTGGTGGTGGTGGTCGTCGTGGTGGTGGGGTGTGTGTGTGGAAGAGATGGGTTAGGGGTGCTGGGGAGTGGAAAGGGCAGGGAGAAGGGGCTTCCGACACGTTCCTGGAGAGCCCTGGAAGAGGCAGGGGCCCCGCCTAGTGCAGGCCCAGGGCATGGGCCTCCTCTGCCCAAGTCTAAGGGAGGGACCACCCTCAGGGGCCAGTGGATTTTTGGCAACAGACCAGCCCTTGGAGCGGGACTCGGGGATCTTCATCGCGCCCCACCTCGCCGCATTTCACTCTGCACCCCTCTCTCACTGGCTGCAATTTCCACTCACCCCGAACCAGATCTGGGTCCACAGACGTCCCCGCTGTATCTATCTGCGCCTCACCACCAGGTCCAGCTGCTGCTGCTGCCGAGAACGCGACATAGGCCCAGATATCTGGGCTGTGGGTAATCTAAGGAAAGAGGGTGCTGGCGCACCCTCCCTACTGTCCCCCAGGTGGTTGCCCCAGAACAATACCCCGGCCCGTCCCTCCAATGGAAACCACCTGCCCCAGCCTTCAGTTGCAGACCCAAACCTCAGAAGGAGAGAACCCAAGAGAAAAATCAACATGTGACTGGAATTGTTGAAATCACCCTCTTGACCTCTCCTGAACCCGAGCCTCATTATACGCTCACTGGACTCCAGTTAGCCTGATGGGAAACACCTGACCACAGGGAAGGAAGGAAAAGCAGCAGATGGGACCACGGTTCCAGGGAGAACCCCGCCTCTTCCCAGAAAACCAATACCCATGCCTCCGCCTCCCGAACGGACCCTACCTTTAAACTTCCTGCCTTGTGAGCCCCCGGAGGAGAAGTTGATTGGTGAGCCAAGCCCTCGACTCGGGCGTGTGCTGTTAGTATCTCAGCCTGCGTTTCCTTGATGGCAGTGGGAATCCAACAGGGAAAGAAACTTCCCCGCTGAGGCAGGGAGCTTCGGTTGGGCTGGGACCTAAGGGGAGGCGTCCATACGACCAATTCGGGAAGGCCGCCTCTCACCGTGGCCGCTCGGCCCTCCTGTCGTCCTTCTGGCTGGTGGAGCTGAAGCCGGTCCTCCAGGCGCGCATGCGCAGGCGACCAGGCCGCGAGGCCTGGCTGCGCCTCGGGCACGGTTGCTAAGCGACTTGCCTCTGAGGGGTGGGCGAGACGTTGGCTGGCTGGCTGGCTGGCGGGCGCAGGCGCGGGCCGTGTCCGGTGCTCTAGGAAGGGCCTGGGGCCTAGGTCTTCCAGTGGTCCAGCAGATCGATAGACGGAAGGAAGGGTGGGCGGATCCACGGCTCGATGGAAGGTTGGAGGAATATACGGACGGACTGTTGGGGCCCCCGCAGAGTGGAGTGGAGGAAAGCCCTGCCGAGGGGCGGCAAGCGGAGGGGAGGGGAGGGGAGCGGAGGGGAGGGGAGAAGGAGGCGGGGAGAGGTTGCGAGCCTAGCGTGGAAGAATGGCGGAAAGAAGGGGTTTCCCACAGTTTCCTGCAAAGCAATGGAAGCGGCAGAGAACCCGCCCAGTGTGACGCCAGGGCACGGGCGGCCTCTGCCCATGTCTAGGGGAGGTACCGCTCTCTCTCCGGGTCAGTTGATTTCTCGGCGACGTGACCGTCATTTTGAGCGGGGACATGGGGATCTTCATGCCGCTCGCCGCCTCACCAGGCACCAGATTCCAAACCACCCCCCTTTCTCCATACAATGGACTCCATCACCTCCCACCTAGATCCGGATTTGGGTCCACTTGGCGTCTCGCCACCAGTTCCAGCCATCAGTGTGGGGGCAGTGGTTCGAAGATGTCGACACAGACTCTGAGATCCGGGACGTCAGTAACGTGAGGAGAGGAAGGCTGGCGCACCCTCCGTACTTCCCGCCATCTCCCTCTGTTCTCTCTCTCCTTTCCCGTCCCTACCCAGCTCACTCACCGGAGTTGAAGCCAGACCTCCAACTGCGTGAGCGCGCGGGGCACGGGCTGGGGGTGGGGTTGCGGGGGTGGAGTGGGAGGCTGACCTCACAATGACGAGCAGGTTTGCTAAGGGTTGGGTCTGTTAGGCTCTAGGGATCCGGAGCGCCCTTTGTCGCTTGGCAGGTACAGGTGAAAGCTGTGTCCGGTGCTCTCTGAAGGGCCTGTGGCCTGTGACTTCCAGTGGGCCAGTGGATGGATGGATGCCTGCACGGAAGGACGGATGGATGGGATGAAAGCAGTGTTCCCATATTGGGGTACAGGGAAGTCATGCTGGCTCTGACATGATTTCTATGCTAACTACAACAGCCTGTTTTGTGGCCTCTTAAACATACGTTGTACATGTGCTTTCATCGTTACAGAAAAGCGTGCATTGTCCAGAAATAAAGACGTCCTTTTGCAAGATACAAATAAAATGCCTCCCTTACCTGGACACCAGTGCCACTAGTCGTCCGATGAGAAGGCTCCTTCGGCAGGCGCCAAGGCCATACTGATTCGCGGTCTCTATGTGCTCATCTGTCTCTTTTGGAAACAAGAAGACAAGGAATGGACCCCTGACACGATAGAGGTTCTCTGCCCTCAGATATAAAACTAGGCTGAAAGTCATGCTTCTCCAGAGCAGTTCCTCCGACCCCTGTGAGAGGCTGTCTCCTGCGCTCGAGTCCTCAGTTTGGCTCCAATAACTCGGGTGGGGGCGGGGGGGGAGAAGTTGGGGGCTAATCGTGAAGACCTGTGCGGAGTAGGGCCTTGCCTCACATCCCTGCGAGGCACCGGGAGAGGCAGAGGCAGGGACCCCCGTCTCACCCGCCACCCGAAACCAGTGTGGCACCAGGGCATGGGCCTCCTCTGCCCACGTCTAGGGGAGCTACCACTTTCGGGGTCAGTGGATTTTCTGGTGACACGACCACAGTTCACAGTTCGAGCCGGGACTCTGGGATGTTCCTCGCCCCCGCCTCACCCGATGACATCCCACACCCTCCTCCCATTTGACACCATTCCCACCCATGCCGATCCAGATTTGGATCCACAGAGGTACCCGGCGTGCCTTGGTCTGGCCACCAGCTTCGGCAGCCACTGGCGGAGATGGTGGCACAGACCCAGAGATCTAGGATGTCCAGAACCTGAGCACCGGAGGGCTGGCGCACCCTCCCTACATCCCTCGCTGCCCTCCGTCCTCCTCTCTCCCCTCCCTGGGCTCTGACAGCCAGCCTTCTACTGGTGGAAGCCTGCCGTCCAACCAGGCGAGCGCGGACAATCGCCTTGGTTGCCCTGGGTTTCCCCTTTGTTGCCCTGCCGGGTTACTCAGCAAAAGGGGGCGGGGCTCTCCGTGATGCGGGCGCGCCCTCTGGCGGCTGGCCGGGCTAGGGGCAGGCGCCGCCGGCGGCCCCCGTGCCTTTGGAAGCCCGGGCCCCCATCCTCCAGTGCGTCCAGCACATGGATGGATGCAAGGATGAATGAGCGGATGGAAGGACGCAAGGAAGGGAGGAAGGGAGGATGGGAGGGAGGGAGGGAGGGAGGAAGAAAGGGAGGGAGGAAGGAAGAAGGAAGGCTACATAAATGGATAGTTGCGGAGTGCAGAGTGGAATAAGGCCAGGCCGGGCCAGGCTGACCAAGCAGGATCAGGAGCCTAGTGGTGGTATCCCTTGCTCAGGTCAATCTTCCGTGTGTGCCTGGGACTGTCCCGGAAGGGGGACTGCCCTGTGAGCTGGACAGGGGACTGACTGTGGGCTTCTGGGGGGCTTTGCTCCCTCGTGGGCTTCAGCGCCTGCAGCCAGAGCCAGAGCCAGAGCCCGAGCCCAGGCCCAAGGAACTGCCGTGCCCGTGGAGGGATGGGGTTTGTCTGAGGAGCCTGGGACTCCCTGCAGTCCCCATTTCCCCCCACTCACCACCACCCCCTCCGTGACAAGGCGGCTCCGTGGCTCTGTCTGGCTGTGTGGCTCAGTGGGATTCTGTTTTCCTTCCTTATCGCTTTTCCTGGCTTTTCTTCAAATGTGCCTGACTTGCCATGCCCTGGGAACAGCACGTGGAAGGAAGCCCCTCTGCATCCTGAGAGGCACCCTTCCACACACAAAAACACAAGGAATCTCTATGAGGATCTCATGATACACTTGTAGGAAAGATGCCAAAAGTCGTGCTCATGATGCGAATGCCCCAAATCCCACCCCCACCCGAGCCCCTTTCCCCCAGCGCTCAACTCACCTAACCCGACCACAGCGCCATGATCTGGAAGAGGAAAGTCCCTTGGGCAAGGCATGATCCACTCGACTACAACCTTCTGGAAAATTCACCACCACCGATCCACTTCCAGTTGAGCTGTGTGTTTTGGCCTACCAGCACTTCATTTGCTAGCTTCCAGTCTTCTTGCTGGGATGTAGGGACCCCGGGATGGGATGGGGGGGTGGGGGTGGGGCTATCCTCTGCTGTTGGAAAGTGCTCTCTCTGGGTGTTTGGGGGTTGCTCACCCTGTCTGCAAGCTTCTGAGAGCATGGGTTGGGGCTCAGCACATCTCCTCCTGTGGTCCTGGATAGGAACTTCTTCATCGTGACCCCCTCTGGGGGTTCTCCTTGTGGTCCAAAGCACGGCTTGGGGGCATTATCAGCCTTGCAATCTCCAAACACCGCCTCAGAGGTGCACCCTCTGCCTCCCTCCTTCCTGGCCGCATCCCGATTCCACACCTGTCTGACTTGCTCTTTCTCTTCTCTGTGCTTGTGTGTGCTCTTCCGTCTTTTCCATGATTCTCTCCTCCTCCTCCTCTGCAGTACACGCGTTCCATGGCACTGGGTTCGCTTCCTTCTTAAACCCCTTTTGGCTCCGGTCAGTGCTTCTGTTCTTGGGAAGTCTTGGCCATCCCCTATTTCCATTGCTTTGCTTTGTTCTGTTTCTCACCTCATCAAGGACATTCCATTCCCGGTCCAGACTGGGCATTTCCCTTCTGTGTCTTTCACCTAGGATGGAATGTCTGTTCCTATTTCTTTCAGCATGATCTGCATCCCAGGAAATGCACCACACTCCCCGTTGTTTTCTGATGAGTTTTGGCAGACTTGCCTGGAACTGGGTTGCTGCCACCACCAGAACCTTGAGCGCTGGAGGGCGCGGAACGAGAAAGCCTTTGAAAAAACGGAGAATGAAAATCACTGGTTCTTTTGAGAAGAGCTAGAGCCCTGTCGTGATGATCACCACGATGGGGGTGGCAATGGACTGACACGGAGATTTGCAGTGAGTGCCCGCCTCCCTCCCTCACCCCACCCATGCCCACCGGGGTACGTGCCTGCGTTGGGACTCAAACACAGCTGCCGTCAAGGTCCAGACCCCAGGTACCCCACCCCCAAGTTCTCCTGACCCTTTGCCCTAAGACACACACCGACACACAAACACAGAGACAGACAGACAGACACACACACACACACACACACACACACACACACACACACACACTGTCTCTCTCACTCTCTCTCCCTCTCAAACACACACACGGCGCCTTGCCCAGAATCATACTCGGACAGGCATACCTGCCAACACACCTGGCTCTTACTACGCTGTTGGAAGCCTGTCTTTTCTAGCTTCTCTAACATCTGCTAGCTGCCACAAGTGTGGTCTCAAAAGTTCCCCTCTTGCACCTCTGTAGTCATTTTGGACCCCAACCAAGGCTTGCTTCACAAGCACCCTTACTTTGGAGCAGTTCCAATCCGAATTCTTGACACACAACTCATGGAACTAACTATGGCCTGGGAAGTTTTGCCTTCAGAACCTTCCCCCGTTTTGTAGTGCAGCAGAACATCATTCAAGTGCCTCTTGAATCTGCGTCTCCCAGGCTAGGCTGCGGTCCTAAGAAGCCCCAGTGGAATGCCTCTGCCTCAATCGGGTCTTCTTCTCTGTACCTCTGTTTCACCGTAGGCTTTGCCTGGTTTCTTCAAGAGAGGCACACAGGGAACAGAAATCTGTCAGCAGAGCCCCTACTGAGGAAAGGGCACTGGGTCCTGGGACGCCTCTGAGATGCATTCCTGATCGCCCCTGTTGCAGGAGGAAGGTGTCAGGCAACCGGTGTGCCTGAAAGAGAGCTAGGGCCCTTGGGGAGGGAGCACCCTCCTCAGCCTAGCCCAGGTACTTGAGGGAGGGTGGTGGTTTGGGTGGTGGTGGTGGTCGTCGTGGTGGTGGGGTGTGTGTGTGGAAGAGATGGGTTAGGGGTGCTGGGGAGTGGAAAGGGCAGGGAGAAGGGGCTTCCGACACGTTCCTGGAGAGCCCTGGAAGAGGCAGGGGCCCCGCCTAGTGCAGGCCCAGGGCATGGGCCTCCTCTGCCCAAGTCTAAGGGAGGGACCACCCTCAGGGGCCAGTGGATTTTTGGCAACAGACCAGCCCTTGGAGCGGGACTCGGGGATCTTCATCGCGCCCCACCTCGCCGCATTTCACTCTGCACCCCTCTCTCACTGGCTGCAATTTCCACTCACCCCGAACCAGATCTGGGTCCACAGACGTCCCCGCTGTATCTATCTGCGCCTCACCACCAGGTCCAGCTGCTGCTGCTGCCGAGAACGCGACATAGGCCCAGATATCTGGGCTGTGGGTAATCTAAGGAAAGAGGGTGCTGGCGCACCCTCCCTACTGTCCCCCAGGTGGTTGCCCCAGAACAATACCCCGGCCCGTCCCTCCAATGGAAACCACCTGCCCCAGCCTTCAGTTGCAGACCCAAACCTCAGAAGGAGAGAACCCAAGAGAAAAATCAACATGTGACTGGAATTGTTGAAATCACCCTCTTGACCTCTCCTGAACCCGAGCCTCATTATACGCTCACTGGACTCCAGTTAGCCTGATGGGAAACACCTGACCACAGGGAAGGAAGGAAAAGCAGCAGATGGGACCACGGTTCCAGGGAGAACCCCGCCTCTTCCCAGAAAACCAATACCCATGCCTCCGCCTCCCGAACGGACCCTACCTTTAAACTTCCTGCCTTGTGAGCCCCCGGAGGAGAAGTTGATTGGTGAGCCAAGCCCTCGACTCGGGCGTGTGCTGTTAGTATCTCAGCCTGCGTTTCCTTGATGGCAGTGGGAATCCAACAGGGAAAGAAACTTCCCCGCTGAGGCAGGGAGCTTCGGTTGGGCTGGGACCTAAGGGGAGGCGTCCATACGACCAATTCGGGAAGGCCGCCTCTCACCGTGGCCGCTCGGCCCTCCTGTCGTCCTTCTGGCTGGTGGAGCTGAAGCCGGTCCTCCAGGCGCGCATGCGCAGGCGACCAGGCCGCGAGGCCTGGCTGCGCCTCGGGCACGGTTGCTAAGCGACTTGCCTCTGAGGGGTGGGCGAGACGCTGGCTGGCTGGCTGGCTGGCTGGCTGGCTGGCGGGCGCAGGCGCGGGCCGTGTCCGGTGCTCTAGGAAGGGCCTGGGGCCTAGGTCTTCCAGTGGTCCAGCAGATCGATAGACGGAAGGAAGGGTGGGCGGATCCACGGCTCGATGGAAGGTTGGAGGAATATACGGACGGACTGTTGGGGCCCCCGCAGAGTGGAGTGGAGGAAAGCCCTGCCGAGGGGCGGCAAGCGGAGGGGAGGGGAGGGGAGGGGCGGGGAGGGGAGGGGAGAAGGAGGCGGGGAGAGGTTGCGAGCCTAGCGTGGAAGAATGGCGGAAAGAAGGGGTTTCCCACAGTTTCCTGCAAAGCAATGGAAGCGGCAGAGAACCCGCCCAGTGTGACGCCAGGGCACGGGCGGCCTCTGCCCATGTCTAGGGGAGGTACCGCTCTCTCTCCGGGTCAGTGGATTTCTCGGCGACGTGACCGTCATTTTGAGCGGGGACATGGGGATCTTCATGCCGCTCGCCGCCTCACCAGGCACCAGATTCCAAACCACCCCCCTTTCTCCATACAATGGACTCCATCACCTCCCACCTAGATCCGGATTTGGGTCCACTTGGCGTCTCGCCACCAGTTCCAGCCATCAGTGTGGGGGCAGTGGTTCGAAGATGTCGACACAGACTCTGAGATCCGGGACGTCAGTAACGTGAGGAGAGGAAGGCTGGCGCACCCTCCGTACTTCCCGCCATCTCCCTCTGTTCTCTCTCTCCTTTCCCGTCCCTACCCAGCTCACTCACCGGAGTTGAAGCCAGACCTCCAACTGCGTGAGCGCGCGGGGCACGGGCTGGGGGTGGGGTTGGGGGGGTGGAGTGGGAGGCTGACCTCACAATGACGAGCAGGTTTGCTAAGGGTTGGGTCTGTTAGGCTCTAGGGATCCGGAGCGCCCTTTGTCGCTTGGCAGGTACAGGTGAAAGCTGTGTCCGGTGCTCTCTGAAGGGCCTGTGGCCTGTGACTTCCAGTGGGCCAGTGGATGGATGGATGCCTGCACGGAAGGACGGATGGATGGGATGAAAGCAGTGTTCCCATATTGGGGTACAGGGAAGTCATGCTGGCTCTGACATGATTTCTATGCTAACTACAACAGCCTGTTTTGTGGCCTCTTAAACATACGTTGTACATGTGCTTTCATCGTTACAGAAAAGCGTGCATTGTCCAGAAATAAAGACGTCCTTTTGCAAGATACAAATAAAATGCCTCCCTTACCTGGACACCAGTGCCACTAGTCGTCCGATGAGAAGGCTCCTTCGGCAGGCGCCAAGGCCATACTGATTCGCGGTCTCTATGTGCTCATCTGTCTCTTTTGGAAACAAGAAGACAAGGAATGGACCCCTGACACGATAGAGGTTCTCTGCCCTCAGATATAAAACTAGGCTGAAAGTCATGCTTCTCCAGAGCAGTTCCTCCGACCCCTGTGAGAGGCTGTCTCCTGCGCTCGAGTCCTCAGTTTGGCTCCAATAACTCGGGTGGGGGCGGGGGGGGAGAAGTTGGGGGCTAATCGTGAAGACCTGTGCGGAGTAGGGCCTTGCCTCACATCCCTGCGAGGCACCGGGAGAGGCAGAGGCAGGGACCCCCGTCTCACCCGCCACCCGAAACCAGTGTGGCACCAGGGCATGGGCCTCCTCTGCCCACGTCTAGGGGAGCTACCACTTTCGGGGTCAGTGGATTTTCTGGTGACACGACCACAGTTCACAGTTCGAGCCGGGACTCTGGGATGTTCCTCGCCCCCGCCTCACCCGATGACATCCCACACCCTCCTCCCATTTGACACCATTCCCACCCATGCCGATCCAGATTTGGATCCACAGAGGTACCCGGCGTGCCTTGGTCTGGCCACCAGCTTCGGCAGCCACTGGCGGAGATGGTGGCACAGACCCAGAGATCTAGGATGTCCAGAACCTGAGCACCGGAGGGCTGGCGCACCCTCCCTACATCCCTCGCTGCCCTCCGTCCTCCTCTCTCCCCTCCCTGGGCTCTGACAGCCAGCCTTCTACTGGTGGAAGCCTGCCGTCCAACCAGGCGAGCGCGGACAATCGCCTTGGTTGCCCTGGGTTTCCCCTTTGTTGCCCTGCCGGGTTACTCAGCAAAAGGGGGCGGGGCTCTCCGTGATGCGGGCGCGCCCTCTGGCGGCTGGCCGGGCTAGGGGCAGGCGCCGCCGGCGGCCCCCGTGCCTTTGGAAGCCCGGGCCCCCATCCTCCAGTGCGTCCAGCACATGGATGGATGCAAGGATGAATGAGCGGATGGAAGGACGCAAGGAAGGGAGGAAGGGAGGATGGGAGGGAGGGAGGGAGGGAGGAAGAAAGGGAGGGAGGAAGGAAGAAGGAAGGCTACATAAATGGATAGTTGCGGAGTGCAGAGTGGAATAAGGCCAGGCCGGGCCAGGCTGACCAAGCAGGATCAGGAGCCTAGTGGTGGTATCCCTTGCTCAGGTCAATCTTCCGTGTGTGCCTGGGACTGTCCCGGAAGGGGGACTGCCCTGTGAGCTGGACAGGGGACTGACTGTGGGCTTCTGGGGGGCTTTGCTCCCTCGTGGGCTTCAGCGCCTGCAGCCAGAGCCAGAGCCAGAGCCCGAGCCCAGGCCCAAGGAACTGCCGTGCCCGTGGAGGGATGGGGCTTGTCTGAGGAGCCTGAGACTCCCTGCAGTCCCCATTTCCCCCCACTCACCACCACCCCCTCCGTGACAAGGCGGCTCCGTGGCTCTGTCTGGCTGTGTGGCTCAGTGGGATTCTGTTTTCCTTCCTTATCGCTTTTCCTGGTTTTTCTTCAAATGTGCCTGACTTGCCATGCCCTGGGAACAGCACGTGGAAGGAAGCCCCTCTGCATCCTGAGAGGCACCCTTCCACACACAAAAACACAAGGAATCTCTATGAGGATCTCATGATACACTTGTAGGAAAGATGCCAAAAGTCGTGCTCATGATGCGAATGCCCCAAATCCCACCCCCACCCGAGCCCCTTTCCCCCAGCGCTCAACTCACCCAACCCGACCACAGCGCCATGATCTGGAAGAGGAAAGTCCCTTGGGCAAGGCATGATCCACTCGACTACAACCTTCTGGAAAATTCACCACCACCGATCCACTTCCAGTTGAGCTGTGTGTTTTGGCCTACCAGCACTTCATTTGCTAGCTTCCAGTCTTCTTGCTGGGATGTAGGGACCCCGGGATGGGATGGGGGGGTGGGGGTGGGGCTATCCTCTGCTGTTGGAAAGTGCTCTCTCTGGGTGTTTGGGGGTTGCTCACCCTGTCTGCAAGCTTCTGAGAGCATGGGTTGGGGCTCAGCACATCTCCTCCTGTGGTCCTGGATAGGAACTTCTTCATCGTGACCCCCTCTGGGGGTTCTCCTTGTGGTCCAAAGCACGGCTTGGGGGCATTATCAGCCTTGCAATCTCCAAACACCGCCTCAGAGGTGCACCCTCTGCCTCCCTCCTTCCTGGCCGCATCCCGATTCCACACCTGTCTGACTTGCTCTTTCTCTTCTCTGTGCTTGTGTGTGCTCTTCCGTCTTTTCCATGATTCTCTCCTCCTCCTCCTCTGCAGTACACGCGTTCCATGGCACTGGGTTCGCTTTTCCTTCTTAAACCCCTTTTGGCTCCGGTCAGTGCTTCTGTTCTTGGGAAGTCTTGGCCATCCCCTATTTCCATTGCTTTGCTTTGTTCTGTTTCTCACCTCATCAAGGACATTCCATTCCCGGTCCAGACTGGGCATTTCCCTTCTGTGTCTTTCACCTAGGATGGAATGTCTGTTCCTATTTCTTTCAGCATGATCTGCATCCCAGGAAATGCACCACACTCCCCGTTGTTTTCTGATGAGTTTTGGCAGACTTGCCTGGAACTGGGTTGCTGCCACCACCAGAACCTTGAGCGCTGGAGGGCGCGGAACGAGAAAGCCTTTGAAAAAACGGAGAATGAAAATCACTGGTTCTTTTGAGAAGAGCTAGAGCCCTGTCGTGATGATCACCACGATGGGGGTGGCAATGGACTGACACGGAGATTTGCAGTGAGTGCCCGCCTCCCTCCCTCACCCCACCCATGCCCACCGGGGTACGTGCCTGCGTTGGGACTCAAACACAGCTGCCGTCAAGGTCCAGACCCCAGGTACCCCACCCCCAAGTTCTCCTGACCCTTTGCCCTAAGACACACACCGACACACAAACACAGAGACAGACAGACAGACAGACACACACACACACACACACACACACACACACACACACACACTGTCTCTCTCACTCTCTCTCCCTCTCAAACACACACACGGCGCCTTGCCCAGAATCATACTCGGACAGGCATACCTGCCAACACACCTGGCTCTTACTACGCTGTTGGAAGCCTGTCTTTTCTAGCTTCTCTAACATCTGCTAGCTGCCACAAGTGTGGTCTCAAAAGTTCCCCTCTTGCACCTCTGTAGTCATTTTGGACCCCAACCAAGGCTTGCTTCACAAGCACCCTTACTTTGGAGCAGTGCCAATCCGAATTCTTGACACACAACTCATGGAACTAACTATGGCCTGGGAAGTTTTGCCTTCAGAACCTTCCCCCGTTTTGTAGTGCAGCAGAACATCATTCAAGTGCCTCTTGAATCTGCGTCTCCCAGGCTAGGCTGCGGTCCTAAGAAGCCCCAGTGGAATGCCTCTGCCTCAATCGGGTCTTCTTCTCTGTACCTCTGTTTCACCGTAGGCTTTGCCTGGTTTCTTCAAGAGAGGCACACAGGGAACAGAAATCTGTCAGCAGAGCCCCTACTGAGGAAAGGGCACTGGGTCCTGGGACGCCTCTGAGATGCATTCCTGATCGCCCCTGTTGCAGGAGGAAGGTGTCAGGCAACCGGTGTGCCTGAAAGAGAGCTAGGGCCCTTGGGGAGGGAGCACCCTCCTCAGCCTAGCCCAGGTACTTGAGGGAGGGTGGTGGTTTGGGTGGTGGTGGTGGTCGTCGTGGTGGTGGGGTGTGTGTGTGGAAGAGATGGGTTAGGGGTGCTGGGGAGTGGAAAGGGCAGGGAGAAGGGGCTTCCGACACGTTCCTGGAGAGCCCTGGAAGAGGCAGGGGCCCCGCCTAGTGCAGGCCCAGGGCATGGGCCTCCTCTGCCCAAGTCTAAGGGAGGGACCACCCTCAGGGGCCAGTGGATTTTTGGCAACAGACCAGCCCTTGGAGCGGGACTCGGGGATCCCTGGCTGCAATTTCCACTCACCCCGAACCAGATCTGGGTCCACAGACGTCCCCGCTGTATCTATCTGCGCCTCACCACCAGGTCCAGCTGCTGCTGCTGCCGAGAACGCGACATAGGCCCAGATATCTGGGCTGTGGGTAATCTAAGGAAAGAGGGTGCTGGCGCACCCTCCCTACTGTCCCCCAGGTGGTTGCCCCAGAACAATACCCCGGCCCGTCCCTCCAATGGAAACCACCTGCCCCAGCCTTCAGTTGCAGACCCAAACCTCAGAAGGAGAGAACCCAAGAGAAAAATCAACATGTGACTGGAATTGTTGAAATCACCCTCTTGACCTCTCCTGAACCCGAGCCTCATTATACGCTCACTGGACTCCAGTTAGCCTGATGGGAAACACCTGACCACAGGGAAGGAAGGAAAAGCAGCAGATGGGACCACGGTTCCAGGGAGAACCCCGCCTCTTCCCAGAAAACCAATACCCATGCCTCCGCCTCCCGAACGGACCCTACCTTTAAACTTCCTGCCTTGTGAGCCCCCGGAGGAGAAGTTGATTGGTGAGCCAAGCCCTCGACTCGGGCGTGTGCTGTTAGTATCTCAGCCTGCGTTTCCTTGATGGCAGTGGGAATCCAACAGGGAAAGAAACTTCCCCGCTGAGGCAGGGAGCTTCGGTTGGGCTGGGACCTAAGGGGAGGCGTCCATACGACCAATTCGGGAAGGCCGCCTCTCACCGTGGCCGCTCGGCCCTCCTGTCGTCCTTCTGGCTGGTGGAGCTGAAGCCGGTCCTCCAGGCGCGCATGCGCAGGCGACCAGGCCGCGAGGCCTGGCTGCGCCTCGGGCACGGTTGCTAAGCGACTTGCCTCTGAGGGGTGGGCGAGACGTTGGCTGGCTGGCTGGCTGGCGGGCGCAGGCGCGGGCCGTGTCCGGTGCTCTAGGAAGGGCCTGGGGCCTAGGTCTTCCAGTGGTCCAGCAGATCGATAGACGGAAGGAAGGGTGGGCGGATCCACGGCTCGATGGAAGGTTGGAGGAATATACGGACGGACTGTTGGGGCCCCCGCAGAGTGGAGTGGAGGAAAGCCCTGCCGAGGGGCGGCAAGCGGAGGGGAGGGGAGGGGAGGGGCGGGGAGGGGAGGGGAGAAGGAGGCGGGGAGAGGTTGCGAGCCTAGCGTGGAAGAATGGCGGAAAGAAGGGGTTTCCCACAGTTTCCTGCAAAGCAATGGAAGCGGCAGAGAACCCGCCCAGTGTGACGCCAGGGCACGGGCGGCCTCTGCCCATGTCTAGGGGAGGTACCGCTCTCTCTCCGGGTCAGTGGATTTCTCGGCGACGTGACCGTCATTTTGAGCGGGGACATGGGGATCTTCATGCCGCTCGCCGCCTCACCAGGCACCAGATTCCAAACCACCCCCCTTTCTCCATACAATGGACTCCATCACCTCCCACCTAGATCCGGATTTGGGTCCACTTGGCGTCTCGCCACCAGTTCCAGCCATCAGTGTGGGGGCAGTGGTTCGAAGATGTCGACACAGACTCTGAGATCCGGGACGTCAGTAACGTGAGGAGAGGAAGGCTGGCGCACCCTCCGTACTTCCCGCCATCTCCCTCTGTTCTCTCTCTCCTTTCCCGTCCCTACCCAGCTCACTCACCGGAGTTGAAGCCAGACCTCCAACTGCGTGAGCGCGCGGGGCACGGGCTGGGGGTGGGGTTGGGGGGGTGGAGTGGGAGGCTGACCTCACAATGACGAGCAGGTTTGCTAAGGGTTGGGTCTGTTAGGCTCTAGGGATCCGGAGCGCCCTTTGTCGCTTGGCAGGTACAGGTGAAAGCTGTGTCCGGTGCTCTCTGAAGGGCCTGTGGCCTGTGACTTCCAGTGGGCCAGTGGATGGATGGATGCCTGCACGGAAGGACGGATGGATGGGATGAAAGCAGTGTTCCCATATTGGGGTACAGGGAAGTCATGCTGGCTCTGACATGATTTCTATGCTAACTACAACAGCCTGTTTTGTGGCCTCTTAAACATACGTTGTACATGTGCTTTCATCGTTACAGAAAAGCGTGCATTGTCCAGAAATAAAGACGTCCTTTTGCAAGATACAAATAAAATGCCTCCCTTACCTGGACACCAGTGCCACTAGTCGTCCGATGAGAAGGCTCCTTCGGCAGGCGCCAAGGCCATACTGATTCGCGGTCTCTATGTGCTCATCTGTCTCTTTTGGAAACAAGAAGACAAGGAATGGACCCCTGACACGATAGAGGTTCTCTGCCCTCAGATATAAAACTAGGCTGAAAGTCATGCTTCTCCAGAGCAGTTCCTCCGACCCCTGTGAGAGGCTGTCTCCTGCGCTCGAGTCCTCAGTTTGGCTCCAATAACTCGGGTGGGGGCGGGGGGGGAGAAGTTGGGGGCTAATCGTGAAGACCTGTGCGGAGTAGGGCCTTGCCTCACATCCCTGCGAGGCACCGGGAGAGGCAGAGGCAGGGACCCCCGTCTCACCCGCCACCCGAAACCAGTGTGGCACCAGGGCATGGGCCTCCTCTGCCCACGTCTAGGGGAGCTACCACTTTCGGGGTCAGTGGATTTTCTGGTGACACGACCACAGTTCACAGTTCGAGCCGGGACTCTGGGATGTTCCTCGCCCCCGCCTCACCCGATGACATCCCACACCCTCCTCCCATTTGACACCATTCCCACCCATGCCGATCCAGATTTGGATCCACAGAGGTACCCGGCGTGCCTTGGTCTGGCCACCAGCTTCGGCAGCCACTGGCGGAGATGGTGGCACAGACCCAGAGATCTAGGACGTCCAGAACCTGAGCACCGGAGGGCTGGCGCACCCTCCCTACATCCCTCGCTGCCCTCCGTCCTCCTCTCTCCCCTCCCTGGGCTCTGACAGCCAGCCTTCTACTGGTGGAAGCCTGCCGTCCAACCAGGCGAGCGCGGACAATCGCCTTGGTTGCCCTGGGTTTCCCCTTTGTTGCCCTGCCGGGTTACTCAGCAAAAGGGGGCGGGGCTCTCCGTGATGCGGGCGCGCCCTCTGGCGGCTGGCCGGGCTAGGGGCAGGCGCCGCCGGCGGCCCCCGTGCCTTTGGAAGCCCGGGCCCCCATCCTCCAGTGCGTCCAGCACATGGATGGATGCAAGGATGAATGAGCGGATGGAAGGACGCAAGGAAGGGAGGAAGGGAGGATGGGAGGGAGGGAGGGAGGGAGGAAGAAAGGGAGGGAGGAAGGAAGAAGGAAGGCTACATAAATGGATAGTTGCGGAGTGCAGAGTGGAATAAGGCCAGGCCGGGCCAGGCTGACCAAGCAGGATCAGGAGCCTAGTGGTGGTATCCCTTGCTCAGGTCAATCTTCCGTGTGTGCCTGGGACTGTCCCGGAAGGGGGACTGCCCTGTGAGCTGGACAGGGGACTGACTGTGGGCTTCTGGGGGGCTTTGCTCCCTCGTGGGCTTCAGCGCCTGCAGCCAGAGCCAGAGCCAGAGCCCGAGCCCAGGCCCAAGGAACTGCCGTGCCCGTGGAGGGATGGGGTTTGTCTGAGGAGCCTGGGACTCCCTGCAGTCCCCATTTCCCCCCACTCACCACCACCCCCTCCGTGACAAGGCGGCTCCGTGGCTCTGTCTGGCTGTGTGGCTCAGTGGGATTCTGTTTTCCTTCCTTATCGCTTTTCCTGGCTTTTCTTCAAATGTGCCTGACTTGCCATGCCCTGGGAACAGCACGTGGAAGGAAGCCCCTCTGCATCCTGAGAGGCACCCTTCCACACACAAAAACACAAGGAATCTCTATGAGGATCTCATGATACACTTGTAGGAAAGATGCCAAAAGTCGTGCTCATGATGCGAATGCCCCAAATCCCACCCCCACCCGAGCCCCTTTCCCCCAGCGCTCAACTCACCTAACCCGACCACAGCGCCATGATCTGGAAGAGGAAAGTCCCTTGGGCAAGGCATGATCCACTCGACTACAACCTTCTGGAAAATTCACCACCACCGATCCACTTCCAGTTGAGCTGTGTGTTTTGGCCTACCAGCACTTCATTTGCTAGCTTCCAGTCTTCTTGCTGGGATGTAGGGACCCCGGGATGGGATGGGGGGGTGGGGGTGGGGCTATCCTCTGCTGTTGGAAAGTGCTCTCTCTGGGTGTTTGGGGGTTGCTCACCCTGTCTGCAAGCTTCTGAGAGCATGGGTTGGGGCTCAGCACATCTCCTCCTGTGGTCCTGGATAGGAACTTCTTCATCGTGACCCCCTCTGGGGGTTCTCCTTGTGGTCCAAAGCACGGCTTGGGGGCATTATCAGCCTTGCAATCTCCAAACACCGCCTCAGAGGTGCACCCTCTGCCTCCCTCCTTCCTGGCCGCATCCCGATTCCACACCTGTCTGACTTGCTCTTTCTCTTCTCTGTGCTTGTGTGTGCTCTTCCGTCTTTTCCATGATTCTCTCCTCCTCCTCCTCTGCAGTACACGCGTTCCATGGCACTGGGTTCGCTTTTCCTTCTTAAACCCCTTTTGGCTCCGGTCAGTGCTTCTGTTCTTGGGAAGTCTTGGCCATCCCCTATTTCCATTGCTTTGCTTTGTTCTGTTTCTCACCTCATCAAGGACATTCCATTCCCGGTCCAGACTGGGCATTTCCCTTCTGTGTCTTTCACCTAGGATGGAATGTCTGTTCCTATTTCTTTCAGCATGATCTGCATCCCAGGAAATGCACCACACTCCCCGTTGTTTTCTGATGAGTTTTGGCAGACTTGCCTGGAACTGGGTTGCTGCCACCACCAGAACCTTGAGCGCTGGAGGGCGCGGAACGAGAAAGCCTTTGAAAAAACGGAGAATGAAAATCACTGGTTCTTTTGAGAAGAGCTAGAGCCCTGTCGTGATGATCACCACGATGGGGGTGGCAATGGACTGACACGGAGATTTGCAGTGAGTGCCCGCCTCCCTCCCTCACCCCACCCATGCCCACCGGGGTACGTGCCTGCGTTGGGACTCAAACACAGCTGCCGTCAAGGTCCAGACCCCAGGTACCCCACCCCCAAGTTCTCCTGACCCTTTGCCCTAAGACACACACCGACACACAAACACAGAGACAGACAGACAGACACACACACACACACACACACACACACACACACACACACACACACTGTCTCTCTCACTCTCTCTCCCTCTCAAACACACACACGGCGCCTTGCCCAGAATCATACTCGGACAGGCATACCTGCCAACACACCTGGCTCTTACTACGCTGTTGGAAGCCTGTCTTTTCTAGCTTCTCTAACATCTGCTAGCTGCCACAAGTGTGGTCTCAAAAGTTCCCCTCTTGCACCTCTGTAGTCATTTTGGACCCCAACCAAGGCTTGCTTCACAAGCACCCTTACTTTGGAGCAGTTCCAATCCGAATTCTTGACACACAACTCATGGAACTAACTATGGCCTGGGAAGTTTTGCCTTCAGAACCTTCCCCCGTTTTGTAGTGCAGCAGAACATCATTCAAGTGCCTCTTGAATCTGCGTCTCCCAGGCTAGGCTGCGGTCCTAAGAAGCCCCAGTGGAATGCCTCTGCCTCAATCGGGTCTTCTTCTCTGTACCTCTGTTTCACCGTAGGCTTTGCCTGGTTTCTTCAAGAGAGGCACACAGGGAACAGAAATCTGTCAGCAGAGCCCCTACTGAGGAAAGGGCACTGGGTCCTGGGACGCCTCTGAGATGCATTCCTGATCGCCCCTGTTGCAGGAGGAAGGTGTCAGGCAACCGGTGTGCCTGAAAGAGAGCTAGGGCCCTTGGGGAGGGAGCACCCTCCTCAGCCTAGCCCAGGTACTTGAGGGAGGGTGGTGGTTTGGGTGGTGGTGGTGGTCGTCGTGGTGGTGGGGTGTGTGTGTGGAAGAGATGGGTTAGGGGTGCTGGGGAGTGGAAAGGGCAGGGAGAAGGGGCTTCCGACACGTTCCTGGAGAGCCCTGGAAGAGGCAGGGGCCCCGCCTAGTGCAGGCCCAGGGCATGGGCCTCCTCTGCCCAAGTCTAAGGGAGGGACCACCCTCAGGGGCCAGTGGATTTTTGGCAACAGACCAGCCCTTGGAGCGGGACTCGGGGATCTTCATCGCGCCCCACCTCGCCGCATTTCACTCTGCACCCCTCTCTCACTGGCTGCAATTTCCACTCACCCCGAACCAGATCTGGGTCCACAGACGTCCCCGCTGTATCTATCTGCGCCTCACCACCAGGTCCAGCTGCTGCTGCTGCCGAGAACGCGACATAGGCCCAGATATCTGGGCTGTGGGTAATCTAAGGAAAGAGGGTGCTGGCGCACCCTCCCTACTGTCCCCCAGGTGGTTGCCCCAGAACAATACCCCGGCCCGTCCCTCCAATGGAAACCACCTGCCCCAGCCTTCAGTTGCAGACCCAAACCTCAGAAGGAGAGAACCCAAGAGAAAAATCAACATGTGACTGGAATTGTTGAAATCACCCTCTTGACCTCTCCTGAACCCGAGCCTCATTATACGCTCACTGGACTCCAGTTAGCCTGATGGGAAACACCTGACCACAGGGAAGGAAGGAAAAGCAGCAGATGGGACCACGGTTCCAGGGAGAACCCCGCCTCTTCCCAGAAAACCAATACCCATGCCTCCGCCTCCCGAACGGACCCTACCTTTAAACTTCCTGCCTTGTGAGCCCCCGGAGGAGAAGTTGATTGGTGAGCCAAGCCCTCGACTCGGGCGTGTGCTGTTAGTATCTCAGCCTGCGTTTCCTTGATGGCAGTGGGAATCCAACAGGGAAAGAAACTTCCCCGCTGAGGCAGGGAGCTTCGGTTGGGCTGGGACCTAAGGGGAGGCGTCCATACGACCAATTCGGGAAGGCCGCCTCTCACCGTGGCCGCTCGGCCCTCCTGTCGTCCTTCTGGCTGGTGGAGCTGAAGCCGGTCCTCCAGGCGCGCATGCGCAGGCGACCAGGCCGCGAGGCCTGGCTGCGCCTCGGGCACGGTTGCTAAGCGACTTGCCTCTGAGGGGTGGGCGAGACGCTGGCTGGCTGGCTGGCTGGCTGGCTGGCGGGCGCAGGCGCGGGCCGTGTCCGGTGCTCTAGGAAGGGCCTGGGGCCTAGGTCTTCCAGTGGTCCAGCAGATCGATAGACGGAAGGAAGGGTGGGCGGATCCACGGCTCGATGGAAGGTTGGAGGAATATACGGACGGACTGTTGGGGCCCCCGCAGAGTGGAGTGGAGGAAAGCCCTGCCGAGGGGCGGCAAGCGGAGGGGAGGGGAGGGGAGGGGCGGGGAGGGGAGGGGAGAAGGAGGCGGGGAGAGGTTGCGAGCCTAGCGTGGAAGAATGGCGGAAAGAAGGGGTTTCCCACAGTTTCCTGCAAAGCAATGGAAGCGGCAGAGAACCCGCCCAGTGTGACGCCAGGGCACGGGCGGCCTCTGCCCATGTCTAGGGGAGGTACCGCTCTCTCTCCGGGTCAGTGGATTTCTCGGCGACGTGACCGTCATTTTGAGCGGGGACATGGGGATCTTCATGCCGCTCGCCGCCTCACCAGGCACCAGATTCCAAACCACCCCCCTTTCTCCATACAATGGACTCCATCACCTCCCACCTAGATCCGGATTTGGGTCCACTTGGCGTCTCGCCACCAGTTCCAGCCATCAGTGTGGGGGCAGTGGTTCGAAGATGTCGACACAGACTCTGAGATCCGGGACGTCAGTAACGTGAGGAGAGGAAGGCTGGCGCACCCTCCGTACTTCCCGCCATCTCCCTCTGTTCTCTCTCTCCTTTCCCGTCCCTACCCAGCTCACTCACCGGAGTTGAAGCCAGACCTCCAACTGCGTGAGCGCGCGGGGCACGGGCTGGGGGTGGGGTTGGGGGGGTGGAGTGGGAGGCTGACCTCACAATGACGAGCAGGTTTGCTAAGGGTTGGGTCTGTTAGGCTCTAGGGATCCGGAGCGCCCTTTGTCGCTTGGCAGGTACAGGTGAAAGCTGTGTCCGGTGCTCTCTGAAGGGCCTGTGGCCTGTGACTTCCAGTGGGCCAGTGGATGGATGGATGCCTGCACGGAAGGACGGATGGATGGGATGAAAGCAGTGTTCCCATATTGGGGTACAGGGAAGTCATGCTGGCTCTGACATGATTTCTATGCTAACTACAACAGCCTGTTTTGTGGCCTCTTAAACATACGTTGTACATGTGCTTTCATCGTTACAGAAAAGCGTGCATTGTCCAGAAATAAAGACGTCCTTTTGCAAGATACAAATAAAATGCCTCCCTTACCTGGACACCAGTGCCACTAGTCGTCCGATGAGAAGGCTCCTTCGGCAGGCGCCAAGGCCATACTGATTCGCGGTCTCTATGTGCTCATCTGTCTCTTTTGGAAACAAGAAGACAAGGAATGGACCCCTGACACGATAGAGGTTCTCTGCCCTCAGATATAAAACTAGGCTGAAAGTCATGCTTCTCCAGAGCAGTTCCTCCGACCCCTGTGAGAGGCTGTCTCCTGCGCTCGAGTCCTCAGTTTGGCTCCAATAACTCGGGTGGGGGCGGGGGGGGAGAAGTTGGGGGCTAATCGTGAAGACCTGTGCGGAGTAGGGCCTTGCCTCACATCCCTGCGAGGCACCGGGAGAGGCAGAGGCAGGGACCCCCGTCTCACCCGCCACCCGAAACCAGTGTGGCACCAGGGCATGGGCCTCCTCTGCCCACGTCTAGGGGAGCTACCACTTTCGGGGTCAGTGGATTTTCTGGTGACACGACCACAGTTCACAGTTCGAGCCGGGACTCTGGGATGTTCCTCGCCCCCGCCTCACCCGATGACATCCCACACCCTCCTCCCATTTGACACCATTCCCACCCATGCCGATCCAGATTTGGATCCACAGAGGTACCCGGCGTGCCTTGGTCTGGCCACCAGCTTCGGCAGCCACTGGCGGAGATGGTGGCACAGACCCAGAGATCTAGGATGTCCAGAACCTGAGCACCGGAGGGCTGGCGCACCCTCCCTACATCCCTCGCTGCCCTCCGTCCTCCTCTCTCCCCTCCCTGGGCTCTGACAGCCAGCCTTCTACTGGTGGAAGCCTGCCGTCCAACCAGGCGAGCGCGGACAATCGCCTTGGTTGCCCTGGGTTTCCCCTTTGTTGCCCTGCCGGGTTACTCAGCAAAAGGGGGCGGGGCTCTCCGTGATGCGGGCGCGCCCTCTGGCGGCTGGCCGGGCTAGGGGCAGGCGCCGCCGGCGGCCCCCGTGCCTTTGGAAGCCCGGGCCCCCATCCTCCAGTGCGTCCAGCACATGGATGGATGCAAGGATGAATGAGCGGATGGAAGGACGCAAGGAAGGGAGGAAGGGAGGATGGGAGGGAGGGAGGGAGGGAGGAAGAAAGGGAGGGAGGAAGGAAGAAGGAAGGCTACATAAATGGATAGTTGCGGAGTGCAGAGTGGAATAAGGCCAGGCCGGGCCAGGCTGACCAAGCAGGATCAGGAGCCTAGTGGTGGTATCCCTTGCTCAGGTCAATCTTCCGTGTGTGCCTGGGACTGTCCCGGAAGGGGGACTGCCCTGTGAGCTGGACAGGGGACTGACTGTGGGCTTCTGGGGGGCTTTGCTCCCTCGTGGGCTTCAGCGCCTGCAGCCAGAGCCAGAGCCAGAGCCCGAGCCCAGGCCCAAGGAACTGCCGTGCCCGTGGAGGGATGGGGCTTGTCTGAGGAGCCTGAGACTCCCTGCAGTCCCCATTTCCCCCCACTCACCACCACCCCCTCCGTGACAAGGCGGCTCCGTGGCTCTGTCTGGCTGTGTGGCTCAGTGGGATTCTGTTTTCCTTCCTTATCGCTTTTCCTGGTTTTTCTTCAAATGTGCCTGACTTGCCATGCCCTGGGAACAGCACGTGGAAGGAAGCCCCTCTGCATCCTGAGAGGCACCCTTCCACACACAAAAACACAAGGAATCTCTATGAGGATCTCATGATACACTTGTAGGAAAGATGCCAAAAGTCGTGCTCATGATGCGAATGCCCCAAATCCCACCCCCACCCGAGCCCCTTTCCCCCAGCGCTCAACTCACCCAACCCGACCACAGCGCCATGATCTGGAAGAGGAAAGTCCCTTGGGCAAGGCATGATCCACTCGACTACAACCTTCTGGAAAATTCACCACCACCGATCCACTTCCAGTTGAGCTGTGTGTTTTGGCCTACCAGCACTTCATTTGCTAGCTTCCAGTCTTCTTGCTGGGATGTAGGGACCCCGGGATGGGATGGGGGGGTGGGGGTGGGGCTATCCTCTGCTGTTGGAAAGTGCTCTCTCTGGGTGTTTGGGGGTTGCTCACCCTGTCTGCAAGCTTCTGAGAGCATGGGTTGGGGCTCAGCACATCTCCTCCTGTGGTCCTGGATAGGAACTTCTTCATCGTGACCCCCTCTGGGGGTTCTCCTTGTGGTCCAAAGCACGGCTTGGGGGCATTATCAGCCTTGCAATCTCCAAACACCGCCTCAGAGGTGCACCCTCTGCCTCCCTCCTTCCTGGCCGCATCCCGATTCCACACCTGTCTGACTTGCTCTTTCTCTTCTCTGTGCTTGTGTGTGCTCTTCCGTCTTTTCCATGATTCTCTCCTCCTCCTCCTCTGCAGTACACGCGTTCCATGGCACTGGGTTCGCTTTTCCTTCTTAAACCCCTTTTGGCTCCGGTCAGTGCTTCTGTTCTTGGGAAGTCTTGGCCATCCCCTATTTCCATTGCTTTGCTTTGTTCTGTTTCTCACCTCATCAAGGACATTCCATTCCCGGTCCAGACTGGGCATTTCCCTTCTGTGTCTTTCACCTAGGATGGAATGTCTGTTCCTATTTCTTTCAGCATGATCTGCATCCCAGGAAATGCACCACACTCCCCGTTGTTTTCTGATGAGTTTTGGCAGACTTGCCTGGAACTGGGTTGCTGCCACCACCAGAACCTTGAGCGCTGGAGGGCGCGGAACGAGAAAGCCTTTGAAAAAACGGAGAATGAAAATCACTGGTTCTTTTGAGAAGAGCTAGAGCCCTGTCGTGATGATCACCACGATGGGGGTGGCAATGGACTGACACGGAGATTTGCAGTGAGTGCCCGCCTCCCTCCCTCACCCCACCCATGCCCACCGGGGTACGTGCCTGCGTTGGGACTCAAACACAGCTGCCGTCAAGGTCCAGACCCCAGGTACCCCACCCCCAAGTTCTCCTGACCCTTTGCCCTAAGACACACACCGACACACAAACACAGAGACAGACAGACAGACAGACACACACACACACACACACACACACACACACACACACACACACACTGTCTCTCTCACTCTCTCTCCCTCTCAAACACACACACGGCGCCTTGCCCAGAATCATACTCGGACAGGCATACCTGCCAACACACCTGGCTCTTACTACGCTGTTGGAAGCCTGTCTTTTCTAGCTTCTCTAACATCTGCTAGCTGCCACAAGTGTGGTCTCAAAAGTTCCCCTCTTGCACCTCTGTAGTCATTTTGGACCCCAACCAAGGCTTGCTTCACAAGCACCCTTACTTTGGAGCAGTGCCAATCCGAATTCTTGACACACAACTCATGGAACTAACTATGGCCTGGGAAGTTTTGCCTTCAGAACCTTCCCCCGTTTTGTAGTGCAGCAGAACATCATTCAAGTGCCTCTTGAATCTGCGTCTCCCAGGCTAGGCTGCGGTCCTAAGAAGCCCCAGTGGAATGCCTCTGCCTCAATCGGGTCTTCTTCTCTGTACCTCTGTTTCACCGTAGGCTTTGCCTGGTTTCTTCAAGAGAGGCACACAGGGAACAGAAATCTGTCAGCAGAGCCCCTACTGAGGAAAGGGCACTGGGTCCTGGGACGCCTCTGAGATGCATTCCTGATCGCCCCTGTTGCAGGAGGAAGGTGTCAGGCAACCGGTGTGCCTGAAAGAGAGCTAGGGCCCTTGGGGAGGGAGCACCCTCCTCAGCCTAGCCCAGGTACTTGAGGGAGGGTGGTGGTTTGGGTGGTGGTGGTGGTCGTCGTGGTGGTGGGGTGTGTGTGTGGAAGAGATGGGTTAGGGGTGCTGGGGAGTGGAAAGGGCAGGGAGAAGGGGCTTCCGACACGTTCCTGGAGAGCCCTGGAAGAGGCAGGGGCCCCGCCTAGTGCAGGCCCAGGGCATGGGCCTCCTCTGCCCAAGTCTAAGGGAGGGACCACCCTCAGGGGCCAGTGGATTTTTGGCAACAGACCAGCCCTTGGAGCGGGACTCGGGGATCCCTGGCTGCAATTTCCACTCACCCCGAACCAGATCTGGGTCCACAGACGTCCCCGCTGTATCTATCTGCGCCTCACCACCAGGTCCAGCTGCTGCTGCTGCCGAGAACGCGACATAGGCCCAGATATCTGGGCTGTGGGTAATCTAAGGAAAGAGGGTGCTGGCGCACCCTCCCTACTGTCCCCCAGGTGGTTGCCCCAGAACAATACCCCGGCCCGTCCCTCCAATGGAAACCACCTGCCCCAGCCTTCAGTTGCAGACCCAAACCTCAGAAGGAGAGAACCCAAGAGAAAAATCAACATGTGACTGGAATTGTTGAAATCACCCTCTTGACCTCTCCTGAACCCGAGCCTCATTATACGCTCACTGGACTCCAGTTAGCCTGATGGGAAACACCTGACCACAGGGAAGGAAGGAAAAGCAGCAGATGGGACCACGGTTCCAGGGAGAACCCCGCCTCTTCCCAGAAAACCAATACCCATGCCTCCGCCTCCCGAACGGACCCTACCTTTAAACTTCCTGCCTTGTGAGCCCCCGGAGGAGAAGTTGATTGGTGAGCCAAGCCCTCGACTCGGGCGTGTGCTGTTAGTATCTCAGCCTGCGTTTCCTTGATGGCAGTGGGAATCCAACAGGGAAAGAAACTTCCCCGCTGAGGCAGGGAGCTTCGGTTGGGCTGGGACCTAAGGGGAGGCGTCCATACGACCAATTCGGGAAGGCCGCCTCTCACCGTGGCCGCTCGGCCCTCCTGTCGTCCTTCTGGCTGGTGGAGCTGAAGCCGGTCCTCCAGGCGCGCATGCGCAGGCGACCAGGCCGCGAGGCCTGGCTGCGCCTCGGGCACGGTTGCTAAGCGACTTGCCTCTGAGGGGTGGGCGAGACGTTGGCTGGCTGGCTGGCTGGCGGGCGCAGGCGCGGGCCGTGTCCGGTGCTCTAGGAAGGGCCTGGGGCCTAGGTCTTCCAGTGGTCCAGCAGATCGATAGACGGAAGGAAGGGTGGGCGGATCCACGGCTCGATGGAAGGTTGGAGGAATATACGGACGGACTGTTGGGGCCCCCGCAGAGTGGAGTGGAGGAAAGCCCTGCCGAGGGGCGGCAAGCGGAGGGGAGGGGAGGGGAGGGGCGGGGAGGGGAGGGGAGAAGGAGGCGGGGAGAGGTTGCGAGCCTAGCGTGGAAGAATGGCGGAAAGAAGGGGTTTCCCACAGTTTCCTGCAAAGCAATGGAAGCGGCAGAGAACCCGCCCAGTGTGACGCCAGGGCACGGGCGGCCTCTGCCCATGTCTAGGGGAGGTACCGCTCTCTCTCCGGGTCAGTGGATTTCTCGGCGACGTGACCGTCATTTTGAGCGGGGACATGGGGATCTTCATGCCGCTCGCCGCCTCACCAGGCACCAGATTCCAAACCACCCCCCTTTCTCCATACAATGGACTCCATCACCTCCCACCTAGATCCGGATTTGGGTCCACTTGGCGTCTCGCCACCAGTTCCAGCCATCAGTGTGGGGGCAGTGGTTCGAAGATGTCGACACAGACTCTGAGATCCGGGACGTCAGTAACGTGAGGAGAGGAAGGCTGGCGCACCCTCCGTACTTCCCGCCATCTCCCTCTGTTCTCTCTCTCCTTTCCCGTCCCTACCCAGCTCACTCACCGGAGTTGAAGCCAGACCTCCAACTGCGTGAGCGCGCGGGGCACGGGCTGGGGGTGGGGTTGGGGGGGTGGAGTGGGAGGCTGACCTCACAATGACGAGCAGGTTTGCTAAGGGTTGGGTCTGTTAGGCTCTAGGGATCCGGAGCGCCCTTTGTCGCTTGGCAGGTACAGGTGAAAGCTGTGTCCGGTGCTCTCTGAAGGGCCTGTGGCCTGTGACTTCCAGTGGGCCAGTGGATGGATGGATGCCTGCACGGAAGGACGGATGGATGGGATGAAAGCAGTGTTCCCATATTGGGGTACAGGGAAGTCATGCTGGCTCTGACATGATTTCTATGCTAACTACAACAGCCTGTTTTGTGGCCTCTTAAACATACGTTGTACATGTGCTTTCATCGTTACAGAAAAGCGTGCATTGTCCAGAAATAAAGACGTCCTTTTGCAAGATACAAATAAAATGCCTCCCTTACCTGGACACCAGTGCCACTAGTCGTCCGATGAGAAGGCTCCTTCGGCAGGCGCCAAGGCCATACTGATTCGCGGTCTCTATGTGCTCATCTGTCTCTTTTGGAAACAAGAAGACAAGGAATGGACCCCTGACACGATAGAGGTTCTCTGCCCTCAGATATAAAACTAGGCTGAAAGTCATGCTTCTCCAGAGCAGTTCCTCCGACCCCTGTGAGAGGCTGTCTCCTGCGCTCGAGTCCTCAGTTTGGCTCCAATAACTCGGGTGGGGGCGGGGGGGGAGAAGTTGGGGGCTAATCGTGAAGACCTGTGCGGAGTAGGGCCTTGCCTCACATCCCTGCGAGGCACCGGGAGAGGCAGAGGCAGGGACCCCCGTCTCACCCGCCACCCGAAACCAGTGTGGCACCAGGGCATGGGCCTCCTCTGCCCACGTCTAGGGGAGCTACCACTTTCGGGGTCAGTGGATTTTCTGGTGACACGACCACAGTTCACAGTTCGAGCCGGGACTCTGGGATGTTCCTCGCCCCCGCCTCACCCGATGACATCCCACACCCTCCTCCCATTTGACACCATTCCCACCCATGCCGATCCAGATTTGGATCCACAGAGGTACCCGGCGTGCCTTGGTCTGGCCACCAGCTTCGGCAGCCACTGGCGGAGATGGTGGCACAGACCCAGAGATCTAGGATGTCCAGAACCTGAGCACCGGAGGGCTGGCGCACCCTCCCTACATCCCTCGCTGCCCTCCGTCCTCCTCTCTCCCCTCCCTGGGCTCTGACAGCCAGCCTTCTACTGGTGGAAGCCTGCCGTCCAACCAGGCGAGCGCGGACAATCGCCTTGGTTGCCCTGGGTTTCCCCTTTGTTGCCCTGCCGGGTTACTCAGCAAAAGGGGGCGGGGCTCTCCGTGATACGGGCGCGCCCTCTGGCGGCTGGCCGGGCTAGGGGCAGGCGCCGCCGGCGGCCCCCGTGCCTTTGGAAGCCCGGGCCCCCATCCTCCAGTGCGTCCAGCACATGGATGGATGCAAGGATGAATGAGCGGATGGAAGGACGCAAGGAAGGGAGGAAGGGAGGATGGGAGGGAGGGAGGGAGGGAGGAAGAAAGGGAGGGAGGAAGGAAGAAGGAAGGCTACATAAATGGATAGTTGCGGAGTGCAGAGTGGAATAAGGCCAGGCCGGGCCAGGCTGACCAAGCAGGATCAGGAGCCTAGTGGTGGTATCCCTTGCTCAGGTCAATCTTCCGTGTGTGCCTGGGACTGTCCCGGAAGGGGGACTGCCCTGTGAGCTGGACAGGGGACTGACTGTGGGCTTCTGGGGGGCTTTGCTCCCTCGTGGGCTTCAGCGCCTGCAGCCAGAGCCAGAGCCAGAGCCCGAGCCCAGGCCCAAGGAACTGCCGTGCCCGTGGAGGGATGGGGCTTGTCTGAGGAGCCTGAGACTCCCTGCAGTCCCCATTTCCCCCCACTCACCACCACCCCCTCCGTGACAAGGCGGCTCCGTGGCTCTGTCTGGCTGTGTGGCTCAGTGGGATTCTGTTTTCCTTCCTTATCGCTTTTCCTGGCTTTTCTTCAAATGTGCCTGACTTGCCATGCCCTGGGAACAGCACGTGGAAGGAAGCCCCTCTGCATCCTGAGAGGCACCCTTCCACACACAAAAACACAAGGAATCTCTATGAGGATCTCATGATACACTTGTAGGAAAGATGCCAAAAGTCGTGCTCATGATGCGAATGCCCCAAATCCCACCCCCACCCGAGCCCCTTTCCCCCAGCGCTCAACTCACCCAACCCGACCACAGCGCCATGATCTGGAAGAGGAAAGTCCCTTGGGCAAGGCATGATCCACTCGACTACAACCTTCTGGAAAATTCACCACCACCGATCCACTTCCAGTTGAGCTGTGTGTTTTGGCCTACCAGCACTTCATTTGCTAGCTTCCAGTCTTCTTGCTGGGATGTAGGGACCCCGGGATGGGATGGGGGGGTGGGGGTGGGGCTATCCTCTGCTGTTGGAAAGTGCTCTCTCTGGGTGTTTGGGGGTTGCTCACCCTGTCTGCAAGCTTCTGAGAGCATGGGTTGGGGCTCAGCACATCTCCTCCTGTGGTCCTGGATAGGAACTTCTTCATCGTGACCCCCTCTGGGGGTTCTCCTTGTGGTCCAAAGCACGGCTTGGGGGCATTATCAGCCTTGCAATCTCCAAACACCGCCTCAGAGGTGCACCCTCTGCCTCCCTCCTTCCTGGCCGCATCCCGATTCCACACCTGTCTGACTTGCTCTTTCTCTTCTCTGTGCTTGTGTGTGCTCTTCCGTCTTTTCCATGATTCTCTCCTCCTCCTCCTCTGCAGTACACGCGTTCCATGGCACTGGGTTCGCTTTTCCTTCTTAAACCCCTTTTGGCTCCGGTCAGTGCTTCTGTTCTTGGGAAGTCTTGGCCATCCCCTATTTCCATTGCTTTGCTTTGTTCTGTTTCTCACCTCATCAAGGACATTCCATTCCCGGTCCAGACTGGGCATTTCCCTTCTGTGTCTTTCACCTAGGATGGAATGTCTGTTCCTATTTCTTTCAGCATGATCTGCATCCCAGGAAATGCACCACACTCCCCGTTGTTTTCTGATGAGTTTTGGCAGACTTCTGGAACTGGGTTGCTGCCACCACCAGAACCTTGAGCGCTGGAGGGCGCGGAACGAGAAAGCCTTTGAAAAAACGGAGAATGAAAATCACTGGTTCTTTTGAGAAGAGCTAGAGCCCTGTCGTGATGATCACCACGATGGGGGTGGCAATGGACTGACACGGAGATTTGCAGTGAGTGCCCGCCTCCCTCCCTCACCCCACCCATGCCCACCGGGGTACGTGCCTGCGTTGGGACTCAAACACAGCTGCCGTCAAGGTCCAGACCCCAGGTACCCCACCCCCAAGTTCTCCTGACCCTTTGCCCTAAGACACACACCGACACACAAACACAGAGACAGACAGACAGACAGACACACACACACACACACACACACACACACACACACACACACTGTCTCTCTCACTCTCTCTCCCTCTCAAACACACACACGGCGCCTTGCCCAGAATCATACTCGGACAGGCATACCTGCCAACACACCTGGCTCTTACTACGCTGTTGGAAGCCTGTCTTTTCTAGCTTCTCTAACATCTGCTAGCTGCCACAAGTGTGGTCTCAAAAGTTCCCCTCTTGCACCTCTGTAGTCATTTTGGACCCCAACCAAGGCTTGCTTCACAAGCACCCTTACTTTGGAGCAGTTCCAATCCGAATTCTTGACACACAACTCATGGAACTAACTATGGCCTGGGAAGTTTTGCCTTCAGAACCTTCCCCCGTTTTGTAGTGCAGCAGAACATCATTCAAGTGCCTCTTGAATCTGCGTCTCCCAGGCTAGGCTGCGGTCCTAAGAAGCCCCAGTGGAATGCCTCTGCCTCAATCGGGTCTTCTTCTCTGTACCTCTGTTTCACCGTAGGCTTTGCCTGGTTTCTTCAAGAGAGGCACACAGGGAACAGAAATCTGTCAGCAGAGCCCCTACTGAGGAAAGGGCACTGGGTCCTGGGACGCCTCTGAGATGCATTCCTGATCGCCCCTGTTGCAGGAGGAAGGTGTCAGGCAACCGGTGTGCCTGAAAGAGAGCTAGGGCCCTTGGGGAGGGAGCACCCTCCTCAGCCTAGCCCAGGTACTTGAGGGAGGGTGGTGGTTTGGGTGGTGGTGGTGGTCGTCGTGGTGGTGGGGTGTGTGTGTGGAAGAGATGGGTTAGGGGTGCTGGGGAGTGGAAAGGGCAGGGAGAAGGGGCTTCCGACACGTTCCTGGAGAGCCCTGGAAGAGGCAGGGGCCCCGCCTAGTGCAGGCCCAGGGCATGGGCCTCCTCTGCCCAAGTCTAAGGGAGGGACCACCCTCAGGGGCCAGTGGATTTTTGGCAACAGACCAGCCCTTGGAGCGGGACTCGGGGATCTTCATCGCGCCCCACCTCGCCGCATTTCACTCTGCACCCCTCTCTCACTGGCTGCAATTTCCACTCACCCCGAACCAGATCTGGGTCCACAGACGTCCCCGCTGTATCTATCTGCGCCTCACCACCAGGTCCAGCTGCTGCTGCTGCCGAGAACGCGACATAGGCCCAGATATCTGGGCTGTGGGTAATCTAAGGAAAGAGGGTGCTGGCGCACCCTCCCTACTGTCCCCCAGGTGGTTGCCCCAGAACAATACCCCGGCCCGTCCCTCCAATGGAAACCACCTGCCCCAGCCTTCAGTTGCAGACCCAAACCTCAGAAGGAGAGAACCCAAGAGAAAAATCAACATGTGACTGGAATTGTTGAAATCACCCTCTTGACCTCTCCTGAACCCGAGCCTCATTATACGCTCACTGGACTCCAGTTAGCCTGATGGGAAACACCTGACCACAGGGAAGGAAGGAAAAGCAGCAGATGGGACCACGGTTCCAGGGAGAACCCCGCCTCTTCCCAGAAAACCAATACCCATGCCTCCGCCTCCCGAACGGACCCTACCTTTAAACTTCCTGCCTTGTGAGCCCCCGGAGGAGAAGTTGATTGGTGAGCCAAGCCCTCGACTCGGGCGTGTGCTGTTAGTATCTCAGCCTGCGTTTCCTTGATGGCAGTGGGACTCCAACAGGGAAAGAAACTTCCCCGCTGAGGCAGGGAGCTTCGGTTGGGCTGGGACCTAAGGGGAGGCGTCCATACGACCAATTCGGGAAGGCCGCCTCTCACCGTGGCCGCTCGGCCCTCCTGTCGTCCTTCTGGCTGGTGGAGCTGAAGCCGGTCCTCCAGGCGCGCATGCGCAGGCGACCAGGCCGCGAGGCCTGGCTGCGCCTCGGGCACGGTTGCTAAGCGACTTGCCTCTGAGGGGTGGGCGAGACGCTGGCTGGCTGGCTGGCTGGCTGGCTGGCGGGCGCAGGCGCGGGCCGTGTCCGGTGCTCTAGGAAGGGCCTGGGGCCTAGGTCTTCCAGTGGTCCAGCAGATCGATAGACGGAAGGAAGGGTGGGCGGATCCACGGCTCGATGGAAGGTTGGAGGAATATACGGACGGACTGTTGGGGCCCCCGCAGAGTGGAGTGGAGGAAAGCCCTGCCGAGGGGCGGCAAGCGGAGGGGAGGGGAGGGGAGGGGCGGGGAGGGGAGAAGGAGGCGGGGAGAGGTTGCGAGCCTAGCGTGGAAGAATGGCGGAAAGAAGGGGTTTCCCACAGTTTCCTGCAAAGCAATGGAAGCGGCAGAGAACCCGCCCAGTGTGACGCCAGGGCACGGGCGGCCTCTGCCCATGTCTAGGGGAGGTACCGCTCTCTCTCCGGGTCAGTGGATTTCTCGGCGACGTGACCGTCATTTTGAGCGGGGACATGGGGATCTTCATGCCGCTCGCCGCCTCACCAGGCACCAGATTCCAAACCACCCCCCTTTCTCCATACAATGGACTCCATCACCTCCCACCTAGATCCGGATTTGGGTCCACTTGGCGTCTCGCCACCAGTTCCAGCCATCAGTGTGGGGGCAGTGGTTCGAAGATGTCGACACAGACTCTGAGATCCGGGACGTCAGTAACGTGAGGAGAGGAAGGCTGGCGCACCCTCCGTACTTCCCGCCATCTCCCTCTGTTCTCTCTCTCCTTTCCCGTCCCTACCCAGCTCACTCACCGGAGTTGAAGCCAGACCTCCAACTGCGTGAGCGCGCGGGGCACGGGCTGGGGGTGGGGTTGGGGGGGTGGAGTGGGAGGCTGACCTCACAATGACGAGCAGGTTTGCTAAGGGTTGGGTCTGTTAGGCTCTAGGGATCCGGAGCGCCCTTTGTCGCTTGGCAGGTACAGGTGAAAGCTGTGTCCGGTGCTCTCTGAAGGGCCTGTGGCCTGTGACTTCCAGTGGGCCAGTGGATGGATGGATGCCTGCACGGAAGGACGGATGGATGGGATGAAAGCAGTGTTCCCATATTGGGGTACAGGGAAGTCATGCTGGCTCTGACATGATTTCTATGCTAACTACAACAGCCTGTTTTGTGGCCTCTTAAACATACGTTGTACATGTGCTTTCATCGTTACAGAAAAGCGTGCATTGTCCAGAAATAAAGACGTCCTTTTGCAAGATACAAATAAAATGCCTCCCTTACCTGGACACCAGTGCCACTAGTCGTCCGATGAGAAGGCTCCTTCGGCAGGCGCCAAGGCCATACTGATTCGCGGTCTCTATGTGCTCATCTGTCTCTTTTGGAAACAAGAAGACAAGGAATGGACCCCTGACACGATAGAGGTTCTCTGCCCTCAGATATAAAACTAGGCTGAAAGTCATGCTTCTCCAGAGCAGTTCCTCCGACCCCTGTGAGAGGCTGTCTCCTGCGCTCGAGTCCTCAGTTTGGCTCCAATAACTCGGGTGGGGGCGGGGGGGGAGAAGTTGGGGGCTAATCGTGAAGACCTGTGCGGAGTAGGGCCTTGCCTCACATCCCTGCGAGGCACCGGGAGAGGCAGAGGCAGGGACCCCCGTCTCACCCGCCACCCGAAACCAGTGTGGCACCAGGGCATGGGCCTCCTCTGCCCACGTCTAGGGGAGCTACCACTTTCGGGGTCAGTGGATTTTCTGGTGACACGACCACAGTTCACAGTTCGAGCCGGGACTCTGGGATGTTCCTCGCCCCCGCCTCACCCGATGACATCCCACACCCTCCTCCCATTTGACACCATTCCCACCCATGCCGATCCAGATTTGGATCCACAGAGGTACCCGGCGTGCCTTGGTCTGGCCACCAGCTTCGGCAGCCACTGGCGGAGATGGTGGCACAGACCCAGAGATCTAGGATGTCCAGAACCTGAGCACCGGAGGGCTGGCGCACCCTCCCTACATCCCTCGCTGCCCTCCGTCCTCCTCTCTCCCCTCCCTGGGCTCTGACAGCCAGCCTTCTACTGGTGGAAGCCTGCCGTCCAACCAGGCGAGCGCGGACAATCGCCTTGGTTGCCCCGGGTTTCCCCTTTGTTGCCCTGCCGGGTTACTCAGCAAACGGGGGCGGGGCTCTCCGTGATGCGGGCGCGCCCTCTGGCGGCTGGCCGGGCTAGGGGCAGGCGCCGCCGGCGGCCCCCGTGCCTTTGGAAGCCCGGGCCCCCATCCTCCAGTGCGTCCAGCACATGGATGGATGCAAGGATGAATGAGCGGATGGAAGGACGCAAGGAAGGGAGGAAGGGAGGATGGGAGGGAGGGAGGGAGGGAGGAAGAAAGGGAGGGAGGAAGGAAGAAGGAAGGCTACATAAATGGATAGTTGCGGAGTGCAGAGTGGAATAAGGCCAGGCCGGGCCAGGCTGACCAAGCAGGATCAGGAGCCTAGTGGTGGTATCCCTTGCTCAGGTCAATCTTCCGTGTGTGCCTGGGACTGTCCCGGAAGGGGGACTGCCCTGTGAGCTGGACAGGGGACTGACTGTGGGCTTCTGGGGGGCTTTGCTCCCTCGTGGGCTTCAGCGCCTGCAGCCAGAGCCAGAGCCAGAGCCCGAGCCCAGGCCCAAGGAACTGCCGTGCCCGTGGAGGGATGGGGCTTGTCTGAGGAGCCTGAGACTCCCTGCAGTCCCCATTTCCCCCCACTCACCACCACCCCCTCCGTGACAAGGCGGCTCCGTGGCTCTGTCTGGCTGTGTGGCTCAGTGGGATTCTGTTTTCCTTCCTTATCGCTTTTCCTGGCTTTTCTTCAAATGTGCCTGACTTGCCATGCCCTGGGAACAGCACGTGGAAGGAAGCCCCTCTGCATCCTGAGAGGCACCCTTCCACACACAAAAACACAAGGAATCTCTATGAGGATCTCATGATACACTTGTAGGAAAGATGCCAAAAGTCGTGCTCATGATGCGAATGCCCCAAATCCCACCCCCACCCGAGCCCCTTTCCCCCAGCGCTCAACTCACCCAACCCGACCACAGCGCCATGATCTGGAAGAGGAAAGTCCCTTGGGCAAGGCATGATCCACTCGACTACAACCTTCTGGAAAATTCACCACCACCGATCCACTTCCAGTTGAGCTGTGTGTTTTGGCCTACCAGCACTTCATTTGCTAGCTTCCAGTCTTCTTGCTGGGATGTAGGGACCCCGGGATGGGATGGGGGGGTGGGGGTGGGGCTATCCTCTGCTGTTGGAAAGTGCTCTCTCTGGGTGTTTGGGGGTTGCTCACCCTGTCTGCAAGCTTCTGAGAGCATGGGTTGGGGCTCAGCACATCTCCTCCTGTGGTCCTGGATAGGAACTTCTTCATCGTGACCCCCTCTGGGGGTTCTCCTTGTGGTCCAAAGCACGGCTTGGGGGCATTATCAGCCTTGCAATCTCCAAACACCGCCTCAGAGGTGCACCCTCTGCCTCCCTCCTTCCTGGCCGCATCCCGATTCCACACCTGTCTGACTTGCTCTTTCTCTTCTCTGTGCTTGTGTGTGCTCTTCCGTCTTTTCCATGATTCTCTCCTCCTCCTCCTCTGCAGTACACGCGTTCCATGGCACTGGGTTCGCTTTTCCTTCTTAAACCCCTTTTGGCTCCGGTCAGTGCTTCTGTTCTTGGGAAGTCTTGGCCATCCCCTATTTCCATTGCTTTGCTTTGTTCTGTTTCTCACCTCATCAAGGACATTCCATTCCCGGTCCAGACTGGGCATTTCCCTTCTGTGTCTTTCACCTAGGATGGAATGTCTGTTCCTATTTCTTTCAGCATGATCTGCATCCCAGGAAATGCACCACACTCCCCGTTGTTTTCTGATGAGTTTTGGCAGACTTGCCTGGAACTGGGTTGCTGCCACCACCAGAACCTTGAGCGCTGGAGGGCGCGGAACGAGAAAGCCTTTGAAAAAACGGAGAATGAAAATCACTGGTTCTTTTGAGAAGAGCTAGAGCCCTGTCGTGATGATCACCACGATGGGGGTGGCAATGGACTGACACGGAGATTTGCAGTGAGTGCCCGCCTCCCTCCCTCACCCCACCCATGCCCACCGGGGTACGTGCCTGCGTTGGGACTCAAACACAGCTGCCGTCAAGGTCCAGACCCCAGGTACCCCACCCCCAAGTTCTCCTGACCCTTTGCCCTAAGACACACACCGACACACAAACACAGAGACAGACAGACAGACACACACACACACACACACACACACACACACACACACACTGTCTCTCTCACTCTCTCTCCCTCTCAAACACACACACGGCGCCTTGCCCAGAATCATACTCGGACAGGCATACCTGCCAACACACCTGGCTCTTACTACGCTGTTGGAAGCCTGTCTTTTCTAGCTTCTCTAACATCTGCTAGCTGCCACAAGTGTGGTCTCAAAAGTTCCCCTCTTGCACCTCTGTAGTCATTTTGGACCCCAACCAAGGCTTGCTTCACAAGCACCCTTACTTTGGAGCAGTTCCAATCCGAATTCTTGACACACAACTCATGGAACTAACTATGGCCTGGGAAGTTTTGCCTTCAGAACCTTCCCCCGTTTTGTAGTGCAGCAGAACATCATTCAAGTGCCTCTTGAATCTGCGTCTCCCAGGCTAGGCTGCGGTCCTAAGAAGCCCCAGTGGAATGCCTCTGCCTCAATCGGGTCTTCTTCTCTGTACCTCTGTTTCACCGTAGGCTTTGCCTGGTTTCTTCAAGAGAGGCACACAGGGAACAGAAATCTGTCAGCAGAGCCCCTACTGAGGAAAGGGCACTGGGTCCTGGGACGCCTCTGAGATGCATTCCTGATCGCCCCTGTTGCAGGAGGAAGGTGTCAGGCAACCGGTGTGCCTGAAAGAGAGCTAGGGCCCTTGGGGAGGGAGCACCCTCCTCAGCCTAGCCCAGGTACTTGAGGGAGGGTGGTGGTTTGGGTGGTGGTGGTGGTCGTCGTGGTGGTGGGGTGTGTGTGTGGAAGAGATGGGTTAGGGGTGCTGGGGAGTGGAAAGGGCAGGGAGAAGGGGCTTCCGACACGTTCCTGGAGAGCCCTGGAAGAGGCAGGGGCCCCGCCTAGTGCAGGCCCAGGGCATGGGCCTCCTCTGCCCAAGTCTAAGGGAGGGACCACCCTCAGGGGCCAGTGGATTTTTGGCAACAGACCAGCCCTTGGAGCGGGACTCGGGGATCTTCATCGCGCCCCACCTCGCCGCATTTCACTCTGCACCCCTCTCTCACTGGCTGCAATTTCCACTCACCCCGAACCAGATCTGGGTCCACAGACGTCCCCGCTGTATCTATCTGCGCCTCACCACCAGGTCCAGCTGCTGCTGCTGCCGAGAACGCGACATAGGCCCAGATATCTGGGCTGTGGGTAATCTAAGGAAAGAGGGTGCTGGCGCACCCTCCCTACTGTCCCCCAGGTGGTTGCCCCAGAACAATACCCCGGCCCGTCCCTCCAATGGAAACCACCTGCCCCAGCCTTCAGTTGCAGACCCAAACCTCAGAAGGAGAGAACCCAAGAGAAAAATCAACATGTGACTGGAATTGTTGAAATCACCCTCTTGACCTCTCCTGAACCCGAGCCTCATTATACGCTCACTGGACTCCAGTTAGCCTGATGGGAAACACCTGACCACAGGGAAGGAAGGAAAAGCAGCAGATGGGACCACGGTTCCAGGGAGAACCCCGCCTCTTCCCAGAAAACCAATACCCATGCCTCCGCCTCCCGAACGGACCCTACCTTTAAACTTCCTGCCTTGTGAGCCCCCGGAGGAGAAGTTGATTGGTGAGCCAAGCCCTCGACTCGGGCGTGTGCTGTTAGTATCTCAGCCTGCGTTTCCTTGATGGCAGTGGGACTCCAACAGGGAAAGAAACTTCCCCGCTGAGGCAGGGAGCTTCGGTTGGGCTGGGACCTAAGGGGAGGCGTCCATACGACCAATTCGGGAAGGCCGCCTCTCACCGTGGCCGCTCGGCCCTCCTGTCGTCCTTCTGGCTGGTGGAGCTGAAGCCGGTCCTCCAGGCGCGCATGCGCAGGCGACCAGGCCGCGAGGCCTGGCTGCGCCTCGGGCACGGTTGCTAAGCGACTTGCCTCTGAGGGGTGGGCGAGACGCTGGCTGGCTGGCTGGCTGGCTGGCTGGCGGGCGCAGGCGCGGGCCGTGTCCGGTGCTCTAGGAAGGGCCTGGGGCCTAGGTCTTCCAGTGGTCCAGCAGATCGATAGACGGAAGGAAGGGTGGGCGGATCCACGGCTCGATGGAAGGTTGGAGGAATATACGGACGGACTGTTGGGGCCCCCGCAGAGTGGAGTGGAGGAAAGCCCTGCCGAGGGGCGGCAAGCGGAGGGGAGGGGAGGGGAGGGGCGGGGAGGGGAGAAGGAGGCGGGGAGAGGTTGCGAGCCTAGCGTGGAAGAATGGCGGAAAGAAGGGGTTTCCCACAGTTTCCTGCAAAGCAATGGAAGCGGCAGAGAACCCGCCCAGTGTGACGCCAGGGCACGGGCGGCCTCTGCCCATGTCTAGGGGAGGTACCGCTCTCTCTCCGGGTCAGTGGATTTCTCGGCGACGTGACCGTCATTTTGAGCGGGGACATGGGGATCTTCATGCCGCTCGCCGCCTCACCAGGCACCAGATTCCAAACCACCCCCCTTTCTCCATACAATGGACTCCATCACCTCCCACCTAGATCCGGATTTGGGTCCACTTGGCGTCTCGCCACCAGTTCCAGCCATCAGTGTGGGGGCAGTGGTTCGAAGATGTCGACACAGACTCTGAGATCCGGGACGTCAGTAACGTGAGGAGAGGAAGGCTGGCGCACCCTCCGTACTTCCCGCCATCTCCCTCTGTTCTCTCTCTCCTTTCCCGTCCCTACCCAGCTCACTCACCGGAGTTGAAGCCAGACCTCCAACTGCGTGAGCGCGCGGGGCACGGGCTGGGGGTGGGGTTGGGGGGGTGGAGTGGGAGGCTGACCTCACAATGACGAGCAGGTTTGCTAAGGGTTGGGTCTGTTAGGCTCTAGGGATCCGGAGCGCCCTTTGTCGCTTGGCAGGTACAGGTGAAAGCTGTGTCCGGTGCTCTCTGAAGGGCCTGTGGCCTGTGACTTCCAGTGGGCCAGTGGATGGATGGATGCCTGCACGGAAGGACGGATGGATGGGATGAAAGCAGTGTTCCCATATTGGGGTACAGGGAAGTCATGCTGGCTCTGACATGATTTCTATGCTAACTACAACAGCCTGTTTTGTGGCCTCTTAAACATACGTTGTACATGTGCTTTCATCGTTACAGAAAAGCGTGCATTGTCCAGAAATAAAGACGTCCTTTTGCAAGATACAAATAAAATGCCTCCCTTACCTGGACACCAGTGCCACTAGTCGTCCGATGAGAAGGCTCCTTCGGCAGGCGCCAAGGCCATACTGATTCGCGGTCTCTATGTGCTCATCTGTCTCTTTTGGAAACAAGAAGACAAGGAATGGACCCCTGACACGATAGAGGTTCTCTGCCCTCAGATATAAAACTAGGCTGAAAGTCATGCTTCTCCAGAGCAGTTCCTCCGACCCCTGTGAGAGGCTGTCTCCTGCGCTCGAGTCCTCAGTTTGGCTCCAATAACTCGGGTGGGGGCGGGGGGGGAGAAGTTGGGGGCTAATCGTGAAGACCTGTGCGGAGTAGGGCCTTGCCTCACATCCCTGCGAGGCACCGGAAGAGGCAGAGGCAGGGACCCCCGTCTCACCCGCCACCCGAAACCAGTGTGGCACCAGGGCATGGGCCTCCTCTGCCCACGTCTAGGGGAGCTACCACTTTCGGGGTCAGTGGATTTTCTGGTGACACGACCACAGTTCACAGTTCGAGCCGGGACTCTGGGATGTTCCTCGCCCCCGCCTCACCCGATGACATCCCACACCCTCCTCCCATTTGACACCATTCCCACCCATGCCGATCCAGATTTGGATCCACAGAGGTACCCGGCGTGCCTTGGTCTGGCCACCAGCTTCGGCAGCCACTGGCGGAGATGGTGGCACAGACCCAGAGATCTAGGATGTCCAGAACCTGAGCACCGGAGGGCTGGCGCACCCTCCCTACATCCCTCGCTGCCCTCCGTCCTCCTCTCTCCCCTCCCTGGGCTCTGACAGCCAGCCTTCTACTGGTGGAAGCCTGCCGTCCAACCAGGCGAGCGCGGACAATCGCCTTGGTTGCCCTGGGTTTCCCCTTTGTTGCCCTGCCGGGTTACTCAGCAAAAGGGGGCGGGGCTCTCCGTGATGCGGGCGCGCCCTCTGGCGGCTGGCCGGGCTAGGGGCAGGCGCCGCCGGCGGCCCCCGTGCCTTTGGAAGCCCGGGCCCCCATCCTCCAGTGCGTCCAGCACATGGATGGATGCAAGGATGAATGAGCGGATGGAAGGACGGACGCAAGGAAGGGAGGAAGGGAGGATGGGAGGGAGGGAGGGAGGGAGGAAGAAAGGGAGGGAGGAAGGAAGAAGGAAGGCTACATAAATGGATAGTTGCAGAGTGCAGAGTGGAATAAGGCCAGGCCGGGCCAGGCTGACCAAGCAGGATCAGGAGCCTAGTGGTGGTATCCCTTGCTCAGGTCAATCTTCCGTGTGTGCCTGGGACTGTCCCGGAAGGGGGACTGCCCTGTGAGCTGGACAGGGGACTGACTGTGGGCTTCTGGGGGGCTTTGCTCCCTCGTGGGCTTCAGCGCCTGCAGCCAGAGCCAGAGCCAGAGCCCGAGCCCAGGCCCAAGGAACTGCCGTGCCCGTGGAGGGATGGGGCTTGTCTGAGGAGCCTGGGACTCCCTGCAGTCCCCATTTCCCCCCACTCACCACCACCCCCTCCGTGACAAGGCGGCTCCGTGGCTCTGTCTGGCTGTGTGGCTCAGTGGGATTCTGTTTTCCTTCCTTATCGCTTTTCCTGGCTTTTCTTCAAATGTGCCTGACTTGCCATGCCCTGGGAACAGCACGTGGAAGGAAGCCCCTCTGCATCCTGAGAGGCACCCTTCCACACACAAAAACACAAGGAATCTCTATGAGGATCTCATGATACACTTGTAGGAAAGATGCCAAAAGTCGTGCTCATGATGCGAATGCCCCAAATCCCACCCCCACCCGAGCCCCTTTCCCCCAGCGCTCAACTCACCTAACCCGACCACAGCGCCATGATCTGGAAGAGGAAAGTCCCTTGGGCAAGGCATGATCCACTCGACTACAACCTTCTGGAAAATTCACCACCACCGATCCACTTCCAGTTGAGCTGTGTGTTTTGGCCTACCAGCACTTCATTTGCTAGCTTCCAGTCTTCTTGCTGGGATGTAGGGACCCCGGGATGGGATGGGGGGGTGGGGGTGGGGCTATCCTCTGCTGTTGGAAAGTGCTCTCTCTGGGTGTTTGGGGGTTGCTCACCCTGTCTGCAAGCTTCTGAGAGCATGGGTTGGGGCTCAGCACATCTCCTCCTGTGGTCCTGGATAGGAACTTCTTCATCGTGACCCCCTCTGGGGGTTCTCCTTGTGGTCCAAAGCACGGCTTGGGGGCATTATCAGCCTTGCAATCTCCAAACACCGCCTCAGAGGTGCACCCTCTGCCTCCCTCCTTCCTGGCCGCATCCCGATTCCACACCTGTCTGACTTGCTCTTTCTCTTCTCTGTGCTTGTGTGTGCTCTTCCGTCTTTTCCATGATTCTCTCCTCCTCCTCCTCTGCAGTACACGCGTTCCATGGCACTGGGTTCGCTTTTCCTTCTTAAACCCCTTTTGGCTCCGGTCAGTGCTTCTGTTCTTGGGAAGTCTTGGCCATCCCCTATTTCCATTGCTTTGCTTTGTTCTGTTTCTCACCTCATCAAGGACATTCCATTCCCGGTCCAGACTGGGCATTTCCCTTCTGTGTCTTTCACCTAGGATGGAATGTCTGTTCCTATTTCTTTCAGCATGATCTGCATCCCAGGAAATGCACCACACTCCCCGTTGTTTTCTGATGAGTTTTGGCAGACTTGCCTGGAACTGGGTTGCTGCCACCACCAGAACCTTGAGCGCTGGAGGGCGCGGAACGAGAAAGCCTTTGAAAAAACGGAGAATGAAAATCACTGGTTCTTTTGAGAAGAGCTAGAGCCCTGTCGTGATGATCACCACGATGGGGGTGGCAATGGACTGACACGGAGATTTGCAGTGAGTGCCTGCCTCCCTCCCTCACCCCACCCATGCCCACCGGGGTACGTGCCTGCGTTGGGACTCAAACACAGCTGCCGTCAAGGTCCAGACCCCAGGTACCCCACCCCCAAGTTCTCCTGACCCTTTGCCCTAAGACACACACCGACACACAAACACAGAGACAGACAGACAGACAGACACACACACACACACACACACACACACTGTCTCTCTCACTCTCTCTCCCTCTCAAACACACACACGGCGCCTTGCCCAGAATCATACTCGGACAGGCATACCTGCCAACACACCTGGCTCTTACTACGCTGTTGGAAGCCTGTCTTTTCTAGCTTCTCTAACATCTGCTAGCTGCCACAAGTGTGGTCTCAAAAGTTCCCCTCTTGCACCTCTGTAGTCATTTTGGACCCCAACCAAGGCTTGCTTCACAAGCACCCTTACTTTGGAGCAGTGCCAATCCGAATTCTTGACACACAACTCATGGAACTAACTATGGCCTGGGAAGTTTTGCCTTCAGAACCTTCCCCCGTTTTGTAGTGCAGCAGAACATCATTCAAGTGCCTCTTGAATCTGCGTCTCCCAGGCTAGGCTGCGGTCCTAAGAAGCCCCAGTGGAATGCCTCTGCCTCAATCGGGTCTTCTTCTCTGTACCTCTGTTTCACCGTAGGCTTTGCCTGGTTTCTTCAAGAGAGGCACACAGGGAACAGAAATCTGTCAGCAGAGCCCCTACTGAGGAAAGGGCACTGGGTCCTGGGACGCCTCTGAGATGCATTCCTGATCGCCCCTGTTGCAGGAGGAAGGTGTCAGGCAACCGGTGTGCCTGAAAGAGAGCTAGGGCCCTTGGGGAGGGAGCACCCTCCTCAGCCTAGCCCAGGTACTTGAGGGAGGGTGGTGGTTTGGGTGGTGGTGGTGGTCGTCGTGGTGGTGGGGTGTGTGTGTGGAAGAGATGGGTTAGGGGTGCTGGGGAGTGGAAAGGGCAGGGAGAAGGGGCTTCCGACACGTTCCTGGAGAGCCCTGGAAGAGGCAGGGGCCCCGCCTAGTGCAGGCCCAGGGCATGGGCCTCCTCTGCCCAAGTCTAAGGGAGGGACCACCCTCAGGGGCCAGTGGATTTTTGGCAACAGACCAGCCCTTGGAGCGGGACTCGGGGATCTTCATCGCGCCCCACCTCGCCGCATTTCACTCTGCACCCCTCTCTCACTGGCTGCAATTTCCACTCACCCCGAACCAGATCTGGGTCCACAGACGTCCCCGCTGTATCTATCTGCGCCTCACCACCAGGTCCAGCTGCTGCTGCTGCCGAGAACGCGACATAGGCCCAGATATCTGGGCTGTGGGTAATCTAAGGAAAGAGGGTGCTGGCGCACCCTCCCTACTGTCCCCCAGGTGGTTGCCCCAGAACAATACCCCGGCCCGTCCCTCCAATGGAAACCACCTGCCCCAGCCTTCAGTTGCAGACCCAAACCTCAGAAGGAGAGAACCCAAGAGAAAAATCAACATGTGACTGGAATTGTTGAAATCACCCTCTTGACCTCTCCTGAACCCGAGCCTCATTATACGCTCACTGGACTCCAGTTAGCCTGATGGGAAACACCTGACCACAGGGAAGGAAGGAAAAGCAGCAGATGGGACCACGGTTCCAGGGAGAACCCCGCCTCTTCCCAGAAAACCAATACCCATGCCTCCGCCTCCCGAACGGACCCTACCTTTAAACTTCCTGCCTTGTGAGCCCCCGGAGGAGAAGTTGATTGGTGAGCCAAGCCCTCGACTCGGGCGTGTGCTGTTAGTATCTCAGCCTGCGTTTCCTTGATGGCAGTGGGAATCCAACAGGGAAAGAAACTTCCCCGCTGAGGCAGGGAGCTTCGGTTGGGCTGGGACCTAAGGGGAGGCGTCCATACGACCAATTCGGGAAGGCCGCCTCTCACCGTGGCCGCTCGGCCCTCCTGTCGTCCTTCTGGCTGGTGGAGCTGAAGCCGGTCCTCCAGGCGCGCATGCGCAGGCGACCAGGCCGCGAGGCCTGGCTGCGCCTCGGGCACGGTTGCTAAGCGACTTGCCTCTGAGGGGTGGGCGAGACGCTGGCTGGCTGGCTGGCTGGCTGGCTGGCGGGCGCAGGCGCGGGCCGTGTCCGGTGCTCTAGGAAGGGCCTGGGGCCTAGGTCTTCCAGTGGTCCAGCAGATCGATAGACGGAAGGAAGGGTGGGCGGATCCACGGCTCGATGGAAGGTTGGAGGAATATACGGACGGACTGTTGGGGCCCCCGCAGAGTGGAGTGGAGGAAAGCCCTGCCGAGGGGCGGCAAGCGGAGGGGAGGGGAGGGGAGGGGAGGGGCGGGGAGGGGAGGGGAGAAGGAGGCGGGGAGAGGTTGCGAGCCTAGCGTGGAAGAATGGCGGAAAGAAGGGGTTTCCCACAGTTTCCTGCAAAGCAATGGAAGCGGCAGAGAACCCGCCCAGTGTGACGCCAGGGCACGGGCGGCCTCTGCCCATGTCTAGGGGAGGTACCGCTCTCTCTCCGGGTCAGTGGATTTCTCGGCGACGTGACCGTCATTTTGAGCGGGGACATGGGGATCTTCATGCCGCTCGCCGCCTCACCAGGCACCAGATTCCAAACCACCCCCCTTTCTCCATACAATGGACTCCATCACCTCCCACCTAGATCCGGATTTGGGTCCACTTGGCGTCTCGCCACCAGTTCCAGCCATCAGTGTGGGGGCAGTGGTTCGAAGATGTCGACACAGACTCTGAGATCCGGGACGTCAGTAACGTGAGGAGAGGAAGGCTGGCGCACCCTCCGTACTTCCCGCCATCTCCCTCTGTTCTCTCTCTCCTTTCCCGTCCCTACCCAGCTCACTCACCGGAGTTGAAGCCAGACCTCCAACTGCGTGAGCGCGCGGGGCACGGGCTGGGGGTGGGGTTGGGGGGGTGGAGTGGGAGGCTGACCTCACAATGACGAGCAGGTTTGCTAAGGGTTGGGTCTGTTAGGCTCTAGGGATCCGGAGCGCCCTTTGTCGCTTGGCAGGTACAGGTGAAAGCTGTGTCCGGTGCTCTCTGAAGGGCCTGTGGCCTGTGACTTCCAGTGGGCCAGTGGATGGATGGATGCCTGCACGGAAGGACGGATGGATGGGATGAAAGCAGTGTTCCCATATTGGGGTACAGGGAAGTCATGCTGGCTCTGACATGATTTCTATGCTAACTACAACAGCCTGTTTTGTGGCCTCTTAAACATACGTTGTACATGTGCTTTCATCGTTACAGAAAAGCGTGCATTGTCCAGAAATAAAGACGTCCTTTTGCAAGATACAAATAAAATGCCTCCCTTACCTGGACACCAGTGCCACTAGTCGTCCGATGAGAAGGCTCCTTCGGCAGGCGCCAAGGCCATACTGATTCGCGGTCTCTATGTGCTCATCTGTCTCTTTTGGAAACAAGAAGACAAGGAATGGACCCCTGACACGATAGAGGTTCTCTGCCCTCAGATATAAAACTAGGCTGAAAGTCATGCTTCTCCAGAGCAGTTCCTCCGACCCCTGTGAGAGGCTGTCTCCTGCGCTCGAGTCCTCAGTTTGGCTCCAATAACTCGGGTGGGGGCGGGGGGGGAGAAGTTGGGGGCTAATCGTGAAGACCTGTGCGGAGTAGGGCCTTGCCTCACATCCCTGCGAGGCACCGGGAGAGGCAGAGGCAGGGACCCCCGTCTCACCCGCCACCCGAAACCAGTGTGGCACCAGGGCATGGGCCTCCTCTGCCCACGTCTAGGGGAGCTACCACTTTCGGGGTCAGTGGATTTTCTGGTGACACGACCACAGTTCACAGTTCGAGCCGGGACTCTGGGATGTTCCTCGCCCCCGCCTCACCCGATGACATCCCACACCCTCCTCCCATTTGACACCATTCCCACCCATGCCGATCCAGATTTGGATCCACAGAGGTACCCGGCGTGCCTTGGTCTGGCCACCAGCTTCGGCAGCCACTGGCGGAGATGGTGGCACAGACCCAGAGATCTAGGATGTCCAGAACCTGAGCACCGGAGGGCTGGCGCACCCTCCCTACATCCCTCGCTGCCCTCCGTCCTCCTCTCTCCCCTCCCTGGGCTCTGACAGCCAGCCTTCTACTGGTGGAAGCCTGCCGTCCAACCAGGCGAGCGCGGACAATCGCCTTGGTTGCCCTGGGTTTCCCCTTTGTTGCCCTGCCGGGTTACTCAGCAAAAGGGGGCGGGGCTCTCCGTGATGCGGGCGCGCCCTCTGGCGGCTGGCTGGGCTAGGGGCAGGCGCCGCCGGCGGCCCCCGTGCCTTTGGAAGCCCGGGCCCCCATCCTCCAGTGCGTCCAGCACATGGATGGATGCAAGGATGAATGAGCGGATGGAAGGACGGACGCAAGGAAGGGAGGAAGGGAGGATGGGAGGGAGGGAGGGAGGGAGGAAGAAAGGGAGGGAGGAAGGAAGAAGGAAGGCTACATAAATGGATAGTTGCAGAGTGCAGAGTGGAATAAGGCCAGGCCGGGCCAGGCTGACCAAGCAGGATCAGGAGCCTAGTGGTGGTATCCCTTGCTCAGGTCAATCTTCCGTGTGTGCCTGGGACTGTCCCGGAAGGGGGACTGCCCTGTGAGCTGGACAGGGGACTGACTGTGGGCTTCTGGGGGGCTTTGCTCCCTCGTGGGCTTCAGCGCCTGCAGCCAGAGCCAGAGCCAGAGCCCGAGCCCAGGCCCAAGGAACTGCCGTGCCCGTGGAGGGATGGGGCTTGTCTGAGGAGCCTGGGACTCCCTGCAGTCCCCATTTCCCCCCACTCACCACCACCCCCTCCGTGACAAGGCGGCTCCGTGGCTCTGTCTGGCTGTGTGGCTCAGTGGGATTCTGTTTTCCTTCCTTATCGCTTTTCCTGGCTTTTCTTCAAATGTGCCTGACTTGCCATGCCCTGGGAACAGCACGTGGAAGGAAGCCCCTCTGCATCCTGAGAGGCACCCTTCCACACACAAAAACACAAGGAATCTCTATGAGGATCTCATGATACACTTGTAGGAAAGATGCCAAAAGTCGTGCTCATGATGCGAATGCCCCAAATCCCACCCCCACCCGAGCCCCTTTCCCCCAGCGCTCAACTCACCTAACCCGACCACAGCGCCATGATCTGGAAGAGGAAAGTCCCTTGGGCAAGGCATGATCCACTCGACTACAACCTTCTGGAAAATTCACCACCACCGATCCACTTCCAGTTGAGCTGTGTGTTTTGGCCTACCAGCACTTCATTTGCTAGCTTCCAGTCTTCTTGCTGGGATGTAGGGACCCCGGGATGGGATGGGGGGGTGGGGGTGGGGCTATCCTCTGCTGTTGGAAAGTGCTCTCTCTGGGTGTTTGGGGGTTGCTCACCCTGTCTGCAAGCTTCTGAGAGCATGGGTTGGGGCTCAGCACATCTCCTCCTGTGGTCCTGGATAGGAACTTCTTCATCGTGACCCCCTCTGGGGGTTCTCCTTGTGGTCCAAAGCACGGCTTGGGGGCATTATCAGCCTTGCAATCTCCAAACACCGCCTCAGAGGTGCACCCTCTGCCTCCCTCCTTCCTGGCCGCATCCCGATTCCACACCTGTCTGACTTGCTCTTTCTCTTCTCTGTGCTTGTGTGTGCTCTTCCGTCTTTTCCATGATTCTCTCCTCCTCCTCCTCTGCAGTACACGCGTTCCATGGCACTGGGTTCGCTTTTCCTTCTTAAACCCCTTTTGGCTCCGGTCAGTGCTTCTGTTCTTGGGAAGTCTTGGCCATCCCCTATTTCCATTGCTTTGCTTTGTTCTGTTTCTCACCTCATCAAGGACATTCCATTCCCGGTCCAGACTGGGCATTTCCCTTCTGTGTCTTTCACCTAGGATGGAATGTCTGTTCCTATTTCTTTCAGCATGATCTGCATCCCAGGAAATGCACCACACTCCCCGTTGTTTTCTGATGAGTTTTGGCAGACTTGCCTGGAACTGGGTTGCTGCCACCACCAGAACCTTGAGCGCTGGAGGGCGCGGAACGAGAAAGCCTTTGAAAAAACGGAGAATGAAAATCACTGGTTCTTTTGAGAAGAGCTAGAGCCCTGTCGTGATGATCACCACGATGGGGGTGGCAATGGACTGACACGGAGATTTGCAGTGAGTGCCTGCCTCCCTCCCTCACCCCACCCATGCCCACCGGGGTACGTGCCTGCGTTGGGACTCAAACACAGCTGCCGTCAAGGTCCAGACCCCAGGTACCCCACCCCCAAGTTCTCCTGACCCTTTGCCCTAAGACACACACCGACACACAAACACAGAGACAGACAGACAGACAGACACACACACACACACACACACACACTGTCTCTCTCACTCTCTCTCCCTCTCAAACACACACACGGCGCCTTGCCCAGAATCATACTCGGACAGGCATACCTGCCAACACACCTGGCTCTTACTACGCTGTTGGAAGCCTGTCTTTTCTAGCTTCTCTAACATCTGCTAGCTGCCACAAGTGTGGTCTCAAAAGTTCCCCTCTTGCACCTCTGTAGTCATTTTGGACCCCAACCAAGGCTTGCTTCACAAGCACCCTTACTTTGGAGCAGTTCCAATCCGAATTCTTGACACACAACTCATGGAACTAACTATGGCCTGGGAAGTTTTGCCTTCAGAACCTTCCCCCGTTTTGTAGTGCAGCAGAACATCATTCAAGTGCCTCTTGAATCTGCGTCTCCCAGGCTAGGCTGCGGTCCTAAGAAGCCCCAGTGGAATGCCTCTGCCTCAATCGGGTCTTCTTCTCTGTACCTCTGTTTCACCGTAGGCTTTGCCTGGTTTCTTCAAGAGAGGCACACAGGGAACAGAAATCTGTCAGCAGAGCCCCTACTGAGGAAAGGGCACTGGGTCCTGGGACGCCTCTGAGATGCATTCCTGATCGCCCCTGTTGCAGGAGGAAGGTGTCAGGCAACCGGTGTGCCTGAAAGAGAGCTAGGGCCCTTGGGGAGGGAGCACCCTCCTCAGCCTAGCCCAGGTACTTGAGGGAGGGTGGTGGTTTGGGTGGTGGTGGTGGTCGTCGTGGTGGTGGGGTGTGTGTGTGGAAGAGATGGGTTAGGGGTGCTGGGGAGTGGAAAGGGCAGGGAGAAGGGGCTTCCGACACGTTCCTGGAGAGCCCTGGAAGAGGCAGGGGCCCCGCCTAGTGCAGGCCCAGGGCATGGGCCTCCTCTGCCCAAGTCTAAGGGAGGGACCACCCTCAGGGGCCAGTGGATTTTTGGCAACAGACCAGCCCTTGGAGCGGGACTCGGGGATCTTCATCGCGCCCCACCTCGCCGCATTTCACTCTGCACCCCTCTCTCACTGGCTGCAATTTCCACTCACCCCGAACCAGATCTGGGTCCACAGACGTCCCCGCTGTATCTATCTGCGCCTCACCACCAGGTCCAGCTGCTGCTGCTGCCGAGAACGCGACATAGGCCCAGATATCTGGGCTGTGGGTAATCTAAGGAAAGAGGGTGCTGGCGCACCCTCCCTACTGTCCCCCAGGTGGTTGCCCCAGAACAATACCCCGGCCCGTCCCTCCAATGGAAACCACCTGCCCCAGCCTTCAGTTGCAGACCCAAACCTCAGAAGGAGAGAACCCAAGAGAAAAATCAACATGTGACTGGAATTGTTGAAATCACCCTCTTGACCTCTCCTGAACCCGAGCCTCATTATACGCTCACTGGACTCCAGTTAGCCTGATGGGAAACACCTGACCACAGGGAAGGAAGGAAAAGCAGCAGATGGGACCACGGTTCCAGGGAGAACCCCGCCTCTTCCCAGAAAACCAATACCCATGCCTCCGCCTCCCGAACGGACCCTACCTTTAAACTTCCTGCCTTGTGAGCCCCCGGAGGAGAAGTTGATTGGTGAGCCAAGCCCTCGACTCGGGCGTGTGCTGTTAGTATCTCAGCCTGCGTTTCCTTGATGGCAGTGGGAATCCAACAGGGAAAGAAACTTCCCCGCTGAGGCAGGGAGCTTCGGTTGGGCTGGGACCTAAGGGGAGGCGTCCATACGACCAATTCGGGAAGGCCGCCTCTCACCGTGGCCGCTCGGCCCTCCTGTCGTCCTTCTGGCTGGTGGAGCTGAAGCCGGTCCTCCAGGCGCGCATGCGCAGGCGACCAGGCCGCGAGGCCTGGCTGCGCCTCGGGCACGGTTGCTAAGCGACTTGCCTCTGAGGGGTGGGCGAGACGCTGGCTGGCTGGCTGGCTGGCTGGCTGGCGGGCGCAGGCGCGGGCCGTGTCCGGTGCTCTAGGAAGGGCCTGGGGCCTAGGTCTTCCAGTGGTCCAGCAGATCGATAGACGGAAGGAAGGGTGGGCGGATCCACGGCTCGATGGAAGGTTGGAGGAATATACGGACGGACTGTTGGGGCCCCCGCAGAGTGGAGTGGAGGAAAGCCCTGCCGAGGGGCGGCAAGCGGAGGGGAGGGGAGGGGAGGGGCGGGGAGGGGAGGGGAGAAGGAGGCGGGGAGAGGTTGCGAGCCTAGCGTGGAAGAATGGCGGAAAGAAGGGGTTTCCCACAGTTTCCTGCAAAGCAATGGAAGCGGCAGAGAACCCGCCCAGTGTGACGCCAGGGCACGGGCGGCCTCTGCCCATGTCTAGGGGAGGTACCGCTCTCTCTCCGGGTCAGTGGATTTCTCGGCGACGTGACCGTCATTTTGAGCGGGGACATGGGGATCTTCATGCCGCTCGCCGCCTCACCAGGCACCAGATTCCAAACCACCCCCCTTTCTCCATACAATGGACTCCATCACCTCCCACCTAGATCCGGATTTGGGTCCACTTGGCGTCTCGCCACCAGTTCCAGCCATCAGTGTGGGGGCAGTGGTTCGAAGATGTCGACACAGACTCTGAGATCCGGGACGTCAGTAACGTGAGGAGAGGAAGGCTGGCGCACCCTCCGTACTTCCCGCCATCTCCCTCTGTTCTCTCTCTCCTTTCCCGTCCCTACCCAGCTCACTCACCGGAGTTGAAGCCAGACCTCCAACTGCGTGAGCGCGCGGGGCACGGGCTGGGGGTGGGGTTGGGGGGGTGGAGTGGGAGGCTGACCTCACAATGACGAGCAGGTTTGCTAAGGGTTGGGTCTGTTAGGCTCTAGGGATCCGGAGCGCCCTTTGTCGCTTGGCAGGTACAGGTGAAAGCTGTGTCCGGTGCTCTCTGAAGGGCCTGTGGCCTGTGACTTCCAGTGGGCCAGTGGATGGATGGATGCCTGCACGGAAGGACGGATGGATGGGATGAAAGCAGTGTTCCCATATTGGGGTACAGGGAAGTCATGCTGGCTCTGACATGATTTCTATGCTAACTACAACAGCCTGTTTTGTGGCCTCTTAAACATACGTTGTACATGTGCTTTCATCGTTACAGAAAAGCGTGCATTGTCCAGAAATAAAGACGTCCTTTTGCAAGATACAAATAAAATGCCTCCCTTACCTGGACACCAGTGCCACTAGTCGTCCGATGAGAAGGCTCCTTCGGCAGGCGCCAAGGCCATACTGATTCGCGGTCTCTATGTGCTCATCTGTCTCTTTTGGAAACAAGAAGACAAGGAATGGACCCCTGACACGATAGAGGTTCTCTGCCCTCAGATATAAAACTAGGCTGAAAGTCATGCTTCTCCAGAGCAGTTCCTCCGACCCCTGTGAGAGGCTGTCTCCTGCGCTCGAGTCCTCAGTTTGGCTCCAATAACTCGGGTGGGGGCGGGGGGGGAGAAGTTGGGGGCTAATCGTGAAGACCTGTGCGGAGTAGGGCCTTGCCTCACATCCCTGCGAGGCACCGGGAGAGGCAGAGGCAGGGACCCCCGTCTCACCCGCCACCCGAAACCAGTGTGGCACCAGGGCATGGGCCTCCTCTGCCCACGTCTAGGGGAGCTACCACTTTCGGGGTCAGTGGATTTTCTGGTGACACGACCACAGTTCACAGTTCGAGCCGGGACTCTGGGATGTTCCTCGCCCCCGCCTCACCCGATGACATCCCACACCCTCCTCCCATTTGACACCATTCCCACCCATGCCGATCCAGATTTGGATCCACAGAGGTACCCGGCGTGCCTTGGTCTGGCCACCAGCTTCGGCGGCCACTGGCGGAGATGGTGGCACAGACCCAGAGATCTAGGATGTCCAGAACCTGAGCACCGGAGGGCTGGCGCACCCTCCCTACATCCCTCGCTGCCCTCCGTCCTCCTCTCTCCCCTCCCTGGGCTCTGACAGCCAGCCTTCTACTGGTGGAAGCCTGCCGTCCAACCAGGCGAGCGCCGACAATCGCCTTGGTTGCCCCGGGTTTCCCCTTTGTTGCCCTGCCGGGTTACTCAGCAAACGGGGGCGGGGCTCTCCGTGATGCGGGCGCGCCCTCTGGCGGCTGGCCGGGCTAGGGGCAGGCGCCGCCGGCGGCCCCCGTGCCTTTGGAAGCCCGGGCCCCCATCCTCCAGTGCGTCCAGCACATGGATGGATGCAAGGATGAATGAGCGGATGGAAGGACGCAAGGAAGGGAGGAAGGGAGGATGGGAGGGAGGGAGGGAGGGAGGGAGGAAGAAAGGGAGGGAGGAAGGAAGAAGGAAGGCTACATAAATGGATAGTTGCGGAGTGCAGAGTGGAATAAGGCCAGGCCGGGCCAGGCTGACCAAGCAGGATCAGGAGCCTAGTGGTGGTATCCCTTGCTCAGGTCAATCTTCCGTGTGTGCCTGGGACTGTCCCGGAAGGGGGACTGCCCTGTGAGCTGGACAGGGGACTGACTGTGGGCTTCTGGGGGGCTTTGCTCCCTCGTGGGCTTCAGCGCCTGCAGCCAGAGCCAGAGCCAGAGCCCGAGCCCAGGCCCAAGGAACTGCCGTGCCCGTGGAGGGATGGGGCTTGTCTGAGGAGCCTGGGACTCCCTGCAGTCCCCATTTCCCCCCACTCACCACCACCCCCTCCGTGACAAGGCGGCTCCGTGGCTCTGTCTGGCTGTGTGGCTCAGTGGGATTCTGTTTTCCTTCCTTATCGCTTTTCCTGGCTTTTCTTCAAATGTGCCTGACTTGCCATGCCCTGCGAACAGCACGTGGAAGGAAGCCCCTCTGCATCCTGAGAGGCACCCTTCCACACACAAAAACACAAGGAATCTCTATGAGGATCTCATGATACACTTGTAGGAAAGATGCCAAAAGTCGTGCTCATGATGCGAATGCCCCAAATCCCACCCCCACCCGAGCCCCTTTCCCCCAGCGCTCAACTCACCTAACCCGACCACAGCGCCATGATCTGGAAGAGGAAAGTCCCTTGGGCAAGGCATGATCCACTCGACTACAACCTTCTGGAAAATTCACCACCACCGATCCACTTCCAGTTGAGCTGTGTGTTTTGGCCTACCAGCACTTCATTTGCTAGCTTCCAGTCTTCTTGCTGGGATGTAGGGACCCCGGGATGGGATGGGGGGGTGGGGGTGGGGCTATCCTCTGCTGTTGGAAAGTGCTCTCTCTGGGTGTTTGGGGGTTGCTCACCCTGTCTGCAAGCTTCTGAGAGCATGGGTTGGGGCTCAGCACATCTCCTCCTGTGGTCCTGGATAGGAACTTCTTCATCGTGACCCCCTCTGGGGGTTCTCCTTGTGGTCCAAAGCACGGCTTGGGGGCATTATCAGCCTTGCAATCTCCAAACACCGCCTCAGAGGTGCACCCTCTGCCTCCCTCCTTCCTGGCCGCATCCCGATTCCACACCTGTCTGACTTGCTCTTTCTCTTCTCTGTGCTTGTGTGTGCTCTTCCGTCTTTTCCATGATTCTCTCCTCCTCCTCCTCTGCAGTACACGCGTTCCATGGCACTGGGTTCGCTTTTCCTTCTTAAACCCCTTTTGGCTCCGGTCAGTGCTTCTGTTCTTGGGAAGTCTTGGCCATCCCCTATTTCCATTGCTTTGCTTTGTTCTGTTTCTCACCTCATCAAGGACATTCCATTCCCGGTCCAGACTGGGCATTTCCCTTCTGTGTCTTTCACCTAGGATGGAATGTCTGTTCCTATTTCTTTCAGCATGATCTGCATCCCAGGAAATGCACCACACTCCCCGTTGTTTTCTGATGAGTTTTGGCAGACTTGCCTGGAACTGGGTTGCTGCCACCACCAGAACCTTGAGCGCTGGAGGGCGCGGAACGAGAAAGCCTTTGAAAAAACGGAGAATGAAAATCACTGGTTCTTTTGAGAAGAGCTAGAGCCCTGTCGTGATGATCACCACGATGGGGGTGGCAATGGACTGACACGGAGATTTGCAGTGAGTGCCTGCCTCCCTCCCTCACCCCACCCATGCCCACCGGGGTACGTGCCTGCGTTGGGACTCAAACACAGCTGCCGTCAAGGTCCAGACCCCAGGTACCCCACCCCCAAGTTCTCCTGACCCTTTGCCCTAAGACACACACCGACACACAAACACAGAGACAGACAGACAGACAGACACACACACACACACACACACACACTGTCTCTCTCACTCTCTCTCCCTCTCAAACACACACACGGCGCCTTGCCCAGAATCATACTCGGACAGGCATACCTGCCAACACACCTGGCTCTTACTACGCTGTTGGAAGCCTGTCTTTTCTAGCTTCTCTAACATCTGCTAGCTGCCACAAGTGTGGTCTCAAAAGTTCCCCTCTTGCACCTCTGTAGTCATTTTGGACCCCAACCAAGGCTTGCTTCACAAGCACCCTTACTTTGGAGCAGTTCCAATCCGAATTCTTGACACACAACTCATGGAACTAACTATGGCCTGGGAAGTTTTGCCTTCAGAACCTTCCCCCGTTTTGTAGTGCAGCAGAACATCATTCAAGTGCCTCTTGAATCTGCGTCTCCCAGGCTAGGCTGCGGTCCTAAGAAGCCCCAGTGGAATGCCTCTGCCTCAATCGGGTCTTCTTCTCTGTACCTCTGTTTCACCGTAGGCTTTGCCTGGTTTCTTCAAGAGAGGCACACAGGGAACAGAAATCTGTCAGCAGAGCCCCTACTGAGGAAAGGGCACTGGGTCCTGGGACGCCTCTGAGATGCATTCCTGATCGCCCCTGTTGCAGGAGGAAGGTGTCAGGCAACCGGTGTGCCTGAAAGAGAGCTAGGGCCCTTGGGGAGGGAGCACCCTCCTCAGCCTAGCCCAGGTACTTGAGGGAGGGTGGTGGTTTGGGTGGTGGTGGTGGTCGTCGTGGTGGTGGGGTGTGTGTGTGGAAGAGATGGGTTAGGGGTGCTGGGGAGTGGAAAGGGCAGGGAGAAGGGGCTTCCGACACGTTCCTGGAGAGCCCTGGAAGAGGCAGGGGCCCCGCCTAGTGCAGGCCCAGGGCATGGGCCTCCTCTGCCCAAGTCTAAGGGAGGGACCACCCTCAGGGGCCAGTGGATTTTTGGCAACAGACCAGCCCTTGGAGCGGGACTCGGGGATCTTCATCGCGCCCCACCTCGCCGCATTTCACTCTGCACCCCTCTCTCACTGGCTGCAATTTCCACTCACCCCGAACCAGATCTGGGTCCACAGACGTCCCCGCTGTATCTATCTGCGCCTCACCACCAGGTCCAGCTGCTGCTGCTGCCGAGAACGCGACATAGGCCCAGATATCTGGGCTGTGGGTAATCTAAGGAAAGAGGGTGCTGGCGCACCCTCCCTACTGTCCCCCAGGTGGTTGCCCCAGAACAATACCCCGGCCCGTCCCTCCAATGGAAACCACCTGCCCCAGCCTTCAGTTGCAGACCCAAACCTCAGAAGGAGAGAACCCAAGAGAAAAATCAACATGTGACTGGAATTGTTGAAATCACCCTCTTGACCTCTCCTGAACCCGAGCCTCATTATACGCTCACTGGACTCCAGTTAGCCTGATGGGAAACACCTGACCACAGGGAAGGAAGGAAAAGCAGCAGATGGGACCACGGTTCCAGGGAGAACCCCGCCTCTTCCCAGAAAACCAATACCCATGCCTCCGCCTCCCGAACGGACCCTACCTTTAAACTTCCTGCCTTGTGAGCCCCCGGAGGAGAAGTTGATTGGTGAGCCAAGCCCTCGACTCGGGCGTGTGCTGTTAGTATCTCAGCCTGCGTTTCCTTGATGGCAGTGGGAATCCAACAGGGAAAGAAACTTCCCCGCTGAGGCAGGGAGCTTCGGTTGGGCTGGGACCTAAGGGGAGGCGTCCATACGACCAATTCGGGAAGGCCGCCTCTCACCGTGGCCGCTCGGCCCTCCTGTCGTCCTTCTGGCTGGTGGAGCTGAAGCCGGTCCTCCAGGCGCGCATGCGCAGGCGACCAGGCCGCGAGGCCTGGCTGCGCCTCGGGCACGGTTGCTAAGCGACTTGCCTCTGAGGGGTGGGCGAGACGCTGGCTGGCTGGCTGGCTGGCTGGCTGGCGGGCGCAGGCGCGGGCCGTGTCCGGTGCTCTAGGAAGGGCCTGGGGCCTAGGTCTTCCAGTGGTCCAGCAGATCGATAGACGGAAGGAAGGGTGGGCGGATCCACGGCTCGATGGAAGGTTGGAGGAATATACGGACGGACTGTTGGGGCCCCCGCAGAGTGGAGTGGAGGAAAGCCCTGCCGAGGGGCGGCAAGCGGAGGGGAGGGGAGGGGAGGGGAGGGGCGGGGAGGGGAGGGGAGAAGGAGGCGGGGAGAGGTTGCGAGCCTAGCGTGGAAGAATGGCGGAAAGAAGGGGTTTCCCACAGTTTCCTGCAAAGCAATGGAAGCGGCAGAGAACCCGCCCAGTGTGACGCCAGGGCACGGGCGGCCTCTGCCCATGTCTAGGGGAGGTACCGCTCTCTCTCCGGGTCAGTGGATTTCTCGGCGACGTGACCGTCATTTTGAGCGGGGACATGGGGATCTTCATGCCGCTCGCCGCCTCACCAGGCACCAGATTCCAAACCACCCCCCTTTCTCCATACAATGGACTCCATCACCTCCCACCTAGATCCGGATTTGGGTCCACTTGGCGTCTCGCCACCAGTTCCAGCCATCAGTGTGGGGGCAGTGGTTCGAAGATGTCGACACAGACTCTGAGATCCGGGACGTCAGTAACGTGAGGAGAGGAAGGCTGGCGCACCCTCCGTACTTCCCGCCATCTCCCTCTGTTCTCTCTCTCCTTTCCCGTCCCTACCCAGCTCACTCACCGGAGTTGAAGCCAGACCTCCAACTGCGTGAGCGCGCGGGGCACGGGCTGGGGGTGGGGTTGGGGGGGTGGAGTGGGAGGCTGACCTCACAATGACGAGCAGGTTTGCTAAGGGTTGGGTCTGTTAGGCTCTAGGGATCCGGAGCGCCCTTTGTCGCTTGGCAGGTACAGGTGAAAGCTGTGTCCGGTGCTCTCTGAAGGGCCTGTGGCCTGTGACTTCCAGTGGGCCAGTGGATGGATGGATGCCTGCACGGAAGGACGGATGGATGGGATGAAAGCAGTGTTCCCATATTGGGGTACAGGGAAGTCATGCTGGCTCTGACATGATTTCTATGCTAACTACAACAGCCTGTTTTGTGGCCTCTTAAACATACGTTGTACATGTGCTTTCATCGTTACAGAAAAGCGTGCATTGTCCAGAAATAAAGACGTCCTTTTGCAAGATACAAATAAAATGCCTCCCTTACCTGGACACCAGTGCCACTAGTCGTCCGATGAGAAGGCTCCTTCGGCAGGCGCCAAGGCCATACTGATTCGCGGTCTCTATGTGCTCATCTGTCTCTTTTGGAAACAAGAAGACAAGGAATGGACCCCTGACACGATAGAGGTTCTCTGCCCTCAGATATAAAACTAGGCTGAAAGTCATGCTTCTCCAGAGCAGTTCCTCCGACCCCTGTGAGAGGCTGTCTCCTGCGCTCGAGTCCTCAGTTTGGCTCCAATAACTCGGGTGGGGGCGGGGGGGGAGAAGTTGGGGGCTAATCGTGAAGACCTGTGCGGAGTAGGGCCTTGCCTCACATCCCTGCGAGGCACCGGGAGAGGCAGAGGCAGGGACCCCCGTCTCACCCGCCACCCGAAACCAGTGTGGCACCAGGGCATGGGCCTCCTCTGCCCACGTCTAGGGGAGCTACCACTTTCGGGGTCAGTGGATTTTCTGGTGACACGACCACAGTTCACAGTTCGAGCCGGGACTCTGGGATGTTCCTCGCCCCCGCCTCACCCGATGACATCCCACACCCTCCTCCCATTTGACACCATTCCCACCCATGCCGATCCAGATTTGGATCCACAGAGGTACCCGGCGTGCCTTGGTCTGGCCACCAGCTTCGGCAGCCACTGGCGGAGATGGTGGCACAGACCCAGAGATCTAGGATGTCCAGAACCTGAGCACCGGAGGGCTGGCGCACCCTCCCTACATCCCTCGCTGCCCTCCGTCCTCCTCTCTCCCCTCCCTGGGCTCTGACAGCCAGCCTTCTACTGGTGGAAGCCTGCCGTCCAACCAGGCGAGCGCCGACAATCGCCTTGGTTGCCCCGGGTTTCCCCTTTGTTGCCCTGCCGGGTTACTCAGCAAACGGGGGCGGGGCTCTCCGTGATGCGGGCGCGCCCTCTGGCGGCTGGCCGGGCTAGGGGCAGGCGCCGCCGGCGGCCCCCGTGCCTTTGGAAGCCCGGGCCCCCATCCTCCAGTGCGTCCAGCACATGGATGGATGCAAGGATGAATGAGCGGATGGAAGGACGCAAGGAAGGGAGGAAGGGAGGATGGGAGGGAGGGAGGGAGGGAGGGAGGAAGAAAGGGAGGGAGGAAGGAAGAAGGAAGGCTACATAAATGGATAGTTGCGGAGTGCAGAGTGGAATAAGGCCAGGCCGGGCCAGGCTGACCAAGCAGGATCAGGAGCCTAGTGGTGGTATCCCTTGCTCAGGTCAATCTTCCGTGTGTGCCTGGGACTGTCCCGGAAGGGGGACTGCCCTGTGAGCTGGACAGGGGACTGACTGTGGGCTTCTGGGGGGCTTTGCTCCCTCGTGGGCTTCAGCGCCTGCAGCCAGAGCCAGAGCCAGAGCCCGAGCCCAGGCCCAAGGAACTGCCGTGCCCGTGGAGGGATGGGGCTTGTCTGAGGAGCCTGGGACTCCCTGCAGTCCCCATTTCCCCCCACTCACCACCACCCCCTCCGTGACAAGGCGGCTCCGTGGCTCTGTCTGGCTGTGTGGCTCAGTGGGATTCTGTTTTCCTTCCTTATCGCTTTTCCTGGCTTTTCTTCAAATGTGCCTGACTTGCCATGCCCTGCGAACAGCACGTGGAAGGAAGCCCCTCTGCATCCTGAGAGGCACCCTTCCACACACAAAAACACAAGGAATCTCTATGAGGATCTCATGATACACTTGTAGGAAAGATGCCAAAAGTCGTGCTCATGATGCGAATGCCCCAAATCCCACCCCCACCCGAGCCCCTTTCCCCCAGCGCTCAACTCACCTAACCCGACCACAGCGCCATGATCTGGAAGAGGAAAGTCCCTTGGGCAAGGCATGATCCACTCGACTACAACCTTCTGGAAAATTCACCACCACCGATCCACTTCCAGTTGAGCTGTGTGTTTTGGCCTACCAGCACTTCATTTGCTAGCTTCCAGTCTTCTTGCTGGGATGTAGGGACCCCGGGATGGGATGGGGGGGTGGGGGTGGGGCTATCCTCTGCTGTTGGAAAGTGCTCTCTCTGGGTGTTTGGGGGTTGCTCACCCTGTCTGCAAGCTTCTGAGAGCATGGGTTGGGGCTCAGCACATCTCCTCCTGTGGTCCTGGATAGGAACTTCTTCATCGTGACCCCCTCTGGGGGTTCTCCTTGTGGTCCAAAGCACGGCTTGGGGGCATTATCAGCCTTGCAATCTCCAAACACCGCCTCAGAGGTGCACCCTCTGCCTCCCTCCTTCCTGGCCGCATCCCGATTCCACACCTGTCTGACTTGCTCTTTCTCTTCTCTGTGCTTGTGTGTGCTCTTCCGTCTTTTCCATGATTCTCTCCTCCTCCTCCTCTGCAGTACACGCGTTCCATGGCACTGGGTTCGCTTTTCCTTCTTAAACCCCTTTTGGCTCCGGTCAGTGCTTCTGTTCTTGGGAAGTCTTGGCCATCCCCTATTTCCATTGCTTTGCTTTGTTCTGTTTCTCACCTCATCAAGGACATTCCATTCCCGGTCCAGACTGGGCATTTCCCTTCTGTGTCTTTCACCTAGGATGGAATGTCTGTTCCTATTTCTTTCAGCATGATCTGCATCCCAGGAAATGCACCACACTCCCCGTTGTTTTCTGATGAGTTTTGGCAGACTTGCCTGGAACTGGGTTGCTGCCACCACCAGAACCTTGAGCGCTGGAGGGCGCGGAACGAGAAAGCCTTTGAAAAAACGGAGAATGAAAATCACTGGTTCTTTTGAGAAGAGCTAGAGCCCTGTCGTGATGATCACCACGATGGGGGTGGCAATGGACTGACACGGAGATTTGCAGTGAGTGCCCGCCTCCCTCCCTCACCCCACCCATGCCCACCGGGGTACGTGCCTGCGTTGGGACTCAAACACAGCTGCCGTCAAGGTCCAGACCCCAGGTACCCCACCCCCAAGTTCTCCTGACCCTTTGCCCTAAGACACACACCGACACACAAACACAGAGACAGACAGACAGACAGACACACACACACACACACACACACACTGTCTCTCTCACTCTCTCTCCCTCTCAAACACACACACGGCGCCTTGCCCAGAATCATACTCGGACAGGCATACCTGCCAACACACCTGGCTCTTACTACGCTGTTGGAAGCCTGTCTTTTCTAGCTTCTCTAACATCTGCTAGCTGCCACAAGTGTGGTCTCAAAAGTTCCCCTCTTGCACCTCTGTAGTCATTTTGGACCCCAACCAAGGCTTGCTTCACAAGCACCCTTACTTTGGAGCAGTTCCAATCCGAATTCTTGACACACAACTCATGGAACTAACTATGGCCTGGGAAGTTTTGCCTTCAGAACCTTCCCCCGTTTTGTAGTGCAGCAGAACATCATTCAAGTGCCTCTTGAATCTGCGTCTCCCAGGCTAGGCTGCGGTCCTAAGAAGCCCCAGTGGAATGCCTCTGCCTCAATCGGGTCTTCTTCTCTGTACCTCTGTTTCACCGTAGGCTTTGCCTGGTTTCTTCAAGAGAGGCACACAGGGAACAGAAATCTGTCAGCAGAGCCCCTACTGAGGAAAGGGCACTGGGTCCTGGGACGCCTCTGAGATGCATTCCTGATCGCCCCTGTTGCAGGAGGAAGGTGTCAGGCAACCGGTGTGCCTGAAAGAGAGCTAGGGCCCTTGGGGAGGGAGCACCCTCCTCAGCCTAGCCCAGGTACTTGAGGGAGGGTGGTGGTTTGGGTGGTGGTGGTGGTCGTCGTGGTGGTGGGGTGTGTGTGTGGAAGAGATGGGTTAGGGGTGCTGGGGAGTGGAAAGGGCAGGGAGAAGGGGCTTCCGACACGTTCCTGGAGAGCCCTGGAAGAGGCAGGGGCCCCGCCTAGTGCAGGCCCAGGGCATGGGCCTCCTCTGCCCAAGTCTAAGGGAGGGACCACCCTCAGGGGCCAGTGGATTTTTGGCAACAGACCAGCCCTTGGAGCGGGACTCGGGGATCCCTGGCTGCAATTTCCACTCACCCCGAACCAGATCTGGGTCCACAGACGTCCCCGCTGTATCTATCTGCGCCTCACCACCAGGTCCAGCTGCTGCTGCTGCCGAGAACGCGACATAGGCCCAGATATCTGGGCTGTGGGTAATCTAAGGAAAGAGGGTGCTGGCGCACCCTCCCTACTGTCCCCCAGGTGGTTGCCCCAGAACAATACCCCGGCCCGTCCCTCCAATGGAAACCACCTGCCCCAGCCTTCAGTTGCAGACCCAAACCTCAGAAGGAGAGAACCCAAGAGAAAAATCAACATGTGACTGGAATTGTTGAAATCACCCTCTTGACCTCTCCTGAACCCGAGCCTCATTATACGCTCACTGGACTCCAGTTAGCCTGATGGGAAACACCTGACCACAGGGAAGGAAGGAAAAGCAGCAGATGGGACCACGGTTCCAGGGAGAACCCCGCCTCTTCCCAGAAAACCAATACCCATGCCTCCGCCTCCCGAACGGACCCTACCTTTAAACTTCCTGCCTTGTGAGCCCCCGGAGGAGAAGTTGATTGGTGAGCCAAGCCCTCGACTCGGGCGTGTGCTGTTAGTATCTCAGCCTGCGTTTCCTTGATGGCAGTGGGAATCCAACAGGGAAAGAAACTTCCCCGCTGAGGCAGGGAGCTTCGGTTGGGCTGGGACCTAAGGGGAGGCGTCCATACGACCAATTCGGGAAGGCCGCCTCTCACCGTGGCCGCTCGGCCCTCCTGTCGTCCTTCTGGCTGGTGGAGCTGAAGCCGGTCCTCCAGGCGCGCATGCGCAGGCGACCAGGCCGCGAGGCCTGGCTGCGCCTCGGGCACGGTTGCTAAGCGACTTGCCTCTGAGGGGTGGGCGAGACGTTGGCTGGCTGGCTGGCTGGCGGGCGCAGGCGCGGGCCGTGTCCGGTGCTCTAGGAAGGGCCTGGGGCCTAGGTCTTCCAGTGGTCCAGCAGATCGATAGACGGAAGGAAGGGTGGGCGGATCCACGGCTCGATGGAAGGTTGGAGGAATATACGGACGGACTGTTGGGGCCCCCGCAGAGTGGAGTGGAGGAAAGCCCTGCCGAGGGGCGGCAAGCGGAGGGGAGGGGAGGGGAGCGGAGGGGAGGGGAGAAGGAGGCGGGGAGAGGTTGCGAGCCTAGCGTGGAAGAATGGCGGAAAGAAGGGGTTTCCCACAGTTTCCTGCAAAGCAATGGAAGCGGCAGAGAACCCGCCCAGTGTGACGCCAGGGCACGGGCGGCCTCTGCCCATGTCTAGGGGAGGTACCGCTCTCTCTCCGGGTCAGTGGATTTCTCGGCGACGTGACCGTCATTTTGAGCGGGGACATGGGGATCTTCATGCCGCTCGCCGCCTCACCAGGCACCAGATTCCAAACCACCCCCCTTTCTCCATACAATGGACTCCATCACCTCCCACCTAGATCCGGATTTGGGTCCACTTGGCGTCTCGCCACCAGTTCCAGCCATCAGTGTGGGGGCAGTGGTTCGAAGATGTCGACACAGACTCTGAGATCCGGGACGTCAGTAACGTGAGGAGAGGAAGGCTGGCGCACCCTCCGTACTTCCCGCCATCTCCCTCTGTTCTCTCTCTCCTTTCCCGTCCCTACCCAGCTCACTCACCGGAGTTGAAGCCAGACCTCCAACTGCGTGAGCGCGCGGGGCACGGGCTGGGGGTGGGGTTGGGGGGGTGGAGTGGGAGGCTGACCTCACAATGACGAGCAGGTTTGCTAAGGGTTGGGTCTGTTAGGCTCTAGGGATCCGGAGCGCCCTTTGTCGCTTGGCAGGTACAGGTGAAAGCTGTGTCCGGTGCTCTCTGAAGGGCCTGTGGCCTGTGACTTCCAGTGGGCCAGTGGATGGATGGATGCCTGCACGGAAGGACGGATGGATGGGATGAAAGCAGTGTTCCCATATTGGGGTACAGGGAAGTCATGCTGGCTCTGACATGATTTCTATGCTAACTACAACAGCCTGTTTTGTGGCCTCTTAAACATACGTTGTACATGTGCTTTCATCGTTACAGAAAAGCGTGCATTGTCCAGAAATAAAGACGTCCTTTTGCAAGATACAAATAAAATGCCTCCCTTACCTGGACACCAGTGCCACTAGTCGTCCGATGAGAAGGCTCCTTCGGCAGGCGCCAAGGCCATACTGATTCGCGGTCTCTATGTGCTCATCTGTCTCTTTTGGAAACAAGAAGACAAGGAATGGACCCCTGACACGATAGAGGTTCTCTGCCCTCAGATATAAAACTAGGCTGAAAGTCATGCTTCTCCAGAGCAGTTCCTCCGACCCCTGTGAGAGGCTGTCTCCTGCGCTCGAGTCCTCAGTTTGGCTCCAATAACTCGGGTGGGGGCGGGGGGGGAGAAGTTGGGGGCTAATCGTGAAGACCTGTGCGGAGTAGGGCCTTGCCTCACATCCCTGCGAGGCACCGGGAGAGGCAGAGGCAGGGACCCCCGTCTCACCCGCCACCCGAAACCAGTGTGGCACCAGGGCATGGGCCTCCTCTGCCCACGTCTAGGGGAGCTACCACTTTCGGGGTCAGTGGATTTTCTGGTGACACGACCACAGTTCACAGTTCGAGCCGGGACTCTGGGATGTTCCTCGCCCCCGCCTCACCCGATGACATCCCACACCCTCCTCCCATTTGACACCATTCCCACCCATGCCGATCCAGATTTGGATCCACAGAGGTACCCGGCGTGCCTTGGTCTGGCCACCAGCTTCGGCAGCCACTGGCGGAGATGGTGGCACAGACCCAGAGATCTAGGATGTCCAGAACCTGAGCACCGGAGGGCTGGCGCACCCTCCCTACATCCCTCGCTGCCCTCCGTCCTCCTCTCTCCCCTCCCTGGGCTCTGACAGCCAGCCTTCTACTGGTGGAAGCCTGCCGTCCAACCAGGCGAGCGCCGACAATCGCCTTGGTTGCCCCGGGTTTCCCCTTTGTTGCCCTGCCGGGTTACTCAGCAAACGGGGGCGGGGCTCTCCGTGATGCGGGCGCGCCCTCTGGCGGCTGGCCGGGCTAGGGGCAGGCGCCGCCGGCGGCCCCCGTGCCTTTGGAAGCCCGGGCCCCCATCCTCCAGTGCGTCCAGCACATGGATGGATGCAAGGATGAATGAGCGGATGGAAGGACGCAAGGAAGGGAGGAAGGGAGGATGGGAGGGAGGGAGGGAGGGAGGGAGGAAGAAAGGGAGGGAGGAAGGAAGAAGGAAGGCTACATAAATGGATAGTTGCGGAGTGCAGAGTGGAATAAGGCCAGGCCGGGCCAGGCTGACCAAGCAGGATCAGGAGCCTAGTGGTGGTATCCCTTGCTCAGGTCAATCTTCCGTGTGTGCCTGGGACTGTCCCGGAAGGGGGACTGCCCTGTGAGCTGGACAGGGGACTGACTGTGGGCTTCTGGGGGGCTTTGCTCCCTCGTGGGCTTCAGCGCCTGCAGCCAGAGCCAGAGCCAGAGCCCGAGCCCAGGCCCAAGGAACTGCCGTGCCCGTGGAGGGATGGGGCTTGTCTGAGGAGCCTGAGACTCCCTGCAGTCCCCATTTCCCCCCACTCACCACCACCCCCTCCGTGACAAGGCGGCTCCGTGGCTCTGTCTGGCTGTGTGGCTCAGTGGGATTCTGTTTTCCTTCCTTATCGCTTTTCCTGGCTTTTCTTCAAATGTGCCTGACTTGCCATGCCCTGGGAACAGCACGTGGAAGGAAGCCCCTCTGCATCCTGAGAGGCACCCTTCCACACACAAAAACACAAGGAATCTCTATGAGGATCTCATGATACACTTGTAGGAAAGATGCCAAAAGTCGTGCTCATGATGCGAATGCCCCAAATCCCACCCCCACCCGAGCCCCTTTCCCCCAGCGCTCAACTCACCCAACCCGACCACAGCGCCATGATCTGGAAGAGGAAAGTCCCTTGGGCAAGGCATGATCCACTCGACTACAACCTTCTGGAAAATTCACCACCACCGATCCACTTCCAGTTGAGCTGTGTGTTTTGGCCTACCAGCACTTCATTTGCTAGCTTCCAGTCTTCTTGCTGGGATGTAGGGACCCCGGGATGGGATGGGGGGGTGGGGGTGGGGCTATCCTCTGCTGTTGGAAAGTGCTCTCTCTGGGTGTTTGGGGGTTGCTCACCCTGTCTGCAAGCTTCTGAGAGCATGGGTTGGGGCTCAGCACATCTCCTCCTGTGGTCCTGGATAGGAACTTCTTCATCGTGACCCCCTCTGGGGGTTCTCCTTGTGGTCCAAAGCACGGCTTGGGGGCATTATCAGCCTTGCAATCTACAAACACCGCCTCAGAGGTGCACCCTCTGCCTCCCTCCTTCCTGGCCGCATCCCGATTCCACACCTGTCTGACTTGCTCTTTCTCTTCTCTGTGCTTGTGTGTGCTCTTCCGTCTTTTCCATGATTCTCTCCTCCTCCTCCTCTGCAGTACACGCGTTCCATGGCACTGGGTTCGCTTTTCCTTCTTAAACCCCTTTTGGCTCCGGTCAGTGCTTCTGTTCTTGGGAAGTCTTGGCCATCCCCTATTTCCATTGCTTTGCTTTGTTCTGTTTCTCACCTCATCAAGGACATTCCATTCCCGGTCCAGACTGGGCATTTCCCTTCTGTGTCTTTCACCTAGGATGGAATGTCTGTTCCTATTTCTTTCAGCATGATCTGCATCCCAGGAAATGCACCACACTCCCCGTTGTTTTCTGATGAGTTTTGGCAGACTTGCCTGGAACTGGGTTGCTGCCACCACCAGAACCTTGAGCGCTGGAGGGCGCGGAACGAGAAAGCCTTTGAAAAAACGGAGAATGAAAATCACTGGTTCTTTTGAGAAGAGCTAGAGCCCTGTCGTGATGATCACCACGATGGGGGTGGCAATGGACTGACACGGAGATTTGCAGTGAGTGCCCGCCTCCCTCCCTCACCCCACCCATGCCCACCGGGGTACGTGCCTGCGTTGGGACTCAAACACAGCTGCCGTCAAGGTCCAGACCCCAGGTACCCCACCCCCAAGTTCTCCTGACCCTTTGCCCTAAGACACACACCGACACACAAACACAGAGACAGACAGACAGACACACACACACACACACACACACACACACACACACACACTGTCTCTCTCACTCTCTCTCCCTCTCAAACACACACACGGCGCCTTGCCCAGAATCATACTCGGACAGGCATACCTGCCAACACACCTGGCTCTTACTACGCTGTTGGAAGCCTGTCTTTTCTAGCTTCTCTAACATCTGCTAGCTGCCACAAGTGTGGTCTCAAAAGTTCCCCTCTTGCACCTCTGTAGTCATTTTGGACCCCAACCAAGGCTTGCTTCACAAGCACCCTTACTTTGGAGCAGTTCCAATCCGAATTCTTGACACACAACTCATGGAACTAACTATGGCCTGGGAAGTTTTGCCTTCAGAACCTTCCCCCGTTTTGTAGTGCAGCAGAACATCATTCAAGTGCCTCTTGAATCTGCGTCTCCCAGGCTAGGCTGCGGTCCTAAGAAGCCCCAGTGGAATGCCTCTGCCTCAATCGGGTCTTCTTCTCTGTACCTCTGTTTCACCGTAGGCTTTGCCTGGTTTCTTCAAGAGAGGCACACAGGGAACAGAAATCTGTCAGCAGAGCCCCTACTGAGGAAAGGGCACTGGGTCCTGGGACGCCTCTGAGATGCATTCCTGATCGCCCCTGTTGCAGGAGGAAGGTGTCAGGCAACCGGTGTGCCTGAAAGAGAGCTAGGGCCCTTGGGGAGGGAGCACCCTCCTCAGCCTAGCCCAGGTACTTGAGGGAGGGTGGTGGTTTGGGTGGTGGTGGTGGTCGTCGTGGTGGTGGGGTGTGTGTGTGGAAGAGATGGGTTAGGGGTGCTGGGGAGTGGAAAGGGCAGGGAGAAGGGGCTTCCGACACGTTCCTGGAGAGCCCTGGAAGAGGCAGGGGCCCCGCCTAGTGCAGGCCCAGGGCATGGGCCTCCTCTGCCCAAGTCTAAGGGAGGGACCACCCTCAGGGGCCAGTGGATTTTTGGCAACAGACCAGCCCTTGGAGCGGGACTCGGGGATCTTCATCGCGCCCCACCTCGCCGCATTTCACTCTGCACCCCTCTCTCACTGGCTGCAATTTCCACTCACCCCGAACCAGATCTGGGTCCACAGACGTCCCCGCTGTATCTATCTGCGCCTCACCACCAGGTCCAGCTGCTGCTGCTGCCGAGAACGCGACATAGGCCCAGATATCTGGGCTGTGGGTAATCTAAGGAAAGAGGGTGCTGGCGCACCCTCCCTACTGTCCCCCAGGTGGTTGCCCCAGAACAATACCCCGGCCCGTCCCTCCAATGGAAACCACCTGCCCCAGCCTTCAGTTGCAGACCCAAACCTCAGAAGGAGAGAACCCAAGAGAAAAATCAACATGTGACTGGAATTGTTGAAATCACCCTCTTGACCTCTCCTGAACCCGAGCCTCATTATACGCTCACTGGACTCCAGTTAGCCTGATGGGAAACACCTGACCACAGGGAAGGAAGGAAAAGCAGCAGATGGGACCACGGTTCCAGGGAGAACCCCGCCTCTTCCCAGAAAACCAATACCCATGCCTCCGCCTCCCGAACGGACCCTACCTTTAAACTTCCTGCCTTGTGAGCCCCCGGAGGAGAAGTTGATTGGTGAGCCAAGCCCTCGACTCGGGCGTGTGCTGTTAGTATCTCAGCCTGCGTTTCCTTGATGGCAGTGGGACTCCAACAGGGAAAGAAACTTCCCCGCTGAGGCAGGGAGCTTCGGTTGGGCTGGGACCTAAGGGGAGGCGTCCATACGACCAATTCGGGAAGGCCGCCTCTCACCGTGGCCGCTCGGCCCTCCTGTCGTCCTTCTGGCTGGTGGAGCTGAAGCCGGTCCTCCAGGCGCGCATGCGCAGGCGACCAGGCCGCGAGGCCTGGCTGCGCCTCGGGCACGGTTGCTAAGCGACTTGCCTCTGAGGGGTGGGCGAGACGCTGGCTGGCTGGCTGGCTGGCTGGCTGGCGGGCGCAGGCGCGGGCCGTGTCCGGTGCTCTAGGAAGGGCCTGGGGCCTAGGTCTTCCAGTGGTCCAGCAGATCGATAGACGGAAGGAAGGGTGGGCGGATCCACGGCTCGATGGAAGGTTGGAGGAATATACGGACGGACTGTTGGGGCCCCCGCAGAGTGGAGTGGAGGAAAGCCCTGCCGAGGGGCGGCAAGCGGAGGGGAGGGGAGGGGAGGGGCGGGGAGGGGAGAAGGAGGCGGGGAGAGGTTGCGAGCCTAGCGTGGAAGAATGGCGGAAAGAAGGGGTTTCCCACAGTTTCCTGCAAAGCAATGGAAGCGGCAGAGAACCCGCCCAGTGTGACGCCAGGGCACGGGCGGCCTCTGCCCATGTCTAGGGGAGGTACCGCTCTCTCTCCGGGTCAGTGGATTTCTCGGCGACGTGACCGTCATTTTGAGCGGGGACATGGGGATCTTCATGCCGCTCGCCGCCTCACCAGGCACCAGATTCCAAACCACCCCCCTTTCTCCATACAATGGACTCCATCACCTCCCACCTAGATCCGGATTTGGGTCCACTTGGCGTCTCGCCACCAGTTCCAGCCATCAGTGTGGGGGCAGTGGTTCGAAGATGTCGACACAGACTCTGAGATCCGGGACGTCAGTAACGTGAGGAGAGGAAGGCTGGCGCACCCTCCGTACTTCCCGCCATCTCCCTCTGTTCTCTCTCTCCTTTCCCGTCCCTACCCAGCTCACTCACCGGAGTTGAAGCCAGACCTCCAACTGCGTGAGCGCGCGGGGCACGGGCTGGGGGTGGGGTTGGGGGGGTGGAGTGGGAGGCTGACCTCACAATGACGAGCAGGTTTGCTAAGGGTTGGGTCTGTTAGGCTCTAGGGATCCGGAGCGCCCTTTGTCGCTTGGCAGGTACAGGTGAAAGCTGTGTCCGGTGCTCTCTGAAGGGCCTGTGGCCTGTGACTTCCAGTGGGCCAGTGGATGGATGGATGCCTGCACGGAAGGACGGATGGATGGGATGAAAGCAGTGTTCCCATATTGGGGTACAGGGAAGTCATGCTGGCTCTGACATGATTTCTATGCTAACTACAACAGCCTGTTTTGTGGCCTCTTAAACATACGTTGTACATGTGCTTTCATCGTTACAGAAAAGCGTGCATTGTCCAGAAATAAAGACGTCCTTTTGCAAGATACAAATAAAATGCCTCCCTTACCTGGACACCAGTGCCACTAGTCGTCCGATGAGAAGGCTCCTTCGGCAGGCGCCAAGGCCATACTGATTCGCGGTCTCTATGTGCTCATCTGTCTCTTTTGGAAACAAGAAGACAAGGAATGGACCCCTGACACGATAGAGGTTCTCTGCCCTCAGATATAAAACTAGGCTGAAAGTCATGCTTCTCCAGAGCAGTTCCTCCGACCCCTGTGAGAGGCTGTCTCCTGCGCTCGAGTCCTCAGTTTGGCTCCAATAACTCGGGTGGGGGCGGGGGGGGAGAAGTTGGGGGCTAATCGTGAAGACCTGTGCGGAGTAGGGCCTTGCCTCACATCCCTGCGAGGCACCGGGAGAGGCAGAGGCAGGGACCCCCGTCTCACCCGCCACCCGAAACCAGTGTGGCACCAGGGCATGGGCCTCCTCTGCCCACGTCTAGGGGAGCTACCACTTTCGGGGTCAGTGGATTTTCTGGTGACACGACCACAGTTCACAGTTCGAGCCGGGACTCTGGGATGTTCCTCGCCCCCGCCTCACCCGATGACATCCCACACCCTCCTCCCATTTGACACCATTCCCACCCATGCCGATCCAGATTTGGATCCACAGAGGTACCCGGCGTGCCTTGGTCTGGCCACCAGCTTCGGCAGCCACTGGCGGAGATGGTGGCACAGACCCAGAGATCTAGGATGTCCAGAACCTGAGCACCGGAGGGCTGGCGCACCCTCCCTACATCCCTCGCTGCCCTCCGTCCTCCTCTCTCCCCTCCCTGGGCTCTGACAGCCAGCCTTCTACTGGTGGAAGCCTGCCGTCCAACCAGGCGAGCGCCGACAATCGCCTTGGTTGCCCCGGGTTTCCCCTTTGTTGCCCTGCCGGGTTACTCAGCAAACGGGGGCGGGGCTCTCCGTGATGCGGGCGCGCCCTCTGGCGGCTGGCCGGGCTAGGGGCAGGCGCCGCCGGCGGCCCCCGTGCCTTTGGAAGCCCGGGCCCCCATCCTCCAGTGCGTCCAGCACATGGATGGATGCAAGGATGAATGAGCGGATGGAAGGACGCAAGGAAGGGAGGAAGGGAGGATGGGAGGGAGGGAGGGAGGGAGGGAGGAAGAAAGGGAGGGAGGAAGGAAGAAGGAAGGCTACATAAATGGATAGTTGCGGAGTGCAGAGTGGAATAAGGCCAGGCCGGGCCAGGCTGACCAAGCAGGATCAGGAGCCTAGTGGTGGTATCCCTTGCTCAGGTCAATCTTCCGTGTGTGCCTGGGACTGTCCCGGAAGGGGGACTGCCCTGTGAGCTGGACAGGGGACTGACTGTGGGCTTCTGGGGGGCTTTGCTCCCTCGTGGGCTTCAGCGCCTGCAGCCAGAGCCAGAGCCAGAGCCCGAGCCCAGGCCCAAGGAACTGCCGTGCCCGTGGAGGGATGGGGCTTGTCTGAGGAGCCTGAGACTCCCTGCAGTCCCCATTTCCCCCCACTCACCACCACCCCCTCCGTGACAAGGCGGCTCCGTGGCTCTGTCTGGCTGTGTGGCTCAGTGGGATTCTGTTTTCCTTCCTTATCGCTTTTCCTGGCTTTTCTTCAAATGTGCCTGACTTGCCATGCCCTGGGAACAGCACGTGGAAGGAAGCCCCTCTGCATCCTGAGAGGCACCCTTCCACACACAAAAACACAAGGAATCTCTATGAGGATCTCATGATACACTTGTAGGAAAGATGCCAAAAGTCGTGCTCATGATGCGAATGCCCCAAATCCCACCCCCACCCGAGCCCCTTTCCCCCAGCGCTCAACTCACCCAACCCGACCACAGCGCCATGATCTGGAAGAGGAAAGTCCCTTGGGCAAGGCATGATCCACTCGACTACAACCTTCTGGAAAATTCACCACCACCGATCCACTTCCAGTTGAGCTGTGTGTTTTGGCCTACCAGCACTTCATTTGCTAGCTTCCAGTCTTCTTGCTGGGATGTAGGGACCCCGGGATGGGATGGGGGGGTGGGGGTGGGGCTATCCTCTGCTGTTGGAAAGTGCTCTCTCTGGGTGTTTGGGGGTTGCTCACCCTGTCTGCAAGCTTCTGAGAGCATGGGTTGGGGCTCAGCACATCTCCTCCTGTGGTCCTGGATAGGAACTTCTTCATCGTGACCCCCTCTGGGGGTTCTCCTTGTGGTCCAAAGCACGGCTTGGGGGCATTATCAGCCTTGCAATCTCCAAACACCGCCTCAGAGGTGCACCCTCTGCCTCCCTCCTTCCTGGCCGCATCCCGATTCCACACCTGTCTGACTTGCTCTTTCTCTTCTCTGTGCTTGTGTGTGCTCTTCCGTCTTTTCCATGATTCTCTCCTCCTCCTCCTCTGCAGTACACGCGTTCCATGGCACTGGGTTCGCTTTTCCTTCTTAAACCCCTTTTGGCTCCGGTCAGTGCTTCTGTTCTTGGGAAGTCTTGGCCATCCCCTATTTCCATTGCTTTGCTTTGTTCTGTTTCTCACCTCATCAAGGACATTCCATTCCCGGTCCAGACTGGGCATTTCCCTTCTGTGTCTTTCACCTAGGATGGAATGTCTGTTCCTATTTCTTTCAGCATGATCTGCATCCCAGGAAATGCACCACACTCCCCGTTGTTTTCTGATGAGTTTTGGCAGACTTGCCTGGAACTGGGTTGCTGCCACCACCAGAACCTTGAGCGCTGGAGGGCGCGGAACGAGAAAGCCTTTGAAAAAACGGAGAATGAAAATCACTGGTTCTTTTGAGAAGAGCTAGAGCCCTGTCGTGATGATCACCACGATGGGGGTGGCAATGGACTGACACGGAGATTTGCAGTGAGTGCCCGCCTCCCTCCCTCACCCCACCCATGCCCACCGGGGTACGTGCCTGCGTTGGGACTCAAACACAGCTGCCGTCAAGGTCCAGACCCCAGGTACCCCACCCCCAAGTTCTCCTGACCCTTTGCCCTAAGACACACACCGACACACAAACACAGAGACAGACAGACAGACACACACACACACACACACACACACACACACACACACACTGTCTCTCTCACTCTCTCTCCCTCTCAGACACACACACGGCGCCTTGCCCAGAATCATACTCGGACAGGCATACCTGCCAACACACCTGGCTCTTACTACGCTGTTGGAAGCCTGTCTTTTCTAGCTTCTCTAACATCTGCTAGCTGCCACAAGTGTGGTCTCAAAAGTTCCCCTCTTGCACCTCTGTAGTCATTTTGGACCCCAACCAAGGCTTGCTTCACAAGCACCCTTACTTTGGAGCAGTTCCAATCCGAATTCTTGACACACAACTCATGGAACTAACTATGGCCTGGGAAGTTTTGCCTTCAGAACCTTCCCCCGTTTTGTAGTGCAGCAGAACATCATTCAAGTGCCTCTTGAATCTGCGTCTCCCAGGCTAGGCTGCGGTCCTAAGAAGCCCCAGTGGAATGCCTCTGCCTCAATCGGGTCTTCTTCTCTGTACCTCTGTTTCACCGTAGGCTTTGCCTGGTTTCTTCAAGAGAGGCACACAGGGAACAGAAATCTGTCAGCAGAGCCCCTACTGAGGAAAGGGCACTGGGTCCTGGGACGCCTCTGAGATGCATTCCTGATCGCCCCTGTTGCAGGAGGAAGGTGTCAGGCAACCGGTGTGCCTGAAAGAGAGCTAGGGCCCTTGGGGAGGGAGCACCCTCCTCAGCCTAGCCCAGGTACTTGAGGGAGGGTGGTGGTTTGGGTGGTGGTGGTGGTCGTCGTGGTGGTGGGGTGTGTGTGTGGAAGAGATGGGTTAGGGGTGCTGGGGAGTGGAAAGGGCAGGGAGAAGGGGCTTCCGACACGTTCCTGGAGAGCCCTGGAAGAGGCAGGGGCCCCGCCTAGTGCAGGCCCAGGGCATGGGCCTCCTCTGCCCAAGTCTAAGGGAGGGACCACCCTCAGGGGCCAGTGGATTTTTGGCAACAGACCAGCCCTTGGAGCGGGACTCGGGGATCCCTGGCTGCAATTTCCACTCACCCCGAACCAGATCTGGGTCCACAGACGTCCCCGCTGTATCTATCTGCGCCTCACCACCAGGTCCAGCTGCTGCTGCTGCCGAGAACGCGACATAGGCCCAGATATCTGGGCTGTGGGTAATCTAAGGAAAGAGGGTGCTGGCGCACCCTCCCTACTGTCCCCCAGGTGGTTGCCCCAGAACAATACCCCGGCCCGTCCCTCCAATGGAAACCACCTGCCCCAGCCTTCAGTTGCAGACCCAAACCTCAGAAGGAGAGAACCCAAGAGAAAAATCAACATGTGACTGGAATTGTTGAAATCACCCTCTTGACCTCTCCTGAACCCGAGCCTCATTATACGCTCACTGGACTCCAGTTAGCCTGATGGGAAACACCTGACCACAGGGAAGGAAGGAAAAGCAGCAGATGGGACCACGGTTCCAGGGAGAACCCCGCCTCTTCCCAGAAAACCAATACCCATGCCTCCGCCTCCCGAACGGACCCTACCTTTAAACTTCCTGCCTTGTGAGCCCCCGGAGGAGAAGTTGATTGGTGAGCCAAGCCCTCGACTCGGGCGTGTGCTGTTAGTATCTCAGCCTGCGTTTCCTTGATGGCAGTGGGAATCCAACAGGGAAAGAAACTTCCCCGCTGAGGCAGGGAGCTTCGGTTGGGCTGGGACCTAAGGGGAGGCGTCCATACGACCAATTCGGGAAGGCCGCCTCTCACCGTGGCCGCTCGGCCCTCCTGTCGTCCTTCTGGCTGGTGGAGCTGAAGCCGGTCCTCCAGGCGCGCATGCGCAGGCGACCAGGCCGCGAGGCCTGGCTGCGCCTCGGGCACGGTTGCTAAGCGACTTGCCTCTGAGGGGTGGGCGAGACGTTGGCTGGCTGGCTGGCTGGCGGGCGCAGGCGCGGGCCGTGTCCGGTGCTCTAGGAAGGGCCTGGGGCCTAGGTCTTCCAGTGGTCCAGCAGATCGATAGACGGAAGGAAGGGTGGGCGGATCCACGGCTCGATGGAAGGTTGGAGGAATATACGGACGGACTGTTGGGGCCCCCGCAGAGTGGAGTGGAGGAAAGCCCTGCCGAGGGGCGGCAAGCGGAGGGGAGGGGAGGGGAGGGGCGGGGAGGGGAGAAGGAGGCGGGGAGAGGTTGCGAGCCTAGCGTGGAAGAATGGCGGAAAGAAGGGGTTTCCCACAGTTTCCTGCAAAGCAATGGAAGCGGCAGAGAACCCGCCCAGTGTGACGCCAGGGCACGGGCGGCCTCTGCCCATGTCTAGGGGAGGTACCGCTCTCTCTCCGGGTCAGTGGATTTCTCGGCGACGTGACCGTCATTTTGAGCGGGGACATGGGGATCTTCATGCCGCTCGCCGCCTCACCAGGCACCAGATTCCAAACCACCCCCCTTTCTCCATACAATGGACTCCATCACCTCCCACCTAGATCCGGATTTGGGTCCACTTGGCGTCTCGCCACCAGTTCCAGCCATCAGTGTGGGGGCAGTGGTTCGAAGATGTCGACACAGACTCTGAGATCCGGGACGTCAGTAACGTGAGGAGAGGAAGGCTGGCGCACCCTCCGTACTTCCCGCCATCTCCCTCTGTTCTCTCTCTCCTTTCCCGTCCCTACCCAGCTCACTCACCGGAGTTGAAGCCAGACCTCCAACTGCGTGAGCGCGCGGGGCACGGGCTGGGGGTGGGGTTGGGGGGGTGGAGTGGGAGGCTGACCTCACAATGACGAGCAGGTTTGCTAAGGGTTGGGTCTGTTAGGCTCTAGGGATCCGGAGCGCCCTTTGTCGCTTGGCAGGTACAGGTGAAAGCTGTGTCCGGTGCTCTCTGAAGGGCCTGTGGCCTGTGACTTCCAGTGGGCCAGTGGATGGATGGATGCCTGCACGGAAGGACGGATGGATGGGATGAAAGCAGTGTTCCCATATTGGGGTACAGGGAAGTCATGCTGGCTCTGACATGATTTCTATGCTAACTACAACAGCCTGTTTTGTGGCCTCTTAAACATACGTTGTACATGTGCTTTCATCGTTACAGAAAAGCGTGCATTGTCCAGAAATAAAGACGTCCTTTTGCAAGATACAAATAAAATGCCTCCCTTACCTGGACACCAGTGCCACTAGTCGTCCGATGAGAAGGCTCCTTCGGCAGGCGCCAAGGCCATACTGATTCGCGGTCTCTATGTGCTCATCTGTCTCTTTTGGAAACAAGAAGACAAGGAATGGACCCCTGACACGATAGAGGTTCTCTGCCCTCAGATATAAAACTAGGCTGAAAGTCATGCTTCTCCAGAGCAGTTCCTCCGACCCCTGTGAGAGGCTGTCTCCTGCGCTCGAGTCCTCAGTTTGGCTCCAATAACTCGGGTGGGGGCGGGGGGGGAGAAGTTGGGGGCTAATCGTGAAGACCTGTGCGGAGTAGGGCCTTGCCTCACATCCCTGCGAGGCACCGGGAGAGGCAGAGGCAGGGACCCCCGTCTCACCCGCCACCCGAAACCAGTGTGGCACCAGGGCATGGGCCTCCTCTGCCCACGTCTAGGGGAGCTACCACTTTCGGGGTCAGTGGATTTTCTGGTGACACGACCACAGTTCACAGTTCGAGCCGGGACTCTGGGATGTTCCTCGCCCCCGCCTCACCCGATGACATCCCACACCCTCCTCCCATTTGACACCATTCCCACCCATGCCGATCCAGATTTGGATCCACAGAGGTACCCGGCGTGCCTTGGTCTGGCCACCAGCTTCGGCAGCCACTGGCGGAGATGGTGGCACAGACCCAGAGATCTAGGATGTCCAGAACCTGAGCACCGGAGGGCTGGCGCACCCTCCCTACATCCCTCGCTGCCCTCCGTCCTCCTCTCTCCCCTCCCTGGGCTCTGACAGCCAGCCTTCTACTGGTGGAAGCCTGCCGTCCAACCAGGCGAGCGCCGACAATCGCCTTGGTTGCCCCGGGTTTCCCCTTTGTTGCCCTGCCGGGTTACTCAGCAAACGGGGGCGGGGCTCTCCGTGATGCGGGCGCGCCCTCTGGCGGCTGGCCGGGCTAGGGGCAGGCGCCGCCGGCGGCCCCCGTGCCTTTGGAAGCCCGGGCCCCCATCCTCCAGTGCGTCCAGCACATGGATGGATGCAAGGATGAATGAGCGGATGGAAGGACGCAAGGAAGGGAGGAAGGGAGGATGGGAGGGAGGGAGGGAGGGAGGGAGGAAGAAAGGGAGGGAGGAAGGAAGAAGGAAGGCTACATAAATGGATAGTTGCGGAGTGCAGAGTGGAATAAGGCCAGGCCGGGCCAGGCTGACCAAGCAGGATCAGGAGCCTAGTGGTGGTATCCCTTGCTCAGGTCAATCTTCCGTGTGTGCCTGGGACTGTCCCGGAAGGGGGACTGCCCTGTGAGCTGGACAGGGGACTGACTGTGGGCTTCTGGGGGGCTTTGCTCCCTCGTGGGCTTCAGCGCCTGCAGCCAGAGCCAGAGCCAGAGCCCGAGCCCAGGCCCAAGGAACTGCCGTGCCCGTGGAGGGATGGGGCTTGTCTGAGGAGCCTGAGACTCCCTGCAGTCCCCATTTCCCCCCACTCACCACCACCCCCTCCGTGACAAGGCGGCTCCGTGGCTCTGTCTGGCTGTGTGGCTCAGTGGGATTCTGTTTTCCTTCCTTATCGCTTTTCCTGGCTTTTCTTCAAATGTGCCTGACTTGCCATGCCCTGGGAACAGCACGTGGAAGGAAGCCCCTCTGCATCCTGAGAGGCACCCTTCCACACACAAAAACACAAGGAATCTCTATGAGGATCTCATGATACACTTGTAGGAAAGATGCCAAAAGTCGTGCTCATGATGCGAATGCCCCAAATCCCACCCCCACCCGAGCCCCTTTCCCCCAGCGCTCAACTCACCCAACCCGACCACAGCGCCATGATCTGGAAGAGGAAAGTCCCTTGGGCAAGGCATGATCCACTCGACTACAACCTTCTGGAAAATTCACCACCACCGATCCACTTCCAGTTGAGCTGTGTGTTTTGGCCTACCAGCACTTCATTTGCTAGCTTCCAGTCTTCTTGCTGGGATGTAGGGACCCCGGGATGGGATGGGGGGGTGGGGGTGGGGCTATCCTCTGCTGTTGGAAAGTGCTCTCTCTGGGTGTTTGGGGGTTGCTCACCCTGTCTGCAAGCTTCTGAGAGCATGGGTTGGGGCTCAGCACATCTCCTCCTGTGGTCCTGGATAGGAACTTCTTCATCGTGACCCCCTCTGGGGGTTCTCCTTGTGGTCCAAAGCACGGCTTGGGGGCATTATCAGCCTTGCAATCTACAAACACCGCCTCAGAGGTGCACCCTCTGCCTCCCTCCTTCCTGGCCGCATCCCGATTCCACACCTGTCTGACTTGCTCTTTCTCTTCTCTGTGCTTGTGTGTGCTCTTCCGTCTTTTCCATGATTCTCTCCTCCTCCTCCTCTGCAGTACACGCGTTCCATGGCACTGGGTTCGCTTTTCCTTCTTAAACCCCTTTTGGCTCCGGTCAGTGCTTCTGTTCTTGGGAAGTCTTGGCCATCCCCTATTTCCATTGCTTTGCTTTGTTCTGTTTCTCACCTCATCAAGGACATTCCATTCCCGGTCCAGACTGGGCATTTCCCTTCTGTGTCTTTCACCTAGGATGGAATGTCTGTTCCTATTTCTTTCAGCATGATCTGCATCCCAGGAAATGCACCACACTCCCCGTTGTTTTCTGATGAGTTTTGGCAGACTTGCCTGGAACTGGGTTGCTGCCACCACCAGAACCTTGAGCGCTGGAGGGCGCGGAACGAGAAAGCCTTTGAAAAAACGGAGAATGAAAATCACTGGTTCTTTTGAGAAGAGCTAGAGCCCTGTCGTGATGATCACCACGATGGGGGTGGCAATGGACTGACACGGAGATTTGCAGTGAGTGCCCGCCTCCCTCCCTCACCCCACCCATGCCCACCGGGGTACGTGCCTGCGTTGGGACTCAAACACAGCTGCCGTCAAGGTCCAGACCCCAGGTACCCCACCCCCAAGTTCTCCTGACCCTTTGCCCTAAGACACACACCGACACACAAACACAGAGACAGACAGACAGACAGACACACACACACACACACACACACACACACACACACACTGTCTCTCTCACTCTCTCTCCCTCTCAAACACACACACGGCGCCTTGCCCAGAATCATACTCGGACAGGCATACCTGCCAACACACCTGGCTCTTACTACGCTGTTGGAAGCCTGTCTTTTCTAGCTTCTCTAACATCTGCTAGCTGCCACAAGTGTGGTCTCAAAAGTTCCCCTCTTGCACCTCTGTAGTCATTTTGGACCCCAACCAAGGCTTGCTTCACAAGCACCCTTACTTTGGAGCAGTGCCAATCCGAATTCTTGACACACAACTCATGGAACTAACTATGGCCTGGGAAGTTTTGCCTTCAGAACCTTCCCCCGTTTTGTAGTGCAGCAGAACATCATTCAAGTGCCTCTTGAATCTGCGTCTCCCAGGCTAGGCTGCGGTCCTAAGAAGCCCCAGTGGAATGCCTCTGCCTCAATCGGGTCTTCTTCTCTGTACCTCTGTTTCACCGTAGGCTTTGCCTGGTTTCTTCAAGAGAGGCACACAGGGAACAGAAATCTGTCAGCAGAGCCCCTACTGAGGAAAGGGCACTGGGTCCTGGGACGCCTCTGAGATGCATTCCTGATCGCCCCTGTTGCAGGAGGAAGGTGTCAGGCAACCGGTGTGCCTGAAAGAGAGCTAGGGCCCTTGGGGAGGGAGCACCCTCCTCAGCCTAGCCCAGGTACTTGAGGGAGGGTGGTGGTTTGGGTGGTGGTGGTGGTCGTCGTGGTGGTGGGGTGTGTGTGTGGAAGAGATGGGTTAGGGGTGCTGGGGAGTGGAAAGGGCAGGGAGAAGGGGCTTCCGACACGTTCCTGGAGAGCCCTGGAAGAGGCAGGGGCCCCGCCTAGTGCAGGCCCAGGGCATGGGCCTCCTCTGCCCAAGTCTAAGGGAGGGACCACCCTCAGGGGCCAGTGGATTTTTGGCAACAGACCAGCCCTTGGAGCGGGACTCGGGGATCCCTGGCTGCAATTTCCACTCACCCCGAACCAGATCTGGGTCCACAGACGTCCCCGCTGTATCTATCTGCGCCTCACCACCAGGTCCAGCTGCTGCTGCTGCCGAGAACGCGACATAGGCCCAGATATCTGGGCTGTGGGTAATCTAAGGAAAGAGGGTGCTGGCGCACCCTCCCTACTGTCCCCCAGGTGGTTGCCCCAGAACAATACCCCGGCCCGTCCCTCCAATGGAAACCACCTGCCCCAGCCTTCAGTTGCAGACCCAAACCTCAGAAGGAGAGAACCCAAGAGAAAAATCAACATGTGACTGGAATTGTTGAAATCACCCTCTTGACCTCTCCTGAACCCGAGCCTCATTATACGCTCACTGGACTCCAGTTAGCCTGATGGGAAACACCTGACCACAGGGAAGGAAGGAAAAGCAGCAGATGGGACCACGGTTCCAGGGAGAACCCCGCCTCTTCCCAGAAAACCAATACCCATGCCTCCGCCTCCCGAACGGACCCTACCTTTAAACTTCCTGCCTTGTGAGCCCCCGGAGGAGAAGTTGATTGGTGAGCCAAGCCCTCGACTCGGGCGTGTGCTGTTAGTATCTCAGCCTGCGTTTCCTTGATGGCAGTGGGAATCCAACAGGGAAAGAAACTTCCCCGCTGAGGCAGGGAGCTTCGGTTGGGCTGGGACCTAAGGGGAGGCGTCCATACGACCAATTCGGGAAGGCCGCCTCTCACCGTGGCCGCTCGGCCCTCCTGTCGTCCTTCTGGCTGGTGGAGCTGAAGCCGGTCCTCCAGGCGCGCATGCGCAGGCGACCAGGCCGCGAGGCCTGGCTGCGCCTCGGGCACGGTTGCTAAGCGACTTGCCTCTGAGGGGTGGGCGAGACGTTGGCTGGCTGGCTGGCTGGCGGGCGCAGGCGCGGGCCGTGTCCGGTGCTCTAGGAAGGGCCTGGGGCCTAGGTCTTCCAGTGGTCCAGCAGATCGATAGACGGAAGGAAGGGTGGGCGGATCCACGGCTCGATGGAAGGTTGGAGGAATATACGGACGGACTGTTGGGGCCCCCGCAGAGTGGAGTGGAGGAAAGCCCTGCCGAGGGGCGGCAAGCGGAGGGGAGGGGAGGGGAGCGGAGGGGAGGGGAGAAGGAGGCGGGGAGAGGTTGCGAGCCTAGCGTGGAAGAATGGCGGAAAGAAGGGGTTTCCCACAGTTTCCTGCAAAGCAATGGAAGCGGCAGAGAACCCGCCCAGTGTGACGCCAGGGCACGGGCGGCCTCTGCCCATGTCTAGGGGAGGTACCGCTCTCTCTCCGGGTCAGTGGATTTCTCGGCGACGTGACCGTCATTTTGAGCGGGGACATGGGGATCTTCATGCCGCTCGCCGCCTCACCAGGCACCAGATTCCAAACCACCCCCCTTTCTCCATACAATGGACTCCATCACCTCCCACCTAGATCCGGATTTGGGTCCACTTGGCGTCTCGCCACCAGTTCCAGCCATCAGTGTGGGGGCAGTGGTTCGAAGATGTCGACACAGACTCTGAGATCCGGGACGTCAGTAACGTGAGGAGAGGAAGGCTGGCGCACCCTCCGTACTTCCCGCCATCTCCCTCTGTTCTCTCTCTCCTTTCCCGTCCCTACCCAGCTCACTCACCGGAGTTGAAGCCAGACCTCCAACTGCGTGAGCGCGCGGGGCACGGGCTGGGGGTGGGGTTGGGGGGGTGGAGTGGGAGGCTGACCTCACAATGACGAGCAGGTTTGCTAAGGGTTGGGTCTGTTAGGCTCTAGGGATCCGGAGCGCCCTTTGTCGCTTGGCAGGTACAGGTGAAAGCTGTGTCCGGTGCTCTCTGAAGGGCCTGTGGCCTGTGACTTCCAGTGGGCCAGTGGATGGATGGATGCCTGCACGGAAGGACGGATGGATGGGATGAAAGCAGTGTTCCCATATTGGGGTACAGGGAAGTCATGCTGGCTCTGACATGATTTCTATGCTAACTACAACAGCCTGTTTTGTGGCCTCTTAAACATACGTTGTACATGTGCTTTCATCGTTACAGAAAAGCGTGCATTGTCCAGAAATAAAGACGTCCTCTTGCAAGATACAAATAAAATGCCTCCCTTACCTGGACACCAGTGCCACTAGTCGTCCGATGAGAAGGTTCCTTCGGCAGGCGCCAAGGCCATACTGATTCGCGGTCTCTATGTGCTCATCTGTCTCTTTTGGAAACAAGAAGACAAGGAATGGACCCCTGACACGATAGAGGTTCTCTGCCCTCAGATATAAAACTAGGCTGAAAGTCATGCTTCTCCAGAGCAGTTCCTCCGACCCCTGTGAGAGGCTGTCTCCTGCGCTCGAGTCCTCAGTTTGGCTCCAATAACTCGGGTGGGGGCGGGGGGGGAGAAGTTGGGGGCTAATCGTGAAGACCTGTGCGGAGTAGGGCCTTGCCTCACATCCCTGCGAGGCACCGGGAGAGGCAGAGGCAGGGACCCCCGTCTCACCCGCCACCCGAAACCAGTGTGGCACCAGGGCATGGGCCTCCTCTGCCCACGTCTAGGGGAGCTACCACTTTCGGGGTCAGTGGATTTTCTGGTGACACGACCACAGTTCACAGTTCGAGCCGGGACTCTGGGATGTTCCTCGCCCCCGCCTCACCCGATGACATCCCACACCCTCCTCCCATTTGACACCATTCCCACCCATGCCGATCCAGATTTGGATCCACAGAGGTACCCGGCGTGCCTTGGTCTGGCCACCAGCTTCGGCAGCCACTGGCGGAGATGGTGGCACAGACCCAGAGATCTAGGATGTCCAGAACCTGAGCACCGGAGGGCTGGCGCACCCTCCCTACATCCCTCGCTGCCCTCCGTCCTCCTCTCTCCCCTCCCTGGGCTCTGACAGCCAGCCTTCTACTGGTGGAGGCCTGCCGTCCAACCAGGCGAGCGCGGACAATCGCCTTGGTTGCCCTGGGTTTCCCCTTTGTTGCCCTGCCGGGTTACTCAGCAAACGGGGGCGGGGCTCTCCGTGATGCGGGCGCGCCCTCTGGCGGCTGGCCGGGCTAGGGGCAGGCGCCGCCGGCGGCCCCCGTGCCTTTGGAAGCCCGGGCCCCCATCCTCCAGTGCGTCCAGCACATGGATGGATGCAAGGATGAATGAGCGGATGGAAGGACGCAAGGAAGGGAGGAAGGGAGGATGGGAGGGAGGGAGGGAGGGAGGAAGAAAGGGAGGGAGGAAGGAAGAAGGAAGGCTACATAAATGGATAGTTGCGGAGTGCAGAGTGGAATAAGGCCAGGCCGGGCCAGGCTGACCAAGCAGGATCAGGAGCCTAGTGGTGGTATCCCTTGCTCAGGTCAATCTTCCGTGTGTGCCTGGGACTGTCCCGGAAGGGGGACTGCCCTGTGAGCTGGACAGGGGACTGACTGTGGGCTTCTGGGGGGCTTTGCTCCCTCGTGGGCTTCAGCGCCTGCAGCCAGAGCCAGAGCCAGAGCCCGAGCCCAGGCCCAAGGAACTGCCGTGCCCGTGGAGGGATGGGGCTTGTCTGAGGAGCCTGGGACTCCCTGCAGTCCCCATTTCCCCCCACTCACCACCACCCCCTCCGTGACAAGGCGGCTCCGTGGCTCTGTCTGGCTGTGTGGCTCAGTGGGATTCTGTTTTCCTTCCTTATCGCTTTTCCTGGCTTTTCTTCAAATGTGCCTGACTTGCCATGCCCTGGGAACAGCACGTGGAAGGAAGCCCCTCTGCATCCTGAGAGGCACCCTTCCACACACAAAAACACAAGGAATCTCTATGAGGATCTCATGATACACTTGTAGGAAAGATGCCAAAAGTCGTGCTCATGATGCGAATGCCCCAAATCCCACCCCCACCCGAGCCCCTTTCCCCCAGCGCTCAACTCACCCAACCCGACCACAGCGCCATGATCTGGAAGAGGAAAGTCCCTTGGGCAAGGCATGATCCACTCGACTACAACCTTCTGGAAAATTCACCACCACCGATCCACTTCCAGTTGAGCTGTGTGTTTTGGCCTACCAGCACTTCATCTGCTAGCTTCCAGTCTTCTTGCTGGGATGTAGGGACCCCGGGATGGGATGGGGGGGTGGGGGTGGGGCTATCCTCTGCTGTTGGAAAGTGCTCTCTCTGGGTGTTTGGGGGTTGCTCACCCTGTCTGCAAGCTTCTGAGAGCATGGGTTGGGGCTCAGCACATCTCCTCCTGTGGTCCTGGATAGGAACTTCTTCATCGTGACCCCCTCTGGGGGTTCTCCTTGTGGTCCAAAGCACGGCTTGGGGGCATTATCAGCCTTGCAATCTCCAAACACCGCCTCAGAGGTGCACCCTCTGCCTCCCTCCTTCCTGGCCGCATCCCGATTCCACACCTGTCTGACTTGCTCTTTCTCTTCTCTGTGCTTGTGTGTGCTCTTCCGTCTTTTCCATGATTCTCTCCTCCTCCTCCTCTGCAGTACACGCGTTCCATGGCACTGGGTTCGCTTTTCCTTCTTAAACCCCTTTTGGCTCCGGTCAGTGCTTCTGTTCTTGGGAAGTCTTGGCCATCCCCTATTTCCATTGCTTTGCTTTGTTCTGTTTCTCACCTCATCAAGGACATTCCATTCCCGGTCCAGACTGGGCATTTCCCTTCTGTGTCTTTCACCTAGGATGGAATGTCTGTTCCTATTTCTTTCAGCATGATCTGCATCCCAGGAAATGCACCACACTCCCCGTTGTTTTCTGATGAGTTTTGGCAGACTTGCCTGGAACTGGGTTGCTGCCACCACCAGAACCTTGAGCGCTGGAGGGCGCGGAACGAGAAAGCCTTTGAAAAAACGGAGAATGAAAATCACTGGTTCTTTTGAGAAGAGCTAGAGCCCTGTCGTGATGATCACCACGATGGGGGTGGCAATGGACTGACACGGAGATTTGCAGTGAGTGCCCGCCTCCCTCCCTCACCCCACCCATGCCCACCGGGGTACGTGCCTGCGTTGGGACTCAAACACAGCTGCCGTCAAGGTCCAGACCCCAGGTACCCCACCCCCAAGTTCTCCTGACCCTTTGCCCTAAGACACACACCGACACACAAACACAGAGACAGACAGACAGACAGACACACACACACACACACACACACACACACACACACACACACACACTGTCTCTCTCACTCTCTCTCCCTCTCAGACACACACACGGCGCCTTGCCCAGAATCATACTCGGACAGGCATACCTGCCAACACACCTGGCTCTTACTACGCTGTTGGAAGCCTGTCTTTTCTAGCTTCTCTAACATCTGCTAGCTGCCACAAGTGTGGTCTCAAAAGTTCCCCTCTTGCACCTCTGTAGTCATTTTGGACCCCAACCAAGGCTTGCTTCACAAGCACCCTTACTTTGGAGCAGTTCCAATCCGAATTCTTGACACACAACTCATGGAACTAACTATGGCCTGGGAAGTTTTGCCTTCAGAACCTTCCCCCGTTTTGTAGTGCAGCAGAACATCATTCAAGTGCCTCTTGAATCTGCGTCTCCCAGGCTAGGCTGCGGTCCTAAGAAGCCCCAGTGGAATGCCTCTGCCTCAATCGGGTCTTCTTCTCTGTACCTCTGTTTCACCGTAGGCTTTGCCTGGTTTCTTCAAGAGAGGCACACAGGGAACAGAAATCTGTCAGCAGAGCCCCTACTGAGGAAAGGGCACTGGGTCCTGGGACGCCTCTGAGATGCATTCCTGATCGCCCCTGTTGCAGGAGGAAGGTGTCAGGCAACCGGTGTGCCTGAAAGAGAGCTAGGGCCCTTGGGGAGGGAGCACCCTCCTCAGCCTAGCCCAGGTACTTGAGGGAGGGTGGTGGTTTGGGTGGTGGTGGTGGTCGTCGTGGTGGTGGGGTGTGTGTGTGGAAGAGATGGGTTAGGGGTGCTGGGGAGTGGAAAGGGCAGGGAGAAGGGGCTTCCGACACGTTCCTGGAGAGCCCTGGAAGAGGCAGGGGCCCCGCCTAGTGCAGGCCCAGGGCATGGGCCTCCTCTGCCCAAGTCTAAGGGAGGGACCACCCTCAGGGGCCAGTGGATTTTTGGCAACAGACCAGCCCTTGGAGCGGGACTCGGGGATCTTCATCGCGCCCCACCTCGCCGCATTTCACTCTGCACCCCTCTCTCACTGGCTGCAATTTCCACTCACCCCAAACCAGATCTGGGTCCACAGACGTCCCCGCTGTATCTATCTGCGCCTCACCACCAGGTCCAGCTGCTGCTGCTGCCGAGAACGCGACATAGGCCCAGATATCTGGGCTGTGGGTAATCTAAGGAAAGAGGGTGCTGGCGCACCCTCCCTACTGTCCCCCAGGTGGTTGCCCCAGAACAATACCCCGGCCCGTCCCTCCAATGGAAACCACCTGCCCCAGCCTTCAGTTGCAGACCCAAACCTCAGAAGGAGAGAACCCAAGAGAAAAATCAACATGTGACTGGAATTGTTGAAATCACCCTCTTGACCTCTCCTGAACCCGAGCCTCATTATACGCTCACTGGACTCCAGTTAGCCTGATGGGAAACACCTGACCACAGGGAAGGAAGGAAAAGCAGCAGATGGGACCACGGTTCCAGGGAGAACCCCGCCTCTTCCCAGAAAACCAATACCCATGCCTCCGCCTCCCGAACAGACCCTACCTTTAAACTTCCTGCCTTGTGAGCCCCCGGAGGAGAAGTTGATTGGTGAGCCAAGCCCTCGACTCGGGCGTGTGCTGTTAGTATCTCAGCCTGCGTTTCCTTGATGGCAGTGGGAATCCAACAGGGAAAGAAACTTCCCCGCTGAGGCAGGGAGCTTCGGTTGGGCTGGGACCTAAGGGGAGGCGTCCATACGACCAATTCGGGAAGGCCGCCTCTCACCGTGGCCGCTCGGCCCTCCTGTCGTCCTTCTGGCTGGTGGAGCTGAAGCCGGTCCTCCAGGCGCGCATGCGCAGGCGACCAGGCCGCGAGGCCTGGCTGCGCCTCGGGCACGGTTGCTAAGCGACTTGCCTCTGAGGGGTGGGCGAGACGCTGGCTGGCTGGCTGGCTGGCTGGCTGGCTGGCGGGCGCAGGCGCGGGCCGTGTCCGGTGCTCTAGGAAGGGCCTGGGGCCTAGGTCTTCCAGTGGTCCAGCAGATCGATAGACGGAAGGAAGGGTGGGCGGATCCACGGCTCGATGGAAGGTTGGAGGAATATACGGACGGACTGTTGGGGCCCCCGCAGAGTGGAGTGGAGGAAAGCCCTGCCGAGGGGCGGCAAGCGGAGGGGAGGGGAGGGGAGGGGAGGGGCGGGGAGGGGAGGGGAGAAGGAGGCGGGGAGAGGTTGCGAGCCTAGCGTGGAAGAATGGCGGAAAGAAGGGGTTTCCCACAGTTTCCTGCAAAGCAATGGAAGCGGCAGAGAACCCGCCCAGTGTGACGCCAGGGCACGGGCGGCCTCTGCCCATGTCTAGGGGAGGGACCGCTCTCTCTCCGGGTCAGTGGATTTCTCGGCGACGTGACCGTCATTTTGAGCGGGGACATGGGGATCTTCATGCCGCTCGCCGCCTCACCAGGCACCAGATTCCAAACCACCCCCCTTTCTCCATACAATGGACTCCATCACCTCCCACCTAGATCCGGATTTGGGTCCACTTGGCGTCTCGCCACCAGTTCCAGCCATCAGTGTGGGGGCAGTGGTTCGAAGATGTCGACACAGACTCTGAGATCCGGGACGTCAGTAACGTGAGGAGAGGAAGGCTGGCGCACCCTCCGTACTTCCCGCCATCTCCCTCTGTTCTCTCTCTCCTTTCCCGTCCCTACCCAGCTCACTCACCGGAGTTGAAGCCAGACCTCCAACTGCGTGAGCGCGCGGGGCACGGGCTGGGGGTGGGGTTGGGGGGGTGGAGTGGGAGGCTGACCTCACAATGACGAGCAGGTTTGCTAAGGGTTGGGTCTGTTAGGCTCTAGGGATCCGGAGCGCCCTTTGTCGCTTGGCAGGTACAGGTGAAAGCTGTGTCCGGTGCTCTCTGAAGGGCCTGTGGCCTGTGACTTCCAGTGGGCCAGTGGATGGATGGATGCCTGCACGGAAGGACGGATGGATGGGATGAAAGCAGTGTTCCCATATTGGGGTACAGGGAAGTCATGCTGGCTCTGACATGATTTCTATGCTAACTACAACAGCCTGTTTTGTGGCCTCTTAAACATACGTTGTACATGTGCTTTCATCGTTACAGAAAAGCGTGCATTGTCCAGAAATAAAGACGTCCTTTTGCAAGATACAAATAAAATGCCTCCCTTACCTGGACACCAGTGCCACTAGTCGTCCGATGAGAAGGCTCCTTCGGCAGGCGCCAAGGCCATACTGATTCGCGGTCTCTATGTGCTCATCTGTCTCTTTTGGAAACAAGAAGACAAGGAATGGACCCCTGACACGATAGAGGTTCTCTGCCCTCAGATATAAAACTAGGCTGAAAGTCATGCTTCTCCAGAGCAGTTCCTCCGACCCCTGTGAGAGGCTGTCTCCTGCGCTCGAGTCCTCAGTTTGGCTCCAATAACTCGGGTGGGGGCGGGGGGGGGAGAAGTTGGGGGCTAATCGTGAAGACCTGTGCGGAGTAGGGCCTTGCCTCACATCCCTGCGAGGCACCGGGAGAGGCAGAGGCAGGGACCCCCGTCTCACCCGCCACCCGAAACCAGTGTGGCACCAGGGCATGGGCCTCCTCTGCCCACGTCTAGGGGAGCTACCACTTTCGGGGTCAGTGGATTTTCTGGTGACACGACCACAGTTCACAGTTCGAGCCGGGACTCTGGGATGTTCCTCGCCCCCGCCTCACCCGATGACATCCCACACCCTCCTCCCATTTGACACCATTCCCACCCATGCCGATCCAGATTTGGATCCACAGAGGTACCCGGCGTGCCTTGGTCTGGCCACCAGCTTCGGCAGCCACTGGCGGAGATGGTGGCACAGACCCAGAGATCTAGGATGTCCAGAACCTGAGCACCGGAGGGCTGGCGCACCCTCCCTACATCCCTCGCTGCCCTCCGTCCTCCTCTCTCCCCTCCCTGGGCTCTGACAGCCAGCCTTCTACTGGTGGAGGCCTGCCGTCCAACCAGGCGAGCGCGGACAATCGCTTTGGTTGCCCTGGGTTTCCCCTTTGTTGCCCTGCCGGGTTACTCAGCAAAAGGGGGCGGGGCTCTCCGTGATGCGGGCGCGCCCTCTGGCGGCTGGCCGGGCTAGGGGCAGGCGCCGCCGGCGGCCCCCGTGCCTTTGGAAGCCCGGGCCCCCATCCTCCAGTGCGTCCAGCACATGGATGGATGCAAGGATGAATGAGCGGATGGAAGGACGCAAGGAAGGGAGGAAGGGAGGATGGGAGGGAGGGAGGGAGGGAGGAAGAAAGGGAGGGAGGAAGGAAGAAGGAAGGCTACATAAATGGATAGTTGCGGAGTGCAGAGTGGAATAAGGCCAGGCCGGGCCAGGCTGACCAAGCAGGATCAGGAGCCTAGTGGTGGTATCCCTTGCTCAGGTCAATCTTCCGTGTGTGCCTGGGACTGTCCCGGAAGGGGGACTGCCCTGTGAGCTGGACAGGGGACTGACTGTGGGCTTCTGGGGGGCTTTGCTCCCTCGTGGGCTTCAGCGCCTGCAGCCAGAGCCAGAGCCAGAGCCCGAGCCCAGGCCCAAGGAACTGCCGTGCCCGTGGAGGGATGGGGCTTGTCTGAGGAGCCTGGGACTCCCTGCAGTCCCCATTTCCCCCCACTCACCACCACCCCCTCCGTGACAAGGCGGCTCCGTGGCTCTGTCTGGCTGTGTGGCTCAGTGGGATTCTGTTTTCCTTCCTTATCGCTTTTCCTGGCTTTTCTTCAAATGTGCCTGACTTGCCATGCCCTGGGAACAGCACGTGGAAGGAAGCCCCTCTGCATCCTGAGAGGCACCCTTCCACACACAAAAACACAAGGAATCTCTATGAGGATCTCATGATACACTTGTAGGAAAGATGCCAAAAGTCGTGCTCATGATGCGAATGCCCCAAATCCCACCCCCACCCGAGCCCCTTTCCCCCAGCGCTCAACTCACCCAACCCGACCACAGCGCCATGATCTGGAAGAGGAAAGTCCCTTGGGCAAGGCATGATCCACTCGACTACAACCTTCTGGAAAATTCACCACCACCGATCCACTTCCAGTTGAGCTGTGTGTTTTGGCCTACCAGCACTTCATTTGCTAGCTTCCAGTCTTCTTGCTGGGATGTAGGGACCCCGGGATGGGATGGGGGGGTGGGGGTGGGGCTATCCTCTGCTGTTGGAAAGTGCTCTCTCTGGGTGTTTGGGGGTTGCTCACCCTGTCTGCAAGCTTCTGAGAGCATGGGTTGGGGCTCAGCACATCTCCTCCTGTGGTCCTGGATAGGAACTTCTTCATCGTGACCCCCTCTGGGGGTTCTCCTTGTGGTCCAAAGCATGGCTTGGGGGCATTATCAGCCTTGCAATCTCCAAACACCGCCTCAGAGGTGCACCCTCTGCCTCCCTCCTTCCTGGCCGCATCCCGATTCCACACCTGTCTGACTTGCTCTTTCTCTTCTCTGTGCTTGTGTGTGCTCTTCCGTCTTTTCCATGATTCTCTCCTCCTCCTCCTCTGCAGTACACGCGTTCCATGGCACTGGGTTCGCTTTTCCTTCTTAAACCCCTTTTGGCTCCGGTCAGTGCTTCTGTTCTTGGGAAGTCTTGGCCATCCCCTATTTCCATTGCTTTGCTTTGTTCTGTTTCTCACCTCATCAAGGACATTCCATTCCCGGTCCAGACTGGGCATTTCCCTTCTGTGTCTTTCACCTAGGATGGAATGTCTGTTCCTATTTCTTTCAGCATGATCTGCATCCCAGGAAATGCACCACACTCCCCGTTGTTTTCTGATGAGTTTTGGCAGACTTGCCTGGAACTGGGTTGCTGCCACCACCAGAACCTTGAGCGCTGGAGGGCGCGGAACGAGAAAGCCTTTGAAAAAACGGAGAATGAAAATCACTGGTTCTTTTGAGAAGAGCTAGAGCCCTGTCGTGATGATCACCACGATGGGGGTGGCAATGGACTGACACGGAGATTTGCAGTGAGTGCCCGCCTCCCTCCCTCACCCCACCCATGCCCACCGGGGTACGTGCCTGCGTTGGGACTCAAACACAGCTGCCGTCAAGGTCCAGACCCCAGGTACCCCACCCCCAAGTTCTCCTGACCCTTTGCCCTAAGACACACACCGACACACAAACACAGAGACAGACAGACAGACAGACACACACACACACACACACACACACACACACACACACTGTCTCTCTCACTCTCTCTCCCTCTCAAACACACACACGGCGCCTTGCCCAGAATCATACTCGGACAGGCATACCTGCCAACACACCTGGCTCTTACTACGCTGTTGGAAGCCTGTCTTTTCTAGCTTCTCTAACATCTGCTAGCTGCCACAAGTGTGGTCTCAAAAGTTCCCCTCTTGCACCTCTGTAGTCATTTTGGACCCCAACCAAGGCTTGCTTCACAAGCACCCTTACTTTGGAGCAGTTCCAATCCGAATTCTTGACACACAACTCATGGAACTAACTATGGCCTGGGAAGTTTTGCCTTCAGAACCTTCCCCCGTTTTGTAGTGCAGCAGAACATCATTCAAGTGCCTCTTGAATCTGCGTCTCCCAGGCTAGGCTGCGGTCCTAAGAAGCCCCAGTGGAATGCCTCTGCCTCAATCGGGTCTTCTTCTCTGTACCTCTGTTTCACCGTAGGCTTTGCCTGGTTTCTTCAAGAGAGGCACACAGGGAACAGAAATCTGTCAGCAGAGCCCCTACTGAGGAAAGGGCACTGGGTCCTGGGACGCCTCTGAGATGCATTCCTGATCGCCCCTGTTGCAGGAGGAAGGTGTCAGGCAACCGGTGTGCCTGAAAGAGAGCTAGGGCCCTTGGGGAGGGAGCACCCTCCTCAGCCTAGCCCAGGTACTTGAGGGAGGGTGGTGGTTTGGGTGGTGGTGGTGGTCGTCGTGGTGGTGGGGTGTGTGTGTGGAAGAGATGGGTTAGGGGTGCTGGGGAGTGGAAAGGGCAGGGAGAAGGGGCTTCCGACACGTTCCTGGAGAGCCCTGGAAGAGGCAGGGGCCCCGCCTAGTGCAGGCCCAGGGCATGGGCCTCCTCTGCCCAAGTCTAAGGGAGGGACCACCCTCAGGGGCCAGTGGATTTTTGGCAACAGACCAGCCCTTGGAGCGGGACTCGGGGATCCCTGGCTGCAATTTCCACTCACCCCGAACCAGATCTGGGTCCACAGACGTCCCCGCTGTATCTATCTGCGCCTCACCACCAGGTCCAGCTGCTGCTGCTGCCGAGAACGCGACATAGGCCCAGATATCTGGGCTGTGGGTAATCTAAGGAAAGAGGGTGCTGGCGCACCCTCCCTACTGTCCCCCAGGTGGTTGCCCCAGAACAATACCCCGGCCCGTCCCTCCAATGGAAACCACCTGCCCCAGCCTTCAGTTGCAGACCCAAACCTCAGAAGGAGAGAACCCAAGAGAAAAATCAACATGTGACTGGAATTGTTGAAATCACCCTCTTGACCTCTCCTGAACCCGAGCCTCATTATACGCTCACTGGACTCCAGTTAGCCTGATGGGAAACACCTGACCACAGGGAAGGAAGGAAAAGCAGCAGATGGGACCACGGTTCCAGGGAGAACCCCGCCTCTTCCCAGAAAACCAATACCCATGCCTCCGCCTCCCGAACGGACCCTACCTTTAAACTTCCTGCCTTGTGAGCCCCCGGAGGAGAAGTTGATTGGTGAGCCAAGCCCTCGACTCGGGCGTGTGCTGTTAGTATCTCAGCCTGCGTTTCCTTGATGGCAGTGGGAATCCAACAGGGAAAGAAACTTCCCCGCTGAGGCAGGGAGCTTCGGTTGGGCTGGGACCTAAGGGGAGGCGTCCATACGACCAATTCGGGAAGGCCGCCTCTCACCGTGGCCGCTCGGCCCTCCTGTCGTCCTTCTGGCTGGTGGAGCTGAAGCCGGTCCTCCAGGCGCGCATGCGCAGGCGACCAGGCCGCGAGGCCTGGCTGCGCCTCGGGCACGGTTGCTAAGCGACTTGCCTCTGAGGGGTGGGCGAGACGTTGGCTGGCTGGCTGGCTGGCTGGCGGGCGCAGGCGCGGGCCGTGTCCGGTGCTCTAGGAAGGGCCTGGGGCCTAGGTCTTCCAGTGGTCCAGCAGATCGATAGACGGAAGGAAGGGTGGGCGGATCCACGGCTCGATGGAAGGTTGGAGGAATATACGGACGGACTGTTGGGGCCCCCGCAGAGTGGAGTGGAGGAAAGCCCTGCCGAGGGGCGGCAAGCGGAGGGGAGGGGAGGGGAGCGGAGGGGAGGGGAGAAGGAGGCGGGGAGAGGTTGCGAGCCTAGCGTGGAAGAATGGCGGAAAGAAGGGGTTTCCCACAGTTTCCTGCAAAGCAATGGAAGCGGCAGAGAACCCGCCCAGTGTGACGCCAGGGCACGGGCGGCCTCTGCCCATGTCTAGGGGAGGGACCGCTCTCTCTCCGGGTCAGTGGATTTCTCGGCGACGTGACCGTCATTTTGAGCGGGGACATGGGGATCTTCATGCCGCTCGCCGCCTCACCAGGCACCAGATTCCAAACCACCCCCCTTTCTCCATACAATGGACTCCATCACCTCCCACCTAGATCCGGATTTGGGTCCACTTGGCGTCTCGCCACCAGTTCCAGCCATCAGTGTGGGGGCAGTGGTTCGAAGATGTCGACACAGACTCTGAGATCCGGGACGTCAGTAACGTGAGGAGAGGAAGGCTGGCGCACCCTCCGTACTTCCCGCCATCTCCCTCTGTTCTCTCTCTCCTTTCCCGTCCCTACCCAGCTCACTCACCGGAGTTGAAGCCAGACCTCCAACTGCGTGAGCACGCGGGGCACGGGCTGGGGGTGGGGTTGGGGGGGTGGAGTGGGAGGCTGACCTCACAATGACGAGCAGGTTTGCTAAGGGTTGGGTCTGTTAGGCTCTAGGGATCCGGAGCGCCCTTTGTCGCTTGGCAGGTACAGGTGAAAGCTGTGTCCGGTGCTCTCTGAAGGGCCTGTGGCCTGTGACTTCCAGTGGGCCAGTGGATGGATGGATGCCTGCACGGAAGGACGGATGGATGGGATGAAAGCAGTGTTCCCATATTGGGGTACAGGGAAGTCATGCTGGCTCTGACATGATTTCTATGCTAACTACAACAGCCTGTTTTGTGGCCTCTTAAACATACGTTGTACATGTGCTTTCATCGTTACAGAAAAGCGTGCATTGTCCAGAAATAAAGACGTCCTTTTGCAAGATACAAATAAAATGCCTCCCTTACCTGGACACCAGTGCCACTAGTCGTCCGATGAGAAGGTTCCTTCGGCAGGCGCCAAGGCCATACTGATTCGCGGTCTCTATGTGCTCATCTGTCTCTTTTGGAAACAAGAAGACAAGGAATGGACCCCTGACACGATAGAGGTTCTCTGCCCTCAGATATAAAACTAGGCTGAAAGTCATGCTTCTCCAGAGCAGTTCCTCCGACCCCTGTGAGAGGCTGTCTCCTGCGCTCGAGTCCTCAGTTTGGCTCCAATAACTCGGGTGGGGGGGGGAGAAGTTGGGGGCTAATCGTGAAGACCTGTGCGGAGTAGGGCCTTGCCTCACATCCCTGCGAGGCACCGGGAGAGGCAGAGGCAGGGACCCCCGTCTCACCCGCCACCCGAAACCAGTGTGGCACCAGGGCATGGGCCTCCTCTGCCCACGTCTAGGGGAGCTACCACTTTCGGGGTCAGTGGATTTTCTGGTGACACGACTACAGTTCACAGTTCGAGCCGGGACTCTGGGATTTTCCTCGCCCCCGCCTCACCCGATGACATCCCACACCCTCCTCCCATTTGACACCATTCCCACCCATGCCGATCCAGATTTGGATCCACAGAGGTACCCGGCGTGCCTTGGTCTGGCCACCAGCTTCGGCAGCCACTGGCGGAGATGGTGGCACAGACCCAGAGATCTAGGATGTCCAGAACCTGAGCACCGGAGGGCTGGCGCACCCTCCCTACATCCCTCGCTGCCCTCCGTCCTCCTCTCTCCCCTCCCTGGGCTCTGACAGCCAGCCTTCTACTGGTGGAAGCCTGCCGTCCAACCAGGCGAGCGCGGACAATCGCCTTGGTTGCCCCGGGTTTCCCCTTTGTTGCCCTGCCGGGTTACTCAGCAAAAGGGGGCGGGGCTCTCCGTGATGCGGGCGCGCCCTCTGGCGGCTGGCCGGGCTAGGGGCAGGCGCCGCCGGCGGCCCCCGTGCCTTTGGAAGCCCGGGCCCCCATCCTCCAGTGCGTCCAGCACATGGATGGATGCAAGGATGAATGAGCGGATGGAAGGACGCAAGGAAGGGAGGAAGGGAGGATGGGAGGGAGGGAGGGAGGGAGGAAGAAAGGGAGGGAGGAAGGAAGAAGGAAGGCTACATAAATGGATAGTTGCGGAGTGCAGAGTGGAATAAGGCCAGGCCGGGCCAGGCTGACCAAGCAGGATCAGGAGCCTAGTGGTGGTATCCCTTGCTCAGGTCAATCTTCCGTGTGTGCCTGGGACTGTCCCGGAAGGGGGACTGCCCTGTGAGCTGGACAGGGGACTGACTGTGGGCTTCTGGGGGGCTTTGCTCCCTCGTGGGCTTCAGCGCCTGCAGCCAGAGCCAGAGCCAGAGCCCGAGCCCAGGCCCAAGGAACTGCCGTGCCCGTGGAGGGATGGGGCTTGTCTGAGGAGCCTGGGACTCCCTGCAGTCCCCATTTCCCCCCACTCACCACCACCCCCTCCGTGACAAGGCGGCTCCGTGGCTCTGTCTGGCTGTGTGGCTCAGTGGGATTCTGTTTTCCTTCCTTATCGCTTTTCCTGGCTTTTCTTCAAATGTGCCTGACTTGCCATGCCCTGGGAACAGCACGTGGAAGGAAGCCCCTCTGCATCCTGAGAGGCACCCTTCCACACACAAAAACACAAGGAATCTCTATGAGGATCTCATGATACACTTGTAGGAAAGATGCCAAAAGTCGTGCTCATGATGCGAATGCCCCAAATCCCACCCCCACCCGAGCCCCTTTCCCCCAGCGCTCAACTCACCCAACCCGACCACAGCGCCATGATCTGGAAGAGGAAAGTCCCTTGGGCAAGGCATGATCCACTCGACTACAACCTTCTGGAAAATTCACCACCACCGATCCACTTCCAGTTGAGCTGTGTGTTTTGGCCTACCAGCACTTCATCTGCTAGCTTCCAGTCTTCTTGCTGGGATGTAGGGACCCCGGGATGGGATGGGGGGGTGGGGGTGGGGCTATCCTCTGCTGTTGGAAAGTGCTCTCTCTGGGTGTTTGGGGGTTGCTCACCCTGTCTGCAAGCTTCTGAGAGCATGGGTTGGGGCTCAGCACATCTCCTCCTGTGGTCCTGGATAGGAACTTCTTCATCGTGACCCCCTCTGGGGGTTCTCCTTGTGGTCCAAAGCACGGCTTGGGGGCATTATCAGCCTTGCAATCTCCAAACACCGCCTCAGAGGTGCACCCTCTGCCTCCCTCCTTCCTGGCCGCATCCCGATTCCACACCTGTCTGACTTGCTCTTTCTCTTCTCTGTGCTTGTGTGTGCTCTTCCGTCTTTTCCATGATTCTCTCCTCCTCCTCCTCTGCAGTACACGCGTTCCATGGCACTGGGTTCGCTTTTCCTTCTTAAACCCCTTTTGGCTCCGGTCAGTGCTTCTGTTCTTGGGAAGTCTTGGCCATCCCCTATTTCCATTGCTTTGCTTTGTTCTGTTTCTCACCTCATCAAGGACATTCCATTCCCGGTCCAGACTGGGCATTTCCCTTCTGTGTCTTTCACCTAGGATGGAATGTCTGTTCCTATTTCTTTCAGCATGATCTGCATCCCAGGAAATGCACCACACTCCCCGTTGTTTTCTGATGAGTTTTGGCAGACTTGCCTGGAACTGGGTTGCTGCCACCACCAGAACCTTGAGCGCTGGAGGGCGCGGAACGAGAAAGCCTTTGAAAAAACGGAGAATGAAAATCACTGGTTCTTTTGAGAAGAGCTAGAGCCCTGTCGTGATGATCACCACGATGGGGGTGGCAATGGACTGACACGGAGATTTGCAGTGAGTGCCCGCCTCCCTCCCTCACCCCACCCATGCCCACCGGGGTACGTGCCTGCGTTGGGACTCAAACACAGCTGCCGTCAAGGTCCAGACCCCAGGTACCCCACCCCCAAGTTCTCCTGACCCTTTGCCCTAAGACACACACCGACACACAAACACAGAGACAGACAGACAGACAGACAGACACACACACACACACACACACACACACACACACACACACACACTGTCTCTCTCACTCTCTCTCCCTCTCAGACACACACACGGTGCCTTGCCCAGAATCATACTCGGACAGGCATACCTGCCAACACACCTGGCTCTTACTACGCTGTTGGAAGCCTGTCTTTTCTAGCTTCTCTAACATCTGCTAGCTGCCACAAGTGTGGTCTCAAAAGTTCCCCTCTTGCACCTCTGTAGTCATTTTGGACCCCAACCAAGGCTTGCTTCACAAGCACCCTTACTTTGGAGCAGTTCCAATCCGAATTCTTGACACACAACTCATGGAACTAACTATGGCCTGGGAAGTTTTGCCTTCAGAACCTTCCCCCGTTTTGTAGTGCAGCAGAACATCATTCAAGTGCCTCTTGAATCTGCGTCTCCCAGGCTAGGCTGCGGTCCTAAGAAGCCCCAGTGGAATGCCTCTGCCTCAATCGGGTCTTCTTCTCTGTACCTCTGTTTCACCGTAGGCTTTGCCTGGTTTCTTCAAGAGAGGCACACAGGGAACAGAAATCTGTCAGCAGAGCCCCTACTGAGGAAAGGGCACTGGGTCCTGGGACGCCTCTGAGATGCATTCCTGATCGCCCCTGTTGCAGGAGGAAGGTGTCAGGCAACCGGTGTGCCTGAAAGAGAGCTAGGGCCCTTGGGGAGGGAGCACCCTCCTCAGCCTAGCCCAGGTACTTGAGGGAGGGTGGTGGTTTGGGTGGTGGTGGTGGTCGTCGTGGTGGTGGGGTGTGTGTGTGGAAGAGATGGGTTAGGGGTGCTGGGGAGTGGAAAGGGCAGGGAGAAGGGGCTTCCGACACGTTCCTGGAGAGCCCTGGAAGAGGCAGGGGCCCCGCCTAGTGCAGGCCCAGGGCATGGGCCTCCTCTGCCCAAGTCTAAGGGAGGGACCACCCTCAGGGGCCAGTGGATTTTTGGCAACAGACCAGCCCTTGGAGCGGGACTCGGGGATCCCTGGCTGCAATTTCCACTCACCCCGAACCAGATCTGGGTCCACAGACGTCCCCGCTGTATCTATCTGCGCCTCACCACCAGGTCCAGCTGCTGCTGCTGCCGAGAACGCGACATAGGCCCAGATATCTGGGCTGTGGGTAATCTAAGGAAAGAGGGTGCTGGCGCACCCTCCCTACTGTCCCCCAGGTGGTTGCCCCAGAACAATACCCCGGCCCGTCCCTCCAATGGAAACCACCTGCCCCAGCCTTCAGTTGCAGACCCAAACCTCAGAAGGAGAGAACCCAAGAGAAAAATCAACATGTGACTGGAATTGTTGAAATCACCCTCTTGACCTCTCCTGAACCCGAGCCTCATTATACGCTCACTGGACTCCAGTTAGCCTGATGGGAAACACCTGACCACAGGGAAGGAAGGAAAAGCAGCAGATGGGACCACGGTTCCAGGGAGAACCCCGCCTCTTCCCAGAAAACCAATACCCATGCCTCCGCCTCCCGAACAGACCCTACCTTTAAACTTCCTGCCTTGTGAGCCCCCGGAGGAGAAGTTGATTGGTGAGCCAAGCCCTCGACTCGGGCGTGTGCTGTTAGTATCTCAGCCTGCGTTTCCTTGATGGCAGTGGGAATCCAACAGGGAAAGAAACTTCCCCGCTGAGGCAGGGAGCTTCGGTTGGGCTGGGACCTAAGGGGAGGCGTCCATACGACCAATTCGGGAAGGCCGCCTCTCACCGTGGCCGCTCGGCCCTCCTGTCGTCCTTCTGGCTGGTGGAGCTGAAGCCGGTCCTCCAGGCGCGCATGCGCAGGCGACCAGGCCGCGAGGCCTGGCTGCGCCTCGGGCACGGTTGCTAAGCGACTTGCCTCTGAGGGGTGGGCGAGACGCTGGCTGGCTGGCTGGCTGGCTGGCTGGCGGGCGCAGGCGCGGGCCGTGTCCGGTGCTCTAGGAAGGGCCTGGGGCCTAGGTCTTCCAGTGGTCCAGCAGATCGATAGACGGAAGGAAGGGTGGGCGGATCCACGGCTCGATGGAAGGTTGGAGGAATATACGGACGGACTGTTGGGGCCCCCGCAGAGTGGAGTGGAGGAAAGCCCTGCCGAGGGGCGGCAAGCGGAGGGGAGGGGAGGGGAGGGGAGGGGAGGGGAGGGGCGGGGAGGGGAGGGGAGAAGGAGGCGGGGAGAGGTTGCGAGCCTAGCGTGGAAGAATGGCGGAAAGAAGGGGTTTCCCACAGTTTCCTGCAAAGCAATGGAAGCGGCAGAGAACCCGCCCAGTGTGACGCCAGGGCACGGGCGGCCTCTGCCCATGTCTAGGGGAGGTACCGCTCTCTCTCCGGGTCAGTGGATTTCTCGGCGACGTGACCGTCATTTTGAGCGGGGACATGGGGATCTTCATGCCGCTCGCCGCCTCACCAGGCACCAAGGCACCAGATTCCAAACCACCCCCCTTTCTCCATACAATGGACTCCATCACCTCCCACCTAGATCCGGATTTGGGTCCACTTGGCGTCTCGCCACCAGTTCCAGCCATCAGTGTGGGGGCAGTGGTTCGAAGATGTCGACACAGACTCTGAGATCCGGGACGTCAGTAACGTGAGGAGAGGAAGGCTGGCGCACCCTCCGTACTTCCCGCCATCTCCCTCTGTTCTCTCTCTCCTTTCCCGTCCCTACCCAGCTCACTCACCGGAGTTGAAGCCAGACCTCCAACTGCGTGAGCGCGCGGGGCACGGGCTGGGGGTGGGGTTGGGGGGGTGGAGTGGGAGGCTGACCTCACAATGACGAGCAGGTTTGCTAAGGGTTGGGTCTGTTAGGCTCTAGGGATCCGGAGCGCCCTTTGTCGCTTGGCAGGTACAGGTGAAAGCTGTGTCCGGTGCTCTCTGAAGGGCCTGTGGCCTGTGACTTCCAGTGGGCCAGTGGATGGATGGATGCCTGCACGGAAGGACGGATGGATGGGATGAAAGCAGTGTTCCCATATTGGGGTACAGGGAAGTCATGCTGGCTCTGACATGATTTCTATGCTAACTACAACAGCCTGTTTTGTGGCCTCTTAAACATACGTTGTACATGTGCTTTCATCGTTACAGAAAAGCGTGCATTGTCCAGAAATAAAGACGTCCTTTTGCAAGATACAAATAAAATGCCTCCCTTACCTGGACACCAGTGCCACTAGTCGTCCGATGAGAAGGCTCCTTCGGCAGGCGCCAAGGCCATACTGATTCGCGGTCTCTATGTGCTCATCTGTCTCTTTTGGAAACAAGAAGACAAGGAATGGACCCCTGACACGATAGAGGTTCTCTGCCCTCAGATATAAAACTAGGCTGAAAGTCATGCTTCTCCAGAGCAGTTCCTCCGACCCCTGTGAGAGGCTGTCTCCTGCGCTCGAGTCCTCAGTTTGGCTCCAATAACTCGGGTGGGGGCGGGGGGGGGAGAAGTTGGGGGCTAATCGTGAAGACCTGTGCGGAGTAGGGCCTTGCCTCACATCCCTGCGAGGCACCGGGAGAGGCAGAGGCAGGGACCCCCGTCTCACCCGCCACCCGAAACCAGTGTGGCACCAGGGCATGGGCCTCCTCTGCCCACGTCTAGGGGAGCTACCACTTTCGGGGTCAGTGGATTTTCTGGTGACACGACCACAGTTCACAGTTCGAGCCGGGACTCTGGGATGTTCCTCGCCCCCGCCTCACCCGATGACATCCCACACCCTCCTCCCATTTGACACCATTCCCACCCATGCCGATCCAGATTTGGATCCACAGAGGTACCCGGCGTGCCTTGGTCTGGCCACCAGCTTCGGCAGCCACTGGCGGAGATGGTGGCACAGACCCAGAGATCTAGGATGTCCAGAACCTGAGCACCGGAGGGCTGGCGCACCCTCCCTACATCCCTCGCTGCCCTCCGTCCTCCTCTCTCCCCTCCCTGGGCTCTGACAGCCAGCCTTCTACTGGTGGAAGCCTGCCGTCCAACCAGGCGAGCGCGGACAATCGCTTTGGTTGCCCTGGGTTTCCCCTTTGTTGCCCTGCCGGGTTACTCAGCAAAAGGGGGCGGGGCTCTCCGTGATGCGGGCGCGCCCTCTGGCGGCTGGCCGGGCTAGGGGCAGGCGCCGCCGGCGGCCCCCGTGCCTTTGGAAGCCCGGGCCCCCATCCTCCAGTGCGTCCAGCACATGGATGGATGCAAGGATGAATGAGCGGATGGAAGGACGCAAGGAAGGGAGGAAGGGAGGATGGGAGGGAGGGAGGGAGGGAGGAAGAAAGGGAGGGAGGAAGGAAGAAGGAAGGCTACATAAATGGATAGTTGCGGAGTGCAGAGTGGAATAAGGCCAGGCCGGGCCAGGCTGACCAAGCAGGATCAGGAGCCTAGTGGTGGTATCCCTTGCTCAGGTCAATCTTCCGTGTGTGCCTGGGACTGTCCCGGAAGGGGGACTGCCCTGTGAGCTGGACAGGGGACTGACTGTGGGCTTCTGGGGGGCTTTGCTCCCTCGTGGGCTTCAGCGCCTGCAGCCAGAGCCAGAGCCAGAGCCCGAGCCCAGGCCCAAGGAACTGCCGTGCCCGTGGAGGGATGGGGCTTGTCTGAGGAGCCTGGGACTCCCTGCAGTCCCCATTTCCCCCCACTCACCACCACCCCCTCCGTGACAAGGCGGCTCCGTGGCTCTGTCTGGCTGTGTGGCTCAGTGGGATTCTGTTTTCCTTCCTTATCGCTTTTCCTGGCTTTTCTTCAAATGTGCCTGACTTGCCATGCCCTGGGAACAGCACGTGGAAGGAAGCCCCTCTGCATCCTGAGAGGCACCCTTCCACACACAAAAACACAAGGAATCTCTATGAGGATCTCATGATACACTTGTAGGAAAGATGCCAAAAGTCGTGCTCATGATGCGAATGCCCCAAATCCCACCCCCACCCGAGCCCCTTTCCCCCAGCGCTCAACTCACCCAACCCGACCACAGCGCCATGATCTGGAAGAGGAAAGTCCCTTGGGCAAGGCATGATCCACTCGACTACAACCTTCTGGAAAATTCACCACCACCGATCCACTTCCAGTTGAGCTGTGTGTTTTGGCCTACCAGCACTTCATTTGCTAGCTTCCAGTCTTCTTGCTGGGATGTAGGGACCCCGGGATGGGATGGGGGGGTGGGGGTGGGGCTATCCTCTGCTGTTGGAAAGTGCTCTCTCTCGGTGTTTGGGGGTTGCTCACCCTGTCTGCAAGCTTCTGAGAGCATGGGTTGGGGCTCAGCACATCTCCTCCTGTGGTCCTGGATAGGAACTTCTTCATCGTGACCCCCTCTGGGGGTTCTCCTTGTGGTCCAAAGCACGGCTTGGGGGCATTATCAGCCTTGCAATCTCCAAACACCGCCTCAGAGGTGCACCCTCTGCCTCCCTCCTTCCTGGCCGCATCCCGATTCCACACCTGTCTGACTTGCTCTTTCTCTTCTCTGTGCTTGTGTGTGCTCTTCCGTCTTTTCCATGATTCTCTCCTCCTCCTCCTCTGCAGTACACGCGTTCCATGGCACTGGGTTCGCTTTTCCTTCTTAAACCCCTTTTGGCTCCGGTCAGTGCTTCTGTTCTTGGGAAGTCTTGGCCATCCCCTATTTCCATTGCTTTGCTTTGTTCTGTTTCTCACCTCATCAAGGACATTCCATTCCCGGTCCAGACTGGGCATTTCCCTTCTGTGTCTTTCACCTAGGATGGAATGTCTGTTCCTATTTCTTTCAGCATGATCTGCATCCCAGGAAATGCACCACACTCCCCGTTGTTTTCTGATGAGTTTTGGCAGACTTGCCTGGAACTGGGTTGCTGCCACCACCAGAACCTTGAGCGCTGGAGGGCGCGGAACGAGAAAGCCTTTGAAAAAACGGAGAATGAAAATCACTGGTTCTTTTGAGAAGAGCTAGAGCCCTGTCGTGATGATCACCACGATGGGGGTGGCAATGGACTGACACGGAGATTTGCAGTGAGTGCCCGCCTCCCTCCCTCACCCCACCCATGCCCACCGGGGTACGTGCCTGCGTTGGGACTCAAACACAGCTGCCGTCAAGGTCCAGACCCCAGGTACCCCACCCCCAAGTTCTCCTGACCCTTTGCCCTAAGACACACACCGACACACAAACACAGAGACAGACAGACAGACAGACAGACACACACACACACACACACACACACACACTGTCTCTCTCACTCTCTCTCCCTCTCAGACACACACACGGCGCCTTGCCCAGAATCATACTCGGACAGGCATACCTGCCAACACACCTGGCTCTTACTACGCTGTTGGAAGCCTGTCTTTTCTAGCTTCTCTAACATCTGCTAGCTGCCACAAGTGTGGTCTCAAAAGTTCCCCTCTTGCACCTCTGTAGTCATTTTGGACCCCAACCAAGGCTTGCTTCACAAGCACCCTTACTTTGGAGCAGTTCCAATCCGAATTCTTGACACACAACTCATGGAACTAACTATGGCCTGGGAAGTTTTGCCTTCAGAACCTTCCCCCGTTTTGTAGTGCAGCAGAACATCATTCAAGTGCCTCTTGAATCTGCGTCTCCCAGGCTAGGCTGCGGTCCTAAGAAGCCCCAGTGGAATGCCTCTGCCTCAATCGGGTCTTCTTCTCTGTACCTCTGTTTCACCGTAGGCTTTGCCTGGTTTCTTCAAGAGAGGCACACAGGGAACAGAAATCTGTCAGCAGAGCCCCTACTGAGGAAAGGGCACTGGGTCCTGGGACGCCTCTGAGATGCATTCCTGATCGCCCCTGTTGCAGGAGGAAGGTGTCAGGCAACCGGTGTGCCTGAAAGAGAGCTAGGGCCCTTGGGGAGGGAGCACCCTCCTCAGCCTAGCCCAGGTACTTGAGGGAGGGTGGTGGTTTGGGTGGTGGTGGTGGTCGTCGTGGTGGTGGGGTGTGTGTGTGGAAGAGATGGGTTAGGGGTGCTGGGGAGTGGAAAGGGCAGGGAGAAGGGGCTTCCGACACGTTCCTGGAGAGCCCTGGAAGAGGCAGGGGCCCCGCCTAGTGCAGGCCCAGGGCATGGGCCTCCTCTGCCCAAGTCTAAGGGAGGGACCACCCTCAGGGGCCAGTGGATTTTTGGCAACAGACCAGCCCTTGGAGCGGGACTCGGGGATCCCTGGCTGCAATTTCCACTCACCCCGAACCAGATCTGGGTCCACAGACGTCCCCGCTGTATCTATCTGCGCCTCACCACCAGGTCCAGCTGCTGCTGCTGCCGAGAACGCGACATAGGCCCAGATATCTGGGCTGTGGGTAATCTAAGGAAAGAGGGTGCTGGCGCACCCTCCCTACTGTCCCCCAGGTGGTTGCCCCAGAACAATACCCCGGCCCGTCCCTCCAATGGAAACCACCTGCCCCAGCCTTCAGTTGCAGACCCAAACCTCAGAAGGAGAGAACCCAAGAGAAAAATCAACATGTGACTGGAATTGTTGAAATCACCCTCTTGACCTCTCCTGAACCCGAGCCTCATTATACGCTCACTGGACTCCAGTTAGCCTGATGGGAAACACCTGACCACAGGGAAGGAAGGAAAAGCAGCAGATGGGACCACGGTTCCAGGGAGAACCCCGCCTCTTCCCAGAAAACCAATACCCATGCCTCCGCCTCCCGAACGGACCCTACCTTTAAACTTCCTGCCTTGTGAGCCCCCGGAGGAGAAGTTGATTGGTGAGCCAAGCCCTCGACTCGGGCGTGTGCTGTTAGTATCTCAGCCTGCGTTTCCTTGATGGCAGTGGGAATCCAACAGGGAAAGAAACTTCCCCGCTGAGGCAGGGAGCTTCGGTTGGGCTGGGACCTAAGGGGAGGCGTCCATACGACCAATTCGGGAAGGCCGCCTCTCACCGTGGCCGCTCGGCCCTCCTGTCGTCCTTCTGGCTGATGGAGCTGAAGCCGGTCCTCCAGGCGCGCATGCGCAGGCGACCAGGCCGCGAGGCCTGGCTGCGCCTCGGGCACGGTTGCTAAGCGACTTGCCTCTGAGGGGTGGGCGAGACGTTGGCTGGCTGGCTGGCTGGCTGGCGGGCGCAGGCGCGGGCCGTGTCCGGTGCTCTAGGAAGGGCCTGGGGCCTAGGTCTTCCAGTGGTCCAGCAGATCGATAGACGGAAGGAAGGGTGGGCGGATCCACGGCTCGATGGAAGGTTGGAGGAATATACGGACGGACTGTTGGGGCCCCCGCAGAGTGGAGTGGAGGAAAGCCCTGCCGAGGGGCGGCAAGCGGAGGGGAGGGGAGGGGAGCGGAGGGGAGGGGAGAAGGAGGCGGGGAGAGGTTGCGAGCCTAGCGTGGAAGAATGGCGGAAAGAAGGGGTTTCCCACAGTTTCCTGCAAAGCAATGGAAGCGGCAGAGAACCCGCCCAGTGTGACGCCAGGGCACGGGCGGCCTCTGCCCATGTCTAGGGGAGGGACCGCTCTCTCTCCGGGTCAGTGGATTTCTCGGCGACGTGACCGTCATTTTGAGCGGGGACATGGGGATCTTCATGCCGCTCGCCGCCTCACCAGGCACCAGATTCCAAACCACCCCCCTTTCTCCATACAATGGACTCCATCACCTCCCACCTAGATCCGGATTTGGGTCCACTTGGCGTCTCGCCACCAGTTCCAGCCATCAGTGTGGGGGCAGTGGTTCGAAGATGTCGACACAGACTCTGAGATCCGGGACGTCAGTAACGTGAGGAGAGGAAGGCTGGCGCACCCTCCGTACTTCCCGCCATCTCCCTCTGTTCTCTCTCTCCTTTCCCGTCCCTACCCAGCTCACTCACCGGAGTTGAAGCCAGACCTCCAACTGCGTGAGCACGCGGGGCACGGGCTGGGGGTGGGGTTGGGGGGGTGGAGTGGGAGGCTGACCTCACAATGACGAGCAGGTTTGCTAAGGGTTGGGTCTGTTAGGCTCTAGGGATCCGGAGCGCCCTTTGTCGCTTGGCAGGTACAGGTGAAAGCTGTGTCCGGTGCTCTCTGAAGGGCCTGTGGCCTGTGACTTCCAGTGGGCCAGTGGATGGATGGATGCCTGCACGGAAGGACGGATGGATGGGATGAAAGCAGTGTTCCCATATTGGGGTACAGGGAAGTCATGCTGGCTCTGACATGATTTCTATGCTAACTACAACAGCCTGTTTTGTGGCCTCTTAAACATACGTTGTACATGTGCTTTCATCGTTACAGAAAAGCGTGCATTGTCCAGAAATAAAGACGTCCTTTTGCAAGATACAAATAAAATGCCTCCCTTACCTGGACACCAGTGCCACTAGTCGTCTGATGAGAAGGTTCCTTCGGCAGGCGCCAAGGCCATACTGATTCGCGGTCTCTATGTGCTCATCTGTCTCTTTTGGAAACAAGAAGACAAGGAATGGACCCCTGACACGATAGAGGTTCTCTGCCCTCAGATATAAAACTAGGCTGAAAGTCATGCTTCTCCAGAGCAGTTCCTCCGACCCCTGTGAGAGGCTGTCTCCTGCGCTCGAGTCCTCAGTTTGGCTCCAATAACTCGGGTGGGGGGGGGGAGAAGTTGGGGGCTAATCGTGAAGACCTGTGCGGAGTAGGGCCTTGCCTCACATCCCTGCGAGGCACCGGGAGAGGCAGAGGCAGGGACCCCCGTCTCACCCGCCACCCGAAACCAGTGTGGCACCAGGGCATGGGCCTCCTCTGCCCACGTCTAGGGGAGCTACCACTTTCGGGGTCAGTGGATTTTCTGGTGACACGACTACAGTTCACAGTTCGAGCCGGGACTCTGGGATTTTCCTCGCCCCCGCCTCACCCGATGACATCCCACACCCTCCTCCCATTTGACACCATTCCCACCCATGCCGATCCAGATTTGGATCCACAGAGGTACCCGGCGTGCCTTGGTCTGGCCACCAGCTTCGGCAGCCACTGGCGGAGATGGTGGCACAGACCCAGAGATCTAGGATGTCCAGAACCTGAGCACCGGAGGGCTGGCGCACCCTCCCTACATCCCTCGCTGCCCTCCGTCCTCCTCTCTCCCCTCCCTGGGCTCTGACAGCCAGCCTTCTACTGGTGGAAGCCTGCCGTCCAACCAGGCGAGCGCGGACAATCGCCTTGGTTGCCCCGGGTTTCCCCTTTGTTGCCCTGCCGGGTTACTCAGCAAAAGGGGGCGGGGCTCTCCGTGATGCGGGCGCGCCCTCTGGCGGCTGGCCGGGCTAGGGGCAGGCGCCGCCGGCGGCCCCCGTGCCTTTGGAAGCCCGGGCCCCCATCCTCCAGTGCGTCCAGCACATGGATGGATGCAAGGATGAATGAGCGGATGGAAGGACGCAAGGAAGGGAGGAAGGGAGGATGGGAGGGAGGGAGGGAGGGAGGAAGAAAGGGAGGGAGGAAGGAAGAAGGAAGGCTACATAAATGGATAGTTGCGGAGTGCAGAGTGGAATAAGGCCAGGCCGGGCCAGGCTGACCAAGCAGGATCAGGAGCCTAGTGGTGGTATCCCTTGCTCAGGTCAATCTTCCGTGTGTGCCTGGGACTGTCCCGGAAGGGGGACTGCCCTGTGAGCTGGACAGGGGACTGACTGTGGGCTTCTGGGGGGCTTTGCTCCCTCGTGGGCTTCAGCGCCTGCAGCCAGAGCCAGAGCCAGAGCCCGAGCCCAGGCCCAAGGAACTGCCGTGCCCGTGGAGGGATGGGGCTTGTCTGAGGAGCCTGGGACTCCCTGCAGTCCCCATTTCCCCCCACTCACCACCACCCCCTCCGTGACAAGGCGGCTCCGTGGCTCTGTCTGGCTGTGTGGCTCAGTGGGATTCTGTTTTCCTTCCTTATCGCTTTTCCTGGCTTTTCTTCAAATGTGCCTGACTTGCCATGCCCTGGGAACAGCACGTGGAAGGAAGCCCCTCTGCATCCTGAGAGGCACCCTTCCACACACAAAAACACAAGGAATCTCTATGAGGATCTCATGATACACTTGTAGGAAAGATGCCAAAAGTCGTGCTCATGATGCGAATGCCCCAAATCCCACCCCCACCCGAGCCCCTTTCCCCCAGCGCTCAACTCACCCAACCCGACCACAGCGCCATGATCTGGAAGAGGAAAGTCCCTTGGGCAAGGCATGATCCACTCGACTACAACCTTCTGGAAAATTCACCACCACCGATCCACTTCCAGTTGAGCTGTGTGTTTTGGCCTACCAGCACTTCATCTGCTAGCTTCCAGTCTTCTTGCTGGGATGTAGGGACCCCGGGATGGGATGGGGGGGTGGGGGTGGGGCTATCCTCTGCTGTTGGAAAGTGCTCTCTCTGGGTGTTTGGGGGTTGCTCACCCTGTCTGCAAGCTTCTGAGAGCATGGGTTGGGGCTCAGCACATCTCCTCCTGTGGTCCTGGATAGGAACTTCTTCATCGTGACCCCCTCTGGGGGTTCTCCTTGTGGTCCAAAGCACGGCTTGGGGGCATTATCAGCCTTGCAATCTCCAAACACCGCCTCAGAGGTGCACCCTCTGCCTCCCTCCTTCCTGGCCGCATCCCGATTCCACACCTGTCTGACTTGCTCTTTCTCTTCTCTGTGCTTGTGTGTGCTCTTCCGTCTTTTCCATGATTCTCTCCTCCTCCTCCTCTGCAGTACACGCGTTCCATGGCACTGGGTTCGCTTTTCCTTCTTAAACCCCTTTTGGCTCCGGTCAGTGCTTCTGTTCTTGGGAAGTCTTGGCCATCCCCTATTTCCATTGCTTTGCTTTGTTCTGTTTCTCACCTCATCAAGGACATTCCATTCCCGGTCCAGACTGGGCATTTCCCTTCTGTGTCTTTCACCTAGGATGGAATGTCTGTTCCTATTTCTTTCAGCATGATCTGCATCCCAGGAAATGCACCACACTCCCCGTTGTTTTCTGATGAGTTTTGGCAGACTTGCCTGGAACTGGGTTGCTGCCACCACCAGAACCTTGAGCGCTGGAGGGCGCGGAACGAGAAAGCCTTTGAAAAAACGGAGAATGAAAATCACTGGTTCTTTTGAGAAGAGCTAGAGCCCTGTCGTGATGATCACCACGATGGGGGTGGCAATGGACTGACACGGAGATTTGCAGTGAGTGCCCGCCTCCCTCCCTCACCCCACCCATGCCCACCGGGGTACGTGCCTGCGTTGGGACTCAAACACAGCTGCCGTCAAGGTCCAGACCCCAGGTACCCCACCCCCAAGTTCTCCTGACCCTTTGCCCTAAGACACACACCGACACACAAACACAGAGACAGACAGACAGACAGACACACACACACACACACACACACACACACACACACACACACACACACACACACACTGTCTCTCTCACTCTCTCTCCCTCTCAGACACACACACGGCGCCTTGCCCAGAATCATACTCGGACAGGCATACCTGCCAACACACCTGGCTCTTACTACGCTGTTGGAAGCCTGTCTTTTCTAGCTTCTCTAACATCTGCTAGCTGCCACAAGTGTGGTCTCAAAAGTTCCCCTCTTGCACCTCTGTAGTCATTTTGGACCCCAACCAAGGCTTGCTTCACAAGCACCCTTACTTTGGAGCAGTTCCAATCCGAATTCTTGACACACAACTCATGGAACTAACTATGGCCTGGGAAGTTTTGCCTTCAGAACCTTCCCCCGTTTTGTAGTGCAGCAGAACATCATTCAAGTGCCTCTTGAATCTGCGTCTCCCAGGCTAGGCTGCGGTCCTAAGAAGCCCCAGTGGAATGCCTCTGCCTCAATCGGGTCTTCTTCTCTGTACCTCTGTTTCACCGTAGGCTTTGCCTGGTTTCTTCAAGAGAGGCACACAGGGAACAGAAATCTGTCAGCAGAGCCCCTACTGAGGAAAGGGCACTGGGTCCTGGGACGCCTCTGAGATGCATTCCTGATCGCCCCTGTTGCAGGAGGAAGGTGTCAGGCAACCGGTGTGCCTGAAAGAGAGCTAGGGCCCTTGGGGAGGGAGCACCCTCCTCAGCCTAGCCCAGGTACTTGAGGGAGGGTGGTGGTTTGGGTGGTGGTGGTGGTCGTCGTGGTGGTGGGGTGTGTGTGTGGAAGAGATGGGTTAGGGGTGCTGGGGAGTGGAAAGGGCAGGGAGAAGGGGCTTCCGACACGTTCCTGGAGAGCCCTGGAAGAGGCAGGGGCCCCGCCTAGTGCAGGCCCAGGGCATGGGCCTCCTCTGCCCAAGTCTAAGGGAGGGACCACCCTCAGGGGCCAGTGGATTTTTGGCAACAGACCAGCCCTTGGAGCGGGACTCGGGGATCTTCATCGCGCCCCACCTCGCCGCATTTCACTCTGCACCCCTCTCTCACTGGCTGCAATTTCCACTCACCCCGAACCAGATCTGGGTCCACAGACGTCCCCGCTGTATCTATCTGCGCCTCACCACCAGGTCCAGCTGCTGCTGCTGCCGAGAACGCGACATAGGCCCAGATATCTGGGCTGTGGGTAATCTAAGGAAAGAGGGTGCTGGCGCACCCTCCCTACTGTCCCCCAGGTGGTTGCCCCAGAACAATACCCCGGCCCGTCCCTCCAATGGAAACCACCTGCCCCAGCCTTCAGTTGCAGACCCAAACCTCAGAAGGAGAGAACCCAAGAGAAAAATCAACATGTGACTGGAATTGTTGAAATCACCCTCTTGACCTCTCCTGAACCCGAGCCTCATTATACGCTCACTGGACTCCAGTTAGCCTGATGGGAAACACCTGACCACAGGGAAGGAAGGAAAAGCAGCAGATGGGACCACGGTTCCAGGGAGAACCCCGCCTCTTCCCAGAAAACCAATACCCATGCCTCCGCCTCCCGAACAGACCCTACCTTTAAACTTCCTGCCTTGTGAGCCCCCGGAGGAGAAGTTGATTGGTGAGCCAAGCCCTCGACTCGGGCGTGTGCTGTTAGTATCTCAGCCTGCGTTTCCTTGATGGCAGTGGGAATCCAACAGGGAAAGAAACTTCCCCGCTGAGGCAGGGAGCTTCGGTTGGGCTGGGACCTAAGGGGAGGCGTCCATACGACCAATTCGGGAAGGCCGCCTCTCACCGTGGCCGCTCGGCCCTCCTGTCGTCCTTCTGGCTGGTGGAGCTGAAGCCGGTCCTCCAGGCGCGCATGCGCAGGCGACCAGGCCGCGAGGCCTGGCTGCGCCTCGGGCACGGTTGCTAAGCGACTTGCCTCTGAGGGGTGGGCGAGACGTTGGCTGGCTGGCTGGCTGGCTGGCTGGCGGGCGCAGGCGCGGGCCGTGTCCGGTGCTCTAGGAAGGGCCTGGGGCCTAGGTCTTCCAGTGGTCCAGCAGATCGATAGACGGAAGGAAGGGTGGGCGGATCCACGGCTCGATGGAAGGTTGGAGGAATATACGGACGGACTGTTGGGGCCCCCGCAGAGTGGAGTGGAGGAAAGCCCTGCCGAGGGGCGGCAAGCGGAGGGGAGGGGAGGGGAGGGGCGGGGAGGGGAGAAGGAGGCGGGGAGAGGTTGCGAGCCTAGCGTGGAAGAATGGCGGAAAGAAGGGGTTTCCCACAGTTTCCTGCAAAGCAATGGAAGCGGCAGAGAACCCGCCCAGTGTGACGCCAGGGCACGGGCGGCCTCTGCCCATGTCTAGGGGAGGTACCGCTCTCTCTCCGGGTCAGTGGATTTCTCGGCGACGTGACCGTCATTTTGAGCGGGGACATGGGGATCTTCATGCCGCTCGCCGCCTCACCAGGCACCAGATTCCAAACCACCCCCCTTTCTCCATACAATGGACTCCATCACCTCCCACCTAGATCCGGATTTGGGTCCACTTGGCGTCTCGCCACCAGTTCCAGCCATCAGTGTGGGGGCAGTGGTTCGAAGATGTCGACACAGACTCTGAGATCCGGGACGTCAGTAACGTGAGGAGAGGAAGGCTGGCGCACCCTCCGTACTTCCCGCTATCTCCCTCTGTTCTCTCTCTCCTTTCCCGTCCCTACCCAGCTCACTCACCGGAGTTGAAGCCAGACCTCCAACTGCGTGAGCGCGCGGGGCACGGGCTGGGGGTGGGGTTGGGGGGGTGGAGTGGGAGGCTGACCTCACAATGACGAGCAGGTTTGCTAAGGGTTGGGTCTGTTAGGCTCTAGGGATCCGGAGCGCCCTTTGTCGCTTGGCAGGTACAGGTGAAAGCTGTGTCCGGTGCTCTCTGAAGGGCCTGTGGCCTGTGACTTCCAGTGGGCCAGTGGATGGATGGATGCCTGCACGGAAGGACGGATGGATGGGATGAAAGCAGTGTTCCCATATTGGGGTACAGGGAAGTCATGCTGGCTCTGACATGATTTCTATGCTAACTACAACAGCCTGTTTTGTGGCCTCTTAAACATACGTTGTACATGTGCTTTCATCGTTACAGAAAAGCGTGCATTGTCCAGAAATAAAGACGTCCTTTTGCAAGATACAAATAAAATGCCTCCCTTACCTGGACACCAGTGCCACTAGTCGTCCGATGAGAAGGCTCCTTCGGCAGGCGCCAAGGCCATACTGATTCGCGGTCTCTATGTGCTCATCTGTCTCTTTTGGAAACAAGAAGACAAGGAATGGACCCCTGACACGATAGAGGTTCTCTGCCCTCAGATATAAAACTAGGCTGAAAGTCATGCTTCTCCAGAGCAGTTCCTCCGACCCCTGTGAGAGGCTGTCTCCTGCGCTCGAGTCCTCAGTTTGGCTCCAATAACTCGGGTGGGGGCGGGGGGGGAGAAGTTGGGGGCTAATCGTGAAGACCTGTGCGGAGTAGGGCCTTGCCTCACATCCCTGCGAGGCACCGGGAGAGGCAGAGGCAGGGACCCCCGTCTCACCCGCCACCCGAAACCAGTGTGGCACCAGGGCATGGGCCTCCTCTGCCCACGTCTAGGGGAGCTACCACTTTCGGGGTCAGTGGATTTTCTGGTGACACGACCACAGTTCACAGTTCGAGCCGGGACTCTGGGATGTTCCTCGCCCCCGCCTCACCCGATGACATCCCACACCCTCCTCCCATTTGACACCATTCCCACCCATGCCGATCCAGATTTGGATCCACAGAGGTACCCGGCGTGCCTTGGTCTGGCCACCAGCTTCGGCAGCCACTGGCGGAGATGGTGGCACAGACCCAGAGATCTAGGATGTCCAGAACCTGAGCACCGGAGGGCTGGCGCACCCTCCCTACATCCCTCGCTGCCCTCCGTCCTCCTCTCTCCCCTCCCTGGGCTCTGACAGCCAGCCTTCTACTGGTGGAAGCCTGCCGTCCAACCAGGCGAGCGCGGACAATCGCCTTGGTTGCCCTGGGTTTCCCCTTTGTTGCCCTGCCGGGTTACTCAGCAAAAGGGGGCGGGGCTCTCCGTGATGCGGGCGCGCCCTCTGGCGGCTGGCCGGGCTAGGGGCAGGCGCCGCCGGCGGCCCCCGTGCCTTTGGAAGCCCGGGCCCCCATCCTCCAGTGCGTCCAGCACATGGATGGATGCAAGGATGAATGAGCGGATGGAAGGACGGACGCAAGGAAGGGAGGAAGGGAGGATGGGAGGGAGGGAGGGAGGGAGGAAGAAAGGGAGGGAGGAAGGAAGAAGGAAGGCTACATAAATGGATAGTTGCGGAGTGCAGAGTGGAATAAGGCCAGGCCGGGCCAGGCTGACCAAGCAGGATCAGGAGCCTAGTGGTGGTATCCCTTGCTCAGGTCAATCTTCCGTGTGTGCCTGGGACTGTCCCGGAAGGGGGACTGCCCTGTGAGCTGGACAGGGGACTGACTGTGGGCTTCTGGGGGGCTTTGCTCCCTCGTGGGCTTCAGCGCCTGCAGCCAGAGCCAGAGCCAGAGCCCGAGCCCAGGCCCAAGGAACTGCCGTGCCCGTGGAGGGATGGGGCTTGTCTGAGGAGCCTGGGACTCCCTGCAGTCCCCATTTCCCCCCACTCACCACCACCCCCTCCGTGACAAGGCGGCTCCGTGGCTCTGTCTGGCTGTGTGGCTCAGTGGGATTCTGTTTTCCTTCCTTATCGCTTTTCCTGGCTTTTCTTCAAATGTGCCTGACTTGCCATGCCCTGGGAACAGCACGTGGAAGGAAGCCCCTCTGCATCCTGAGAGGCACCCTTCCACACACAAAAACACAAGGAATCTCTATGAGGATCTCATGATACACTTGTAGGAAAGATGCCAAAAGTCATGCTCATGATGCGAATGCCCCAAATCCCACCCCCACCCGAGCCCCTTTCCCCCAGCGCTCAACTCACCTAACCCGACCACAGCGCCATGATCTGGAAGAGGAAAGTCCCTTGGGCAAGGCATGATCCACTCGACTACAACCTTCTGGAAAATTCACCACCACCGATCCACTTCCAGTTGAGCTGTGTGTTTTGGCCTACCAGCACTTCATTTGCTAGCTTCCAGTCTTCTTGCTGGGATGTAGGGACCCCGGGATGGGATGGGGGGGGTGGGGGTGGGGCTATCCTCTGCTGTTGGAAAGTGCTCTCTCTGGGTGTTTGGGGGTTGCTCACCCTGTCTGCAAGCTTCTGAGAGCATGGGTTGGGGCTCAGCACATCTCCTCCTGTGGTCCTGGATAGGAACTTCTTCATCGTGACCCCCTCTGGGGGTTCTCCTTGTGGTCCAAAGCACGGCTTGGGGGCATTATCAGCCTTGCAATCTCCAAACACCGCCTCAGAGGTGCACCCTCTGCCTCCCTCCTTCCTGGCCGCATCCCGATTCCACACCTGTCTGACTTGCTCTTTCTCTTCTCTGTGCTTGTGTGTGCTCTTCCGTCTTTTCCATGATTCTCTCCTCCTCCTCCTCTGCAGTACACGCGTTCCATGGCACTGGGTTCGCTTTTCCTTCTTAAACCCCTTTTGGCTCCGGTCAGTGCTTCTGTTCTTGGGAAGTCTTGGCCATCCACTCGTTCCATTGCCTTGCTTTGTTCTCTTTTTTACTTCATGAAGGACATTCCATTTCCAGTTCATACTGGGCATTTCCCTTCTTTGTCTTTCACCTGAGCCTAGGCTCAGAAGTTGTGTCTTAGTTGCTCCGCAGCATGTTGGATCTTCCCAACCAGGGCCGAATCCATGTCCGCTGCATTGGCAGGCGGATTCTTTACCACTGTGCTACGAGTGAAGTCCTCTATTTATATTTTTAATGGATTGTAAGATTTCTAAGTACTCAGTCATATCTGTAGATAAAAATTAATTTTTCTTTTCACATACGTGTTCTTTACTTAAAATAAATATGGTAATACTGAATATGTGTAATCTTATTACTATTTACTTGTAATAGCTAGAAGCTCATCTGTTACCCAGTTTAATGGAAATTTGTACAATATTTTGCCATTAAATTGATATTTGCTTTGTTATATTCCAAGTAGTTAGCACTAAATTTTAATTTTCTTCGAATGCCATTGTGCATATTTTGCTGTGTTCATGTATTATTCTCCTTTGATATGTTAATATAATTTACACTGATTTCTGACTTTTAACCATTTTTGGAATAACGTGCTTGTCTTGGCATATTATTCTTTTGAAAAGCCACTCCATTTTTTGGAATATTTTCTTCAGAAAATTGATATTGATATTATATATTAATAATCAAAATTAAGAATATGATACTTGAAATTTTTTGTTATTGACATTATATGTTCTGTGAAAGTTAGAACTTGGCTTTAAGCCCATATGGTGGGACTTTCTTGTCGGTCCAGTGGTTAAGACTTCGACTTTCAATGCAGGTGGTGCGGGTTCGATCCCTGGTCGGGGAGCTAAGATCCCACATGCCTCGCGGCCAAAAAACCAAAACATAAAACAGAAGAAATATTGTAACAAATCAATAAAGACTTCAAAAATGGTCCACATCAAAAAAATTGTTTAAAAAAAAAGCTCATATGGCCATGTTTTTTATTTTTAGTCTTCTGTTTTTAATATTAGATATTTCACCCCTTTTCTAAGTTCATCTGGTACTCTTCATTTCAATTTCTATGCTGTTTGAACCAAACAGATTATCTGACTACCTGCCCCAGCACAATTCCTTTGAGCACTTCACATTTTGGTAGTACCACTGGGTCCCACATAAAATGAGCATCCCTAAATGGGTCCCTCAATGAAAATCAAGTAAAATGTGTTCTTGACCGTACTCTGCTGGAGCTCAGGCCTTTTCTACAAGAGTATAAAATGCCATTTGGCTGCTTAGACACATTTGGATACTTACCAGCAATCTTAACAACAGTGTAGGTTCTTAAATGGGTGAAAGGTTTTAATGCAGGGTGAGAGATATCCACCAGTAGTTTCACTTTGTTTATTGTATCATGCTTAACATTATAATTTGTCAAATAACTATCATTTCATTAAACAGTGAACATTCCTCTATCTCTGCACTGTCCAGTACAATAGCCACTAGCTACTTGTGGCTATTTAAATTTTAAATTAATTTAAATTGAATACAGTTAAAAATTGAATTCATCACTGGTACTAGCCATAATCAAGTGTTCTATAGCCATGTGTACTGAGCTTTACAGATAAAGAAGTTTTCCATTATCAAAAAGCTTTCAATTAGATAGGAATGTTTTGAATATCTACAATCTATTCACAAAAATAAAGAGGACCTATGGCTTTAACAAATTAAATATTGCCAAGTACTTAATCATCACTTGCAAAATTAATCAAGCACTATAAAGCATATATTAAAAATCATATTTATCAGATATTTGATGCATCTTAAACCTTTTTTAAAAAAATATTTAGTTATTTGGCTGGGCCAGTTCTTAGTTGCAGCATGTGGGATCTTCATTGCCACGTGCGGGATCTTCATCGCGGCGTGTGGGATCTTTAGTTGTCGCCTGCATGCGCGATCTAGTTCCCTGACCAGGGATTGAACCCGGGCCCCCTTCGTTGGGAGCAAGGAGTTTTTTTTGGTTTCTTTTTGTTTTTGTTTTGGCTGCGTTGGGTCTTCGTTGCTGTGTGCAGGCTTTCTCCAGTTGCAGTGAGCAGGGGCTACTCTTCGTTGTGGTGTGAGGGCTTCTCATTGCAGTGGCTTCTCTTGCTGCAGAGCATGGGCTCTAGGCACACGGGCTTCAGTAGTTGCGACGCGTGGGCTCAGTAGTTTTGGCTTGCAGGTTCTAGAGTGCAGGCTCGGTAGTTGTGGCACATGGGCTTAGTTGCTCCACGGTATGTGTGATCTTCCTGGACCAGGGATTAAAACCGTGTCCCCTGAATCGGCAGGTGGATTCTTAACCACTGCGCCACCAAAGTGTTAACCACAGAGCACAGAGTCTTAACTGCTGGACCATCAGGGGAGTCCCTTAAATCTTTTAAAGTGAAGCAATATGCAAAAAATATTCTAATATTTTTTTAAATAGTAAATAGAAAAAATGTATCAATTTATACTTTGTTTCTTACTACTGTTTCTCTATTTATACTTAATCATATTCTTATTTCTTACCATTTCCCCTTATAATTATTGTAATTGGACAATTTTAGAAAATTCCTGCAGTTTTCATGTTTTTACCTGAGACACACGCATGCAAATACAGTAATCACAAAAACTGAATGCTTTAGGACCAGATTATCAACCAGATATTTTTTGATCAGGGCCCAGGTCTTGGTGATATTATGGCAGAGAACACTAAGTTCTTATTAGTGAATACTAATTATTATTATTGGGATACATTAAGATACAGTTTTATATTTTTGTTTCTTCCTAAGATAGAATAACAGGGATAGGATGTATCCTTTCAACTTAAACACTTTAAAAATAGGGGGGAAATGCATGAAATGACAGTTTTCAAACATTGGACAACTGTTCAAGACCATGTTCCTTATCACATAAACAACCAAGGTGAGCCCTATTATGTCTGCCAACTTAATATATGGAGAGTTTCCAGGCCAAAGCACAGGCAGGGTTAACAGAGGCAGAGCCCAGTGTTCTTTATGAATTGAGACACAAAGTTGGTGGTTTGGGGAAGCCAAGGTATGCGAAACAGTACTAGGCAGGAAATAACTGGAGAGCTCGAGAGCTCAAGAGCTCTGTACAACTGGGAGGGAGTGCCTAGAATCTTCAGCTGAGTACTGATCAGTTCACGTGTGTGAAGAAAACACCATGAAGCTGTGGAAAGAACCACTTGAAATGAGTAAAGAGAATAATCCTTACAGCTCAAATAGGTCCAGGAATAGCTGATGTTACCAATAGTCAAAGTGGAAAAACCTTGTAATACTGGACATTGGGTAGAATACTCAAAAGGGGACTGCGTTAAGAAAGAGGAAAAATTAGCCCTGGACATTAAAAAAACAAACAAAAACACTAGACTTTTTAAAAGCTGTTCTGGTTCTGCCTAACAAAGCTTTAAAATGAGTAAAATGAGGGAATTCCCTGGCGACCATCAGTGGCTAGGACTCCATGCTTTCCCTGTGGAGGGAGCAGATTCAATCCCTGGTTGGGGAACTAAGACCCTGCAAGCTGTGCAACCAAAAAAATTAAAAATGAGTAAAATGAACCTTGAAAGGATCAAACTATTTCCAAGTTACAAGAGATGCAAAGAAGCAGGAAAATGAGAAACACACAATGAGAAAAATCAATATTCAAAACTGACTCAGACATTTGAATTAGTAGGCAGGTTATCAAAACAGTCAGAACTATATTTTACATGTTGACAAAAGTAGAGCAAAATATGAGCAGAGAGTCATGGGAGATGTTTTTAAAAACTGAATTCAAAATACATAAATGAAAACTACAATGTCTGAGATATAAGATACACTGGGACTGAAGGAACTGATTAGACAACTGATTAGACATTACAGAAGAAAAGATTAATGAACTTGAAGGTACAGTCATCCAAAAAGAAACAATTAACATAGTGAACATTTATCAGTGAGCTGTGGGACAACTTTAAGTTGCCTAATATTGTTATTAAAGTTCCCAAATTAATGTAGAAAGAGGAAGGGACAGAAAAATTATTTGAATAATGAATGATAAATAATATTCCAAATTTGATGAAAATTATAGACCTGCAAATTCAAACTCAGTGAACTCTAATCATAAAAAATGTAGACCAAGAGTGGTCATAATCCAATTATTTTATTTTTTTAAACTTTCATGTTATTTCAATTTTTATTTTTATTTTTTAAATTTTTATTGGAGTATAGCTGATTTACAATGTTGTGTTAGTTTCTGCTGTACAGCAAAGTGAATCAGTTATACATATACATATAGCCACCCCTTTTTAGATTCTTTTCCCATATAGGTCATGAATAAAGTCAGATTTCTTGTTGGAAACAGGAAACCAGAAGGCAATTGAGCAAAATCCTTATACAGTGCTGAAAAGAAAAAAAATTCCAGGACTTCCCTAGTGGTCCAGGGAAGGTGGTTTACAATCCGCCTTCCAATGCAGGGGACGCGGGTTCGATCCCTGGTCAGGGAGCTAAGATCCCACATGCCGCGGGGCAACTAAGACCCCGCGGGGCAACTAAGACCGCACGCAGCAACTACTGAGCACGCATGCCACAACCAGAGAGCCCGCGTGCTGCAACTACTGAGCCCATGTGCCGCAACTACTGAGCCTGCACACCACAACTAGAGAGAAGCCTGTGCGCCCCAATGAAAGATCCTGCATGCTGCAACAAAGATCCCGCATGCTGCAACTAAGAACCAACACAGCCAAATAAATAAATAAATAAATAATATTTTTTTAAAAACAGAAAAATATTTCCTTGCATTCTATGCAAAGTAAACAATCTTTGTAAAAAAGTGAAAATTTGTGTATAGTTGATTTTCTCAGACATATAAAACATGAAAGAATTGATTAACAGTATTCCGGCATTATAAGAAATGATAAAGTCCTCCAGACAGCTAGAAAAGGATATCAGATGGAAGTTTGGATCTACACAGGACATGGTAAACATGTGTGTAAGCATAATTTTTTCTTAGTTTTGAAATTAATAAAATGATACATGAGTGGAACTTCCAGAATGGTGTAGTGAGGAGCTTGGCAAATATCCCCAAAAAACAATCATAGAATGATAAAATTATCAAAACAACCATTTTTGCACTATGGAAATTGAGCAGACACATACAGTGAATCAAGAAGCATTCATTCAAGCAAAACTACTGAACCCCAGGAAAGAGCAATGGAGTCTGTGGGGTTTTAGCCTTGGGATACCCCTAGTTCCCTCTAGCCCTGTTTTACCAGGGCAGCACGAGTTATGAAAACCACCAGCTTTGCTGCTCTAGGAGACCCATTTGAGTTGGAGTGGAGTGTGGAAAAGTCCCATGCCTAGGGGTGTTGTGCAAAAATAATGTCAACCTCAGTGCAGACAACTGGGGAAGGGGAGCAACACAGATAGTCTGAGGTACCAATACCATCAGACTAACCAAAAGTTAATCAAAGAGAATGAGATAGCTAGAGAAGCTCTTAATACGATCTCATATATTCCTGGTGGTCTGGAAGGCTGGATTATGCACAGTCGTGAGAACCCTAGCCAACTATTCATCTCTGACCACAGAGGTGACATGAGAAGAGTGGTTAGGACTTTGCATGTTCTCTGCTATGGGCCCGGGTTCAATCCCTGGTCAGGGAACTAAGATCCCATAAGCTGCATGACGGGGCAAAAAAAAAAAAAAAAAAAAAAACCCCACAGAAAGTAAAAGCCAGGGCTTTTAATGAAACAATGCACAGATCAACTGGCAAGTGTTGGAAGGCTCACCTACTCAAGGTACTTAAGCACATCTGACCATTCATTGGCTGACCACTAAGCTATGCTAACTCAGAAGTGACTCTATGAAGTCAGACTTAAATTCTTTAAACAAGAATTTAAAATATAACAATAAACTGAGCAGAGACAGCAGCATCTCCATACTGAAAAGGAGACATATTACAGAATAATTAAGTCAGTAAACAAAAGCAAGAACATCAATTCCTGGGGGAACAGGACATCAGAATTCAGACTTGCTACAATATATTATTTTAAATGTCCAGGTGTCAACAACAACAACAACAACAAAAGAGAACTACAAAGAAATGGAAAATGTGACCCATAAATAGCAGAAAATCTCAATAAAACTGTCTCTGAGGGGGCCAAGATGTTGGACTCAGCAGAAAAAGACTGAAAAGCAGCTATTATAAATATGTTCAAATGACAACTACTCACAAGTTGAGACTGTCAATAGAGAGATAAAAATTATTTTTAAAAAAGAACTTAGTAGAACTTCTAGCTTTGAAATGTTTAATATCTGAAATGAAAATTTTCCAAGAGAAGCTCAACAGCCGACTGAGCTGGCAGAATGAAGGATCTGTGAACCTGATGATAAATCATTAGAGATTATCTGTCTGAGAAAAAGAATCATAGGGGACTTCCCTGGTGGTCCAGCAGTTAAGACTCCACTCTCCCAATGCAGAGGGCCTGGGTTCGATCCCTGGTCAGGGAACTAGATCCCGCATGCTGCAACGAAGACCTGGCACAGCCAAATAAATAAATAAAATATTTTTTTAAAAAATCATAAAATGGAAAAAAAACAAAGGAGCAATGTCAGAGACTTGGACAACAATCAAGCATACCAAGCATACACATAAAAGGATTTCCAGGAGTATAACAGCTATTTTGAAGGAGAGTGGAGAAAGGGGCAGAAAAATTCTTTGAAGAAATAATGGCCCAAGATTTTCCAACTATGATGAAAAAAAAATCTACAAATCAAAGAAGCTCAACAAACTTCAAGTAAGATAAACAAAAAGAAATTCACATCTAAATACAGTCAGGGCGGTACTCATTGAGGCTGCATCTGGGGGATTGCTGGAGCGGAACTACCAAGCAGAAGCAGGCGTTGCACTGTCAGTTGTCATCAGGTTTGCAATCAGATTGGAAAAGCTGAACTTGAAGCTTCCTGCCTGCAGTGAGGCCGAGAGATACCTATTGCTCACATAATAAAAGACATGAGCTTCAACGTGACTTTCCACCTTTCCTACAAATTCCGATTACTGTTGCTTTTTACTTTATGCCTGACGGTGGTTGGGTGGGCCACCAGTAACTACTTTGTGGGTGTTATTCAAGAGATTCCTAAAGCAAAGGATCTCATGGCTAGTTTGAACAAGGGTGTAGTTTTGGGGAAGAAAGGAACTGTGATAGAGGAAGCCTCTGTGAAAAAAGCAAACCTTGACAACTGCCCTTCTGTGTCTCCACACCTCAATCTCACTCTGGAAGAAGTACAGGCAGAAAACCCCAAGGTGCACAGAGGCCAGTATCATCCTGAGGAATGCAGGGCGTTGCAGCGGGTCGCCATCCTCATCCTTCACTGGCACAGAGAGAAGCACCTGCTGTACCTGCTAGAACACCTTCACCCCTTCATGCAGAGGCAGCAGCTGGCGTATGGCATCTACGTCATCCACCAGGCCGGAAGTAAAAAGTTTAATCACGCCAAACTCCTGAACGTAGGCTATCTAGAAGCTCTCAAGGATGAAAGTTGGGACTGCTTCATATTCCATGATGTGGACCTGGTGCCTGAGAACGATTTGAACCTTTACAAGTGTGAGGATCAGCCCAGGCATCTGGTGGTTGGCAGGAACAGCACTGGGTGCAGGTTACGTTACAATGGATATTTTGGGGGTGTTACTGCCTTAAGCCGAGAGCAATTTTTCAAGAGTAGAGCTTCTTAGAATGAAAATAACCCGGCCACTGCCTGAAGTGGGTAAATATACTGTGATCTCCCACAAGAGAGACCAAGGCAATGAGGTGAATATAGAACGGATGAAACTCTTACATCAGGTGTCACGTGTCTGGAGAACAGATGGGTTGAGCAGTTGTGATTATAAATTATTCTCTGTGGATTATAACCCTTTATATGTCAACATCACAGTGGATTTCTGGTCTGGCCCATGACCCTGGTTCTTCTGGTGACATTTGGAGGAACTGAATATTTGATTGCAATAATTTTGGCCTAGAGACTTCCCCTAGTAGCACACATTAAGAACTTGTTGCAGGCAATTATTGAGCGGATTCTCCCTCTTTCGTATTTTCTTAGCAGAACTCCTGGTGATATGGAATGTAAAAGAATTGTAATAGGACAGCTTTCTTAGTTGTTTTGATCATGAGGGTTAAATATTGTAATGTAGATACTTGAAGGACTAAGTATAAAAGGACCACTCAAGAGATACCATGAAGGCTATTTGAGAACTCTGATTGAAGGAGATTTAGTAAAGTTTGAAGTGACACATATTTTCTGGGATAAAAAAGGCCACAGGAGATAAGATTGCTGAATGTCCCAGGAACCAGAATTGTTCTTGTCCAAGCAGGAAAGGATTGAAGATATATTTCCGTTATTCATTTATCCTGCATGGTCATCTGTGAAGAGGCGGGTCCCAGGTGAGAAGAAGGCCGAAGAAGAGGGGAGAAAGGTGAAGAATCAAGATGCCTCAAACTTGGGACCAAAGAGGTGGCAGAAGGACCACATCAGGCAGAGAGCAGCTGCGGTGGTTGTACTGTTGCTATGGCTGTTTCCTGCGGCAGGTGTCACCTGCCCAGATACGCCTTCCCGTAACAGCCCAGCAGAGAACACATTTTATCTACTAGTTTTTAGAACATTTTTGTAAAATGATTTTGTACGTGTAGGATATGAAGTAGCAGTTTACAAACTACATATTAACTATCAATACATCAGAAGTACCTCTGTAGTAAAATATGAAAAAGCTTTGGGGGGTTCAAAAAATAAATAAATAAATAAATACACACAGTCAAGCTACCAAAAGCCAAAGATATGTAGAAAATCTTGAAAGAAGAAGAACAATTCATTATGTACAAGGGAACCACAATTAGATTAACAGCTGACTTCTCTTCAGAAACAATGGAGGACAGATTGTAGTCAGGTGACTTTCAAAATGTGTTTTTTTCTTTCTCTTAACTGACTCAAAAGATAATTACACAAGACAACTATAAAACTGCATTGTTGAACTTATAAAAAGGTGTGATATATATGATAACTGCAGAAGAGGAAGGGGACGGAATGGAGCTATATTGAAGCAACTTCTATATTTTATATGTAAATTAATATTAATCTGAATAATTTTATATTTAGATGCATATTGTCTTCTCTAGAGCAACCACTGAGAAAATAATTCAATATATTAAGAAAACCAATAAAACTAAAATGTTACACTAGAAAAAATATATGTAACATTTTAAAAAGCAGTAAAGGGACTTTCCTGGTGGTACAGCAGTTAAGACTCCACGCTCCCAATGCAGGGGGTCCAGGAGCAATCCCTGGTCAGGGCTGCAACTAAAATATCCCACATGCCACAACGAAGATCCTTCATGTCTCAACTAAGACCTGGCACAGCCAAATAAATTAATTAATAAATATTTAAAAAAATTAAAAAGCAGTAAAGGGGAAGATACAAAAACACACAAGACACATGAAACAAATGGCAAAATGGGAAATGTAAATTCAACAATATCAATAGTTACATTAATTTGAAATGTATTAAAAACTCGAATCAAAAGCAGATATTGTCAGTCTCTAAATAAAACAATATTCAGCTATATGCTATTTACAAGAGAAACACTTTAGATTCAAATACACAAATAGGTTCGAAGTAAAATGATAGGAAAGTATACCATGCAAATAATAGCATGATAGCTGGAGTGGCTATACCATATTAGGCAGAGTAGTCTTTGATACAACAAAAAAGTCACTAGAGACAAAAGGGAACATTTTATAATGATGAAAGTGTCAATGTATATAAATATATAACAATTGTAAACATTGACAGTGAGCAACAAAATAAATGAAGCAAGACTAGTAGAATTGAAGGAAGAAGTAGACAAATCAACAATAGCTGGAGTCTTCAATATGCCATTATCAGTTTGAGTCCAATCAGGAGGGAGACACCACACAGTAATTTGAACCAGGAATGTTTAATATAAATAAGTATTAACTATTACAGGGGATTAGAATAATGAGCAAGTAAATAAAGCAAACTTTATGAGATATAAGAGCATTAAATCTCACAAACCTAGAGTTGAGATTGAGAACCCAAGGAAGATCCACCTTACAGGACAGAGATCCAGACATTGTCAGAGAGGACATGGCCATTAACTCACTGAAAAGACATTGCTACTATGTTGTGCTGATGAAATTTGCTGGAAATCTGCTCTCTAGGGTGCTTGGGACCCTTGCTGGAAATCTGCTGTCTAGGGTGCTTGGGTGCTGTTCATGGGACATTATCTCACCTGAGATATTAACTACAAAACTGCTCAAGGAAGGATACTAGGGGAGACTGTTATTACTGGGTGCTGCTAGAGCCAGGCACTGGAGAAGCTGTGAGTGATTCAGGAGCTGAGGTACTCTGCCACAAAAGTATCTGAGGATGGGCATAAGATTTAATGGGCAAAGATGTATTTTCATAGAGTAGTCAGAACAAATGAATTTACAGCCAAGAGTCAATAAATTTGTGTGTCAAACACCACTCATAATAACAGAGAGAACAGCTAGGTGAAAAATCAACAAGAATATGAACAATGCTGCCAATTTGACCTAAGTGACATGCATAGAGTAGATACATAGACCAGATGCATACCTTTCATGTCTCTTTCTCTCGCTCTCTCATGTGGAGTATTTATTTTGGGACAAAACCAGCTGCCATACTGAGGACACACAAGCAGCAAACAGAGAGGCCAATGTGGAGAAAAGTGAACAGTATCAACTTAGTAGGCACATAAAGAGGACCATCCAGCTCCAGTCGAGCCTTGAGAAAACTGCAGCCTCATGGGAAACCCCAAGCCAGAATTGCCCAGCCACCTATTCCCAAAATTCTGACCTATAAAAATGATGAGAGATAATAAATGTTACCAGTGTTGCTCAGGAGTAGATATTACAGAAGGTGTTTATTAAATTAAAATATCCAACAGATCTCATGGTGTGAATGTTGCAGGCATAAACAAGCAAGAATCCCTATCTTTTGTGAATTTATCTCTATTTCAAATTGTCTGATATTCAATTAATACATGAGTGACAATTGGAAGCTCTTTTATGTTGAGTAGATATATTATCAATTCTTTGATATGAGAAAATTTGGAGTATTTGCTAAGAGAAGAGTTGGAATATTTGCTGAAGACCTATCAATATAATTCATAATCAGAAATTTCTCAGCAGTAGGAATTATCTGATGCTGAGCAGAGATTGGCCATGCCTAAAGGAATTCCTATATTCCTTATATTCTAATCGTTTCAGACCAATATGAGTAACGCGATGTGCTTTAAGGGCTGAACCATCTCTAATGGCCAACCCACATTTCTTTCACCTATAGGGTTTTTCACTAATATGAATTTCTCATGTTGAACAAGATATGAAACATGATGAAAGGCCTTCCTTCATGCCTTACATTCATAGGGTTTCCCACCAGTATGACTTTTTTTTTAATTTTTATTTATTTATTTATTTATGGCTGTGTTGGGTCTTCGTTTCTGCGTGAGGGCTTTCTCCAGTTGCGGCAAGTGGGGGCCACTCTTCATCGCGGTGCGCGGGCCTCTCACTGTCGCGGCCTCTCCTATTGCGGAGCACAGGCTCCAGACACGCAGGCTCAGTAATTGTGGCTCACGGGCCTAGTTGCTCCGCGGCATGTGGGATCTTCCCAGACCAGGGCTCGAACCCGTGTCCCCTGCATTGGCAGGCAGATTCTCAACCACTGCGCCACCAGGGAAGCCCACCAGTATGACTTTTTGATGTTAAGTAAGGCTCCCCTCTAAGCACCTTTTCACATTCCTTACATTCCTGGAATTTTACATAATTTTAATTCTCTTTTGTATAATAAGGGTTGAACTAAATGCAAAAATCTTCCCACATTCCTTGCATTCGAAGTATTTCAGACCAGTATGAATATTCTCATATTCAGGAACTTGACAGTCACTTATAAAAGCCTTCCTACATTTCTTAAATTTATAGGGTTTTGCACCAATATGAATTCACCTATGTCAAACAGGTTGAGAGGCATATCTAATGCTTTCCTACATTCCTCATGTTTAGATTTTCACACCACTATGAATTTTCGTGTTGGGTAAGTTTTTCATGCATTCTGTATTTCTTTTCACATTTCCTATATTCACAGGGTTTTATATCATCATGAATTATTTTATGTGCATTAAGGTTTGAACTAAGTGTAAAGGCCTTCTTGTGCTCCTAAGTATCATTTCTCACCAGGAAATATTTTTCCATGCTTCAATAAGAAATTAACCCTTACAAAGGCCTTCCCACAGAGTGTTTCTTTTTTGTTTAATAGCTTCTTTTTTTTCCTTTAATTTTATTATTTTTTAAATTTTTGGTTGTGTTGGGTCTTTGTTGCTATGCGTGAGCTTTCTCTAGTTGTGGCAAGGTGGAGCTACTCTTCGTTGCAGTGTGCAGGCTTCCCTTGTTGCAGAGCACAGGCTCTAGGCGTGTGGGCTTCAGTAGTTGTGGCTGGTGGGCTCTAGGGTGCAGGCTCAGTAGTTGTGGCACACGGGCTTAGTTGCTCCACGGCATGTGGGATCTTCCCAGACCAGGGCTTGAACCCGTGTCCCCTGCATTGGCAGGTGGATTCTTAACCACTGCGTCACCAGAGAAGACCATCATTAACTTTGAAAAAAGATTTCAACATTTGTATTTGATGTGAAATCTCAAGGGGAGTTAAGTAAATAAAAACTCAGTATCTCATTTGAAAAGAACACATGGCTGTGCATAAGAGGGAGTGAACCACAGTGGGGGAGACATTTGTAATCTTTAGTGGCATTGTAATTACAGAATCACCAGGCATAGATAGTCACCTTTTATTATTTATACATTTTATATACCTATATTTTATATGGGAGTGGTGTGTTAGAGCTGGGCAGTAATGTCATGCCAGGGCCAACCATGCACATCTCTCTCTAACTCTATGTTCAATGAATTATATCAATACATTGCTATTGGCCATGGTAGGAGTATTTACACTGTGAACACTGGTAAACACTACAAAAGAGGGGTGTCTCTCTGTGTGTGTGTAGAGCTGGTTGTTAAATACTTAACAGCACTTCACTTCATAAAATCATGGTTTTTTGAGCTCTCCTTTCAGTATTTCAAATTTTATAACTGTTCTCTGACCCATCTCTACTGGGGAAGATTTGGAAATTTCTATTAATTGTACTATAGAACACTTCCTTTTTCTTGCCATGGAATGGTAATATTTTTTTCTCATTTAGTTTAGATTTGGATTCAAGTTATATAATAATCAGCCATAGAAAAACGTTTATATATGGAAAACATTCATCTCTTTTTCTGTATCAGATAATTCATAGTGGTGAGAAGCCCTATGAAGATGAAGAATGTGGGAAGGGCTTTAGTTGTGCCTCAAACCTTACTCAACACGGAAGAGTTCATATTGGTGAGAAATCCTGTGTATGTAAGGAATGTGGTAAGGCCTTTAGTGATGCTCCAATTCTTAGATTACATCATAGAATTCATAGTGGTGCGAAACCTTTTGAATGTGACAAATGTGGGAAATCTTAAGTACATTTCAAACCTTAAAGCACACCTGAGAATTCATACTGGTGAGACAACCCTATGAATGTAAGGAATGTGGGAAGGCCTTTAGTGTATATGGACTTACTCAGCATCACAGTATTTGTACTGATGAGAAACCCTATGAACGTAACACGTGTGGGAAGTTCTTTAGTGCAAGTTCAACCCTTAAAATACATCAGAGGATTCATACTGGTGAGAAACCCTATGACCATAAGAAATGTGGGAAGGTCTTTAGAAGGTGTGAAGGACTTATTCGACATTAGTGTTCATACTGGTGAGAAACCCTATAAATGTAACAAGTGTGGGAAGTCCTTTAGTGCCAGTTCAAACCTTAAAGTACCTCAGAGGATTCATACTTGTGAGAAACCTTATGAATGTAAGGAATGTGGGAAGGCCTTTCACACTGCCTCATACCTTGTTATATATGAGAGAATTCATACTGGTGAAAAAACTTTTATGTGTCAGGAGTGTTGGAAAGCTTTTAGTTACAGCTATCAACTTACTATACATTATGGAGTTCATAGTGGTGAGAAATCTTATGAATGTAAGGAATGTGGGAAGACCTTTGCTCTGTGTGGAAGACTCACCAGGCATCAAACTACTCATAGTTGTAAGAAACGCTTTGAATGTAACAAATGCGGGAAGACTTTTACATGCATTGCAAGCCTTAAAAAACATCAGAGTATTCACACTGGTGAGAAACACTATGAATGTAAGGAATGTGGAAAAAGCTTTCATCTAGCCTCAACCCTTGTAACACATGACAGAATTCATACTGGTAAAAAGTCTTATCAGCGTAAAGAACGTGGAGAGGCTTTTGGTGAGACATCTTGTGAATCATGAGAGAACTCATACTGGTGATAAACCCTACGAATATAAAGAAATGTTGGAAAGCCTTTCATTGTGCTTCATATCTTCTTACACATGAGAAGATTCATACTGGTGAGAAACCCTATGTATGTCAAGAGTGTGGGCAAGTTTTTAGTAATAGCCGTCAACTTACTGTACATAATAGACTTCATACTGGTGTGAAACCCTTTCAATGTAACATGCAAAATGTCCTTCAGGCTTAGTTCAATCCTTGAAGTACATCAGAGAATTCATAGTGGATAGAGACTTTATGGTATATATATATACACACTAGATGATGTACTGTACATGGATGGATTTATATAACTGAGAAACAGTTTGAATGAAGACAATAGAAGGCTTTTAGATAGGGTTCCATTCCTATAAGGTACCAATTTATACTTGTATGAACAGCTTGGAATGTAAATAATGCTTGATTTTTTAAATTTTTATTTTATTTTATTTTATTTTAAATTTATTTATTTTATTTATTTAGTTTTGGCTGCATTGGGTCTTCATTGCTGCACGTGGGCTTCCTCTAGTTGCAGTGAGCGGGGGCTGCTCTTTGTTGCAGTGTGCAGGCTTCTCATTGTGGTGGCTTCTCGTTGCAGAGCACGTGCTATAGGCGCGCGGGCTTCAGTAGTTGTGGCACGTGGGCTCAGTAGTTGTGGCTCGTGGGCTCTAGAGCGCAGGCTCAGTAGTTGTGGCACACGGGCTTAGTTGCTCCATGGCATGTGGGATCTTCCCAGAACAGGGCTCAAACCCACTTCCCCTGCATTGGCAGGTGGATTCTTAACCACTGCACCACCAGGGAAGTCCATGCTTGATTTTTTTGTTTGTTTGTTTTGACCCATATGTTGCTCAATTCAGAGAACTTATAGTGTATATATCATAAGAAAGTCTTTTTGGACATTCCCCTATTTATGAGTTATCAGAATATTCATACTGAGGAAAATTTAGTGTCTGTAGGAAACGCTTTTTCTTTACTCCTTATGTACAAAACTTTTCTAGCACCAAGAATTAAATTTGGGAAAAGTTGTAATACACAAAACATCTATTAATGTAAGAGACGTGGGAAAGTCTTTAGCCATTGTACCTATCTTAATGATCACAATTGCTTTTGTGCTTCTTACAAACTGTGTGACATTCAGTAAGGTGTACTTCTCCGTTTTGGGCTTTTTTTTTTTTGTCTGCAGCAAGGCTTGTGGGATCTTAGTTCCCCAACCAGGGATTGAACCCAGGCCCTCAGCAGTGAAAGTGTGGAGCCCTAACCACTGGATAACCAGGAAATTTTCCCTTTGGCCTCATTTTTAAATGATGATGGTAGTACCTCCAGTATACTGCTGTTCTTAGAATTACATGAAGAAGTACATGTAAAAAACTTGGGAAAATATTTGGTATATACTTTATATTAAAAAAAATAAGGCACTATTTCTAATGTAATCATTATGTTATTCTTAGTGACTTCTTTGAGATAAAGACCCAGAGGTTTAATGAATTAAGAAAAGTTCTATGTAACTACTTATCCCTTATTGAATTTTAATTCATTCTGGATAAAGTTAAAGTGTGATTAAAAAAACATTAGAGGATCTTCATTCAGGTCTCTTAAAGTGCATCAAACATTTAATCTTGGAATGAAATTCAGATATATAGGTTTAGAAAATGTAGAATATTGAAAATAGACAGGAATTTACATTCCTTTTGCACAAATCAAAATTGATTAGAAATTAACAAAAGGATATCCATTTTGTAATCATCTCTATCTTTTAATTATGGATAATTTTAAACATATAAACATTTTTATAAGAACACTGCAGCAAATGTATTAATGCATTCCCTCATTTTCTTTCCTATATGTTGGCTGAATAATTTCAGTGTTATGAACGTTATGATGTTTCATCACTAAATATATCAATGCATCCCGTAAAAATCCAATTTCTTTACTCAAATCCCCATATAATCAATCACACATAAGAAAATAATGATTTTCTCTTCCAGTATTTAATCCATATTCAAATTTTAAAAATTTTACCAGGTATGTCTTTTATAAGTAATTTCCAAAATTATATTCAGTCTAGGTTTATTAGATTATAGTGACTATTTGCTTTTATTTTAGAACAGTGGATGACAAACCACATCCCACAGACCAGATGAAACCTCACACTCTTTTTTGTAATGTTTTATTGCAACACTGCTACCCTCATTTGTTTATGTTTTCTTTTTTAATTAATTAATTAATTTTTGACTGCATTGGGTCTTTGTGGCTGCGCACAGGCTTTCTCTAGTTGCGGCGAGTGGGGGTTACTCTTCATTGCAGTGCACGGGCTTCTCCTTGCAGTGGCTTCTCTTGTGGAGCACGGGCTCTAGGCGCACGGGCTTCAGTAGTTGTGGCACATGGGCTCAGTAGTTGTGGCTCACAGGCTCTAGAGCTCAGGCTCAGTAGTTGTGGCGCAGGGGCTTAGTTGCTCCACGGCATGTGGGATCTTCCCGGACCAGGGCTCGAACCCATGTCCCCTGCATTGGCAGGTGGATTCTTAACCACTGCGCCACCAGGGAAGTCCCCCATTGTTTTTCATAATTACTTTCTGTAGCTTCTTTCTCCTCAGCTGAGACATTGCCTACATTCTCTATGCTTTTTAATAAGTCACGCAGTCTCCTCATTAGCATCTTTAGTGAATTCCATATATGTGATGACAGTAAAAGGATAAATTATCAATGAAGTTTCCCTTCAGTTCTACCCATTAATGAAGAAACTCCTGCACTTAGCAACAGTCCAGGAGGTATCCATTACACTTTAGTCAAGTTAAACAAAAAAGAAAGCAAAATCTGAACTCTTCCTTTCAGTTTTCAAATGTAATGAGCATGGAATCATAACGATAAGTTGGAAATACCTGACGTATGGTTAGGCAGAGTGAGGACTTTGTGCTCTCTCACAAGAAGATGAGGTTGTTCAGTCATATTGAGGAAAGAGCATATCTCAAATGGAAGTAAGAGGGTTAGGTTGTGAGGTCTTGAGAAGTGGATCCGAGCCCTGACCATACCAGTGGCCTCAAGTACTATGAGTAAAGTAAGTTGTCGGAATTGAGAGGCAGCCTCCTACCCTTCCACATTCACAAATCCTGACATGGGGCATACTTAGGGAATAAAAACAAAAGGACAACCTGGGCAAATTAATACCTCAATCATCTCATCACACACCAGAGGCTAATTTTAAAATTTGACAGTATTAACTGTTAGAAGAAAGTGATGTTTTGTGAAGTATGATACATTTTAGGACTGTGAATAGTTTATTTACTTTGGGGGAAATAGAGCAACATCTAGTGAAGCTGAAGATAGTAACCAGGATACATACACGAGAATGTTCACAGCACTGTTTTTTTGGTAAGTTCCAAAAATGGGAACCACATTCATTATTAATCTTTTTTAATTTTGCATAATCTTATTTTTTAAAAGCAGTTTAAGTTTTAGAACAAATTTGAGAGGGAGGTACAGAGATTTCCCATATAGTCACTGCACCCACACATGCATGGCTTCCCACATTATCAACATCATTCACCAGAGCGGTACATTTTTTACCAAGGGTGAACACATCATAATCACCTAAAGTTCATAGCTTATATTAGGGATCACTCTTGGTGTTGCACAGTCTATGGATTTGAATAAATGCATAACGATATACATTATAATACCAAAGTTTAACGTGTGTGTGTGTGTGTACATACACACACAAATACAATATACAGAGGATAGTCACTGCCTTCTAAATCCTTTGTGATGGGACTTCCCTGGTGTTGCAGTGGTTAAGAATCCACCTGCCAATGCAGGGGACATGGGTTCAATCCCTGGTCCAGGAAGATCCCACATGCTGCGGAGCAACTAAGCCTGTGTGCCACAACTACTGAGCCTGCACTCTAGAGTCTGCGAGCTACAACTACTAAGCCCGTGAGCCACAACTACTGAAGCCCATATGCCTAGAGCCTGCGCACTGCAACAAGAGAAGCCACCACAATGAGAAGCTCGCGCACCACAACGAAGAGTAGCCCCTGCTCGCTGCAACTAGAGGAAGCCCGTGCATAGCAACGAAGACCCAACGCAGCCAAAAATAAATAAATAAATAAATTTATTAAGAAACAAAATCCTTTGTGCTTTCCCTATTCATCTGTCTCCTCCTTTAGCAACCACTAATCTTTTTATTGTGCCCTTTTCCAGAATATCTCATAGTTGGAATCATAGCAGTATATGGCTTTTAAAACTTGGATTCTTTGACTTAGCAATATGCCTTTAAGGTTCCTCCATGTCTTTTTATGGTGTGATAGATAATTTCTACTTAGTGCTGAATAATATTCCATTATCTGGATGTTTCACAATGTATTTATCCATTCACCTGCTGAAGGACATCTTGGTTTCTTCCAAGTTTGAGCAATTATAATTAAAGCTGGTATAATCATTCGTGTGCAGGTTTTTGTGTTGACATAGTTTTCAGCTACTTTGGGTAAGTACCAAGGAGTGCAATTGCTGGACTGTGTGCAAAGAGTATGTTTAGTTTTGTAAGAAACTTCAAACTGTCTTCCAAAGTGGTTGCAGCATTTTCCATCCCCATTAGCAGTGGATGAGAGTTCCTGGTAATCCACCTCCTCACCAGTTTTTGGTGTTGTCAGTATTTTGGAATTTGACCGTTCTAATAAGTATGTGGTGGTATTTCCATGTTTTAATTTGTAATTCCCTAATGACATATGATGGTGAATATCTTAACATATGCTTATTTGGCATCTGTATATCTTTGGTAAGTTTTCCAGGTGTTTTGCCCATTTTTAAATCCATTTGTTTTCTTTTTCTTTTTTTATAACTGAGATAGAATTAACATGTAACACTACATTGGTTTCAAGTGTACAGCATAATGATTCTTGTATACATTGTGAAACAATCAACACCATAAGTCTAGTTAACGTGGGTCATCGTTCATAGTTACAATTTTTTTTTCTTGTGATGAGAACTTTTAAGATCTCTCCTAGGAGCAGACAGCCAGGACTCCAAGATGGCATCAGTTGTGCCACTGAAGAAGCTCCTGGATATCAAATTAAGGGAGCTGCCAATCTGGATACTAATGCGGGATTTCACCCCTAAAGGCATTGCTGGAGCATTCAAAGAGGCCAGAGCCTTATGGGCATGTGTAAATAAAAGCAAATCTCTGGGTCTTTCATGTCTCTTTTTGCCCTGAATTAATTTGGCCAGTAAAGGCCTTCTCAGACCAGTAAGTTATGTAGAGAAGGACAGGGCGAGATTGTTAGCTCTTGAATTTCCATGTTTGATGGGTCCTATCAAAGGCTGGCTCTGAGGTATTTCAGACAAGGAAATGTTTTCTATTGCTTGGAATCGGTACCACTGCCTCCGTCCATCTTAAAGAAATGTCATAAGACTTGAGGAAAATGAGTTTGAAACATAAGGGGACATCATTCTATCTCCCGGCCAGACAAAACTGAGACGAATATTTGAAATGGTCTATCCTTCAGCTCTGTGCATTTTAAAGTGCAAGACTAGTCAGATCAGTCCTGTGGAACCCATGTCATCATCTTTTAGGGGACTGCGTGATCGCCAGCCTCCTCAGGGGCCCCCCTCCTTCTGTGTTTTTCTTTATAATTTTGGTCACCCTGTGGCTCTCTTTTGCATACTGTTTCCTCCTTCCCTGAGGCCTTTCCTCAGCTTTGCCCTCTCATATTAGAATGCATAGAGCGTGCCCTCAGAGAAATGACTTCCTCTTCTGTTTGCAGGTTATTACTGGTATTACAACAAGTATTTCAACATGAAGAAAGGGAGCGTTGCTGGGCTTTCTATGGTGCTGGCAGCTTATGTGCTTTTCAACTACTGCCGTTCTTACAAGGAACTTAGTGAGTCTCTTGGGTTGCTTTGTCTTTGGTGGGGTTTCCCTTGACAAGGTGGTATTGGTTCCCTGTCAAATTTAGAAGTCCTTCATTCTACTGAAAACTGAAGAATTGGAAGGACTTATCAGAATACAGCATATTTTAAGTGAGAAAATTGTGGCAAAGACAAAGATAGGAAAAATAAGATGAAGCTGGGATAAAGGTAATACTTAGGAAGCATTCTATAAGATACTGTAGGCTCTGCCAAAGGTTGATGGAAAACTTGGCTTTATCTCCCTAGCAGCCAGTGTGAAGAGGGAAATAGTTGAGTGCTATAGTCCGGTGTCTGTGTAGTGCTCTGGAAAAGCGTGGCTATTCCTGATTCTGAGACCTGAGGGCAGTTTGTCCGGTGGGAGATGCTGGGAACAATTTCAGTGGTGGCCACTGGCTGGGGTTCATGGGCCCTTTCTGACAGCATTCAGCCCCTTGCTAGTCTGTCGCATCCAGAGCAATGAAAGATGGGCTCTTGGGTGCTGTTTTTCTGAGTTGGGTGTTCCTTCAGGGAAGGAAGAAGCTGGCCAGGTGGCAGATCAGCTCCTAATTCCTCAAGCGGGTTCTGGGTCATCTCCTGAATGGAATTCTCAGGATGGCTTCATGTGATCTTAGCCTGTTGCCCTCCCCGTCATCCGGTGCTTTCACCATACCTTTGAAGAAACTTACTGTTTTGCCTTTCTAACTTCAGAACATGAGCAGCCAGGCGAGTACCACTGAAGAGGGTGCACTCTGCATTCCTGACCATGACCTTTGCCGGGCACCCCTGAATCCTTTCATATCCTAATGGATAACTAACACTCAATAAAAGATGACTGGTGAAAAAAAAAAAGATCTCTCTTAGCAACTTACAAGTATGTAATACAGTATTATTAACTATAATCACCATTCTGTATATTACATCCCCATGACTTATTTTATAATTGGAAGTCTGTAGCTTTCGACCACCTTCACCCATTTCCCCCCCTGCCTCTGGCAACCATCAATCTGTTCTCTGTATCTATAGCTTTGGTTTCATTTTTTTGTTTTTGATTTTTTTTTTTTTTTAGATTTCACATGTAAATGAGGTCATACAGGATTGGTATTTGTCTTTGTCTGACTTCACTTAGTACAATGCCCTCAAGATCCATCCATGTTGTCACAAATTGCAGGATTTCCTTCTTTTTATGATTGAATAATACTCGATTGTATATATGCCACATTTTTAAAAAATCCATTCATCCCTTGATGAACTCTTGTTGTTTCCATGTCTTGGCTATTGTAAATAATGCTGCATTGAACATTGGAGTGCAGATATATTTTCAAGATAGTGATTTTGTTTCCTTTGGTTAAATACCAAGAAGTGGAACTGCTGGGTTATATGGTAGTTCTAATTTTTTTGAGGAATCTCCATACTGTTTTCCATAGTAGCTGCACTAATTTACATTCCCTCCAGCAGTACATAAGGGTTCCCTTTTCTCCACATTCTTGCCAACACTTATTTCTTGTCTTTTTGGTAATAGACATTCTTACAGGTGTGAGGTGATATTTTTATTGTAGTTTTGATTTGCATTTCCCTGATGATTAGTGATGTTGAGCACCTTTTCCTGTACCTGTTGGCCATTTGTATGTCTTCTTTGGAAAAATGTCTATTCAGAGCCTCTCCCCATTTTTTAATTGGGTTGTTTGTTTGCCTTTCTATTAAGTTGTATAAGTTTTTAAAAAATATATTGTGGATTGAAAATCAACTATACTCCAATATAAAATAAAAATTAAAAAATATATTGTAGAAATTGTTTTATTATGATACTTAGCTCCAAAAGCAGGAGATATTATATACTAAGTAGCAGTGCATTAAAATGTACATCAAAAAAATCCTTGTAACAAACATTTTGAAATGTTCACACTGGTTTTTATACAAGAATTGTATTATGCATGATTTGATTCTCCTTTATGTTTTTTTCCAAAATTTCTTAGATAATTTTACTAATTTTTGTAATGAAATCACAGGAGAGCAAACATTCCACGTGCTTCCCTCCTTCTCTTGTATTGCAAAGCCTAAAATTTCATGTGCTGTCTTAATATCTTTGAACCTCACAGGGCCCATAAGCCTAACCATGAGTTCCCCTCTTCTCGCCAGACATGCCCACCAAGCAGTGGGAAAAAAACTAACCATGCTGTTAGTTCCCGTATCAGCCAAACCATCTCCCTGTCAGCCACAAATTAATCAAAGAAGCCAATCACATCCTTCCACAGCAACCAGGGGGCACCTCATCCTCTTGTTAGTAGAAATCCTGCTCCCAAGTGACACCACCCTGTGACATGTTGTGTCCTTCTCCTGTAGGATTTGAGGATACTTGACTCAGACTGCTGTCAATCTCATCTGTCTAGTATCTAGGTGTGTGTTAGGATATCTTCAGAACCCTAGGGCAGGACTCTCTCCATCACCGCTAGCTGAAAAAAACACCTGCCTACTCATTTTTACTGCTATTCCATGAGTTTTCAGTATCTACACTGAGAAAGATTTTTATAAAGCTCAATTAACCTTCAAATAGGAACGCTAGATCATGTTGTCAACCTGTATGTTTGTGATTCAAATTTTATTTTGCTGAGCCTACAAACTAATATTACACTTTTGCCCTATTTGTAAGACAGATAAGGCTAAAATTATAGGTATTATAGGTAAGGATCCCTCATTAAGCTTGGACTCAAATGGAAAAGGAGTCTTTTAGATTATTTCTTCAGGTTGGGTGGAAGTGGAGCTTTAGAATAAGAAGTGAGAGTTAAAGGGGGAGAGGGGGAAAAAAAGAACTGAGCGTTAAAATGGGAAAATGTTGGTAGCAGAAACAGATATTCTTACACTGCTGTGAATATGTAAAATGGTATAATCACAGTGAGAAATTTGTCAGTATCACAAGTTAATGTGCAAAAAGCAAGACCACTTTCAAGAAGATAACTTACATATAAGCCTACATAGGTGCAAACTGAAGTTTATGGAGGGATATTAATTGAGCATTGTTTGTGAGAAAAAAATAGGAAAATCCATAATATTTATTTGTAGAGTTTTGTTTCTTAGAGAAGGTTTCAGCTACACATACTGTGGCCTATTTTGCAGTTGTTGAAAATGATGACACTCCTTAAGTACTGATATGGAAATACGTTTGTGTGAAGAAAAAGAAATACATACTTTCATATGCATATAGCATACATAGTATTTGAAATTACATATACATTTTGTATTCATATGTATGTGTGTAACACTGTATATTTTATTTTAAAATAACTTATCTGGGAGCTTCCCTGGTGGCGCAGTGGTTAAGAATCCGACTGCCAATGCAGGGGACACGGGTTCGAGCCCTAGTCTGGGAAGATCCCCCATGCTGGGGAGCAACTAAGCCTGTGAGCCACAACTACTGAGCCTGCGCTCTAGAGCCTATGCTCCGCAACAAGAGAAGCCCGCGCACTGCAACGAAGAGTAGCCCCCGATCTCCGCAACTAGAGAAAGTCCGCCCACAGCAACGAAGACCCAATGCAGCCAAAAATAAATAAAGTAAATAAATAAATTTTTTAAAAAACTAAAATAAAATAACTTATCTGAAACAACAAGGTCCTACTGTATAGCACAGGGAACTATATTCAATATCCTGTGATTAAACCATAACGGAAAATAATATGAAAAAGTATATATATAACTGAGTCATTTTGCTGTACAGAAATTAACACAACATTGTAAATCAATTGTACTTCAATAATATTTTTTTAAATGTCAAATTATTTTTATGAGAAAAAGTAAAATAACGTCTGGAAGGCTACATACACTAAAATCAAAATGCTGTGCATGCTAAGGTTAGCTACTGTATGCCTGAAATATATGGCAGAAGAGGTTGATCGCATTTTTAGTTAAACTTTATATCCTTTTGAAATGTTAATCTATGCATGGATTGCATATTTAAAATATGTTGTAATGCTGATAACTGAAATATGGGCATCCTTTGATGAGAACTTTACATTTCCCATTTGCTGAACTTACTCATGAATCTAAATATATATATGTGTAATGCAACCTTAATTCTTCTGATAGCCCAGAAGAATCTTCCTCCTTTCAGATTTTGAGCCTGATTTATCTTCACTGCCCAAACAACTGAGAAGCGAAGTATTTTTCAATGAGATGTCATGACCAGGCATTACGAATTAAAAGATGTTCTCAACCTGTGGGCTTTTAAATGCAGTCAAGCTCGCCACTTCACAATAGAGCAGAGAGGGGTGAAAAGAATCGCTTAACAACAGTCAATTTCTGGTGGACATAATATTGTAAAATGTAAATAAGGTATTGCTGTTTGTTCTAGTTTTCAGAGAACTGCAATCAGTATTCTTGAAAAAGGGACCAAAACTCATTCTCCCTTTTTCTACAATGAGAATATACTATAAAGTCTCACTTTATCCAGGTTTTCTCACCTGGAAACACGTCTTTGCTAATCAACAGTATAATGTTATACACCTTGTGTAAACTCAGAGGCTTCAGCTCTAAAACCGGAGTAGTCAGCACCTGTGGCATTGCGAGTGGAATGAGCGTTTCAGGGAAGGGATACATTCACCTGCACACTCATAACACACGACACAAACACGCACAGAGTTTGGTTGGATCATGAACCCACCTCAAGAGCTCGCACTGGATGGCCCTCGGGGTCATATTACTGATTCAACTGGGCAGACCCTTCACACGCAGGCCTGAAGCCTCGGAAAGGAAGAACTCCGCAGGCCCCTCCTCACAATTCTCTGGTCCGGCCCCACCCTCATTCGCCGCCTCCTGGCCCTGGGAACCACTGAACCCGCCTTCCGCCTCAGGTTGGGCCTCCGGGCGTTGGGCGACCAGCGCTGCGCAGGCGCAGTCTGGCGCTCACTCCCAGAAGTCTCCGGGCCCGGTCCGGCGGTTGCTTTGATTCAGGATTTTAACGACCTAGAATCTCACGTTCCACAGACGGCGAGGTGACTTTGAACTCCGGTTCTTTTTCCGTGTCCCGTGTTGCGAACTGCGCGTGAGTGGCACCCGTCCGAGGAAGAATCCGGCTTGGGTCGCCGCGAAGACGACTGCGCAGACGTAGCTGGAGCCCACGAGGGACAGCCAGTGGCGGTGAGACTGGGATTGCGGGAGGCGCTCAAAGCGTGGACGGTCGGAGCGCAGCCACGCGAGTCCGCCCGCCCCCTCGGGGCTGTGGGCGCTTGAGCAGCGGGGAGGGTAATTTTATCTCTTAGAGTGAGTGCGATTGTGAGACTGAGAGAGGTGTGTGTTCGTCCTTGTGTGACAGAGACAGAGGATGCATGTCCTTTTTGTGAATGTGGATTGCAGTGGCTCTGTGGTGTCATGTGACACATAGCTCTTTTTCCCCTTTGCTGCTTCTAGTCTTCTCTCAAACATGTACTTCTCCCAAAGAATGTGGGCGGAGTTGGGAAATCTGGTTTTGAGTCCTGCAGACACCTTCCAGCAAGAAAGTACATACCAGCTGCTGAGATCGGGATTTTAAATCAAGAATTGCCCCTGAGACAGGCTCCTAGGAACGTATGGATAAAAAGACTCCCAGGATTAGGATTCCTTCCTCGGATTACCCTCCCTGGCAGTTCTCTGGGGCTTATTTATGTATTTGAGTATGAAAGCATTTGAGTATGAAACTATGAGCTCTGACGGGAGAAACCTGTGAGCCCTGATACTACAGATCGCACAATCCTACTTAATTCTGGTTATAGGTATGAGGTTTAGTAGGTTTAGTAGTCTTGAAGGGTGGCACACAATAAATGCTCAACATCGTCTTTATTCTGTGTCATTTACCCTTCAGATTCTATAAATCAGTGATGAAAATATGATGTTAATGTGTTGAGTGCTTGCATGTCAAAGGGCTACGTGGACGCTAGTTTTCCAGAACAAGTGTTCTGATCCAGGGGTCCTTTGTATTTTGGGGCCTACAGGGGACCACAAATGCCTTGTGCTTGTATAGAATTACTGCATATATTTGGAAAAATGCATTTTTCAAAGGTGTGATAACCCAAAAGATTAGACCTGGGTAATTGATATGCAATCAAGACCGTTATACCTTGGGATGATTTTGCACAAAATTAATGATTATACTAATGGAATGGTTAAGAAAATCACACGATATCCATGAGATAGAATATTATGTAGATAATAAAATTCCTATTTATAAGAGCCGTTACAAGAAAAAAATGGCTATGATCTAATGTTAAGCAATCTTAATATGTAGATAATAGTAGTCAAGAAAATTTGAAATTATATATGCAGCTCATTTTAAAAAGAGAATTTTGTAAAAACTTTTGCAAGGATTATATCCAAAATGATAGTTTAATTGGTTTTTCAGAGAAGAATGAAAATGTTTAGCCACATTTATTGAGCATTTTCTGTGTACCCAGAACTTTTCTACCTATTTGGTACACATATTCACGTTAATTTGCAAAGGCAATTTCCTTTTCCATTGATGTTAGAGTGTTTATAGGGAAATGTCTCTAATTATATCAGTGCAGTACAGCTAAAGGATATTCAAGAAGTGAATATACTTAAGTGGTATTTATTTTATTTATTTATTTTTATTGGCATATAGTTGCTTTACACTGCTGTGTCAGTTTCCGCTGTACAGCAAAGTGAATCAGCCATACGTATACATACATCCCCTCTTTTTTGGATTTCCTTCCCATTTAGGTCACCACAGAGCACGGAGTAGAGTTCCCTGTGCTATGCAGTTGGTTCTCATTAGTTATCTATTTTATACATAGTAGTGTATATATGTCAATTCCAATCTCCCAATTCATCTCACTCTCCCTCCCCCTTGGTATCCATACGTTTGTTCTCTATGTCTGAGCCTCTATTTCTGCTTTGCAAATAAGATCCTCTTTACCATTTTTCTAGATTCCACATATATGTGTTAATATACGATATTTGTTTTTCTGACCTACTTCACTCTGTATGACAGTCTCTAGGTCCATCCATGTCTCTGCAAATGACACAATTTCATCCCTTTTTATGGCTGATTAATATTCCATTGTATATGTACCACATCTTCTTTGTCCATTCCTCTGTTGATGGACATTTAGGTTGCTTCCATGTCCTGGCTTTTGTAAATAGTGCTGCAATGAACATTGGAGTGCATGTATCTTTTTGATTATGGTTTTCTCCTGGTATATGCCCAGTAGTGGGATTGCTGGGCCATATGGTAGTTCTGTTTTTAGTTTTTTTTAAATAAACTTTATTTATTTATTTATTTATTTATTTTGGGCTGTGTTGGGTCTTTGTTGCTGTGCGTGGGCTTTCTCTAGTTGCGGCGAGAGGGGGCTACTCTTCTTTGTGGTGCATGGGCTTCTCATCGCGGTGGCTTCTCTTGTTGCGGAGCACGGGCTGTAGGCACGTGGGCTTCAGTAGTTGTGGCACGCAGGCTCAGTAGTTGTGGCTCATGGGCTCTAGAGCACAGGCTAAGTAGTTGTGTTGCACGGGCTTAGTTGCTCCGCGGCAGGTGGGATCTTCCTGGACCAGGGATTGAACCCGTGTCCCCTGCATTGGCCAGCGGATTCTTAACCACTGCACCACTAGGGAAGTCCCCTATTTTTAGTTTTTTAAGGAACCTCCATACTGTTCTCCATAGTGGCTGTATCAATTTACATTCCCACCAACAGTGTAAGAAGGTTCCCTTTTCTCCACACCCTCTCCGGCATTTATTGTTTGTAGATTTTTTGATGATGGCCATTCTGACCAGTGTGAGGTGATACCTCACTGTAGTTTTGATTTACATTTCTCTAATAATTAGTGATGTTAAGCATCTTTTCCTGTGTCTGTTGGCCATCTGTATGTCTTCTTTGGAGAAATGTCTATTTAGGTCTTCCGCCCACTTTTTGATTGGGTTGTTTGTTTTTTTTGTTTTTTTTTTAAACTTTGGGTTTATTTATTTATTTATGGCTGTGTTGGGTCTTCATTTCTGCGTGAGGGCTTTCTCCAGTTGCGGCAAGTGGGGGCCACTCCTCATTGCTGTGCGCCGGCCTCTCACTATTGCGGCCTCTCTTGTTGCGGAGCACAGGCTCCAGACACGCAGGCTCAGTAGTTGTGGCTCACGGGCCTAGTTCCTCCGCGGCATGTGGGATCTTCCCAGACCAGGGCTCGAACCCGTGTCCCCTGCATTGGCAGGTGGACTCTCAACCACTGCACCACCAGGGAAGCCCGGGTTGTTTGTTTTTTTGATATTGAGCTGCATGAGCTGTTTGTATATTTTGGAGATTAATCCTTTGTCAGTTGCTTCACTTGCAAATATTTTCTCCCATTGTCTTTTCGTCTTGTTTATGGTTTGCTGTGCAAAAGCTTTTAAGTTTAATTCGGTCCCATTTGTTTATTTTTGTTTTTATTTTCATTACTCTAGGAGGTGGGTCAAAAAAGATCTTTCTGCAATTTATGTAAAAGAGTGTTCTGCCTATGTTTTCCTCTAAGAGTTTTGTAGTGTCTGGCCTTACATTTAGGTCTTTAATCCATTTTTTTTTTTTTTTTTTTTTTTTTTTTTAATCCATTTTGAGTTTATTTTTGTGTATGGTGTTAGGGACTGTTCTAATTTCATTCTTTTACATGTAGCTGTCCAGTTTTCCCAGCACCACTTATTGAAGAGGCTGTCTTTTCTCCATTGTGTAGTCTTGTCTCCTTTGTCATAGATTAGGTGACCATAGGTGCATGGGTTTATCTCTGGGCTTTCCATCGTGTTCCATTGATCTATATTTCTGTTTTTGTGCTAGTACACTACTATGCGGGATTTTAGTTCCCTGACTAGGGATCAAACCTGGGCCCTCTGCAGTGGAAGCATGGGGTCCTAACCACTGGACCACCAGGGAATTCCCTTAAGTGGTATTTATTTTAATCACATTGATTTTTTTTTCATTGTCATATTAACAGATTTTTTAAATGAGGAATATATGGCCTCTTCCCAAAGTGATGTCTATAAATATTTTAATACTTTGAAATATCTTTATATTTTATTTAGGATGATGGAATTAATACAGGCTTATTGCAAAAAATTTTCATTTCTTTAGGGAATTTACTGAGAAGAAAGCAAGGATAACCCATGATCTCCCTGCTTAGAGATAATCACTTTAACATTTTGGTGTATATTTTTCCAATTTTGTATGGTTTTGTTTTGGCAGAATAAAATTGATCAAATAAAGAAGACAAAGTCCAACTCATAGTTCAAAAAAGAAATCTAATCCAATGATAGTTTTCTTTATACCCCTGTACATGTAGGGAGAAGAGGGAAGGGCAGAGAATCTTGTGTGAAAAGCATTACAAGTAGTTAAACCTTTTAGTTATTACAAATGTTATTTAAAACTTAATTACCAGGGCACCATATTACTAAGTAAGACATGCTTTCAGAGTTAATAATTTAGAGATTTAAGCTTATTTTTAGAAAAAATAACACTAATCTCTGATTTCCAGGTGTCTTACAAGTACAAACAATATTTCCAAACATAGTTGTTATACCAGAAAATAAAGATTATATTTATAAATATTTACATAAATCTCTATATTGTGTGAAGAATAAGATTCATTCTCCAGTTAGTTTTCCCAGTTTTATCATGATGTTCTTTGAACAGGTTTATGATTCTGAACAGTTTTTCTTGCTCTCTGTAGCTGCTGGGGACTGAGGAAGGGGACATTTTCTCTTTTCTTGTCTGATAATCTCTCTCTCTCTCTTTTTAATTAATGATTTTATTAAGCAGAAATCTGTTTTGTCAAACGTACCTCCTAAAATTTTAAATTTCAGAACTAGAAGAAAGAGGACGCCCAAGAAGCACAAGTTTTAATATAATAAAACCAGGAAGCACCAGAGTTAGCTTCCTTTTATAATAAAAGATTAAGGAACATGGAATGATTTTCTTCTTCAATAATGATAGATAATTTACATTAGTCATCATGATATACAATTTAGTGTGTATTTGAATTATTTTGCCTAGTCTTCAAACTAGTCATATATCATATGTGATATTTTTATCCATACTTTGCTGATGAGGAAATCGGCATTGAAATATTTTTCTTAATTTCAACGGGATGCCACCTCTTAAATTATGCATAATTTTTTAGACCTACCTTCTTCACCGAGCAATTCTTTTAATATTGTTTTCCATCAATTATATGGTTTAATATCATTCTTATTAAGAATGGCATAGGGGGACTTCCCTGGTGGCGCAGTGGTTAAGAATCCGCCTGCCAATGCAGGGGAAACGGGTTCAAGCCCTGGTCCGGGAAGATCCCAACTGCTGCAGAACAACTAAGTCCACAAGCCACAACTACTGAGCCTGCGTTCTAGAGCCCACGAGCCACAACTAGTTAGACCTTTTGCCACAACTACTGAAGCCCGCGCGCCTAGAGCCCGTGCTCAGCAACAAGAGAAGCCACCGCAGTGAGAAGCACGCGTACTGCAACAAAGAGCAGCCCCGCTCACGGCAACTAGAGAAAGCCCACGTGCAGCAACAAAGACCCAATGCAGCCAAAGATAAATTAAAAAAAAAAAAAGAATGGCATAGTATGTCACAATATAGCAGACTATAATATAGTTAACCTGTTTGCCTGCTGTGAGATTTTTATGTTTTTAATTTTGGACTATCAAAAATTATTCTCTGATGAACATTCTTGTGCATATACCTTGTGAACTTCTGTAAGTTATTTCCTTTAAAATTTTTCTAAAAGTGGTATTTTATAGTCAAAAATCATACTTCTTTTAATTGTTTAAAATATGCCAGACCTGGAAAGTATAATATTTGAAGTAATACAGTCACTAAAAGGACATAATTACTTCCTTCAGTGTACTTATAATCTGTGAAGGAAGTTAAAATCTGAATAGGAATAATTGAAAGGTAGTGTGTGATAAAGGCCACTGGTGAGAGTTAGGTGACCTGCCTAAAGGAGACATCAGTGTGACTATAGTGACAGTAAGCATATAAACAAATAATACTGAACACATGGCATCTGTATGACAATAAGTGGATTTTTTACTATAACCTTTATATTTTGTAGATTTCATTCTAATAATACTAGATGTATAGCAAAATTAATAGGTAAGATAATTCAGCAGCTATCTGGAGGATATCATGACAAAACTGACAGGTTCAGAAACAAGATAAATTCTTCTGTTGAAAAGATCTGAAATAAAGCTGTATTGAGACTGTCATCACTTCACAAAAGAGATTACTCAGGGACTGTTCCCAAGTTTTTTGTGGCCAGAATTCCAACATAACTGAGAAGAAATTATAAAATGATATATTGGGATCCAAAGGAAACAAAATATAAGCCATATAGTAAAATGATCTGAATTTATTTATTTAAAAAAATTTTTAAAAAGTTTTGTGATGTGGACCATTTTTAAAGTCTTTATTGAGTTTGTTACAATATTGCTTCTTGGTTTTTTGGCCCCAAGGCATGTGGGATCTTAGCTCCCCAACCAGGGATCGAACCCGCACCCCCTGCATTGGCAGGCGAAGTCTTTTTTTTTTTTTTAATATTTATTTATTTATTTGGTTACACTGGTCTTACTTGTGGCAGGAGGGCTCCTTAGCTGCGGCTCACCAGCTCCTTAGTTGCGGCTTGCAGGCTCCTTAATTGTGGCATGTGAACTCTTAGTTGCGGCATGCATGTGGGATCTAGTTCCCTGACCAGGGATAGAACGTGGGCCCCCTGCATTGGGAGCATGGAGTCTTATCCACTGTGCCACCAGGGAAGTCCCTGGAAGGTGAAGTCTTAACCACTGGACTGCCAGAGACGTCCCAATGATCTGAATTTAAAGAACAAAGAACTTTGTGGACGTCTTCGCCTTAACAAATTAAAAAAAAACATATTTTGGACTTCCCTGGTGGCACAGTGGTTAAGAATCCGCCTGCCAATGCAGGGGACACGGGTTCGAGCCCTGGTTGGGGAAGATCCCACATGCTGCGGAGCAACTAAGCCCATGCGTCACAGCTACTGAGCCTGCCCTCTAGAGCCTGTGCACTGCAACAAGAGAAGCCACTGCAATGAGAAGCCTGTGCACTGCAACGAAAAGTAGCCCCCGCTCGCCGCAACTAGAGAAAGCCCGTGTGCAGCAACAAATAAATTAAAAAAGAAAAATTTCAAGTTCCTATGTCAATTGTTATAATGATTATGAAGTAACCTTAAAAAAAAAAAAAAAAACTCAAGACCTAAGCAAAAAGATAGGGATTGCCAATGTCAAATTCTGATCATGGCAAAGGTAATAATTTGTCTTCACTAGTTTTATTTGATTGTTTCATGTATGAACTGAAAACAACTGAATACCCAGTGATTCATTTCTAAAACCACCCCCTAAAAAACAAAACAATAAAAACATAACCAAAAATATAATAGCTGTTAATATATGGCCATATAAATTTCCAGACTTTTCTATTTTCTGTTTTATGATTGTCATTCTTTTCTCTGTATTGATTAATATGCTCTTATATTTTATAAATAGAAATATATTAGTCAACCTTACTTTTCTATTGACATTATATATGGAACATTTTCCATGTCCTTAAATATTCTTCCCAATTTAACTTTTAATGACTATTTGTATATTCTAGTATAATATTGGTCTGTCATATATTTAACTAATAAGCTTTGCTGGACTCAGAATGCTGAACATTCCTTGTCCATCTCTTAATATTTTGATCAGCTGCACCCACTTTCAGGGCCATGAAAGAGGTTCTGATTTGGATTATGTGGCCTCTTTTCTCTCTTGAAGTTGGGAATGGAAAGAGGAATATCTGCTCAGAGCAAGACAGAGCTGCCCAGTCTTAGGTTCACGTCAACCTGATAACAATGGTACATTGGCCAGAAAATTTTCTGCTGAAGTATCTGGGTCTGGTTTCAATGCAGAAATGACTCTGCAGCTGAGACCCCTAGGAATTGAGTGAGGAAATGGATTTGTCCAGAATCCTAACTTACCCAAGTTGTGTGTGATACGAAGTAATTTGGAATCTGGAATGGAAGAGCATAAATGGTAACATTAACTTAAGCCCAGTGAGGAAACACTAAAGTACAACTGGTCTCAAGGTCTTTCTCTTCTCCCAGGTCTGGGTTTTCTGGACTCTGCTTTTATGGTAAAGGAGCCCAGAGGACTGATCAGCTCTTGCAGGTCTAAAACCATGGCCCATGTAAGTTGATGTTTCTCTCCTTGTTGAAATATGTGTATATTTTTTTTTGGTCATGTAAGTATTTTCATTAATTTTCCTGATGTTTCCTAACAGAAAGTTCCCTCAAATAACCTGTTTCCTAGCTGTTGTTCCAGAGAAATATGTGGCCAAATTACCTGGCACTGTCTCTGTTTGGCCTATTCAAAACTAACTAGTGTTCATGTAATTATTGTCCAAAATTTTCAATATATTTTTAGTGCCCATTCTTCAATTAAGGGCAGTGATGGAATAGTGGGGTTAAGTTCTTTGAAGTAGAAATTTATGCTATGCAGGTCAGATCTGTAGTTTGGAGATGGAGACAATGGTTCTGTTTAACTATCCATGGTAAGACTTTGAAGTTTTCCACAGATCCGAGATTTCCAGGTAGATGAGGTGGAATTTATCATTGAATGACCTGAATCTTAATATGGTATGAAATTCCTGCTTTGTATGGATGAGTATATGATTGGGGCTTTGAACGTGGAGGTCATAGATTTGGTAGGAAAGCCATGAGACATAAATACTAAGGCTATTTTGTTGTTGAATGAGACATGCTAAGTTTGTGTAACATCTGTATAATTGACCAGCCTTCTTCAGTATCATTTAAATCAATGAATTATCTTTTAGTGCTTAAGTAGTTACTCTGAAACATAGCATCTTAAAGCAGTAAACATTTATCTCACAGTTTCAGTGAGTTAGGTATCTGGATGTTGCTTAGCTTGGCTCTCCTGCTCTGGGTCTCTTACAGGGTTATAATGTGTTGGTCAGGATTGCAGTCATTTTAAAGCTCATCTTTGAGTGGATCTGCATCCGAACTCATTGAAGTGGTTGTTGACTTGATCCAGTTCTTCATGGCTGTTGGATTGAGGGCCTCACTGCCTCAGTAGCTGTTGGCTGGCGACTGCTCTTGGTTTATTGTTTTTATTGTTTGTTTTGTTTCATTTTTTTGGTCTATAAAATTTATTAACAAAGTTTCAAAAACATTTTGAAATTTGCCAAGTTTAAAAGGAGTTATGACAAACTGGCAGAGCCAGGGCTGAAATTTAAGATCTATTTTCCCTGAGTTACTTGCCCTCTAGTACATTAGGTTCTTAACCATGGCTGTACACATTAGAATCACCCCAGAAACTTTTGATAGTACCCCATATCAATTAAATCGGATTTTCCAGAGTAGAACCCAGACACATGTTCTCTGGAAAAGCTCCAATAGGCAGCCAGAACTGTATATATTCATCATCAACACAAGGTCTCACATGTTATTTAGCTAATACAATTCAGTTTTCAAATAATATCAAGTGTAAACTAATTTAGTGGCCCCTGGAACATATAATGAAAAAGAGTAAAACATAGGCTACCCATCTAATTTTAATTATTCTACTTAAAAGGTGGAATGGATTCCATAGCACAACTCTATTCCTAAGACCTGTCCGTATTGTGAATAAAAGTCAACAATATTTAACAACTGATTATCAATTTATTAAAAACGTTGATTTAAGCATCTGCAGTGGTGACTTCAGCCTCGACTCCTGGCTCAATACTGATGGAAGTGATCTGCTTGACAATCTCAGAAGGACTGTGCAGGTCAGTGAGTCGCTTATGGATCCTCATCTGGAAACGATCCCAAGTCTTAGAACCTTCACCACAAGGAGTTTTCCTTGTAGTTATTCTCAGTCTTGGTAGGCATCCGAACCGGTCCTTTCACTTTGAGATTCTTTTCCTTCGCGTCTCTGATCAGATCAGCACATACCTTCTTCAAAGATTTCACGTTGCGGCTGTTGAGGGTGATTCTAATCTGGTGAATCGCCACCTCGGGCTCCATGGGAGTCTTTCCGGTATCTTTAAAAGCCATAGCTGCGGCGCGGCTTCCTAAACAACGTGTTCCTCTGCGAGAGCGAACTGCAGTGAGTCAGGAGCAGGAGCGGGCGGCCCGAGGCTCCGCTGCAGCGGCGACTGCGTCTTCCTCCAAAAGGGCTTTATTATGTGGGGCTCTCCTTAGGGCAGCTCACACGTGGTAGCTGGCTTCATCAGAGTGACCAAGTGAGACAGCAAGAGAGAATAAGCAATGTGGAAATCAGTTTTTTATAAGCTAATGTTGGACGTGACATTCCATCACTTTTCTATATTCTATTTGTTAGAAATAATTCTCTCTCACTGGGTTCAGACCACATTCAAAGGGAGAGGATTACATCAGGACATAAATACCAGGAAATGGAGATCATTGGTAATCAATGAGGTTACCTACTACACTCAGAATAAGGAAAGTGTTCAGTGAGAGATGGTAGATGGCAACAAAAATGCATATCATTATATGTAGTTGGTGAAAATAGAACCTTACAGTTGTGGAAAACCTTCCAAATGTTGTGCATCTAATTGTATAAATTATTAAATCTGATTTATTTATAAAATACAATGTCATATGCCAAAATAATAAATGGATTTATTGAATCAAGCAAAAATGCTTATGGCAAGATCTAACATAATAGTACTTGATACTTGAAGAAAATCGTATTAATTTTATGCAACCCAGTTTTTAAAATTTGGAGAAATATTTATTTATTGAGAATTTTTGAGGCAGATACCATTTGGACATTATTCTTGTATACGCTTTTTAATTTAGGAGGGAAACATTATTTTGTCCATTTCCAAATGGTTCAGGTATTTAGAAGTATCCCAGAATACGGAAGACATTTGACCTGTGTTGGCAGGCTTCTTAAAAAATATGTATACCTTGTGCTTAAGTTTCCTTCCACATCATAGATTGCCAGCCTACATGCTTTCATTTTCTCTTTTCCTGCGGAGAAGTCCATCAACTCCTCTGCTTCTGCTTTCAAAGTATTTTCTTTAATTTGCCCAGTGATACATGGTGTTTACTGTTTCAGGGATCACTGACATTCAGTGATGTGGCCATAGGCTTCTCTCAGCAGGAGTGGGAATGTCTTGACCTCATTCAGAAGACTTTGTACCGGGATGTGATGATGGAGAACTATGGTAACTTGGTCTCACTGGGTATGTTCATCTGCTTCAAATAATTTAGATTAATTTAGAATCTGCTCTATAGGCTGTGTATTTTTTCTACTGTAATTTTCAGAGCTGCCTTTCAAGAAACTAGTTAAATTTGTTTTTCCTCTAACCAAAAAAGTGGTCTGAGCTTTGTCAGGTTAGAAATGGCAGCTCCATTAAACACCTTCATCTTCCCTATCCTTCAATCATATTCGTATCTCCATGTGTTCTTTTTTTATATTTGCATCTCTTCCATAATGACCAAGCAGCTAAATTAGATATTTGTGGCATATACTGTATAACCATGGTCAAAGGATGCAAGTTTTTTATTCATTTGTGCGCCAGATTGCTCTAATACTCCATTTTAAGATCTGAAACAGTTTCAGGGATATCAGCTTGACAGAGGGTCCTGAATTGCTCTCAGTATCAAAAGAGCCTCTACAATTTATATGGTGATGGATTGCATAATTGGAATTTATTTAAAACTGTACCAAAAGCAGTTTATTTCTTACAACAGAGTTCATCTGATTTGTGGTTGAAAGTTGTAATCCATGAAAATTACATTCAAAATGGAATGAATATCTTATAGCTCTCTTTTCTTGTATCCTCTAGTGACATTAGAGCATAAGAATAATGTTAATAGCTAACATTTTGATTACTGTGTAGTAGTCATTATTCTAAGAGCATTATGTGATTTAGCTGATTAAAATAACTGAGAGTATTAACTGATTTAATTCCCCCAACAGTACTATTATTATCCCCATTTTATAAATGAGAATACTGAGGTATAGTGGGTTGAAGTGAATTATTCGAGGTTATACCCAGCTGGAAGGTAGCAAAGGCAGGAATTGATCCCAGGCTTCAGAATATGTTTTTAACCACATTATGTTTGCTCTCTAGAGTTAGAGGACATATGAGTTTGAATTTTAAATACAGCAAAACAAAAACTTTACCTTACCTAACTGACCTCTTATTCTTTAATTTTCTCATTCTTCTCTAAAATAGTCAATATGATTATGATCTTTTATTATCATAATTATAATTTTTACCTTGACTAGTTACAATTTATTTCTCCAACCTGTGGCATTCTTTTTTCTTTAAAGCAGGCCATTCCATTTCTAAGCCAAATGTAATTACCTTACTGGAGCAAGGAAAAGAACCCTGGATGGTTGTGAGAGAAGAAACAAGAAGTTGGTGTACAGGTAAGTAAGAGCAGGTCAGGCAGAAGTCATTTGTGTAAGTGATAGCCCAGGTGGTAAATACACTTGGTAAACACATCCTTGAAACATTAGTTGGAAATCTCCCTTCTCAGTGAAGGAAAGTCTTGTAATGTGAAGAGGAAGTATCTCAACTTCATCTTAACCTCATTAGTCATTCACCATGTTATTTTTCTCATATTCCCCTCCCAATTTCATGCTACTCACTTTCCTTCCACGGTGTAGCCATTTACCTGTATTTTGGACCAGATCCTTTCCAGATCCTCTTCTTCAATGTGACTCTTGTCTAAGAATACATTCATTCCTATATCTGGAAAATATTTGAATAGTCTGAGCTGGCACTGTGCTTGGCACAATCAACCCAGTAATACTGAATAGGGCAGATAATGTTCTTGCAGTAATGGAGATTATACCATGTTAAGGGAGAAATTAACATGAAATAAATAGATAAATAATATAAGGTAGTGAAATATGTTATGAAGGACACTAACAAAGAACACAGCAAATTTAGGTAAGGTAGCATCATCAAGAACCCTTTTCTAACATTTGTGCAGAGACATGAAGTAAGGTCACAGGCTTTTTGACTGTACGAGAGCGCATCTAAGGAGAGTGAACGACACATGCAAAGGCCCTCAAGGGGGATGAGATTTGCGTGTTTGAGGAGTAGCATCTAGATCAGTTAGTGAATGGTGACTAACAGGACATGAAGCTAGTATGTTAGGAAGGAAAAATCCTATTAGATTTTGTGGATCCTTATGAAGAATTAGTAGAATTGTTTTCTAAGAGGAGTTAGGATCCCTAATCTGATTCAGGTTTTTTGTCTTTGTTTTTTAAATATGATTTTCACCTTTTCTTTAATCATAACACTTACACAGAAGCCTAGATAAAACAACTATAGGTTAAATTATAATTCATTTTCATATCCTTTTCAAATATTTCTTTATTCTTATTTGTGTTAACATTGATCTGTTGGATTTATTCTCATATTCTTTCTAGGTTGGTATTCTTTCATTATTTTTCATTTATTTGAAATTTACTTGTGAGCTCTATCACCCAATTCTGAGTTTTTCTAATTCTCATTTATGATTTTTCATATCTAAAAGTTTTTTCTTGTCTTTTAGCATGTTATTGAATAGTATGGTATAGTTTTTTCCCTGTTTTCAGGGCATTTGCTTTAGATGTATATATATTGTCTCTATAACTGTCATTAACTTTAGTCATATAATTTCTTGTATAGAAGTTGACCTTGGGCCTTTTTGCGGGGGCGGGGGGTCATTTATATATGAGATTAGTTTTCCTCAATTTTGAGAAAGGAGTCAAGATTCTGGATGCCTTTTCTAAATTTGTGATTTTAAGAGCTCCCCCTTCTGTTTATTTTTTTTAAGCATTTAAATTATCATGGCTTAGGGAATGAATGGAACTATTCAGGAGCATAGTTTTTTATAATATTATAATTAAGATGGTATTGATCAGATTTAAATTGTTACAGATTAAGATGTTAATTGTAATTCCCAGGAAAACCATTAAGAAAATAACTAAAAAATATATACCAAAAGAAACAATAAAGGAAATCAAATGGCATCCTAGAACATATCTATTTAACACAAAAGAAGGTAATAATTAAGAGACAGAAGGGGAAGAAAGGCCTAAGACACATAGAAAATATGTAACAAATTTTAACCATAAATTCTATCAGTAATTATATTAAAGGTAAATTGAGTGTACACTCCATTTAAATGACCAACGTAGGCAGAATGGATTAAAAATAAAAAACATGATCCAACTGTAAGAAATACATTTTAGAGTCAGAAACACAAATAGGTTAAAATAAAGGTCCAGCCACATGGGGAAGCAGCTGGTCACTTTCTTAAAATGTTAAACTTGGAGTTACCATCCGGTCAATAGGGTGCACTCCCTTATAGTCTTTAGATCTTTGCCCAAATATCATGCTTTTAGTGGGGTTTTGCAGTGAGCCGTTCCCCTGATCCTAGCCATCCTGAGTCTTCTTTCTAATTTCATTTTCTTCTTTAGCAATTTCCATCTTCTGGCATGCCATGTGACTTACTTGTTTTGCAAGCTAATGAAGGCCATGCTTTTCTTCTCATCTCTTTCCTTCATAGCTAGCTACATACTCTAGAAAATTGGAAATGTACATCTCACAAAAGCTTGTACATGGTTGCTCATAGCAGCATTGTGTATTAATGGTCAAAAAGTGTAAACAACCCAGATTTCCCACTATAATCAAGATACACAACATTTACAGTACATGAAAGGTTTCCATTGTTTCCCTTCCCAATTAATTTCCACGCCCCATGCCCACTCCCATTCAAACTACCACTGCTCAACTTTCTGTCAATGTACATTAGATTAGCCTTTTAAAATAATTTTATAAATATGGAATCATACATTATATATTCTGTTATGTTTTGCTCCCATTGGTCAGTATAATGACTTTGAGGTATGTCTATATTGTTGCGTGTATCACTACTTTGTTCATTTTTTTGTTAAGTAGTATTCTGTTGTATGGATAGACCACAATTTATGTTTCTGTTCACCTGCTGATGGACTTTTGTGTTTTTTCCGGTTTGGAACTAGTTATGAGTAGAACTGTTATGAATATTTGTGTACATGTATTTTTATAGGGTGAATACCTAAGAGTGGAATTGTTGAATAGTAACTGCATGTTTAACAATTTTAGAAATTTTGCACTGCTCCATTCCACTTACTCCATTTCCTTTCCAACACTTGTTATTGTCAGTCCTTTAAATTCTAGACATTATAGTTGGTATGTAGTGGTATCTTTTTGCATTTCCATGATGACTAATGATCTTGAGTTTCTTTTATTTACTGATCATTCATATTTTTTGGAGTGTTTATCCAAATCTTTAGCCATTTGAAATCATTATTTTCTTATATTTGAGGGGTAACTGTTCTTTATTTTGGAACAAAAGGAAGTCCTTTTGGAACATTAAAAACTTTTTCCCACAATGTGACTTACCTATTAATTTTATTAACAATATCTTACAAGGAGTTTTTAAATTGTTATGAATTCCAATTTATCAAATTTCTCTTTAATGATTTTTTTTGGGGTATACTATCCAAGAAATCTTTGCCTACCCCAGGGTGGCAAAGTTTTTTCCCTGCTTTTTCTTGACCTTTTATAATTTTTGCTTTTATGTTTAGTTCTATTATATATCCATTTTGAGTTAATTTTTTATTACTGTGTGAGTAGGGTTCAGGACTCATGTTTTCCATATGGATACCCAGTTATTCCAGCACCATTTTAAAAAAAAAGAATCTCCTTTCCCTGTTGGATTGCTTTGGCACCTTTGTCAGAAGTGAAATCACTGTATGTATCTGTGTCTGTTTCTGGTCTCTACTGTGTTTTTCATGTTGGCATAGAAAGTGAAAGTCTTAAAAAAAAAAAGAAAGTCTTGTGGTAGGTTTTTTCATTTGTGACCTTTGTTGAATTGTTGATAGTTTTCTTTTGTTCCTGGTTTGCTGATTTTTTTTTTTTAACTATGAATGGGTGTTCAATTTTGTCAAATGCTTTATCTGAATCTATTAAAATGATTTTTTTTCAAAACTTTGCATTTCTTGTCCCTTCGTAATCTTCCTCCTCTGTCTTCCTCCAACTTCCTTAGGTATGCAATGATCTACTTTCTACTTTCTGTCACAATAGAGTTGATTGCATTTTCTGTAGTTTTATACAAACAGAATGATAGTGTGAAGTTTTTCATCTTCCTTCAGTCAGCATAATTAGGTTGAAGTTCATCCATGTTGTTATGTGTATTTTACTCAGTACTATACCAGTATTTGGTTATACCACAATTTGTTTACTCATTATCTGCTGATGGACATTTTTGGTTTTTAGCAATAACAAATTAAGATGCTGTAGACATTTGTTTATAAGTCTTTGAATGAATATATGCTTTCATTTCTTTTGGCCAAATACCGAGCAGTTGAATGCCTGGATTGTATGGTTAAATTTGTAAGATTTTAAATTTAGATTTAGATAAATAAGATTATAAATTTAAATTTGTAAGAAACTATTTTACAGTGTTTCTATACCATTTCACATTTCCACCAGCTGTAAGAGAGGTCTGGATCCTCCATATCTTATGAACAATTGGTATGGTCAATCTTTTTAATTCTGGCCTTTCAAGTAAGTATATAGTGGCATTTTGTTGTGGTTTTAATCTGTTTCTCCATAATAACTAATGATGTTGGTATCTTATTTGCTGTCTTCTTTAGTGCAGTATCTTTTAAAATCTTTTGTCTGTTTTATTAGGTTGTTTTCTTATTGAACTTGTAAGTTATTTTTCATATTCTACATTAAAAGATATCCTTTTTGAATATTCTCTTGTTTACTGTGATTTTTCCTTTCATTCTTGTAGCAGTGTGCTTCGGAGAACAGAAGTTTTGAACTTTGACAAAATCAACTTTAGCCATTTATTCTTTATGAATCTTGGTTTTTGGTGTTGTATCTAAGAATTCTTTGTCTAGTCCAAGGTCACACATTTTTTCCGGTTTTCTTCCAAAAGTTTTACAGTTTTATGTTTTACATTCAGGTCTGTGATCCATTTTTTAGTTCATTTTTGTTTATCAAAGTATGGATTCTTTTTTGGCATATGGATATCCCAATTGTTCCTGCATCATTTCTTGAAAAGACTTCTTTCTTCACTCTATTGCCTTTGAAATGATGAAAGTAAGTATTTCATATATGTATAGATCTATTTCTGATCATCTGTTCCATTAATTGACGTGTCTTGACACATCAACTTGCTGATTAGTGTATCTTCATAAGTCTTATAATTAAGTAGTGTTATTTAGTCCTCGTACTGTGGTCTTTTCAAAGTTGTTTTGACTATTCTAGGTCCTTTGCATTTCCCTATAAATTTTAGGATCAGCTTGTCAATTTCATCATAGACCACAAAAAAGTCTGCTGGGATTTTTACTGGAATTACATTGAATCTATAAATCAATTCAGCAATAATTATTGACATCTTAACAGTATCAAGTTTTACATTCCATAAACATGATATGTCTCTCCGTTTATTTATATCTTTAACTTTTCTCAGCAGTGTTTTATAGTTTATAGTGTACAGGTCTTACATATCTTTTGTGAGATATATCCCTCACTATGTCCTATTTTTTTTTTATGTCCTATTTTTGATACTACTTTAAATTGTATTTTTAAAAACTGAATCCCTGAGTGTTCGCTCATATTTACATATTGGTTGTATATACTTCAGCCTTGCTAAACTCAATTATTATTTTCTAGTAGCTGTTTTATAGTTTACATTTGACTTTCTACACATATGATTAAGTAATCTATGATTAAGGACATTTTTGTATCTTAATTTTTCTCCTGCATGCCTTTACTTATTTTTTGATTTATTGCACTGCCTGGAACCTCTAGTCCAATGTTGAGTAGAAGTGGTGAGGGCATAACTTTTTATTGTTCTGATCGTATGTGGTAGGCATAATTCTCTCACCATTGGATATGGTGTTAGCTGTGGGTTTTTTTGCAGATGATCTTTATTAGGATAAGTTCTTTTTATGAGGGATGGATGTGGCTTTTATTAAATGCTTTTTTAAAAAAAATTTTTAGATATCCATATGGGTTTTTAAAATTTTATTTTGTTAATATAGTGAATTATATTGATGAAATTTTCAAATATTAAACCAATCTTGTATTCCTGGGATTGATCATTGCTACGGTCTGAATGTTTCTACCCCCCAGTATTATACTGAAATCCGAACCCTCAAAGATGATGGCATTAGGAGGGAAAGCCTTTGGGAGATGCTTAGCTCATGAAGGTGGAGCACTCATGAGTGGAATTAGTGTTCTTATTAAGAGTTACCACAGAGATTCCTCACCCCTTACACCATATGAGGATGCATTGAGAAGGCACTGGCTATGAACCAGGAAGAAGGCCTTCACCAGAATATGACCATACTGGTCCCTTGATCTTAGACTTCTCAGCCTCTGGAACTGTGAGAAATAAATTTCTGTTGTTTATAAGCTACCCAGTCTTTATTTTTTGTTATAGTAGCCCAAAAGGACTAAGACAGGCATTACGTATTACCTTTTTTATGTATTGATGGATTCTGTTAGTTAAGATAGTGTTTAGTATTTTGCATATATGTTTACAAGGTTTTATAGTGTGTAATTTTCACTTCTTATACTGTTTTTCTCCTGTTTGGTATCAGAGTAACTAGCTGCATAGACTGATTCACTCCTCAATTTTCTGGAATAGTTTGTTTAGAACTGGTAGTACTTCTTCACTAAGTATTTGAAATAATTCACCAGTGAAACTGCCTGTGCTTGGAATTTTCTTTGTGGGAAGGTTTTCAGATTGTTTACTATGTATAGTGTTGCCGCACTGATTTATATCCTTCTCATGCATGTGCTGTTGTTGGTAAGACTGAATGTTGTACTGATCTATACCCAAATACCAAATTAGGAAATCTCTGGCTGTTTTTGTCCCAGCATTCCCCGCTTGCTTTCCAGTTTGGCAGTGCTCCCTCTCATTGTTCTTATAGCCAGAAACATTGTGGAGTTTCTGTTGGAATTTTTGTAGCCCACGCTTACCCCACAATAACTGGGACCTGCCCTTGAAGCAAGGACATGAGAGTGAGTTAAGCAAGAAACTCAGCTCAGTCTGGGTTGCTTTGTAAAGTCTGACTCCTTTCCAAAGCCCTCCTGCTTTTATTTACAGCCCTTATGTAGTTAATATTTGTATTTTGTCAAGTGTTAATAGTTGAAATCAGAGAGGGGGCAGGCTGTAGGAACTTCATGCTGCCATACTGGAACTAGAACTTCTTCAATTAAGGAGTTATTTAATGATGAGAAATAATTTTTTTCTCTTGTATCATTGCTGATTCATTGCTTTTTATTGCATGGTTTATTATCTGTCACAATCATTTTTATGCTACTGTCTTTTTAGTTTTGGCCAATCAAAACTCTCCAAGCCTTTCAACTCTTCCTCTCTTTTTGGCATAAGATTTCTAGGGTTATGCCTGCTGGCTTCCTAAATTTTCCCTTTATCCAATTATGCTGTATCCATATTTTAGATCTAGATATTGAGAAATTACAATATAGGTGTTGAAATATGCTTATGACACTTCTTAATTTTTTCCTGGCAGCTTTTTTTCTGTTTATTCTGTAGCATCTGGTTGGTTTAGGCTTTCTTTTCTGTGTTCAATTTTAATAAATTTTCCTAGAAAGTTATCCATACTTTCAAAAGTATTCACATAGTACCCTTGTAATTTAAATAAATTCCTCTGTGGTTTTTTTTTTTTAAGATTAATTATTTATTTATTTTTGGCTGTGTTGGGTCTTAGTTGTGGCATGTAGGATCTTCTGTTGCAGTGCACAGGTTCTTTGTTGAGGCATGCAGGGTTCTCTCTAGTTGTGGTGTGCAGGCTCCAGAGTGCATGGGCTCAGTAGTTGTGGCACATGGACTCAAGAGTGCGTGGGCTCTGTAGCTGTGGTGCATGGGCTCCACAGCGCATGGGCTCCGTAGTTGGAGCACACGGTCTCTCTAGTTGTGGCACGTGGGCTCAGTAGTTGCAGCGCGTGGGCTTAGTTGCCCCGCAGCACATGGGATCTCAGTTCCCCGACAAGGGCTTGAACCCTCATCCCCTGCATTGGAAGGCAGATTCTTAACCACTGGACCACCAGGGAAGTCCCCCTCTGTGGTTCTTGTTTTCCTCTTTTCTTATTTTTATTTAGCTGTCTTTAATTGGTTTATCTAATATTTCTTATAATGATTTTTTTAAAGTACCAGCTCTTTATTTGTTAATGTTACTGTTTTCTAACTCAGTATGTTCTGCTTTTATCTTTATCTTTATGCCTCCCTCTATTTTGTTGTTTATTTTCTACATGTTAGGCTTTGATTCTCAACTCACCTTTTTTTATAGAGATAATTATTTTAAGTTTTGAGTTCTCTGCGTGGTGAAATTGAATGCCCAAGGTTCAGATTTGTGCTTATTTTCTGTGTAGTCCATTTACTAGAACTCTTTTATTTCAGTTTTTTCTTTCCATAGTGATCTAGCATTTTTGGAGAAGGCATTTCCATTTCCAGATGAAAGGGCTTTTGGTTTTCTAATATTTATTAATTTCTATTGTTACTCAATTTTGAAGAGTGTTGTTAATATTATTTCAACTTTTTGTACACATACCATACTCTAGGTACAAGAAGATGTTTTTTGCCCTCAACTTATAGCTCCCTCATTAAACGCTTTGGATTTTGCTCAAGATACTTCATACAGATTTTTATCATTCAGCCCACAACTGCCAATTCTTTTTAATATAATTCTTCGCATTCTTCTAGACTCTTCTATATAATTCAAGTGCCCTCTTTTGCCCAAAGTCCCTAAATGTTCAAAATACCATACAACTGGTATACCTGGTATATGTCAGAGAATTGATGGACATACTTTTCTGGGGATGACCAGAATGGTTGGCCTTGGTTAAAAGGGAAAGCTAGAGAGGACCTGAGAAAAGATATGAAGGAATGAAACAGGTTGAACATATGTAAGGATAAATAATAAAGTGTCAGGGGAGGAATAACTAAGTAAAGACTCTCAATATCTTAATGTGTTATGAAGAACAAATAAAAGCACACGTGGCTATGCACAGGAGAGAAAGAGTCACAGTGGCAGAAATGTGTATTTTTAGGGGAATTGTAATTGAAGAATGATCAGGTATAATTGCTTTTTTAAATTTTATTTATGTATATATATTTTAGATGGAAGTGGTATTTAGAGCTGGCTGATACTGGCTCTCTAGGGACAAGATTTTACTTATCATCCTAAGTCCAGGTTCAATTACATTACACTGATAGCTTGGAATTGCCTGTGGTGGGAGTATTTACACCATAGACATTGGCAAACACTACAAATCAGGGCTGGATGTGTTCAGTGCGTGTCTTTGTTTACCAGTGCTCTACTGCATAAACTTACTTTTTCTGAGCCCTCCTTTTAAGTTTTGAAGTTTTATAACTGTATTTTAGAGTTCTTTAAACCATCTCTAATGGGTGAAATTTTCAATTTTCTCTTAATTCTATAAAATGTTTTGTGGTCAAAGAAACTTCTTTTTTCTTATTTGTTTTAGATTTGGACTCAAGATATGAAATAATCAGCAATGGAAAAACATACATTTATAGAAAACGTTCATCTCTTACTCTACATCACAGAATTGATAATGGAGAGAAACCATATGAATGTAAGGAATGTGGGAAGGCCTTTAGTCGTCATACAGACCTAAGAGTACATCAAATAATTCATACTGGTGAGAAACCGTATGAATGTAGGGAATGTGGCAAGGCCTTTAGTCGTCTTACAGACTTTAAAGTACATAAGAGAATTCATACTGGTGAGAAACCCTATGAATGTGAAGAATGTGGGAAGGCCTTTAGTCGTGCCTCAAACCTTGCTCAACATGGAAGAGTTCATACTGGTGAGAAATCCTATGGATGTAAGGAATGTGGGAAGGCCTTTAGTGACGTTGGAACACTTAGAATACATCAGAGAATTCATACTGGTGAGAAACCCTATGAATGTAAGGAATGTGAGAAGGCCTTTAGTCAAGCCTCAAACCTTATACAACATGACAGGATTCATACTGGTGAAAAACCCTATGAATGTAAAGATTGTGGGAAGGCTTTTAGTCATGCTTCACATCTTGTTAGACATGAGAGAATTCATACTGGTGAGAAACCCTATGAATGTAAGGAGTGTGGAAAGACTTTTAGGAGTAGCCATCAACTTACTATACACCACAGATTTCATACTGGTGAGAAACCCTATGAATGTAAGGCATGTGGGAAGGCGTTTAGTGTGTATGGACGCCTTACTCGACATCAGAGTATTCACAGTGGTGAGAAACCTTTTGAGTGTAACAAATGCGGGAAGTCCTTTAGGCTCAGTTCAAGCCTTAAAGTACATCAGAGTATTCATACTGGTGAAAAACCCTTTGAATGCCACAAATGCGGGAAGTCCTTTAGACTTAGTTCAATGCTTAAGGTACATCACAGAATTCATACTGGAGAGAGACTTTATGGGATATATGTATAGTAGACAATGGAATTATACCACTTGAGAAACAATTTAAATGAAGAGAATATGAGAAGGATTTTACATGGTTCAGTTCTTATAAAGCATCAGATAATTTAGGCTGGCAGGAACACCTTGAAATTTAAACAGTGTTTTAAGTTTTTCAGTTATGATCCAAATACTGTTCACCTTCAGAGAATTTATACTGTACTTTATATTAGAAAGTCTTTTATGGCATTCCCCCTTTTTCACTATTCACTGAGTGCCCAGGCTCTTTGGCCAAGGTTGCAAGGCAGATAAGTGCCACCAAGAAAAAGACCAGTGCATGATTTGAGGTCGTGGAGAATAGTAAAAATACACCCCAGGACCAAGTAGAACAGTGTTTACTTATGGCAAGAGAGGAGATAGAATGCACAAGATCTAGTTCCTTGCAATGTGTCAGTAACCCATAGCCAGTCGATCAACTCCACATCTGACAATGGCAATATAGCTGCACACAGCCCACTTTGTTCTGCAGTGGCAGGGCACAAACTCCTTCTCTGTGGGGTGTGACATCCAGAAAACTGGGGGCGTGCCTGAGTACCACTAATACCCGTGATTAAGCAGAACAAAGGAGTACGCATTGAGTCTGACACAGAGATAGCTATTCATGGCAGTAAGCCCAGCAGAGGCTGAGAGGGTTCTGTATTTTTTGGTAAAGAAGTATGCAGCCCCAACAAGGCCCATCTTTTTTTCCCACCAGCTTTACTGAAGTATGATTGACAAAGAAAACTAAATTTAAGGCATACAAGTGGTGCTAAAGGGGAATGTTTGGCTATAAATGCTTATATTAAAAAACAAGAGAGGTCTCAAATTAACAACCTAACTTTACAGCTTAAGGAGCTAGAAAAAGAACAAACAACACAAAGCTAGCAGAAGGAGAAATAAAGAATAGAGCAGTGATATATGAAATAAGAGAACAGAATAACAACAGAGAAAATCTTGAAACCAGAAGTTCTTCAAAAAGATCAACAAAATTGGCAAACCTTTAGCTAAATGAGCTAAGAAAAAAGGGAGGAGACTCAAATTACTACAATCAAAAGTGAAAGTGGGTAAATTAACTATACTTGAATTTTAAAAAAGTTGTGATACAAAATTAAAAAATAAATTCACACACAAAAAAGTGTAAGTGGGGAGACATTACTACCAATTATACAGAAATAAAGGGATTATGAGAGTACTATGAACAATTGTGTGTCAGAAGTTGGATAGCCTAGGTGAAATGGACAAATTCCTAGAAACGTAAAACCATGGAGTTAAACATGAATAAATAGAAAACCTGAATAGACTGGTAACTACTCTATAAGTAGTAAGGAAATTGACTCGGTCACAAAAAAAATCTCCCAACAGGGAGTTCACTGGTGGCCTAGTGGTTAGGATTCTGGGCTTTCACTGCCGTGGCCTGGGTTCAGTCCCTGGTTGGAGAACTAAGATCCTGCAAGCCATGCAGCATGGCCAAAATAAAAAACCTCCCAACAAAGAAAAGTCCTGGATCTGGTGGCTTCACTGGTGAATTTAAACAAGAACTAATACTAATCTTTCTCAAACTTTTCAAAAAAGTTGAAGAGGAGGGAATACTTCCTAACTGATTGTGTGAGACCAGCACAACCCTGTTGCCAAAGCTACTCAAAAACACTGCAAGAAAGAAAACTACAGAACATTGTCTCTTATGATTATTGATTCAAAAATCCTCAACAGAGTACTAGCAAACGATTCAGCAGCATATTAAAAGAATTATACAAAATGACCAAATGGGATTTATTCCTGAAATGCAAGGATGGTTCATCATATGAAAGTTCACCAATGTAACATGTCACATCAACAAAATGAAGGAAGAAAACATGATCATCTCAATTAATGCAGAAAAAGCATTTGACAGAATTCAACACACTTTTATGATAAAAACACTCAACAAAATAGGAACAGAAGGAAATCATCTCAATCATAACAAAAGCTATATATGAAACTATCTCTGCAAAATAAAAGCTATATGAAAGACCCACAGCAAACATAATACTTGATAAACATCAAGATTTTATCTAATATCAGGAAACAAGACAAGCATGCTTGCTTTTACCACTTCTATTCAACATAGTACTGGAAGTTCTCAGCAGATCAATTATGCAAGAAAAATAAAGGCATCCAAATTCGAAAGGAAAAAGTAAAATCATCTCTGTTCATAGGTGACATGATGTTATATGTAGAAAACCCTCAGGACTCCATAAGAAAGCTGTTAGATCTAATAAATGAATTCAGCAAAGTTTCAGGATGCAAAGTCAACATGTAAAAATCAATTGCGTTTCTATACACTAACAATGAACAATATGAAAAGGAAATTTCAAAAACAAGTCCATTTACAATAGCATCAAAAAGAATGAAATAGTGGAATTAACCAAGGAAGTAAAAGATTTGTACAATGAAAGCTACAAAACATTGCTGAAAGAAACTATAAAAGACATAAATAAATGGAAACACATCCTGTGTTCATGGATTAAAAGACTTAATATTATTAAAATGCCAGTACTAATGAAAGCAATCTACAGATTCAATGCAATTCCTATCAAAATCCCAATGATGTTTTTGGCAGAAATACAAAAACCCACCCTAAAATTCATATGGAATCTCAAAGGACTGCCAATAGCCATAACAATCTTGAACAAATCTGGCGGACTCACACTTCCTAATTACAAAGCACCAGTAATCAAAACTGTGTGGTACTTGCATAAAGACAGACATATCAACAAATGGAATAGAATAGAGAGCCCACAAGTAATCCCTTACGTATATGGTCAGGTGATTTTTGACAAGGCTGCCAAGACCATTCAATGAGGAAAGCACCATTTTTCCACAAATGGAACTGGGAAAACTGGATATCTACATGCAAAAGAATGAAGCTGGACCCTTGCCTAACACCATGTACAAAAACTCTCAAAACAGATTGAGGACCTAAACATAAGACCTAAAACAGTAGAACTTTCAGAATAAAACAGGACAAAAGCTTCATGACATTGGATTTGCCGGCGTTTTCTTGGATATGACACCAAAGACACAGGTAGCAAAAGAAAATAAGACAAATTGGACTTGATGAAAATTTAAAATACTTTTGTATCAAAGGACACTATCCACTTCAAGTAATATCATTGAAACTAATGGAATATCATTTTCAATAGATTATTTTTGGAAATTACTTTTCTATAACTACACATCTTCATTAGATGAGAATGTGTAGGTCATTGTCACCTGAAGAAAAAAAAAAAGACACTATCCACAGAGTAAAAAGGCAGTCTACAGAATGGGGGAAAATAGGGCTTCCCTGGTGGCACAGTGGTTAAGAATCCGCCTGCCAGTGCAGGGGACACAGGTTCGAGCCCTTGTCCAGGAAGATCCCACATGCTGCAGAGCAACTAAGCCCGTGCGCCACAACTACTGAGCCTGTGCTCTAGAGCCCGTGAGCCACAACTACTGAGCCTGCATGCTACAACTACTGAAGCCTGTGCGCCTAGAGCCCATGCTCTGCAGCAAGAGAAGCCACTGCAATGAGAAGCCCGTGCACCGCAACAAAGAGTAGCTCCCGCTCACCGCAACTAGAGAAAGCTTGCGTGCAGCAACAAAGACTCAAAAAAAATAAATAAATAAAATAAATAAATTTATTAAAAAAAAATAGAATGGGGGAAAATATTTGCAAGTCATATGTCTGTTAAGCAATTATATCTAAAACTGAACAACAACAACATAAAAACAAAAATGGGGGGCTTCCCTGGTGGTCCAGTGGTTGAGAATCTGCCTGCCAATTCAGGGGACACGGGTTCAAGCCCTGGTCTGGGAAGATTCCACATGCCGCGGAGCAACTAGGCCCGTGAGCCACAACTACTGAGCCTGCGCGTCTGGAACGTGTGCTCCGCAACAAGAGAGGCCACGATAGTGAGAGGCCCGTGCACCACGATGAAGAGTGGCCCCCGCTTGCCACAACTAGAGAAAGCCCTCGTACAGAAATGAAGACCCAACACAGCCAAAAATAAATAAATAAATTAATTAATTTTTTAAAAAAATAGGCAAAGGACTTGAACAGACATTTCTCCAAAGAAGATATATGAATGGGGAATAAACACATGAAAATATACTTAATATCAATAATCATTAAGGAAATGCAAATGAAAACTACAATGAGATACCACCTCACATCTATTAAGATGGCTACTATTGAAAAAAAAAAACCCACAGAAAAGAACAGTGTTGGAAAGGATGTAGAGAAATTGGAACCCTTCTCCACTATTGGTGGGAATGTAAAGTGGTATAACCGTTGTGGGAAACAGTATGTAGGTTTCTCAAAAGATTAAAAATAGAATTATATATGATCCAGCAATTCCACTTTTGCATATACTTGAGGTCAGGGTCTTTAAGAGCTAGTTATACACTCATGTTCATAGCAGCATTGTTCACCTTAGCTGAAATGTGGAGGAAACCCAGGTGTCCATAAGACAAATGTGGTATATACATACAATGGAATGTTATTCAGCCTTTAAAAAGGAGGAAATTCAGTAATATGCTAAACAAAGATGAACCTTGAGGACATTCTGGTAAATGAAATAAATTGTCACAAAAGGCAAATATTGAATGAGTCCACTTATGTGAGGTACTTAGTCAAAAGTTATAGAAGTTGTAATGATGGTTGCCAGTGACTGGGGGGAGGGGAGAGTGGGGAATTACTGATTAATAAGTATAGAGTTTTAGTGTTACAAAATGAAGAGATGGGATTCAGTGGTGGTGATAACTACACACAATGTCAATATATATAATACCACTGAAATGTATACTTAAAAATTGTTAAGATGGGAAATTTTATGTTATGTGTATTTTAAAACAACACAACGACAAAAATTTACAGACTGGGTAGCTTATTTTTTCATAGTTCTGGAAACTGGAAAATCAAGATGTCATCAGGTCTGGTTTCTCCCAGGGCTTCTCTTCTTGGCTTGCAGATGGCTGCCTTTTCACTGTGTACTCACATGGCCTTTTCTCTGTGTGTGTGCATCTCTGGTATCTCTCTGTATGTCGTAATCTTGTTATAGGGACATTAGTAAGATTGGATTAGGGTCCACCCAAATGGCCTCATTTTAATTTAATTACCTCTTTTAAGCCCTGTATCCAAACACAGTCGCATTCGGGTTAGGATTTCGATATGTGAATTTTGCGGAGGCATATTTAAGTTCATAATGCTAGTCAAACTGATAAAGCAAGGCCTCAGGCATACAAAAAACTATTTGTAGGCAAGATATGCCAAGGGATCAGAGGTTATTTCCCAGAAGCTGTCAAGGTCAGTCCTTTCTTAGAATGTACAGGATTTGGGCAAACCTAGGCTGATGTGTTAACCCTTTACTACAAGCCATGCAAGCACTAATCCAAAGAAAGCTGATTAAGAAAATAAGGATAACTCGAGATAAAGAGGGATAAAAAGGTGAGCTCATCAGAAATGTGCAACAATTTAAAATTTTGTGTAAACCTAATAACGTTAACTTTAAAATATATGAAGTTAAAAATGACAACACAAAGGAGAAATAGAAAAATTGGCAATTATAGTGGAGGACTTTAATCCACCTCTCTTAATACAGAGAGAACACATAAACAAAAAGTCAGTAAAAGAGAATATCTGAGTAACGTGATGAATGAACTTGACGTATATAGAATACCATACCCAATAATGACTGAATACACAATATTTTCTTGTGCATATGAAACAATATAAAAATTGGTCATGTGGTCGAGCCATAAGTTTCAAGGCATTTTAAAAGATTAGAATTGTTCAGATCATGTCCTCAGAGTAGAAAGGATCTTATATCTTAAAGGGTTTTATCTACAAAAAATTTTTCTTAATGTTGAAGTATTGAAAACTTTCCCCCTGAGATTTGACGTGAGACAAGATATCCATAGTCACCATTACTACTCAACATTGTATTGGCGAGCTTAGCCAGTGCAAAGGGCAAGTAGAAAAGACTTAAAGGTTGGAAAGGAAAAAATAAAATTGTCATTACGTGTACATAGAGTATCTAAAAGAATTTCAGGCAGCTTAGAATGAATGTATGAAATTAGTAAGGTTGCTGGCTATAATGTCAGTATTTTAAAAATTGTATATATGTACCAGCAACAAACACTTTTAAATGTTATTTTTAACTATAGTTTACAATAGTATTAAAAAAAATCAAATACCTAGCAATAAATCTAGCAAAAGACATGCAAAACTTCTACACAGAAAATTATGAACTGTATTGAGATGCAGCAATACCTAAATAAAGAATATATACTGTGTTTGTGGATTGGGAGACTCTTGAAATAATTTCAGTTCTCTGCAGTCTGAGTTGTATATTTATTGTACACTATCCCCCCAAAATACCATCAGGCTCTGTGTGTGTGTTTGTGTGTAACTGACAAACTGATTCTAAAATATACTTGAAATTGCAAAGGACCAAGAACAGGTAAGAAAAATTTCAAGAAGCAGGAGGAGGAAGAGGGGAGGAACAAGAGCAACAACAACAAAACTAAAGGACTTGTACTAGCAGGCATCAACTCCCACTGTCCATTATAGCCTTGGAATTATCCATGTGGCCTTGGTTAAGGGTAGACAAATAGGTCAACAGATGTAGAGTCCAGAAACAGGCTCACACGTGTAAGACAAAGTTAACACTTTGTTATAAATTGGGAAAAGAATGTTTTTCATAAGTATTGCTGAGTGAATTGAATATATGTATGGAAAAAAATCATGATGCCTACTTTACACCTTCCCCACCCTTCATTCATATGAATTGAAGAGCTAAATCTGAGAGATTTAGGGGAAAAAACAATATGATACTGGGAGTAGGTAGTAATTTCTTTTTTTTTTTTTTTTGTCAAGTAGTGATAGTTTTTATTTTTTTAATATTTATATAATTTTAGCAAAATATATACATATTGTTGGGAGGTTATCTTACTACATTATAAGGCAGTTTAAGGTAAAAACTATGTCATTTTAGTCTTTGTATCACCTCAAATACTATGATTGCAGGATCTGGCATGCTGTAGTTAATTAGTAAAGGTCTGATTATTTTATCCCAAATTCTACTTCTAGCAATCAAGTTAAGGAAATATCTACAGAGATTCATAACATGCAAGAGCATTCAACATATATATTTTTTTTTTAATTTTTTTTAATTTTTATTTTTTTTTAACTTTGGGTTTATTTATTTATTTATTTATGGCTGTGTTGGGTCTTCATTTCTGTACGAGGGCTTTCTCCAGTTGTGGGAAGCGGGGACCACTCTTCATCGCGGTGCGCGGGCCTCTCATTATCGCGGCCTCTCTTGTTGCGGAGCACAGGCTCCAGACGCGCAGGCTCAGTAATTGTGGCTCACGGCCTAGTTGCTCCGCGGCATGTGGGATCTTCCCAGACCAGGGCTCGAACCCGTGTCCCCTGCACTGGCAGGCAGATTCTCAACCACTGCACCACCAGGGAAGCCCTCAACATATATTTTTGATAACCAAAAATTAAAAACAAAATTCTAACAGTAGGCAACAGGTTAATTAATTTGGCTCTGCAATATAAAGACGAATATACCATTGTGAATCATAATGATTTTGGCCTGGATTAGTTGCTGAAGAATTAGTGAGTGAAGAAAGCAGGCTTAAAGTAAGTATACATAAGTTGGAGATGGTATCTTGTTGAAATTTAGAACATAGGGTCTCTTGTCAGATTTTTAAAATATGAAACTGTGTTCATAGTGTTCATGACATCTTAGTGCCTTGTTTTTTCATTGATAAATGTAGAATATCACCTACTAAATATGAGTATCATGGAGAAAGATACTCTATAAAACACTTAATAGTATTTTATCCTAGCATATTAATGTAACTTGGCTGGTTTTACTGATGTGAAGAATGTTACATGTCCCCAAATTGATTATAAAAAATCTTAATAGTGCTATTCCTGTTACTAAAATTTGTGTTTCTCATGCCTGCTATTTCTTACAGTGCTAACACCCTCCAGTCAAATTTAGTAGTGGAGTTTGAGAGTGCATTTATTTCTTATTATTAAAAAAAAATTCTTGTTAATCAGCAAAAGAGTTTTGAAATACAAACCCAACCCACATTGCCTGAGACTATGGCCTTGGCTCAATTAGTAGAACCCGAAACTGTAAGAAGAAAAAGGGAAAAGAGGACTTTTAAAACTCAAATGAGTAAACTTAACTTATTCCAACTGTTATTTATAAACTAATAAGTTTTATATTGAAATACTTGATTCATGACTAGGTTTTAAAATGAAGCTATGAGATCTCTGATTCTATCTTTATGTAAAAATTAATTTGTAAATGAGCTCTATTTAATTGGCTTAAAGGAAAGTAAGTGCTTACAAATCAAACATTTCTAAATACAACAGAAATTAACCTAAAGTTTGAAAGGATCACATGATCCAGGACTGATTTTTAATGAGTGAAAACATGTTTAAGTTTGTTGGTTTAATTAATACAGACATGTTTTTAGAGTCATCAATATTAAGTATAATATGTTGAATGTACTAGGTTTACTGAAAGTCTGTAAATTCATAATATTTCTGTCACAAAATTTATCAGTAAGAAGCGTTAACTTGTTATGGTAATATTTACATAAATAATAACAGAGATAAATGGAATAGAAGATTTTAGGTGAACTCTTAGAAATAAGTATGTTTTAGCTTTTCCAGATTTTTGGTAACAAAACTCTAGAAGATGTAATAGGCGTACAGAAAGGGATGCTTTGTGAGGCTTCAGTGTGAGCTCTGCACTTCAGATAAGAGCAGGGAACTCAGCACACCAGGGGAAATGGCACCTGTGTAACTAGTATATTTTTTGTTTTGTTTTTCTTTGCTTTTATTGACATGAATCATTGTTTACTACTCATTTAAAAATTTCTAGAAGATCCAACTTTTTTTTTTTTTTTTTTTGGCCGCGCCGTGCTGGCATGCGGGATCCTAGTTCCCCAACCAGGAATTGAATCTGCGTGCCCCCCTTACCCCCCATCTCCATCCCCGCAGTGGAAGCTCGGAGACTTAACCACTGGATCGCCAGGGAAGTGCCCAATACAACTTTTTTTTTTTAATTTAATTTAATTTTATTTTATTTATTTTATTTATGGCTGTGTTGGGTCTTCGTTTCTATGCGAGGGCTTTCTCTAATTGCGGCAAGTGGGGGCCACTCTTCATCACAGTGCACAGGCCTCTCACTATCGCGGCCTCTCTTGTTGCAGAGCACAGGCTCCAGATGCGCAGGCTCAGTAATTGTGGCTCACGGGCCTAGTCGCTCCGCGGCATGTGGGATCCTCCCAGACCAGGGCTCGAACCCGCGTCCCCCGCGTTGGCAGGCAGACCCCCAACCACTGCGCCACCAGGGAAGCCCAATACAACTTTTTTTGATCAAAGAAAACTCCTGTATTTCTAGTAGATGTGGACACATTCACAAGTATCCCTGAAGCTTTGAACCTTGTTGAATTCTTTAAGGAGGTCTGGAGAAACAGTTTTCCTCAGCAAACTGCCTAAAATCTCCATTGTTAACTGCTTCTGCTTCCAGTCTACAGCTCCACATATCTGATTCTGGCTCCTCAAAAATAAGTAATAGGTTTTCAAAATGATTTAGGAGTATTAGGAATTTCTATGCTTAAGACATTATCCCTATGGTAGAAGCCTGTGTTGGGAAAAGATCTTGAAATCAACTTAATGCGTGTCTGTTGTCTTGTTCATTCCACTGCAGTTGAGATAGGAAATGTTATGAAACTTACCCAAAATCCCCTTTTAGTCCCAGGTGGTTTTTTCCAATTCCAGAAATTACTGGGGCCCCTGAGTCTCAGATTATCTGGCTCTCAAGGAAGAAATAAATAAATCAACTAGCTGAATGTGATTTTGATGAGATCTAGTTCTCCTGATGTTTAACATGACCTGATGATGTATGCCCGTTCCAGAAAAGAGAATCACCATAGATGCAGCAGTTCTGTGAATATCTTGTGGGAGAAGAATATCTATTATTTATTGTTGTTGTTTTTTCTTTTATATTTAAAGTAGTAAAAAGGTAAAAGAAAAAGAATTGGCATAAAATAAGAAAGGAGTGGGCTTCTCTTTAGCTTTGAGTAGAGTTCTTGAAATCTGTATACCCCAGGTGTTCTCTCCTGCAATGATTCCCATTGTGATTGCATTTCAAGACTAGAGCTCCAAAATTATTCTTAAAAAAAAATAGTAATTAGTTATGGTAGCACAGCTGAACTCAGAATTTTTATAGTTCTGGTGGAAATTTTAATTAGGAGTCATTAAAAAATTATTATTTCTCTGGTCATTTTATCTTACCAATCTATCGTAAGAAAGTAGTCCAAAATATGCAGAAAAGTCTTCTGTATAAATATATATTAATATCAGCATTGTTTATAACCACATAATATTGCAAACAACTAAATGCCCCAAAGATTGGGATTGTTAAATAAATAATGAAACACCCCTAATATAATTATTCAGCCATTAAATGTTTGTTAATGTGCTTTTTTTAATAAGAAAGTTTTGTTTTTGTCTGCTTGGGGTTTTTTTTGCTATGATACTAAGGGCCAAAGCAGGAGATATTACATACTAAGTACTAGTGCTTTAAAATGCACGCCAAAAAATCCGTAGAACACACATACTAGAAAATTCTGGGAAGATGATATAGTAGAAATATCAGGAATCTGTCTCTCCACGTAGACAGCAATTGCACTGCAGAATCTGTCTGGATGTAATGATTTTGGAACTGGAGTCTATTAAAGGCATGCAACTTACAACTGAAGGCTTGTTTAATTTCAGGGATCTGTGCTCTAAAAATGGTTAAGATGGTAAATTTTATACGTATATTTTATCACAATAGAAAATATTGGAAAAAACATTAAAATATTTATATTGGTTTTTATTGTACAGGTGTATTATGAATGATTAGTCTCTCCCTATGTTTTTTATGTCCACATTTTTTTTTTTTTTTTTTTTTTTTTTTAAATTTTTTTATTTATTTATTTATTTATGGCTGTGTTGAGTCTTCGTTTCTGTGCGAGGGCTTTCTCTAGTTGTGGCAAGCGGGGGCCACTCTTCATCGCGGTGCGCGGGCCTCTCACTCTCGCGGCCTCTCTTGTTGCGGAGCACAGGCTCCAGACGCGCAGGCTCAGTAATTGTGGCTCACGGGCCTAGTTGCTCCGCGGCATGTGGGATCTTCCCAGACCAGGGCTCGAACCCGTGTCCCCTGCATTGGCAGGCAGATTCTCAACCACTGCGCCACCAGGGAAGCCCCCTATGTCCACATTTTGAGATACAGTATTCCCCCCTTAAGAGTGGTGGCGCTTTCCATGGTCACATGCATTGTGAAATAATAAATGGAAATCTTCAGAAATAGACAATTCATGTCTTAAATTGTGTGCCATTCTGAGTAGCGTGATGAAATTTCACACCACCTGCTCTGACCTAGTCTGGATATGAATCATCCCTTTGTCCAGCGTACCCTGCCTGTTAGACACTTAGTAGCCAACTCAGATGGAGAGTCACCGTATCACAGTGCTTGTGTTCAAGTATTAAGTAACCTTTATTTTACTTAATAATGGCCCCAAAATGCAAGAGTAATAATGCTGGCAATTCAGATATACCACAAAGTGCTTCTTTTAAGTGAAAAGATGAAAATTCTCCACATAATGAGAGAAATAAAATCATATTCAGAGGTTGCTAAGATCTATAATAAGGACAAATTTTCCACGCATGAAACTGTGAAGAAGGAAAAAGAAATTCATGCTAGTTTTGTTGTTGCACCTCAAAGACAGAGACTGAACCAAAAGGAAAATGGAGACACAGACGCTGCAGACAGACAAACGTTACAGCAACAGTGCATGATAAGCACTTAGTTGAGATGGAAAAGGCATTAAACTTCTACAATAAGATATTTTGAGAGAGAGAGAAAGACCACATTTACATAACTTTTATTACAGTATATTGTTATAATTGCTCTATTTTATTGAGTTATTGCTGTTAATCTCTTACTGAGCTTAATTTATAAACTTTATCATAGATATTTATAGAAAAAAACATAGTATATATAGGGTTCAGTAGTGTTCATGGTTTCAGGCATCTACTGGGGTCTTGGAACATCTCCCCGGAGGATAAGGGGGGACTACTGTAATATTAATTTTTATAATGAAATCACTAAAGAGCAAATATTTCATGTTACTTCCTTCTTTCTCCTGTATTGTAAGGCCTAAATTTTCATGTGTTGTCTTAATATATTTGAGCCTCACAGGGTCTCAAACCCCCAATCATTACATACATATATATAGAAAGTACATATCTGTATATGATAATAACTTCTCCAGAAGGATACACACCAAAATCAAATTTTTGTTGACTTTAAGGTGAGCTGATGTATGACTGGGATACATGTAAGGAAATGTTGCTTACCTTTTTATTTAAACATTTTTGTGCCTTTTGAATTGTTATGCATTACATATTTCAAATATATAATAGTGGTGACAACTAAAATATGGACATTCTTTGATGACTGACTTTATATTTCCCATTTGCTCAACTTCCTCATGAATCTAAATACATATGGATGTAACCTTGATTCTACTGATAACACCTTCTTCCCAAATTTTAAGTCTGTGTCCACAATTTATATTACTGTCACATGCCTAAGAAGCGAGATATTTTTCAATGGGATCTCATGACCAGGAATACAAATTAAAGACGTTTCTCCATCTATGGGCTTTTATGTAGTCAAGCCCACCCATGCATAAAACAACAGAGGGATGAAATTTTTTACTGTAACAAAAAGTTTCTGGTGGGCATGATATTGTGAAATGTGAAAAAGTATTTATTTTCCTAAATTTCTAAGATTTCCTACAGTCGGTGACCTTAAAAAGGACCCAAACTCACTCTCTCCTTTTCTACAATGAGAATACATTACACGGTAGAGTCTCACTTTATCCAGCTTATCCCAACCTGGAAACATGGCTTTGCCACTAAACAGTATAACTTTGTACCTGTTTTGATCTCAGAAGCGTCGACTCTAAAATGGAAATATAGTAAGCACCTGTGACATTTCAGGTGTAATGGGAATTTTAGGAAAGATACATACACCCCAACATGCATACACACACAAATACATACACAAACATACAGCATGGTTAGATTATAAACCCAAGTTCAGGCGCTCACCTGTCAAGCGCTCCATAACCCTGGGGGTCACATCACTGACTCAACAGGGTGAACACTCACACACAGGCCTGAGCCCTCGGAAAATAAGAGCTCCGCCGTCCCCTCCTCACAATTCGCTGGTGCGGTGCCACCAGGACTAGCCTCCCCCTGGCCGTGGGAACCGGTGAGCTCGCCCTCAGCCTGGGGTCGGGCCTCCAGTGGCCCGAGATGTGTGCTGCGCACGCGCAGTCCGGAAATCACTCCCAGAAGTCTCTCGGCCGGGCCGGGGCGGCAGCTTTGCTTTAGGAATTTTGCGACCCTGTACTGTACCTTCACAGTCGACGAGGTATCTTCGACTTCGGGCCTTTTTTCCGTGTCCCCTGTTGCGCGCTGCGCGAGTGGCACCCGTCCGAGGAAGAAACCGGCCTGGGTCGCCGCGGAAACGACTGTGCAGACGTAGCCCGAGCCCGTGGGGGACGGTGAGTGGCGGTGAGGGTGGGATTGCGGGAGGCGCTCAAAGCGTGGACTTTGGGAGCGCGGCCGCGCGAGTCCGCCCGCCCCCTCGGGGCTGTGGGCGCTTGAGCAGCGGGGACGGTGATTGCAGCCCTGGGAGAAAATCGGGAAGCGTGCGTGTTTGTGAGAGGCCGTGTTCCGTGCGAAGGGCCGCGGGGGTGGTGCCGGGCGGTGAGTGCCCGTAGTGAGACTGAGAGGTGCGTGGTTATCCTTGCGTGACGGGGACGTACGATGCATGTCCTTTATGTGAGCGTGGGTTGCGGTGGACTTGTGGGGAATGTCTCAGGGACCCATGGCCCTAGGTTCTCTGCTGCTTCCTCCACCCTCCTGTCAGGCACATACGACTGCCACAGAGAAATGACTCCAAGGGGGAAACCGCATGCGAAGCCCTCGATGAAGGTTTTTGGTAAGAAGGTACAGACTGGCTTTTAGGTTGGGAATTTTAGATTAGGGATTGCCCCTGAGTCAGGATTCTAGAAACGAATGGATAGAGAGACTCCAAGAATGGGATTCCTTCCTGGGATTGTTGTTCCTAGGAGTCCTCTGAAGTTCATCTGTATATTTGAGGATGACAGCGTTTCTTGAGCTCTGACGGCAGGAACCTACTGTGAACGACCTCTTCTTACTTCATTTTGGTTTTATGTATGAGGTCACAGCGGATGTAGCCATGGAGGGTGTATTTTAATACACGCTCAGCGTTGTGGTGACTCTGATTATTCCCCTGCAGGTTTCAGTAGTTAAGAAGCAACGAAAATGTGAGGCTAATTGTGACTTGTGCTTGCAAGTAAAGCGACTGAGCCAGAATTCGTGTCCAGAACAGGAGTTCTTAACCAGGGTTCCTTTGTCTGTATTTATGAGTGTAGAGGGGACCACAACCCCCGAAATTTTATAGATAATCGCTGTATATTTGTACATTTCCATTCTTCAAAGGTGTACACAATTCAAAAGATTTAGACCTGGGTTTTTATCTAGAATCAAAAATCGTTATACCTTGGTACAGTTTTGTACAAAATTAGTGGCTGAACAGCAGAAACTAACACAACATTGTAAAGCAATTATATGCCAAGAAAAAAAAAGAAAAAAAAATTAGTGGCCAAGATAATGAGAATGATTAAGAAACCCACATGACATCCATGAGACAATATTATGTAGATAATAAAATTTCTGTTTATAAAAATTAGTCGTGATAAGGAAAAATGGCCATGATCTAATGTTAAATCATCTTCATAGTTGTAGATAATAGTACCCAAGAAAATTTAAAATTATATATGGTGTTCATTTTTTAAAACAGAATTTTGTAAAACCCTTTTGCAAGGATTGTATCCAAAATGATATTTTAATAGGTTATTCAGAAGAGAATAGAAAGTGCATAGTCATTTATTGAACACCTTCTGTGTATTCAAAACTTTTCTGCCCATTTTGCATACAACCCTAATCTGCAAAGGCCATTTCCCTTTCTAGTAGTGGAAAAATCTTTATAGTGATATGTGTCTGGTTATATCAGTGTGATACAGCTAAAGGATATTCAAGAATAGGTAAGTGGTAGTTGTTTCAGTCATAGCAATACTTCATGGCAGGCCTGCTATTTATAGACTTTTTTAAATGACAAAAATATAGCTTCTGCCATAATAATGACTTAAAATATTTTGAATACTTTGAAATATCTTTATGTTTTATTTATGATGATGGAATTAATGCAGACTTATTACCAAAAATTTGATTTCCTAAGAAATTAGGAAGAAGAAATTAAGAATGCCTCTTATTCCCACTGCCTGGAAACAATCACTTTTAATATTTTGGTGTATATGCTTTTTTGTTTGTTTGTTTGCTTTTTTGTCTGTGTTGGGTCTTCATTGCCGTGCGCGGGCTTTCTCGAGTTGTGGCGAGCGGGGGCTACTCTTTGTTGCGGTGCGTGGTGCGAGATTCGGAGCACCGGCTCTAGGCGCAGGGGCTTCAGTAGTTGCAGCACGTGGGCTAAGTAGTTGTGGCACACGGGCCCTAGAGTGCAGGCTCAGTAGTTGTGGCGCACGGGCTTAGTTGCTTCGCAGCATGTGGGGTCTTCCCGGACCAGGGATGGAACCCGTATCCCCTGCATTGGCAGGTGGATTCTTAACCACTGCGCCACCAGAGAAGTCCCTGTTTCTAGCTTTTTATGTGTGAACATTTCCATGTTGTTTTGTTTTGGCAAAATAATTGATCAAATAAAGGAGACAGAGTCCGATTCTTAGTATGAAAAAAAAATCTAACCTAATCATGGATTTCCTTATACCTCTGCATTATGGAAAAGGAAGTGCTGAGGATCTCCTTGTTTGAAAAACATTCTGTTTTCACATTTTAGAGATTAGGAATTTTATTTAAAATTTAATTATTCGTGGCACCAAATTACTAAATAAGACATCCTTTCAGAATTAATAATTTAGAGATTTAAAGTTACTTTCAGAGAAAATGGCACTAATTTCTTTCTTTCTTTTTTTAAAAATTTACTTATTTATTTATTTGGCTGCGCCAGGTCTTAGTTGCGGCACATGGGATCTTCATTGCGGCGTGTGGGATCTTTTAGTTGCGGCATGCAGGCTCTTAGTTGTTGCATGCAGGATCTAGTTCCCTGACCAGGGATCGAACCCAGGCACCCTGCATTGGGAATGTGGAGCCTTAACCTCTGGACCACCAGGGAAGTCCCAGTGGCACTAATTTCTAATTCCAGGTATGATGCAAATACAAACAATATTTCCAAAGATAGTTATTATAACAGAAAATAAAGATTTTTAATATAAATCCCCATGTTATGCTGAAGAATAAGATTCATTCGTTAGATTCTGCATTTTTTCACATCCTAATTATATATATCTCTATCCCTCCTTCCTCAGCCCCAGCAACTACAGAGAATGAGAAAAACCCTGTTCAGCATTATAAACATATATTTAAACATCTATCTGCTGAGAACTGAGGAAGAGCAGGTATTTTCTTTTCCTGTCTGATAATATCTGTCTCTCTCTCTCCCCCTCTCTCATTAATAATGATTTTATTAAGAAGAATTTTATTTTCCCAAAGAAAAAATTTTAAAGAGAAAGCTCAAGAAGCACAAATTTTCTATCAGAAAAATATGATGCAGGGCTTCCCTGGTGGCTCAGTGGTTGAGAATCCGCCTGCCAATGCAGGGGACACGGGCTCGAGCCCTGGTCTGGGAAGATCCCACATGCCTCAGAGCAACTAAGCCCATGCGCCACAACTGCTGAACCTGAGCTCTGGAGCCCACGAGCCACAACTGCTGAGCCCGTGAGCCACAACTACTGAAGCCTGCGCGCCTAGAGCCCATGCTCCTCAACGAGAGAAGCCACCGCAATGAGAGGCCCGCGCACCGCAATGGAGAGTAGCCCCTGCTCGCCGCAACTAGAGAAAGCCTGCACGCAGCAGCAAAGACCCAACGCAGCCAAAAATAAATAAATAAATAATAAATTTAAAGTAATTACTAATTAGGAGGAATTTATTAGTTCCAAAATGGCCATTTTACCATTTGTTTTCTGTATGTCTTGTCTTTTTTGTTCCTTGGTTCTTCCATTCCTGCCTTCTTTTTTTTTTATAAATTTATTTATTTATTTATTTATTTATTTATTTATTTATTTATTTATTTTTGGCTGTGTTGGGTCTTCGTTTCTGTGCAAGGGCTTTCTCCAGTTGCGGCGAGTGGGGGCCACTCTTCATTGCGGTGCGCGGGCCTCTCACTGTCGCGGCCTCTCACTGTCGTGGTCTCTCCCGTTGCGGAGCACAGGCTCCAGACGCGCAGGCTCAGTAGTTGTGGCTCACGGGCCTAGCCGCTCCGTGGCATGTGGGATCTTCCCAGACCGGGGCACGAACCCGTGTCCCCTGCATTGGCAGGTGGATTCCTAACCACTGCGCCACCAGGGAAGCCCCCCTGCCTTCTTTTTGATTGTAGTGTCCTGTTTGATTCCTTTCTCATTTCTTTTTCTCTGTATATTTTTTAGTGTTTTCTTAGTGGTTATCTTGAGGATTACAGTGAACATCTTAAACTTATAATAGCCTAGTTTGAATTAATATTAGCCTAGCTTTAATAGTATACAACAAATCTTTTCTTTCTTTTTTCTTTTTTTTTTTTAAGTACACTGTGGGTGTAGCTCAGTGGTAGAGCATTTGACTGCATACCTTTAAAACCTGCCTTGGTCTTCACTGAGTTAATATTGTTTTCCATCATTTCATATGGATTAATTATTAAGGAAGCCTTAGTATGTCACCATATTGCAGACTGTAAGATGTTTAACCTGTTGCCTACTGGGAGATAGTTATTTTTAATTTTTGGCTATCAAAAATTATTCTCTGGTGAATGTCCTCGTGCACATGCCTTGTGTGCTTCTATAGTTATTTCCTTTTAAAAATTTCTAGAAATGGAATTTTGTGGTAAAAAATCAGACTTTTATTAAATGCCTACAATAGGCTAGACCTAGAAATTATAGGACTTGGGGTAATACAATCACTAAAAAGGCGTAGTTGCTTCCTTTAAAATGCTTATTATCTAAAATGAGGTAAAATCTGTTCAGGAGTAAGTGTAAGGTGGTGTGTGATGAGAGATTTAGGTGACCTACCTTGTGAATTCACAGAAATGACACATCAGTCTATCTGTAGCAATAGTCAGGATCTGAGCAAAATAGATGGATTCTGTGAAATATCAGTGGTAATAAATGGATTTTGTGCTGTGACTTTTGTACTTTACAGTTTCCTTCTAATTTTGTTGGATGCAAAGTGAAGCTAGTAGGATATTATAATGCAGCAGCTATCTGGGAGACATCATGGCTTAGTTGACAGGTTTATAAACCACATAAACCTCTCTGTCAACAATTTTTTTAAATAATACACATTTATTTCAAGTTAACCTATGGTAATTGTTAAAATAATTATTAAATAAACTTTAAAAAGAAAAATCAAGGTCAAAATTAGAAAGTAAGCACTATTATTCGATGGTCACATAACCTTCCAGACTTTCTTTTATCTACTGATTTCAGTGGTCTGTTTCTCTGACACTGCTTCTCTATATTGACTGACATATTCATATATTATTCAAAAGTATTTATATTGGTCAATCTAATTGTTCTCTTGACAGTGTATCTGGATTATTTCCCATATCCTTAAATATTTTCCCAACTTCACATTTGATATCTACTTTGATTTTTAGTACAGTGATGGTTTGTCATATATTTAACTAGTAAGCTTTGCTGAACTCAAAGTATTAAACACCGACTTTCTATCTTCAGTGTCTTAACCAACTTCATATAATTACAAAGCCACAAAAGAGGTTCTTATTAGGATAATGTGGGCTTTTTTCAGTCTTAGAAGGTGGGAGTAGAAGGAAGAGGATGTGCTCTGAGCAAGATTGCATTGCCCACTCTTAGGTCTACATCTCCCTCACCAAAATGACGTAGTGTCAGAAAACTTCCTGCTGACATATCTGGGTCTGGCTTCAATGCAGAAATGCCTCTGTTCTATGACTTCGTTCATCCTAGACACCTGGGTTGGCAAAGGAAATGGATTTATCTAGAATCCTAATCTACCCAAATTGTGTGTGATGGGAAATAGTTTGGAACCTGGAATGGAAGATCATAACGTTATTAACTTATGTTCTGTTGGGAACATTAAACTAGTCTCAAGGTCTTTCTCTTCTCCCAGCTCTGGCTTTCTGGATTTGTGCTTTTCTGTTAGAGGAACCTTGAGGACTGATCCAGTCTTGCAGGTCTAAAAGCATGGCTCATGTAAGTTGATATTTCTCCCCTCTTGGAATATGTGTATTTTTGTAGGTCATGTGAGTATTTTCATTAATTTTTCTAAAGTTTACTACCAAAAGAGGTTCCTCAAATAACCTGCTCCCCAGCTTTTGTTCTAGTGAAATGTGATGCATAATTACCCAGCATCTTCTCTGTGTGTCCCGATCTAAACTAACTAGTGTGCATGTTATAACTGATAAATTATCCAACACGTCTTAAGTGCCCATTCTTCTATCAAGGGCACTGATGGAGCAGTGAAAGAGATAAATCCATTAAAGATTTATGTTATGTGAGTCAGGTCTGTATTTTGGTGAAATGGAGACAATGGTTGTATTTGACTGTCCAGGAGAAGACTTTGAAATTTTCCAGACTTAAGATTCCAGGTAGATAAGATAGAAATTTGGTATTGAATGACTTAAATCTCAGTGTATAGTAATATCTCATAGTTTATGTGAATTAGTGTATACAAGATTGAGATTCGCAAACTTGGCAGGAAATCCCTGAGAGATAAATATCAAGACTATTCTGTTGTCGAATGGGACATACTAAATTTGGGTGACATAATTCAACATCCTTCCTCAGTATTCTTTAACTCTGCCTATTAGTTATCTATTGCTGCATAATGTATTACCCTGACACTTAGTAGCTTAAAGTAGTGAACGTTTATCTCATGGCTTCACTTGTTCAGAAATCTGGACATGGCTTAGCTTGGCTCTCTTGCTCTGGGTCTCTTGCAAGGCTATTAAATTGTTGGTCAGAGCTTCAGTCATCTTAAGGCCAACTTTGCATGTATCTGCTTCCAAGCTCACCCAAATGGTTTTTGACAGGATCCAGTTACTCATGGGAGGATTGGAGGGCACTCTTGGTTGAGCAAGTGAGACATCAAAATAGGGCAAGCAACATGGAAATCATAGTCTGTAATCTACCATCACAAGTAACATTTCATCACTTTAGCCATATTCTATTTATTAAAAGGAAGTCACTCAGTTCAACTCATACACATGTGAAGGAGAGTACGCAAGGGCATAAATACCAGAAGATGATCATTGGTAACCTAAGTAATCATTGCCTGTCACACTCAGCACAAGCCAGGTGTTCAATGACAGATAGTAGATGGCAGCAAAAAAAATGTATCATCATAAATAGTAGGCGAATACAGAATCATAGGATTGGAGAAGACCTTACACATGTTGTGCATCCTAAATGTTGTGCATTTAAATCTGATATATCCATAAAATATAATGTCATGTGCCAAAAATTATGTGGATTTGTTAAAAAAAATACTATGATAAGACCTGACATAATGAAGCATTTAATACTTGAGGGAATTCTCAATTTTATATAAACCCTATTTTCTAAAATTGAGACTTTATACATTTTTTTAAAATAGCTGATTAAATTTTCTTTTCTCTAAAAAGCAGAAGTTTTCCTTGACAGCTCACGTTTACAGAGAATTTATGTGACAGATACCAATCAGGCATTATGCTTGTGTTTACTATTTAATTTAATAACCAAATGTTATTATTTTATCTATTGTCAAATGGCTCAGATACTTAACAAGCCAGGAAATTTTGTTTATTCTAGCAGACTTCTTCAAAAATATGTATATGTTCTACTTCAGTTCCCTCCTGTATTATAGATTTTTAGCCTACATACTTGCTATATTGCTCTCTTCCTACAGTATGATCCTTATCTTCTCTCCTTCTGTCTTCAAAATATTCTTTTAATTTCCCCATTAATACATAGGTTTGCCATTTCAGAGATCTGTGACATTCAGGGATGTGGCCATAGACTTCTCTCAGCAGGAATGGGAATATCTTGACTCTGTTCAGAAGAACTTGTACCGGGATGTGATGATGGAGAACTATGGTAACTTGGTCTCACTGGGTATGTTTATAAGCCTCAGGTGATTTAGAATAATTGAGAATCTGCTCTTTAAGATATGTATTTTTTTTTCCACTCTGATTTTCAAGGCTGCTTTTAGGAAACTAGTTACACTTCCATGTTCTTTTTTCCCAAAGAAGTGGTTTGAGCTTTGTCAGGTTGGAAATCACATCTCCATTTAATATCTTTATCTTCCCTGTCCTTCAGTGACATTCATACCTCCTCTGTTCTTACTTACAGTTGCCTCTCTTCCTTTATGAATAGGATCTAGTTTAGAATTCTCTGGCATTTATTACATAACCATTGTCAAAGAATCCAGGTTTCCTATTTATTTATGCTCAGAACTTCTATAGACACTCCATTTTGTTATCTGATCCACTTGCAGAGAGATCAGCCTGACACAGGGTCCTGAATTGCTCGAATTGCTCTAAAAGAGCCCCTACAATTTATATAACAATGGATTAGATAAATGGAATTCATTGAAAACTGAAGAATACACAATCTATTTAAGAGAAAATTTTTCTGTTTTGTGGTTGAAAGTTATAATCAATGAACATTACATTTTAATTGCAATTAATATCCTACAGATAGTTCCTCTTGTATACTCTTCATAAAACAATATCGATAATAATGTTAATAGCTAACATTTTGCTTAGTATTTAATAGGCAATGCTCTAAGCACTTTACATACATACATAAATTATGTACATATACATATACATACATAAATGCGTGTACATATACGTACATAAATGTATGTACATACACATATACATGCATAAATGCATGTACATATACGTACATAAATGTATGTACATATACATATACATGCATAAATGTGTGTACACATACGTACATATACATATACATGCATAAATGTATTTACATATACGTACATAAATGTATGTACATAAACATATACATGCATAAATGTATGTACATATACATACATATATATGTCAACTTGTTTACTCCTTCTAACAGCCTTATTATTCCCATTTTATAAGTGAGAATACTGAGGTACAGTGGGTTTAAGTGACTTTCCCAAAGGTCAGACACAGCTGGAAGGTGGCAAACGGAGGTACTGAACTAAGGCTCCAGGATCTGTATTTTCAACTATGGCATTATACATGCTTTCAAGAAAAAGAGGATATATGTGTATATATATATATATGTGTGTGTGTGTGTGTTTTGTTTTTTTTTTTCTTTAAACTTACCCTACCTGATTTCTTGTTCTTTCATTCCCTTACCCTCTCTTCTGGAAAATCTTATTCAGTATTATTTTGGCACCTTTAATTTATTATTATTATTATTATTATTATTATTATTATTATTATTATTATTTAAACTGAGCAATGTTTTCTTCTACATCGTGTGCTATTTTTTTTGTTTGTTTGTAAACAGGACATTCCATTTCTAAGCCAGATGTGATTACATTATTGGAGCAAGGGAAAGAGCCGTGGATGGTTGTGAGAGAAGAAACAAGAAGATGATGTACAGGTAAGTATGAGCAAGTCAAATTATGGGAATACATCTGTGTAGGTGAAAGCCCAGTGGTCAAGGAGACATACACTTGAAATGTTAGCTGGAAAGGTTCATTCACGTTGGATAAAATACCTGTGCTCTAAAGTAGAAATAAATACTCTGGATAAGCTACCCAGTGACTTTTATCTTTACTTCATTAACCACTCCCTTTGTCATTCTTCTTATATTTTTCTCCCAGTTCAGTGATGGGCACTGTCCTTCCTTATGCACCTTTTAATTTGTATTTTGGACTCAAATGTTTTCCAGATCCTCTTGTGCACTTAGATTTATATATGTGGCTTCATTACCTAAAAATATATTCATTACTATATCTGGCTAATAAATGGAGTTTGTATTATATTAGGGAAGACATAAAATAAACATTTAAACAAGTAAGTAGATAAATAACATCACATAGTGAATATAGTATGAAGGAAACTACCAAGGATAAGGCAAATTTAGGTAATGAGGTAAGACGGTCAGGAACCCTTTTCTGAGGAAGTGATATTTGAGCTGAGACATGGAGGGTAAGGACTCAGGCCATTTGAGTATATGAGGAAGTGCATTCCAAGAAGAGTAAACAACAAATGGAAAGGCCTGAAAGTGAACATGAGTGTTGTGTGTTAAGGGATCAGAGCAGAGTTATTGAGGGGTAACTAACAAAACATGAATTCAGTATATTATGGGGGTTCAGGTCACATAAGGTGTTACTAAGAATTAAAATTGTTTTCTAAGATTACTGAAGAGCCATGATCTGATTAAATTTTTAATATATTTATATATTTTTTAATAAATTTTTTCAAAAATTAAACCTTATTATTTATGAGACAGAAGTCTAGATAAAATAAATATAAATTAATTAGTTATTCACTTTCTCTCATATACTTTTTACATATATAAAATTTTTTATTAAAAAATTTTTGTCCTGGGACCTCCCTGGCAGTCCAGTAGTTAGAATTTTGCCTTCCAATGCAGGGGGTACAAGTCCGATCCCTGGTCGGAGAGCTAAGATCCCACATGCCTCGTGACCAAAAAACCAAACACATAAAACAGAAGTAATATTGTAACAGGTTCAATAAAGACTTTAAAAATGGGCCACATCAAAAAAAAATCTTTTAAAAATTTTTTTGTCTTAATATTAATATATTGGAGTTTTTCTTATTTCTTTCTAGATTAATATTCTGAAATTATTTTTTCTTTTATCTCTACTATGTTCCTGAGGTCTGTGGCTTCATTTCGGAGTTTTTCTCATTCTGATTTATGTTGTTCTTTCACTTCTTATGGCAAATTTCAAAAATTCAGAACACTTAATATTGTTAAGATGGCAATACTACCCCAGATTCCATTGGCTTATTGACATCTTTTTTTTTTTAATTTTTATTTATTTATTTATTTATTCATTCATTCATTTATGGCTGTGTTGGGTCTTCGTTTCTGTGCGAGGGCTTTCTCTAGTTGCGGCAAGTGGGGGCCACTCTTCATCGCGGTGCGCAGGCCTCTCACTGTAGCGGCCTCTCTTGTTGTGGAGCACAGGCTCCAGACGCGCAGGCTCAGCAATTGTGGCTCACGGGCCTAGTTGCTCCGCGGCATGTGGGATCTTCCCAGACCAGGGCTCGAACCCCTGTCCCCTGCATTAGCAGGCAGACTCTCAACCACTGCGCCACCAGGGAAGTCCGGATTATTGACATCTTGATCATGAATTTATGTGGATATGCAAGGGATCCAGACTAGCCAAAAAATCTTTTTTTTTTTTTTTAATTATTTATTTTTATTTTTATTTTTATGGCTGTGTTGGGTCTTCGTTTCTGTGCGAGGGCTTTCTCTAGTTGTGGCAAGTGGGGGCCACTCTTCATCGCAGTGCGCGGGCCTCTCACTGTCGCGGCCTCTCTTGTTGCGGAGCACAGGCTCCAGACGCGCAGGCTCAGTAATTGTGGCTCACGGGCCCAGCTGCTCCGCAGCATGTGGGATCTTCCCAGACCAGGGCTCGAACCCGTGTCCCCTGCATTGGCAGGCGGATTCTCAACCACTGCACCACCAGGGAAGCCCAAAAATCTTTTTTTTTAAATAAATAAATTTATTTATTTATTTATTATTATTTTTGGCTGCGTTGGGTCTTTGTTGCTGCACGTGGGCTTTCTCTAGTCATGGCAAGTGAGGGCTACTCTTCGTTGCAGTGCACGGGCTTCTCATTGTGGTGGCTTCTCTTGTGGAGCACAGGCTCTGGGCACGTGGGCTTCAGTAGTTGTGGCTCGCAGGCTCTAGAGCACAGGCTCGGTAGTTGTGGCACACGGGCTTAGTTGCTCTGCAGCATGTAGGATCTTCCTGGACCAGGGCTCGAACCCGTGTCTCCTGCATTGGCAGGCAGATCCTTAACCACTGTGCCACCAGGGAAGTCCCTCCCAAAAAATCTTGAAAGAGAAGAAAGTAGGATTTACACTTTCCAATTTCAAAACTTACTACATACCAAAACTTATAGGGTGCATTGAAAGCAGTGCTAAGAAGGAAGTTTATAGCTGTAAACACTTACATTAGAAAGAAAGATCTCAAATCAGCCTTACTTCATACTTCGAGGAACTGAAATAAGAATAATGAACTAAGTCCAAAGAGAGGAAAAGGAAGAAAATAATAGAATAGAGCAGAAATAAACAAGTTAGAGAACAGAAAAACAATAGAGAAAAATCATTGAAACCAAGAGTTAGTTCTTCAAAAAGATTAACCAAAGTGAGAAAACTTCAGTTAGATGAAGAAAAAGTAGAGAAGACTCAACTAAAATCAGAAATGAAAGAGGGGTCTGTGAACAATTGTACACCAACAAATTGAGTAACCTAGGTGAAATCCTGAAAGCACACAATCTACAAATACTGAATCATCAAGAAATAGAAAATCTAAAGAGACATACTAGTAAAGAGATTGAATCAGTAATCATAAACCTACTGACAAAGAATAGCCTTGGATCCAGTTGCTTCACTGGTGAATTCTACTAAACATTTAAAGAAGAATTAACACCAATTCCCCTCAAACTCTTATCAAAAAATTGAAGAGGAAGGAACACTCCCAAACCTTTTCTATGAGGGCAGCATTACCCTGATACCAAAGCCAGACAAACAGTGCAAGAAGAGAAAACTAGATCAATATTTCTGATGCCTGTTGAGGCAAAAATCTTTAACAAAATAGTAGCAAACTGAATTCAACAGCTCATGCAAAGGATTATACACCATTACCAAATGGGATTTATTTCTGGAACGTAAGGATGGTACAACATGTAAAAATCAAGCAATGTAATATGCCACATTAACAGAATAAAGAAAAAAAAACATGGCCGTCTCAATTGCTGCAGAAAAAACACATGACAATATTTATTACCCCTTCATGACAAAAACACCTAAGAAACTAGGAATAGAAGGAAACTACCTCAGCATAATAAAGGCCATATGAAAAGTCCACAGCTTCCATACTAAATTGTGAAAGACTGAAAGCACTAATTTTGCTACATTCCATAAGTTTTGGTATGTTCTGTTTTTTTACTTCATTTGTCTTAAGATATTTTCTAATTTCCCTGTAATTTCTTCTTTGACTCATTGATTATTTAAGTGTATGTTGTTTAATTTGCATATGTTTGTGTATTTTCTAGTTTTCCTTCTGCTAATGATTTCTAATTTCATTCCTTTGTGATTGGAAAAGATACTCTCTATGATGTCAGTCATTTAAAATTTATTAATACTTGTCTTGTGATCTAATGTGGTCTGTCTTAGAGAATGTTCCGTGTGCCCTTGAGAAGAATGTATATTCTGCTGTTGTTCTGTGAAGTGTTCTCTGTATGTCAGAGGGGTCTAATTTGTCTAGAGTGTTCAAATCTTCTATTTCCTTACTGATCTTCTGTCTGGTTGTTCTATCCATTATTGAAGGAAGGGTATTGAAGCCTCCCACTAAAATTATATTGCTGTCTATTTCTCCCTTCTGTCAATGTTTCCCTCATATATTTTGGAGGTCTGATGTTTGGTGTATAAATATGTATAATTGTTTATCTCCTGGTGAATTGACCATTTTATTATTATATAATGTCCTTTTTGTCTCGTGACAGTTTTTCACTTAAAGTCACCCCTACTTTCTTTTGGTTACTATTTGCCTGGAATATCTTTTTCCATCCTTTCACTTTCAGTCTGTCTGTGTCCTTAGACCTAAAGTGAATCTCTTGTAAGCAGCAAGTCAGTGGATAATAATTTTTTATCCATTCAACCTATCTATGTCTATGTTATTGGAGAGTTTAATCTGTTTACATTTAAGTTACTGATAGGAAAGTATTTATTATTGCCATTTTGTTACTGATGTTCTGTATACTTTGTGGGGTTTTTGACCCTTGTTTCCTCTCGCTTACTGCCTTCCTTTGTGTTTCATTGATTTTTTTGTAGTGACATGCTTTGATTCCCTTCTAATTTCCTTTTGTGTATATTCTATAGATATTTTCTTTGTGGTTACCATTTTGATTACATAAAATATCTTAAAGTTATAACAGTCTTTTTAAAAATTTATTTGTTTTATTTTTGGCTGCGTTGCGTCTTTGTTGCTGCGCGCGGGCTTTCTCTAGTTGTGGTGCGCGGGGCTACTCTTCGTTGCAGTGTGCAGGCTTCTCATTGCGGTGGCTTCTCTTGTTGCGGAGCACAGGCTCTAGGTGCGCAGGCTTCAGTAGTTGTGGCTCGTGGCTCTAGAGTGCAGGCTAAGTAGTTGTGGCGCACGGGGTTAGTTGCTCCGCAGCATGTAGGATCTTCTGGACCAGGGCTCGAACCTGTGTCCCCTGCATTGGCAGGCAGATTCTTAACCACTGCGCCACCCTTTACATTAGTTATGTCATAAATTACATCTTTCTATATTTTATACCTAGTAACATAGATTAGTGGGTTTTTTTAAATGATTTTGTCTTTTAGATTCTATACTAGAATTTAAAGTGGATTTATGTATCAAAATTACAGTAATATAGGATTCTATGTTTTGTTCATATATTTACCTTTATTGAAGAATATTATACTTTTATATGGGTTTGCATGGCTTTTTGATGTTCTTTCATTTTAACTTTAAGGACTCCCTTTAGCATTTCCTGTGGGACAAGTCTAGTGGTAATGAATTCCTTCAGCTTTTGTTCATTTGGGAAGGTATGGATTTCTCCTTCATTTTTTGTTTTTATTACGTGCAAACATATTTTTTTTTTAATTTTTAATTTATTTTTGGCTGCATTGGGTATTCGTTGCTGTGTGTGGGTTTTCTCTAGTTGCAGTGAGCAGGGGCTACTCTTCGTTGCAGTGTGCAGGCTTCTCATTATGGTGGCTTCTTGTTGCAGAGCATAGGCTCTAGACGCGCAGCTTCAGTAGCTCTGCAGCATGTGGGATCTTCCCGGACCAGGGCTCGAACCCATGTCCCCTGCATTGGCAGATGGATTCTTAACCACTGCTCCACCAGTGAAGTCCACTCCTTCATTTGTTTTTTTAAAAGTAATTAATTTATTTGCCTGCTTTGGGTCTTTGTTGCTGTGCACGGGCTTTCTCTAGTTGTGGTGAGCGGGGGCTAGTCTTCGTTGTGGTGCGTGGGCTTCTCAGGGCTTCTCATTGCAGTGGCTTCTCTTGTTGCAGAACATGGGCTCTAGGCACGTGGGCTTCAGTAGTTGTGGCACACAGGCTCAGTAGTTGTGGCGCACAGGCTTAGTTGCTCCGTGGCATGTGGGATCTTCCCGGACCAGGGCTCAAACCCGGTTCCCCTGCCTTGGCAGGTGGATTCTTAACCACTGTGCCACCAGGGAAGTCTCACTCCTTCATTTTTGAAGGACAGTTTTTCCAGATACAGTATTCTTGGTTGATAGTTTTTTTTTTTCTTTTCTTTCAGCACTTTGTATATATCATCCCATTTTCTTCTGATCTGCAAAGTTTCTGCTGAAGAATACACTGATATTAAGGAAGCCCGCTTGCTTTTGATAAGTTTGTTTTCTCTTGCTTATTCATTTTCTTTCTTTGAATTTCAGCCGTTTTATATAATACACACTATAAATGTGTCTTGATGTGGGTCTCTTGAATTTTCCTAGTTGGAGTTCATTGAGCTTCTTAAATTTGTGTATCCATTTCTTTCCTCATATTTTGAAAATTTTTGGCCATTATTTCTCTAATAATCTCGCTGCCCCTTTGCTCTTCTCCTTCTGGGCCTCCTACAATGTGCATATTGGTCCTCTTGATATTTTCCTATAGTGCCCTAGGCACTCTTCATTCATTTTTCTTTTTTACTTGATGATTTCAAGTGACCTCTCTTCAAGTTTGCTGACTCTTTGTTTTGCCTGATGAAATCTGCTATTGAATTTCTCTAGTGAATTTCTCCATTTAGTTATTGTATTTCTCAGCTCCGGAATTTCTGTTTGGTTCTTTCTTATAATTTCTATCTCTTTGTTGATATTCTCATTGTCTTCATGCATTGTTTTGCTGAATTCATTTATTTGTCTATCTGTGATCTCTTTAACTTGTTAACATCTTCAAAACATCATTTTAAATTCTTTTTCAAGAACTTCACAGGTCTGCTTTTCTTTAGAGTTGGTTTCTGGAGCTTTGTTTTGATCCTTTGATTGGACTGTATTTCCCTGTTTCTCTGTATCCCTTGTGATTTTTCATTGAGATTTTGGCTTTGCAGAAACAGCCGCCTCTCGCACTCTTTACAGACTGGCTTACTACCTTCACCAGTAAGCCCAGCCAGGGGTTCTGGAACCTTTCAAACCTTTTCTTGGGATGCATCTTCTTTGGGGTTGTGTGTATGCTTTTATTTTAGTATAAATGGCTGCTTTTAACTATCTTAATTTCCTGGTTCTTCTGAGGACCTTTCAGTTTCTGTTGTATTCCTCTACCCTTAATATTTTGCTTCTCCTGGTGCCTGCCTCTGGAAATGTATATTCTCTGCTGCTTTAATACACTGCAGTGCTCACCTGTGTTTTCAGTCGCCTCCAATCTGATATACAAACTATGCCACCATTCTCATCAGCAGTCCAAGCCAGGTGAGACAGAAACCAGTCCCTTGGGCAGCCCCTAGAGAAGTCAGAATGTTGGACACAACTTTCACTTTTTTCCTATCCTGAGGAAGGATCCAGAAATTAGGAGTAGCTGTTCTCCCCATCACACCTCATTACACTGGGTGGCAAGAGGGGCTAGGGCAAGCAAACTGTCACCAACTTGTAACCTTCTTGGCTGTCTCTTCTCTTGTTTATGTGCTTATCTGGGTGCTGGAGCCCCTTAACTAGTTTTTAGAGTTTTCACAAAAGTATTTTGGTACATATAATGCTGTTAATTCAGGGTCTCTTGGGGAGAACAAGGGGCTATATCTTCCTAGTGCACTATCTTCCTAATGTCCGATCTTCCTTTGTTTTAGGTTTTCTGTTTCCCATTTCCTGCCTTGTACTGGAGTATTTAAATACTTCTTTAGTATTCATTTTAGTTTTTCTGTTGGAATTTTGGCTATTTTTCTTTGAATATTTGTTTTAGTGTATGTTATAGGGGTTACAGTATACAATATACCTAAGCTTTCACAATCTGTTTTTACAAATATTGTAGCATTTCTTGTAAAATGAACAAACCTTGTATCTTCAATATGTTTATATTTACCTTTCCCTTTATAATTGTCATGTTTATCATATCTACACATACTGAAAACACCACCAGACTGTTATAAACTTTGCTTTCAAGAGTCAAATATATCTGAAATAACTTAATAGGGAAATAAATGATCTTATGTATTTACCTAGATATTTACCTTTCATGATGCCATCTTTCATTCCTGAAGATTCAGGGTTCTCTTTTGTATCATTTTCCATAAGCCTAAATAAATTCCTTTAGTAGTGTTGTTTTTTTCAATCAGACAATTTTTTGCCTCAGTCTGTCCCTTTCCTTTTCAGATTCTAATCACATTTTTAGATATATTACCACAAGTCCCTGAAGCTCTATTATAAGACTTTTAACCTGTACTGTTGATGAGTTTCAACTTGAATAACTTCTGTACATCTATCATGTTTACCTTTTCCTCTGTCATTTCCATTCTGCTGTAAGCTCATCCAGCAATTTTAGAAATTATATATTTCAGTTCTACAATTTTAATTTTTTTGTTTATGTGGTTTCTTTTTCTCTGGCTATATTTCTTATCAATAATTTCAACTGTGTGGTTTTTTAAAATTTTTTTAATCTCTTAGAGTATAGCTAAAATAACTGCTTTTATATCTTTGACTGATAATTACAACATCTGGGTTGTCTCAGCATCTGCGGTTTATCTTTTACCTTGAGAGGGGATCACGTTTTTTTGTTCTTTTTACAATTAATAATTTTAAATTGTTTCATGGACATTGTGAGTGCTATGTTGTGTTGATATGTTGATATTTTTACTTTAGCAAGGAATTGAAGCAATAAAATTTAGACTACACGTTCTGTCCTGCTGTTCATGGGAAGTAGTGTAATTCTCTGGTTCTCTAACGCTTTGCTGTACTCGTTTGTGTCCTTCTCATGCATATGTGATTCATGTTTAGGCTAAGATTTGTACTTGTTTCCACCCAAAATCAGGGAATCTCCTTCTCTGAATGTTTCCTTTCTAGGGTTCCTCTCTCACTTTCCAGTTTGGTAGTGTTCCTTGCCATGATTCTTGTAGCAGGAAATATGTTGGGGCTTTGACAGCCCATTTTTGCCCCAATATACCCGTCTGGCAAGGCTATGAGTGGTAGAGAAGGTGGCAAGAAACTCAGCCTAGTGTAGGTCGTTTTTTAAGGTTTTCACTCCCCTCCACAAGCCCTTTTTTGTTTAATTTATGGACCTGAGGTGTTTGATTTTTTTATTTTGTCAAGCATTTTTAATTGATATCAGAGAGGGAGATCGACTATAACAAGTTTACATCACCATGATGCTACTAGAACTTCTTCAGTTAAGGAGTTATTTGATGGTGAAGATGATTTTTTTCATTTATTTTCTCTTGTATCATTTTGGACTTATTGCTTTCCATTGTATTGTTACCATTTATCACAATCGTTTTTTTGCTGCTGTTTTCACAGTTTTGGCCAGTCACACCTCTGTAAATCTTTCATGGAAACTGATGCAGGAAAGAGTATATTAAATCACTTTAGTAAAGTGTGATAAATGAGTTACGGAGAAAGTGTCAGTAACTGTTACAAACTGTATAGCTGATTATAGAGTTGTCTAAAGTAGTCATCTCTAATGAGTGATTTAAAAAAACATTATTTTTAATTTTTTTATTTTGGCTGCTTTGGGTCTTCGTTCCTGCATGTGGGCTTTCTCTAGTTGTGGCAAGTGGGGGCTACTCTTCGTTGCAGAGCATGGGCTCCTCATTATGGTGGCTTTTCTTGTTGTGGAGCACAGGCCCTAGGGCACGCGGGCTTCAGTAGTTGCAGCGCATGGGCTCACTAGTTGTGGTGCACAGGCTCTAGAGCGCAGGCTCAGTAGTTGTGGCACATGGGCTTAGTTGCTCTGCAGCATGTGAGATACTCCCGGACCAGGGCTCGAACCCATGTCCCCTGCATTGGCAGGCAGATTCTTAACCACTGCACCACCAGGGAAGCCCTAATGAGTGATATTTTTAATTTAAAAGAATGTACTATAGAATATACACTGTTCTTTGTCAAGGAAAACAAAATGTTTTTCTCATTTCTGTTAGATTTGAAGTCACGGTATGAAATAATCAGCTATGAAAATGTCCGCATTTATAAAAAATATTCATCTCTTACTCTACATCAGAAAATTCATACTGGTGAGAAACCCTATGAATGTGACAAATGTGGGAAGGCCTTTAGTCAACACACAGACCTTACAGTACATCAGAGAATTCATACTGGTGAGAAGCCTTATGAATGTAAGCAGTGTGGAAAGGCCTTTAATCATGCATCCAACTTTCTGTGACATCAGAGAATTCATACTGGTGAAAAACCCTGTAAATGTGAGGAATGTGGAATGACTTTTAGTCATAGGATAGAACTTAAGAGTTCATCAGAGAATTCATACTGGGGAGAAACCCTATGAATGTGAAGAATGTGGGAAGGCCTTTAGTTGTGCCTCACATCTTACTCAACATGGCAGAGTTCATACTGCTGAGAAATCCTATGTATGTAATGAATGTGGAAAGGCCTTTAGTCAAGGTAGAAGAATTAGAATACATCAGAGAATTCATACTGGTGAGAAACCCTATGAATGTTAGGAATGTGGGAAGGCCTTTAGTCAAGGTAGAAGAATTAGAATACATCAGAGAATTCATACTGGTGAGAAACCCTATGAATGTAAGGAATGTGGGAAGGCCTTTAGTCAAGCCTCTCATGTTGTGCAACATGGTAGAGTTCATACTGGTGAAAAACCTTATGAATGCCGTGAATGTGGGATGATCTTTAGTCATGGTATAGATCTTAGAGTATATCATAGAATGCATACTGGCAAGAAACCCTTGTAACAAACAAGGGTTTGTTACAAGGGTTTCAAATGTAAGGAATGTGGGAAGGCCTTTAGTCATGCCTCAAATCTTGTTCAACATGAGAGAATTCATTCTGGGGAGAAGCCCTATAAATGTAAGGAATGTGGGATGACATTTAGTTCTGGCTATCAGCTCATTCCACATCAGCGAATACATATTGTCGTGAAACCCTATGAATGTAGTGAATGTGGGAAGGGCTTTAAGTCATGCTTCAGCACTTATTCAACATGAGAGAATTCATACTGGTGAGAAACCCTATAAGTGTAAAGAATGTGGGAAGGCCTTTATTCATGGTGGAAGCCTAAGAATGCATCAGAGGATTCATACTGGTGAGAAAACTTATGAATGTAAAGACTGTGGGAAGGCCTTTAGTCGCACCTCAAACCTTGACAGGCATGAGAGAATTCATACTGGTGAGAAACCATGTGAGTGTAAAGAATGTTGGAAGGCCTTTAGTCATGTTGAAAGCCTTAAAATACATCATAGAATTCACACTGGTGAGAAACCCTATGAATGTAAGGCATGTGGGAAGGCCTTTAGTGTGTATGGATGACTTACTGGACATCAGAGTATTCACAGTGGTGAGAGACCTTTTGAATGTAACAAATATGGTAAGTCTTTTCAGCTTAGTTCAAGCCTTAAAGTACATCAGAAAATTCATACTGGAGAGAAAACTTATGAATTTAAGGACTGTAGAAAAGCATATATATGCAGTAGAGAATGTATAGTACATCCATACATTTATAACACTGGGAAAAATTTTGAATGAAAAGAACATGGGAAAGCTTTTAGATATGGTTCAATTCTTATAAGGCATTAAATAATTTATACTGGTGAGAACCTATCAGAATGTAAATAATGTTTCACATTTTTTAGTTAGGACCCAAATGTTGTTCAGATTCAGAAATTTATGGTGTATTTTTTTTTAATAAATTTATTTATTTATTTATTTATTTTGGCTGTGTTGGGTCTTTGTTGCTGCGCGCGGGCTTTCTCTAGTTGAGGCAAGCGGGGGCTACTCTTCGTTGCGGTGCACAGGCTTCTCATTGCAGTGGCTTCTCTTGTTGCGGAGCACAGGCTCTAGGCTCACGGGCTTCAGTAGTTGTGGCACAAGGGCTCAGTAGTTGTGGCTCGTGGGCTCTAGAGTGCAGGCTCAGTAGTTGTGGCACACGGGCTTAGTTGCTACGCGGCATGTGGGGTCTTCCTGGACCAAGGCTCGAACCCATGTCTCCTGCATTGGCAGGCGGATTCTCAACCGCTGCGCCACCAGGGAAGCACCCTATGGTGTATTTTTATGTAACATAGGAAGACCTTTACTAGCATTTCTCTATTTATGGATTATCAGAATATTCATAATGGAGGAAAATTCACAGAATGTGGAAATGCCCTTTTTTTAAAAAAATCATTTATTTATTTATTTATTTATTTATTTATTTATGGCTGGCTGTGTTGGGTCTTTGTTTCTGTGCGAGGGCTTTCTCTAGTTGCGTCAAGTGGGGGCCACTCTTCATCGCGGTGCGCGGGCCTCTCACTATCGCGGCCTCTCTTGTTGCAGAGCACAGGCTCCAGACGCGCAGGCTCAGTAGTTGTGGCTCACGGGCCTAGTTGCTCCGCGGCATGTGGGATCTTCCCAGACCAGGGCTCGAACCTGCGTCCCCTGCATTGGCAGGCAGATTCTCAACCACTGCGCCACCAGGGAAGCCCTGCCCTTGTTTTTTTTTAAATTTTATTTCTTTATTTTATTTTTGCTGTGTTGGGTCTTCGTTCCTGTGCAAGGGCTTTCCCTAGTTGCGGCAAGCGGGGGCCACTTCTCATCGCGGTGCACGGGCCTCTCACTATCGCGGCTTCTCCTGTTGTGGAGCACGGGCTCCAGACGCGCAGGCTCAGTAATTGTGGCTCACGGGCCCAGCTGCTCCGGGGCATGTGGGATCTTCCCGGACCAGGGCTCGAACCCGCGTCTCCTGCACTGGCAGGCAGACTCTCAACCACTGGCCCTTGTTTTTTATGCTTTATTTATAAAAGCTCTATAGCCCTCGTCAGTTATTATTACATTTGAAAAAACTAATACCACAGAAAACCCCTGTTGACCTAACAAATGTGAAAAAACCGTCATGATTGCCGTTTGATTCTTTACAGCCTGCATGCAAGATATCTATATCCCTGTGGGAGTCATTTGTAAATGATGATAATAATACCTACATTATAGTGCTGTTATTGGAATATAAAAAACTTGGAAAGCTATCTTAAACATAGTGTTTATTCTGTAAGTATTAGATACTATTTTTAGTATTATCATTGGTATTATTATTAGTGTATTATTAGTATTAGTATTAGTATTTGTATCATTATGAGATCAAGTCCATATGGATGTAATGAATTTAGCTCTGTGTAATTCCTTATGCCTTGTTGAGTTTTAAATAATTTTTTCTGGACAAACTCTAGTAAAATGTAAAAATCATGAGAGGATTTAAAACAGGAGTTTTATGAGAGCACTGACATGTTCATTCGTTTAAATACTGTCTATGGTTGCTTTGGTATTTCTTTGGCAGAGCTGAATAGTTGCAATAGGCTGTATGACCCACAAAGCCTAAAATATTTATTGTCTGGTTCATTACAAAAAAATTGCCAATTTCTGTTTTAGAACAGCATCCCCACCATGTTTTCCTTACTTTGGATTTTTGAAAAGTACAGGAAAGTTACCTTACAGAATGTCTCATGTTCTGGATTTTTAAAATTGCTTCATTGTAGGTCCATTTGTCCTGTTCTTCTATCTCTAATAGTTCCAGTAAATTTGAAGTTAAATGAAGAGGTTTAATTGAGTTTATGTTGTGTACATTAAGAAGCACTTTCCTACTATTAATGGTGCTAGATTGGTTATAGTGGAGACTGCTAGATCTCTCCATTGTAGAGATTCATTTTACAGTTATTAATCTACATATTTTATCACCTCCTTTTGCAAATTGATAATCTCATGTATAAGTCCTGAATCAATTAGAAAATTAAAATTGAAATTAGGGCTATTCAGAAAGGAACAATAATAAAATGCCTATATACCAGCTTTGGGATGTTGCCAAACCTCTACTCTTTGGAAATGTAATACTCTTCAATGCATGCATGAAATAAAAAATGAAGACCACAACTTTCTGTTCACTGCTTTATCCCCAGAACTATTCAGTCCCTCACTTAGTAGGAGTTGATAAAACTGATAAAACAATGAATAATAATTTGACCTACAAAGTTAGAAATATAACATCATAAATCCTAAGCCAATATAGGAAGCAATTAATACAAATAAAATTATTAGAGCTTATTGATTATTAACCAAAATGATACTCAGAGTTTTGGGTTTTTTCCCATGAAAAGCAATGAATTCATCTAGAAGTACAGTTCTATAATTTAGAAATGAAATAGTAATCTTGAAACAGTGTTTTTTAACTTTAAAATTTTTCTATTAAAAGTATATTAGGGGGCTTCCCTGGTGGCGCAGTGGTTGAGAATCTGCCTGCTAATGCAGGGGACACGGGTTCGAGCCCTGGTCTGGGAAGATCCCACATGCCGCGGAGCAGCTGGGCCCGTGAGCCACAATTGCTGAGCCTGCGCGTCTGGAGCCTGTGCCCCGCGACGGGAGGGGTCGCGATAGAGAAAGGCCCGCGCACCGCAATGAAGAGCGGTCCCCGCACCGCGATGAAGAGTGGCCCCCGCTTGCCGCAACTGGAGAAAGCCCTCGCACGAACCGAAGACCCAACACAGCCAAAAATAAATAAATAAATAAATAAATAAGAAAATCCTTTAAAAAAAAAAAAAAAAAAGTATATTAGCATCAAATAAAGGGGATTTAGCCGTAAATATGGAAGAAAAAATATTTTAATTATAAGTCAATGCTTCAGTTTATTCCAGTATATTTAGAAATTGAAAGAATGTATTAGATTCCTGGAAAAAAATGTAATTTATCAAAATTAACCTAAGATGATATTGATTTTATTTTATAAAATTTAATGTAAATTTTATAAAATAAAATCAAAGGAAAACAACTCTTTTATTAAAAGCAGCACTATGACACATACTTGGGTAGACTTAAAGAAGGAAATTATTTCTAACAGTATTTCTAGCTCATTGATATATGGATTACATAATTATAACAAATCTCTACTAGAATAATAGGTCCTAAAAATCAAAAGCTAAATGAGGTTTCCTTATGAAACTAAGTGTAGAAAATCTAAATATATTACCCGCCAACTGAAACTGAGAATCTACCAAAAGAACTATGAAATTAAAAAGCATTTATCTAGCAGACCTACTAGAGAATGGACTTGAGGACACGGGGAGAGGGAAGGGTAAGCTGGGACGAAGTGAGAGAGTGGCATGGACATATATACACTACCAAATGTAAAACCGATAGCTAGTGGGAAGCAGCCACATAGCACAGGGAGATCAGCTCGGTGCTTTGTGACCACCTAGAGGGGTGGGATAGGGAAGGTGGGAGGGAGGGAGACGCAAGAGGGAAGAGATATGGGGATATATGTGTATGTATAGCTGATTCGCTTTGTTATAAAGCAGAAACTAACACAGCATTGTAAAGCAATTATACTCCAATAAAGATGTTTAAAAAAAGCATTTATCTAGAATGTTCAAGACTTAACTATTCTTGTTTAATTATAAATCTTGAATGACAAAGCTGTTGATCCAAGTTTAGTACTTTCAATATTACAGGTTAGCAAACGATTGCCCTGTGGGCCAACCACCTGTTTTTCTAGGGTTTTATTGGAACACAGCTGTATTCATTCACCTACATATTACCTAAAGCTGTTTTCTGTCTTCAACAGCAGAGTTAGTTGTAACAGACACCGTATGCCCCGTAGACCTAAAAACATTTACTTTCGGCCCTTTAAGAACAAGTTTGCGAATCTGTGATCTAGATTCATTAGTTTTTCTAATCTTTTTTTTTTTTTAATTTTATTTATTTAATTTATTTATTTATTTATTTTTGGCTGTGCTGGGTCTTCGGTTCGTGCGAGGGCTTTCTCTAGTTGCGGCAAGTGGGGGCCACTCTTCATCGCGGTGCGGGGACCGCTCTTCATCGCGGTGCGCGGGCCTTTCACTATCGCGGCCCCTCCCGTTGCGGGGCACAGGCTCCAGACGCGCAGGCTCAGCAGCTGTGGCTCACGGGCCCAGCCGCTCCGTGGCATGTGGGATCTTCCCAGACCAGGGCTCGAACCCGTGTCTCCTGCATTAGCAGGCAGATTCTCAACCACTGCGCCACCAGGGAAGCCCAGTTTTTCTAATCTTTATTTAAATTTATGAATGAGCTGAATATAGATAACTGATTTCTTTAATACTAAAAGGAACCTCTCTCCCACCCCCCAACACACATACTTGACCATTTTTGATACCTATTGACATACTTGATACCTATTTTCAAACACTTCCATCCAGATAAATGTCAGAAATTAGTCTTTTGAATTGCCTTCCCCTGTATTTTCTGTAAATGTGAAGAAAGTGCCAGCAGCAAATCATATTAGTTTTGATGAAATACTGTGTTTTTGCACAATTGGTATTTAGCCCTATAAAAGAATTCTTATCTTTCAAATAAGAATGATTCATGGAAATTACAAATTATGCATTGTCAACCAACCATCTATGATGTCAGTGTGATTGTCCCTTATAACCTACACTTCTATGACCATTTGTTGCAGATGGAGAATCCACTATCCTATTCAGTTATTCACCATCTGATAGTTAACATCATTGTCCCATATGTTTAAGTTTTAGAATAAAATATAACACAAGACAGAATAATTTGAGTTCCGTAATAAAATAAGCCTACAGTAGGTCAGCATGGTACTTCTCCAAGTTACTATATATATATGTTGAATGTACAGACATACCTTTATCCAACGTTTTTGAAATTATGCCCCAGGAATATTGTTGGTACTTGACAGTACTTTTTAAAATGTTTTTGGGCTTAAACAAGTTTACGAAGTACTGAATACTAAATCTCTACGTTTGAATAATGAAAAGCTCATATTGACCAAACAAATGGAGACCTGTGGTAAAGAACACTTCAAAACGTTACCAGGGAACCTCCATTTCTAATACCTATTAATCTCTCTGGGAAATGTTGCCAAATCCAAAGGGAGTGACTCTCAGATTGGAATTATGGGTCATTAATTCATGTTACTAGCGATAATTGGATGGCTAACAGCTCACATCCTGACCTGCAATTAGTGTCCTTTTTCTGAATGTAGGGTTGCTATTTTTCTACAAAATGAAATATCTTTTAGCCCAATCTTGATATAAATATACCTCAATAGATTTAAATCTTATCTATTGGCCATTATACAGTTGTTGACAGTTTTTCACTATTACAAAACCAGTGACTAGCTTTGCTCCTGTATACTAGTACACAAGAGCAATGGTGTCCAATTACTCAGGCATAGGTTGTATACATTTTCACCTTTGGTACATATTGGTAACTTGTTTATTTTTGTGGACATCTGGCAACTCAGTCAAAGGCGAAATAAATGTCCTGTATTTCTTCTTCTAGTGTGTGGTTTAGTTTTTAGTTTTTTAATTACTAGTGAGTTGAATATTTTCCATATATTTTTATTAGCCAATCATGTTACTTATTGTGATTTTCCTAGTCTCGTTTTTTGCCCATTTATTCATTTTTTTCCTTCTGATTTATAGGCGTTTTAAAAAATATTCAGTATCCAAATCCTTTGCTTGTTTTATATGTCCTTATTTTTTCCAAACTTATGCTGATTTATGCTGTTTTTTACTATGTTCAGTACCCCTCATACAAATATTTTAAATTTCAGTATAGTAAGTTTTCAGTCGTACCAAATATTCTTATTATTTCTATTCACAATTTTATTAGACTATTTAGTTTTCTATATAATCAAATTATCTGCAAGTCAAAAAGGAAATTCCTTTTAACATATTTATATGGATTATTTCTTTACTTTTATCGAAATAACTTTGGCTGTATTGTACATTGGTGGTGATGATGTCAGTGGTATTGCGTACTGGTAGCTATGATGTCAGTGTGATTGTCCCTTATAACATACACTTCTGTGTCCATTTGTTTCAGGTGGAGAATCCAATATTTTATTCAGTCATTCACCATCTGATAGTTAACACCATTGTCCCATACAAGTTTAAGCTTTAGAATTAAATATAATGCAGGACGAAATAATTTGAGTCTCAGGCTTTCAGGTTTTCAGGCTTCTCCTCCAATTTAATGGAAATTATGTCAACATTTCATGGTTAATCTATTATTTCCTTTTGGTTATGTGCCCCAAATAATCTGTATTGTATTTAAGTAGTTTCCTACATTAGAAATGCCTCATTTTTTCCAAACTCCATTTCATTGTTTGTTGCTTTAGTCATTTACTATTCTTCTTTATTGATATATTGATTAATACTGATAGATTTCTTAGTTTTTAATCATCCCTGGAATAAACCCTAGTCAGCCATGGTATATTATTTTTTATACCTGCTCAGTTCCATTTGTTAACTTGATTTAGAATGTTTGCACCTGTATTTATATGTGAGATTGTATTCTAATTTCCTTTTGTATTGTATTTTTAATGTTTGATGTTGCACTTACCAGATTTTTTAAAGTTTAAAGAGCTTAAAAAGTTTAAAGGAAGATAGAACTTGTCTTTAAAAAGTTATGGAGTTTTGTATATCTGTTGATTTGATTTTTTGTTTGTTTTTTTAAATTAATTATTTACTTATTTTTATTTTTGGCTGTGTTGGGTCTTCGCTGCTGCGCGCAGGCTTTCTCTAGTTGCGGCGAGCGGGGGCTACTCTTCTCATTGTGGTGCGCAGGCTTCTCATTGTGGTGGCTTCTCTTGTTGCGGAGCACGGGCTCTAGGCACACGGGCTTCAGTAGTTGTGGCACACAGGCTCAGTAGTTGTGGCTCGCAGGCTCTAGAGCTCAGGCTCAGTAATTGTGGCACACAGGCTTAGTTGCTCCGCAGCATGTGGGATCTTCCTGGACCAGGGCTCGAACCCGTGTCCCCTGCATTAGCAGGCGGATTCTTAACCACTGCACCACCAGAGAAGTCCCTATATATATCTTTTTGAATTAGTATTTTTATTTCCTTAGGACAAATACCCAGAAGTGAAATTGCTGGATCATATGGCAGTCCTATTTCTGATTTTTTGAGGAACCTCTATACTGTTCTCCACAGGGGCTGTGCCAATTTACAGTCCCACCAACAGTGCAGAAAGGCTCCCTTTTCTCCACGTCCCCACCAACACTTGTTATTTGTTGTCTTTTTGAGGATAGGGGTGTCTCTTCTTTTATGGGCACTATTCCCACTATGAGGGCCCACCCTCATAACCTCATCTAACCCTAATTACCTCTCATAGGCTCCATCTCTAGATACTATCACATTGAGAGTAAGAGCTTTAGCATATGAGTTTGGGGGTGAGTGGCATAAACATTCTGTCCATAACACTAATACTTGAAAAATATAAGTATAGCATATTTGCAAAAGTAAAATCACTAATTCACTTGGCATGTCGCTTTTAAAATCCTGATAACTGATCATCCCTTAAAGTTCCTTTCTTGTGAGGTAAGAAATAAGGCAGAGCTTTGAGGCAGGTAGACATGAGATGCAGAAGTCCTTGGGAGCATACATATGTTCATCAAAAGTATTGAACTAAAGTGCCCATCAACAGTAGAATGGGGAAATTTTGGTATCTTTATAGAGTAGAATAATGTACAGCAATGAGAATGAATCATCTGAAACAACAGTCAGCAATATGTATGAATCCTCCAAGGAATGCTAAGCAAAAGAACCCAGGTACAGGGCTTCCCTGGTGGCACAATGGTTAAGAATCCACCTGCCAATGCAGGGGACATGGGTTCGAGCCCTGGTCCGGGAAGATCTCACATGCCGTGGAGCAACTAAGCCCGTGCGCCACAACTACTGAGGCCTGCGCGCCTAAAGCCCGTGCTCTGCAACAAGAGAAGCCACCACAATGAGAAGCCTGCGCACTGCAATGAAGAGTAGCCCCTGCTCGCCACAACTGGAGAAAGCCTGTGGGCAGCAACAAAGACCCAACTCAGCCAAAAGTAAATAAATAAAATAAATGAAATAAAATTTGTAAAAAAAAGAAAAAAAAAGAACTTGCTGTATAGCACAAGGAACTCTACTCCACTTCACTGTACAATAGAAACTAACACAGCATTGTAAAACAACTATACCCCCCCAAAAAAGAAAAGAAATTTTAAAAAATTCATGCATTAAAAAAAAAAGACAACCTACGGACTGGGAGAAAATATTTGCAAACAATGTGACCAACAAGGGCTTAATTTCCAGTATATACAGACAGCTCATACAACTCAATATCAAAAACAAACAAACAAACAAAAAAACCCAGTCAAAAAATGGGCAGAAGACCTAAATAAACATTTCTCAAAAAATGACATACAGATAGATGGCCAACAGGCACATGAAAAGATGCTCAACATTGCTAATTATTAGAGAAATACAAATTAAAACTACAATGAGGTGCTACCTCACACCAGTCAGAATGGCCATCATTAAAAAGTCTACAAATAATACATGCTGGAGAGAGTGTGGAGAAAAGGGAACCCTCCTACACTGTTGGTGGGAATGTAGATTGGTGCAGCTACTATGGAAAACAGTATGGCGGTTCCTTAAAAAACTAAAAATAGAGTTACTATATGGTCCAGCCATCCCACTCCTGGACATATATCTGGAAAAGATGAAAACTCTAATTTGAAAAGATACATGCACTCCAATGTTCATAGCAGCACTATTCACAGTAGCCAAGACATGGGAGCAACCTCAGTGTCCATTAACAGATAAATGGATTAAGAAGATGTTCTGTATACACACACACACACACACACACACACAAACACACACAATGGAATATTGTTCAGCCATAAAAAAGAATTAAATATTGCCATTTGCAGCAACATGGATGGGACCTAGAGATTACCATATTAAGTGAAGTAAATCAGACAGAGAAAGACAAATATATTATATGTGGAATCTAAAATACAAATGAACTTATTTACAAAACAGAAACAGACTCACAGACAGATAAGAAACTTACAGTTACCAAAGGGGAAAGGGGCAGGGATAAATTAGGAGTATGGGATTAACAGATACACACCACTGTACATAAAATAGATAAGCAACAAGGATTTACTTTATAACACAGGGAACTATATTCAATATAATAACCTATAATGGAAAAAAATCTGAAGCTGTACACGTGAAACAAACACAGTGTTGTAAGTCAACTATAGTTAAATAAAAGAGAGAGAGAAAAGTCTTGCTCACGGACTGCTGTGAAGTAGTAAGCTACCCAGGGTTAGTGTTCCCTTCCTGTAACACAACCCACTGCACGTGCCAGCATCCATCTAGGCTTACCTGCTCCATGCCTGTGGGACGTGGGGGCATAGAGAACCAACACAGACACGAGGCTTCTTTGGTGTGCCATGGGTAAAGTCCTTTGCTTTTGACCAGAAATCTCATGTCCTCTGCCAGCTTCCATGAAACAGTAATAGGCTAGCTTACTAGCTTGTACATAGGGTAAAATCTCAACCTCTTCAGAAACCTTGACAGTGCCTACTGTAAAAGGTGTTTGTTGTTGTTGTTGTTTTTTTTTTTTGAGGTCCCTGAGAGAATGATCTTCACTTTATCTCCCAAACTGACTTATTTGAAAAAGCTCCTCTGTAATCCAAATATGTTGATCAGATCTGAACAACAGCGCTCCTTCCTTTAGCACCAGGGGTTCCAGGCTCCTTCTAGAGTGGAGACAAATTAGCCATCCTCTTTCCCTCATGCATGTGCCATATTCACTCTTCCTCAAGATTTTCACAGAGAGGCTCACAGCTTTCCTTACCACAAGGAAGATTCTGGGATTCCAACTCAGGACCGGGAATTTCTTGAACTTCCCTGAGCGGAGTTTAGTCTGACAGAAAGAGACTGGTTTTAATCCCTTGGTATGCCAAGTACAGTTGACCCTTGAACAACTCGGGGGTTAGGGGAGCCCAGCTGCTGCAGTCAAAAACCTGTGTATAGGGACTTCCCTGGTGGCGCAGTGGTTAAGAATCTGCCTGCCAATGCAGGGGACACAGGTTTGATCCCTAGTCTGGGAAGATCCCACATGCCGCGGAGCAACTAAGCCCATGTGCCACACCTACTGAAGCCCACGCGCCCTAGATCCCGTATGCCGCAACTACTAAGCCTGCATGCTGCAACTACTGAAGCTCTTGCACCTAGAGCTCATGCTCCGCAACAACAGAAGCCACCACAATAAGAAGCCCGCGCACCGCAACGAAGGGTAGCCCCCGCTCGCCACAACTAGAGAAAGCCCACGCACAGAAATGAAAACCCAACACAGCCAAAAATAAATAAATAAATAAATTTATATTAAAAAAAAACAAAAAACAAAAAACCAAGGGCTTGGGGCTTCCCTGGTGGCACAGTGGTTGAGAATCTGCCTGCCAATGCAGGGAACACGGGTTCGAGCCCTGGTCTGGGAAGATCCCACATGCCGCGGAGCAACTGGGCCCGTGAGCCACAACTACTGAGCCTGCGCATCTGGAGCCTGTGCTCCGCAACAAGAGAGGCCACGACAGTGAGAGGCCCGCGCACCGCGATGAAGAGTGGCCCCCGCTTGCCACAACTAGAGAAAGCCCTCGCACAGAAATGAAGACCCAACACAGCCAAAAATAAATATAAAAAATAAAAATTAGGGGCTTCCCTGGTGGCGCAGTGGTTGAGAATCTGCCTGCCAATGCAGGGGACACGGGTTCGAGCCCTGGTCTGGGAGGACCCCACATGCCGCGGAGCAACTGGGTCCGTGGGCCACGACTGCTGAGCCTGCGCGTCTGGAGCCTGTGCTCCGCAACAAGAGAGGCCGCGATGGTGAGAGGCCCGCGCACCGCGATGAAGAGTGGCCCCCGCTTGCCGCAGCTAGGGAGGGCCCTCGCACGGAAGCGAAGACCCAACACAGCCATAAATAAATAAAAATAAATTTAAAAAAAAAAAAAATTAAAAAATATTTATAAAAAAAAAAAAAAAAAAAAAACCAAGGGCTTCCCTGGTGGCGCAGTGGTTAAGAATCTGCCTGCCAATGCAGGGGTCACGGGTTCGAGCCCTGGTCTGGGAATATCCCACATGCCACAGAGCAACTAAGCCCATGTGCCACAACTACTGAAGCCCGCGCGCCTAGAGCCCGTGGTCTGCAACAAGAGAAGCCACCGCAATGAGAAGCCCGCACACCACAACGAAGAGTAGCCCCTGCTCACTGCAACTAGAGAAAGCCGCAGGCAGCAACAAAGACAAGGAAGGAAGGGAGGGAGGAAGGAAGGAAGAAAAGAAAAGAAAAGAAGAGCAGAAAAAGATATATGAAGAAATAATGCCCCCCCCAAAAAAACCAACAGTAGATATAAAAAACCTGGGGAAAGAAAATACTATTAAAGAAAATAGTATTAAAAACATCAGACAGGTTTGAAAAAGATGGGATAGACCTTAAATCAGTTAACTGATTTGACACAGCTAAAAAGAAAATGAGTAACCTAACAATTAGATCAGAGGAAATTAAAGAGAAGGTTAACTTAGACAGCTATAGAAACTGTGAGAGTCCAAGAGGCAATGTTGTTGAATGAGAAGTGCCAGCCTACAAATAATCATTTCTAGAAGGAATCAATAGAGTGAATGAGGGAGAGGAAATAAGAAAATTTTAACATTTGAGAAGTTTCCAGTATTGAAGAAAGACAATCCTCAGGTGGTACGATAAAAAACAATTATTACCAAACATTTAAAGAGGAACTAACACTAATCCTTCCCAAACTCTTCCAAAATAGAAAAGGAGGGAACACTTCCATACTTATTGTATGATGCCAGTGTTGCCTCAATACCAAAACCAGACAAGGACACTATAAGAGAATAAAATTACAGGCCAATATCCCTGATGATCATAGATGTAAAAATCCTCAACAAAATATTAGCAAACTGAGTATAATACATTAAAAGTATACACCATGATCAAGTGAGATTTATTCCAGGAATGAGAGGATGGTTCAACATCCACGAATCAATCAATGTGATACACCACATTAACAAAATGAATAAAAATCATATGATCATCTCAATAGATGCAAAAAAAGAAAGCATTTGACAAAATTCAACATCCATTCATGATAAAAAACAATGTGGGTATAGAGGGGACATAGCTGAACATGATAAAGGACATATATGAGAAGCCCACAGCTAACACCATAATGGTGAGAGACTGAAAGCTTTTCCTGTAAGATCAGGAACAAGACAAGGTTGCCTACTCTCACCACTTTTATTCAACATAGTACTGGGAGTCTTAGCCAGAGCAATTAAGCAAGAAAAGGAAATAAAAGCTATCCAAGTTGGAAAAGAACTAAAACTATGTCTATTTGCAGACGATATGATATATATATAGAAAACCCATAAGATGCCACCAAAAAACTGTTAGAACTAATAAATGAATTCAGTAAAGTTACAAGATGCAAAATCAATATCCAGAAAATCTGTTGGACTCCCAGACCTCTCCCCTGAGATCTGACTCCTGCTCCAGGATCTCCTCCCAATACTCCCAAGCTTCTGATCTCCTGGGCTCCCAAGCTTTTCCTTAGAATCTGTCATCTTCCCCAGGACTCTGATAATTCATATGCCCAAGGTCTTCTATTGGGCTTCTAAGCATCTCCTTCATGCTCTAGCTCTTCCCTTGCTCTTACAGGCCCTCTCCTTGAGCTCTGCCCCCTCTCCCAAGGTACCCCCAATCTCTCTTGAGGTCCCAGGCCCCTCCTCTAGCCTACAGTTCCTCTCCTATGCACCCAATACACTAAAATGGGCATAGCCAGAATCTCATTTGAGCCTCATAATGAGCCCCATTTTGCACATGATAAAACTGAGGATTAGAGAGGTGAAATCACTGTCTTGAGATTACATGTTAAATTGAAAGGCAGGGATTCAAATCCTGGTTTGAATCGAAAACCTACCTTTTCATCCCCACACTATATCTCATTAAAAATAGCTATCCATTAGAGAAAGAGAACTATATTCCAGGAACTGTATTAAGCATTTCACTAAGGTAAGCATTATTATCACCATTTTACTTTGAGGAAACCAAAAACTAAGATTAAAGAGCTAATAAATGGCAGAGCAAGGACTGGAATGAGAGTTCTTCTGAATTCAAAGTTGGCACTCTTAACCATTATTTCACTCTATATCCCCATGATGTAGATGAGAACACTGAAGCTTAGAGATGTTGAGGAACTTAAGTCAAGAACAAAGTTTATAAAGGGGCAAAATTTTGGGTCTTCTTTGCTTCCTCTCATATTAATGCTAAATAAACAAAAGTCCACCCGTGCCAGACACTGTCAGATCCTCCAGGATGTTTTGAGGAAAATAAATAGTAGCCAAAGAATTTGAGTGCCGGACAGACTTTTCTATCAAAAGGTGATCAAACACTAGCCCTTACCCTCCAAAGGATGTAGCCTACTCAGTGAAAAACTTGTCCCTCTTAAGACAAAGTTTATTTGTTTTTTTTTTTTCTGGCTACTTTCTAGGGGATTCTAGGCTAGGGGGACAGGGGAAGAGAAATAAGCCAGAATATTTGTTACGATTGAGAGATGTCATTTTATTCAGTACATAGTAATAGGTTTCTGGAGCTGAATGAAAAGGAGTCCTGGTCTAGTCCCACCTTGAAATGGGGAACAGGTAAGGAGGCTTAAAATCTGTGGCCCAGGCTTATTTTCCAGTAAGACCCCAGAGTCTTAATATTAGGCCAAATCAGAGAGTGGGAGTAGGGATGTTGGGCAGCCTCTCAATTCAGTAAGGATTGACTTGTGGTAGCCTTTTCCAGGCAAGTTCTAAGAACCCATACTGGGCGATGCCCACAGGTTGGATAGTATGCACCCTATTCTGCCCAGGCAAGGGTACAACATTCTGGAACTCAAGGGGACCTGCAGGGGCATGAGAACTACCACAAAACAGGCCATAGAATAACCGTTCACCAAGTACCAACTCCTTGGTTTTCAGGGCCTTTTTGTAGATGGTCTCTTGTGGTTGGAGTTTCTTTCTCTGCAGCAACTCTAGTAGCAGCCTCTGGATTCGGGGGGACTTAAGTTGGTACAGGTCCATGAGACGGTAGAACAGATCCATCCAAGCAGCACTGTCTTTAGCATATCGCTCCTGCAACATCTGCAAAACATGGTACAATGCCACAAATGTCTCCCACTGAGGCAGCTCTTCTTTTTCTTTAGAGACGGGCTGTGCCTTCTTCTCCAATTGGGGCAACTTGAGGGCCTGCCTTTACCCTTAAAAGCCCTGAGATCCTTCTGAAACCTCAGTGCTAGAGTTTGTTTTTCCACAGAGGTATGGGCACCTGTGAAAATGTCTCTTGTGGCAGGATAAAAAGGTCGCACTTCCATCTCTTTGAGAACATTGGATAACTGCTGTGCCCATGCACTCCTGTAAGGCTCTCCTAAGAGTTGCCAAGTTATAGCCTTTGGGTCTTGAATTCTCTTGGTAGTTGATGGTAACACTGGTGCAGGGCTGGGCTGGGCTTTCTTCTTTGCCTTGTGAAATTTGGGGAGCTCACCCCTTCCCCTCAAGGCTCGGAAGTCCAAGGACAGGGATTCTTTATCCACAGAGGGGTAGACAGCTGTAGGAACATCCTTTCTGATTGGATAAAGGTGCTTTAACTCCTTGACAGCAGTACATAACTGTTGTACCTGCTTCTTCCTATAGAACTCAGCTAAGAGATGCCAACTGAGAGCTTGTGGGATTTGAGTCCTCTTAGTAGATGATGGTAACACTGGTTTAGGGATAGGGAATGGCTCTAGCCAGCTCTCCATTTCTTTTCTTCTAATTGGAGGGCTCACTTTTTTTTTTTTGGAGGGCTCACTTTTAAGTGTACTAGACTCAAAACATCTTTATAAGGTTGTGATATATCTATGTGACCTATCTGTAGGCTCTGCTGGAGATGTTTAGCAGTGGCTTTAAGATTGTACAGATGCATCCATTTCAAATATCCCTTTGAAGTGAAGTGTCTGAGGAGTTGGCTCGGTCCATGGAAACTGTCCCTTGAAAGTTGTTCTCCTGCTTCCAGTCTTATTAAAGCATTACTAATCCAGTCCTCAACTGAGAATCTTACTTCTGAGTGGCAAGGCCTTTTAGCTGGCATAGAGGTAAGTGCTGGGGCTGGGGCTGGGGCTGGGGCAGGGGCCTGACCCTCAGTTTTGCCCATCAAAGAATCCTGATACTTCAAGAACCACTTCCACCTGTCACCTTTGGGCCTACGTTCAGGTTTCTGGGGTTCCATGAAACCACAGGTAATATCAGGTAAGTGGGACTTTGGCCTGTGGAGGCCTTCTGGGGTCTGGGTCTCTGTTTCCATGACTTGTGAAAACATGCCCCTGGCTTTCTCCAAGAGTACCTCCTCTTGTGTTCCCCATGACCTTGTCATGTGGTGTGCTCCAAGAAGTTGACTTTCCTGTCCTTCCAAATCCAATGATACCCTAACACTTTCAGGGGCATTCCCTTTTCTTTTTCCAGGGCTACAGGGAGTGGCCTTTTGAAGGGGCTCTTCATAATTGTTGGCCACATAGCCTTATCCATAACTGTGGGACCTCCCTTTCCATAAAGCAATCTCTCTTTCTTAGGAGCCATTTCCCTTCCTGCTGTACCCTCCCTTTTCTCAGCACAAACCTCACCTTCTGTTGCTAGCTTCAATAAGTTCACTTCTTCCTTTGGGAGCTCTGTTTTCAGTACTCTCTCCTCTTCTGAGTGCATCGCCTCCATAAGTCCGCTCTCTTGTTCCTTCTCTCTACTCATGCTCTCCTCATCCTTCTGCCTTGCCTCCCTTTCCTCCTCCTCCTCCTCTTTTTCCTCTGTCTTCTCCATTTCTTCCTCTTCCTCCTCTTCCTCACTCAGGCCTCCTCCTCCTCCTCCATGCTCAGGTGCCCCCCCTCCTCATTGCTGAGGGGCTCCTTCTCTTCCGTATGTGGGCCCTCTTTTTTCTTCTTACTCAGCTTCTCTTTCTCCTGAGTCAATTTCTTTTCCTTTTTCCTTATTTGGGTTGAACTCTTTTTCTTATGCTTCTTAGCCAACCTCTCCTCCAGTTCCTCTTCACTCGGGCTTACTTTCTTTTTCTTCTTCTTAATCAGGTATTTCCTTTTCTCTTTCCTGGGCAGAATCTCCTCCTCCTCTCCTTCCTCAGTGAGGCTCTCCTCCTCTATCCTCTTCTTAGTTGGAGCTTCCATTTCCTTCTCAATCAAACTCTCAGATAAGCCTTCAAACAGTATGTCTCTGATATTCTCTAATAACCACTTTACCTGGGTCTTTTCTGGTTTATTTTCCTCAGTTATCTTCAGAAGCTTCTTCAGCTGCTTTTTTCCTAACAGATTTTGCTGCTGGACCTCCTCTAACATACTCTCTACCTGGGTTTTATCTAATAGTATCTTTTCCTGGACCTTCTCTAATAACCTTTGGTCCTCCTTCAAGCTCTCTTCATCAGTCAGTGTTCTCTCTTTGGTAGCCAGTCTGTCATCTTCTAGTTTTCTTTCTTTCTGAACCAGCTCCTTCTCTTCTTTGGTTATTTCCTCCTGTTCCTTAAAAAACTCCCACCTCTGGCCATCAATTTCACTCCTTCCCATAATGAATGATCGTTCTTCTTCAGGTATTCCTAGTTCTTTCAATGGCGCTGTACTCATTTCTCTAATTGTTTTAGCCAGGATCCTCACCAGGTGACTCTCTTTCTTCCTTGTGTCTTTTTTTCTGGAACTAGCCTCTTTTTCTTCAGAACTAATCCCCGTTCCCATATCCAGTTTCCTCATTTCCTGTATACTCTCCTCTTGATTCTTTTCTTTTCTTCCTTGGCAACACCCATCTCCTTGGTCCTTATGTCATAGGCCAATTTCCTGTCTTTATCGGACAATGTACCTTCTTCTTCCATAATTTCTTTCTCTTCTTGGGTTATTTTTTCCTTTCCCTTAGTTATGCCAGTTCCTTCCCTGGCTATTGCCTTTTCCTTCTCGGCAATATGCCTCTCTTCCTTGGCCAGTATACTGTCTTCCTGAGTCAGTCTTTTCTCCGATGCCCTTTCTTTTTGCTGGGACTTTTTCTTCATTTCACCAGCTTGTTTCTTCTCTTCTAGGAACAATTTCTCTTTTTCCCAGGCCCATTGTTTTTTTCGATCACTCTCTTTCTCCTCTTTCTGACTCCATATTCTCTCTTTCTGGGCCTGTTTCTCCTCTTGTAGGGCTAGTTCTTTTTCACGGGTCCATTTTTTTTTTTCCTCAATGGCTTTCCTATCTTTTCCAACCATTTCTCTTCTTTTATAGCTTTCTTCTTTTTTTCCATGACCTGTTTCTCTTCTTTTGGGGATACTTTTTCAATTTTCTCTATCTTTTTCTCCTCTTTTGGGGCCAGTTTCATTTTTTCTCTGGCTGTTTTTTTCCCTCAGCTTTTTCTACTTTTGGAGCCAATTTCTCCTTTTTCTGATCCCATCTCTTTCCTTCCCAGGCCTGTTTCTTTTCTTTCAGCGACTGTCTCTCCATTTCCCCAGCCTCTTCATTCTCTTCTAGGTCCGCTTTTTTCCCTGAGGCCTGTTGTCTCTTTTTCTTGGTTATTTTCTCCTCTTTCTGGTCCCTTCTCTCCTTTCTCCAAGCTTTTTGCCTTTTTTGGGGTCTGTTTAACATCTTGTTGTGAGTTTCTCCATTTCTCCTAACTTTTCCTCGTCATTTCGGGCCAGTTTCTTTCTTTTCTTGGCTAATTGTTTGTCCTTGACCTCTTTCTCCTCTTTCTTAGCTTGCCTCTCCTTCTGATCCACTTTCTCTGTTTCTCAACTTGCTTTTTCTTTTCTTGGATTTGTTTCTTTTTATGGGCCTCTTTTTTTCTCCATTACTAATGACTTCTTCTTCTCTCAGGTCAATTTAATCTCTTTCTCTGCTGAGCTGCCTCTTTGTAATGCCTGTTTTCCCTCTTTCCTAGACAGTCCTTCCTCTTCTTTAGACAAATGTTCCTCTTCCTGAGCCAATTTCCCCCTTTCCCAGGCCTCTTCCTCCACATGTTCCTCCATACCCCAGATGTGTTTCTTCTTTTCGTGATATTTCATTATTTTTTCAATTTGTTTCTCTAGGTCCTGGATTAGTTCCTCCTTGTCTCAGGCCAGCTCCTCTTCTTCCTCACCCAGCTTCTCCTCTTCCTCGCCCAGCTCATCCTCTTCCTCACTCAGCTCTTCCTCTTCCTTGCCCAGCTTCTCTTTCTCCTCTTCCTTGCCCAGCTCCTCCTCTTCATGGGACAACTTACTCTCTTCCCAGACAGGCAACCCCTCTTCCTGGGCCAGCATAGCCTTCTCCCAGTACCACTTCCTTCCCTCTGGGGTTACCGTCCCCTCTTTCCAGTTCACCCTCTTTCTTTTCCCCAGTAATTTCTTTTCTCTTCCAGTCACCTTCTTTTCTCCTAGGACTAACTTCCACTCTTCCTTGGTTAATTTCTTTTGTGAGGAAGGCAGTATTTCTTCCTCCCAAGCTCCTTTTTCTTTTTGGTGGGTCAGTTTCTTATCCTTGGTCAGTTTCTCCTTTCCCTGAATTAATTTCTTCTCTTGCTTACTCAGTTTCCTTTCTTCCCTAGTTATTTTCCCTTTTTGTGTGGCTAGTTTCGTTACTTTTTAAAATTTCCTTTTCTGTAATGCTAGGTCATCTTCTAAGAAACTAGCTTTCTTTTTCTTGACTTTAGAAAACACCTTGCCTTTCTTTAACACTGTTTTACTTCCTTGTTCTCTCGATCCTACTGTCCCTTCTTCCTTCACAACCTCTTTAACCACTTCTTCTGTTAGTGGCACATAGCATCCGAGTCCAATTACGGCCGCAGCAGACCCGCCGCCCCTGCTGGGGAGCAGAACCACAGACACTGAAGAGGCTATAAAAGTAGGGCAGGTGGTACAATGAGAAAGCGTAGTTAGTCTGGCAGAAAAAAGTGGTGTTATCAATAAACTGCGGTTTCTGCAGATCCATATCAATATCCAGCTGCCGCAGCAAGTTCCCAAAGGCAAGGTTCCATTCCTTCACTACACCTTCACTGCCTGCTGTTAGTAAGGTATGGGTCTCTGGCTGGCTTTGGACACATATCACTGGTGAGGAATGAGCCTGGAAGCTGTGGAGGAAGTTACCTCGGTCTAGACCCCAAGCATGGATTTCTCTGTCCTTGTTTCCAGCATAGAAATAGCTCTGAGAGACACAAGTGAAGGAGCAGGTGATGGTGGAGCCACTGGTGATGGGAGTGAACTTCTTTACCTCTTCCAGCTGGCCCTGACCCTGGTGGGTGAAGACTCTCACCTTATTCTCACAAAGAGCCAGGAGGGAGCCCTGGGGGCCATTCAGGGAAAAGCCCTGTACAAGCTCACCACCAGGCATAGGCACAGTTTGTGCCATTTGGAGACCCCTGCTGTTTGGCAAGATAAACCAGGCATTTGTTTTGATTATGGTTCCACCCAGTTTAAGGAGACAAAATAGTTGTCATCAATGGAGTAGAAGCAGATGAAAGGCTTGCTCTCAGGATAGTGAGGCTCTTGGTATAGAATCTCAGGCCAGTCACCCAGTACAATCACATCATTCTTCGTTTTTTCATCAACCTGAGAGAGAAGAGTAGCCTGAGCTAAGGGGGCTGAGTCCCCACACACTCATTCATTCAGTGAATATTTATTGAGGGATTAGTGGAAATTTGTTGTTCTTTAGCTAACCAACATTTATTCACCCTACTACTAGAAAGCACTGTTGGGGTGAGCACTCCCTCACCCTCAGAATACATCCTAATTCATCAAAGTACCTTCCAGCCTTTCTCAACCAAAGTTCCGTAAAGAGAAGTAAGCCCTAATATCCCAAAGTATCCATTCTACATAATAAATTAATTCTTCCCTGTGCATCTGGAATTCTTCCCTGTGCATCTTCCCTGCTACTAGTTATGTACCATCCTTAAGAGAACTGAGAAAATAGCCCCTCAAATCATTTTCTGTGTTCTATGGGTCAGATGAGGAACCACATTTGAGAAAGGCTGGTATGTTCAATGACAGACACTGGGGATACAATGCTGAGCAAAAGAGATATGGCCTAAGCTCTTAAAAGATGAGAGTCCATGGGACTTCCCTGGTGGCGCAGTGGTTAAGACTCCGCCTGCCAATACAGGGGACACGGGTTCGAGCCCTGGGCCGGGAAGATCCCACATGCCGCGGAGCAACTAAGCCCATGCACCACAACTACTGAGCCTGCACTCTAGAACCCGCAAGCCACAACTACTGAGCCCACGTGCCACAACTACTGAAGCCCACGTGCCTAGAGTCCATGTTCCACAACAAGAGAAGCTAACGCACTGAGAAGCCCGCGCACCGCAATGAAGAGTAACCCCTGCTCGACGCAACTAGAGAAAGCCTGCGCGGAGCAACAAAGACCCAATGCAGCCAAAAATAAATTAATTAATTAAAAAAAAAAAAAAGAGTCCAGTGGAACAGACATTAGCCAACAATTAACAAATGACTATACAAAACAAAGTCTTCAAAAGAAAGAAATACAATCCTATGTGAGTGTGACAAAGGAACCCAACCTTGGCAAATATCTCTACCTGTCACAGTTGGACCAACACTTCAAAGTTCTTGCCTACACCAAACGGACCACTCCTGTTACAACCACAGTCATGATATATAGCCTATGGGAAACTCATACTTCAAAGACATGGAATGCCCACCATGTGTGACAACTACACCCTGTAGCATGCACCCCCTTCATTATTCTCATGTGCATCCAAGGGAAACGTGCTATTCACAACATGGAGTTAGCTTTGCTTCAGCTCTAATATTCTGAATTCTGACCCAGTGGAGTTTGTGTGTGTGTGTGTGTGTGTGTGTGTGTGTGTGTATCTGCATCTATGTTTCCTTTTAACATGTTACACAGTAGAATGTGTACAATATACACTACCTTCTTGTGACTGTAGCATATCCCTAGGATATAAGTACATGAACTCTTCATTCTGACCAGCCAAAACTGAGGCTCGTGAAGTTTACTTTTGAAGTCCCTCTCCTCAGCAGACACTTGTGCTATACCTGACTCTTGAACAATGCTCCACGAGTCTAACTCTCCAAGTTTGTCTGCATTAGAATTTGTACTGTGACCACCTAAGCTGGAAAGTGAAATACTCAATTAAACTGAAGTATTAATACTTCTTTGCACAAAATGTCCATTATGCCTGCTTCCTGCATCCACAAAGGGTTTGAGACTGTACTGAGGCCATTATCACAACTCAGAATCTCTCTTCTCCCTATAGTTCTCATTTTCAGACCTTTGTGTGTTCTGAGAGAATACAAAATACAGAGAGTTGGAGAACTTCTAGCACCTGCTGTCATTGCTGATTCAGTGACAGCAGCAGAGTTGAGAGGATCCTGGTGTCTGAGCTCCTAATCGCCCTTCCCTCTTCACTGAACCAGAAACTTTATTTACATATCCCTTATTCCATTAGTTAATCACCATTCCTCTCCTCCTTTCTAGACTTCGTGTACCAACAATTTATTCACTCATTCAGCACTATCAATGCTTGTCTACAGAGGACTCTAAAAGATAAGGATATCTTAAACCCAAGCAATGCATCTGTGCCTGGCACTACTGTTACCTACTCTATATCAATCCCCATTCCTTCCTCTTCCTCCTCCTTCCATCCCAATAAAACTTGGATCTTGTTTAGGGTGGTCATGGACCCTGAAATTCTGGCAATATAGAGTAGCACTGTGGTACTCCAAGGTTGGCACAGCTCTTTGCTCTCTAACCTTTGCTCTTCTGCCTACTTGCAATTTAAAGCTGACACCTAGAAGTGTAGCAACTATCTCGTAACTGTTGATAGTAAGCTAAATACCAAAGAGGTGGAAAAAGAGAGAAAAGGAACATGGTTCCTTGACACCATGTAAGATAAAGATGCCTCCAGCTTGTTTAATCCATTTAAGGCCATTTTATGTTGTTTGGTTTTTTTGTTTTTTGCAGAACATGTTCTAATTATAACTAATGTTATCTTAATCTAGAAGTGGGAGTTGTTTAGGGGTATGGGAGGACCCTTCCAAAATGGCTCACATGTTGCTCATGCCACAGGCTGCCTTGGCAGGGATAGATAACTAGTCCAAGCCCACCATGTGCATATCTCTCATACACATCACCTTTATATCCTTCAGGGTATTATTTATGAGAAGTTTCAAGTCCTTCCACTCAGGAATAAGTCTGGGTGACAATGACGTCCTTGTGATATTCCAGCACTTAAAAGACATCTTGGATTACAGAACCTGTGGAAGGCAAATATGCCTTAATCACAACATCTGATGTTAGATGGGAAATTAAGGGAATTGAGAGAGGGAAGAGCAACAGGGAAAGTTAGAAAAGGGGAGAAGCAAAAGTATTCCTTTAGAAAAAGGAGAAATATTTCAAAAAGATAGGGGTTGGAATGAACTACTGATATTTGCAACAACATGGTTGAATCTCAGAAACATTATAGTGAGTAGAAGCCAAACACCAAAGAGGATATGCTATTGATATTTGATTCCATTTTCTATATGAAATTCTAGAAAAGAGTAATCAAACCTATAGGGACACAGAGCAGATCAGTGGTTACCTGAGGCTAAGAGTTTGGGGGATTGCCTAGGCAGGGGTAAAAGGAAACATCTTGTAGTGGTGGGAATGTTCTATATCTTGACTTTGGTAGTTGTTACATGGGTATATAAATTTGTCAAAACTTATCGAAACATACACTTAAAATGGGTACACTTTAGTACATGTAAATTATACCTAAATAAATATGATTTTTAAAAGAGGGTAGGAGGGACTTCCCTGGTGGTGCAGTGGTTAAGAATCCGCCTGCCAATGCAGGGGGCACAGGTTCGAGCCCTGGGCCAGGAAGATCCCACATGCCGTGGAGCAAATAAGCCCGTGCATCACAACTACTGAGCCTGCGCTCTAGAGCCCGCGAGCCACAACTACTGAGCCCGTGTGCTGCAACTACTGAAGCCCACACGCCTAGAGCCTGTGCTCCACAACAAGAGAAGCCACCACAATGAGAAGCCTGTGCATTGCAACCAAGAGTAGCCCCTGCTCACCGCAACTAGAGAAAGCCCGTGTGCAGCAATGAAGGCCCAACACAGCCAAAAATAAATAAATAAATAAATATTAAAGAGGACAGGAGTGAAGTGGGAGTTTTATGAAGTCTAAAATAGGACAAAGTGTAGAAAAAGTAAGCTGTTAGGTGAGCTTAGGTGAGTCAGTTGCAGCACAGCAAAAATAACACAGGAGCCTGGCTTTTCAGCCCTCCTATAACTCTCTTCACTGGAATGCTCATTTTTGAAGACATAATTTTGTAGACACAATTATGTCTATCCTCTTCACTACTGTATGCAAAAGTCACTCACCTGTTCAACAAAGATTTACTCATTGTTCATTACATGCCAGGCTCTGTGCTGAGCGCTGTAGATAAAGCAGTGAACAAGAATGATTATCTGCCTGCATGGAGTTTACTATCTAATATGGAAGGCAGACACTGAACAAGTTAAAGTAGATGTCTAGTTCTGGCAAGATGCCAGACTAAAATAACCTAAAAGCCTCCCACTACAAACTCCTAGAAATTCTGGGTAAAATAACAAGTAGCTAAATTCCAGGAGCCAGAAATGAAGAAAGGTTGGGGGAAAAGACACAGCAATAAATGCAAACTGCTTCTGTGATTGTCCTGAAAAGGTGTAGTTATCAGAGCCTCAGACTGACCATAATGGCTGGGAGGTAGGGTAGTACTGCCTTGTCTAAGAAAGGAGAAAGGATCTGGACCATAAGAGATAGGGAGCTGGAACTGAGACTCCTCCATTACCTTGGAGAGACATACTTCCATAGACAAAGCTGGCTCATGACCAGCTTCCTGAAAGCTTATACACCTTTAAACATTTGTCCAGGCATGAGTCGGGAACCTATACACCTCCAAATTCAGGGGATACCTGAATGGGTATCATCAAGCTCTCCAAATGATACTCCGACACATACCTCATAAGGAAGAGAGGCAAGATGGAAGGAGAAATACCACAGAGCATACCAACAATTCTTTCTGAAGAAATCATTTAAAATCTACACCTGAGAGGGTAGTGAGCTGGGGCAGGGTGGGGGTGGGGGGGTCACAAAAATCTCCTTCATAATCTCTTAGCATGCTCTGTGTGGGTTATCTGACATCTAATGTTCTCAAATTAAATTCCCAGAATATTGAAAGCCACATTTAACATTCTGTTATATGTGTATATTAAAAATTCTAAGGAAACCACCAAAAAGAAAGAAACAAATAGAATGTATGATTTAATCAGGGGAAAGGGGATAGGAAATAAAGGTAATACAAGTCAATCCAATAGAAGAAATGTAAGACAAAACGGAAGAAGGAAAAAAGAGGTAATGTAAATAGAAAGAAATAAGGTGATAGAAACAAGTCTAAATATGTCATGATCATAATAAGTACAGACTGAACTCATTAGATAAAAGACAGATTTTCAGATTAGATTTTTTTAAATGAATAAAGTATAGTTGTATGCTGTTAGTAAGAGACAAATCTAAAATTCAAAAACATAGAAGCTTTAAAGTATCATTACTACCATGGTCTTCTGTTCTGAAGATCATCTAAAAGCAATAAAGAGAATAAAAAGATCTTTGCAAACTCCACATTCAGCAAAACCAGGAGATAAGTATATTTGGTAGATAATAAATTACATGTAAGGGCTGACAAAAGCAGCTGAAATTAGGGGCAATTATGAAATAGAAACTGGAAACAAGAAACTATAGAGAGAAATTTGAGCATAAAGAAGGACAAATAGAGGCAGATCTAAAAAAAAAAATGGGGAAAATTACATGTCCTAAAGAAGAGGTTTCCACCATCAGCGACCTCCTGCTTGTAACTACAACTGCAAGAAACTGGGAAGCAGAAGCAGAGGAAGGAGGGCTATTCAATCCCTTATAAAAGCCTTATATGTGATGGAAGACAAGAAGTAAGCTTAAATGTTGTGAAAACCAGCTGGCCGGGAACTTTACCCTGACCTCTTCAACACACCCAGGAACTTCTTACAAAGAACTAGTCCAAGAAAACCCAACTCAGACAATGATGTGTAAGAAGAAAGGAACAAGTACAACATTAATCCAAAGCTACAAAAAGAACTATGAAGGAACAAAGAAAGAAAGAAACAAAACCATTCACTAGAAAACTGCTACAATGGATCAGATAAAAATTTAACTATTTTTCATGAATTTTTAAAAAATAATAATTCAATTGACTCTATGATGGAAGACCAAAAAGCAAAAATATAAGAACTTAGGAAAGAGATGGTGAAACAACAGAGTAAGATAAAAGGTGAGCAGGCAGAAATGGAAGAATAATCAAATATCACAAATACAGAGACAAACCTTGAAGAAACACAAAGGAGAAAAACTCAGAAACATAGAGAATAAAAATGGGAAAAACAAAAAGAAACAAAAATAGAAATAATTACTTAGAAAATAATATATATTTTCAACAAATGGTACTGGGACAATTGACTATCCACATGCAAACGAATGAATTTGTACCCCTATCTCACACCATACACAAACATTAGCTCAACATGGATTGAATACCTAAATGTAAGAGCTAAAACTCTAAAACCTTTTAGAAGAAAACAAAGGTATAAATCTTTCTGACCTTGGAGTAGACAATGGTTTCGTAGATACAATATCTAAACCACAAGCAACCAAAGGGGAAAAAAAAGCTAAACTGAACTTCATCAAAACCTGCTGTACATCAAAGGACACTATCAAAAAAGTAAAAAGACAACACACAGAATGGGAGAAAATATTTGCAAATCATCTATTTGATGAGGGTCTAATATCTAGAATATATAAAGGACTGTTACAACTGAATAAAAAGCCAAATAACCCAAATTAAAAATAGGCTAAGGATTTGAAAAGACATTTCTCCAAAGAAGAAATACAAATGGCCAATACCCATGTGAAAAGATGCTCAACATCATTAGTCTTTAGGGAAATGCAAATCAAAACAACAAGATATCACCTAAGATCCACTAGAATGGCTATAATTTTTTTAAATGGAAAATAAGTGTTGGCAAGGATGTGGAGAAATTGGAACCAAATTGTCAAAACTTGGAAGACATCCTTTGATAGATAAATGAATAAATAAACTGCAGTACCTCCAGATAATGGAATATTATTCCATTATACTTTGCCCAAACCTGTAGGATGCACACCAAGAGTGAACTCTAAGGCATGGACTTTGGATGATTATGATGTATCAATCTGTAGGTTCCTCCTTGATTAAAAATGTACCATTCTGGTGAGTGATGATACTGAGGGAGAGGTGGGGACAGGGAATATATGGGAAATCTCTGTACCTTCCTCTCAATTTTGTTATAAAACTGAAAATGCTCTAAAAATTAGTTTTTAAAATATCTTCACTCAAAAACTTTTATATAAGTGTTCACAGTAGCATTATTCATAATAGCCCAAAAGTATAAACAATCTAAATGTCCATCAACTGATGAATGAATAAAAAAATTTTTTTTCAGCCATAAAAAGGAGGGAGTACTGGTACATGCTACAACATGGATGAACCTTGAAAATATTATATTATGCTAAAATATTATGTCTGGATGAAAGCATCCAGACACTGAATAATTACACAAAAGCTAATTACAATGAATTTCAAATGTGAAATTAGGAGCTGTGGGGTCATGAGTATTTGCTCTATTATTTATACTTTTCTGCAACTTCTCTAAATTGTAAACAGGGAATTCCCTGGTGGTCCAGTGGTTAGGACTTGGCGTTTTCACTGCCGGGACCCGGGTTCAATCCTTGGTCGGGGAACTAAGATCCCGCAAGCTGCGCAGTGCACGGCCAAGGACAACGAAAAAAGCTAATTCCAAAATAGTCAACAAATATTTATTGAGATTCTACTTTATAAGATGTATTTCGCTATCCACTGGATATCCTAAGATCAAAAGCAGTCACTGTCCTCAAGGAACTTCAATTGTTAAAATTTGGTAATTGCTGTAATGGAGCACCTGAAGCTGCATGGGACAGACTCTAGGGAGGAAATGCAGGTACTCAGCATGGGAGAAGCATGAGGGGGCTGCCAGGCAGATAAGGCTTACTAAAGCATTCCAGGAGGAGAGAATGGCACAGACACTTAAAGTGTGATTTATGCCAAAAACTACATAGGAGTTAAATATTCTTACAGCACAAAGTTCAAGAGGGTAGAGGAAGAAAAATGTCTAGACAGGTGGGAGTCAATATTAAGTGCCATACTAAGGAGTTCAATTTTTATCCTGAGTAGGTGTTAGAGAAACACCGAAAACAACTTTATATAATCTAATTTAGAGCAGTGGGAAAGGAAAAGCAAATTATGAGAGCAATATAAAATACTTAGGGGTTAGACTCTATGGGTCTTGAAGATTAGTTGGGGTGGAGAGTCAGGAAAAGAGAAGTCTGTAATGGTTTGTGGGTTTCTGAGCTAGGCTCTGAATGAAATTTGGTGCATTCAGATGGGCTAAAGAGTAAGAGTAGGTATGGAGGAGAGAAGGTCAGTTTGATTTTGGATTTGTTGAGGTCGTTATGGAATATCTAAATGAAGACAACTGGATATGTGGGTCTGGGGATCAGGAAAAGGTCTGGGTTGGAAACAAATATGAAAATGATCAACCTATAGGGACAGCTGAAGCCAGGCACCTGGAGGGGTATGCCCACAGGGGAATACGCAGCATGAGAAGGAGACTTGATAACAAGATAATTATGGGGAAGCACTCTGAGAAAGAACAACCATAGAAAGATAGGATGTTCTCTCAGAAACCAGAGGAGAGTTTCATGAAGGTAAGTCAACTGTAACAGAGAGGTCAAGTAAGATGAACCAAAGAGTGGATTTGGTAAATGGTACTGGTGTCTTTCATGAGAACAGGATCACAGAAGAGTGATTCTTGAAGTCAGATTGGAGGGAGCTGAGGACTAAATGAAAAGTAAGAAACTTAAGTGCAGCTCTTCAAAAGCTTGGGGATGATGGGGAGAGAGGGAGGAGGGGAGAAAGTGAGAGAGAAGGAGAGAGGTAGAAGAGAATATAGGGTCAAGGAAAGTTATTTTTAACTCCAGATTTTTCATTATTAAGTTCAATAGACGTAAGATTACTCTGTCAAATTGCTATAAAAGTTACTAAATACTTTCTCTGAATTTCTGTACTTATCTTGTTGAGGACCAGGGCAAACAGCTCTTGGATGGCACTAGAGTGCTAAGGAGGACTGCCTTAGGGATTCCTATTCCTAGCTGAACAATTCCAAGCATTTCTCTTCCACCTAGCAAGAGTTACTACCTCACTTCAATTTCTACCACGAGTAAACTTTAAACTTTCCAAAATCCTGCATATGACTCTCAAGGACATGCATGGGAAGACCGAATGACTGGCCCCTGGAGACAAGGATTGTTTTAAATGAGATAATTAAACATGTTTAAATGTCAGGAGGGAGAGTGCAAATACAGAAAAGAGAGGATGGGCTGCTACATCAAGCTGATGTGAAGAGAAATGAGGGTCAGATCCCACAGTCTCAGAGACTCCCTAAAGTTTCCTCTGGTTATTTAAGACTTGGAGCTCTGGCTAGGGAAATGGAATATGCCCGACACTTCTGTCTAAATCCTGGGCTGGGGAATTCCCTGGCGATCCAGTGGTTAGGACTCAGCTCTTTCACTGCTGGGGCTGGGTTCAATCCCTGGTGGGGGAACTAAGATCCCACAAGCCTCGTGGCAAAAAAAAAAAAAAAAAAATCCTGGGCTAACAGTACATTTCACCAGGTTTGCCATGAGAGTCAGGCATTTCCCTTTAACCCCTCTTGGCCTCAGAGAGGAATGCCCCTCTCTTTTTCCCTATGAAAGCCTTTAAAAAGTAAAATGAGATAATGAAATTCAAGAGGTTTTATAATGAAAAAGTACAATATAAATTCAGGGTGCTATTACTGTGAGAGAAATGAAGGGGCATGCTGCGATTGATGGAGAATAGGAGAGATGAAAAACGACACTTGAGAATCAAATAGACTTACATTTACAATCCTAGGTTCTGCCACTTCAGTGTCTTCTTTTTTCCTTTAGACTTCTCAGACTGAACAAAGTATTCTCTCACATATATGAGACATCTTAATGAGCTCAGTGGGAAGAATGCCACTCAATATACATTCTCCAAGTTGGGAACCTGTTACTAACATCCCATAACATCAACGGCTTCCCATTCCCTCTATATTCCCTCCTAGCTCACACACCTTTATCCTCCTCAGAAGATAACATGCCCCTAATTCTACAAGGGATGGACTCTAGCCACAGCTTCCTGTGGAAAGAGTGTCACTAGCTCCAACATCATAATGGTTCAGGCCCCGCCCCCCCCCCCGCCCACTTGTGTCCAGTGATGCAGCACCAACATTACTAAGAACCTCAAAATCCTCCCATGAATGTGAGGAGCGCTGGGAAGCAGGGAGAATCTGGCCCTTTGTGATGGTGGAGTGGGGTCACTATCACGCAGTGGGGTGGAGGGGGCATGTAAGCTGACCTCGCGTGACAGAGTGGCTTTCTGAGGGCTGGCCATTTCAGATAGTACAGCCAGATGACTAAAGACACTAATGTGTTGGGATGTGATGTGGAGTTTGGCCGTTTTATATAACCTTTATTGCATGTTTACACATGCCAGGCACTATTCTAAAGTCTGTTCATGCACTGCTCCAATAATGCCTTAAATCAGGGTTGCCAGATAAAATACAATTATATTTGAATTTGATTCCCAGTTAAAATTTGAACTTCAGATAAACAATATTTGGGACTTACTTATGCTAAAAAAATTATCCGTCTTTTAACTGAAATTCAAACTTAACTGGAGGTCCCGCATTTCCCTACTTTAAGGTACTGTGATGCCTTCCTCCAGCCACACAGCTAGAACGTGGCAGGGCCACAGAGTCCGAGTCCAGGAATGTTCTTAGCTATTATGCCACTGTCACCGGATCTGCGGAGATGCGCGTGGGAGGCTCTGGCCTTTATGACAGAGGCCGTGCATCAGCGGCCTGCGTGCGCAGCTGCCCCTTTGTGGTTATAAAGGGGCTCCTCGAGCCCTGTACGACGCCAGTGCCCGAGCCCCACCAGGCCTGATGAAGCCACAAAGCAAAACCTTTTATAAAAACACCGGTGGTAGGAAACAGAGCAGGCAGTACCCAAACATTTCTCTGGCTTCTTTCTGCACCATCCCTCACAGAGGCAAACAGGCAGGGCGGCCACTGGAAGGCGCTGAGACAGTGCGCCCCGGCCCCCTCCCTCTTGTCTCTGCCTTCGGTGTAGAGGACCTGAGGAAACCGATATCTGGGGCGGGTTGGTCTGGACGCACGCCTGAGTCGCAGCAATCGCTCCCTTCCGCACCGCCCAGCCCTCTGCGAGGGCCTCACTCCCACCCTACCTGGGCTCGGAAGCGCCACGACCGCATTTTGGCAGGAAAGCACGCGAGACCCACCGACTACGCGTGCGTGCGGGCACGGGGCGGGCTAGGACTAGCGCGGAGACCAGGAGTGAGGAAGCGCGCGTGCCCGCGCCGGCGACAGGCGTCGCCGACCCAAGGGCCCTGCTCCACCCCACACTCCACTTCCCACAGCCGAAGCCCCGCGAGGCTCGCTTCGCCTCCTCCGACTCGACGGCTTCCTTCCTTGGGCTTTCCTGATCTCTCAGGCACTCTTCTGCCTTCTTTCTCCACGAGTCTCGAGGATTTCCCCCTCTTCAGTTCGGAGACACCAGAAGCGAGGGACAGGGAGAACGGTGTGAAAGGGTGGCTAGTAATGCGCGATCTCCCTTAGGGCGGGAGACTTCGTCCCTCCGGGCAGGGGGCTCAGAACAACACCCACGACGGCAAATGGACTCCTAGTTTGGGCCGGAGAGGCGGGACTGCATTTCCCAGCGTCCGTGCAGCGCTTCCTAGGCTAGGCCTTTCTCCGTCTCCTGGGGACGAGGCGGCTAGAGGATTGGATTTTCCAGTGTGCAGCTCTGTCCGGCGCTGGGGAAACTGCAGTTTCCAATACCATCCGTCCCAGGTTCCGTAAGTTCCGCCTTTCCCTTCAGTGTAGCCTGTTCCCCAGCGTCCCCAGGCCATAGTAGAGGAGGGGGAGGCCGGGGGACTGAAGCTCCCAGTATGCCTCTCCTTGGGGACTACAATTCCCAGTATGCTCGCGGGGAAGCTCCTTGGACTTTACCTCCCCATCAGGCCAATGCACTTGCCCAGTGTTGGCCTGCGACAAGTATCAATAGATAGCGGTGGAGGCTGTGTTGGGAGTGGACGGGAACTATAGCCCCTAACATACGCGATGTTGGGAAACTAGTTCCCAGCGTGCGTCTTCCGTAGTTCTTGTGTTTTGTGGAAGTGGCAGGTGGATGTCAGCTCTCAGGAAATCCTGGGAGAGAGGGAGCTTTCCCAGCAGGCCCCGCGTGGTCACTTCTCTCCCTAAGTAGCCCAACTGGACCCTGGCCCGAACCTCAAAGCATTCTTAACGCTTCCCAGGAAACACTCTGTTTTTTGTTTTTCTAAGTCTATTCACTTCCATACACAACTTTTCAAACACATACTCCCATTCTCTTTCCCTCTACTAACAAACCCTGCTTTTCACTTCAGTGAGAAAATGGAAGTTGCCAGAAGAGAATCTACACAGACTCACCAACCTACCTACCAATCTACATCTTTGCCCATGTATGTACGATCCTTTCACTCTCATCCCACAGCTGAACTAACTATATTTTTATCTAACTCTAGTCCCTCCACTTGGGCACTAGATCTCACCCTGTTTTGTTTATCAAGTTATTTTTTCTTTTTTTTTTTTTTTTTTTGGCTGTGTGGCTTGCAGGATCTTAGTTCCTCCACCAAGGATTGAACCGCGGCCAGCAATGCAAGCGCGAGTCCTAACCACTGGACAGCCAGGGAATTCCCTATTTATCAAGTTCTTGACTCCAGCAATCCCCTCCCCTTGAAAACAAACAACACTCACACAGCTTTTATTTATTTCCCTTCTCTCATCAACTACTGTCCCATTTCTAACAAAACTCCTAGAAAATATTATCTATATTTCCTGCTTCCAATTTCTTTTCTTGCGTTCTCTTTTGAAAGCAGTCTAATCAGACTTTTGCACCCATCACTTTACCAAAACTGGTCTGGTCAGGGTTACTAATAATCTTCATCTTGCTGAATCTAATGGTTGACTTTCAATTATTTTCTGCTTGACCTGTTAGCAGCACTTGACACAATTGATCATTCCCTCCTCCTTGGCACGCTTTCTTCACTTAGTTTCTGTGACACCATAGGTTTCTTGATTTTCCTTCTACCCATTAGTGCTCCTCAGTTTCCTATGCTGACCTCTCCCTGACCTCTTAATGTTAGAGCTTCTCATGCTACAGTCCTTGTTCCTCTTTCTTATCCACATCCACTCCCTTGGTCATCTCTTCCAGTCTCTTGGCTTTAAGTATCATGTATATACCAGTGATTGCCAAATTTATGACTCCAGTATGAACCTGTCTCCTGAACTCCAGGCTTATATATCTAATTGCCTACTAGACATCTTCTCTTAAATGTTTAATAGGCACCTCAATCTCAATTTGTCCAAAACTGATCTCATGAATGCCTAATCTTCCTCCTAGTACCAACTCCCTTGTTAATCTTCCCCAACTAACTTGATGGTGCCTCCAGCTTTCCACCTGGTCAAGCCAAAAACCTTGGAGTCATCTTTGACTCCTTTCTGTCACATTCACATCCAGTCTATCAGCAAACCCCGATGGCTCTACCTCCAAATAGGTCCAGAACTGCCCAATACTCCTCACTTCTACTGCCTCTGTTCTCCTCTCCTCTGTTCAAATCCACTACCTTCTTTCCTCTGAATTATTGTAGTAACCTCCTCATTCATCTCCCTGCTTGCATTCCTGCCCCCAATCTCTGACTCCCTTACCACAGTCTATTCTCCACACAGCCATCAGGGTGCTTTTTGAATATGTAAATTAGGATTTTTTTGGCCGAGCTGCACCAGGCTTGTGGGGTGTTAGTTCCCCGACCAGGGATCAAACCCACGCCCTCAGCAGTGAAAGTGCAGAGTCCTAACCACTGGACCGCCAGGGAATACCCTGTAAATTAGATTTTTATCACTCATCTGCTCAGAACCCTCCTATGGTTTCCATCAAATGCAGAGTAAAAGCCAAAGGCCTTAAAATGGCCCCAAAGCCATTATAAGATATAAGAAAAATCTGTATGGTACCCTAGAACTGAGAGAGAGTACCCAAAGAAGAACAAACTCGGAAGGATACTCCCTCTCCAAGGCGGTGGGTGGGGGAATACCTAGCACATACGAACAATTCTTTTTATCTAATTTCAGGAGTTTCATACCCTTGAAGCACATCCAGATCTCATTTAGCAAAACTCTGCTCAATTAGAAAACTACATGGGAGAAATCTACAGGATAATTGATTCAGTGTCTTCAACAAAGACACTGAGTGAAAAAACTGTGAAAAACTGGAGAGAGGGGAGTATAAATATTTAAGATTAAAATAGTCTTAGGGGGACTTCCCTAGCGGTCCAGTGGTTAAGACTCCAAACTTCCACTGCAGGGGGTGTGGGTTCGATCCCTGGTCAGGGAATTAAGATCCCACATGCCACACGGTGCATCCAAAAAGAAAAAAAAAGAAAAAGAGTCTTAGGAAGCATAACAATAAAATCCAGTGTGTAGACCTTGTTTGAATTCTGTCAAACAAATTAAGCATAAAAGGACATTTTGGGGGACAACCAGGAAAATCTGCATAGAGCATTGGATAATATTAAGGAATTATTATTAATTTTGTTAGATGTGAAAATTATTATATACGAAAATTTTATTTTTTAGAGATGAGTATCAAAGTATTTAGGGTTGGAATATCATGATGTCTGGGATTTATTTTAAAATACTTCAACAAAGGAAAAATTAGATGAAGCAATTTTTTTAAATTAAATTTATTTATTTATTTTTGGCTGCGTTGGGTCTTTGTTGCTGCACGCGGGCTTTCCCTAGTTGCGGCGAGCGGGGTCTGCTCTTCGTTGCGGTGCGCAGGCTTCTCATTGCGGTGGCTTCTCTTGTTGCGGAGCATGAGCTCTAGGCGCATGGGATTCAGTAGTTGTGGCATGTGGGCTCAGTAGTTGTGGCACGCGGGCTCTAGAGAGCAGGCTCAGTAGTTGTGGTGCACCGGCTTAGTTGCCCTGCAGCATGTGGAATCTTCCCAGACCAGGGATGGAACCTGTGTCCCCTGCATTGGCAGGTGGATCCTTAACCACTGCACCACCAGGGAAGTCCCAGATGAAGCAATTTTTGCAAGATGTTTACAATTAAATGAAAGGGTGATGGGGATCTGGGGGTTCATTATAATACTCTCTTCTACTTTAGTGATTGAAATTTTTCATAATAAAGAGAAAATACAAACAAGCCCTAGTCTCTGCAATTCTGGCAAAGGCAAAAGAATATCTAGGTTGTTGTAGCCGGTACCAAGGTTTTGAGGCTCCCTGAAGAGCCATCCATAGACTTCCTGACCCTGGGACAACAGTTAAGACTATTTTTTGTCACTGTGTTTTGTTTGTTTGTTGACCAGAGGACCCACTGATACCCTGCAAAATGAATTTGTTAGGTATTACTATTCCCTTTCTGGATCTTTCAAGGAATTTGTCCTTTTCATCTGTGTTGTCAAATTTATGGCCCTAGATTTGTTCATATTAGTCTTCATCCTTTTAATGTCTGTAGGGTCTGTAGTGATGTCCCCTCTGCCATGCCTTATATTTGTAATATGTTCATTATCCTCTTTTTGACACAGACAAGTAAACAGAGGCCAAAAAGGAGAAATGATTCAGGTCAAGACTGCAGAGCCAGCTGGACCATCCTTACTTCTGCTGCCTTGCCTGGCTGCTGGGTCAATCATCCTTTTTGAGGCTCCCTGTCCCCAGCCCACAGCTTTCATATACTCCATGTGGCCTGATATGTAGTCTGACATGGAAGAGCCCAACTACACACTCAGGGCTCTCATTACCCTTGGCCTTCAAGGTGAATCCAACTTCTCAAAATGTTCTCTTGCTCTCTATTCCTGGCTTTCCCACAAAAGCAAACTCAGGTGGAGGGAGTAGAATAATAAAGGAGAGGTTGGGATGGATGGTGGCAAATGGCATAGATGGGCTACTTGCTAAAATCTGTTGGCTCAGCTTACCTGGAAAGAGGCAGTTTTGAAGTGTCTATAGTGGGGAGGGGAGATCGGGGAGGAACAGCATTACTGGCAGTGACAACTTCCCCCACTTTACTACCTCTTTCCCTTTAACTGTTGTCTCCTATATTGCTAGAGGGAACGATCATAAGTCCCTAGATAGTTGGGGGCCTATTTGAGTTTACACCTAATCTTTCAAATTCTCATTCTATCATCCTACCCAAAACCCATGTCCAGGTTGGCAAAGGAAGTGGAAGATATAGGCTTCCCTCCTTTTCTTCCTGCTTTAACCTCAAATGGCCTCATCTCTTAATGCCATCCAGTAATGAGGTCACCAGGTGGTACTAGCTAGAACTTGTTGAAGTTTTTCCTGTTCTCTGAGGATCTCCTCAACACCCACCATACCTGCTGTTCGGTACTCAAGTCATCAGCATGCAGAACTATGGTCAGGGAAAGAGTCTGCCTCCACTGTGTACCCCCAAAAACCAAGGGGCAAAATACTGGGTCTTCTGATTCTAAAATCCATTTAATTTCCATTATATCAAGGCCTCTTATATTAATGCCAAAAGTACATTTTTGTGCCAGGTGCTTTCCTTCCTATGGTCTTTAGGGGAGAATGGTGAGGGGCAAGGAAGGAAGAGGACAAGGACAGACTCTTCTGCCTGAATGCCTCCAGAGGGTGAGTGAGCACCACTGGCTTTGGGGAAGTCTTCCCACTCTCAAGAGTATGTGAGTATCTGGTCTCCCTGGCTACCTTTCTGGAGAAGCAACATTTGAGGAAAAGGGAAACATCACAGTGCTTGTTATAAATGAGAATCTCCTCTTTATTCCACATATAAAAGCTGGTTTCTGGAACTGGATAGGGAAAGAACTTTGACATGGCTGTACCTCTGTGTGGGCCCTAGGGATAAAGGTCTAGATTCTGGTGACAAGGCCTTTCTCCAGGTGGGAATGAAAAGTCCTGCCCCTTCAGTCCCAAATTAGGGGGTAGGAGCAACGATGTAGGGCAATTCCTTGGTGAGGTGTAAATCAGCTTGCGGCAGGCTCTTCCAGGCAAGTTCTAGGATCCCATACTGGGCAATGCCCATAGGGAGCATGGTACGTACATTGTTCTTCCCTGGGAGGGGAACCACCTCCTGGAACTCCAGAGGACCTTTAGGGGTGTGAGAGCCACCACAGAACAGGTGGTAGAACAACCGCTCCCCAGGAACTAGCTCCATGGCCTTTAGGGCCTCTTTGTAAATGATCTCTTGGGATTGGGGTTCCCCTCTCAGTAACAGTTCCTGTAGTAGCCTCTGGATTCGGGGGGACTTAAGTTGGTACAGGTCCATGAGACGGTAGAACTGTTCCATCCAAGCAGCACTGTCTTTCGCGTATCGCTCCTGCAACATCCGCAAAACATGGTATATTGCCACAAATGTCTCCCATAGAGGCACCTTGTCCTTTTTTTTAGAGATGGGCTGTGCCTTCTTTTCCAACTTGGGCAATTTGGCAAATCTGCCCTTATCCTTAAAAGCCCAGAAGTCCTTTTGAAACATCAGTGCTAGGGTTTGTTTTTCCACAGGGTCAAGGGCACCTGTGAAAATGTCTCTTGGTGGAGGATAATGGTGTTGCATCTCCATCTCCTTGCGAGCAGTGGATATCTGCTCTGCCCGCACACTCCTGTAAGGCTCTCCTAGAAGATGCCAGTTTATAGCCTTCAGGTCTGGAATCATTTTGGTAGCTAATGGGGACTTTGGTGTGGAGACAGCCAAAGGTTTTAGCCAGTTTTCCTTTTCCTTTCCTTTTATAGGAGGGATCACTTTCAAGTATTTTGGACCCATGGGCTCCTTACTGGGTTTTGAAATACTTGTGCTTCGTGATTCCAGGTTCTGCTTGTGACGGTACACAATGGCTTCAAGTTTGGCCAGATGCATCCACTCTAAGTTTTCCTTTGCAGTGAGGTCTTTGAGAAGCTGGCACAATCTGTGGAAACTATCCCTGGAAAGCTGTTCTCCTGCCTCCATCTGTTCTAGGACATGGTGGATCCACTCTACATCTGAGAGGCTGGCGTCTGCATATATTTCCTCAGCCAGGATTTTGGACACAGGTAATTGTACCTCAGTCTGTCCCTTCAGAGATGGATGACGCTGCAGAAGCCACTGCCACTTGGCCCCTAGTTGTTTGCCTTGGAGTTTATGAGCTTCCATGGTCTTCTTCAATATGTGGGATAAATATGGGGTCTTTAAGTCAGGCTCTTGGGACTCCAAAACTGTATCCAAAACTTGTAGAGGTTTGGGCTTATATTTCTTCAACAGTTCTTCTTGTTTATCCATAAACCCTGTCCCTGGGAATACTCTGGACGTCTCAAGTACTGTGGCCTTATCTTCCCAGGATATTTGTTTAGTTGACCCTGGCACTGGTATCTTCTCTTCCCTCCCCAGAACTTCTGAGATCAGTTGCTTGGAAGGGCTTTTCAGAACTTCAAGTTTTATAGCACTGCCTTTGACCTCGGGGATTCTTTTCTCAATAGAAGGGACTGCTTCTCTTCCTTTTAAGTCCTTTTTTCTTTCTCCTGGTAACTTAAATAGTTTTTCTTTTTTAAAGATCTCTTTCTTCTTGTCTACCTCTTCTTCCAATGAGCTTCTCTCCTCTTCCTCCCCCTCTTTCTCACTCAAACGTTCCATCTCTTCCTCACTCATGCTTTCCTCCTTCTCAAACACTTCCTCCTCCTCCTCTTCCTCCTCCTGCACCTTCTTCTCCTTTTTCTTTTTTTTCTTCTCCTTCCCTTCCTCTTCCTCCTCCTCCTCCTCTTCCATTTCCTCCTCTTCCTCCTCCTCCTCCTCTTCTTCCTCCTCCTCAGACAAACTCTCTCGCTCTATTTCATCTAACAAGCTTTCCATTTCTTCAGAAAAGCTCTCTTCACTTTTCACACTTTTCACCTCATCCTCTTGACTGAGAAACTCTTCCTGTTGCAAATCAACTCTCTTTAGCGTTTTTCTCTTTCTTGACCTTTGTTTAAGGAATGGCTTTGCCTCTTCTTCCTCCGTTATTTCATCCTCCTCTTCTTCCTGTATGACTTCTCTCTGTTGCCTGGCCAATCTGCTTTCTTCCTCAGTCATCTTTTTCTCTTTCTTTATCAATCTTCTCATTTCCTTGGCCAGTTTTCTCTGCCTCTTAGCCAGTTTCTTCTCATCTGTGGCAATTTCTGGTTGTTCCTCAGAAAGATCCCACTCCTTGGCATCAAGTTCGTTCTGTACCTTGTTCAATTCCTTTTCCTTAGTAAAGAATGACCTCTTTAACTTTGTCATCTCTATTTCTTGCTGGGTTAGTTTCCTTTCTTTTTTGATAAGGCCTTGAAGTCTCTTTAAGATTTTGCTGCTTACTTTTAATGGTTCCTTGGAAATGCCCTTGCTTTCTTTAGCCAACTTCCTTATTAATTTGGCTAGCTTCCTTTCTTCCTGGGCACATACTCTCCCTCCTCTAGTAAACTCCAGTTTTCCTTTGGTAATGTCTGTTTGCTCTGTGGCCAGTATCCTATCTTCATAGACCAGTATCTTTTCCTCTAGTGACAATTTCCTCTTAATTAGTTCTAGTTCATCCTTAGTTGGTCTTCCCTGTCTTGAAGTTTCTTGAGTCTCTTTTTTAAAGACAGTTTCCTTTCCCTCAGCCAGTCTCACCTTCTCCCAGGCCAGTTTCTTTATTTCCATGCCCAATGCCTTTTCTTCCTTAGTAATAGACCAGTCACCTCTGAGCTGTTTCAGTCCTTGGAATATCATCCTCTTTTCCATAGCTAATTTCATTTTGTCCTGGGCTATTTGGTGCTGTTTCTCAGCCAGGCTTTCCTCTAATTGGGTCAGTTTTTCCTCTATAGCAGCCAATTTCTCCTTCCTCTGGAAAAGTTTCTCCTTCTCCTCCATCAGCTTCTTCTTTATCTGAACCAGTCTCTTCTTGTACATGTCCAGGTTCTCCTTTCCTTGGTCTGATTTCTTTCTCTTCTGGGTGAGGCTTTCTTTGAGCTGGATTAAGTTTTCTTTCCTCTGAGCCAGTTTCACCTTCTCCTGAGCCAGAGTCTTCTGCCTCCAGGCTAGTATCTCCTTGGTTTTGGGGAGTTCTTCCTTATTCTGGACCAATTTATTCCTTTCCTGGGCCAGCTTTTGCTTATTCTTTATCAGTTGCTCCCTTTTCTGGACAAGTCTTGCCTCCTCCCCAGGCAGTGTTTCCATGTCCTGGGTCAGTTTCTTCTCATCCTGGATCAGTAGCTCTTCTTCTTGGGCCAATTTCTGCTTATTCTCCATCAGTTGCTCCCTTTTCTGGCCAAATCTTTCCTCTTCTTCAGGAAATTTTACATTGTCCTGGGCCAGTTTCTTCTCTTCCTGGATCAGCAGCTCTTCTTCCTGGGCCAACTTTTGCTTATTCTCCATCAATTGCTCCCTTTTCTGGACAAGTCTTTCCTTTTCCTCAGCCAGTTTTCCCTTGTCCTGGACCAGTTTCTCCTCTTCCTGGATCAGCAGTTCTTCTTCCTGGACCACTTCTTTCTCTTCCACATTCAGTTTCTCCTCTTGAGAGGCCAGTGTCATCTCCTCCTGATCCAGTCTCTCCTCTTCATTGACCAGTTCCTCCTCTTCCTGATTCAGTTCCTCCTCTTCCCATGCCAGCTCCTCCAATTCCTGGGTTAGTTCCTTTTCTTGCCATGCTAGGTCTTGTTCCTTCTGGGCCAGTTTTTCCAATTTCTGGACCAATATCTTTTTTACCTCAGCTAGCTTCCCTCCTTTCTTTGCTATTTTCTCTTCTTCTTGAGCCAGTTTCTCCAATTTCATGGCCAGTTTCTTCCTTCGCTGGGCCAATTTCTCTGCTTCCTGGGTTAGCATCTCCTCTCTTTGGGCTAGTTTTTCCTCATTCTGGATAAACTTCCTCTCTGCCTGGACCATTTTCCTGTCCTTCTGGGCCAGTTTCTCATAGTCTCTGGCCATTTTTCTCTCTTCCTGAGCCAGTTTTCTCTCTTCCCGTGCTAGCTTCTCTATTTCTTGTGCCAGCTTCCTCTTTTCTTGGGCTCGTTTTATTTCAACTTGGGCCCGTTTCCTCTCAACCTGTGCCTGTTTATATTCTTGGTGGATCTGTCTCTGCTCTTCTGTCATCAGCTCTTCTCCTTCTTCTTCTTCTCCTTCCCACTCCTGAGACAATTCTTCCTCCAGGGTCACTTCCTCCTCATCCTCCAACAATTGCTCCCTGGCCCTGGCTGACATCTTTTCCCAGATCTGTGACCATTCATCCCATGTCTGCTTCCTCTTGTCCCTCTCCAGCTCTTCCTCATCTGGGAACAGCTTTTCTTCCTCCTCATGGAGCTTCTCCTCTTCCTGAAGATGCCTGCTTTCCCAGGCTTTCTTCCATTCATCCCAGGATATCCTCGTCTCACTGTAGGCCTGTTTCCACTGATCCCAGGACTTCTTCCACTCCTGCCAAGACAGCTTTGTCTCTCCCTTAACTGGTCTTCCTTCTTGCTCAACCACTTTCTCCTCTAATTTGGCCTTTTCCCCCACTTCCTGACTCACGTCCCTTTCCTCTTCTTTGGTTTTTTTCCTCTCTTTTTTATCCACTTTTATTTCCTGCTGGACTGCTTTCCCCTCCTGCTTAGAAGTCTTTTTAGAGGGTTTCTTCTCTTCTTTCTTTGATATTCGTTTTCCCTTGGTTACGTCTGGTTCTAAAAAAGCAACTTTCTCTTTCTTGCCTTTTTTGGGAATCACCTGGGTTTCCCACAAGTCCTGCACATCCCTTTCTTTCTTTCCCTCTTGCTCCTCTTTTTTCTCCTCTTCCTTGTCTCGGATCACCATGTCCTCTCTAATTGCTCCTCCCTGAGGAAAAACTGGTTTCTCCTCTGGCCAGGCTACATCCCAGTCAAGGTCCTCAAGCAGTTCCTTACTTTCTTTCTTCAACAGGGGACAGATCTCCTGAAAGAGCTCCCAGCTGGGCCGTCGATCTGCCAGCACCTCCTGAGCCATGGTCACTAGCTCAGTGTTTAGAGCTTCTGACATTTTTGTCTGGGAACCAGATATCCTCAGGGTCATAAGACGACATAGATCGTCCCGCCATGATGAGCCATCTCCAGGGGTAGTACTGTGGCCAGGAGCTCCAGAGGCACCCCGCCCTCTGACTTTCACCAGCTTCACAACTGATTCTCTCCTTATAGGATATGGAGGGTCCTCAACTGTAACTTCAGCATCTATTGTCTTCCTCTTGTGCCTCTTTATGGGTTTCTGAAGTGTTGCTTTCCTGCCTCTTTTGTCACGTATCTTCCTCAGCATCTTCAGGGTCAATGCAACATGATCCTTTGAGGCATCTACCCCTGGAGGCTCTTGTTCATCATCTTTTGAAATCTTTAGTATACTGGAGGTTGAAGACCTACACTCCTCCCCCTCAGTTGGTGCAGCTTCACTCTGATCACCTTCACCCTCTAAGGGACCTGGCTCTGTGCCAGTCTCTTTCATCTTCTTGAGGCTCCGCAAAAATTTTCGGGCTATAGGGAGAATCAGGAGATGTAGATAAGGGAAGCATGGGAGGCTTAAATGAAGCCCTTCCCAAAATCTGGTATGAGCTAAGAGGAACTGCCATAACAGATGTAGCAACAGAGGGGGCTGAGGCCTTTTTTTTAAAAAAAAAGGCATTCTCCTTGCTTTATTCCCAGTGCCTTCCCTCCTCCCTTCCCCCCACCCCCCACCTCTGTCAAGTCTTACAGAGATAGGTTTTGGAGTCTCTCTGAATTTGGGTGGATTCTTCCTAGGAAGGTTCTTTTCTGTGAAAGGATCTTTCCACTTATCTCTGTTCCTATCTGATACCTCTTGACCCACGTTAGCCTTAACTACCCTGCCTCTTGGGGACCCTGAGGCATTAACCAGATCACCTCATACATACTATGCTTTCTGCCTCCTACTCGGCCCCGTCTTTGGCCTTTGCTGGGCTTGTAGGCAACTTCAGGTTCTTCAGGAGCTGTATCAAGTTGGTTGGAAAGGGCGGTAAGTTCAGAAGCCCCTGAGACATCTAAAGAAAAAGTAGGCTTTTCATCACCCAGTGATAAGATCAGGTTTTCATTCAATCGCTGCTCCACTTGGGAATGAAGGATTTGGAGATCTGTGGCCCGCATACCCAGCAGCTGGTCCAGGGTTTCTTCCCCAATCATTTCCTGCCTATGAAAGTCAAAGGAGAGGAAGGACCATGCTGAATCAGGGACAAGAGGGAGAATGAGAAGGAAAGAACTGCTATGTAACAGGCAGGGGACTTGAAAACATGACCAACAGAGACAGCGTATGTAGACGTAAAGAGTGGCAAAGAAGAAAGAAAAAGTCTAGGAAGCCAAGATGGTAATGCATGGCGTGACCTGTATGGGGCCTTCAAGGGTAGGAGAAGAGGGTGAAAAGGGGCACTTGAAGAGGTAGGGGACAAACAGGAATAGGAGAAGAAATGGAGAAAGGAGTGAGCAGTTAGGGGATCATCAGGATAGTCTAGGAATGGGAAAAGACTATGAACAAGGATAAAGGACAGGAAGAGCTAATGAACAGAGATGAAGAGACAGTGAAGACAGAGAAGGGAAAAATGGGAAAGGGGAAGAAGAAAATCAGAAGCTAGTAAAGAACTGAGGAAGGCACAAAGAACTTACTGCATCTCCCGGAAAGTATCTTGGTTCTGGATCAAGTTTAAGAGTGAGGTCTTAGAGTGGATTCCAGTCTCAGCCATGAGGCTCAGGGCCTTATTCCTCACTCTTTCATCTTTGTCCATTAGTCTTTGGGCCAGAGGCACGGCAAAGAGATGCGTAATCATTCCTAGACGCTTCAGCCCTTCACAGGCTAGCTCTCGGATCAGTGGATTGTAATTGGTTGTATCATCCAACAGACGATGGGCTGTTTCAGTGCGCAGGAGTGGAGACACCTGGTAAGAGGCAAAGATTTGCCCTAGTGCACCAATACAGCACTGGTACTTCAGTGGAGAAGCATGGATCATAATACTGAGAATTGTCTCTATCAGGCTATTGATAGCTACTTCACTCATCTTTCTTCCCAGCCAACTGCAGTTTGCTGAGTCTGTAAGCACACTGTAAGTTATATCCTTTGACGTTCTTATTTCAAGGAAGTCTTCATCCTCCTTTTCACGTGCATATTCTCCTACATCACTTATAGCTCTTGCCCTACCATGCCAGAAGAAGAATTGTTGAGACTTGTCCCATTCCAGTTCCCGCATGGGTGAGTGCAGGTTGCACTGTAGGTATATCGGGCTGCCCTGTGGCCAAAGACGGGCACGAATCACTGAGTTAGGGATGTAGCAATCAGGAGCCAAGAGCCATTTCTGCCCGTGACCAAAGTAGTACCGCAGTATCTGGTAAGGGTTGAGTCCATCCCAGGTAGTCAGCTGTAGCTGGGGAGGAAGCACATAATGGGAATGAGGAGGTTTTTTCACCTGCGTCCAATCAGCTTCCTTATACAAGGAATCATGTCTGAAGGAAGACAGTAACACAGGGCTCCCTTGCTCATCTTCTTCTATGACGTGTGGCACATTATGATCAAAGGCGATGGCCCGATTATTGACAAGTTTCTCCAGACCCACTAATTGCTGTTGCCCTTGTCCAAAGTAGATATACTTGGGCACAAACATGGTCTCAAAGGAGAAGAAGAAGCTTGGTATGAAAGGCTTAGGAACTTCTAGCACTTCATCTGTCATACCCATAAGGGAAAGGTGAGCCAGCAGGGCTGAGGGAAGCAGTTTTAAACAGGACACCAGATAAAGACTCTGGTTGAAAGTGACAAGCAGGTCACCCCGGTCATTTGCAAAGCAGACTGGGCCAAAGTACAATGATGAGTCCAGCATGGCTATGAGTCTACCATGGAAGTTCCAGATCCGGACAGAGCCATCACTGCCACCCGTGACAAAAAGACTCAAGGACAGACAGACATCAAAAGATGTGATGGTACACTGGTGCAGAGGCAATGTCTCTATGAACGTTGAGCCTTCCTGTGACCCAGAGGACAGAAAGTCATGGAACTTCCAGAGACGCAGGCAGTTAGTCTCCGTGATGGCACCCACAGACTTGGGCAAGAGTATCAAGTGTGCTAGCTGACAGCTGCTGAGAATGCTGGCGAGGGGCTGCAGCTGCACTCTCACCCCTTCAAGCACAGCTTCTGATAGGTGTACATAGTCATCCATTCCATAGGAACAGAGCAAAGAGTTTTCTCGGCAACCAGGAAGCCCTCCAGGCAGTGTAGAGAGTGCTAATACAGCCCCAAAGTGCATGAATTTCTCTATTTGGGCACAGCTGTGCTGGGAAAGCACTCTGATCACACCACTCTGGTGTCCAGAGAACATTAGTCCTTCTAGACCCCGACGCAGGTGGAAATGCCCATAAGCCAGGCATTGTACCAAGTCCTGAGAATCTGGTGAGGTGCATATAAGATACTTGGCTGGGCAAGGGCAGCGGGTTGTGTCAAATACCAGTACATCTGAGCTGCCTGTTGCTACAAAGAGCTCCTCTTTATCTGGGTCATAGGCCCAATCCACAGCCTTGTCCAGGATTGAGAAGGGCCAGGTGATAACCAGAAGATTCCCTGTTAGTGGGGACACAAAGCGCAACAAGCCATCCTCAGTAGTGCACAGGATCCGGAACCAGTTATTGCCACAGCGGACCCGACGTATCTGCTGGGGAGCAGAGCCACAGACATTGAAGAGGTTATAGAAGCAGGGCAGACTGCGCAAGGAGAAAGAATGGGTAGTCTGGCAGAAGAAAGTAGTGCTATCAATAAACTGGAGTTCATACAGTTCCTCGCCAAGTTCTAGCTGCCGCAGCAGACTCCCTGAAGTCAGGTTCCACTCCTTGATTAAGCCTTCTTGGCCGGCTGTTAGCAGGGTGTGGGCTTCTGGCCGGCTGCGGATACATATCACCGATGAGAAATGGGCCTTGAAACTGTGGAGTGCATGGCCCTGATTGAGGCTCCACACTTGGATTTCCCCAGTCTTGTTTCCAGCATAGAGAAAGCCCTGCTCAAAACAGGTGAAGCAGCAGGTGACTGAGGAGCCACTGGTGGTGGAAGGGAACCTCTTCACCTCTGCCAGCCGGCCGTGGCCCTGGCGCTCAAGGACCCTCACCACAGTCTCACACAGGGCTACAAGGGAGCCATTGGGGCCATTCAACATGATGTTGTGGACAAGCTCATCACCAGGCATGGAAACCATGTGGGCTATTTGGAGACCCTTGCCACTCTGCTCCATGATCCAGGTGACCACTGCCCCCAGGATTCCCGACAGAAGCATCTTCATTTCTGGGTCATAGCAGAGGCAGTTGATGTTAAAGCGGCAGGGCACTATACTCAGGGGTTTGAATGACTGAAAGTGGTCCCCAAAGAGCCGCAGGAGCAGGTCACCACAGTAGACCACGAGGATATGAAAGGAACCTGTGTGAACCATGGACTGGATGGGCGGCAGTCGTTCGGTCATGGAGAATGTTCTCTTCTCCACCATGTCCTCAGTTTTGCTCTTCATCCATACCACAGCCTAGAAGAGAAAAAGATGGGAACTGCCTAGAAAAGATAGTAGAAGAAGAAAGGGCAGAATATTCAGCTATTTTTCTCTTGCTAAGGAGAAACTGGAAGACTCTAGAGTGATTTTACCCCCTGGTTTTGGGAGTTGGAAATATTGTAGAAGCAGGAAACCTAGGACTCTTTCCCTAACCTTGGCCTACTTTAGGAGAACCATAAAATCTGTCCAACACAGAGACTGTAATTGGAGAAAGGATGAACGGGGAATCCTGGATCCAGGTCACTTTCATTCAAGGGGTATATCTTCCTGGGTTAATCTAGGGTCAGAACTTACATGGGCATGGCCCCTGTAGAATGGGCTAAGAAGAAAGGCTGGGTAGTTTTACCTGTATTTCTTTTGTGCTTGTTGTCACCCACGAGAGGGAAGCAAAGAAGTGGGCATCACTGAAGTAATAGCATATAAGTGGCATATTTTGAGGATGGCGAGACTCTTTGAACAGGATCTGGGACCGGTCACTCAACACAACCACATCAGTCTTTGGGTCATCTGAAGTTTGCTGGGGAGAGGCATGGCATAAACTAAGAGACCAGGAACACATGCACTAAATATATTATCATACAAGTCACAATTGAAGCAGTTCTCAAAGTTACGCCTCAGCCCCAAGGATCACTCCTGTGACTCCCACACATGAACAATTTATCACCTGTGGGACACTACACTTCACAAGCGTGTAACAAAACCCCCAACACAAAAGCGAACCAAACCGCTATAGGGCCTATATGGGCAAATTTTATGGTGTGAGCACAGGGGAAAACTGATGTTCTTCCCAACATGTCCTCTAACGTTCTCCCTCCTATCTAAAAGGTACATATGCCATAAAAGACACATTTAACAGATTACAAAGGCAAGTGCACTGCCATATGCCCACATGTAAAGTAACACAGTATCCCAAAAGTCAGTGCAGCTTTATTAAAGCCTAAAACTGCACTAAGTAAGACTTTTAGGACACCCTATCTGGCCTTTAAGTTTGACAGAGGAAGATTTTTTATGTGTGTGTGTATATATATATATATATACACACACACACATACATATATACACATTTTTTATATATACATTATATATATACACACACACACATATATACACACATTATATATATATATAGACACACACATACTATATATATATATGTGTGTGTGTGTGTGTGTATTATCCCACTGTGATAGAGCATGTGCTATGAAACATGCACCTGGGATCCTTTTACACAGAGCCAGCCATAGCAAAACTGAGGTTGGCAGGTGTTCTCTCTGCTGCCTTCTCCATTCTCTTTTAGAAAAATCTCTCTTCCCAGAGGGTTGGTTCTTCTGAAATGCTTCAAAGTGTTAACCTCTCACCGTCAAAATGTCCTTGCAAGAGGTCTCTAGACTCATTTGGAAGTTGATGGCCCACTTTCTACTAAGGGGACAGTTGTCTTTATCATCTACCCTGCCTGCTTCCTGCATAGAGGATCTATGCTCCTCTGAAGTGCTCATAACTCTTAAGATAGATAGAGGCCAATAACATGTTTATGTTCTACATATACATTACCTTGCTTTTATGTATCATGTCATTTATAAGGTATTTAAAATCCTTCCACAGGGGAATGAGTCTGGGGGAAGTCATCACCTTGATTATCCCCTGGTCCTCCTCAGGATTGTTGTTTAAAAACCTGTAGGAATACAAAAGAGGCCAGCTTAGCCACTGATACTTTTTGAGGAGCTAGAAATCAGAAGGCAAGATCCATGAACTCATGTTTATTGGACACTTTTTGAATGTCAGGAACTATGCATAAGATACCTTCTCATTTAATCCTCACTGCAGCCCAGTGAGGTAGGTATTACCTCATTTGAGAAAACTGAGGCTTGGAGAGGGTAAATAAAGGAGTTGGAGGTTGAATCTTAGCATTGGCTATCATCCAATAGGATATTATGGGGGAGGGAAGCAGAGAAACCTAAGAGGGGCTGGAAAGGAATACTGTCACAGGCAAATAATTGTTCTTTGCTGGTGATGGGCTGTCGAGATCTTTTTGCAAGAACTAGTAGTTCCCAAAGTGTGGACCCTGGACCTCCTGCACAGGGATTCCTGGGGGAGAGGTACATCTTAAAATGCAGATCCTTAGGTACTGAAGCAGAACCATGGTGGTGGGCCCCTGAGTCCTTCACTTGTAACAAGCTCCCTAGGTGATTCTGTGGACATTGAAGTCTGACTGCTGAAACAGGAAATCGAGATAAAGCGTGCCCAGGACAAAGAGTCAGCTCCATGTAGCCCAGCTGGAGAAAGGATCCAGCCATTCGGCCTTGCAGGCTTTCCCAGGCTTGTGGAATCAAGTAGCTCTCTTGCATGTGACACATCTGCTATTCATCCTCCTCCTCCCCATTCCCTTCTCTTTGGCCTTCATGAGGACAAACCTCTACTTTTCTTAGTTGGATGGTGAATAAATCCTACTTTTAACAAGTTCCCTCTGTCAGGGGGTCTGTCATTACTGATCTGACGATGGGCTTGTTTTCCTCATGTGTAAAATGAAAATGCCAGATCCTTGCAACTTCACAGGATTGTTGCAAGGATCAACTAAGATAATTCCTGTGAATACTTTTTAAAGTATACTCTGAAGCAACAAACAGTTATGATTGCTGTTTTTAGGCTGGTTTGGTTCTCAGAGAAGTACTAGTTATTTCCTTCCAACCTATACTTCATACTTTTCAGTTGCTCTGGAAACATTACAGCTAAATTTAATAGTCTGGCCAGCAGAGGGCAGTGGAAGCCATCCTTGTGCCTGCCAGATGAAGGAAAACTGATGGACTTTCAGTTTAAAGAAGTGGTCCCCAAAGCGCGATCTTCAGGACACCAGCATCAGCACCACCCGGGAACTTGTTAGAAATGCAAATTATCAGGCCCCACCCTAGACCTACTAAATCGGAAACTCCGAGCGTAGGGCCCAAAAATCCGAGTTTTAACAAGCTCTCCAGCTGGTCTTAAAGTCTGAGAAACACTGGTTTGGAGAGCTGTTGGAGTTCCAGATCATTTGGCCTGGGCCTCCTGAGGCAAGGTCAGCAGAACCCACCCTCTGGCATGGCTAAGCCTAGGCCCTGTGTTGCTACAGAGACTTGATGGCTGGATCTGCGGGGGGAAGCAACAGGCAAAACTTATCATCATCTCATGTGTAGGGTGGTTTAGTGCCCACAAAAAAAAGCTTTCACAGGGACTTCCCTGGTGGTCCAGTGGTTAAGACTCTGCGCTTCCACTGTAGGGGGAGCGGGTTGGATCTGTGGTCAGGGAACTAAGATCCCACATGCCTCACAGTGCGGCCAAAACAAAAAAGCTTTCACATCAATCACTTCATTAGTTCTTTATTTTTTTTAATTTTTTTTTTATAAATTTTTTTTTAAATTAATTAATTTATTTATTTTTGCTGTGTTGGGTCTTAGTTTCTGTGCGAGGGCTTTCTCTAGTTGTGGCAAGCGGGGGCCACTCTTCATCGCGGTGCGCAGGCCTCTCACTGTCGTGGCCTCTCGCTGCGGAGCACAGGCTCCAGACGCGCAGGCTCAGTAGTTGTGGCTCACGGGCCCAGCTGCTCCGTGGCATGTGGGATCTTCCCAAACCAGGGCTCGAACCCGTGTCCCCTGCATTGGCAGGCGGATTCTCAACCACTGCGCCACAAGGGAAGCCCCCACTTCATTAGTTCTTGAAAGAATTCTGAGAGGCAGATACCATCGTCTCCATTGTACATATAAGGAATGTGAATTCAGAGAGGAAAAGGGATGTGTTCAAAGCTACACAGGGCAGATTCAAGACTAAGATCCAACTCACAGTTCAAGATTCTTCTATCATTTGAGAGAAGTAAAAGGTTCTCCCAGCTAACGCTAAGTGAGCTCTCTTCCCCACAAACCCACTAATGGGAACTGGGGACTGGCTTTCAGACATTAGCATCCCCTATGTCTTTCCACTCTCCCCAAGGCTGCATGCTGCCCTCCTGCCATATCTTTTTCCATTCTATTCCCCTGTAACCCTGCACTTGCTGTTCTTTTGGACCACCTTTCAGGAGCCACTGTGATCTGCTGAAATGGATTGGTGGATGGCCCTATGGGCCAGGGCCCCACAGCTCAGATTTACCCAACCAGCTCCTTCTTGGGGCCCCAGAGCTGCTGAGAGAGTAGTCATTTGTAGTCAACAAATTTGCAGTCATTGCCATCGGTTTCCATTTTTCCTAATTATCTCCTCTGGGTCCAACTTCTCTTGACCAGCCTATAAAAAGCAAGCGGTTGGGACCCTTTGGGGGCATATTCTTTGGAGGTTAAGTGAGAAGGAAGGCCTTCAACCCCCATACCTATGTTTGTTGTTGTTGCCACTCTCTCCCATCCCATATAGCAGTTTCCTTAGAGGAAACCTCTCCTAAAATGCCCCACATTTGATTCCCTAATCCCATTACCTGTCCTTACAAGCAAGTCCAGAGAGAGCACCAGATGCCTTAATCCCAGTGGTCTGACTTTTTAATATCTTGATAACCCAAAGATGATCTAAAGGGCGAATTCAAGTCCTGCAGCCAACTTAGAGGAGTCAGAATTTGGGGGCTGAGATATGGTATCTGACTGTAGCCGACTATAGAGACAAACCAGGTCTATGATTGGGCATTGATGCCGGCACCACATCCTTTTTCTTAGCTGCTGTCCATTCCAAGGTACTGTGTCGGTGGTGGTGGGATGGAAAGCCAGCATCCCGTGAGCCCTGCCTTTGTAATACAGAGAATTGGCTCTAGGGGGTACTGCACTCCATGACACTATTGGGCCCCTGTTAAAGAAGGAAAAGAACAAAGTATTGTGAGTACATATAACAAGGAGACCTGACCACCCAAAAGAAGAGTGATGTGTGCTCCACACTTTGAGGTAAAGCCCTGCATGGATCCTACAGCCTTGCAGGTGGCTCTCACGTTTGGGGACAACGATGCAGAAAGCCCAGCTGGCATCAGTTGACTGTAAAGTCAGAGGGACTGTAAAGCCCGAGGGCAATCTTGGCTTACTCTTTTTGAATTACTGATAAGGAGCCCAAGTCTGTCCCCAGGCCTGGGACTGCTACTCTGGCCTTATAAGTGACTTCACAGCTAGGGCTGGGACTGGAATGCACTTATCTTTACAGAAAGAAACAATTTTCCAGGCTGACAAACATATATTACTAGGGTGGGCTAGTTTCTATTGCGTGAAGAATTATCCAGCATGGGAGTAGTGATAGCATCCAGAACTGATTAAGGTTGTAAAGTGGTAGCCAGGCATTTTACATACATTGTTTCATTTAATTGTTATACAATGATTCTATGACTTAGCTATCATCCTCCATTAATTAAACAACTTTTAAAAATGCACATGGTAAAAATATTCAAAACATACCAAGGAACATATACTGAAGAGAAAGTCACCTGTTCTGTTTCCCCTTCAGAAAGGTAACCCTGGTTGTGTCTTTCTACAGGTGTTCTGTACACACACAAGCATGCATGTAAAAAATATTATTTTTCTTATACAAATGGTAGTATGCTATATACACTTTTCTCACTTAATAATCTTAAAGATTAACTCATATTAAAACATACAGCTCTGTCTCATTTTTCAACAGTTGTCAGCTGCAGTGTATTCCACTGCGTGGCTGAACTACCATTTATTTATTTAAACTTCTATTAATGGAAGTTGGGCAGTTTCCAACCTTTTGCTATAACCCATGCCACAAATGAATATCTTTGTTAATGCCTCAGAGTTTTAATTAACTTAAATTTTAAAATTGAAGCAATGTAAATCTTTTATTCATTAAGCATAACTTATTTTAGATATACTGGCTTAAATAAATTATTAAAATTAAGTTCACCTGTTTCTTTTTAATGTAAATTTTTAAATTGCATATTTGGCTTGCATTATATTTCTATTAGATAGTACTGCTTTAAATTATCACCGTCTGGTGGTGGTGTGGACTTCGCTCCTTGAGAGTAGGAACCCAATCTATCTTGATTTCTCCCGTGTCCTCATAATCACCCAACCTGGCATGAAGTAGGTGCTTAAAACATTTTTGTTGAATGAATGAGCAAATGAATGACCCTCTGCCCTCTCTCAGGAAGAAGAAATATATGCTTCCCAGCTCAAGTCTTACTGAGCATCTTCTTGGAAGGAAGATGAAGTGCGAAGGGTATTGACTGGGTTTTCTTGACCAGACAGCCTTGCAATTCTAGCCAGTTCCCTCGGTAACCCCTAGTGGAGTCGGAGTGGCAACATCCATTTTTTGAAAAAAAGGGGTCGGATCCTTGATTATGCCAGCAGGTGGACTAAATTTGAACAAAATTTTCCAGGCCGTAAGTACTCAACAAACACTGGTTACCCTAAGAATGTGCGATAAACGAATGAATGGTAGGTAACCGGGCCTCCAGGGCAACCCCCTGGGTGATGGTCATGAGACTCCCGTCGAAGGCAGAGCTCCGGAGCCGCCTAGTACGGGGAGAGGCGACCAGACCCGAATCCCAACACATTCGGTCGTCCCGGCTCTCCGGCCGGAGGGAAGAAGGGCGTGTCCGCCTCTTCAAGACCGGGGCCGCGCCTGTTACCTGCGACGACTGCACTCCCGACTAGGGACGGGCACGGCGTGTGTGGCGGCACTCAGAAGCTATGTGAAGGAACAGACCTAGAATAGGAGGGCCTGAGGAGAGACCTTGGGGATGCTGCGAGAGGACTCTACCAACAGGACGGTTAGCTCCCCAGCCCCGTGCCCGGCAGACTGACCGAGGCGAGGGGAGTGAGCGCGCGTGCGCACTAGCGCGCGCCCGGCAGGAAAAAGCCCAGCGCGAGACCCCGCGCGCGCGCGCGCGCGCGTTCGAAAGGAAAAAAAAAGTCCTCCCCGCGGGAGCCCGCGGCAATTTAGGCCGGAGTTGGCCGGCGAGCGCGCGTGCGCGAGCGCGCATAGACGCCCTTCTCCAAGGCTCCCCTCGGTTGGGGGTCTAGCGCGCTGCTCCGCTATTCCCGCCTCTCCCGAGGCTCGCGCCCTCGGGGTAAGTATCTCGCGCTTTGCGGAGAGGGAGGAAGAGCGTCCACTGAAGGAAGGGAGGAGGCGGACAGGGCTTGGAAAAAGGGAAAAACCGCCCTCGCCGAGCGAGGAGCGCGGTCAACGGGCTGGAGTCTGCAGAAGGCACGCCTCCATCCCTCACGCCCCTCGGGGCTGCGGAAGTACTCTGGAGACTCCAGAGGCACGGAGGCGACAGGTGGACTACCATTCCCAGAAGGCGGCGCGGCCCCGCGCCTACAGCTCCCGGCAGCACCTGCGCACCAGGCCTTTTTCAGCTTGCTGCCGCCTAGGGCGAAACTACAGTTCCCAGGAGGCGTCGCGCGAAGCGGCTTGGAAGTGGGCAGCCTGGAAGTCACTCGGGCCACAAGAGCTGGCGGCGTCTCCAGCAAGCGGCGCGGATCTGGATACCGTGGTCGTGGGGCCCGCTGGGCGGGCAGCCGGGACGCCCAGGTATGTGGCTTCGGGTGCAGGGTCGGCCTCGCGCAAGGGTTGTGGGGAATCGGTGTCCCCTCGGACCCCGAGGGTCAGCGCGGGCGGGCGACTGGGCGGACGGCCGGGTGTGGGCACCGGTTGTTGGGGGCGGCGGCGGCGGCGGCGGGACTCTAGCCCTCCGGACCTGGCCGGTCTCTTGCCCGCATGCTTCAACTTTCCAGACGAGCTACCTGGCGCTGTTGCCGAAGAGCGTGGCATGGGAGTCGGGTAGCAGTGAGTTCGGGTCCTGGCTCTGCCACTCGGGAGGTGCGATATAGGGAAACCGCGCCGAACCTCAGTTTCCCCTTTCAGTCTAACCGGGGAAGAATAGTGTCTGTCTTTTGTTGGGAATTCTGTTGAAATGTTGAGATCTGGTGAATAAAGCATTTGGCACATAGAAGGCACTTATTACGTGTTTGCGTTATTGTTAGCTCCCGAGAAATGGGGTGAAGGTATTATCGACCGAATGTGGTAAGTTGAGGGTGAGCCGAGTCCATAGTTGGCCCTCAATGCAGGGTGGCTGCTGTTAACTGAAATTATTTTGTTTAAGAGCTTTGGTTTGGGAGGCAGAGCCAAGTTCAACCATTAGGTTCTACCATTTACTAGCTGTGTGACCTTGAGCGACAGACTTCACTGCTCTATGCCTTCGTTTCTCTGTCTATAAAATGGGATTTTAATAGTAGCCACCTCGTAGAGTCGTTTTGAGGATGCAATGAGAATACCATTTGTGAAGTGCTTAGAGCAGCAGCTGGCACATAGTCAGCATTTAATAGTACCATTTATTCAGCGTTTTTCCAGTTTCTCAGAGACCCCCTGAGGGTGGGGCTCTGGCTGTAGTGTTGGTCTTCCAGTGGGCCAGACTCAAAACTGGTCTGGTTGACTTCCTCTCCTGCAGCGTCAGGTTCCATCTATGTAAAATGGGGTAACAATATCAGCCTCAGAGGGTTGTAAGGATTTGCTGAGATTGTATTCCTACTCCAGAGCCATCTCTCACTAAGTAGCAGCTCTTATATATTATAATTGTCTTCTTCAGTGTTCTCCATCTGGCCCAGAGACTGCCTAACTGTGGTGGTATGTGACGTGACAGCCCTGAGCTACCCCACGTGTTCACTCCCAGCCTCAGTGTCCCATCTGTGAAATGGTAGTCATAGGACATTTGTGCTAGGGTTGCTTTGATGATCCCAGGAGATAATTCATATTTAGTGTTCAGCACAGGGCCAGGTGTATAGTAAGCACTTAATAAACATGTCTTGTTTTTCTTTTTTTTTCTTTTGTTTTTCTTGATAGGCCTTTGCTGCTTATGTTTGTATTTACAGGGCAGAGCAGCGACAAGGTTAATGTCTCCCCCCCCACCGCCCCAATTTTTATTCACCAGATGTTAAATTGTGGAACATACTGCAGTATAAGGGCCTGAGAAGAAATGGTAGTGACTTGCTATCAGCAGCCCCCCGCTCAGCTCTCACACACTCCTCCCTGCAAGCCAACACATTCACTCTAGTGCTTTATGTACTGTACCACTGCTGCCAGCACTTGATTCTGTCTCAAAGCCCTATTAGCACCCTGAGCTCCAGCTCCAGATGTGGAGCCCGTGTTCCGTGATGTCCTCTGGTGACTGTCCCCTTGGGTACCATGAACTCAAAATGTTCAACCTAAACTCCTTTTCCTCTCAGACCCAGTAGTCACCATCTTGGCAAATGGACCAAGCCAGAAACTTGGGAGTTGCTCTTCTCCCCCAGGCTTCCCAGGTCTAATTGATTGGCAAGAAGGATGGAGCTGTCTTATTTCATAGCAACCATTTCATTGGCCCTTCTTGATCTCCCATCTTGTGGGCACTGAAATTGTCCCTTGGCCACTGAATATGGCCTTTTCCAACAAGATTGAGTTGTTTCTTTCAGGTCACCGAGGATTGATGTATGTGAAACATTGTATTCGTAGGGTGCCGAGAAGGCACTACGGACTTGGCCAGATTGCAATGGCCACAAGTCGGGAGTAAAGCCCTGGCTTTCAGGGGGCCCATTTCTACAGTTTTAGCCTGGCAGAGCTCGGCTGAGTCGCTAAATTTCTTTCTGAAAAGTTACACCGTGTCAGCGGCTTAGAATATCCTCTGTGGGAAGGGCCATCCTGAGCATTTTGGGAGGTAGCATACATACCAGGGAAGAGGCTGGGCAGGGAATTCATTAGCTCTCCGTTTAGGGTGAGTCTGTTGTCAGATCTTTCATTGTAATTGCACTTGGAGATGGGAACCGGTGGTCTCAAATTTGTGCTGACCACTAAATTTGCCTAAGTGCTTTTTTATTATTTATTTATTTATTAAGTTAATTAATTAATCATTTATGGCTGCGTCGCAGGGCTTGCCAGGATCTTAGTTCCCCGACCAGGGATCGAACCAGGGCCTGGGCAGTGAAAGTGCTGAGTCCTAACCACTGGACTGCCAGGGAATTCCCCCTAAGTGCTTTTTTAAATCTGAGGAAATAAAGCAATGACTTGAAAAAATCTTGGTCTTAATTGTTAGTGACAACAGCATGTGGGTTTTTTAGCAGTCTGTGTGGAATGGTCAGAGTTAAACATGAGCCTGTTTTTCAGACATTGCAGTTGTTAGGCGGTAAATCAAAAATGGAATTTAGAATGTGCAGTGATTGGCGCCTTTTTTTCCCTGTAAAAGGTATCTTGCGGTTATATTTCAAACTTCGGTGTAAAAAAATGACACAGGTTATGATAACAGATTAACCTTGTTATGTGTTTAATTCCCCAAATCTAAATTAAATGTCTGTATGTTTTAATAAAAGAATTGAACAGTCATTTCCTCTAAAGTAAAGGGTTTGTTTTTAGCCGTTAGAATGAGATGCTATTGGACCAGTTTGTGCATTTGTGCTTTCTTTAAGACTGACACTGCTGTTTCGTAGCACTGCTCTGGTCATGGCTTTAATTTGTGTGTGTGTGTGTGAATTGGTTGAATTTGGCTTTTAAAAAGTTATGCGGAGATATACATGCTCATAGTAACATGTCAATACAGAGACACATAAGGAAAACAATAGGTGCCACCCTCCACTCCAAAATCCCATCCCCCGAAGACAACCATTTATTCAGACAATGAGTATTTACTGAGTATCCAGTGTCAGGTTTTGGAGATGTCTGAGAGAACAAAGTAGATTCTCTGCCCTTGGAAATTCGGGTAGATGCTCTCACTTACCTCTTTCTATACTTATATGGATGTATGTATGCAAATATTGACTGTTTTCTTCCTTCTCCCTCACCACTCCCCAAAAAAGGAGGGATCAAGACACACATATTTGTAACTTGATTTTTTTTTTTTAATTTTATTTATTTATTTATTTATTTATGGCTGTGTTGGGTCTTCGTTTCTGTGCGAGGGCTTTCTCTAGTTGTGGCAAGTGGGGGCCACACTTCATCGCGGTACATGGGCCTCTCACTATCGCGGCCTCTCTTGTTGCGGAGCACAGGCTCCAGATGCGCAGGCTCAGTAATTGTGGCTCACGGGCCTAGTTGCTCCGCGGCATGTGGGATCTTCCCAGACCAGGGCTTGAACCCGTGTCGCCTGCATTGGCAGGCAGATTCTCAACCACTGCGCCACCAGGGAAGCCCTTGATTTTTTAAATATTTGATAGGGTATATCTTTTCAAGTCATTACATACAGATCTGAATCATTCTTTTTAAAAAAAAAAAAATTTATTTATTTATTTATTTGGCTGTGCTGGGTCTTAGTTGCAGCATGCAGGATCTTTAGTTGCAGTGTGCGGAATCTTTTAGTTGCGGCATGAGAACTCTTAGTTGCAGCATGTGGGATCTAGTTCCCCAACCAGGGATCGAACCCGGGCCCCCCGCATTGGGAGTGCGGCATCTAAGCACTGGACCGCCAGGGAAGTCCCTGACTCATTCTTTTTAACGGCTAGACACGCATTCTTCAGTGTGGACAGACCATGCTCCACACCACCATCTCCCTATTGCTGGACATTTAAGTTGTTTCTGGGATTTCTTTTACATTCACAAACGCACATCCAGTAAGCATTCTGGTACATAGTCAATATAGCATAGTGGCTAACAGCATAAACTCTGGACAGTGAACAAGACAGACAAGATCCTTGCTCTCCTAGGGTTTACATTCTAGCTGAGGGGACACACAATAAACAAGGTAACTTCAGGTGGTTTTAATTTCAGATGGAGGAAATAACAGGGTGGGGGTGATGGAGAGAGGCGTTGGGGCAGACTGGCGGTGGGGAAGGGATTTCTTTTTTTTTTAAATAAAGTATGCTTTCCTCTTCAAATTTTTTTTAATGTTTATATTTTATTTTATTTACTTGTTTTTATGGCTGCATCCGGTCTTTGGTGCAGCACGCGGGCTCTTCATTGTGGCACACGGGCTTCTCTCTAGTTGCGGCACACGGACTCCCTAGTTGAGGCACGTGAGCTCAGTAGTTGCAGTGCGCGGGCTTAGTTGCCCCGCGGCATGTGGGACCTTAGTTCCCCGACCAGGGATCGAACCCGAGTCCCCTGCATTGGAAGGCAGATTCTTTACCACTGGACCACCAGGGAAGTCCCAGGGATGGTTACTTTAGCTTGTGTGGCCCGGGAAGGCCTTCCAGGCCTCTCTGAAGGGGAGTCACGTGAGCTGAGACCTGAATGAGCAAGAGGCATCAGCTGTGCCAGGAGCTGGGCGGGAAGACTATTTCCAGGCAGAGGGAACAGCAAGTGCAAAGGCTCAGATGTGAGAATGAGTTTGCTACAAAAACAGTATCGTTGTGGCTGGAGAAGAGTGAATTCCCATTGTTCAAGTTCACACTACTTTAATTTTTGTAAAATAATAATAATGATGATAATAGCAGCTAACATTTCCTAGTACTTTACTCTGTACTTGGTGCTCTTCTAAGCATTTCACACTTTTCCTCAGTGAATCCTCACAAGGGTCCGGGGAAGATAACTCACTTTACAGAGGAGGAAGCCGACTCCAGGGTCCAGGCTCTTCACCCATAGGCCAAACTCCTCTTCCCAGGCCCTCTTTAGTCGGCTGAGGCGAGTTTAAGAAGTGGATGCAGCATTTCCTTTCCATGTCGTCTGACATGCAAAGCACTGCGGACTATATTTAGTACCTCATTCATGTGGCAGCAGGAGTGGTCTGGGGATGTGGCATCGTTTCCACCGACAGTGAGACACGATGGGGTCAGTTTCTGTTGGGATGTTTAATTGGTTGTTTCAAAACTGAAGGCCCTTCAGCAGAACCTGTCCTCAAATAAAACAAGGTTGACCGCGTGGCTGCCACACCAGACGCAAGTTAGCAAGAAATGAGGTGTGGTGTCGAAGGAGCGTGAACAAGGTGGTGTCCCATTTGGGTGAGCTTTGCAAGAGGACTTGGGCCAGCCAGGGAAAGAGTGTTTCTAAGCACCAGACCAGCTTTATGGACTGTTAAAGTATTAAAATGCAGTCCAGTAATTAAGGTGGTGATGCCTGGCCCTGCAGGGTCTCTGGGACCTGTTCCAGCCACCGTGACTGTGTCCATTTTGATCTGGTGTAGCTTTGACCTTAAGGGTTGTGCACTATTTTGAATGAAGGGCAGGCCTGGTTAGATGTGAGGATGGTAGTGGTTGCTTTTAAGACCAGGAAAAGTACGGAGAGCATCTTTCATCCAGCCATCTATGAAACACTTTTTTCTACCCAGCCTATGTGCCAGGCACCATGCTAGACACTGACAGTATGAAGTCAAATAAGAAGACTCTGGTTCTCAAGGGTCTGCACCGGTACTGTCCATTAGAAATATAATGCGAGCCACCAATGTGAGCCATATACGTAATTTAAGATTTTATGGGGAATCACATTTAAAAGAGTAAAAAGAAACAGGAAATTGATTTTAATAATATATTTTATTTAGTCCAATATAGTATCATTTCGGACTTCCCTGGTGGTCCAGTGGTTAAGACTGTGCTTCCAGTGCAGAGGTCACGGGTTCGATACCTGGTCAGGGAACTAAGATCCGTGTGGCATGGCCAAAAAAAAAAAAAAAAAAAAAAAAAAGCATTATTTCAACATGTAGTCAGTATAAAAATTATTGAGATATTTTACATTCTTTTTTTTTCACATTAAGTCTTCAAAATACAATGTGTATTTTACACCTTCAGCATCTCCATTTGCACCAGCCACATTTCAAGTGCTCAGTAGCCACATGTATTGGACAGTGTGGACCTAGGGTATGAGACTCATATCCTAGGTGATAGGTCAAAGATGCCATCCCTGTTTTATCTTGGTGAATAAGGGCAGATGAGTGGTGAAAAGCATATTTATCATAGGCAGGGGTAGCTAAACTCACAGCTATCATCCATCAAAGGCACCTTCTGGGCCTGGCAGTGTGCTTGGCGTGTGTGACCTGTGTTCTGAGGTGGCAGGGACTCGGATCATCCCCGCTCTGCAGATGGAGAAGCTGAGGTCTGGCAACGAGAGGCCACTTGCTCACAGTTAGGAAGTGATGGAGGCAGAATTTGAACTCAGGTGCATACTCTTAAATCTCTTCAATCTCTGTTGTATATGTTGTGTTTGTGTTTGTTTGAGGGTTTGAGGGATGGGGTCTGAGCTTTGAGCCACAGAAACCATAGGAAGGACTCATCACACAAAATGCATTCCCGGAGTCTGTCAGCATTGATCCTCGAGTTGTATATTGGTGCTGGAGTGCTGGTTTAGACCTGCGTGACTGGCTGATCCCCTCCTTACGATGAGCTCGAGGTTTCCTGGGAACAGGTCTTTACTTCCCAGGAAGGAGAAGGGTCTTTGGGCCCTGAGGACGGTGGGCAGGGTGAGTGAAGGAAACGAGAAAAGGACGCAGCCTACTGAAAGCCCATTCTAAGCAAGCAGCTTATTTGGGTGTGAAGCCTCTCTTCTCTTTTGTCTGCCTCCTGTGGGAGCTGTGTGGCCTTTTCCTGTGAGCTCAGCGACGGCAGAGTTTACCCAGTGTGTGAATCTTGCCCTTGCTCTGATCCAGAGGCATTGCTGGGCTGGGGGATAGCGGGAAGGGGACTCTTTCATCTATGGGAGTCATTGTTCTAGACCCTTAATTACTCTCTTGGTTCAGGGTTCCCCATCTCAGGAGCAAGGAGTGCTTGTTTCTCCTACCCAGACAAGACAGGTGCTGGAGATTCTGAGTCTGTTCATGTCCTCAGGTGGTTGACCTCGTGCCAGCCCCTGTTTCCAGGTGGTAATTCATGAGAGCTTTAACCTTGTAACCACTCTTACCTCCTACTGCTGGACAGTGCCTGGCGTGTAAAAGATGCTCACTAAGTGTCTGTTGGCTGAATTATTGATACGACCCAGCATTCATTGAGCTCTTACTGTGTGCAAGGCACTGCTCCGAGCGCTTTTCATGTAATAGCTCACTTAATCCTCATAAGTACTCCATGGTATAGGTACTCTTATTATTCACATTGCCTATGTAAAGAAACTCAGATCTTGAGAAGTGCAAATCACAAAGTTGGTGAGTGTCAAAGTCAGGATTCAAATCCAAGCCAAGTCCAGGCTCTTAAACGCTCATTCTGCGGTCTCTCTGTGGACGACAGACAGCCGAATGGGGTGGTCAAGCAAGACCACACTGACTAGTTGTAGCCTCTCTATTCCACGTGTGGTCTCTGATCTCCTGGTCCAGGGTAGCCCCGCAGCAAGTCTCAGGCCCCTTTGGGCCTGGAGGCTTGACCATCACTCTGGGTGTGGGGTTTTTCTGTGATTTTGGAACCTGCACTTCCCCTTTCTTTATTTTTTTATTTTTAATTATTTTGGCCGCGTTGCGTGACGTGTGGGGTCTTAGTTCCCTGACCAGGGATTGAACCTGCACCCCCTGCCTTGGAAGCGCAGAGTCTTAACCCCTGGACTACCAGGGAAGTCACCCTTTTAAATAACAAAAACGCACTGGATATTTGACATTATTAAGAAATTCTTGTTAATTTTTTAGGTGTGATAATGATACTGTGGTTCTGCTTAAGAAAAAGCCCTAATCTTTAAGACTTATATTCTTTTTTTTATAAATTTATTTTATTTATTTTATTTTTGACTGCGTTGGGCCTTCGTTGCTGCGCGCGGGCTTTCTCTAGTTGTGGCGAGCGGGGGCTACTCTTCGTTGCAGTGCACGGGCTTCTCACCGCGGTGGCTTCTCTTGTTGCGGAGCACGGGCTCTAGGTGCACGGGCTTCAGTAGTTGTGGCTTGCGGGCTCTAGAGTGCAGGCTCAGTAGTTGTGGTGCACGGGCTTAGTTGTTCTGCAGCATGTGGGATCTTCCCAGACCAGAGCTCGAACCCGTGTCCCCTGCATTGGCAGGCGGATTCTTAACTACTGCGCCACCAGGAAAGCCAATACTTATATTCTGAAATACCTATGAACTGTTAAGACAGCTGAGATTTGCTTCAAGATAATATGGATGGGCAGGGAGTGGAGGGGGCGAAGTGTATGGACGAGTAAAGAGATAAAGGAAGATTGGCCATGAGGTGATTCTGTTGAAGCTGGCTAGAGGAGGTTTATTACTCTTCTTTTTTTTTAAATTGATTAATTAATTTATTTATTTATATTTTTTGGCTGTGTTGGGTCTTCGTTTCTGTGCGAGGGCTTTCTCTAGTTGCGGTGAGCGGGGGCCACTCTTCATCACGGTGCACGGGCCTCTCACTATCGCGGCCTCTCTTGTTGCGGAGCACAGGCTCCAGACGCGCAGGCTCAGTAGTTGTGGCTCACGGGCCCAGCTGCTCCGCGGTATGTGGGATCCTCCCAGACCAGGGCTCGAACCCGTGTCCCCTGCATTGGCAGGCAGATTCTCAACCACTGCGCCACCAGGGAAGCCCTATACTCTTCTTTTCACCTTTGTGTGCTTGAAACATCTCACCGTGAAAAGTTAGAAGCAAGTATAACAAATTTCACTCAGCGTTTGTGTGTTTCAAGCTCGAGTGTAGTATGGAGGAATTCCCTGCCTCTGCCCAGTTCACTTATATAGTAAAAAGGGTTTTTGTTTTTTTTTTCATCAGACGAGTCAATACTTGGCTCAAAGCTCTGGAAACCCCTTTGGTAAAGCAGCATCCGGCCACAGCGAGGGCATCAGCGAGCCTGCAGAGGCCACACGCTTCCCCAGCTGCTCTGAGCACTGACCACGAGGGCGCTGGTTCTCTGAGTCAGTTTGCAGAAGTCCCTCTTCCCTGAGATCTGGTTCCCTCCAGCACCTGACCGTGGGGCGCCTCCCACATTTTTTCCAAAGACGTGTTCCAGCAGGAGGCCTCAGATCCTCCCCCCATCCTCCCCTCAGGACAGCCGTGCGCAGATCCTTCCTCTGATGTGTCTTTGTCAGGGCCCCACATGGAACCAGAATCCAGCATTTGGTTTGCCTCCAGCCCTGCAGCGGGAGGCAGGGAAAGTGCCCCCTTTCAGTTCTTTTGACTTTTGACAACGCTGCAAGATGCAGCATGTGCCGGTGCCACGGACCTGATGATATTTCTCATCAAGCCAGCAGATAAAACTCCTTGACAGCATACGTTCACTCTTCCCCCTTCACATCAAGCAGAGATTCCTGTTGCATCTGTTCTTTTGGGGTCTCTAACTGAACAGCAAGTCAGTGTGGGGCAGAAATCCTTGTGTGAAAGTGGCAGGAAAAGAGGGCACCCTCATTTGGGGGTTTCTGCTTGGGGTTTGCTTGCTAGATGGGTAGCAGTGGTTGATGTGAACAGGAGCTCGGCACTGATCCTGCCCGAGGCTGGCGGCATTTGTTCTGATGCTTAGCTCTTTATACCATGCTCTTGGTTTGCGGGAGGAAGGCAGGCGAAGTCCTGCAGTCCCTCCGGCTCCCTCAAGTATCTGCCTCCAGCACCCTCATCAGTTCTGCCTTTCCTTTTCCTTCACAGGCTCTGAGGTGGCGTCCAGCATGGAGAGAACATTAGGATCACTGTCACCAGTTTAGGCGGCTTGCTTTTTCCGGGTTTCTCAGTATAGACCTGGCACATGTTGGATCTGAGGGTGGCAAACCCCAAACACTGACACTGATTCTGAGTTTTTATTTATTTATATTTTATTTTGGCTGCGCTGGGTCTTTGTCACGGCGTGCAGGCTCTTTGTTGCGGTGCGTGGGTTCTAGAGCGCCGGGCTCAGTAGTTGCGGCGTGTGGGCTTAGTTGCCCCGCGGCATGTGGGATCTTAGTTCCCCGACCAAGGATCGAACCCGTGTCCCCTGCATTGGAAAGTGGATTCTTAACCACTGGACCACCAGGGAAGTCCCTGACTTTTAAACTTACTCATTCAACAGGTGTTCACCCAGCTGAATGCTCTTCTAGGTACCAGGTTTACAGCAGTGAGCAAGGCAGACAAGGCTTCTCCCCTTCCGGGACTCTCATTCAAGTGGGGAATTCAGACAGTAAACAGATAAATAAGATGTATACTGTGTTAGATGGTAATAAATGCTAAGCAGAAGAAATTAAGAAAGGGGATGTGAGGTATCAGGGTGGAGGGTGTTGAAGTTTTAGACAGGGTGGCCAGGGATGGCCTCCCTGGGAGGTGGCTTGAGTTCACACCTAAAGGAGGTGAGGCAGTGTGAGCAGTGGAGGTTTCTGGGCAGAGGCAGCAGCCAGTGCAAAGGCCCTGAGGCAGTGGCTCAGAGCAGAGTGGAGGAGGATAGAGTGGGAAGGCATGAGGGCAGAGAGGTGTCGGGTTTGCAACTAGTGCAGCCTTGTCTATTCTCTGAGATGGGCGATATTGCAGGGTTGATTGAGTTATTAAATTTCATTAAGCTTTTTTTTTAAAACTTTTTATTTTATATTGGAGTATAGTTGATTAACAATGTCGTGTTAGTTTCAGGTATACAGTACAGTGATTCAGTTATACATATACGTGTATCTATTCTTTTTCTAATTATTGTCCCATTTAGGTTGTAAAAGGATAAATTTCACTAAGTTTTGAATAGTGGACACACACACGGAACCAAAGGGACAAAAATAAAGCACCGAATTCCCTTCCCCAGAGGCCACCACCATCCCAAATTCTTGTTTACCAGTTCCTTGACACTGCACTGAGTCAGTTTCCTGGCTTATATTAGGTTGAATCGAATGAAATTGCTTTTTTGTGGGTCAAGAGTGGTTGAATATTGGCAGTTTTATGACGTTCAGCCTAATAGCTTCCTTTCCAGCGTCCAGGAACTTGACCCATCCTTTCTTGCCCCAGGGGTTGGTGGTCAGAGGTTGGGACCCCCTTTCTGCACCCACACATCTCTTTCATGACTGGCCCAACAGTGTCAGCGACACCAGTGTGTGAAAAACCCCTGCCCCACCCATAGCCCCTGGCTGCTGTTAAGCCTGACAAGAAGCTCCCTCTTCCTACTGGAGCCTTATCTAGGGGTGGTATTAGTCATTCTTTGGCTTTCTGCATCTTGGTGCCACCAGTTTTGAAATCACAGATAGCTCCCAGAGGGAAGGGCACCCCTGGACTCTTGCCAGCTGTTTGGCATGACTTACATGGCAGGGGTGCTCTCTGGGGCTGGGCAGAACTTGTGGCCATTCTGTATCAGTAACTGGGCAGAGTAGCTGGCAGAGTACCCAGCCTGGAGTGTCCGGGAGAAGCTGCTGGGACCGTGGAGGCTCAGGCTGTGGGAGGAGGTCTGAAGAACGATGGTTTGGACTCGGGAGAAAGGCCTTCCGCCCCTCCTGTGTGTCACAACCCTGTGCTGACCAGAGAGTCACACAAACGGAGCCCCAGGGCGCTGGGCTGGGTCCTGGAGGTGAAAAGACTTATGGATCCAGCTTTGGGGGAGTTCAGTCAGAAAGTTGTGTCAGTTGGTATGCCTTTGGCTGCAAACAATAGTTAATAGCAACAACAGCAGCAGCAAATAGGTCATTTATACAATGTCTACTGTATGCTAAGCACTGTGCTAGGCGCTTCCCACAAAGTGACTCATTTAAGCCTCCCAACAATGCTGTAAGTATGCTTATTATTCCCCTTTTGCAGATGAGGCAACTAAATTTAAATAACTTGCCCAACAGCTAGACAGTGGTGGTGACAGGATTTGGATCCCGGGAACCTGACTCCAGAGGCCACACTCTGAACATTTTATCACTTTGTGCTACTGCAGTGGTGCTCAAACCTGAGCAGGCTCCGGAGTCCCCTGGAGGGCTTGTTAAAACACATATTGCCGGGCCCCACCCAGCGCCTCTGATTCAGTAGGTCTGGCTTGATAATTTGCATTTCTAACAAGTCCATAGATAGGCAGCACCAGGGTAGAATAATTAAGCAGTTCCACAATGCCTGTAAGAAGCCCAGCCCTCTCCACCATCCTTGGTGTGTCTTCTGTGTCCTCAGGATGTCCTTGTGGCCACAGGATGACTGTCACAGCTCTGGTCATCACACCCTGACAAGGCTATATCCAGTAGCAGAAAGAGGGCATCTCTCACTGTGTCTCTCTTAGGAGCGTGGAAACCTTTCAAAGACACCCCACCTCCCAGATTCCCCTCATACCTCATTGGCCAGCATTGTGACACATGACCATGCTTGGGCAAAACACAGGCAAGGGCCAATCAGGATTTACTGTCAGCGCTGGGGCTAAAAGCATCCTCACCTGAAGGACAGGACTGCTGGGAGGAGTGCCACTACAGGAATAAAATTGGAGTACTATTTAGGAAAAGACTGGGAGAGGGGGATGGATATTGGGTAGGCAAACAATTGGATCTGCTACAGAAGTTAGGGAAACAAAGTGGAAGCATAGTACCTATATGTTTCTGTGTCATTGTCCTTGCCAACTTCATTTTGTAATTACCTGATTCAGGACATAGCTTTTTGTTCTCTAATCATTTCCACCTTCAAGAATGTGTATATAGAGTCCCTGTATCATAGGAGTTCTCGGTCTTGACAAGAAACAAAATATTTTATCTGAACATTCAGAGAAACCCAAGCTGGATGACGAGGCAGCAGTCTGAGGGGCAGTGTGCAGGGTCCATGAGTGCACTCAGTCTGCTCAGAAACACTTGGATCTCCTTTCTCTGCTTCTGACCAGTTCCTATTCAAGGTACTCCTCAAAGAGGCTCAGTTTCCCCCTTTGAGGACTGCCTTGTACGGTGGTTGTGAGGATGAAAGAATAGGATGCAGGGAGTTCCCTGGCAGTCCAGTGGTTAGGACTCAGCACTTTCACTGCTGGGGCCCGGGTTCAATCCCTGGTTGGGGTACTAAGATTCCACAAGCTGGCACAGTGCCAAAAACAAACAAAAAAAGGATGTGGGTCAGGTGCTTACCCCCAGTAACTGGCTCACGGTGGTAAGTGCTCAAGAATGTGGCCCCTCTGGGCATATACCCAGAGAAAACCATAATTCAAAAAGACACATCTACCCCAATGTTCACTGCAGCACTATTTACAATAACCAGGTCATGGAAGCAACCTAAATGCCCATCAACAGACAAATGGATAAAGAAGATGCGGTACATATATACAATGGAATATTAGTCAGCCATAAAAAGGAACGAAATTGGGTCACTTGTAGAGACATGGATGGGCCTAGAGACTGTCATACAGAGTGAAGTAAGTCAGAAAGAGAAAAACAAATATCGTATATTAACGCATATATGTGGAATCTAGAAAAATGGTACAGATGAACCAGTTTGCAAGGCAGAAATAGAGACACAGATGTAGAGAACAAACGTATGGACACTAAGGGGGGAAAGTGGCAGGGGTGGTGGTGGTGGTGGGATGAATTCGGAGATTGGGATTGACATATATACACTAATATGTATAAAATAGATAACTAGTAAGAACCTGCTGTATAAAAAAATAATAAAATAAAATTTTTAAATATGGCAAAAAAATTTTTTTTTCTTGGAATTAAAAAAAAAAAGAATGTGGCCCCTGCTACTAACATATTAAATGTGACATTAATTGAACAGTTTTAATTTAATTATCCCACCCTCTCCTCCCAACAACACATGAAAGTGACCATTCATTTTGCAGGCTGACATTTCCTATGGGTGCCTGTTGCTACTGCTTATGGACCCGGTATAAAGCCGTTGCCCTGCAGGACTGCCGAGGGACTGAGGAATGAAGCGCAGGCTGTGGAGCCAGACTACTTGGGCGTAAGTCCTGGTTCCATCTCAGGCTCCCGTGTGACCTTGGGCAAGCCACTAGCCTTGCAGTGCCTCAGTTTCCATATCTTTAAGGTGGTAATGGTACTGTCCTCCTAGGTTGTTGAGAGAGTTCAGTGCATTCAGGCACGTAAAGCATTTAGAGCACTGCAGCGCCTGGCCCACAGTGACCGCTCAGTACACATGCTGTATCTTGTTCTTTCAATATTTTGTGCCAGTTTATTCACAGGAAACTGTAAGCTCCCTGAGGGCAGGGTTTATGTGGTTTTTGTTTATCACTGAGTCCTAATGCAGGACTCAGAGTAGATGTTTTGTATATTTTTTCTGTGGATGAAAAGAAGGACAGTAAGAGTCGTTCTTTTTTTTTTTTTTTCTTCCCTTCAGCTGCCCAGAATTTAAACTCTGTGACTATAATTACCCCCTGTTTTGAAGATAAAAGCTGAACCTGATTGAATCTGAGGGCAGCATGTGATAACTGCAGCTGGTGTTTATTGAGCATTTTTGTGCGTTAGGGCTAAGCGCTCACTCTAAGCTCTCACTGACACCCCACACTCACCCCATTTTACGGATGAGGAAACTGAGGCCCAGTTGGGCGGACCTGTCTTTCCTCTTGAGAGGAGATGTAGTGCAGCGGTTAACAACTGGAAACCCAGAGTTGCTCTGCTTGGCTTAACCCTCTGCCCCACCACTTTCTTGCTGGGTGACCTTTAGCCTGTGACTTCTCTGTTCTTGAACTTTCTCTTATGTAAAATAGGAATGCTAATAGTGCTGACTTAGAGGGTGGCTGTGAGGGTTGGGGGAAGTAATTCACGTGAGGTGCTCAGAACAGTGTTTGTGCAGAGTGAGCGTGGTGGCAGGGTGCGGGGAGGGGGTTAGGGTTCTGGGGGCTGTTATTGTTAGGCAGAACCATTCCGTTGTGCTTCCCAAGCTGGCCGGAGGAGTCCAGCAGCAGTGCTTAATCATTAAGCGACGCTGCCCCTGCGAGCTAGCTCCCCCATCTGCATGGGGAAAGGAGCCCACCTTTGGTGTGTGCGGCTGTGAATGAAGCGGGCAAGCCCAGGGCAGGGGATGCTCTGGGCGCTGATCCAACCCCCGCTCTGTCAGCGAACAGGTGGCCTGTTCCTGGATCCAAGGTAACCGACCAGCCGCCTTTGTTACCTTGAGCTTTCACTTAAGCCCATTCAGGCTCCTCAGGCCACGTGTCTGATGAGTAAGGAGTCCTTTTATTTCCCTCCCCCACAGGGACCCTTGGCAAAACAGCCCTCTTTGGGAACTCGCCTGTTCGCAGAGACCAGCCATCTCTCGGGGAACTCCGGTGGCTGGCGTGTTTTTCTTGCGGCTGTTGAGTAAGTCGCTGTTAGAAGCTGGCACGGCAGGTTCCCGCTTCCGCATTCCAGACACCCACAGCGGGCTGTGGGGAGGCACCACCCACCCGACAGGGAGGGCGAGGGCGGGGCGGCCTGCTGAGAGCAGGCAGGTGGCCTTGGCCTGGACGGGACTGGAGCCGGGAGCCTGGAGCTCCCCTCATAGTCACCTGCCTACTTTGTGATCCAGGCTGTGCTCGGAACATCTTTCAGGTGAGTGGTGATTGTTAAGTTTGGTAGTGACTTGTAGAGGAGAGGAAGTTAATAGCGTGTTTTTTCTTTTCGGGAATTAGACCCGTGTTTTTTTTGTTTTCTTTTTCCCTCCTCTCCCATGAAATGTTTACCTGTCTGCTGCTAACTGTGAAGAAAGGGTGGGCGGAGCGTTGAGGGAGTGAGAAGGAAATGGAGGATATTTCTCCCCGGAGAAGGCATCGTGAATGTTGAGCTCCCAGGGGATGCAAACTTCTGTACCAGTGGGGCATCCCAGCCTGGTACAGATGAGCTGTGTGGTCTCAGGCAAGTTCCTTTCCCTCTCTGGGCCTCAGTTTCCTCATCCGATGAAGTGAGAAATAGCAGTACCCACTCACCTTTCCAATGAATCACCTTTGTAAAGTGCTCGCAGCCTGGGCACAGAGTGGTGCTCAGTGTCAGCTGTTCCCGCCCCCACCCCAACCCCCAGCCCCCCAAATTCCCCGTCTGACCTTGTCTCTTGACTTCTCAGCTGCTGCTGGCTGTACTCCAGCTACACTGGCCTCCTGCTGTTCCTCCCTCAGGGCCTTTGCCCTGGCTGTTCCCTCTGCCTGGAACACTTCCCTGGTATCCCCAAAGCTCCCACCCGCTTCGGGTCTCTGCTCAAATGTCACCTTCTCAGTGAGGCCTCTCTCCACATTAAACAGCACCTTCTCCATCACACTCTGGCCCTTTACTCTGCTTTAGTTTTCTTCATGGCATGACCACTTGACATGTTTCTTATCCCCTCCTCCCCCACTGTAGGCTCCAGGAAAGCACAGGTACTTCTGTCTCTCCTTGTAGAACAGTTCCTGGCATGTGGTAGGTGTGGGATAAACTGTTTTATGAGTGAATTTATGATGGTGTCCGAGGAAGGGTGGCTGTTCCTATCTGGGTTTTGAGGAGAATGTCAACATATCCTCAGATCTGCAACTGAGGGTGGGGCGGTGGCGTGCACACACCCCCCCTTGGTCACGCAGTGGTCCTCGGGCCTCCCTGCAGTGTCCGGCCCTCTGACTTCTCGTCCCTCAGCCCCTCCCGTCTGTGCAGCCTGGGCCCTGGCAGCGGCATGGGTGCATGTGGCATGGAACAGATGGCCTTGGCCCTAGTGAGTGCAGAGGATGTGTGCAGGTTAGTTCAGGTGAGGAAGGCTTTGTCAAAAACACCACCCACACACACACACACCCACCCACACACCCACACACCCATGTATATGGAAAGCCGACTTTATCGTCAGGCCCTCTTGAGTGTTCCTGCAGTGGTGGGGGTCAGGGAATACCTTGGAAATAAGAATTAACTGTCCAGGCAGAGTTTTTCGGTCTCCCCTGCTTTAACAGGCAATAATTCTTGTTCTGGGGCTGAACAGGTTTTAATTAAATGGTGAACCTCCAAGAGTCTGTGTAATAGCTGACACCTCCTCATCTGTTTCCTCCCGGTGTCAGCAATCGATTCTGTAAAAATATCTTGGGCAGGGCTTCCCAAAGCTCCACAGAGCGAGCTCAGCAGCCCTCTCGGGTTTCTCCCAACAGCATGAGGCACTGAGGGACTGAGGTGTGTACTGCCTTCACACACATCATCACACCTCAGTGCCTGCTGCTACTAGAAGAATGTGCAAAGTGTCAGAGGAGCAGCTCCTACGACATCTGACTGTGTCCTTTGAGCTCCAAGTGCAGTGGTTTTGGAGTTGTGTTGGGGGCCCTGTTGCACATAATGTTCAAGTCCCAGCACTGCCCGAGCTCTAGGCATAGCACTTATCTTCACTAAACCTCGGTTTCCTTATCTGGAAAATGGGAATAATTAATAGTACCTGCCTTAAATGAGAAGTTAAAAGTGAGATGGGGTGACCTAGTTAGCAGTGCGTCTAGTGCATTGAGCACTCACTAAATGGGGATAGTAATTATTTTTATGAATTGGTTTCAAGCCCTTTAAAATTTTTTCCAGTCCCTTTTTTGTGGGCTCCTCTCTACCCCACCCCCATGTCAAGCATCCTCCTACAATCCTTCACCCATGGGAACAATCAAGTACTGTATGTATCTTTCCACATAATTTTCCATGGTTATATAATCCTATGGGGGAAATATTATCCTATAAGGGATAATATTGCTGTCAGTTTCCCACATTTTGCTTTTCTTACATGGCAATACTGTGTGGAAATGCCTCCAGTTTCTCAGGGTAATGCTCGAATTTGCTCTTTTTAAGGGCTGTGTAACACATGGAGGTGTGGGTGTACCATAATTTATTTGACCTGGCTGTTACTGATGTGCATTCCCTTTGTTTCTAGTTGATTTTTCCCTCCAAATTATTATTTTTATTGATAGCTTTTAAAAATTAGATTGCAGACATCCAGCCTGCTTAGCCACTTTGTTAAGCTCTAAGCCTTTGAGAATGAATAGGAAGTAGCATTAGTATAATGAGGCCTCTTGCCCAGATAGGAGATGTATTTTCTGAGGGCTCTCACCAGGTCCAGCACAATGTTGAACCACGTACTTTATTTTTTTATTTTATTTTATTTTTTTATTATTTATTTATTTGGTTGCATGGAGTCTTATTTGTGGCAGGCGGGCTCCTTAGTTGTGGCTCGCCAGCTCCTTAGTTGTAGCATGTGGTCTACTTAGTTGCAGCTCCAGGGCTCCTTAGTTGTGGCTCGCCAGCTCCTTATTTGCAGCACGTGGGCTCCTTAGTTGTGGCATGCGGGCTCCTTAGTTGTGGCATGTGAACTCTTAGTCACGGCATGCATGTGGGATCTAGTTCCCTGACCACGGATCGAACCCAGACCCCCTGCGTTGGGAGTGCGGAGTCTTATCCACCACGCCACCAGGGAAGTCCCTGAACCATCTACTTTAAATGCTTTTTAATTACAAAAGTGATTAATAGATTCCTCACGCTTAATACAGATTAGTTGTGCTTAATGAGTACTTATTGCCAAATAAGAGAGAGAAAACTTCAAGTTTTTTCCTATTAACAATCTTTGTTGGAAAGAAGAACACGCGAGAGGAGTTTGTGATCTATTGGCAAGTTTCTTTTTTTGGTGGTACTTCAGTTAAGGAATATATTTGGCTTCCTGGAACTTGTGCAGTGGCGTACACACTTAGAGGTCTGTTTCAGTTCTCTGCTGCTATATAACAAGCGACCCCAAACTTAATGCCTTAAAATGATAGCAGTTTATTATTTCTCATGAATCTCTGATTGACTGAGGCTCGATGGCTCTTCTGCTGGGGGTTTTTTTTTTTCAGTATTTATTTATTTATTTGGCTGCCCCGGGTCTTAGTTGCGGCATGTGGGATCTTTAGTTGAGGCGTGCAGGCTTTTCACTTGCGGCATGCGGACTCTCTTAGTTGTGGCATGCATGTGGGATCTAGTTCCCTGACCAGGGATCGAACCTGGGCCCCCTGCATTGGGAGCACGGAGTCTTAGCCACTGGACCACTGGGGAAGTCCCTCTTCTGCTGGTTTGGATTGGGGTCTCTCGTGTGGCTGGAGTCAGAAGATGGATGGGCTGGAATATGCTCAAGATGGTTTTACTCACATGGCACCTTGGAGATGGCTGGACCCCTCTCTCTAGTCTCAGAACCTCTCCTTCCACATGGTCTCGCCAGCCAGTAGCTGGATTTAGAACATGGCAGCCCAGGGCTTCCTATACCTTCTTATGGTGTAGGTCCAGAACTGACCCAGCATCAGCCCATATTCAGTGTGGGAAGGAAGACGGAAGTCTTGAATTCTGGAAGGTGGAGCCTATTGGGGCCCATCTTTGGAAACCACCACAGCCTTTGTTTTCTCACATAAGAAGTGCAGAGGTCATCAGGACCAGGTGGTGCTGCAGCTTAGCATCTCTAGTGCCCCAGGCTCCTGTTTATCTGCATTGCTGCCCTTAGCCTAGTAGCGATAAGAAGGCCGCAGCGTCTCCAGCCCCACATCCAATTACAGGCAGAAAGAAGCAAAGTTCTGAGGAAAAGAAATAGCACCTCTGTCAGGAAACCAAAGCCCTCCCTGAAATCCCTAGCAGACTTTTGCTTCCGTCTCTTTGGCTAGAACTTTGTGACAAAACCACCCCTTGCCAAAAGGAAGTCTCGGAAATGCAATTTTTAAGCTGTGCTTATTACCACCCCTGACAGAGGGTCAGTTAAGGAAGCAGCTGGGAGAAAGGACATGCTGGGTAGGCATCTAGGAGTGATGTGTTCAGACAGCCAAAGACATGATAGGTAAACTGAGGCAGCGTGCATTCATTTATCAACCGTTTAATAAGTACCTGGAATGGGCGAGGCACTGCGCTTCTTACAGAGGCTACAAGGATCAGAGAAGTGGACACATTTGGGCCTAAAACTGACCAGGATCATTTGCTGGTCTGGACCAGATAATTGCTCAGCTCTTGTCTCCCATGTAGATGTTTGGAGTTAGACTAAAGATCATAATAATAGCCAATCTCATGAAGGGTTTAATTTGTGAAGAGGAACTATGAACCAACTCATTTAATCTAATGGCCCAGTGAAGTAGGCACTGTTATCATCACCCCCTTTTCCGAAGCAGAAACAGAGGTACAGAGAAATTAAATAACCTGCCATACGGCTAAGGAGTAGTAGAGTCGACATGCAGTCTCTGGTGGTCAGGCTCCAGAGTCTGTGTACTGAACCACTGCGCTCTACTGCTTTAGTTTATTACAAGAAACGATTCTTCTTGAAATGAATATGTAAGTGACAGCAGAACAAAACATGAGATAGAAACCATTTACTACTCCATCCCTCACTCCTGCTTCCTGCCTCATTGGTCTTAATCTGTCAGTAAGCTGGTGTATGTTCTTTCTCACCTCTTTGTAAATGCATTCCGTTTTTTAAAGACGGCCTTTGGACACACAGAATCAGATTAATCATAATCCTTGGTGCATGATACAATGGTGTTTTTAGTCTGTACAAAAATGTCTGTTACAATGAATAGCCTTTAACCTACTACCTGCCCAAGAACTAGAACATTACCTACCAATAACTTATATGAAACTGGTATTTCCCATTCAATCCCCGGTCTGCTCTCCCAGGGGTGACCACCATCTTGAATTTTTTGTTTATCATTCTTTGTCTTAAAATAATTATTTTTGAACTTTTACAAATGATATCATAGTCTTCTGGGACTTGCATTTTTCAGTTAATACTGTGATTGATCCAGACCATTTGGTACAGTGGTATTTCATTTTTTACTGCTATGTAATATTCCACTGGCTGAATATACCACATTTTTGTTTAAGTCATTTCCATGACAATGCATATTTTAATAGTTTCCAGATTTTTTTGCTATTCGTGGGCTACTGTGAATGTTGTTACACACATTTCCTGATGTGCACAGACAAGAATTTCTTTGAGGTATGTACTAGGCACAAGATTGGTGGGTGTAGGATATGAGCATCTTTAACTTTGCCAAATATCATCAAACTGTTCTCTAAACATTCCCACCAAGGATGTATAAGAGTTCCTGTTGTTCTGTATCCTGTTACACTCGGTTTTGTAAAAGCTTTTTTATTTTTGTCAGTCTGATGGATAAGAAATGAAATCTCATTGTGGTTTTAATTTGTATTCTTCTGAAGACTAGTAAGGCAGTCTTTTCATTTATGTTTCTTCTTTTGGATATAGCCTGTTCATGCTTTTTGCTTCTTTTTCTTTTTCTTATTGGTTTGTGGGTGTTCTTTATATAGCCTGGTTACTCATCCTGGGGCTGCAGCCTATTTAACCTAATGAAAGTTTTATGATTCTCATGTCCCCGTTTCCTTGGTTGTCTCTGCTTGTTCTCTCTCTCCCCAACTCCATGATACCTCTTTGTGTACCCCAGCTCACAGTGATTCTCTCTGGAACAGTACTCAAATTATGGGCATTTTTATACATTTGTATGGATATATGACTATACTTGTTCCACCCACTGTAACATAGCTTTGTAATCCCAGGTGTATCAGGATTAGGTTCAGCTGTATATAATAGAATTATTTATTTATTTCTCTCTCACATAAAGGAGCCCAGTGATAAGGAGGCCAGGGCTGCACTCTAATCAGGGACTCAGGTTCCTTCTCCGTTTTTGCTCTACCATCCTTGTGCTGTCACCTCATGGTTCAAGATGGCTGCTCAAGCTCCAGCCATTATATCTCAGCAAGCAAGAAAGAAGGGATGAAGATGGGCACCCCTACTTAATGGAAGTTGCACACAATAATTCTGCTTACAGACTCTTGCCCAGAACTTAGTCACAGTACCATATATAGTTATAAGGGAATCTGGGAAATGTATTTCACATGGCCTTGTTCTTAGTTAAAAATCAGACAATATTACTAAGTTAAAAGGGGAGACTAAATACCAGATTAGGCAACCAACAACTTTACTAGTTCTGAAATGTTCCCTAAAAATGGCTCTTAAAGGAGTTGCCAGACGCCAGGGTGGTACCTCTAGATGATGCACCCCCCTTTTTTTTTAAATTTATTATTTTTGGCTGCGTTGGGTCTTCGTTGCCGTGTGCAGGCTTTTCTAGTTGCGGCAAGCAGGGCTACTGTTTGTTGTGGAGTGCGGGATTCTCATCGTGGTGGCTTCTCTTGTTGCGGAGCATGAGCTCTAGGTGCATGGGCTTCAGTAGTTGCAGCACGCGGCTTCAGTAGTTGTGGTGCGTGAGCTCAGTAGTTGTGGTGTGCGGGCTCAGTAGTTGTGGCTCGCGGGCTCTGGAGCTCAGGCTCAGTAGTTGTGGCGCATGGGCTTAGTTGCTCCGCGGCATGTGGGATCTTCCCAGGCCAGGGATAGAACCCGTGTCCCCTGCATTGGCAGGTAGATTCTTAACCACTGCACCACCAGGGAAGTCCCATAAATATCTTTTTAGAATTGATTTGTTCCAATCAAGACCCAGCACGTTTCACTGTTGGATTTGGTTCACATGCCTATTATGTGTTGTTTAATCTACAGGTTCCCCGTCCCTCCCTTTTTTTTTTTTCTTTTATAATTTATTTGTTGAGAGAAGCCATGTCATTTGTCTTGCAGATTTTGTACAGTCTGTGTCTGGCTGATTGTATACCTGTGGTGATATTTAATGAGTTCTTCTGTCCCTGTGTTTCCTATGAATGGGTAATTGGATTCCGAGACTGGATCAGATTCATATTTGAGATGTACACACACACGCACGTGTGTGTGTTGCTGGTGTGTGTATATCCATTAGGGTATGTAAAGCCTATTGTCTCTTTCTGTGATGTTCTGTAGAGTTAACGACTGTAAATGACCGTTGCCTAGACCCATGCTTTCACTTGGGGTTTGCAAAAATTGCAAACTTCCTCTTCATTTATTAGCTGGACTATTCCTCTAGAGAGAAACCTCCCTCATCTATTATTCAGTTATCCTGAGGGTACTGACTCTTTTGAACTTCTGTTTACATTAGAAATGAGTAGTGAACAATTGGGCTGGTGGTTTCTAATCGGCTGATTTTTCCTTCAGTGATTCCAATCTTCTGTCTTTGTTTTTGTGTTCATTCACTTGTGATATTTACTGGTTTCTGCTACTGCCCACGTCCGTCATGGATTTGGGAACAAACAGATGCACCACGGTCACAGTCATCTCATTGTGTAGGCATGGCTGCCTCAGGCCTTACCTTTGACCAGGTGGAGCCCTATGTGCTTGTCAGTGTAACCAGGGAGAGTCGACTCTAGACTGTTGACATTTTCATTTTTTTCCCCTCTCTTTCCTGGCCATGTATTTTCAAACCTACAGCCTCTGGAGAGTTCCTGCTCTGTGCCAGGGGATTCAACCTTTATGCTTGGGGCAAGAGGTTTTCGAGCATTTGAATTTATTCTGATCTGAAACTCCATTCCTAGACGAAAGAACAATAAAGGGCTGTGCTCCATTGGAAAGGCCAGTCCTTCTAGTAGCCTGGCCAGGGCGAGCTCTGACCCCAGCCACTGTTGTCTGGGTCATAAATTCTTAAGAGCGCAACACGCTTGAAATCATTTGGATGCCTTGGGATCAGTTACACACTATATACCTGAGGATTTTCTTTCCTCCTGGAGATTACAACACATTTATTCCCTCTGGGTGGGGAGAGAAGATTTGATGTGGAATGATGCAGAATTCCTTCATTCATTCAGTCAGTGACTTGTTCATTTGGCAAATATTTATTGAGCTTCACGTGTTCCAGGTGCTGGGGTCAGAGCCTGCGAAGGCCCATACTCTTGGAGTTTATGTTCACGTTGAAGGACACAGATGATAAAGTAAACAAATTGATCAGATATTGTACTTTCAGGTGGGGACGAATAATGCTCTGAAGTCACTGAAGCAGAATGTGAGAGGACACACCTGGTTTAAGGTGGAGGGGGGCTGTGAGAGGCTGGATAGCTGGGGTGCTTGGGGGAGAGCTTTGCCGGGGTAGTGGTATGTCAGCTGAGCCTGGGATGGTACAAAGGTGGCAGCCTTGTGAACGACCTGGGGAAAGAGCCTTCCTGACAGGAGGAGCAGCGAGTGAAGAGGTGGGAGTGAGCTTGGTGCGTCAGGGAACAGCGGAGGACACAGCATGGCTGGGGCGCAGGAGGATGGGGTTGGAGGATGGACAGGGATGAGAGCCTGGTGGAGAATTTGGGTTTGATTCTGAGCGTCATGTCTCTCACTCCCTCTGGCTGCTGTGGGGAGCGTAGATGGCAGAGGTGGGGGTGGAAGTGAGGTGATGAGGGTGGTGGAGTGAGCAGAGGGGTGTGGTGCCAGACCTGAATGGTCTCATTGGTGCCGGAGAGAAGCGCACAGCTGGACAGAACTTGCCAGGGGATTGGTCAGAGTGGGCGGTGAGTGGGGTGAAAGCTTTTCCAGGGGCTTTGGGCTTTGGTCTGCAGGTTCGGGTGGCAGTCCTAACAGTCCCAGGCCCCCTTTAACGTGGGCTGAGGGTCCTACCCACACATGTCTCGTTTAACCATCATTGCAGTAGACTCTTATTCCCCATTTCACAGATGAGGACACTGAGGCCCAGAGAAGGGAAGCCCGTGATCCTTGTCACCCAGCTACTTGGGGCTGGGGTTGGGACCTGGCTAGCCCGACCCGCAGTCTGACCTTGCTCCCCTTTTCTCTCACTGCATCCACAGCTGTTAATTCATTATGTTGACACAGTCTGTGCCCAGGAGGAGCTGAATGTCAGTGTCCTACATTTATGAAATCGGGGTGGAAGGGATCAAGTCCACATCGGTGGCCCTTCCACCATCCTGCTAACCTGGATCCTGACACACCTTTTATTACAGTATTTATTACAGGGCAGAAAACAGGGACTTTCTGGTTGCTGACACAGATGTAACTTGACGTTTGTAACTTGACACTTGGGCCAGATAAGGTGTATATAGGCCCCGGACTTTGAGCTCCCGAGCCTGCTTCACTGATGGGGCAGAAAGTCTCCCCAACCATCAGATCGTTTTTATCTTCTCCTCCAGCGCTCCACGTGTCAAGGGAGCTCACTCCCCACGAGGTGTGTCCTGTGTGATGCCTCAGCCAGACACATGCCTTTACTTGGTGTCCTCTAGGAGAGAGGTGTGACCCCCACCTCCCTCTGTGTCGTGGCTCCTGGGAAAGGTGGTGTGGAGTCTGGTCCTGCTCACCACCTACCCTTTAAGGCGCTGATAGATGCTGATCAGCTGCTCCCACCTGCATTCAGGGCAGGTGGCAAAATTTTATGTTGATCGGTTTTTAAAAATTCTATTTAAAAAAATCTTTGTTGATTTAAAACTTACAGAAGCCACACACTGGTTGTAAAACAGTTCACAGAGTAGAGCAGCATGTAAAGCGTGGAAGTTCCGCATTCCCATTGTGGCCCCGGCACCTGGCCTTCTCCTCGCCTCCCTCACCTGCCCAGAGGGACATGAAGTGCACCCTTCCTTGCTGTGTGTACTGTGGATTGTGTGTGGTAAGAGCCCGGGCTCTGGAGCCCCAGTGCTTGGGTTCAAATCCCAGTTTTGCTGTGTGCTGACTTGGGCCTTGACTTAATTGCTCTGTGCCTCAGTTTCCCCATCTGTAAAATGGTGGTGATGGTTCTTGGCTAGTAAGGGTTCATTGCATTGAGCGTGTAACAGAGTGGCACCTGGCAAGTGACATGCATTTACACGTTAGCTATTTTTATTACACACATATATGCATATATTGTTTTACACACATCTTTTTTCTGGGTATATTGTTCTGCAGGTTGCACTTTCCTTTAATAGTCTATCTTGGAGAGCCTCCCGTGGCACTGGGTCAAGGTCAGCCACATTCTTTTTTCCCCCCCTTTTAAAAATTTATTTATTTATTTTAAAGAATTTATTTATTTATTATTTATTTTTGGCTGCGTTGGGTCTTTGTTGCTACGCATGGGTTTTCTCTAGTTGTGGCGAGCAGGGGCTACTCTTTGTTGCGGTGCATGGGCTTCTCATTGTGGTGGCTTCTCTTGTTGCTGAGCACAGGCTCTAGGAGCGCAGGCTTCAGTAGTTATGGCCCGCGGGCTCAGTAGTTGTGGCTTGTGGGCCCTAGAGCTCAGGCTCAGTAGTTGTGGCTCACGGGCTTAGTTGCTCCGCGGTGTGTGGGGTCTTCACGGACCAGGGCTCGAACCTGTGTCCCCTGCATTGGCAGGTGGATTCTTAAGCACTACGCCACCAGGGAAGCCCTGCCACATTCTTTTTAAAGACTTCGCAGTGTTCCATCCTGTCAATGCCCTGTTATCAAACACACTGTTTGTTTCCAACCTTTATTGTTATAACTCTGAACACCTCACACACAAAAACCTTTGTTTGCTTCTTAGATTTTTCTTAGAACAAAGTCCTGGGGTTGCAATTACTGCAACAAAGTGAATAAATATATTTAAAGACTTGTGATACTTACTGCGAACTTGTTTTCTGGGATCTGTTTATTAACCACATGTATTCCTTGTTCCTATTTTTCTAGGGTTTTTTTTTTTCTTACAGATTTGTAGGGGATCTTTACATTGTTGAAGGTAGAATCTTTTGTTATATGTTGCAAATTTAATTTTTTTTAATCAAAAAAAATTTTTTTTTTAATTTTTTGGCCATGCCACGCGGCTTACGGGGTCTTAGCTCCCCAACCAGGGATAGAACCCAGGCCCGGCAGTGAAAGTGCTGAATCCTAACCACTGGACCACCAGAGGATTCCCTATGCTGCAAGTTTATATTCCTACTTAGTTTACTTTTTAATTTTTTTATGTTATTAAACATACTGAGACTTTTTTTTTTTAAAGCTTTGGCCTTTAATTTAAGATAAGTATATTCCTAGTTATTTTATGGCTTCATTTTTTACATCTAATATCTGTAAATTTTTTTTTGGTGTTAGGTGTGGGATAAAGATCTTAAACCCACCCTTCACCCACCCCCGACCAATAGTTAAGCAGTTTTCCCCATCATATGGTCTGAATAATCCATCCTTTCCCACTAATTTGAAAATCTTATTAGCTAGGCCCCAGTCTAAGTGTTTGAACATTTACCTTTCGGTCCCCTGTCGTAACTCAGTGAAGTAGGTTGGTAATATCTCCATTCTCAGGGAGGAAACTGAAGCACAAAGAGGTGACCTTGCTTGCTTCATGTCTCACAACATGGATGAGGCAGAGTCTGGCTTGCAATATTGTGGATTTATTCAGTAATGAGCTTCCTTGTTTCTAATATATTTTCAGCAGCTTTTCCTGCAGTTTCTTGGCAAACCTTCCTTTTATCCACTAGTAATAGGCATTTCGATTGCTCCTGTGCTCTTCTCTGCCTCGTTGCCCTGGCCAGGACTTCCGTGACAGTGTTAAACACCAGTGGGGGTTGCAGACAGGCATGGGTACCTCAAGATGTTTTATCCTGCAGGTCCCCCCTCCATGGGGGCCTAGTTAGGCAGGGGCCAGAAAAGTGGCAATGTGAGTGCAATGAAGGACTCATCTGTCCCCATGGCTGGGCCAAACCAGGGAAGAAGCGGGCATCAAGGGTCATAACTTGAGTGCAAGCAGCAGTGGACAACATTCTGGGGCCTTGATTAATAGGAAGGGGGAAAAAAAAAAGGTCCAGCAGCGAGGATGTGTGGAGCCCAGCGAGGAGCTAGCACAGTGAACCCAAACATGGAGAGGGCGGCCTCAGAGTTGGTTGCTGGCTCTGTGGAACTGGTTGCCCACCTGGATCTCATGAGGCCTGACGTCAGGCTGCCAGCTTCACACTGCACCCTTGCCTCTTCCAAGCGGGTGGCCTTGGACAAGCATCTTACCGTCTCTGTGCCTCAGCTTCACCTTCTGTAAAATGGAATAATTGGAGCTTTTACCTTAGGTTTCTGTGAGGATTAAATGATCCATGTAAAGTGCTTAGAATTGTGGTTGGCCCATAGTAAACACTCAAATAAATGTTAGTCATGATTTCTTCTCTGCTAAGAAGAAAATAGATCAGGGCAAAGGCTAGAGAGTGTCTGAGGCTGCTATTTCAGCAGAGGTGATCAAGGCAGGCCTCTGAATGTTTGGTCAAGACCTCAAAGATAAGGAGTCAGCTATGGAGACATTTGGGAAAGAGCATTCCAGACAGCGCAGCAAATGCAAAGGCCCTGAGGCAGGAGCTTGCAGAGCATGTTCTTAGAAGTACAGAGAGGCCACTGTGGCCAGAGGGCAGTGAGGGAAGAGAGGATAAAGGAGATGAGGTCAGAGAGGGTGCCAGCTGGGAAGTTCTTAGCCTAGGTTCTTCTGGTTGAAAATAAGAGAAACCCAGGTCAGATCCACTGAAGCCTAAAAGAATTCTGAAATGCCTCTTGAAACCTGAACTGGTATCATCGGCTGGTGTCATGATCAGTAAATAGGCCCAGGGCCCAGACAGTTTTCTCTCTTCTCTTCCCACCTTGCCTCTTCTTTCTCTTTGCTTCCTTTCCTCTCTGGGTTTCTCCAGGCATTTGGCTGTTCCATAGCTCCTTCCTTCTGTGGTCTCCATTTCCCAGCCACCAGCGAAGACTCGACGGGCTATCTCCATCCCAGGAAGGGGGCCTGATTGGCCCAGCTTTGGTCCGATGGCTCCCTCTCATCCAGCGAGCTATGATGAGGCAATAAGCACGGCACACACACTTCGCATAAAATGAGGGCTTTCGGAAGCCCAGCAGACCCACCCCTTTGCTCTCTTGGCCTAGGGCATCATCGCTTTTCTTACATATGAAACATCATCATGCTGTTGAATATGGACCATATGGCCTGGATTCAAAGCTCAACCAGTTGCTAGTTCTGTGACCTTGTGTTTATCACTTCACCTCTCAGGGCCTCAGACTCCTTACCTGTAGAATATGGATGATAAAGACTTGTACCTCAAGGGGCGACTAAGAGTATTAAATAAACTTATGGAAAGTATTTATCAGTAGTTTGAGCCTGATGCATTGTGAGCCCTCAGGAAGTGCTCAGGAAGTATTAGTTGTCATCACCATCATTATCGTTATTTTTTCTTCCCAAGACTGGATAGCGTTCTCTTGTTCAGGCTGGGACTTGGGAATAAAGAATCAGGAATTGATCTCAGCTCCACCACCAACTAGCTCTGTGACCTTGGCCAAGTGAGTAACTTCTGAAGGAGCTTTGGGTTCTTCATCTGCAAAGTAGGGAGAATAACAAGCGGACAGGGCTCATCCCCTGGATGTACGTGTGTTGTCTGAGGTTTGGGGTGACTGTGGAAATGCAGGAGATCCCAGGTGTTTGGGCTCGGTGCAGCCCGGGTCCCTGATCATACACCCCACGAATGTGAGCTGATGGCGAGGGTGGTGTTAGGACCTGCCTCGCCTCCTTCACAGAGGTTTGCGCAGGGCTCTTCTGCACATGGCGTGGCACCGTACCTGTTCCCTGGAAGCCCATCTGCTGCCCCTGGACTGTGAGAGGAGCACCCAGCTCTGACCCATCCGTTCCCAGTTCCCTGGCATCAGTGCTGAGCAGGAATGCAGGACGTTCACCCTCTTCAGGCTTCTTCTCTGGTGAAAGACAGACCTGGAAAACAGAGTCTCAGGAAATGCTGTGTTTGTGTCTGTTCATACCCATTCCCCAGACGGTGGTGCCTCTGAAACCTGGCTGGGAATTCGCCTCACCTGGGGAATCTTATTAACAGCTGGGCTTATCTGGCTTCACTCCTGGAGCTCCTGTTTGGGCAGGCGTAGAAGATGACCGTCTGCTGGTTTGGCCGCCTGGCAACCATTCACCATTCTTTTGAGGTTTTCCTCTGGGGAACTGCTTCTTCCATCATCCAGTCCATTCATTTACTGAGCCCTGCTGTATGTACGACGCCACGTTACTCTAGCACCGGGGCTGGGGCAGTGAATCAGACACTGAAAGCCCTGCCCTTGAAAATGGAATGAGATGACAGTATCTTGTAAGTTATAAATTATCTTGTAAGTTAAATATTAGGTAATTATACATTAGATAACACTTTCTGATTTCAGTAATTGTACCATGATTGGGCGTTTTCTTTGGAAACAGCCACTGACTTCTGTAGGGGTTAAAGAGAACAAATTCTTAGAAAAAGGAAGGCAAACCAGTATCGGCTGAACAGTCATAAAATTGACTAAAAATATTTATCTTTTTTCAGTTTGGGGGTATTGTCATGAACACTCAGCCATAACAAAATGCTTTGTTGTACAGAATACGTTTCTATTGAAGAAATCAGTGCTCATATGCACAGTTTTGAGTTTAAAGGTTCTAAAAACATTAGTCGGTAGGAAGTTTATAGATTCTTTTCTTTCTTTATACGTCTATGTATTTTTCACATTTTTCTAGAAGGAACTTCCGGAAATAGGAGTAAAAAACAGCTTTAAAAACAAAAACCCCTCCTGCCTCGTGGACCGTTCTGGTCCTTGTGGTTTGGCTGTGGAACCACCCCAGGAGCAGGCGTGGGCCCTTCCCATCGGTCCACCCCTCCCTGCCACAGTGATTGGCTCAGGAAAGGGCTCCCATTAGACCACGCAGAATTAACACGTGTCTTTTGCTGGAAAGCACCAGGAAAGAGGTGCTTTCTTTCTGCTCGGGTCCTAAGTTGTGGGGCAGAAAACTAATGCCGTTGGGGACCATTTTTCCCAAAGGGTCAGATAGAAGGGACACAGAAATGATTGGTTTCTGATAAGCTCTCTGGGTAACTGGGGACTTCCACGATGGCGCAGTGGTTAAGAATCCTGCCTGCCAATGCAGGGGACGTGGGTGCGAGCCCTGGTCTAGGAAGATCCCACATACCACAGAGCAACTAAGCCCATGCGCCACAACTACGGAGCCTGCGCTCTAGAGCCCACGAGCCCCTACTGCTGAGCCCACGTGCCGCAACTACTGAAGCCCACGTGCTCTAGAGCCCGTGCTCCGCAACAAAGGAAGCCACCACAATGAGAAGCCTGCGCACCGCAACGAAGAGTAGCCCCCGCTCGCGGCAACTAGAGAAAGCCCACATGCAGCAACAAAGACCCAAAGCAGCCAAAAAATAAAAATAAATAAATTTTAAAAAACCCAAAAAACTCTTTGGGTAACTGGAAGTTGGAATAACCTCTGCACTTGTCAGTATGGTGAGCCAAAAAGTTGCTTTTTTTTTTTTTTTTTTTTTCCTCAAGCCAGTTTGAGTTGGGTCTTGGCCACTTGCAACCAAAAGAGCCCTGTAAGTAACACAATAATCTTAGTGGGCCCTAAAATCTGTAGCTTAAAAATTTTCCACAAATGATTTGTATGAAGTTTGAGAACCACTTTGCTAGAGTTTTCTGAGTGGTAGTTCTCAGACTTAAGTGAGCAGCAGACTTGCCTGGGGGGTGGTCTCGTTAAAAATACGGAGTCTCTGCTCCAGACTGCTGGAGATTCTGATCTGGAGGTTGGGGCCAAGGGATCTGAGTTTTGAGCAACATCCTGGGTGATGGGATGCACATCAGAGTTTGAGAACCACTCTGATAAAAGGCAGGGATCATGCCCAGTCTAAGGCTTCACCCGTAGAGGGGGCCCAGGGTCTTTCTCAAATGAATGAAAGTAGAATTTGAGTTTAGATCTTCTTTGGAAAATCATTCCTTTCCTGCCTGTTACCCAGCCTTGCATGCTACGTCATGTTTTTAAAAATCTAACCAAAGGAACTATGGTTAGATATGTGAGCTTTATTAATATAATGGTTTAACCAGCGTGGAACCCTTCAAGTAACTTGGAAACAGGTGGATATTGTGCCTGCTGAAATTGTTGCTGCAGATTCAGAACAAAGTCTGCTCTTGAAGAAAGATTTTGATAGTAGCGGAAAATGTTCAAGAGGGTAATTACTTACTGACTTAGTCTGAGGTAATTTACGGTGAATGCTTCCCTCACGTGTGTGTGTGTGTGTGCGTGCGCACGTGTGTGTACATGTGTACCCATACTTACTTGGAGGTGAAGGAAGGGCCACAGCCGTTTTACTTGGGTGAAAGGGAATCTTTTGAGTTGACCCATTAGGCCAGAAAATCCCTTTTCAAATACTGTCTTGTAGCAGCTTTGCTTTTGAGACCCCAGAGAGCTGGGGGAAAGGGAGTGTGGAGCCTGAATGACATGCCCTGTTGGCCCTAACCCCAAGCACGTGTGACTTTGCCATTGTCTGAAGTCTTTTTTCCCCCAGGCCTTGTACCCCATGCTGAGTTCCTGTAGCTCAGCCATCAGGAATTAGGGTGTGGGTTGGCCAGGATTATGCAAATTTAAACTGATCATCTTCAAATATTTTTGTGTGTCCCCTCAAGAGAATTTTATAGTGTACCCCTCCGTGTACATTATAAAGCTAACATCTAAAATAATTTTATGGTAACTTAAGATTTTTCTTATTTGTGGGAGAAAGAAAAGACCGCATATTTTGTAAGGTGAGGTAAGATGAAGATTGACTGTAATTGAAATAAATATTCTAGGATATGATTAGATAAAGTAGGTTTTCACTACCTTATTAAATAAAGCACACAGAATCTGAAAGAAATCAATTTTTTCCCTGGGAAGTTTTTCTGGTGGATTTCAAAAAGTTTGGTGGTCCTGCAGAACATTCCATTTAAATGAATTCCAAGGCCACTAACCTATACCGCTTTGACTGTTCTGAATTTAGGAGATCCCAGCATGGGCCAAAAAATTATGTTTTTAAAGCCAAGTTTCATATTTAACAGAAATATGTATAAGTCGGGGAAAGACAGGCAAGTCTAGGAGCTTAAGGAGCTTTATTATTCATTAAAGACTACTTCCCTGAAACCAGTATTTTGATGCTTTCTGTTGTTTGGAGTCCTAGAGATTTTATACACCCCTGTGGGCAGTGCTTTTTGGGAAGAGGTGGGCGGTTGTGCAGTGGGGGATGGACAGCTGAGAAGGCTGGTTGGTTCACAGATCAGTTTCAGGAAAGGAAACTTGTGACAATGGAGGATCTCTTCCCTGAGAGACATTTGTCCTCTCGGATCCATTGAAAGTCTCTGTAAACCCCTGGGGATAAGCACTTCCAAGCCTGAAGACTCAGCTGAAAGAATCTCACTGTTTCTTATCTCATAGAACAGGAAGTCCAGAGGTACCTAGGTTACAGAGATGGTTGACTGGTTCACCACCACCACTACCATCATCATTGCAGATCCAGTTGATCTCATCTCCTGGCCCTACAGACTTCCTCCTCCTGTGTGCCGCCCCAGCGTGGTCCAGGGAGTACTTGCGCAACCTTGGACATCCTGGCCAGATAGGATAGTGTGTAAAGGAGAAGGAAGCCGGCATCTGTCCCCAGAAACCCCAGCCGGTCTCTTCTTGCTTCTTGTTGGCCCAACTGGCTTAGGCCAGCCCATCTCCTACAGATAAGTAACAGACTATCATGTTAGTATGTAAAAGTTCAGAACATCACTTCCTGATCACTAATCAATATGGTGGCTAAAAAATAGCTGTCACATGCCTTCACACCATTATTCCCCTCCAGTCAACAACGTCTAAATTTGCATCACCTATGTTTGTCTTGATCACCTGTTTCGTGTCCACACATGGTTCTGACCTTCTGACTGTATTTAAAATGTAACCCCTTGCGACTTTTCCTGCTCATCATTTTGTTAAAAATGTTGTAATGAGGGACTTCCCTGGTGGCGCAGTGGTTAAGAATCCGCCTGCCAATGCAGGGCACATGGGTTCAAGCCCTGGTCCGGGAAGATCCCACACGCCGTGGAGCAGCTAAGCCCGTGAGCCACAACTACTGAGCCTGCACTCTAGAACCCGCGAGCCCCAACTACTGAGCCTGCGTGCCACAACTACTGAAGCCCCTGCGCACCTAGAGCCTGTGCTCCTCAACAAGAGAAGCCAGCGCAATGAGAAGCCCGCGCACCGCAACGAAGAGTAGCCCCCGCTCACCACAACTAGAGAAAGCCCGTGCGTAGCAATGAAGACCCAATGCAGCCAAAAATAAATAATTTATTTAATTTTTTAAAAAAGTTATAATGAGTTTTGAGAGCATAAATTTTTCCCACATAAAAATTAGGTGAGAACACATCAAGAACTATTTACACTCCATGAAGTTCAAGTATTAAAAACCAAAGAGGCATTTTACTGGGAAAAAAACGTTAACCTGGAAGACATTGTTTGCAGTGGTACCTGGCTCATAATAAGCCCTCAATAAATGTTAGTTGTTAATTTTACTGGTAGCGTATTTGTTAAAATCTATAATACCCTTCTTCCCCTAAACTAACAGTGTCTAATAAAGTAGCCATTCAGAAAATGTTTGTTGAGTGAATTAGGAGGAAGCACAGGGTAGTGATTGAATTGACAGCACTGGAATTAGACCTAAATTCGAATCCCACCTCTGCCATCTTTTAACTGTGTTTTTGAACAAATCATTTAACTTATCTGAGCCTTGGTTAATTTTCTAGTAAAAACAGGATTAACTCAAAGGGTACTGAATCAATAAGGATAGGCTAGTTTATGCTGCTAACAAATAACCCTAGTATCTCAGTGACTTAAAAGACAGGGATCGAGTTCTCATTACTACCACATGTTCCTCATGGATTGGTAACGTTTCCCCGTTCTACGTCATCCTCATTCAGGCCCCCAGGTTTCACCATCTGGAACAGGTTCACTCATGGAAGAAGGGGAGGATAGGGGATTGTACATCAGCTCTCAGAGGATCCCACGCGGAACCGACCCACATTGTTTCTACTCATATTTCACTGGCCAGTGCAAGTCTTCAGGGTGGTGGGGAATTGTAGTCCTACTCTGTGCCTGAAAGGTGAATCAGAACTAATACAATTGCTAATGGTGTTTAAATAAGGTAAAATTGTGAAGCATCATATTTTAAGTAGGAAATGTAAGTGCTATTTTGTTATGGTTGACAATGATGATAGGAGAATAAGTGGTTTTTACATTAATCCTGCAAATTGCAGTGAGGTCTGGTTGGTGAGCTTGGTGACTAAGGTGTTGGCTTGGGTTCCAAAGTCAATTCCCCTACTTGCTAATAACCCTGTCATTGAAGAGAGGTTATAGTAGTGAACTCCTGGGGACGTGGGGATTTGATGTTCATGCGTGGAAGGGATCAGTCCAGAGCCTGTGTTAGACACAACCAAAAGTAGATTGTTACTGTTGTTGTCACCTCTTAGCTGGCCCTGAATTATCCTACATAGAGTAAATTTAAAATTACTTACCTTTTCTCTTCTGCTTCTTTCCCCCTATACCCCATTCGCTCCACCCATATCTTACAGGTTTTGATATGTCATTTCTCATGAATCATTCATTTCTAAATGATTAGCAATTTTTAATTACCTTTATTGAGGTACAACTTTTTATACCTGGCTTCTGTCACTTAGCAATATGTTTTTTAGGCTCTCCGTGTTATAACATGTATCAGTTCACTCCTTTTGTTGCTGAATAGTATCCTATTGTACGGGTGTACCACAGTTTGTTTATCCATTCACCAGTTGATAGATATTTGGATTGTTTCCAGTGTCGGGCTAGTATGAGTAATGCTGTTATGAACATTCATGTAGGAGTATCTGTGTGGACATATGTTTTCACTTCCACCTAGGAGTGGAATTGCTGGGTCATTTGGTAACTCTGTGTTTAACTTCTTAAGAAACTGCCAAATTGTTTTCCAAAGTGACCACACCATTTTATAGTCCCACCAGCAATGTATTGAGGGTTCCAGTTTTTCCATCTTCTCACCAATACTTGTTATTATAGCCATCCTAGTGGATGTGCAGTGGTATCTCATTGTGGTTTTGATTCACATTTCGCTAATGTCTGAGGATGTTGATCATCTTTTTATGTGCTTGTTGGCCATGTTTATATCTTCTTCAGTGAAATGTCTCTTTGAATCTTTTACTCATTCTTAATCTTGTCTTCCTATTGGGTTGTAAGACTTCTTTTACCTTGTGGATAACAGTCACTCATCAGATATATAATTTGCGAATAATTTCCCCCAGACTGGGATTTGTCTTTTCATTTTCTTTATGATGTCTTTTGAAGTGCAGAAGTTTTAAATTTTGGTAAATCAAGTTTATCAACTTGTTCTTTTATGGAACCTGCCTTTGTGTCATGTCTAAGAACTCTGCCTGATCCAGTGTCACAAAGATTTTTTTCTTATGTTTTCTCCTTGAAGTTTCAGACTTTTAGTATAATCTCACCTAAAGCTCTGTAATCCATTTTGACATCGTTTTTGTGCATTATTTGAGGTAAGAGTCTAAATTTATCTTTTTGCATGTGACTATCCAATTGTCCCAGCACCATTTGTTGAAAAAAGACCATATTACTCCCACTGAATTGTGTTGTTGGCACTTTTGTTGAAAATAAGTTGACTATTCATATAAAGGTATGTTTCTGGACTCTCAGTTTTTTTGTTGTTGTTGCTTTTTTTTTTTTTTTGGTTGTGCCTCGTGGCTTGTGGGTTCTTAATTCCCTGACCAGGGATTGAACCTGGGCCACCACCACAGTGAAAGTGCTGAGTCCTAACCACTGGACTGCCAGGGAGTTCCCTGGACTCTCAGTTCTGATCCATTGATCTAAATTTGTATTTACAGATGTTAAATCAACTTTGCATTCCTGGGATAAATCCCTCTTGGTCATGTTGCTGGATTCAGTTGCTAGTATTTGTTGAGGATTTTGGTGTGTATATTCATGAATCATATTGGTATGTAGTTGGTTTGTTTGTTTTTTTAATGATTTTATCTGACTTTGGTAGCAGGGTAACACTGGTTCCACAGCACGAATTGGAAGTATCCCCTCCTCCTATATATTTTTTAGAAATTTGTGAAGGATTGGTATTATATCTTCTGTACTCCTTTCATAGAGTTAACCAGTGAAGGCATCTGGGCTGAGCTTTTCTTTGTGGGAAGATTTTAAGTTACTAACTCATTTTCTTGTTAGGTCTACTCAGATTCTTTTCTTTCTTTTTCTTTTTTTCTTTTTTTAATGTAAGTTTTGGTAATTTGCGTCCTTCTAGGAATTTGTCCACTTCATCTAAGTTGACTAATTTCTTGGCATAAAAGTTGTTCATAGTATTCCCTTATATTCCTTTTAATTTCTGTGAGGTTGGGATATTTTTTCATTCCTCATATTTTCTATCTTTTCTCTCTCTCTCTTTTTTGTTTTTGGTTAGTCTAGCTAAAGATTTGTTCATTTTGTTGATCTTTTCAGCAAGAACCAACTTTTAGTTTAATTGACTTTTCTGTTTTGTCAGTTTTTAATTTTATTGATTTATTTTTTTATTGAAGTATATTGACATAACATTATATTAGTTTCAGGTTTCAAATCATTACAATATAATGTTTTGATATTTGTATGTATTGTGAAGTGATGACCACAGTAAATCTAGTTACATCCATTATCATACATAGTTACAAAAATTTTTTCTTTTGATAAGAACTTCTAAGATTTACTCTTAGCAACTTTCAAATATGCAATATAGTATTATTAACTATATTCACCATACTGTATGTTACATCCCCATGACTTATTTATTTTATAAGTGGAAGTTTGTACCTTTTGACCAACTTCATCCATTCTGCCATCCCCACTCCCCACCTCTGGCAACCCCCAGTTTGTTTTCTGTATCTGAAATTGTTTTCTGTTTGTTTAGGTTCCACGTGTAAGTGAGATCATATGGTATTTGTCTTTTTCTGACTTATTTCACTTAGCATAATGCCTTCAGGGACCATCTGTGTTGTCACCAATGGCAAGATTTTATTCTTTTTACGGCTGAAAAGTATTCCATTGTATATATACCACATTTTCTTTATGCATTCATCCATTGAAGGAAACTTATGTTTCCATATCTTGGCTATTGTAAATAATGTCTGCAGTGAACACGGGGGTGCATATATCTTTTTGAATTAGTATTTTTGGTTTTTTTGGATAAACACTCAGAAGTGGAATTGCTTCCAGTTCTGAGTGGAACTCAGAAGTTCCATTTTTAATTTTTTGAGGAACTGCCATACTGTCAATTTCATTGATCTCTATCCTTTAATATTTTCTTCTTTCTGCTTGCTTTGAGTTTAGTTTGCTTATGTATTTCTAGTTTCTTCAGGTGAAAGCTTAAATTATTATTTTTTAAAATTTTATTTATTTATTTATTTTTGCCTGCATTGGGTCTTCGTTGCTGCATGCAGGCTTTCTCTAGTTGTGGCGAGCGGGGGCTATTCTTTGTTGCGGTGCTCAGGCTTCTCATTGTGGTGGCTTCTCTTGTTGCGGAGCATGGGCTCTAGGCACGCAGGCTCAGTAGTTGTGGCTCATGGGCTCTAGAGCACAGGCTCAGTAGTTGTGGCACACAGGCTTAGTTGCTCCACGGCATGTGGGATCTTCCCGGAGCACGGATCAAACCCATGTCTGCTGCATTGGCGGGAGGATTCTTAACCACTGCGCCACCAGGGAAGTCCGAAAGCTTAAATTATTGATTTGAACTCTTTCTTCTTTTCTAATGGGGGTATTTAAAGCTATAAATTTCCTTCTAAATACTGCTTTAACTTATATTCCATAAATGTTGATGTGTTGTGTTTTTATTTTATTCAGTTTAAAATATTTTCTAATTTCCCTTGTGATTTCTTCTTTGACTTTTGAGTTATTTAAAATCATCTTGTTTAATCCAAATATTTGGAGGTTTATTAAATTTCTTTCTGTTGTTGATTTTCAATTTAATTCCATTGTGATGGAATACCATTCTTTGTATCATTTCAATCCTTTTAAAAAATTATTTTACTTAAAAAAATTTTTAAGTCTCACAAGAAAATGTAAAAATACCACAGGTGGAACAAATGGTTATCTACATGCCAAAGAATGAAGTTAGATCCTTACCTCACTCCATATACAGAATTACCTCAAAATAGATCATAGACCTAAATGTAAGAACTAAAACTATAAAACTCCTAGAAGAGAACATAGGAGTATGTCTTCATGACCTTGGGATAGGTAGTGGTTTCTTGATTTTTATTTATTTAAAAAAATATATTTATTTATGTATGTATTTATTTTGGCTGCTTCAGGTCTTAGTTGCAGCACGTGAGGTCTTTGTTGTGACATGCGAACTCCTTAGTTGTGGCATATGAACTCTTAGTTGTGGCATGCATGCAGGATCTAGTTCCCTGACCAAGGATCAAACCCGGGCCCCCTGCATTGGGAGCTCAGAGTCTTACCCACTGGCCCACCAGGGAAGTCCCAGGTAGTGGTTTCTTAGATATGACACTAAAAGTACAAGCAACAAAAGAAAAGAAATAGATATATTGGACTTCACCAAAATAAAAAATTTTTATGTGATTCAAAGGACACATCAAGAATGTAAAAACACAAACCATAGAATGGGAGAAGATATTTGCAAATCATATGTCTCATAAGGGATTTGTGTCCAGAATTTACAAAGAACTCTTGCAACTTGGCAATATAAAAACAAATAACCCAATTTAAAAATGGACAAAGGATTTGAATGGATATTTCTCCCCTAAAGATATATAAATGGCCTATAAGCACATGAAAAGATGCTCAATACCATTAGTCATTAGGGTAATTCTAATCAAAACCACAATGAGATTCCACTTCACTAGAATGTCTGTAACAAAAAAGATGGACGATAATAAGTGTTGCCAAGGAGGTGGGGAAACTGGAATCCTTATATATGGCCAGTGGGATTGTAAAATGGTGTAGTCACTTTGGAAAATAGTTTGACAGTTCTTTAAAAAGTTACACCAAATTACCATATGACCCAACAATTCCACTCCTAGGTATATACCCAAGAGAAATACAAACATATGTCCACACAAAAACCTATACACAAATGTTCATAGCAGCATTATTCATAATAGCCCAGAAGTAGGAACAACCCAAATGTTCATTAACTGGTGACAGGATAAACAAAATGTGGCATGCACACACAACAGTATATTATTCTACCATAGAAAGGAATGGAGTACTGATATATACCACAACATGGATGAACCTTGAAAACATTATGGCAGATGAAGGAAACCAGACACAAAAGACCACATATTGTATGATTCCATTTATATGAAATGTTCAGAGTAAGCAAATCCATAGACAGAAAGTAGATTAGTGTTTGACTAAGCTGGGAATGAATGGTGTGAGGGGGGAATGAGGAAGTGATTGCTTTTATCAGTTTATTTTTGGGGTGATGAACATGTTCTAAGCTTAGGTTATGGTGATGGTTGCACAACTTTGAAATACTAAAAAGCAGTGAATGAGTGAATTTCATTCATTCACATTTGATGTAATTATGGGTATGTTTGGATTAACATGTCTTTTTGCTATTTGTTTTCTGTATGTCTCATGTCTTTCTTTTTCCCTCTGTTCCTCCTTTACTGCCTTCTTTCCAATAAGTACATATTTCCTAGTGTTTTAGTTTAATTCCTTTGGGTTTTTAAAAACTATTTTTCTTGTTATTTCCTTAGTGGGTCTAATTTCCTAATTTCCCTTGTGATTTCTTCTTTGAGATTACAATATGCATCTTAATTTATCACAGTCTACTTCAGATTAATATTAAAACTTAGAGTTAGGGCTTCCTTGGTGGCACAGTGGTTGAGAATCCACCTGCCAATGCAGGGGACATGGGTTCAAGCCCTGGTCCAGGAAGATCCCACAGGCTGTGGAGCAGCTAAGCCCGTGTGCCACAACTACTGAGCCTGCGCTCTAGAGCCCACAAGCCACAACTACTGAAGCCCGTGTGCCTAGAGCCCATGCTCCGCAACAAGAGAAGCCACCGCAATGAGAAGCCCGTGCACCGCAACAAAGAGTAGCCTCCGCTCGCCACAACTAGAGATAGCCCACGTGCAGCAATGAAGACCCAAAGCAGCCAAAAATAAATAAATATATTTATAAGGAAAAAAACCAACTTAGAGTTAAATATAGAAACTTTGCTCTGATATAGCACCATTTCCTCTTCCCTCTTTTGTGTTTTTATTGTCATGTATATTTTTATATGTTATAAGCTTCACAGTAGAGTTTTATAATTGTTTTATGAAATATTACATCTTTTAAATCAGTCAAGAAAAGAAAAGAAAAAATAGTCATGCAGTCCTTTCTATTTACTACCTATTTACCCTTTCTGGTATTCTTTATTTCTTCTTGTCAGTTTGGAGTTACCACATGGTGTCTTTTTCTTTCACCCTAAAGGACTTCCAGTAGTATTTCTTGCAAATCAAATCTGGTAGCAGTGAATTCTCTGTCTTTGTTTGGGAGTGCCTTTATTGTGCCTTGATTTTTGAAGGATAGTTTTGCTGGATATAGAATTTTTGTTTGATAGGATTTTCTTTTTTCAGCATTTTTAATGTTATCCTGATGCCTTTTGGCCTTTATTATTTTTGGTGGGAAACGAGCTATTGATTGCACTGATGCTCCCTGTGCATGATAACCTGTTTCTCTCTTCCTACTTTAAAGATTTTCTCCTTCTTTGTCTTTCAACAACTTATGTGTGTCTAGATGTGGCTGTCTTTTTAGTTATCCTATGTGGAGTTTGTTGGACTTCTTGGACATGTAGACTAATGTTTTTCATTAAATCTGAGATGTTTTGGCCATTACTTATTCAGATTTTTTTCCTGCCCTTTTCTCTTTCCTCCTCTTCTGGGGCTTCCATTATTCCTATGTTAATGTCCTTGATAGTATCCCACATGTCTCTGAGATTCTGTTTATTTTGATTCATTTTTTCCCCCTTTTGTGTTGCTGTTTCAGATTGGATAAGTTTTGTTGATCCATCTTTAAGCTCACTGGTTATTTCTTCTGCCATTTGAAATCTGCTGTTGAGCCCCTCAAGTGAATTTTTCATTGCAGTTATTATAATATTCAACTTTAGAAGTTACTTTTTAAAAAAATTTCTATTTCTTCATTTCTCTACTTTTAATTCTTTTTTGTTTTTTTAATATTTAGTTAGTTAGTTATTGGCTGTGTTGGGTCTTCGTTGCTGCGCACGGGCTTTCTCTAGTTACGGCGAGCAGGGGCTGCTCTTAATAGCAGTGCATGGGCTTCTCATTGCTGTGGCTTCTCTTGTTGTGGAGCACGGACTCTAGGTGCACGGACTTCAGTAGTTGTGGCACGCGGGCCCTAGAGTGCATGGGCTTCAGTAGTTGTGGTGCATGGGCACAGTAGTTGTGGCACGCAGGCTCTAGGGCACGTGGGCTTCAGTAGTTGTGGTGTGCAGGCTCAGTAGTTGTGGCTCATGGGCTCTAGAGCACAGGCTTAGTAGTTGTGGTGCATGGGCTTAGTTGCTCTGCGGCATGTGGGATCTTCCCGGACCAGGGATTGAACCCGTGTCCCCTGCATGGGCAGTTGGATTCTTAACCACTGTGCCACCAGGGAAGTCCTCTACTTTTAATTCTTTAAACATGATTTCCTTTAGTTTGTTAACATATTTGTAGTAGATATTTGAACTCTTTGTTTGCTAAGTCTAACTTCTGAACCTTCTCAAAGAGAGTTTCTATTACCTGCTGCTTTTCCTGAGTATGGGTCACACCTTACTATTTCTGTGTGTCTGTCACAATTTTTTTTTTGTTGAGAACTGCACATTTCAGATCATATATTGTAGCAATTCTGGATTCTGATCCCTCCTTCCACAGGCCATTGTTGTTATTTTTTTAAGTTGTTTTGTTCTTTTTGTTCATTTAATGACTTTCATGGGCTAATTCTTGGTGTCTCTTTCTCTCTTCCGTGGTACCGAGACTGATGCCTATGCTCTTAAAAAAAAAAAAAAAAAAGTCTTACCTTAATTTTAATCTGTAGTTACTAGGGGTTGCCCTTGGTTCAGTATGATTTAGTGGTCAGCTAATGCTTGATCATAGGTTGTGCTGAAAAACCTTGAGCCAGTGGATCTCTGTGTGGGTTGGGGAATATTTTGAAAGTTCAAGCAGTCTATGAATTTGCCCCAGTTACTGCTTTATGCCTGACCATCTGGTGTCTTCTTTTTTTTTTTGTTAAAACAACCTTTTTTTTTTTTTTTTTTTAGAGATTGGAGTTTATTTATTTATTTATTTATGGCAGTGTTGGGTCTTCGTTTCTGTGTGAGGGCTTTCTCTAGTTGCGGCGAGCGGGGGCCACTCTTCATCGTGGTGCGTGGGCTTCTCACTATCGTGGCCTCTCTTGTTGCGGAGCGCAGGCTCAGTAGTTGTGGCTCACGGGCCTAGTTGCCCCGCAGCATGTGGGATCTTCCCAGACCAGGGCTCGAACCCGTGTCCCCTGCATTGGCAGGCAGATTCTCAACTACTGCGCCATCTGGTGTCTTCTTTGCATACTCTGAAGGGCTCATGTTCAGCCACGCATATATGGATAGCTAAGGCCCTCTCTAGTCTCTTTGGAGGTTGCATACAGCCTTGTATATATGTACATTCTTCCAGACCAGTAGGGATACACAGGAGCTTACCAAGGCCCAGTATGGCTGTGTCATTCTCTGGATCTTCCTGTGAAATTTCTGGTTAGTCTGCAGGTCTGTTGCTTGCTCCAACCAGATTGTAACCACAGTCCAGCTGTGATGGTAGTGTTTCCCATCTGTTTGCCACTGAGACTGCTGCTGTTTCAACAGTGCCCAGGGGTGTGGGGTTTTGCCTTACCCCGTTCCAATTCAGTCAGCCTCTCCAGCAGTGAAGTTTTCATAGCTTGCTCCGCTTTGGTTAAACTATAGCACAGATGGAGCATATGATGGAAGTAACCTAAGTTAAATATCACATACTCCCACTGTTCTTACTCAGAGTTCAGCAGTTTTTCTTGAATAAATGCTGCTCAGGTTGTTGTATGCCTATGGGTGATTTCTAGTTTCCTCAAATATTGTATTTAATAGTTTTATCGATTTTTTTCACTGGTTTTTGGAAAAAAAGAATTTTCTGAGCTCCTCATTTCACCACTCCAGAAGTTTGGTTGGCTCTTTTGACTTTTGATTTCCTCTTTAACTTAAGACATACCTACAAGTATTTACAAATTTACAGATTTCAATTACATAACCCTGGCTATACATTTTGATCCATTGGAGAACTTTTAAAATTGTTTTTGGTTTTTTACATTTTACTTTCTATTATGAACAATTGCAAACATGTAGAAGTACAGCACGTGTAATCTAATCATGACCGATCTTATTAATATTCTGATTTTGCCTGCTCCCCCACCCATTATTTTGAAACAAGTGTTATACATCATATCCAAACCACAAATATTTCAGTATGTAGTTCTACAAAGAGAAGGGTCACTTTTTAAAAACATAACCACAGGGCTTCCCCAGTGGCGCAGTGGTTAAGACTCCTCCTGCCAATGCAGGGGACACGGGTTCGAGCCCTGGTCCGGGAAGATCCCACATGCCACGGAGCAACTAAGCCCGTGCACCACAACTACTGAGCCTGCACTCTAGAGCCTGTGAGCCACAACTACTGAGCCCATGTGCCACAGCTACTGAAGCCCATGCGCCTAGAGCCCGTGCTCCGCAACAAGAGAAGCCACCACAGTGAGAAGCCCGCACACCGCAAGGAAGAGTGGCCCCCGCTCACCACAACTAGAGAAAGCCCGCGCACAGCAACAAAGACCCAATGCAGACAAAAATAAATAAATTAAATAAATTTTAAAAAAAACAAAAAACATAACCACAATACCATTATTACAACTAAAACAATTAATAGCAATTGCTTAATATCATCAAATAGATTTGGGGAACTTTGAAAAATAAGGTGCCCAGTCCAATGAAATCAGACTCTCTGCGGATGAGCATCAGGATATAGTATTAACCTCCCCAGATAATTGTGACATGCCACTGAGGTTGAGAACCATTAAGTTAGATTTCTCTTTATCCTTTTCCAAAATTGTGTTCATTTCTAGTTTAAATGCATTAGGGTCAGTGTATTGTGATAGGAAAAATTCTCTTTGGGGGGAATTTGAGAATTTTCTTAACATAGGATCAGTTTTTATGAATATTCAGTGGATATTTTATAAGGAATGAATCTCATCTGCTTTCTGGTAAAGAGTTTTTTTTTTTTTAATTTTTTTTTAAAATTTATTTATTTATTTATGGCTGTGTTGGGTCTTCGTTTCTGTGCGAGGGCTTTCCCTAGTTGTGGCAAGCGGGGGCCACTCTTCATCGCGGTGCGCGGGCCTCACTATAGTGGCCTCTCTTGTTGCGGAGCACAGGCTCCAGACACGCAGGCTCAGTAATTATGGCTCACGGGCCCAGTTGCTCCGCGGCATGTGGGATCTTCCCGGACCAGGGCTCAAACCCATGTCCCCTGCATTGGCAGGCAGATTCTCAACCACTGCGCCACCAGGGAAGCCCTGGTAAAGAGTTCTATATCAGCCTTTGAAACCAAGTTGCTACCAACAAGGACCTACTGTGTAGCACAGGGAACTCTGCTCAATATTCTGCAGTAACCTAAATGGGAAAAGAATTTGAAAAAGAATAGATACATGTGTATGTATAACTGAATCACTTTGCCATACACCTGAAACTAACACAACATTGTTAATCAACTATAATCCAATAGAAAAAAAAAAAAACCATGTTGCTGATTTGTGTTATTCAAATTCTCTCCAGCCTTATTTTTGGTCGATTTATCTATTGTCACTCTCCTGAAGCATGTGTGTATTTCCCACAGTGGGCATGATTCTGTCAGTTCTTATATTTCTAATGGCTTCTGTTTTGAACAGTTAGATTCACATTTCCCTCATAACTTTTTGCCACGAAAAGTTGAGGCAAACAACAACAGACTGTCTCCTACCCAGCCCCCAGTTCCTTCATTTCCAAATCCTTAATTGTAGTTGGAATGTTCTCTGATGTCGGTGTCATCAAATGTGTTGGGTGACATCAAATGCCATTTCAGTCCTTTTGTAATAGGCCCTGTCAATCCAAGGTTCGTCTTAGGGTCCCGGCCTTTGACTGTGCCTCAGTATGTCTGGACGTTGCCACCTCCTGCCCACCTCAAAAGCACCTGCTGCATTTCTGATCTTTGTGCGTGGTTGGCTCTTTGGGGAAATGTGCACATTAGAAGCAGCAAGCTGTGATTTAACACCTGATTTTGCGTGGCTCGGGTGTGTGCTGGGCTAGCTCCCCACCCCCTCTGTTGTTACCATTTGGTCCAGACACAGAGTCGTCGTCCCCCCACCCCACTCCCCTGCTGTGTGATCCACGCTCACTGTTTTTCCGGAAATAAGTGCTAATTGGTTTTCAATTCCACTTGGAGTTTAAAAACTGCCCACTTCAGCCTTGTCCAGAAACACTGATCTGTTTGAAGAAATGCTCCGCAGGAGGAGGAATCAGCATTGCGGGGAGCTGGCAGCCGCTGCCCTTCCCAGCTTGCCATGGTGGCCATGGGCCTCTGCCAGCCACATGTGCCACCTGCTTAGGCTCAGCAAGGGATGTTTTGCAGAGGCTTGCTCACAATGGCGAGGACAGGTTTGGACAGAGCTCCTTTTCCTCCATGTGTGGAGAGTGACTGGGCCTTGGTTGATAGGCGCTGGAGGAATGTCATTCGACCAGCTTGGGATGGTGGGTCGTGGACTCCTGATCTGGGATCCAGGAGCATTCCCGTGTCTTCTGGAAAGCTCCTGCAAGAGGCTCACCTCCTTCCACGTCCCCCATCTGGGGCCGGCTCTGTTCTCCGGTCTGCCACGGAAGAGCCTGGATCGTGCCGTGCCAGCCATCTGCGGTGGGGAGGTGATTTTGATCCGCCTCCACCCTCCTCTCTAGTGTTTACTTCTGTGCAGAATACTGTCCAGGATTGCCCCGCTTCTGTGCTGTCTCCAGAGGCCTGCACCTCTGCAGCTGTTCTTTCATTCTTCTCATTCATCCAGGCTTTGGGGGGGGGGGTGGGGAGGCAGATGTCAGTCGTGCAGATGGAGAACAGGGGCATGTGGAGGGCCCGGGGCTTTTCTAGACGCCAGGGTGGGGGATGGAGCAGTTCCCACAGGCCGGAGGAGCAGTGCAGTGGTTGGAAACATGGCCTCCCAAGGTAGAAGACGCAGCACCTCCACCGCTGGCTGGGGAATTTGGTGCAGGTGACCATACCCCTCTGGGCCTCAGGTTCCTCTTCACAGTATTAGTTTGCTCGCGCTGCCATGACCAAGTACCATCAACTGGGTGGCTTAAACAACTAAAATGTATCATCTCACAGTTCTAGAGGCTAGAAGTCCAGGACTGAGGTGTTGGCAGGGTTAATTCTTTCTGAGGACCGTGGGGAAGAGTGTTCCATGCCTCACTCCTAGCTCCTGGGGCTTTGCTGGCAGTATTTGGTGCTCCCTGGCTTCTGGTGCATCGCTTTGATCTGTCTTCATCTTCACGTGGTGTTCTCCCTGAATGTATGTGTGTGTCCAAATTTCTCCTTCTTCTAAGGACACCAGTCATACTGGATTAGGGGCCCACCCTATTCCAGTATAACTTTATTCTAACTTAACCAGTTACATCTACAACAACTCTATCTCCAAATAAGGTCACATTCTGAGGTACTGAAGATTAGGACTTCAGCACATGAATTTTGGAGGGACACAGTTCAACCCATACCAGAAAAAAGCTGCATTAATAATACTACTCATGCACTAGGATTGTTAGGTTATAAATTAAAGCACTGACTTCTTGTTACATAGTAAGTGCTCAGTAAATGTTAGTCTTATTAATGGGCTCTGGTGACCTCATCTCTCAGACTATTAAAGTAGCCTCCTAATTGGCTCACTGCTTCTATTCTTGCTGCCTTGATTCATTCTCCAAATATAGAAATAAAGTCACGTTATACCCCATATGTAAACCTTTCAGTGGTTTCCCATTTCTAGTAGTCAGGAAATCAGGGTCGCAAGTAACAGAAAACCCAATCCAAACTGGCTTAGGGAAATTTAGAAATCATTGGCATGACATAATTGAAGTCCAAGGATTATCTGCTTTAGGTGCAACTTGATGCAGAGCTCAAATAATGCTCTTACCAATACTGAGTTTTTCTCCTTGATCTCTCAGTTGGTTCCTCTGAGCTGTTTTTACTCATAACAGTTCTGACACCAAACGTGTGGGTGTTTCCCTCAAACCAACCAATTCTCCAGCTCTCTGGACACTAACTGGGTGTCCAACAATTCAATCGAGTTCTGAAAATAGCTTCCCCGGGGTTGGTGCAGACCCCACAGGTGAAGGGCTCAGTTCCACATGGCTGCCCTCACTTCAGATGCCAGGTGCAAGTCCCAGGTTGCCACCCGTCCTACTGACCAACCGGCTATAAATTGGGGCTTCCAGTGACCCTTTCCTCAGGTTTGATAATTTGCTAGAACAGCTCACAGAAGTCAGGAAAACACTGTGCTTATATTTTACCCATTTATTATAAAGAATGCAACACAGGAAGAGCCAAACGGAAGGGATGCACGGGCCAGCACGTGGGAGGAGGGGCACAGAGCTTCCCTGACTTCTTGGGACCACACTCCCAGCGCCTCCACCTGTTCACCAGCCTGGAAGCTCTCCAGACCCGTTGTTTAGGGTTTTATGGAGCGCTTAGCATGTAGGTGCGGTTGATTAAATCATTGGCCTTTGGTGATTATCTCAGCCTCCAGCCCCTCTCCCTTCCTGTAGGTCAAGGGGTGAGGCTGACAGTTCCAACCCTTTGATTGTGCCTTGGTCTTTCTAATGACTGACCCCCCTCCTGAAGCTCTCCAGGGGCCTCTCTCTCATTCAAGAGTCACTTTAGGGCTTCCCTGGTGGCGCAGTGGTTGAGAATCTGCCTGCCGATGCAGGGGACACGGGTTCGAGCCCTGGTCTGGGAAGATCCCACATGCCGCGGAGCAACTAAGCCCGTGAGCCACAACTACTGAGCCTGCGCGTCTGGAGCCTGTGCTCCGCAACAAGAGAGGCCGCAATAGTGAGAGGCCCGCGCACCGCGATGAAGAGTGGCCCCCGCTCGCCACAACTAGAGAAAGCCCTCGCACAGAAACGAAGACCCAACACACCCAAAAAAATCAATCAATTAATAAATAAATTTATAAAAAAAAAAAAAAAAGAGTCACTTTATTAGCGTCAACTCACGTACAGTTACACATAGCACAAGATGTGTTCCTATCACCCCTGTCATTCAGGAAATTCCAAGGGTTTTAGAAGCTCTGTGTCAGCAACTGGGGACAAAGACCAAATATATATTTATCACAGTTCCAGTCTTAAATTGGTTGTTCTCTGATAGTTATGATTGCAAGAACTCTAGCCTCAAATTATGAGGCTCAAGTCCAGCAGTAAAAGAGCTTTCTTAAGCCTTTTTTTTTTTTTTTTGGTGTGTGGGAATTTCTACAAAAGTTCTGAAGTTCACTATGAGCCAGCGTAGGTCATGTGAGCAAGTATTACCATTGCTATAACCAGGGGAAGTTGGGGCACCTTGATGGGCTTAGTCCTGGGTGAGGGCTAGAGCCCCACTGACATCTCCTGGCCTGAAAGTGGGGGCCATCTGGGCTCCAAGTGCAAATAAGGTGCTTTGTGGGAAAAGCGACAGTGGCTTCCAGTGGGGAACAAAGAACAGTTACCTACTAATTTACTCCTGTACTTAAAATAACTTTCAGAAATCCTTATCATGGCCGGGACTTACCTGGCAGTCCAATGGTTAAGACTCCGTGCTTCCACTGCAGGGGCACGGGTTCAGTCCCTGGTCGGGGAACTAAGATCCTGCATGCCACGTGGTGTGGCAAAAAAAAAAAAAAATTCCTTATCGTGGCCTACAAGGTGCCCCACGATGTAGCCCCTGCTGGCCTCACTGCATACCAGCCAGTTTTTCATTTAGTTTCTCAAACAAGCCAAGCTTTTCTGACCTCAGAGCCTTTGTATGTGCTCTTCCTTGTCCTTGAAATGCTTTTCCTGATGGCTTTTCTCCTACCCTTCTTTTTCATCCCTTAGATTGCAGCCTAAATGGCAAGTCTTCTAAGAGGCCCTCCCTAGACCATCCTGAATCTAAACCAGGTCCCCTGTTATCCTCGCCTGGCAAACCTTAAGAGCAGTTATCATAATATTTAATTATACGTTATGTTTGCCTTCACATGTTTAATGTCTGTCTTCTTCACTGGGCTGTAAGTCCCAGCAGGTCAAGCCCAGGCCTGTTTTTATTTCCGCCCATTGCATCCCCAGTACATACTAGGTGCTTCAAAAAAACTCTTTATTAAATGAATATGGTTGAAGTGGAAAGGTTTACTCATTTAAAATTATGATTAACCTGTTATTGAACTGAGTTCAATAACAATGAACTGACAGGAACAGGAAACAGTGACTGACCGGAAGTTTTTAAAAGCCTGGCAGTGAAATTTCAAAGTGAAAGTTTTACTAGTAGATTAAATGAAATGCCTGCTTCAGCCATATTTTTTATAGGCCTCTTGGTATTAATGATGCCCAAAGTGACCTTCCTTTTGGGGTCTTGGGGCCAGTTGAGGTGATATCTCTCCTAACAATAAAAGCTTCACCACATTAACTAGAGAAGGATGATTAACACACATTTTTTTTTTTTTAATAGCTACTTTATTTATTTATTTATTTATTTTTGGCTGTGCTGGGTCTTCGGTTCGTGCGAGGGCTTTCTCTGGTTACGGCAAGCGGGGGCCACTCTTCATCGCGGTGCGGGGACCGCTCTTCATCGCGGTGCGCGGGCCCTTCACCATCGCGGCCCCTCCCGTTGCGGGGCACAGGCTCCAGACGCGCAGGCTCAGCAGTTGTGGCTCACGGGCCCAGCTGCTCCGCGGCATGTGGGATCTTCCCAGACCAGGGCTCGAACCCGTGTCCCCTGCATTAGCAGGCAGACTCTCAACCACTGCGCCACCAGGGAAGCCGAACACACATTTTTAATTAGCCTGTTAGTCATCTTGTATCTAAGGAGGCCAGGGAGTGGGAAGCTAAGGTCAGGCGTCTTAACACTTGGTTATTCAAATACCTTCAAGGAACTATCCCATGCTGCTGACACTGACACCATCCTGAATCTCTGCAGGCCATCAGGGCTCCTGCAGTCAGAAGCCTTTTTCCAGGTGGCTCTGTTCTCTCCTAAAGCCACACTCAGCCTCTCAGTGCAGAGTGGAGAGGTCACCAAACTGGCATAACAGCCAAGGTGGCTGAACCCTCCTTTCCTGCAGGAGGCAGGGGTGGGGACACTTGAGGTTGGAGGCGGGGGGGTGCATCTCATGGAAGAGTTAGCTTTGGCTAAGAGAGTTAGTCATCGGGTAAAAGCAAAAGTGCTGTAGAGTCAGATCACCTTGGACTTTCTCTTAAGATATTGGGTATTACTGGACAAAACTATAATTCAAAAAGATACATGCACTCCTATGTTCATAGCAGCACTGTTCACAATAGCCAAAACATGGAAACAATCTAAATGTCCCTCACAGATGAATGGATAAAGAAGATGTGGTACATACATACAATGGAATTCTACTCATCCATAAAAAAGAACAAAATAATGCCATTTGCAGCAACATGGATGCAACTAGAGATTATCATACTAAGTGAAATAAGTCAGAAAGAGAACGACAAATACCATATGATATCACTTATGTATGGGATCTAAAATATGGCGCAAATGAACCTGTGTACAAAACAGAAACAGACTCACAGACATAGAGAACAGACTTGTGGTTGCCAAGGGGGGAGGGGGGAGAGGGATGCACTGGGAGTTTGGGGTTGGTAGATGCAAACTATTACATTTAGAATGGATAAACAACAAGGTCCTACTGTATAGCACAGGGAACTATATTCAATATCCTGTGATAAACCATAATGGAAAAGAAAATTTAAAAAAGAATGTATGTATGTGTATCACTGAGTCACTTTGCTGTACAGCAGAGATTGGTACAACATGGTAAATCAACTCTACTTCAATTAAAAAAAAAAAGGTGTCGGGTATTAGTTGAATATAGGTTTGGCTGCTGTAACAGACCCAGAATAGCAGTGGCATCAATGAGAGAGCAATTGATTTCTCTCCTGAAACGTTTGACAGTGAGCAGCCCAGGGCCAACAAGGCAGCTCCATAGTCTTGGGGATCCAGGCTCCTGCCATCTTCCTGCTCCCCATTCCTGGGATTTTGCCCTCATCTTCATGGTCCAGAATGACTCTCCACCATCACCATGTGTGCCTTCCAGCCCATGAGAAGGGAGGATGTAAGAGAAGAGGGTGCCTTCCCTTCTTAAAGCAGGAGTTACTTCTGTTTTGAGAGAGAATTCACGTACCATAAAAGTTACCCTTTTAAAATGTACAGTTCAGTGGTTTTTAGTGTATTCACAAGGTTGTGCAGTTATCTAATCTGGTTGCACAACATTTTCATCACCCCAAAAAAGAAACTCTGAACCCGTTTACTCCCCATTTCCCCCTCCTCTCAGCCCCTGGCAACCACTAATCTACTTTGTGTGTCTGTGGATTTACCTTTTCTGAACATTTCATGTAAACTTAATAATGCAATATATGGCCTTCTGTGTCTGGCTTCTCACTTAGCATAATGTTTTCAAGTTTCATCCATGTTGTAGCATGTATCAATACTTCATTCCTTTCTATGCCTGAATAGTATTCCATTGTACAGCTACACCATGTTCTGTTTATCCATTCATCAGTTGATGGATATTTGGGTTGTTTTCACTTTTTGGTTTTTATGAATAAGTAATGCTGCTGTGAATGTTTGTGTGCAAGTTTTTGCATGAGCATATTTTTCAGTTTTCTTGGATATATACCTAAGAGTGGAATTGCTGGGTCATGTAGTAACTATGTTTAACTTTTTGAAGAACAGGGCAGAGATTCTTAACATTTGTGTGCCATGGACTCTGGGACATCTACTTCCCACGATCATGTTTTTAAATTCATAAAATATGTGGGATTACAAAGTAAACCAATTGTGTTGAAATATAATTTTCGAAATAGGAAGATAACAAATTTGTGTTACAGTATGGCAAAACCCAGTGACAGGCCTAATAACTACATGATTTCAAAGTACTAAAGAGCATCGATACTATTTTGAGATGTTTGTAAGTACTGTAGTGTGATTTAAAAGAAAACCCTGTGATTTCTATTGTTGGTGACAAATTCACAGGTGTGAAAACTACTGTGGTTTGCCTATGTTAATAATGGAAGGAAATGCTGAATTTCAGTTAGAAGCTAGTGAAAATAAAGAGGTAATTTCACCCCTCTAAATTAATGGAGCTCCTGAATTCTATCACACTTCCAAGGGTTGATCCAGAAGTCGAATACACCTCTTCCACTCTGTCCTTTTGGGCTGAACTTAGTCACATGACCACACCTAGCTGCAAGGGAGGCAGGGAAATGCAGTCTACATTCGCATCAGCCATGTGTCTGGCTAAAATGTAGGAGTTCAGTTATTAAAGAAAAAAAGGAGAACGTGTATTGAGGGACAACAAAAAATATTACACTACACTCCCTACAGCCAGTTTCTTGCCCCGGTTCAGAACATGCATTCTTCTTTTTGACGAGCACCTGCCAGAGGAGTTGGTTTGCCTTTAGAGGCCATGTTGTATGAAAAGTGTGCATCTTGAAACACTGGAATGCTGCTCAGAGTGGTGAGCTGATCCATAAGGAAGAGCTGAGCCTGCCTGAGGGAATAGCATATGCTTGACTCCCATCTCACATTCACACCAGAGCAAATGCTTATGAAGTGGAAGGCTGGACATCTGTTCCACCTTAATGATTTGTCCTTTGAAGGGGAGGAGGGGTCACTTGCAGCATTAAGTATGTGTGAGGTAAACATTTGATGCAACCTCTTGGTACCTCTTGACTGTGCCGTAAGATGTGCAGTTGGCTTCTCAGATGGCTGGAAGTTGATGTTATATTGGAACGCTTGATTTTAGGTGTCAGAACTCGTCTTAGATCACCCAGGGCAGAAGAGGGACTAATTTGTTGGCTCTGAATCCAAGAAGGTCAGCAACAGAGAGTGTGGACAGCTTAGGCATCAAAGGTAGGAAATCACAGGACACGTACGGCCCATTGGCAAGTTGACCTCCCCATTATCTCGGTCGTAGGGGTGAAGAGCAGTGATGCTGATCATGATAATGGTAACAGGTAGTCTTTACTGAGCGCTTACTGTGTGCCTAGCAGTGTTCATGGGTGAACTAACTTTACAACAACCTTATGAGCTGGATCCTGCTGTATCCCCATTTTCCTGATGCACAGGGGTTAATTGGCCCGCGCAAGATCATATAGTTATTCATGGCAGAGATGGGATTTGAACAGAGAAGGTGTGGTTCTGGCCTGTGCTCTTAATTAACCCTATTGTCATGAGGACAGAAGGCGAAATGCAGGAGTAGAAAGCTTGAAATTCTGGACGGAGGAGCGTGTTGACTTTCATGCCTTTGTTTCCCCAGTATTTATTTACTGTTATGCTGACTGTTGAGTTTCCATGATGGTGCCGTCACAGACTCCCTTCCCTCTGTTCCAGCACCCAGTGGTGCATCCCCTCTTCCTCAGCTCCACCACTGAAATGCTCAAGTGACTCTGTTGATCTCTTTGTCTCCCTCAATTCTAGGCCAGCCCTTCACCCTGGTTTCAGTTTTAAGAGCCAGTGTTTTGCTGTCCTAGTTTTAAATGAATTTTTAAAAAGTGGTTGATTTGTTACTCAGCTAGTATTTCCAGGGGCCAGATCTGGGCCACCAGACACAGGTACATCATTAAGCAAGTCCCTGCCTTCATGGAATTGACAGTCTAGAGGGGAGGCAAAAGACTCAGGCACTCAACAGATAACTTCACCAGCACTGATTGCCGCTGTGACAAATGCCATTAAGGAAAAATACAGGGAGCTCAGAGGGCATGTGAACGTGCGGAACGCAGGTCCTGGGTCGGGGGAGGGCGGTAGGAGGGCTTCCTGAGGAGGCGCACGTCTGTCCGTGCCGAGGCCTAAAGCTGATTGGTGGTGAGTGGGCAACATCCAGGCAGAGGAGAAGCAGACCACCTGCTGGGCGAACTGGAAAGCCCTGGACACTGGTCATAACCCCGGTCCCACTGGACTCTGAGGAGACTGCCTCCAAGCGAGGCCCCCCCCCACCTACGAGCAAGTCCTGCAGCCTATCCAGGCTTGGTTTCCTCATCTGTAAGATGGCAGTGACCTTGGTCATGGTGCCCACTTCATTGGTGGCTGTGAGGGTTAAATGAGTTGCTAGATGTAAGACGTTTAGAACAGCTCCTGGCATGTAGCAGGGGCTCTCTCCTTGTTAACAAGTAATGAAAGCTTGTGTGTTGTGGGACTTAAAGCAGCTAATAGAAAATCAGAGAACCCAGCCTAAGGCCAGAATCCAAGTTAGGAAAGAGCTGGACAGGGGCTACCAGACCGGGGACTTGGTGTGGGGCTCAGGGCTGCAGCCATTGGAAACCATTCCCAGGAGGCATTCAGAAGTGTGTGGGGTGGGTTTGGTCTCACAGTGAAGTGGCAGCGACACCACAGGAGTTTAGGACCTGGAGACCAAGGATGCTAAATGTCCTACAATGCAGAGGATTGGTCTAGTAACAAAGGATTGTTCCACCCCAAATGCCAGCAGCAGTCCCTTGGGGAGAGCTCTCCCCTAATGTATCTCCTTGATTCTCCCCTTGCTCTCTGTTTCCTGTTAGGTTCTCCCCCTCCCTTCTCCCCCTTTCTCCCTGCTGTGGAAAGAGGCTGCTCTTGCAGCTGCAGGCTGCCCCCAAATGCCCTGACCACCAACCTCACCTCCTAAAATGTTTATAAGCTGCCCCTGCCCTGTAGCACTTGGAAGCATTTCCTGCCTGTCTGGCAGAAAGTGTGAAACCAATTCCTGGTTTATCAATCAGGGTTCTTGGGTTGCAAGCAACAGAAACCAGCTTGGGCCACCTGCAGTAAAAGAGAAACCAGGGTCAAGCAGGTCTGGGGCACCTCGAGGTGGGTGTTCAGGGCCAGCCCAGGGGTAGAGGAGCCAGTGGAGGGTAGCAGTGAAAAGCTCTGACTCTGTAGCTGGCCTCCTGGGCATGAATCCCAACCTCACTACTAATTCATAAGTTCCCCAACCTTTCTGTGCCTCAGTTTGTCAGCTGTAAGATGGGGATAAGAATAGAAGGGGCGGGCTTCCCTGGTGGCGCAGTGGTTAAGAATCCGCCTGCCAATGCAGGGGACACGGGTTTGATCCCTGGTCTGGGAAGATCCCACATGCCACGGAGCAGCTAAGCTCGTGCGCCACAACTACTGAAGCCCGCGCGCCTAGAGCCCGTGCTCCGCAACAAGCGAAGCCACCGCAATGTGAAGCCCGCGCACCGCAACAAAGAGTAGCCCCTGCTCACTGCAACTAGAGAAAGCCTCATGCAGCAACTAAGACCTAATGCAGCCAAAAAAAAAAAAAAAAAAAAAAGAATAGGGTCGCTGAGAGGATATAAGTTGAAACTTGAGGCAGGTTTAGAGTAGTGCATAGTATAGAGTATGTGGCTAGAGAAATATTAGCTGCTATTGTTTTTATTTTATTGCCGTTATTACTGTTATCACTGTTTTTATTGAAATCCAAATTCTTGAGCAAGAGCAGCTGATTGGGGGCTTCCCTGGCGGTCCACTGGTTAAGACTTCGCCTTCCAGTGCAGGGGGTGCGGGATCGATCCCTAGTCGGGGAGCTATAATCCCACGTCTTGCGGCCAAAAAAACCAAAACGTAGGGCTTCCCTGGTGGCGCAGTGGTTGAGAATCTGCCTGCTAATGCAGGGGACACGGGTTCGAGCCCTGGTCTGGGAAGATCCCACATGCCACGGAGCAGCTGGGCCCGTGAGCCACAATTGCTGAGCCTGCGCGTCTGGAGCCTGTGCCCCGCAACGGGAGGGGCCGTGATGGAGAAAGGCCCGCGCACCGCGATGAAGAGCGGTCCCCGCACCGCGATGAAGAGTGGCCCCCGCTTGCCGCAACTGGAGAAAGCCCTCGCACGAACCGAAGACCCAATACAGACAAAAATAATAAATAAATTAATTAATTAAAAAGAAAATCCTTAAAAAAAAAAAAAAAAAAAAAACCAAAACGTAGAACAGAAGCAATATTGTAACAAATTCAATAAAGACTTTAAAAAAGTCCACATCAGGACTTCCCTGGTGGCGCAGTGGTTAAGAATCTGCCTGCCCATGCAAGGGACAAGGGTTCTATCCCTGGTCCGGGAAGATCCCACATGCCGCGGAGCAACTAAGCCCGTGTGCCACAACTACTGAGCCTGCGTTCTAGAGCCCACGAGCCACAACTACTGAGCCCTCGTGCCACAACTATGGTAGCCCACGCACCTAGAGCCCATGCTCCGCAACAAGAGAAGCCACCGCGATGAGAAGCCCATGCACCACATCTAGGAGCAGCCCCAGTCGCTGCAACTAGAGAAAGCCCACACGCAGCAACAAAGACCCAGCACAACCAAAAATAAATTAAAAAAATAAAATAAAATTTCCATCCTGTTGGGAAGAAGTCTCTTGATTTTCCCCTTAGCTTTAAAAAAAAAAAAAAAAAAGCAGCTGATTGGCCTAAGCTTGTATTGTGTGGGTGGGTGGGGTCCCATGATTGGCAGCCCTCTCCTCCCCAAGCTAGGAGGAATTGGGGAGGAACTGCTGCCCTAGGAAAAGTGGGCTGCTGTCACCCGAAGTTGGGGCACAGATACCAGGTAGGCCCAGACCCCAGACGTCCTCCATGCTCAGTAATTTGACCCAGCAAATGTTGTTATTTGCCTGCTTTGTACCATGGCCTGTGCTAAGCACAGAGGACAGAGAAGGGACAATGACGTGCAAGATATTTTCCTGACAGGTCTCAAAGTTCAGAGGGAAACAGCTGAAAAATGAGGGTCCTGGTTAAGACCGAGCGCTTAGAACAATGCCGGGCTCTTAGGAGGTCAGTATATATTTGTTGAATGAATAAACACACAGGGAAATGCAAGAGGTTTGCAGGAGCACACAGCCAATGAGTCTGCCCTCCCTCTGGTCTCATCAGTTGTTTTAAAAGAAGCCCGTGTTTGCACCTGCAGCCTCCAGGGCAGGGTGCAGAGGGGTGTCCACCTGCGTATCCTGGCACACTGTAGGCGTTTAATAAATGGGCACTGAGTGATCTCATGGGTGCACGGCCCTGCAGTCCACCCAGTGGGATAGTCAGGGACAGACCCTGGGTTGGGAAGCTGTCTGCTTTCTCTGCTGAACAGGACGTGCAGACGTGGCTCCAGGATGCATCTCTGTGGGAATGTAGTTGCTAATACAAATGAGCTTCCTCACGTCACAAGGCGTCCATTATGTGGACGGTCGGGTGACTCGCTGCGGGACGGGGCGGCTCCGGAGGGGAATTCTGTAGCCGCGGTCGTGTTTCAGGCTTCCCTTCGGACAAGGGCTTTTCCCCATGAATGACTGCTAATGAGAGAAAGATAATAATAGCCGGCACTTTCCAGGTGCCTGACACTGTGCAGAAGGCTTAACCCGTGCAATCTCCCAACAGCCCATGAAGCCAATGCTAATATTATCCCCGTGTGCTGAGGCTCAGAGAGGGAAGATAACTTGCCTGTTGGGTTCACAGCAAGTGAGGAAAAGTTTGGGATTCTTATTGCAGAGCGTGGGCTCTTAACCCCATACACAGCCTCCTTTCTCGTTTAAGCCCTAACTTTATTTAATTAATTTATTTATTTTTGGCTGCATCGGGTCTTAGTTGCGGCATGCAGGATCTTTCGTTGCAGCAGGCGGGCTCTTCGTTGCAGCGTGCAGGCTTCTCTCTAGCTGTGGTGTGTGGGCTCAGTAGTTGTGGCATGTGGGCTGAGTTGCCCCACGGCATGTGGGATCTTAGTTCCCCGACCAGGGATTGAACCCCCGTCCTCTGCATTGGAAGGCAGATTCTTAACCACTGGACCACCAGCAAGTCCCAGTACTAACTTTTTTTTTTTTTTTTTTAATAGGGAGCATTTTCTTTCTTCAAATTTTTATTTATTTATTTATTTTATTTATGGCTGTGTTGGGTCTTCGTTTCTGTGCGAGGGCTTTCTCTAGTTGTGGCAAGCGGGGGCCACTCTTCATCACGGTGCGCGGGCCTCTCACTACCGCGGCCTCTCTTGTTGCGGAGCACAGGCTCCAGACGCGCAGGCTCAGTAATTGTGGCTCACGGGCCCAGTTGCTCCGCGGCATGTGGGATCTTCCCAGACCAGGGCTCGAACCCGTGTCCCCTGCATTGGCAGGCAGATTCTCAACCACTGCGCCACCAGGGAAGCCCCCCAGTACTAACTTTAAAGCAATATTTCGTTAACTTGTACGTGGTACATCATTTAAGAATAAAAAAGTGAGCTTCCTTCCCATCTCTGAAGCCTCCATAAAATTAGCCATTGTGACCTATCTCCTTCCAGAAATTCTCTGTGTATATACAACAAACATAAACATGGTAGCTGTTCTCTACACCAAGGGCAGCAGACTGCAGTCCATCGGCCATTCGGCCCACCTCCTGTTTTGTTTTGTTTTGTTTTGTTTTGTTTTTTATATTGGAGCATAGTTGATTAACAGTGTTGTGTTAGTTTCAGGTATAGCAAAGTGATTCAGTTATGCATATACATATATCCTTTTTCAAATTCTTTTCCCATTTAGGTTATTACAGAACATTGAGCAGAGTTCCCTGTGCTATACAATAGGTCCTTGTTGGTTATCTATTTCGAATACAGCAGTGTGTACATGTCAGTCCCAAACTCCCAATCTATCCCCCCCACCCGCCCTCCACTGCCTGTTTTTGTACGGCCCAGGAGCTAAGAATGGTTTTTACATGTTTTAATGGTTAAAAAAAAAAATCAAAAGAATATTTTGTGACATGTAAAATTAGATGAACTTGGGGTTTCAGTGCCCATGAATAAAGTCGTGTTGGAACACAGCCGTGCTCATATTGCCAGGGCTGCTTTCACACTGCAGGGCAGAGTTGCGTACTTGAAACAGAACCATGTGGTCCCCCAAAACTTAAAATATTTACTCTTTGGCCATTTACAGGAAAAGGTTTCTGATCCCGGCACGAGGCAGTGTGTCTTCCAGCTCTTTTCTTGTGCGGTAACTGTGTTCCCGTCCCCCTCACCCATTAATGTATTTCGCGGAAACGGGCAAGCAGTGGGCTAAGCCCAGGTGTGTGGCTAGAGGTGGGTTGGATGGTGTGTCCACTCCCGCTCACTCTGAGCATTTCTCGGGCACCAGCTGCGTGGGAGGCCCCTGACTGGCAGCCCGAGCATGTCCAGGCTTGACCTCAGGAATCCGCAGGCCACTGGGGGAGTCAGTTATTATCAAGCAGTCCCACAGATGGATGTATTCAGGTCTGCGGTCACAGACCACCTCTGACCCTCTGCCCATCACTCCTGCCTTGTTTTTATTTGTGACACTTTTAAAAAAGTAGGTCATACATCTGTATGCTTCAAAAGTCAATTCTGTGTGCATGCCTGTGTGTGTGAGTGCGCATGTGTAGATGTACACACTGAGCGCTCTCTCCTACCCCTTTCCCTGCCCACCTTGTTCTCCACCCCTTAAGTAATCATTTGTATTAGTCTCTTGCATATCCTTTTAAGGTTTCCTTATGCAAATACGAATGTCTATTTTTATCTTCCCCTCCTTTCTTATACAAAATGCACCCTACTCCACACCCTGTCCTGCACTTTGCTTTTTTTTTTAACTTACCAGCACATCCTGAGATCTCTCCTTATCCAGCCCAGTGGCTAAACACTGAAGGATGGGTAGGAGTTAATTAAGGGAGAGAGAAAGATGTGTACCGGGGCAAGAGGGGCATGAGGAAGAGCATTCTAGGCCAGGAGAACAGTGTGTGTCGAGGTCCTGGGGAGTGTGGCTTCCTCCAGAGCAGAGAAGAGGCCTGTGAGGCTACAGCAAGGGGGGAGGGGCCTACTCTAGCTGCAAGGGCCTGATGGTCAAGGGAGGGACTGTGGCCTTGATTCTAGGAGCACCTGGGTGTGGGGTTCTGCTCTGCTTCCTTCCATGCCCTGCTTTTCTCTGGGGCCAAGTACACGTGGCCTTTATCACACATGGCCAAGGAGAGGCCAAGAATGTCCTTGAGAACAGGTTACTGAGTGTGGTTAATAATGAAAGAAAATGTCTCCTGCTAGCTATTTCCAAGAGGCGTGATCTGGTGTCTAGGGGTTTACAGGCCTGTACCTCCGACCTTCATGGTCCTTACCAATCATGTGACAGAGGTCAAGTCCAATCACCTCTCAGCTTTTCAGTGGACACGGTCACGGTGCCGAGCACAGGGGGTGTTTGGAGGGTAACACACACAGGGCTTGGTTCTCAGGTTGCCACATAGTAGTAAGTGCTCAGTATGTGGTAGTGATAGCTTCGATTATTTTTACAGGGCTGCCTCAGGCTCAAACTTTGTTAGTGTAGCTCACAGTGAAGACTTTTGATTAGGAAGCCTGGTCACCTGGGTTCTCATAGCCCCTCTACACTTACTATCTATGTTGGGCAGGTTACTTAAACTCTTTGTACTTGATTTTGGTCATCTGTAAATGAAGACGGTAATACCTGCTTTTTGGTCCTGTGCTAAGGATGAAATGAGGTAACATTTGTATTGCACTTAAAATAGTGCACAGCAAGTAGTGACATCAGGGGATGCCAGCTATTATTATCACATTACTGTACACCCTCTGCTTTCCATCCGGAGGTCTGTACACTGTATACTCAGGGGAACTTGATGTCAGTGATGGCAGTACCACCACCATTTCAGGAGAGCAGTTCCCTTCATTTGCAGTAACATCTTTTCCAAAGAACATCTGCAAATACCTGGAGAAAAGGATTGTCTGTTTAGTCAGGAATGATAATTCCACCAGACTTCCCTTTATGTTATTGGCCATATAAAGTCACGTGACCACTCTTAACTGCAAGGAGGGCTGGGAAATAGTTTCCTAATCGTCTCTCCCAGTAGAATACAAATAACATAATCACAGACATGCTCAGTAAATATTTGCAAGCATATAAACTCATTTACCAATCTAGCCATCATGAGGCATCCCAGCATTTTACACATGTCCGTGTTGTGGTCAGTTTGCAGAAAGTGACCCGTGGAATGTGGCAAAACAGCTGGCCCCCAACCTAAAGTGCTGGAAGGAAGCTTGTGAGGGACACAGTTTTAAAGCCTCTTGAGTTGTATCTATCTAATCAGGGAAATAATTATACCTCCTAGACCAAAGTCGAGGGGCAGGCTCTGGGAACTGGGCCCAGAGCAGCCAGAGAAAGGCTGCAGAACTGGTTTCTTAAATTTATGGTTGCCAAGGGGGGAAAGGGGGGGAGGGACAAATTGGGAGATTGGGATTGACATATACACGCTACTGTATATAAAATAGATAACTAGTAAGGACCTACTGTATAGCACAGTGAACCCTAGATACTCTGAATTTTAAAGAATCTAAAAAAGACTGATATATGTATAACTGATTCACTTTGCTGTACAGCAGAAACTAACACAACATTGTAAATCAACTATACTCCAATTAAAAAAAAAAAAAAAAGAACTGGTTTCTTGGGGCAGGTCTGTTTACCTGCTTGTCTGATTCCTAGTGAACAATCCCATTGGCTCCCAGAGGCCTCCCAGATAGGCTCCTCCCTTGGGCTGGGCCTCTCTTTGCAGATGGCTAAGCCCCCTGGGGCCACGGAGTGCCTACTGTGTGTCTGGTGCTGTCCAAAGTGCTGGAGATAAAATAATAGGTAACATTTATTGGGTGCTCACCATATGCCAGGCATTGCAGTTGCTTGGGTTAGCTCATTTAATCTTATCAGTAGCCCCATGAGGTGGGTCTTGTGTTAGGCCCATTACAGATGTGTAAAAAATAAAGTTTTTTTTTGTTTGTTTGTTTTTTCCTTTATTAAAGTATAGTTGATTTATGGTATTGTGTTAGTTTCAGGTGTACAGCAAAGTGATTCAGTTATTTCAGATTCTTTTCCCTTATAGATTATTACAAGATATTGAGTATAGTTTTCTGTGCTATACAGTGGGTCCTTGCTGGTTATCTGTTTTACGTATAGTAGTATGTATATGTTAATCCCAAACTTCTAATTTATCTCTGTACCCCCTTTCCCCCTTAGGTAACCATAAATTTGTTTTCTATGTCTGTGAGTCTATTTCTGTTTCATAAATAAGTTCATTCCTATCATTTTTTTAGATTAAGTTCGGGGTTTTTTAATTGAGGTATAGTTGATATAACATTATATTAGTTTCAGGTGTACAATGTAGTGATTTGATATTTGTATATATTGCAAGATGATCCTAAAGTCTTTATTAAAAAACCCTTATTTTACATAATGCTCAATATTTTTTTTTTTTAAATATTTATTTATTTATTTATTTTTGGCTGGGTTGGGTCTTCGTTTCTGTGCGAGGACTTTCTCTAGTTGCGGCAAGAGGGGGCCACTCTTCATCGCGGTGCGCGGGCCTCTCACTGTCACGGCCTCTCTTGTTGCGGAGCACAGGCTCCAGACGCGCAGGCTCAGTAGTTGTGGCTCACGGGCCCAGCTGCTCCGCGGCATGTGGGATCCTCCCAGACCAGGGCTCGAACCCGTGTCCCCTGCATTGGCAGGCGGATTCCCAACCACTGCGCCACCAGGGAAGCCCCTCAATATTTTAAAATTATATTTGTTATCTCACAATAGCATAAGCCTTTTCATTGATGGCTTATTTTGTTAGATTGATTTTTTTAAAAATAAACTTTTAATTTTTAAAATTAATTAATTAATTAATTAATTTTTGGCTGCTGGGTCTTTGTTGCTTCACGTGGGCTTTCTCTAGTTGCGGCGAGCGGGGCTACTCTTTGTTGCTGTGCGCGGGCTTCTCATTGCGGTGGCTTCTCATTGCAGAGCATGGGCTCTAGGCATGCGGGCTTCAGTAGTTGTGGCATGTGGGCTCAGTAGTTGTGGCTCACAGGCTCTAGAGCACAGGCTCAGTAGTTGTGGTGCATGGGCTTAGTTGCTCCACAGCATGTGGGATCTTCACAGGCCAGGGTTCATACCCATGTCCCCTGCATGGGCAGGTAGATTCTTAACCACTGTGCCTCCAGGGAAGCCCCTCTCCTATGTTATCTTCTAAGAGTTTCATAGTTTTTCATTTTACATTTAGGTCTGTGATCCATTTTGAGTTTACTTTTGTGAAAGGTGTAAGCTCTGTGCCTAGATTTTTTTTTTTTTTTTTTTTTGCATGTGGATGTCCAGCTATTCTGACACCATTTGTTGAAAAGATTATCTTTGCTCCATTGTATTGCCTTTGGTCCTTTATCAAAGATCAGTTGACTGTATTTATGTGGGTCTATTTCTGGGCTTTCCATTCTGTTCTGTTAATCTATTTACCTATTCTTCAGCCAATACCACACTGTCTTGACTATTGTAGCTTTGTAGGGAGTCTTGAAGTCAGTTAGTGTCAGTCTTCACACTTGGTTCTTCTCCTTCAATATTGTGTTGGCTCTCCTGGGTCTTTTGCCTCTCCATATAAACTTTAGAATCAGTTTGTCAATATCCACAAAATAATTTGCTGAGATTATGTAGAATCTATAAATCAAGCTAGGAAGGACTGATATCTTGACCATATTGAAGCTTACTGTTTATGAACATGGAATGTCTCTCTCTTTATTTAGTTCTTTGATATCTTTCATCAGAATTTTGTAGCTTTCCTCATATAGCACTCTTTTTTTTTTTTTAATTTATTTATGGCTGTGTTGGGTCTTCGTTTCTGTGCGAGGGCTTTCTCCAGTTGTGGCAAGTGGGGGCCACTCTTCATCGCAGTGCGCAGGCCTCTCACTATCGCGGCCTCTCTTGTTGCGGAGCACAGGCTCCAGACGCGCAGGCTCAGTAGTTGTGGCTCACGGGCCCAGCTGCTCCGCAGCATGTGGGATCTTCCGGGACCAGGGCTCGAACCTGTGTCCCCTGCATTGGCAGGCGGATTCTCAACCACTGCGCCACCAGGGAAGCCCTCATATAGCGCTCTTATATGTATTTTATTATATCTTTACCTAAGTATTTCATTTTGGGTGGTGCTAATGTAAATGATAATTGTGCTTTTTTTGTTTTTTTTTTTTTTTGGTGCATTGGGTCTTCGTTGCTGCATGCGGGCTTTCTCTAGTTGTGGTGAGCGGGGGCTACTCTTCGTTTTGGTGCATGGGCTTCTCGTGGCAGTGGCTTCTCTTGTTGCAGAGCACGGGCTCTAGGCCTGTGGGCTTCAGTAGTTGTGGCATGCGGGCTCAGTAGTTGTGGCTCATGAGCTCTAGAGTACAAGCTCAGTAGTTGTGGCGCACGGGCTTAGTTGCTCCACGGCATGTGGGATCTTCCCGGACTGGGTATCGAACCGGTGTCCCCTGCGTTGGCAGGAAGACCACTGCACCACCAGGGAAGTCCCGATAATTGTGTTTTTAATTTCAGATTCCACTTGTCCGTTGCTGGTATATAGGAAAGCAATTGACTTTTTTTTTTTTTTTTTTATAGGATACATTGGAAAGACAGAAATTGCTACCTTACAAAGTTCTTTTTTTTTAATTATTTATTTATTTATTTATTTATTTATTTATTTATTTATGGCTGTGTTGGGTCTTCGTTTCTGTGCGAGGGCTTCCTCTAGCTGCGGCAAGTGGGGGCCACTCTTCATCGTGGTGCGTGGGCCTCACTATGGTGGCCTCTCGTTGCGGAGCACAGGCTCCAGACGCGCAGGCTCAGTAGTTGTGGCTCACGGGCCTAGTTGCTCTGCGGCATGTGGGATCTTCCCAGACCAGGGCTCGAACCCGTGTCCCCTGCATTAGCAGGCAGACTCTCAACCACTGCGCCACCAGGGAAGCCCGCAATTGACTTTTTTATATTAACCTTATATCCTACAACTTTACTATAATCACTTCCAGGAGGTCTTTTTTTCCCCCCTCAATTCTTCAGGATTTTTGACATATGATCACGTCATCTGCAAACAAAGGCAGTTTTGCTTCTTCCTTCCTAATCTGTATTTTTAAAATTTCCTTTTCTTGTCTTATTACATTAGCTAGGACTGCCAATACAGTGTTGAAAAGCAGTGGTGAGAAGGGACATCCTTGTCTTGTTCCTGATCTTAGTGGCAAAGCTTTGAGTTTCTCACTGTTAAGTATGATGTTATGAAATTGACTTTTCTCTCATTTGTCCTCCTAAGCCAAACATTTGGAGGGTGGGGGCATTGCATCTACTTCCCTTAGCCCAATCCTGACCATGTAATCGGTTTTAAAAACATGTCAATGAATGAGTGAATAAATGACTCTAGTGGTACAACGAACAGCTAAACAGAACTTACTTGCAGTATTTTCTGGGCAGATGTCAAATCAGAGTTAGATAGACAGTGGAGGGTAGTGATTGTCAATAGAGTTTGGAGCCATGGGCTGGTGTTCAAATCTGTAGTTGTGAGGTTTAAATAAATTGGAATTTTAAAGTGTCTGGAAAACAGGCACATGTGTGAGAGTTATCTACTGCTATTAGGTGTTATGTGGTAGTTTTGACTGTGAAGAGTAATTGAGTCTTAGCTTCAAGTGTGTAGAGAGACAAGCTCAATTCCAGGGGAAATGAAGTTCAACCCATGAGCCTGAGAACTAGTGATTTCAGCCAAAAATGGCTGCTTGGCACTGATGTGGAATTGTAAATCCAGCCCTGATCAATATGCTTGCTTAGTACAGGTATGATTAGAGTTGGAATTTTTGGAGTTGTGTTCTTTGTGGGAGAAGTTGGGAGAAAGACACAGCCTGGCTCAACCTCCTGAGCACAGTGAGTCAGTTTCCCAGATGCCCTGTCGTTCCAGTCTTAGGGAGCACTGCCATACACCCTGTGTGGCATGGGGCAGGGCCCTGGTTAAGGGCTCTGCACTGTATTCAGTCCTTGCTGAAGTGTGACCTTGGGCAAGTGACATAGCCTTTCCAAACTTCGGTGTCTGCCTCTGCAAAACAACGAGAAAAACAAGATACTACATCTCAAGCCTATTAATGAACTTTGAACTAGTAAAGCACCTTGCACAGTTTCTGACACATAGTAAGTGCACATTAAATGTTAGCCGCAATACTGTTATTATAATTGTAATTGTTACTATCGTGCTTTAAATTGCTGTGGAATATGGCTGGTCTGCTATTCCACAAATATCTCCTATGCAGGCCACTCTGTAGCAAACCAGAGCATCGTGGTCTTGGTGAACCCTCAAGAAGATAATAGTTATTTATTTCATTAACCTGAATAGAAATAAAGATTCATGTATTCATTCAACAAATATATATATATATATAACATATATATATATGTGTGTGTGTGTGTGTATGTGTATATATATACACATACACACACACACACACACACACACACACACACACACATATGCCTTCTACTCTGCGCCAAGCACTGTTGTAAGGTTGTAAGCCCCAAGTACACAGTGGACAAGATAGACCCAGTCCCTGCTCTCCTGGAGTGCAAGGTCCAGTGGGGGAGACAGACTAGAAATAAACAGTGTATATCAGAGGTGATTGGTAGTGCTAAACTAAACTAAAGCAGGATACTGAGATGTGAGCGGTGGTAGGAGGGCTACCTTGGCTAGTGGGGTCAGGAAGATGTCATTTGATCTGAGACTTGAAGGATAAAAAGGTGCCAGCCATGCAAAGAGGTGAAGAAAGAAGGTGCCTGCAGAGAGAACAGCAAATGCAAAGGCCCTGAGGTGGGAATGAGCTTGGCAAGTTGTAGGAAAAGAAAGGAGGCTGTCCTGGCTTCAGTTAGGTGAACAAGGGTGAGAATGTGTGGGAGGGATTTGTAGGCCCTGAGTTTGCTCCCTGAAGCCTGCGCTTTCTTCCATCCCTGGGAGTGTTTAAAGAGAAGGGCTGTGGAGGGCTGACTTCAGCACCTAGAAGGAGGCATGGGGGAACCAGAGGCCTGGCCCCTGCCTCACTCTTACAGACGTTCTCAAAGCCCTAACCCAGGGATTTCAGGCGACGAGGAAGAGACCCTTTGCCCCACAGCTGAGTTCTCTGACTTCCCAGCCAAGAATGTGGTTTGCATTTTTTTTTGTCTCAAAGGTGGCCTAGCCGTGCTGTTATGTACAGCAAAGCCTCAGTGCTCTGTGCCGGAAGCCCACTTTCTTCCGCAAAGGAGGACAGCTGAAAGCTAGCTGCCCTGGAGAAGTGCCAGGAAGCAACCTGGCCAGACCGAGCCTGCCTCTTGGGGATGTGGGAGATTCTTTGTACTGAAGGTGAGGAAGGTATTAAAGCCCCAGTTCTTGGTGAGAGAGACCAGAGCAGCAGTGAGGAGCCTAGACTCTGGGTTTCGGCTCTGGCTTCACCACCTACCAGCTGTGTGACCTTGGGCAAGTAACTTACCTGTGCCTTGCCTTAGCTTTCTCATCTGTAGAACAGGGAAAATAGCTCCGATGCTTAGAAACGTGCACACAGGAAGTGCTGGCTATTATTATCATTACCTTCCGATTTGAAGTCACAGTGACATAAGTTCCTCTTTCTTGTAGTTTCTTGTGAACAGTTAAGACGCTTGGATTTACTCCTGTTTCTCCACATAGACCTAGTTCTTGCCCAGGAGCTTGGCGTCTGGCAGACAGCCAGGCTCTGGGTGCCAAAAGCACCGCTGCTTCTGGGGGGCAGGTTATTCAATGCCAGGAAGCTGAGAGTTGATAGGGTATTTGTCACCAGAGGTCAGGGATTGTGTGGAGCCTCTACATGGTGACTGCTCCCACCTGCCAGGGAGAAAAGACTGCTTCCTCCAGGGCAGTGCTTCTGTGCTTCTCAGCCCTGAGATTGAATTGTTATTGAATTGGGAGGGTGGAGCTGGACTATTAAAACCTTACCCCCCGCCCCCCCCAAAAAAACCAACAAAACTTCCCCAGGCCTTCCCCCGCCCCCCTCCCATGTAAAGGGCCTGCGGCCCAAGCAGGGAGAATTTTTTCAGGGCTCCCTAACGTGCCACCAGGATTTCCAATCACTGAATGTACCTGGGAATCTTGTTAAAATGCAGATTCTGATTCAGCAGGTCTGGGGAGGGGCGAGTGTCTGCATTTCTAAGGCGCTCCCAGGTGTTATTGATGCCGCTGCTCCCTGGACCACAGCTTTGAGGTTCAAGGGTCTAGAAGTTGGCGGCACAGACTGCAGAATCTCAGACCCCCCCACACTGAATCCCAGTCTGCATTTTCACCGACTCCCTTGGTGATTCAACTTCCTTTACAGTTTGAGAGCCTAGACCCAGGGTTGCTGAGCTTCGACACTGTCGACTGCTGGGGGCAGATCGTTCTCTGTTGTGGGGCTGTCCTGTGCAGCGTGGGACAGTTAGCGGCATCCCTGGCCACTACCCATGAGACGCCAGTAGCAGCCCCCCACTGCCAGCTATGATATTCAGAAATGCGACTGTCCCTGGGGTAGGGGTGGCGAAATTGCCCTCAGAAGTGAACCAGTGGCCTAAAGCCCTCAAGCTTAGCCATGCCTGGGAATCTCTGGGCCAGATGGGCACACAGGTGTCCAGGCCCCGCAGCAGAGGTCATGGCTGCTTTAGTTCTGGGTGGGGTCGGAATTCATACGAAGAATAAACACACAAACCTCCAAACAAGCCAAATAATTATAAGTGGACCATAATTACTGCTGTCTCACAGCTGGTCAGCAGGAACTAAGCCTACCCCAACTCTAGGCTACTGTGCCCTTTGCCACCAGCAGGCCAGTGGGCTCCTGTGAGAGAGTCTGCTTTTTTAAAAAATATGTAGCTGGTGGGTAATCACAGGGTCTTAGAGGCCGGGTGGAAATCTCTGCCCTCCCAGTGGGTGTGAATGTGCTTAACTGGGCCACTCTTAACTACAGTAGCAACCCATGACATTGGTACCATCATTATCCCCTTTTTCCAGGTGAGGAACTAAGACACGGAGAGGGGAGGTAACTTGTCTGAGGTCCCACAGCTAGTAAGTGGCAAAGTTGGGATTTGAACCGAGGCCATCTGGTTTCAGAGTCCTCGCTCTTAAGCACCCTGTGGACATATCGGGAGGTTGGACAGGACTAAGATTGCTCACTGCTTGATCTCTCTGGGGATGTGAGGAAGGCCCTGCCAGTGCAGAAAGGAGCAGTCCCAATTCCAGACCTTCAGGGAAGAAACAGCTCCCCACGTCCCCAGAACAAAGGCCATGGAGTACACCTGAAACTAGCACAACATTGTTAATCAACTATACTCCAATATAAAATAAAAATTAAAAAAAAAAGAAAATTAATAGGAAAAAGTCAGGCAAGATTATTCATTAAAAAAGAGAGAAGGCTTAAAGAAAATTAAAAAGCAAAAAAGAACACAATTATAGATGCTGAACAGATTAAACATATATTGTGAATAACTTTATGCCAATCAAGCTCAGAATTCACAGGAAACAGATCCACTCCTAGAGATAGAAAACTTACCAAAAATTACTCTGTAGAAATAACAAACTGAATAGTACTAAAAGAATTACCAAAAATTAATTAGACATTGATGGTTGTACAACACTGTGAATGTGGTTAATGCCACTGAATTGTATGTTTAAAAATCGTTACATTGCAAATTATATGTTATATATATTTTACTACAATTTAAAAAAATGTAAAAAAATAAAACCCTCAATCTAGAAGACAAAAAAAAAAAAAAAAGGCCATGGAGAAAACTTAAGGGCAGGGCTGAGGAGAGAGCATTGTCACTGGCCAGTGATCATCATCCTGGAAAGCCCTAGCCCGGCTCCTGGACCCCACCTGCACCTGAGTTCAGGGGGCTCATTACTGAGAAGGGGGAACAGTGCAGAGCAGCAGTTCCCGGGCGGTGTGCAGCTGCCGAGCTGTATCCTGCCCTTGGAACTGACCAGGGCTCCCTGACACTGTGATGCCCTGTAGCAGAGATGACAGTCCACCATGATTTCTTGGAATTAGAGACCGATTTCTCTTAGGGGGCTTGCTGGAAACAGGGTGGAGATTTGGGACGTTTGGAATTTGGGTGTGAGGCTGCAGAGGCTTTCAGCTAATGGCTTTGGAGTCACACTGTAGGCACCTGTGTCCTGGTCTATCCTGTAGACCTGTATCCTGGTCTAGCTGTGCGACCTTGGACAGGTGACTTCACTTCTCTGAACTTCAGGCTCTTTGTTTTTATTTATTTTTATTTTATTATTATTATTTTTAAAATATCTATTTATTTGGCTGTGCCAGGTCTTAGTTGCAGCTTCAGCCTCTACGGAGCCGCATTTGTTCATCCTAAAACAAGGATAATGCTAGTCCCTACCTCATAATGATGCTGTGAGCATTCGGTGAGCCAGAACCTGTGAGGCAGTTAGCACAGGGCCTGGTGCTCATAGCCCCACAAGCATTAGCTATCATGATTTAATTATCAATTAAGAATGAGTCTCGGCTTCCCTGGTGGCGCAGTGGTTAAGAATCTGCCTGCTAATGCAGGGGACACGGGTTCGAGCCCTGGTCTGGGAAGATCCCACATGCCGCGGAGCAACTGGGCCCGTGAGCCACAATTACTGAGCCTGCGCATCTGGAGCCTGTGCTCCGCAAAGAGAGAGGCCCTGATGGTGAGAGGCCCGCGCACCGCGATGAAGAGTGGCCCCCGCTCTCCACAACTGGAGAAAGCCCTCGCACAGAAACGAAGACCCAACACAGCCAAAAATAAATATAAATAAATAAATAAATTTATTAAAAAAAAAAAAAAAAGAATGGGCCTGAGGCCTAGCGACCAGGTGAGGAGAAAACCTTGCACAGAATAGTGTTATGAATGTGCCGGTTTTAGAAAATTCCACTTTGGTCAGCCAGCTTCCCTTTAGGCACAAGAGACAGTGACATGAGGCTCTGTCTGGTTGTGTCAGGGACTCTTTTCCTCCTCTGAGAGGAGAGTTGGCCTCTTGGGGCTGAATAACGTGAGCTAAAAGGGGACGTGAGGAAGCCGGGGAGTGGAGGTGCACCAGGGCCTCAGGCCCGAGTTCCACTCCAGTTCCCTTATGTGCTGGCTGCGTGGGCAGTTATGCAGGGCGAGAGTGAGCGTGGGGATTGGCCAGCCTGGATTCCAGCTCCCAGCTGCATGACTTTAGGCAAATTCCTCAATGTCAGTGTTCAGTCGGCACAGAGCTTGGTAAGCGCTGGCTGTTCTGGGGGCAGCAGGGTAGTGAGGAGGTTAGGAGGGTGGGCCCCTGGGTTAGTCACCTGGATTCAACCCTGGCTGTGTCACATCCACGCTGTGGGACCTTGAGCAAGTGACTTAATCCCTTGTGAGCCTCAGTTTCCTCATCTGTGAAATGAGGGTGATACTGCTTTACATGGGGCCATGTGAGGGTCATGAGTTTTTCTATATAAAGTCCTTAAAGCAGTACCTAGTGCAGGGAAAGTCTTTAGTGCACATTGGCTATTATTATTATTATTATAAACCCATCCTGGAAGACAATGTAAGTGAAAAGTATGAACCATGGATCTATTCCAGGGGGACAGAGCCCTAATGAGGGAGTTTGGGAGAGATCTCAGCCTCCAGAGGGGTGGTTTAGAGCTAGCATTCGAGCTTTTGTGTTTCTAGAATGTACGTGAAAGAATGTGCAAAGGAAAGGGGTAGGAGCATGCTGACTAGCAATGATGTCTTATTGCCATCGGGACAGGTTTCCCAAAGTCAGATCATTCCACTAGATAATTTGAGGTGGTGGTATGAATAAACTCCTTACACATTTTAATAGTTGGACTTATATTTTCATGTGTAACAGGAAAAGAATTTCAATAGCTCGTCAAACCCAGTATTCCATGGCTGTTTCTGCTTTGGGTGAGGCTAATGATGGTATGCAAGCCAAAATGAAAGTGAGTGCAGTTAAAGAAAAATGCAAAGTAAGTCATATTACAGGTGGTCTGAGGATATGGCGAAAATGGTGCCAGTGCATACAGGTTCTGGCAGTCGGGACACACGCATTAGGAGAAACGGGTCTGAGCTGGGTTTTAACGTTGTTTTTTAGCCTTGGAAAGCCTGAGCCTCCCTCGGGAGGCTGCTGAGCTTTTAGGCCCCCTTTGCCTCTCTTCTCCTTGGCTCTTTCATGCCACTGAAGGAGGGGTTGTAGCTGCCTCAGAGTAGGGCAGCAGCCCCGGTGACTGTAGTTCCCTCCGTCAGAGGCAGCAGGGCGGGTGCTGAAATGTACCAGGTGGCTGCAGCTGGCACCTGCTGTCTCTGCCATGGGATGTGGAAGCTGTGGTATGGCCTCGAGCAGCTCATTGTGATAATTGTAATGATCTTTAACCAACATTGACTGAGCGCCAACAACATACTAAACACTTTACATGCATGATGGCATTGAAACCCTGCTCTGTGAGGTGATGTGTCAGTGAGGACACACGGGGCTGCAAGAAACAAGATGCCTGGTGAATCTTGGCTGAGCGGTAGAGACGAGTGATTCTCTCATTGCAAAGTGTGGTTGGCTCCACAGTGGGTACAGAGGTTCAGTGACACCTCCGAGAACTGGGTGCTTTCTCTCCTTCTGTTTCACAGCCCTCTGTGTACAAGTGTTTCATCCTGATGTTGCATGGTCATGGGATGGCCACCCCAGCCCTGTGATCACATCCTTATACACAGTGTCCCAAGCGGGGAGAAGAGGCAGGGGGAAAGGCTTTCTCTTCCTGTGCCTTTCCTTTCTAAAGGGAATATGTGCCCATAGACACCCCTACCCCCGGCAGACGTCTCTGTCTCTCGTTGGTTGTAAAGGAGTCACCGGCTGCCCCAGCTGCAAGGGAGGCTGGGAGAGTGGATGCCCGTACAGTGGGAGGCAGCAGGAGACGTGGGAGTTGGGAATGGCCATAAGCTATACCACCAAGTGTCTGCTGCAGGCGCGTTCTCTTACTACCCCCTCGGAGGATGAGAAAAATCAAGGATCGGAGAGGTGAGAAGATGACTTGCTTGCCCGGGATCTCATAGAGCTTGTGGTGGCAGAGCAGGATTTGAAGCCACGTCTTTCCTTCTGCGGAGCCTGCGGTCTTAACCTCTGTATGGTACTGCCTTGCCAGCAGGGGACACCCAGATGGTCGTAATGCAGGGTGTTGAGTGGTGAACCCCAGGTGCTAGGAGAACTCAGAGGAAAGAGAAATTCTGCTTGGGTATGGTCAGGGAGAGCGAGCTGTAGAGAAGAGAGAAGAGTGTGTAGAGAATCATGGCCAGTGATTGGGCTGGCCTTTGAAAGGTGCGTTGGGGTTCTGCCAGGTGCACAAGGATAATGGCATGAGGAGGGTGGGCCCCAGGCAGAGGGTACAGCATAAACAAAAGTGGGGGGATGGGACAGTGCATGCTGGGTGGGTTAATCAAGGCTCTTTTGATTGTAAGATGAATTTGTCTTATGTCACTGGGAAGTCTGGAGGGCGGAGCTTCACACCTAGCCGGAGAAGGGGGCTCTGTCGCTTTTCCTTGCTCTGCTTGGCTTCACTGTACAGACTGGCTGGGTTCAGGTGCAAATCCTCCTGCTTTATCAACCCAGTGAAAAGAGGCTTTCTTGTCCACAGGTTCTTTAAATCGGCTCTAACAAAAATACCATAGACTAGGTAACTTACAAACAACAGAAATTTCTTTTTTCACAATTCTAGAGCCTGCGAAGTCCAAGGTCAAGGCGCCGCAGATTCGGTGTCTGGTGAGGATCCACCTCCTGGTTCACAGATGACCGTCTTTTTGGCATGTCCTCACATGGAAGAAGGGGCAAGCGAACTCCCTGGTTCCTCCTTTATAAGGATGCTAATCCCATTCATGAGGGCTGTGCCCTCAAGGACCTAATTACTTCCCAACGGCCCCACCTCTTAATACCATCACATTGGAGATTAGGTTTCAACATATGAATTTGGGGGGAAACACAAAACATGCAGTTTATAGCAGTAGTTCATGTGCCGTCTCTGAAGGTGGTGTCTAAAGCAGGGTTGAAGGATGAGCACAGTGAACCACAGCCTTGCCAGGATAGAGGAGTGTGACCTTCAGCCTCTGTACTCAGTTTCCTCATCTGAAAAATGGGGCTAATATAATTATCCCTACCTCATACGTAGGGTCTGGGGTAGATTCCACATAGAGAGTGTTCACCAGTGCAGGTAGGAAGTGCTCTGTGGAACCTAGAGCAATGGCCTCTCAGGTGGAAGACCCTGAATGCTACCTTGCCAGGACCCAGTGTTGTCATTTAAACCTTGATTGCTCGCATACGACTATCAGCTCTGGCACGTAAGGACTGTGTAACCCTGAGCAAATGACTTTGCCTCTCTGTGCCTCAGTTTCCACATTTGTACCAGGGAGAAAAATGCTTAGGACACTGCCAGGCACATGGTAGACATTAGTAATTTTTTTTTTTTTTTTTTTGGTCTTTTGGTTTGGCCGCACTGCGCGGCATGTGGGATCTTAGTTCCCCAGCCAGGGATCGAACCTGTGCCCCCTGCAGTGGAAGCACAGAGTCTTAACCACTGGACTGCCAGGGAAGTCCAAGTAAATATTTTTTTTGATGAGTACATGAATAGAAGAGCTGAGTCAGAAGATACATGCAGGTTGTTAAACCTTTTTGGATCCGTATTGCCAAGAGGCCCTGCAGAAAGGCATTACTCCATCATAGAAGCTGAGATGACCCATTTCCCTACTCCTTAGTCAACACTAAGTCTTACCTTCTAGGAAAAAATTCATTGTTATTTTGGTCAGTAAAGAAACCAGCTTAATATTGTGGACACATAAGAACATGTCTGTATATTTCAGACCTGCAAACTGAAACATGTAAAGGTGAGATGACATAATGTCTAGGATTTACTTTTTTAAGAATATATTTATTTATTTGTTTGTTTATTTGTTTAGCTGCGACACACGGAATCTTCGTTGCCGCGTGCGAGATCTTTGTTGCAGCGTGTGGGATCTTTTAGTTGCGGCATGTGGGCTTTTAGTTGTGGCATGCATGCGGGGTCTAGTTCCCCAACTGGGGATGGAACCCAGGCCCCCTGCATTGGCAGTGAGGAGTCAACCACTGGACCACCAGGGAAGTTCCTAGGGTTTACTTTAAAGTACTTCAGGCAGAAGAAAAAGGGAGGAAAAGGAATGGATAGGGAATAGATGAAGCTAATAGGGCAGACTTTTTGATAACTACTGAATCTTCGTTTGAGTACATTGGGAGTTCATTGTACCTTTCTCACTCTACTTTTTTAGAATGTTGACAAAATTGAAAAAACCAGCACCCCCAACACACACACACACACACACACACACACACACACATATACACACACACACAGGGAAAGCCTAAAGATTGAACAGTTGTGAAACATTGCTGAGCCCCCGCTGTACACAGGCACTAAGAAGTACCCCGGGGCCCAGGTGGTGTTGGAAGAATGACAGCCTTATAGCCCTCTGTTCCCCCAGCCTTTCTCTGCATGGATCCCCTTTGTGGGGAGACCCTTTTGGCTCAGCACCTGGAAGGATAGTAGCTCTCAGACCCCAAGTTGCAACTTCTCATCTCCTTCCCTGAACCAGGCATTCAAGGACCTTTTCCTGAAATGGAGGTTTTCCCTTCCTAGCCTGAAGGGAAGACAAACTCCCTAGCGATTACCTCCTGGGAAAACCCCTCTTGGTTGTGGGTCTGGTTTTGCCGTGGGGTAGAGGGAGTCAGGAGCTGCTTTTCTCCCAAGATCTATGTGATGATGGCAAAATCATAACTGGCTGATCCTCCACAGTGACGAAATATTGACTCTAGCCCTACTAAGCCTCTGAACATGCAAGAGCAGTCCTTGCCCATCCCTGTCAAATAGCTGTGGTCCCCAGCCCTTTCTCCAGATTCACATGTAAAGAGGTGGTAGTCGGTGAGTTTTCCGGGCTGTTCTCTATCCCACTGTGAGGTGAAGTTAGGGTGGGGCTTTCACAACCCATCTGGCACTGGGTGGGGTCTCAGTCAGTGGAGCGTGATCCACCCAGTAACTGACCCCTGGTCCCCTCCAGAAAGGTCATCATTTAAGAATGTTTCTTAGGCAGCTCAGCAGAGACCCGCGTGTACATGTGGTCAGCTGTAGCTTCCGGCTGTCTCACTTCTGCTGAATTTCAGCAATTTCTCATTTCCTTTAGGAAACAAAATGAGTCTGGAGAGAAGTATGAATAATCATGATGACAAACTTGGCAATAGGGACGTTGGGAACCTTGCCCTGAAGCTCATAGTCGGTGTCATTGTTGCCAGGTTCTTGAGCAGTTGGACCAGGGGAAAGAGGGCACCTGGGGCCAGAGGGCCTGGGTTCAAATCCCAGCACCACCACTTAACGGCCATGTGACTTTGGGAAAGTCACTTAACGTCTCTGCCTCAGTTTCCTCATCTATAAAATGATAATAGTACCTGCCTTATAGGATTGTAAAGATTAAATTAATTACTCTGTAAAATGTTTAAAATGGCATCTTCTAAAGTAGTTGCTCAGTTAATAGTGGTGGTGGCGATTATTGTATCCTACTGTTATGGTCATGCAGAGTTAGGATTGAGAACCACTGGTCTGTAATAGTGGTTCAGATGGAAACAGAAGTTGGAGGATCAGAAGAGGGGAGCGTTCTTCCTTCCCAAGTCTGTAGTTTGGGGAAATAGACTTAATTTCGCCATTTAAAAATATTTTCCATTTGATGTTTAAAATCTAGAAGAGAACAGGTGAAAGACTTAAAGGGGAAAAATCTCTTCACTTCTCTATACACGTACCACACACACCAGAAAAAAAAGACCAGAAGGAAATGAGCTAACGTCTTTACAGTGGTCGTTCTTTGGTGGGGAGATTATGCGTAACTTTATAGTCTTCTTTGCACATTTATTTTCCAGGTTTTTTATATGTATATATAAGCATATACCACTTTCATAAGCAAGAAGAATATTTTAAAAGGTAAGGAATCATGTGAGCTGTGGCTTTTGGGGAAGTTGGGTGGAATTCTCCCAGAATGGAGCTGCCTGTTTAATGTTTGAGAAGCTTGTGTTCCAGCCTTCCTTGACGAGATGTTCTCTGGCCCTAGAAAATTTCTACTCAGGAAATTCTTGATATCAAAGCCAGTTCCTCAACATCCATCCCTCCACGTGCCCAGCCTTGCTGTAGGTGTTCACGCTCTCTCCCATTCTTCTCTTGAGATTAAAGAACTCCAGTTTTTTTGTGGCTCTGACCTTGAGGAGGAGGCTCATCTTTTAAACAGGCCTGACAGTAGTAAGTACCTCGTGCATGAGGTGTCGTGCATCTCAGCTCACTACCCTGTGGATACAGGTGCTTGCATGTTAGCTGAAGTTATGAATAGCTATAAAATTGGGAACAAAGCAGTTGATGTATTTATTCAGTGAACATTAGTTGAAGACTAGGTACCAGTGAGCAAGGCAGACACAGTCTGCCCCATCACAGAGGGGGAGGACGCAAGAAACACTTGGCCACACTGCTAAGCCCCAGGTTCTGAACATTCAGAAGAAGGATAAGACTTTTTGAGCCATAGAACAGCGGTTTCCCAGAGGCTCTCCAAGGAAGTAAAGTTTAAGTAACATAATCCGGGTGCAAATGGAAAAAATGAACTTGGTGTACATCTCTAGATAAGCTCGCTTCCGAATGTTTCCAGCTGTGGGCAGGGATCTCCAGATGGGCGTTGCTATGGAAGCATCTTCCAGTTCTCACTTCCTGACTGAGTTTATTTCCGACTTTCCTGTGCCCATGCCAGTTCCCAGCTGCAGATACAGACGTGGCAGGGTCCAGTCTTCCTGCTGCCTCATAGCCGTGCGGACAACGGATGTGGCTGGCAGCCAGCCAGCAGCCTCCTCCCGACCGAGTTAGTTGTGGAACCTGCCATGTCGTGGTTTCACTTGCATCTGGGCTCTTTCCTTTGTCCTCTCGTGGGACTGTGCCAGCATGTTCCAGCCTGTGTTTTGAAACTTCAGACCCCAGCTTGTATTTGATGGAGAAATGAGCTCACGAGGGCTTCCTCCGCCACCAGCTACAGGAGAAGTTGAGTCAAATCTCTTTCATTCAGATCCCCCACTGAGGCTAGATTTGCCACCCTCCTGACAGAAACTGGGCTGGCTGTTTGTTCTTTGGGACTGTTTGTGAATAAAGGACTTGATGACCTAAACAAAGGAATAGCAAACAAGATGGGGGAGGGCTGTAGCTAATTGCTTTCTGGGCTTGAGACCTTTCAGCTACCCTTCAATGCTTTAGAGTAATCATTGCTAACTTGTTGAGAATTTACAATGTGCTAGGTATTCTTTAAATCATTTGTAATCCTCTTAACCCAATGAAGTGTTTATTATTATTAGCCCCATTTTACAGCTGGGTAAACTGTGGCAGGAAACAAGTTATGTTGTTGGCCAAATTGCTATATTGCTCTCTTAGAGCTCCTTAAGGCCTGCCATTTTAGCAGCTTAGGCAAAACAGGAGGATTTAACTAGAGGGTGCTGGGATGGCCCAGAGAACCAAAGCAAGACCTCAGGAAGGACTGCGTACCAGTTACTTGGTTACAAGTAACAGAAATACCATCTCAAATGGGCATAAACCCTAGGGGAAAGGATTGACTCGCAACCAGAAAGCCCAGAGGTGGGGCAAGCTTTGGCAAGGCCATCACTAGTGACCCACTTTCTTTCTGTCCTGCCATTCTTCCCTCTGCTTCCACGTCATCCTCAAACCTGGCTCCCTTGGAAGTAGCAGACTGGCTGCCAGCACTGGTCCAGGCTTTTGTCTTCTCATCCTTGGCCTGAGAGATAGAGACGGTGTCTTGTCTTGCAGCCATAGTGCAAAGCTTCAGAGCTCCTATCTAGTTGGAATAGCACAGGTCGTGTGACCCTCCCTGAACCAATCCCTGTGGCAAAGGGGTGGGGCATAGTACCAGGCTGGTTGCGCCCACCCAAAACCACTCATGGGGAAGGGTGGAATGGGTGCTGGGAAGCAAACAACCTGTGGATTGGAGCCCTCTGCTGGGTGACGACCATCCACAGACTAAGCTGTACACCTTGCAGTACAGGCTCAAAGAGCCCAAAACAACCCAAGGAAAGGAAACTGTCTCCCTTTGGACTCATTAACCAGGGCCAGGGAAGGGGTTCTTGAGACAGGCCAGTTGAGGTCAGGTGCTCTTTCTGGGCCAATCAGCTGTAGGCAGGGTTGGGGTCATTGTTCCCTCTGTCCAACCCCGCCCCCCCTCCCCCCTTCCCCCTACCTACTGTATCCTCTTCCCAGGACCTCTGAGCTGGGAGTCATTTAAGCAGGACCCCTGAGGATACCAGTTGGGCTGCACTTCCTGACTGTAGTGACACTAAAACCTCATTTTATTCCCAAGCTGCTGGAGGATGAGGGGTGTCCCTTGTGTTTTCCACATTCCCAGAGCAGTTCCCTGCGGAAAGGCCAACTCTTCAACATAGCCCAGCAGGCCGAGCATGCTATGGCCCCTGCCGGCTGCCGGCCCCCGGCCTCATCCTGCAGCTCACTCCACACTTGGCCCTCCAGCCACCTGGCCATGCTTTGGGTTCCTTCAACGCATGGCATTTGTTCCCTCTCCCTGGAGTGCTTCCTCTTCTCCCCTGTCTTGCTCCCCACACCCCACCCCCATTCTGGCCTACCCGTGCCACTCCTCTTTCAGATCTCCCCTGAGACATCTCTGCAGGGGGCCTGCCCTGACCGCACACCCCACTCTTCTGCCCTGAACTACTCAGCTTGCATATTCAGGGCCTTTCGTCCTCTCAGTGATATCAGCTCCATAAAGGCAGGGATCAAGTCTGTTTGGTTAAAGGTGTAACCCTTTCCATCAAAGATATGCCTTACTAAGTTTTGCTGAGGGAATGAATGAGGCGATAATAGTAACATAATTAACAGTTGCTGGCTTTTGAGTGGCTGCTTCCTAATAGGCACTGTACTAAGCTCTTTTACCTACAAAACCTTTAAATGGTTACTCCCATTTAACAGAATATAATGATGATGATAGTCATTGATTGAGCCATGTCAACCATTGTCCCGAGTCCCTTACCTGTGTCATCTCATTGAATCCTGACAACAGCGCCCTGAGGCCAGTATTGCCATCATCCAGACTTCACAGTTGAGGAAATGGTGCACGGTGACCTTGCCCGGATCACTCAGCTAGGAAGCGGCAAATCTGGGATGCCAGCCCAGACCGTGTACCCACTATCCTGTCTCCCTGCACTGATGGTGACAGAGTCCTAGAGAGCTCTAGTCATTTGACCAAGGCCACACAGGTAGGAGGTGGTAAGAGCCCATCGTTTACCCATCAGCCATTTTTGGTGGGATCGAGTCACACACCAGCTTGCTGTGTATATGTGTAAGGGAAAGACACACTTCTGTGTGTGTCCTTGACTCACACACTATTGCAGCACTACTTCATTTCTGACACCAAAGGGGTGGGGTTTCCACATCAAGCAACTAACTCGATTCTGACACTCTCTATAGCGTCAGACCCCACAGGCTAAGGGCTCAGCCCTACAAGGTGTCCCCCCACCCCCAATCTCCCCACCTGTGCTTCTGACCCACCACCTGTACATCGGAGGTTCCCACAACCCCCTCCTTTGGGTTCAGTTAATTTGCTTCTGTGGCTAGCCACAGAATTCAGGAAGACATTCACTTACTAGATTGCAGGTTTGTTAAAAAGGACGTAATTCAGGAACAGCCAGGAGAAGATGCACAGGGCGAGTTATGGGAAGGGGCGTGGAGCTTCGGGGCCCTCTCAGGGTGCCACTCTCCCTGCACCTCCATGGGTCTGCCAGCCTGGAAGCTCTCCCAACCGCATCCTTTCGGGTTTTTTCTGCAGGCTTCATTACAGAGACATGATTGATTATGGCAATTGAACTCAATCTCCAGTCCCTGTCCCGTCCTCACAGGTCGAGGGATGGGGCTGAAAGTTCCAATCCACTAACCCAGGTTGGTCCTCCTGGCAGCCAGGTGCCACCCCGCACGCCCCCATCCTTAGGTTACCCTAGGGACCTTTCCATTAATCAACCCCTTAACAAACTCTGGTGTGGTTGGAAGGGGCTTTTCTGAATTAACAGGACACTCCTTTCACCTTTATCACACTGAAGCTATTTTAGGAATTTAGGACAAAAGACCAAATAATGCAAAACAAAAGATTCCCTTTGCTCATATCACTTAGGAAATTACCAGGGTTTTAGGAACTCTGTGCCAGAAACAAAGACCAACTCTATTTCTTACTATAAATCACAATACCACAATATGTATTTCTATACATTCTATGTGTGTATTCTATATATATTCAACATGGTATATAGTAAGAGAAATGCCAATTAAAGTCATGCTGAGATAATAGTTTTCACTTCTCCGAAGGGCAGGAGCAGCAGGTGAGCCGCTGGCAGTGGTGTGGGGAAGCAGGCAGGCTTGTCCAGTGCCGGGGGGTGGAAGCAGGACCCTCACTTTGGAGGGACTTGGGCAATGTCAGCATGACCTTTGCACACCCCTCCCTTTGCCCCAGCGCTCCCACTTTGAGGAATTCTTGCCTACAGATATTCCTGAGTGTGTCCAGGTAGTTCATTGCAGCACCGTTTGGCAGAGCAGAAGCTGGGAACTGTCCTACATGTCCAGCACTACGAGGGGACTGGATGCATTGGTGAGGTTCATCTGTACAGTGGAGCGCTGTGCAGCTTTGCAGGGGGGCGGGGTCCTGATCGGCAGCGCCTTCTGTGTCTGTGGTTCACCGCCAAGTGTGAAAAAGGGAAGGAAAAGGAACGCCTTTTACAAGTAGTCCTCAGTTGGGAAAGGCATATTGGAACCTGGGGGAAGAGTGTAGGTTTTATGAAGATTCCAATCCCAGGCAGCCCTAGAGCACACATCACTATCAAACTAGATACCTTAGGTTTCCGTAGCAGGGGCTGTGTTCTTGGCTCTATGCATGTGTGTATATTATACATACAGACAGACAGCCATATCCAAAATTATGTGTATGTATGGGTATGTGTGTATATATAATTTCACTACTTTATTCAGGTCTCTGCTTGAATGGCTGAGACCCTACCGCAGAGAGGCCTTCCTGAGCACCCCGTCTAAAACGGTCCCTGCTTTATTTTCCTTCACAGCACTTGTCACCTTCTGCTGTTATACGTTTGTTTGCTTTCTGCGCCATCCTCCTCAGCTCTGAGGGCAGCGATCATGGTTTCATTCCTTGCTGTATCTCAGCATTTAGAGCAGTGTCTGGCCCATAGTAGTTGCTTAATAAGTATGTGCTGAATGAATGTGAACGAGCCTATAGTGAAAATTATCCCCATGTTAGATGTGGACCTGAGGCCCCCAGAGGCCTTGCCCTCCCTGCATGGAACAAGCTGAGGGCCCACTGCTCTTCTGACTGGGGGAAGGGGCAAGAAGTTGCCCTAGACTGCCTTTTATGTGGCTAAAATTCTCCCTTTACTTACATTTCCTTTTCAGAGTCACCTTGAGAGACACGGATGCAGGCCGGGGTCTCTTCAGGGGGGCAGGGGGACACTGCCTGTGAAGCACTGAAAAACGTGCCTATACTGTTCTCATTTGATGCCCACTTCCCCAGCTCTTTGGGGCCCGTCTCTCCTCTCTGGCTTGCATGATGCTTGTTCCGGGCAGTGATGCCACAGAGAATAGGTAGAGGGAGAGAGAAACTTCCGACCTGATGGCCTCTCTCCTCTGGAGGACCCTTCACTTCAGCCCTATGCTCGATATTATCAGAGTCTAGTTTGGCCAAGGGATGTCGTCAGACTTATTATTTCTTCAGTGTTTCAGTTATAACAGTTTTGCTGACATCTTTTAGGGCTCCCTCTGTGCCAGGCATTTTTCCAGTCCCTTGATCCCTGTTACCTCATTTAACCCTCCCAACGGGCCTGTTCAGGGGTGGAAATTACCCTCCCCCCCCCTTTACTGATAAGCAAACTTGGACTCAGAAAGGTCTAGTAATGAGTAATGGGTCACCCAGCTGCTAAGAGCCAGAGCTGGGATTTGATTCTGGCTCTCGCTGACCACCATGAAGGCATTCTCACAGCCACGTGGCCTACTGCTTCCCCATCTGCTTTTGGGATTCTCCCAGTGGCCAGTGGAAGAGGGTCTGATTTCCTACAATGTGATATGGATTGTTAATCATGTTGCAAAACCCTGCTGGCCAGCATGAGGCCTTGACGGGCTGGAGGCAGTGGGTGGAGAGCCTTCTGCTTGTTGATTTCTCATAGACATTTGCCACACAAATGACCAAACTTCTGTTTCTCTTCGAGATTAGTTTCCATGTTGGGCAGGGGAGAGGGTTAGATAGCATCCAGAGGAACCCTGTTACCACCCAGTCAGATCTGTCCCTCGTCTCCTGGGAACCCTGCATGGCTCCCTGTTACCCAGAGTAAAAGCCAAAGTCCTCACCATCCCCAGCCAGACCCCACGCGACCTGCCCCCATTACCTCGCACTCCTCTCCTCACTTGCTCTGCTCCTTACATGGCACCAGGGTATGTGCCTGCCCCAGGACCCTTGCACTGGCTCTTCCTGCTACTAGGAAGGCTCTTCTCTCATACCCACGCGGTTCACTCCCTTACATCCTTCAAACCTTTGTTCATTCATTGTCTTCTCAGGGAGGTCCCTATCTCCCTTCTCTGTTTTTCTCTATAGCACTTACCTAACATGTTATATCTTTTAGTTATTTTGTTTATTGTTCAGCTTCCCTACTAGAATTATCAGCTCCAGTGTCCTGTTCACCTGAATCCCTGGTGCCTAGCACAGCGCCTGGCACCAAATAGACACTCAGTAAACATTTCTTGAAAGAATGAATGGTTGGATCCTGTCATTATGGTGCTGGGGGTGGCGGGGAAGGGGGGTTGGTTTTGCTCATCAAGCCTCAGTGAGACCCTCCCATGTGCCAGGCTGCAGCTCTGGGTTCCAGACACCAAGGTGAATAAGCCCTGGTTCTGCAGGCAAATTTAAGCCGTGGAGGAAGGGTGCATCTGCTGAGGAGAGCCCAGATCCTGCGCCCATGGCCTGGCTGCAAGGAAGGCAGTGAGAGTCAGTTCCCAGCCTTCATAATATTTTACCTTGAGAGGCAGGCCCGGCCTCCTACAAAGGATCATAGGTGGGAAATTCCCAAATCATAGGAAAGATTGTGGGCTGCCAAAATGTTTTAATTCTTTAAACTTTTTATTAAACTGTAATATACATCCAGAAAAAGACAAGGACACATATTAAAAGTATATGTAGCTAGAAGAACTTTAACAAACAACACACTCATGTAACCAGCTCTAAAGGCAATATTTCCAGGCCCCAGAAGTCCCTTTCCTACTCTCTCCGAGTCACTCCTACCTTCCAAGCAAAACCACTTTGAACTTTGTGTAAATGCAGTCATACTTTATGTAGATGCTCCTTTGTGTCTGGCCTTTCTGTTCAGCATTACATCTGTGAGATGTCCATGTCATTGCACGTAGTTAGCTTTCATGTCTACTCGTTACTGTCTGCAGTCACAGGGAGACCTGACTGGCAGATCTGGAGAATAGCTAGGGCAAAATGTGCAAAGGCCCTGGGGTAGGAATAAGCTTAGAAGGCAAAAAAGGCCAGTGTGATGGGACCATTTGGGTGAGGGATAAAGTAGAAGGGGATGAGCTCCTAGAGGTGTTGAAGAATTTTAAGCAGGAAGGCAATCTGATGTGATCCCTGTTTTATTTGATCCCTCTGTCTGTGTGTGGAGAGTAGAACCTAGGAAGGCAAGAGTGGACTCAGGGAGACCAGTGGGGGATGTCATGGAGTTGTCCAGGTGAAAGATGGTGCTGGCAGCTTGGCCTACGAAGAAGGAGAAAGGAAATGGATTCAGGATCTATTTTGGAGGTAGTGGCAGCAGAACTTGCTCATAGACCTGTCACAGAGGATGAGGGAAGGAGAGACGTAAAGGATTCCGTTGTGTGTTTGCGTCACACTTTGTTGGCCCTTCCCTGCTGATGGTCACTCAGGTCATCTCTCGTTCTCCCTGCTCACAGAGGCCTCTCCAGCCAGCACTCATATGCACACATCCTTGATGAGCTGAGTCTCGAAGGATCAAGGGCAAGAGCATTCCAGGTAGTGGGAACCATTAGAGCTAAGGCTGGGGCCTCCCCAACACCTGGCTCAGCTCGTGCCAGAGTGTAGGCTGCAGAATGGTAGCACACGGCCTCAATCCACCACCTGAATCGTGTGGACCCGCTGCCGATTTTGAGATGTTTCTTCATGCTCTCCCATCCCGCACCTTCCCCGAGTTGCTTTCTCCTCTGGCCACGTCCAGTCCCCTCCCCCCTGTAGGTTAGTCCAGAGCTCCAGCCAGCGTTGCCGCAGCAGGTGTGTTCAGTTGGCGTTGCTGCCATGCTCGGGGGCCCTGCCTCTCTGCACTGGCTCAGCTTTGTTGTCCTGTTGCGTGAGCCACAGTGGGGCTTAAAAACAGTGGCCGGTGAGGCCTTTGGCTCTGGGCCAGCCCTGGAGGCTGACGGGCCTGTAGGAAGTGAACAAGAAGACCTCTTGTTTGTCTGAGCTGGATTTTTCCATGTTCTTCATCCCCCGTTCCCTCCTGTTTCTCATCTCTGGCCTTGTTCTTGAGAATGCAGGGCCTACGGGCAGCAGCTGCTCCTGCCGGCCTCCCTTGCCCTTTCTCAGAGGCTTTGGGCGTTTGGGGGCTCTAGGCCCACTCAGCTCATGAGGCAGCTCAGCCAGCAGGAGTTTAAAACAGCGTGACCTGCAAGCACTTGAGGAGAGAGCGCCCTGCTTCTGTTTTTGCCATTGGTTCCCTTGGGTCCCTGAAGACCAACTCCCACCCTGGCTTGGGTTTCTCTCTTGTGCTGTTGGGAGGTGCCAGCCAGGCTGACTTGTCAAAATTAATATCTCTGGCAGTTTGCTTTCTGCCTGCCCAAGGGTTGTAGAATTGGAGGCATTGTGGCTATCATGAGCAGGTGAAATTTGACGTTTGAGCTTGCAGTAGGTCAAGAAAACAGGGGGTGGGGGGACAACCTTGAAGGAGAAAATATAGGGCATTAATGAGCTCAACCGAGTATTCTCCCAAGTTGCTGGAGGACATGTGACTCATCGCAACCTTTTTAGAAGACAGCCTGAAAAAGAAATCTTATTTATTTTTGAATGAGCAGTCCATGCATGTGATAAAGCAGTCAAATGACACAAAAAAAACATGTACAGTGAAAATTAAGTCTCCCTCCCCTGTCCATTGTCACCCAGCTCCCCTCCCGTGAGGACACCCATTTCAGCTGTATTCTTCCGGAGGTACTCAATACCGAAACAAGCACATATTATACATACGGTTCTATCCTTTGATCTTGGAAGCCATTCTCTAACATAACTATGTAATACTCTGTAAGTAGCCTTTGATGCAGAACCACCACGCCTGAAAACCTACCCTACAGAAAAAATGGCCCCAGTACAAAAGGTTATTTACCACAGCATTATTTGCAGTGGCCAAACAAAAAACAAAGCGAAACCCTGGAAGTAAAAGGAATGCCCATTTTCCAGGGGGTGATTGGTAAAATATGACGCCTCCACACTATGGAATATCAGCTGCTGAAAAGAGTGGGGAAGAGCACTGCTAGTTGACTTGGAGGCATTTCTGTGATGCAGCTGAGGGAAAGCAAGATTCCAAGAACTCAATATGATGTGACCCTGATTATGTAAAATGCAGGGACAAGAGTCTGTGAATCGTGTTGGAGTGGTGGGCGTAGTACTCATGCTCTTCCGCATCACACGGCCCAGCACTCTGTCTGGGAGACTTTGCAGCGTCCTCAGTTGTGGTCAAAACAAACTTCACATGTTGGACCACACTAGAGGCCCCCTTGAGAGGGTATCTGGCCCAGGGGTGGAGAGCCCGTGACGTCGGTGTTGGGAAAGGCTCCCCTGGACTTATGTCAGCCCAGGAGGGGCTAATGTGGTGCGTAGTGAGAAGTCGCTTCTAACTGACTGTGACAGGCTATTTTGACCTACTTCCCAGGCATTTGGTAGAATGAAATAAGGACAGAGTTTGGTCAGCTGTGTGAAGCATGCAGCGCCCCCAAGTCTGCCCCTTGTGAGAATAAGGCAGAGGAATTATAGAAACGCTGACGTCAAGGCATCAGATCAGGTCCCTGGCTGTGATCCCGATGAAGCTGCACAGGGCAGGCGGCACAGGTGACAACTTACCTCACGACCACCCGCAGCCCACCACACAGAGCCACCCAGTGGGATGCTTCTCACGCCCCGCTCCTAAAACGGACGAGCCCTATTGCTGGGGAGAGTGGACCTGGAAGGAAGGTGTTGGGTGGACACATGCCCACAGGACCACTGCGTCTCGCCACTCCTGGGGCTCTGTTTGTGCTGTAGTCTGTCATCGTGGTGGCCCTGGAGTTGTTCTCTGTGAAGCTCGGCTTCCCTTCCCCTTTCCTGCTCCTAGACGCCGGATAAGGATGCATTCCTCCAGGGTTCTGGCGTTCCCCTCAGTATGGATGTGGCTGTCAGTGGGGTAGGGGCTCATGACCCCTTTGAGTCATAACTTGTCTCCTGCTGGGCTTCACTTGCAGTGGCTGTTCTCAAACTGAGGCTTCCCCCCTCGACTAGACCACGTTTATTCACAGTGCTCTCTCCCCACTCTTGACCGTGTTCCTTACCCTTTCACCACCACCGAAAAGAAAGAACACTTCCTATCTCTGGAGCAGCATCTCTTCCTCTGTTTCCTCTCCTACTGGTCGTTCATCAGAAGTGAGAGCTCAGTTCTCACTGGCTAATCTATTCCTCTGACCCCCTCAGAGAAGGAAGTACCTGGTTGTTACTGACTCCAAGGCTTTATCTTGCTGTGTGTGTGTGTGTGTGTGTGTGTGTGTGTGTGTATGTGTGTGTGTGTGTGTGTGTGTGTATGAATATTCTCAGGTTTCTGGTTTGGGTAGTTGATGGTGTCTAGTGGACCACTATCTATCTGTGGATGGGAGAGAAACAGGTACAATTAAGGATATTACATGGAGAGAGAGAGAGAATATATGTGTGTGTGTGTGTGTGTGTGTGTGTGTGTGTGTGTATACGCACACACACACACATGGAGAGAGAGAATTCGTATCTTTATTGAAAATACAAAAATATGCCCTACAAAAAATTAGGCAGTGACTGGTCATTTGTTGAAATTCATTTAACAGGCATTTGCTGACCTGCTCTTATTGTGCTGTGTACAGTTTGAATCTGGCAGAAAACCACTTTGGGAAAACTCATAAGACCGTGTGAAGATCACTCTCGGATCTCCCTTTTCTGCCTCACCCCCCGACGGCCAATCCAGCAGCAAGGCTTGTTTGTCCTTGACCTGAAACGGATCTTCACCAGCCGCCTCCTTTCCATTCCGCTGCCCCCCCCCCCCCCCCCCCCCCGCTCCCAGCCGCCACCATCTCTCCTTGGGTGTCACAGCAGCCCCTTCACTGTTCTCCCTGCTGCTTTTCAAGCCCGGCAGTCTCTGTGCAACAGCCAGAGGGGTCTTTCAGAAATGTCAGCCGGAACACATCATTCTCCTCCTCCCCGTCATACTCAGAATAAAGAGCATATGGCCAACCGTGGCTCACGCGGCCCGCGAGCTTCTGCCACATCTCCTAGCACCCCTCCCTCCCTCTCCACAGCCGTCCAGGCAGGAGGGCCTCCTATGAGCTTCTTTAACAGATTCCTCCATCCTCCTCCATCTCCTGGAATATTCTTTTTTTTTTTTTTTTTTTTAACTTTCATTAGAGACTTTATTACCAATCCAGTAATTCAGTCTGGGTAGCCCTTTGAGTGTCTTTTAATTGAGAAATAATTCACATACCATAAAACTCACCCTTTTAAAGTCTACATTTCACTGGTTTTTAGTGTTTTCATAAGACTGTGCAGCCATCACCAGTATCTAATTCCAGTACATTTTCGTCAACCCAGAAAGACACCGTGTACCCACTAGCCGTTACTCTCCTTCTGTGTCCCCCTCCTCCCAGCCCCTGGCAACCACTACTCTACTTTCTGTCTCTCTGGATTTGCCTATTCTAGACATTTCATATAAATGGAATCCTTTGATATGTGGTCTTTTGTGACTGGCCTCTTTCACTCAGCATGATGTTTTCAGTGTTCATCCATGTTGTACACAAATCAGTACTTCATTCTTTTTATAGTTGAATAATATTCCACTGTATGGATGCGCTGTGTGTTGTTTATCCATTCTTCATTTGATGGACATTCTGGGATATTCTTACTTCCATTCTCCACATGGCTTCCTTCTCCTTTCTCTTCAGTTCTGTGTTGAAACTCACTCTGGTTTCCTGCATACTATTTCTTACCATTTGTACTTATGAATATATTTGTTTCCCTGTTTGTTTATCTTCTGTCCCCTGTTCTGGACTGTGCATTTTGTAAGGGCGTGGACTCTATCTGCTTTTGTTCACTGTGTCTACCACCCTGCCTTGCACAGTGCCCAGCGCCGGGTACTGCTTAATAGTTGCTGGATGAATGACTCAGTGTATCTCATCTTGTTCTCATTTTACCTCCTCCTGAGGCAAAATGATTGTAACCCTGTTCTGTGGGAAATTCTCTATCTAGCTTTCTACTTGCTGTATCTAGCTCTCTACTTTAAATAGTGGCAGGTTGCTGGAAGGATTTCTGTGGTGTAAAACACTGCTCCGTTGGTCATCTGCTGTGTAAGTCCACGGTATCATTTGAAAGTGCATGTGGCTGCCAGAAGTAACAATGGTGTAAACTCAATGGAAGGTGGTTTCTCTTGTGAGTAAAATGTCCTGAGATCTGCAGTCTTGGGCTGGGCTGGCAGCTCCACAGTCCTCAGGTAAAGCAAGATCCTTCTATCTTTCTGCTTAACCATGGCTAGCACAAAGCTTTCATCCTTAAGGTGGCTTCATGGTCCACTGTGACTGCCGGAGTCCAGCCAGTGAGTCTGTAGTCCAGGTGGGAATCGGGGTAGGGAATGGCCACAAAAGTGTAGTCCAGCTCTTTGTTCTTGGTGAAGGAATTTTCCTTGAAGTCCCACAACAATGTCTGCGTACCTCTTGTTGACCATCCCTAGCTGCAGGGGAGTTTGGGAGATGTAGTCTTAGCTGAGCATCCCGAGAAGAAGGGGGAGAATGGCTACTGGCTGGGCAGCTAGCACCAACAGGTCTGTTTCCTGCCCCTGGTACCCTGGGCCATGGCAGCCAGCTTCTGCCCATTGGCCTGGGCCTTCAAGCCTCCTCCTTCCCTAAGTGGCCAGAATCAGAGCAGTGCATTTTTCTGTCAGGTTGACCAGAGGGTGAGATTTTGAAGCCCCTCAAGGGCCTTCAGTCGAAAAAACTGACCATGTCACCAGCAATAAGAATGATGGTAGCTCACCTTTACTGAACCCTTACTACATGATAAGTCCTGCTCTAAACATTTTTCATGGAGTCATTTACTTCATCCTCATCTCCATTTTACAGATGAGGAAACTGAGGCACAGAGCGGTTAAGTAACCCTAGACATTCTCGCTGTTAATAATGTTGTTTTTGTTCATTCTTCCCTTTCAACATATATAATGAATAAGAGGATTAAAAATAAAGCCTGACCTATTTTGGTAGATTGACCAGCGTTCTGTCTCCCATCTGATGAGCTGAGGTCTAGAGAGTGCTTTGTGGAAAAGCACTCGGCAGTTGAAGCCACATTGACAGACTGGTTTTATAGGAGTGCAGGAAGGGGCTTAACTCTTGGCACATCCAGCAAATGCCTGGTGACAGGAGGAAAAAGGATCCACAAGCTATGCAGGATTTCCCCGGCCCCTGAGCCTGCGGCTAGCAGACCACAAAGCAGTTGTGCCAGTGGGCTGGGCTTGGCCTTTAAAATCATGGTCTACCTGACTGCTCTTAGAGGTCTGTGGGGAGAAAGAAGGCTGTCTCCAATTCAGGTCCTCTGAGAATTAATTCAGGCACCAAGTCATCTTTCTGGATGCCTCTGATCGGCCATGCTTGGTGGAAATTTTTGATTCCCAAAGTTGACCTCTGAGTTGAGTCTTTTTGAGACACCTTCAGGTCCCTGTTAGTGGCTGTTTGCAGACTCTCCGGGGTGATGGCACAGCCATGTGGCCGCTGGAGTCTGGATGTAGCAGGTGTTTCGCTTAGGAGTGCATTTGGCTGCAAGTATCAGACTACACAGGTGGCATTGTCACTTTAACGCATTGGAGGTTGTTTGTGTCTTATAACATCTGGAGGGAGATAATATGGCTCAGTGGCTTGGCAGAGTGAATGCCAGCGCTGCTCTGACTCTCTTGCCCCCTCATGGCCACAAAACGGCTGCTGCACCCACCTTCCCCAGTGGGCTGGGGGACCCTGAAAGTTCAGCCCTTCTATTCTGAGTAGTGTTCTGGGGACAAGAGGGACCCTCTCAAATCCAGGTGTCATGTCCACACTCCAAGCTGGAAAAAGGCAGACTGGCGAAGAGGCAGAGGACTGTGTGGATGAGTCTGACCCTCTTTGTGAAGAGAACAAACACTTTCCCAGATTCCCTGAATGAGAAACCTTCGCTTACCCCAATGTGAAGATATGCTTCTGCATTATCTAGATACACTTGTATTTTCCTTTTGCATTTAGGTCTTGGATCCATCTGAAAACAATGTCTGAATGTAGAATGAGATTGGGTTCAAGGCTGAGCCTTTCCTCTTAACTCTGTGTTTGGGAAGTGGCATTGTTGGTAGTTCTGGAGCCAGACGCACTGGGTTCGAATCCTTCCTGGCTGTGCCACCTACTTGGCTGTGTGATCTTGGGTAGGCTGCCCCACTCTGTGCAGCAGTTTTCTGGTCTGTTAAAAGTGGGGAATGCTGGTAGACCCGACTACACAGGGTTGTTACGATGGTTAAATGAGTTGATAGTTAACTTGAAAACAGTGCCTGGCATGTAGCAAAATCAAAGCAAAACCTCATGCTTCAAGCCAGAATGAGAATTTGCAAGGCCACGTGGGTCTGGGAACTTGGCAGGGAATCCCAGACCCCAGTCATTTGGGAAGGCGAAGCATGTCACTGAGGTCACCATCTCTTTCTCTTTACAAGAAATTGCCAAACTGTTATGAAAATGTCTGTTCCAATGTACAGTCCCACCTGCAGTGACTTCTCCTTATTCCATAACTTCAGTACGTTTGGCGGTGTCAGACTCTGATGTTCTGACCAATCTGCTGTGCATGAGGTGGTCATGCGTTGATGCTTTTCCTGAGCAGTTTCTCTGCAGGGGTCTGTCGTGTGCCACTGTACCGCAGAGTTACTTGGGCTAGGCTGGAGGCAGGGCAGCCGTTAGACCCTCCGGCACAGTGAAGTCCTCAGAGCCCCGTGTTCAGAGCCCAATACCATGTCGCTTCCCTTGTGGGAGGGGAGGGGCTGGGGAGAGGACAGAAGATGAGGATGTAAGACCCTCGTAGTCAGCAATACAGCCTTAGTCACATTTGTGGACTGAATCAATCAGTGAAAGAACCAGTGCTGAATTGTTAGTGTATGTTATTAATAGAATGTAGGTCATAAGAGAAAACATGATTAATTACAAGATGATCCCAGCGGCTGTCATACAGGATAGTGATTGAGGGCTTAGATTTTCCCAAGGCAAAGTCCTTTCTTCGCAAAGCAACTTTTCTTTGTTGGCAGGTGGGTAGAGGCAGTTAAATGAATGGAGATTTTCCTAAGTCACTGTTTCAAAGACAGGATGGGGATGGGTATAATGGGAATCTTCTCTAAATGAAGGACGACTGAACCACTTTATTAGTAGGTGAGTAGGTCCCTGATGCCCCAATGTGAAGCTCTGGTAAAGTCTAAAAAGGAGAATGCAACTTGTAGCAGAAGGCCCCTGTGGGCTTGGTTCTCCTTCAGCTCAAATCTAAATGCCTAGATCAGCCACTTACATACCTGGCCGCCCCCATCACCGCTTGGACAGGAGGGGTGCATGTGGCCAGGCCCTCTTAGAGGTTGGGTGCCCAGGGTGTGTGTCCTGTTCCGAGACAGAAAGCAGCAGAGAAAGCTGCCGTCTCTGGGCGCAGGGAGAGAAAAGAGCTCGTAGCCCTGGTCCCAGCCTTTGGGGCTGTTAATTCTGTGCACTGGGAAAGCGGGTGCCAGCAACAGTCACAGGCTCTGACCAGTCAGATTAGCCACCCCTTCTTCCTTCCTTGGTCTTCGTGGAGAGGTGCGAATGGATGATCTTTTCCACATGAGTTGAGATGAAATACGAGGGAAGAAGTGCAGGAACAGGAAGGCCCAGGTGCACAGGCTGAGGCTGCCTTGGGGTCAGGAGAGCAGCGCCCTGGCTGGCCGGCCCTGCAGAAGCACCTCGCCCGGAGCCATGGCATGCAATAATGCCAGCTTCACAGGATTTCAGCGAGGCTGGAAACCAAGGTCATTAACATGTAAATACTTTGAAATGTGATATGAGCGATTGGTTTTCAGGATGTTGATTGTGGAGTAATGGAACTTTTGTCGGACACTTCCCTGAAAGCCCATTTTTAAAAACAGAAAAAAGTGGAGCTGCTGTAGGTGAATGGGGGTGCAGAGGCCTGGAGCCTCGCCCGGTGCCCCCCTTACCCTCTGCTGTCTCCCCAAGGACCGTACTCAGGGGAGTTCAAGGTGAAACCTCCTGGGGCTCTAGGGAGGCCTGGCTCTGCCTCCAGCTGGCCCTGGGCCCCAAGCAAGTCATCTCAGCATTCTGAACCTCAGTTTTCTTATCTATCAAGTGGGCAGATCAGACTAGATTGAAGAGTTCTTCACCCAGTTCCTATGAACAGAGGCTTCAGAGATCTTTGACATCCTTGAAATAGTTGTGTGTGTGTGTGTGTGTGTGTGTGTGTGTGTGTGTGTTCCTGGAGAGACATGACATAGTTTTGTTTTGTCAGCTCCTCAGAAGGATTGTATTCACTGGAACATGAAGGAACACTGTATTGATTTCTGAGGTCCCTTCCAGTTCTATCAGTCAGTTATTTCTGTTGTAAATGACAGAATCTCCCCAACTCAAACTGTCTTAAACTGCAAAGGGAAGTTAATGGCTCTGGGACCTGAAAATCTCAGAGCTACCCTGACTGGAGTCTGCACTCAGGTATTCTTGTCAGGAATACACCCTTCACCACTTCTGGATTCTGCCTCTTTCACCTTTCACTTTATTCTTAGGTGTCCATCCCCTCCCTCAGGTGACAAAGAAGACTTCAACAGCCCCTCCCTTACACCCATTTCTTTCCCCCAGTAATCCAGCAAAATTTCCAGGGCCAACTCTGATTGGCCTTGCTTGGATCATGTGTCTCTCCCAGAGCCAATCACTGTGGCTGAGGGGAGGAACCATCAGGCTAGGAGTCAGGCCTGGACACCCTCTCACTCCCAGGTCCTCTCATCTTGGCTTCTATTTCTTGGTATACACCGTGGGAAGTGAGGTGTGCAGCCCTGTGACTGTGACTTACGTGACAGATGAGCCAGGGCTGTTGCTCTGGTGGGTGCTGGAGTTGCTGAGGCAATTCCAAGGGCATCTTCCCTTCCCAGGTGGTGTAAGAGGGGCTCTGGGATGTCTGGGGTCCTGGCTGAATTCCTGGCGCTGTAGCCTGCCTTTGCTGCCATTTCCACAACCCTTCAGCATCTGCTGCGGCCCCTCCTGTGTATCAGGGACCTCAAACTGATGGACATCACAGCTTCCTCCACTTGACAGGGAGTAGATTCTCAGCTCAGAGGGACGTGGCAGCACTGCACGTCACTGCTAATGTGCCTTTAAAGAGCCATGAACATCACTCTGGAGAAAGGGGGGAAAATGAGTGGCAGAAAAGCAATTTCTGATGCAATTTAAAAGGCAGTGATTACAATTTTACAGGAGCTTTATTGCAGGGGCTTCCTGATCATCCCAGGAATTTTTTTAATGGGAAGTCTGGTGATAAAGGAAAATGTTCTGGGTGCTTCGGTTCCCTCCTCGCCTGCCAAGCATCTTGAAAATCAAAATTGTTAGTGTTTCATAGACCAGCCTTAGGGATAGCAACTACCCAAGAGGCTATTTCTGATCTTTCAAAGAGTGTGTGTTTTTCTGTATTTGCTGATTCTATGTAGAGTAACTGTTTCTAATTTTATTTTATGCTTTCCTAAGTGGCTTGGTAGTAAGCTGTGCGAATTGTCAAGAACCGTACTCACTTCTTCCCTTCTATGTTAGTTGAGAGTCATTCGGTTGTGTGAACAAATAGAAATTCAGGTCAGCATGCGTAAGTATAAAAGGAAATGTTTGAATTCACAGCCTGGAACATTCTATGTGTAATGGCTTCAGGGTTGCCAGGACCCTGTTTCCTTCCACCTCCTGGCTGCAGTCCTCTGTTGGTTTTTATGGTCAGATAGGCTCTGAGGCAGCTCCACATATATATCCAACCAACTTAGCAGCCCCAGAGATTTCCCCGTAATCCCAGCACATGTCCTGAGACTGTTTAGTGGACCTGATCAGCCTGGCTTTGGTTCCAGGGCCACCCTGAGCCATCTCTGAGGCCAGGGGCGGGGAAGAGGGGATGCGGTGGCTTTATTGGCCAGGCCTGGGTTTTGTGACACCACTCCCTTCCCTACCAACACATGGATTGGGTCATTCCCACAGGAATTCCATGGGCTGAGTGAGAAAGATGAGGTCCGGAGGGCCGACCTGGAAAGGGAAATGGATGCAGGATGAACCAAAACCACCAATGCTCAGGACCCCTTCCCATACGAAACTCACGAGGATCTGAATCTGCTGCACACCCCCTAGTTGTCACCTTCCCTGGGCACACACTCCACCTTTACCCTATCTCAGGGCTAGCGTAGGGGTTCTTAACCTCAGGTCCATGGACCCTTGAAGGGTCCTTGGATGGAATTTAGAGGATTGTGAAGTTGGCTGGGAAAAAAATTACATCTTTATTTTCTCTACCATCTAACTGAAATTTAGCATTTCCATTCCTTCTGAACAAGGGCCACAAACCACGTTGTATCAGCAACGCCTGTGACTTTGTCGCTGCTAGAGATCAAAACGTTTTCCATGTCACATTACAGTTGTTGTAGGTATTACAAGGTACTGTTTACACTCATCTCTTTCTAAATTACTGTAGTCATTGGACCCACCACTAAGATCTCATAATTTAAAGCATTCACAAAGAAGCACAAATATTACTGTATCTCAGGTTAGGTTTTGTTTTACAGATATTTTGATATCTGAATATAATCGATTTCCCTTGTAATCTTGTGTATTGTATTTTGTACATTTGAACACACGATTCTGAGAAGGAGCCCAAACCCTTCTTCACCAGACTGCCAACAGGGGTCCCTGGCCTGAGAAAGGTAAAGAACTAAGAACCCCTTCTGGCTTCTCCAGAGCCCCTAAGGGCAAGATTATTGAAGCTATCCTGATTCCTGGACTCTGGAAAGTAGGCCAGCTGCTTGCTAGGTTTCCTTCCTCTGAGGCCCCCTGGAGGAGCTGGCTGGCATTTGAGGTCGGCCTTGGCACGTGGGTGGCACGTGGACATGGCAGCACTGGGGAAGGATGGGGAGAGGCCTTGCCAGCCTGCCGTTCGCCCTGTCTGCATTGACCGCCGTGGCCGTGTGGCCTGGCCAGGTGGTCGGGAGCAGGCTCTGGAGCCAGGCTGCCTGGGTTCGTCCCGCCTATGGTGTACTTTTGAGTGGCTGGGCAGCCGCTAGGGTTACCGGGGGAGTGAAATGAGTCGGCGCATTCTGCTAGGCTGGAGCCTGGCACGTAGGGAGTGAGAGTCATCGTTTAGCGTACAGGAGGGTTCTAGGTTGTCCTCTCAGATCTCATCTCCCCGGCTTAGTAAGTGCCTGGCCTAAACCAAAATGTGACGGTGAGCAATGCAGACAAGTGGCTTCTCGGCCTGGAGACATTCATTCATCCATGAAATACCCACTCAAATATGCACAACCATACTAAATATTCAAAAACGTAAATTAATAATACAGAGTTACAAGCCAGTGCTTTTTCTCTGCCACTCCTCTGCTCACAGTTGTCTGAAGGAAATGTCTTTATAATGGGCTTCCAGCTGCCCCGTCACCTCCCTGCTCTCGTGTCCCGCACTCACCCTGCGCCAGGCACACGGGCCTCCTGCTGCCCCTGAACGCGCCCCCACCACCCCTCTCTCTCTCCCTCCTGCCTCAGGTCCTGTGCAGTGGCCGTTCCTGTGCCTGGAAGGCTCTTTCCCAGATAGTCACCCAATTCGTGGTCTCCTGTATTCAGGCCTCTGTCCTCAGGCCTCCTCTGACGTCTCTGTGAAGCGGCAGCCCGTTGCTCTCCTTAGCCTACTTAGTCTCCATCAAGGCGCCGCCGCTCCCTGGCTGAGGACTGTGTTTGTTCAGTGTCTCCCTCCCCTGCTGGAGCGTCTGCTCCCTGAGGACAGCGACTTTGTCTTGGTCACTGGTGTACCCTCGGTGCCTGGCACGCAGCAGGCGTTCAGTAAATATTTGTTGAGGGAGTGACTTCGTGAATGACAGGTGGGTACTATAGCAGGAAGGCTCATGCTGGCCAAAGATGTAACCTCATTTTTTTTCTCTCCGTAGATGCACAGCCTTTGACCTCGGCTCTCCTGGGACCCTCAAGGAGCACTAGTGTCCAGAACATACTAAGGTTGAGTACTGAGATTTGTGTGACTTTCGTTTGCTTAAGTTTTACGGCTCATACATATAAGCCTCTTTATTATTTAAAAAAAAATTTTATTTGAAAGAGTACCAAGGGAAAGATGTATGACTCCTCCCCTGTCCCTCCCAACACCCACAGTCTGACATCTTCCCTCCGAGGACATTGCAGTCAGTAGTTGGGTGGGTGTCTGGCTGGACCTCTCTTCCTGCTCATGAACATTCCTCCTTATCCAAATACACCCTCATTATTTTAATTTCTTACATGGAGAACAAAGAAGCCGTGCTAGATGACGCTTCTGCAGCATGTTTCCCACTGTCCCCAGTGGTAGTGTGTCTTGAAGATCTTTCTTCATAGCATCCATCAGTGTATCACAGTCTTTTTTTTTTTAACTTTTTAATTTCCATTTTAAAATTTACACAGAGTGAAATTCACTTTTTGGTGTGTGGTTCTTTGAGTTTAGGCAAATGCATGCCGTTGTGTGACTACCACCACAGTTAAGATACAGAATGGCCCCATCACCCCATGTGTGGATGTGCTGTTTATCTATAGGCTAAAAGTATAGTGCAGGTAGTTACACGAAATTAAAATATGTACACATGTTAAGTACTTACCTGTAATATAAAGATTTTGAATGTGTTATAATTAGGTTTCTGGGTTTTTTGCTAGTGAGCACCCTCTTTGGTTTCTTTGGCCCAGACCAAGTAAAGGAGGGGGCCTCAGGGTGTGGGGCAGTCCAGGTGGTAGTGGGGCATTCCTAAACGAGGATGTCAACCTTTGTTGGCAGGATGCCACAAGGGTCTTGGGAGAGGGGGTGCTGTCTGATCCTTGAATCACCAAGAGACCCCAATAGCGTGGAAAGTGGGAGAACAGAAGATTCTGGCATCCAGACTCTGGACGCAGATAGTGGTGTTGGCTGAGTTGCAGGGACCAGTCAGTCGAGTTTGGGAACTGAGTGCATCTAGACAGGGGGACTTCCCCGGCGGTCCAGTGGTTAGGACTCCGCACTCTCACTGCCGAGGGCCTGGGTTCGATCCCTGGTCGGGGAACTAAGATCCCGTAAGCTGTGTGGCGTGGCCAAAAAAAAAAAGTTAAAAAAACAAAATCTAGACAGTATCTTCTCCCTTGGCTGTTTCTTGGGTCTCTTCATATTCCTTCATCCTGGTCTAAGGCTCTGCCCGGGTACCTGGAGCTTGTTTGTGGGACAGTCTCTTGGGGCCAGATTTCCATTAAGGGATGTTTCTTGGCACAATTCTGTTTTTTTTTAAACATCTTTATTGGAGTATAATTGCTTTACAAAGGTGTGTTAGTTTCTGCTTTATAACAAAGTGAGTCATCTATACATATACATATATCCCCATATCTCCTCCCTCTTGGGTCTCCCTCCCACCCTCCCTATCCCACCCCTCTAGGTGGTCATAAATCACTGAGCTGATCTCCCTGTGCTATGTGGCTGCTTCCCACTAGCTATCTGTTTTACATTTGGTAGTGTATATATGTCCATGCCACTCTCTCACTTCGTCCCAGCTTACCCTTCCCCCTTCCCGTGTCCTCAAGTCCATTCTCTACGTCTGCATCTTTATTACTGTTCTGCCCCTAGGTTCATCAGAACCTTTTTTTTTTTTTTAAGATTCCATATATATGTGTTAGCATGCGGTATTTATTTTTCTCTTTCTGACTTACTTCACTCTGTATGACAGTCTCTAGGTCCATCCATCTCACTACAAATAACTCAATTTCATTTCTTTTTATGGCTGAGTAATATTCCATTGTATATATGTGCCACATCTTCTTTATCCATTCATCCAATGATGGACGCTTAGGTTGCTTCCATGTCCTGGCTATTGTGAATAGAGCTGCAATGAACATTGTGGTACATGACTCTTTTTGAATTATGGTTTTCTCAGGGTATATGCCCAGTAGTGGGATTGCTGGGTCATACGGCAGCTCTATTTTTAGTTTCTTAAGGAACCTCCATACTGTTCTCCATAGTGGCTGTATCAATTTACGTTCCCACCAACAGTGCAAGAGGGTTCCCTTTTCTCCACACCCTCTCCAGCATTTATTGTTTGTAGACTTTTTGATGATGGCCATACAATTCTGTATTAACTTTTTTATTTTAAAGGAATTTTAGACTTACAAAAAAGTGACAAAAATAGTACAGAGAGTTCACATTATCTACCCTTCACCCAGCATCCCCAAATGCTACCATCTTATACAACTGTAGCACAACTGTTAAAACTAGGAAATGAACACTGGTCTAGTACTATGAACTAAGTTACAGACTTCAGTCATATTTCACTAGTTTTTCTACTGATGTCCTTTCTCTTTTCCAAGACCCTATCCAGGATCCTTACTGCATTTAGTTGTCATGTCTCTTCAATCCTCCCCCAATCCGCATCGGTTCCTCAGTCTTTCCTTGTCTTTTATGACCACGACACTCTGGAAGAGAGCTGTCCTGTTATTTTGTAGATTGTCTCCGTTTGGCTTTGTCTGATGTTTCCTCGTGACAGGGTTGAGCTTACGCATTATTTGGCAGAGGTGAGGTGCCCGCCTCGGTGCACGGCACCAGCGGGTCCCCGTGCCTCGTCACTGGTGACGTTAACCTGGATCACTTCATCAAGGTGCTGTCTGCTGGGTTTCTCCACTGTCCGGTAACTGTTTTTTCCCTTTGCAATTGATAGTTATCTTGGGGGAGGTGCTTTGAGACTACACTTGTTTCTCCTTGAACTTGCACCTGCTCATTTTGGCATGCGTTGGTAGGGCGAATCTTGCCTGCAACAGTTATCACTGTGGTATTTCCCTAATGGTGATTTTTGTACGTCCCTCATTTCTTCTACATTTATGAATTGTCCACATAATTAGTTCTGTTAAGGGAGACCTGTCCCTTCTCCCTCATTTATTTCAGTTATTCGGTTATTAACATATATCTGTATGGCATCATAGATACTCATTTTAATCTAGCTCCTCCCTTTTTAATGCGGTAAAAGGTTCCAGTTTCTGAGTGAATTCCTAGTATTGCCTCTTAAACCGCAGGAGGACCGGCATCATTCTTAAAATGGTAACTAGCGCCTTAGGGACTGGAAAGCAGGAGACAGGGTTTCATTTGTTCCTTCATTCGTTTCTTTCCTTCACTCAACAAATAGGCCTTTGAGCACCTACTGTTATGGTCCAGGCACTGGGGATTCAGGAATGAACAAAACAAACAAAATCCTTTCCCTACAGGAACTGACATCCTACTGGAGGATAAAACAATAAGCAGACAAACGAGTAAATGTGGGGATAAGTGCTACAGGGATCAGTAAAGCAGGAAAGAGGACTGACTGGGAGCAACAGTGATTTGATTTGATTTGATTTGATTTTGATTTTGATTTTTTTTGGCCACACCGTGTGGCATGTGGGATCTTAGTTCCCCGACCAGGGATCGAACCTATGCCCCCTGCATTGGGAGCACGGAGTCTTAACCAGTGGACCGCCAGGGAAGTCCAAGGGGGTGATTTTAGACCAGGTGATCCAGGAAGGCCTCTCTGAGGAAGCCCTGAAGGGAAGGAACAAGGCAGGTCTCCGACCTAATTCTTCCATCTGCCAGCCAGGAGAGCTAAATGAATTCTCTCACTTCTGAACAGGGTTTCAGGAATTGTGGCAAACAGGAAAACGTGTTACCTCTCTGAGGGGCAGCCCCTACTGAGCTCTAGCCCATTTGTTGCCCTGGGGAAATGCCAAGTCTTGCCAGATCTGCTGATATTTTTTCCCCAATAGAAGACAGAAATGAGGAATTCTTGCTTGTCCATCGAACCCAAATTATGCTACATCAGCTAACTTTCAGGGATATGTGGATGAATATCTTTTGTTCATTTTCATTGTATTTATTTATTTATTTATTTATCTATTTATTTATTTTAAATATTTATTTATTGGGCTGTGCCAGGTCTTAGTTACGGCATGCACGATCTAACTCCCCGACCAGGGATCGAACCCAGGCCCCCTGCATTGGAAACGCGGAGTCTTAGCCACTGGACCACCAGGAATTCCCTCATTGTATTTATTCATTGTTACCTTTGGAACAAAAGATACCAGTTTTTCATTTTGGTAGGAATGTAGATTTTGTTTTAAATATATGTATATATATTCAAGTTTAAAAGTGAGTTGATTTAAAGGAACTATTAAGTAAGTAATTGTACAGCTGGGACATAGATGCAGTTGAAAAGGAAGGGTGAAACACAGCTAGTGAGGTTTGGTAAACGCTGTCCTGTCTTGACGTTCCACTCTTTCTTCTCTGGATCAGGGGTTCTCAGCCGGGGACCTGAACTGAGGCTGGCAAACGATGACCATGGACATGTGCCCTGAGCCCTTTGTGTCATGGTGGGTGTATCAGCCAGGAATGCTTTCAGCGGCAAGAACAGAAAACCCAGCTCACGCAGCTTAAACAAATGAGGCTCAGTTTCTCTCCCATAACAACAAACCCAGAGATACTTGGCTGCCGATGTCAGTTCAGAGGCTGAGGGATGTCTGGGCTGGGGCCTCCTTGATTCCCTTGGCTTTTCCCTCATGGTTGCAAGGTTGCTGCTTGCAGCTCCAACCAGAACAAGGAAGGGGGAGAGTCAACTCCAAGCAGTGTGGTTTTTTTTCAGTTCTGAACCACTTCAGCAATCCCAGAAGCCCCCTCCCCAGAAGATTCCACTTACATCTCATTGGCCAGAAATGGGTCACATAGCCTCCCCCTATTTCAAGGAAGGTGAGAAATGTTGTTTGGCTTTTCAGCCTCTCCTGAGGAGGAAGCCAGAGAAAAAGGGAACTGAGAGTGTCAGTTGGGTTATCCAGCCAACAGTGTCTGGCTCCACGGGAGAACAAAAACAATAATAATGAACATTAATGGGTGCAGACTCTACGCCGCGCCCTGCTGTAAGCACTTTACGTGCATGATCTCATTCAGTCCTTCCACCCACCCTATGATGTCGCTGCTGTGATCTCCCCATAGTAATGACTTGGAAACTGAGGCAGAGAGTGGTGACGCCCTTTATCAAGCAGAGGAGCCAGGGTGGGAACCTTTGCAATGTCTCCAGAGCCCTCGCTCTTGGCCACTACACTTTGTCGCTTCATAAGAGGTCCTGGGGTCCCAGACTGCTAGCTATCTGACCTCAGTTTAAATTCTTCTAGGAAGGGAGGAACAGGGCAGCACATTTTGCTTTAGGGAAGTTTTGATCATTAAAAAGCTTCCTCGTGAATCACATCCGTTCTGTGTAACTGCCTCTCACTGGTCCTGGTCCAGTCCTGATGAAGGGCACCAGCCACACATCTTCCTCCTGGCAGCCCTTTGTGGCTTGCAGATGGCAGAGTCTTCTCCTGGCCTCCTTTTCCAAACACACTGTACCTGTGCTTTTAACTCTTCTTCCCAGAATGACGCTTCCAGCCTTCTTTCCTTTCTTGGGGTTCTGCTGGTTGATTCAACACACATTTAATATGCGCCTCCTCGGTGCCCATCCCTGTAGTGTAGTGGTGTGGGTGAGACGGCATCATGGCTGAGTGGGCTCTGTACTCAGGGGGCTCCTTGTCCAGGGAGGGAGGCAGGCCCTCAGACAGTGACAGCCCAGGGTGGTCAGGGCTGTATGGGGGAACCCCAGGGGCTGATGAGAGCCCACAGGAGGTGCCCAGGCAAGCCTGGGGGTCAGGGAGGTCTCCTGGAAGCAGCTTTGGGCTTTGAAGGAAGAATAGAGATTTGTCAGTGAGCAATTTCCCCCCTCTTCTCCACCTCCCCTTTCTTCACTGCAGCTCTCCTTGCTGAATCTCCACCCCCTTCCTCTGTAAGATGTAGGGTTTGGACTTGGGTTTCCATCCGTCCATCCAGCAAACATATCCCACGTGAGCACTAGGCTTACAGGGATACCCTCTTGGATCGAGAGTATTTGGGGAAAGCTCTGTAGGCAAACAACCCAGAGTCATGAGAGTCCTACGAGGGAAAGCCACAGGGCAATGGGAACTCTGAGGAGACACCTGACACTGACTTGGGGCTTCAGGGCCAGCTTCTTGAAGGCTGCGAAATCCATCACAATGGGCTGACACAGTGGCCGAGAGCACAGGCTCCGGAGTCCAGCTAACCTGGGGTCTAGTCTTAGCTTGATCACTGACGAGCCCCAAGTAGGGAGCCTATCTCTGGGAGCTTCTGTTTTCTCCTGAGGTTGTTTTGGGAATTACAACGTGACTGTGAATCTCAAGTACTTAGTGCCTGGCTGAAGTAGTCACACAATAGATGAGATGGTGATGGTGGCCACTTGGATTCATTAGCCTTTACTGCACGGCAGAAGTTAGGCAGCCTGGTCACCAGCCTGGAAGAGAATAATAAGCATTCACTGCTGCTGCTGGGATTATTTATTCAGCAAATAAGAGTGTTTACCTTGTGCCCAGCCCTGAGCCAGCACGGTGCCTGGATATAGCTGGACTGTGCTCTGCAAACAGGGCTTGTGCAGCTGAGGCCTGGGCCAGAGATTTTACAGGAGAAGAGACGAGTTTCCTTGGTGGGTATTGGAAACCCATAGCTTTCGGTCTCCCAGTCCCCTCTCCAATTAGTCCCCAGGCCTTTCAGCATTGGCCTCTAGCGTGTGGGCTGCCCTTGACCTCTGTGGCCAGAACGCATGGATGCTCTCTCTGCTCAGCCCGTCAGCCGAGTCCCAAATTAGACCTGACAGTGTGATTTATTCTCTGGGATGGAGCTGGGAGGGCAGAGCCCCAGTGGGTGATTCCGAGGGAAGGTTGTCAGCCCGAATTAGCCCAGGCCCTTCACGCGGCCTTGCTGTTTCAGCTTCCCCTAACTAATAGGGTTTTCCCAGGGTGTTGCTGGCTTCTGAGCAGCCTCTTCCCAATTCCCAGGGGCTGAGACTTGGCTGTGATCCCTAAGGAGCTGTGTTTGATGAGGGCCCCGAGGCCTCAGGCTCTGTCTGAAGGGAGTGGGGGCTCTGGGTCCTTTCATCTGCCTCATCAGGCATTGAAAGTGGCGATTCCCCAGGGAGTAGTTATGCAGTCTGCCCCTCTCATCCTGAGTTCAGTACTGGCAGCTGAAGGCCACTGCCTTGCTCCTCACCTCCCGGTCTGTAATCACAGCTGTCTCTGCCTTTAGCTGCCTTCATTCATTCACACAGAGTGCCAGTGAGAGGCAAGATTCTGCTGCAGAAGCAAATTAACCCTGAAATCCTAGAGGTTGAACACAGCAAATGTCTATTTCTTACTCATGACCCAAGTCAGGTCAGCTGGGGGCTTTGCCTTGAACCTCAGGGACCCAGGATGGGGCGGGGGGGGGGGGGTCCCCTGTCTTGTAGCATCACAACTGGAACACACAGTCTCCAGGGTCACCACGGCAGGACGAGGGAACTAGAGGGTCACACCGCAGCACTTAGATGCCAAGGCCAGAGTGACGCAGTCCACCTCTGCTCACACCCAGAGCTAGCCGTGTGGCCTTGCCTAACTAACTGCAAGGGGCTGGGATGTGGGAGCATGTGGGTGTTCAGCGAGCAGTAAATATCCTGGCCACAAGAGGCAAGTGTGGTATTTATTAAGCACGTACTGTGTGCCGGGTTTTCTAAGAGGGCTCTGGAAGTACAAAGGGGCCTCTGTCTTCCTGGAGCTCATGGTTTGGTGGAGGAAACAGAACCTCAGTAAGAATTCATAGAAGCAGCTGTGTCATTACATCTGCACTAAGTGCCCTGATGGAGGATACATGACAGCCTATCCGGGGGGACCTGACATGTTTCGAGAGGTCAGGAGATGTCTCTAATAAGGACTGCCATTTGAGGGGAGGCCTGAAGGATGTGTAGACCTTAATGGATGGGGGGAGCATTCCCAGTAGAGGGAACAGCATCAACGGAGTTCTGGAGGTGGGAAGGAGCTTGATTCTGGGAAGGAACTGAAAGGTGGCTAGCAAAGCTGTAGGATACTGAGTCGGGGAGAGGAAGCTGGGGGCAGACCATGCAGGGTCTGCGTGGCTGTGAGGAGGAGTTTGGTATTTGATAACACCTACCTTTTGGAGCTGTTGAAAGAATCAAATGAGCTCAATCATTCTTTCAGCAAATGCTGAGTTTCAACTCTTTGGCAGACAGTGTTTCAGGTCCGAGGGACGTAACTATGAACAAGATGGACAAATGTCCCTGCTCTCATGGAGCTGGCATTCTTGAAGGGGAGACAGATAAGAAACCAGAAAAGAAACAAATAAAATAATTTTACTTCGTGAAAAAACTTCTGACCAATGAAATAGGGTAATTTAATAGAGAGCATTTACTTTGGATTCTTTTGGCTATAAGTAACAGAAAACCCCATTTGTGCCGACTTAAACTGTCAGGAAATGTGTGGGCTCCCCAACCCCAAGTCCAAGTGTTTTTGGGGCTGCCTTCTGGGCTGGTGACTCGGCAGCTCAACATGGATGGCGTGGAGAACCCAGGTTCATTCTGCAGCAGCTGGGCTGTCCATGATGCACTTTTACCTTAAGACAGGTCCCTCCCATGATCATTGGGTGGCAGTTGGGACATTGCAGGGAGTCTCAGGGGTGGGAACAGAAGCTTTTTCAAACTCTGTGTGCCCCAAGGATCTCTGTAGTCCACCTTTGTAGGCAATGAATTACAGGGCCAGTGGGAGAGCAGGGGGGGAGGCTTCTGCCATAGTCCAGATGGGAGACGATGCAGGACAGAACCAGGATGGGAGGGAGTGGAGGGTGAGGAGGGGGGCAGGTTAGGAGGTAGAATGGCCGGGGCTTGCTAACAAGACGGCTGCTGGAAAGAAAGGATGCTGAGCACATGCACGCGTGCACACACACACACACGCACACGCGCGCGTACACACACACACACACACACAGATATCTATCCACCTTGTACTGTGTCCTCCTCTTGTAAAAGTCTTGGTACACATTTGCATAGTACAGGCTCTGAGAAATCTTGCAGGGAAGAAACCTGCTTCTTTGACTATGGAACCTTTTTATTTTCTGAAAGGCACTTAGTAACATGTTCTGCGGAAAAATTTGAAAATTTTTGCTTTAATAATAATTCTCATTTTTGTGGCATATTTGTGGGGAGCTTTAAGAAACCCCAAGGCCTGGGCCCCGCCCCAGAACATTTCACTAGAGTCACCAAGGGTAGGACCAGGCGTGGGATGGGTTTTTTTTTAAAGCTCCCCAGATGTTTCCAGGGCGTGGCTGAGGGTGGGAACTATTGCTTTATTGTGTCCTTCAGTGAGCTTCACGTTATAAAGCTGTGTTGTTTATATGCATGTCTGATTATCAAAGTAATACTTGCTTGTTGTTTAAAAAAGAGAAATCAAAGGACCCAGACTCTGCCAAGATAATCACTTTTTCAAGCCTGGAGTGTTCCTTCCAGATTAAAAAAAAAATACTTGCACTAAAAAAAATACTGTATGTATCCCAAAACAAGATGATTCCCCATCTTTACAAAGAGAAAATTTTTTTTAAAGTTTTGGGGTCTACTTGAAATGTTTAGGGATATTGATGATATAATCAGTTGCCTATCTATATTTTTCAGTTTATTAATTTTGTGACACATTTAGAATCATGACATCAAAAATGTTGAATTCAAAATGTGGCTTAGATCCTCTCACATCATAAAATGTTACACTCTTCACAGGCCTCCTTATCATCATTAGAGCCCCTTTTTTGAGTCATCGACCCATATTTCCAGAGTACATCATTTCCACCTCCATCTGAAGTGCTTGTGATGTGGAACTTCTTGAATCTGTGTATTAAGTTGTTGCTGGAAACTGTATCCCAAGTAGTCATATATCATGAGACAATTTTTTTTTAATTCCCCTTTTAGTTGTATATTGGTGATCTCTAAAGTGTAGCCAATAACTTTTATGTTACATTAAGGAAAAAAAAACACTTTGTTTTTTTTTTAAAGACAGTTACTGAAAATGAATAAATGAAAAAATGTGAACATATAAAAGCAGTTACATAAGCACTCATTTTTGAGTCAATCAGACTAATGATTCCGATATGAATAATAAATGACAGTTTAGGAAAATTCAGTTTCATCCCACACAGCAGCACTTTGCCTCAAGATAGTTTTCAATCTTACTTTACACAGCCTTTTTTCAGTTTTCAAAATTCTAGTTAATTAAATGAATGTTGCTTACAATTATTTGTCCCTGTCTTGCTCTCTGTCTTTAAAGGGCCTCTTTAAGTGACTTATAACACTTGGAATCGTGAGGTCAAGCCCTCGGGAACAGTTCCTGAGTCTATTATAATATATGCCTCCTTTTTCATTGTTGCCAAAACTAGCATCACTGAAATCTTTAGATGCTAATGTGGCTTTTCCCAAGTTGCACTTTGTTCAAAATAAAATAATATGAAAACTTTGAAACACAACTCTTATTGCTGAGGATCATTTTTCAGGGGGGAAATCTTGGTTTATATTTGGGTAGGTCTTGTATTCAAACTAAATTAAGTAGGTTAAACACATACAGTTAGCTCAGTGGTATTTGATCTTCCTGCTATGAGCAATAACTTCTTGGAAAGCCTGAGTTCTCTAACTTGCCCAGCTTAATCTCATTCATTCATTCATTCAGTATTGATTAATTTCCTGTCAGCTACCCTAAGAACCAGTAAAGAGGACAGTAGTACAAAAGGCCCATGTTGGAATCCCAGCCTTCCACTTCTACCTGTGCAAGTGTGGCCAAGGCACTTAACCTTCCCATGCCTCAGTTTCCCCATCTATAAACTAGAGATGATAACACTGCCTTCCTCGCAGAGTGGTTGTGGGGATTCAGGGGTTTAATACAGATCCACAATCCCAGGTGGAATGTTACCCAAATAGACAGATTATCATCACTGCAGAAATATCGATGTGATGGATGCTTCCCTAGACCCTGCTGGGTATAAGCTCTCCATTGCTTTTCTAAAATCAAAATCATCCAGAATCCCAAAACTCATTTGGCCTGAGAGGTTTGGAAAGGGCAGCTGCATATATAAAACATTTAGCATAGTGCCTGGCACATAATAAGTTCTGTGTAAGTGGTAACCATGTGTTATTGTTATTATTATTTAAAGTACCTACCTCACCATCCTTAATCATCATCATGGAAATGCAAGTGATAACCACAATGAGATGCCATTACACACCCACCTCAATAGGTGAAATAAAGACAACACAGGAGGAGATGAGGTCAGAGAGTTACATGTGAGGCCTTACAGGGACTGAGGCTTTTCCCTGAATGTGTAGTGGGAGGGTTCCGAGCAGAGGAGGGATGTGTTCTGACTCAAGTTAGCAGAGTCCCTCTGGTTGTGTGTGGGACCGGGGGAGGGAGCCGGGAAATCAGGGAGGGAGCTTCTGCTACAGTTCATGGTCCAGGCTGGCGGGGGTGGGAGGTGGAGCAGGGAGAAGCATGCAGGTCCTAACTGTGATTTGAAGGTGGAGCCAATACTAACTATGAATGGACTGAATGTGGGGTTGAGAGAAGGAGAGGGGTGGAGGCTGGCACTGAGGTTTTGGCCTGAGCACCAGGTGACTAGTGAAGGCGTTGAGTTGAGAGCCAGCAGAGTGGCGATTTGCAAGGGGATGGTGAAGATGGTGGGAGAATCAAGGATAGAGCTGATGGGAGTGGATTCAAGAGAAACACAGCTTTGTTTTTTTTTTTTAAGAGCTGTTTTAAAAGGTGTACAGAAGATTGATCATGAAATACAGAGAGTTCCCACAAGCTCCCTCTCTCCCCACTCTAAATAAAAGTTTCCCCTTTTATTTACATTCATATTAGTGTGGTACATTTTTTTTAAAACTGATGAACCAATACTGATACATCGTTGTTAACTAAAGTACATAGTTTACAGTTAAGGTTCATGCTTTGTGTTCTACATGCTATGGGTTTTGACACATGTGATATGTATCGACTGTTACAGTATCATACAGGGTAGCTTCACAGCCCTGCCTATTTGTTTGCACCCTTCCACCCCCTGCCCCCCCCCCCCCCACACACAAAACCACTGATCTGTTTACTGCAGAACAACAGGACTTTGTATCCATCTCCCTGGCAGACATGAGCCTGTGAAGGTGTCGTCCGTCGTCGCCCCTCCCCCGCCCCACCCCGAAGTGTGTTTTGTTTGTTGCTGTGTCTCTAGTGCTTTGGCCACACCTGACACACAGTAGCTGCACAATAAAAATATGCTCAGTTAGTGTCTTCTTGGATTGGGGAGGGATTAGAATCAGAAGGAGCCCTTGGAATCAGAGGCTGTCATGCCAGAGTGTGACAGTAGTGTGTTCTGTGGACCTGGGCTTCCCAGTGGGCTCCCCTCCACACACCATGGGTATTAGGGGGAAGGAATAATTGGAAGTGTAACCCAGACATCTGTGTGCCCTCCCCCAAGCTAAACATTTACTGAGTGCCTGGCCCCGTGGATGGGACTGACATGTCTTCCCCATCTGTAAATTAGCATAATGAGAGTATTGACCTCATAGAGCTATTGTAAGGGGTCAGTGGGATAATGCTGTAAGACACCTGTAGGTGTTTCATAAATGTGATGAGCTATTAGTCTGACTTCATGGCATTCCCCATCTACTGGGGGGAGATAGATATCAAATAATCACTCAAATAACCACATAATTTAACTGGTAATTAAACTCTAAAAGAAAAGTCCAGAATGCCTTTGAAAGAGAGTAACAGGGCTGGAGGTGGGGTCTTATTCAAGGCTGGAGTGAGGTTGGGAGTGTCTGAGAAGTGACCTGTAAGCCTAGACTTGAAGGATAAGTGGGAACTTGCCCAGGGGCGGGCTGGAGGCTGGTGTTTGGGGGCAGGAAGAAGAGCCTGTACAAAGGCCCTGAGGTGTGCTGGAGGAACAGAGGCTGGTGTGCCCTGAGCAGAGGGATGGGGGGACAGGTCAGCAACCTGGGTCATACTGGGCCTGGCGAACCATCCGTAATGATTTGGACTTCTTCCCATGGCCCCTGAAGGGTTTTAGGAGACCCATGATGCTGGTTTGGTTTGGTTTAGCTTTTTAGCTCCTGTGTGCACTTTCAAGGCCTGGTGTCCTGACTCCCTCCTCCCCCAGAACAGTTTGTACCAACTGCTGCAAGCCAGGGTCAGGGTCAGAGACTCCAGCCCTCCCCCGTCACCTTGAAGTGCCGTGCTGCCTTCTGGCCGTCAGTCTGCAGGTCTGGAAGGAGCTTTACATAAGGAGAAGGTGCCCTGGTTCCAGACTCATCAATCCTTAGGAAAGAAGCAGCTGGCTGATCCATCCCAGGCCACTGGGAGGCCTGCAAAACAGGTCACTGCAGCATCGCCTCTTCCTCAGAAAGGCTCGGGGCCTCACTGGTTCATGATCCCATCCTCTCAGAGAAGGGACCCCAGCCTGCCCCGCTCAAAGATGGCCTTGTTTCCTCCTGGGCCTGGAGCTGCCAATAGCTCCACCCCCACCCATTTCCCTGTTTCTTTTGTAAGGTGCCAACCAATATGCTTCTCTCAGTTCCCTCTTGCGGGCCAGGCCCTGGAGAGAGGTGGGACAGGGTGGGGAGGAGAGTTTCCAGGTTACCTTTGTCTCCTCAGCTCTGCACAGGAAATGGCTATTTGGTGGGCCAGGAGTTTGGGGAGGCCCTGTGCCCCAGCCCCTCAGCAAGGGCTCAGATGAGTCCTCCAGCCTGGGAATGGTGTCAGGTTCCCAGGGTATATGGAGAGGCCCAGGTACCCTGAGCGGCTCCTCCGATCCTGCCCTGGCGTCTCCTCTGCTGGAGTGGCCTCTGCCAGTTGCTGGGTAAGTGGAGGGCCTTGCTGTCCCTTCTTCTGTCGTGTCCATGGCCGCCCATTCCCAGAGCTCCCAGAGCGGGGCTCTGATCCTTGTGGGGTGGGGGGTGGGGTATCCCTTCTGAGCACTTGGGTGCATCCTGTCTCGGGAAACCCACAAAACTTTTTTTAAGTGTGGCTTCTCAGCAATGCGGTAATTCAGAGGCTCTTATAGAGACTTTTAAACTGGTGGAGTCCACATCCAGACCTGAGTGGCTGGCCCCGTGGCACTCAGGATCTTGCTCAATCCTCCCAACAACCCTAGGAGGTAGGTATTCATAGGAAACAGATGAGGAAACCAGGGCACAGATAGGTCAGGTCACTTGCCTAAGCCCCACAGCTGGGAAGTGGTGGAGTCAGGATTTGAACCCAGGCTGTTTGGCTTCATAATCACTGTGCTGTGCTGCCTGCCTGCCCACTCTCCTTATCACATCACTGTTTATTTTCTTCTTAGTACTTACTCAGTTTGTTGACTTGTGTACTGCCTATCTACACCCTTTAGGATGTAAGCTCCTATTTGATAATATGAATTATGTGTCTTGTTTGGTGGTGTAAACCCAACATCTAGTACCTGGCACACAGGAGCTGCTCAATAAATATCTGTTGAATGAATGATCCAAAGTTGCCAGTGAAAAGGATGTGGAGGAACTGGATCTCTCATACTTTGCTGGTGGGAATGTCAAATGGTACAGCCACTCTGGAAAACAGATTGGCACTTTCTTAAAAACTAAGTGTGCAACTGTCATATGACCCAGCCATTGCACTCTTTTTTTTTTTTTAATTCATTTATTTATTTATTTTTGGCTGCGTTGTGTCTTCGTTGCTGCACGCGGGCTTTCTCTAGTTGAGGTGAGCGGGGGCTACTCTTCGTTGCGATGCGTGGGCTTCTCATTGCGGTGGCTTCTCTTGTTGCGGAGAACGGGCTTCAGTAGTTGTGGCATGTGGGCTCAGTAGTTGCAGCTTGCCGGCTCTAGAGTGCAGGCTCAGTAGTTGTGGTGCACGGGCTTAGTTGCTCTGCAGCGTGTGGGATCTTCCCAGACCAGGGCTCGAACCCGTGTACCCTGCATTGACAGGCAGACTCTCAACCACTGCACCACCAGGGAAGCCCCTATATAACATTTTTAAATGGCAAAATCATACAAATGGAGAACGTATTGGTGGTTGTCAGGGGTTAGGGATAGGGGGTTATGAAGGAGTGGGTGTGATTATAAAAGGTAACATGAGGGATCTATCTTTGTGATAATGAAACTGTTCATATCTTGGTTGTGATAGTGGATACACAGACATACACAAGTGATGAAGTGGTATACAACAGAAGACACACACGCAAATGAATACAGGAAATCTGAATAAAATCAGTAGATTGTTTCAATGTCCATTTCCTGGTTATGATATTGTACTTCATTTTTGCAAAAAGTTACCATTTGCCAAACCGGGTAAAGTGTATATAGTATCTCTCTGTATCATATCTTACAAGTGTACTTGAGTTTACAATTACCTCAGTAAAAATGGCTATTAAAAAAAGTTGCCAGTGAGATGGGAAGAGAGAGAAAGGGGGAAGTGGAAGATGGATCTGTCTGCAGAGGTGAGGGAGATGGGCAGGGCAGGGCAGAGCATAGGGCCTGTAGGCCATGGGAGGGGTTTAGGGTTCACCCTGAGGTCAGCCCCCGGAAGGGTTTCAGGCAGGAGAGGGACCTGGTCAGATCTGCATTTTTAAGTGATAACTGTGGCTGCAACACTGAGAGATTGGGGTCAGGGAAACTGGAGGACAGAGCCTACAGCAAGTGGGCCTGAATGCAGAGGAAAACGAACTGGCCAGAGAGCCTTGTAGGTCTTCAGCAGACCAGTCTGTGAAGGAGAGGGTCAGGGATGACTCCTGAAGCCAGGCGCTCAGTTAATGTGTGTGGTCAGCAGCCTCTATGTCTTGTTTGGGGTGTGAGTTACACAGGTGTAGACATGTGTGAAAATTCATCAAACTGTGCACTTAAAACAGGTACATGTTACTGTATGTAATTATACTTTATTAGATAGATACCATGAAATCATAATGATAATAAAATAGCTCACATTTCTTAAAGCTTTTACTCTGTGCCAGGCTCCATGCTAAGCACTTTGCACGTGTTAGTTCATTTTATCCATACAACAGTTCTGTGAGATGGGTACTTCTGTTCTTATTTTATTTTTCTTTTTAATTTTTTCATTAAAAAAATATTTTCTTTTTGGCCGCACTGCACGGCATGCGGAACTTCCCCAACCAGGGATCGAACCTGTGTCCCCTGCAGTAGAAGCGCAGAGTCTTAACCACCGGACCACCAGGGAAGTCCCTGTTCTTGTTTTATAGATGAGGCAGCTCAAATGAAATCACTTGTCCAGGGTCACAGTGGCAGAGCGGCCATTGGCACCAGGGCAGGCCAGCTCCAGAGGGCAGGTCTCCTTGACTCCCCTTTCTTCTCGGTTGGGGCTTTCCCTTGATTCCGATGGAGTGGTGATGCACCGCAGCTGGTGGGGTCTCCTCACTGAAGTCCTGAGGCCGTGTGCTATGTCAGAGAGCCCAGCTGTAGTCAGATCTCAGGGTACCTACATCCAGAAGTCCAACCTTTGATTCAGGAACAGAGTCGCTGCAGGAGAGCCAGGCTGGGCTCCTTGTCCTGTCTCTCATCCTCAGCTCCAGCCAGCTGGGGATTAACCCCCTGCCATTTTCAGGAGAAATAGAACATAGGAAACTGGCTGCAACTGGGTTCTTGTGAAGAATGAAGGAAACGAAGTAACCCACTGCTGAAGGTTTCCGGACCCCTTGTGTGCCAGGGACAGCGCCACTGCCTGTTTCTGCAGCATCACATGTGTGGTGCTGACCCAGCAGGCAGGGGACGTGCAACTTGAGTCTTGTAAATGTTCTCTGTACGTTGGGATTCAGCATCCCTTCCTGTTGGTGTCTCAGATGCCCCATTTCCCTCTTGCAGCGATTTTCCTCTGTTTAACAGTCGAAAAATGGTTGCCTCGTGTGTGGTTCTCGGTTAGGATGCTTTTAGTTGCAAGTAACAAAAACACTGACATCATCTGGCCAACGGTAAAGACATTTAATATGTCTTGGAAGTCTAGAGGTGGGTGGGCTGCAGGCGAGGTAGGGTCAGCAGCTCAGATGTCTGCCATCAAGGTTCTCAGTGTAAGCTTCATCCTAGAGCTTTCTCTCTATATATACATATGTGCCTCTTGGTCCCAAGCTGGCTGCCAGTGACAGGGCCACCTGCTTTCTTGTCCACAGACATCGGGAGAGAGAGAGGAAAAAAAGAGCCCAGTCCCTCATGGGTTATAAATACTTCCCTTTAGTCTAGGATTGGTCCAGCTGAGGTCATGTGCTCTCCTTAGCAGACCAGTCAACTCCGCAGAGGAATGCCATGTCCTGATTGCCTTTGACCAGTTGGGGTCTATCTTCCAGGGGAAGAGGGGAGTGGGTATTGAGTAGACAACCAGATGCCTGCCACAGCTGGGAAAGGCCTCCAGACTCGGTCCCTGACCGAGGCAAAGTTAACAAATTGTGTCAGGCCCAACAGATCGTGGCATTTGAGAACAAAGATTTTCTTTTGAAGAAGTGGAGTGATTTGTGTCCCGTTTCTGCCTTCTGCCTCTTCTTCCACCCTCATGTAACCCCAGAAACGGAGGGCAAGTCAAGTCCTGCTCCCACAGACTACTTGTCTGTTGGCGGAAACAATGTGTGTGTTGCTTCCCCTGTCACTGGGTAAATTTTTGTTGTTATTTTTTCCTTCTTCGTCCTCTAGCCCTCCTTATATCCCCTCCCCCACTCTGGGGTGATTGTGGTGTGTCTGTAGCTAGGTACGTATCCTTGCAAAATATATACTGAGGCTTGAGGAAAGAGTCTGCTTCCAGAAATGGTTTTGGGCTCCATATCTTATTCTTATTCTTCCTTTTTCTTCCGGGTTTCACCAAATGCCGTGTTTTTGAGATCTCGTTGCTCTGCGTGCTGCAGTGCATTACGTCTGCCTGCTGAACAGTCGTATGTGATGTGCATCTGCCACCCTCACATTTCTAGTCCCCTGGTGTTCAAGTCACCCTCAGCTCCACACCACCACGGCCAGTACTTCAGTGAGCACCCACATACCTGTGTCCTTCTGAACCCCTGGGGTTTATGTCCAGGGGTCACATTGTGGCTGGAGACGGGCATTCTCTCTTCCCCCAGGAATGGCCAGGGTTGCTCTCCGTGCTGCTGCTCTGTCCCATGCTCTCCCCAGTGGGCAGGAGGGTCCAGCCTTCCCATTGGCTCCTCACCACTTGCTGTCATTATCCTGCTTCCTAATCTGTGTCACCCCAATAAAGTGGGGTCTCGGGTTTTAATGCTCTGATTACTGGTCTGGCTGAATGCATCTTCGTGCCTCTTCCTGCACCTCTTACCCTGAGTCAGGCTTCCCTTTCTATGAGTGGCCCCTTCAGAGCTGGCGAGGCAGGAGAGCATGGTCATGAGAGGCAAATTCTGGAGCCAGATGGCCTAGGTTCGAATCCTGACCCTGCCAGCGAGTTAACCTCTCTGAGCCTCAGAATTTCCTTAAATACAAAACAGGAATGGTAATAGGATCTATATCCTAAAATATTTTGAGGACTTAACAGATAATATATATAAAGCACTTAGGATAGGGACTTGCCTGGTGGCGCAGTGGTTAAGAATCCGCCTGCCAGTGCAGGGGACATGGGTTCAAGCCCTGGTCCGGGAAGATCCCACATGCCGCGGAGCAACTAAGCCCACCTGCCACAACTCCTGAAGCCCGCGTGCCTAGAGGCCATGCTCTGCAACAAGAGAAGCCACTGCAATGAGAAGCCCGCGCACCGCAATGAAGAATAGCCCCCGCTCGCTGCAACTAGAGAAAGCCCACGCGCAGCAACGAAGACCCAACGCAGCCAAAAATTTTTTAAAAAGCACTTAGGACAGTATCTAGCATACATATGATATGAAAATATCAGCAATTATTATTATCACTATCATCATCATTATTGGGTGTTTCAATGTTTCTAGGGGAATTCCATGGCGGCTCAGTGGTCAGGACACAGGCTTTCACTGCCATGGATCCAGGTTCGATTCCTGGTCGGGGAGCTAAGATCCCACAAGCTGCGTGGTGTGGCCAAAAAAAAGGGTTTCTAAAGATTCAAATATTTTATCCTTTCTTCTTTTCATTCACATCAGAATGTCTGCCTGTGCAGGCACTTCCGGCTTCTCTCTGGTGGCTCCTTAGGAACCATGAGAGACAGTGAAGCTTGTCAAAGACAGATCAGGTCTAGACATAATCCTTTCTCCCACATTTGAGTTGGGTGGTATATGTTCATTTCCATGTAAGTGGTTTTTAATTTTTAAAAATATGATATATTTTAAGAAATTATAAAACATTATAAAAGCCTATGAAGTAAAAATCCGAAGTCTCACTCCTCCTTTCCCTGTACCCCACCCCCAGTCTCACTTTCTGGAGATAAAACAACCATTGTAAAGGGTTTGCTGTGTCGGCCGTGTTGTTAAGCGTATGGGCTCTGGAGCCCTGCCGGCCTGGGCTCAAATCCCGGTTCCAGCACCGACTGGCTGTGTGACCTAGTTATATTAGTTTGGTATTGCTGCCATAACAAAAAAAACACAGACTGGATGGTTTAACCAACAGTTTTTTTTTTCCAGTTCTGGAGGCTAGAAGTCCAGGATCAAGGTGCCAGCAGAGTTGGTTTCCTCCAAGGCCTCTCGCCTCGGCTTGCTGGTAGCCGCCCTGTTGCTGTCTCTCCACATGGTCGTGTCTCTGTGTGTGTAATTACCTCTGGCTTTATCTCCAAATACAGTCACATTCTGAGGTACTGGGGCTTAGGGCTTCAACATGTATCTTTGACAATTCTGTGCCTCAGTTTCCTTATCTGTAAAATGGAGACAGTAATTGTATCTACCTTATAGGGTTTTCTGAACATGTGATATGTAACATACATACATATATATATATATATATATACACACACACACACACATATATAAAGTGCTGGTGCATGGTAAATGCTAGATTCGTATTTGTAGATATTATTATTATTACTATTTATCAGACTTTTTCCTCCAGATAGCACATGCTTTTATATATATGTATGTATGTATGTATGTGTGTATATATGTGATAATACTGTTTCTCCACGGCTTGGTTTGTCCCTTACCGGTGTCTCTTGGGCATTTTACCCTATCAGCATGTTAGATGTGCCCTCATTCTTTTTAGCGGCTGCTTGGGGTTGTATTATATGGATTTATCAAAATGCATTTAATCAGTTCTTTAGTGAGGGACTTTCAGGTTGCCTTCATTTTCTTCTGTCTCAAGCAGCTGGGGGGCCTTGTCCAGGCAGCTTTGGGTTCTTGGGCCAGCATTTCTCTTGGTTTTGGAATCACTGGATCCACAGACATGCATGGTTTTAATCTCATTGACAAATTGCCTTCAAAAAAGGTTCTACCAGTTTGTACCCCCAACAACAGAATAGGGACCGGTTTTCCCTTTCGTGTTGGGTTTTGTTTTGTTTTTTAATAAACTTATTTTATTTACTTTTGGCTGCATTGGGTCTTCGTTGCTGTGTGCAGGCTTTCTCTAGTTGGCGGCGAGCGGGGGCTACTCTTCATTGCGGTGCGTGGGCTTCTCATTGCGGTATGCGGGCTTCTCATTGCAGTGTCTTCTCTTGTTGCGGAGCACGGGCTCTAGGCCTGTGGGCTTCAGTAGTTGTGGCATACGAGCTCAGTAGTTGTGTCTCGCAGGCTCTAGAGCACAAGCTCAATAGTTGTGGCACATGGGCTTAATTGCTCCGCGGCATGTGGGATCTTCCCAGACCAGGGCTCGAACCCGTGTCCCCTGCATTGGCAGGCAGGTTCTTAACCACTGCACCACCAGGGAAGCCCGTATGTGTTGGGTTTTTTTTTTTTTTTTTAATAAATTTATTTATTTATTTATATTTTTGGCTGTGTTGGGTCTTCGTTGCTGCACGCGGATTTCTCTAGTTGCGGTGAGTGGGGGCTACTCTTTGCTGCAGTGCGCAGGCTTCTCGTTGCGGTGCTTCTCTTGTTGCGGAGCACGGGCTTTAGGCGCACAGGCTTCAGTAGTTGTGGCACACAGGCTCTAGAGTGCAGGCTCAGTAGTTGTGGCACATAGACTTAGTTGCTCCACTGCATGTGGGATCTTCCCAGACCAGGGCTTGAACCTGTGTCCCCTGCATTGGCAGGCAGATTCTTAACCACTGCACCACCAGGGAAGCCCTATGTGTTGGTTTTGATTAATGGAAAATTTCAAACATGTACAGAGGTAGTAAGAAGAGTGTACAGAGCCTGTCTCCAAATCCCACAGTTTTCATCACACAATCAAGCTCGCTTCATCCATCCCCCTGTCTCTGGATTATTTTGAAGCAAATCTCAAACATTGTATCATTTCATTTGGGGCATTTTAAACTCCACACCCTCAACGCGCCTGTACATTATGGAAGAGAGGAAGGCGTTTCCATAAGATAATCCTTGCTTTGTGTGGTGCTCTTCACTTTCCAAGTGTATCTTCTTTCATTATCAGGTGCTCCTAAAATGTAGTCAAGGCAGGTGTATCTGTCAGGAAAACAAAATCCACTCTAGGTGTTTCAGGCAGAGGGAATTCAACATAGAGAATTTGGTTAAATTAGAGATGGAGGAGCAGAGAAGCCAAACAGGGGCAGAGGGGCAAGCAACCAGAGCTGGAGGGATGCAAGAGGGAGGGGTTATTACCAGCGCCCAGGGCTTTGAGGGGAGTGGGGAGGCATGTCCTACCCGAGATGCTGTCCAAGGTGGAGGGACAAGAGGGAGAACCATCCTGGCTTCTCACCTCCTCCACCATCCAGGTTTCTGCCATTGACCCCCATTGGCGGAACCTAGCCAGAATCCTGGGAAATGTAGTTCCCTATGATCCGGAGCAGGTCAGGCAATGGGTCAATCAGGGAAGTTTATCCCATTTTATTCATTTATTTATTTATTGGCCACGCCGTGTGGCATGCGGGATCTTAGTTTCCCGACCAGGGATCGAACCTGAGTCCCCTGGAGTGGTAGCGTGGAGTCTTAACCACTGGACAACCAGGGAAGTCCCTGACCCCATTTTATAGATGAGAAAGCCAGAGGATCTAAATGACCTGGACAGGGGCACGTTGCTTAGGGATAAGCACCATCTCAGACACTGTGGTCCCTTGTTTGCCTGGGAAAGCTGCGGCAGCTCTGTGGTCATTGCCTGCTGGTCACTGCTGCCTGGGACAGGCCTCCCTTGGGAGGCTCCAGGCTGTTTGCCCATGGTTACGGGTTCTTCCTTTGCTGGAGGAATCCTCTCCAAGCTTCTCCATCCCACGCTCAGAGCAGACACTTCCTTTTGTTCCGGGTCAGAGGATTGTGTGCCCTGACGTAAGGAAGGCCCTCCTGAGGACACTCTGTGCCCGCAGGCAGAGTGGCTCCTCTTGATGGGAGAGTTATGGATGATGTGGTGTTCTCAGGGAGCCCCTGCACGAGGCGCCTGTGTCCTGGGCCAGGAGAGAGGCCAGAGGAGTGTCATACCACTGAGCAACGCCAGCGGACATTTAGCGGGCAGCTGCGCACCCAGCTGGGCACCGGGCTTGTGGGAGGGGCAGGGTGTGCCGCGCGCCCTCCTGGAGCTGATGGTTTCCTGGAGGTGGGGAGGCTTTGGGAGGAGGGGTCGCGCCAGATCTGCAGACAAGGAAGTTAAACAGCAATGTGAGGGTTAAATGCAAGTGTAGGAGGTCAGTCACACAAGAGAGCCCCCAGTCAGAAATGATGAGGATCGCTAACATCCACTGTGCCCTTCTTATAAGCAGGCCTGGTTTCAAGTACGTGACACTTCACATGGATTAACTTATTTAATTCTCATAATAATCCTATGAAGGAGGTATTACTAGTAGCCCCGTCTTAGGAGAAAGGCAGAGGGTTAAGTAACTTGCCCAAGGTCATACATCTAGGAAGTGGTGTACCAGGAATCCATATACCAGTAGTGGTAATAGCAGCTAACACTTCTTGGTGGTTACCTGTGCCAGGCGCTGCCCTCAGAGCTATATATATTAACTCGCTTAATCTTCACGTCAACCCTGTGAGAGAAGTACTTTTGTTATTTCCATTTTACAGATGAGATAACTGAGGCACAAAGAGGTTAAGTGACTTGCCCAAGGTCACACGGCAGAACTGGGATTCAAACCCAGGCAGCCTGAGTTCAGAATCCGTGCTCTTAACTGCCACACTGCACTAAGTCAAAGATGAGAATTAACATTTGCTTGCAGGACGCTTTATGCTGTACTTTTTCAGATTTTATCTCATTAGAGCAGAGACAGATCACGGTAGCCATTTGCCAGGCAAGGAAACTGAGAGGATAAAAGAGGCTGATAGAAGCTACCATGCATCCCTGGCATCACACCAGGTCCTGTGCTAAGTGCTCCACACGTATGGATATTGATGTTTCCTCCGGAAGCCTCACGGATGAGTAAACTAAAGCTCAGAGAGATGAAGTGCCCTGTTTGGAGCTGGAAGGTAGTGTAGTTGGCACTCAGACTGTAGCGCCTGTGCTCCCAACACAGTATATGTTCTCCAGAGACATCATTCAGGATCATTCACCAAATGTTGCCTGTGTGCCCGCTGTGCCAGGCACTGTGCTGGTGCTGAGACACAACAGTGCACAACATTGGCATTGATCCCAACCCTCAAGGAGCTCCCATTCAAGTAATGAGATACAAGCAAGGCTGATGTTCACCAGCCACCACCTGTTCTGATTGCCTGTTGCCTGTGCCATATGGGATTCTAAATATTTTATATCTCAAGCTGGTATATAAGTAACACAAACTCAACTCACAGTGGCTTATTCAGCTAGAAAGTCCAGAGAAAAGGCAGTTCTGGGATTGGTTCCACAGCTGCACATGTCAGGGCCCCAAGTGCATGCTCCTGAAATCATCTTGACCTTTCCTCATGGTTGCAAGATGGTTGCTGGGGCTCCAGGTAACACATCCTCTCACAGCCATGAGGCAGAAAGCAGGGAGCCAGCTAGGACCATGGTGTACTGCTCTTTTATGAGGAAGCATTTGTACCTTCTAGCAGACTTCTCAGCTGGAAAAGTGAGCGTCTGGCTTTTCAGCCTCAATATTGGCAGGTTAGCAAAGAAGAAGGGGGTTGGAATGTGGTGAGACTGGTTGAGAGTGTTTGTTCTGGCTTAGGGGGAAAATAGTGAGCTTTGCCTTCCACCCAAGCCTGGCCCCAGGCGGCTCTCTTCATGCTGTGGACATTTGTACATTTATTCATACAACGAGGGAAGAGAGCCTAGAGGTTAAGAGCGTGGACTCTGGAGTCAGTCTGCAGGATCTGAACCCAGCTTTGCCATTAACCAACAGTGTGACCTTGGGCAGATTACCTCACTCTATGCCTCAGTTTCCTCATGTGTAAAGTAGGGTTGATAATAGTACCACTCTCAAAGGATTGTTGTGCCAGGACTTACCTGGTGGTCCAGTGGGTAAGACTCCGTGCTCCCAATGCAGGGGGCCCGGCTTCAATCCGTGGTCGGGGAGCTAGATCCCGCATGCATGCCGCAACTAAGAGTCCGCATGCCACAACTAAGACCCGGCGCAGCCAAAATGAATTAAATAAGTAAATAAATAAATATTTTTTTAAAAAAAGGGATTGTTGTGCCGATCAAATGAGCTAATACACATAAAGTGCTTAGAACAATGCCGGGCACATAATAGGCCCCATATAAACATTAGGCAGCGTGATTCTTCATTCTCCTGTTCATTAGATGGACTTGAACATGTCCTCAAGGTGCCAGCACTCCTGGGAGAGTCGATACAGACCCCAAGACCACAGGAGCTGCTCTTGTGGGGGGCTGATGCATGCACACACAGCACCCAACAGGCGTGCCAGGCAGTTGGCCTTTCCAGACACCACATCAGGCAGCGGATGGGCCAGACGGGGCCCCAGTAGCTTTCCTGAGGGGCAGTGCCAGATGGGCTGGGGAAATCAGAGAAGGCCTCACCCAGGAGGTGGCTTGGGAACTGGCCAAAGGAAGAGGAAGGATTGGTGTACACAGCAGTTACTGCAAGCAGACTACAAGGCCAAAGCCAAGGCTGGGAGGTGAGGAGGCTGGTCTGGTTACAGAGCAGTTGGGAATTCGTGGGGAATCCTGGGGGTATTTGGCCTGTGAGTTATAGCTAGTTTGCGTAGAGAAATCATTTTTGCATCCAAGTTTTAAAAAAGAATCCTCTAGAGATGATGAACCCTTTTGGTCACGAGGAGAGGTCTTTGGAAGAGGAGATCCACATTATACCCCTGTGATGGTAATAGTGGAACCAGTTATTGGGCACTAACTGAACACCATGCCCTGTGCTTTCCATTCATCCCTCACTGAACCCTCACAGCCTCCTATGAAGCCAGTGGTGGCGTTCCCATTTTCCAGAAGAGTCACTCCATTTTCCCATGCATTCGGTCATTGCTCTTTTGGCGGGGGGGTGGGGGGGTGGGGGTTGGTTTGAGCACCGCCACCAGCCCAGCGCTGTTCTAGGTGGCAGAGAGCAAGCAGAGCGAAGGGAGCACATGCTTCCAGTGAGGGGGAGATGGGCAAACAAACTACTAAATGGAGAAGTGAATTGAAGCCAAGTTTTCTCCAAAGCTAGTATTCTTCAGTAAGATTCAAGGAGCTACTATGTAGTGGTTAGGAATACAGGCTCACATTCCAGCCTCATCTCTTCTGGGCTCTATGTGACCTTGGGCTAGTGACGCTCCCTCGAAGGGCTTCCATTTCCTTATCTGTAAAATGAGGATCTGGGTAGGACCTCTATCAGTCAAGATTGTACTCTGCTACAAGTAACAGAAAGCCAGGGAGCAGCGTCATAAATAAGGCAACTAGTCTCTGTTGCACATGAGAAGGAAAAGGGAGTGTGGGTGGACCAGGGCAGAGCCACTGGCTGGGAGAGTGGGCTCCTTCTGAATCCTTGTGCTGCCGTCCTCAGTTTGTGGCTTTCAGCCTCACAATTACAGGATGGCTGCCACACCTCCAGATATGGTGTCCACATTCCAGGAAGGAGAATGATGCAAAGGGTGTGTTTCTTTTTATGGGAAAGCAGTAGCTTTACCAGAAGACCCCTTCGCCCATCCCCAGTGGACTTCTGCTTAACCTCTTGTTGGCCAGAATGGGACACATATTTAGCCATAGCTGCGAGGGAACCTGCGAAAGCAAGCTTTTTGGATGGGCATCATGCTGCTCCAAACAAATTGAGACTTCTCTCAAGGAAGAAGAGGAGAGTGGGTTTGGATTTGACAACCAGCAACCAGTGATGTCCATGCAGCCATGAGTATGAAGCATTCAGTGTCGTGCTTAACACGGGAGCAGGCCCGGGTAGAGGGTCACAGTACTCTCACGCTGAAGGCCTGAGTTCTTGTTCTTGTTATCAAGAAGCACAACCGCTTTGTGCCCAGTTTCCTCATCCGCCCATTGGGAGTGATGCTTCTTGCCTTAGGGTCGACTGAGCAGCACCTGTAGAAGCCTGGCTGGGAAGGACTTTGAAATACATCCCACCTAGTAAGAGGGCGGGGACTGGCTTTTGTTTGGAAAACTGTCAGATTTCTTAAAGCTGAATCCAGCCCTACCAGGTGACTGTCAGCCCAAACACATTGCCCTGTAATGGCTCATTTGTTCATCTCTGTTCCCCTCTGGTCTGAACAGTGTGGGTGTGAGAGCAGGAGTGGTGACCTGCATCTCTCTGACCCGGTCTGGCCTGTACCCACCTGGTACTCCGTTTAGGACTGAATGCCCTGGAGCTCCTCTTCAATGTGAGGAAGCAACCAAATCTTCTCCAGTCTACCTGCTTCTCTATGTCAGCACCACCCCTGTTCTGGGTCAGGCCGCTCCTGAGCTTCACAGGGATGGCTACCCCAGCTCCCAGCGGGACTAGACTCTGCTGCTCACCGGGTTAATCGTCTACATGGCAGGCAGCATCGGGTCACTGCCTCCTAAACCTGCAATGGAGGGCAACTCCAGACTCAAACAAACACTCCAGGGTCTTTGCACTTGCTGTTCATCTGTACCCCTCCCCTGCTACCACCCCTTTCCCTGGTCAACTTCTGAATCCTTCAGCGCTTAAACACCACTGCTTCTGAGAAGCCTTCCTTGACCAACCACGCCCTGTTCCTGTCCTCCGTCAGTTTATCCTTTCTTTGCATCGTTTATGCTGACATGCGTATTTGGTAAGGGCACTTAATTCACACGCGTCTACCCCTCCAGCCATAGGGCAGAGAGGGGCTACGTCATTTGCTGCTTTATTACGTGGTCAGATTTCAGGAAACATTCATCTAATGAATGGAAATCAATTAAATGAATGAAAACTTACTGCTTTTTTCCCCTGATTTTGAAAACATGTTCATTAAAGGTAATTTGGGAAAATATAGGAAGGTATAAAGAACACGTTTTCAAAAATCACTGGTAGTCCCAGCACCAAAACGTAACCCCAGTGAACATTTCAGAGTTTTTATCCAGTCTTTTTTCTACGACTGCATCTGCGTATATATATTTTTAATGTCATAAGGATGTGCGGTAATTTATTTAACCATTCTCCTGTTGTTGGACGTTTAGGTTGGACCTTTTTTCCCCCCCCCCCCGTTTATAACCAATGCCGTGAATTTCTTTGGGATCAATTTCCAGAAGTAGCACTTCTGGTTCAGAGGGTAAGAATATTTTTAAAAGCTGTTGCCAGATTGCCTCTAAAAGGTTTCCACCAACTGTGACCATTTAAAAAAAAAATGTTTGTTGTCCTGGAAGTGAGTTGCTGATTTCCTAGTGTCCTGGCTTCCTTTGAGCTCCCAGAGAGCCCCCTCCCTAGTCTCTTAAGGGCCCGGCGCCCCCTTCCAGCCTGTCTTCCTCTGCATTGGCCTTGGTCTGAGTACCCATCCTGCGTGCAGTCCTGGGGCAGGATGTTTGATCACAGTGTTGTTCAAACAGAGCTGCAGGCCCTCGCCAACTGTCAGCCAGTCCGTGGGCCCGAGAGGAGGCTGGGTACCCAGTCTAGGGCCAGGAGCCCTTCTAGTGCTCACTGGTATCACTGCAGGGGTAGGGCTGGGATGCATGCTCCTTACAGCAGCCTGGCCCCATAGCCTTATGCCCTGGAAGCCCTCCTGTATTTCTCAGGTGGGCGCCAGTCCCTCCCACTCTGTCCCCTGCTGTCACTTGGTGAGTTGTCCAGAAACTGCTGCTATGAGATAACCCTGCCCTCCCTGCCTCCCCCCTGCCCCCACCTCGGGGCTAGGAGGAAGTACACGTTCCCCCAGCCTGCCCAGGATGTTTGTGTTCATACAGGCGATGTGGCCCTGCAGGTTCTGGGAAGTGGAAACCTTTTATAGCAGAGAAAGTGAGCCAGGAGAGTGGGAGTGACTGGGGTGGCTCTGTGTGTGTGTGTGTGTGTGTGTGTGTGTGTGTGTGTGTGTGTCTGTTTGTATGCACTGCACACGAAGGCATGAAACTGATTCTCAGGTCTTCACAGTGGGTCTGCAAAGATCAAACAACTGAGACTTTTAAATGTATTTACCTGTTTTTTAAAATTACATATATAATACAAGAGTACGATCTCATTTTAAAAACGAATTCATACAATGCAAAAGACGTTTAAAAACTTTGTTACTGGGAAATGTAACATATGCACAGAGAAGTACATCAGATGTAAATATACAGTTTAGCAAACAATTACAAGGCAAGCACTCCTGTAACCCCCAGATCAAGAAGAGAATCTTGCCAGAACCCCCGGAAGCCTCTCCCTCCCCCAGAAGCCACTACTCTCAGGACTTCTGATCACCATTTCTTGCTTTCGAAGTTGGGTCACCTGTGTGAACAACCCTGCATAACATGGTTCCATTTTGCCTGTTTTTGAACTTTATAGAAATGGAATCATAACCCATATTATGTTCTGCGTCTGGCTTTTTTTTTTTTTTGCTCAGGATCATGTCTGGGATCCTGGTTTTGATATCAGTGCATTTCTGGTATTAAAGCTCATTTTCACTGATGTACAGACAAGCCTTACGAATTCTCATGTTTGTGCATTTTGTTTGATGAGTATTAGAAAAAAATAATGACTCCAACACTGATATTATTAAGGCTTTGATAAACAAGTTGGTTGAAAGGACCGTCTTAAATGGTCTGCGATTGTGTCAGTAGAGGTATGTGACTTCGGGAAGTTTGGGAGCTTCAGGGTCTAGGACAGGATGATCACATGTACACACACGCCACTCCCCTCCCTGGGGTAACTGCTTACAGCTGGAGCTCAGCCTTCCAGATTTTCGCTCTGTGTTGACCTAGGTGGCTATATAGATATAAAATAGGTAGCTGGGGATTTCTTTTTTAACATTAATTTTTTTTTTAATTTTTATTTTTGGTAAGAGGGCGTGCCATTCTTCTAAGTTACTTCTTGGGATTTCTGAGTTTGCTCTCTGATTAAAGCAGCTAGTTTCCTTATAAGATTGTATACTTCAGGATGGGGGTGAGACTGGATATATATACATATATACGGTCTTGGCCTGCAGATGTTGGGAACTTGGAATCTGGAAGGGAGTTAACAGAGGGACCAGGCAGAGGCTGCCAGCCTGGAGCACATGCCCAGTGGTGAGTTAACATGGGATTGTGACTCAGGGGCCTGAAATGTGCATGGCTGTGGTGTGGCCGTCTGTGCGTGCACATGTGTGAGAGAGACACACAGAGGAACAAGATCAGGGACATGGAGAGACGGGAACAGGGACACAGAGAGGTAGAGCAGAGACACAGAAACATGGGACCAGTTGGCTGGCTAACTTGCTGGGTGGCTGGTTGGTTAGTCGGCCATCTGGCTTGGTGGCTGACTGGTTGCCTGGTTGGTTTTGGTTTTGGTTTTTTTTTTTTTTTTGTGGACTCAGGAAATCCAGGACTCCCTGGACTATGGAGGACTTCCCCTGATCTCGGCACTGCTGTGAACCTAGGGATAGAGAGGTTAACAGTGGCTGCAGGCATTTGGGTGTCTGATCACCCCTCCCGCCATGAAGGTACTTTGAATGCAGCTGCTTTGTCTTCATTATTATTGTATGGTTTTTTTTGGTTTTTTTTTTTGTTTTTTTCTTTAATCTTGGATGAGGATGTATGAGTGCTTATTATTGTGCCGTTACTGTGGGGAGTGGGGCCTTATGGGATCATCTTGGGCTCCTCCAGCAGTCCAGTGAGGTGGCACTGTTATCCTCTCTGGGCTGCGTTGGGGCCGGGATTTAATCCCAGGAGATCTGACTCCAGAGCAGAAGCCTAATTCCTGCCATAAAAGTACCCAGGGACAGAGGGCAGGCATTTGTCAAAGACCCACCATGTTCACGGTCTATCCCTGCTTTTTAGAGATGACAGTAGTTACGATGGCCTAGAGTCACCCACCTGGGTTCGAGCCCCACCTCTGCCTTTTCCCTCACTGGGTGATCTCAAACAGGTAACTTGCCGCTCTGAGCCTCAGTGTTCCTTTCTGCAATGTGGGGCAGGATGGTGGCGCCTTCCCCCTGGGAGGCTGCATGGGTTGAGTTAGGGCCAGGTGTGAGGCCAGTGCTTCTTAGCGGGGCTGCCATTGTTAAGTGTAGCTGAGGGAACTGGACCACGGGAGCAGGCCTCCAGCCTGGGCTCCTGGCTCCGTAAGTGCCAGATTTTGCTCTCACTTTTGACAACTTGGACTCATGTCCATGAGTGGTCTCAGGACAGACTCTGGAGTGAGTCAGAGTTCAGAGTTCTGAGACCCAGGTTCAGACCCCCGCTCCTCCGACCTTGGGCAAGTAATGTCGCCTCTCAGAACCTTGCTTTCCCCATTCTGAAATGGAGGTGATGAGAACACTGCCTCCACGGGTCACTAGAAAACTTGAATTCAGTGTTTTGTGGCAGGTACTCTGCAGGGGGGCCTGGCGCTCCGGATGGGGGAGGGGGGCAGTTAGGATGGTTACTGTTGGCAGCTGGGTGCCACCCAGGATAACAAGGCCCAGCTATGTGTGTCCCCCTCACCCCCCTCCCCTCCCACCACGGGGAGCCTTCCTGGCCGTGGTGTTCCTGGTGGGCTCCACTGCTCCCCGCCCCCCACCCCAGAGTCGTCCTCAGGTGAGGACAAGCAGAGCCCCAGACACCTCCGGCCTGGCCCCCCCCAAGAGCAGGATGGAAAGAACAGGGCTTTAACAGATGTTCTTTGACAAGGATTCCCTGGCTCTGTTTAATCAAGATTGTCAAATATTGATTTAATCTCTAGACCCAACAGATGTGATCTTAGCAGGTTTCAGTGGCAATTAGCTGGGATTAGTTAGCAAGTCAGGCTCCAAGCTGACAAGACAACCATCTTCTAAAGGAAGTTTGTCCTGGCCACAGGAGTGAGCCCTGCGGGGGAACGTACTGAATATTTAACCACCGGTCCGACCTGGGCACCAGCTGCCACGAGAGCCGCCTCAGAAGCGGGGTCCTGGAAGCCTCTGTGGGCCCAGCGTTGCCCCACACAGTGATAGCGGGAACACTCGGGGTTCGAGGCAGCAGCCGTAGACCGAAAAGCCTCAATATCAAAATAAACGGCACGGCCATACCAGTGCGTGTGGCTTGACATTGGGCCTGGCTAGAGCCAGGAGATCCCTCAAGGGATGTCCAGCTCCCTGGAGCAGGGGTTGTGCCCCTGATTAAGTCTTCCCAGAAGGGGATCCCCTGACCGCAGAGGCCCGTAGCCCAGCTCTGTCACTGTATCCCCACTCCACGAGCATGGCTGCAGCTCCTGGGTGGGCCTGGTGCACGTGCCTGTACTCCAGGAAGCATCCTTTTTTTTATGGCTGTGTTGGGTCTTCATTTCTGTGCGAGGGCTTTCTCTAGTTGCGGCAAGTGGGGGCCACTCTTCATCGCGGTGCACGGGCCCCTCACTATCGCAGCCTCTCTTGTTGCGGAGCACAGGCTCCAGACGCGCAGGCTCAGTCGTTGTGGCTCACGGGCCCTGTTGCTCCGCGGCATGTGGGATCTTCCCAGACCAGGGCTCGAACCCGTGTCCCCTGCATTGGCAGGCAGATTCTCAACCACTGCGCCACCAGGGAAGCCCGCATCCTTTTTTAATTTTGGATTTCAAAGTCTCATTTGAAGTGAGTGGGACTGCGCCCAGAATTGGAACAAGATGCTCAATCCACATGTGCTTCACGGGAGGTAGTGACACCCTCGCCTAACCCACCCAACCCCACAGGGACTCAGCAGCGGGTGCCTCCCCTGGCCCTGGCTCTGGGGCCACCAGGAAGGAGGGGCTTGCCCTTCCTCTTGTTCAAGGTTGGCCAGCGTGGGTTACCTGGCTCCTGAGCCCAGAGGAGCCAGGGTTCATTCCAAGGCCACCTTTGGTCCTAGTTGTTTGCTTAAGATATTACTATTATTATTATTACATAAGTGAAAATGATAATACTTATATATCACTGTGTGCCAGGGATATTCTAAGTCTCTACGTTCATTAATTCATAACATTCCTACAAGTTAAGCCCTATTATTATCTCCATTTTACAGATGGGAAAAGTGAGGTATAGGGAGGCTAAGTCACCTGCCCAAGGTCTGAGTGGCAGAGGTGGGAATTGAACCTGGGTGGTCTTTGCCTCTAACCACTGCTCTACAGCTGTCACATCAGGAAGCATCTTCAAGATCTGGTAATAAGTAAGAAAAGCAACTCTGGAGGTATTAACTCATTTATTTAAAAAAAAAATTCTTTTCTGTATATAAGCGTTTATTGCCGTTTAAGCATTTTGGGTAAGCACTGCTTCTGTTTCACTGAGGACACATGAACATGAGATGGGGTGCCCCTTCCTTCCCTCAGTGGGGCTGGGGGCGAGCATCTTGCTAGGCCACAGAGGAATCTCCCCTTGGAAAGACGCGTATTTTTCAGACTCCATGGCCCTAGAGGCGACGTTGAGGTGGGGACTTGTGCTCTACCCAGGGGGTGGGGCAGCTCTTCCATTCTAACTGCATCCATCAGGGCTTTTCAGGGCGTGGCTTTCCCTCCACTCATGTTTCCCTTCACATGCTCACATTTAAAACTGAAAACTTAACCCCAGCCTGAGGCGCCCCTCCCCTGTGCAATTGTGAGCATTTCCTTATAGACTCACAGAGAAAGGTCTGGAAGAAGACATGCAAAACCTATTCACAGGGCTTCTCGCCAGGATTTGGATTCGGGGCAGAGCCTCATAGGGGTCTTGAAGAGGGCCAAACTTACATACTTGTAAAAATTCATACACAGACATGGAGAATTTTTTTTTTTAAGTTTTCCTTTATCTCCATTCCATTTTACTCCTTAGAAGTAACCACTTTTAATGGTTTGGTGGATGTCTTCCTAGACCCTTTCATGTACATTTTATAGAATTTATGTATATACACACTCGCACTAACAAAATCTGTCCCCCTCTTATTTAAACCAAATGGGGTCATGCTACACAAACTATTCCACAACTTGCTGCTTTCCCTTCCCAAGTGGCAGCATAGAGTAAAAGAGTATAAGGTAGGAAGCTGGATAGCCTCGGTTCAGATCCCAGCGCTCCTGGATTCTAGCTGAGTGACCTTGGGCAAGTTACTCAGCCTCTCTGGACTGAGTTGCATTGGCTTTAAATGAGCATGGTCCCTCAAGTAGTCCCTCCCTCACAGGCTTGTCATGAAGATTAAATGGGTGAATGTGTGTAAGCATTTCACCTGGTGCACAGTAAGCACTCAGGAAGTATGAGCCCTGCTCATTCCCTTCAGGCCGTGTGGACGATCTGCACGCACGACACATGGCGCTACCTCACTGTTTACCACAGCTGCGGCACCTTCCCTGGAATAGAGGCACCCAGATTCACTTAACCCATCCTCTGCTCGTGGGCATTGGGGCTGTTCCCAGCGCTTCCATGTTACAGCAGTGCGGCAGTGGGAGCACCCCTGCAGCTGAACCACCTTGAGTCTGTCTTTCAAGGTGCACTGGGGTGAGTATCTGAGGAAGAGATTCCTAGAAGGGGAATTGCTGGGTACAAATAAAACAATACGCACACCTACATTTTCAATGCATAATCCCAGTTCATTCTTCCTATTTCCCCAAGGGGGAAAAACCGATACCGATTTAGCTCTGACTTGTGTGGGACCCTCACCTGTTTTGAGCGTAATAGCTGTACATGGCTACTCTTCCCCTGTGGGGACTGCCCTTGACTCCTAGGTAGGAATGTGGAGCTCTCCTGGATGCCTGGGAAAGTTTAAATTAGAAACACCCATCTGCTGGGCTCTGACATTAAATATGAAAGTGCAGGTTCTCACAGCATGATACTTTGATATAATAAGAAAAATATTTTGGTCTTCATTCAGGTTCCTGGCACAAGAGCTTCTAAAACCCTTGGAATTTCCTGAGAGATATGGGTGATACTGTCTTTTGTTATTCAAAATAAGCTCTTTTGAACCGTACCTGAGTTTATGCTAAAGAGGTGACTCTTGGTGGACCCCTAAATATCTTCAGGATGGGGCTGGTTGCCAGAGGAACCAACCACGTGATTAGAGGCTTGGGACTTTCAGCTCCACCCCCCTGACCTTTGGGAAGGGAGAGGGACTGCAGATTAAATCACCAATAGCCAGTGATTTAATCCATCAGGCCTTCGTAACAGAACCTCCATGGAGCCCTAAACAACACGGTTCAGAGAGCTTCTCAGTTGGTGAACGCATGCACATGCTGGGAGGGCGGCACACCCCAAACTCCACAGGAACAGAAGCTTCTGCACTCAGGACCCTTCTAGACCTCATCCTGTGTATCTCTTCATCTGACTGTTCATCTGTATCCTTTATAATAAACCAGGAGTAGTAAGTAGTGTTTCCTGAGTTATGTGAGCTGTTATAGCTAATTATTGAACTTGAGGAGGGGGTCGTGGGGACCTCTGATTTGCAGCCAAGTCGGACAGAAGTGTGGGTAACCTAGACCCCCACTGCTTGCAGTTGGGGTCTGAAGTGGGGACAGTCTTAGGGGACTGAGCCCTTCACCTATGGGGTTTGTGCTCACTCTGGGTAGTTAGTGTCAGGATTGAGTTAAACTGTGGGACACCCAGCCCTAAGAGAATTGCTTGGTATGGAAAACCCACACATTTGGTGTCAGAATTGTTGAGCATACAAAACAGATCACAGTAGTATATGGCCATGGTCAAGGCCCTGCTCATTGTTCTTTGGGCTGATGGAGCAGAGTCTCTGCCATGATACTTCCTAATGAGATTTCTGAGATTTCCATCCATCTTGTTTCCTGGGGGAGCTCTAAAGTGGTCCTGTGTATGCTCAGATTTCCAATAAAGTGGGGAAAGATATAGTGGGGAGAAAACAGATTCTTAATCTGAAATCTGCTGAGGTGTTGCTGACATTCCAGAGCTTTGTCCTTATGAATTGATTTCAAAGATCCTTGCGTCATTCATGTATTCACACAACACACCCATTGGACCTGCTGTATCTTTCATTTAGAGCAGAGGTGTGGGAGCCAGACTGTCGAGGTTTGAATCCCAGCTCTGTGACTTGGCCGTGTTACCCTTGCCTCATCTGTAACACGGGCATGCTAGGGTCCCTACCTGATAGGGTTATTATAACACACAAGTTAATACACCCCACGAGGGTAGCCCCGCACCTGGCCCATCAGGAGAGCTCATAAGTATTCGCCTTATTGTTATAAACATCACCACCATATCATTCCTCCCCTCTACCCGACCCATGTGGCCAGAACACAAACGTTAGACCCCAGTCCACCACAAACTTGGAGCTGTTCAAGGTCTAAGGAGAACAAAAGATACTCAGAGGCTTAAAAATCCTGTGGGCTAACTCTTGTAGTCGAGAGTGTGTGCAGCCCAGAGCCCTGGGAGCTCAGGGAGGGGAGGACAAAGGTGATTCTGCCTGGGGTGTGGAGGGGCTGGCCAGCAGCATGGGGGGCGAGGGGCGTGGACAAGGCTCCCTGGAGCGGCAGGCCCCGGAAATACCTCCTGCAGTGGTCACGGTGCCCTTCAGACTGGTAATTGTCACCAAAGGTGACCCTCTCGGCAGCATCCAGCCTGTGAACCACCTGGTCCTCCCCAGACCACACCCCCCTCCAGGGCCTCTCGCACACCTGCCCTCCTGCCCCTCTGCCTGGGCCCGCTGTGGCCAGTGTGCTCACTCCCTCTGACTTCTGCAGCCTCTCGAGGCTTGGTGTCAGACCCTCCTCTCTTTGCTCTCTGCATTTCTTCCTCTCTCCTCAGCCCTGGCTGCATATTGGAATCAGCTGCAGAGCTTTTAAAAGACACTCAGGCCTGGGCCCCACCCCAAACCAGCTGATTCAGACTCTCTGCGGGTGGGGTGTGAACACCTGTATTTTTACTAAGCTCCCCGGTGCCTCTAATGGACAGCTGGGGGAGAGAGCCATCGCCTCAGACAACCCCAGAGAGCCTTGTATATGGGCCGCTCCCAGCTTTCCTGCCCCGGCACGTCAGCCTCGCTCATCAGCACACCTGGGGCACGGCAGGCGCCCTCTCCTGATGCAGACCCCAGGGCAGAGGGCACCCCCTCTCTGAGCCATCAGGGTGGGACCTCCTCCCAACCTATCACAGCGTTACATTTTATTCCTTTATATGGCTGACTACCCTTTGAAGTTCCCTTGTTTTCTGTCTTTGTTTACTTATTTCTCTGGCTTCCTTCTGCTGGAAGTAAGTTCTTAAGGGGTGGGGAGCGTGGTCTGTCCTGCTCAGGGCTATATCTTCAGCCCCTATAACAGCACGTAGTAGATGCTTTAAGAAATTTATTGAATAAATTAATGGATTTTAAGTGCTTAGTGTTTGTGGAATAAATGAGTTATACATGCCTAGTAAATGTTGAATAAGTGAATAAGTTTTTAGTGCTTTTTTTGACTGAATGAATTTTTTGGACTGAATGATTTGTAAGAACGTGGTAGGTGTGGGAATTCCCTGGCGGTCCAGCGTTTAGGGCTCTGCACTTTCACTGCCAAGGGCCCAGGTTCCATCCCTGGTCAGGCAACTAAGATCCCACAAGCCCCGCAGTGCAGCCAAAAAAAAAAAAAAGAATGTGGTAGGTGTTTGTTGTATGAGTGAGTGAATGAATAAATGAGTTTTAAGGATTAACTAGTTCTTTTTTTTTTTTTTAATTTATTATTTTTGGCTGCATTGGGTCTTTGTTGCTGCTCACAGTCTTTCTCTAGTTGTGGCGAGCGGGGGCTACTTTGTTGCGGTGCGTGAGCTTCTTACTGCAGTGGCTTCTCTTGTTGCAGAGCACGGGCTCTAGGTGCACAGGCTTCCGTAGTTGTGGCGTGCAGGCTTCAGTAGTTGTGGCTCACAGGCTCTAGAGTGCAGGCTTACTAGTTGTAGTGCACTGGCTTAGTTGCTCCGTGGCATGTGGGTTCTTCCCGGACCAGGGCTCGAACCCGTGTCCCCTGCATTGGCAGGCAGATTCTTAACCACTGCGCCACCAGGGAAGCCCAAGGACTAACTAGTTCTTACTGGACAAATGAATGACTTGTATGTGCCCCGAAACTGCTGAATCGCCACTGTGTCCCTGGAGGAGTCATTGTTCTCCCAGAGCCTCTGAGAGTAGCCCTCAGACTTGGTGCCACAACGCTGAGCTATCCAGAGCTCACAGGTCCCACTGAGCCCCCATCACGATGACTGGGTCATGTTTCCATAAAGGAGAAACATCTGGAATAGATCAGGGCAGCCCTAGACACAGAGGCTATATAGGGTGGAGACCCTGGATACCTACTTAGCCCCTCTCATCCAAGGCCTGTGAAGGGGCAGCATACATACACACACACACAGACACTCTCTCTCCCCCCGACACGTTACTTTCAGCTTCTTCCCAAGGGCAGACACACTTGGGCACCAAGCAAGCCCTACCCACCCTCAGGTCATGGACCCCAACTGAGACGGTGCTTCCTGGTGCAGAATGAAGTTGTCATTCATCCACTCATTTATTCAGCAGATATTTATTAATGACCTACTGTGTGTCAGGCTTGTGCCACAGGTGCAGGCAGTGACTCACATTCAGTGCCTCACAAACTTTACATACGGCAAACAATTAATTACATGGTAAATTACTTACATATATGTATATATTTTTAATATTTATTTATTTGTTTTTGGCTGCATTGGGTCTTAGTTGGGGCACGCAGGATCTTCTTTGTGGCGTGCGGGCTCTTCATTGCGGTGCGTGGGCTTCTGTCTAGTTGTGGCGGGCGGGCTCCAGAGTGTGTGGGCTCTGTAGTTGCGGCCCGCGGGCTCTTTAGTTGAGGCGCGTGGGCTCAGTAGTTGCGGCGCGTGGGCTTACTTGCCCTGTGGTATGTGGGATTTTAGCTCCCCAACCAGGGATCGAACCCATGTCCCCTGCATTAGAAGGCGGATTCTTAACCCTGGACCACCAGGGAGGTCTCTACTTACATATATTGATGCAGGTACCACCAAAGGGAAATGCAGAGAGCTCAGGTTGGGGGATTGAACAGGTTGGTGAGAAACGAAGCTTAGGTGGAGAAAGTGTCATTTGCCCTGAGTCTTGAGAAAGAATTACCTAGGTAAAGGAAGGGGAGCAGGAATGGCATGTACAGAGGTCCTGAGACAGCAGGGAAGATGGGTGTGAGGGGAACTGAAAGAGGGACATTGTGGCCTGGGTTCCAAGAGCAAGGGGAAGAGGAAAGGGAGCCTGGAGGACTGAGAGGAAGGTTTCGAATTTTATTGTGTGGAAAAGGGCCCTTAGGAGAGCAGGAACAGAAGCAGAGACACCAGTGAGGCTGTGGTGTAGTGAACCAGTGAAAGTCACAGCAGCTCAGACCAGAGGGCTGGTGGGAGAGAAAGATGGACTCGGATATGCTGTGGGGAGAGTCAACAGGACGTGGGGTGGTGAGTTGGACGAGTGGAGTGAGGGAGAGGAAGTGTGAAGTATGACATTGACGTTTCCAGTTTGAGCCCTTGTGTGGAAGTAAGTGCCTTTTGCTGAGATGCAGAGGAAGCAGATGGCCAGTTGCATTCCTGTTCTGACAGATATTCTGGTGTACCACCCTGTTGACATCTCTTGTCTTGATTTGGCCAATAAAATGTAGTTTGCAGAAGTGACACGTGTCATTCCTGAGCAGGAACTTTAAGGGCCATTGCATGGTTCAACCATGTCTTTTCCCTCTGAGATTGGCAGGGTCTCAGGTGAAGGGCTACTCCCTCAACTGGGAACAAAGCTGACATGAGCGGGGCCCTTGGCCAATCCATGATGGACATGCAGTATGAACTAGAAACAAACCCTTGTTGTGTAAGCCTCTGAGCACTTGGGGTCCTTTGTTAGTGTAGCGTAGCTCAGCCCATCCTGACTATCCTGAGAAGGAGCAAGTTTTGTGGTTGGGAGAGATCAAGAGGTCAGGTTGGGAATGTTCAGTTTGCAGTGCATATGAGATACAGACATGGTGGTGTCAAGTAAGCAGGTAAGTACCTGAGTTTGGAACTCAGAAGAGCAATTGGATCTGGAGATAATTTATTGTGTGTCACCAATGAAGAAAATGAGAATCACGAGGTGCAGGAGTCTGCCTGTGATCACTGGGAGGGCTGGTGCTTGAGCTCAGGACTGCCTTACTTCAGGAATGAAACAGCTGGGCCACCTCATAGTCATATGGTCTAGGACACATTACTTCCTTCCTGTTTCCTCATGTGTAAGCTGGAGATAATAATGATATCTACCCCATGGAGCTGTTGTGAGGGTTAAGAGAAATAACAAATGTCAGGTGCTTAGACAAGGACCTGGACCATAGAAGGGTCATACGTGGTAGCTGTTGTTATAGATGTTGTTTTGTTGTTGTTGTTTTGTCATGTAACTAAAATGTCCACAGGTGAGAAGTGGAATCGGGTTGGCTTCAGGTCCAGGCTTGATGTAGAGACTCAAATGATGACTACAGCCCCCAGATTGTCTGTAACTCTCAGCCCCTTTCACAGATGGTTCTCCCCTCGTGGTCACAAGATGGCTACAGTGATTCCATCTTTCACATCCTCTCCAGCTCGGGGTAAAAGGGAAAAGCACAGTCTTCAGCCCCAGCACTTCTAGCAAAGACATCACTAGGTCTCTGGTTTTGATTGGGTTGTGTGATTTGTTCCTGACCTTGAGAAGAAGCCCTCCTCTAGCCCATTGGGTGGAGGTCAGAGCGGGCAGGTTCTCAAAGGGAAATCTGGGCTGTTGTTGGAAAAAGAAGTCATGGAGGCTGGGGGAGCAAACTACAAATGTCTAACACTGGAAGGCTTGTGTTTTTCCCTTTTCCTCTGCTCTGTGAGGTTCCGGCAGATATTGTGGCCCCACAGAGCAGGGCCCTTCAGAGCCAGGACACTGGGGCCATGGTGCTTGCCTGTCTGTCTGCTGTTCTAGCCTCCAGGCTTTGGAGGCCTGATGAGGAAGCATCCTCTCAGCTCAGAGTTCCCCAGCTTCTTCACAAATGACAGTCTGGGAGCACTTACACAGATACACCATCAGTTGCCTGCTCTTCTAACAGACCCTGATGTTTTCTGGGAACCAGTGTGGCCAGCCCCAGGGATGAGTCCTCAGTGGCCCAAGGGCAATCAGGATGATCACAGACTCTGGCTTCACCAGCTTCTCTGGCAACTGGAGTGGCCATAAGGGACGACATCCTGGCCAATGAGACATAAAAGAATGTCTGTGGCGGTAGGGGCAATGTTCTGGCAATGTTCTCCTTCCTGATTAGGGTCAGATCGGTAAGAACACTCTTACATCATCCCTTTCTTTACCCCTCGCCAGTAGTTCAGTGAGAGGCATGGCTGTGGCTGCCAGCTTGTGACCACGGGGCCACAAGCCAAAGATGTAAGCCAGCAGCACACTGCGGGACCGCAGTGGGGGAGAAAGAGAAAACACCTGACGTCATTTCCCTGTACCAAGCGTGGAGCTGCCATATCTGGCCTCCTTGTTACATGAGATAATGAAATGTCTTCATTGCCCAAGACACCACTGGATGGTATTGTTACTTGTAGCCAAATGCCTCCCACCTGACTCACCCACTGTCGCTTGCTTCTCATTGTGCCGCTGCCTTGGCCCCACTTGTTCCCCTCCACCATCCGCAGCTGCCTTCTTTGCACACGGCACCGTGTCTTAGTCAAGGTCCTCAGATGCCAGCAGCAAAAGCCTTGCTTGACAGTCTTGGGCAGAGGCAGATTTATCAGTGGCTTACAGAATCAACAGGAGGCCAGAGGAGCAATTGTAGAAAACAGGCAGGAGCCAAGCAACACTGGAAGAAAGGAACGCCAGGGTCCCTAGCAAGTGACATGTGGGAAAAGTCAGATCCACATCCCCCGCTACTGCAGGACACCCTCCAGCCTTTTATGCTCTGCTGAGGTCCTGTGCCCACCCCTGGCTGTGCTTCTGTAATTGCGGGGAGGGGGAAGAACTCCTGCCAAAGGTATGCGAAGGAACGGTGATAATAGCAGGGACCATGAGGTAGATGGTATTATCCCCATTTTACGGATTGAAACTGAGTCACGGTTTCAGTAACCGGTCCATGGTACACCAGTATCTGAACCCAGGCCGTCTGGCTCTCATAACAAGAGGTTCCCCATCAGGAAGATCAGAGTGCTTTTAGGAAGAGGGAGTTGGACAGAGACAGCTAGAAAGGGACCAGTGTGCACCGGTCCCTGAATCCCAGAGAGGCTGTGGGTATCATACACTCAGTCTGTGAACGTCACAAGCAGACTCAGCTGCACCTGCTCGGGGAAGGGATTTGTGCAAAGAGACCAGGGCCTCAGGAACATCTGTGTGTTTTCATAGAAGGGAGCAAAGCGAATTGGGGGTTTCCGACTGAGCTGGAAACAAAATGCCATCAGCAAAGCCCATCTGTCAGAGGTTTTTGCATAAGCAAGTCAGGGTCGCATCGGGGCCACTGCGTTTCCCAACCAGCCCAAACGTGACCTCAAAGGACTAATCCTCTGAACTCTGCCAGGCTGGCCCAAGGGCACAGCTGGGCTGCCAAGCGGAGCCAACAGTGCCCTCAGCTGGTCGGGATACCCCAGCCTGGCCTGGGATCCAGGGCCCAGCAGAGTTTGGGGCTGCCCTCAGGCCCTCATCTCTGGCGAAGCTGAAGACCAGTCACCGAAAGTCACAAACCAGCAGCCCCTGCTCAAATCAGGCCCGCATACTTACTTTGTTGGCCCTCATTGTGGTGTGTGTTGGTAATTCATCTGTTGACTAAGAATACATGTAAGTAATGCAAATGGTAGCCAGTGGTGTGCAATAAAAAGTAAGGCTCCTTTCTGCCCCTTCTTCCAAAACACAGATCCTGGGGATACCCAGTAGGTCACATTCTTATGGGGAGGGAGGCCAGGAATAAATCAGAGACATAAGTGAGTATAAGTACTAAAGAAAATAAATGAAGCAGGGATGGGGCTGGGAGTGGAGAGGAAAGATACCCACTTTCCCTCCCCAGGGGCAACCACCATGAGCAGTTTCTTGAAAATCCTTTTAGAGGTCATCTCTGCGTGTTAGTTTGTTGCTGTCACAGCTGTTGTTTTTGTTTCTCAGATTGGGAGATGTTGCATACAGTTCTAGATTTCTGGTTTCTCTTGAAAAATCCCATGATCAGGCATCCACATGCCTGCAAGGCTCGGTTGCAGGAGCTGAGGCCCAGCTGCCTCTTTAGAGGACGCCTCTGCTGTCCAGGTCACCGCAGCTTCACCTGGCCTCCATCTCCCTTAACTAGCCCGACCCTGGGGACTCTCCACTTTCCTGCCCCTTCTCTGCCACCTCCCCTGTATGCCTCCCCGTGGTATCTTCAGGAATGCTCATGGGGAACCAGGAAGAGGGTGCGCTCTTGCTCCCCACCCCCACCTCTCCCCTCACCTGGTTCTCTCTTTCTCAGAGGCTATAGGCTCCCCTTCTTTTTTGCTCCATGAATCTGCTTCATGCTTCCCCGGCGGTGCCTCTCTGCCAGCTAACTCCATACCTCTAGGCATGAGTTGTGAAATGCCTCCTACACGTGTACACGTGCACGCGCACACATGCTCACACAGGAGGCCTTCCACTTACTCAAAACACCAACACTCACTGACTCACATGAGTCAGTCACATCACTCACAATGGCCATGTCCACTTCTACATTCCAAGGGAAAGTAATTGTTAGTCACCTTGAGTCAGATGCCCAGGCCGACCCAGCACTCTGCTGCCCTGAATAAAATCAGTTCTGTTGGCAGGAGAAAGGGGCACAGCTGCTGGGACAAGCAGCAGGTTCTGCCACAGGCCATGATCTACTTTCCCCTTCCTTCCCCACTGAGCGTTTCATCTTCCAGAAGCTCAGGGTAGAGACAAAGGGAAGTGATCCTCCAGAGTACTTTATGTTGCCAGGCGGAAGAAGAATGAACTCCCTTCCCCAGAGGTCTGCAAGTCGGGATGCACTAAACACATCAGGTCAGGTAGAGGCTGTCTGTTCGCTCATTCATACACTAGTGAACGAGTGTCCTGGACACTATTCCAGGAGCTGGGGCTACATCAGTGAACAACACGGATAGCCCTGCCGTTCTGGAACTGATAATTTAGTGATGGAGATAATCAGTAAATAGCAAACTAATTTCAAGTAGTGGTAACCTCTAAGGAAAAAGAAGAAAGCAGACTGACAGAGAAAGGCTCCTAGAGTGGTTTGGGAAGGCTTCATTAAAGAATGAATATCAAGTTAGGGAACCAGCCTGGTGAAGGACCGAGGAAGGATACCCACATATCCTGGATGGGGCCTGATATGTCAGAAGAACAGAAGGCCAGTGTGATGGGAGAGGCATATCCCTTAGTTGGGGCTGGGGAGAGGCATCAGGGAGACTGGCCAGTCCTGTGGGGCTCATGAGCCAGCAGAAGGAATTTGGATTTTATTCTAATGCAGTAAGAAGCCACTGGGGACATGTCAGCAAAGAAGCAATAGGAGCTGATCTGCCAGCTCTCATCATAGTATCAATATTTATTAATCACACAGATTTCTAGAGACATTCCCTCCCCCAAATCCACCAGTGCTCATGGTGATTCCTCCATCTTTTTCACTTCCTTTCTGGCGGGGTGGCTGGTCAGGTGGACTACAAAACAAATGGACAACGGTGCAGCCTCTGTGTACAACCACCAGTAGACTGGACTCATGGGGGGCAGAGGAACATGTTCAGTGACACCACAGGGAACAGTCAGCCAGATCCTGAAAGTGGGAAGCTCCACAGGACAAGTGACCTCATTCCTTCCATATGTAAATAGCATCAAGATGGGGGAGGGGGGATTGTAGAGTAGTGGGGACTTAAGAAATATATATGCCAAAGCAGAGTACAGATCTTGTTTGGATCCTGATTTGAACAAGTCACCTTTCAAAAGACATCTGTGAGACAATGCGGGGAAATGTAACGCAGTTGGGGTATTACATGACATTAAAGAATTCTTATTTATCTAGATGGGTACGATAAAGGTATCGTGGTTTTTATTTTTATTTTTTGAAGGCCTTATATGCTAGAGATACAAGCTAAATTATTTATAGGTAAAATGGCCCGATGTCTGGGATTTATTCTAAAATATTCTGCCAAAAACAAAGTGGAGGAGTAGGGGAACAGATGAAACAGGAATGGCAAATAGTTAATAGTGTTGGAGCTGGTGGGGTGGCTTATCGTGTCCTTCTCTCTGCTTTTGGGTATGTTTGAAATTTTCCATAATAAAACGGTTTTTCTGTTTTTGTTTGTTTGTTTTTAAATGAGTAAAGCTGTCAAAAACAAAAGGTCATTCTCTGGGAGCAGTAACATCATATCTCACCTTTGCCTTTTCTCCCTTTTCAGCATGGCAGGGAAGGCGCCCCTGCAGCCTGCCAGCCCTCGTGCACACCTGCTGCTTGCTCTGCCCCGCTGAGCCACTCAGTCTGGAGGCCCCGGGACAGCGCCTGCCTCGTGAGGTTGTCCTGGCTCAGTTGTCCACAGCGATGGTGGAGAACTGGACTGCACAGGCTCACAACCTTCCCGACAGGCTTCAGGGGCCAGAATCCTTCATCCTGGGACTGGTGGCCCTGAACAATGGCTGAGGGCCAGGGGACCCCATAAAGTTCTTCTGCAGCTTTCAGGGGCCAGTAGCACCCCAGTGCCCGGGAATATGACCACCTATCGGCCCATTCCCAATGATGCTGTGGACCTGGCGGTCAGCTGTGGGACCAGGGCAGCCGATGTCCTCCCCGGCCCGCACACAGGGGACTACGCTCCCATGGGATTCTGGGTCCAGAACGGCAGCATGCCCCAGCCTGTGGGTGAGAGCCCGGCCAGTGCCACCACCCGCCCCAGTCCCACCACCCCCGCGGTGCCCAAGATGGGCGTGCGGGCAAGAGTGGCCGACTGGCCACCCAAGCGGGAGGCCCTGAGAGAACAGAACAACCCCAGCCCCTCACAGGACACAGATGGCACAAAGGCCACAAAGGTGGCCCACTCCATGAGAAGCGTACAGAACGGACAGCCCCCCGCCAGCACCCCGGCTTCCTCAGGGTCCAAAGCCTTGCACCGACTCTCCAGGAGAAGGTCTAAGGATGTGGAGTTCCAGGACGGGTGGCCCCGGTCCCCCGGCAGGGCCTTCCTCCCGCTGCGGCACCGCAGCAGCAGCGAGATCACCCTCAGCGAGTGCGACCTGGAGGACGCGGTGGAGCCCCGGGGCGCCCGGCACACGGGGGCACTGCCGCTCTTCCGCGAGTATGGGAGTACGTCCTCCATCGACGTGCAGGGCGTGCCCGAGCAGAGCTTCTTCGACATCCTCAATGAGTTCCGCAGCGAGCAGCCCGAGGCCCGGGGCGCCCCGAGCCTCACTGAGCTCCTGCGGGCCGATCCCGGCCCACACGTCGCGGGGGGCGGCGGTGGAGCCAAGGGGGACGCCCGCAACGGGCAGCCCGCCAAGGACGGCCTGCTGCCACTGCAGCCCATGAAGGAGAAGGAGAAGGCCCGGAAGAAGCCCGCGCGGGGCCTGGGTGGCGGGGACGCGGTGGACTCGTCCATCTTCCGGAAGCTGCGGAGCAGTAAAGCCGAGGGCGAAGCGTCCCGGTGCCCCGGGGAGGCCGAGGACGGCCGGAGCCCCCCGGAGGCCAGCAGGCCGTGGGTCTGCCAGAAGAGCTTTGCCCATTTCGACGTGCAGAGCATGCTGTTCGACCTCAACGAGGCGGCCGCCAACCGGGCGTCCACGGCCCAGCGGCGGAACACGACCACCGGGGCCTCGGCCGCCTCGGCCATGGCGTCCCTCACGGCGTCGCGGGCCCACAGCCTCGGCGGCCTGGACCCCGCCTTCACCAGCACGGAGGACTTGAACTGCAAGGAGAACCTGGAGCAGGACCTCGGCGACGACAACAGCAACGACCTGCTGCTCAGCTGCCCGCACTTCCGCAACGAGATGGGCGGTGAGTGCGAGCGCAACGTGAGCTTCTCCTGGGCGGCCGCGGGCTCCACGGGCGGCAGCGGTGGGAGCGGCGGAGAGGGCCGCCCGCCAGAGCCCGCCCTGAGCGCCTACCGCACCAACGCCAGCATCTCGGTGCTGGAGGTGCCCAAGGAACAGCAGAGGACGCAGAGTCGCCCGCGGCAGTACAACATCGAGCACGTGGACCTGGGCGCCCGCTACTACCAGGACTACTTCGTGGGCAAAGGTGAGGTGGGGGCGGACAGGCGGGCAGCACCTGGTCTGTGAGATTGTCACTGCTCATTCATTCGCTGTCTGCCAGGCCCTGCCCTGGGCACCGAGGATGCAGAAAGACGCAAGACCTCCCTCAGAGAGGGGCCGTGAGGATGCAGGGAGTCCAGCCTCATGACACATGGGTAGCACTTCAAAACCCTGAGCTACATGAAACAGTAGATATGCATTAACTTAGCAAATATGTACTTGGGTCAGCTATGTGCCAGGGCACTTTATAGAGCTGGGGGATACAGTATTGACCAGCTTGAAACGAAAACCTTGTCTTCCTAATGTCTTAGTGGGGTAAGACAAACAATAAAACTAGATAGATACATAAACTGTCTAAGGTATGGTGGGTGGTGAGTGCGGTGGAGAAAAGTAAAGCAGGGAAGAGGGAAACAGTGTCAGTGCCGGGGGTTGCGTTTTCAGTAGGGAATGGTCAGGGAGGGCCTCCTAGGTGGGTGCCCTTTGAGTGCTGAGGTGAAGGAGGTGAGGGAGGGAGCCTTGTGGAGATCGAGGACAGTGTTCCTGACACAGGAAACAAGTACAGTAGTCCTGGAACACAGGAGGAATAGGACGGAGGCCAGTGTTGCTGGGACAGAGTGACTGAGGGAGAGTGGAAGGAGCTGAGACAGGTGACAGGGGCAGATCATGTGGGACTCTGTGAGCCACAGTGAGGACTCTCACTTTTACCCTGAGTGAGATGGGGCCGCAGGAAAGTTCTGAGCAGGAGAGGGCCTTGATCTGACTCAGGTATTCTCAGCTTCCCTCTAGGGAACAGGCTGTGGGGACAGGGGGAGCTGGGAGACCAAGGAGGAGGCTGCTGCAGTGGTCCAGGCAGGAGATGATGATGGGCAGGTCTAGGGGAGCCTAGGAGGGGGGAAGAAGCTGGCAGGTTCTGGATTCCCTTTGACGGCGGAGCTGTTGATGTTTGGAGGGTGTTAACACAGGCATCACACATGATTAAGTTCATTGGTGCTGATGAGGCAATCCTAGGAGGCAGCAGAGCATAGTGCAGAGACCACAAACCCAGGCAGCCTCAGGGACCAGGCAGGAGACAATAGAGGGAAGCAAACCAGGCAGGGGCTGCACAAAGGGCAGCTCCTGCTCAGCTCCAGCTCACTGTTGTCATCAGGAAGTAGAGACAAACCCAGTGTTGGCAGCCTTTCCAATTTTTCTAGATTCTCCTGAAATTCAGACATTTTTAATATGGATTCTCCTATATCAATTCAGAATTGAATTGATATAGTAACAGCCTTAAACAACATAGAAGTTTATTTCTCTCACATAAAAAAGTCCGGAGATGTGCAGCCCAGGACTGGTATGGTTACTCCTCAGAAACAGTGGAATGCCAGCCTCTGAGTGCATGGCCTCTGAGCCCTCAGGGTGGTCTCCTGGTCCAAGATGGCTGCTGGAGTTCCAGCCATCACATCCATGTTTCCAGGCAAAGAAAAGGAGGAAAGGATTCGGGCGAAATGTCAAGTCAGCACCCCTACCTTTTTTTTCCCAAGTCAGCCCCTTTTAAAGAACATTCTCAGAAGTCCCAGCCAACTGCTTCTGGTTATTGGCCACACCTGTCTGCAAGGCAGGCTGGGAAATGTTAGTTTTTAGGTAGACATAGCCCCTCTCTTTTCTTCCTCCAAGAACAGAGGGTTTCTCTTAAAATGAAAGAAGGGAAGAATAGGTAATGGATAGGCAGCCAGTACTCCACAGCAACTAGTTAAAAAATTTTTTTAAAGCAGTATCCTAGTCAAATACAACAAATGTCAAGTAGATCGTCCAGAGTACAGTCTCTGGAGGTCCACCAGTGTTGGAGTCCGACAGCCCTGGGTTTGGGATGTCTTTTTCATAGCTTATTAGCTACGTGACACATTTTACCCCTTGGACTCTGTGTCCTCATGTGAGGAGCAGAGATGATTGTAGCAGCATCGCATGCCCAGAAACAAAATGACACAGAGACTGAAAATTAAGGGATGAAAAAAGAAGTTCAGACAGTCACTAACCAAGAGAAAACTGGTGGGGTGACATCAGTATCACACAAAATAGATTTCAAGGCTAAAAGCATTTGTTAGAAGAACCAAAAGGGCCATTTCTTATTGACTTCTTAAAAATTTACCAAGAAACTGTAATAGTTGTGAACCTTTGTATACCTGGCAACCTGTTTGAGGGGTATATAAATAAAAAACTAATACAGCGACAGGGAGACATGAACAAATCCACAACCCATGGGAGAAGTTGACAGGGTCGCTCTTTGAAATTGACAAATCTAGTAGCCAGAAAGTAAGGCTGAGAGGATTTGAAACCTGGTTTTGCATTTATATTATATTAATTTTCTACCTAACCAACAGAGAACACGTTCTTTTCAACTTGCACGTAGGAATACCTACACGGAAGGATTGTGGTAAGGATCAAATAAGACTGTACATCAAAACAGTTCTTCATCAGGCAGATAGTGAGTACTTATCATGGAGCATTGAAAAGAAGCTGTTTTCTTTCAAAAAATGATGTCTTTGTAGCCCTGGAAACTCGTAAATAAGTTAGTCATTGGTTAGTGTTTATTGATTGCCTATTCTATGCTAAGACCGCAAGGTACTGCTTATGCATTGGCGGAAAACAAAACAAAACAGATCCTGCAGCTGTTTCAGGAATGAACTGATATCTGTGGAGCACACTTATTCTGTTCTCTGACCAGCTGGGGAGATGGTTTAACCCACTGCAGGTGCTGTTCTGATTGGGACCATTAATTAACACACATTTGAGCCTTAGGTAAGCCTTTGATTCACCAAGAGCATCTCATGAGAATAGGAACCATCATTTAAATATTGAGAGCACTGGGGTGGGAAGGAATTTCTGGCAGTGCGTAGCTGCTGACTTCATGGACTTAAGACAGACTGCTGGTGGGCAACCACCACAAGCAGGAGATACTTGGGTTATATATCAGTTAGAACTGTTTGCCTGGAAGAGTTATAAGACAGCAGCATGTTTTTTTAAAAAGGGGAGACAGCTGTCATTTTGGGGAGAGAACAGGAGACTTCCTCCGTGACTTGTTAAAGACTCTGTCACCATAAGGAAAAACAGAGTAGTGTTTAAGTTTTCTACGTCTATAGAAATATGGTTAGATAAAGGTGACGCTTGGGGACTGGAATCATGGTCCTTTTCTGTGACAAACATCATGCCCTGGGGGTAGTACTAGCCAACACATCTCATGTGCTTACTCTGTGCCCGGCCCCGTGCTGAGTGCGCCATGCTTATTAAGCTATTTAGTCCTTACAACCCGCTGAGAGGGGGGGAATCCATCCTTCCTGATACCATCGTACTGATGAGAATGCCATCAAGCGACTTGGGCCACCCATCTAATGAGTCCAGGGCCCGGATTTCAGCCGGGCAGAAGCCTCTCTAGACTAGAGTCTAACCACTTCACGAGGGCTAATTGGCAGCTAAGCTGCTGAACATCTGCAAATATGGGATAATCACAGCGAAGCTAGGTTTATAACATGGCACGCACTGCACTAAGCGTTTTTTGTTCGTAGCCTCATTTCACTCTCACATCGGCTCTATGAATCATGGGTAGCATGAGGGGCCCCCATTTCCCAGATGAGAGCACTGAGACTCAGGAAATTTCTGTGACTGGCAAGGGGGTATAGTAAGGTGGGCTTTAACCTCTTACGGTCTCTCCATTGAGTGTGGACGTGACCAGCCGTGAGGTTTGTGTGACCAGGATCCCAAGAGCCTGCACAAGAGCTCTGCACGGGTTGCACAAGAGCCTTCCCCGGCTGTCCTCTCAGCAGGCCTGCCGTGGGCCGTCACCCCTCCTTCCCAGAGAGCTGACTCTGAGCTCACCTGCTCTTCCCTGTCAGAGCATGCCAATTACTTTGGCGTGGACGAGAAGCTGGGACCAGTGGCCGTGAGCATCAAGCGGGAGAAGCTGGAGGACCACAAGGACCACGGGCCTCAGTACCAGTACAGGATCATCTTCCGGACCCGCGAGGTAGGTCCCATCGCTATTGTTATTATTACATAAATCACAGCCACTCACATCTATGAGCCCTTACTCTGTGCCAGGTTCTGTGGGCAAGTGCTTCCCCTGTTTAAACTCGTAATCCTTCCAACAGCCTCAGGAGAGCAATCCTGTCAGTCTCCCCATTTTACAGAAGGGAAGACTGAGACTCAGAAACATGTCTGAAATCAGTGACTAAGTGGCCAGGATTGGAATCCAGTGTGTCTGACTGCAGAGCCCAAGAGTCTGACATTTGCAAAAGATTAACTGTGATGAGCATAAAAACTAAAGGGAGAGATATAGGGGATTCTTTCAGGATTGTGAGATGCCCTGCAGAGTGGAAAGGAGAATTAAGGCAGCAAGTCTCGGGCAGGGCAGGAATTGGGGAATCTCAGCAGCAGGCACTGCTGTTGATGTTGATCAGCTCAAAACACTCCCAGCTTGCCTACTTTCATTCAGAATAGAGGATCCCATTGTCCTGGCTTGGTCAGAGGTCTTCCCTTGGAATAAATGCCAGCTGTGGCTAGGGAACAAGGCATGTTGGGGGCACCCTGCTCGATTAGGACTCTTAAGTTGTAAGTGGCAGAAATCTACTTCTATCTGGTTTAAGCCAGAAATAGAATTCATTGGTTCATGTAACTGCAAATCCAGGGGTAGGAATGGCTTCAGGCATAGCTGGACCCAGGCACTCAAATGATGTCACCAGAACTCTGCCTCCTTATCTCTCCCGCTCAGCTGGCTCTGCTACTTTTTGCATTGTGAATGTCATCCTCTTCTGCTACCAACAGGCTCTCTCCATGTCATGGGAAAATGGGGACCGGCTGCTCAAATCTTTTCCATCTTTATACTTTCTTCTCCACGTTCTTATCTGCTGAATCTCTGGGAAGGACTCTGATTGGCTCTGCTTGGATCACAAGCCTGGGCCAGTCACTGTTGTCAGGGATGATAGAGGACTCTGTCTAGATCTAGGACATGTGCTCCACCCTGGGTCCAGGGGCCGGGCCGGGCACTGTGATTGACAGTTCTGTCAGAGCCACCCACAGGTGGTGGTAGGGGGGCAGTTCCTCAGCAAAAGGTGGGGAGCTAGGCCAGTAGAAATGATAGAGACTTCCAAAAAACCTCAAAGGAAGACCTTTTCATAAAAGGAGCAATCATCAGCTGGGCAGGCCCCCAAAATGGATCTCCCTCACCCCTGCATTACGCCATGCCCCTTGGGGCTGGCCTTTTGCGCAGACATGGGAACCCAACAGGCAGGCACTGCCAGGGAGTTTGGATGTGGGGCGGGCCGATCCTGGACCTCATCCAGACCGGCAGATGCTGCACCGAGGGCCGTAGCCACATCCCCTCGCGAAGACCTTCCCGCCGAGGGGGAATGAGATGACACAGATGGCAGCGTAGGGGAGGCAGCCCCAAAAACTTTGTGCCCCAGATCACAGGTGGTCACCGGCCCCTGAGTCTCCCCAGCACCCTCCTCCTTCCCTCTCCTCACCTTTCTGGCTAGATGAGCACCAGGGCAGAATGTGAGGTGACAGCTCACACTGTATCCAAGTGTTGTATGACATGTGGGGAGCTGCCAGGTGAAATGACAACGGCAGTCATATACTAATCAATAATATTACAGCTGCTGTCATACTGCAGATTTACTCAACACTGTGTGTCAGGCATTTTCTACACCGATTATGTATATTCACTCACTTAAACGTCGTGACAGTTCTATGATGAAGGCACTATAGTCCTCATTTACAAATGATGAAACAGGCGTAGAAAGGTTACGGGACCTCAGTGAGTGACGGGACAAAGTGTCGGCCCATGCTCCGGCCAGCGCTCGGCCGCCTCTGGGATTCCACTGACTTGGCTCAGACTGCATATCAGACCCATTCTAGAGTTATGAACTCAACTTAATGCCAGCATTTTATGTTATTGGTGTTGTTGTTGTTGTTGTTGTTTTAAATGAAAACAAAATGTGTAGAATGATTTTTTTTTTTTTAATACCAGACTTTGTGGTAGGTACTGAGAGTCGTGAGACTCTAGTGTGGAGATGCTAGGTCAGGGGATAATGTTTTGCTGTGGTTCCTATTCAGTAGGTTGGAAACTGGCTTGGTGCCATTCCTGGCTCGTTCCTGCCTCCGTTCACTTCCCACCCCCCGGCGCCCACAGACTAGCCTCTGATCCACCCCAGGCTGGGCACAGGGCCTTCGCAGCTCAGGGGCACAGGCCTGGGGTTCATCCACTCCACGGAGATTCACTCAGCACCACCACCGGCCAGCCCCGTGCTGGGCACTGAGGAAACAGTGTAAACAAGGCAGCAGAGATGCTCAGGGGACTGCATTTTTGCTGGGGAGGCAGACAATACAGAGATACTCTTGTAAATTATACTACGTGGTACGTGATGACAAGGTGGAAAGTAAAGCAAGGAAGAGGGATAAGTGTGGGGGTGGTAAGATTTTTTAGACAGGATGGTCAAGGGAGGTGTCACTCGGAAGGGAACATTTGAGTAAAAGACGTGAAGAAGATGAGAGGAGCCATGTGGACATCTGGAACAGTGTTCCAGACACAGGGAACATCCAGTGCAAAGGTCCTGAGGCAGGACCAGGCCTGGCACAGTCACTCAGCAGCTATGAAACCTTGGGCACGTGGCTTCTTCTCTCAGAGCCTCTGTTTCCCCCATGGGAATCCCACTCTCACAGGACCATAGTGTGGGCTTGGTGAGGTTGCCCATATAAAATAGGCAGTGCTGGGCCTGGCACTTGGGGAGAGCCCAGTGAGGATAGCCGTTGGGAGAGGTCTCAGTTTCCTGTCCCCTTGTCACATTCCAGTCAGCCCTGTGACTTTTGGCCCACCGTGAGGTTCACAGCCACAAGCAGGCCTTTCTCTGCCCTCACACACATGCAGGCCACACGTGTACTCAGTCCTGGCCCCAGCCCCTTGCAGAGCTGCCTATTGGGCACTAAGGCCTGAGGACCTCGTCATCCTGTCATCTGGAGGGAGGGGCAGTGGCCAACAAGGTTCGCCTTGCCCCTTCCTAAGGCCCTTCCTGCCATGGAGGCAGAGAGTCACATAACCCAAAAGTAGTAATGACAGTAGTTATAAGAATAGCTAACACTTTTAGCACATATTCCTGCCAGGCACTCTTCCAAGTGTTGTATATGCATTGACCCTTCAGATTCTCTCAGTAGTCCCATGATGTGGGTCCCATTCCCCCCAATCTACAGATGAGGACTCTTGAGGCCTAGGGCTGTCACTCGTCAGGGTCCCCCAGTGGCAGAGCCAGGATATGAACCCAGACTGCCTGTGTCCCCAGCCCGTGCTCTTAACCACTCACCACTCCCTGTGGGGTTGAGTTTGTATTCTGGCTCTGGGAACAGACAGCTTGGGGTTCGGTTGGGCTCTGCCACTCACTAGCCTTGTGAGCTTAGGCCGATGGCGTTACCCCAGATGCCTCAGTTTCTTCATCTGTAAAATAGACTTCGTACTGTTTGTTCCCTGTGTCCTGGAAAGGCGGGAAGGTTCTCCTGGACAGGCACGCACCAGGTGGGATAGCACAAGGCTGCAGGGTAGTGAGTGCTCTGAGCGGCACATATTGTGATGACGCTGCCGTCGTGCTGTCGCTCTTTCCCGAAAGGTCAGAGGGCTTTTCTGGGGAGTGAAGGTTCAGCTTACGGTCAGAGTTCTGCCCTTCTCCTGTCTACACACACGTCTCGGGCTCCGGTTAACCAAGGCATGGGGGCCAGAGCGAAGGGCCCAGGCTGTTTTCCAAGCCAGCCGGCTGGCCTGCCCCAGATGGCCGCCCCCGGCCGCCAAGCAGACCGAGTGGGCTCACATCTCCCAGCAGATGGGATGGGCGTGTTGGCAGCTCTGAGCCTCCCGCCAGGGCGGGAACAGACTGGAGCTGGGCTTCAGGACCACACGCCGAAACATCAGCCCCACCCACCCTGAGCCTGGACAGGACAAGCCGCAGGCCAGGGCTGCCCTGTCCTGAGCCCCTTGCTGGCAGAACACAAGGGATGCCAAGTAGCCAGGGACTCTTTGGCCCAGCAGGCTCGGTGGGTTCCCTTTGGCCCCAAGTATGAGTTTTTGACAGCCTTAGTTTTGTTAGGGTTAGAGGTTTAGATTTTTTTTTTTTCTTTATTGAAAAAGTAACAGTCACTCATTAAGAATTTAAACAGTATATATGTATACAAAGTAGAAAAGGAAGAATCTTGTATTAAGTGAAAAAAGCAAGTGTAGTAGTGAACCTCATTTGGGACCTCATTTGTGTTCAGTAGGCACCAATGATTGTGTGATGTAATCTCCAAAGCATACTGTTAAGTGGGGGGGAGAAACAAACTGTAGCTTCCTATTAAGGTTAAATTTTCTTTAAATTTTTAACTACACATATGGCTTTGTGTAAAAACATTCGACGCGTGTAATGTGATAATGGCTAACACATATATTGAGTGCTCACTGTATGCCAGATACAGTGGTAAAGAAACCCTGTACATGGATTATCTTACTGAATCTTTATAACCTTTTGCAACAGGCACTGTTATTCCCCATTTTATAGATAAGGGAACAGGCACAGAGAAATTCAGCAGCTTGCCCAGAGTCACACAGCTAGAGAAGGGGTAGAGCCGGGATTTGAACCGAGGTAGACTGACTCCCGAGTGGCCTCCCAGGAAGAGCTCTTGGAGGGTGGACGCAGCACAGAGGAAGGCGGGAGCTGGTGGAGAACGAGCTGTGCCGATGGGAACCTCCTTGCTGATGTGGCCCTGAATCCCTTTCACAGCTCGGTGAGATGATGCCAGATGTCATCAAGGGTCAGAGCACACAGGGTCTCGCAGCCTGAGCAGCGAGTGTAGTTTTGCTTGGTTTGGTTTTAAGGCAAGGGTTTTTTTTTTTTTGAATTTTTCTTTTGGCTGTGTCGGGTTTTAGTTGCAGCACGCGGGATGTTCGTTGAGGCATGCAGGATCTTTCGTTGCGGCGTGCGGGCTCTTCTCTTCTCTAGTTGTGTGTGGGTTCTAGGGCACGTGGGCTCTGTAGTTGTGGCGCACAGGCTCCAGAGCACCTGGGCTCTGTAGTTTGCGGCAGGCGGGCTCTCTCATTGAGGCATGCAAGCTCAGTAGTTGCGGCGTGTGGGCTTAGTTGCCCCGTGGCATGTGGGATCTTAGTTCCCTGACCAGGGATCGAACCCATGTCCCCTGCAATTGTAAGGTGGATTCTTTACCACTGGACCACCAGGGAAGTCCCGCGAGTGTAGATTTTATCGGGAGAGAGATGGAACGCTGTCAGCAGGTTCTGCACGGAGGAGAGACACGATCTGACTCAAGCTGCTGCAGGAAGAATGGACTGGAGTGGGGTGGTGGCCGGGCAGGTGCAGGGAGACCAAGAAAAGGCTGCTGTCACAGTCCAGGTAGGACGTGACGGTGGACAGGGCCAGGTGGAGGGCAGAGGGGGCCACACGTTGCAGCCTGCCAGTGCCCTACTTATTATCGCCAGCAGAGAAGGAAAAGCTGGGAGCTTTCCAAGTAGCGGCTTTTGGTCAAGTCTTCAGAGCCAAAAATGTGACGGTAGGCCGCCTGTCTCGAGGGTGGAAGAGAATGAGGATTTCTGGTCCACGCTGTCTCTTGGCCCCAGCAGAGGGCGCTGTGGGGCAGTGTCAGCAGGATAGAAAGGCGCTGATCCTGTTGGTGCCTTAATCGAAATTCACAATCCCAGGGCCACCCAGATTGGCAGGGCAGAGCATCCATATCACAGTTTTTCGTGATGTATTTCAAGACTGTCCTGCTTGTCCTAAGAGAGATTTGTTTATTAATTACCAAAGCCAGAACTGGGAACTCCCAACCATGAGATCATTCATTCCTAACACGCATGCCTCTTGCCCAGGTCCTGTTTGGCAGGGTTAGGCTGTATGCTTAGAGGCAGTGTCATGACACGTCATTTTTGCCATCTCTTGCATCTGTTGACTTGGGGTGACCGTGCTTTTCCAGTTAACGCTGATCCTCCCTCGTCTTTAACCCGTAGCCCCAAGTGTATTTTGGGCGCTGACAGCAATCCCCTTGAGGGAGGATTTTTTCCCCTGTCCTGCTGCAGACTAGGGAGTCTTCTTGCTGTGGTGCAGGAGCTGCTGTGCCTCACCCAGAGCACAGCATAGCCTGGCGGCCAGCAGCACAGCGTAGATGGAAGCCTGAGCTAGTGATAGTGACGACGGGAAGCAGCAGGGGCTCTCAGACGGGGCTGGCGGCGTGTAAATTGGTACAACCACTTGGAAAACGATTTGGCAGTTCAGTAAAATTGAAGATTAACATGCCTGGTGACTCAGCAATTTCTCTCCTAGGTATAAACCCAGACGAAAATGTGTTCATGTGCACTAGGAGGTGCTTCCGTGAGTGTTCCTAACAGCACTGTTCACAGTTGTCAAATGCTGGAAGCAGTTTCCGTGCTCATCAGCAGTAGGGTGGATTAAATCCATTGTGGTAAAAACGTCAGCCTCTTACTGCAACGTGGTCGTATCTCACATCCATAGCATTGAGAGAAAGAAGCCAGATAGAAAAGAACACAAACGACATGAAGCTCAGAAGCAGGCAGAAATAAATTATGGTGTGAAAAGTCAGGATAGAGTTGCCATTAGGGAGGTGGAAAGGGGCACGAAAGAGTTTCCGGAGGCTAGTAATGTATTTCTTGGTCTGGGTGGTGATACCTAGGTATTCACTCTGTGATAATTCCTTGAGCTGTACTTATATGTGTTGTATACTTTTCTGTATATGGATTATATGTCACAGTTAAAAAAAAAATTTCAAAGAGAAAAATCATGAGCTTTGGAGACGTCAGACCTGGGTTGGAATCCTGGTTCAGCCACTTAGCTGTGGTGACCTTGGCTAAGGCACGTAGCCTCTTAGAGCTTCAATTTTCTTATCTGTAAAATGGAGATAGTAAAATCTCCCCTGAACAGACCTGTACCTAGATAACTGCTGTCATTCCTGGAATACAGTGCAGTGAACTGTGCCTTCATAAATGTGACTCGTTATTAAGATGTATCTGTTAGAAATTGCTTTGTGTGCAAAGTAACAGAAAACATGACTATAGCTAAAACAAATACGGGGTTATTTTAATTATCTAACAGAAGTCTGGGAGTAGGAAGTGGCAGGAAATGACTTCTGTGTGATTATTTTTGTTGTTGTTCCTTTACTTACGATCACAAGATGGCTTCCACAGCTCCAAACATCTTTTCCTTATACCAGTGTCCTTAGAAAAAATGGGCAGGTGGAAAGGGGCTTTCCTTTTACCAGGGAAGAAAATCTGCCCTAGATGTCCTCCCCAAGCTGAATTCCATCCCATCTCATTGCCTGGAACTAGTCATGTAGCCAACTATAGGAAAAACTTGGAAAGCAGCACCTGCGAAAGGGGAATGAGATGGCCATGATTGGCTTGACTCAAGGTTTTCAACCCTGGCTGCACATCAGAATCACCTGAGTAATATTAAAAGAGACAGAGAGAGAGAGACAGAGAGAGAGAGAGAGTGAGTGTGTGTGTGTAAGTATACAAATATACAAATATGTAAGTGTGTGTATACATACATACGTGCGTGTATACATACATGTCTGGGCCCCACCACAGACCAGCCAAATCAGAACCATTGGTGGTGATTTTATCAGGAAACCAGGTTGAAAACCAGTGTCACAATTCAAGATCCAAGATGGTACTGGTGTCCAGGGCAGGCAGGTGTTTTACATAAGGGCTTATGGTAATAAGTGTACACATAATATTATTGTGATAATGACAGTAAGAGTGTTTGTTTGAGTGTCTACATCGTGGAGCTTGTTTTATTCATTATACCTCTTATTACCTGACATAATCCATCTCCTCACCCGCACTTCAGCTCCAGGAAGACAGGGGTCTTTCTTTTTTCATCATTCGTTGAACAAATGAAGGATGTTCCATCCACTGTCACATTTAGTTCTCCCAACAGTCCTTGGAAGCTGAGGCTCACAGATAGGCAGTCACTTGGTCAAGATCACACAGCCAGGAGGCAGCAAGTTCAAGGTGGTCCAGACCTAGTGCTTTCTGGCCCAAGAGCCCAGGCTACTAACCATCCCACATGTCGCTTTGAGAACCGGACACCCTCATGTGCTCTCATCCCTTCCCGAGTCCTGAGAGCCTCCTAACCTTCCCTCCTCTCCCTCGAGCAGCTCACCACCCTGCGTGGCTCTATCCTGGAGGACGCCACACCCACAGCTGTGAAGCATGGGACAGGGCGGGGCCTGCCCCTGAAGGACGCCCTGGAGTATGTCATCCCCGAGCTCAACATCCACTGCCTGCGGCTGGCTCTCAACACTCCCAAGGTGACGGAGCAGCTGCTGAAGCTCGACGAGCAAGGGGTGAGCCGGGGGCCAGGGAGGGGGAGGGTGGGGCACTGGGGCAACAGCCTGCAGCCCCACTCCCGGTACCTCCTTCTGTCTTGGTCACTTGTTTTTTTCTCTGAAGAACAGAAACCCACTCAGGTTAGTTCCAGTAAAAGGAGGGGTCTCTTATCAAATTCTAGGGGTGCCAAGAGCCTGAATGTGACTGGGTCTTAGGAGGGAAATAGTCTAGGAACAAAAGAGCCACCAGGTTCCCGTGTGTGTGTGTGTGTGTGTGTGTGTGTGTGTGCACGGGAGCATGTGCGTGCTCCCTCTCCCTCCCTGCACACTGCCTCCCCCTGCTTCTCTGGCCCTCCCACAGCTCACAGAATTACTGTTAGGATTATAGGCACACACAGGCCCCAGCTAGCTGGCTCTCAGTCCCAGGAGAGCCTCTGACTGGCCCACACTTAGGTCACATGACTGTTGATGGTCCAATCACCAGTGAACAGAGGAATCGGGGATACATAAAACAAACATGGAGGACTTCCCTGGTGGTGCAATGATAAGAATCTGCCTGCCAATGCAGGGGACACGGGTTCGAGCCCTCGTCCGGGAGGATCCCACATGCCGCGGAGCAACTAAGCCTGTGCACCACAACTACTGAGCCTGCGCTCTAGAGCCCGTGAGCCACAACTACTGAGCCCGTGAGCCATAACTACTGAAGCCCACATGCCTAGAACCTGTGCTCTGCAGCGAGAGAAGCCACCGCAATGAGAAGCCCACGCACCGCAACAAAGAGTAGCCCCCGCTTGCCACAACTAGGGAAAACCCGCGCGCAGCAACAAAGACCCAACGCACCAAAAATAAATAAATAAAATTAATTAATTAATTAAAAACAACAACAACATGGTTATCAAGGGCTCACCCCCTAAAAAACAATGTCGACTAGACTGAGTCCTCCAGAATCTCCTTTTGCAGAACCTTAGCCAGGTCCAGTCCACCTACTGTGGGAAGCCTGCCAAGGTCTTTCCCTTGAGAAAATGGCGTCGCCAGCCGCCCTCCGCGCTCATGTAGAAAGCACGAGAATGGCGGCACCAGCACCTTGTTGTGCCTCTCTGGAATGGCGGGGTGGCAGAGGGACCACTGGGACGTGCCCCCACGCCTTTTCTTCTTCTTTGTCTGTGGCACTGAATTCCTGTGTGACCCCGGCAGCTCCCCGGGCTCTGCGCCCGAGAGAGCCTGCTTTGTTCCATGCCCCCCTCCATCTCTGCCTGGCCTGCCTCCCTGACGCCACTCTCGCCTCTGCAGCTCTGCCGGAAACACAAAGTGGGCATCCTCTACTGCAAGGCCGGCCAGAGCTCGGAGGAGGAGATGTACAACAACGAGGAGGCCGGGCCGGCCTTTGAGGAGTTCCTCTCCCTCATCGGAGAGAAGGTCTGCCTGAAGGGCTTCACCAAGTACGCCGCCCAGCTGGACGTCAAGAGTAAGTGGCAGCGGCGGGTGGCCTTGCGGGGGGAGCAGGGTGAGTCCCAACCGCACACTCATCCCGTGAGCTAAGGTCCAAAGGCCTGGTGATACCCAGGTGAGGACTCCGGGCAGCGGGAGCTCGAGGACTGCGTTGGTGGGAGTGCGGGCAGTGCAGCCACTCTGGACAGCAGTACCTCATATTCTAGTAAAGTCTGAAGACTCACTTGCCCTGTGGGTCAGCCGTTGCGCTCCTAGACACGTCCTCTGAGATCCTGTGCACATGTGCGCTGGGAGACGTCCTGAGGGGTCATGGCCACAGACACCTGCGTGGTGCCCAGTGTGCACAAGGCCCCCGGGGAATACAGTGCTCCTGGCCAGTGTCCCCAACTAACAGGCAGGGCTGCCCTGGCCTCACAGCCACCTGGAGGTCACCTGGCTCTGGCACTGGCCAACCAAGGCTTCAGTGACCTCACCTGTCACAGCTTCTCCCCTAGAATGGAAGTCCACGAGGATAGGGATTCCTCGGTCTGTTTTACTGCTGTTTCCCCTGCACCTACAGTTAAATAAAGCTAGTGGACCTCAGTGCTCAAAAAGGCCAGGAAGTAGGCTTCCAGGGTGAGTGTGGCACCCTGGAGTTACTTGCAGTGCGGTTTGTGGGTTCACTCACGCGTCCAGCAAAAACAACCTCCTGGCTGTCCTCCCTGGGCAGGAAGGAGCAGTTCAAGATGATACGAGCAAATATGGGGAACCCAACCTCATGTGGGCGCTGGGCCTCAAGAACATGGCCCGTGACCCGAGAGGGATGAGTTGGAATAAAATAGGCAAAGAGGGAGCAGGAAGTGCGTTCCAGGGGGAAAGAACAGCACGTGCAAAAGCCCTGAGGTCTAAAGGCTGTTGTTCAGGGAATTAATGTGAAGGAGGAAGTGAGGGAGGCCGGCGGGGGCCTCACCATGCAGGACCTTTAGGGCTAAAGATTAGGGATTTGGGTCTGTTTCCTATGAGAATTTTGAAACTCATAAGAGGCAGCATTGAATACTGTTAAGGAAACACTCTGGAGTCAGACAGCCTGAGTTCCAGTCCAGACGCCGCCACTCACTGAAGCGTGCGTGACCTTGGGTGAGTCACTCCCTCCCTGTGCCTCAGTTTCCCCCATGGAGCCCCTAATCAGGTGTTTCTCCCTGGTCATAATGCCCTCCCATTAGAGATGAACAGTATTCTGACTCTTATGATTATCATTTCCTTCTTTTCTTCATAGTTTTGCCATCTTCATATGCATCTCTAAATAATATAATTCGTTTTGCCTGTTTGACAACATAATGTGAATGGAATCATACGGTTTGTGCTCCTTTGTGTCTGGCCATTGTATTCGTGGGATTTGCCCATGTGGTGGCTGTGACTCATTTCTTTTCACGGCCGTGTACTTTTCCACAGTATGAACTGTTTATCTATTCCTTGGACTAACATTTGGAGGATACTTGTACCCATATTCCGGGGCATCTGTGTACAATTTCTCTAGGCTGTGATCCTAGGAGATGAAGTGCTGGGTCATCAATTAAGCCTGTCTTCAGGTTCAGTCGATCTTACTAAAGAGTTTTCCAAGGTGGTTGTACCAATTTACACACCTGACCAGCCACACAGAGGGTTCCAGTTGCTCCACATCCCCACCAACCCTTGGCACTGTCAGACTCTTCAATGTTTACCAGCCTGGTGGGTGCTTAACGTACGGTTTCCTTTTTATCTTAAATTTACTGAATTTTAAAGGGTGGAGTTAAGTGAAAACATCGAGTTAAAAACGAACACAGATGGCATGTGGGATATGGCAGGAGCCCAGGGGTTTTGGAGACGTGGTGCTAACTGGTGTTTCTGTTTCAGCTGACTCCACGGGAACCCACTCCCTCTACACGACGTACCAGGACTATGAGGTCATGTTCCACGTCTCCACTCTGCTCCCTTATACCCCCAACAACAGGCAGCAGGTCAGTGGGGCCCAGGGTGGGGGCCCCAAGTGACTTGCGGTGGGTGCACAGCTGAACCCACGGCACTCTCCCTCCCCACAGCTGGTTAGCTGGCTGCCTGCCGGGCACTGGCCCCCCTGGCACCGTCCTGTGCAGCACGTGGAGGCCTTTGGCCCTGGAGACCCTCTGCATCACGGTCTCATCACCTGGGGCTTGGAGACTAGGTCAGGTGTCATTCACTGTCAGTTTTTTTCTAACGGTTTCCTTGGCCATCCTGCTACCCCAACTCCCCTCAAGAGTCTCTTGAGTCATCAGGGATCCTGTGGGAAAAAAAAAAAAGTGAATCAGTCAACATTATTTCGACTGCAAGTGACAGAAGCACAAATCAAACTGGCAAAAGCAAAAAATGGGATTTACTGGGTTAGGTAATTCTCAAGTACTGGGAGAGGGCTGGCTTTAGGTATGGCTGGATCTAGGAGCTCAAACAGTGTTAGGAATTCTTTGCATTTCTCGCCTCTGCTTTTCTTCGTAGCGGCCTTATTCACAGATCTTCCCAAGTAGTGCAGAGTCGCCCCCCAGCCGCCCTCGCCTTACGTCCCACCAGCTTTGCTACCACGGGAGAAAGAGAGCTGTGTCTTGCAGAAGTCCCAGAAACGTTTCAGGAATGAATCTCATTGGACCACTCACTTGCCAGGCCCAGGGCAGGGATGGAATAGGCTGATGGGCCAAGCCTGAAGGACATGCCCACCCCTAGAGAGGGCGAGTGAGGTCAGCTCAGCTTGAAACGTTGACAGAGATCAGGGAGGTGCTTTCCCAAGCGGGATGGACACGGCTGCCAGAAGGAGGAGGAGGAGGAGGAGGAGGTGCTGGGTGGGTACAACAGCTGACGCCCACCGCCAGGGGCCCCCTCTCCTGGACATGCCATGCATGCTCAGTCCGGGAGCAGTTTCTAATGAACAGAAACCCCACAGACTTATGGTTTAGTGTATATATTTTTTTCCATTGGTGCAGGTGATGTTGTAGATTTCACTGGCCGAAAATGGTCAAATATTGTTGATTTCAGAAGGGTCACCTAATAGCAGCTGTAAGAGCATTGCTGTCATTAGGCCTGAGTTGGAGTTCTTTCTCTGCCACTTCCTAGCTGTGTAATCTCACCTCCCTGAGCCTCAGATCCCTCCTCTGTAAAATGGGCGGAATGGTAGCACCCATGTCTTGGGGTCATTGGGAAAGGACCCTGCACTCACGCGTGAAACTGGGGCTCGAGTCAGGGCCCGACACGGGAGGCGCACAGGAAGCAGACAGAAACCTACTCCTGGACGTCTGGGAGGCATGGTGAGGAAAGCTTGGGTTGTGGAGTCAAGCAGAAGCGGGTTCAAATCCTGGCTGTTCCCCTCCATGACTGTGTGACTTAGGGCAAGACGTTTAACCCCCAGGAACCTAACTTTTCTCATCGGTAAAAGGAGGTAGGATGAGTTAATGCCGCACAGCCTTGTTGTAAAGATGAAACGAGGACCTCCCTGGTGGGGCGGTGGTTAAGAATCCGCCTGCCAATGCAGGGGACACGGGTTCGATCCCTGGTCCGGGAAGATCCCACATGCTGCGGAGCAACTAAGCCTGTGCACCGCAACTACTTAGCCTGCGCTCTAGAGCCCGTGAGCCACAACTACTGAGCCCGCACACCCTAGAGCCCGCACGCAGCAAAGAAGACCCAGTGCAGCCCCAAAATAAATAAATAAATAAAAATTTTTTTAAAAAAAGATGAAACGAGGTTGCAGCTTTCAGATGTGGATGTAAAATGCCTAGTACAGGGCCGGCCACAGTAATGGGTACTTTATCTAGCAATTTAATTTAATCCAGTGTAAAACACACATAAAGAGCTAACAGTTCAACAGTGTGAGTTGTGCCACTCAGTGTGACTGGATTTCACACCACGGGCTCCCTCATGTAGAGCTACATGTGTCTCCTATCTGCGGACCTCACGTGGCCAATGGGAATTCCTAACAGTTACATGAAGACTAAACTTGTACAAATAAGAACAATGTAATTTCAGCAAACAAGTAAAATGCCGTGAGTACATGATCGCCTACAAAGATGACAGAGTTTTTCTCGGAGACCGTGACAGGCGGGGGAGAAAGGACAGGGTTCCTGTGGGCTGGTCTGAAGCCGCTGCCCCAACCTTCTCAACTCAGGTGTCCGGGGAAGGGGCGGCAGCAGGGAAGGGGCGGCAGCAGGGATGGGCCCTGCCAGCGGTCTCGGGTCTGACTCTGCCATCGTCTGTGAGCGTGGCCTTGAGCAAGTCGAAAGCCGCCAGCCCATGCTCTTCTCCAAGAGATGTTTCTTGAGCAGCTGCTGTGTGCCAGGCTCTGCTCTAGGCACTGAGGATACAGCAGTGGGCAGCGAACAAAGCAGACAAAACCCTTGTTCTCATGGAGCTGACACTGTAGTGGGAAAAGACAGACAAGAAACAAAAGGAAGAGGGGAAGCCGCTGTACGCTAAGTGTCAACGAGTGCTAAGTAATAAAGGCAGAAAAGCAGAGGGGGTGACATCATGGATAAGACAGTCAGCGAAGGCCTCGTGGGAGGGTGACATTTCAGCCAAGACCTGAAGGAGGGAGGGCGGGAGCGAGCCATGTGGGCATCTGGGGGAAGAATGTTCCAGGCAGCGGGAAGACACAGGGCAGGGGCCTTGAGGAGGAAATATCTCTGGAGTGTTTGAGGGGCAGCAGGAGGCCAGTGTGGCTGGAGCAGAGTGAGCGAGGGGGGCACTGAAGGAGCCGGCAGAGAGATGACGGGGCGGATCGCAGAGAGGTGACGGGGCGGATCGTGAGCCTTGAGCCGACCATGACGTTTTCCTCTCCCCGCCGTTTACCAGCTACTAAGGAAGAGGCACATAGGAAACGACATCGTGACGATCATCTTCCAGGAGCCCGGGGCGCTGCCTTTCACCCCCAAGAACATCCGCTCCCACTTCCAGCACGTCTTCATCATCGTCCGGGTCCACAAGCCCTGCACTGACAGCGTCTGCTACAGGTACGCGCCCGCGCCCCGCCCCTGTGTGCACCGGAGACCACCAAAGCTGGTTTCCAGCATCCGGGCAGCACGGCAGAGACAGAGAGGGGGGACAGCTGGCCCAGGTGGGCTGCCTCCTGCGTTTCTTGTTTGTGCTTCAGCAGGGGAGCGCTGTTCACACCTTCCCACACCCTCTGAGAGAGTGATTCTTAACCAGAAAAGGGGCATGTCACCCCAGTTTCGATAAGCAAACCATCAGGGATTTGTATTTGCCTGGAATCTTTTGGTTGCAAGGGACAGAAAACCCACCTCAAAAAGGCAGTTATATACGTTGGTTCTCATAAATGACACGTTCAGGCCTAGCCGCATGTGCTCCACTTCCCTGTCTGTCGCTTCGTTTGCTGGTAGCTCCAAGCTTAACATCTTCCCAGCTGCAAATCCAGCAAAAAGAGAGCTGTCCTTTCCCAGGAAAAGAAGCCCCAGGATTGAGGCTCATTGACCTGCTTGGGGTCACGGGCCCATCCTAGAGTAAGACCACCAGCTGTGCCTGGGCACAGGGCGCGTGGGCTGAGAGTCACAGGAAAATCGGAATATGGAAGGATGGAGACAGGGCAGGCAGGGGCCCCCCTCGGGAGGCAGAGCTGAGGGTTCTCTTAGTTCGCAGATCAAGAAGTGACACAAGCCTCAGACCCATTCAGCGTCCTCCCCAGGCACCAGTTCTCACCCGGGGGCGTGGCCGGCCCCCAAAGGACAAATGGAAAGCTCTCTGGCCTCTCACCTCTGACCCCCAACCACCCAGTTGCCTGTCACAGAGGCAACTACTATTAGCTATTTCTCATGTATCCTGATACCTTCAGGCCATACAAGCAAATGCTTACAAGTATTCCTTTTCCACCTTTTTAACACACACGGTACCATATCCCACACACTGTTCTGCATCCTGTATTTCTTCGCTCAACAGCCTTTGAGAACTTTGCACACCAGTCCGCAAAGTGCCTCTTCCTTCTTCATGACTGCGTATTAGTCCATCACGTGGATGCCTGAGAATCTCCCCCCATCCCTTATCGATGGACGTTTGGGTTGTTTCCTGTCGCCTGCTGTTACACGCCCCCCTGCAGTGCATAACCTAGTTTTGTGGGGGGGGGGGGTTTGTTTTTGTGTTTTGGCCGTGCTGTGCTGCTTGTGGGATCTTAGTTCCCTGACCAGGGATTGAACCCGGGCCCTCAGCAGTGAAAGCACTGAGTCCTAACCACTGGACTGTCAGGGAAGTCCCCAGAACCTAGTTTAGACTGTCATTGCACACGCGTCCAAGTACACAGCTGGAATAGATAAAGTCCCAAGCATGGAGTTACTGGGCCAAAGGGTACGTGCGTAGGTACACTGGGTGGTCTCAGTGGAATTGCCAGAATCTCCCAGTTTCTTCTTGGCCAAATGTGTGAGAGAAGGGAGGTGGATTCCAATATGCAGGACATGCTGCTTGACCACCAGGCTGGATATGTTGCCCAGTGGCCTCTGGGAGCCAGTACACCGCATGGCAGGGCCTTCACACGGCACAGGCCCGGGCCTGCAGCCCCCCTCCCTTACCCCCACCCATTTGTTCCCGGGACAGAGCAGCAGCTACGAGGGCCTGCACCTCCAGGCTCCATGTGGGCCTGAGGTTACTTAGATGCTGTCAATGTTCCTCAGCAGCTCAAAGGTAGCCCTGGTGAGCAAAGATGGAGTTGTTCTCGAGCTCATACACACATACACACAGACACAGAAGGAGACAGCCCTCCTGTAGTACATCAGAAGCAGGGGGCTGCTGGGTGGGCCCTTCTCCCCTTTCTCCTAACTGTGAGCTCCCCTCTCCTACCTGGGTTATCGCAGGAGCCTGCGGCTGACCTCCTGCCTTTCCAGGCCAGCCTTCACATGGTTTCCAGAACAATCTCTTTTTTTCTGACGCACAAAGCTTTCTTGGTTTTTTTGCAATTTAATTTAAAATATTTTTATTATGCAACATTTTAAACGTTCTGAAAAGTACAGAGGATAACAGATACCCATGTGCCTACCACCAAATCTAACAGATGTTAACATTTTGCCATATTTGCTTCAGCTCTCCCTTTATTTCTGAAGAAAGAAAATGTTAGAGATACAACCAAAGCTGGCCCTCCCGCAACCCCTTTCCTCCCCTCCTCTCCTTCCCCACACGCAGCTGCTCTCTGGACAGACCTTCCACTGTCCCCCACCCCCGCCGGTGTCCCCAAACACGTTTCTGTCTCAGCACTCATCACCCTGTAGGAACAAACTGTCGATGTGACTCTTGCTTCCCTCGAGGGTAACCCCACGTCATACTCACCTTCATACATCTATGCTGGCCCGGCGCTCGCCATGTAGAGGACCCCAAAGATGCCTTTGCCAACTAGACACATGCCTGGCCCAAACATTGTAGGCCCTGAGAAGATAGTTGTTGAATAAATAATTGTGAGTGTTCTAGAAATACTGAGCTACAGCTACAGGTGACCTGGTGGTCGCACCATCTCCTGGCTGCATAAGGAGGTGCCGCCCTTTCCCGCTCGCTTCAAGTGCGTACTTTCTGCATAGCACACCAGCATCCCTGCAGCCTGTGGGCTGGGGAAACCCCATGCCTCCTGCTGGGGAAGTGAGGGACCAGCTGTTCTGATTGTCCAGAAACCTTCAGCAGCTTGCAGTTTCATAATTCTTAAAATCATGAATCAGGACTATGGGAAGAGCCCAAAGCTGTCACTCTAAGCAGCCACGTCCTGAGCGAAGAAGCTGCAGAGCCATTCACATCTGTAAAGCACAGTCTGAACACGGCTTTAATTAGAGTAGAGAGACTGGCGAGGTTGTCTTATCCATCCCCCTGCCTGGAGGCAAGGCCACGCCCACAGAAGAAAAGCTGCCTGGTTTGCGTGGCCTTTGAAGAACCTCTCCACCGGGAAATGCCTTTTTCTGTCCAACCTACACATTGGTAAGAATCTGTTTCTTCTTGGTCTGTCTGTTCAAGTTTAAATCATTACTTTAATCAGTATTGAACACCTGTGCCGGCTCTGGGGCATCAGCTGAGCCCAGGTGGGTGGCACCTGCCCACACGCATTCCCGGGATGTAGAGAAGGTTTCACTGGCCAGTGAACCGTGGGGGTGGAGAGCAAGGGGTCTGGCCTGACCCACCCGGGTCTGCAGTAGCTCCCTCCATGGTCTCCTGCACACTCTCTGGTCCCGTCCATCCCTTTCTTCATGGGGCAGCCACGGTGATCCTTGCAGATTGTCAATCTGGCACCTGCATTCATCAGGGACCCGCAAGAAGCAGGTGCCCCCCACTCTGGGTTTTAACTGAGGGATTAATGAACAGACTAATAGGTGTGGGTATGTTAAGGGAACCAATACAGGAAAGTGAGACATCCAGGGACCAGCAACAGCAGGGAGCCATTACCCCACCCCCAGGGATGAGGTCAGAAGGGGATGGGAGAAGTTTCTGGAAACTAGGGAGAACTATGGCTTTGGGAGAGGGGCTGCGCAGCAGAAGCTGTGGCTGTTGAGTAAAGGGCCCAGGACCACAGCCACTGCCACCATCCGAGCCCAGCAGGGAGGCAGTGAAGAGAAATAAATACTCCACCCTCTCTCCTCTCCCCTTCCCGTAGCCTGGCCAGGGGAACCCAGTGAAGGTCGCACAGCCTGTAGAAACCCACCTTCCAGGGCAGGAAATGGTAGAGACTGCGTCTGGGGGCACAGGCGGTGAATAGCCAGCCCAGATGGTAGAATGGTTGCTTGTTTCGAGATGAAAAGCGCTAACTCACCATCAAGGCACGGCCTAGCCTGGTCCCTGGTGACCTCATCAGCCTTCCATCCTTCACTGCCTGGGGTCTGGGCACCCCGGCCTCACCTCGCCCTGCGCGTGCTCTTTCCTGTCGGGCCTTGTTCCTCCCATGCCCACTGCCTGCACGGCCCTCCCCTCAGCTCTTCCTCTGTCTCCTACTCAGCTGCAGATCCCAGCGTAATTTCTCTTCCTCACAGCGGCCCTCCCAGAACACTAAATCCCCAGGGCCCAAGAGGGGGGGCGTCCCAGAAGCACTGGTCAAACAAATGCATGAATGTCACCCTGTCCCCTTGTCAAGTTGGGTGGGGGCTTGGGAGTTGAAACCTGAACAAGCTTTTCATTGTGGTTGGGTTTCACAAAACAGGTTTTAATCAAGAATCTCATTATTTTAAAAATTGTCTTACGGTATGAAATCTCTCCCAACACCGTAATCACAAGCTGACATTTTTATAGAAGGTGAATGCAGTACTCTCTAAGAAAAACCTCGTTTTCAGCACCTCATACTGTTTTTTAATCATCATCATGTAAACAGCATAACTCATGGTGTCTCTGGAGCCCCTTTAAATGTCTTTCCGTGAGAGTTGTCTTCCCCTGCCCCCTGGGTGTTCACTCTGGCAGGTGCTGTAGCCTTTCTGCCTGATACTAGAAATCGTCGAACTTGTAGCCGCTGAGTCTCGATTTGGTCATTAGACTGTCACAAACAAGGTTCATCAAGTCTAAACTTGACTTATCAGCAAATCTCCTGCCTCCCAGCTCAGGATTGCCTCTGCCTGGGAACCTCGGTGGCTGGGAAACCTGCTTCCCTCTCCTCTGTTTCTCCGCCTTGCACTTCCCCTGCCCCAGGCCTGCTCACTGCCAGTTTCTGACCTGTCCAGGGTTGGAGCACAAGGAGAAAACGGGAGACAGGGAAGTGTCACTGGGGCTCTGGTCACAGCTGGCTGCGTGCTCTCTGGGCTCTGCGGGGGCTCCCTGCCCACCTTCTAGATCTCCCAGGCAGGAGCAGACCCAAGTCTCCTCCCAAATATAAGGGTCACCTAGGACGGCCCCTATTCATGGGGCCACTTTCTCCAAAGATTTTCCTCCCAGTGAGATCCTCCCTCTCTAATTTGCATAGTGGGTGAGAAGGTTATTTGGGGGAAGAGGTTTTAGATCATTTCCTTTTTACTTTCTCACTCAGTTGCTATCTGATTTCTATCATAATAGCATCTCAGTCAAAACTGAAGTAGGAAGAGCCCCGTCCTAACTTCCCTGTACAGTGAATTTTCAGAACAACCCTTGTAGAGATGATTTACAAAGTGTGTTAGTCTTACACAAGTGTCTGAAAGAAGTAAATCACAGAATGTTCCATATCAGTCAGGTGTTCCTACAATAATGCTGCTTAACAAACCACCCTGAAGCTCAGTGGCTCACAAACATTATCATTTCTTCTTGGCTCACACATCTGCAGGTCAGCTGAGGTCTGGCTGGCCCCGGCTGCAGGTCTGCTCCAGGTGTCCTCATCCTCCTGGACCAGTAGGCCCCGGGACATGTTCACCTCATGGCGACGGCAGGTGCCTAGGAGGCAAGCCTGGCCCGCACACACATTTGTGCCTTTGCTCAAAAGCCATTGGCCAAATCAAGTCACATGACCAGGCTCAGGCTCAATGGGGTGGGGATGTACCTGCCCACAAAGGTAGAGAGAGAGGGGTGAATTTTTGCCAAACTGTAATTTACTGCAAGCTTGTATGTATGTAAAACAAGATTAACTTAACTTGAACAATGCTAGGAAAATTATCCTTTGAATAACAGTGGATGTTCTAACATCTGTTGTATAGGAAGTAAAAATGCATGCATGTGCCCTAAGGCTTTCTCCAGTTTCCAGTCTAGTTGGCTGGCAACTTACTAGTTAGACGTAGACTTCCGTTCTTAGAAAGGAAACTCCTCCTTCTGGTCATGTATTGTCTTTCTAAAGGAACTCTCAAGTGCCTATCTTTCTACCATCTAAATAATTTCTCCCTCCTCAGTATGGCTGTGACCCGATCCAAAGACGCTCCTCCTTTCGGACCCCCCATCCCCAGTGGAACCACATTCCGCAAATCTGATGTCTTCAGAGACTTCTTGCTGGCCAAGGTGATTAATGCTGAGAATGCCGCGCACAAGTCCGACAAGTTCCACACCATGGCCACCAGGACCCGCCAGGAGTACCTCAAGGACCTGGCTGAAAACTGTGTCTCCAACACACCCATTGACTCCACCGGCAAGTTCAACCTCATCTCCCTAACCTCCAAGAAGAAGGAGAAGACAAAAGCCCGGGCAGGCGCTGAGCAGCACAGCGCCGGGGCCATCGCCTGGAGGGTGGCGGCTGAGGACTTCGCCCAGGGGGTAGAAATCGACTGCATTTTGGGAATTTCCAACGAGTTTGTGGTGCTCCTGGATCTACGCACCAAAGAGGTGGTGTTCAACTGCTACTGCGGGGATGTCATCGGCTGGACCCCAGACTCCTCGACGCTCAAAATCTTCTACGGGCGAGGGGACCACATCTTCCTAAAGGCCTCTGAGGGTTCTGTGGAGGACATAAGGGAAATTGTCCAGAGGCTGAAGGTAAGGGAGACAGCTTCTCAAGGGTGCAGCAGTTCTGTGGTCTGGCAGAGGCCTTAGGAACCACTAAAATGCCTCCCTGAGCCCAGTCAGTTAGGCCAGGACACTCATCGGCCCCAAGAGAATCAGAATTGTCACTTACACACCAGGGCTCTAGTGGGTCCCACAGCCTGGGTTCTTTCTGGGGAAGGTGTCCGAGGCTCTCCGTGCCATCACCTTGGGAGGACAAAAGGCATATTTACTCACTCAAGATGTTGATAGGAAAGATAAGTTTAAACTCATGTTAAAAATGTAAGGATACTTTCCAGAAGAATTAAAACAGAATGAAAGGCTTCCAGGCCATTAAAATATAGGACAGAAACAGGATGTTGCGGTGGGGAGTATACAAAGGCATAATAAAAGAAACAAAACAAGCAGAAAATTATATGGCAGGAATAATTCCACATCAGTAATCACAATAAACATGAGTGGTTTAACATCTCCTGTTAAAAAACAAAGACTCAGGGCTTCCCTGGTGGCGCAGCGGTTGCGAATCTGCCTGCCAATGCAGGGGACACGGGTTCGAGCCCTGGTCTGGGAAGATCCCACATGCCACGGAGCAGCTAGGCCCGTGAGCCACAACTACTGAGCCTGTGCGTCTGGAGCCTGTGCTCTGCAACAAGAGAGGTCACAATAGTGAGAGGCCCGCGCACCGCGATGAAGAGTGGCCCCCGCTTGCCGCAACTAGAGAAAGCCCTAGCACAGAAATGAAGACCCAACATAACAATCAATCAATCAATAAATAAATCTTTAAAAAAAAAAACAAAAAAAGAAGTTTCATATAAATTAAAATTTAAAAAAAAAACAAAAAAAGACTCACAGTCTGGATAAAAATCTTAACCCTAAGCTCTCAGTAGCTCAGGCTCGGACTGTTGCCAAACCAAGGATAGCAGATTGGTTTCAAGTCAGATGACAGCTTATTTGGTAATGGCTGTTTGAAGCATTGGGCTAAGAAGTACTAAGGCCACATCTGAGCCCTGTGTGAAGGAATTCTGTGGTCGGTGATTGGCTCTCAGTGGGTTTAGCAGATGGCATGGCATGCGTGGAATAGAGAAGGCAGTGTATCACGGGAGTTAACAACACAGGTTCTTGAATCGGAAGGCCTGGCTTCAACTCCTGGCACTGCCACTTACCAGCTGTGTAACCTCACCCTGTTACTTAACCGCTGGGTGACTCAGTTTCCCCATCTGAAAAATGGGAACAGTAATCATCCTACGTCATGTAAAAGTTTTAAGGATTGGATGAGTTATATGGCCCAGGCAAGCTGGCCTGACTTGGGAGGCCGTGACCTCCAGAGGCCACTGTGACAGCTGGCTGTCCTCACCCTTCTAGGCCTTTGCACTTGCTCTTTGAGTTCAGTTGGATTGGTAAAGCCCTGCTCTCAGCTTCCCTGACTCCAAAATTCATGCCCCGCCTTAGACTACCACAGTAGCTTGTGTGTAGATTTCCCATTAGGATGGGAGGTCCGTGAACGAGGGCCTCTGACTGTTTTCCTCACTTGCTTATCTCATATGCACAGATCAGAGCTGGCACACAGTAGGTGGTCAGTAAATGCTGATCAGTTGGTTAGTTGAATGAGATGACTGAACCCTGACTCTGTGCTAATGAGCCATTTACGTGCATGACCTCACAGTTCTTCACCCACCCCGTGGAATGTAGGCACTGTTTTTATCCCCACTTGACAGATGAGAAATGCAAGGTTCAGAGAAGTATAGATACTCACAGAAGGTCATACAGTAGGTGGCAGACTGGGATCTGAATCCAGATTTTTCTGACTCCAAAACCTGTTTGTGCCCAGACTTGAGGCTGATAACTAACTGCTTACTTGGCATCTCCACTTGACCTTGAAACTTAACATGTCTAAGAGCAAGCTCCTAGTTTCCTTCCCCATGCCTCCCAGGGTTCTCCTGTCTCAGCAGAGGACAAGCCCAAATGAGTGCATTTGTGGGATCAGAGGCCTCGCCATCAGCCTCACTCCCCTTTCTCTCACACCCACATCCAATCTGTCAGCTCCGTCTCCAATAGGCAGGCTACCCTACTTCTCCCCCTTCCATAGCCCCTCCTGGCCTATCCGGTAGCCTCCTCGCTGGTCTCCTTTGCGTCAACACTTGCTTCCCTGTGGTCTCTTCTCAGTAAGGTCGTCAGAGGGGTCTGATCATGTCACTGCTCTGCTCAAACCCCTCAGCTCACTCTGGGTAAAAGCCCAGTTCCTTATGGTGGCCCATGAGGCGCCCTGCATGGCCTCTCTGTCAGCCTCTCTGATCCTGTCCCCCCTTGCTCTCCCTGCTCCAGGCACACAGACCTCTGCTGTTTCCAGAGTGTGCTTATCAGGCATCCAGCCTCAGGGCCTTTGCACTGCCTGTGCGCTCTTGCTGGAACACTTTCCCTCATCCCCACATGGCTCCCTCCCCTTCTATATGCCTTTAGTCAGATGTCACCTGTCAGTGAGGCCTCATTATCCAAAATTGCAAACTCCCCTCCCCAACTTGGCCCTGAGCTTATTCCACCCACTTCCCCTGCTTTAATTTTCTCGATAGCACCTACCACCATCTGACGTGTATTTGTTGTTTACCGCTGTGTCCTCAGCACCTAGGCCAGCATCTGGTGTGCAGTAGGCACTCAGTGACCGTGGACTGAATGCTCGCATGCGTGCTACCCTGTAGTAATAGCAAAAGTGGCCATTCATGGGGGGCTGACTGTCTGACTGCTTGCAGCCTTGCACAACCTCGCATTTCTTCTTCCCAAAAGCCCAGTGAGGGAGATACTGTTATCACCCCCGATTCACAGATGAGGAAGCTGAGGCCCAGAGAGGTAAAGCGACTTGCCCAGGGCCCAGAGTGAGTTAAGGGCCTGGGTTCTTAAACATGAGAGGCCTTCCTCCCAAAATCCTGACAGCAGCTTGCGTTTCTTGAGCAGTGACCGTGCCAGGCACTGTGCCAGGCTACATGTTCTAACCACATCCTCTCTGTCCCACGCCCACCCCCGTGCCTACTGTTGGTGCAGTGCTTTTAGAGCACATTTCCACAGCCCCCCTCACAATCTCAATGCCCCAAAGCCCGCTGAGAAACCGGGCAGCCAGGAAGTGGTGACATAAGCCATCTTCTGTGAAGGGACAGGTCCATCTTAAATGGCTCACAAGGTGTGTCTTCTTTGTGAAGTCCTCCAGGGTGAGGGGTCCACACCCTCCCCCAGCACAGCTGGGTTTCAGACATCCTTTGTTTGTTAAGTCGACAGGTTTTATTATGTGCCGGGCCCTGGGCCGGGCAGTGCTGGGACTCAGCAGTGACCATGGTGGGCCCAGGCTACCGTCCGAGGCAGGCACTGAACAGGAATCACAAGTGCCAAGAGGCTAAAAGGCAGAGTGTTGAGGATGCCAGGGGAACCTATCATGGTGGGCGGTCTCAAACCCACAGATGGGATGCAGCCCCCAGACATATTTAATTAGTTACCAATGCTTAACATTCCAAGGATTTCGTATGAACCTAGCTTTCTGGCTTCTCTTGAAAAACTGGGGGATCTGGCTCTCCAGGGCCTATGTTTATACTGGTCAGGGGTCAGCTGAAGCAGGGTGTTGGGTGCCCCCTTTACACAGGACATGAGTGCACCATTTGACCATGGTTCTCACCAGCCTGCATCTCCCATTACCCACCAAGCACCCCAGCTTGTGAGCCTTGGCCCGGGGTGGAGCGAGGCTTCCCTGAGGAAATGACTTAAACTGAGACTAGAGCAGTAAGTAGGAATCATCCTGGTGAAGAATGAGGGGGAAAATAAATAAAAGAGAAAAAAAAAAAAAGGCAGAGGAAGCAGCATAGCAGCAGGGAAAACAGCACAGGGGCTAAAAGATAGAGTTAAGGAGTCAGATCTGCTTTATGACCTTGGGCAACTGACATGCCTCAGATTCCCCAGCTGTAAAACAAGCAAATTATTGTATGTACATCATAAGTGAGATATTAGAGAAATTGGGGAACCTTGTGAACATCAGGAACGGTGTTCTTCTTTGGGTGGGGCTGCCTTCAGGTTGTTAACAAAAGCAAATGGCACAGAAGTTTCAGGACACTAAGCCAGAGCAGCCCGAGTTCCCCTACTGTCTCTCTCTCCCCCATCCAAAATGACCCAAAGCAGCCATACTGGGTAGTTACAGGCTGAGCTGCTAAAAGAAAGAGACTGAGAAATCCAGTGGCTGAAATAAGATGGGAGTTTATTTCTTTTGTAGTTAGCGCTCAGGCTGCTCAAAGCTGGCAGAGACAGCTCAGGGACCCACGTCCCTTCCTCCTGTGGCTCCTTCTTTCCCGTCGATATTGTACTTTTCAGCACGGTCAACGTGGAGTCACTCCACATCCATGTTCCTGTCTGCAGGAAGGGAGAAAGCGTGAGCGTGGAGGACAAGCAATTTTATTTTTAAAAACACCGTTCCATCACTGTTGCCCAAAGCCAAGTCATGTCCACACCCAGCTGCAAGGGAAGCTGAGAAATGTGGTCCCCAGCCAGTTGGCCATGCACCCATCAAAACTCTTGATTTGCGGTGGGCAGGGGAGTCTCGTTACTCAGAGAAAGAAGGGGAGGATGGAGAGTGGACGGCACTTAGCAGTCCTGCACAGCAGTGCCTGAGCCGTCGGGGCCTCTGCGGGGGTGGCTCTCGGAACAGCCCGGGACTCCCAGGGCTGGTGCTGCCTAATCGGGCACAGGCACGGACACACAGGACTCTCCTGTGAATCACCCACAGCCAAATTCTTCAGACACAAGGGTGACGGCTTCAAAGGGAAGAAGAATTTTGACTCCCAAAGCAGAAGTAGTGGTCTAGGACGAAGCCACTCACGCCTTTCTCTTTTGAGGCACTGAGCAGTAGACTTGCCTTTCCAACCAACTTTTTTAAACTTATTAATCATGGAAATTTTCAAACATACAGAAAAGTAAAGAGACTCACATAGTGAACTTGTAGCTCCATCACCAGTTTCCATAGTTATCAGCCCGTGGCCCATCTTGTTTTTCCCTTCCCTCCCTTCTCTTCCCCTGACTATTTTGAAACAAATCCTAGACATCCTATCATTTCATCGGTAAACATCTCAATATTTATCTCTAAAACATATGGACTCTGTAAAAATAACTATTTTGTCCTTATCATACATAAAAAATTAACAGTAACTCCTTATTGTCATGTAAACAAGTTGGGTTATGAAATCAATTACTGGGTCTCAATCAACAATTCTCAAAGATAGGGTAGAAAAGATTGAAACATATCCAGTGGATCCCAGTGGGGAAGGACTTGGTTTCGTGGAGCTTTGTTCTAGTTTTACATGTTTCCTCACTTCCCAAATTCTCACTGTCCAGACCAGGAACAAATGTGTTTACATTTTCAGGTAAGGCCTTTGCCATCCAAACTCATTTCTCGCTACCCACACTCGGGAATGTCAGTGTGGATTGCAAGGAATATTTTTGTGTATATGGATACGTGTGTAAATGTGTGAATGCATAGCGTGGCTTGTGACATAAAATTCTTTCTTACTGTGCTGCTCTAATAGGTACATCAGGTAGCCTCGTTTCTAGCCAGGGAATGACTTCTCACAGGAAATGTGAACCATTACACGAACTCTTTCCTTAATGCAGTTTTAGGATAGGGCAGACAAATCTTGATGTAACTTGTTTAACAGCTGCGGCTTGTTCAGTTAATCTTTTTGTCCCAGGAAGAGGAGGGAATCCCTAAGGACATGCTGAAGAACCAGGGGTTCTGTTCAGTGGCTTCTCATATCTATGGTAATCATGACAAAAGTCTCATACAAATGAAGCAGGGAGTAAATTGGAGGCAAGGCTCTGTGTGGTCTGGTCGGCTCCAGGATGGGGGACGGTCTGGGAAGGAGACTGGGAAGGGGTTTGTACCTCTAAGAATGATGTCATGAAGTAAAAGATATGGCCCGAGCCCCCAACCTAGAAAAGGTCACAGGATCTCTGGTCTGTTGCCTCTCTGGCTTTTACTCTGGTCACAGTCACCGTATCGGTCAGGATGCATTATTAGTGGCTTCAAATAACAAAGGATTATGTCACTCCCACCACGTGTCCATCTTAGGTTCAGCTGGTGTCTGTGCTCCACATTATTCTAACTTGGGGACCCTAGCTGACCAAACAGCCACTCTCCGGAATAATCCTAGAGGCTGTGGCTGAGGGGAAAGGCCTGCAAAGGGTCTTGAATTGGCAGTGAAATGCCCCAGCCCAGACAGTATGCCAGTTCCATTCACACTTCATTGGCCAGAACAAGTCCCAGAGACCACCAACAGCGGGGCGGGGGTTGGGGGGGGTGCATTTGGAGATCACAGCTCATGACCACCACCTCTGTGTGAGGTATCCACGTTTCTCCAGAAGTCAGGAACCCCGGGCTGGGACTAGGTGGGTGTTTGTGCTCCCGTACCCTGACATCACCTGGGAGGGTAGACGGGGGTCAGCAGGGTCTTTGGCCTCAAAGGGCAGAATCTGACCAGGAGCCTCCCACAAGAGCTGACCCCGAGCAGCTTGTGAGGCTAGACCCCACGTGTTGCCTGCAGGTGATGACCAATGGCTGGGAGACGGTGGACATGACCCTGCGGCGGAACGGGCTCGGGCAGCTGGGCTTCCACGTGAAGTACGACGGGACCGTGGCCGAGGTGGAGGACTACGGGTTTGCCTGGCAGGCCGGCCTCCGGCAGGGCAGCCGCCTGGTGGAGATCTGCAAGGTGGCCGTGGTCACGCTGACCCACGACCAGATGATCGACCTGCTGCGCACCTCCGTCACCGTCAAGGTGGTCATCATCCCGCCTTTCGATGACGGCACGCCCCGGAGGTAAGCCTGAAAGGTCGGCAGCTCCCCGGGTGCTAGCACTTGAAGCCCTCCCTCAGCAGGAAAAGTGATAGTGGTGATAGTGGTCAGAGCTAATATCTGTGGAACCCCTCCTGCAAGCCAGTCGCGGTCTAAGCTCTCCACGTGCGTGCTGTCCCATCCAGCCTCCACGACAGCCCTGTGAGGCGGGCGACCTCCTTAGTCGCACACAGCGTTAAACGTCCTTGCCTGAGGGCACATGGTACTTCACTCACTTGTTCAGCACATGTGTATTGAGCCCCTACTGTGTGCACGCTCCATTTGAAGTGCTCAGGATACAGCGGTGAACAAAATAAAGCGCCTGTTCCCTTGGGGTTTGTGCCCTGAGGGAAGGACAGGCAATCATCAAATAGATGTATAATACAGGACCTGGCAGGGACGAGGTCTGAGAAGAGAAAGTGGGGTCACTGAAGGGTTTGCAGCGTGGCGGGAGAGCGGCTTACGGGGTGGTCAGGGAAGGCTCCCGGGTGGAGACCACCATGTAGTTTTCCGGGCTAGCGGGTCCGAGACAGGAACAAGCCAGGACAGGGTCTCCAAAGTGTCGGTGTGTGTGGTGCGTTCCTGCAGCACAGGGAGGCCGGTGTGGCTGGAGCACAGAGAGCAAGGCTGCGAGATGGGAGAGATGGACAGACTGGGGGGCCTTTCTGGACATGGTGATGAGCTTGGGTTTTGTTCACTAGGAAGCCAGTGCAGTGTTTGTTTCTTTTCGTTTTGCTTTCTTTTGTTTTAATGGAACATTTCAAACATATGAAAAGTATGCTGAGCCCCTTGTTTCAACATTTATCAACATGTGGCCAGTTCTTGTTTTGTTTTTTGTTTGTTTTTAATTATTTATTTATTTGGTTGCGCTGGGTGTTAGTTGCAGCAGGTGGGCCCATTAGTTGCGGCTCATCGGCTCCTTAGTTGCAGCACACAGGGTCTTTAGTTGTGGTTTGCCAGCTCCTCAGTTGTGGCATGCAAACTCTTAGTTACAGCATGCATGTGGGATCTAGTTCCCTGACCAGGGATCGAACCTGGGACCCCTGCATTGGGAGCTTGGAGTCGTATTCACTGTGCCACCAGGGAAGTCCCAGTTTTTGGTTTTTTTTTAATTCCATACCTCCCCACCTTGGATTATTTGAAGCAATCCCAACTCCTTGGAATGTATCTCTACCCAGTCAGGACCTTTAAAGAATTAGTATTACACTTAAAAATTTTAGCATAAAGTCAGCATCAACTGCCCAGTCTATCTTTAACTTCTTTTGTATCAGAGAGATATTTTTTAGAAACAGTGGCATTTGGTTGATGTGCCTCTTCAGGCTCTTCTAATCTGTGAGTTTCCCCTCCCTCTTATTTTTTTCTTACAACTTACTTTGGGAGGAAACCAGCTCACTTGTCCTTTAGAGTTTCCCACGTCCTGGATTTAGCCGCTTGGACACCACCCCTCTGGTGTCCTTTAAACCTGTTTTTCTAGCATGTGTATTTCCTATAAACTGAAGTTCGGCATAGAAGCTTGATCAGATTCTGATTGAATTTCTTTTGGTAACGGCACTTCCCAGGTGTGCATCCATTAGGAGGCATCGAATGTCCGGTTGTCCCTGTGTGAGTGATACTAAGGGCGCTCAGAGGGTTCAGATGGTGGCAACCTGACCCTTGACCATACGTTTCCCTTCAGCTCTCAGCAGCCATTCGTGATCATTGCCTGGATCCCCTATGTCATTACAGGGCACACTGAAGTGATGTCCTCATTTCTGTCATTCCTGTGTTACTTATTGGCTGGAATTCTTCCCTTTTTTTTTTTTAATTTTTATTTTATTTTTTGGCCGTCCTGCGATATGTGGGATCTTAGTTCCCCGACCACGGATCGAACCTGTGCCCGCTGTGTTGGAAGCCCAGAGTCTTAACCACTGGACTGGCAGGGGCGTCCCTGGAATTCTTCTAAAAAGAACTATCCTTCAGCAACTATATGATTCTTCTGAGGTATAATTTGTACAGGGAAGGCAGGACAGATGCAGTTCTTAGGATAATGAGTTGGTACCCTCGCAACCTCCAGAGGGGTCTGGAGACAGTGATTCTCTCTAGAATCACTATATTCCAAGTGCCGGAAACACAGCTGCACAGAGGACAGTCAAGGCCTGGGCCCTCACAGCCCTGCTGAATGGATCGGGGGAGACAGACAATAAACAAGTAAGCAAGTAAGATGGTTCATATAGCCAAAGGGGGAGGCAGCTGAGCATAGTAGGGAGGCAGGCTCTGCAGGGAGCTTGCCTATGTTTGAATCCAAGCTCCTCCTCTTATTAACTGTGACCCTGGGCAGGTGGCCTCACCACTCTCTGCCTGTTTCCTCATTTGTAAAATAGGGACAAGAATAGATCTTTCCGGGGCTTCCCTGGTGGCGCAGTGGTTGAGAATCTGCCTGCTAATGCAGGGGACACGGGTTCGAGCCCTGGTCTGGGAAGATCCCACATGCCACGGAGCAGCTGGGCCCGTGAGCCACAATTGCTGAGCCTGCGCGTCTGGAGCCTGTGCCCCGCAACGGGAGGGGCCGCGATAGAGAAAGGCCCGCGCACCGCGATGAAGAGCGGTCCCCGCACCGCGATGAAGAGTGGCCCCCGCTTGCCGCAACTGGAGAAAGCCCTCGCACGAACCGAAGACCCAACACAGCCAAAAATAAAATAAAATAAAATAAATAAATAAATAAATAAAAAAAAGAAAGAAAAATCCTTTAAAAAAAAAAAAAAAAAAAAAAGAATAGATCTTTCCCTAGAGGTGGTTGTGAGGTCGGGGGAGGTCAGGCCTGCAGAGCACATGGAACAGGACTTGGCCTGTAGGAGGCACTCTGAAGACACCAGCTATGAGATCCTGGGTGTGAGGAGCGTGAAGGGCGTGACCCGACATTGGATAAGGGGGTCAGGGAAGGCCTGAAGACGAGAAGGAGCCAGGAGAGGGGCCTTGCGGGCAGGGAGTAGCCATCACAAAGGTGAGGACAGAGGCCCTTGGCTTGTTGATGGACCAGAAAGAGGGTCATGTAGCTGGAGCTGAGTGAACCACGAGAAAGGCACGAGATGAGGAGACACTGAGTGCTTATATACATGACCTCGCAGGGCTGGTGTGATCCCCGCTTTACCAGTGAGAAAACTGACGCCCAGAGTGGCCCAGTGTCTTGTGCAGAGCTGTACGGCTACTGAGTAGCGAGCAAAACTCAGTCCAGCTTCCGTGTCCAGATCCTCAGCTGCCTCGAAAGCGATTGCAAGCTGTGGGCGTGTGCGTTCTGGTTGCACCAGCCCCACCTTCTTGAGTCTTGTTGCTCTGACCTTGGTCAGGGGTGGTCTGGACAGGCTTAAACCCTGCTGCAACCAAGGGCTTAGCCACCCACACCCCAGCGCCTCAGCCTCAGGACTTCAGCCAGGCCCCAGGCGTCCCCTCTTCCCAGCCCTCTTCCGGGGCCGCCTCCACCCCTGCACGGAGCCGAGGCCTGGCCACACCTGCTCCGCGCTCTGCAGGGGCAAGTCAAGCTGAGGTAACCCCACAGGCGAACACACACACGCACCACACACACATCACACGCACACACACACAGACACATGCACGAGATACCCTGCCTTCAAAACTTGGGAGCGCCAGAGGCTGCAAAGGCGTCCTTGGACCCACAGGTAGGGACCAGCTGAAGCAAAAGGAAATGTCTGCAGGCTCCCTTCTCCAACTCTGGGGAGATGGGGCCGGGAGGGTGTGGCCAGACGGGTTCCGCTCCCTGCCCTATTTAGGAGAAAAACTATCATCCTGCTCCCTTTACAAGGCGGCCACCGAAACAAGATCTCCTGCTTACAGGGGCGGGTGTGGGTTGGGACTTGTGTGGTTTTTGTTGTTCTTCAAGTGCAGAGGCGTCTGGCTGGCCTCATTTGCAGAGCTGATAACCCCAGCGCTGGGGTCCCTCCAGCCTCTTGCTGCAACCCTGGCCTCCTGGCTCAAATGTCACGATAAGCTCTGAGGGGAAACACACCAGGACGAGCAGAGGGTTCTCCCTGCCTCCAGCCAGGCTCTGTGTGGCGTGTGTCTGGACCCCATGTTCTTCAGACACTGAGCAGAATACAGGGGATCATCCTCACATCCCCCAGGCCGCAAGGCTGGGGTTCTCAAGTGAGCCCTGCCCTGCTGGGCCATTGCCAGGCTGGGCCAGGTAGCCGGGAGGACATTCCAGAGCCCCCAGTGAGGTGTGTCGTCGTGACCTTGGGTGCTTGCACAGGCTCAGGAGGGATGTTCTCATCTTGCTGTCTCTCGCTGCCTGATGGGGAAGGCGACCTGGGCTGCTTTTGTCCTCTGCAGTTGGACTTAAGACGTCTGAAGGGGGAGGGGGTAGAAACTCCTGCTTGAGAAGGGAAATTGAAACCCCACAAGTGAGTGAGTAGTAGAGATAAGAAAGGAATCCCCATGGCCCCCAGAAACTAGGCTGTCAGGAATCACGGACAAGGAGGCAGAGAGGAAAAGTGGTCTGCAAACCAGGGGCATCCGCTCTCAGATGTCTCCCGCACGTAGCTGAGGGCAGCGTTGTTGGGCAAGCAAAAGACTAGAAGAAACCTCAATATCCAGCCGCAGGGGATTGGCTGAGTAGATCCCAGGTCATCCACGTGATGGAATAGTAATGGATTGTTTATAAAGAAAATGCAGTGAGTCTCTTTGTGCTGAGAGGGCCTGGTGAGAAATGTCGTTAATTGGGAAGAATAAAAAAAAGCAAGATGGGAACTGGAGTTAAGTGTAATATTCTTTTTATTTCTGTTTTAAATCATGTTTACGTATGTGCATAGGCTATTTCTGTAAGAATATGTAAAAACCTGGCAGCTGTGGGTGCTTCTGGTGGGTGTGACTGGGGGACGGAGACGGGGACAGGGATGCCCTTTTATACCACTTTAATTTTTAAAAACAATTCAAAAACTAAATCAGTGAAATGGGCTTCATAAACTTTTTCTCATGTCAGCATCATCCCTGGCAGCTTGGTAAAATGCAGCTTCCTGGGCCCCACCTCAAAGAGGACTCTGATTCAGAGGGGCTGAGATGGGGCCCAGGAATCTGTGTTCCTTTACTGAGCGCTCAGGGTAATTTAGATGCTGACGGATCTCAGATCACTGGGAAGGAATTTGTTCCAGAGCCCCCAGGTGGGTGTGGTTGGACTTCAGAAGGCGAAAGGGAGACTTTCGCTTCTGAGCATGTGGGAATGACAGGTAGACAGTCCACAGAATCGGCTGGAGAAGGCGACAACAGCAAGAGCTCCTGTTTGTTAAGCACTTGGCACGCGCCAGACTTTCTGCTAATGCTCGCAGCCATCTTACAGATTAGGAAACTGAAGCTCTGAGAAGGAAAATCCCTCACCCAAGGCCACACAGGCCATAAGTGGCAGAGCTGGGATCTGAACCAGCCGTCTGGCCTCAGAGCCCTGGCTCTCCATCACTCTGTGCTGCCTTCAAGATGACTGTTTCCCTCTTTGACATCATGCCCAGAGACTCTTGACCAAAGATGAAGCTGTCAGTAACTGGGGCAGAAGGGACCCAAAAAATCTACTCACTGGTTCCCAAACCACTGTTCAGTGGGCCAGTGTATATGGTGGTTAAAGCTGTGGGCTTTCAAGTCAGCTTACTATCCAGTTTCCGGGAATTCCCTTGCAGTCCAGTGGTTAGGACAACGCACTTGCACTGCCAAGAGTGTGGGTTCTATCCCTGGTTGGGGAACTAAGATACCACAAGCCGTGTGGCATGGCCAAAAAAAGAAAAAAGAATAGATAGATAGATACATACATACATACATGGGTACCTACATAGGTACATAGATAAATCCAGTTTCCACCTCTTACTGGCTGTGTGGCCTTGGATAGGTTACTTAACTTCTCTGTGCCTCGATTTACTTCTCTCTTCAGTGTATCCACTGATTAGAATTCTGGTTACCAGTAACAGAGGTGAAGCAAAAGAGAGACTTTACTAGCTAATGCACCTGATAAGACTAGGAGATGGGGCAAGATATAAGTGTGGCTTTATGCAGGGACATCTTCATCAGGAATCTTTATCACCTGTCTCCTTTTGTGCATTGCTGTCATTCTCAAGCCATCTCCCACTTCATGGGGACAAAGATGACCTCCCCCTCCTCACAGCTCCAGCTTAGGTCTCCCCAGCTCAGCAGCCCAGGGAAATAGATCTCTCCCCCGGTAGTTCCAGAGCTGATGCTCACTGCCTCTGATTGGCTCAGCTTGGGGCACATGACAATCCCGTGCCTGTCATTGTGTCCAGAGAGAGGAGAGTTTCTGACCAGCAGACCTAGGTCACATGCTCATACCTGGAGCCAAGAAGTGGGGTCAGCCCCACCTAGAGCACACAGACCTGTTCTCAGGAGAAGGGGTGTAGAAGCTGAGCAGGCAGGAGTAGCAGGTGTGCACTGCCTGGGGCCATGATGGTACCCCCTCCACCTCTGCTCAGGCCTGGCGTATCTGTGGGTTCTGGTAGACATTTGTATGTTGTCATTCCTCACCTGGTACCTTGTGAGGCATGGGCACCTGCTAATCCAGAGAGGCTGCTGGAAGGAGCTGCTGAACGTCAGCTCAGCTCCGACTCTAGTGCTACTGAGCGGCGCTGTGTGTCTGGCCCAGGTGCCAGAGCACATCCTCAGGTCACCTTTTAATGACTCCTTAGCAGACATGACCTGGGCCCACAGGCTCCCAGCCACCAAGTCCACCAGATCTTTTGCTGGATGCCCTGCAATTTCCCCAGGCTCCAGGGGACTCAGGAGAACCACAGAGGATCGGCTCAGTGTGGGCAGGAGAACTTCTAGGCCAAGGGCTCCTCTGAGTTCAGCTCCCACAGCTGCTAGGAGGTGGATTTTGTGAGCACGGCCCCCTCCTCGGGCTCAGAGCCCCCTCCCGTGCTGCACTGCAGCAGTGGTGGAGATGCCAGCCCAGCCTGCGGATCTCCCTACCTAGAGCCAGGAACGCTGCGGTGCATGTGTGGCAGCCTGGTCTGGGGGAATTCACGGGCCGTTCTGCATCTATTTCAAGGTTCTGGATTTCGTGGCTTTTTTTTTTTTTTTTTTTTTTAACCACCCTGCAAAGTAGGTCACCTGCTCCTCTTCCAGCTGCCTTTGAGCTTCTTTGGAACAAGGCAGATACTGTCCTTTGATTCTGAGGGCATCCGCCTTCCTGGCCCCAAGAACCACCAAGGGGGGCCGAGCCAGCCCATGGAGGACACTGGCTGACCCAAGGCCTGGGTCAGGGAGAAGGGAGAGGAAGGGAGACGAGGAGAGAGGAAGAGGAGGGGAGAGGAGATGAGGCAGAGAGCGCCAAGCGTTGGAGCCGCATTGTTGGGCCCTGTCCCGGTTGAGGCCTCCAAGCTGCGACATGTCAGACCAGTTTAAAGGGTACCTACTGGGCCTTTAAAATAGGCCGTGTGCGTTCAGATTGGGTGGGAAAGCCCAGCCCGTGCTGCTGCGACGCTCAGCAGGCGTGCGCGCTGGTGGGCCGGGGCCTGTCTGAGTAACGCCTGTCTGAGTAACGCAGTTTTTCTTCCCAGGGGGTGGCCAGAGACCTATGACATGAATACCTCGGAGTCCAAGACGGAGCTGGAGAGCCTGGTCGCGGGGGGCCGGCCCCCCTATCGCAGCAACGCTCCCTGGCAGTGGAGCGGGCCCGCGTCCCACAACTCTCTCCCAGCCTCCAAGTGGGCCACTCCCGCCACCCCCGGGCACGCCCAGTCCCTGAGCCGGCCCCCGAAGCAGACCCCCATGGTCCCCTTCCGGGAGTCCCAGCCCCTGCACAGCAAGAGGTAAGGACTCCCTCGTCCCCGCCCCACCCTGCACCCAACCCCGGGCACCAGCCAGCCCGCACCTCCCTCCTGTCTGCAACCGCCCTTTGCCCTTTTCTCTCTCCTTCCCCTGCTGTCCAGTGTCTTCCTCTCCTCAGTCTTTCTCCTTTTCTTCTTGTGCTTATATGCCCCTCGCTTCCTCCTTCCCTTAAACTTGCCTTATGAGCCTCCTGTGTGAGGGCCCAGGGCTGGGGAGCTCAGGGTCTGAGGTTGGAAATCCACCCTACTGTATATGATTAAAACTATATATTTTTTTAAAAGGTCAAAGGACTGATAACACAAAATTTAGGGCAGTGATTCCTTCTGGCAGGGAAGTGGGAAGGGGAGGAGCCCACCAGTGGACAGGTATTGCCGCCACTCTAGCTCTTGGGTTGGGTGGTAGCTTCAGGGAGTTTGTTTTATTATGATGGCATATACCTTAAAGATAAATGCTTTTGAATGTATTATATATTAAAAGATAAAGAAAATTTTCCAAATAATGAAGGAATCCACCTTGCAGAGGAGCGTCTTGTCCCAGGCGTGGGCGAGAACGGTCTTCGCGGCCCCATCAGAGCCCCATCAGGCCACAGAAGCCGGGGGGCAGGCTCAGCCGCAGTGGGAAGGCAGGCAAGGGGTGCCCTGGCTTCCTGCTGCCCTTTGCTCAGCAGCCCTCTCTCTGTCCCCATGGGAGGACAGCAGGTGAATCAGATGGGATGGGGCTGGGCCTGAGGGAGAGGTCTGGCTGTCCCTCCTCGGAGGGCAGGGATATCCTCCTCGCTCACCCCCACCGCCTTCCTCCCTCCTGTCTCTGTTCCAGGCCCGTCAGCTTCCCAGAAACCCCTTACACAGCATCACCAGCAGGGGTCGACAAAGTCCCTCCCTACCGACAGCCTTCTGGGAGCTTCTCCACCCCCGGCTCGGCCACCTACGCCAGATACAAGCCATCCCCAGAAAGGTCAGAGTCTCTTCACTCTTTTCAGTTAAGGAATCTGGTGAAAGCCAGAATCCTTCTTCCTCAGGAAATGCACTTACCCCACAAGTTTATTTGCCATTTTATGGGGCTTATGGATCCCTGAAGGTCATCAGAGGACCTCCAGGAGGGTGGGCTGTGTGTGTTAAGATGTAGGGCCAAGCCGGCCTGGGCAGGACGCCGTGCCTGTCCTTGCAGCAGCATTTCGGTTGCCGTTCTCCTGACACCTGAATCACTTGTCTGAGCAAGAGCAGGCGCCTTCCAGAACAGCCATTCACCTCACTCCAGCCTGTGCTCCCCAGGACCAGGCCACCAGCATTACCCAGTTGTCATGGCCTGTCGGGCTTCAGTCCTGTCCCCTTCTCCAGTCTGGCAGCCTGAGGGATCTTCCCAACTCCTCCCTGGCTCCCCAGTGCGTTCGGGATAAACCCAAGCTCTCTAGCTTGCTCTCCAGCAGCCTTCAGCTCTGGTGCCCTATAACCTTCCTCCTCCAGGGTCCCTGTCTGAGGGGCAGCCCCACCACTCCCCTGTTTTCAGGCCAGAGCCGTGCACCTCATCCTGGATGTCTCCCTTCCCCGCCCCCCCACCGCGGTCCATCCCTTCCACCTCCGGAGCATCTCCGCCCCCTCCTCCTTTCCCCAGCGCCCCACCCTGGCCACCTCCCTGAGCCCCCAGCCTCTGTGCCACCTCCTCTGGTCCACCCCCCACTCAGTAACTGGGGGGTCTTTGCATATCTGGCCATGTCTGTCCCCTGCTCCAAACCCTCCTTGTGTCCCAGAGCCCTCAGGACACAGCCTCCATGCCTCACTCTGGCCACCAGGACGCACCCGCCTCTCCAGCCTTGTGCGGTGCCCTGCACGTCAGCCGCCCTGGCCACTTCTGATTTCCTAGGCAGGCTGTGTGCATTTCAGAATCCTCCCCATGGAAACTCTTCATGATCTTCACTCCCACCCACTCCACAGACACCATTCCTCCAATGTGAGTGCTGAAGCTCCTCCTCCAGGAAGGCTTCCCTGTACCTCCCCCCGCACTAGGTGACATGCTGCCCCTGTGCCCTTCGCTTCATGTGTATTTCCTGACCATGGCCTTGAGCACTCTCCATTCTGTTAGCCCAGTTAAGCGTGTGTGCACACACACATATGCATGCATACTCATGCATGTGTGCACGAATAAGCCTGCTCTCCAAGATACGATACCTTTCCAGGTCGTTTTGTATAACATTATTACCGTCACACAGCACAGGGTCTGGCACATGGTAGATCCTTGGTATATATTTGATGAAAGATGGATTGAGTGAGTGAGTTTGTTTAAATAGTGAGCTTCAGAATCACCCGGAGGGAGGGCTTGTTAAAGTACAGATTACTGGTCTGACCCCTGAGTTTCCAGCTTGGTAGGACTGGGGTAGAGCATGCGATACCAAGGCTGCTGGTCCAGGGAACATACTTCAAGAGCCACCACACTAAACATTGTTTGATTCTAAGCCTCTGTTGTAAAACTGGGGGAAACATACTCAGTCTTTCATCTTCTAGTGGCCACCATTCAGCTTTCATCAGCAAAGGGTCCCCAGAGCCTTCCATGTGCCAGGTGCCAGGAGAAATATTTGAGATACTCACTCACAGGGGTTCCTGTTGTCAGTGCTGCTGTGGTGGAGAGAGTCTTAGAAGGGATGCGCATTCTGATGAGAGCTCTAATAGACTCAGGCCTGAGAGGAGGGAGCTCAGCCCAGGGTCAGGTCTAGGCTGGCTGCCAGGAGGAAGCGGCATTTGAATAAGGCTTTGAGAGATTAGTAGGAGTTTGCCGTGGAGAAGAGGGAGAAGGTCATTCCAGACAGAGCAAAGGCTACAGATGTGAGTAAGCAGAATGGTGTGGAATGCAGAATGGTGTGGAATGCAGAAGGAAAAAAAAAGTTGAACTCAAAGAAACAGAGTAGAATGGTGGTTGCCTGGGGGTGGGGGAAATGGAGCGATGCTGATCAAAGGGCACAAACTTTGGGTTATGAGATGAATAAATTCTGAGGATTTAATGTGTAGCATGGTGGCTGTAGTTAATAATTCTGTATTGTACACTTAAAATCTGCTAAGAGAGTAGATCTTAAGCATTCTCACCCAAAAAAAGATAAGTATGTGAGATGATAGATGTGTTAATTAACTCAATTGTGGTACTCATTTCACAATGTATACATAAATCATTACGTTGTACACTTTAAATATATTACAGTTTTATTTGTCAGTTACACCTCAGTAAAGCTCCGGGGCATGGGGGAGAGATGTTTCTAAGAGTGCTATTTACTCAAGGAGTTGAGAACATTGTTATTTCTGTGAAGGGGTATGCTGACCAATTCTGTATTACGTGTAGAGAAGTGTTTAGGAAGAAAAGAGAATACAATTGCTTACTTTGCGGTAAGTCCATTTTTAGTTTTAAAAAGAGCTGCCAAACTATTTTCCAGAGTGGTTGTACCATTGTCCATTCCCACTGGCAAGGTATGAGTCATCCGGTTTCTCCACATCCTTGTCGCTCTCTGGTGTCATCACCGTTTTTCGTTTCAGCTATTCTCATAGGTGTGTGAGGATATCTCATTGTGGGTTTTTGTTTGTTTGTTTGTTTTGTTTTTGGCTGCGACGGGTCTTCATTGCTGCGCATGGGCTTTCTGTAGTTGCAGTGAGCGGGGGCTACTCTTCGTTGCAGTGCACGGGCTTCTCATTGCAGTGACTTCTCTTGTTGTGGAGCACGGGCTCTAGGCGCGCAGGCTTCAGTAGCTGTGGCACACGGGCTCAGTAGTTGTGGCTCGCGGGCTCTAGAGCGCAGGCTCAGTAGTTGTGGTGCATGGGCTTAGTTGCTCTGCGGCATGTGGGATCTTCCCGGACCAGGGCTCAAACCCGTGTCCCCTGCATTGGCAGGCAGATTCTTAACCACTGGGCCACCTGGGAAGCCCTCATTGTGGTTTTAATTTGCATTTCTCTAATGGCTAATGATGTTGAACATCTTTGTTTTTCAATGTTTATATATTCTAGATACAAGTCCTTTGTTAGCTTTGTGGTTTGCAAATATTTTCTCCCAGTCATTAGTTTGTCTTTTCATCTTCATAACAGGGTCTTTCACAAAAGTTTTTAATTTTGATGAGCTCCAAATTATCATTGTTTTCCTTTTATGGATCATGCTTCTGGTGTTAAATCTTAGAGCTCTGCCTAGTCCTGAGTCCTGAAGATTTTTTTTTTCCCAGAAGTTTTTCCCAGAAGTTTTTCCTTTTTTTTTTTGCCACGCTGTGCAGCATGCGGCATCCTAGTTCCCCGACCAGGGATCAAACTCGTGCCCCTTGCAGTGGAAGCGTGGAATCCCAACCACTAGACCGCCAGGGAATTCCTTTCCTAGAAGTTTTAATTGTTTTCTATTTTACATTTAAGTCCATGATCCACTCTGAGTTTTTCAAAGCTAGTTTTTGCCTAAGGTGAAAGGTTTAGGTTGAGGTTCCTTTTTTTTGCCTGCCGATGTCCAGCACCATTTATGGAAAAGGCTCTCCCTCCTCCAGTGTATTGCTTTTGCTTCTTAAAGCAAAAATTCATTGGAAGGGGAAATTAATTGGACACATTTGTGTGGATCTATTTCTGTAATCTCTAGACTGTTCCATTGAGCTATATGCATGATCTCAATGAGTGCTTCCAGCAATTCCATGAAGTGAGTAGCGTGTCCCATTTTACAGAGGGAGAGGGAAAACTGAGGCTCAACAAGGTGAATCCACTTGGCCAAGATCACTTTTCCAGGAACCCAGGCCTATGTGATTCCAAGGGACCGACTCTGACCCAGAGCTGTCCTGCCTGCCCACGAGACTCTGGGCGCATCCTCCAAATCAGGGTGACATGCGTGGTCCCTACTGGAGTCCCCACCCCACAGTGACACTTGATGGCTGTGATTTTGTGTTTCAGGCTTTCTGGCATTGGCAAGTGAAAAACTCTCACTTTTCCCTTGGATTCCAGCTCTTCCCAGCCCACCCCTCTCTTCCCAGGGCTCCAGTGGAGCTTGTCTCGGCTCTCTGTGGCCTAGGTCTCAGCAATTTTTATCTCTGTCAACAGCTAGGTTCCAAATTTTGCCAACCATTCCTAGCACACCTTAGCCCCTAAACCCCCAAAAGTGTGTCTCATGGCCAGTCACCAGCCGGCGATAAGAGGCCCGGGAACAAGTCAGGCTGCCCCAGTGGCCTTTGGCCTCAGCTCCTTTCCCCTTTTCCTGCCACGCAGTTGACATCCTGGAGCCTGTGTGACCCAAGCGAGACATTCCAGCCCAGCCACGGACATTCCCCCCTCAGGACTCCTGTGTCTCCTGCTGTCTTCTCCAGCGGGCCTGCAACTTGCCGAATTCATCAAGCTTTTAGGAGCTCGAAGGCCCTCATAGACAGAACCTATCCCATGGCCCATTTTAGATTTACTGAGACAGGAGGGCAAGATGGCCTGCACCTCATCAGCCATGTGAGAATGGGCTTCACCTCTCTGCCTCTGTTTGCTCACATGTAAAACGTCTGCCCTTGGTAATTCCCTGGCGGTCCAATGGTTAGGGCTCTGCACTTCCACTGCAGGGGGCACAAGTTCCATCCCTGGTCAGGGAACTAGGATCCCTCATGCTACACAGCAAGGCCCAAAAAAAAAGAAAAGAAAAGAAAAAAATTAGCTGTTAAAAAAAAAAAGTCTGCCTCTGAGCAGTGTTGAGAACATTCTAGGAGGGAATCTCTCTCGAGCACTTAGGACTGAGCCCGGCACACAGTAAGTGCTCTGTGAGGGTTCTGACTGTTACTGCTGCCTGCAGGGCTGTGCCGGCAGCTGCAGATGCGGTCCCCGTCCTCAGGAGTTTGCCACTCTCGTGTGCAACATGAGCAAACCTCCAAACTCAGTACAGAGCGCTAGGACAGAATTGTGTACCCAGCCCAGCACCCTGCAGGGCTGGCGTGGACCCCAGACATTTGCTCATTAGGCCACTTGGCTGGCTTTTTTTTTTTTTCCTTTGCTTTTCTCTGCCAGTTCCATGAAGAGTGGTACATCAGTTAGGAGGCATTTGACTTCAGACAGAAAACCTAACTCAAGAAGGCATGAGCGTCAGGGGGATTTATCATCATCACGTAATAAGTCCAGAGGTGGGCTGGCTCTAGGGCTGGTTAATTGTACAGGGTCATCCTCAGGGATCTGGCTCCATTCATGACCCACGAGGGCTACTGTGGCCCCAAGCAAAACCGGTGCCCTGCAGAAAAAGAAGGAAGAGCTTCTCTTTGTTTCTAACGGTAAAGGAACTCGGTCACTTGCCCACCCCTGAACTAACCCCTGGCAAGGTCACATTGGACCCCCATGACTGCCTTAAACCATCAGGACTTACACAAGTCGTGTGGCAGAGGGATGGCCGCCAGAGCAGAATCTGGACTCCACCAGCAGAGGCAAAGAAGATGATGCCGACCGGGGTGGCAGCCAACAATGGCTGCATCGTCCGTCCACCCTTTACCCAGTCCTCCTGTAATGCACCCATCATCCACTGTTCCATCCAGGCCTGGAGCCCTGCCCTCAGGAGTTCAATTCTGTCTTGGTACTTTCCTATATGGCAGAATGGGAAGTTCAAAGCCAAGATCCCGGCAGCCCAAACCTGCTTCTGGGAAGTTTTGCCCAGAGCTATGCATGGTGAGATTCTGGAATGTTCCAGTTTCCAATCAGCTTGACCAGGATGTGGTAATGATAGAAATGGCCCCAAATAGGACATATTCAGCACCGAAAGAATGGTCAACATAGGTCAGTCAGTTTGCATTGGGATAATAAGAAGGCTTTTTAGTGAGAGAATTACATAAATGGACAAAGTACAGGTTGTCTTGATTGAGGACAGTTAGCTGAGAGATTAAGCTGGTAACATATATCCAGCTAAAGACAGTCCATCAGGGGAATTCTCCTGCGGTCCAGTGGTTAGGATGCTGCGCTTTCACTGCCAGGGCCCAGGTTCAATCCCTGGTCGGGGAGCTAAGATCCCATAAGCCACGTGGTGCAGCTAAAAAAAAAAAAAAAAAAAAATTGGGATTAGGTTTGTCTGCTCCTCCTCGCCGATGTTCTGCCACCCTTGGCCTGTGGCCTACTGGTCTTAAGGTGGCTGCTCAGCCTTAAGGAGATAATGAGGTAAAGGCACCCACCGCCCATTTCCAGAGAGTGCCTGGGAGTCACGTGCAGTACTCTTATCTCATTGGCCAGGACTGCAAGGGAGCCTGGGAAATGTAGTTTGTTAACCGATCACATTGCTGCCCCCAGTACAGTTGGGATTCTGTTACCAAGGTGGAAGCAGAGAGTAGACATTGAGGGAGCAGCCTGCAGCATCTGCCACTAGGACCTTCCGCCATCCTTTGGCTGATCCCAGCTACTGCCGTCTTCCTTTAGTACTCAGAATTCAACACGGACATTCTGAGAAAATGGAATAAACACATCAACACTTCAGTTTCCAGCTGTGCTGGAGCCATATTTTACCAGGAAGTTGGCTGGCTGCTAAGTCAGCCAATAAGACGAAGACTGCCTATGCTTTTTTATTGTTTTGACTCTTTTTTTCCTGGAGGCGTTAGAGTTCAAGGTCTGGAGAAGCGGGGATAATATGTATTTTCTTGGCGAGTGAGTAAAGATGAGTTATCAGGACGTCCAGTGCACCTCTGCAGCACCCCTCTGCTGCCCTGGAGGCGTTGAAGCCAGGGGTTTAGAGTTGGTCTCTGCAGAGACAGCCGTGGCTTGGGGCTGGCAGGGTGACCCTGGAGAAGTCAGTTAACTCCTCTTTTGGATTTTGGGGGGTCCTGGTTTATCATCCTCTCAAGTTGCAAGTATAGGCATAGGAGCCAAATGGGGAATCACAATATCAGCTTGATTAATGGAGGCTCAGTGACTCCTGCAAAGTCCAGGGCTTATGTCAATGGAATGTTTCTGGTGGCAAGTAGCCAAAACTTGGCTGACTCAAATGCTGTTGGAGTGTGTTATCTCACAGCAAAGAAGGTTCAGAGGCAGAGTAACCCTCCAGGGAGGGTTAATCCAGCATCTCGACAACATCATCAAGGGCCCGGTGCCTACTCTCTTCCACGCTCAGCGTTGGCCTTGTTCTCAGGCTGGTTGGGAGAGGGTGACAGCGGCTCATGGTGTTATATCTGAACCCAGCAACACCTGGTGAAGAAGAGAGGCCATCTTTCCTTGTCAGCTCCCTTCGGAGCAAGGAGACTTTTCCCCAAAGCTCCTCAGCAGACTTCCCCCATTTCAGTCAGGTTATTCTGGGTAACAGATGCCTGAAGATTGCAGTGACCAAAGTCAGCGAAGGTTTATTTTGCACCCACACTGCAGGTCCACCACTGGTTGGACCTCTCAGGATGCAGGCTGCCTCACAGCTCACTGGCGAGAACTAGTCACACAGTCCCAGCCAGCCTGTCTCAAGGGGCTAGGAAGTGTGGTCCTGCCGTGTGCTTGCCAGGTGAAGAGCCAGAAGTATTTCATGGGAGTCTTAATGACTCACATTCTCTCACATCTCATGTGCCTGTCCCTAACCAACCCCAGGCAAGGAGAAGGTTTCCGCCATGACTGGCTCTGATCTGAGGTGGAATGGACGTTGGGAGGCGCCCACAGGATTCTCTCCAGGTTCATAGAGAATGTCTGTGGGACCTGAGGCCACAGAGAACCTTTTGCCGATCCCTCTGTTAAATCTCAGCCCTTGCCTGTGGGTGTGCAGGGCCAGCCTCCAGGAGAATCTCTGTCTAGGAGACAACTTTGTTATTTCATTCCTTCACAACCCTGTGAAGCAGAAAATGTCATTTTTCAGACAGGAAAACTGCAGCTCAAACTGATGAGCACTTGCCCGACCAAGGTCACGCAGCTAGTAAGGGATGGAGCTGGGGTTGAGACCAGACCTGCCTTGTTCTGGAGCCTGAGCCCCAGCTTCTCCTCTGCAGCTCTTTCCTCCACCAGAGAGACATACACACTTCCGGCCTGTCAGCCTCAGGCTAAGCTCTGGACAGACAGGACGACATTCAGTCCTGCAAGGAAGGACCTACTGCAGTTGCCTCTTGACAACTAGGGAAACTGAGGCTCAGGGCAAGGAAGTGACTGTACCTGGCTAGGCGAGAGGCCAAGGGGAGGTTTGATCCCCAGGCCGCTGGGTTCCAGGCCTCCTGTACCTACAAATGCTGCCTTATCCTGCTCTCCTCCACCAGAGAGAAAGGGAGCCCAAGACAGGCCTGGGGGCCGGGGCTGCTGATGACAGCTCACCCCGTTCCGCAGCCAAGAAACGGGACCCCGGAGGAGCCTCTGGGTAGGGCTGTTGCCCAGGTGGCTTCTGCCCCCTTCTTCCTTGAGGACCCCACCTGGCCCCACACGCCCTGCCACCACCGGCTCCCTGGCATGCTTCCCGCGCAGAACTCACTCCTGACCCTCAGTTAATAGCACGTTTCCAGGCTTCCTCACCTAGCCTCCCCTCTGCGCGGAGCCTCCCGTGTGTTTAAAACCCCACGTCGAGGAAGTCTCAGGTGGTTTTTGGCACACCAGCCCTTCACCCTGTGTTTGCTCCTCTCGCCCCGCTGCAGGTACACAGCCGCCCCACACCCACTGCTGTCTTTTGATCCCCACTTCAGCCACGATGGGACGTCCAGCGGCGAGTCCTCCTCAGGCGGCCTGACCAGCCAGGAGAGCACCATGGAGCGCCAGAAGCCAGGTAAGGTCTCCCCAGGCCAGCTGTGCTCCTGGCCTCACCCTGCACGACCTCTTAGTTACAGCATGACAGGTGACACCCCTCCTCCTGTCAGTGATGGATAAAACACAAAAGAAAGCTGTAAGTGCCACACGTAAGATTAGAGAGGTCACCCGGGAGAGCGGCGGGGACCAGTGAGCCAGATCCATCTCCACCCAGGCAGGGCATCAGCAGGCGGGGTCTGCCGACACTGTCGGTCAGGAGCCAGGGCACAGATGTGCGTGCGACTTGGAGGTGGGGACCACCAGCGGAAGTCGTTGAAAAGGACTGAAAGTGGTGCTCTCAGGGGAGCGGGGCCGGCAGTGTTCTGAGGCTGCTCATTACGTAACGCTTCCCGTGTTGCTTCTCGACTGCTGTGCTGAGAAGCGACGCTCCAAATCTGGAGCATCTAGTGTGATAACATGTCACAAAGTGAGCACGCCCGTGCTCCACACCCAGCGCAAGAGACAGACGTGGCCAGCCTCCTGGAAGGCCCCAGCGCCTCCCAATCAGTATCCCCAAAGGCCACCCCTGTCTTGCTTCCCACGACCAGACTTAATCTTGCCTGGTTTTGAACTTCACGCATGTGGAATGTAGACTCCCGCTGGATGCACTGTGTGTGTGTGTGTGTGTGTGTGTGTGTGTGTGTGTGGCTTCTGTGGCTCACTATTGTGTTGGTAAGGGTCGGCCACGTGGTTGTGTGTAGCCACGCCACTTCTGAGTAGCATATCCATTGTCTGAATGACCCACAATTTCTTACTCGAGTCTCACGTTGAAGGACATTTGGATTGTTTCCAGTTTGGGGCTGCTTAGAATAGCGCTGCCAGGAATATCCTCATACGTGTCTTTTGATGAACACATCCTCACATTTCTGCAGGGAATATACCTAGGAGTGGGATTGCTGGGTCATGCATTTAACTTTATGAGACTGCCAAACCATTTACCACTCCCACCAACGACAGAGAGAGTTCTCTTTGCTCCGGTCCTCACCAGCCTTTTCATTTCAGCCTTCCTAGTGGGCACGTAGTAGTATCCTGTTGTGTTTTTAATTTGCATTTTTCTGATGCCTGATGAGACTGAGCATCTTCTCATCTGTTTATTCTTCTGTGTATAAGTATTAATCATGGGCATGTACTACTTAGATGAATATCTTAAACATGATTCCTCATAACAAAGTTGTAGCCCCTTTGAAGTGTGAGAACCAGCAGATGATGGGTGGGTTCAAAAGAACGAAAATCAATCAAGTGTCAGAGAGCGCTGACATCAGAGGGGCAGGAGATGGAGATGTCCACGCAGCGGGTGTTCGAGAGTATCCAGGCAGCTCTCGGCGGGGAGGACCCTGGCAGCACATCACCGGCTCCCCCGGGCACTGTGGGGCAGGGGAGAGGTTGCCTGCCCCAGGATTAGCGGCCTGGAGAATTCCTCAGCACCCCCGCCCCATGGTTCTCTTAAACCAGGGACAACGGTTGGACTGCAGGCAAGCAGATCGCGTCACCCCGACCCCCAACTGTCCCCCACTGCTGCTGCCTCCGGGGCCTGTAGACACGGGTTCGCTCCTCTCCTCAGCACGCTTGATCGTGCCCGCGGTCTGTGATCTTTGCTCCAGCACAGGCAGATTCGCATCCTTTTCCCCCCACCCCACCCGGCTGAGAAGGAGAGAAACGCGTTGCTTGGCGATGTCATTACACCAAAGTGTAAAATAAGAAGGAAATTTTTCCAGCATTCACCGTGGACCCCAAATAAGGAGTCACAGAAGCTCACCGTGGTCCCTCCTTTCTTTCCTCTTCTGTCCGCTAGAGCTCGTCTCCCCTCTCACTTCCTTGAGACCTTGTTATAAGTTGACTGACCCCTCCCGGCACACACACAAATCAGGGCAGTCTGTGTCTAGGAGTCATCATAAAGTTTAGAATGTATTCAAGACCAGGGTGGGGGAATCAGGTGCCACGATGGATGTGGGGATGCGCCCAGCCCTGGTCAGATGACCGTGATTGCAGTGACAGCAGTACGGTTTCCGGTGCTGTACACTCCCTCCTGTTTAATCATCTCAGGAACACGACAGATTGGGTGCCGTGACTGCCCTGTTTTAGAAACGAGGAAGATGAGGCACAGAAAGGTTGTCCCTTGTCAGAGGTCCCTGCTGGTGAGTAGCATCATTGAGATTTGGACCAAGGCCTATTGGTTCTAGAACCCTCCTTAACCCTCATCACCCACAGACACCACCACAGTCCCTCACCCACAGAGTGAGCGTTTCTCAAGCCTCAGTGCACCCAGGTTAGGAAGGTGGCCCCAGAGCCACCAGCTGCCCCAGGCCTGTGCCTGGCCGTGTTTTCAACACATCTCTCACAGCCACGTCCATGTCTGTCACCCACCCAGTGTGTCAAGGGTGAAGCAGGAGCGCCAGAAGGTCACTGGGGCCCAGTTCAGAGGGCCAGTGAAGGGCCCAGGATCGGGGCCTGCTAAGGGCAGGGCTAGGGGCAAAGGGGACACTGGGGCAGCCAAGGAGGGGCAGGAACCTAGTGCTTCATCCCTCCATTCATTCGACACATCACCAATGATACGTGCCAGGCTGGGCACCAGGGATACAGTGTGAGCCAGACAGGCGTGTCCCCTGCCTTCTTGGAGCTGACAGTTTGTGGGAGAGACGGACAATAGCAGGAGCACCGAGTAATAAATACTCACTAATAATGCTGAGTATTAAGTGGAAACAAACACAGTGCCTAGAGAGAGCTTGGTGGGGTCTGGGGGTGAGGGTGTCTCTGAGCAAATCACATTTCAGGCGAGGCTAGAAGAATGCAGAGGAGCCAACTGGGAGGAGAACATTCCAGGGAAAGGGAGCTGGTTGAAGACCCTGAGGTAGCAGGGGGTATGGTGTTGGTTGAACAGCAAAGAGGCCGAGTGGCTGGAGAAGTGGGAGATGAGGCCAGGGAGGTGACGGGGACAGCATGGTGGGGACTCTGTCCTTCAGTCAGAGCCACGGGTCTCAATTCTTCTGAGCACAGGAGGGATGGGATCTGACTCGGGTGTTCACAGGGTCCCTCTAGCTACAGATTCTTGCAGGGTGGGGCCAATGGAGGGGGACAGATGGGCAGGTTCTGGATACGGTCCTTTGGAGGTAAAGTTAGAATTTCCTGATGCTCAAGGATGAAAACCAGTTTCTGACCCGAGCAGCTTAAAGGACGGAGATGATGAGAGATGCAGGTTTTGGGGAAGATAGGGAGTTGGCTTTGGCCGTGTGCAGTGGGAGGTGCCCAGTAGACACCCAGTGGAGGCGTGTGAGGGAGCCATATATACAAGTCTGAAGTCATGGGGAGAGGTCCAGCCAGAGACAGAAGTGTGGGAGCCACTGGTGTCATATAGGTGGTAGAGAAGGCTGGGTGTGACTGCCACGGGCTTGGCTCTCTACAGAAATGTGCTCTCCTGGCATGGTCTGCCCACTTCCCAGGGGACCAGAGCCTCCTGGGCGTGTCGGATGTTTCCAAGGAGGAAAAGGCATCTGTGGAGGTAAAGTAGGTGGACAAAGTGGCCAGCCTGCCCGCTCTGATGACCATGATTCCCAAATGAAAGCCACGTGGGCAGTGACACCCTCGGCAATGTCCAGCCAGGCTGCTCTCTGCCATGTCCCTGAGTGCCGTGCCTGGCCCTCCAGGCCCACCTTCCCCAGCAGGAACATGGGCCCAGAGCCCTCTGGGGCAGCAGTGTGTATGGTTGTGAGCTCAGCCTCCGACGGGCCTGGTGAGAAGTTCTGAGTCAGCTGTGTGACCTTGGCGGTGACCTCACCTCTCCCAGCCTCAGGTCCCTCTGCTGCGGCAGACACCCTAAGTGTCTTTCCTTGCAGGGTGGTTTCGGGGTCCAGTGAGATCACACCTGCCCAGCCCTCGGCACAGGACCCAGCCCATCGTGAAGGGAATGACGACTCTGCACCGTCGCTGGAGTTGTCATTGTTGGGGAAGCACAGAGAGGGTACAGGGGTTGAGAGCACAGGTCTGAAGCTCTTTCTGACTTTGTGACCTTGGGCCAGTTACTTAACCTCTCTGAGTCTTGATGTTCTCCTTCATCTATTAAACTGGTACTAATATCCACCTCACAGTATCACTGGGAGGATGTAGCAAGGTAACGCGTGCAAAGCACTTATAGTAGTACCTGATACAGATGTGTGCTTAATAATAATTATCGTTATTATTTTAAATACAGCACTGATCAAAATTGTGGGCTCTGGTGTTAGACCGCCTGGGTTTGGGTCCTCTGTTAGTGCGTTTGCAAGTTTGATAGATACTAACTAGCCCTCCACTGGCGTTGAGTGTTTTTTTAAGATCCGATGCTCCATTCAGGCACATTGACTAGCCTTGGGAATTTAGACTAATTTACACCCACACCAGCCATCATGATTTTAAACCTATTTCACCTTTGAACCAGCCATTCCACTTGTAGAATTCTGTCCCAAACATAATTCCACACTTGCTCAAAGTTGGGTGTAGAGGGAAGGCCACCAGAATGTTAAGAAAAATCGAAAATACCCTGAATGTCCATCAGCAGGAAACTGTTAAATAATTGATGTCCATTCACATGATGGAATACTGTACAGTATTAAAAATAAGATACTATTAAAAATACTATTAAGATAAGATACTATTAAAAGATACTATTAAAAATAGTACTATTAAAAATAAGATAACTTCCTGTTCAGTTAACTTATGTGAAGATGTATTATGAAGATACAGAGCAAAAAGCAAGTGTATGTATTATTTATTTGGAAAGTAAGAAATCAAGTTGTGAGACAATGCTTATTATGATTCCACTTTCATTTAACCAAAAAAAGCTACACACGTTTAAGCAACACGTTTAAGCGACCTTGATTATATAAAGAATCTTATTCACCAAAAGACAGTCAATCCCGTAGAAAAATGGGTAAAGGATATGAACAAGTAATTTACAAAATAGAAAATCCAAATGGCCAGTAAGGATGAAAACGTGCTCAAGCTCCTTTGTGGATGGAGGACTGTTGGGAGGCTTCGCGAAGTTAACGCATGTTAAGCACTAGAATGGTGCCTGGCACACAGTAAGTGCTCAGTAAATATTCTGTTACTGAGTGTTGTTAGACCCCCAAGACATGAGTTGATGGGGGTCATGGCCGTGTGTGAGCTGAGCAGACAAGCTGGCAGAGGGGTGGGACCATCCAACCACATTTAGGACCAGATTCTTTGGGTGAACTTGGGCCAGAGCCTGAGTCACCTCTGACCACTGGTGTGTCTCCCATCTTAATGCAGAGCCTTTGTGGCATGTGCCCGCCCAGGCCCGGCTCTCGGCCATGGCTGGAAGCAGCGGGAGCAAGCACGCCTCCAGGCAGGACACGGCAGGCAAAGATTCCCCCAACAGGCATTCCAAGGTGAGTCTGGGCCCCGCCTGCCAACCCCGGGGAGCCAGGGCTGTGGGAGCTGGCCGCCTTACCCGCCCTGACTGCCGAGGGCTGGGCGGCTTCCCCTGCGTGTGGGCCTCTGAGCACCACACGTGAGCACATGCTCCGCCTCTGCCCCCTTCCGCTCCGGCAGAGGGGGAGATGCCTGGTCTGGAGTTAGACCCAGCCAGGTGCACGTCCTGGCTCCAGCCCCCGCCATCCACGTCGTCTTGAGCAAATACCTTCATCCCCCTGAAGCCACAGTTTCCTCATTACCTCAGCTGTGGTAGGTGTCTTCACCAGCTCGGGCTGCTGTAAGAAAAGTACCACACACTGGGTGGCTGATAAACAACAGAAATTTATTTCTTACAGTTCTGGAGGCTGGGAAGTCCAAGATCAAGGTGCAGGGAGATTCAGTGTCTGGTGAGAACCTGCCTCCTGGTTCACAGACAGCCTTCCCTCCACCTCATGTGTGAAGGGAGCAGCTCTCTGTGGTCTCTTTTATAAGGATATAAATACACATACGGATTTTATAACCCCATTCATGAGGAATATATAAACATGTATAGGATAAATATGTGAAAATATATAGCGGTTTTATAATCCCATTCATGAGGGCTCTACCCTCATAACCTAATCACTTCCCAAAGGCCCTCCCTCCTAATACCTTCCCATTGGAGATTAGGATTCAGCGTATGAATGTTGGGGGAACACAGATTATTCAATCTATAGCAATAGGTTAACTGCTGTTCCAGACAGCCCCCAAATCTCGGTGACCTCACACAATAGAAGTTTATTCCCCTTTCATGTAACAATTCAGTGTGGGTACTCGGTGAGCAGCTTTCCACATGGTGGTTCAGGAACCCAGGCTCCCTCCCTCTTGTAGCTGTCCCTCAGGGCCTCAGAGCCCTCCCCTGGGTCCCTGCCTCTTTGCAGCAGATGAGAGTAGGAGGGAGAAGGGAAGGTTTTTGTGGCTCAGACCTGGAAATGGCATAAATCACGTTTTTTTTTGGCTGTGTTGGGTCTTCGTTGCTGCGCGCAGGCTTCTCATTCACTGAGGTGGATTCTCTTGTTGCAGAGCTCAGGCTTTAGGCACACGGGTTCAGTAGTTGTGGTGCATGGGCTTAGTTGCTCCGCGGCATGTGGGATCTTCCCGGACCAGGGCTCGAACCCGTGTCCCCTGCATTGGCAGGCAGATTCTTAACCACTGTGCCACCAGGGAAGCCCCGGCAAAAATCACTTTTACCTATATTGCATTGTCCAGGACTCTTATCACGTGGCCACAGGTCACTGCAGGAGGAACTGGGAAATGTCCTGTGTGCCCAGGAGAAGGAGATAGTTTTGGTGAGCACTTGGGAGTCTCTTCACATCTGTTCACTCAGTGGGTGTTTGATGAGCACGTACAACATGCCAGGCATTGGGACCACAGTGATGAATAAGGCAGATGCACCCCTGTGCTCACAAAGCTGGCGTCCCAGTGGGGGCAACAAGCAGTAAGCAAAGAAACAGATTTCATTATATAATGGTAAGAACCAATTCTTGCTGTGAAAGAAAAACAAAGTACAGTTAAGGGAAAAGAGTGTCAAGCACAGCTACTTTAGGATGAGGTGGTCAGAGAAGGCCTTTGAGGAGGTAACCTTTAAGCAAAATCTTGAATGAAGTAAGGAGCAACCCATGAAGATATCTGAGGGAAGAGCATTGTAGGCAGAGGGAACAGCAAGTACAAAGGCCCTGAGGGGGCAGTGTGCCTGGCATACTCAGAGAATAGCGAGAAGGCCAGTGTGGCTGGAGGAGGGTGATCAAGAGGGAGGCGGGAGATAAAGTTAGAGACCAGAACCTGGAACCAGATCACAGAGGCCACGGTGAGGACTCTTGCTTTTCCCCTGAGCGAGCAGGGAAAGGACATGAACTGACGCAAGTGTTCACAGCCTGTCTCTGGCTGCGTGTAGGGAACAAACTGGGGGCCGGGGTGAGGGGAGACAGGGACAGGGAGTTGGGAGACCGGGGAGGAGGCTCCTGCCATGGTCCAGCAGGAGGCAGTGGTGGACAGGACCAGGGTGGAGCCACAGAGGGAGGAGAAGTGGCAGGTTTGGATCTGTTTCGAAGATTCAGGCGACAGGATTTGCCGTTGGACTAGATACGGGTGTGAGAGCAAAAGCAGCGTCGAGTGACTCCACGGCTCTTGGGTGGAGCAGCTGAAAGGACGGAGGTGCCATTATGAGACAGGGAAGAGGCGAATTCAGGAGGGAAGAGGCGAATTCAGGAGGGAAGGCCAGACGCTCAGTTTCAGATGTGTTCAGCTTCAGCTGTGGGCAGCATGTTACATATGTGCTGTCATTTGTCCCTCTGATCAACCTCATGGGGCAGGGTTATTGTCAACCCATTTTACAGATGTGGAAACTGAGGCACGGGGAAGTTCAATCAATTGCCCAAGATAACAAGGCCAGTAAGTGGGGGAGCCAGAGTTCGAAGCTGTCTGGCTCCAGGGTTCACACTTAGGTGTGGGGAGGACCCAGAGAAGGAAGTTTGCCCCCCGCCCCCCCCCCACCCAGAGTCTAGGAATGACACACTTCTCCTGCCTTCCAGGGAGAGCCTCAGTACTCCAGCCATTCCAGCAGCAATACCCTCTCCAGCAACGCGTCCAGCAGCCACAGCGACGATCGCTGGTTCGACCCCCTGGACCCACTGGAGCCAGAGCAAGACCCTCTCTCCAAGGGAGGCTCCAGTGACAGTGGCATTGACACCACCCTCTACACCTCTAGCCCCAGCTGCTTGTCCCTGGCCAAGACATCTCGGCCGGCCAAGCCACACAAGCCCCCGGGAAGTGTGGGCCTCTGTGGGGGCGGGCGCGAGGCCGCCGGGCGGTCCCACCGTACAGACCGGCGTCGGGAGGTCTCGCCCGCCCCTGGGGTCACTGGCCAGAACAAGGGCTACCGACCGAAGCTGTACTCCTCAGGCTCCAGCACCCCTACAGGCCTGGCTGGGGGCAGCCGCGACCCACCGAGGCAGTCCAGGTAAGACACTGAATCTAGTCCAAGTCCTTCAGGGGCCCTGATCACCTTCTGCATCCCCCACAGTCCTGACACTGGTGTTCCCCTCCCCAGAAACATGCTCGCAGGTGGGAATGCTCGCACCTTAGTTTGCTTACAGAGTTGGGAGACTCGTGGACCTCCCCCTGCTGCCATCCATTGGCCTTTAAGAATCCCAGTAGAGGGAGGTAAATCCCTGGCTGTCTGTCTCATCTGTCTCTGGTTCACTCTGACCCTCAGTCTCTTTCCTTTTCTCTCTCCTGAGACTAGTAGTTTTTACATTTTCTGGGAACCACAGACTGTTTCTGTTAGGAGTGCATTTGTCTGGAGGTAATAGGAAACCTCACCCACAGTGGCTTAAACAAGTAGAGGTTTAATAGTCCCCTTTTGGGAAGTCCAGAGAGGGCAGAGCTGGGCTGGTGCAGCAGCGGCTCAGGGAGAGCCTCAAGACCCAGCACCCTGTGTCTTCCTGCTCCATCACCCTCCTCATGCTGGCTGTGACTTCCTGGTCTCCAGATGGCTGTGGTGCCCCTGGGGAACATGGGGACAGAGAACAGAGGAAAGACGGCAGCGTCTGTGTAGCTCCCTGTCTGTGGAGAAAGCAAAAGCTTTCCCAGAACCCCCTTCAGCAGGCAGTGTCACATGGCCATCTCAGCTACAAGGAAGTCTGGGAGATCATGAGTTAGCCTTCCAGCCTTCATAGTGAAGGGCAGTGTGGTCTCCAGACAGTCCACTGGAGGGCTGTTCAACACAGATTCCCCTGCCCTATGGGGTGGGGCCTGAGACTATGCATTTTTACAAAGTTCCGTGTAGATGCCAATGTTGCTGGTCCCGGGACCACACTTCGAGAACCACTCGTAGAGAGGCAGACAGGGTAATAAGTGAGAACGAACAGGCATTGACTAACCAACAACCTGGAGTCTGGACCACACACACTTTGCGAATGTGATGAAAGCCACAAACTGCCTCCTGGAAAGGTCGTTCTGCCGTCACAGCACTCAGCCCGGTCCAGGGGCCCCCTCAGAGGTCTGCGGCCCCAGGCAGGGATTACTGTGCTGCGGTCCCCAGTGTGCACCCCTGAGGCCACCACCTCCTTTCTCTTCCCTGACCACACCTGAGCAGGGGCCAGCCCGTGTCCAGGACCCCTATTAGGGGTCTTCATCTCCCTTGGTTTCCTGACACCTTGGCCCGTCCCCAGACCTGAGCCTCTCTCCACATAGGACACGTTCACCAAGGCAGTGGCCTCAGACCTCCTTGACCGCAACCCACAGTGGACCTGGGTCTTTGACTATACAGAAATATCTATTTTTTTAAAAGGTGAAGCAAAAATCTCCCTAGCAGTTCTTAGCCTGACCGTGCGAAGCCCTTTAATCCAGTCTACTCTGTTTAGAATGTTTGAACGCTGCTCACTACCTCCTTAAAGGATCTCATGACCTAGCAGCGGTTCTGTTGTTACCAAGCTCAGGTTCTGCTGCTTGACCCTCAAAAGCCAATGTTGGACAGACAGGTGTTGATTGGAAAGGAAAATATGCAGAACCGTAAGGGAGTTTAGCTGTTGTAGAAGTTAAAGTATAACTAGATTCTAAGACCAAGGGGCTGCTTACACTCTGACAGACTTGGAAACCACGGTATTTGAGAGTGTCCGTCTGTCAGTGCTTTCCCTCACTGTGGCCCTGGTCCCCCTGGAGTCAGGAGCCAGGAGAAGGGTGAGGGTGGAGAGAAAGGGTGCCCCAGGGAGTTAAGTCTCTGTCTGAGCCAGCCTCCCTAGACAGATAGATGTTAATCATTTGAACTCACGGACTCTTTTGAACAGCTTCATTCATTTATTTATCCATTCATTTCATTCACAAATATTTCTCAGGGATTTGTTGTGTCCCAGGGACTATGCTGAGAGCTAAGGAGAAGTAACGAGCAAATTCAGACGAGGCCCCCAGCCCTCACCTCACCCACCATCTATTGAGGGAGACAGACTAGAATCAGGTCATCACTGAGACAGATGTCAAAGTGCGCCCACCGAGAGGGCCTCGGTGCCATGGGGGTCCCAGGTCCCGGCTGTGGTAGCCCCCGTGTTGGGCACAGGCCCGTGTTAGTAAAGCTCAGTAGCTATAGGGTTTTGGAGTCTGTGATATAAAGGCAGCGGTGCTGGGGAGTAGACTGTGTCTGAGGCAGGGGGGTGGGTATAAAATTACTCTGTGTCTGAGAGAAGGATTTGCTGAACCCAGAAATGAAGGGAATAAAATGGGAAAGGAACCTGCTACAAAAGAGGGCCCTGCGGTTGGGAGCTTTAATTTGCATACAGACAATTGATGCTAATTGCAAATCATTCTTATCTACTCATTAAAGCTGCTTCCTGAAGTTTTCTCCTAGGCAACCAGGCTTTAGTGTGAAGCAGCATTTCCCAAAATGGGGTGCTTGAGGTGATTTGGGTGGTGTGGGGAGGAAAGTGTTTTATTTTAAATGGATATTAGGAAAAGTGTTATCAACCCATCCCCTGATTTTACAGATATTGCCTTGGACAAATTAAGGAAAATTAAATGAGTTGATTTAAAGAAACAAACGTGTTCATGGTAGATGAGAGCGTGGGCTCCAGAGTCAGCCCACTGGGGTTTGAGCGCCACCCCACACCGCCTTGTCTTGGCTGTGTGGCCTTGGGCAAATCACTGAACCTCTCTGGGCCTCAGTTTCCTCATCTGTGAAATGGGGGCCCTGTCACTGTCCCTAACTAAGGCCATGTCGATGTCCCTAGCTAAGGCCCTGACATTGTCCCTAACAGCCTGAGCTGTCCCTAACTAAAACTCTGCCGCTGTCGGTAAGAAAGGCCCTGATGCTCTTTCCAACTAAGGCCCTGACACTGTCCCTAACTAAGGGCCTGAGCTGTTTCTAACTAACGGCCTGAGTTGTCCCTAACTAAAGCTTGGCCCTGTCACGAATGCCCTGATGCTGTCCCTAACTAAGGGCCTGATGCTTTTCCCAACCAAGGCCCTGAATCTGTCCCTAAGTAAGACCCTGAATCTGTCCCTAACTAAGGCCGTGACGCTGTCCCTAACTAAAAGCCTGACTCTGTCTTACTTAAGAACCTGAGCATCAACTCTTTATTTAGGGACAGCGCCAGGGCCTTAGTGAGGGCTCAGAGTCAATGGGGGAGACATATCCATCCCCAGACAGTGACAGCCCATAGTGGTCAGGGCCAGGGTGAGGGAAGTGCTCAGGGTGTGGGAGCCCAAAGGAGGGGCCTGACCCAGTATGGGAGGTGCTTTCCTGAAGGAAAGAGGCTAAGCTACCGGGAACTAGGAAGGCAGAGTGTTCTAGGCAGAGAAGATGTGCAAGTCCCACCTCACCCTGCCAGTCCTCCCACAATCTTCCCATCTCAGTAGGTACAAGTTCCCAGCAGGTCGCTGAGCACCTGTGCTCGAGGGGCCCACACGTGCCTCTGCCTGCTGCTAGCCACACTGCCCCTTGCTCGGGGCGGCCCAGCAGCCCTGTGCATCTGCCGTCATCCATCCATTCCCTGGGGCCGAGCCGGAATGACAGCCTGCTGCCCAGCCTTGGCTCCCCGAAGAGAGGCACAAGCGCTCCATAGCCGCCCTTGTGTCTACTTCCAGGCCCTTTGTAGCCCAACACTTTGCGTTCATTCACACAGCAGGCGCCTACTATATGCTCAGCCCTCTGCCGCAGAGGGCCCCGGCTGTCCTGGCACTGACAGGGTGCCAGGGGAGACAGCAAGCAAATAATTACAAAAACAATGAATCAGTTATGCTAGGGGAAAGCCTTCAAGGGAGACCTCCTGGGATCTGAGAGTGGATGTGATGCAGGGGCTGGAGGGGGTGTCTAATCTAGGCGGGGGGGTTGGGGGGCAGGGATAATTTCCCTGAGAGGGCGTCATTTCTGCCGAAGATGGGAGGGAGCAGGTGAAGTGGTTTCAGGGGGACTGATGATATACTCTTGATGCAGTTATGTGGGTGTTTGCTTTGTAAGTGTTTGTTAAATTGTACATACATGTTTCGTACACTTTGTTCTATGTGGGCTATTTTACAATTTTTTTTTTAAAGGAGAAAAAGGAAAGATGATGTGTGGAGAAGGCATCCCTGTGAGAGGGAGTAGCGTGTGCAGAGGCCCTAGGGTGGGGAGGAGGGTGGGTACCATCAGGTCAGTGAACACAGGCCCCTTGGCTCAAGTATAGAAATGGAGGGGGGCAGCGGATGGGAGGTTGGCAGGGGCCAGATCACGCAAGGCGCTGTCAGCCACATCACCGAGTTTGGATTTGATCCTAAGAGCTGTGGCCAGCAAGGAAAGGCTTCAGCAGAAAGGATAATGCAGGCAGATAGATGTTTTGAAAGATGGTGCTGGAGGCGCAATTGCAGAAGTCTCAGGGATGGGTCTGAGGCCGAGATGTGAGTGAGAAGGAAGGGGACCTTGACTAGAGGGCAGAGCAACTGTGGATGTGTCAGCAGGTGGCACTACCAGGACCTAAGGAGGGAGGGAGGCAAAGGTCCAGGACAGTGCCGGTGACTGCTCAGTGTCGGGAGGCTGCTGCAGATGGGGAATGTTGAGATTCTTGAGAGAGGAGAGGAGAGCAGGGCTGGGCAGGCCTGAGAGGAATGTTATTCTCACATTCACTGACACCAAAGCACCCACTGTGTGCCGGGTACAGCAGGGGACAAAGTCGAGCCCTCTTTTGTGGAGCTGATGTTCTCCTGGAGAGAGAGTGAGGCAGACAGACAACTGAGCAACCGTGTAATATTAATATGCCAGGTGGAGATAAGGTCTGGGGAGAAAACCAAACCGGGCAGAGGGCCCAGAAGGCCTCTAGGAGGAGGTGACATTTTGCAGGAAGCGTGGAAGTGATCCAGGCAGGGAAAATAGCAAATGCTGAGGCCCTGAAGGTAAACTCATTTGCAGTGCTCTGGAAATGCTCTGGTGGCCAGACAGGCCAAAGGAAGGCAAGAGGTCTGATTTGCAAGGTGGGCAGGGGCCCAGCTCTGGCAGGCTTACCGACCACGGTCAGATGCTGGGATTCGATTCTGAGGGACGTGGGAGCCACGGGAGCACATAATCTGACTTACGTTTTAAGTAGATCACTCTGGGCTACTCAGGGGAAAGTGGACTGTTTCAGGGGTTGGGGGGATTGCGTTCACCAGCATAATGTGAGGACTGCCAGGAAAGGGATGGGCCCTGCCATGCCCAAACCCCCTACCCACTCCCTCCCTGCGCTCCAGCCCTCTCGGTGGAAGCCGCCGCACCCTGTAGCAGCTTGTGCCTGTGGATGATTCCAGTGACTTCACAGACTCTCCCCCGAGACGTTCGTCATGGGAGCCCGGCTTCTGGGCACAGTGCCAGGCGCCAGTGCCTGCTGTGGGCATCGCGGTGGGCTGAGTGATCCCAGGCAGGCAGCCACCTGCGCCCCCCCGCCCCACCCTCTCTCGAGGCAACATACACTCCAAAGCTTCCTGGGCTTCCTGAGCAATTTGTCAAGAGCTGTTTAGAGGCAGTGAGAGGCTCTCCGCTCCATGTGGAGCTGACATCGCCGGGTGTTCCCAGGCAGGCAGGAAGCACGTGGCCTTGCTTCCGCGGGTGGGGCTACGGTCTCCGGGATACCCTTCTGGGCGCACAGCCCTGAAAGGTGATGTGAGGGCCTTGGCATCCACTGGGGCCCACCCCACCTGTGTTGGCTAGGAAGCCAGCGTCACACAGCAGAGACCTACTCGGAGAGTCGCAGTCAGCTTGGGAAGAGGAACGCAGGCCATCTCCAGGAACTCAAGGGAAGGAGGGAACCTTGCAGAGATCTTGGGGCTGGGGCAGGGAGGAGTGCAAAGGCCCTGAGGTGGGAATGTTTCTGGTGTGTTTGGGGAACAGCTTCCATGTGGCCAGAGCCGAGTGAGCGAGAGGGAGAGTGGGAGGATCTGAGGGCAGAGAGGGGTCGTCCCAGATGGTGTGGGGCCTTGTGGACTGGGGGAGAGCTCTGACTCACCCTGAGCAGAGGAGGGCAGTGGATGCACTCGGGCGTTCACAGCCTCCCTCTGGCTGGGTCTGGGGGCGAGGGCAGGAGGAGGCCGCTGTGATGATACAGGTGCACAGTGGTTGGTGGAGGTGGCCAGTGGTGGTTGGATTCCGCATCGATTTTGTGCCAGTGAGTTTTTCTCCCATGTCATCTCTGCTTCCACCTCCTGAAGACCTACTGTTTTTGCTCACAGGCCGCAGGGCAGAATGTTGCTGCATATGGCTCCTACACTGAGCCTGATAATTCCAGCCACGTGCAGGGACTGATTCAACTCTCAAGCCCCTGCCAGACACCTGGGAGAGAGGGCGAGATCAGTCCAGCAGTTAAGGCCCCACAGGGGCCCACCTGGGGGTACCTGGGTGAGCAGTGTTATTTCCCAGGCTCTGGCCTCTGGCTGCCTGTGTCCAGGTCACAGCTCCACTACTCACCAACTGTGTGATCTCCACCAGGCTCCTTAATTCCTCTGAGGCTCAGTTTCCTCATCTGTAAATTGGGGGTGAAGGTGGGCTCTGTGGTCCAAGGCTGCGAGGATGAACCTACACCATGTGTTTAAGGTAGTTAGCACAGGGCCTGAGACATAGCTGGTCCAAATATAACAGCTGCTGCTTGGTTTTATTTTCATGTATTATGTATTTATCATGTCTACCGTTGTCATTGAAAGTACAGGTTGGTGGTTAAACACAGTGTCTCTTGAGCCACACTGCCTGGCTTTGTATCCTGGCTCTATCCCTGACCAGCTATGTTATTTGGGGCAAGTTATTTAATCTCTCTGGGCCTCGGTTTCCCCACGTGGAACTTGCGAGAGGTGGTAGTTCCTGCCTCGTGGGGTTGCTGGGGCAGCTAGATGAAGTGATGCCTATGAGATGCTTAGAACAGGGCCTGGCCGTGTTCACAGGCTCGGCGCGGTCACCACCATCACTACCACCTGCTCCGTCACTGCTCTTCCTCCTAAAGGCAAGGGCACAGCTCCCTTTGTGCCTGTTGCCAACCCTGGGCCACCCATCAGCGCCCACGGGGGTGAATAGACCAAAGCATCGCACGTGCCCAGGCAGCTGTGCGATTTCTCCATCCAGCCTACAGTTTTTCAGCTTTTTTTTTGTAAGCCACAGAACCTTTTACTCCAACAAAATCTTAACTGCTCCCCTGAGATACAACACAGATAAACGCACAGCCTCTCTGGGTGAGGGTGGGGTGGGAGCAGGATGGCCCCCGCCCCCGCCAGTCCTGGCTGAGCCCAGAGCCCAGGCTTTCAGCCCCTGGGCGCACCACGTCCCTGTATATTTGCAGCTCGGGGAGCACACCCCGGTGCCCGGGCCTGTGCTGGGCACTGTGCGCGTATGATCGTGTGAGGCAGGTGCTGTCGTTGCCTCAATTCTCAGAGGAGGAAACTGAGGCTCACTGAGGGGAAGGGGCTCGAGCAAAGAGCGCAGTGTGTCAGGGGAGCAGCGTGGCCCATGTTCCCATCCACCACGAGGTGCTGCTTCGTTTTTCAGGCTGAGGCCCGGGGAGGGCACCTGGCCTCACCAGTGCTTCAGGAGGAAAGTGATTGGCAGGTGGGGTAAGAACTCCACCCTGTACGTGGCACCTGACACAACTCGTGGTCCAAGGGATGTGTGAGAAGGGGCGCCCACCCCAAAGGGCCGGGTCAAGATGCACAGCATATTCAGGAGAATAGTTTTTTGTTGCCTTACTGTGTGGGGGGCACCATCCGTCCCTGAGGCTGGTAGAGGTTGAAAACAGGGACAGTCGTGGGAATGCCTTTGGCTCCAAGCAACAAGAAATCCCGGCTCCATTGGGGGAAGTCTGTTATCTCTCAGAACGTGAAGGCACAAGGTGGGAAGGGCCCCACGACTGGGTAATTTATTGACTCGAGGACCCAGGTTCTTTCCCTTTCTTTGTTCTGCCTCCATCAGCCTATAGACTGGCTCCCCTCACAGTCTCAAAGTGGCTGTCATTCAACCAGATAGTCACAGTGTCCAGTGGAAGAACACGTGATATTTGCTGCAAGTGGTCTGTGTTAGTTTTCTAGTGAAGAAATCTTCCCCAGAAGTCCCCTAGCACACAGTCCACACTTATACACCCGAAGTCTCACTGGCCAGAAGTAGATCGCAGACCTACCCCAGACCCATTGCAGACAAGTGGCATCAGCCATTCAGGATTTGTGCCCTGGGCTGGGTGCCAGCCAGGTCACCTTCCTTGAGGATGAGGACAGTCAGCCTTCATTTACAGGGTAACGGGGATTAGCATGACACCCAGTGCCTGGCACAGGCCTGAGGAGGGGGCGAACCCCTCCCAAAAGCGGCAATGGCTGGAGCCAGCTGGCAGACACAGAGGCAAAGGGTGTTCATCTTACTCCCTTCCTTTTTTTTTCAATCATCTCTTGTTTTTTTCAGCTCGTAAAAGCTGAACATGCCTGATGACAAGGTAGAGAAGTATGTACTGTAGAAAGTAAAAGTTAGGGTTAAAATCAATTAGGATATATTCATAGAGTGGACCCTCTGCAGCTATTGAAGGGAGAGGGGCTTGTGTGGACTGACACGGAGAAGTCTCCAGAGCACCATGTTAAGGTTAAAGCCAGGTGCAGAACAAGCTCATGATAGGCTGCCATTTATGTTGCAAAGGAAGGTTGTGCTTGTGTGTACTAGGCTCTCTGTTGAAGAAAGGGGGAGGGGCAGGTTGCCTCGAAGGAGACTGAGGTGTTGGCACTTCCTTTCTACCCTGCGCCTTTTATATGGTTTCATTTCCCCCATCATTACTATCTCCAGAGGTAATCAGTTAGTGTACACTCCCCCAGAGATTTTTCTCCAAACCTGTACCAGCCCAGATCTTTCACACATTTTTGACCATTAACCAAAACAGGAAAAGCATTTTATATTACAATCCAGCGTGGACATCCAGAATAAGGTTTCACAAAACCACTTACCCTTACCTCACAAGAGGTACACTGAGGTTTTTCATTCTAGTCTATTTCTTTTTTATTTTCCTCTTAATAACCGTCAAGATCCACTAAGTTGATTTCATGACCCACAGTTGGGGGAAAAAAGTGTACATTTCCTTTTCATAAAAAGATCCCCCCAAAAAAGCCCAGTAATCATATAGTATACATACATTTTTTTAAAATAAATAAATTTATTTATTTGTTTATTTTTGGCTGCGTTGGGTCTTCGTTGCAGCGCACGGGCTTTCTCTAGTTGCGGCGAGCGGGGGGCTACTCTTCGTTGCCGTGCGCGGGCTTCTCACTGCAGTGGCTTCTATTGTTGCGGAGCACGGGCTCTAGGCACACGGGCTTCAGTAGTTGTGGCACTCGGGCTCAGTAGTGTAGCACACAGGCTTAGTTGCTCCGTGACATGTGGGATCTTCCTGGACCAGGGCTCAAACCCATGTCCCCTACATTGGCAGGCGGATTCTTAACCACTGCGCCACCAGGGAAGCCCCCTATATATACATTTTAAGAAAAGAAAAAGCATGCTTTACACAATGCCTTTTTTCCACTTACTGTAGCTCAGACATCTGTCCTCACCCATAAACAGAAATCGACCTCATTCTTCTCAGTGGCTGCATAGATTTTGATCATATGGATGTGCTTGGAACAATCTATTAATCCCCAGTTAAAAGACATGCAGTCCATGTCCATGTTTTCTTGATTACACACAGCATTGCAGTGACCATCCTTGTATGTGCCTGCATGTACTTGTGCAGGCTTTTCTGTGGTGTGGATTTCTGGGAGGTCAGATCTGTTAGACTAAGGCTGTATCTCCTTCAGTTCTCAGCTCAGACACCGTTGCCTCGTTGGGGAAGCCCCTGACCACCCCAGACCAAGTCCAATCCCGATGTTACATGCTCCATGGCTCCCTGGACATCCCCCCACCAATGTGCAACCTTGGGCCTGTTAGTAGATGTTGCTGAATTATAGAAAGTATACATAAGTCAGTCAGAGCTTGCTTTTTTTAATCCAGTCTGACGATCTGCCTTAGAATTGGGGTGTTTCAGCATTCACGTTTAGTGAAGTTACTGATAATGATTTGATTTATATTTGCTGTTTTTCTCTTTGTTTTCTATATGTTTACTGTTTTTCTTGCTCCTCTTTTCTTCCTTTACTGCTGCCTTTTGTGTTAAATAAATGCATTTTAGTGCACCATTTGGATTCCTCTTGATTTTTTGGACTATTTTTTTTTAGTTGTTACAGTACATGCCTTTTCAGTGTAATTCAGATGAATACTAACTTAATTCCAATAAAATATGGAGACTTTTTTCCAATATAGCCCCATTCCATTTCCCCTCCTTTGTGCTATTTTTGTCATCTATACTATTACATCCATACCTGTTATTAACCCAACAGTATAGTGTTGTTATTATTGCCTTATACAGTCTTATGTTTAAGGAAGTTAGAGAAGAAATAAGGAAACATAAATCTATAGAGTTTTTAATTCTAATCCACAAATTTACCATCTTGGATCCTTCATTTCTCCGAATGGATTCAGGTCACCATCTGCAGTCATTTCCTTTCGGCCCAAGGACTTATTTTATTATTTATTAGGCAGATGTGCTAGCAATGAATTCTCTGAGTCTCTGTTTATCTGGGGACAGCTTTATTTTGCCTTCATTTGTGAAGGATACTTTTGCTGGACATAAAAGTCTTGGTTGACAGTGTTTTCTCTCAGCACTTTGAAAATATCATTCCCTTCCATTGTTTCAAATGACAAGTCAGCAGCTAATTGTATTGTGCTCCTCTGTATGTGATGAATCCTTTTCTCTTGGTGCTTTCAGGGGTTTTGTCTTAATGTTTGACTTTCACCTGTTTTTCCGGATGATGTCTTTATATTTATCCTGGTGGGGCTTTGTTGAGTTTCTTAGATGTGTAGATGAATGTTTTTTGTCCAGTTTGAGAAGTTTTCAGCCATTATTTCTTCAAACCTTTCTTCTGCCCCTTTCTCTCTTCTCCTTCTGAAACTCTCAATGAGCATGTGTTGATATGCTTGATGCAGCCCCAGAGGTTCCACTGTGGCAGAACCTGCCTGTTCACTGAGCTGGGCAGTGGGATGAGAGAGAGCCCCCAGGCCACAATGTCAGATTCCCCCTGTTCTTACCTGAAGTTCAGTTTTTCAAGCATAAACGATAGTTGGATTCTTGCATGCCCTTGCTCAGTTTCCAGAGTGCTGAAATGATTGTTTTTGTCGATTTTGTGCTTTGGGGGAAAGAATTTGCCCATCTCCTCATTCTGCCATAGTCAGAAATCCCACCCCTCAATATTGCTAAATTGACTTTCAATAAGGATTTATTGACTTGCACTCCAAGGACATTAATTTTCCCATTAAAGACCTCTTACTTGAAGTGGAATTGGAATTTTATTTAGGAGTTTTAAAAGCTGACTTGCCTCAATGGGATCAGCAGTTGGGTCCCCAAGAGTTGGGTCCTAGTTAACAGCGTGAGGTTCATGTAGCATTAACTTCACAGGAATCCAGCATTTGGGATATCAAGCTGTGGTTTTAGATCAGATCGGCTGGAGTCGTGTCCGTCGTGTAATAGTGCTCAAAAAATATTTGAATGAAGAGGCGTGGCAAGGTATAAGTTAAAAAAAAAGAAACCCGTAAGTTACAGAGCAAGTTATTAGCACAATCCCAGTTATATATAAAAACAATTCTCCCACCCCTCAACAAAAAGCTCCTGTTTTCTGATTATATGCACTTTTTTGTTTTTTTGTTTGTTTTTTTGTTTATTTGTTTTTGGCTGCAACATGCAGCTCGTGGGATCTTAGTTCCCCGACCAGGGATCGAACCCAGGACCCCCGGCAGTGAAAGTGCTGCGTCCTAACCATTGGACCACCAGGGAATTCCCAACATGTGTGTTTTTAATCGTAAGAAAGGGTTAAGAAGGAAATAGAGCAAGCTGTAAACCACGGTCACCTCCAGAGACAGGCAGGTGGGACCCCCACCTTCAGCTGTGTAGGTTGTGCCTAGGAGACAGGGAATCTCTGGGGCGGGGTGGGAGCCTCCACCCACAGGGGGTGACTTTTTAGATTCCCATAGAGGTACCAGCTGTGCTAGAAGGGCATCCCTGGGGTGGGGTCGGGACTATGAAGGCAGCTTTACGTTTTCTCCAAATAGACATCTATGTATTGGAATTTTCCACAGCAGTAAAGTACTTGTATCTCTCCTCGGTGAATGAAGTTTTGTTTCCCAAGAGGAAATTTAAACAGATCGGTTTTTCAAAACGTGGGATGGAATTGGCTTATTTCTCTCATTTTCACATTGCAGCGACATGAGCTCGAGGGCCGGCTACCCTACTCAGGTTCACAAGACGGCCAGCGCAGAGACCCCGCGGCCCTCACAGCTGGCCCAGCCCAGCGCCTTCCAGCTCTCCGCCTCCGTCCCCAAGTCCTTCTTCTCCAAGCAGCCCATGCGCAACAAGCACCCAACGGGGTGGAAGAGAACAGACGAGCCCCCGCCACGGCCGCTCCCCTTCACTGACCCAAAGAAGTAAGTGCCTGGACGCCCGGTGAGGCACTGCCGGAGCTGAGCTCGGGCGTCTCGGGGTGGGGAGGAGGGTGACACCTCGCTCCCTCATTCATCAGGACACCGTGCCAGTCTACACACTGGGAACACAGCTGTGAACAGGCGGGCAGGGGTCCCTGTCAGCTCGGGGAGCTGACAATGCCTGCTGGGGAGGCGGACAGCAAGTAGGGTAACTAAGAAAAGCACGCAGCAGGTCAGGTGGTGGCTAGCGCTGTGTGGCATGTAAACGAAGGCTGTTCCAGACAGAGGGACCAGCCGCTGCCCAGACCCGGAGGCAGGAGCATGCTTGGTCTGCTGGAGGAAGGCCAGTGTGGCTGGGATCACGTGAGCACGTGAGGTCAGAGAGGCGATGGACACAGACCGGGAGCGTCTTGTGGGCCCCACGTAAGGGCCTGGGCGTCTGCTGTGAGTGAGGGGGAGCCGCGGGAGGATCTGGAACAGAGGAGGGACTTGACCTAAATTGGGTGTCCACAGGGTCCCTGTGGCTGCGTGCGGAGCACGGCCTGCGAGGGGCAGGGAGACCAGCAGGGCGCTGCTGCGATGGTCCAGGCAGGAGACGAGGGGCCTGGAGCAGGATGGAGGCCAGGGAGGGTCAAGGGGGCAGTTTCGGGATAGATTCTCCGACGTGGGAGCAGGCAGGCTTTGCGGGCAGCTTGGCTGTGGTGTGAGAGAAGATGAGGTTGAACATGATCCCAGGTCTTGCAGCCTGAAGGATGGATGGACTCTCCCCGGGCTGAGATGGAGACTGAGTGGGGAGCGGTCTCGGGGGAGCTCAGAGCTCAGTCCTGGACAGGTTAAGTTTGCAACTAGAAGAAGACGTGGAGGAGGCAGTCGGGTAAGGAGTCTGGAGCTCGGGGGAGAGGTCAGGCTGGAGAGAGAAATTTGGGCGTTGTCAGCATAAAGGCACGAGGCTGGAGAGGAAGGGAGGTGTAGGACTCAGCCTGAGACCCCTCAGTGTTCAGACGAGGAGGAGCCCGGGGTGACAACTGTGAGCCGTCAGTGGGACGAGCCCGGGAATTGAGCGTCGGTTGAGCCTCACGGAGGTGACTGGAGGATCAGAGAAGGGAGAGAAGGGCAGGGCAGAACAGGAGGCAGCTGCTTTGGGGCATTTTGCTGCGAAGCGAGAGAGAGAGGAGAGGAGTCATCAGTTAAGAAAGGGTTTTTGTGTTTCTAAGTTAGAACATGATGATACCAAACATTTATCAAGCGCTCACTGTGTGCCAGTCTCAGTTCCGAGCTCTCGTCCGTGAATTTATTCACCGAATCCTCCTCAACAACAGCTCCATGAGGTGGACCTGTTATTCTTCCAGTTTTACTAATGAGGCACCTGAGGCCCAGAGGCTCAGAGCTGGGAAGGGACGGAGCTTGGATCAGAGCCTTAGGAAGCTCGGTCCAAGGCTCCTCTTCAGTTGGGTTTGGGGGGGGGTCTGCCCTTCTCCATCCTGTTCTCGGTGATGTCCTCTTTCATGACCTGGTTGGGGCCATTCAGATGTGTGCTGACACAGAGCTCCTAAGGAGAGAGGTGTCAGGAGACAGAAACAGGATCCCTGGATATGTGGGCAGGGAAGCAAGCTGAGAATCCAGTTCACGCACCTCACTAACAGCTGGGGGCACCCGGAAAACTAGATTTGGATCCTTCGCTCCCCTGATTAAAACCTCCAGTGTCTTGCCCCGCTCCCAGGATTAATGATAAAGGCTCACATTTACAGAGCACATATATCGTACCAGGCACTAGGGCACAGTATGCTTTGCCCAAAATCCCACCTGGACCCTGCATGACCCGCCCTGTCACCCCTCTGCCCTCATCCCCTCCCACTCTCGCCTGCGCTCACTCCACTCCGGCCACCTGGCCTCTTCCTACTCCTCAGACTTGCCAAGTACAGGCTGACCTCAGGGCCATTGCACTGGCTCTCTCCGGTCCCTGGAATGCTCTTCCCCCACATCTGTGGCTGTCTTGGGGAGGGGTGGGGTTTGGTCCAATGCCACCTCCTCAGACGGGCCTTCCCAGCCTTCTGTAGCCCCTGCCGTCATTCTATCACTGGTCTCTGTTCCACTGCTCATTTCTCCCACTGGAAAGCAGGTGACTCTGTCTTGACTTGTAGCCACCTGGCACTGTGTGGGTGCTCCGTCAGTGAATGGAAGGTATGAGCCTCATATCTCACTTCATTCTCACTGTAACCCCAAAAATACAGTAAGGCTCCCACTTTTCAGGGTGGCCGGAGGGTCAGGCCCTGTTGACCCCACTGTGCTCCATGAGGGCAGCTGCTCTGGCCTTCCCCGGCGTGTGTGCTGTTCCTCCTGCCCGGGTCCCCCCCAGCCCCACCTGGCTCACTGCTGCCCATCTGTAGTTTGCTAGGGCTGCCATAACAAAGTACTGCAGACCAAGTGGCTCAACAGCAGAAATGTATCTTCTCAGAGTTCTGGAGGCTGGAAGTCGGAGTCAGGGTGTCAGCAGGGTTGGTTCCCTCTGTGGGCTGTGAGGAAGGCTCTGTTCCACGCCTCTGTCCCAGCTTCTGGTTGACCTGCTGGCAATCTGTGGGATTCCTAGGCGTGTAGGTGCATCACCCCAACCCCTGCCTTCGTCTTCACATGGCCTTCTCCCTGTGTGCGTGTCTCTGTGTTCACATTTCCTCTTTTTATAAGGATACCAGTCATTAGATTAGGGTCGATCCTAATTGCCTCATTTCACCTTGATGACCTCTGTAAAGACCCTATTTCCAAATCAGGTCACCTTCTGAGACACTAGGGGTTAGGACTTCAACATCTCTTTTGCTTGGGGGACCCGTAACACCACCCCTCAGGTCTCAACACAGACACACCGTCCTCGGAGAAGCTCTCCCATCCCCCACACCAGGCTCATCCCTCCCACTGACCTCACGCTTCTTCCCTTCCTCAGCCTCTGTCCCAGGGCACATCAGGCAGTTGTTTCCTAGAGGCTTGCTTCCTCCCTGTCGGCCCACTGGACTGAGGGTTCTGGGAGAGCAGAGACACCCGAGCCCCATCCAGGGCCCAGCACATACATAGTAGGCACTCAGAAAACATACCTGGATACGTGACAACCGTAAACAAACAGCAGCCCCCCTTTTCCCAACATAAAATCCAAAGAAGGCTTTTTACATATGTATGTGTGTTGTGTAAACATGTAAACTAAATATTTAAAATACTGGGGGACACAAAATAGTTTCATGGTTTCTTATGTTTATTAATTTAGTTACAGATACATTTTTAAAATCACATGCATAAAATAACATGTTAATTTAGAATTCATGCTTTTGTCCACACACTCCCATTTCGGAAAGCTGTTTTATTCAAACTCCCTGAGCATTTTGGAGACAATATCTTTGTCATTTAAAGACACTTCTGAGTCACCTAACCTAGTTTTCCAGAAAACATTGTCTTTACTTCCAGCTAAATTATTTGAGGCTAAAACGTTTTTTTTTTTTTTTAATCTGTAATTCTGTTGCTGAAATTTTATCCCAAGGCACAAGAACTCATTTGCATAACTTATTTACCTACGTTTACTGATACCTCCCCTGCCAAGTACTGTCATAAGCCCTGTACCTACTTTAACTCATTTAATCTTCACTACAGAACAATGAGGTGTAGGTACTTTGTATCCCATTTTCCAGATAAGAAAAATTGAGGTACAGAATGGTTAAGTCACTTGCCCAAATTCACTCAGTTAAGGTCAAAAACTGCAAATATTATGGTTGTTGGTTTTGTAATTTGTCCCCACAGGTCACCACATATTATGAGATTATCCCCAAAGGAGTAATTACCAAATCTGCCTCCTTTCTCATTGATTCTGGTCAGGGACCTCTAATGCATCCCCAGAGGAATGATAAATGGCTGCGGCCGACACGGGGGCACTGCCTTTCAGCCAGGCTACTGGCTAGGGCTGTACCAACCTGGCCCCATTGATCCTCCCGGCAACTTCCAGAGGAAGAGACCGAGGCACAGCCAGAAGTGCGTAGCCCAGGTCACCCAGCTGCAAGTGGCAGAACCGGGATTCACGCCCAGAAAGATAACTAACAGAGCATCTCGTCTTGGGAGAGACTCAGGGAAGACGTGCATCCAAGGCAGTGACGCGCATTTTCTGAGGACTGACTTCTTGGATTTGGGCGCGTGGTCTGTTAAACGAAAGACAGAGTGAGCTGGTGAAGGACAGAGGGGACACTGAGGGGACCGAGAGTACCTGCCACGGAAGGTCCCTCACCTCGGCCCCTCTGCTGCAGGCCGCGGTCAACTCTGTGGGACGGGCCAGCAGCTCTGCCTTGGGAGATGGCCGGACAGCCCCGTTTTGACCGCTTTGTCCCAAGACACTGAATTTACTGGACTGCCTTCTCCCAACCAGTAGAGGAACAGAACAGCATGGGGGTCGGGGTGGGATTCCCTCATCGGCTGCTTACCCCCTCCTTAACCCCTCAGTTTCCCTCTCTTTAAACTGGCCTGACGGTCCTCCCTACCTCCCAGTTGTGAGGATTTCCTGAGTTAATCCATGTGAGGACCCCAGCACCGAGGTTGAGCTGCACAGGGCTTAGTGGTGACGGATGACTAGGCCGATGGGTTGCCAGGCTGGAGCCCGCAGAGCAGGAGGCAGAACCAGCGGCCCTGCGTCCTCAGCCGTCCTGGGCACCTCCTCCCCGCCAGGCTGGTCTCAGCCCAACTGAAAGGCTGGCCTGTTGCTGCCCTGCTGGCCCCCGTCCCTGCTGGCCCCCGTCCCTGCTGGCAGGCCCAGCAAGGAGGGGGCAGGCCCTAGGGAACAGCCTGTTTGTTGGCTTAAGGTGGAGTGGTGGTTAGGAGGCCAAGCCCCCAGGTCACGCCTGAGGACCCAGGCCCCAAACGTCCTCATCCTTAAGAAGGGCAGCCCTGGGACTTCCCTGATGACGCAGTGGTTAAGAATCCACCTGCCAATGCAGGGGACACGGGTTCGATCTCTGGTCCGGGAAGATCCCACATGCCGCGGAGCAGCTAAGCCCGTGCGCCACAACTACTGAGCCTGCGCTCTAGAGCCCGCGAGCCACAACTGCTGGGCCCACGTGCCACAACTATTGAAGCCTGCACGCCTAGAGGCCATGCTCTGCAACAAGAGAAGCCACCACAATGAGAAGCCTGCACACTGCAGCGAAGAGTAGCCCCCACTGGCCACAACTAAAGAAAGCCCGTGCGCAGCAACGAAGACCCAACACAGCCAAAAATAAATAAATAAATAAATTAATTAATTAATTAATTTAAAAAAAAAAAAGGGCAGCCCTGCCTCATGCAGGGCTACTGAGGGGATGAGATGAAGTAATGTGTGTGAAGGGCAGCCTGGGGCCTGGGAGAGAGTGAGCGCTCAGGAGGTGAGCTTTGCTGCTGCTGCCGTTACCACCACTGCAGTCACGAGCAGTCCCCCGAGTCAAGCCCCCAATCCGACTCCGCTGTCACCGTTTCAGAACGGTGCTCTCGGAGCATCAGTGCTCCACCAGTAGAGTGAGGTGATGGAGGTGATGGCCCTGAGAAAGGAATGTAGCCCCGTGGGACGCACTGGCCCCAGGGTGAGGGCCCGCATCCCCCAGAGCCGCCGTCACCGCGTTCCATGCACACTCGGCACTGTGTTCGTCGTGAGCAAATCTCGGGTGGCTCAGCACGTCTGGCAGGTGTGGGTTCTGAGTGTCCTCAGCTCACTGCGCCTCGGTCCCCCAGCCTCGAAAGGGGAAGACAGGAGTGCCTGCCTCCCAGAGGTGGCGTGAGGAGGCAGTGAGGCATGGGGAAGTGCCCGGTCAGCGCTGGCTGGGCTGACAGGCACTGGCATCTAGTGGTTGACACCTGGCTTTCGGGCTCCCTCCTTCCTCGCGTTTAGGGGCCCTGGGGCCAGCTCAGTGCAGCCCCGGAAGGGACAGCATCCCCACCCCACGGCAGCGTTATCCCCCACTCCCACCGGCCTCTTCCAGCCATCCTTCCAGGAAAATCCACCTGCTGCCTGAGATGCAGACCTGGTGAGTGTCCTCGCCAGCGAGGTTGGCAGAACCCCCAGCTCGGGCTGGCTGACAGTGGTGCTAATTAGCGTAATTAACCCGGCCCCAAGGGAGCCGCCCCAGTTGGAGGCCAGAGCTCCAAGTCAGCTGGGATCGGGCCCAGACAAGTCGGAGCCATTGGTCGCCTTCCACTCCTGGCGCTTCTGTCACGGGAGAAAGAAGTTGCTGTTGTCCGGGTCCTAACTGCAGAGCCTTCTTTGTAATTTTTCTGTCTTCCTTTTTCTTTTCTAATGTGAGTGGTTTAATTCCACAGTGTGGCAAATGCAAGTTCAGACAACATGAGCAAATTAGAGGCTCTGTCCAATGCTGTCAGTCAGAACCTTGAGAGAGAGTTACCTCCTCCTGGATGTTTTCTTCATTTGTGTTTTAGAAGGTAAAACATGCACAGGATAAAAACCAAACTAGTACAAAAGGGTTTGCAGTGGAAACCAGGCCTCTCTCCCTTCCCTGGCCCCCTGCCATCCAGCTCCCCTCCCCAGAAGCAACCATTGTTTCATTTATTCTGCATCCTTACAGAAATGTTCCGAACATGACTGAGCACACGTGATTGAATGTTGCTTCCCTTACGCCCCTTTTTATTTATCCATGTGGTCACCTCCTGTCTGTGCTCCAGCCTTTTTCACTTGCTCTTAGTGACAGTTCCGTATTAGTACATAGAAGTTGATCTCATTCTTTTTAGCAGTCAGAGAATAGTCCATTTTATCCTCAGAGGTCATTAGGTTTAAGCATTTATGGAGACCAGAGATCTTGAGAAGAAGGAAAAAGATCAGAGATGCACAAGCCCAGTTTGGTTTGGTTTTTTGTTTTTAACCTGGAATTAATGCCATTGTAAATTATTGCTTAAAATTTTCAATTTAGAAAATACATTGGGGGACTTCCCTGGTGGTGCAGTGGTTAAGAATCCGCCTGCCAATGCAAGGGACACGGGTTCGATCCCTGGTCCAGGAAGATCCCACATGCCACGGAGCAACTAAGCCCGTGTGCCACAACTACTGAGCCTGTGCTCTAGAGCCTGCAAGCCACAACTACTGAGCCAGCACGCCACAACTACTGAAGCCCACATGCCCTAGAGCCCACGTGCCACAACTACTGAGCCCACATGCTGCAACTACTGAAGCCTGTGTGCTCTGGGGCCTGCGCACCACAACAAAGAGTAGCCCCCATTCGCCACAGCTAGAGAAAGCCTGCGCGCAGCAACGAAGACCCAACGTAGCCAAAAATAAATTAAAAAAAAAAAAAAAGAAAATACATTGGAAAATTCTTTCAGAAGAAAGTGAATAAGGGCAAAAATGATCAGTTTGACTCTCCAAACTGAATTTCATCATACTTTTTCTCTTTAGACATGTCCCAGCAGCCCACTAACAGTGTCAGCCATGTGGAACTTGCAGTGGATGGATAGGTGTGGAGTTGAGGGTCAGGGGGGAAGGTTCTAGCAGGATTTCTTCCAGTGAGCCAGGCTTCCGCTGTAGAATTAGGAGTCCTGGAGGTCCTGGGAGCTGGGAAGGCAATTTAGCAAATGAACCCAAACAGAGCAGGGAAGGAATAGTTGTGTTCTTTTGGCTTGACTTTTTAAAGTATAGAGAGTAAAGTATCTCTGTACTTTTTCCTGTTTTATAAAAGTCATTTAAGCTTATTGGAAAAAGAAAGGAGAGAGTAAGGAAGGTTGGAAGGAAGGAAGAAGATGGGTAGGGAGGTTGGCTGGTTGGTTGGAAGGAAGGTTGGTTCCATGTGATACACATTTAACAACTAATTTGGAGTGCCTGCAATGTGGCAGGTCTTGTTCCCAACACTGGACATAGAATACAGAAGGCTCTGAGTCAGGTGGGAGGAGTGGAACCACAAACACAAGCACACAGGACAAATCATCATGAGATGGATACAGTGAAGAAGTAGCACAGGATTGCGTGTTGGAACTCACCTGGGCTGGGAGGGAGCACCAGAAGGTCAAGTGGCCAGGGGAGGTGAGAAGGTGACAGTTGAGCCAAGCTGGATGGATGAGAAGCTGCCATTCACGGGGAATCCTGGGGAGGGCGCTCTAGGCAGACAGAGCAGCCAGTGCAAAGGCCCTGAGGCAGGAACATGCCTGGCATGTTTAAGGAACCTTGGGAAGCCTGTGTGGGAGGAGATGAGGGCTGAGACCGGGCAGGACAGATTGTTTCGGACCTCGTGGGCTGTGGTGAGGAACATTTTTAGAAAGTGAATCCCCACATATCCACCTTTGGAGCTGAGACTTTGGTAAACTTAAGTATACCAAGCTAAGCAGTGTGTGAGTTTTGTTTTCTAAAAATGATTTCGCACCATAAGTACCACTTCTTTATTCCCATGACACATATCTGGGCGAACCTCTTCCCATGTCATGTGGACCAACTCCACTTCTCTTCAGCAGCTAGATAGTATTATTCTGTGATGCCACTGTCCCTCCCTGTGGGGCCTCGCCCTTCCCCTGCTGACCAATTCTGTTTGCTCCATAGACAGGACCCCATGAAGTGTCCCCGCACACCTGGCACACATGGGTCCCCGTACACCTGACACATTAAAGGACACACTCCCAGATGTAGAACTCCCAGGGTAGAGAAAGTGCACGTTTTAAAGTTTTCAGCAGGTCATTTTACACCCCTTGCAGAGGGGAGCCTCGGGGACGGCGCCCCTTTATTGCGGTGGATGAGCTGGAGGCCCGGCCTGCTCCCTCACCAGGTTGATGGGCTCAGGCGCGCCCTGCGCTGAGTCACATACTCCCCTTGTGCAGAGGATTCTGGGAAATGGCAAAATCAAAAGGGAAGAGGGAGGGGTGAATCCCCTTCCAGCTCCCAAGGGAGCAACATGTACTCTGGGCTGTATACGTCTCTTTCTCTCTTTGTGTCTCTATTTCTCTCTTTTGGATAGAACGCTTTTCCTTTGCCCAAAGAGCATACTTCCCTGATAATGACAGAGCCAGAATTACCCTAGACCTGGAATTCTCATTTGAGAAGGAATACGACCTAACAAGAAAAAACTTACTACCTTTTCTTCCTTCCTTTGTTAAAATCCCAAGGCTGGCAGCTGAGAAAATGAGAAAAAAACGTAGACTTCAATACCCTCAAGAGCCCAAGCTATCTTATTTCTTCCTGGGTTCAAGGATTCTTTTTCTTTCTTGAGTTACAAAATGATGAAGTCTAGGTGTCAGCTGTAGTTTTTATATTATTATTGTTATAACACATGATTATAGCAAAATAAATTCAGACAGTTCAGAAGGGTGTTGTATCAGATGAAAAGTAAAAATCTCATTTTTCCACCGCCTAATAAGACTCCTACTTCCCAGAAGTAATCGTTCATAATTGCTTCCAGAATTTTTTTTCAGCATATAAAAGCATATTATTAAACCAAATGTGATTATGCTCCACATACTGTACAGCTTTCATATGCCATCTCTATGGTACAAACGTGACAGCCAAGCGTGATCGTGACACCATGGGCTCTGAGGCCTGGTGGCCTTGGCTGGCATCCTGGCTCCTCCATTCACAGGCTGTGTGACTTTGGACAGTTACTTTATCTCTCTGTGCCTCAGTTTCCCACCTGTAAAATGGAGATGCTAGTAATAGTGGCTCCCAGGGAGGGCTGCTGCGCAGATTTCACAGGTTCGCACACGTGGAGCCCTCGGGCTGGTGGATCGGGCCTGGTGCTGTGCTCCTCTTAGCTGTCGTTATTTCTTTCCTGCGGGGTGGCAGCACCTCAGGTGAGGGATCTAGTTTTCACTGGGGAAGTAAAACCTGATCCCAAAGGCTGGGCCGGAATCAGAAGGCAAGAGGAGATCTCAGGGGAAGTCCCAGGAGTGGAGGACACAGAGCCCCCAGGAGCCAGCCTTGGCCAGGAGAGGGCCCGGGAGCCGGGGATGACGGCCTGCGGAGCCAGCGGAGGGGATTAGGAGAGTCAGGAGAGGATCATGTGCAGCTCAGGGCGCCGGGCAGCCTCAGGTGAACAGTTACAAGAGCAGCTCTCATTTCCCCGTTGTCTGTTCTGTGAGGTGCTGGCCAAGCGCTTTGCAGCAAACCCCAAAATGCTGTGAGGTCAGCGTGTTTTCCAGATGAGCAAACCAAGGATCAGAGGAGTGGTGTGACTTGCCCAGGGTCCCACAGCAGGAACAGGTGCAGGTACCTCATGTCTGGACCCTCCCAGCCACCCCGTGATGCGTGAGCTGTCTTACCCCATGTGATGGATGAGGAAACCAAAGTTAGGGAGATCTGGTGCCAGGCCCTGGAGCACTCAGGCCAGGGGTCTGCTGCCTTTGGCCCTGTACTTGCCCAAAGGGACTGGTCCCTTTGGGGGATTCTCCCTCTGTGGGACCCCATCCCTCTTCTGTGGTTGGAACCCCTGGTCCAGGCCACCCCAGTCTCCCACCTGAACAACTGCCTCCCTTCCTCACTGTCTCCCTGCTTCCATGAGGGTCATTTTTCTGTCTGAGACCCTTCTAAAATGCACATCAGGACCTAGCACTCAACAGATCAGAGGCTCCCTAGATGCAACCCCAAGTCCCCTCTGTGGCTCATACGTTCCAGAACATCTGCCCCAGCGCCTCCCAGGCCTCACCTCCTCCCCCTCAGCTACTCATCCCCGCCACTCCGCAAACTCACCGAGCCTGTTCCCACCTCACAGCCCAACACTTGCTGTTCCCTCTGCCCTGTGTCCTCTTCTACAACACCAGGTGGATTCCTGCCTTCCTCTCTCCAAGTTTCCGCTCCGATGTCATCCCCTCAGGAAAGCCAGCCTCCATCCCCAGCGATCCCTATCCATTTGCTCTTCAGAATACCTCTCGCTACCTCACGTCATGGGGTCTCTGTCTTTGTTCATTTATTCATCGTCAGTCTCTCTGACTGGAGTCAGCTTCACATTCACCGCTGTATCCCCCCTTCCCCCCCCCTGCCGAGAACACGCATGGCACGGGGTGGGTTCCCAGGCAACATCTGTGGGATGAGCGAGGGGAGAGAATAAACCAAGTCTCTCCTCTGTCCCACTGTCACCAGATGTTGTGGAGAAGCTGCGGTCACTCGCCCAGTGGCGGCCAGCCTTCCTGGGTCAGGACAACCTCGAGAAGCAGCTTGAGCCTCCCGAGACCCCTCTGACCTTGACCATGACCCTCATTCCAGGCAGGTGGACAGCAACACCAAAAACGTCTTTGGGCAGCCGCGGTTGAGGGCCTCCCTCCGAGACCTCCGCTCTCCCCGGAAGAACTACAAGTCCACCATCGAGGACGACCTGAAGAAACTCATCATCATGGACAACCTGGCACCCGAGCAGGAGAGAGACGCCAGAGTACGTAGAGGCTGCCCCGCCCCTGCCCCCCACACACACACACAATCAGACAGGCTGGTGTGGGGAGGACTGCCTCTGCCTGCCCACCGCCTCTGCCCGCGGCACCTGCCGGCCTGTTTGGGTGTGTGGCTCTGCAGCCAGGAGTCAGGACCTCGAGCTGGTCAGGCAGGATCACAGCGTGAGCCAGCCTGGCAGGCTTGCAGGGGATTTATCCCCACACGTAGCTCACGCGACTGGACCGGCATGCTCTTACTGGCTCTCACGTCCTTCTCGTGGAGCCCAGGGTGGAAGCAGCCCCCACCACCCCCGGACCACAGGACCAGGAGTGCAGGAGCGGGGCCCAGGGGGCATTTAGGCTCTTGTGACCCAGGGGTGGGGGGAGGCCAAAACAGCAGGCGTCCTCAGTCCCTTCACACATCCCCTGCTTCTTTTCCCTCTTGTCCCTGCCTCCCTCTTGTTGGCTGCGAGCTCTCTTGTGGGGACCTGGGTGGCAGCAGTCTCTCCAGGGTTCCCTCCCACCAGCCTGAGCTCTGGGGGAAGCCAGCACTCTGTCCCACGTGGTCCCCACCAATGACTGGCTCTCAAGCTCCAGCTCGGGTCACCCTGCCTTCCCTGACCTCACCTGGAGCTGGAGGGTGGGGTCGGCCCTCCAGAATAAGGTGGGTTGCAGAGGGGGGGAGGAGGAATCCCCAGGAGAAAATTGGAGTACGTTGACCAAAAAGGGAGCAGAAATGGATGCTGGTTGGGTAAAGACCGCAGACGTCCAGGACGGGAAGAAGCCTCTGAGGACGGCGACCCTGGGCCTGGCCGTGACCACGCCTGGCGTCCCGCCTCCCATCCCTGTCTTGGCAGCAGTCGCCACAGAAGAGCCTGCAGCGGACGCTGTCGGACGAGAGCCTGTGCAGCGGGCGTCGGGAGCCCAGCTTTGCCAACCCTGCCGGCCTGGAGCCGGGCCTGCCCAGCGACGTGCTCTTCACCAGCACCTGCGCCTTCCCCTCCAGCACGCTGCCCGCCCGCCGCCAGCACCAGCACGCCCACCCGCCCGGCGGCCCCAGCACCATCCCTGCCACCGGCAACGGCTTCCCGGAGAAGAAATGTGAGCCCGGGCACCCAGGAGCTGGTTGGGGGTGAGGGGGTGGGAAGCAGGGGGCACGAGCACGCAGGTCACCTAGAGGTCAAAGGCTGGGGGTCATCAGTGTCAGAGTCCGCTGACGGAGGGAACCGAAGTGCACGGGAGCTTCAGGGGGCCCTGATGATTGAGCACCGGGTGTCACCCACAGAGCAAGGGGTTGTTGCCCAAGCATCAGGGGTCTCCTGGGGTCACCTAGGAATGGGGGCACCCAAGGATTGGGGTCATCTGAGACCAGAGAGAGGGCGTTAGTCTCTCTAGGTGTCTCCAGACTGGAGAGCTCATCCCTAGGGTCCTGAGGATCGAGGGTTTCTATTAGCTGCCCCCCTTCCCCAGCTCCGTGTTCCAGCACCAAGCAAATCGCCTCGTGAATATTTATTTATGTAAGTGACGTCCCCCAGGCCTGCCGGCTCTTGAAGGGAAGGGGGTACAGGGGTGTGACCAGCATCAGCAAATAATTAGTGAAGGGGGCGCTGTGCACACGGCCCTCATCAAAAAGCTGTGCACTGGCTGGGGTTGGCCGTGCCTTCAGCCCACCCTATAATCCCTTATCCACAACCCCAAAGGCTCTGAAACTGAAAGGCAAAGCAGAAGTTTGGGCCAAGCTCACTGGGCAGCAGTGCTCGACCTGCATGGATGTGAGGCTGTTTATGGTTCTTCTTTACCCCACTTGGTGTGAACGATCAGTTGCTTCGTTGAGGAGCGCTAGTGTGTTGAATGGGGGTACTGCTGACCTTTCTGGGTGTGTATGTGTATATAGCGCATCGTGCTTTATCAAATCCCAACAAATCTTGACTTCAGAGATGTGTCCACCCCAAGGGTTTCAGCTGAGGTCATGTACCCTGTAGCATCTAGATGGAACCCTTTTGTACATTGCAGGGGATGGGTTGGAGGAGGCTCTGGGACTTTTTTGAAGGGTTCTATCTCCCCCCCTAAAATTCTTCCATGGCTCCCCATTAACCTAGTATCTGGGTCCATACTCCTTGCCCTGGTGTTTTGGGGCTCCCACCATGGGGCCCCACCTCAGTCCCTCCACTTCACAGTACCCTCCCTTGGATCCTTCTGTCCCCCACTCTCTCGCCTCAGGGCATTCCACATGGCTGGTCCCTCTGCTGGCCATGCTCTTCCCCTAACCCGGTTCTTGATACCTAACTCCTGCTTCTCCTTCAGGGCTTTGCTCAGTTATTGCTCTGGAGGCCTCCCTTAAGCTCCAGCCTGGGTCATCCCTCCCATCTTAAACTCCAGAGCACCCGGCCTGCCCCTCCATTGCCTTTGTTCCACAGGTGTTTCTTGAGCACCTCCTCTGGGCGGGGCTCTGCCCTAGGCACTAGAGCACGTCAGAGCAGCCCTGCCCTTGTGGGGCTGAGCTTCATGGCAGTTCCTCTTGCTTCCCTCAGCTTCACTCTGTGTCTCCTTCATTTGCATCTTGCCTATACTGCCCTGTCTGTGCTGAAGGCAGGGCCTGGCACGTAGTAGGCATTTGACACGTTCGTGAGGAGAAGGCGAGAGAGGGGCCAGGGCAGGGGTAATATGCACAGAGATCACAGACCCACACAAGGCAGACAGAATGCCCCTGACTAGCTCTGCCTCATCCTGTCAGTCTCAACTAAGATGCCGCTGCCAGGACTTCCCTGGCGGTCCAGTGATTAAGACTTCACCGTCTAGTGCAGGGGGACACGGGTTCAACCCCTGGTCCAGGAAGATCCCGCATGCCACGGAGCAACTAAGCCTGTGCGTCACAACTACTGAGTCTGCGCTCTAGAGCCCGCGAGCCACAACTACTGAGCCTGCGTGCCACAACTACTGAAGCCCATGTGCCTAGAGCCTGTGCTTCGCAACAAGAGAAGCCACCGCAATGAGAAACCCGTGCACCGCAACGAAGAGTAGCCCCCGCTCGCCGCAACTAGAGAAAGCCAGCGTGCAGCAACAAAGACCCAACACAGCCAAAAATAAATTAATTAATTTTTTAAAAAATGGCCCGCATCAAAAAAAAAAAAGATGCCGCTGCCTCCAGGAAATCCTCCTTCCCCAGCCAGGCTGCCAGGCTGAGTCAGACGCCTCCTCTGGGCGCCCACAGCCCCCTGGCTTGCTCCCATCCCATCCTGCTCACTCTGCCTTACGTTTTCCCATCACAGCCCCGCTCACTCCGGGCTGTCACTGTGGGAATGAGTCTGTCTCCCCTGTTGGACTGGGGGCTCCCTAAGAGCCGGGTCCAGGGTTGTCTGGGTCCCTGTGGGGACCACAGCCCAGGGCCCTCTGTCCCATGAAGCACACACATATACCTCTCTTTGCCCGTCTGACTCCCCTGTCCCCCTGAACCACAGAGAGTCCCATCTGGCCTCAGTGTGGCCGGGGGCCCTGGGCCTGTCCACCTCTCCACGCCTGCTCGAGAGCCCTTCCCAAGCCACGTCGGGGCTGAAGAGATGCCGTCAGCCCAGGCCTGGGCTTCAGGGATGAAGGGCTCTCCATGCCAAGGAGCCTCTCACAGCAGCGCCCGCTGATAGCTTGCTTGGCTGTGGCAGCTGCTCCCGCAACCCTCACCCGCTTGGTAGTGAGATGCTAGGAGGCTGGAGATGGAGAGCATGGAGGTCAAGGGCTCGGCATCCTTCCTGCCCTCATTCATTCCCCTGTGCTTTCATTCACTGGGCAACACTTACTAGCACCACACGTCCTGAGAGCTGGATGGCTCAAGTTTGTAGCCCAGGTCCTGAAGTCACAGCTGTAACCTCTCTGTGCCTGTAAAAACGTGGGCAAAAATAGTGCCCACTTCACTGGGTTAATCCGAGAATCAAACAAGTTCTTCATGGAAAACACTAAGCTCAATGCCTGATATGCAGTAAGCGCGGAAAAAAAACCACAAGCTGTTCATGCATTTTTCTGTTAGTGTGCTGTCACCAGGAGCGAGCGTTCTAATCTGTCATCAGTCAGGTCTGTGCCTCTGGACTAGAGAGCAGGGTTAAAGTAGGATATTAACAGGGACCCTCTGAACACCAGAGCCGTGTGGGGTTGGGCTTAGAGCAGGGTCAGTGTCAGACCCCACGTGTCACACCCAAGTGCCACTACCGGCGAGCGTGAGTCTGCACGCAAGGGAGCTTCCCGCCCTGAGTGTAGGCTACCCCCTCCGCCTCACGGGGTCATAGCGGCGCCTCCCTCCCGGGCCAGTTGGAGGTGGGACTCTGAGATGATCCCTGTAACACCCAGCATGGTGCCCGGAGAGAGGACACGCTCGTTGCGGGGGACATGGCTTTTCCTGCCTGAGTCACCTCCTGACCGCTATGCTTCACTGTCATCCTCTGTCCCCTTCCCTTTAGGGGCTGTGAGGCCTCGGTGAGCTGAGGCCGAGGGCCTAAGCCCAGCACGGGGGTCTCGCTCTATCTCTGCAGCAAATGCAGCTGTTGGCGCAGTGCTTGTGCCATCTGTCACTTCCAACACCCTGAGACTCTTTCTCTGCCCGACGTGTCATACCTGAACCGACCAGGTCTCCCCACGGTGACCCTGCCACGTCTAAACGTCATCCATACGCTGAAGCGCCCCACATTGTATCTGCAGCCTGGCACTGTCTCCTCCACTCCAGAACTCACGTGGCCAGCGCCCCACAGGGCCCCACACCGTCCAGCTCTGTCACCTGTGACTTCACCTGCCACTGCTCTCTGCCTCTCCTGTCCCAGCCACGCGGGCCCCCTCGATGTTTCTTAAACCTCTAGGCACGTTCCTGCCTCAGGGCTTTTTCACTGGCTGTTTCAGCTGCCCTGAATGCTCTTCCTCCAGGTGCCCCCTCCCCGCCCCGCCTCCCTTCCTTCAGAGCTTTGTGCAAAGGCCATCTTCTCAGCGAGGCCTCCCCCAGCACCCTAAAATCGTACCTACGTAAACATCCAACGCTCCTACCCCCTTACCCTGCTGGATGTTTTCCCTGGCATTTATCATCTAATAAATATAGTGTACTTGTTTAATTATATGTAACAGGTATAACAGTTACATAATGTTACATAATTGTGTATGAAGTGTAACATAACATGTTAGTTTCTTTGTTTCTCCCACATCGTCACTCCCCCATCTCCCCTCTCCGCTCTCCCCACCCAGCCACCATCTCAGCCTCCGAGCTCTCACTGGCCGATGGGCGGGACCGGCCCCTGCGGCGCCTGGACCCAGGGATGATGCCACTGCCCGACACAGCTGCTGGCCTTGAGTGGTCCAGCCTCGTAAACGCAGCCAAGGCATATGAAGGTAGGCACCTTCCACCCAGCCCCGCCAGACCCCTCCTCCCTTCTCTGTTCTGGAAGGATCCATGGAGGGTCTTGGGGCTTTGAAGGGGGACACACTCGGGTTCCAGAATGAGGGGGAGCAGGGCTCACATCCTGCCCTGTCCCTTGGTCACTGTGCAGTCCTGGGCAAATGCCTTCATCTGTCTGCCTCCCCCAGTTACCTTGTCTCCAAAGCTGGGATGAGACTGTACCCAACTGCCCGGAGCGGCGGGGGGAGCCTGTGGGTAAAACGTGTCAGGCACGGAACACGCACTCAGCAGACAGGACTTGCTGTTATTATTACCGTGCAGAATTGCCATAATCCAAATTGTGCTTAGACGTACTTTGGCTGCAAGTGGCAGAAAATCCAAATTAACAATGGCTTAAACAAACAAGGTTTTATGCAGTAAAAATGCCTGGGGTGGGCAGTCTGGGGCTGGTGTGGCGCTTGCACAAACGTATTACAGCTCAAGCCCCTTCCGCGCCTCCTCTGCCATTCCTGGGGGGGCCTCACCCTCACAGTCAGGCCACTAGAGCTCTGGCCATCATGTCCAGCTCTGACCAGTAGGGGAGACATCCCCTCCATTTGAGGACATTTCCCAAAGCCTTATACTCCTCCTACACTTGCTTCCCGTTGGTCAGAGTGTCACGGCCACACCTTGTTCCAGGGCAAGCTGGGGTGTGAGGCCTCGTGCGAGGCTGAAATTTGTGATGTGTTATTACCGAGAAGGGGAAAGAAAAACCATGAGGGACAGCTGGCAGTCTCTGCCACTTCTCTCCCGTGTGACCTTGGGCAAGCGGCTTTACCTTTCTAAGCCTCAGTTCCCTCATCTGTGAAACCCTGACAGACAAGAACATATTCTTCTGGCTCATTTTTCATCTTTTAGGCCACAGCTTTGCTGTCCCTCCTCCAGGAAGCCTTCCCTGATATCCCTTAGTCTGGATCAGGCACCTCCTCTGGGCTCCTATAGCCCTGACCCCTCTGCCTGTGCCCTGGCTTTCTAATGATGGCAAGACCCGGGGCTGTCTCAGTCACCACTGGGTGCCCAGCATGGGTCTGGCACAGAGCAGGATCTGTTAAACCAGACCCATACGATACACATCCTTCTTATTTCCATGTGTGAGCCAGCCCACATCTGACAGGTGGCCCTGGAGGAAGCTCCTCCCTCTTTGCTTCCATTCATTGCTTCCATCCTGTCCTGCAGCCTCTCCCCAAGCCACGGGATGAAGGCAGTCAGGCCTCTGGGGTGGGGAGGGCATGGTAGGAGGGAGAGCGACAGAGAATACAAGGCCCGGCCTCAGGGATACCCCAGCCTTACGCTCCAGAACCAGTGGGGAGTGGCTGCCAGGCAGTGGCCCAGCGCTGCTATCCAGAGGCCCGATGAGCTCGGGGGTGGGGGGCACTTCCTGAAGGAGGTGACTCTGCAGCCACAGTGACGTTACGGAGCATCTCCTCAGCCAGCACATTACCACTTTACAAACATCATCTCTTCCGCTCTTCAGTCTGAGGGATGTATTCGGATCCCGTTTACAGATGAGGCGACTGAGGCTCGGCTGCCCCAGTCACCGGGCCAGATTGTACACTTCTCAGCATGCGCAGTGGGTCGTATGTTGGTTAAACCACAATAAGCTGTTTTTAAAAAGTAAAGGAGAGGAGTGATCAGGGGAATAAAAAAACCAAAGAGAGTGCAAGGGAGGGAACCAGAGTATGTTGAAAAGTGTTGAAACTGGCGATGGGTTCATGAGGACCCGTGATGCTCTTTTCTCTGCTTTGGGGCCTGTTTGAAACTGTTTATAGAAAAGTATTTTCGAAGAGAAGAAATATTGTATCCAAGATAGAAAACCACAGCTATAAAGGATGTTATTTAGAGAATTGGAGAAATTTCAAGATGACTATCTATTAGACAGTAATACCATATAAATGTTAAATTTCCTGAGTACGATGTTGTTTCATGATTATATAGGAGCATGTCTTTACTTTTTGGAGATGGGTAGTAAAGTACACAGAGATGAAGTACCAGGATGTTGGCAATTTACTCTCACATGGTTAGGGAATAAAATACACACACACACACACACACACGCAGAAAATAAGTGTGGCAAACCGTTAACAGTGGGTGGGTCTTGCGGAAGGGTATTTGGGTTTTCACTGCACTGTTCTTTGAGCACAGAGATATAAAGAGCACAGAGATGTAAAGGAGCCCGCCTTTGCCAGGTAGCGGTGCCCTCTCCCCACAGGGCAACACGCACCCCCTCCTCTGGTTGTTCACTCCCCACACATTCCATTGTCTGGCTGTCCTAGGGCTCACTCAGCCAGCTGCTTTTTGGATGCAACAGGACTGTCGCCAGTTCTTGCCATTGTAGAAGGATCACCTAATGGTCCCATCTGAAAATGCAGGCGCTCGGGCCCCTCCCCCAGAGCCAGTCACATGTCTGGGGTGGGACCCGGGAATCTTTGCTTTAATGGGCAGCCCCCTGAGATTTTTTTCTCTCTTCCGTATCCATGATATTCTGTTTCGCTTTCCTTTTTGCTTTTGAAGTTTCACATTCTCAGAACTAGGATGATGAATCCCCACGTCCTCATCACCCGGCGTCAACCCCATCCACTTCTGACCATTTTTTCCCCTACCATTTATTTATTGACGAAACCAGGTCACTTCTGCCCAATTTGGGTGGTCACTTCCCCACGCCGCAACTTAATTTCTTTCTCTATCCCTTGTATTTTGCATAAACTGGTCATCGGGTCTGGCGGCTTGCTCAGAATCAGGACAGGTTATTGTTGTTTGTGTCCTGATTTGGTTTGGTATTTTGGCAAGAATCCATCCTAAATGCCTGTGTGATCTCACCGGGGTGTGATTGGCAATGTCCTGGAGTTTCCAGGGAAGGGTTGGTCATTGGGGGGAGGGGGTGGTGTGAGGAGGAGCCGGGAGCCCTGCCGACCACCGCCCCCCTCTCCCCGGCAGTGCAAAGAGCCGTCTCGCTCTTCTCTCTCAACGACCCAGCTCTGAGCCCGGACATCCCGCCAGCACACAGTCCTGTCCACAGCCACCTGAGCCTGGAGAGGGGGCCCCCGACCCCCAGGACTACCCCTACCATGAGGTGAGGTTCCCTTCCCCCACGCTGGGTGAGAGGCCCCCTTGGCAGTAGCTGGGGGAGCAACCGCCCCTCTCACCTGACAGACTTCGGACTAATCCACGTGCTGGGGCCCAGCAGGGACCAAGTCGGGGTCAGCCCTGTGATCAGCCCTCAGGATTGTTTCACTTCCAACTTGGAAAATCGCTAAGTAGTGCCCCGCAGTCTCCCCCCCGCCCCCGGGCCTCTCGTCTGCCCCCTCTGTCTGCCCGCTCCCGGCCTTCAGCCTCCCGTCTGTCTGCCCCCGGGTCTCCTCCTCTGCAGGTTCCTAAATTATGCACGTGTTCCCCTGACATTTACCTCTCACTCTTCCCCGGCAGGCCCCGTGCTGGGCTGTCTGGGGACACAGTGGTGATGGAGGCCCAAGCCCTGCCCTCACGAGGCTTCCGGGGGAGGGAGGAGGACGGGGAGGCAGGCATCTCACATGTGTCATCTCACATGTAGTACAGCAGATTCAACTGCACCAGCTTGGCAGAAAATAGAACTACAAAGAGGGGGAGAGGATGGAAATGGCATGTTTGCATGTCCGTGGATTTCAGTAGTGCATTTCACACTCATCTGCACACCTCACCGTGCAGGGTTCTGTATACAACAGTCGTGCACTGTACTTTATGGGCAGTTCAAGCGATTTTCGAGGGTGGTTTTGACTCTCCTTGTTTTTTGCTTCACACAGTGGCTTTAGAACTCAACCTCCACCAAAGATTGGCCCCACTATAATAGCAGAGCTGGGTGGTTACAGATGGGGCAGCGCGGCAGGGGTAGGAGCAGGGTGGGTGTGGAAATGGCGGGACCTCCGGGCACGCTCCCGGACGCCTTTTGCCCTGAACTGATGACCTCCCTCCACCTGCCTCCTGTCTCCCCTTGTGGCTGCAGCTCCCCAGGATGCAGCACCAGCAGGGAGGAAAGGGTGGGAGAGGCGGGAGGGCCGAGTCCTCTCCCCTTCTTGGGCGGAGACCCCCCCCCCGTCTCCCTGTCGTCTGCTGCAGCCCACGCGCCCCCCGACCCCGGCACCCCTACCGGGTGTGTGCGTTCCCACGGCGCCCAGTGGAGCCTTCTCGGCTGCCCGCCCTCCTCTGCAGGGGCCGGGCGGGCCCAGGCCTGGGGAATCTGCACAGCGGGGGGGCCACAGGCTGGGGTCCTGGGTGCAGAGTCCCCGCCTGAGCCTGGGTTTCCCCTCTGTCCAGCGGGGAAACCACCGTCCGCCCTGTTAGGTGAGACCTCACGCAGTACAGGGTGGGCTCTCGGTAACGGGGGCTGTTATTGTCCGTATCGTTACTGGTCCTGTCCACCAGGCAGGCTCTCCCGTCCGTTTGCCCACTTACATGCCCCGTGTGCCGGAGCGATGCTCGGGCCTGCCGGGGGCTCGGTGGATGGGCGTGGGGGGGGTGTCCTTTGTACTGTGCCGCCTGAGGTGGTCATACGTGGGAGGAGTCTCTCCCAAAAGCACACGCATGGTCCATCCTCGGGAGGAATGCACACACGGCAGGCCTGGTGCTCCCACGACCCGCATCCACATCCACAGACGTGCCCTCGCCAGGTGGAGCGTGGCCTTCTCCTCCAGGCATCCCTTGGGACTCCAGCAAGAAAAGGGCTCCCCAGAGCCTCAGGGACAAGAGGGAGCCTGTATCCCGGGCTCCTCCCAGCTGTGGGCCTAGAGCCTGACCCCGCCCCCTGCCTTTCCAGTGAGGGGCCACCGCTGGATCTGACGGGCAAGGTGTACCAACTGGAGGTGATGCTGAAACAGCTGCACACGGACCTCCAGAAGGTAAGGCTGCCCAGCAGCCGCTTCACGTGGCACGCACCTCCCCACTGCACTTCCCGGACCCCCGAGGGTGGCGGGGGACAGCGAGGCTGAGGCACCCGTCCCCACCCACACCCCATCTCTTCTAGGGGAGGCCACCCAGCTTTGAATGTAGTCATGAGTGAAGAGTAAAAAGTGACAGTAGGGAAGGCCGGTAAAGCACGCAGAGAAACCCTCATACCCTCTTGGAGGGAGAATAAATTGGCCCAGCCTTTTTGGAGGGCAATCGGACAATATTTGTCAAAACTGTAATTGCGTACCTTGTCGACCCAGCAGTTTCACTGTGGGAACTTGTCCAACAGAATTTCAGGCACGGGCACAAAGAAACCCGTGAGCAAGGATGTTCACTGCTGCACCGCTGGTGATAAAAAATTGGAGCCAGTGCAGCTGTCCGTCAACAGGAGAATGGTTATATAAATGACAGGACACCCGTGCAGCGGAATGTTCTGCAGCCAATTAAAGTAGTAACAGAAATCTATATATTTACTAACATACAAAAGAAGTCCGGTAACTCAAGCAGAAAATTAAGCAAGTTGCAAAACCGTTTCCTAGAACATCGTCATACTTAAAAAATGTTTAACAGCTATGGGTCAGAGGGGTATCTAGAAGGCGACATTCCAGATTGTTCCTTGTACTTATCTCCAGGGTGTGGAAGAGTGAGGGGAAATAAGAGTGGAAGAGACTTTTCACTTGTCGTTTTATATATGTTTGGGTAAAAAGCCAAAAGGTGGCCGACTAGAACATGGGAGTCTCAAGCACAGGAGTCATAGAGGCCCAGGTTCAAATCCCACCCCACCACTTAATGCTGTGTGACCTTGCACAAGTCACTGCCTGAGCGTGTTACACTGTCCTGGAAGGGCAGCCCCGCATCCACATCCCAGCCCCCTACTTGCTGTGTGAGGTCTGGTCTCCTCTTCCAGGAAAATGGGGGTAACAACAGTCCCCAACCCTTGGATGGCTGTGAGGGTGGAATGAGGTGCTCCTAATTACAGTGACGTTTGTCAGTTACTGCACGTCAGGCTGTGTTCTAAGAGCTCAACATATGTGACCTCAGGGAGACCTCTCAACTGCCCCTTTCAGAGCGGAGGAAACTGGGGCCCAGACTTGCCCGAGGTTGCTCAGCTGTTGAGAAGCAGAGCTGGGATTTGAACCCTGGCAGCCTGGCTCTAAACCACGGCCTAGCAGGGCTCGCAGGCCCCGGGGAGCCATTCAAGGTGCGCCCGCTGATGGCAGCCCCCGCCCCCGCAGGAGAAGCAGGACAAGGCCGTGCTGCAGTCGGAGGTGGCCAGCCTGAGGCAGAACAACCAGCGGTTGCAGGAGGAGTCCCAGGCCGCCAGCGAGCAGCTACGCAAGTTCGCCGAGATCTTCTGCAGGGAAAAGAAGGAACTCTGAGGTGGAGAGGCGGCCACCTCCACCCCTCCGCCTGGGCGGACCTGGGGCTCCTGCTCTCCTCTCCTTCAGCCCGGCTTCTGGCTGCAGGTGTGACCGAGCTATGCAGCCAGGGCCCCACCGCCCTCCCGTGGACACGGACACTCGGGGTGGCAGTGGGACCTGAGGGAGGCCTCACCGGGCTGTGAGCTGGGGTCCGCTCCTGGCCCTCGAGCCCCAGAGTGTGATGACGTGGTCTCCGGCCTCCCTCTGAGCCGCCACCTGAGGTTCCTGGGGGCTGGGCCATGCCCACACTGCCCCCAGGGTCCCATCCTGCCATCCGCATCCAGCCTCTTCCTAGGACCAAGCCATTGGAAGCTGTAGGAAGGGGGTGGAGGGCAGGAGTGAGTCTCCAAACCCCACAGCTCCAGGAATCCCCAAACCGGGTTTCTTCACCACGTACAGCAGCGTCTGGGCTTATGGGGCCAAGACCCCTGCCTGAGAAATCACGGTGGGAAACCAGCCCGCTCTCCCTCACGCCCGGAGAGGTGCAGGCCGGCGTGGAAGCGGGCCAGGGCTCTTGGTTCCTGGTGCACTGGCTCCAGAAAGCATGGACATTGCCCCCTCCCTACCCTATCCTCCAAAAAGCAACCAGGAGCACTTTCTTAGAGTTTGACTTATTTTCTTGGGGGGTCCCAGGGTGGAGCGAGGAAACCCCAGCATCCAGAGTTAACTTCTTTGAGGGGGAAGGTATTTGCACGCTCGGGACCATTTCTCCAGTCTTTGTCTACCAGTCCCTTGACTGCCAGAGGCCACGGCACCTGGGCCCCTCCGCCTGCAAGCTGCTGACCCGGCCAGGCCCAGCGGCGGAGCCAGCACGGCCCACCCCTCCTCCTCCCCGGCCCCTCCCGGGCACCAGGAGGGGCTCCACGGAGCCGTCAGGTCCGGGCCGGAGGGAGGCAGCTTCCCTCTCCTCTCCGCTTTTGTTTCCCTTTGCAAAGCCCCTCGGCCCATCTCGTAGGCCCCGCAGTAGCAGCAGCAACGTCGGACACCGTCACTGTGCTCCCCGGGGAGCGCCTTGCTGTGCGAACCCCACAAGACGCTGGTTCTCTCAAGGCAATAAGGGGCAGCTTGCCAGGCAGCCAAGCCGGTGTGGTACTACGCTGTTCACCCAGGAAACAGTTTCTTTTTTTCCTTTAAAAACAAACAAACAAAAAAATATATATATATATATTTATTTTTTCATGTGGAGTTGCGCCAGAACAAGTCTGTACGGCCACAGTCTGTGGATTCCCCCAACCTCAAGCTGAGGATCGAGGCGCGTCCCCCGTGGGCTGGGGACGAAGGCAGGGTGGGCAGACAGGCCGGGGGGCCCAGCTGAGAGCAGCACGCTCCGGCCGGGGGCCAGCCCCATCCGGAGACCCCGCCGCCTCCTCTCTGGGGCCAGAAACCTCAGGGAAGGAGGCTCTGGGGACCGACCACACGGGACACAGACGTTGAAGGAGCAAGAGAAAAGGACCCTCGTCGTGCCTCCCTGCCATCACCCTCTGGCAGCACTGCAGCCCCGCGAGAAAGGCCCTCAGGTCTGCCATCTCCTCTCCCTCACCTGTGGTTTGCGAGGGGGGCCTGCCGGGTCCTCAGCCCTGGCCAACTACTGTGATGTCTCTGCCCCTCTTCCCGGGTCCCTTTTGGGAAGGGTTCTCCAGGACCACTTAACCACCCCACCCTTTCCTCAGACCTTAACCTGGGGCTCACCCCTCCCCCACCCGTTTTTGTTTGTTTGTTTTTTTAAGTTGTCTCCTCATATCTTCAGATCATTTGAATCATTTTGGGGACCTAATCATGTACATTGACAAGTGTAAATTATGATTTTGGGTTTTGTTGTCTGTTATTTCTAAAGGATCTCTGCAAAGCACATCTATTTAATTTGAGTTTGGTGTTCTATCTGATGGCTGAAGATAGCAGCAGGGTTTTCTTCTTTTTTTTTTTTTTCATATGTTGATTTGTTTCATTTGGATTTTTTTATTCTTTATTATCTCCCCCCAACCCCCCAGCCCCATCCCCGTCTTGAGATTTTCTGGCATGTTTCTGGAGGTTTTAAAGGAAATAAATGTTTCATAGAAGTGGCCTGTGTGTTCGCTAGCTGAGCAGCTGCCTGGACTCCCTGAGAAGCGGGTGTGATCCAGCGTCAGCCCCCTCCCCCGTCCCCCTCGTCCCAAACGCCGTCACCCCCCGATGCACGCACACACCCCTGAGAACCAGGGGGCACCATTCTCTTTTTCTTGAAACCCAAGTGACAGAAATCCAACACTCAGAACGTAAGAAATTTAGTGAGAGCGCGGAGTCCTAACCACTGGACCGCCGGGGAGTTCCCCCGGATGTAAGAAATTCTTAAGTTAAAAAGAGGGAGGTTTCACCTCAGAATTCATATACTTGAGGCCTAAAAGCCAGACCTGGCCCATGGAGTTGTGTTGGTTTTAAAATTAATGGTCAACTTTTTAAAATCTGGAGATGGTACAGAAAGAAAGCTGGATTTCGAGCTTTGTAACTCTGTCCTCTGCAGCAAGACTTCGAACTGAGGGGCCCCTGCCTCCTTGAGCCGGGCTGTCACCCCAGGCCACACCCTGCCGGTGCTGGCTTATTGGCACCACACCCGCCCTTGGTGGGAGTAGGCCTCCCTCTGCCAGTCAGCTAGTCGGTGGTTTGGAGTGGAGAGCAGCCCCTGCTTCCAGGCCCCGGGGGCTCGGGGAGAGGTGGAGGTGTCTTGGAAAGATACCGACACAGCCAGGGACCTCAGCCCCGGGCCTAGGGGCTCTCCTAGCTGGGAGCGGTCTTAAACTCCTGGCCCCAGATCTGCAGCTGCCCTGGTGAAACGCTTTTCGCAGTTTGACCCGGGGATCAGGGTCAAACTTATTTTCCAAATCTCGAAATTTCATGTGAGAATCCCAAGGTCCGGCTTCTGGTGGGAAGTCTAGGTCCAGCTCCACCTGGATCTGAGAAGCAGCCCCTCCTCCTGACAGGGCTGGCCTCACGGCTGGGGCTTTCTGGCCCACCTAGCCGTTTACCTGTGATGGAGTTTACTATTTCCGAGCTCAAACCTGATGCTTCTGTAACCTAGACTCTCCCGCACACACACACCCGCCCCACACACAAAAAAAATCTTTTTCCAGAACGGGTATCTTTTTTCCAGAGGAGGTGGACCAGCTATTTCCACATCTCCTAAAAATTCTAGAGTGTTCCAGACACTCTCCCTGTCTCCGCCCTCCCTGAGGCCCCATCCTCAACCCGTGCTGCCCTCCCCCCTCCAGCACAGAAACGGTGGAACAAGCTGTTCTCACATCCTCTCCTGGCGCCTGTGACACACACCAACTTCCAACACCCCACAACTCGCACACGCCAGCCTGCGCTCTCGCCTGAACTGTGCCCTGCTCGTCCCTGCCCCATCTTGCCCCAGTTTTCCACTTGCTCTGCCTGTCACCCTCTCGCTGGCCCGGGCGCCCTCCTCGACCCTCCCCCAGTCTCCTCTGCCTCCCACCCCGCCTCTGGCTCTCCCCTCACCCAGGCTCTGAATCCCTTCCTGCTTTTGGCTCTCTCCAGATTTTTCTATTGTCTCCCTAAATTCTTTGTGTCCTCTCCCCTGAAATCTCATCTCTGTGTCATTGTCCTAGGACTTCGCCTGTGCTGGGTCCTAACTTCATCTCTCTCCCCAAATGTGCCTCCCCCCTCTTATTCTCTCTTCCGCTCTCCTATTTTACGTGCCCTGGTTCCCTGCCTCCCCACATGGAATCTCTTCTGCTTCTCTCTCCAGATCCCTGTACTTCCTCCTCTGTCTCTCCCCATGTGTCTGCTGTTTTTTATTACTATTATTGCCTCTCTCCCACTAAATCATCTCTTCTGTCCTCTTCCGCCGTAATTCCTCTGGCCTTCTTCATCTACATCTCTCTCCAGGTCTACGTCTTCCCTCTCCTGCTCTTTTTCTCATTCTCTATAAATGTGTGACTCCTGTCTCTCTCCTGACTGTTCTTGTGTCCTGGTTCTCACTCCTCACCTCACCTCACCCAAATCTGTCTTCCTCCTAATGTCCCTGGATCTATATCCCATTGCCCATTCCCCTGTTCTTTGCCCCACATCGGGATAGGGAGATCCAGGTGATGTCTGGGTGTAGGATGAGGCGCCCCTGGCACCCCGATCCCTACCGCAGCCCCGAGGGGAGGGGCCCACCCCCAGTCTTCATCTTTCCATCCCTTCCCTTCCCCCAGTCCCCAGCTTCCCGCCTCCCTCCTCACTGCTTCCCCGTTGCAGCTGCAGCAGTCCGTTGCCAGGGCAACCACAGCTGGCTGGGTGGGAGCCCCCTCCACCCCATCCCCCCCCTTCTCCTTTCCAGCGAGGCAGGGAGGAGCTGGGACAAAGCCAGAGAAAGGCGGGGTGCAGAGGGGAGCTGGAGGGAGATGGACGTAGGGCCAGCTCCAGCTGTTAACCTCGGTTGCTTCTCCCCCAGTGAGGCCCCATCTCCCCTTCTTGGTGACGCCCCAAACCAGCCTGGAGAACGAGGCAGACGACGTGGGCAGAGGGGTCAGGCCCAGTTTAATACACGGAACAAGTTAATTCACAGCAGAGGCAGGCAATAAAGGAGACTCGTTTACAAGGGGGGACACGCCTGGATTGGGGGAGACCCCCCAAACCCACCACCTCCCCCACTTGCAGTCTCAATTTCCCTTTTTTTTTTAAACCCGAACAACAAACACACACAACCACAAGAAACAACCACGCCCCCTTGCGACCCGAAAATGGCCAGCGAGGGTGGCAGGGGGCAGCCCGGCCAGGCCGGTAGGGAATCGGGGCGGGGGGAGGAGGAAAATCTAGTCCGTTGCAGAGTCTGTGCTTCTCATTCCAGCAGGCGCTGGGCAGGGGCCCGCCTTGCCAAGGCAGGCACGGAGTGGGCTCGGGGCGGGGCTCTCAGGGAGGGAGCAGGAACGGAGTTCAAAACCGTGGTTCACATCATGCAGTATCCACAGTGGGCACCAAGAGAGGGCGGGGGGTGGACACCACACCCACCTGCCCTGGGCACAAGGGGGGAATGGTGCCCACCTTGGGTGGGGAGGTGGGAGAGCTGCAACTCCAGGGACTGGGGGGGAGGAGCCGCCAGGCAGGAAACTGGCGGAGACTGGTGCCCAGTAGATGCGCTCAGCAGTGCCCCCTCCACCCAGCCAGACCTTATAGGACTCTTTGTTATATATTAATTTCTTTTTTTTTTTTTTTTACTTTTTGACTTTTTCTTTAGAAAAAGGCTTTGTCCGTGCCCCCAGCTGGCATCCACCACCCCTCGTGCCCGCCCAGAGGCGGGGTATGGCTTTGAGGGGAGCAGAAGCCCCTGGTGCCCATTTGCGAAGGGGTGAGGAAGGAGGGAGGAAGGGAGAGGACCCTGCTGGGCCCACCAACCCACAGGGCAAACATTCCACTTGCACAGAGGGGAGGGGGTGGCCCAGCCCCCTCTCAGGCTCCCCCCGCCCCCCGGCCCCTTCCACTGTGGGGCATTAAGGATGGGGAGAGACTGGAGGAGCTCCAAGAGGCAGGTAGGCAAGCATCACCCCAGAGGTCCAGGTGAGCCAGAGCCAGGCCTAGGTGAGGGTGATGTAGGCAGAGGCCTTCTCTTTCAGGTGCCGAAGACAGAGGTGACAACTCCAGCTCCCTGTGGCGAGGCCGGAGGACAGGGAGTTAGGCCCAGGTCTGCGCAGGGCTGCCCCGACCCCCTCCCACCCAGCGGACAGCAGGAAGACCACTGTCCAACACCGCACCCCCGTGTCGGGCCCTCCTCTTCTCTCACCTTCCGGGGGCTCCGCCATGGGGGGACTCAGGCAGTACATGTGGTAACCCCGATCGCAGTCGTCACAAAACAGCAGCTGGTCCTGGGAGGTGAGACCCGCCCAGCTGGCACCCTGGGGGCACGGGTACCAGAAACCGGGGTGGGGGGCGGGGGCAGGGGCCAGGTCAAAGGGGCTGGAGGAGGTGGTCCCTTGCAAGACAAAGGGCTCTGAGAAGGTCATCTTTGCAAAACCCTGCTGGGCGACGAGCAAAACACCCCTGAGGACTGTCAGTTTGCCGTTTGTAGTTTAGGTTTTATAGGATTCTGTGGAACACTTAAAATGACACGGAGATGGTCTGGAAGCCATGGACGTGGGTTCAGGTCCCAGCCGTACCATTTTCCTGGCTGGGTGACCTTGGGCAAGTCTAGTCCCCTCTCTGAGCTCGGTTTCTTCTCTGTGAAGTGGGAACAAGATCACCTACCTCAGGGCAGTTGGAAGGAGTCAGAGAGTGAAGAGTATTAAGTGCCGGGCTCAATTAATGGACACTAACGATAGTCATAATACAGGTTACTGGTGTTCACCAGGGAGGGGGCTCCAGGGAAAGGAGGCCGCCTGGGGGCATGTCCCGGGGAAGGGGGCGCGTGGGCACTCACGTCGTTCTCCGAGGTGCCACACAGGCTGCAGGACTTGCACTCGATGCACTGCCAGCGGTAGGTCCGCACAGCTGCCGTCATGTTCACCGTGAACTGTAAACACGAGGGGTGTCCTGGGGGCCAAGGGGCAGGGATGCGGTTAGGGGTCATCGTGCCCCTGGTGGCTGCTGACCCCCGGGGAAGCAATGGCTCAGCCCCCATCCCTAGCTCACAAGGCCCACAGCCCGACCCCACCCAGCCCACGGTGCCCAGAGCCTGTCCCGCAGGCAACGCTGCCCTGGCCACCAGTCTCCTACCCAGCCACCATGGCAACCACACTCTGCTCCCCAGGACACCATGGCAACCGCATTCCATTACCCACGGTGCTGTGGCAACCACTTTCTACCACCCACAACACCGGGGCAGCCGTGTCCTCTTAACCACCGTGCTGAGGCAGACACATGCCATTACCCACAGCAGAATGGCCAGCCGGTTCCACTAACCGCAGTACGTGGCAACCACAGTCTCCCAGCCACAATGCCATGGCAACTGCCTTCCACAGAGGGGTCCCCACGCCCTGGTTCCCTGCAACCCAAGCCCATTACACACGATGCCCCAGCAACCACACTGTTAACCAACATGACCGTGCAGGGTGCTAACCCACTGGTCAACCCACCACCCCAGCACAGATGTGCAGCCACTACCCCAGGCCACAACAACCACCTTCCACTACACCCAATCGCCATGACAACCATATTTCACTACCCATAATACCATGACAACCACAATTCATTAGCCACCGTGCTGAGGCAACCACAGTCTATTACCCACAAGTCCACCTTGGGAAACCACAGTCTATTAACCACAACTCCATGGCAATGGCAAGTGCCCTCTGTGATCCACAGCACCCAGGCAGTGGCAATCCATTGCTCGCTATCACAGCCCACTTCCCACGATGTTTTGGCCACCATCTTTCACTGTTCCCCACGCCAGATAAGCACATGCCGGTACCCACAATGCCATGACAACCACATCCCATTGTTCCCAGAGCCTCCCTGACCCCACTCAGTTTCCCACAATCCTCAACAGTTGAGTCGGCTGTTTATCCTCAGTGCCCCTGGGATGCTCTGCATCCCCCCCCACCAGTCCTCTCACTCCTCTGCCTTCTCTCCTCCAGATCTGGACTCCTGGAGTCCTCTCCACCGCAGCCCCCAGAAACCTCAGGTGGGGGCATCACCTGATCGCCCACAGTCGGCACAGGAGATGAGGTCCTCGGGACACCCCGTCTTCTTGGAGCCACCCAGGCAGAAGTCACAGTAGCCGTTGGGGATGACAGTGCCATCAGGTGCCTTCTTGGCTGAAAGAGAGCAGGCAAGGGTTGGCATGGGCAGGCAGGGACACTCAGTCAAAGGCTGCTGCAGAAGTAGGGGCAGAGGGAGGCGTCCCTACCTGTGTGTTTCCTCTGTGCCTCAGGGACCCAGGCCAATTCTTTGTAAAACTCTGGGGATGGGGGGACAGAAAGAGGGGCTCTCACCATAGGCAAGGCTCCACCCTGCCCCCAGCCTCAGCCCCAGGGGTGGACCCCTTCTCCAGGCATGGAGGAGGTGGGGAGAGGGAGCAGCTACCCCAAGCTGTGGCCAGTAGCAAAAGAGAGTTGGGGGATCCCAAATAATTCTCATCAGGACCCCCCCAACTCTTTGAGGACAACTGATACGTCCTCTTTATTAGGTAAAAACTTGGCAGATGCAGCTTTAGGAAGAGCCCCCTGCTTCCCCGCCCATACACACTTCTACCAGACAGCACCCCCCCCAGCTAAGCCCCGACTAAATAAAAATTAGGTGGACACCACTGGCTGAGATCTGGTATGGAAACAGACATTCAGAAGGAAAATTCTGAACGCAGAGGTGCCTCGGTGTGTGGTGGGGATGGGATGAAGAGACTGCCCTCTCCCGCCGAGGGGTGGGTGGAAAGATGGTTTTTCCACTGGCAGAGCCTCCCCCCAAGCCTTCCCCCATCCCTCAGCTGTCAGGGTTGGCACCGGACTGGCATGGGCGGTCGCCAAGGGTTCCCAGGCCACGGACCCTGCCCCTCGGCCAAAGCTTAGCAGAGAAGGGAGAAAGGGAGGCAGGGAGGGAGGGGAGTCATCTATCACCCCCCCTCCCCAAGCTCTAATTGAAACAATAAATCAGACCCAGAAATATTACGCCCGGCCAGGAGCGAGGGAGAGATGGTTGGTTGCCATGGCAACCTCAGAGCCAGCATCCCCCATGGTTGGTGGGGGGAGGGGACCGCTGAGCTGGAGATTTTCCAGAAATGTCTAATGTGCCCCCTCCCTCCCAGGCTCCTTAGCCCCCACTCCCAGGGCCCCTCACCACCCCACGCCCTGCCCGCCTGCTCACGTTTATGGTTGTTTTTCCGGTGGAAGGGCAGGGCGTGGCGTTCGGCGTTCTCCTCCCCCTCCTCCTCAGCCAGGTGGGTGTGGGTGTAGTGGTAGCTGAGCCCTGGCCGGTTCTTATACCGTTTCCCACAGACTGGAGAGTGAGCAGGAAGGGCCGGTCAGCCCTCCCAGCCCGCCTCTGCCCTGGCCTCCAGGATCACACCTCCACCCTCTGCCAGAGGCCTGAGCATCCCCCAACCAGGGTCCAGAACAGAAGGGAGGGGGCCAGGAGGGGAGAGGTCTCTGGGCCCCACTCTCTCTCTCTTCCCCCCTCTTCAGAAAGACTCACTATCACAGACATACGGCTTGTCTCGGTCCTCCAGGGAAGCGGTGTCCTGGCGTTTCCGGAGACCCCCGATGCCATATGCCTAGGGGAAAAGTCATGAGTGAGGGGCCAAGAAAGGGAGGGAACTAAAAGAATTTTCATCATTTGGGCCTGAAAGTCAAATCACAGCTCTGCCACTTCCTAGCTGTGGGCCTTGAGTAACTCCCTTGATCTCTCCAAGGTTCAGTTTCCTCATCCGTGACACAGGTATGAAGCTAGTTCTAACCCACTGTACAATCTCTGTTTTGCAAATGGTTTAATAGACCCAAGCCTCAATTTCCTCATCTGTAAAATAGGTATAAAAATCCCCTATCCCTTCAGGCTGCTCTGGGGATTAAATGAGGTCAAACTGGGGCAGGGTCTGAACATTGTACATACTCAATAAATGGGATCTGCATTGAGCGGAGGAGTGATGGAGAGAAACTTTGGAGTGATACCTTTCCTTTGGCCCTGTTCTTCCTCCTGGGAATGTCATCCTCCAAGTCTTCCACTTCAAGATCATGTGGAAACTCCAGCAGCTGCTGTTTCTGGGCACCAGGAGAAGGGAGATTGGGGTTAAGAAAATGGGGTATTGTTCTGCTTTGTGGGTGGGGCGGCTCTGGGCGGACTGGAGACTGGGGGTGTCAGGGCAAGTCAGGAGGTCTTCCAAAAAGAGATGACGTGTGGAAGAATAGAGACTTAGGATGCCCAAAGGCCCTAGGGAGCCAGGGGAGATTTCAGAGCAGGAACAGGATGGGCCGGGGCAGGAGACAGGGGTGAGAGGGCAGCTGTGGCCCCTGGCGGGGGGGTGGGGGGATCCTACCTGGCAGTCCATAATGGTCTCCTCCTCCTTCAGCTCTATCTTCTTCTCCCCTGTCTCAGCACACAGCAGAGCCTCAAGGACCGGCCCTTCTGGGAGGCCGCCCTCCTTCTTCAATGGCGCCTCACAGTCTGGGGACAAGGGAGGAGGGTGTCAAGTGGAGAACGTGTCCCTGGAGGACTCCTCAAACTGCCCAGATTGGAGAATCATGCTCTTTGCTAGAGGGAAGAGGCTTTCCCACACTCAACCAGCAACAGACTCAAAGATTCAACCATACACCCTTCCAACAATACTTCCATACATCCTTTCCAAGGATGCCCAGACCCTGGGGAAGACACAGCCAGACCCTCAGAGCCACTTGGACACACTCAAGGGGAGACATGGCCAGACCCTCCTATATAACTACATACATACATACATGTAGGAGACCCCACCCAGACCCTCACACCTGGAGAGAACAGACACTCAAACAGGACACACATGGACATACACAGGGGACATACATACAGGTCATCTGAGACAGCCAGACACACAAAGGAAGAGATACACCCAGACACTCAGATATACCCAGACACAAGGAGAAGACATATCCAGACCCTTGGGTACACTGGCACACCCAGCAACACTCCAAAAGAGAACATTAGACCACCAGATATACCCAGACCACATGGGGAAGACATAGCCAGACCCTACCAAACCCCTGAACATACTTAGGGGAGATAGACACACCTAGAGAGAGTCACTCAGGTGGATACACATACACACAGGAGAGAGAGACAGTCCCTCCAATACACATGGACCCACACAGATCCTTGGATATGCCTGGACAGGGGAAGAGAGACAGCCAGTGACTCTAATAGTACTGGACACATTCAAGAGAAGTGATAAAACCAGACACTCAGAGCAGCACACACGTGCAAAAATACATCTAATACACCAGACAGACACTCAGGGAAGAGATTCTCCCAGACATTCCAAAGCATCTGGCGCTCAAAGGAAGAGAGAGCCGGACCCCCTGATACACCCACATCAGGAACTCCTGGACACTCTGATAGACCAGCCACACAAGTGGAAACAAACCTTCTAATACACTTGGACACACCTGAAGAAAGACACAGACACGGAGATACACTCTATTACAAAGGGAAAGAGTTACAACCTGACACTGATACATCCAGACACACTCAGACAAACACAGGAAGCAATACAGTCAGATACTCTGATACATCCCAGCTCACAAGGGAAGAGATACAAAGACTGGATACACCTGGACACACATAACAGATACCACTCTGTCCTGAAATACGCCTGGGCCCAAGTAGGATAAGATACAGTCCAAAGCTCAGTCACTCAGGGAAAACTGGAGAATCTCCGGACGACACCCAGACACACAACGGCAGACACAGCCAGCCACTCAGACACTGGCTAGGAGGGAAATAAAGGCGAATGCTCAGAGGCACACCGGCATCACCACACACTTATCAGCGTGTGCTGTGGGCACCCATGGGGGCCACCGAAGGCACAGGACGGAGCTCCACCCACCAATCTTGTACTCGCAGGGCCGAAGTCTGGGGTCTTCCAGGATGTTGAGTCTCCGTTTCTTTCTCCAACAGCGGGCGGGGTAAGTGTAGATCTGTCCCGGGGCCAAACCTGGAGTGAGAAGGGCGGTAAGAACGCGGCCGCGAAGCCACCGCCCCGCCCCACCCCCAACCTCCCAGCCGTACCCGGGCCGCGGTGGGTCTTCTCCATCCAGATGTAGCAGTTGTTCTGGGCCACGCCGGTCTGCGAGTCGAGGAACGGCAGGCGCAGGCTGCGCTCGGCGCACAGGCGTGCGTTGTAGCTGCGGCAGTGCTCGATGGCTTCTCGGTAGAAGTCCTCGCCTAGGCTGCGAGGGGCGGGTAGGCGGGCGGGCAGCTGTCAGCAAGGGCAGGCGCACCGGGTCGCCCGGCACCCCTCCCCCAGCCCGCCCGTGGGGAATGGGTGGGCCGACTCCTCCAACCTCACCTCTCCCCCGCTGTCGTCGCTCCTGGACCCAGGAGCCCCCAACCCGGGACTCAAGCAGGCCTTGAGCCAAGGAGTGGATACACACAGTATAGAAACAGATAAAAATACACCGGGACCCATCCATACAGGCACATATCCAAATACACAACACAAACAAATCGCACATAGTCACTCAGGATTCACACACAAAGAGAGACATATCCCAAGACTCACAAAGGAGAAACAGACACATCTCACATATGTGCTCACACAAACATCTACTGAAAAACACAAGTATCTCAAGTCCCATAGTGTAGAAGCAGACAGATCACACACATATACATGCACAAATATATATATCACATATCCAAAGACACACAACATAAACAATCACCCACACAAAGACACACAACATGCAAACAGATGACACACCACACACAGATACATCCACTTACTCATGCATCCAAAGACACACACAGATACACAAATGTTAAAAAAGAAAAAATGTTAAAAACAAACTACCCACATATGCACTTACACACATATCCAAAGACACAACACAAACAAATCACACACACACACACACACAATCCAGATACACTATACAAAGAAATCACACAGATTCACACAGGATACACACACACATTCACGAAGATACACAATATAGAAACCAACACCTAAAATACCACATACTCAAACACACAAAGATACACACATACACAACATAGAAACAGACAAATCCACCCATAGTCACAAAAATTTGCACATAAATACATGCATACCTACATATCCAAAGACACAGAACATAAATGATGCACAGTTTCAAAGGATATGTACACACACTCAAAGACCAAAATATCCAAAGACACCTAGTGTAGAATGTGAAAGAAATTAAATACATATCCACACACATATCCAAAAAAAACCCAGAACCCGAACAAGTGACACACACTCCACAACCCAAGACAAAGGTAGTGTGGGCTTCACTCAAGTTTACCAAGGCCCCCGGGCCCCCAGGCCATTTCACCCTCTCCCCAACCCCGGGGGTCGCAGGGCGGGACATGACCCCCTTTCCCGAAGAGGGCGCCAATAGGGCTCCGAGTTCCCCATACTCCGCGCTCCTCCAGGAGCAGCGCGTCGGACACGGTTCTTGCCAGAGACCCACATTCACACACATTCGCAACCCCGCGCAGCCCGGCCCACGGTGACAGCCCCCCAGACACACCATCGGCCCCACCCCCAGCCGCCACACACACACACACACACACACGCCCGCGCAGACCCGCTCGCGCGCCCTCCCCTGCCTCCCGCCGGCCCGCAGCACCTCAGGGGGCCGGGGATGACCGTGGCCATCTTGCTCCCAGGGTCCTGCCCCCAGCAGGTCCCCGCCGGGCCGGTCCTCCCAGCGCTCGGGCGGGCGCTGAGGCCGCCCATCCATTCATTCCCGGGGGGCGGGAGCACCGGGACCACAGCCAATCAGGGTGGCGGGGTGGGCCCACCCGGGCCATGCCGGGAGTGGTAGTTCCCCGCCCGGGGCTCTCGGGACCCCGCAGAGAAGCGGGTCAGAGGTGGGGCCGGAGGCACGCACAGCCACTCACGCGCGCTCACTCATGCACACCTCTTGAGTCTCACACATGGGCCTACACTCACCCATGCACACCTGGACTCGCACACACCCACACGCGGCAGCTTACACACACATTCACACGTATACTCACAGCGTCCCACGCAGACTCACGCACACTCCCTCTCCCACACCTTCGCACAGACTCACATACATTTACACTCACACAAACACTTCAGTGCCAGGAGACTTAGAGACACCTTACAGGTGCCCACACGAACGTCCCACCAACGCGTGGCTCACTGACACCGCCCCCTCCCCCTAGTCCCTCCTAGCTCGGGGGAACCCTCTCCGGTCCCCCTCGGAGCTGTCTCTCTCACAGGGACCCCGCCCTACTCAACCCCTTCCCAGGCCTGACAGCAGCTGTGCTAGTTAGGAGATATAGCCACACCTCCTGGGTTCAAATCCTGGCTATGCCACTTGGTGGCCGTGTGACCTTGGGCAAATGACTTAACCTTTCTGGCCTCAGTTTCCTCATCTGTAAAATGCAGATGATGGCTCATTGGATTATTGTGAGGATTAAATGAGTAAGCATGGGTAAAGTGTTTTAAAAGTTACCTGGCAAGTAGTAGGTGTTCAATAAATTCATTCATTCCACAAAGAGGACCTGATATGTACTAAGATGTAAAATGGTGATAGCTAAACATTATTAGAAAGAATAATGCTGGGCACATAATAGATGCTTAATAAATATTTGTTGAATAGCAATATACTGAGTAGCCACCATGTGCCAGGCACAGTTCTTTAACAGAGATTAACTCACTTGATCCTCATCCTGACCCTCCGGGGTGATATTATCATTACACCCATTTTCCAGATGAGGAGGTGAAGTCACATGCCCTCAGCTCCTGGTGGCTGTTTGAAGGTGGGACTAAGAGAAGGATTCACTCACCCAGATGTCTGTACCCAATTGGTCACCTCCTTTCTCCCACTGTCACCCACACTGACTCTACCCTAAGGGATGCCCAGAGAGGGAGCTGACCTACCAAGTCACAACAATCACCAAGTCCCACGCACACACACCTGGAACACACCCCCCCCCACCCCATCCAAAGTTCGTGTTCAAGTTTGAGCCCTTGCATGGATGAAAACGCCCACCAATGTCCTTGTCCACCAGGGGGCTCTCCAGCAGACAGAAGAGGCATAAGAGCCTTCACCTCTTTTGTCACTTGACACCCCCACCTCACCCTGGTGAGAGAGAGCCCCTCAGGGTGTTCCACACTCATGGTCACTTCTGGACACACACACACACACACACTCCTCTAGTCTTAGACCCGTTCTACAGGCTCTTCCCCATCTCCCCCAGGTAAGGCCTTGACCTCCCCCTACCCGAGCCCAAACAGCAGGGAGTGGGTCTCTACTTCACATCTGGCCTAGAGCAGATGGCAAGGGGAGTAAGTCCTCACACTCACTCTGGCCTCCAGGTCCCTACAGTGGCCACCCCATATCTCAGCCACGGTAAGCCCTGCCCCGCTCCTCCCAACCGGCCAGCTCAGCTCAGAGTGCCCTTGCCACCTTCCTCTCTCACCTTCCACCACCCTCACAGATCTTCCAATATGCCCTTACACTTTCTCCCCACACCTCTAGCCTCAGACCCCCCGCTCACTTCTGCCCCACCCCAGAACCTTTGCATCAGTTTTGGTCAGCTTGGAGCCTGAGTGTAGAACACTCCATCACTTCCCTGGACGCCCTTGTCCACCAGCACAATTTGACCCACAGCTGACATTTGGAGAGGGGTCTCCCTTCCCTTCCTTACCCCTAGTCACCTTCAGAGACCCCTCTCCCACACTTGAGCTCCCCTGCCCAAACAATCCTCCTGTCCCCATCCCCCAGCGCCCTGTGTGGAAACTGGACCACAAATGAAATCAATATTGATACTACCAATAATAATCACTACATTCAGTCAGTGTCAGGCTCAGTACCAAGTGCTTTACAAACATCACAGCAACACCATGAGGTAATAAGAGCTGTTATGATTCCCCAATTCACAGGTGGTAACACTGAGGCTTGGGGCCCCGGGGGGGGCAGGGGGGCAGGAAATTAGTGCTCAAGATGGGGTTTGAATGATGCAGGCAGCCAGAACTGAGAGCTGCACCCTCCACCTCCCACTCCCAAGGGGATTTGACTCGCATTCTCTCAGGAGCCAGTCCCTGCCCTCACCCCTGCAGACCCCTAGGAAGATGAGAGCAAAGAAGGGTGCTGGCACTCCCACCTCCAAGCTTACTCTGGCCTTCAGGTCCCTGCAATGGCTGCCCCATACCTCTTCCAAGAGGTCCGGGCCGGGGTCAGAGTGAGGATGTCTGGATACCTATAGATCCACCAACCTGCACAGGAACCCCGTCCCAGCCACTTTGAGGGTGTCCCTCATAGGGGAGACAAGTCTGTGTGGAAGACTTAGAGTGAAAGGGAAGCAGAAGTGTTGTCACCGTTACACACCATTTCACGCTGACCCCAGCCCCGTACACGCCCTCCAAGCCCTCTTTGCCCACCGCAAAGCCACACGTGTAGGCGCGTGTCTGTAAGGTCCGGCCCCCTCCTCTCCCAACTCCCCCCCCACCAGAAACCAGAAGCTACTGGGCGCCTTCGGTCCGGCCACCTGGCACAGCCTTTCTGGAGGGCGGGGGCGGGGGATGGGGGGCGCCCCCGGGCCCCTCTCCCCACCTCCACCCCCCAGCACAAGTTGCTCAAGGTCAAGGTGGCGGGTGCCAGGGGTTGGGGGAAGGGTGGGGGAGGTCGCCCAGGCCCCTTTGTGCGGCGCCGCGGGCGTTCGCCCTCCGCCTCCTCCCCACCAGGCCGGGCAGGAGGGGGAGGGGAGTGCCGCGCACGCCAACCCGGGAGGGAGAGCGGGAGCGGCCGCGCGCCTGTCACTCCCAGCCCGCTGTCACCGCCTGGCGAAGGGGGGTGGGGAGCGCTGGGACCCAGGAGTTCGGGATCCCGAGGGGGGAGCGAGAGAGATGGAAAGAGAGGGAAGAAGAGAGGTGGAGAGAGCGAGGGATGTCTAGGAGAGGTGAGGGCTGGAAGAGAGCTGGCTTTGAACCCAGGCGTCCAGGATCCCAGCCACTGGGCCCGGGAGGACGCTAACACTCGGAGGAGGGACGCGGACAGGGAGAAAGGGAGGGAATCCCCGGAGGCTGAGGGCGCTCCCAGCACCCTCTCCCGAGGCATCTAGTCCCCAAGGGGATAAGAGATGCTCTCGTTAGATGTGTACGGGAGGAGAGAGGGAGGGATCCCACGGTCTAAGCTGAACGGGGCGTCGGGGCTTTAGGTCCTGAAGACCCGGGAAGGAAAACAGCAGGGATCTAATCGGGGACCCCCGACGTCTCAGCTCCCACCCTGCGGCCGCGCGGACCAAGGTCCCCGAGATAGAGGGGGGGAAAGAGAGAAAGATGCTTTGATGAGGGGAAAGGGTGGTGGAGACCCCGGAGACTGAGGTCTGCACTTAGGCGTACGTACTCCCAGCCCCAGGCAGGGGCAGGCCCGGCGCCCCCAGAGACTCGGAGGAGGAGAGAGGGAGAAGGAGGAGAGGGAAGCCCCTACCCCCACTCTGGGTGGGGAAACGGCCTCCGCCACCCCCCAGCTCGCGCCACATTCCTTCACTGACAGCGACAAAGAAGAGGCGCCCCCGCGACCCCCGAGGGGTTCCCGCCCCCAGCCCCAGGGGGCGACAGGGGGTGGCGGGCCCCCCCAGGGGAGGGGGGGCAAGCTGGGGGCCCACATTCAACTGCCATCCGCCCACTGCGTCCCCCTCCCCAGCGAGGGCGGGGGAAGGGTTCGGGTAGGGGGCGGGATGGAGGGACGTGGACGGCGGGGACACTCACGACTTGAGCGGGTTCTGAATGGCGGTGGCCATGGCCCGCTCGGCTGGACCGCCTCCGGCCCGGGGCGCCGCTGCCGCCGCGCGCGGGCCCAGCCCGGCCTGCGCCGCCCGCTCTGCCGCCCAGCGCGCTACGATTTCATTCATTCTTGGGGCTGCGGCGCGAGCGGAGCGGGGCGGGCAGGGGGCGGGGCTCGGCCAATCCCCTCACCTCCCGGCGCACGACGGGACGTGGAGTCTAGGGGCGCTCGGCGGCGCCCGAGGGCGCCCCTGTCCGGACTACACGTCCCAGGGGGCGTCGGGAGGACCGCACGCCCATTGGCTACTGGGGATACAGGGCGGGGCTGGGATCGCCCCAAAGCATCCTTTCCCCTCCCTGGGGGTGCTCCATCCCCATCTCGGGCTCTCCATCCTGCAGGCACCGCGGGCGCGCAGGAGAAGGTGGTCCCTGGCTTCTGGGTCTCCCCTGGGTATGTGGATGACCCCAGGGTCTGTCGTGTATTCTTGCCTTTGCCTACTTGTCTGGGTGTCTCTTCTGTGTAAGCCAGTCTGTAAACAAGCACAGGGGTTAATCAATGCCTTTGTTCATTTATTAAGTGCCTGCTATGTGCCAGGCACTCTTCTAGACACTAGGGATACAGCGTGACAAACAGGCAAAGTTGCTGCCCTCAAGGAGCTGACCTTTTAGTGGAGGAAAAAAGATGATAAACAAACAAACAAACTGATCATTTTAGAGAGTGATAAGCATTATAAAGAAAGTGGCTGCTCTGAGGAGGTGACATTTGAGCTGAGACCCGAGAAGCTGCCACCATGCAATGGGAGGGGAAGGAGGAAAAGCTTGGCAAGTTCAAAGATCAGTGGGAAAGCTAGTGTAACAAGCAGAGTGTGTGGGGGGAGGCGGGGAGGGAGACAATGTTAGGGAGACAGCAAGGATCCAGATCATGTAGGGCCTTGTAGGCCATTATAAAGAAAATGGATTTTGTTCTAAGTGCAATCAGTCATCCTTGACTCTTCATTTTCACACACACCCCAAACCCATCAGCAAATGCTGTTATCTCCACATTCACAGAATAGATCCAGAATCCACCCACTCTTCTCCCTTCACAGCCTCCATCCTGGTACTGCTCCCCTTTTGCTCCCCCATGGACAGTCCATTTCTATTCTCTCCAGGGCAGCCAGAGTGAGCTGCTTAAAACAGCTGGCATCACACATGCGCTCTGGCTCAAAACCTCCAGTGGCTTCTTTCACACTTTTTAAAAATATATTTATTTATTTATTTGGTTGCTCCGGTTCTTAGTTGCAGCAGGCAGGCTGCTTAGTTGCAGCTCGAGGGCTCTTTAGTGGTGACATGAGAATTCTTAGTTGTGGCATGCATGGGGGATCTAGTTCCCTGACCAGGGGTCAAACCCAGGTCCCCTGCATTGGGAGCACAGAGTCTTAACCACTGCACCACCAGGGAAGTCCCTTCGTTCACATTTTTAGAATAAAATTCGAAGTCCTCACTATGCCCTCTAGGCCCTACTCAAACCCGTTCCCAACCCCCATCACACTTCTGATCTCATCGCCCTTCTTCCTTCCCTTGGCTAACTTTGCTCCAGCCGCACTGGCCTCCTCCCTGTTCCTGGAACGTTCCAGTCCCACTTCAGCCACAGGACCTTTGCACTTGCTGTTCTCACTGCCTAGAATGCTCCTCCCCCAGACACCTGCATGGCTCCAACTCTCACTTTATTCAGGTTTCTGAATGTCACCTTCTCAGAGACAACCTCAGCTAAAATGGCATCCCCCAGAATCTCTCTTTCCTCTTAAAAGCTTTCTCCTTCTCCCAACACTTACCATAACTCGTCATCATGTTCTAGACCTATTTAGTTACTTGATTGAGTGCCTGTCTCCACTCCTTTGACTACCAGCTCTATGAGGCAGGGATTGTTGTTCATTCCACTGCTGTCTCCCCAGTGCCTAGAACAGGGCCTGAAAAATAGCAGGTGCTCAACAATTATTTGTTGAATAAATAAATGAATCAATTAGTCATTATCCTCCATGTCTCTCCCCATTGTCTGGCTCTGCAGAGTGCAAGCAGCAGGGAGAGAGAGTCATGTGGGCTACAGGCTGTGCCCTCCCACACACTTGGACCATCTGAAGGGGACTCGGCGGGGTGGGGGGGTGGCGGGGGTGTTGTATTAAGGAAACCTTCCCAGCAGAGGGTCTGGAGCTAAAGCTTCAAGGCAAAGAGAAGGGAGAGGTTAAGAGGCATATTCACTCACTTCTATAGAGTATCATTGTCCCCAGCCCTGTGTGGGCATGCTGGGGGCACAGCAATGATGTGTCTGATGGCTCTGCCCCAGGCAGAGCCGTAAGCTCACAGTCAGTGGGGTAACAGACCCACCACCACACAATGACAGCCAAGGGTGGGGGAAGCCAGGGCAGATGGCAGGGCTGGGATAGAGGAGGTACATGGGGCTATGGGACCCCAGAGGAGGCTCCTAACCCAGGCTGGGGGTCAGGGAGGGCTCCTTGAAGGAAGTTCCAGGGGAGTCTTTTCAAGTCCTGAACCCCTGACCTCTCCAGACACAGGGCGAGTCCCTCTTCTGACCTCTTGGGGCTCTGACGTCTGATCTACCTGTCACCCAAGTCTTGGGAACAAACAATTCCCAAAATTTGTTCTCGTCTCCTAACCTGGAACGCAAAGATTTGGCCACCAGAGGGCACTGTGGCCTCAGTCTTTGTCCAGACAGACTGTTCGTGAAGCCTCGGATCCTGGAGGGACATTGTGGGGCCAGTGGGACCAGCCAGTGGAGACACTGGTCCCCCCACTATGAGCCTCAGACCCTGCCCAGGACCTGGTCACCACGGTCTGAGCCCCTCCCCCCAGAGGCTCCTGTGGAATCAGTAGGAGACCCTCTCTGTCCCAGACCCCTGAGGGCCCAGCTTGGGCCTCCGAGGGAGACACTGGCTAAGCCCCCCTGATCCCTCTCTTCCTCGCCATACTTCAGAGGATACAGCCCTCCCCTAAGCTGCCCTTGGGGTGTTCAGACATGACCCTCAGAGGTCTCTACCCAGATGAGGATGCTGAGGTACAGAGGACGTGAGGCTGGGGGAGGCGGCCACACAATACCAGGGCAACAACAATAACAACTAATAATAATAACAGCAATACATAAGGTCCCATTGACTTAGCTCCTCCTGTGTGTCAAGACGGCTCCTGAGCTTTTTACAGGTCTTATGTCACTATCATACAGACCGCACTTAGGAAGCAGGACTCTTCACCTCAGAGTCAGACAAGGCAACTTGGGCTCATATAGACAATACCCTCGCCAAAAGTCCCCACCGATCATGGCAGGGAGAGCTGGGATTTGAATCCCGGTCTCACTCAGAAGCTAAACCACAGGCTACCTCCCTGTGCTACTCAGAGGGGGGTTGCTGACTTCCTGTGTCAGAATCTGCTCAGGCCCTCCATGAAAATGCCATCCCTACCCTCCCTCCCGCCCCCCAGTCCCAGGGATCCAGGGTCCCTGAAGGCAGATCCCAGAATCCCCGGTCTCAGAAGGCAGCCCCCAAGTCTTTCTAATGACTGCAAAGCCCTGAGAATCAGGGTTTGTGTTTGGGCACAAAGGCAGAAAGAAGAAACAAAATGCAATTGAAGGGATGGTTCTCAAGCTCTCAGGTGGGGAGGGGTGAGGGTATGGGTTTGCAACAGAGGTCTTAGAGTCGGTGGTGGAGTGTGGACTCCGCAGACCAACTTCCTGTTTCCCCAGTAGCTCTGCTGGAACTTTTTGGTACTTTGGTTTTCTCATCTGCAAAATGGGAGTAATGGTTCCAACATCACAGGTTCGTGGTGAGGATGCTTTGGGTCCATGTAGAGCTCTTAGTGCTTGGCACACTTTAACACACAATACTAGAACACCTACTGTGTGCCACGCCCGGGCTGAGGGTTTTACATACATAATCTCAACAGCCCAGAGAGGTGTGGTCCCTGCCTGGAGATCACAAACAAATCATGAAGTCTGGACTTGGTGTCAGGTTTGCTGACCCAAAGCACCCTCTGTGCTGCCCTGATGGGCACTCTTACCTCTGCTGGGCACTGCGCTAACGTGTACACTCACGTGACCCTCGCAACAATCCTGAGACCGGGGATAAGGTGAGACCATGTCAGGTAGGACCATAAAACCTAGGGTAAGGAGTTTGGGTTTGATTCTGAGGGTAGGGGGGAGACAGTGGATCGTTTTCAGCATGATCTCCTTCAGTTTTTTTTTTTTAATATTTATTTATTTATATACTTGGCTGCGTTGGGTCTTAGTTGCAGCACACGGGATCTTCGTTGCAGCATGTGGTGCGCGGGCTTCTCTCTAGTTGTGGCACGTGGGCTTAGTTGTCCCGTGGCATGTGGGACCAGGGATCGAACCTGTGTCCCCTGCATTGGAAGGCAGATTCTTAACCACTGAACCACCAGGGAAGTCCCCATCTCCTTCTGTTTAGAAAGATCCTCATGGCTGCAAGTGTGGACCAGACTGTGGGGACAAGGTAGGAGGCAGGAGACCTGGGAGGGGGCTGAGATGGCTGGGGTGGGAGGATGGGGCCAGGGTCGGGCAAGAAGGTGATGAGAGGCAACAGAATGCAGCTGCTGTAACAAATGACCATGAACTTGTCAGCTTAAAACAACAGATATTCGACAGAGGAATGGATAAAGAAGATGTGGTACATATATACAATGAAATATTACTCAGCCATAAAAAAGAACGAAATAATGTCATTTGCAGCAACGTGGATGGACCTAGAGATTGCCATACTGAGTGAAGTCAGAGAGAGAAAAACAAATATATCATATGATATCACTTATATGTGGAATAAAAAAAATGGTACAAATGAACAAATTTACAAAACAGAAATAGAGTCACAGATGTAGAAAACAAACTTATGTTTAGCAGGGGGAAAAGGGGGGGAGGGAAAAATTGGGAGATTGGGATTGACATATACACACTACTATGCATAAAATAGATAACTAGTAAGGACCTACTGTATAGCACAGGGAACTCTATTCAATACTCTTAACGGCCTATATGGGAAAAGAATCTAAAAAGAAGTAGATACATGTGTATGTATAACTGATTCACTTTGCTGTACAGTAGAAACGAACACAACATTTTAAATCAACGATACTCCAATAAAAATTTAAAAACAAAACAAAACAAAACAAAAAGCCCCCAGAAATTTATGCTCTCACAGTTCTGGAGGCCAGAAGTCAGAAATCAGTATCACTGAGTTGCAAGCAAGGTGTCAGCAGGGCCACACGCCCTCTGGAGGCTGTAAGGGAACATCCATTCTTTGCCTCTTCCAGCTTCTGGCGGCTGTTGATGCTCCGCGGCTTGTGGCCTCATCACTCCAATCTTCAAGGTTCCATCCTCACATCACCTCCTCCTCTGTGTGTGTGCTTCTCTCCCTCTGCTTTTGTCCTATAAGGATACTTATAAGTGATGGTATTTAGGGCCCACCTGGATAATCCAAGATATTCTTCCCATCTCAAGATCCTTAACTTCATCACATCTGCAAAGACTCTTTTCCCTATGAGGGATTAGAACCGGTAGCTTTGGGGCGCCATTATTCTGCCTACTACAGCAGAGTGGGCAGAATTTGCGGATGGATAATTTATGGAGCACGAGGGAAAGAGTCTGTGGAGTGTCGAGGAGGACTCGAAGGCCCGTGGCCTGAGCAGCTGGAGGGATGGAGGCGCCATCACCGAGATGGGGCGGCCGCCAGAGGGGCAGGTTTGGGAGAGCCCAGGAGCTCAGCTTCAGAAGCAGAAGCCTTGAGTTTGAGATGTACGTCAGGCAACCAAGGGGGCTGCTGAGTAAGTCCGGAGGTTGGGTTAAAGAGAGAAATTTGGGTGCATAAAGTGAGACTGGATGAGCTCTCCAGGGAGAGAAGAGGACCAAGGTGGAGACCTAGAGGTGACCATCAGTACAGATCCAGAAGGTAAGGAGGAACCAGGGGGGGCACTGAGAGGGAGCCGGCAGGGAGGCTAGAGAAGACCAGAAGAGGATGGCCGGTGTCTCAGGAGCAAAGGAGACAGGGAACGATGAGGGCTGACGGGTCAAGTAAGACGACAACTGAAATGTGACTTAGATTAGGACCAGGGGGACCCTGACAAGAGCACTTCCATGGAGCAGAGGTGGAGGAGGAGTAGAATGTGAACATTTGATTGGAAAGAGTGTAGAAGAGAACTGGAGACATCTCTGGTGAGAAATTTTGCTGTAAAGGGGAACCAAGAAACAGGGCTGTGGCTGGAGAAGGTCAGAGAGTTTTGTCTTCTGTCTTGTGTTAAGATGGAAGGAGTTACAATACATCTGTATGCCAGCGGGAATGATCAGGAAGGTGACGACGCAGGGGAGAGGGGAGCATTGCTGGAGCAGTGATGGAGACAAGAGGAAACAAGCGAGTCCCCAAGTGGGGGTCAGCCTTAGTGAGGCTTGATCCGTATCAGGAGGAGGAGGAGATGTGTGGAGCAGACGCCAGGAGGTGGGAGATTGAGGACATTCTCTCCTACGGCTTCAGTGAAATGAGCTGGGAGCAGTAATGGGGGAAAAGAGAGAGGATGCACCGAAGACCCCTTGAGAGGCTGGTCAGGAACTCAAAGTTTTGAGCTCTTGGAAGAGGACAGAGGCATGGAGTAGAGGCCAAGTTTGATTTAGCCAGATTGGGGGTTTCCCAAGTGAGAATAATAAAGAGAGGGAGTTGGGGGGGTGGGATCCAAGGGAGCCACTTTGGTGAGTGACCACAGACTTGCAGGGCTGAAGGACAGTGAAAGGGGAGGGGCATCGATGGGGCCGTAGGTCCTGGCAGGGTTGGGGGATTGGAGGGAGGGAGCTGGGAGAGAGGAGAAGGCAGATAGAGAGCGAGAAGCATGAAACTGAGATTGGAGGGTCTGTGTGTATCGGGCATGGGCATGACGAGGGCCAAGGTCGCTGGAGGGGCCAGGGTTGGGCAGAGGACCAGATCCCTGGCAGAGAGGCGGTGGGGGCATGGGGAGGCTGGGGGAGGTCGAAGGAGCATCTACCTGGATGTGAGGATTGTGTTAGGAGTGAGTGGTGAGCCAGGTGGAAAATGTAAGAGACCGTGATCCCCACGGCCATAGTGACCCCAGCACCCACCCTGTCCCCTCTCAGGAGGCATCCCTAACTGGAAAAGGGGACTTGGGTTCTACTGGATGGGCGGTCAGCTCTGGGAAAGACATCTGCCGCTCCAGCTCCATCAAAGACCCACATGTGAAAAGTAAATCTATAAAGTTAATAGAAGAAAGTGTGGTGGACTTCCCTGGTGGTGCAGTGGTTAAGAATCCGCCTGCCAGTGCAGGGGACATGGGTTCGAGCCCTGGTCTGGGAAGATCCCACATGCTGCGGAGCAACTAAGCCCGTGCACCACAACTACTGAAGCCCGTGCTCCTAGAGCCCGTGCTCTGCAACAAGAGAAGCCACTGCAGTGAGAAGCCCGCCCACAGCAATAAAGAGTAGCCCCTGCTTGCCGCAACTAGAGAAAGCCCGCGCAAAGCAACGAAGACCCAAATGCAGCCCAAAATAAATAAATTAATTAACTTTTTTTAAAATATGGGGTTGCATGACCTGGGTTTTTCAACAAATAATTGGCTTTAAAGACAAAGGGCCTGTTAGCGAGTGTTGTTTTAAGCTTTTGCATGCCGGAGACCTGTATGTGCCTGAGCATCTAGCAACGCCCATGGGGCTCTTTTCAGAATCAAGTTTATAAAAGCATAACATCCAGAGGGTTACAGAGGAAACTCATTGCATTAATATACAGTTAGTAAAAAAAATAATAATTGTGATATAGTAATATATGTGCTTCTTTATTAATACATTAAAGAATAAGATCTGGCTGCAGATTCAATAACTACCATAATTTCTAAGCAGTGATGAGTAAAACCAATCTTTCAAGAGATCTGCAACAACTGTAATGTGCTATAAAACATCTGTGATTTATTTGGGTGACAAGGTCATAGGTTCTGGCAATAGTATTGTGATTTGTTGCCAAAATTCATAATTGACAAAAATATCAAATGTCATTAGAGGTTAGTGAAAACATAGATGTCAGTTTTTTCCCACCAATGGTGATAGACGCCAAGAACTCTGGACCAGTTGGAGGTCCCAGGACCCCAGGTTGAGAATCCCTGTAGTTTAAAAACACAACATGTGGATCTTGTATAGATCCTGATTTGAACAAACTAACTTAAAAAGACATTTCTGAGATAACTGGGATATTTGAACACAGGGTGTGTATTATAAGATATTAAGGAAATATCGTTCTTTTTATTTTAGCATTTTTTAAAAAATTGAAACAAGTAAATCAGATAATTACAAGAACTGTATGGAGATTAACAGAGCCTGAAATGACCCCTTGGGTCCAACCAGGTGACAAGTGCATATCATTTCCTTCCACAAGGGCCCAGGGGCCTGGAGTGGGAGGAAGGGCCCCCCACACACCAGTCTTGGAGCCCAGAGACAGAGCATGTGGCTTTCTCTCCCCTTCTGCATCTCCTGCCCTTCCCCACAGGAGGCAGCAGTTCTCTGGAAACCTCTGGTTGTCAAAAAACCTCTAGGAGGGCTTCCCTGGTGGCGCAGTGGTTAAGAATCTGCCTGCCAGTGCAGAGGACACGGGTTCGAGCTGTGCTCCGGGAAGATCCCACATGCCCTGGAGCGCCTAAGCCTGTGCGCCACAACTATGGAGCCTGGGCCCTAGAGCCCGCATGCCACAACTACTGAGCCCACGCGCCACAACTACTGAAGCCCGCGAGCCTAGAGCCCGTGCTCTGCAACAAGAGAAGCCACCACAATGAGAACCCCATGCACATCAGTGAAGAGTAGGCCCCGCTCGCCGCAACTAGAGAAAGCCCGTGAGCAGCAACGAAGACCCAATGCAGCCAAACATAAAAAAAAAAATTAAAAAGTAAAAAATAAAAAAACCTCTAGGACCAGCCAGAGAGCAAGTGTGGGTGGGTCTCTCCTGGTGAAGGAGTACTTTTTGGCAATGCTCAGATCAGCACTTCAAGCTCCAGATCCAGGCCAGACAGGAAAAGGTGGAAAACACAAATCTCCTGCTAGAAACACACACACACAAACCTTATATTACATGCTCAATAAAATCCAAAAAGGCTTTTCTGGTTTTTTTGTTTGTTTTTGTTTTGTTTGCTTTTGGTGGCAGGGATTCAAAGGGAGAACTCTCATCTTCTGGTTAACCTTCACATTAGCAAAAACCACTGTTACAAAAAGGAAAAGGATATAACATCGTCTTTTTATCGAGAGTCATTTCAGAGGATGAATAAACAATAAGCAGATTCTGACAGACGGCAGTGGGGTTGCATTTTCATTCTTGCGCCTCTCACCCCATACCCACTTAGCAATAAAAACTGTGCATAAGCGCTGGCAACAGGCTCTGAGTGGCCACCCCTCTCGCGCCGTACGAAGTTTAAATGGAGCAGGGGCACCGCCTGCTTCCTACTAGTTTTAGCGGCACAGGACGGAGGGTCCGGCCGAGCGGCCGGCCCATGGCTATGCTGCGCAGCTTGCCTCCTGCGGTAGTTGCTGTAGGCCTCCTCGAACGTGGCCTTGCAGGGGAACGGGGCCTTCAGCTTGGAGCACGTGAGGAAGGAGCCCCCCAGCTTCCTGTGCGGGGAGTAGGTCTCCTCGGTGCTTCAGCATGGTGGGGATCGGGTGGTGGATCTTCGCGGTGGTGCTCTGGGCGCCAAAGTCAAAGGGCTCCTCCGAGGCAAAGGCCTCCCCCAGGATGAGGATGGCGTCCAAGTGGGTATCTTCCACGGCCTTGACCTCATAGCCGGTGAGGAACTTCATCTCTGTGGAGTTCTTCAGCACGGCCTCCCTGTCCTGGTCAGCAGCAGCCCTGATGATCTGGATGTAGCAGTCTGTGAAGGATCCTTCGTGTTCCTGAGCTGCCCCGAAGTCCAGAATAGTCACCCTGTGCTGCTGAGCGCCATCAAAGAAGTTGACCCAGTTGGGGTCTGTCTGCATGAAGCAGAACTGGAACTGCTCCTGCAGGCACAGGACCGGGATATGGTAGCAGATCTCGTTCCGGATCTCCTGGCTCAGCCCCTCGGCCTGGGCCAAGGGGGAAGCCAGACACCAGCTGCGTGGTCAGCACGTGGGGGCTTCAGAGCTCCTCCACAGTCTCAGGCGTGTAGAAGAAGGGGTGGTCCTTCAGCAGCTCCCTGAACCTGCCCGCACAGGCGGCTTCCTGCTGGCAGTCGCACTCGAGGGCCAGCTCCTGCCTCGGCACGTCGAGCAGGTGCTCATGGAACAGGCCTTCCGGAAGCATGTTGCTCCTGTTCAGCACGGCCATGAGCTTGTTGACGTCACAGTTGATGCTCTGGGCCACACCGGGCTACTGGACCTTTTTTTAAAAAAAATAAATATTTTGTTTGTTTTTTTTGGCTGTGTTGGGTCTTCGTTGCTGCATGTGGGCTTTCTCTAGTTGCGGTGAGCAGGGGCTACTCTTTGTTGCAGTGCGCGGGCTTCTCATAGAGGTGGCTTCTCTTGTTGCGGAGCACGGGCTCTAGGCGCGCGGGCTTCAGTAGTTGTGGCTCGCAGGCTCTAGAGTGCAGGCTCAGTAGTTGTGGCGTACCGGCTTAGTTGCTCCGCAGCGTGTGGTATCTTCCTGGACCAGAGCTCGAACCTGTGTCCCCTGCATTGGCAGGCGGATTCTTAACCACTGCGCCACCAGGGAAGCCCCGGGCTACTGGATTTTCATGGCCACCTCGCGGACAACTTTCACGCGGGCCAGGTGCACCTGCCCGATGGAGGCTTGTCCCAGCAGTTGGGGCCCAGGTCGTTGTTGAGAGTTTTCATCATCTGTTTCAGTGTCATGAAGTCCACGCTCTGCCTGACCCGCTCGAAGATCTTGGCCCGATGGGGTTTGATGAAGGCGTCGTCCTGGAAGCTCAGCATCTGGCCCAGCTTGAGCGCCGCCCCCGCGCACCTTGCAGAGCGTGCGCACGATGCGCTCCCTGTCGGCCTCCGACAGGAAGGGGCTGGAATCCAGCACGGCCTTCTTCCCTGAAGGATCCTCGGGACGGAGGCTCTTCTTGGCAACCTTGGCCAGGGCCCCAAAGCCCAGACCCACAGCCAGACCTGCCAGAACCCACAGGCATGTTGACCGAACAAGCTCCATGGAGGTTCTCTGCAGCAACAAGGGGCAAATCGGAGCATAAAACAGCTTCATTCACACAGCACCTCGTTCATCTTTTTTATTCTTATATTTTTAAAAATTTTTTGGCCGCGCCACGGGGCATGTGAAATCTTAGTTCCCCAACCAGGGATTGAACCCGCGGCCCCAGCATTGGAAGCACGGAGTCCTAACCACTGGACCGCCAGGGAAGTCCTTTGTTCTTTTTTTTTTTTTTTTTTGATGTGATAATGGCATTGTGGTTATGATTTTTGTAAAGTCATTACTTGTTTGAGATAGATCATGAAATATTTGAGATAGATAATTATAGCTAGGGTTGGTTTGGTTTTCGTGGCTTAAAAATTAGGGTTTGTTTTAAAGTATTACAGCTAAAGTGAAGTAAGGGAATTTTCTTGGATGATAGTGATGTCCTATTTCTTTTCGTGTGTGTGTGTTCTATTTCTTAACAAAGATTGGGATTACACAGTTATAAGCATTTGTCAAAACCCATCAAATAGCATACTTAAGATTTTGCATTTCTTTGTGTACAAATTTTACCTTAAAAAAAAGTAAATAGGGCTTCCCTGGTGACGCAGTGGTTAAGAGTCCTTCTGCCAATACAGGGGACACGGGTTCGAGCCCTGGTCTGGGAAGATCCCACGAGACGTGGAGCGACTGGGCCTGTGCGCCACAACTGCTGAGGCTGCTCTCTGGGGCCCACGAGCCACAACTGCTGAGCCCGTGCACCGCAACTGCTGAGGCCCACGTGCCTGGGGCCCGTGCTCCACAACAAGAGAAGCCACCGCAATGAGAAGCCCGTGCACCACAGGGAAGGGTGGCCCCCGCTCGCTGCAACTAGAGAGGGCCCACATGCAGCAACGAAGACCCAACGCAGCCAAAAATAAATAAATAAATAAATTAATTAATTAATTAATTAATTAAATCTTGAACTCTAGGTAACGGTATGTATATTAGTTTCCTAGGGCTGCCATAACAAAGTACCACAAATTGGGTGGCTTAAAACAACAGAAATTTATTCTCTCATGATTCTGGAGGCCAGAAGTCTGAAGTCAAGGTGTCTGCCTGACCATGCTCTCTCTAAGCTTCCAGGAGAGGATCCTTCCTTGCCTCTTTCAAGCTTCTGGTAGTCCCAGGAGTTCCTTGGCTTGTGGCTGCATCACTGCAATCTCTGCCTCTGTCTTCACATGGCCTCTTAGTGTGTCTCTGTGTCTTCACGTGGCTGTGTTCTTATAAGGACACCAGTCATTTTGAGTTAAGAGCTTCTAGCATGACTTCCTCTTAACTAATTATACTTACATCTTTTTTTTTTTTTTTTTTGGCCATACCTCACAGCGTGTGGGATCCTAGCTCCCCAACCAGGGATCGGGGGTCGAACCCATACCCCCTGCAGTGGAAGCACGGAGTCTTAACCACTGGACAACCAGGGAAGTCCCTATATCTGCATCTTATTATTTGGAAATAAGGTCACATTCTAAAGTGCAAGGAGTTAGAACTTCAACATACCTTTTTGCGGGGGGACACAATTCAACTCATACTAATACACTTGCTGAAATGTTTAGTGGAAGAGTGTGGAACTTACTTTGAAATGCATTAAAAAAATGTGATGGGTAGGTGGTGGGATGGATAGAGAGAAAAATGAGTGATAAAGCCAGTAGATTAAAATGCTAATGGTAGAGTCCTGCTGATGGGTATATGGGTGTTCACTGAACAATTACTTCAACTTTTCTGTATGTTTGAAATTTTGAAAAAGAAAGTGTTGCATCTCAAAAAAAAAAAAAGTTTAAGGAGGATAATTGAAATAAGAATAACCGTGCACTGAGAATTGTTGGCGCTGGGTGATGGCTAAGTGGGGGATCATTACGCTAGTCTCTCTACTTTCTGTATGCTTGGAAATCTCCAAATTAAATTTCCGAGGATTCTGTTTAATGAAGGAACTATGAACAAAACTAATAGACAGGTAAATGAAAGGTACCATGTCTGAAACTGACAAAGGATTAATAATAAGAATATTCAAAGATCCCTTAGAAATGAACACAACAGGGACTTTCCTGGTGGTCCAGTGGTTAAGACTCCACGCTCCCAATGCAGAGGGCCCGGGTTTGATCCCTGATCAGGGAACTAGATCCCACATGCATGCTGCAACTAAAGATTCCACATGCTGCAACGAAGATCCCACATGCCACAACTAAAAGATCTGCATGCTGCAACTAAAGGTTCCATGTGCTGCAACTAAGACCCGGCGCAGACAAATAAATTAAAAAAAATTTTTTTAAGAAAAAGAAAAAGGGAATTCCCTGGTGGCACAGTGGTTAAGAGTCTGCCTGCCAAAGCAGGGGACACGGGTTCGAGCCTTGGTCCAGGAAGATACCACATGCCTCAGAGCAACTAATCCCACGTGCCACAACAACTGAAGCCCGCGCGCCTAGAGCCCGTGCTCCACAACAGGAGAAGCCACCGCAATGAGAAGCCCGTGCACCGTGACGAAGAGTAGCCCCCGCTCACCACAACTAGAGAAAGCCCGCGTGCAGCAACGAAGACCCAACGCAGCCAAATAAATAAATAAATTTATATTTATAAAAAAGAACACTACAACCACCTCCTCCACCCCCCCAAAAAAATAGGGTGAGCAAAGGATGTGAGCACTTAAATGTCAGAAGACCTAAAAAACTGTCAAGCATAAGAAAGTGAGTTCAAAATCATTAGTACTCTGAAGAACGGAAGTAAAAAACAACCAGAATATGAGTGTTCGTGGCAAAATTCCTTTCAGATTTTCTATACATGTGAAATTTTTCATAATAAAAAGTGGGGAAAAAACAATGAGCAGTCACTTAGCACCTAGTAGACACACAAAAATTAGAAAGCTGGATCATGTCAAGTAGTGGAGGGGATGTAGAGACCCAGGAACTCTCATGCACTGGGGGTAGGAGTGGCCTGGGAGGCCATTCTGGAGGGCGATATGCACCTCCCTCCTTCCCAGAAATCATGCTCCTAGGTGGCATCCCCTAGAAATTCTCACATGGGTCCGTAAGGGGTGGTGCCTAAGGATGTCCGCTGAGCATTACTTGTGGCGGTTGGTGCTGGGGGCGGCCTGGCTGCCCTGGGTTTCACCTTGGGGGCGTGGGCAGTTAAACTTCAAGGGACACACACCAGGGGGTCCTGTGGGCAATGAGAAGATGGGATGAAATATGCACAGAGCAACATTGATAGAGCTTTACCTTACAGTATTGAGGGACACGTAGAGTAGGATACATAATAAAATTGCAATTACATAGATTAGAAGCATATGCACACATCAATACACTTTCTTTTTTCTTTTTTTGGCTGTGCCGCTGCTTTTAGTTCCCTGACCAGGGATTGAACCCAGGCCCTCGGCAGTGAAAGTACAGAGTCCTAACCACTGGACGGCTGGGGAATTCCCCATCAATACACATTTCGCAAGCACACATATGAAAAAAAGATAACGTGGAGTGAGGTAGACAAGCAGGTTTGTCCAGTGAACACTCTTGGAACCCCAGGAGCAAGGGCTCCCCCTGCCCAAATCCAGCCTCCCAGAAGAGCAGTGCCTTTGGCAATGAAATGCTGCCACGTGGGCCAGCCCTTAGGGTTTTGGACTGAGGGACTTGCCCCACTGCTGACAGGTATGCCTCTTTTGAGAGGTAATTATTAGCCTGCTATTGGCCACTAGTGGGGAAAGATGGTCTCATGAGGGGACATTGGAATCTCGGAGTTGACATTCCTTCAGTAGCCTTCTTATGGGGCAAGACAACTAAATTTCCATTATTAAAAACAGGGTATGGGACTTCCCTGGTGGCGCAGTGGTTAAGAATCCGCCTGCCAATGCAGGGGACATGGGTTTCAGCCCTGGTCCGGGATGATCCCACATGCCGCGGAGCAAATAAGCCCTTGCGCCACAACTACTGAGCCTGCGCTCTAGAGACCACGAGCCACAACTACGGAGCCCGCGTGCCACAACTACTGAGTTCACGCGCCTCAACTAGAGCCTGCGTGCCGCAAACTACAGAGCCCACATGCCCTGGAGCCTGAGTGCCACAACTAGAGAAGAGAAAACCCACACACCACAACTAGAGAGAAGCCCGCACGCCACAACTAAAGATCCCACACGCCTCAACAAAGATCCCACGTGCTACAACTAAGACCTGACGCAGACAAAAATAAATAATAAATTTTTTTTTAAAAAAAAAAGCTCACTGGGTATTCAAAGAAGCAGGAAAACACAATGCAATTAATCAGGAAGTCTGAAATGGGTCTCACGGGGCTAAAAATCAAGGTGTCAGTGGAGCTGTGTTCCTGGTGGAGGCTCTAGGGAAGAGTCTGTTTCCTTACCTTTTCCAGCTTCTAGAATCCACCTTCACTCCTTGGCTCATGGACCCTCCTCCGTCTTCAAAGCCCATCACTCAACCTCTGCTTCCCTTGTCCCATCTCGCTCACTCTGACCCTCTTGCTTCCTCCTTGAATGATCCTTGTGATTACACTGGGCCCACGTGAATAATCCAGAATAATCCTGTCAGTTCAAGATCCTTAATTTAATCCTATCCACAAAGGCCCTTCTGCCATGTAAGGTAACATATTCACAGGTTCTGGGTTTTAGGATGTGAACAGTTTGGGGGGCCATTTTTCTATCTACCAACTACCCTATTGAAAATTGCAATCTTCCCTAGCCCAGCGCTTCCAATCTCTTTACTCTGTTTAATTTTTTCTCTTTTTTTCCCGTATAATGTTTTCCATAATTCTTATCACCTTCTAACATGTTATATAATCTACTTGCTTATGATATTGCTTATTATCTGTTTTGCCCTGCTAGAATATAAACTCCTGATATAAACTGGTACCCAGAATAGTGCCAGGCACATAATAGGTGCTCAAAAATATCTGTGAATGAGGCTCTGCATGATCTGGCTCCAGGCCACCTCTCCTATCTCATTCCCTTTCACTCTCATCCTTGCTCACTGCCTTTCACCAACACTGGCCTCGCTGCCCCTTTAACATGCCAAGCACGTTCTTGTCTTAGACCTTTGCACCTGCTGTTTCTTAAATGTCCCTCTTCCCATGTCCTTGCATGGGTCTCTTCTCTCTCCCTTGCACAGAGAGGATGCACAAAAGATGGATACTTATTGAATTAATGAATGGATAGAGTTCTAATACAGCAATAAAACAGAATACTCTGAAACTGTTAGAAAAAAGTGAGGTAGGGGGTCTCCACATGAGGGCAAGACCCACCTTGCCTGCCCTCTAAACCCCAGAGAGCTGCCAAGGTCCCAGCCAGCCAGTTTTCACTCCGCTCTGGTTGGCATTTAATAAAACTGAAGTCAAAATAAGGAAGAAGGATGTTTTTGAAACTAGAAAATATGTTCAAATTACGTTTTTTTTCCAAGACACTCCCCCTCCAAATAAATTAATTAATTAAATAGTGAAAGAAAGAAAAGAATGAGGTCGAATGTGATAATATGGAATGACTTCTAAGATATAATGTAATGAAAAAAAGTAAGAAAAATATACAGTAAATTTTATGTAATAGGCTCCCATTTGCATAAAAATGATGTATTTCTGGAAGTTTACATAAGAAATTGATAACATCACTTGACTCCCCAAGAGGGAGACTTATTTTCACTGTGTATCCTTTTGTAATACTTAATTTTTAAAATCATATTCATGATAAAATTGTTTCTTCAATAAAAACTAGTAATCAAAAGAAGTAGTAGTGAACTAGAGAAAAGAAAATATTTAATAAACCTAGGGCAGTAATTGCTATAATTTTGTAACATCTAGAAAAATTTGTGAATGAATGAATGGGTTACTCTCTAGAAGTCTGGACCATGATTCACAGCCAAGCATTTATCCAGCTCGCTCACTGTGTTTCCACATAATGCTTGCATGCTTTCTGGTCTGTTCTCTTGGTCAGTGCCACTGCTATTCCTGCCGACACTTGGTATTATCCAGATTTCTAAATTTTGCCCAATAAATAGATGTTAAATGACATTTCACTGTTGTTTTAATTTGCATTTTCAGATTAATATCGATTTTGAGCATTTCATAATGTGCTGGCGAATAGTTTGGGTTTCCTGTCCTCACAGTTGTACGTTTGTGTCCCTTGTGTATTTTTCTATCAGTGTTGTTGTCTTTCTGTGTTGATTTGCAGGAGTTCCTAGTGGTTTCTGAATTGTAATCACTCATCAGTTTTAAATGCTGCAAATATCTTCTCTCATTCTTCCCATTAAATACTAACTTTGTCTATGATGTCTTTCCTTGAAAAGAGACTTAATTTTAATATGAGCAAATTCATCAGTTGTTTTGCCTTATGGTTTATACTTTGGAAGTTTTGTTTTAGAAGTCTTTCCCCACTCCTAATTCACTGCTCCTGTTATCACTGGATGCATAACAAACTGTGCTAAACTTAGTGGTGTAAAACAGCAAGCATTTATTACATTTACCTCTCATGGTTCTGGGAGTGACTGGGCTCAGCTGAGCGGTTCTTACTTGGGTCTCTCATGCCATTGAAGCCAGATGGTGTCTAGGGCCGGAGTCATCTCATTCCAGGTTTTCTCACTCATGTGTCTGGCAATTGATGCTGGCTGTCGGCTAGAACACAAAACCTCTTCATATGCCTTGGGCTTCCTTACAACATGGCAACTGGATTCCAAGAAAAAGCATCCCAAGACAGCCAAGTCTTTTATGACCTAGCCTCAGAAGTCACTGTTATACACTGATTTTTTGTATCTCACCAAAATTTATATATTGAAGCCCTCACCTCCAGTATGATGATATTTGGAGATGGGGCCTTTGGGAGGTAATTAGGGTTAGATGAGGTCATGAAAGCAGGGCCCTGGTCTGATGGGAATTGTGCCCTTATAAGAATAGACACCAGTGGACTCTCCTGGTGGCGCAGTGGTTAAGAATCTGCCTGCCAATGCAGGGGACACGGGTTCGAGCCCTGGTCCGGGAAGATCCCACATGCCATGGAGCAACTAAGCCCGTGAGCCACAACTACTGAGCCTGCGCTCTAGAGCCTGCGCTCCACAACTACTGAAGCTCGCATGCCTAGAGCCCGTGCCCCACAGCACAGCAAGAGAGGCCACCGCAGTGAGGAGACCGTGCACCACAACAAAGAGTAGCCCCCGCTCGCCACAGCTAGAAAAAGCCTGCGCGCAGCAACGAAAACCCAATGCGCCAAAAAAAAAAAAAGAATAGACACCAGAGAACTTGTTCTCTCTCTTTCTGCCATGTGAGGACTCAGTGGAAAGGCAGCGGTCTGCAAGCTAGGAAGACAGCCCTCACCCAACCATGCTGGCTCCCTGATCTCGGTCTTCCCAGCCTCCAAAACTGAGAGAATGAATTTCTGATGTTTAAACCACCTAGTCTATAGTATTTCATTATGGCAGCCTGAGCAGACGAATACACTCAGCACCACTTCCATCACACTTTGTTTGTGAGACGTGAATCCCTGAGGCTGGTCTGTTTTCAAGACAAGGGGAATGAGACACCACCTTTTGATGGGAAGTATAGCAAAAAATTTGTGGACATGTCACAGTGACATTATTCTTCATTTTCTTGTATTAACTCCATCGTTTTATTCTTTACATTTAGGTCTTTATTTGATTTGGAGTCTGCCTGTGAGTCTGTTCGGTTCCTTTGTTGTATTCATCTGTTCTTCATCAACACCACAGTTTTTATTCCTATGGCTTAATATCTGGTAGAGCAAGCCTTCCTCACTTTCTTTTTTCATGTTGACTTGGTTATCTGTACATATTATGTACAACTGTTGTTCTTCCTCCATACAAATTTTAGAATAGACTTTATCAAGTATCTCAAAAAATCCACCCAGAATTCTGATTGAGATTGCTTTGAATTTATTGACTAATTTGGAGAGAACTTACATGTGGATAATATTAAGATATCTTATGCAAAGGCATGGACAGTCTCATTTTTCCAAATTATCTTCTGTATCCTTTATTGGCATATTAATGTTTTTTCAATCAAGGCCTTAGATATCTTTGATTAAGTTGTTAGATAAACTATAGTTTTTGTAGCTATTGAGAACGGCACAAGTTTTTTTTTTTTTTTGTCTGTTTTGTTTTTTGTTTTTGTTTTTTGGTGCTGAAGCCTGGAAACAAGCTTTTAAAATTATGTTTTAATTGGTTATTACAGTATTAGTGAAATGATATGGATTCCCGTAGGCTTATATCAACCATGATACGCCCTTCGTGACGAGCCTTCCTGCCCTCTTCATTATGAAGTATTTCTAAAACGTTTTAGCCAGTTGTGAGTACCAATCATATCATCAGTGCGACACCATTTCTAATATTTATCATTCTGATTAGCAGAGTCTCTGGTGTTGATCTAAGATGGGCGAGTGCTTTGCTGTAGCTACTTCTGGAGCCAGCTCTTAATTAAATGCCAGCCGACCAGCCCTTGAGTAGCTGACCGTTGGGGTGTAGTTTAAAACAACCCGCATAGCCACGAGGGGGCGCTAAGGCTTCACTTCTAGTCGAAGAGGGTTGCTGTGCGCCGTGTGCCAGGCGCTGCTCCGGACGTTAGGAATACAGCCGTGCCTAAGGAGATAATATTCTGAAGGTGGGGGGAGGGTAGACAGACAATAAAGTAAACTAATGCATAATTTCAGGGTGTAATAAATTCGTGGAGAAAATTAATTATTGTGACAAGGGGCTCAAGGACATCTGTCTGGAATTACATCTAAATGATGATCCCTCACTTGGGCGGAGTAGTCCGGGCAGAGAAACATCTGAGGGTCCACGAGGGGAAGAGTCTCGTGGGAGTGAGGGGGGTTAGGGGGGGAGTGCAGGTGAGGGAGAGGAGAGGGATGAAGGATGACAGGTGGGGGAGGGTGTGGAGCGTGTACGGGGAGACTTTGGTTTCTCATCTGAAGCCAAAAGAAGCCCATGGAGGGAGCAGAGTGGATGGAGACAAAAGTGAGAGGGCCTTCCCTGGCGGTCTAGTGGTGAGTACTCTGCGCTTTCACTGCAGGGGCCATGGGTTCGACCCCTGGTTGGGGGAACTAAGATCCTGCAAGCCGTGCAGCACAGCCAAAAAATAAATAAATAAAAAATAAAGTGAGTGAGAAAACGCATTATTTGGCTGCTAAGTGGGAAGCAAGATCACAGGCCCTGGGAGGCAGCATGAGGAGGTGAGTGTGGCAGTTACGCAAAGGTGGTGGGTCAGGTACACTGTGTCCTTTGTGGCTTTTCCTTAACAGAGCGCCTGTGATTCAGTGTTCCTAAGGGACATCTTGCTGGCCAGGGATGGTGGCTGTAAGGAGCTAATGGTCCAGCCCCTCCCTACAATGATAAGGTTGATGATAATGCTTATTAGGTACCTGGCACTAGTCTACAATCTATGCATTTAAACCTCACAACCTCCCTGGGAAGTAGGTACAATTGTAATCATTTTCCAGATATGGAAACTTGAGGCACAGAGAGGTTAAGTGACTTGCTCAAGACCACACAGCTAGGAAGTAGGACAGATGGCATTTGAATCCAAGCACTAACCCCGGAGTCCATGCTCTTACCCACCATGTTATGCTGCTTCCCGATCCTTTTGTTGTAGCCTTGTTCTCAGTCAAATTGTATTGCCCTTTAGACAGGCTATCTCAGAGAGCTGTCAGCAGTCACTAACACCTTAGTATGAATTAGTCCACCTCTTCTTGCCACTGAAGAATTGCAATCTATGCTAAAGCTACGGCTTATAGGGGCACTGTAGTGTAGAAATATTTGGGTTCTGGAGTCATAATGCCTGTGATTAAAACCCACTGCCACTTCCCAGCTGAGTGATTTTGGGCAAGTGTCATCACTAATCTGGGCCTCAGTTTCATCATCTGTGAAGTCCCCATTTTCCAGATGAGGAAACTGAGAGGCTCAACACATGGCACACCCAAGACTTTGCTTGGATGCAAGGAGGAGGGATTCCTCCATTACACTCTCTATCCAGTTGTGTGGAGGGGAGGGGGCACTGGAAGCCTGAGGTCTGTCTGCACAGGGACAGCAAGGTCACCTGAAGGGCTGGACAGACCAGCTGCTCCTGGATACCCTTCTTCAGGGTCGGCTTCTCTTCCTGCCAGACTAGAGCTGAGACCCCTGGGATGGGTGTCTGATCCTGGCAGGGCTGCTGGGCGGCACTGGATGGGCATCGGGGTCGGGCCCCCAATTTTAGGCAGTAGAAATGAGATGGGAGATGTGCTATGCCCTTGGGGGCAGATTCCCCAGTTCTGGCCTGGCCCCAGTCCTAAGCACAGCCACAATCCCACCCCATCTCCTGACTGTACACAGCTGGGACTGCTATTGTTAAAATAATGAAACACTTCCACAGTCTTTGGTAAATAACCACTACCCACTTCTGATACCCTTGCCCTTCCCCTGAGACCCTTCAGGGCCCTCCCTTCCCCAGCATGAGCATGTCCCAGCCCAGGGGGCTTCCCTGATCCAGCTCTGGGGCACTTGCCCATCCTGACTGGTAGATGGGCCTGCCAATATTTGGTATCTTCCCTGGCTCAGCCCCAATATCAATCCCTCCTCCCACCAGTTCAGAGTCCTCTGATATGGGTACCCATTTCACACGAACTCCTATGCATCCTTCAAAGCCCTGCCTAAATGTCACTTTCTTCAAGAAGCACTCCTAGATTTCTTCACCACCCCAAGAGTGAACAGCTCCTCCCACTCCGTGGGCTCCCAAGTACCTTGGACCATGCAGCACACTTTGCTCGAATCCCCTGCCCACAGGCCCTTCTTCCCCACCACTGTGTGAGCACCTTGATGCCAGAGACATCTTCTGCCATCTTTGTGGCCTCAATACTAATGGCCAGGGTAAGCATACAATAGGTGCCCAGTAAAATCTATGGAGAGGTGCCCAGTAAAATCTATGGAGAGGTTTGTTCCCAGTGCACTGTGGTCACATCAGGCACATTCAGTCCTGTGCATCTCCTGGGGCCCAGGGACCACAGGTGGTCCTCCCTACAGGAGCCCCCTTGTGCCACCCACACACTGAAGCCCTGCTGGCTGGGACTGGGCCAAGGCTGGGGGAGGTGAGGAGAGGATGTGAGTCCCAGGGGTGCAAGGTCAGCAGGGCCTGTTCTCATGCTCCCTGGCTGAGGAGTGATTCTCCATCTGCCCGGGCCAGCTGCGAGTGCTGGGACATGAGGAGACGCAGCAGGAGAGAGGGAGGTGCAGGGAGGAGCTAAGGGAAGCCCACAGTAACCAGGGAGAAGAAAAACAGGCACGCAGTGTTATTGTTACAGAACCATTAAATACAACTTATAAACAAGCCAGGATGGCGTTGTGGGGAGATGGAGGGGGTCACAGAGGCCAGAGAGGGTCAGGGCCGCGCGGTCCGGGCTCGGTCCTGGAGGGGGCTCAGGCTGCGGTCACCGGAGGGGCTGGGCTGGCGGAGGCCTGGCTGCTTGTGGAGGCCTCTCAGCTTCACCAGCAGCTCCTGGACGAAGTTCTGAGGACAAGGCGAGGGTGCTGAGAACATGGGAGGGGTGGGGGCACCCCCTGCCCAGCCCAGCCCTTCTGACCTGGGCCCCTCTATTTCCTGCTTCCTGGTCAGTGAGAGGGGATGGAGGTGGAGTTAAGGAGGGGTAGAGGCTACAGATGGAGAAGAACATGCGGGGGTGGGGGGAACAGGGAGAGAGAGAGGGAGAGAGACAGAGACCCATAGACAGAAACCAAGACATTGATGCAGAGACAGAGAGAGATGCAGAGATAGAGACAGAGGGAGAAATGAAGGGACAGAGAAAGAAACAGAGCCACAGAGAGACATGGAGATATTTCTCGAGCCAAGAGATTATCAGGAGGGTCCCCAAGGACAGAGGCCTAAGCTGGCTCCAGGGCAGACAGACACACAATGACGTTTGTCGCTCAGGCAGCCCAGAGCTGGTTAGAGAAACATGAATATTTTTCCCTTTTAAAGCAGGGAAGGAAGTGGGAGGGGCTAGGCCGCTCAGGGCCTGGAAGGATGGGGGGGCCCCTGAGAGGTGGGGAAGGGAGCCCTAGGGCGGTGGAGGCAGTAACAAGGGAGAGAGGCGGAGGGAGGTGAGCGGGCAGACAGAGCGCAGCAGTGGCAGAAATAGGAGACAGATGGGGCAGCATGTCAGCAGGGAGGCGATAATGGAGCCCCGGGGGGCAGATGGGAAGAGAGGGGACAGGAGTGAGGAAGACAAAAGACGCCACTGGAGATGAGAAAACGGCCATGGGAGAGGCAGGGCTCCCAGAGTTCCCTCTGCTGGTCCTGGGCACAGCCAGCTTCTTCCCTCCTCCCCGGAGACCGCCCCCCAGCCCATAGTCAAGGTGCAGGGGGTACAACAGGGCCTGGAATGGGGGATGGAAAACTCACCTCTGTGGGGTTTGTGCACGACTTTAGGAGTCCCTAAACAACCCCACACACACACACACAAAAAGAAAAGAAAATAGTAAATGACTAAAACATATGCCCCGCCAGCCCCTTCCATTTCCCAACAAAGCCCCAAGGCAGCAAGACAAATGGCAGTCAGACTCCAGGTGGACTTCCCATGTGGCTTCAAGGGAGGAACAAGGCCCGAGTGTCTTATAGAGCAACTGGGGGCAGGGTTGAGTCAAGAAACTCAGCACCAAGACCAGTGCTAGATCCAGAGAGGGCCAGAAGGGCACACAGCACTTCCTGCCTCTAGGAGAGCACAGGCCAGAAAACCAAGGACACTGCGTCCAGGCTGCCTGGCTCTGACTCCCAGCTATGCGCCTTCTGAGCTGTGTGACCCTGGGCAAGTGATTAGATCTCGCTGGGCCTCATTTTCCTCAAGTGGAAAGCAGGGATAGTAATAGTGATAATAGTGAAATGGAGATAATAAACCCTTCAGAGGGTTTTGTGAAGATCAAATGAGTTATTAAGTGTAAAGCAATTGAAACAGTGCCTGGCACTTAGGAAGTGCTCAAGAAACACGTTAACTATTGATACGATTTGTAGGGAGGTGCAGGGTAGGGGGCTGGGGGCGGCTTTCCCTTCCAGCTACCTGGATTTTCCGGCGTCTCTCCTCTTCACTGTCTAATTCCAACAATTCATCGATGTTGACCTCATCGGGCATGTCTGCCTCCTAAAAGGCGGAGAGGGAGGGGCGTCGGGGTCCCTTTCCCCTCCCTCCCCCGCCTTTGTCCAGGTCCCTGGAGGAACCACAGCGGCCCCGGGACCCAGCTGGCGGGTTCTGGAGCAATAATGTGGCAGTCAGGGACAGCACCACCAAGGCGGGACATCTGGGTGTTGGGGGGAGGGGTGACAGATGGGTTGACAGAGGCCCAGCAGCCTGTACCAGCTCGGATGCTGGCCCCTGGGCCTCGGGAGTCTTGGGCCTGGCACAGGTCTCTCGCCTTGGCGCCTACTCCCACAGTGGGAAACAGGCCTGGTGGAGTCTTGGAATGTCAGATTCTGGGATTCAGGAGAGGGGCTGGCTCTGCCCTTTCAAGGAAAAGTTTAAGCGCTAGGTGCAGGGGAGGGAAGCTGGCAGGCTACAGCCTGCTGGGGGTGGCCCTTTGCCCCAGGGCACAAGGAGGGCGGGGAGGGCTTGGGTCAGCCCCCAGGGCCAAAGCACAGCCCTCAAGTCCAGGAAGCCCCCCAAGGTGGGTGGGAGAGATAAGCCACAAGTCCAACTTTGAGCAGCCAAGAGGGGGACCCTTGGATGGCCTCTTGGGGCAAAGGGCAAATGCAGGCTGGCTCAGTAACCCTGTGGGGGACAGAACCCAGCTGTCTGAGCAAAGAGATCCCAGAGGCTACAGAGTTTTGCCTCCCCTACGCAAAGTCTTGCTGACTCCATTGTGGGCTTCAGGCCTGAGTGCTCAGGGGATTGTGTGTGGCATGGAGTGTCTGTAAGTGTGTTACCTGCCTGTGTGAGTTTCTGTGTGTGAGCCAGAGCCTGATGCCAAGGCGCCAGGGCCGGCACGAGGGTGCAGAGGTGTGTGACATTGCGCGCGGCCTGTGCAGGGGCCTATGGTCCTACGGGTGGGCAGTGGGCGACTCTGGCTTAGCTGTTTTTGTCTCACCGTCATGCGTCACTGTAGCATATGCTGATCAGTAAGTGACCACAGCTTGTGTCCCTGAGAGTCTGGCTAGCTGTAGTGCCCACGGCCGGAGGACGGCCTCAGAGGATGCCACCTACCACTAGCAACTGTCCACCTGTGTGAGCCCACATGTGTCTGAGAACAGAGGGCCCTCGTGTCACTGCGAGGGGCCATGGCTTCTCTCGCCTTCGCACTGTGCTGCGGAGTATCTGTCGTCCTGTGTGTCTGTGTACCTGTGACCATGCTCCACAGCACGAGTGCGTTGTACAAAATGTGACTTCAGGCAGAGACCCGAGTGAGATGTCGTGTCTGTCTGTAGCCCATGAGACAGCATAGGAGCCATAGCTTGTGCCCTGTGTGTCCACTGGCAGCTGCAGTTTCTGCCATTGTATGTCTGGAGGTGCCCATAGCTTACATGGTTTTCTGTCTGGGTGTAGCTATAATTTCTGTTATTTTATGTCTGCACGTGGCTGCAGCATCTATCATTGCGTTTGCATGTGATTATCGTTTTTTGCCTTTAGGAGATAATGGATGGTCGGTACTTGAATCACTGGGTGTCCAGGTGTAGCTGTTGTAACTTGTACCGTCTGCGAGCTGCTACAGCCTGTGCTATGTGTATCTATGAACAGCTGTAAATGGAGTCCTTTTGTGTGGGTGTAGTTGTGTTGTGTCTGCATATGGCTGTGGCCTGTGCTGTTGTGACTGTGAGAGCCTGCGGCTGTAGCATAGGTTGATCCGTAAGCGACCCCAGCTTGTGTCCTTGAGAGTCTGTGCATGGCTGTTGCTTCTGTCACTGTGTCTGCGAGTGGCCATAGCTCGTCACTGTGCACGTCTGTGAATGCTGATGCTTCCTTTGCTGTGCAGCTCCGTGTGGTTGTATCTCCCCTGCCACCATGTATATATTTGGCTTTAAGACATCCCCCTCCCCCCACCCTTTCTCCAGATATGGCCACTCCAGCTCCCCAAGTTTGCCTCCTCACCTCCCATACGCTAAACCCCTGGTGCTCCCCTGGTGTTTGGACCCAAGTGTCTGTGTGCACAAGCAGAGTGCCATGGAGGGTGGATGGCAAGGCCCATGAGTCCAGGAGCGTGCGTCCTAACGTGTGAACGAGGCTGCACCAGCGCGCACCAGCGAGCACAAGCAACCAGAGACCCTCAAGGCGTAGGGAGTCCGGGCTCGGGGTCTATCGGTCCGGGACTCCCCCTGCAACCCCACCTCTCCCCGTCTCACCCTGCCGCAATACAGCTCCTCCAAGCGCCCGTCGATCCACTTCTCCACGTCTAGCCGCCGCTGCAGCTCCCGCCGGTCATACTTGACGGTGACACGCGCGTGTCGCTTCTGCAGCCCCCCGGGGCTGCCTCCCGGTCCCCGGGCCCGCGATGGAGCCTGTAGCTTGCTCAGCACCCGCTTGCCCAGCCGCTGAGCTGCCATCGCGGTCCTGGCCCCGGCCCCGGCGCCGCGCTGTGAGCTTTCGCCTGGCGGCCAGGGGGGCCTCTTACAGGCCGGGGCGGGGCCGACCGGGGGCGGGGCTCGGACTCGCAGGGGGGCCGGCCCCGCCCCGGCTGCCCCGGGCCTCAGTTTCCCTGCCTGCAAAGCGAGGACTGGCCGCTGCGCCGGCGTGAAGCCCGCGGCCGTGCCTGGCTCAGGTATGGGCGGGATCCGGGAGCCCCAGACCCGATCGGGCGACAGGGGCTCCCGGGGCCTGGATCCGGGATGGTCTCTAGGGGACCCGGCCTGTCTGCGCCCTCTGGCGGTTGCCAGGGATAGTGCACGAGCCACTGTGCTACCTACTCTCTTTGCAAGGGAAGGTCAAGCCATAGTACTCAACGGTACATCATTTGTTCCTTCTTTCATTTATTCACTCATCCATGCATTCATTCGTTCATATTCACTCACTCTACTCAACAAATATTCATTTGACATCATGACATCTGGGCTGTAACCGCCCCCCACCCCCCGGCCCAAATCAGACTCCTCATGCCAGATAGCATCCAGGGGTTCTCTGTCCCTCTGGTCATCACCAGGCTCCCCCTCCTGAACTTCCCCAGGCACTGGAGATAGAGCAGTGAACCAACAGACAAGTCCAGTCCTCATGGAGTTGGCATTCTTGCGGTGGAGGCAGGCGGTGACATAATAAGTAAGTACAGTATATTATACAGTTTATTAGAATATAATTAGTTCTATGGAGAAATGTGAAGCAGAAAATGAGAAATGGAGTGAGGGTGGGGTTGCAGTTTTAGCCAGGGTAACCAGAGAGATCTCTTACCTCACAAGTCTTCCCATTTTAATTGAAAGCAGCAAGAATAACATTTCAAAACTTAAATGAAACTTAAATTTGGCCATGTCCCTCCCCTGCTTAAGACTATCCATAACTAGGCAATGGTTTCTTAAATATGACATCAAAAACAAAGCAACAAAAGAAAAAAAATAGGAAAATTGGACATCATCAAAATTTAAAACTTTCATTTTAAAGAACATCATCAAGAAAGTGAAGAGACAACCCACAGAAAGAGAAAAAAATTTACTCGTTTTATTTACCGTCTGTTTTCCAACTAGTAGTGTACCAAAGGGAGGGCAATAGGAGTGGTCCACCTTGGGTACTGGAAAAAAGGGGTGCACTGTCTGTGGAGAATTTAAAAATAATAATAAAACTGATCAAATTTGGCCAAGCTTTTATTATGCCATGTGACAAATTCTAAACAGTATCAGTGATAAAATAATCCTTCCACCCCCAGGAAAAAATTGTTTGGTGGTCTACTGACTGAATTGATGCAATACTGTTGAGTTTTAATAATATATATGTAAGCTTCAAATTAGATATTTTTATTACTCTATCCTTTAGTAAACATTGTATTTGTATTAGTTTTTTATTGCTGTGTAATAAATTAGCACAAACTTAGCACCTAAAACAGCACATGTTTATTATCTCATAGTTTCTGTGGATCCAGTCCAGTCATGGCTTAGCTGGGCCCTCTGCTCCAGGGCCTCACCAGGCTGCAATCCATGGGTCAGCCAGGGCTGCTGTCTCATCAGAGACTCGACTGAGAAAAGATCTGCTTTCATCTGCTTAAGGCTGTGGGGATGAGGTCTTCATTTTCTTGCTGGCTATCAGTGGGGTTTGCTCCTGGCTCCTAGAGGCCACCTACATTTCCTTGCCATGTGGCCTTCTCCATAGATCCTCTCACAATGTGGCAACATATCTTTCAAAGCTAGCAATGGAGAATCTCTTTCTTCTCAGTCCACGAAGACAGAGTCTTACATAATATAATGTAAACCTCCTTTGCCATATTTAATTGGTTAGAAGCAAATCCCAGGTCGTGCTCACACTTGAGAGGATTATACAGGCCATGAACATGGGGGCTGTCCAACATCTGTTTGCCACAATATTCTACAGCGGCGGTTCCCAACCTTTTTGGCACCAGGGATCGGTTTCATGGAAGACAATTTTTCCACGGACCAGAGGGCTGGGGGGGATGGTTTCAGGATGATTCAAGCACATTACATTTATTGTGCACTTTATTTCTATTATTATTACATTGTAATACATAATGAAATAATTATACAACTCACCATAATGCTGACAGGAGGCAGAGCTCAGGGCTCAGGTGGTAATGCGAGTGGTGGGGAACGGCTGTACATACAGATGAAGCTTCACTTGCTCGCCCGCCCTCCGCTCACCTCCTGCTGTGTGGCGTGGTTCCTAACAGGCCACGGACCAGTACCAGTCCGTGGCCCAGGGGCTGGGGACCCCTGTTTTATAGGGAAGTCAATATAGAGAACTCTCAGGTATACAGTTGACCTCTGACATATGAAGACTCAGCTCTGTGTGTTCATTTTGAAAATAAGTTCCTAACAATTTGGAATCATTTGGGCTTGTTTCAGGCACTTCTGTGATTCTACATATTCTTGCATTTATATAATAGGTTAAAAATTTAAATGATAGCACACTGATTGTAAAGATGAAGAAACTATTCTGTCATTCTACACATCCTTTTGGAGTTTTTGTGTTTAAAAATTTAAAAGATTGAATCAGGGTATGAACTGTGAGGTATAATATTTTTATTTGGTAAGTACAAATTTTCATTCATATATGAAATATTTTACTGAATTTGAGTAATATCTTTAAAATAGAAATTTATTCATTTTCAATTATTAATTTTAAAATTAAAGAACAAATAAAATAATGATTCTTACATGATTATTATCGAAAATAATTTCCTGGTAGAGAGGAGGTATAAAAAAACTATCCACCCCAGGTGTTGTTACAGAACTGAATGTGGGTTTGCTCACCTGCCACACAGCAAAGCCAATTTACTGACACTGGGTTGTGGTAAAGGAAACTACAGCATTTATTTGCAGGATGCCAAACAAGGAGAAGGGGCAGCTCGTGCTCAAAAGATGGGATCTCCCCGATGGCTTTCAGGGAAGGGGTTTTAAAAGCAACATTTGGGGTGAGGGTTGTAGCTCGTGGACTTTCTTCTGATTGGTTGGTGGTGAGGTAACAGGGTGATGTTTTGGGAATCTTAATCATCAACCTTCTGGTTCCAACCAGTCTGGGGTCTAGATGCTTGTGGTCAGCATTTAGTCACCATCCTCCACCTGGGTGGGGGTCTTAGTTTCTGCAAACAAAACTTAAAGATATGTGTCAGATTGTTATGTATATCCCTTGAGGAGGAACTGACTCTGTTTTATCGCTGAACTATTGTTTCTTGCCCGTTTCCTTTGTTTCTGCGTTCCTTTACTTCCCTAACTAGTAACTGTTGAGTCTTCTCTTTGGAACTCAAGGAAGGCCTAAGAGACCAAAGCCTTTTTCTACAAACAAGAAACAGAGGACTTTTGTACCTGGGAGGGCCTCACAGGGTCCTGCTTGGTTTCAATCCCCCTTTTCTTTGATACTCCTCAATCCTGAGGGGCACAGGGGCAGGACATGAAATGGAATAAAATTTTGGATAAAGAGGTTAATCATAAACTTGGTAGGTCCTCACTGCAAGATAAAAGAAGATGGCAGGCATAAAATCTTAATTGTTTAAGGTAAACACCACTTTGATAACCCAGTTAAGGCTCTTCACATATTATTATGTCTGCAGGGAGGCCAAGTAGTGGGCGTGGCCCTGGCTCCTGTAACACACTGACGTCTTTCTTGCTTCAGGACTTTTGCATTTGCTGTTTGCTTAGAATGTGTTTGTTCATCAGCCCTTCTTATCCTTCAGGGTTCATATCAAAACCACCTCCTTCACCACCTGTTCTCTGTTAATCCCAGCCCTTAATTCATCTTCATAGCACTGTTAGGTGTTATAAATAATAATATACTTATTTTAATTATCCTGTTGGCTACTCCTATGCCTGCCCTACTCCATCCTCTTTTCGAGATTCAGCTCATATATCCCTCTTCCAGGAAGCCCTCCCTGGCCCGGAAGCTGGTCGGATGCCTCCTCTGGGTTTTCCTCCTTTCAGGTCTGATTACTCTGCCTGTGCTTCCCCATCACAGCCCTGACACCTATCCTTCTCTGGTCAGTTATCTGTCTTCATCTAAGTACTAGGAACTGTGGAGGCAGGGTCTGGGGCTCTTGTTCATTCATGGGTCTATCACCTCCTCTGGGAGCCCTCCCTGGCCCTCTCTCAGGCTGAATAGGGAACTTGTCTGGGCTCCCAGGTCTTCCACCACGCAGCCCCTGATCACTCAGCCTGTGCTTGCGCCGTCTCATCCATAATCACTCTGCCCTATGCTTCTGTCATCACTGTGCTGGGTGGGCTGTTCCTGTCTGGTGATGCAGGGACCACTCTGGCGTGGTCACCTCTGGGTAGGCGCTCAGTGAACTCTGGAATTTAGGAAGAATAAACCCCTCGCCCTCAACGGAAGGCTGAAGCAAGATGGGCAAAAACCACAGGTTTCCAGTATGAGCAAGTCTGCGACCTCTCCTCCCACCCAGAGGCGCAATCCAAGAGCGAAGGTGCTCGGACGTTGTCAACGAGCCCACGCGCAAGGGCAGCCGGAGCCCCGAGGTTCAACCTGCGAGCGCCGGCCCCTAGGCTAGGTCCCACCGGGGCGGGGCAAACGCAAGTCCCGCCCCTTTACCCCAGGGCCAGGGGCGGGCCCAGGTGCGCCCAGGGAGGAGGACGGCCGCTCAGGTGCCTGCTCCCTGCGCCTGCGCTCTAACGCATCCCGCCTCGCCAGGTGCGCCCCGCCCCTTCCCTGGCCTTCCACCTTCGGTAGCAGCTTCGAGGAAGCCGCCATTACCTCTGGCACCCACGGAACGGCTGGGGGGTGTGGCGGGGTTCTAAAGGGTCGGGGGAGTCCGGGGCAAGCGAGGAGCGAACTAAAGCATCGTGGGCGCAGGAGGCAGAGTGTCCGCACACCAAAGGACCGAGAAAAGTGCTTCCCGGAGACTTCCTGTGTGGCGAGGGGAGGCGCGCACCTCGCGGACTCGCACCTGAACGCGACGCGCTCCAGTGCGCGTGCGCGGCAAGGGTCTTCCCGCACCTGATCGCGAGACCCCAACGACGGGCAGCTCTAGGCCTCGCCTGGGCGGCCTGGTGGAGCCCGTCATGGCGCAGCTGTGTGGGCTGAGGCAGTACTGGGCGCTCTTCGCCCTGCTGGCATCGCTGCTCCTCTCCGGGGCTGAGGCGGCCGACGGAGAACGTGGCGTCCACGGTGAGGGCACGGGCGGGTCTCCTGGGAGCTGTGGAGGGCCGAGAGGCCGAAGGCGGGGCGTTAGGGGCAGGGTCGAGGGCGTAAGTGGGGGTCTGAGGAGGCCCTGGGCAGGGTCTGAGCGGGGAGAATTGGCGGGGGAGGAAGTTGGGGGCGACTTGGTGAAGCTCAGGGTGTGTAGCTAGACTGAACCTTGGGAAAGAGGTTTGGGAGCCCTTGGGAGTGAGGACGGACGGAGGAGCCCGGGCTGGGAAAAGTTTCCTGTGAATGAGGGAGGAGACTAGCGCTGTTGACCGAGAAGAGTGGCAGTGGCCCTTCCTGTGGCAGGAAGGAGGTGAGGGGCCGAACAGAAGACCAGCCTCTTCCTGGCAGAGACAAGTTCCAAGAAAGCCCAGGGAGGCCAGCCGCAGCGGGTGGGGCTTGGATTCGGTGACCTGGTGGCCGTTTTAGCCTCAGGAAAGAAGCCCTCACCCCCACCTTTTTGGATATTGGACAGTAGCCTCCTGAGAAACCTTTCTGGTTCAGTTGCAGTAGAACGCCTCCAAGAAGAAGGGTGTTTCTCAATGATATCCAAAGGAAGGAAAAGAAAAGCAAAAGTGTTGGGGGCGAAAATACTTTGTCAGGGTGCAAGGGGGGGGAGCCTCTTGGTATAAGAAGAATATTGGCATTGAGAAGCTGGGCTTGGATTCCTTGGCCTGGTCCTTAGAGGTTGGTGGAGGGTAAGGCTCAGTTTAAACCTCTAAACTCTATGGAAGTTTGGCCTGAAGGGTCTTTTTGAACAAGTGTTGGTCTAACCTTACTGCTTCAGACAGCCACAAGGAGGCTTTGAAAATAGATCTCTTGAAAGAAAAATTCGTTGGTTCAGCGAAATTTATTGAGCCCCTGTTATGTGTCAGGGGCAGAGCTGGCAGCACTGATAACAGTTGTGACTCAGACAAGCCAGGTCCCTGCACTGAGGGAGCTTATATTCTAGTGGGATAGACAGAGACAGGGAGTAAACGGTCAAATAAAGAGCACTCACCACAGTATTAAATTACTAAGACGTAATGGAACGGGGTGAAGTAGACAAACAGGGATGATGTAAGATGATGGGGGCCACTTTAGCTCTGGTTGTCAGGAGACGTCTCTGAGGACAGTGACGGCTGAGGTCTAACATGAAGAATGAGCAAGTGGCAGCGACACAGAGGCTTCAGGGTCCAACCGGAAGTAGTAGAGTACAAAGGCCTTGAGGCTGGAGCAAGCTTGGTGGTATTGGAGGAAAAGAGATGACAGCGTGACTAGAGCAGGAGTGTGTTGGGTGGGGGAGGTGGGGGATTGGAGGAGGATGCCAAGTGGGGAAAATAGGCAGGAGCCCCTGGTAGCTTTATAGGCCAGCATTTTGGATGGAAAGAAAGCAAGCAGGATGTATGTGCACCAAGTCATCGCCTGTGGTGGCTTCTGAAGACTGTTAATTTCCCTATGCCTGAGGCAGAGAGGAAAAATTGAGTTGGGAGGTGGGGAGTTGTGTTAAGAGCCAGTGGGGAGAGACTCAGCTCCAGGGAATTAGGGATGCAGGTGTTGATCATTCTTGTGGTCTGAACTAGAATTTGTCAGCCCTTCTGGACTTTTTTAGAGGAATTAATTATGTTAGGATATACCTTCCAGTTACCTGGCCTGGGATTTTATCAAAACTGAGTTTGGGGCTAACATCTATTGCTTACTTTGAGCTCTTGTGCATTACTTAATCCTTGAAACAACCTGTTACACATCTTGCCTAAGGTCACACAATAGTAATTGACAAGGCCAGGTCGGGCTGCAGAGGGCTTTTCTGTTTGTTCCCAGTGGCTTCCCCAGCTGTTGCAGCTGGCTGGACCTACTGACCTTTCAGAAGTACTCCTATCTGGCTGGGTGAACTAATGCCCTTGCTTATCTGAAGTTCTATTTGTATGAAAGGTTTCAACAGCTTAATTTGAGGCAGGAGGTAGTTTTTATCCCTCCACCCCTTCTGATTGCTTTGATTTTTCTCAGGAAGCAAGGTCATCCATTAAGAGTGAGGTGTTTCTCCAGCCACACACAGCTGCACAGGTACCTCCAGATGAGTATGGTGGAGGGGGGGAAGTGTGTAGTGAATGTGTGTAAGGGGGTGATCATAATGATCTGTGTGAAGACATGAGGGGGCTGAGGGGTAGTGGAAAGGTGGTAGGGCCAGTGGATTGTTGGAGTTGAGATTTTGAAGAGACTGAACTAGGAAGCTAGGATACAGTGGGCAATGAGGGAGATGCATGAAACTGAGGTTCTGAAGAGGCTGCAATTATTGAGACAAGGTCTAGGTGTGACCATGGGAGGGAGTGGCTGCAGGGAGGGCAAGATCACTGGAGGAGAGGAGGTCTAGGAACCAAGAGGCCAGGATGGTTGGAGGATCGCCTATCTGGATATGGAAATCACCAAGAATGATGATAGGAGCAGCAGCGGGAGTGACAGTGAGCCAGGAGCTAAAATCATGGAGAAGTGAGGAGTAGTGACCTGGATCAGCAAATGACCCACAGGGTGGGATACGATTTACTCTGATGATGAGATTCATAACTGGGTGTTGAGGGTGGAGGGAGAATGGTGTAGAAGCAGTGCCCACTGGAAGGGCACAAGAGAAGCTATATCTTCAGGGGAGAGCTGGGTTCAGTTAGAGTAAGAAAGTGACAGGAATGTTCAGAGAAGAGATTGAAGAAATGAGAGATTTTGCTTAAGATAGGCCATGAGTATCAGAGACTCCAAGAGTTGGGGGAAGGGAGATGCTGACAAAACAGGATGTATGGTGATGAAGGGTAACTCGAGTCTGGGGCTGAGGTGGTGATAAGCAAGTGATAGGAGAGTCACGTGGTCTGGAGACTGACAATGTTGGTGAGGCACTGGGTGGTGGAGGGCAGATAGGAAGGGGTGTGGGATATAATGGACATTTGGAGGCTTGGCGAAGTGTCCTGACTCCAGACCTTTGCAGATGGAGGTGGGGGAAAGCTGATACTTCTGTGGGTGTTCGGGTGTTCATAGCATTCAGGGAGAGTGCCAGTCTGCATGGAAGCACGTAGAGACTATAAACTGGCTGTTCCTAGCAGGCCTCAAACAGGCTTTATGTGACTTGTACAGTTTCTAGGATTGAGAGTTTTTTTTGAAATATTTTTATTTTTGGCTTTGCCTGAAAAATATGAAGATCTGGCGGTACCAGTCCAGTGTTCCCACATAGCACCCGTGGGGTGGTGCCAAGTACTTCTTTTGGGAAGGACAAAGAAGACTGTCTTTCTCAGCCTGTATTTATTCACTTGGCCTGCCCTCTGTATCTTCTAAGCGTTAGAGTTGTGACTCCCATGTTAAGAGTATGCCCCATTTAGGAAACAAAGGTAGATAAAACATAATAGCTACTTATAAATTGTACAGTGCAGTGAGTGTGTGTATGTGTGTTATTGTTGTTAGGCAACACCCCTTATCAGGTGGCCACAAATGTGCCTGATTTTTTAATCTCTTCTCGGGTGATAAGTCCTGGTATTTGGAGTGCCCCCAAATATATAATTTTGATCAATACAAGGGCAGATAATATATTCCTTTTCAGAATAGAACCTCAAAAATTCCTTTTAGGAGTGGTCAGTTAAGTGTAGTTCCTGCTGCCAAATAACTTACGCATCAGAACTTGTGTTAATGGTTCCTTGGGCATCGGAACTTGTGTTAATGGTTCCTTCACTCATAGCCCTTTGTTGATTGTTCTTGGGAGTTTCCACTGGAGACAAGTGCAGCAGCATTCATGTGAGAGCCTCCACCACACTTTGAAGTGATCTTCCATGTGCATCAACCTCTTCGATTAATTAGTTTCCCCAGAACTTTGCCTGAAAGAGTGAACTTTCCAGTAAATCTCCAAGAAGCATGTTATTAGTCACCACTCCTTTTTCTTCTCCTCACCCCCATGGATAGTTGTAAACTGAGTAGTCAAAGAGAAGATGACAGATAAGAGGGAAAGTGCAGCTGGTGTTGGTGATCAGCTGGGAGTTCTCCAAAGTAGCATCTTGTAGTATTCTTGTCCTTCACGGAAGAGGCACTTGTTTAATTTGCAGGCAAGACAGTTTAGTTCCAGGACAGTTTGAAATATTTATTCAGCACATATTTATTGAACACCTGCCAAGTGCCAGGCACAGTTTTAGGCCCTGGAAACAAAGCACTGAATGAAACAGATGACACCCTCCCGCCCCAATCCATGGCAGTTACATTGTAATGAGAAGAAAATACAATAAATAAATGAACAATGAATATAGATAATTTGGTGATGAGTACTATAAAGAAAAGTAAGGTGGGGGGAGGGATAAATTAGGAATTTGGGATTAACAGATACACACTACTATATATAAAGTAAACAACAAGGACCTACCGTATATCACAGGGAACTATATTCAATATCTTGTAATAACCTATAATGGACAAGAATCTGAAAAAGAATATGTATATGTAAAACTGAATCACTTTGCTGTATACCTGAAACATTGTAGATCAACTATACTTCAATTAAAAAAAAAGAAAAAAGTAAGGTAAAGGTTTGGTGTGCTTAGTACTAAAAACATGGCCTTTGAGGCTCAAATGGCTTTGAGGCTATACCTAAAGAACATTGAGGGGCTTGCCTTTAGGTCCACTGAAGGAAAGTGGACCCTTGCCACCAGAAACATTCCTTTGCCCTGGTCAGTATTTGAGAAGTCAGCCTGTAATAGAGAAAGCCAGCCCCCAACCTGTTTCTCATTTTACCTATCCCCAGAGTCAATTTGCAACATTCAGGCTTGTCTTCAGGTAGTAGGCCAGGCAGCCAAACCTCTGTTTGCCATGTCCTGAGACTGACAGGCCAAATAAGGGATGAGGTAGCTTGTGATTCATGTGAGGCAGGAGAGAACCCTGAAGGGGTCACACTGAAATGACTTAACCCCAGGAGGCCTTGGTGGCCCATTGGTCACATGACTAATGAGGAATTTGCAAATGACCCCAGAAGCATTAGTGTATGGATTATGGATGTCCTTGGGTGATCCTGGTCACAAATGTCATTTCACTTGTTTCTGACAAGACCTTTTTGAAAACTTATGAAGGAGTGCTGGAATTTGGATGCTGAGGCCCGTGAACTTTGGAGTTAGTTACTTTGAAGTTTATTTGAAGCACATTTTTCATTATTGGAAAGCCATTTTAGAAATGAGGGCAAGTGTTTGAGATGGATCTCACCAGTGGGGTCCTGGGTCCCTGGCCTCAGAAGCCCCGTAATCTGAAGTTCCTGAGTTCATATGTGGTACTTTGTCCGTGTTTATTCCAGGGTCAGTCATTTAGAGTCTAGGGCATGTTTGGGGTGGGGGTGGGGGTGAAATAATATTAGATATTATAATAGTTTTTGATCTTTCAAAGGGCTACATAGATAGATATATGTCTGTGGTATTGAAATTTAGTGTGGTGCTTAGGAAAAACACGTCTACAAAGGCTCCTGGGGTGGGGTGATAATGGAAAAAAAGGTTGAGAAACATTGCTCTAGGTAGAGGGTCCGTTAGCTGTAATCAGTTTCTGAAAATGGTCCATGTTTCAAAAAAGATTAAGAACCCCTGAATGTGAATTAACAGACAATTCCATGAAAGACTTTGAAACTACTGTTTCCTTACAATTTTTTTTTTTTTTTTTTTAACATTTAGGACCTTTTTCTAAAATTTGTGGGGTTTTTTTGGCTGCATTGAGTCTTTCTTGCTGCCCGTGGGCTTTCTCTAGTTGCGGTGGGCGGGCTTCTCATTGCGGTGGCTTCTCTTGTTGTGGAGCACTGGCTCTAGGCGCACGGGCTTTGGTAGTTGTGGCACGCGGGCTCAGTAGGTGTACCTCACAGGCTCTAGAGCGCAGGCTCAGTAGTTGTGGCGCGTGGGCTCAGTAGCTGTGGCTCGCGGGCTCTAGAGCGCAGGCTCAGTAGTTGTGGCGCACGGGCTTAGTTGCTCCGCGGCATGTGGGATCTTCCCGGACCAGGGCTTGAACCCGTGTCCCCTGCGCTGGCAAGCGGATTCCTAACCACTGCGTCACCAGGGAAGCCCTTCCTTACAAATTATTCAGATGGAGCACTGTGATTCTAGTTATGAATTTAGGTAAGGGTAGAATTTATAATCCTGCTTGAGTGATGAGTATGAGGTGACAGTGGGTAGGAGTGGTGGTTTACATTGTGCTAATAGTTGATGGAATGTAAACCTTTATATCTAAATATTTTATATCTAAAATGCCAAGATTATATATCTAAAACAACAAGATTTTATGAGCCTTATAATTTAAGTTGGATTTGTCATTGTAAATGTTCTTTCCTCATAAATACCTAGGGGTTATTTTAAAGTTTCTGAATTACTTATCCTAATAATGACAACTTCCAGGCACCAGAACCTAGAGGACGTGGGTAGTTAGTAGCTTTCTGTACTAGAAACAGAAGCCCTCAAGTATGTAGAACCTATCCAACTAACCAAAATAGCTGGATTTATAGATCACCTTGAAATAAGACTGATTGTAAAATAAATGTCAACTTTGGAATTTGGCACAGTAGAATTAAAGCAGCCTTGAATATCTGCCTCCCTGGTATTCAGTACCTCTTCACTCACACAGAACTTTAATATTCTCTCATTCCTTGGTGAAAAGATAACTTGAAGTCCAGATGGGTAACCAAGGCATAATTTTTCTTATTTTCTTGTCTCCGACCTCTTAATCTCCCGATACTGTAGTGTTGCAGGACTTTGATCTGTGTGATAGTCTGCCATTGTCTTACTGTAGGTGAAGATAAGGAATTTTGTGTCTTCAGGCATGGCAGGTGGTTGCACAGCAGAAAAACAAAGGGAAGGAGTGATGGTTGAGTTGGTTTGATCAACTCACTGACTTGAGTTTGTACTTTGGTTTTCCATATCCCCTCTATCCTGTCAGTCACCACATTCAGTTGGACTTACTAGTGAAATGTGTCATCCTTCTCTTTATCTTCATTCCCACTGTTCCTACAGTAGTCTGGTCTTCATAAAAATATAATATCTACTACTTATTCAAAGCTTTGTGCCAAATGTTTTAAGCTCTTATAATGGAGTAAAAAATACCTTTAATTTTCACAACACTCTTAATGATTGGTCCCTGTGTCAAAGAAGTCCCTTCCATTTGAATTGTTTTTAAGAAATGCATCTGCAAGTCCACAGAATTTAACTCAATGGGACCTATGGAGGGAAAGCCAGCTGAATGTCCCCACTTTATTACTCACCAGTGAATTCAAATTACATTGAACAAATGCCCTTTCCCAGACAGGCCATGGTCAAGATAGCCTCAAGATTAATAAATGGTGCATTCCACAGCAGGAAACAAAAGTCTAGGTGTCACAAAATGGGACTTATTGCTAACAAACTTGTCAAAAAACATTTTTATACTAAGTAGATCCAGAATGGGTACAAATCACACAGAGGGGCCTTCACTTCAACTTGGGCTGAGTTGTATTTATAATGTCCTCAAGTTAGTTCTCTTGCTAACATTCTCAGCTTTCACCGTAACCCGAAGGAATTTTAAAGAGGAAACTCTCCTGTTTACTACGGAGAATATTTCTGATACAAGATGTGTGGGTTTTTCCACATCAAGCAGTTCTCAGCAGACACGGATTGGGTGTTTGGCAATTTAACTCAATTCTGAAACCGCAGGGAGTGAGCACAGATCCTGTAGGATAAGGGCTCAGTCTCACAAGACTCCCTCTCCCCTCTTCAAATGCCAGTCAAAGTCTGAGGTTGTCCCCTGTCATTTTCACCAACCTGCTATAAATCAAGGGTTGCCATGACCCCCTCGGATCCAATTTGCTAGAGTGGCTCACAGAACTCAGGGTAACACGTTTACCAGTTTATTATAAAGGATACAAATGAACAGCTAAATGAAGACAGAGGTCTGGAAGGGTCCTCAGTGTAGGAGCTTCTGTCCTTGTGGAGTTTGGGGTGAGCCACCCTCTTGGCATGTGGATGTGTTCACCAACCCAGAAGCTCTCCTAACCCCTTCAGTTGGGGTATTTTATGGAAGCTTCATCACATAGGCATGATTGATTATTAACTCAATATTCCACCCCTCTCCCCTCCCAGGAGAATAAGGGGTGGGGCTGAAAGTTCCAACCCTTTAATCTTGCCTTGGTTTTTCTGGCAACCAGCCCCCATCCTTTTTTTTTTTTTTTTTTTTTTTTTTGGCCATGCCACAAGACTTGCGGGATCTTAGTTCCCCAACCAGGGATTGAACCCGGGCCCTCTGCAGTTAAAGCGAGGAGTCCTAACCGCTGGACCACCAGGGAATTCCCCCAGCCCCCATCCTGAAGCTTTCTAGGGCTCCCCCAGCCACTATCATCTCATTGGCATACAAAAAGGCAATCGTACTACTCCAGAGATTGCCAGGGTTTTAGTTCTTGTGTCAGAAACGTGGGTCAAAGACCAAATATTAGAATAGAACATGCTCCAGCTCTCAGGAAATTACAAGGGTTTTAGGAGCTCTGTATCAGGAAGGGCAGGCGGGGAGAGACCAAATACATATTTCTAATTATGTCAAGATATGATAGGTCTATAATCAGAGCTTTGCCTTATCTTTCTAAGCCTCCCAAGAGTCTGATTTAGATACTCTAAGCCTCTAAAATCTGCACTTTTTATTTATTAGCCAGGCCTAAATCAGAGAATATGGGGCTTGCCGAATTGAAGAATACTGGGTTTATACATTTTCCAGCTTTACTGAGAGGTTTATACATTTTTGTTGCATGTATTATTGTTCCCTTATTATGAATGAGGAAATGGGTGTGCAGGGAGGTTAGGAAAGCTGCCTCCCGCCCCCACCCCAAAACAGTGGGCTAGTAAGAGGCAACCAGGAATTCCTGCGCACACAGGTCCTTTACCAGAACAGCTTCCTGCAGGCCCTGTCCTCTCATGTGTCCTACACACTTTTGCCGAGTGACTCTTCCTTATTGTGTCACTTCCCTATACCAGAGCCTTTGCTCATTTCCTTTGTACCTTGTGTGGCTTACAAGCCCTTTGAATGTAGGGTGTGATTGTAATATTTTACCTTGTGTGATTTTCTTCTCTTTCTATCCAAGCCGGTCTTGTGGCTCTAACTTAATTGTAAACCCCTGGAGGTCAAGGACTACATTCCCAGTGGGTGCCTTCTATGTAGGATGGCTACTCAGCTCAATTTACCTTGGAGGGTTCCAATTTATGCCACTGTGTTTCCCACGGTAACTATTAAGAATACCCCTTTTCACTCTGAAAAGTGTCTTGATCTGGAGGATAAATTATATGATCGCCCTATTTACATGTATTAGCTATTCACCAAACACTTGTTGCTTACTACTGTTCAAGATACTAGGGAAGTTAGTACATTCAGTTTTATTTACCATGAAAAATTTCACTGAAAAATTTAAGCAAACAAAAGGGATAACTATAATCCACTCTCCAGATAAAACCTTTAAAGAAAATAAAAGTAATGCATTCACAAAATTAGAATACTCAAATTGTACTAAAAGATACAGATGGAAAAGAAAAACTGGAAAAGCTTCTCCTTCCTTTAGTCTCTTTCCCTAAAGGTAGATTCATATCTAAATTAAAAATTTAAAAAGGAATCATAACATGTAAACCATTCTTTTGCTTTTTTTCTCTCAGACACTTTTCTGTACCAGCACATACGTAGTTGTCTATTTTAAACAGCTCTGAGTATTCGATTATGCGGATGTCTCACAAGTTATTTCACTAGCACGAACAGGGTGTTCTGGTGGTGAATTTTCAGCTGTTGTAGGTCTGTGCGCACCAAGCCCTTTGTGGATGTGGTAATAGTTGCCCCTGTTCTTTGAAACTCTTGAATTAATTGATTCTTCCTTGTTTGCTTTTTGATAGTGAGGAGTGAACTGTATTCTCTCCTATTTTTTTGTATAAAATAGTATTTTCAGATGTCTGAGGATTATTGTAGCAAATCATTTCCCTTTGGCCATTATCCTTAGAATTCTAAGTGGCTTTAATGAAAAGAGTAGAGCTGTTTTTAGTGATGGAAGGGTGTGCTGCAGCATTTTTGGCAAAGGATTAACCTGAGGAAGGTGTGGTCAGTGTTGTCATAGAAATGTGAGCCCTAGGAGTCTATGTGATAGCATCTGACCACACCTGTAGGACGTGCTGAGTTCTGTGACATGACAGGGGGTGAGGGGTGTGGAAAATCTGAGCAGGGTGTTTTTAGCAACACTCTCTAAAGAAGTGATTGGCAAACTGCAGCTCGTAGTCACTGCCTACATATGGCCTACTCGCTAAGTATGGCTTTTGCGTTTTTTTAATAGTTGAAAAAAATCAAAAGAATATTTTAAAGATTAAAAATTATATGAAATAAATTTTTATTGGAATGACAACCATGGTCGTTCATTTACATATTGCCTTAGGCTGCTTTCATGCTACCATGACAGAGTTGAATAGTTAGGCTAGGTCCATGAAGCTTGAAAGAAAGGCAGTCCTTGCTTTGCACAGTTTTCAACATGCACAGATTTCAGTTACTACAATATATTAACTGTGAGTACTTGGGTACAGAACAAGTTTCAGCTACTAGCTAGCTCTTCAGTCACAAATCATTGTGTAAATTACACATATGCCTAGTGATTGGTCACTGCATGTCTGTTACTCAGTTCATACACAGCAAAGCATGTAGTTGTGTTGCTTTCTTGTTTCCCAGTATACGTGACAGTTTACAAAAATGGTTAATCACTAGAGGAAGTTGGCCAAAAAAACACCAAAGTGTAGCAAAGAGAAAAAGTGATAATGCTGGAAGTGAAATTCCAATTGAACATAAATGGAGTGATAGGAGAATGAGTTAACTGTGGGAATGTTGACACTGCTTGCCATTTGAGATGCAGCCAGAGGAGCTTATCGACAGAAATGAGGAAAGTAGTTGTGACAAAAAAAGGATGATCCAGTGGAAGTAATGCTGGCAGAAACTTCCACAAAAAGTCAAGCAACTCTCAGCAATTTTGTGTCATTGAAAGAGCAAAGAATAAAATGTTGGAAACTGATCCAAACCAAGAAAGAGGTGTGACACTTCACTAAGGTGAACTGAGAAGATGCTTGCTCTCTATCATGAGTTATATGAGTAAAGACCTTCACAAGCACTGTTCAGACTACTCTTGGTGACTTATTTATTTACAAAGAAGATTGAACACTTCGATTCTCAAGTTTCTTTTTTTTTTTAATAAACTTATTTATTTTTGGCTGTGTTTGGGTCTTTGTTGCTGTGTGCGGGCTTTCTCTAGTTGCGGTGAGCGGGGGCTACTCTTTGTTGCAGTGCGCGGGCTTCTCATTGCGGTGGCTTCTCTTGTTGTGGAGCACGGGCTCTAGGTGTGCAGGCTTCAGTAGTTGTGGCGCACAGTTGCTCTGCGGCATGTGGGATCTTCCCGGACCAGGGATCGAACCCGTGTCCCCTGCATTGGCAGGCGGATTCTTAACCACTGTGCCACCAAGGAAGCCCCAATTCTCAAGTTTCTAATGTTTTAACTTACAGAGTACTAAATAAATATTCATTTTATTTTATTTTTTAAATTATTCTATACATTTATAGCCCACAGTTTTTCGTTTTAAAGGTTATGGAACAATCATAATTGTTCCCATTGCTCTGCATGATTTCACACTATTCTGCCTGTATTTACTATTTGGCCCATGATAAAAAAAGTTTACTGACCTTCGCTCTAGAGAAAACAGATGGGGGGAGGAGAAGGACCATTTCATGAGTGGCTCCAAGCTTGTGAGGTGATCCAGGGCTTTCTTATTAGTATACAGTGAGGCAAGAAGTTGGTGTTCTTCAGTTTATAGCACCCATGGGAGTAAAAAGTTTATCAAGGGACTTCCATGGTGGAGCGGTGGTTAAGAATCCCCCAGCCAATGCATGGGACACGGGTTTGATCCCTGGTCCAGGAAGATCCCACAAGCTCCGGAGCAACTAAGCCTGTGCACCACAACTACTGAGCCTGCGCTCTAGAGCCCGCGAGCCACAGCTACTGAAGCCCGCGCACCTTAGAGCCCGTGCTCCGCAACAAGAGAAGCCACCGCGATGAGAAGCGCGTACACTGCAACGAAGAGTAGTCCCTCCTCGCCGCAACTAGAGAAAGCCTGCACGTAGCAATGAAGACCCAACGCAGCCAAAAATAAATAAAAATTTAAAAAAAAAAAGCTCGGGCTTCCCTGGTGGCGCAGTGGTTGAGAATCTGCCTGCTAATGCAGGGGACACGGGTTCGTGCCCCGGTCTGGGAAGATCCCACATGCCACGAAGCAGCTGGGCCCGTGAGCCACAACTACTGAGCCTGCGCGTCTGGAGCCTGTGCCCCGCAACGGGAGGGGCCGCGATAGTGAAAGGCCCGCGCACCGCGATGAAGAGCGGTCCCCGCACCGCGATGAAGAGTGGCCCCCACTTGCCGCAACTAGAGAAAGCCCTCGCACGAACCGAAGACCCAACACAGCCAAAAATAAATAAATAAATAAATAAAGTAGCTATACAATTAAAAAAAAAAAAAAAGCACATATTTATTAAAAAAAAAAAAAAAAAAAAAAAAAAAAGCTCAAGCGACCTCAGAACCAGAGAAACCTGTTTTCTATGACAAAGACCAGTCTGTTTGGCAATTTTGTAATAGCCAATGTTCAAAATGCCTGCCAGGGTTTTGTAATTTAGGTTCATATGTCAGATAATGTGTGATTTTAACCATTTTTAATACTTTTCCAAGAGAATGTTACTGTTTCCTAAAGGCAGGAATTCCATTTTTCCATATTCTGAAGCAAGTGTATCCAAATTTGGTGTCCTTCAGCTTTTCCCTGTTTTTCTTATTCTGTTTTGAAAACTTACAGAACGTATTTAATTTTGCACTAGCATTTGTGAGCACAGAAATAGAACTTGAAACATATTTTTCATGATTGTTTTCCAAAACTATTCTGAGACCAGTATATCATTTTGTCATCTCTTAATAAGAACAGTTATTTATTAAGGAATAACTTACTGAAAATTGTCCAACCGAGTCCCCCTCAGCCTTGGCCAGTTCTTTGGTATGGTGCTATCTATGACCCTGTCATTGAGTGTCACCATAAACAGGCCTAGCAAGGGCCTGGCCTTGGTGAGCCCTCCAGTTGTGATGAAGCCTTGAGGAATGTTTTGGCTTTTAGGCAACTTCAGTTTCATGTTTTTCCCACTGCCTGTCACTATAGAGTTTTTTTTCTTTCTTTCCATCCAAGGGGTCGTTTTGTTTGTGCCTGTGCTCTCTGATCAGACCAATTTGAATTCATATCCAGCTCTGCTGCTTGCTTAGCTTAACCTACCCAAAGCCTCAGTGTTCTGCTTTGTAAAGGGCAGGGGTGGGGGTGTTACTGCATGAGTCACAGTTTTATTGTGACTATTAGAAATCGTGCATAGAATGTGCCTGGCATCAAGCTTAGTGAAGGCAGTGAAACGGGGTGTCAAGAAATAAGTCATGCTGTGCATTTTGGTTCATTTTGATTTTAAGCTGGGTCTACCAAAGTATAGTATTTTGACTTTTTTGAAGTTTTTTTTAAGGAAGGTGGTAAGTCATGGAAGCCATCTTACATACTAAAGTATTTCTGGCTTTTTGTACAAGCTTTTTGGAGAACAACAAAAGAGAAAATGCACTGATGTTATTTGGAGTGAGGTGAAGTACATGTGGCCTGTGTTTCCTAAAGGAACATTCTCTCCTTTGAAACGAACCGAGCAAGCAAACAAAAGCAAAATCCTTTTTTCATGAGATTACTTCCTTAAGCCTAGAGAGTAAAAATGTATATGATGGAAGCTTAAAAGCAGTTTAGTTAGTAAAAGCATGTGACAAAACGAGACTTTTCTCCATTTGATAAGGAGCCTCCATACTCAGAGAAGGGACTCTGTCTTGACACAGTAAGTGTGTGGTTAAATTTCATCTTAATTGAACCTAGCTTTGGCCAACTAATCTGCTCCTTAGAGCTCTTTTACTCTAATCAAATTTATTTTAAAAAGAGCTTTTACCCCAATTAAAAAAAAATAAAAACAAAAAAAAGAGATTAGCTTTTTTCTCTTTTTATTATAGGAATTTTCAAATGTACACAAAGGAGTGAAAACAGTTTTATGAGTGCCCATAGACCATCACTCAGCTTCAACAATTGTCAGCATTCTGTCTTTTCAGATATACTGTGTTTTTAGTCCAGGTTCTCTCCTAATAAAGAGACATTTCTAAATTCTCCTGGGACAAAAATGAAGTCACCCCCATCCTGTCCTACCCCACCCAAGGAACCTGAAAATAAGGCTGCTTCTGAAACTTAAACTATGAGATCAATGTGTGATCATTGACAGCAGATACGAGCAGCCGTCTGAGACAGAATAGCCTCTCAGGCCTGCAAAATTTGTAATGAAGGAACCATCACATCTACAGAAAGAATGGTCCAGTCAGGAAGGGGCATTGCTCAGTGGTGGAAGTAAGAAAAGTTAATGTTCCAGAGGCAGACCTTGACTGTGCTGTCTTGACCTAAGCGCTTCCCGAGCTGTCTGCTGCAAGCCTCTAGTCTGCCTGATAGATCCCAGTAGAGAGTAAGTTCACAGGAATCCTACGGAAAACTTCTTTACTGTGACTCCAAGTCATCTGCTCCATTTCAGCTTGCTATCCGAGGTGGTATGTTGGTTCGCATCCACCCCGCTGGACAGTTATTTTCTCAGTATCCTCCTGTGCGCTTTGTTAGCAAGATCAGCATCCCTGTGCCTCATCAGCTCTGGGGCATTAAGAGTGCCTGTCTGAGCCTACAAAGATGAGGACCAGATTCTGGGCAGTGTTTACTTCACCAAGGTAACTGCCCTCCATCCCTAGATAAGCTTTTCCCTCTTCCTCTTTATGCACCCTCAGGCTTCTATACCTGCACAGAATGTATCTGGCACCCTTGCTTATGAAAAGCCACCAAATTCTCACCCTTTATACTGTGTTCGCCCTGCTGCATTCTCTGCTGTGGTGTCTGGCAGTTCCCACCTGGCTGGCTTGAGCTTTGTTTGGCCCCTCAGGTGTTTGTTTCAATTGAGACATAATTCACATTCATTTGTACATTTGACCCATTTAAAGTGTACAATTCCTCCCTCAGGGTTTTTGTTTAAAAGATTGTACCTGAAGCTGCTCAGGAAGCAAGGACACAAAGCAGTCGATGATCCCCAGGGCTCTCAGCTTGGCAGGGCATCGGATAGGCTGTTGCCAAACCTCGGCAGCAGTGGGGTGCTCCCGCCTTGATGTTGTTTTCAGTTTTGGATCATAAGTGGATCCTGTGTGGGTCCCCTCCATCTTGTCTTCTTTTTAGCAGTGCTGCCTCTGGCATTTGATAGCCGTGTGGATTGGGCAGAAATATATACCAAAGAACTCTTCTCCTTCCGTGTCTTCCCTGGGCCTTGTCGATTGCGTTTGTTTTGTGACCTTTGCACATTGTCAAAAGTACCTGTTCCAGGTGCACACCCAGCTGGTTCTGGTTGATGTGTTATATGGACAGAAGGTGCCTGGGCCTATTTTTTTTAAAAAACTGATTTAGTAAAGTATTTACATACCATAAAATCACTTGTTTTAAGTATACAACCCAATGACTTTTGGTACATTTACAGAGTTGTACAACCAACCCCCCAATCCAATTTTAGAACATTTCCATCAGCCCCAAAAGATCCATCCCTGTGCCCATTTGCAGTCAGTCTCTGCTCCACACCCCCAACACCAGGCAAACACTAATCTACTTCCTGTCTCTATTGATTTGCCTTTTCTGAACATATCGTATGATTCCATTCATATGAAGTATCAGATAAGGTACTTTTTTTTTTTTTTTTTTTGCGCTGGGTCTTAGTTGAGGCTCACGGACTCCTTAGTTGCGGCAGGTGGGCTCCTTAGTTGTGGCATGCAAACTCTTAGTTGAGGCATGCATGTGGGATCTAGTCGAATCCGGGCCCCCTGCATTGGGAGCACGGAGTCTTATCCACTGCGCCACCAGGGAGGTCCCCAGATAAGGTACTTTCTAACTGGTGATTTCATTGATGGTTGCTTGCAAATTAACAGAGCATTTTTTTTTTTACTTCAGAGTATGCTTTTTCTGCTGTACTAGTTAGCTGTGATTTATTGGTGTATATGTGAGTTTCTTGGGGTGTTTGTTTTGCATAGTACCAACCTTTTTTGTCCATAGATAGATGTTTTGTGGAACATTTGGTTTCTTGCCCATCGTTGTGATGTATTTTGGGAGACGCAAGAGAAGCACAAATCCTGCCCTCTGTGCTTTCGAAAGGCATCCCCTAGTTGGTGAGGTAAACCTAGCAAACATGAAAACAACTAGGGAGGAGTAAATGACAGCATATAACCAAGTTTTGGGCCCTGGGATGTTTTTATTTGAGATGTTTATGAAGCACCCTGTGCTAGGCCCAGGGCAGGGTGGAATGCCCTTATGCCAGAAGGCAGAGATGTAGGAGGCCAGGGTGTAGGGAGAGGTGATGTGGACTCGTGATCCCGGGGAGGTGGGGAGTGGTGATATGGTGGTGCAGAGCACACATTGAATCACATGGTCAGGTTACTCCCTTTCCAAGTTGCTTTCAATCCTCCTGATTCCTCCAGGAGAAAGTCTCATTCTAGTGCAGGTGATACCTCCAGCACTTGTTTATCTGTCCCTTTTTAAGAGAGAGCAGATTTCTAGGCCTTCTGCAGGCAGATGTATCTGGCTGCAATTACAACATTGTTCTGTTTTCCTTGTACTAGAGTGGGGCCAGATTTTAGGACACCTTGTAACCCAGGCCCATCTTGGTGTGCTCAGATGGGGAGAGCCATCATAAGTGCTGAAGCAGAGGAGTGACCTGAGTTGTCTCTGGAAGGTTGGCAGTTGGGGGAACTAACATTAGGGAGCTTCTTTCTGAGGCTCTTGTGGTAATTTGACTATGAAGTGGCCTATCCTGGCAGAGAGTAGACAGGAAAAGTTAGGAAAGGCCCTTCTGTGGGGTGCTAAGAGCACCAGGCCGTGCATTTCCTTCCTGACCGTGCATTGCCAGCTCTGGGCTTGCTTTCTTTTTTTTTTTTTTAAAGTAATTAATTGATTAATTTTTGGCTGCTTTGGGTCTTCGTTGGTGTGTGCAGGCTTTCTCTAGTTGCAGCGAGCGGGGGCTACTCTTTGTTGTGGTGCACGGGCTTCTGATTGTGCTGGCTTCTCTTTGTTGTGGAGCACGGGCTCTAGGCGTATGGGCTTCAGTAGTTGTGGCATGTGGGCTCAGTAGTTGTGGCACGTGGGCTCTAGAGCGCAGGCTCAGTAGTTGTGGTGCACAGGCTTAGTTGCTCCGTGGCATATGGGATCTTCCCAGACCAGGGCTCGAACCCATGTCCCCTGCATTGGCAGGTAGATCCTTAACCACTGCGCCACCAGGGAAGTCCCAGCTCTGGCCTTTCAGTGCTAGGCTCCCCTTGGCCCAGTGAGACGGGCACATATCCAGAAGGATCCTGCAGTCTGGCTTTTTGCCTTTGAAAGTCCTTTTTCTATACTGGATGTGTGTGTGTTTGATAATGGGGGAAGGGACAAAATCAACACGCAACTGAAATTCAGTTCAGTCTGGTGGGTTGGTGTCTTTGTCGTTAGATGATGCCTTCCTATACAAAGAAGGGATCACTAGGTAGGCCTGATGGCGACACTTCAGAAACAGCTCACAGAGTAACTGTGCTGAAACTTAAGGCTCTGCTTCTCCTCCTGGGGCTCTGGAAAGCTGTGGGGCTTCTCCTACAGGTCTGTGCATGTTCTGTCTTGCAAGAATTGCCCTGCCAAGCTAACTGGTCTCTGGTTGGTTGTGTTTTAGATTTTTGCCGAGTTTCGAAGAGTGTGGGAAAATGCCGGGCCTCCATCCCTAGGTGGTGGTACAATGTCACTGATGGATCCTGCCAGCAGTTTGTGTATGGAGGCTGTGGAGGGAATGACAATAATTACATGACCAAGGAGGAGTGTCTTGCAAAGTGTGCTGGTGTCACAGGTAAGACAGTGCTGTTGGGGAAGTTTTATTATCTAGAGACACTTTATTAATTGGGACGTAGCTGCCTTTTGCTCTTTGCTAGTTCTTCACTGCTGAAACTGGGAGACGTTTTTAAAAGCAGAAGAAACAGGCACAGTGTGAAGGTCGCCCACACGGTGGTTTCACAGTGGTACCCTCCCTCCTCTTCCCAGAAAGGGGAGAGTAGGCCGCAGACTGAAGCCAGGGGAGGGGTGACATGACAGCGTCTTCTCCCCAACTTCCCTTCTCCCACTATTGAGAGCAGGTCCCACGCCAGGCCTGGTACGAGCAGAGTCCTCCAGGTCTACTCAGGCGGGCTGCCCCCCTTGCTTCCTGGGCATTTGGGTTATTTTTACCTTTGGGACAAATGACTTGAGGAGCTCACTCAGCCAGCCAAGTTATGAATCAAGTTAAAACTAGAACATACTTCTGGAATCCATCCTTCTCTCAGCCTTCGTGAGGGATTCTGTGGAATCAAGATAATGTTGACCCTGAGAGCCTCCCAGTGTAAATAAAAACCTAAAGCCCCACAACAGTGTGCACTGGCTCTGAACGGAGCCTCGAGGGACTCCTTGAGACCTGACGGCAGTGCGATATTGGCCCTCTGGAGCCTGATCCTTCCTAGGTGTTCCAGAGACCTGAGGATTGGGCCAGCCAAACTGTCAAAGATTTTCATTGGCGATTTCCTTAACATTGTTACGGGACTTCTTGCATCCTTTCCTGACAGCTTGGTGTCAATGTGTGGACTCTGCATTATGATTCTGTGTCAGAATGTGCTGGTGCCCTCAGTGCTCACCACACTGGCTGTAATCTCTCTTGGCTTTGAACTCTGCATTCAGAAATCAGATAAGTTTATTAAAGTTGTGTGCAAAGAGAGGAAGACAACAGTGGTCTTGGCTGTGAACTGAGGTTTAAGACATAATGCGCAGACACACAAGCCCAGCAGTGACTGAGTGCCTTGAGGAACATTTTATTGATCTTTGCCCAGTGCCCGGCAGGCACTCAACAAGTGTTTGGAGAGCTGAGGTGGCTGGTATTATTTTTGGATTATTTTAAGTCCACCTTGGCTTAATGCCAATTCATTTGATTTGCTAGAGCAGGACCAGGTACTTTGGTTTTATCTTTTAATGGTGACTTTTGCCTTTCTGGTTGAACTTTTCATTGACTAGAAGGAATCCTTGGATTCCAACAGATGAGTTCCTCATTTTGGGGGCTGGGATGGGGGGGCAACTGGCAACCTTACCAGATGGTGATGGAGAAAAATACCATTTATTTTATGTGGTTTTCCGCCATCAGCTGTGATCCAGTGTCAGGGAAGGAATTAAGGGGAAATGTTTTTTGCTACATTTTCTGTCCTTTTCCAATCAAGAGTTGACAGTGGCAAATGTACATGCCGTTCTGGTTACTCCTTGGTTTCTCAGGGGGAAAGTTAAGTTTTAAGAACACAAGCAGTGGACAGTGGGCATTAAGGCGGGATGTCTCTGCAAGGAGCCACAGGGTGTCGTGTTTTGCTGGGAGAAGGCAGACAGCTATCTTCCTAGAGGTCAAGCCAGAGTCTGGCCCCAGCCTTGAGGTCCCGGAAAGCTCATTTGCTGGCACCCGAGCGTGGCTGCACTGCACAGCTCCTGAGGCGTTCTCTTTGCCAGCATATTTTCTCCCAGGCAGGCAAGCTCTGTGGGGAGCCAAATGATAATGAGAATGCCAGTTTATTAAGTAATTAATTAATTATAATGAGAGCCAGAACCACCAAAGGGACCAGACACTTCTGTCCCTGTGCCTGAACCCTTAGTCTGTGTAGGCAAACCTCTCAGCGAAATTCCCAGAACATTGCTTGATGAGGGGAGAGGTGGAACTGGGGGAGCTGGTTTGTGATGGTAATGTGCAATGGCATCAGGTTAGGCCAGCCCCACGCCTCTCCACAAGGAAGGGTTCCTCCCTCCTGGACCCTGCCAGCACTCCCTTTTTTGCACTTCCACCCACCCTCTTAGCTTTGTGTGTGTGCAAGATAAAATATACATAACGTAAAATTTAGCATTTAACCATTTTTAAGTGCACAGTTTAGTAGCATGAAGTACATTCACAGTGCTGAGCACACCGTTCACTTTTTTTTTAATATTTGTTTATTTATTTATTTGGTTGTGCCGGGTCTTCGTTGCGGCACGTGGGCTCCTTAGTTGCAACAGACAGGCTTCTTAGTTGCGGCAGGTGGGCTTCTTAGTTGCGGCACGCAGGCTCCTTAGTTGTGGCCTGCGAACTCTTAGTTGCGGCATGCATGTGGGATCTAGTTCCCTGACCAGGGATTGAACCCAGGCCCCCTGCATTGGGAGCGCATAGTCTTTTTTTTTTTTTTTAAACACACCTGCATCTTTTTTTTTAAATAAATTTATTTATTTACTTATTTATTTATTTTTGGCTGCATTGGGCCTTCATTGCTGCACGGGCTTTCTCTAGTTGTGTCGAGCGGGGGCTACTCTTCATTGCAGTGCGGGCTTCTCACTGAGGTGGCTTCTCTTTGTTGCGGAGCACAGGCTCTAGGCACACGGGCTTCAGTAGTTGTGGCACGCAGGCTCAGTAGTTGTGGCTCACGGGCTCTAGAGTGCAGGCTTAGTAATTGTGGTGCACGAGCTTAGTTGCTCCGTGGCATGTGGGATCTTCCCGGACCAGGGCTCGAACCTGTGTCCCCTGCATTGGCAGGCGGGTTCTTAACCACTGGGGAGCGCATAGTCTTATCCACTGCGCCACCAGGGAAGTCCCACGCCCTTCACTTTTTTAATTCATTGGGTGAGTTAATACAGTTCAACAGGTTATTTGGCCCTGGAAGCCATTCTGTCTTTTTATAATGTCATTTCACACGTCTTTTCTCTGATTCCCAGCTGGTTGATCTTAAAATTTAACCCGCAAGGGCAGTCTTGGTTCCTTATTTTCCAAGTTCTGGCGGGTTTGTGGTCCAGCATGTGCACTGAAGGGCCCACATAAAGGAGAAATGGGAGTCGCTGTGAGAGGCACACAGGACCAAGCCTCCTCAGGGATACAGCTTGTTTTGTTTCACCAGGCAGTCTTGGAGGTACACTTTCTCACTGTGCTGTTTATTTGTCCTCTTGTAGTAAATACCATCGATGATCTGTCCAGGAATGGAGCAGATTCCTCTGTCCCAAGTGGTACGTTCTTAAAAAGACCCAGGATGGAATGAGGGCCATCCAGATGGCTAATGTGAAAGGACATTTGTAATTTGGGCATTGTACAAGGGCTTCCACCTCCTGGTTCTGTTTGCTCAGAACTGGCGAACAGGGGCTCTGCCTGGGCTGCCAGCTTCTGGCTCCTGGCCAGCATCCTTCCGCTGGGGAGTTCAGCAGACAAGAGGGCTGAGGGATTCTACAGTGCTTCCTGGCTGACCTCAGCTTCCTCCTGGGGGATAAGGGATTGTGGCTACTGCTGCATGTGGCTCAGGCCCCTTCCCCCGCTTTGGGCTGGCTTCAAGTCCCCTGGCCTCAGCCTTCGTGCTGTCTTCACTGCCCTATCGCACCTCCTTGCTTGCTGTATCTCCTTTGCTCCTTGTCGTCCTTGCTGTCCGTCTCCCTCCCTGTGCTAAGAGTCCTCTGTCTTCTGCCACCCCTGCCTCCATTCCCACTGCAGTCCTTGATCTCGAGCTTTGTGTTAGCTTGCTTTGTAGTGCTGACAGCAGCTGCCCCATTCCTCCTTTATGCTTAAAGGACTCTGCATCAGGAGCCGGGGGTGAGTGGTTCAGAGGCACTAGTAAGTCCAGTCCAGCTTCCCCAAAGGCCAGTCCCCAGGCAGTGGGTTCTGCTGGGCGAGACCTGCTGTGGAGGGAGGGAGTCCGCCCCTACCCCATTTGAGGGTGGCCCCCTGTCAGCCACTGGCCACGCACTGGTTGCAGTCTTGATTCTGGTCCTTTGACTCTGACATCAGCACCCACATGAGAGTGAGCATTTATTAGTTCAGTGGTTGACCGATTTGCAGAATGCTGAGAGTTAGGTTAAAGTCACTTTCCAGTTTTGCTAGGCTAGGAATCCTGTGACTGTCCTGACCATTGCTTTGCCTGGGTTCATTGCTTATTCCCAAGCTGGCCTCTGCAAGGTCATCCAGAGCCATGGGGCACTGGCATCATAACTCTGGTTTCTGTCCTGTTTCAGAAGAAAATTCCCCCAAGAGAATAAGGGACCCTCCTCCCTGTGTCAGAGAGTGGACACCTCTGGTCTTCTTCATCACCCCAGAAATTGTGGCTGGGATTAGTTTCCATAGTAACCCCTGAGGTGACAGGCAGGCTTCCCCATCCAGCGTTCATTCTGTGTGTGCCGTAGAGCCCATTAGGACTGGGAGGTGATGGAGCAAAGCTGCCCACAGAGGGGGGCTCCACTCCCTTCCGGGTGCCAGAGTGTCTACGCTCCCTCAGTGGGCCCTTTTAGACTCATCCCCAGCTAGGCGACGTGTCCTGTGTCCATTCCAGCCTCCCTGACGTGGATGTTTGTGTTTCAGTTCCCAGAAGGCAGGATTCTGATGACCTGTCCAGTGATGTTTTCAACTATGAAGGTATAACTTTTAAAAAACATGTTTTCTTACTTAATTGGGAATTGAGACACACTTGAGGATTTCCATTAAGGGTATTGTAGAGCAGGGCTTCCCGACCTTTCCCAGGTGTTAGGACTCATGAGGATGCCCTGGGGCAGCAGGAAGCAGGATGTGCCGCAGCACGCCCTTGGGAAGCTTTGCTTGAGAGGCAGCGTGGCGTGCAGCCTCTGCCTCCCTCCAGCTGCGCGCTGTGGGCGGGATACTGTAGCTCTGCCTCAGAGTCCCTGACTATGAAATGAGGGGCCTAGTTCAGACCTCTCTGAAGGTTCAGAGACCGAGTTAACACATGTAGAGCCTACAACAGTGACTGACATAGAGTAACCTCCATAACAGTGTAGTCTGGCCATAAAGAGAAAGATATCTGAAAATGTGGTCCAGAACGGCCACGTCTGTAATGGCCAAGTTTCTTTTAACAGAGAGATGTTTTCCCCATTGGCTGGCAGCCATATGACTGCTTGGGAGCATTCTAGCTCCATTCACCTCTCCTGGGCCCTGCTAATTTGTATGCCTTGGGCTGTCTCACTCCCAGAACACTGCACTGCCAAGGCCATCACTGGGCCTTGCCGCGCATCCTTCCCACGCTGGTACTTTAATGCCGAGAAGAACTCTTGTGATAACTTCATCTACGGCGGATGCCGGGGCAATAAAAACAGCTACCTCTCCAAGGAGGAGTGCATGCAGCGCTGCTTCGGTGAGTCTGCCTGACTCCTAAATCCAAGAAACTACCATGGGCAGATGAACCCTCCTGAGAGGACACCAGTCCCTTTCCTCATCCCTAAAATGAAGGCCTTGGAAATGCTGTCATTTGGACTCTGCCCTTAGTCTTCTCTGGCTCCCTGGTGGGGAAGGGGTGGGCTTTGGCCCCAGCTGTTGGGCACATGTGTCCTAGGTCCCTACTGGGGTGGCAAGGTCTCAGAACCCTCAGAAGAGCTGGAAGAAGTCGTTCAGAAGGAGCGTGAAGGCCCAGGGCTGAGGGGAATCCTCAGGTGGCTGCAGCTGTGAGGGGAGGAGGGCTGAAAGCTGACCTCAGGGTTGTGTGTTTTCTTCCAGGCAAGCAGTTGTATCCTGCCCTGCCCCGCACTAAAGGTAAACGGCCTCTTGCCCCCCTCCACCTGCCTGCCTTGACTAAGCTTGGCTGTGTTTTTTGCAGGCTCATGTTGTCTCGGACACATCATCCTTCACTGTAAACATCGTTTTGTTAGAAAGTCATGTTTCTGCACAAGAATGGCCAGGCAGCTTGGAACATGTGGTGGATGTTTGTCCCATTGTACAGTGTACATAAACGGGTTAGGAGTGAGGCCGTCTCTGCCTAGGCAGCCTGGGGGTGACTGGGGGACACATCCTACTGTTTTAGGTGTGTGGGATCTGCTGCACGCGGGCCTGGGACTAACTCCAGGTTTGCGGGGGAACTTTACTGCCATGGGGTGTACAGAGTTGGTCATGGGTGATAACAAAGGAGGATGGAAAGCCCTTGCCATGTGTGGGTGGAGCATGGCCCCAGCCAGTGCTGTTGTCCCCAAGCAGTCTGGTCTGACAAGGAGGCTAGGCCTCCTCTAGCTTTTGTTTCTGATTCTGAACCTGAATCATGGATGGTAGTGTTTGCACAGAAGACCTGCCACACTGGTTTGGCCTCTTTCCACCTGTTTCCCTGTTAAGGAGTCCAGGCCTGGCCTGTGTGTCTGCTCTGCTTTAGAAGAGAAATGAAGCTGGAACCTGGTTTGCCAGGCATAGGGATCTGGAGGGTTGGAGACGGAGAGTGAACTGACCCTGTCCAGTTCCGCAGCCAAGTGGGGAGAGGGAGCCGGGTAGCTGCCACAGGAGGCCACATTCCTTAGGTGGAGCCCCACCTGAAGAAAAAGCATCTTAACTGACCAGAGAGACTGCAGTGGGGCAACCACTATTAAATTTACCTGGGCAGTTAGGAGCATGAGGGTCCCCTCCTGGCCCTGCTCCAGATATACCCATGCCTCTGCCCTTCCCTCATTCCACAGGCAGCCACCCCAGCCACCTGCAGGGCCACATCTTTCTCTGGCTGGTTGGGGGAGGGGGTGTGTGTTTGCACACACACACCAGAGATGTGTGCTTTTCCTGTACAGATTGCCCCAGAGAGGTGGCAGGGTAGTACAGAGTTGAAGTGGGGATTTTTTGTTCAAAAAGGAGGAACGCAAGTAGCCACTCTGTCTATGTGCACATAGCATAGCACCTCCTTTTTTCAGGAACCTACTTCTCAAGACTGTAGGGACTCTCCTTGAGGACTTCCTGTCAAGCAGTGTCAGTTCTCCAGAGCCTTCTGGGTTGGGGTGGGGGGACGTCTGGCCCAAGGGCTGCTGGTCCTCCTCCCGAGCCCACGTGGACACTCTGGCTATGGCCCGCCTCGTCCTGCTGGTTCTGAGGCCTCTCTCTCATCCACAGTGGTGGTCCTGGCAGGGCTGTTCGTGATGGTCCTGTTCCTCTTGCTGGGAGCCTCCGTGGTCTGCCTGATCAGGGTGGCGCGGAGGAACCAGGAGCGCACCCTCCGTACTGTCTGGAGCTCTGGGGACGACAAGGAGCACCTGGTAAAGAACGCTTACGTCCTGTGAATGCGCGGTCGCCAAGGGGCTGCCCTCCTCAACCCCCTGTTAATGAAGAGAATCTGCGAAGGGAGGAGAGACAAGTGTCGAACGCGTGTGTGCTTTTTCAAATAGAGTGATTTGTTTGTATTTGCGCGATCATTAGGGCTTTTGGCCTGTTTGTTAATCCAGAAGGTAAGAGGGCTGCTCCCTGGTTTCCCGGGATGGGTTTGCTTTGGAAATTCTCTTAACGAAGGGCTGTGCACGTTGCAGATGGTCTAGCCCTAGGTCGGAGTCGGTTCCTCTTCGATTTATTTCTTTGCTCCAGGTGTAGTTTTCTTAGCTTATGTTGAATCCTGTTGCCTCCTTTCCCATCACAAAAGTAATGTTTTAATAGTTTCCTTTGCTTTTTTTCTGTTTTTTTTTTTTTTAAGTAAGGAGAAACATAAGTTTTTTTAATTAGGATTCTGAAAGGAAGAAAGTAAAATGTACAAGTTTAATAAAAACGGCCTTCCCTTTTAAAATAAATTTCAGTATGTGCTTTCTTTATTTGTGGGACTGCTAATTTAAACTCTACCAAAGTTACCACAGGACACTACATGAGATGTCCCATTCCAGAAACAAACTTCTTAAAAAAATAGCACCTTTCGGGGCTTCCCTGGTGGCGCAGTGGTTGGGAATCTGCCTGCTAATGCAGGGCACACGGGTTCGAGCCCTGGTTTGGGAAGATCCCACATGCCGCGGAGCAACTAGGCCCGTGAGCCACAACTACTGAGCCTGCGCGTCTGGAGCCTGTGCTCCGCAGCAAGAGAGGCCGCGATAGTGAGAGGCCCGCGCACCGCGATGAAGAGTGGCCCCCGCTCGCCGCAACTAGAGAAAGCCCTCGCACAGAAACGAAGACCCAACACAGCCATAAATAAATAAATAAATTTATAAAAAAAAAAAATATCACCTTTCAGATCTTCTTGAATGAAATACATCTTACATTTCAACGGAGTGCCCATAAAGTTTCACCAGACAACACTTAGCCTTACCACCTGTGGTAAGCTCTGATTATTTTCTTATTCTATTTCACTTTTTAAAAATTTCGGTCTTAGGGACTTCCCTGGTGGCGCAGTGGTTAAGAATCTGCCTGCCAATGCAGGGGACACAGGTTTGTTGATCCCTGGTCTGGGAAGATCCCACATGCCGTGGAGCAACTAAGCCCATGTGCCACAACTACTGAGCCTGCGCTCTAGAGCCCGTGAGCCACAACTACCGAAGCCTGCATGCCTAGAGCCCGTGCTCCACAACAAGAGAAACCACCACAACAAGAAGCCTGCGCACCGCAACAAAGAGTAGCCCCTGCTCACCGCAACTAGGGGAAGCCCGCATGCAGCAACGAAGACCCAACACAGCCAAAATAAAATAAATAAATAATTAATTTTTAAAAAAAGGTAAAAAAATCTTAAAAAATTTTTGGTCATACCACACTTTTTTTTTAATGACCCACTTTGGCATCCATGATTTTTTTTTAATTAATTTAAAAATAAATTGGAACAAAAAGACAATAAGCCCTCCTTTCCTTGACCCTTCGTAGAAATCCCTTCAGGCCAAAAGGCCACATTCTGTACAGACACACCTCCTTTTATTGCAGTTCGCAGATACTGCAGGGGTTTTTTCAGTTTTGGGGTTTTTTTTTTACAAATTGAAGGTTTGTGGCAACGCTGCATTGTCAGATGATGGTAAGCATTTAAAGTATTTATTTTTTATTTTTTATTTTTTTAATGCTATTCTTGTCTGCTTACATTCTTTTTATGTATGTATGTATGTATGTATGGCTTTGTTGGGTCTTCGTTTCTGTGCGAGGGCTTTCTCTAGTTCTGGCAAGCAGGGGCCACTCTTCATCGCGGTGCGGGGGCCACTCTTCATCACGGTGCGTGGGCCTCTCACTATCGCAGCCTCTCGTTGCCGAGCACAGGCTCCAGACACGCAGGCTCAGTAATTATGGCTCACGGGCTGAGTTGCTCCGCGGCATGTGGGATCTTCCCAGACCAGGGCTCGAACCCGCGTCCCCTGCATTGGCAGGCAGATTCTCAACCACTGCGCCACCAGGGAAGCCCTAAAGTATTTTTAAATTAAGGTATATACATTGTTTTTTTAGACACAATGCGATTGCACACTTAATAGACTATAGTGTAGACATAACTTATATATGCACCAGGAAATCAAAAAATTCATGTGACTTTATTGTGATACTTGCTTTGTTGTGGTAGTCTGAAACTGAACACACAATATCTTAGAGGGATGACTGTACATTGGGGGAAAGGCTTGTGTCCATTAGGGTTTAGAAATCGATTCCAGAAGCAATTGGCTAAATACCTCATCCAATTCCCCCCAGCCTCTCTGGTCCATGGTAGACGTTGCTCGTGGATTCTGGCATTCTCCCCGCCAAGCCTTCCAGGCAGCCTGGTGCTCCAGGCCCTCACTGTGGTTGACTCAGAGTTGGTGAACAGGTGCCATATCCCAGACAAATTGGGACACCCGCCCCCCCCCCCGCCTCCCCGGTGCTCCTCAAGAGCCTGTGGTCCAGGGAAAGAGGGCCTAGACGTTGGGAAGAGACTCTCCGCCTACCACCCGCCTCCAGGTGTGCAACAGCAAGCAGGTCACTTAACTCCTTTGAACCTCTGGTTTCCTCACCTGTAAGGTGGGTGGATGTGAGGGTCACATGAGATCATAGATGTCAGGTTGCCCATGGGAAGTGGTGGCCACCTCTGCCCACCTACCTGTGTCCTCGTTCCTCCTTAGTAGTCGGTGGTTCTTCCCTACACCCACCCTGCCACCCCACGAGCAACTCTCAGGTCCACTCATGTATCCCTTTGGATTCAGGAACCTCAGACCCACTGATGCCTCTGGCCTTTCTCTACCTGCTTGAACAAGAGTTGTCTCTCCTTCATGTGAAGGAAAAAAGTAGTGTGTTTGGATTTGAAAAGAAACTGTTGGGAATCACTTCACTTTTTTCGTTGTTTTTTTTTTGCCGTGCCATGTGACATGTGGGATATTAGTTCCCTGACCAGGGATCGAATTTGCGCCCCCCGTATTGGAAGCTCAGAGTCTTAACCACTGGACCACCAGGGAAGTCTGGGAATCACTTTTAAATAATTCTACTGCAGTAGGAAGATCATGAAGTGAATTCTCCTAACACCGTCAAGGCCAGTCGAGTTTTCGCAGGTTTTTCATAGTGTACCTTTATATGTTTCTGATGCAGAAGTTATCTCTGTGACTCACTTCTGCCAGAATTTGCCCTGTTCTGTCTTGTGGTTTGGGAGGCCCCGTGGCTCCACTTGCTCCTGGCAGATTGACAGCATGGGGCCTTGCGGCGCTCCTTGTCTACCAGTGGTGTCTGTCTCCCTTCTGTACTTTTCCGGGTTATGATGCTGCTCTTCCAGTCTGGTCAGCCACCTCCTGCCACGCCACTATGGCCCTTGAAACTAAACTGCCATGTTTTCCACTTTCTAGACCATTTAAAGGCTGACGTCGGTCCTCTTTTCGTTGCAAAAGCTGCCTAACAATAGGCCAGTAGCCAAGGTGTTCAATGGACATTTCATGGCCTTTGTCATCCTCAGAGGTGGAATGGACTTCTAAAAAATCAACTCAACAAAGATCTCTACCTCTTCCTGGTCCATACACTTTAGTAAGGTAGTTTGGTCACTGAATGTGTTTGTCACCAGAAAGGATTTATCTCTATCTCCTGGGTAAAGATCAGGTCAAAGGGGTTGGGAGTTATATAGACTATTTCGAAAATTTGGAATTCTACCCTCATCATTCCTGTGTATGATGCATCTTTCTTCCCCCTAACAGCAAGCCCAGGTTCGCCTGGTTGGTGCACCCTCTGGGTGGCAGCTGACCAAAGGGGGCCTCAGGAATTAATTCTGGTTCAGCCTCCGAGATTCTTTCTTGGATGACTAGTCCCAGGTCATGAAAACAATGACCACTTGGTCACTGAGTGCCCTGCCTGCCACGTCTCCCTACAGTGGCCCACGTGGTCTCTGTAAATTTGTAAAAATGCTTGTTCCATTCACATCTGACCTTTCCAAACTAAAGGTCTGGGTATGAGTAGGTGATGATAGAAGAGGTAAAACTGTACCTTCTGGGATGGGAGTCACACTGATTTCGTGTCCTCGGAGGGAGAATAACGACCTGGCACCTGGCAAGGGAACACCTCAGACCCCAGGAGGTGGGGGGGAAGGAGCGGTGTAATCAGTGCTCTTTCTGTCCTCTAGATCCAACACTGCAGCCTGCCAATCCATCACCTGGTCCGCCTGAGCCCTGCAGCAGGCAATGTGACACATAGACCCAGCCACTCCTGAACCATTCTGCTATACCCGATGCCAACAGCAGCAACGCCTGAATGTGGGCCCCACCCATAGACGTTTACAAACACATGGACCTGCTCAGCCTTGTTCTAATCTGGCTGATAACAAAAGCACACACTTCTGATGCCAAGCAGCTCCAGGCTATGCCATGTATGGCAATTGAGGCTGCAGCTACTCATGGCACTGCCCATGTGGCTTAACCAAACCAGTGCAGTGGTGTTCCAAGTCAAGTTTAATAACAAATCCTGAACTGGAGTGTCTTGTGCCCAGTACTCTGCGTGTTTGCATGTGGGAAAGAATGAGTCACGATGTCTCTCCATTGGGCATGAGGACCTGCTCTGGGGCCTTGTAATTATTGGCAGTGACACCAAAGATCAACAGGTCAGTCTGAACTCCCTTGTGGGGTTCCTAATGGATAAGAGACTAGCCTTTGATTACATCCTGGCTGTCTGAAATAAGCCCTGCTTGGTCACAGCTTGATGAGTCCAGGACACTGGATGGCAGGTTGGCCTCATCAACAGCAGTCACTGCTACTTGGAGTCCTGCTGACAGTAATTAAATGCCGTATGAGACAAACTGAATTTGGTCCCAGCCTCAGTCAAGTTAATCCATCAGAGCAGCTGACAGAATGGCATACGCATGTGAAAATTCATCAGAAGCCAAGAGAGGTGCATTGTTTGGAAAGACAGCCCTCCACAGGGGTCTCCTGCTTCTGCGTGTCTTGCTGGGTGTTCCAAGAACGCACAACCCTGACAGCTGTTTACCTGGGCCATTCTCAAGGCTGGGTCTGCAGTGAGAGCACCTTGAGGGATGAGGTGAGGTGAGGTAATGGCTCCCTCTGGGACAAAGAGCAGGCTTGCCTCCTGTCTACTATAAAGCGGTGTGTACGCCACGCCCAGCATCCCTCTGTTGTAATGCTACCAGTCCCCGCATGTGCAGTGTCCATCTGGACCTCCGCTTTGCCCCCACGGGGCAGAGGAGGCCAACACACAGGTCGATGCTTATGCTGCTGCCGTAACAAAGCCTTTTGTCTCTGACTCAGGAGTCTCAAGGCTCCTGCCAGCGCTTTGGAAACAGTTACAAGGCTAATTTTAATTTATTAGCTTGTAAATAGAATAAAATCAAGTCCCAAACACAACAGTCAGAGGGGTGAGGCCAAGCTTGGGTTTCCCTAGCTGGGCTGTCAGCCCCTTGGCACCTCCTGAAGGAGGCTCTGTTGAGATTTTCTAATTATTAGTATTCCAGAACATCCAGGGCCAGTGCAGCGTTTCTGTCTTGTGGGAAAAGAAACTGAGTCCCTGCATACTGTGTGCTTAAGGTCATCCATCTCCTGGGATGTGGTTAGGTTCAAAGAAAACACTCCAGAACAGGGATTATGATGTTTGTAGGACTGGGGCACTCTGGCCATGTAAGCTTCAGGAAGAAGACGAAGCCAGGCCTTCAGCAGTTTCTCTTCCAACTAGCTACGTCAGTCCACAGACGTGCAGGAGCACCGGACCCCCATGGAGGACTGTCTCTTCCAGCACTCCGCTCCTTGGTCCTATACCCCTAGAGTTGGCATCCAGAACTCTCTTCCTAAACTGCAGTAATTAAGTAAAAACTTCAGGGTTGGAGTGACCCTCTGAAGCATGTCTGCTGGTGAAATGCTGGAGAAAAGGTAAGCTGATCTTAGCAGTGAATGACATGGGGATTGCAGGCCAGTTGGGAACACAAGTCTCTTTTTCCTACAAAGGAGAAGGCATTGCTTATACCCATAGGACCAAGTCATTTTAGGCAGAAATAATGAGGAAACAAGCAGGGGAGGGCAGTGCCATTAGATACCAGGAGCAGGCAGGGCCTGGGGAAGACAGGCATCAGCTACTGTCTCTGCTTCCATTAGCCATGGAAGATGAGAACTGAATGGCAGGGAACTCACTTTTAAAGAGCAGATGGACACGCCCTTGTCGTAGGAGGGCCCTTGTCTCACCTACGTTTTTCATCCAAGTATTTATGTCCACCTTCCCAGCTTTAATCTCGCCTCCATTTGTAAACCTTCCGGAGTAGGGGAGTAAGGGAGGGACACTTGCTGCCGACAGGCAGTAGTGATGATAGGCTCCCGTGTCCCATTTCCCTTTCTTCCTTTCAGTAATAGAAGCCCCCAGGCTTTAGTGGGTCTGTGGCTGCCCAGCTAGAAACTCGCTGTTTCCCTGTCTCCCTTGCAGCTGGATGTGACCAGGTGTCTAAATCCCGACTGAAGGGACGTGTGCTGCCTCCAGGTCGGGTCCTTAAAAGGAAGTGGTGTGCCCTCCACTTGCCCTTTTCCTTCCTGAGAACCCGATGGTGGGGGCCAGCCTCCCCACAGGCCCAGGGGCGACATCCTGGAGGAATGCAGAGCACCCAGACAGAGGGAGCCCGGTCCCTGGATGGTCGTGCAGAGTCACCCACTCACCTGCTCTGGACTCCCACCAGCTCAGGTTTTCGTGGGAGAGAAAAGTGAAGCTCTCTTGTTAAGCCTCTGTCTTCAGAGTCTCTGAAAGCTGCCACATCCTAAATATAATATAGGAGCGAATAACTGGGGGTCTGAAGGACCAGGCCGAGGTCTCCCTGGACCCATTCACTCACTCACCCCACAATTTTATTTAGCACAGCAGTGAAGAGCTACTACTTCCTCTTGAGTCTGGAAGGTCTCACACTGCTGTCCCACAACCTGCTAGCCCAGTGTCCTACTGTACCTTTTAGGGCTCAACTACATATAACATGGGGATCCTATTGCCAGTTTCTTAAGGAATCATGAGACTGTGTTTGTGAATCATAATAAAAACTAACATTTATCAAGTATCTATTTACCTTGTCCCAGGCACGCTCTGTGCAAAACCATTTACCTTATGAGGTAAGTTCCATTTGACAGAGGAGGACAATGAGGGCCAGACTGACTAACTTAATGGTCCACAGAACAGTAAGGGGTAGAGCAGGGATTCACCTGTAAGCAGACTGACCTCCAGAACCCAAACTCGTAGCCACTCTAAGCTTGCTCTAACCTGCCGTTACCACACTGCCCGGCATCAGGTAACCTAATTCACCAAGTGATAGGGAGCACCAACTCTGAGTCACACCGTTCCAGGCGCTGAGCAAAGCAACGAAGCTCCCACCCTCCTGAATTTATGTTCTGCCAGGAGAGACAGGCACTTTCACTCATATCCTGCACACGGTTGTCGGCAAAGCCGCAATCACTGTTCACCTCCTCTTCTCAAAGACCAAAAATCTTTGATTTACAAGACCACCACCCACCCCAACCATCCCTCCTCTTCTACCTCTCTCCCTCCAGCTCTTCAGATACACAGGTACATTCCTGCCTCAGGGCCTTTGCACTTGCTACTCCCTCTGCCTAGATAGGCCTCCATGTGCTTGCATGGCTTGTTTTCTCACCTTCAGATCTGTACTCAAAAAAGACTTCAGTGAGGCTTCCCTGGTAACTCTATCTGAAATCCAGCATCTCCCAAACATACTACATAGTTATTCCCTGGTCCCCCTTCTTGCTGTAGTTCTCTTCTTAACACATATTACTTTTTAAAAAAAAAAATAGAGTTCATTGAGTTATAAGTTACATAAAACCCATTTCAAATATACAATTCAGTGATTTTTAATAATTTTACCAGGTGGTGCAACTATCACCATAAATCTGTTTTTGAACATTTTCATTCCCTTCCCCCCAGTAAGATCCCTCATGGCCATTTACAGCTAATCGCCATTCCCACACTCAGCTCCCAGCAACCACTAATCTACTTTGTCTCTCTAATTGCCTTTTCTGAATACTTCATATGAATGATATCATACAATATGCAGTCTCTTGTGTCTGGCTTCTTTCACCCAGCATAATGTTTTTGAGGTTTATGTAGCTGTAGCGTATGTCAGGAGTTCATTCCTTTTTATTGCTGAATAGTATTCCATCGTATGGATAGATATATCACATTTTGTATATCTATTCACCAACTGATGGACAGTTTTGTTTCCAGCTTTTTCTAACATACTCTACATTTTGCCTTGTTCCCCCCACTAGAATGCCAATTCCATGGGGCTGGAATTTTTGCTGGGTTTGTTCAGCTCTGTGTCCCCAGAACTTGAACTGTGCTGGACACATTGTAGGTACTCAATAAATATATGCTGAAGGAACACGTGAGAATAAAGATAACCTGAGAGAGTGGTAAGCAAGGGCTATCTATGCTGGCCACAAAGCAGGGGAAAGGGGATGGAGTGACGAGGCTCCTTGGAGCCAGCAGTCAGGGCAGTCTCCTCTAAGGAATGGACTTTGGAGCAGAGACCTGAATGCACAAGGCTGATTACTGCATGCTCATCACCATCCGGAGGCCTCAGCTATCTGCTCCTGCCTAAATGCCAGCCTTGCCTGCCACTCCTGCAGGTCCAGGCACCCAACTTGGCAGCAGGGCTGGGCTGGAGAGGGACTCCCAAGGACTCCTAGCTTCACAGCCACCGGAACAGATGACGCAGGGCCCAACTCCTCCCTGAGCCTAACCTGGGCCCTGCGCAGTGTGGGGAGGGAAGGCTGGGCTCGCCTGTCTGCTGAGTGACCCCCAGCGTGAGACAAAGGGGCCAGGCAAAGCCTTGGACTTGAGCTACACTGCCTGGGTTCGAATCTCAGTTCTAGCCTGTTCACAAGGGGCTAATTTTGTCCCTTGTCATCTTAACTGGTCCTTCAGTTTTCTCATCTGTAAAATAGGGATAGCAACTGTAGCTACCTTTTACTTAAAAACCAAACATTATTTTATAAGCACTTACTCGTTGTAACTGTGTGCAGGCATGGTTGTGGGAAACTAATCCATTTGATTCTTACAAGAGCTCCATATGGTAGCTGTCCTTTACAGATGAGGAAACTGAGGCCCAGAGAGGGGGAGTAACTTTCCCCAGATCCCTCTGCTACTAAGTAATACAGATGGGCTTCCAATCAGCAGACTGATTCCAAGTTCATGCTTTTCACTACTCAGACACTGCTTCTCACCAAGCCAGAGGCATTGTTATAGTGAGTTAATGTATCTGAAGTCCTTGGAACAGCGGCCCCGGCACGTAGGAAGCACACAAGAAGTGTCAGTATTATCACATAAAACAGAGGGCACGGGGAGGCACCCTCCCTCTCATTTCTTCAAAAGCAAGGACCTGACCCTTTTAGGGGAAGCTAATAACAGCTCTAGCCCCTCAAATCTGCAACTGCCCACACATTCCTCCCCCAGCCCCACCCACCGCTCACTTGCCAAGGCTCACTGGGTGCGTGGTGGTGTGGGGGAGACAGAAGTTAACTGTCCACCCTCCCCATTTCCCAGAGGACCAGTTGGGCGGTGCTGGGGAGGGGCCGTGAGTCAGGGCTAAGGACTCTGAACAAAGGTCTCGGGTGGGGCTCCTCAGAACTTCCGGGGCCGGCCCACTGCCTCTCCCCAAGGCCCGTCCCCTGCCTCTGGCCCTGCAGACATACCTTCTCTCACCACCATGGAGGTCGACCTGTCTGCAGGTGCGCTCCTGGGGAGTGGGTAGCTTGAGGGGCAGGGGGCCAGACTCAAACCCAGGGACTGCCTCCAACGGGGCATCCCCTGCACTTGCACCAACGCACCCAATTTCTCTTCTCTCTGCAGCCCTGAAGTCCACCTCCAAGAAGCCCCAGGGGGCAGGCCAGGTGGGAGACCCTAAGCACGCCCCCGCCAAAATTCAGGGAGCTGATAACCTGAAGGTAAGTCACTTCATTCTTAGGAGGGTGTTTCTGACCCCAGGGCCCCGGTAGGTCTGAGGCCTCCGACATGGGGGGATGGGAGCTGGGAAGGGGGTCCCCGGCCTCACTGCCATGCCTCCGACTAGCATCACCACGGCCACGGCCACGGCCACGAGCACGGAACCTCCTCAGATTCCAGCTGCAGCTCCAGCGACTCAGAAAATGAGGCGAAGGTAAGAGGCTTACCCCTCTCTAGCGGGTGCCCGGCGCCCCAGGTGAGGGCGGAGTCCCAGCCAGGAGTTCGGGCCGACGTCTCACAGGCGAACCCTCTCTCCTCTCCCTCCCCCCCCACCCCCCCGCCCCACAGCCCGGCGCTGCCGGCTCCGAGCAGCACAAAAGCGCCCCGGGCAAGGTCAAGAAGCCCAAGGTGAAAAAGGAGAAGAAGAAGGAGGAGAAGAAGGAGGGCAAGAAGAAGGAGGGGAAGAAGGAGGAGGCTTCCCACTAACGGGCCTGGTTGGGGCTCATTAAACCTTCTCTCGGCCTCCAGGTTGCCTTTTGTCCCCGCCCCGCCCTTCCCCATCCCCCTTCCCGGACCGGGCCTGCCCCCTGCTGGGCACCGCGCTCCAAGGAGAGGCTGCCCGCGCCGTGCCCATTACGGTTTATTGTTTCTGGAACAGTGGCCGCACTGCTCGGGGGCGGCCTGTGCAGCTGTAGATCTCAGCACCTCGGCGAGGATGGGGAGGGAGGGACTCGGGCGGCGGGGCGGACCCTGTGGCCGGCAGGTGGCCGGGAGATGAGCGGCGGCAGCGCGGTGGCCACCGGAAGCAGCAGCTGGAGGCGTCGCGGGGCCGCCCTCACCGAATCAGGTGGAAGGTGAGCCAGTACATGAGCAGGGGCTGCGCCGCCGCCACGGCCATGGTCAGGTACATGCGCAGCTGGTTCCGCGCCCCACGCACCGGGATGCCCTCGGCCGCCGCCTCGGCCAGGATCTTCAGCCGCAGCGTCCGGATCTGGGCGGGGGAGGGGTTCACTCTTGAGCCCGCCCGGCCTCCTTCCAGACTCCAGTTTCCCCACCCCTCCACAGGGCAGCTGCGCTCAAGTCTCTGCTCTTGAGGAGCCTTGGTATCTCCCAAACCTCCTAACACACGCGGAGGACCTGCTCCTCCTCCCAGGCCTTGGGAGAAAATGTGAGGGTTCCAAACTCAAACGCTAGGCGAGGCCTTGTAAGTGAGTGAGGTGAGGAACTTCACTGTGAATACTCCACCTGAGGGGATGGCCAGGCTTGGCCCTTTGGCCGCCACCAGCTTGTGTTGACCCTTGACAATTTTTCAACACAAGCCAGAAATGCCTTCTTTTTCTTCTTAACTTTTTCCCCCACCCCCTCCCCCACCAGAATTTTAAATAATGACATCTAAGTCGAAGTTTATCTGGGCAGATCTGGCCCACCAGCCACTAGTTTTTGCCCTCTGCTCCGCACACTGAATCCTCCCAGTACCCTGACGTGCAATTAGCATCATCCCCATTTTACAAAAGGCGAAGCAGGTTTAAAGAGAGGAAGTGGTCTGCCCAGGATCGAGCGAAGCCTGGGTTCAACCCCAGGCCTGGTGGATCCCAGTGCTCTTAACCAGCACCTCCACTCCAGCTGGATGAACTCTCAGAGAAGCTACTCTGAGGATACTGAACTCTTTTCATCCTAAAGGAAATTCTGGTAGGAAAGCCCATCATGCAAGGAGAGTGGAGTGAGGGTGAGAGCCCACTCTAGTAGCCTGGCTGGCGCCTCCTCTTCCTTCAGGACCCCGCTTGGACACCCCCTCTTCCAGGAAGCTCTCCGGACCCTCAGGCTAGGGCAGCCACTCCAGGGCTCCTCAGTTCACCAGCGTGGGGCCTCTGGTCTAAACTCCCCACCTGACATCCCCTGCTTGGATGCCTCCAGGGACCCCCAACTCTGCCCAGGAGGCCTGTGCCCTGAGTCCCCTCCTTCCCTGAGCCCCAGCTCACCATGAACACAAAGATGGACACACAGCACCAGCCCAGCACGAGGTAGTAGCCAATCTTTCCAAAGAGCAGGCCCATGAGGACCCCGCCAATCATCCTGTGGGGGAGAGGGGAAGGCTGGTCTGAGGAAGAAGCCCCAGGGCTGGGGGCTGGCAGTGGGAAGGCGGAGGGGGTACTCACCCAACATATTTGTAGCCCAAGAAGGCCACCAGGTCGATAGTGGTGAGGTCTGTATTGACAGTGACAAGGTAGAGGCTGAGCAGGATGGCCAGCACCTCCAGTGTCAGCCAGGCCAACGCCGAGCTCGCCTGCAGCCCCAGGAGGTCTGGGGAGAACCTGTCAGCATCCAAGCTCTGTCATTCAGTTAGCTGGCTCAGACCCTCCCTAAGCATCTGCCTGGGGACAGCCTGTATTGGGGGGGGGGGGCGGGCGGGGCGGGGCATGCTGGAGACCCGTCAGGGACCAAGATGGATCTGGGCCCTGTCCTGGAAATCCCATTCCCAGTGACAGCCCAGAAAGGTCAGGGCTGGGATGGGGGAAGCACAGGGCAGGGGAGGTGTGTGACCCCGTTGGGAGGTGGGTATCAGACACTTGAGCTAAGGCTTGAAGGAGTAAGGAGCTGATTGCAGAAGAAGGACCTTAGTCTCTGCCATATCCCCAGTGCCTCAACAATTAATTGACTCTAATGACAACTGTTTTCCATGCCACAAAGGAAATGGACAGGGGTCTATGAGTGAGAGGTGGGGGCCTGACGCAGGCTGGAGGGTGGCAAGGCTTCCCTGAGGAAGTAACGTCACAGTGGAGACATCATGAGTGAATAGGTGCTCAGCAGGTGATGCAGGGGAGGAACACACTCCCCAGCAAAGGGAACTGATGTGCAAAGGCCCTGGGGAGGCAACCCAGGTCCTCTGGAGAAACAGAAAGAGGACCAGAGTGGCGCAGCAGAGTGAGGGAGAGGGGCAGGCAGTGCCAGGCTAAGGAGCTGGGGCTTGGTCTGGGGACAGGGGAGCTAGGGACAGCTTCTGAGCAGGGGGGGACATGGCCAGGCTCACCTCTCAGCCAAGACCTTCCTGCTGGAGCCGGGGTGCAGGGGGTGTGTGGGGGCCGGGCAGCTGGTTAGGAGAGGCCGGGGAAGGATGGATTTAGTGTCATCCAGCACAGGGTGCGGTGATGGGCTGCACACGGGTGGGAAAGCGGAAAGGGGCAAGGGTGACCCTGCAGGCTCTGTCTTGGGCTAACTGGGAACACGGTGGGGCTCTTCTGAGGCAGGGAAACCAAGAGACCTTCCTGACTGCCCCTCAGCTCCCCCCAAACCCCACACCACTCTGCCTACTCCAGGCCTCTCTTACCTATCCTGGGTCCCCAGCGCCAGGCCAGCCACCAAGACGTAGGTGATGAACGCCATGGCTATGAGAGGGAGACACATAGACACTAGTCAGAAGAAGAAGGACCATCCAGGGCCTCCGGGCACCTAAACCTCTGCCCGAGACAGGCCCACCCAGAGGGAGGAGGGCACCAGGCCGTGGTGGGTAGGGTGAACCTGGAATGTAGAGGTCAGGCGCGTTGACGTCAAAGCGCGGGGCCACTGGTGTGTCCTGCTGGTACTGCACCTCCCAGTCCTGTGGGGAGAGCGGATGGAGCAGGCAGCACGCAGAGCTGGGCTCCTGGCCCGCCTACAGGCCCTCTCTCACCTGCCCCAGCCTGACCCACCCCTGCCTAGAGGCTGCCACCCCGCTCAGGTGCTCACCTGGTGCAGGTAGGGGAAGAAGAGCAGACCCAGCTTTTTGCCCACATACATGGTGTCCACGGCGAAGTAATACTTGAGCTTGGTGACGGGGATGAAGCGGTCGATCTGGGGAGGCAGAGCGCCAACCTGAAGCCCTGGCCCCAAGGCCCCTACCTGCCCCCACCCCCACCAGCCCGGCCCACTCACGTTCTTATCCACCAGCTCCTTGCCCTGCGCGGCGAGGCTGCTCCCGTAGGCCATGGCCATGTTGGACACAGGATCACCCAGGAAGGCCGCCTGGGGCGAGGCGGAGGCTGTAGGGTAGCCCAGGCCGCCAGGCGCCCGCTGGGCCCCGTAGCCTCGGCTCTGGGCCGAACTCGTGTCATCAAAAAGCTGGTGGGGGTCAGCCATGCCTGGCTGGGACACAGGTACCCTCCGCTTCGAGGCTGCAGCGGGAGAAGGGCGGGGAGCCTCATTCATTTTGCAGGAGCTCTCCCTCCCACTTCTGCCGCAGTGGGGCACTGGTTTTGCTGTCAGATGGGTTGTCTAGTCAGGTCTGGGCGGCCTCTGCCTGCCATCCATCCATCCATCCATTCATCCATCCAAATCACAATGATGATGATGAGGACGACGATGACGGCTACTATGTACTGGGGTTGACTGTGCACAGAATCCTGTGCTAAGACTCTTATAAACAAGGTCTCTAGACAGACCTTCTCCCTTCACGTTCCCTCTTACTCATCCAGCTCCAGCCACACCGGCCTCAGTACTCAGTGAACGCACCAGGCACATTCCCACCTCAGGGCCTCTTCACTGGCAGTTCCTCTGCCTGAATGCTCTTGCCCCAGACATCCTCAGGGCTCCCTCCTCTCCTTGAGGTCTTGGCTCCATGGGGCCTTCCCCAGCCATCCTGTCTACAACTGCATCTCCCTTGGTGCCACCCCCTCATCCCTCTTCCCCACTTCATTTATATCCACAGAACTCAGCACCAGCTGACATACTAGCTGTTTAATTTATTTTATTCACTGTCTGTCTCCCCCACTCAAATGTGAGCCCCCCCCACCAAGGTGAGGAGCTTTGTCTTGTTTGTGGCTGAAGCCCCAGCCCCTAGAACAGGGTTAGAGTAGGTGCTTGATAAAAACCTGATGAATGAATAAATGGCCATGCCCATTCTACAGATGTGGAAACCGAGGCTCAGACAGTCTAAATGACTTGTGCAAAGGGCCAAATTAAGGGAGTGACAGACCAGGATTCCAGCCCAGGTCACCCTGTTAAATATTGTAATAATTAAACCCCAGCTGAGCACTTAAACCACACACCAGGCCGTGTTCTAGACACTATGGATTAACTCACTTAATCCTCACAACAATCCATTTTGTGTTGGTGAGACTATCATCCCATTTTACAGATGGGAACCGTGAGCCCCAAAGAGGCTCAGGCCCTTGCCCAGAGTCATACAGATGGTGTGAAGCAGAGCCGGGTTTCAAGTTTTCAAAAGATCCCTCCGCTTCATGTGGGGAACAGACTGGGAAGGAGGGGACAAGATGAGGGGAGAGGAGGGGAGGGGAGGGGGGAGGAAGCTGCTGAGGTGGTCCAGGTGGGAGAGCAGGATAGGGCAGGCAGGGGTGGGGTGGGGAGGGGAGGGGCTGCTTCTGGCGAATTTTGGAGGTAGGAGAGGCAGGATAGCTGGAGGTGTGCTTGGCTGCGGTAGGGTAAGGAAGATGAAGGAATCCACACTTCTTCCCAGATTCTGGTCTGAGTGATCGAGTGGATGGGAGTGCTGCCTACTGAGATGGGGAATATGGAGAGGGCAGATTTGAACCCAGCACTCGGGCTCCAGCACCCTGATCAATAAGCCATGCCACCGCAGCAAACATTTACGGAGCTCTTCCTCTGTGCCAGGTGCCACAGTGGGAACAGGGTGGTAGGATTACAATGGGATGCGGGAGAGGAATCACATAATCCATGTCATGACTTTCTCTGCACCTCAATTTTCTCCTCTGCAGGATGGTGTCAACACTCCAGGGCAAAGTGACATAAACTCCTCAGCCCCTGGCCTGGCCCATAAAAAAGTGGTCCATCCCGTCACCTATTATTAATAACTAGCCCCTCGACTCTTCCTCTCCATTATTTGTAGCCTGAAAACAGACCCAGGTAGTCCTCTATCCCAGAGCAAGCAGCACTGGCCCCGGCCCACTTGTCCCCAAGCACCACTTCTCTTTTCCCTCTCCCACTTCTGGCCAAAGGGCTGGCTTCCTGAAAGCTTTAGTGTAAGCACTTCCTCCCTCTTTGTCGCCCCCTCAGCCCTTGGCATTTGGGGTTCTGCTCTCACCGGTCCCCTAAATGCCTCTGCACTACCAGGCCAAGGCTGTTATTCCACTCTCCTCAGACTCAAGCTCCTCAGCAGCACTGAGGCCCTTGCTCCAAATGCCAACCTCCAACTCTCTGCTCTCTTGGCTTCTGAGACACTGTACTACCTCTTTCTCTTTCCTGTCGGAGCCCCACAAACATCGACTGAGCACCTCTGTGGGTTAGGCTCTGCTGCGCGCGAGGTGGATACAGCATTGAACCAAAAGGGAAAAACTCCTGCCTTCATGGAGCTGATGTTCTGATCAGTCCCTCTCAATCAATGATTTCTCTCCAGCTCCCTGAATTGTGTGCCCCAATTTTCCACCCTTACCCTTGTCTTCTGTCTCTCACCTAGGGCAATCTCACCACACCCATGGCTTTCCGCAGCCACCCACCCTGTGCCCTGGGCTGTCTCTAGCCACCACTTCCTGCCAAGGCCCCAAGGCCTTTACCTCTGACATCAGTTCTCACCCACTTGGTCTCAATGTTACCCTCCCTTTTCAGACTCTGTCATCTTGCACCTGAATTAAATGTCCTCCTACCAGCTTGCCCTGTTCATTCTTAGCCCCAACAACTTCCTTTCCAGTCAACAGCCAGAATGATCTTTTTAAATGTAAAAGAGAATATTTCATGCCCTCTGCCTAAGATCGGTGCCCACTGTGCTGAGAATAAAATCCAAATGCCTAGGAGGCCCTGCATGACCCAGCCCTGCCAACCACCCTGGTTTGCTACCTCTCCTGGGACTCACTCCACCAGTCACAAGGGCCTCCTCCTCTCGGGCCCTGACCCTGCCAAGCTCCTCGCCCCCTCAGGCTTTTGAACATACAGTGCTATCACCTTGGAACACCTTCCCACAATTAACACCTGGCAATACAGCACTCAGGCCTCAGCTCAAAAGATTCCTTCTCAGAGAGACCTTCCTTACTCCTCAATATAAAGCACTAGCCCCACACTGTTCTTTCTCATAATATCCAGTGGTTCTTTTTTCTCTTCCAAGTACTTGTCACAATTTCTGAATCTATATTCATTTGTCTACTTGCTTACTCAGCACAGGCCTCCCACGCCTTTCCCACACACCATAAATCCCCTTCCCCGGGCTAATTCCTCATCATGCAATGTTACCTCTTCCAGGAAGCTTCACTGACACGGCTGGGCTGGGTCATGTTTCCTAATCTGGGCTAACACAACACCTCCATCCCAGCCATAACCACTCTGACTGTGCTTCCCCCATCCTAGCCCTGACCCCTCTGCCTGCTCTTCTCTTATCACAGCTCCATCACGCTAGACTGTCGCTGTCTTCTGCTCTGTACTGGTAAGCTCCATGAAGACAGGAACCAGGACTGATGGGCACGGCTGTATTCCCAGCATCGCCTACCACAGGGCCAGTCAGGCATCTTACAAAGGTTGAGGGAGGAATGCATGCATCATGTCTTAAGGCCTCCTCAACCCCTAGTCAGTTTCCGGCTTATTCTCTTTACAGTCCTAATCACTCCCGAAATTATCCTGCTGCCTAGTTTGCTTCCAAGTTTAGTGTCTGTCTTCCCACTAAACTCTGAGCTGTAAGTTGCCAAGTTGCTGGTTACTACTGGGTACCCAAATTGCAGCACAGGGCCTGGCACAAGGGAGCTGAAGTAAGATATGCTGAATGAATAAATGAGACACACGCACACTCCCGAAGATGAAGAGGAATTTAAAGAGAGATACAAATTCACAGACATGGGAAAAGGGGATTAACAGCACAATAAACACAGGTTCAAATCTTAAATGAGGGGTAAACACGGCCCTCTGCGATCACGCAGGGCTATGAACACCGTCCTAAGGTGCGTGGGCAACAGCCCAAGGCCACGGAAGGATGGGGAGAGGACAGACGGATAACTGAAAATGAATGAAAGTCGCGTTTTTCTGCACATCACACAATATCCTGCTCAAACTTGTTTTCTTCTAAAGGAATTTCCTAAAGAAAAGAAGAATCGAGTCCAATGCGCCCCCTACCCGGACCTGGCATCCCTGCGCTGTGCACACCTCGTAGCTCCAGATCCCTGACCTCGTGACCTCCGACCTGCGGCGACCTCGCCAACCGCCGAGGCGGCCCCGCCACGCCCCGCCCTCCCTATCTCCTCGGTCGGCCACGTACGCCACTTACGCTGCCGGGGCGTCCCCGCCGCCGCCAAGCCTGCCGGGTGCATTTTTCCCTGCCGCCGCCGCCACCGCCGCCCCAGCCACGGTTCGAAATGTGCCCGCCCGGTTCCCGTAGCCACGCCTCACCGGCCACACGACAGCCAATGGGCATCACGATCGCGCAGACGCCACGCCCCCACACGGAGGCCCAGACAAGCTGGCGGGTAAGAGGGGAGGGCTGGAGGCCGGTGACGTTAGGCGAGAGTCAGGCCTGCAGGGCAAGGAGGGCGGAGCCCGGAACAATCGAAGGAGTAGGCGGTGTCGTGCATGATGGGAAATGTAGGTGTCGAGCGAAGAGGGCGATGGGAAATGGAGTTCTCTATAGACAAACGCTCAATTTGGCTCTTGAGAACACTGGGGAGCGAGAGAAGAGTGTGGAGCAGGAGAGGAGAGACCCGTTAGTGTTCCCCAGGGGCTAAGCGGAGTTGTGCGGGCTCTAGCGCTTATACAGTTTTGGCAGACTTTAGGTATTAAAGTGATTATTTAGAGGGAGAAAAGGCTATCCAACAAGTTAGGTGGGAAGAACCAGGTGTCTTTCCTCAAGACGTATTGTTAAAAAACAAATTAGGGACTTCCTTGGCGGTCCAGTGGTTAGGCCTCCGCGCTTCCACTGCAGGGGGCGTGGGTTCCATCCCTGGTTGGGGAACTAAGATCCCACATGCCAGCGTGATGCGGCCAAAAAAAACCAAAAAAAACCCCACAAACAAAACAAACAAAAAAACCCCAAACTAAACCGAGTAAAATTTCTTAAATTAATTTTTTATTGGAGTATAGTTGCTTTACTAAACCGAGTAAATTTGAAGACCTATGGGATTTATTCAAAAATTTATGAATCTGGCAACATCCCATCTAGTAAATAGAACGGAGCTTGAAGGAGTTGTGCAAAATGGAGGTGTTTTTATAGAAGGAAGCAAGGAAGTTATTAGCAAGAGAAAAGAAAGAATTATTTCAGGCCAGGTCACCTTCTTTTGGGGGGAGGGTGAGAATCTATCTTATAGAATACCTCTTCTTCCTTTGCGGGGGTAGGGGGGTAGGGGTGGGGGCGTGGGGAGTGTAGAAATGGTGAGGTCCCACATGACAGATTACCTCGCTGGTGCTGACCAGGAAATTCCAGACTGGCCGATTAAGATTACCTTCCTGGGGAAGGACAAAATTGCAGTTAGGTCAGATGTTAAAATCTAGGTTTGGTATCATGGGCTTTTAGCACGAGTGACGCCATTTGGGGTCTGTGGTTTTTTCTCTTTAACAACATCTTTAGACATTTTCCCAAAAAGTCATAAAAATGCTCCTGTGTTGCAACCTGGTTTCCCTGGTTTGCCATAAAACATTATAACCCCCAGCAAGTGAGCACACACAGGCACACCTGCAAGTGAGGAGCCCTGAACATTAAGCTACCTTAGTCTCTCCTGTCTCTGCCCTCCGTCTCCCCCTTTATCTAACCCTGTCTCCCCCTCAGCCTCCCCTTTTCTGTCCCTCAGTCTCCTCCAGTTATCTCAGGCAAAGATAATGGTAGAAATGACTTCTGGGGAGTGATAGCTCTCCGGAAGGATGTCAGCAAGTGACCGTGTCACTGTGGCTTTCCCTTTCCTCCTCTGAGACACTGTCTTTTCTGGGGACCTTGAAGACTGTTCTGGTCTCTCAGTTATGACTCCTGGCTGCACAGTCCTCTAGGCTTCACCATCCCAGCCCCTGTCACTCTGCCTGTGCTTCCCTTATCACAGCCCTGACCCTCTGGGCTGTCACTCTGTTGAAGTGCGGGGAGCCCCCCCACCCGAGGGCAGGGCCCAGGGACTGTCTTGGTCACTGCGTGTCCCCAGCATCACCCAGCAAAGCGCTGGGCACAAAGTGAGGGCTGAGCAAAGATTTGGTGAATAGCTAAGGATCCTCACTCTGTGAGGGCACAGGTGACACCTGGCCCTGTGGTGTTCCCCTTTGTGAGTTAGACAGGGGTTCTCTCCAGGTGGACGCAGCCCCACTCCAGAACGCACGACCTGGCGCGTGGAGCGAGGGCTGGATTTCAGTTTGTCCCCTTGTCCCCTCAGCCACGCGCCCCGGTGCGGCGCACAACATTCGCAGCCTTGAGCAATGGCCCTAAGGAGTCGGGGAGCGACTCCTCGGTCCGCGAGCCGAAAAGAGACTTAGGATTCTCGCTGGCGTAGGGAGCCGCGGCTCCGGGGAGGAAGCAAAGGAAGGAAGGGGGAGGAAAGGAAGAATACCCCTAACCCAAGCATCCCTCCGATCTCCTGGGTCCGGGAGCGCCGGGCTCCTCCCTCTCGGTCCTCACACCTGGCGATGGGGCGTGCCTCAGTTTCCTCCACCCCCGCCCCTCCCCTTTTTCCTCTTCTTCCTCTTTGGGGCGCCGGGGGCCGCACGTCAAGCACTCCCGGAACTGAAGCTGGGCGCCTGGCGGTCGGGAGTCAGGGGCCACGTCAGCGGGGCGGCCGGGAGCTTGGCGAAACGGCCGGCTGCGCCATGCGGCGGGGAGCGCTCCTGGCGGGCGCCCTGGCGGCGTACATCGCTTACCTGGTGCTGGGCGCGCTACTGGTGGCGCGGCTGGAGCGGCCGCACGAAGACCGCCTCCGAGCTGAGCTGCAGACTCTGCGCCAGCAGCTGCTGCAGCGCAGCCCGTGTGTGGCTGCCCCCGCCCTGGACGCCTTCGTGGAGCGGATGCTGGCGGCCGGACGGCTGGGGCGCGCAGCGCTTGCCAACGCCTCGGGGTCAGCCAACGCCTCGGACCCCGCCTGGGACTTCGCCTCGGCGCTCTTCTTCGCCAGCACGCTGGTCACCACCGTGGGTACGTGAGCGCCGCCCCGAGCCCCCGACCCGGGACCCCCCGAGCCCCCGCTTCCCTAGGGACCCAGGAGCCGCCACGAAATACCCTGATCCCGGCGGATCATTCCCGATCTACTCTGAGCCCAGGATCCCCTCAAAACCCCCCAACGAGGACCTGGGACCCACACTCATGGGCTCCTCCACCTTGGGGAGCCCCCATCCATGCCTTTCCTCCCAGTAGGAAATCCACCAGTTCCCTCGGGGACCAGAGCCACCCTCAGAGTACCTTCCGGCGAGCATCTGGGACCTCATTCCTCTGCCTTAACTCCCTTGGAGACCCGGGTCTGTCCAGTCCCCTCTGGGCCTAGAACTACCCTCAGAGACCTCCTGCGAGAACCCCGGACCCTCTGCCTGAGACCCTTGCCCCATCTGGACTGGGACCTCAGCCATACTGAGCCAGCTGTCTCTGGCTCAGACCACCATCCCCTCCAACACTGTCTCCTGGTTCTCCAGATACGTCCTTCTGGGTTGCCCCTTGGGAAGCCTTACCCCAATCTCCTCCTGACCCTGGTGCCCCAGTGAGGACCCTGAATCTCCAGACCCTCTCCAGGTGCTGTCCCTAAAGACCTTACTGCCAGTAGACACCCGTCAGCCAGAACCTGGGGCCCCTATCTCAGACTTCTACCCCTCTGGACCTAGACCACTCCCCAGCAAGGGGCCCTGCCCTCCTCCTGACCAAGGACCACCCCGACCCTCATACTCCCCTGCAGGTAGCCCTGACTCCAGACACAGGGCCCCTCTTCACATATCCCATTCCACCTTAACATCTTTGTATTGAGGAGCCCTCAATGCAGGGTTTTCCTCCCAATAGGGACACCCCTGTTCCCTCTGAACGTGGGATTTCCAATTCAGCAGCCCCCAGCTATGGAAGTGTGTGAGAGAACTAGAGCACCTTCCAGGAAGGGCCGCTGACTTTCCAACCAGAAGCTCCCTAGCCAGGACTCCCACGCCTCCAGTCCCAAAACAGCACCAGCAAAAACCCCTACTGTTTTCCAAGCCAGGGACTCCCCATGGGGACCCTTTTGTTTATTTATGTTGGCCATCGCAAGGCATGCGGGATCTTAGTTCCCTGAACACAAACCCATGCCCCCTGCAGTGGAAGTGCGGAGTCCTAACCACTGGACCACCAGGAAATTCTTTGCAGACCTCTTTGAACCTGAGGACCCCTAGCTGAGACTCTCACCACTCTCCGGACCCTGACACCCCTCGTAAGAACCCCAGAACCACCTGGGACCCCAGCGCCCTCCACACACGCGGCCCCTGAGAGCAGAATCGCCCCCCTCCCCAGGATGCCAGCCCAGGTAGTCGGCTCTCTGCACCTGCTACCCCTCCCCCGAGAGCCCCTGCCCAACCTGAATTTCCCAAGAAAGGGAACCTCCTGGGGACCTGGGACCCCTTCAGTCTCCTCCAGACCCACAGCTGGGACCTTTCTCTCCACCCCAACCCTGCTGTAGTCTGCTTTGGACCTGAAGTTCTCCCTCCATCAAGGACACTCCAGGCTCTCTGTACCCCAGATCCCCACCCCCCGCCACTGTCCACTCAAGACCATTACCACTTTCCACCCTTGACACTCTCAGCCAGGACCTGAGACACACACCCCCCTTCCATCATCCCCATAGCATTGTCTACCCCCATCATGTCCCCTCAGGCATCCTTGGGCTCAGAAGCCCCCTCTGCCTGAGGATTCCCCTCCCAATCCCATTTGTGATCCAGAAAACACCCCCACTGGTGCCTGTCCCCCTTCTTCCTCTGGACCCAGGACCCCAGCCCCAAACCAGGATTCTTTTCAAACCAGGACACTGGCCTCTGATTTCAGATTACTGACTGGACCCCACAGATCCCCTTCTCTGGACCCCTACAGCCTCAGGTGGGACTGACACCCCCTCCCAGCCCTACCCGGGAAATCCCTCACCTCGGGGCCCCTCAGACCTGGAAAATCCCTTTGTTGTCAAGCTCTGCTGGTCCTCCCACAGCCCCTCCCCAGCCCCCAAACTTCCTCTTTGCCTCTTTGCTGGGATTTGGATAGGGGAGGTGGCTGGGGCCCGGCTAGCCCAGACCCCTAACTCCCCTTCCCTGCCGGCAGTAGCAGGCAGCCTTTGCCTTTTGTGCCTGTCATTGTTGTGTGGCTCAGCAAACCAAGGCCCCGGCAGCAGGGCTGGATGCTTCTCACAGACTCTTCCCAGTTGCTGGCTGGGCCTGCCCGACCTGCTCCCCGGCTTCACTCTCCCTCTGTCCCCTCCCAGATCCTGGCTTCTGAGAAGCTGTCCCAGGCAAGACAGGTGAAGAAGCCAAGCTCAAGGCAGGCACCGTCTGGGTGATCTCTAGTCGTCAGTGTCCTCCCTCATCTCATCTGTAAAATGGGGATAATAACACTCCCTACTTCACAGTAATAGCAATACCTGGTAGAGGACTTAACCACATACGGACTTTAACTCACTCAGTACAATAAGCCTTGTGAGGCAGGTACCATTAGTGGTTCTATTTTTTAGCAATAGAAACTGAGGCCCAGAGAGGTTGGACAACTTGCCCAAGGCCACACAGGTAGGAAGTGTAGCGTGCGGTTTTGAACTGAGGCTGTCAGGCCTCAGAGTCCCATGCTGTTAACCAACACACCACACTACCTCTTAGGCATGCATGAATGAAGGAGGGTGATGTATGTATATTGTAAAAAAAAAAAAAATTATTCTGACATTCGTTAAAAATGGTAGGTTATTGCAGCAGGGGAGAGAGACTGAACTCAATTCCGAATATAGCAAGGACAGCTGGAGATTTAGAGCTGAGAGCAAAGTGAAGGGGTCAGTGGATGGAAAATTACTAAGAGGAGGCATGGAAGGTAGGGGGATTCTTGCTAAACTGGCTTAATAGGATTCTTGCTAAAGACTGGCCAAGGACTTCGATATCAGTGGTGGATGGTGAGGAATTTGATCAGATATCAAGAGTGGGGGGATTCTCCCTAAACCAGCTGAGGATTCCTGCTAAAACTGGGCTTAGTCAAGAAGAGGGCTCAGGACTTCCCTGGTGGTCCAGTGGTTTAGACTCTGCACTTCCATTGCAGGAGGCGCAGGTTCGATCCCTGGTCAGGGAACTAAGATCCCACATGCCGCGCGGCACAGCCAAAAAAAAAAAGGAAGAGGGCTCAGAGGAGCCTGACTAAAATTTGGTCAGGGTGGGAGTCTGTGTCCATGTGAAGTGCCGGTAATAATAACTGAGATTGACAGAGCCTCAGTTATTATTATTGTTGCTGGTGAAGCCGGGAGCCCTGAATGTATCTGGAGAAATGGAAGACCATACGTCATTCAGAGAGACCTCTCCCACAGCGTCCCTGGTCTTGTCATAGGCCCTAGTCTTCTGAGGGGTCTTGTCATAGGCCCTAGTCTTCTGAGGAAGACCTGGGGCCTGGAGCTGGTCCAGGCAGCCTTGCTGTGATTGAGGCCAGGGGTGGAGGAGTCGGGCTCACCTGCAACTGGGAATGGGGGGAGGGAGCGAGCATTACAGTCATGCTAACTCTTTCTATGCCCATGCTAGGTGCTACACCCTGTCCCAACCTGCATTTGAGGAAGGCATTGTTTATGAGGCCATTTTGCAGTACTCTGAGGAAACTGAGGCTCAGAGAGGAGAAGTCACTTGGCCAAGGTGATGCAGGGACCAAATAACAAAGCACCGATTTGGACTTGGCTCTTGGAGGTAGCAAGTTGAGGCTCACAGCCCCCATTCTATTCTAACTTTATGATTTTTCTGTTTATAAGGATTTCGTGTCATCTGCAAACCTGTCATTTCAGCTAGGCTGCTGGAGTTTCTCTATCAAAAGCCTTGTATTAATGAAGCTTGGAGCCATAAGTGATAAACCTCAAATAACAGCTGCTTAAGTAAGATGGAAGTTTATTTCTTGCTCACATTCAAGGGAGTCAGTCCAAGACCAGAATGGTGCTGCATGGTCAGAGACCTTTGTGTTCCTTCATAACTCCTGGGCACGGTTTCCATTCCCAAGCTCATCTCATGGTCCCAGATGGCTTCTCACCTCCAGCCTTCATATCTGTGTTCCAGGCAGCAGGAGGAGGGAGGAAAGAAGGAAGATAGGCATCTCCCTTTCTCTAAGGACACTTCCTGGAAGTTGCTTGCTTCTTTCATATATACCTCATTGGCCATAAATTATTCCAGAGCCACACCTAGCTGCACTGGAGGAGGGAATGTCTTTATTACAAGTGGCCACCTGTCCAGCAAGAACTAAAGGATCCTTTATTTTTCCCTAGTTTTTTTTTTTTTTTTATTGTGACAAAATACACGTAACATAAAATTTACTACCTTAACCATTTTTAAGTGTACAGTTCAGTGGTATTAGGTACATTCATATTGTTGTGCAACTATCACCACCATCCATCTCCAGAACTCTTCTTATCGCGCAAAACTGAATCTATACCCTTATATACTAACTCCCCATTTGCCCCTCTCCTCAGCTACTGGCAACCATCGTTCCACCTTCTTTTTTTTTTTTTTTTTTTTTTTGGCTGTGTTGGGTCTTCGTTGCTGCGCACGGGCTTTCTCTAGTTGTGGCGAGCAGGGGCTACTCTGTTGTGGTGCGCGGGCTTCTCATTGCTGTGGCTTCTCTTGTTGCGGAGCACGGGCTCTAGGCACGCGGGCTTCAGTAGTTGTGGCATGCGGGCTCAGTAGTTGTGGCTCGCGGGCTCTGGAGCGCAGGTTCAGTAGTTGTGGCGCACAGGCTTAGTTGCTCCGCGGCACGTGGGATCTTCCCAGACCAGGGCTCGAACCAGTGTCCCCTGCATTGGCAGGCGGATTCCTAACCACTGCGCCACCAGGGAAGTCCCTGTTCTACTTTCTGTCTCTATGATTTTGACTACACTAAGTTCCGCATATAAATGGAATCACAGAGGATTTGTCTTTTTGTGACTGACTTACTTCACTTAGCATAATATCCTCAAGCTTCATCCATGTTGCAGCATGTGTCAGAATTTCCTTCCTTCAAAAGGCTGAATAATATTCCATTGTTTGTATTTACATTTTGTTGATCTGTTCATGCATCTATGGACACTAGGGTTGTTTCCACCTTTTGGCTATTATGAAGAATGCTGCTGTGAACATGGAGGTACAGGTATCTCTTCAAGCCTCTGCCTTCAGTTCCTTTGAGTATATAAAAGCCAGGGGATCCTTTTGTGTGGAAGACGGGCTCAAGGGAAAGCCTGCTCGTATGTGCAATGCCTCCACACTTTCTTACGGGTCACAGGGCAGAATCTGCAGTCTTTTGGGCAAGACATTTTACTGTCAACATAAACCAGGCCCCTTACCACTCCAGTCATATCTCTGACCCTTTGGTTTGCTTTATTTGGGAAATCAAAAGAGATTTTAAATTACACATTGCCAAAGTGATCCAGTTTCACCCACACCTGAATTCCCCTTTATCGTGTTTCTGTTTGCGGAACTCACACCCACCCTGGCCTTCTTGTGTCCCCACGGTCTCCGGGAGCACAGTGGGGCTTGTCACACCCATTTTATTTTTTTTATTAATTTTTATTTTTTATTTTAATTAATTAATTTATATTTATTTATTTATTTTTTTGGCTGTGTTGGGTCTTCGTTTCTGTGCAAGGGCTTTCTCCAGTTGTGGCGAGCAGGGGCCACTCTTCATCGCGGTGCGCGGGCCTCTCACCGTCGCGGCCTCTCCCGTTGCGGAGCGCGGGCTCAGTAGTTGTGGCTCACGGGCTTAGTCGCTCCGCGGCATGTGGGATCTTCCCAGACCAGGGCTTGAACCCGTGTCCCCTGCATCGGCAGGCAGATTCTTAACCACTGCGCCACCAGGGAAGCCCCCACACCCATTTTAGAGTAGAGGAAACTGAGGCTTCGAGCCAAGGTAAAGCCTGCACCCTTTATTCATTATTTTGACTATCGATCAAGTGCCCACTCTATGCCAGATACCAGGGCTACGGTAGTGAACAAAACAGACAGAAGCTCCTGCCCTCCTGGAGCTGGCACCCTGTGGGGAGACAGACAGTAACCAAATAAATAAACCATATAGTATGCTAGAAGGTGTTCCGTGCTATGAAAACAAACTAAAAAGAAGAGTTGGGTAGGAGGGTGTAACAATTTAAAGTGGTGAGGGTGTCACTGAGAAGGTGACATTTGAGCAGACCTGAAGGAGGGGAGGAAGGGAGCCATGTGGATACCTGGGGGAAGAGTGCTCCACCAGGAAAGAACAGCCAGTGCAAAGGCCCTGAGGTGTGAGCGCGCTGCCCTGGATTGTGTGGTGCCCCGTGGGTCACCATAAGGACTTTGTCCTTTTCCCTGAGGTGGGGCCACAGGGGGACTCTGAACAGGGGAGGGACATGACCTGACTCACGTGTTCACAGGGACCCTCTGGCTGCGTGAGGGGAGAAGGGAGACCAGGCAGGAGGCTGCCGGGTAGACAGGACCAGGATGGAGCCGTGGGGTGGAGTGGGGCGAGTGGGTGGGTTTTGGATCTGTCTGAAGGTTGAGACAACAGACAGAAAGTGGGTGTGAGTGACAAGGGAGTCGAGGACGACACCAGGCTCTTGGCCTGAACAGCAGGAAGGGTGGAGGTACCATCACTGGAGATGAGAGACTCTAGGAGAGGTGGGTTCGAGAGTGAAATTAGTCCTTGGTTTAGAGTGGCCACAGACCCCGGAGTGGATGCCGAGTTGGAAGAAGGATCTCCCCCTCACTCCCACAGGCTACGGGTACACGACGCCGCTGACCGACGGGGGCAAGGCCTTCTGCATTGCCTTTGCGCTCCTGGGCGTGCCGGCCACCATGCTGCTGCTGACCGCCTCGGCCCAGCGCCTGTCGCTGCTCACCCACGCGCCCCTGTCCTGGCTGAGCCGGCGCTGGGGCTGCCACCCCCCGCAGGTGGCCCGCTGGCACCTGGCGGCCCTGCTGGCGGTCGTGGTGACCATCTGCTTCCTGGTGCCGGCCGCCGTCTTTGCCCACCTTGAGGAGGCCTGGAGCTTCCTGGACGCCTTCTACTTCTGCTTCATCTCTCTGTCCACCATTGGCCTGGGTGACTATGTGCCTGGAGAGGCCCCCGGCCAGCCCTACCGGGCCCTCTACAAGGTGCTGGTCACAGGTGAGTGGGGTGGCTGGCCGGGGGCCGAGGGCCGGGTCTGAGGGGGACCTGGCCCCAACCCCGGGGGGAAGTTGAAAGTCACAGCCCCATCCTGGGGGGTCCTGTAGCCCCACGGCCATGACCTGGAGGTCTGAGTCCACCCATCGCCCCTCTGCCGTCTCTGCAGTCTACCTCTTCCTGGGCCTGGTCGCCATGGTGCTCGTGCTGCAGACTTTCCGCCGTCTGTCTGACCTTCATGGCCTCACAGAGCTCATCCTGCTGCCCAGTCCATGCCCTGCCAGCGTCGACGAGGATGGGGACGATCGGGTGGACATTCTGGGCCCCCAGCCGGAGCCACACCAGCAACTCGCCGCCGGCGTGCACGCTGACTACGCCTCCATCCCCAGGTAGCGGCGGCAGGCGCCCCGGGGCTGCGGACCTGGCCTGCGGCTGAGGGGCCCAAGGGACTGGACTGACAGACTAGCACGTCCGCAAGCACGTGCCAGTGTTCCCGAGGCCCTGCCTCCGCTATCCGTCTGTCCTTTGTCTTACCTGCCTGAGCACCACCCGGATCCAGGAACCAGCATTGCCTTGTTTCCCCTGCCCCTCCTCTCACCTCCCTGCACACTCTGTGCTTCCCTGGCTTTCTCACCGTCTCTGTCTTTCCCTCTCCCCGTCTCTTTGTTTCTCATTCTTTGACTCACGCCATCTGCCACTCACCACCTGCTGATTCTCCCAGGCTCTGGGCTCAGACTTCATTTCAGGTGCTAGATCAGTCACTCCACTTTGGCCAAGTGACCGGCCCTCTCAGAGCCTTGATCTCCTCGTCTGTCAAGTGGAAAGAGTATATTCACTCATTCAGAACTCCCTCCTGTGTGCCAACCCATGCTGGGCAGTGCTAGGGACATAGTAGTGTTCCAGATGGTCTGGGCCCTGCTCTCATGGGGCTTGCCATCCTGTACGGTAGACAGACCTGTCCCCACACAGTGACAGTCCATAACAGGCAGGACTTCAGTGGGGGGGGTGAGGGTGAGGGTGGGCAGAGTGGTCAGGGCTGGGGTGGAGGGAGCACAGGGAATGTACCCAGTCCAACCTGGAAGGTCAGGGAGGGCTTCCTGGAGGAAGGGGCAACTGAACTCAGACCTGAAATCTGAGGAGTAGTCCGGGGAAGAAGGTGTACCTGACTCATTTTCCTCAAGTGTATCCAGGGAGCAAGACACATTCGGAGACTCCTGGGGTAGGCTTGTATGATAGAATCTTCTTCAGCAGCCTGGCAGGCAGGAAGCTAAGGCACTGCTCTTCGTGAGACACCATTGTAACAGCTGTTCCCGTTTACCAAGGACTAATTACATTAGGTGCACTGGGCTCTGGAGCCAGCCTGCTTGGGCTCAAATCCCAACTCAGCTGTGTCCTGCCAGTGTCCTTGGGTGGTCACTTTGCCTCTGTGATTCTTGGTTTCCTCATCAGTAAAATGGCAATAACAATAGTTACTTCAAAAGATGATTTCACGAGCCTGCCATGTTATTCTGAGATGCTTTCTTTGGCCAGGCCCTGTTCTGGGTACTTTACATATGAGGTAGATAATGATAATATTATCAGTGGACATGGGCATATCGTAAGCATCCTTAAAGGACCATCTTGGGAACTTGGCTTCTTTCTTGAGGGCACTAGAGAGCCATGGAAGGGTTTTGAGCAGGAGAGGGCCATGGTTAGGTCTGGGTTTTAGCTGCTGTGTGCAGGGGGACACTGACGCTGGGTGCCCAGGGGAGGCTGGGGCAGGAACAAAGCAGGAGACAATGGGACTGGGTAGGGCCAAGGGAAGGGGAGGAGGGGGCGAGTCGAGGGATGCTCAGAAGGCCAAGTGGACAGGCCATAAGCCTTACAGACTTGCGAGGGATAAGGCCAGACAAAGGTCCAAGGTTGCTCAGCTGCCCCTGAGGTGGGAGCCTGGGAGAAAGAACAGGTTTGAAGGGAGATGCTGAGGCTTGTTTGGAACATGGTGGCTTTGAAGGGCTAACGGGACACACAGGAGGAGGCATCAGGAGGTTACAGGACCCTCAGGGCAAGGGCTCAGTGGGTGGTTGAGGCTGGAGACAGATGAGGAAACCAAGGCCGTGAAGGTGGGTATGACAGCGCTGGGTGGGAATGAAGAGAGAAGACCAGCCTTGAGAAATCAGCCTTAGGGTATTTATATATTTATATCAGTAAGGAAAGATTTGGGTTGCAAGTAACCAAATCCTGACTGGCACTGGCTGAAACGATGAGATGGTTGTATATTGTACATCACCAGAGTTGGGGACAGCTCCAGGCATGATACAATCCACAGCTCCAAGAGGGTCTTGTGGCCCCAGGTTCCCTTTCTCTCTGCTCTGTTACCCTCAGCTGAAGGCTTGGCTCCCACATGGGCTCTCCTCATGGCCCCAGAGTGGCTGCCACAGGTCCAGGAGTCACAATTAGACATGTTAATTTTTAGTACAGGAAGTTGGTGGGGGGCGGTGGGGGGGGGGGCATCTCTTCCCATGGTGCCTTTTTGGAAACAAGGAAACCTTTTCCCAGTGTCTGGCAGCAGCCTTCCTCTTCCATCTCATTGGCCAAAATTGGCTCACATGCACATCCTGAGCCAATCATTGGCCAGAGTGATGGCATCAGCATGATTAGCTTGGATTCCTCAGGATTCCCCCTACCACCCAGGTGTGAGGCTGGGGCTGAGGTTTTAGTTTGCAGGCTGGTGAATACATGAACAAAATTGGGCTTCTATTAGAAAGGCAGAAAGTTGGGAGAATGGGCAGACATCAATAAACTAATCAGCCAAGGCAGTGATGTACAATTATGCAGGTTGGGACCTACATAAGGGATGCCTGGCTGTTAGGGTGGAAACGAATAGCGGCTGAAGTTCATGGCTGAATATGCCCAAAAGGGACTTATTTTTCTAATTAACATAACAGCCCCATATGGTGAGCAGTGACCCTTCAAGCAATGCCCTCCTACCAGAGAGAAGAGCTTACAAAGGAGACAGAAAAGGAGTTCTAGAGAGGAGTAGGAAAACCAGGAGGGTGGGGAGTATTGGTAAGAGATGAGAGAATTTTAAGGAGGGAGAAGGCAACGTTGTCAAATGATGCTAAGAAATCACACAAAATTGTGTTAATAACAGTGATAGAAAACACTTATATAGGATTTACTGTGTGCCAGGCATTGTTCCAAGCCCTTGATACACAAGAATTTATTTAACCCTCCCAACAACTCTGCGAGTCAGGTACATTCTCCATATTGCAGATGAGGAAAGGAGGCCCAGAGAGGTTAAATAACTTACCCAAGGTCACACAGGAAATGCAAAACTGGGATTTGGACAAGGTTTTGGTTAGTCACCTTGTCCCACGGAGGCTCAGAAACACCCGCTGTCTAGCTGTTTCTCAGTCTCCCAGCCTTCCTGGCTCCTCAGCTTGGTCGTTGACCCTGCTGCTGAAGTCACTAGCTGGGTGGAAGGCAGTTGCTTGGGGGAGGTGCCTGTGTGATCTGGTTTCTGCTCCTCACCACTTCTCCTTCCAAATTCCCCCAGAAAAAGAAATCAGGCCCTGCTCAGTTTAAGATATTAAAAAAAAAAAAAAAGCACATGCTTAAAAATGGAAAAAGTAGAAAAGACTGTACAGTGAAAATTAAGTCTTTCTCCTGGACTTGGGCTGTGTTGACAGATTTCTCAGGTCTCCTTCTAGGCATGTACCAGCAATATACATGTGTGTGTATATGTGTGTTTTAATTTTTTTCTTTCACTCTACATAAGTGGTACCTAGTACAGTGAGGTGGTTACAATCACAGACTCTGGAGGCAAAGTTCCTGGGTATAAATCTGAACTCTGTCACTTCTAGGCTCTGTGGTTTTGGGCAACTGATTTCACCTTCCTGTGCCTGAGTTTGCCAATCTGTGAAATGGTATGATAACAGCACCTACCTCATGGAGTTGTTGGAGAATTAAGCAATTTAATACTGTCAAGCTCTTAGAACAGTGTCTGGTGCTCAATAAAATGTCAGCTAATGGTTATTCTCATTTCTGCACCTTTTTCATATTATATGTTTCATATATACATGTATGATTTTATATGCTTTTCTAATATTCTCTTTTCTGCACCTTGCGTTTTTCACCAACCCAGTGTCATTCGGAGATCATTCCAGAGGCACACAAGTAGGTCTCCTATCCTTTTTTATGTCTGTGGTGCCTCCTCTAGGACCCACATCCCATAAATTATTTCCACGTTTCATTAACGGACATGTGGGTGGCTGCCAGTCTTTTGCTGGCATAAGTGATGCTGTAGGGTGTACCTTGTGCATCAAGGTAACAGAGGCCCTCCCCTTGGTGGGGCTATATTCCTGAGTGGGGGGAGTGCCATGAGGACACCCCAGTCTCTCTGCCTCTGTGAGTCTAGAAGGGCTCAGGTGCACAGCTGCTGGATTTGTTCCCTCAGATGAAGTCACCCTCCCTGGTCTGTGGGGATGGGCTGGGGGGTGGGGAGCACAGACCCCTGTCAGCTCTTCATTTACGTAGAACACCTATAATGTGCTGTGTTGCACAGAGTTGGGAACAAGTGACAGAGAAAGCCCTAGGCCCTACCCTCACGGAGCCTGTGATGCAGTGGGAAACAAAGACCCATTCCCAGACAGACATGGCCTAGCATGGTCAGGGGAAGGATGGGGGCTGCTCACATATCGTAGACAAGACCTGAAAGGAGGAAAGTGGTCAGCCGGTGACAAAGTAGGGAATAGCATTCCAGAGGGTGTTACAGCATGTGCACAGTCTGGAGGAGAGCGACCATGCCTGATGAAGGATATTCAAGTCGCTCCGTGTGACTAGGCTTTGGACTACAGAGGGAGAGAAGAGATGCCTGGGATAGGAGGGACAAAAGGGACGAGATTATGCAGGGCTCTGGAAAACAACTGAGTTTGGGTGTTTCCCTGGGGTCCTGGGGAGTCATGGAAGGTTCCCAGGGTGTTGTTCCCAGACCATTAGTATCAGCATCACCTGGAATCTTGCTGGAAATACAAATTCTCCAGCCCCATCTCAAAACTTACTGAATCAAAACCCCTGGGGGAGGAGCCCAACAACCTGTTTTAACAAGCTCTTTTGGTGAGCCTAATGCACGCTAAAGTTTGAAAACCACTGGGGTTTAGAGTAAAATCAGCTTTGCCGTTCATCAAAAAATCATGGTCTGGGGAATTCCCTGGCGGTCCAGTGGTTAGGACTCCACACTTCCATTGCAGAGGGCCCAGGTTCAATCCCTGGTCGGGGAACTAGGATCCGCGGAAAAAAAAAAAAAAGTCATGGTCTGAGTCCTTAACTGTTAGGCATCAGAATACCAATGAAAACTGTTAACTTATTGAATATGTACTTGTGCCAGGCATTCTTCACGTGCTATCTTATTGACTTCCCAAAACAGCTCTATGAGATGGCTGCCTTTGTCCCTGTTCTGTAGAGAAGGGTGTTAAGCCGCAGTAAGATTAATTCCCACATGGAGACCAAATTTTTTTTCACTAGAATTGTGATAACAATGTCTGATTGGGTAGAAGGATAAGTAGGCGAGAACCACCAATAGGAACTCCTTGAAGGCCTTCCCATCGCAAACTTCGTCCCCAGCACCCTCTGCCGGCCAGGCCTCGCGCTACTGGGTGTCGAGCACTGCCCTCCCTCCACCCCCACAAGCCGTAGGCGCCGGCTGTGGTGCGCGTTACCATAGAGACAGGCAGGCGCGGCAGGCGTGCCTCGAGAAAGGCAGAAGTCGGTTGTGGAAGTGTAGGCGGCCATTTTGAGACCGGGCAAGAGGGGCGGGACTGGAGCGGCAGAGTGACGGTTGACCGGTTTAACTTAGAGACTGGTACCACGGGTCTGGGAGAAGAGGGAGGTGCCAGGGGTCATCCCTGGGAGGGAAGGGTGGGGCGGGGGCGGGGTTAAGAAGGGGAGGAGAGGGGAGGGGGGAGGCGAGGAGGGGAAAGGTTGGGGAAAAGGAGGAGAGTCTAGGGACTGGGCACAGGAGGGGCGGAGAAAGGGCAGAGAAAGGGCGGGGCGAGGACCCGGGAGAGGCTAAGAGAAGAAGCGGGGTGATGAATAGGGGCGGGGCTATAAGAGGCGGAGCGTAGAGCCAGGCTGTCCAGGGAATGGAAAGGGGTGGTGAAAAGGGAGGGGGCGAAAAGGTGTCAGGGTTCAGGGGGAAGGTGAGGATCAAGAAAGTGCTGACGGACAAGGCAGCGCCAACAAGGAACGAGAAGTTGCAGGACGAGGAGAGGGTGCGGAGCGAGGGGAAGGCCAGTGGCGAGGAGAGTTCCCAAGGCAAAGAAAGTGTCTCTAAAGAGAAGGGGCGGGGCCATAGGAGGGGGCGGGGCAAGGATCTGGCTTGGGAAGAACAGTTCCCCCAGGATGAGGGGGAAGGGTGGGTCTATAAGGGGTGGGACGAGGAGCAGAAGCCCAGCGAGGAGCAAGCTCCAGGCGAGAAACAGGAGAGGGGACAGGGGAAAGGGCGGGGCGTGGGGAAGGTCCGGAATCAGGATCCGGAGAGGGGCGGGTCTAGAGGCAGGACCCGGTACCTGGGCAGGGCCCGAGCATGGAGAATGGGGCGGTGCGAAGAGAGGTGGGGGCGGGGCAAGAAGTGGGGGCGGAGCCACGTGCAGGTGCGCGACCAGAGGAACTGGGGAAAATAGGTGGGGCGCAGCTAAATCGAGAAACAGAAACCGAGACCGAGTGAAGAGTAGCGGTGGGAGGCAGAGCAGGGGCAGAGGAAAGAAGTGTGGGGCAAGGTTAAGGGGAGAGACCAGGAGGCGGGGCGAAACCAGGAGTAGGGGCACGGCCGGGAGCAACAGGAGGGGCGAGACCTGGAGTAGTAGCAGAGGCGGGGTCCAGAAGTGTAGTAGTAAATGCAGGGCCAAGTTCGGGAACAAAAGCAAGGGTGGAGCCTGGAGCAAAAGTAGGAGTGGAGTGAGGAGCAGAGGCGGGGCCAGGAGCAGGGACGGGACGAAGCACCGGAGCGAGACGGGATCTCAGAAGGCGCCTATCAAGAACAGTCTTGCAGGCTGGTGACCTCCGCATTCTCCAGGTTGAAGCCACGTTATCCGTTGCCCCGAGATGTCCCCTGCTGGCCCTGCGTGGCCGAGGCTCCGAGTCCTGCAGGCGCTGTGGGCACTGCTGGTGGTGCTGTTGGCACCGTGGAGGTTGTGGGCGATAAAGAATACCCAGGAGTGCACCTGGCAGGTTGTCCTGAACAACTTTGAGACAGTAGGCAAGAAGGACGCGAGCGATCGTTTCGTCGATCAAGAGCCCTTGTACACAGTGGACAAAGTGTTCAGCCTGCTAGTGGACGCGCCCATCGACCCGGACGAGGTGAGGGGACTGGTGTCAGGCAAACGGGAGAGGTCCTGGACCTGCACCCCACTGGGCTCTGGACATTTGCCCACTCTCTCCTTGCAGACATACCTGGGCTTTCCTTACTACCTGAAGATCAACTACTCCTGCAAGGGAGAGGTGAGTGGGTGCAGAGGGGGTGGGCTCATTCTGTTGGGGCCTCAGTTTCCCCATCTCTAACATTTGAATAGCGGTGGCACCACCAGACCCTAGGGACCTTCAAGATTCAAGAAGATTCCCGGTATCCCACGAGGCACATAGTTGGTGCTCAAGTAAGCTATTTCCATTTTTAAAAATTGACGTATAGGGTCTTCCCTGGCGGTCCAGTGGTTAAGACTCCACGCTTCCACTGCAGGGGACACGGGTTCCATCCCTGGTCGGGGAACTAAGATCTCGCATGCCCCACATCGCGGCCAAACAAAACAAAATAACAACAACAAAACACTGTCCTCAATAAAGTGAAAATAATTTTCAAAAATTGAGATATAATTCACATACCATAAATTCACTATTTTAAAATATACAGTTCGGGAATTCCTTGGCGTTCAGTGGTTAGGACTCCGAGCTTCCACTGCAGGGGACACGGGTTCGATCCCTGGTTGGGGAAATAAGATCCTGCAAGCTGCGGGATACAGTTCAATAGTTTTTTGTATATTTACAAAGTTGTGCAACCATCACCACTATCTTGTTCCAGCACATTTTTATCACCTCAAGAGGAAACCCTGTACCCCCATCCCTCCAGCCCCTGGAGACCACTAATCTACTTTTTGCCCCTATGAATTTGCTTATTCTGGACATTTCATATAAAGAATGGAATCATACAATATGTGGCCTTTTGTATCTGACTTCTTCTCAAGGCTTATCCATGTTGTAGCAGGCATCAGTATTTCCTTTTTATGGCTGAGTATATTCAGTTGTATGGATGTGCTACATTTTGCTTATCCATTCATTAATTGATGGACAATTGGGTTATTTCCACTTTTGAGGGGGGATATTATGAATAATGCTGCTGTGAACGTGTCTGTACAAGTTTCTGTGTAAACATCTGTTTTCAGTTCTCTTCACTATATACCTAGGAAAGGAATTGCTGGGTCATATGTTAACTCTGTTTCACCTCTGAGGAACTGCCAGCCTGTTTTCCAAAGCAGCTACACATCATTTTATATTCCCATCAACAATGTATGAGGGGTCCAGTTTTTCTATATCCTCACTTGCTCTTGTTCATCTTTTTGATTATAGCCATCTAGTATGTGTGAAATGGTATCTCAGTGTGGTTTTGACTTGCATTTGCCTCATAACTAATGATGTTGAACATCTTTTCATATGCTCGTTGACCATTTATCTTCTTTGGAGAAACGTCTTTTCAGCTCCTTTGCCCATTTAAAAACTGGGTTATTTGTCTTTCTACTGTTGCATTGTAAAATTTCTTTTTATATACTGGATACTAATTCCTTATCAGATATATAATTTGTAAATATTTTTCACATTCCACGTCTTTTCACTATCTTGGTGATGTCCTTTAAAGCACAAAAGCTTTATGTTTATTGAGATATAATTCACATGTCATACAATAGCACCAAAGTTTTTCATTTTGATAAAGTCCAATTTATCAGTTTTTTTCATTTGTTGCTGATGCTTTTGGTGTTGTCTAAAAAGGCTTTACCTAACCAAAGTCACGAAAATTTACTTCCATGTTTTCTTCTAAGAGTTTTTTTGTTTGTTTGTTTGTTTTAGCTCTTACGTGTAGGCCTATGATCCATTTTGAGTTAGTTTTTGTATATGGTGTGAGGTAGGGGTCCAACTTTTACATGTGAATATCCAGTTATGCCAGTACCATTTGTTGAAAAGATTATTCTTTCCTCATTGAATTGTCTTGGCACCCTTGTCAAAAATCAATTGACCATAAATATAAGGGTTTATTTCTGGGTATAATTCTGTTCCATTGCTCTATATGTCTATCCATATGCCAGTACCACACAGTCTTGATCACTGTAGTTTTGTATTAAGTTTTCAAGTTGGGACGTTTGAGTCCTCCAACTTTGTTCTTCTTTAAGACTGTTTTGGCTCAGGTAAGCTTTCTGAGTTGAGGACAGTAGAATGTTGTGGTCTAGAACTGAAGTTCTGGAGGCTACAGACCTGGGTTTGAATCTGCCATTAACTAACATTACTTGTAGGAAGTATAGCATGATAGTGAATCCTTTGGGCTCTGGAGCCAGGCTGCCTGGCTTCAAATCCCAGCTCTGCTACATAGTAGCTGTGTGATCTCAGGCAAGTTACTTAACTTCTCTGTACCAAAGTTTCCTCATCCTTAACAAGGGTACAATAATGATCATACGCACTTCATAAAATGATTAAATAAGTGTGAAGCACTTAGCACAGTGCCTGGTTCATAGACAGGGCTCAGTGAATGCTAGCAACAAGTTTCTAGAGTGTGACCCTGGGCAGAGAGTTTACTCCATGAGCCTTCTCTCCTTATCTGTGAAAGAGTGATAATTTCCTTTATCTATTCATGCAACACCTGCTCTGAGTCAGATCCTCTTTTTTTTTTTTTTTCACAATGGGGTGGGGAAGGCGGTACAATGATAAACAACGTGGCCAGGTTTTTCTTTTGGATGCAGCGCACCAGGGAAACAGACAATTGGCAAGTAAATACATAAAATAATTTATTACAGGAATCAGTGCAAAGATGAAAATAAAATGAGGTGATATGTCAGAAAGGAGGGTGTTAGCTGGGGTGGTTGGGGAAGGTCTCTGAAAAGCTTGAGCAGAGAGTGGAATGATGAAATGGGACTCACATGCGGAGAACTGGGGGAAACATCTGGGCTGAGGGAACAGCCAGGACGGAAGCCAGTGTGTATGAGGAACCGACCAGAGGCCTGTGTGGCTGGAGGAGAGTGAGCGAGGGGGAGAGTGGGAGGAGATAGTGAGGACCTGGCTTTCCCCCTGAGTGAGGTGGAGCCATGAGAAGGTTCTGATCAGAGGAGGGATGTGATGGGACTCAGGTGTTCACAGGCTGAATGGGGGGCAGGGCAGGAGCAAGGAGACAGGGAGGGGGCTGATGCTCAGTCCGGGCAGGAGTGGCGGGTGGACAGGACCAGGGTGGTCATGGCCACGGTAGCCCTGACGGGGAGGAGGTCCCCGCCCACCAGCACCTGCTACCCTGTGATTGGAAACCCTGTGATTGGAAACCCTGAGGCAGGGCTGGGGCCGGTGTAGGGGGCAGGATTGAAAGGGCCCTGGCCTAGGCATTCCTCAGGATGAAGGCCTGTGCAAAAGGGGTCAGACCCGTTAAATCTCCCACCCGCATCTCACAGCTGCCCCCACACCCCTGCCCACAGTGGCTTGAGCACAGCTGTCTCTTGGGGGTGCCTCCAAGCCTTTGCTAGTGCTGTTCTAGGGACTTCCCTGGTGGTCCAGTGGGCCCTCCCAATGCAGGGGGCACGGGTTCAATCCCTGGTTGGGGAACTAAGATCCTGCATGCCGCACGGTGTGGCCAAAAAAAAAAAAAAATTAATGCTGTTCTATACCCTAGAACACCTATCTTCCTCCTTCCATCTCCGCTCTAAGCCCTGCCCTCCCTTCTTAGCCCAGCCAGGATCCTGGCATCTCTGGGAGGTTGTCCCTGGCTGCCCCGTCACCCTCTTCCCCAGTTCCTTTCTGTCTAACTGCCCCATCCCACCCTCAGCCCCAGGCCCCAGCCCACAAACCTGGTGGCGGTGGCAGAGACTCTAATTTCTCTGGGTAGGGGGTGGGGTAGAAGCCTCAAGAGTGGGACTTGAAATACCTGAAGTGAGGGAAGAGGCTGCTAGTATCGTGGGTGCCAGGCACTCCCACCTTTACGTTTTTGCTTATCCCATGCTGTCCTTCCCCATGCATTCCCTACATCCAAATTCTGTCTGAGGACCTTGCTCCGGACTCGCCTCCTCCAGGAAGGCCTCCTGACTCCCTCCACAGCCCAAAGCACTTCTGCCCGTCTCCTAGCCTGGCCCATCCCCTGCCCCAGCCCCAACCCTAGACCATGTTCTCTGACCTTCCCTCAGTGGAGAGTCTGTTCTCCTGACCCAGCCCCAGGAAGAAGACAGGCTAGTAAAGGTGAGGTCAAGGCAGCGGGACCCACAGGCTATCTTAAGGACACACTTGTGGGGCCATCTCGCCCTCAGTCCTCTGAGGCCCTGGTCCGCAAGGGCCACCTGACGGGGCTGAAGCCGGTGGTGCTGGTCACCTTCCAGTCCCCAGTCAACTTCCATCGCTGGAAGATAGAGCAGCTGCAGATCCAGATGGAGGCAGCCCCCTTCCGCAGCAGAGGTGGGCCTGGAGGGCTCCCGGAGGGGTCACAGCACGGCGGGCATGTGGGGGCATTGCCAGGGACCTCAGCAGGCTTCGTGACCTTGAGGGGAGGCTGGGACCATCGAAGGGGCCTATGACCTGGTGGGCATGTGGGTTTGTTGGGGGCCTCACAGAGGTGTCTGACCTGGAGGGGGGCCCGGGGAGGCCTCAGCAGGTTCCTTGGCCTAGATGGGACCACACAGAGGCCCCAGTGGGGTCCATGGCTGAGGGGGGGGCGTGGGGAGTTGCAGGGGGATCCCAGTGGTCTGGGGGGCTTGCTACTGGAAGGCCCCAGCAGCCTCAGTACCCCCTGCCTGCCAGCAGAGAGGTGTAATGCAGAGGAGGTGTGTCTCATGAGCTGGTACACACCCATGCCCATCAAGAACGGCAGCGTGGTCATGCGCGTGGACGTTAGCAGCAACGGCCTGGGGCCCTTCATTCCCAATAAAAGGTGCCCTTTCCCAAACCCGGGGCGGGGGGTAGACTCTGGGAAGGGCTTCCTAATCCCCAGATCCCCAAAGAAGACAGGAGGAGCCCAAAGGGAGGGAACAGGACAGGGAGGTGGCAGTGAGCTGTGGCAGGAGCCAGAATCCTCACCCGTGCGTGCCCCACACCCACCTCAGGTTTCAGGTGAATATCAACGGCTTCCTGGAGAGACAGCGAGACACCACACTCCAATTCACGGTGGGAAATGAGGTGAGGGGGCCCGGATGGTGGGAAGGGTAGAAGAGGGGGTTAAAGACAGTAGGCTGGGGCCCTGATGACTTCCCAAACGAGTGGCAGATTCCATTTACAGAGCATTTACTGTGTGCCGGCCCCCTGGCGACATGCCCTGCTAAATGCACAATCACATTAGGTCTTGACAGTGACCTGTGAGGGAAGGTACTCTCACGTACCCATCTTAAGGAGGAGAAAACTGAGGCCCCAAAAGGATGGAGCCATTTGTCCACAGGCTCTCGGCATGTACATATGGAACGAGACTTGAAACTGTGTCTGCCTGACTCCTGCACCCATATCCTTAACCGCAGTGCATTCATTCATTCATTCATTCAGCAGGCACTCCCTGAGCACACAGTGTGGTACCATGGGAACATAACAGTGAACACACAGACCCAAATCCCTGTCCTCTCTTAGAGCTGACAGTCTAGTGGGAGCGACAGACCGCAAACCAGTAAACATGAAATCGGGTAAATTCTGTAGCAGGTTAAAAGGTGGTTAGTGCTCTGGAGAGAATTCAGAGTGAGGGGAACTGGGTCTGTGCAGGAGGGGACGGCGGTGTTTAATGGAATGCTCAAGAAAGGCATAACTGATGGGAATTCCCTGGCAGTCCAGTGGTTAGGACTCCATGCCTTCACTTCGGAGGGCCCAGGTTCGATCCCTGGTCGGGGAAATAAGATCCCACGAGACCCCACAAGCCACGCAGCGTGGCCAAAAAAAAAAAAAAGGCGTAATTGAGAAGCTTGGCATTTGAGTAAAGGGAATCACGTGGCTACTAGGGGATACAGAGGGAACAGTCTGTGCAAAGGCTCTGAGGAGCAGGAGGCCCATGTGGCCGGGAGAGAGTGGGTGAGTGGGAGAGTGGTGGGGGATGAGATCAGAGAGGCAATGGGGGCAAGTAGACGGAACCGTGGGAGAGGGAAGGGAGGGGGGTGTTGAGCAGTCCTCCTGCCCCTGCCCCGCAGCTCTTCAATCTGATACCCCGGTACTTTGTGAATGTCCCATCGAGGCCCCTGTGGTACACTGTGGACCAGACACCTGTGTTCATCCTGGGCGGCATCCCTGAGGAGAAGGCCATCCTGCTGACTGACACAAACTTCAAGGACTTCTTTCTCGTGGAGGTGAGTTGATGCAGGGCAGATGGTGGGCCGGGCCTCAGCTCCTAAAATGGTGGGGGGGCCTGGGGCCAGAGAAAGATCCCCAAAGACCTACCACCGATGAGAGGCAAATAGCATGAATGAAAGAGATAAGACCGCAACCAGACAGCCTGGGTTCAAGTCCTGGTTCTGCCACCTCCTGGCTGTGCGATGTTGGGCAAGTCACTTCACCTGGGCCTCAGATTCCCCATCTGTAAAATGGGAACAATATTTATATTTACCTCACAGAATCATTGCGAGGATGATATAAATTAATGTCAGCCGGACACAGAATGAGCACTATGTGAGTCAAAGCTATTATTATTTATAGGTCCACCATTTGTAATTCTGAAATCCAAAATCTTTGAAATGGCATTTTCACAAGTTTAGGGCTAAAATGTATTTGTTGAGAAACCCCGACCTGAGCTAACAAAGGCTACTTTTTTTAGTCTTTATGCATCCATTTAGTGTTAATATTCAGATGCTGCCCTGCAGAAATATTAAGGAGTTTGATTATGGGGTGTTGCCCCAGACCCCACTGGGGTTTGGATGGTATATATGTGCCATCTTACCTTCTAAACTGGAAAATTCTGAATTTCGATATTCGTCTGGCCCCTAGGGTTTCAAATTCAGCATTGTGAGCCTCTATTATTCCCAGAACAGGGAAGGAGTGTCTGAAGCAAGGTTCTTTTGGTGTGAATGACAAACACGTTTGAATTAATTGCAGCTGTAGGCAGAACTCCAAACCAGTTTGGTTTCAGCAGAGAAATGGCTTTAGTAGGTGTGCCTAACTGCAAAGCCCAGACACAGCTCAGCCTGCAGGCCTGGCTTGATTCAGGGCTCAAATGAGGACTCCAGCTTTCGGCTCCACTTCTTCTGGATTAACTCCATCCTCAGTGTGATTCATATCATCCCAACTCCCAGGCAGAGAGAAAGGGAGCGTCTGTTTCCCAAATAACTTAAAAAAAAAAAAAAAAAATCCTGAAATTTGTTTGCTTGGTCCTGATTGGCCCAGCTTGAGTCATGTCTCCCAAAAGAATGGAATGTGCCAGCTGGCTTAGCACAGGTCATGAGATCTGTCCTAATGAGGAGGGCAGCCGAGACACGAGGCAGAGAAAGGATGGTTCCCCCAGAGTGAAATCAGGCTAGCTTTGCCACAAGGTGGGGGGATAAGATGCTGGCTGTTAACTGTGTCCAAGATAACAATTGCGCACACAGCAACCCCCAAAGATTGCCTTAGCCTCCTCGCCTTAAGGCTGAAAGCCCCGCGCATGATTTCTGACAACCCCATGTGGATTAACGTTCTCTCAGGTCCCTCTGGCTATGACTTCCGGCTTCTACTGATCTCATTTCATTTACAGACAGTCTCCCTGTCCTGGGTCAGCTCTCTTGGCCCAAGTCTTTCCAGACCTTGCTCAGTTTTCACGCACCTGACCCAAACACACCCACAGGAAATATGTGGCCGATGTGGATGCTGCTGAAGAGATTTGGAGGACAGAGAAGGGGGTTTATGTCATGAGAATGAAAAGTGCAATTTGAACTTCAGTCATCCTTGTTCTTTTTTTTTTTTAATTTATCAAGATGAAACTCATAAAATTCACCACTTTTTTTTTTTTTAAAGATTTTTTTTGATGTGGACCATTTTTTTAAACTCTCTTTTGAATTTGTTACAACACTGCCTCTGTTCCATGCCCTGGCCCTTTGGCCTCGAGGCACGTAGGATCCCAGCTCCCCGACCAGGGATCGAACCCACACCCCCTGCACTGGAATGCGAAGTCCCAACCACTGGACCGCCAAGGAAGTCCCAAAAATTCACCACTTTAAAGTGAACAATTTAGTGCCATTGAGTACATTGATACTGTGCAACCACCAACTCTTGTTTCCAAAAAGTTTCCATCACTCCAAAATCAAAGCCTACTTATTCTCATTCTTTAATCATAGGGATTTTTCCCATATTGTTGTCTCCTCTCTGTTTTCCTTCCTCTTGTTTCACCTCACCACTCCCTTCTAGACTGCCCCTAGGGTCCCATAGGAATCCTCCCCCTACTCAGCTCTCTTCCGCCCTGAGTTGGTCAGGTTTAGATGCTGTAACGGGAGTTCCCTGGTAGCCTAGTGGTTTGGAATCTGGGCTTTCAGTGCCACGGCCTGGGTTCAATCCCTGGTCAGGGAACATCCCTCCTTTTTTGGCTGCGTGGCCAAAAAAAAAAAACCTGTAACAAAGAGGCTCCTGAGAGAGAATAGCTTAAATAGTCACTATTGCTCATTCCCCGAACATTCAGAAGTGAGAAACCCCCGTCCCTTTTATTTTCCTGCTTCACCATCCTCTAGGCCCCAGGTGTTGATCTCATCAGTGTGATCAGAGCTGGGTCATGCCTATGTCCATATTCCAGCCAATTGGGAAGGAGAAGGAGCAGAAGTGAAAGGCAAACTATTTTCTCTTAAGCAAGTTTCACTTCCACTCACATTCCATTACTGAGGAATTAGTTACTTGGCTACATCCAACTGCAAAGGAGGCTGGGAAGTATACTTTCCGTCTGGGTGGCACATGCCCTGCTAAAACTCAATTACCAAAGAATATGGGAGAAAGGGATTTGGGAGCCCAACTAGCCACCTGCCAAAAATGGAAGAGGAAATTTGTAAGTTTGTGTAACCAAAAAATTCAGGACTTCAGGTCCAGCTTGACCCAGGATTTCAAACAATGTCACCAAGACTGAGTTGCTCTCTCTCCATCTCTCGGACCTGGTTCCTCTGTATTGACTTTATGCTCAAACATCTCTGTACTTGGAATTGTAAAGGCTGCATCTCAGGCCCACATCCAGTGGGAAAGATCTTTCCCATTACCCTCTAACCCCCAAATCCCAAGATTCCTTCCACTTGGTGTGGCTCACCATTTGCTCACCTTGACTCAATCATTGTGGCCAGAGACACCCACCATGCTGCTTTTTTTTTGAGTTAAATGAGTCAGAACTCTCAAGCTCTGCTCAAATAAGAAATCCAGCTGACTCATAGCTTTTCTTTTTCTCATGTATGTGGGAGAAGGGAGATGTGATGATCCTCTTCTGGTTTAACAAAGAAAATTTCCAAGTATTTCTTCCAGAAAACAGAGGCAGAACTTTAAATATTAACAGGGCAATAGATTAAGTATGGCACCCGATCAAAATGACACATTGAGAGGGTACAGGTTAGTTTCACCAGGCACAGCAACAATGTCTGTGGTCTGTAGAAATCTCTTATGTGCTGAATAGGGTAGGGAAGTGAGAATGTACATGTTACCCTTAACTTGATGAAATTTCCCTCAGCAGCAGAACTTAGAGTGTTACTTTGGTATATGCTTTTTATTGGAAAAGTTAGTGAAAAATTCCACTTTCTAGTGGAAAATTTCAATCAAACACAAAAGTAGAGAATTATATAATGAACCCGGCTTCAATAATTAACATTTTGCCTTTTTTTTTTGATCCCACTTTTTTTTTTTTTTTTCCTGGAATGTTTTAAAGAAAATTCCAGCCATCATACCATTCACCTGTAAATTCTGGAAATAATTGAGGAAGTGTCTCTAACACATGAGAACTTTTAAGAAATAAAACCACAATGCCATTATAATGCCCAGCAAAATAACAGTAACCCCTTAATAGCATCTAACCCGGTCATAGTCAATTTTCCCCAATGATCTAAAAATATGTTTTACAGTTGGTTTGTTTGAATCAGGACCCACACATTGCATTTGGTTGTTACGTCTCTTAATACTCTACCTTTTTTTCAGGCAATTTAAGAAACCAGACCTTTTGTCCCATAGAATTTGGCTGTTTGCTTCTTCACAGAATCGATTAAAACTTGTTCCTCTGACCCTATGTATTAGTCTGCTCAGGCCGCCATAATAAAATACCATAGACTGGGTGGCTTAAACAACAGAAATTTATATTCTCATAGTTCTGGAGGCTGGAAGTCCAAGATCAAGGTGTCAGCAGGGTTGGTTTCTCTCCTGGGCTTGCAGAAAGTACCTTCTCACTGTGTCCTCACATGGCCTTTTCTCTGTGGGCATGAGTGGAGAGAGAGAGAGATCTCTGGTGTCTCTTTCTCTTTTTATAAGGACACCAGTCCAATAGGATTAGGGCCCCACCCTTATGACCTTGTTGAACCTTAATTATCTCCTTAAAGGCCCAAGTACAGTCATGATGAGGGCTAGGGCTTCAACATATAAATTCTGCTCATAACAACCTATGTTGCCTGTAAACTGGTAGTGAGCTCTAGAAGCTTGGTTAAACTTAGACTCAAAAAAAAAAAAAAAAAACGGGAATTCCCTGGTGGTCTGGTGGTTAGGACTCCACGCTTCCACTGCAGGGGGCCCGGTTCGATCCTGGGTAGACTCAATCTTTTAGGCCCTTCATTGGTGGTGCCTTCCCACTGTTAGTGATATTGCCAGTGCTAGTGATCGTTCGTAAGTTCAGATGGTGTCAGCCTGGCAGCCAAATTGTGTTCACGATAGAATAGGATTATTAAAAGTGTGCCTTGGGGCTTCCCTGGTGGCGCAGTGGTTGAGAATCTGCCTGCTAATGCAGGGGACACGGGTTCGAGCCCTGGTCTGGGAGGATCCCACATGCCACGGAGCAGCTGGGCCCGTGAGCCACAGCTGCTGAGCCTGCGCGTCTGGAGCCTGTGCCCCGCAACGGGAGGGGCCGCGATAGTGAAAGGCCCGCGCACCGCGATGAAGAGCGGTCCCCGCACCGCGATGAAGAGTGGCCCCCACTTGCCGCAACTAGAGAAAGCCCTCGCACGAACCGAAGACCCAGCACAGCCAAAAATAAATAAATAAATAAATAAATAAAATTTAAAAAAAAAAAAAAAAAGTGTGCCTTGGGCCAAGCTTGGGATCTTTTGGATCCACATGAGTACAACCCTGACTGTGGCCTGGGGAACCGGGTCTGCTGAGCACCGTTGAGTATGCTGTGTACTGCCCAACTCTAGGGAGCACAGAAAGCCCCAACTGGCTCTGGCATGGGTCACCTGCTTGCAGGGGAAGTTTGCTGGGGAAGTTTGGCCACCAAGATGCTGCTGTAGCATGAGCAGGGAGGGGACCCTGGGGGCAGCGGCATGTGTTCATTCCAAGCAGTTGTCAGAGCTGGTGCCTCGAGGCAAGGGAGGACACAGGGGCTGAGACCAAGGCCACCTGCCTACCACTGGCTCTACTCCCTTGCAGTTGAGCATTGACAGTTGCTGGGTAGGCTCCTTCTACTGCCCCCAGGCCAGCTTCACTGCTACCATCTTCGATGCCATCGCCACCGAGAGCACCCTCTTCATTCGGCAGAACCAGCTCATCTACTATTTCACGGGCACCTATACCACACTCCACGAAAGCAACCGTGGCAGCGGTGAGGGGCCCCTGGCCGGGTCACATACCCGGGTGTCCTTGGCATCTTAGGCAAGGGGACCTGCCTGTTGGAGCCCCAGGGAGGGCGCCTCAGTGAATCCATCACTGGAGGCGCCTGGGAATGGAATTGCCGTGAGTGGGGAGGGGGATGTTGGGACTTCCCAAGCTCCTGAAGCATCGCTGCCCACCCTGCAGTGGCCTCCTCCTACCCTCTATATGCTGGGGTGAGGCTTTCATCCAGAGCTTCCCAGGAGTTGTGAACCGACTAAGGGCAGAGAGAGGTGTGAGAGTGAAGGGAGGGAGCAGAGAGAAAGACACACGGTGCATGTTCACTCACACACAGACGTGCAGAGAGAGAAAGGCAAAACGGAGAGAGATGCATACCAAGCGAGAAATGTGGGGGGCTGGAGAGTGGCAGAGAGTCAGAAAGAAAGACATACAAAGAGAGAAACAGAGATGGGCCGTTGGAGAGGCAGTGCCATGAGGGAGATTGATCAGAGGGGAAAAACAGAGACTTTTGATTCAGCCTCATCTGTTAAATGATCCCAAAGCCCTAGTTCTTCTCACTTTCTGCCCCTGCCCTATCTAACTGAAAGATGTCAACTTATAGAGTCACAGAAACTTGTACTGTAACCCATATTTCATTAGTTAGTGAGTGTTTCCAACAGCTCTATTTTTCTCTCTTTCTTTCTTAGGGCACTTTGACAGTGGGAAGGACCAAGTTAAAAGAGATTTAAGTCAAAGATGGGTGTTTATTGGCTTAGATAGCTGGAAAACTCAGGAGCATGTTGTTTTCAGGCACAGTTGGATCTAGGGGCTCACTGCAGCTGTTAGGCCCATCTTTGTGGTACTACTGCCCCACTCCATCCAGCAACTGCAGGCTTTTATGCCGGGGGTGGAGGTGGGGGGCAGGAAAGAATATCTCTTTGTTAGTGGTTGCAAGCTGAGAACTGTCTCTGATTTGCTCAGCTTGGTCACATGCCCAGCTCAGAACCCATCCTCTGGCCAGGGGAATAGAAGAGTGGGGTCAGCCCAATCTGAACCTTGTGGACAGAGTGTGAGCGGGGCTGGGGGGATTTTCTCAAAGGCAGTTGGGGCCTTATACCAAGGGCCCCTCAGACGCCACGCTGAACGGTCACTCCAGTGGGAGAAGACAGATAACAGGCTCATTAAGGCCTGGGAAATGTGGATGGGGGCCCAGGTCCCAGGCTCAAATGTCTGTACTGGCCCCCACAGAGAGATGGGTTCGTGTCCTGGCTAACGAGTGCATCAAGAAGTTGTGCCCTGTGCATTTCCATAGCAATGGCTCCGAGTATGTCATGGCCCTCACCACTGGCAAGCACGAAGGTTACGTCCACTTTGGGACCATCACAGGTAAGTTTGGGGGTCTCCAATAGCCCAAGAGACCCCTCCGTACCCTCTCACTTCTAAGAATTCTGACCCCAGGCCCTCACCCCTCACCATATTCCTTCAGGAGGGGTCCCAGGCTGGAGGGTCTCCCTGTGAGTCGATATGGGTTTATGCCTTTGTAGGGGCAGGGCTTGGGGTGTGTTATGTATCTTTCACAGTGTGTTTGGTTTCAAAGGGCAGAAGCCCAATTCAAAAATCACTTAAGCAGGGACTTCCCTGGCAATCCAGTGGTTAAGACTCTGGGCTTCCACTGCAGGGAGTGCAGGTTCGATCCCTGGTTGGGGAAATAAGATCCTCACATACTGCACGGTATGGCCAAAAATTTTTTTTTAAATCATCTAAGCATAAAAAATTTGTAGACATATAAATGAGAAGACCAGGATCCAACGTCAGGCATAGCTGGATTCAGGGGCTTACAGGGTATATCCTCAGGACTCTATCTCTTGGCAAGGTAGTATAGCATAGGGATTATAGCACGGGTTCTGGAGAGAGACTGCTCTAACACACCCAACTCAAGTCACCTGCAGCTTTGGATAGGTGACTTAACCTCTCTTTTTGGTTTCATATCCTCATTTGCAAAATGGGGCTGATAGTACTAGTACCTGCCTCATCGTATTGATATAAAGATTAAATAAGTTGACATATATAAGGGTCTTAGGAGAGTGCTGGGGACATGGTACTATTCAAGGGTTTATCATTATTAGCCCTGTGATTTGGCTTCATTTTCAGGTAGATACTCCCCTCACGAGGGTTAGAGATGGCCTCCAGGAACTTGGGGCTCACATGTCCCACCAGTATGAGTCACCCTGAGAGAGTGAGAGTGGACTCTTCCCCACTGGCTCTAGCACAAATCCCAGGGTGCACTCTGATTGGCCCATTCTGGGTCACATGCTCAGACCTGAGCCAATTACTGTGACCAGAGACAGACATAGTCTCTTTTTTTTTAACTTTTTAGAAGAATGTATTTATTTATTTATTTATTTATTTATTTATTTATTTATTTATTTATTTATTCTTGGCTGTGTTGGGTCTTAGTTCTTGCACGTGGGTTTTCTCTAGTTGCAGCGAGTGGGGGCTACTCTTCGTTGTGGTGCGCGGGCTTCTCATTGTGGTGGCTTCTCTTGTTGTGGAGCACGGGCTCTAGGCGCACGGGCTTCAGCAATTGCAGCACACGGACTCAGTAGTTGTGGTGTGTGGGCTCAGTAGTTGTGGCGCGCAGGCTCAGTAGTTGTGGCTCATGGGCTCTAGAGCACAGGCTCAGTAGTTGTGGCACATGGACTTAGTTGCTCGGTAGCATGTGGGATCTTCCCCAACCAGGGCTCGAACCCGTGTCCTCTGCATTGGCAGGTGGATTCTTAACCACTGCACCACCAGGGAAGTCCAGGCAGACATATTCTGATAGGCCAGTTGTGAATGACTGAAAGGCCAGTTGAGTGAGAGCTGCCCCAGGGAATCCTGGGACTGAGAACAAGGCACACGCATAATTGGAGAGCCGGTGTGGTGGGGTGCCAGACGGGCTGGGAAGGGCCTGAGCTTTGACCTGCCCTGCTCTGCAGATGGCCGCGTGTCCTTCGAGTTGCTGCCCAGGCAGCGGTCCGTGTGCAATGGGATACTAGGTACCCAGGTCCCAGATGGGTCTGCAGTGGGCAGGGGGTGGGGTGGGTTTGGGGGGGTTGAGGGGGAACTGAAGGTGTGGGAGAGCAGGGGAGGGTGGGAGAGGTCACAGGACAGGATGGGCAATTTCTTGGGGATGGGTGGAGAGTCACTGGGATAGATGTGGCGGTCACAGAGACCATAGAGAAGGACGGGATCTGGGGGCTGCTCTGGACTTCTGCCTTCCCTACCAGTTGTCAACTGCTCCATAACCTGGGCCGTATTTATTGCTGGTGACTACAATCTACTGCTGCTGGTGGAGATCGAAGACCCCTCCACCAGGAAGTATTTCCAGGTGGTCAGCTATGACCTGGGTAAATGGGGCGCCACGGGGGGGGGGCTGAGCGGGAAGGGGCAGGAGCTCGGAGTGTGAACTGTGGGCCCATCCTTTGCGATCTGTGCCCAGCAGACAGCTGGAAGGAAATGTTGCTCGTGCCACTGCTAGGTAAGGGGCAGTGGTGGAGAACAGGCCGTCTGGGCTGAAGAACCTGAGAGGAAGTCAATGAGACTACAACAGAGGGGAAAGGGGAGGAGAGAGATTGGAGACGTGGGCAGACGCCAGACCTGGAAGGGCCTTCTGGCTCACAATAAGGAGATTTGATTTGATTTGATGAAGTGAGAATAGGGCTGCCGTGTACAGCTGTTTAGACTGTGCCTGGCACTCCCCAGCCAAGGAGTCAGAGGAGGCAAGTCCTCTGCCCTAACAGGACTGTATCCTCTCAGAGGAAGTGTCTTTTTATAATTCACATAAAGAAATTCTAAAGATTAATGGGCCCAAATGGGAAGCTGTTGGAGGGTTTTGGGAGGGGTTGGGGAGCTGGGGACCTGCTCAGTTTCAGGTCTTGAAAGCTCAGGGCCTCAGGAGATTTTTGCTGTGTTTTCCCCACCTGTAGTCAGTGATTACCTGGTTGTCCTCTACACCATCCCGGAATTCATCCCTGACGGTAGGAGGGGAGGGCAGAGGGGGCTGAAAAAGTGGGGGGCGGGGGGCTAGGAGGGGCCCAAGTGACCCCATCTCACTGCTGTGTCCACTCTGCCTCTGCCCCTGCCAGCTCGAGGCCTGGAGTTCCTGATGATCCTAGGGACAGAGTCTTACACCAACTTTCCGATGGTACCCAAGGGCATGTCCTACAACCCGTATAACAACCTGCTGTTCATCTGGGGCAACTTCCTCCTGCAGAGGTATGGGGCCGGGTACAAGTTGGCCTCCCCAACCCCACTAGGGTGGGGGTCCTTTATGAAGTCACCAAGTTTTCAGAGTATGCCCAAGTCCAGAGGTTATCAGGACTGTGATGGGGGAAAAATGGGCTGGGGTGGGCAGAGATGGGATGGGGGAAGCTGATATTTTAAAGCTGGGAGCCCTTTCTTAGATGAAACCTGATATGAGGACCTAACCTATGTGAGCAATAGAAGGGCATTGTCTGGGGAAAGGTAAGGATGCTTTTCACCCCTCAGGAATCCAGGGGTCCCAGAGCCAACTCTATGCGCTGTTGGCAAACTGCCAGTTTGGTTGAACCTTCCTGTTTACTGATGGGCAGGTCAGCCAGAGGGTTTGGAGTGGGGGGCAGAAACTAGAGTCCCAGGCCTCCTTTGCGTGTTCTCACAAGGCTGGTGGAGAACTGAGTAGGTGGTTCCTGCGTCGTGTCAGGCCTAGCTGGGGAAGCAGATATTCCCCAGGGCCTTGCCTGGTGCCCCTACCTCCCACCTCTGCCCCTGCAGCTATAACAGTGAAAACTTCATCTACCTGGCGGACTTCCCCAAGGAGCTGTCCATCAAGTACCTGGTCAACTCGTTCTATGGGGACACGGCTATTGTCACAGAGACTGAGGAGGTGGGCTGCCCTGCCCCTCTCCCTACTTCCTTTCTGCCCACCCCCCAAATCCCAAGGGTTTCCCTTCTTCCCCTGTCAGGGTGAAGGGGCCCAGGAGAGGGAACATCTTCAGGGACCCAGGGGAAGGGCAACGAAAGCTCCATTTATAGCTGAGAACCCTCAAACTCAAAAAGGATAAGTACATTTCCAAAGTCACTCTGCAGAGTGAAAAACCTGTGCTCAGAGTCATGATGTGATTTCCAGAGGGGGTCCTCTTTCATTCCATCGTGCAGTTCAGTTCATAAATATTGAGGACTTACCGTATGCCTGATCCAGTGCTGGAGACACAGTGGCCAATGAATCAGTGCTGGGCCCTGCCCTCACAGGGTCCCAGTCCAGTTGGGAAGATGGACTCATTCCCAGACTGTGACGGTTCAGAGTAGCCAGGGCTGCAATGTGGAAAACAGCACCTGTGGAAGTTCAGACCCGGTCTGGGGGTGTGTGTGTCAGCGAGGGCTTCACAGAGGAGGCCACGTGGAGGGGGGACATGCTGGAGGCTGGAGGGGATCCTCCAGGTTGAAGCTAAGGAGGAGGTGAGATCTAGAGCAAAATGTGTTGGGGGATGAGACGGTGGGCAATAGTGCAGAGATGGGAAACTGTGGCCAAGGGGGTGGTGAGACCATGGAGGGTGCAAAGAGTGAGAAGGAAAAACGAGGGCTCATTCCTCGGATCCCAGGCCTCCAGGGGGTGTATATATTAGGAATGGTTACATTGCAAGTAATAGAAACTCAAGCAGACTAAAACACTGAAGAAATTTATCATGGCGAGTGACGGCTGTAAGCAGAGCTGTTTGGGTCTGGGGAGTAGAGAAATGGCTTATCCGATCCCAGCTGGAGGTGAGCTCCCACGCTTCACCCCTCAGGGAATGGGGACTCACACTCGGCAGAGCGAGAGGTGGGGGTCGCAGGGCCCATGGCCCTCACACACACACACCCGGCTGTCTCACCCCCAGATCTGGTACCTCCTGGAGGGTAGCTACCAGGTGTACAAGCTGTTCCCGTCCAGGGGCTGGGAGGTGCACGTCAGCCTACAGGTGATGCAGCAGTCCTCTCTCTACGCCCCCAGTGAGACCATGGTCACCCTCTTCTACGAAGACAACAAACTGTACCAGGTGCTAAGCAGGGGGCTATGGGGAAGACATGGGGGAGACATGGGGAAGCTGCAGGGCGGCTGACACCCGCTTGTGTGGCCCTGCCTTCTCGCTGCAGCTGGTGTACCTTATAGACCACCAGCAGGGCAGGCTCGTCAAGAGGCTTGTGCCTGTGGAGCAGCTTCTGATGTACCAGCAGATCAGCAACGACTACCTCTTGGAGCGGCAAGGGTGAGAAGATACTGGACCACAGCAGCAGTCAGAGCCTTAGGCGCTGCCTGTGGGAAGCTCCCATTCGGGGGATGGGGGTGGGGTGGAGACCAAGCCATCCCCAGTGACAACCGCTGGGCTCAAAAGAGGGGTCTGACCCAGCCTGGGGACAGGGTGCATCAGGGAGGGCTTCAAGGAGGAAGAGGTGCATGAGCTGTGACCTGAAGGGTGAGGAAGAATTGACCAGGTGATAGCATGGAGCAGGGTGTTCCAGACAGGGGGAACCACATGTGCCAAGGCCCCCGGGAGGAAAGGAGATTGGCTGATCAAAGAACAGAGAGAGTGCGGTGCTGCTAGAGTGCAGTGGTGGCGGGGTGGACAAGGTGAGCCTGGTGGTCACAGGGAGGAACTTGGACTTCATCTTGAGGGGCCTGGGGAACCACGATGGGACTAAGGGGAGGGGCTCCATGCTCAGATTTTACTGTGTTCAGCAGTGATTCTTCTGCTCACCTGCAGAGGAGCCCAGGGAGGCAGCGGGGGGAGGGGGGAGGGGGGAGGACACTTCGAGGCTGAGTACCGTGGAGGGGGCGGGGGCGAGTCTAGGATGAGGTCCAGGACTCTGGCCTGTGCGGCCGAGGGCCGACCACGTGAACGTGTGCAGGGGCACCAGGGGCTGAGGCTGAGGAGGAAGGGCAGGGATGGATTAGCCTTGGGTAGTCAGCAGCGCAGGGGTGGTAAGGGGGCCTGCGGAGGCTCCCGGTGCGCGCACGGAAGAGTCAGCCGTCGTCCTCCACTACCGCCGCTCAGGAGCCACCTGACGCTCTCCTTCACCAACTTCTGCCCCTTCACGGTGATGCGTCTGCGGGACCTGCCCAACCCGCAGATCTACACGCGCCAGGAGCGCTACCGGGCGCAGCCGCCGCGTGTCTTGGAGCCCTGGGGCTTCCACAGCGACAACTCGCTCGCTGTCTATCAGGGCCTCGTCTACTACCTGCTTTGGCTGCACTCGAAGTACGACAAGGTGGGCGCCTGGCGGCGGCCGGGGCTATCCGGGCCGGGTCTTGTGTGAGGCGGGACCGCAGAGGCGTAGAAGTCAAGGCCTGCGTGGCCGGGAGAACCGCCGCGGAGGGCGGAGCAGAGCAGAGCCGCCTCGGTGCGTCCGAGGCTAAGGCGGGCTGGAGAGGGGGTCGAGCACGGCTCAGGGGAGATGGCTTTGGGGGTGTGGCGGTCGGGCTGAAAGCAGGGCTTGCGGCCGCTTTCAGGGGCAGGGGCTGGGACTGAGGCTAGGAAGGGCTCGGAGGATGCTGCCTGCCTGGGCACGCCCCTTGGCCCCCCTCAAGGTGCCGGCGTTCCCCGCAGCCATATGCGGACCCGGTGCACGACCCCACCTGGCGCTGGTGGAAGAACAAGAAGCAGGACCAGGTGCGTGGAGAGGGTGGCGAATCGGTGGGAGGGCCGAGCCCGGATACCCCCTCACCGTCCCCCTGTCCGGGCACTGTCTTTGCCCCGCATCCCGTCCCCCAGGATTACTACTTCTACCTGGCCAGCAACTGGCGGAGCGCGGGCAGTGTGCACGTTGACATGGCCAGCTACGAAAAGATCTACGACCTTAAGGCTGAGAACGAGCTGCCCGAGCGCATCTTCCTGGACAAGGGCACCAGCTACCGCTTCTCGGTCTTCCTGACCGCCCGGGAGCCGGAGCCCGTGCACGGTCTGTGGGCGGGGCCGGGTGGAGCCTGAGGGGCGGGGCTTCTGTTGGGTGCGGCGCCCTGACCCCTTCCTCTGCTCCAAGCAGGCGCCTCCTTCCAGGTGCAGAGCCAGGTGGGCCTGGCTGTGGTGCTGGCCGACCCGGGCTGCATCGAGGCGGTGGTGAAGGAGAAGGTCCTTGTTAATCGCAACTCGGTGCTTTTCTGGGTGAGACCAGGTGGAGGGGAGGAGCTGAGGTGACGGCGGAGCTACTGAGGCAGTGGACCTGTTAGAAGCCCGCGGTTATTTGAACTGTCCCTGGGTCCTCCCGCTGGCCTGCTGACCCCTTCATTTCTGCCCCCACCCCCAGGTTACGCTCAGTGATAAAAGGTTTTGCTTTGATCAGGGCATTAGTGGACATCACCTCATGAAAACCTCCATGCTTGTCAAGGTGCGGTCCAAGCCTGGAGGGGAGGGATGCGGATGAGGGAAAAGCCTGGGCCCGTGGGGTCCACCAGTCATCATCTGCTCCTACTCACAGGTGGTGGGCTCGTCCGGGCACTGCTTCCAGAACACGCACCAGGGGCCCCGCATGCAAGTATTGGACTTGGGGTACTGGGCCCTGTGCTGGGAGGGAAGGGGTCGGGTCGAGTCTCAACAGGGCGGAACCCGAGGGCTCCTTCTGGGAATCCCTTGAATGCCTTCCTAATTTCTTCTTTCTCGTTCATTTTCGTCGTTCACCCGCCCAGCCACCCACTCCCTCCTTTAATCCATTCGTGTTTTCAGAAAGGGCTGCTTCGTGTAGATTGCACATAAACTTGTATGTTCCTTCTGATACTTTTCTGCAGGGGGAAGTAAAGTATCTGCCACACAGGGCTTCTTTTGCCAATTGGGACAAAGGCGGCACATGGGCCAGCTTGGCCCTTCCTTCATACCTCGCTCTTCCTTTGCCTGCTCACATGTGCCTTGTTCAAGCCTTTGGGTCCTTGGTTCTTCACTTGCTTACACATGCAGTATCCCCTTTGCACAGAGGCAAACACTGAGGCTCAGAGAGGCGCAGACATCTGCTCAGAGTAACCCTGGGAGCTAATAAGTGGTAGAGGAAGCCTTGTTCTCACCCACTTCCCTGCCCACTCTCCAGGAGACAGACCCTGGTGCTTCTTCCTCTTGGGTTGGTATGACCCAGGGCAGGTAAAAGGGCTTGTAACAGCTCCCAACTCCTTGAATTACATGGAATATTCGGGGTCTAATGCAAGGAAGAGTGACTGACCTCAGCCCAATAACAATTTCCTTCTATCCTTAGTGATACGCATTATTTTCGTCTTTATCTTAACCCCAGAAAGTCAAAGTTAACATCTCCATTTTTGACCTAGCACATCCCTTCTGGGAATCTGATCTGCAAAAAAACAGAAAGGTTGGAGACAACCTAAATGTCCACTAATAGGGGACTGGTTAAATGGTGATACATCCATGCGATGGAAAACTATGCAACTATTTAAAAAGGGCGGGGCAGGGGGGCCAGAATTCCCTGGCGGTCCAGTGTTTAGGACTCGGTGCTTTCACTGCCATGGCCCGGGTTCAATCCCTGGTCAGGGAACTACGATCCTGCAAGCCGCACCGCACCACCCCCCAAGAAAAGGGGGGCGGGGGGACAAATATTTCCACATACTGATGTGGAGTAGTCTCCAAAGTGTATTTTATTCTTAAAAGAGAAAAGCAGGGAATGGAACAGCATATACAAAACGTTAGCACGAAAGAGGTTAATTGAGAACATATATTCATGTTTGCTTTTATTTGCATGAAGAAACTCTGGGGAATTGGGCCAGAAAGTACTCATAATGGTTCCCTACGTGTGGAATAGGGAAGAGGCAGGACAGTTGGAGGATGGGAATGGAAGTGAAATTTTCACTATATATGTGTGTGTGTGTGTGTGTGTGTGTGTGTGTGTGTGTGTATCCCTGTATATATCTCCTTTATCTATCTATCTATCTAACCATGATACCCACCTAAAGATTAAGTTTTTAAAAAGTCAATGATTTTTTTTTTTTTTTTTTAGCAGACAAGGGAACAGAGGTGCTGAAGTTGGGATGTAGTCTGACTTCTCTTTCTCTGTATCCTCAGGCTGGGGCCTTTCGGGTTTCTTGTCCCTCTCTTTCCCCTCCCCCACATTACCAGATCAAGAGGTATATGTATTTGGAAGGCTTGGAGGCTCTCTCTGGCTCCTCATCCTGGAAAAAAATGGGAACTGGAACTAATTTGATAAATAGTGGGTTCTCAATCTGTAAATATGTTGGATGAAGGAAGGAAGAAATAAATTTACACATAATACATGCTCGAGGCTTGGGACATCTCTCAACAGTCCAGCTCTGAGACAGCCCACAGAGAAGAATGGGGCTGAGACTGGGATCCAGAGGACAGACCAGGAACAGATTTCACTCCCTGCGCCCTAAAGCTTATTCATTCATTCAACCAATATTTATTGGGTACCTATTACATCCTATTACATGCCAGCATTGTTTTTTTAGGTGCTGGAGTTACAGCAGTGAACAAAACAGAATTCCTGACCTTATGAAGCTGATGTTCTAGTGGGGGTGGGAGTGTATTCGTTTCCTAGGCTGCCATAACAAATTGCCACAAACTGGGAAAGTTATTCTCTCCCAGTTATGGCGGTCAGAAGTCCAAAATTGGGATTGATTCCCTCTGCAGGTTCTGAGGGAGAATCTGTACTGTGCTCTCTCCTAGCTTCTGGTGGTTGTTGACAGTCCCTGACATTCCTTGGCTTGTAGATGCATCACTCCAATCTCTGTCTCCATCTTCACAAGGCCTCCTCCCTATGTGTCTGTGTCCAAATTTCCCTCTTCTTATAAGGACACTGGTCATTGGACTAGGGTCCACCCTAATCCAATGTGACCTCATCTTAACTTGATTACATCTGTAAAGACCCTATTCCAAATTAGGTCACATGGGCAGGTACCAGGGAATTAGGACTTCCCTGGTCCTAATATCTTTTTGGGACACACAATTCAACCCAGAACAGAGAGTCAAATAATAAGCGAGAGAAATAAAAGATATTGTATGTTAAGAGGCAATGAGTGCTAGGAGAAAAAGTAGCGGGCAAGGGGCCTGGGGTAGGTTAGCATTTTCCATAGGATGGTTCAGGGAAGACCTGGCCGAGGAGGAAACATTTGAGCAAAGACTTGAAGTCGGGGAGGAAGTGAGCATGCAGTTCTGTGCCGGAAAGCATGTCAGCGAGAGGGGACAGATGGCAGAGGCCTGGAGGCAGGAGTATGCTTCGTGTGTTAGGCTAAAGGAACAGCGAGGAGCAGGCATGGCTGGATCAGGGAGGACCGTGGAGAGAGATGAGGTCAAAGCGGTGATGGGCAGGTCACATGGGAGGCATCTGAGCAGAGGAGAGCTCAGGTGTTCACAGAGTCCCTCTGGCTGCGTGTGGGGGACAGCCTGGGGGGAGGGGCGGGAGCAGGGAGGAAATGGTCCAGCCAGGGTGGAGCAGAGGAGTTGCGGGCTGGGGGCAGAGAATAGCTCTATTTTGAAGTTTAGAGGCAACAGGATTTCTGGATGGACTGCCTGTGGGGGTGAGAGAAGAGAGGTTTCCAGGATGAGGCCAAGGCTGTTTAGCCTGAACGTGCAGGGCTGAGGTGCCGTAAACAGAGGTGGGCTGTGGGTAGATGGAATCTGAGACACACATTAGACCTCCCCGTGATTCAGGGGCTGATAGGTGTAAAGTCTTTGGCTCAGGCGAGCATGGGAATTGCTTAATCTGTGGCCACGGCCCCTCTCCGCAGTAGCCGTCAAGCCCAGGCCACAGTGTCCAGATGTCCACGTCCTTTTGACAATTGGGTGAAATCCTTGGGCCCTACCCCCGGAATGGGCCAGAAGCCTTTCATTCCCAATGACAATGTCATGGGAGTTCCCAGATCCCTAACCCCCATCCTGGGCTCTACTTCCCTCATATACCCCATGCTTCCCCCAGGTCTACTGTCTGAGAATTCAGGCTCAACCTCAGCCCTTTATTTTATTTTATTTTTTAAAAATTAATTTTTTTTGCCCTGCTGCGAGGCTTGCGGGATCTTAGTTCCCCGACCAGGGAGTGAACCTGGGTCATGGCAGTGAAAGCCCGGCGTCCCAGCCACTGAACTGCCAGGGAATTCCCTCAGCCTTGAAAGTCCTGCTTCATAGGTGTAGGTGTTAGTGGTTTTGTATGTCTTATTCTGGAGGCAGTTGGAAGCAACCGGTCTCAGTTTGAATCCCAGCTCTACCGCTTACCAGCTGTGTGGCTTTGGATAATTAATAAGTGACTTGACCTCTCTGTGCTTTCACTTTTGCCATCTCTAAAATGGAGATATTAATGGTCTATATCATACAAGGTTGTTCTGAGGATTAAATAAATTTGAATATGTAAAGCACTGAGACCATTCCTCAGTGCCTTGTGCGTAGTAAGAGCTACTTAAGTGTTTGCAGTTATTATTATTTTAAGGATCCTAATAATAATCACCTTGCCCTCTGGTGAGGGTGAGCCTGGCAGGTAGGGGTGGTGTGAGTGGGAGGAGGGGTGTCTTCCCTGCCACCCCCCCAGAGCCAGGCTTTTCTCCTCCCATTCAGGGCAACCTGATGGTGCCAGTGCTGATCGGCTGCCCCCCAGGCAAGCGCCTTGCCTTTGACATCACCTACACGCTGGAGTACAACCGCCTGCAGAACAAACACTACTTTGACTGCGTGCACGTCGACCCCGAGATGCCCTGTTTCCTCTTCCGCGACGGTGCGTGTCCAGCCCCCTCCAATCAATGTTCAGTGTCCTCTACCCCCACTACTTTGCCCTCCCAGGCCTTTCCTCCCTGCCCGCTCACGGCCCCAGCACCCTGTGCTCTTGCCCTTGGACCACTCGTCTCTCCTTCCCCTCTCCATCCTCCACTTCCGAGCTAATTTCTCCTCCCCGCCTCAACCCCTCCGACCCCACAGTCTTCTACCCGTTCTTCTTGATCCAAGATTTGGTGACGGGAGATTCTGGCAGTTTTCAGGGCAGGTAAAGTCGTGGCCGAGGCAGCGGCTGACAGGAGTGAGGTGGGGAGTCGGGGGTGGGGGTGGGGGTGGGGAGGAAGTGGGGGAGGAAGTGGGGGTGCGGGTGGTAGAGGTGATGCAGGACTCCGGACAGTCCATGCGCACCTCTGCTCCCGGCAGCTACGTGCTGAAGGTGGTGGGCGGCGGGCCCACCCTGGACACCATCAAGGAATACAGCGAGGAGGATATCTACCGCTTCAACAGCCCGCTGGACAAGTAATCCCTGTGGGACCGGGCCCATAATCAGCCTTTCTTCCCCTGCAGGCCCCTCCATCTTCCCAGCCGCAGACCAACCCTGGGCTGCAAACCCCGCCCATCTTGGTGTCTCAGGCCCCGCCCACAGCCCAGGCTCCTAGCATCCCACCTACTCGGCCCCGCCCACGGCAGGAGGCTCCGCTCACCCGATCCCCGGCCACTGCCCCCTCTCCCTTTGGGGCCTCTGCCCGCTGAGGCCCCGGCCCCACTGAGGTTACCCCTTCCTGCACAGAACTGACAGCCTCATCTGGACCACAAGAAACACAACGACCACCGAGGACTCAGCCTTCAACATTCTGTCCCACAACAGTTTAGGCATTGAGTGAGTGCCGGGCCGACTGCACGCCCCCTTCTCCCCCACAGTCTGTCGGGCCTGTCCATCCCTTCTGCCTCTGGGAGACCTCCTGGTCCTCAAGCTGCACTGACTGCCTTTGCGGTCCTCAAATGAGACTGATCTCTACACAAGCTGGACCCTCTGTCTGCAGGACTGGTCCCTCTTAATCTTTCTTCAGGCCTTAGTTCAGATGCCACTTCATCCAGGAGGACTTTTCTGACTGTTCTAGATGGGACAGTTTTGCTCTCGTGTCCTCCTGTACGTTCCCCATTCTCACCCTGACTCCTCTGCCCGTGCTTCCTCCTTCCCAGCCCTTACCCCTCTGAGCTGTCACTGTCTCCTGTGGGGTCTGTCTCCCTAATAGTCCAGGTCCAAAATAGACAACATAGTATTTGTTGAATGAGACAATGAACAAGTTAATTCATCCATGGTAGGCATTTATTGACATTTGAATGGAGGTATTAATGAATGAATAAAACAGTGAAGGAATAAGTTAGTACAGGGGGAATTCTCTGGTGGTCCAGTGGTTAGGACTCAGTGCTTCCACTGCTGGGGGGGCCTGGGTTCAATCCCTGGTCGGGGAACTAAGATCCCACAAGCTGCGAGACACCGCCAAAAAAAAAAAAAAAAAGCATGTAGGGCCTCAATAACTGGCCCTATAATAATGATAGGAATAATAATAATGAAAGGAAGAAAATGATGCCATGACCAAATGAAGGAAGTGAATGAATGAACAAAGTAGCCAACTTGCACCTATTCAGTATTCAACCTGCGTTTATTGAGTATATGAATGAAGATGTGACTTTGTACCTAGTAGCTGCTCCAGATTCATTTGTGGGATGAAGGAATAAAGGTAGCAAAGAATAAATGAGGAGGTGTCACATAATAGGTATACAATCCATAATCTAGATGAATGCGCAGTAACAGAGGAATTGACAGCTGGAGGTGTAAAGACATGAGGAAATGAATGAGTAAGCAAACAGCCTGTCACCTGGTAGGGGTTCAGTCGGCCTTATTGGCTAAAGTGGGTGAAGGAGTGAATCAGGGAGAAAGGTAGGAGATTGCACCTAGTTAGTGCTCACCCAGAGTCTGGGGGGTAGAGGGGAAGGTCAGGGATTGGCACGTGCTACGCATGATTTGTACTACAAGTACCTGAACTTGGGCCCCCAGGTGGCTCTGTCTGGAGAACTCCCCATGCCATGACACCATTCCGCACAGCATCTTTGCCTCCGAGTTCTTCTTCAAGGTGTTGGTGAGCAATAGGTGAGCCAGACACATGGCCCAGGTGGGGTAGGGGGGCTTCCTGTGGGGTGACCACCTCCTCCCCCAATCCTGAACCCCATCCCCCAACAGAGGTGTGGACAAGAGCACATACTGCGACTACCAGCTCACCTTCCTGCTACACATCCATGGGCTCCCACTCAGTGCCAGGCGGGCCTTCCTCATCCTCATGGTGAGTGGCTCCCCGGGAGCTGCCCTGCTGGGTGGATGGGGGCCCCCAGGCTGCCCACCCACGCCTGTTGTGTGGTGCCTGCAGGTGTCAGCCAGCCTGTTTGTTGGTCTGGTGATCCTCTACATCATCTCCTGCCTCCTGTCGCCCTATGTGGTGAAGGTCTGCAACGTCCTCTGCTGGAAGATCAACAACATCATTGCCTGGGAATCTTACACCTACAGTACCGCCTCCGACACCAGGGCCTTCAGCAACACCTCTGGGACCAAATCTGGGGAGAGCTCTGGGGGCATCACCAGAGTTGTCTCCAAGGTGGCAGAGGAGAACAAGACTGACAGTAAGGAAACCTTGAGGAAGAAGTCAATATCCTGAGCCTCTTACCTGCCCCAGCTGCCACCCACCCTCATCCCTCGTTTCCTGGGCCATTTTGAACATGCAACCTGTCGCTCGCTCATCCCAGGCCTTTCTCCCTGTTTCGCTTGAATTTTCACTTCACATTTCAGCACCAGCTGTGGGACCTTGTAAGGACTCATGTTCAATTAGTTTGCACCACTCAGCCACATAAGTTATTAAAATATCAAAATCCTTCTGTGCCAAGCTGGTAAATAGTGGCTTCCCTGTGTGCCTGCCTACTCAGCCCCTCCCCAGAGTGCCCCTGACCTCCCTACAGTCCAGCAGGGTCCTCCATGACCCAGGCCCGTTGCTATGACCTGCAGTCTGTTCTGATTGTTCAGTGCCCAGGTTTAATACTAGTTTTAAAATATTTTGAATGGCAACACGTATCTAGTGTCTATCTTAAGGAGGGGGCTCTGGAGAGGTTAGAATTTTTGTTTTGGTTGCAAGTAGCAAAAATTTCACTCAGTGGTCCATATGGAAATGGTAATTTATGGACTTTGTTAATATAGGCTTCAGGTACAGTTTGATCCAGAAGTCCTCAATGTCCATAGGATTGTGGCTCCATTTCTCTACCTTTCCCTGCTCTGCCCTTCTCTGAGGGTGGTCTCTGACCTCAGGCCAGCCCACTTCACCGTCAGAGGCTGCACATCCACATGTCTTACTGTCCAGAGAAAAAAAGGGGCTGAAGTCCAACATTCCCAGGCAAAAGTCCTGTCAGTCACTCTGATTGGGTGGGGTTGGGTCATAAGCTCACTACTTTACCACTCACTCTGCCAGACAGATGGGACCTTGATTGGGTTAAGCCCTTCAGAGCCCACCCCTGGAGCTGAGGGTTGTCAATCCCTCCCTAATCTCTTGCTTATGTGTGGGGAAGGGCAGCTCTTGTAAGGAACATGTGTGTCAAGAAGGGGAAAAGGACAGACCGAAAGGTGAAAAGCAAATGTGCCTTTGTACTCCACTCCCTGTCCACCCAATAGGCTCAACTCCAGCCCCTCCCCAGAGGTCTTGGGTGAAGGGACTATGCAGGTCCTCTGATCACCCCCTCCACTCCTTCACTGTAGAAGTAGAGGCCCACGGGACACACCCACTGAGAGGACACCAGGGCAGACAGTTGGACCAGCTTGTCCGTGATGAGGCAGCATAGCTCCAGAGCAGGCAAGGCCACCGAGGTCACATTATAGAGCTTAGGAATTATCAGAAGAGCATTCAAGCTGAGAAGCTGAAGGACATGGTCAGATGTAGAAAGATGCTCTGGCTGCCCTGGGGAGGATGGCTCAGGACTCGAGGCAGTAGGCCAGGGACCTGGGCAGGAGGGGATGGTGCTGGACCAAAGCCTGGTGTGGGAAGGAGAAGAAGGGACAGGCGGGAGGGATGCTTAGGAGGCCTAGTGAACAGGCTGTGAAGCTGACAGGCCATGGCAGGAGTGGGAGCAAGGGGGGCGTTTAGGAAGAGGCCCAGGTCTCTGCCCTGGGGACTGGGGGACAAAGAGGCTGTCCCTGAGATGAGGACTGGGGAGAAGGAACAGGTTTGGGGGAGACACTAAGGCCATTTGGGGTCATGGTTGGTGTGGGAGGTCTGACAGACTTCTAGAGGAGCCTGTCCAGGAGGCTGTGGGAACCCCAGGTCTGGGGCTCAGGAGGGAGGTCAGCGATGGCCAAGCAATACGCACAACAGTCAGTGGTACAGATATACCTATCAACAAAATTCACTGCATTGATGCGATTAAGGAGAATGTGATGAGATAACATCCTGTTCTGACCTAAAAGTCCATTCAGGCTGCTGTAACGGAAGACCATAGACTGGGTGGCTTAAAAACAACAGAAATTTCTCAGAGTTCTGGAGGCTGCGAAGTCCAAGATCAAGGCGCTGGCAGATTCGGTGTCTGGTGAGAACCTGCTTCCTGGTTCATAGATGACCATCTTTTTACTGTGTCCTCACATGATAGAAGGGATGAGGAAAGTCACTGAGGTCTCTTTTATAAGGACATTAATCTCAGATATGAGGGTTCTGCCCTCACAGGCTAATCGCCTCCTGATACCATTACATTGGGAGTTAGGTTTCAAAGAGTAGCCCCCGCTCACCACAACTAGAGAAAGCCCACGCGCAGCAACGAAGACCCAATGCAGCCAAAATAAATAAATAAATAAATAAACAAGAAAAACAAAGACAGATGGCATATGGCATATGGTAGTTAAATGCCAAAGCCATTTTCATTAAAATTTTATAGGTAGAGTCCACACATATGAAAAACTAGAGCTAATAAATCCGTTCAGCAAAGTTGCAGTACACAAAGTCAACACACAAAAATCGGTCGCATTTCTATACACCCGCAATGAATAACCTGAAAAGGAAATTTAAAAACAATCCTACTTACAACAGCAACAACAAAAAGAATAAAAGTTTTAAGAATAAATTTATAGGGACTTCCCTGGTGGTCCAGCGGTTAAGACTCTGTGCTCCCAATGCAGGGGACCCGGGTTTGATCCCTGGTCAGGGAGTTAGATCCCGCATGCTGCAACTAAAGATCCCGCATGCCACAACTAAGACCCGGCGCAGCCAAATAAATAAATAAATAACTATTTAAAAAATAAATTTACGCAAGGAGGAAAAAGACTTGTATACTGAAAGCTACAAAACATTGCTGAAAGAAATTAAAGAAGACTTAAATAAATGGAAAAACATCCCATGTTCATGAATTAATATTGTCGACAATACTATCTGAATTAGTTTGCTAGGGCTGCCATAAGGAAATATCACAGACTGGGTAGCTTAAACAACAGAAATTTATTTTCTCACAATTCTGGCCAGAAATTCAAGATCACAGTGTGAGCAGGTTTGGTTTCTGAGGCCTCTCTTCTTGGCTTGCTGATGGCTGTCCTCTTGCAGTGTCCTCACAATCTTTCCTCTGTGTGGTCACATCACTGGTGTCTCTTTGTGTGTCCAAAGTGCTCCTGTTATAAAGACTCCTTTCAGATTGGATTAGGGCCCACTGAGCCTCATTTTAAAGTAACCACATTTGGGGACTTCCCTGAAGGTCCAGTGGTTGACTCCACGCTTCCACTGCAGGGGGCGCAGGTTTGATCCCTGGTTGGGGAACTAAGATCCCACATGCCACGCATGGGGAGCGGCAGAAAGAAAGAAAGAAAGAGAAAGTAATCACCTTTTTAAAGGCTCTATCTCCAAATACAGTCCTGTTCTGAGGTACTGGGGGTTCGGGCTTCAACATATACATTTTAGGGGAACACCATTTAGCCCATAACATGACCCAAAGTGAAATACAGATTCAGTGCAATCTCTATCAAAATCCCAATGGCAATTTTGCATACATATCCTAAAACTCATATGGAACTCCAAATAGCCAACACTATCTTGAAACAGAAGAACAAAGTTGGAGGACTCATACTTTCTAATTTCAAAACTGCAAAGCTGCAGTAATCAAAACAGTGTCTTACTGGCATAAAGACAGACATACAGACCAATGTAATAGAACAGAGAGCTCAGAATAAACCCTCACATATATAGTCAACTGATTTTTGACCAGGTGCCAAGACCATCCAAGGAGAAGGGACACTCTTAACAACAAATGGTACTGGGAAAACTGGATGTCCACATGCAAAAGAAAAAGTTGGACCCTTACTTTATACCGTGTACAAAAATTAACCAAAACCAGATCAGACTCCTAAATTTAAGGGTGAAAACTATACTGGGAATTCCCTGGTGGTCCAGTGGTTAAGACTCAGCACTTTCACTGCCATGGGCCCAGGTTCGATCCCTGTCAGGGAACTAAGATCCCACAAGCCACGCAGGTTGGCCAAAAAAAAAAAAAAAAAAAAAGTTAAAACTATAAAACGTAGGGGAAAATCTTGACCTTTGATCTGTCAGTGATTTCTTAACTATGACACCAAAAGTAAAGGCAACAAAAGAAAAAACAGATAAATTGAACCTCATCAAAATTAAAAACTTTTGTGAATCAAGGGATACCATCAAGAGAATGTAAAGCCAACCCATTGAGTGGGAGAAAATATTTGTAAATCATATATCTGATAAAGACTAGTATATAGAAAATGAAGAACTCCTATAACTCAACAACAAAAAACCACAGGCAACTCAATTTAAAATGGCAAAGGACTTGAACAGACATTTCTCCAAAATAGATATGTAAAATAGCCAGTAAGCACATGAAAAGATTGTTTAACATCATTAGTTATCAGGGAAATGCAAGTCAAAACCACAGTGAGATATCACTTCACATACATTAGGATAGCTATAATAATTAAAAAACAGCAACAAATACAAGTGTTGGCAAGGATGTGGAGAAATTGGAACCCTTGTATATTGCTGGTGGGAATGTAAAATTGTTCAGATGACATGGAAAACAGTTTGGTCATTCCTCAAAAGGTTAAACATAGAATTACTGTATCATTCAGTAGTTCCACTCCAGGGTATATTATCCAGAAGAATTGAAAACATATTCTCCAACAAGTACATGTACATGCATGTTCATATCAGCAGTATTCACAAAGCCAAAAGGTGAAAACAGCCCAACTGTCCATCAGTGGATGAATAAACAAATGTATATCCATACAATAATACAATAGTATTCAGCCATAAAAAGGCATGAAGTACTGAAATACTCTGTAACATCTATGAACCTCAAAACCAATATGCTAAGTGAAAGGAGCCAGACGTCTAAGGTCACATATTTTATGATACCATTTATATGAAATACCCAGAATAGGTAAATGCACAGAGACAGAATGCAGATTGGTGGTTACTAGGGGCAAGGAAAAAGGAAGGAATGGAAGGCAACAGCTTAAGGGGAATGGGTTTCCTTCTGTGATGATGAAAATGTTTTGGAGGTAGATAGAGGTGATATTTGCACAACAGTGTGGATGTTAATAAATGCCACTGAATTGTTCACTTTAGGATGATTAATTTTATTTCAATTTCACCTCAATGTAAAATATATATATAAATATGTATATAAAATGTATATAAAAAACAGTACAGTATTTACCAAGAATAAATATTTAAAAACAGTATGGGGACTTCCCTGGTGGTCCAGTGGTTAAAAATCCGCCTTCCAATGCAGGGGATGCAGGTTCGATCCCTGATCGGGTAACTAAGATCTCGCATGCTGTGGGGCAACTAAGCCCACACGCTGCAACTACTGAGCATGCGAACCACAACTAGAGACACTGTGTGCCACAACTACAGAGCCAACGCGCTCTGGAGTCCGCGTGTGGCAACTAAGACCCAATGCAGCCAAAAATAAAAATTAAAAAATATATATATTAAAAAAAAACAGTATGGTATTTACCAAGAATAAATATAGACCAGTAGAATACAGTAGATGACTTAAAATATGTCTGATTATTGAAGAGATTTAATATGATACAAATGTTTTTCACTTTGGTGAGAAAGTGATAGTTTAATAAATGTTTCTGAAAAAATTGACTGTGAGGATGAAATCAAATTTAGATCACTACTTCACACCATATGCAAAAATTAATTCAAGATTAATAATAAAAATTACATGTGGAAAAACACAAATACTTTACCAAAAAGTTTTGGAGACTATTTGTTTTACTTTGGCATGGGGATAATTTCCTAAGCAAAAGGGAAAGGGAAAGTTACATAAATTTGACTATGTAAAAATTAAAATTTTGCATGGCAAAAGATGAATAAATAAATTATAAATGTATATATGTATATATATTCAGAAAATAAACACTAGACCAAAGAAAATAGTTGTAACATATATGATAAAACGTTTTCTCTCCAATACGCACAAGTACCTAAAAATTTATAGAAAAATGCAATAACCCCACAGAAAATTTCAGAGAAGAGGAAATCCGAATGTTCAATAAACACAGGAAAGGATGCTCAACCTCATTAGTACAGAAATCCAAACCCAGTTTTACTGAGAAATAATTAACATACATCACTGTAAGTTTAAGGCATACAGCATGATGGTTTGATTTGCATGTAATGTGAAGCGATTACCACAATAGGTCCAGCTTAAATCCATCTCTCATATAGATACAATAAAAAGAAAGAAAAAAGGCAAACAATTTCTCCTTGTGATGAGAACTCATAAGATGTACTCTCCTATCAACTTCCCTATATATCATACAGCAGGGTTAGCTGTAGTCATCAAGTTGTACATTACATCCCAATTATTTATCCTATAACTGGAAATTTGTACCTTTTGACCACCTTCCTCCAATTCCCCTTCCCCTCACCTTAAGGATCTTTACTGCAGCATTGTTAGAAGTGGCAAACAAGTAAACAAAAATAACACAAACATCAATATGGGAACCATTACATGAATTGTATATTCACGCTGTGGGATATTATGCAGCCGTTTTTGTTAAAGTGTCAGAAATATGCCCACTGATCTCCAGAGATGTCTTTAGTGTATTGCTAAAAAGCACTGTGTTTTTTAGAAAATATGTATAGTACGATGCAGTTTTTCTTTAAAAACTTTTTTTAAAGACACAACTTCGGAATTCCCTGGCAGTCCACTGGTTAGGACTCTGGGCTTTCACTGCTATGGCCCCAGGGTTCAATCCCTGGTGGGGGAATTAAGATCCCCGCAAGCCACCGGTGCAGCTTGGGGGGTGGGGGTGGGGAAGACACAACTTGTTTACACACCCACTCATTCACTCATTCAACAAATATTCATTGACTGTCTACCTCGTGCTGGGAATACAGCAGTAAAGAAAACCGATAAATATCCCTTCTCTCATGGAGGTGACATTCTAAATGATGGAGACAAGAGAATTGAGAAAAAGTGGAGATGTTAAATAGGCGGGTGTGATATAAATGGAAGAATCGGGGGTAGGGATAAAAAATATTGGGAATCCTCCGCATATATGGTGGCATTTAAAGTCATTAAGACTGGATGATTTTTGTAAAGTTTGTGCGTATTCGTACAAGCTCGGAGAAAGTGTGGAAGGACGCAAGCACTGAGAGACTAGAGAGAAAGACCTAGGGTCAAATCTCAGCCGTTAGTCTCTTGGAGGTTTACCCAGCCTCTCAAAGCCTGTCTGTAACATGGGAAGAATAACACAGCTATCCAAATGGCTCCACCACCGCCACCTCTTGGCTTAGAAAAGCTGCCACGCAGGTGTAATCTCCAAGACAGAAACGTAGCATCTCGAAAGCCCACGCTGAAGCTAGGGCGGCCATATTGGCTACGGGAGGCGGGGAGGCGTTGCGACCGCTGCCATTTTCAGTTAGGGCAGGTGGCGACTTCCGGTCGCCATCTTGAGTGACAGCAGAGGCGGAGCTCCGACTAACATGTTCCTTAAAAGCCGGGCTCCGAGGGCACCTCCCCGAGAGCGACTGAACGCTAACCCCGGCAGGCGGAGGCAGACAGTCGCAGCCCCGCCCCCGGCTTTGGGCTCCACCTCTCGGCCCCACTTCCGCCTGGCGAGGCGATGTAGGCGTCGCTGCCGTAAATCGGGCGGGCGGTTTGCCGCATCACGGAAGATGGCGGCCGCGGCGGTGAACGGGGTGGCGGGAGCCTCGAGCTCGGGGCCTGCGGCGGCCTCGGGCGCAGTCCTGCAGGCCGCGGCCGGCATGTACGAGCAACTCAAGGGCGAATGGAACCGTAAAAGCCCCAATCTTAGCAAGTGCGGGGAAGAGCTCGGCCGTCTCAAGGTAGGGATCGGCCGGGGGTGCTTCGAGGGGTCCAGACCCAGGGGGAGGCCGCAGCGCCGACACGACTAGGACGGGCTGGGCGATCCAATAGGGTGAAGGATTCGGAACAGCCAAAGTGTGGGCTTGGAGGAATGAAGACGTGAGAGGGGTCTGGAATGGACCAAGTGCGGCCCCACGGTGGGGGGTGACGGAAAGAGTGTTTCTGGCACAGACGAGTGAGAAGTTAAAATTTTGGTGCTTGGAGACCTAGCTGGCTGAAGTGGCAGGACGGGGCTGTCAGAGTTTTTCTGATGGAGGGTTCTGGACGACACCAAGTGGGGAATGAGGACTGGACAGGGTGATGGAAGAAGGAGGCTGAGATGATGGGGTTCCTGGTTAGGACCAGGTCAAGTTAGGATCTGAGAAATCTGAGGCTTAGGGATGCGTCTGTGGGGAGAGGGGCCCAGCCAAGTTGTGAGGGCAAGACTGAACTTAGGAAAAATATTCTTATAGTAGAGGACCAGAATGGGGCTCGGGTTGCTTCAGGCCAAGTGTGTTTGGGAGAGAGTACAAATACAGTGGGCTGGACCAAGTTGCTGACGGGGGTGTATCTGATAAGGGATGGTGTGTGGGCTGGACTATGGGAAGAGGTTAGCACCCTTTCCTCCCTGGTGTAGATGGAGGGGGGTAGCTGGGCCTAGCCCACCAAAGTATGGGAAAAGATTGCCAAAGAATTGAAGGTGCTAGTGTCTCCCCACCCCTTGATTCCATTGGGTCAGGCATGGAGTGGCCTTCCTGTTTCCCCAGTGGATCTATTAATACTTGTAATATAAGGTCATCTTAAATGAGCCCTCATCATGTGCCCAGGCCCTGATCTGAGGGCTTTATGAGGACTGACTCCTTTAATACTCATAACAACCTTATGAGTCAGGGATGATGATTAGCTCCATTTTCTAGGAGGGAAAACCAAGACCTAGAAGAAGGTAAGTAACCTGTACTTGAAGTCCCATCTTCTTTCCTTCCTTCCCCTGCCCTCCTCGTCAGCTGGTTCTGTTGGAGCTCAACTTCCTGCCAACCACAGGGACCAAACTGACCAAACAGCAGCTCATTCTGGCCCGTGAGTGTCACTGGGGTTGGGAGTGGGGGTGGGGGTGGGGGTGGTTATGGGCTGTGGTCATGGCAGGAATGGCAGCAGTGGTGGTCAGGGTCGGAGAACAGTCACCTCCTGAGAGCTTCCCCTGTTACCTACAGGTGACATCTTGGAGATCGGGGCCCAGTGGAGTATCCTACGCAAGGACATCCCCTCCTTCGAGCGGTACATGGCCCAGCTCAAATGCTATTACTTCGATTACAAGTGAGGATGGGCCCTGTCCCTAATTTGGTTTGCGTGTGTGTGTGTGCGGGGGTGTTACATGATGGCTTTTTATCCTTGTTGCTCTAGCCACTTGAGACATCTTCCTTCACTTGGGAATTACCCCTTTGCATAGCTGTGTCGCCAGAAGCCTCAGGGTTAGGGGTTGGCCTGGAGGTCCTGAGTCTGGGATTATACCGTCCAGTCTCTGTTGCGCTCCAGTCTGTCTCCACCTTCACATTCCCTCTCTAAATTTCCACTCCCCAATGTAGCCACTATCCCCTTTTACCTGCCTTGGCCCCAGCCTTGTCCCCTCAGATTCATCCCTCCATGGCAGCCAGTAGATTCTTTGTGACACTAAAATTTGACCATGTTTATCATATGCTTAGAACCTGTCCTGGCTCCCCATAGCCCTCAGGTTTCAGACCAAGCTCTTTCCTGTGGCCTCCAATGCTGTATCAGCCCTGACCCGTCTGTCTGCGTCTCCCCCATCCCAGCCCTGTCTCTCCCACTGGACTGTGAGTCTTCTATAAGCGAAGGGTCTTAGTCACTGCTGTGTCCCAGCACTGCCTAGCATGGAGCCGGGCCCAGAGCAGGGACTCACTGGCTGTGTGTTGAATATGAAACTGAATGGCTTCATAACTGAATGGGGCTTGCATGGACTAATGATTAAGAACTTGACATCAGAAACCAGACAAACCCGAGTTTGAAACTGATTTTGCCACTTCCTGATTATATGGTCTTGGGCAAATGACTTTACTTCCCTAATCCTCAGTTTCCCCCAAAAAGTGAAGGTGATGATTCTTAATATCATAATCATAGTTAACACTTATATAGTATTTATTTGGGCCAGATACTGTTCTAATCACTACCTGGATTAAATCATTTAATAACTTAACCCTTATTTATTTAACCCACCTCTGTCAGATGGGTACTGTGGTGATACCCATTTTACAGTTGGGGAAACTGAGGCTAAGTCACTTTACTGGTGTGAGGTCACTTTCTAGGGCCCATATGATTGTGACTTTTTCATGTCTCTTTGGGCCTCAGTTTCATCTGAAAACCCAGGACTCGATACCCCTCCAAGGAGAGAGCATCAGGCAGTCGTCAGGTTCCCTGAAGCCTGGAGTGGGGCGCTTGGTCGGTACCTAAGCCCTCCTTACCTTGGTGTCCCACCCTGGTCCGCAGGGAGCAGCTCCCGGAGTCAGCCTACATGCACCAGCTCTTGGGCCTCAACCTCCTCTTCCTGCTCTCCCAGAACCGGGTGGCTGAGTTCCACACAGAGTTGGAGCGTCTGCCTGCCAAGGACATCCAGACCAATGTATACATCAAGCATCCGGTGTCTCTCGAGCAAGTGAGGCTGAGGAAGGGGGAGGGGAGGGCCTGGCTAAAGGGAGTGGTACAGGGACAGACATTCGGGAGGGCTTCCTCCCAAATGAGAGGGTTCACCCATCTTTCAGCCTATGGACTCATTTGTCCAACAGCTATTGAGCCCCAGCCCTGTACCAGGCACTGTGGTTGGTTTTCAGACTCTACAGTGAACAAAACAGTTAGAATCTCTGATTTTGTGAGGATGACATTCAGGTGAGGAAGTGGACAATAAACAAAAAGATTAAATAACCTGTATATGGTCTGTCAGATGTGAAATGCTGTGGAGAAAAATAAAGCAGGAAGGAGGGTGGAGGGGCAGGGGCAGGGTGGTCAGGGAATGCCTTGCTGAAAAGATGAAACTTGAGAAAGACTTGAAAGGGGTGAAGAACCCAACCACGTGGTCATCTGGGGGGAAAATGGTCCAGGTAGAGGGAACAGCCAGTCCAAGGGTCCCAAGGCAGAAACATGCCTGGTGTGTTTGAGGGGCAGCAAAGAGGACGGTTTCTGGAACAAGGTGAGCAGAGTCAAGGAAGAGCTGTAGTACCTAAGGTTAAGAAGTAGTTCTTAGAGCTGAGGTTTCATGGGAGGATTTCGCTGTGGGGAGAGGATGGGAGAGAGGGCATTTATGGCAGGGGCAGCACAGCTTGGGCAAAGATATGGAGGAATGAGCCTGGGGTGCCTCCAGCTCTGTCTCCCTCCTGGAAAATAGATAATTAGATACTAACCAAGGGCAGGCTTGGAGAGTGTGTGTGTTTGTGTGTGTGTGTGTGTGAAAACCAGGGAGGGCTTCCGGGAAGAGTAGGACCCAGTCTGCATGGGGAATGGGTGACTGTATGGCAGAGAGTGTTCTAGTAGAGTGTAGATTATGGAGGCACTGGGAGTATGGTGAGGCCTCAGCGGGTAGGCCCCTGTGCTGCCTCTTCCTCACCCTCTCTTCTTCCTCACCCCTGTCCTCTACAGTACCTGATGGAGGGCAGCTACAACAAGGTGTTCCTGGCCAAAGGCAACATCCCTGCTGAGAGCTATACCTTCTTCATCGACATCTTGCTTGACACTATCAGGTGTGTGGGGGGCCAGGGTCGTGTGGAGTTTAGAAAGAGCCTGGACTCTGGAGTCAGACAGCTCTGTGTTTAAATCCCATTCTGGCCACTTGTGATCTGGGGAAGCTGGGCACATCAGGTCTCCTTTTCTGTGAACTGGAACTGGTCGTGAGATGGGGGTAAAAGCCCTCATCTCACTATGGGCTGTGTATGTGTGTGCCTGTGGACATCAGACCCTGAATATGGACTTGGCACCCAGACAGCACTCAGCAGACAGAGACCCTGCTGCTTCTCATGGAAGTGCTCCACGAGTCATATGGCTTCATCTCAGAGTGTGGGCCCAGGAGTCCCAGAGATCTGAGTGTGGACCCTACTGTGGCCCTAGCTTTGCAACTCTAGTCAAGCTACTCTCCCGTGAGCCTTGATTGGTTGAACAGGGCAGGTAACACATTCCAGCCATCAGTGCTGAACTGAAGGGTCCGGCCTGAGAGGACAGGGCCTGGAGAGTTGTCTGTGCTCAATAATGAGAATCTCATCTTCCCCCCAGGGATGAGATTGCTGGGTGCATCGAGAAGGCCTATGAAAAAATCCTCTTCACTGAGGCCACCCGGATCCTCTTCTTCAACACACCCAAAAAGATGACAGACTACGCCAAGAAGGTGGCTGGGGTGGAGGGCAAGGGACCACAGGACCAGCGAGCCAAGGGGTGCACTCACTAACAGCAGGGTGGGGTGGCCTGGAGGGACACTGGAGCAAGACTGCCCAGGTTTAAATCCAGTTGTGTGACCTCAGGCAAGTTGCCGAACTTCTCCGAACTTCAGTTTCCCTACGTGTAGAAAGGGGCTAGAGTTTAATATGTGGGATGAGCTTATTAGCCCAGCACCTGGCACCAGGTGCAGGTGGAGGCTTAGCATATGTTGGTTGCTGGGCTTATCAGAATTCCTTGGAGGTTGCAGCTTTTCCCCACAAGACTTTGCTTCATTTGGTCTGGGGTATTTGTGTGGGAGCAGTGCCCCTGGAGATGCTGATGCATGGGGTGCAATAGCCCTGGTGACTGAGGAGGGTCAAGATCAGACTGGAAGAGGTGAAATTGAACTTGAGCGATTGTGACAGCTGATACTTAGTGATCGTTTACTCTGGTCCAAACACTATTCTCAGCACTTTTGATTCACTGAATCCTCACAGCAGACCCAGAAAAGTGTGTGATTAGGGTCCCCATCTCAAACATGGAGAAACTGAGGCACAGAGAGGTGAAGTTACTTGCCTAGGGTTGTGCAGGGTAGAGTAGGGTTGGTGAGAAAAGCGAGCCAGGGCCCACATGGGTAAGGGGAGGGTGCCTGTGTGATCACCGACCCATCTCATCTCTCCCTTCTTGCAGCGAGGGTGGGTCCTGGGCCTCAACAACTACTACAGCTTTGCCAGCCAGCAGCAGAAGCCGGAAGATACCACCATCCCCTCCACGGAGCTGGCCAAACAGGTCATCGAGTATGCCCGGCAGCTGGAGATGATCGTCTGAGCCCACCAGGCACTGGGGTGGAGCAGAGCTTGCATTATTTAAGGCAGTTGCAGTGCAGGGTTTCCCCCAATAAAGGTGGATTGACATTTTCTCTCTTAGGCCCTTGTCTCCCCGAGTGGAATGGTAGGGACGTAAGTTCTTATCTCTGAAGAACTTGGAGGTTTGGGGGCCCTAGGAGGTCTGAGATAACCCTGGGTCAGCCTCCGTCCAGTGGCCATTGCTCGAGGTCTCAAACACAGATGTCCACTGGGGGGGCCCGGTGGCACAGCGGGGGGAGCACAGGCCCCGGGTAGAGGGACTGTTGCAGGCAGCTGGGGACACACAGAAAGGCCAGACCAACGTACCAGAGTGTTTCAGTGAAGGGGGCGAAGTGTCCTGATTTTGAAAAATGTTTGCAATGAATTAAACCAGTTTTTTAAAATGACATGCTAAATGGACCTCTGTGGAACAAAAGGCATGGGCCCTGCCATGGGCTTGCCTTGGTTCCCACTCTTCTGAGCCAGTGCTGTGACTTATGACCTCCTGCACCTCCCAGCCTGTTTCCTGCCTTGAAGTTCTCAAGAAGGTGTTTAAGGCAGAGTCCAAATCTGGCTGAGCCATTTGTGGTTTGTGGGATTTTCAAGAAAGTCTCCTAGAGTCGGTTTCCCCAGCTGCAGAAAGGGAATAATCATTCCTGCTTTCCAGAGTGATTTGCACTGAACCCCTGTGCTTGGCACCAGATCGGCTTGGAAATGGGGCTGATGGTATTAAGGGGAATGAGAACATCTCACCCCTGGGTGCATCAGTCCACGTGCTGGATGAATGGAACCTCTCTTATTGCTAGTCTGGGTCCAGCGTCCTGTGGCCAGGATGTGGTGCTTTCATGGAGACCTCTGCCCCGCCCCACCCCTTCAACCCTTAGCCAGTGACTGACAGACATCTAGGCATCTAGGCATCTGGATGGTTATTTTATTGTCAAGGAGAGGAAGGCAGAGGGCGTTGAGCAGACTGCACTCAGTTGGAATGGGTAGCCTGCAAGTCGTAGTGCTCCAGCCCAGCTACCAGGGAGCCGGCCAACGTGATGGTGGTGACCCAGCGTGGCTCACTCAGGTGGTTGGTGGGTGTGCTCAGCCTAGGGAGAGGGTAGAATCTTCAGGACCTGGCTATGTGGCCAGGCCCTTACCCCTTCTGGGCTCCACTTTCTCCATCTGTATAAGGGACCATGTCTGAATATCCCAAAGGTAGTTTAGGGCAGGGCTGTATCCACTTAAACTTAGTAGGAAAGGGGGCTGAGGGTTGGTGATAGTAGTTCTCCCAACTCCCCCTTCAGGTCCCAGCTGAGCCCCAGAGGTACCAGGGCAGAGGGTCTCCCAGTTATTCAGGTTCCTCAGGAGCCAGGGTCAGACAGACCCTGATGACCAGATCCTGAGATTTAGGGGTGAAGGAGAGGTAACTGGAGGATGCAGTGTCTCCCCTGAATCTGCGGAATCAGGAGTAACCTCTGCACCACAAGGACTGGGATATCAGTGCCCTCTGGTGGTCAAAGTCTTGGGTCAGTCGGGAGAAGGTGCCAAAGGCTGGAGGGGTAAGGAGTCTGGGGGGCTAGGTCTGGGGCTTCCTTTGGAGGCCTGCATTTATACCCGTTTGGTTCCAGAAGACCATCATCTCCCATCCCATCCCTGAAGAGCCTGGGATGTGGTCCTTCTTGATGTCATCAGGGACAGGGTCAAGGCAGTGAATAGGGTCAGGCCAGCTGGGACCAGTTTTCCCTCCCTGATGGCTCCAGAGAGTAATAAGAGGGTCAAGGGTCACGTTGGAGGTCTGGATACTAAGGAGCGGGGCCAAGGTGTTCTCTGTCAGGGATCAGCATGATACCAAGGCTCCTCTTGGTTCTGAAGGGTTGGAGCTCAGCTGGGTTTGAGATGCAGCCAAGGGGAGGGTCTAGGGTCAGCTGGGGTCAGGACGCCAAAGGGTTGAATGGGGCACTCCAGGAAAGTCGGGTTCAGGACTTGGAAGGGTATGCCTCCCCTCCCTACTCCTCGACCTCCCCTCACCAGGCAGACACGTTGCGTGGCAGGCGGCGATGGCGTGGCTGGTGGCGGCAGTAACACTTGAAGGGACAAGAGTTAAGCACCTGGAAGGATGGCCAGTGGCGCGCGGCGCCCGAGTTAACCGTCCCCGCTGGAGGAGCCCCGCTGCCACCACCCCCTCCACCACCGCTGTCAGTCACAGTAGTTGCAGTACATTCGCGAGGACCATCTCCAGGCGCGCCATTCTCACGCGGAGCGGCCCGGGCTGCGCGGGGACGCTTGTTCCGGCGCGTGCGGACCTTGACGGGCGCGGGCGCAGGTGGCGATGGCTCAGCCACGGTGGGAGCTGGAGCCGGGGGTGGGGCCGGGCCTGGGGCCTGGTCAGCGGCCAAGGCGAGGGGCAGAGAGGGAGCCGGAGCGGGAGCCACGGCCGACTCCAAGTGGCCAGGGCTTGGTGTGGGCGGGAGCGCCACGGGCAGCGGCGTTGGCTGGAGCACGGGCGGCTGCGGCGCGGGAGGCGGCGTGGGTGGTGGCGCGGGTGGGTGCTGCGGCGCTGGCGGCGGCGGCAGCAACTTCTGCGGGCTGGGAGGCCCGGGGCGCACAGTCTCGCCATTGGTGGGCGCCGGGAAGATGAACACAGGCGGCGCCAGCAAGGCGGGTGCGGGCCTCCGGGGCCCGGGAGCTGGATGCATCTGCCCTGGCGCAGGCAGCGGGGAGCCCCTGGGCCCTGAGAGCGCGACTGCGCGCCGTCGGGGCGCCCCGACGCCTCCGCCAGCTCCACTGAAGCGAAAGTGGTGTTCAGGGCCATCAGGGGGGCTCACCCAGTCAAATTTGGGCTTCGAGCCTGGGAAGGTGGTGTAGGATGGAGGAGTAAGGGTCCGGGCGTGGGACGCAGGCGCCGAGGGTGGTCCAGAACACCCCTCGCCGTCTCCATCACCGCCCTCTGCTTCCTGAGTTCCCCGAGGGACCTCTCCCGAGGGGCGAGAGGCCCCAGGAGCCAGAGGTCCCTGCTTCAGGACCTCAGCGTAGGAGATGGCGCCCAAGGCGGCGGAGAAGAGTCCTCCTCCGCCGCTGCCCCCGAGAGAGGCTTTGGCCGCTAAGGAACTCGACGCCGCCTCAGGGAACAGCTGGGGCCCCGACTTGAAGGTGACTTTACACAACAGGCTCAGGCCGGGCTCGTAGACCACAGACCGGGCCATTTCGCCCTCGCCTGCTTGGGGAGGTGCCCCTCTGCGGGCTCCGCCGGCCGTCTGGCCCTCGCTACCGTGCCTGGCCTGGCTTTCTGTAGGGGTTGCGGCGGATGTGGCCAGAGCAGGAGTGCTTCTGCGTTCCGGAGGCTGCGGGTCGGAAGGTGTCGGTAGTGGCGGCTTCCGCGGCTCCAAGGGCGGCGGAGTCGGGGATGGGGCCCTCGGGACAGGGTCGGGGTCCTCTCCGGTTAGTTGCCGGGGCGGCGGCGGCAGCGGGCGGAGGTTGGGAGGGTCGCCCTGGCCGCGATGGCTCGCCTGCAGCAGACCGCGGATCCGGGGCACCGGAGTGCCCGTGGGTTTTCGCCACTTAGACGGCGCGGGCAGCAGGGTCCCCACGGGGGGCGGGGGTGGTGTGGAGACCGCGACCGCAGTCGCCTCCTCTGAAGGGGGCGTCACTGGCGAGGGCAGTTCTAAGGTCAGGGGCAGGGGTGAGGGTGAGGCCTGGGGCTCCGGGGGTACCAGGAGTCCCGGGGGCGCGGAGCTGCCAGGGAACCAGACGCCCAGCCCACGAGCCAGGCGCATGGCCGGGGAGGAGGGGGTCCTCTCGGGCTCCACAAGTGATGTCCGGCGGGAGTTGGAGGACCGGTCCGAGGCCTGCTCTTTTCGGGAGCCCCCGCCCGCGGACGGCTCCGACTGCACGTTCCCCATTTCTGACGGAGGTCGGGGACTGTGGTCAGAAAAACTTCCGCCAGTCAATCTGCCAGGGCTGTGGGGTCCCCACGAGGCTGGCTGTACTTGGTCCTATCCGTCAGCACCGGCCCCGCCCTTGTCCTCCAAGATCCACTCAGGCACTAGTCTCTCCCCGCATTCCTGTTCCGTGACTCTTGATGTTCACATCTTCTTCCCCGTGGCCCCATACAGTTGCTGTTCAGATACTTAGTCCTCCATCCTCCTAGTGTACTAAGGTTGGGTCCCTGTCTCCCTGGCTGGTCCCTCATATCACATCCCTACACTTTGACCACGTCTCAGGTCTCTAAGCTCCAAGACACAGGTCTTGCCCGCTTTCCTGTCAGTCATTCAGGCCACATCACTCATGATGGTTGTGCTCTGTAGCCTATAAGACCTACAAAGAGTTCAAGCTTTTCTCCGCGGACTCCAGGCTCCAGAGGCCCAGGCCCCGCCCCCGCCCTCTGGTCCTGCCCCGATTGTCAGGGAATCTGGCCTTCTCAACACCCCCCGCCCCAGGTCTGGCCCCGCCTCCGCTTAACAAATTCCCGGTATTCTTGTCAGGCTAACCGCTCTGTCACCACCTCTAACCCTCAGATCTCTCTGTGTTGATCATTTGGTCCTGCCCTCTTCCCAGGCTTTAGTCCTAAATTTCTTTTCCCGCTCCTGGTCTAGCTGCAGGCCTCACACTCAGGCCCCACCCCTTTACCCAAGCTCCGTCCTGGCTACTCCTTCCCTCAGAGGATCCCACTCACCGACTCCTCCAGCTGACCAAAGTTCAGACCGCGGCCCCCTGGGCCCAGGGCAGGGCGGGGAACGGCCGTAGCAGAAAATAACCGAAAAGAACGGGGGTGCGGGTGAAGGCAAGTGGGCGAGACTGCGAGGGCGGACCCCGAGATCTAGGCCACGCCCCCGGGCTCGAGGCCCCGCCCTCCTTGAACCAGCCTGGGCACGGCCCCTTACGAACCTGGTTCTCCCTTTGAAATACTCGGGAGTCTTCTTCCCCGCCCCCAAGCCTTGTAGTCCTAGGCCCCACCCCTATAGAACGTTTTAAGCCCCTCCCCTTTATAATGCCCCGCCCCTCTCCGTTAGTCTCTCTCCCGAAGCCCCGCCCATTACAAACACTGCTACGTAGCTCCTCCCTTTTGGAGCTCTCCGTCGTCCAGCCCCTAAAGACAATTTACTTATAAGCTCCACCCTCTTAGGACTTGGCAACCTCTCTTCCCTAGACCCTCTCCTTCCTCGGGCCCGCCCAGAAGGCCCTTCCTCCGTGGACCCGCCCCTTTCTTGACGCACGCGCTTGTCCGCGCCTTCGGCGTCCTCACCCTCTCCTTCCCCCTCTCCTTCCCCCAGGTCCTCCGACCCCGCCTCCTTGGAAATGCTCCCTTCTTGCCCCACCCCTTTTCTAACCTAGCCAGGCACCCAGCCCCTCCCATTTAGAACCCAAAACGTAGACCCTCGCCTCTTTAGAACCTTGAGACCAGGCTCCGTCCCGGACCCCGTCCCCATATCCTCAGGGACCAATGGCGCGGATGGGTGGGAAAGTAGGGGATCCTCTCTGGATCCTGAGAAAATGCGGGCTGGGGGGCTGTTCGCTGGAGCCAGTGCCGGGCTCTAGGACCCAGCGGGCAAGTGCGCCTGCCTCGCGCTTACCCCTCCCCCAAGCCGCCCCCTCCCCCCCACCCATCTTTCAGGTTCCCCCTCCCTCCCCCCTCGCCCCGGCTCCCGGTGCCCGTCTCTAGCGCCGCCGGAGCCAGCGAGGGAGCCGGAGCGAACAGGAGGAGGAGGAGGAGGAGGAGGAGGAGGCCACGTCGCCACCGCTCGGAGCCCGGCCGGAGCCTCGCAGGCAGGTGCAGAGGGGGGCGAGGGGGCGGGGGCTGACAGACCGCCTGTCACGGTGAGGGGGCAGACGGCACCGCGCTGCGCCTCCTGCCCACCGGGGCGCCCCCCAGACCCTGGCTGGAAGGACAAGGGGGTGGGGGCCCCCAAACTGCGCGGCAGCCATTTGGGGTACCAGTGTCCATTTGGGGGGCCTGGACTTCCTCGGAGGACGCCCCATTCATAAATTTCCGTACTGGACCCTCACCATTGGGGAACTCAGGGGACCACTCCCCCCGGGAAACAGATGTGTGGGGAGCGTAGGGCATCCAGAAATCCCGGCGTCCCATCCCAGTAGGCCCTGGTGCGGTGGGGACCCCTGCCCTCTTTCTCTGCTTCACCTGTTGTCGGGGGAGGCGGGCGGACAAAGGAAGCAGCGTCACGTGACTGCTCATTCACAAAATCCCATCCCATTGAGAAAAGGGGGCTGGGGGCGCTGCGGCCGCCCCTTCCCCTCCCCAAGGGCTGGGGAAACCCGGCAGCCTGCAGGTGGGGGAAGGGGCTAGACCTCGTTGCTGGGGTCCCTAAGTCTGGGGCGCCAAGGTCCCTGCGCTCGGCGGTAGTGAGGGGTTGGACGCTGATCCCGATTACTGGGCGGAGGGCTAAGTCCCTTGAGCTGGGGGGCGGGGTAAGATGGTTCTGAAGGATGCTGGGGCGGGGAAGGAGAGGAGGAGGGATCAATTCCCCCCGCCCCCACCCCCCGCAATCTCTGCCCCTTGCCTTTCCTCGGCAGGGGCCTGAGGGAGCAGGCTTGATTTTTGTGAATGAAATGCTTTCTGGATGTGTCTCGGTCGCCCGTTTCTGGCTTCCTCTGCCTCCATCTCCCTTTCGGCCTGTCTCTGGCCATTTCTGGTTCTCTCCTTGCTCCCTGCCCATCTCCCGTTGCTGGGTGACTCAGTGAGCTTTGCATCCGGTCTCATTCATAAATCCGGGAAGGGGTGGGGGGGAAGAGAACCTGGGTTTCTCACCCAGCCAGTGGCCTGGGCGGCAGGGTGCGGAGGCAGTGTAGGGGGGACTGGAGCTGAGTTGATGGGCTCTAAGAAAATACATATGCGCAGGCACCCAGCTGTGAGGGGGACGATGGGTGGGGCTGTGGGTACGTGCTGAGGGAGGAGAAGGAGACAGGGTTGATAGGGGATGAGCAGGAGGAGGAAGGGAAGTGGAAGAGCAAAGCTATGGGGGTGAGGATGGGAAAGATGGGGAAAGGGAGGAAAGGTGGGTATGGAGAAAAAAGGTAGATATGGAGAAGAAGGTAGGCATGGGAGAAAAGAGATGGCAAAAGGAAGAAAGAAGCCATGCTGGAAGAAGGTGGGCATAAGAGAGGTGACGGGTATGGGGAGACAGTGGGCCTAGGGGAGGAGGTGGGTGTGGAAGGTAAGGTGAGTATGGGTGGCTAAGGGTGCAGTAGATCCAGCTGTGAGGGATGAAGAGCAGAGATGAGGGTTGGGGGAACACTGAATAGGAGAGCAGGATTGACGCTCACTGACCCTGTTGTCCCTGTCCCCCCACCTCCTCCAGGTACATGGTTCGGGTCCGAGCCGTGGTGATGGCCCGAGATGACTCCAGTGGGGGCTGGCTGCCTGTGGGGGGCGGGGGCCTCAGCCAGGTGAGCGTATGTCGGGTCCGAGGGGCCAGGCCCGAGGGGGGGGCCCGCCAGGGGCACTACGTCATCCACGGGGAGCGCCTCCGGGACCAGAAAGTGAGCCACCCTGGGGCGTGGGGGTAGGGTGCGGGTGTGGGGAAGTAGGGGAATGGGACTGGGGATGTAGAGGTGAGGTCAGGTCATCTCCCAGCACCGGGGTGTGGGATGGAGTTGGAAGTACATCTGTCCTCTGTCTGAGAGTGGGGAGTTTCGGGACTATTTGGGGGTATTAAGCAGGCCCTGTCCGCTGCCATTGCCTGCTGGACTGTCACAGCAGCCTCCGCACTGGTCTCCTTGCCCTGCTCCTGCTCCCTCCCCCAACCTCAGTCTGTTCGAAAGGGGCTGGGCTAACACCTGACTCAGATCCTATCCCTCCTCGGCTCAGAACCCTCCCCGTGGCTCCACCTTGCTCAGAGATCCTCACCACGAGGATTTTACACCACTGGCCCCTGTCTGCCTAAGTATATGGAGGCATTTGGTGGGGGGACCGTCTGGAAGTGTCCAATAGGGTTTACAATCCTAATGTGGGTTCAGCAGGAATGTTCTGGGCTGTCTGGCCTGAAATGGAAAGAGAATGTTGACGTTTCAGCTGGGGATATAGTAGAAAGGTTTGGATCGTTTGAAAAGGCTTGGGGTAAGGGTTGAATTTCAGAGCAAGGATCGGAAGGAACAATGTAGGGGGGTTTGAAATGGTGTGAAAGAATATAGTGGTGTTGGGCAAGAAGATGAGGGAACTTCTAGGGTGTTGACCAGCATCTGAGGGGAAATCTGTGGGAGTTTGTTAAGAATTTGGGGATAATATTTGGGGAGCTTACTGGGGCATCAGAAGGGTACTAACAATAACATTTTGAGATGTTCAGTAAAATTTGGGGAGTATGATTGAGTCAAATGGGGGATATTGGCTATCAGAAAGAGGTTGACTCATTTTTTGAAGCATTCAATAAAATTTGGGATTCCTATTGAGATATGGGGCGGGGGATGGTTAGGAAAATGTAGGGATCAAGGGGTTTGGGGGAAATAGTGGAGTATCAGAGGTGTGCTCAGTAAAGTTGGGGAGTGGTATTTGGGTGTTGATCAGGGTTCAAGGGTACACCTAGGATTGAGAAATGAGGTTTGTGAGATGCTCTGGTATAGAGTCTGGGGAAGTCACAGGCATGGCTGGAAGAGGGTATCTGACCTGGCCCCTTCCTGCCCCCCTCAGACTACCTTGGAGTGTACCCTGCGGCCAGGCTTGGTTTACAACAAGGTGAACCCCATCTTCCATCACTGGAGCCTGGGTGACTGCAAGTTTGGGCTGACGTTTCAGAGTCCGGCAGAGGCTGATGAGTTCCAGAAGAGCCTGCTGGCAGCGCTGGCTGCACTGGGTCGAGGTGAGTGGCGCAGGTGGTGGGCATTGGTGGTGGTGGGGGGGCGGGGGGGGGAGCTGGGGTGGAGGGGTGGGAGAAGCTGGGCCCAGGGAACTCACTCTCTGCCTTTCTCCCTGCCCCAGGCTCGCTCACCCCCTCCTCCTCCTCCTCCTCTTCCTCCTCCCCTTCCCAGGATACCGCAGACACTCCCTGCCCTCTGACGGTGAGTCTCCAGGATGCAGCTCTGCTGGGAGGGCAGGGGTTTCTTTCTATGCTACAAACATTCTTGAGCACCTACTGTGTATCCAGCGCCATGCCACGTGCTGGGAACACGAATTTGGGCCCAAACAATAGTGTCAACTTTGATCCCAGTTATTCTAGTTTTTCTGTTCTATCTTGATTTATACGTTCATTCAAGGGTATTTATTGAACACCTTGAATAAGAAGTGTTTTAAGCACTGGGGATACATCAGTGAACAAAACAAAATCCCTTTCCTCGAGGAGCTTCTATTCTAGTGTGGAAAGGCAGAAAAAAATTTAAGGTACACTATAAAAATTAATAAATCTTAAAAGTAAATGGGTGAACAAATTAATGGGAAATCCATCCTTCTCAGGGGTACAAACCTTGGAGTCATCCTTGCCTCCTCTCCTCTTTTATGCCCCTCATCTAATCTGTCAGCAAATATTGGCTCCACTTTCTTTTTTTTTTTTTTAATTTGGTCACACCGCATGGGAAGCGGGATCTTAGTTCCCGGACTGGGGATTGAATCCAGGCCCTGGCAGTGACAGCGCTGAGTCCTAACCACTGGACCTCCAGGGAATTCCCTGGTTCCACTTTCAAAATGATCGGAATGTGCCTCCAACCTGGTTACTGTTCAACCTCATCTCCCCACTGGACCATCTCATCAGCTGCTCATCATCAACTGCCCCCTCCCCACCATCTCCTTTCCCCACACACAGCCAGAGGGACCCGATTGACATCTAAGTCAAATTATGGATATCTCCCACTTACAACCCTACCCAGGATCCATCTCGTGGTAAAGGACAAAGTCCTCACAGTGGCACATAAGATCCTACATAATCTGGCCTCCTATTACTCTCCCTCATGCTCACTTGGCTCCAGCCACACTGGCCTCCTACTGGTACTCCAAAAGGGCAGGCACATTCCTGTCTCAGCGCCTTTGCACTCACTGGTCCTGTCTTAGAACACTCTTCCCCAAATTTCCACATGGCTTATTCCCTTATTTCCTTCAGGGCTTTGCACACACATCACCTTAGTGAGGCCCTCCCTGAGTAACCTGTTTGAAATCTCCCAATGCTCCTTATCCTACTCTTTATCCCCATCTTCTAAGATATTTTTCTTATTTCCTCTCCCAATAGACAGTTTTATGATCAATGACTTTACTGTCCATCTCTCATGCTAGCATGTCAGCTCCAGGAGGGCAAGGATCTTTTGTTGCTTTCTTGCTGCATCTTCAATGCTTAAAACAGTGCCTGGTAGACAGTAAGTGTTCAGTAAATATGTGTTGAATAAATTGATTGAATGAATAAATGCACAGAATGTCGGATTCGATTTGGCACTTGCTGGGGTACAGTGGGGGTTGCTCGAGAACACTTGGAGGAACAAAACTGGTTCCCTGGGCAGAAAAGGGGGATTCCCAGGGTAATGGGAGATGTAGGTGGGTCTACAAAGTCACACAGACAGGTCCCACTTATTGAGCACTTACTCAGGAAAGGTGCTGTGCTCTCCATGCTCCATCTCACACCCTCCCAATGGCCTTTGTGAGCCTGGCATGTCGTGGGTGCTCAATGAATGTTTATTGAAGATATTAATCGGATGAGGTGGGAATTATTCCCAAGTTACAGAAAGGAAACCAAGGGTCTGAGAAGCTCGTAAAGGACAGAGCTTGGTTTGGATGGGAAGGAACACATTCCAGGTGGGTGGAACTGCCCCAGTAAAGGTGTGGTGGTGGGAAGGAGGCAGGAAGGCAGCTGACAGCCAAGGGAGAGGGCTTCTGAGAAGGGAGGATGATTTGATGTTCTGTAGGTTGGTGAGCTGAGCAGATAAGAAGAGAAAGTCAAATAATAACCATTTCCAGCTCTTCCTGTACTTCAGGCATGTTTATGCCCTTTACAGTGGGTCCTAACCACATCGTTATGAATAGACAATATTATGATCCCCATTTTACAGAAGAGGAAACTGAGGCTCAAAGAGCTGAGCTCACTTGCCGGAGGTCACACAACCAGTCAGTGGCAGAGCCGGGGCTTGAACCCAGGCCTGTCTGGCCGCAGAGCCCTCGCTCACAATGGGAGGGGGTCTATGTAAGGGCATCGGCTGTGCCAGGGGTCCCGGCTCTGAGGCCGCCAATCTCCCCCAGTCCCACGTGGACAGCGACTCCTCCTCCAGTCACAGCCACCAGGAGACGCCTCCCACCGCAGCGGCGGCCCCCATCGTCACCGTGGAGTCAGCTTCTGGCTTCGGGCCGGCCACGCCCCCCCAGCGCCGCCGCTCGTCAGCTCAGGTGCGACCTCCGACCCCCGGTGAAATAAGGCCGGGCGCTGGGGTCCCGAAAGTGGGCGGGAACTGAGGCCGCAGAGGGGCAAGAAACCACAAACAGATTCTAAGGGATGGCTGACCTGACTTATGGCGGGAGAGCTTAGGCCTGGGTTCCTCGGAAGGTTGGGTGAGGGCTTCCTGCGTCTCCTGCGCTCTTGGAGATTGGAAAGTTCTGAGTTCCACAGAGGTTTAGGGGACGACTCGGATAATGACTATATTAGGAAGTTGGTGGTACTCGTGGAAGGAGTCCTTTAGTGCTTAATTCACGAGGGGTGGGGCTCAGTATCCAAGGGGTAAAAGGGACCTGGGGACCAGACTCCTGCGTCCTGGAGGAGGAGACGGCTGGGGTCCAGGAGTCTTGAATCTGAGAGTAGAGGGGGCTGGGTACTGGGATCCCGGATCTTGAGAGAGGGCAGGACTGAGAGCCTGGACCACTGGGTCCTTAAGGTGTGGGTTTGGTGCCTGGAGTCTTCTGTCGGTCCCTAGATGTCCTCTGTCCCTGGGAGGGGAGTGGGCTGAGGACTTAGAAGTCTGAGTACCGGACCCAGGCAGTCAGGATCCCAGGGCAGGATCCTAGGATGAATGAGGCCTGTGGCTGGGTCTGTGGATTTTCGGGTCTTCTAAGGCCGGGATGGATTGTGGTGGGATGTGGGGCATCACAGACCCCGCTAACTTCTTCTCCTGTGTCTTGGTCCCGCAGAGCTACCCTCCGCTCCTACCGTTCACGGGGATTCCGGAGCCTTCAGAGCCCCTGGCCGGGACAGGGGGGCTGGGCTGGGGCGGCCGTGGCTATGAGGATTACCGGCGAGCTGGGCCACCCGCACCCCTCGCCCTATCCACCTGCGTCGTGCGCTTCGCCAAGACCGGCGCGTTGAGGGGCGCAGCCCTGGGGCCCTCGACAGCCCTGCCCGCCCCTCTCACCGAGGCTGCGCCTCCAGCGCCCCCGGCTCGCCCACCCCCGGGCCCCGGCCCGGCCCCTGCGCCTGCCAAGGCCTCCCCGGAGGCGGAGGAGGCGGCGCGCTGCGTGCACTGCCGCGCGCTCTTCCGCCGTCGCGCCGACGGGCGTGGCGGCCGCTGCGCCGAGGCCCCCGACCCGGGTCGCCGGCTGGTGCGCCGTCTCAGCTGCCTGTGGTGCGCCGAGAGCTTGCTCTACCACTGCCTGTCGGATGCCGAGGGCGACTTCTCGGACCCGTGCGCCTGCGAGCCGGGCCACCCGCGCCCCGCCGCGCGCTGGGCCGCGCTGGCTGCGCTCTCCCTCGCCGTGCCCTGCCTCTGCTGCTACGCGCCCCTGCGCGCATGCCACTGGGTCGCAGCGCGATGCGGCTGCGCAGGCTGCGGGGGTCGCCACGAGGAGGCGGCGCGGTGAGGACGGCCTGGTGGGTCCGGTAGCCGGACCGAGGACCCAAAATTGAGGGTCCAGGACCCCGGACTCCGTTCGGACCCCAAACCCAAACCTAGGCACACCCGGAACTTGGAGCTTGAGTTTGGATTGAGAGACCCCAGACCTGGAACCCGGACCCCAAATGTAGGACTGAGAGACCCCAGAACCAGCTTCATTGGGATGTCTGTCCAAGAGGTCCTAGGCATCCTGAGTTCTGGCGTCCCCATTCTCCATCCCCACTCTGCCCCGCTCTGGCCTAGACTGAGGAGATTCCAGGGATGCCCAGACTGTTCACCTCAGGCAGGCAGGGGAGCACACGGATCCCTGAGAATCGGGCTCTGAATCCTGACTCCCTGTTCAAATTACCAGTCTAGACTCAGTCATGCCTGGCACCATGAACCCTCAAATTACAGCCCCAGAATTAGGAGTTGCCGGTACCTGACCCTGCCTGTATACAATTACTCCTAGATCTTGAGGCCCTAAGACCCAGAATCACCCCCAGATCGTTCCTGAATGCTCATCTAAAACTCGGAGCACCTGTATCTGAGATGTTCTTGTGACTCCAGGACTTCTTAGATACCGAATCCTCTTAAGATACTCTGAGTCCTTGGATGTGCTCAAACGGATGTTCTCTGACCCAAATGACTTGGGAGACCCATCTAAGAGCCCCCTTCCCCACACGCACACTGCCCAAGATCCAGAATTAAGACTCCAAGATTCTCTGTGAGCCAGGGATCAAAGAAGTCTGTAGACCACCAACACCAAGCCTGTGTTCCCAGGAGCTTTCGACTTCATATATAGGACTCTGAGGTGCCTAGTCCCGCAGATGTAAGACTGGAGGCAACCAACACCTCAGGGCCCAAGACATTGGTCCCAGCCCCTCAGATAGCCCTCTTCCTATCCTCCTTGGACTTGCATTTCAAGCCCCAGAATGTCCTGGAATCTTTGGCTTCTTCGTACCCACAGATTCCCCAATCCACTAAAGGCTGGGAGCCCAGCTCCCACAAGATGGGATGTTCATGGCAACTCAGACCTCTGACCCCTTGCCCCTGAGTGACCCCAAGGTACTTTAGGAGCACTAGATCCAAGACCCCAAGGTGCCATTGACCCCCAAATTCAGGACTCAAGCCTACACAATATTGGGATTGTCCCTGACCCAAGACCTTGGTCCCTCCATACCAGAGACAGACCTGAGGCTCCCCAGGACCCTAGCACCTTCAGATCCCAGATTTCTTTGGACTCAAACCTCTCTAGCCTGATATTTCCCAGGCCCAGCTTGTGCATCCCCTGAGACCTGCTGCCGGTTGAATCCTGCCATCCATACGCCCCTGAAACCCCAAGTTCCCAGACACTGGAATTCTAGTCCCAAGGGCTCCAGCCCATGCTCTAGTATCCCACAGAACTACCCCTTTACCCTAAGGGGAAAAAAACATTTTGAGCTAATGTTCCTGGATTCCAGGACCACCCAAGAACACCCCTGCTCCCATCTCTAGGACCCAGCATTGCTGTAGATGATTGTGCAGGCTGTTCATGAAGCAAAGGCACACAGCCAAGATGGTGAGTGAGGCTGGCCATGCTGTGCCCTCAGAGGAAGGTGTGCATTGCACGAAGGCAACTAGATATGGCTCTACTGGCACAAAGGCCACACACACACACACACACACACACACACACACCAGCCTTGCAGACTCTCTTCCAAGCCCAACTTTGAGTCCTAGCCCTAGTCCAAGCCTTTTATGACCTGCCCCTCTGTTAACTCCTTCTCTTCCATTTCAGAGTTGGGGGTTGTTTCAGAAAGTTTGAAAGCCTGGTTCATGGCCCATTGAGAGTCCTCTTCTGGGGAAGGGGGATTCCAAGGTCTCTTTCCCCTGAGTGGAATGGGACTTCTAGTGTACCACAGATCTGATGGCCTCCTGCATGGGGGGGGGGGGGCGGGGAATCACGGTCTTGGAGCAACACAATCTCATTGTTGTATGGGCTTGGGACCTGCATCTGGTCCCGAGCACCTTGAAATGTGCACTTACCTCTCCTCATTACCCAGACTTGGATAGCCTTGTGGGGGTTCAAGGGATAGGTCAAGGGGGCCAGAGGGATGGATCCTCCTGTCACTTCCTTTAAATTATTAACTATTTATTACATCCGGAACCTGTGAGATTCAGCTCTCTCAAGCAGACCCTGGGATGGGTGAGAGAAAAGGGGGGTGTTCCTCCCATCCCCACTCTGCCCAGCTCTCATCACTGTCAGACCCACCAGAGCTGAGGGCGGAGGGACTGGGGGCTGGGGCAGCCTGGGTCCCCATCCCCCTCTCTGTGCCTCGGTCTCCTCCCTTCCGTGGTGGGCGGGGGGAAGCTCCATTCTTAACCTACCTCGTTTTGGGGAGGGGTGGGACGGGGGACCAGAGTGCTGTAAGGTGCTGCGGGATCTGCGGATGAAGTGGGGGGCTGGGGGACGGTTCCCTGGCTCCCACCTCCCAGCACCGCCTCTCCCAGGTCTCCCAGTCCTGCTCCCTGCTGATACCCACCTCTGATCCATGATTACTCTTCATCACCCCTAAATCAGGGGTGCATGGAGGGGTGACCCTGGGAGCCAGGAAGACCTCAGACCCTGGAGCCCCCAGGCCCAATTTCCCAGCTGCTTGCCTCTCAGATTGGATGCTTGGCCCCCATACTTGGGGGAAGCACCCCGACATTTATCTTCCTGATCTTGATTCTAAGCCAGTCTGTGACCTCAATGTTGTTATCAGGGCAGGCTGAAGTAGTGGGGGATGATGCGGGCCGAAGACCCAGCCTTGTCATCGGGGGAGGGGCATGAGATATCGGCTCCAAGAAATGTCTGTGACAAAGTCTCAGCCTGTGTTCTTTATTTGCATTGATGCACCCCATCCATTCACCTTCCTGAACCACCAGACCAGTCCCCTACCCAAATCCTCCTTTCCCCTTCCCATCCTTTAGTCCCAAGCAGACCCTCCAGCTGAATTTTATACCTCCAGTCACTCTACATTTATTGGACACCCTTTTTATTGGACACCCTAGGTGCTGGGGATAAAGCAATGAACAGAACAGACAAAAATTGGGGAATTCCCTGGCGGTCCAGTGGTTAGGACTTCACATCGCTTTCACTGCCAAGGGTGTAGTTTCAATCCATGGTTGGGAAACAAAGATCCCTCAAGCCACGAGGCCAGAACAGACAAAATCCTTTCTCACAAGGAACTTATGAGCCTTATAGTGAAGGAGACAACATGGTAGAAATGATACATACTATAAAGAAAAAATAAAGCGGAGATGGGGGATACAGGCAGTTGTAGCCAGGGTGGTCATGGAGTCCCCACTAAGGAGCTGGCATTTGAATGAAGCCCTGAAGGAGGTGAGGGAGTCTTGTGGATGTCTGCAGGAAGAGCATTCCAGGTAAAGGGGACAGTTGTGCGAGGCCCTGAGGGAGGAGCACGCCTGGTGAGTCTGAGGGACATCAAGGGAGCTGGAGGGGGGGAAGCAAGGAGGAGGGTGCATAGGAGATGAAGGCTGAAAGGTGACAGGGAGAATCTGTGGGGCCTTGCAAGCTACCGCATGGACTTTTCTGCTCACCCGGAGTGAGGTGGAGCTACAGGAAGGCTCCAAGCATGGAAGGGATGTAACCTGACTCAGGTATTCATAGGTTCCCATTGGCTGCCTGGGGTGGGGGTGGGGGGACAGATACGGGGAGGATCGGGCATGGAGACAGGGTGGAGGCTGCTGGGATGGTCCAGGGGAGACAGTGGTGCACAGGACAAGGGTGAGAGCAGTGGAGGTGGGGAGAAGTGGGCAAGATACTGGATCTGTTTTGATGGTCAAGTTCACCAATTTAGATATGGAGTACACTATAAAGAGTAGAGTCAAGGTTATGACTCCAAGGCTTTGGCCTGATCAATTTTTAGTATTTTATTAAGGTCAACAAATGCCCCCTGAGTACCCAGGCTTGGGGTACGCAGGACTATGGAGGAACCAGATTAAGGGTAGGCTCTGCCCTGGAGGAACAGGTTCTGGCCCTTTTCTTCCCTGAGGCTCTACTCCCAGTTCACTCCCACTCCCAGTAGAACTATAGAAACTACAAGAGACCAGGATAGAGTCGGGAAGAGAGTAAACCTAGAACAATAATGTTAACAACAGCTACAAAAACAAGAGCAGTAATAACAATAGTAATAGGTTAAGTGGTTAAAAGCACGGACTTTGGAATCAGATCTGAATTTGGAGTCCTGGCACCACCATGCATTCACTCTCATCTGATTCATCCTCTCTGCATCACAGTTTTCTCTTCCATAAAATAGAGATAAGATACTTAGCCCAGTAGCACACACGAAATGCTCAATATATGTTAGTCATTTTTAATTGAGTACCCCGTAGATGTCTGCTAAGCACTTACATACAGGACTCTAATCCTCACAAACAACTGTAAAATGTAGGCGTTATTACCCTCATTACACAGATGTGAAGAAATTTGGCAGGAACACAATGGTGGTGAATGGTGGAGTCAGATCCTAACCTTTGCCTGCAGACAAGATTGCACTCCTAGGGTGCAATCTCTTAATCACCATGGTATATTGCACCTGCTCCCTCTCTCCAAGGCTCAGGGGGGCAGAGGGGTGAAGGTCCAACGGACTAACTCGGGTGTGTGTGTGTGTGTGTGTGTGTGTGTGTGTGTGTGTAGCTGGGATTCCTGGGTCCCTGACAGAATTCCAACTCTAAGTAGGAAACGAGGGAAAGAGTTTCTGGACTTGGAGAGAAGTTGGGAGAGCAACACTTGGTCAAAGTTGCTTTAAAAGCAGAGGGCGTTTGAGGGAGGCTGAGGAAAAGGAAGCCGAAGTTGCTTCTATGTCGCAGCAGTAGAGACACCGCTGCTGTCGCGACAGCCGGGATCCAGAACGCCCGCTTTGGATTTACATAGCCAGGGGGTTTTCCAGTGTCCTGACTGCTTACTCCAAGGGCGGCGCTCTAGTGCTCGGCTAGGGAGGCGAGCCCGGGGGCGGGTTCTGCCTCCTTCTGCACCAATTGAAATGACGAAGGCCCTTAGCATTAAGAGGCTGATTGGTCAGTTACGGGGGCTGGGTGCGCACGCCACTCCTGGGGCGGAGCTTCCCACCAACCAGCAGGGGGAGCGCGCGCCAGGCGAAGGGGCTACACTTTCATGGAGGGGGCGGAGGCGGAGGAGCGGGAGTGGGCCGCGGTGGCCCGGGACCTGCTGGCGCTGGGGTAAGGGGAGCGGGGTGTGGCTGGGGGTGCAGGAAGGGGCAGGTTTGCCCTCAGAAATTCCTACTAACCTCCCCCACCCCCTCCCGCTGCCTCGGCCGCGCCGCAGGTATGAGGGTTTTCCGGGGGCGGCGTCGCTGGGCAACTCGTGCCCAGACTTCAGGGCTCTGTGCGCGCGGCTGGCGGCGGAGCTGGCGACTCTGGGTGCCCTGGAGCGGCAGCGAGAGGAGGGCACGGAGGCGCTGAGCGCCGGCGACGGTACGCTTGTAGCGGGAGGCTGGGAGTATTGGAGCCATGGGTGGCGCCGCCACGCCCTGACATCTCCCGCCTCCGGCAGGTCCTGTTCCCGAGGAGGAATTCCTGCGACAGTTGGCCGGCCTGTTGCGGGAGTTGCACTGCCCTGACCGCGAGCTCTGCGGCGGGGACTGCGCGGCCTCGTTGCGGAAGTCCGGCGCGCGCCTGCGCCTGCTGCGTGAGCCGGGGGCTGGCCGGGATGCGGAAGGGGGCGAGGCTACAGCCTCGAGGGGGGCGGGCTCTGCGCGTTGAGGTGGAGCCAGGGATCCCGAGGGGGCGTGGCCAGAATTTTGAGACGAGCGAGAGGGCCGGACGGAGGTGGGTGGGGTCCGAACACTGGGCTAGGCTAAGGGCTCTGCGATGGGCGGGGTTAGTATTTTGATGGTGGGTCTTGAAGCTCACGTGGGTTGGGTTAGACGGAGCGGGACTGGAGGTTCCGAAATGGGCAGGGTTTGAAATCTGCAGAGGGAGCTGGGTCTCGAAGTGAGTGGGGCTTATTCTGGAGGTAGAAGCAGGGTTCTAGGTGGGCGGAACTAGGAGGCGGGAGGTTTTGAAGCCGCTTGAACTTTTTGACCCCGGTAGGTGGGGTGGCAGCCCTCATTGATTGCACTGCTCCTTTTCCCTACTTTTAGGCTTTCTCTGCTCAGAGGTCCAGGCTGCTCGCCTTCTCCGCCTGCAGTCCCGTCTGGATCCCAGCCCTGAGCAGTCCGGTGTGGAGGGGGCAGAGGAGGGATCTGGCCTGGTCCAGGAAATGGTCCTTACTCTCCAAGCCCTGGGGCTGCCTAGACCCATGCCGGGGACCCCAGCCAGCCAGCTGCTTCGAGACTTGCATGCCAAGGTAGAGAGCTGGAGTCCCCTCCGCACCCGGGTCACCTCACCCTCTTCGTAGGCGGGACAGCCCCCTCTTCAAAAGTGGCTCTGGGAGGAGTGCACAGCCACGGATGTTTCCTAGAACTGTGACTGCCATTCTTGGTTCTATGGCCGGGGTCCTCAGGGTCGTGGGGAACTGGGGTCCACGGAGGAGTCTATCCGATCTCTGCCCAGTCAACCCAGCCTCCTTCTTCTCTCATCAGATCGCGGAGCTGCTGCCTTCCCTGCCCGCAGGGTCCCTGCAGCCCCTCCTCAGCTACCCGCTGGATGCACCCAGATGGGTAAGGCTGTGTATGGCTGTATGTATGTGAACAGAGATGGGAGTGAGGGGGACCCCTGGCATGACTGAGACCTTTTTCCCCAGGAAACATTGGAGTCTCTGTCCCAAAGCCTGCGAGATCAGTACTGCTGCCGCCGCTGCCTCCTCCTCAAGCGCCTGGACCTCACAACATCTGCTTTCCACTGGAGTGATCGGGCAGAGGTGTGGGCAGAAGACCTAGGCAGGAGCAGTTGTGAGGGCTGCAGCTGCAGGGAGGAGAAATGAGGGCCAGGGATATGACCCTCTTGCTGGTTCGAAGGCCCAGGACATTTTAGAATCTCGTGAGGTTTTGGGGTCTGGAATCTCAGGGCCCCCAGGGCATTCTAGAATTCCCTGGTCTGAGCTGGGAGTGTATTTAGAGCAATACTCCTTATTAAAAGATGTGGGAAGCTCACAACATTGTAAATCAACTATACTTCGATAAAGCAAACAAAATACGTAATGAAATATTAAAAAAGAAAAAAGATGTGGGAAGTGAGGCCCTGAGTCGGGAAGAGATGCTTTCAAGATTACAGATCCCATCTGGGGGGGTCTCGTGGGCACGTTCTCCATGTCTACCCCCTACCCACTAGGCCCAAGGAGAGGCCATGAAGGCAGTGCTGATCCCAATTCGAGAGTCTCTGACCCCAGAATCGGATGTCTCCATTGCACACGTCCTGGCTGCTCGAGCTGACCTGTCACGCCTTGTCCCAGCCACCAGCAAGACTGCCCGCCGCGGGACCTGCTGTGCTATCCACAAGGTGAACACCCGGGGATGGGGGAGGGCCCCAGCATCCTTGGCCTTCAAACTGGCCTTTTAGCCTTTGCTTGTACAAACCTTGTCCTCTTCTGCCTGGGCTCCTGCTCTTGCCTTCTCCTTGGGTTCCTGGCCTCTGGACTCACGACCTCTAATCTGCCCCCTCCACATGGCAGTTAGAAGGATGTTTCTAACTCAAACATCTGACCATGTCCCTCCCTAGCTCAAAACCCTTCTATGGTTCCCCAGTGCCTTCAGAACAAAGTCCGCCTATTTACTGAGCCCCTGCCCACCTCTCCTGCTTTGGCTTAGAATCCTCTCCCACCACTCACCCTGTCTGTTGTATTGGGTTTTAACCATTTTTAAAGCAAAACTACCCTCTGTTCAAATGATTACGTATTTAGCCTGCATTGGGAGTAAGGAGTGTTAACCACTGGACCACCAAGGAAGTCCCAACATCTGCCCTTCCTTTTTCAACCTCATGCTGTTCTCTTGGCTCTCTAGCCCCCTTGTCCAAGATATTTTCTTCTCTGCAACTCAAGTCTAATCACCTCTCAGGTGCTTATGGGCAGCGTTCCAGACCGGGGGGGCCGCCCAAATGAGCTGGAGGCTCCCATGCCCAGCTGGCAGAGCAGAAGAGAGGACAGAGGCGGGCAGAAGGCAGGCCGCCAGTGCTGGGGCCGCAAGAAGAAGAAGTAAAGGGGGACTGGTGGTTGGGGGAGGGGTCCTTCATGAGATGCTGACATTGATAATCTCTGAGGAGTCACTGTGAGGGTTTCTCTTGGCACCTGGCACCCCAGCCCCATGTCCCCTGTTCCTGAGATCCCAAATGTCCTCCCCCCATCTACCATTAAACACCAAGGACCATGTTGTCTGGAAAATAAATTTAATTAATTAATTTATTTTTAAAAATTTATTTATTTATTTTTGGCTGTGTTAGGTCTTTGTTGCTGCGCGTGGTCTTCTCACTGCGGTGGCTTCTCATATTGCAGAGCATGGGCTCTAGGTGCACGGGCTTCAGTAGTTGTGGCACTCGGGCCCAGTAGTTGTGGCTCGTGGGCTCTAGAGTGCAGGCTCAGTAGTTGTGGCGCGTGGGCTTAGTTGCTCCTGCGGCATGTGGGATCTTCCCAGACCAGGGATCGAACCCATGTCCCCTGCATTGGCAGCATTCTTAACCACTGCACCACCAGGGAAGTCCTAAATTTAATTTATGACAGCCCTAGGACCTATCTCTGCGGGGGCCAGGTCAGGGGTGCTCAGGTTTGAGGAAAGGTAGGGGGTCTCTGTCCCCTGGGTCTGAACAGGCCCCTGCTTCTCTGACCCTTAAAGCCCTTTTCTCTTCAGCAACATCCTTCCCTCCCAATGGGCATGGGGGAGGAGACATGCAGGCATTGGGCAAACATCTGTCAGGTACCCACCATGTGCCAGCCCTGTGCTAGGCATTGGGGATACAGATAATAATAACCCCTGGTCTCCCGGAGCTGACCTTTCTGGTGAGGAAGGGCAGACAAGAAAGTTTAGTTTGTCAGATGGGGAAAGGGCTTTGGAGAGAAATAAAGCAGGAAGGCAGGATTGGGACCATGGCGGGATGGCACTTTTATGCATGATCAGGGGAGGCCTCACTGAGAAGGTGGTACTTGAGCTAAGTCCCAAAGAGGGAGCCATGTGGACCTCTGGGGAAGAGCCTTCCCTTCCTGGCAGAGGGAGTGGCCAGTGCAAAGGTCCTGAGGTAGGAGTATTTTGGGGCATGATCAGGGACCATCGGAGGCCAGTGTAGCTGAAGCAGGATGAGTGAGGGGGTGAGTGGTGGGAGGGGAGGTCAGAGAGGTGATGGGGGCAGATCATGCGGGGTGGGCCACAGTGAGAACTCCGGCTTTTCCCCTGAGTGAGATGAAGCCATGGGAGGGCTCTGAGTAGAGGAGGGATGTGATTGGACTCAGTTGTTCACAGGCTCCCTCCCTGTTCCACCCTTTCTCTGGCCTTCTGTCCCATCTCTGGAACTCCAGAGTTTGGAACTTTACCCACCCTGTACCGTCCCCCTCCTGACCCATGCTGACATCAGTGTAGCATATTGGTCAGTAGCTTCCATTTTAGAGGCAGGCAAACCTGGGTGTGAGTCCTGTCTCCAGCACTTAGGAGTTCTGCCACCTTGGGTGAACAGTTTAACTTCACTGAGCCTGTTTCCTCATCTGTAAAATGGAGATTTAAGGAGGTGGCGAGATGATACCTAGGTCTAAATGCATCCAACACAGAGCTGCACAGATATTAAATGCAAGAAAAGGGAGTACGATTAATAGCCACTCTGATGCAAAAGAAGAAAGTAACTTTCTTTCGGAGTAAGAGACGACGGATGCTTCAACAAAGGCAGTGTGGATGGGAAGGAGGCGATGCCTTTGGGGGTTCTGCTGGAGGCCTGGAGGCTGAATAACAGGACTCGAGACTGACTCTGGTGGAGGGAGTGGGGAGAGAGCAGACCAAGGCAACGTCTAGGAACTCAGCTCGGAGGAATGGGTGGATGATGGGGCCGTCGCTGGCAGAGGGACCTGGAAGGAGGAAGACACTGGGTGACGTGGGGAGTGTACGATGTCCAGGGGATGGTTCACTGCAGGGGGAGAGCCTCACCCAGACTTGTTAAAGTGGATGGATGAATGTCCCCTCTGGATTTTCTTTTAGCTCAATCTGAGAGTCCCCACTTTTGAATCGTGGCATTTATTCCACTATTAGTGTCTGATATATTTGGCCTTATTCTAGCCATCTTATAGTTGTCTTTCTTTTTTTCTTCCTAAACTCCCTTTTCTTTTCTACTAGTGGTTACCCCTTTCCCTCCCTACAACATACTATAATTTCTATTTTTCTATTAACATTAAAAATTAACCACTATCTATGCCCTCCTACCCAAGCAATTGAGGACTTTTGCATATTTTAACTTTCCTATGCTTCCCCAAATCTGTCTGGGTTCCCCCAGGCAAATAGGCTGGTCTCCCTGTATCCAGTTGTGGGTACGGGCAGCTCCTCCTCACCGTCTCTGGTTCCCAGGAGGGATGTGAGGGCTCTGTCTGGGTCCAAGCATGGCAAACGTGCCACCCGGTCTCAGGTTCCAGGGATAGCGTGTAGGAGAGATTGTCCTCAGAGCCTGTTCATGGGCGTGTGGATGGGAGGGATGTGGGTACGGTAGGAAAGACCTCATGACCTTGGAGTTAATCTCCATCCATCCACCAGGCCCCCTTCCCAGGACTGCTACACCCTGGGTCTTACCACAGCCGGCATGGGGAACTGGTGTGGGTGGGACAGGGGCTTCTGGGGGGCTCACGTCGCCCTTGGCCCCTGGCCTCTTCTTACACTCCACCTTCACTTGGTCTCTGCAGTGTTTGTGGCAACACAGCCCACAGTCTGGGGGAAATTCAGAGGTTAGTGCCAGAGGCCCAGTCTGTGTCCTCTATTCTTCCAGCCCGCGGGTCCTGGATTCCCTCCCCCTACCCATGCCCCGCTCACCCCGACAGCGGTAGCCTTGCTTGGTGACACCCCAAAGCTGGGAAGAGAAAGCAGAATAGGTTACCTAGGCTAGGGGAAGGAGGGCTGTGATTGGGGTGGGGCTGGGGTCTGTCTGGAGGAAACAATTCAGGTTTTGGAAGTTTTCAAGGCTAGAGGCTTATGTGGGATCTGGGAGACTAAAGGAATTAGGAGGTTATCTCAGGTTTGGAAAGTCATCTGTGATATGAGAATTGGACAAAATTTGGAATTAATAAAGCATAAATTCTATGGGCAGGGATTGTGTCTGTTCTGTTTCCTCCTGTGCTCCCACCCACCCAGAGCCTATAACTGTGCCTGGCACACACAGCAGGTGCCCAGTATATATTTATGAATGAAAAAGTAAATTTGGAAAGTAATCCAAGGTTTGTGAATTGCTCTTGGTTTGAGATTGAGAGATTTGTCCATTATACAGAGTTTGAGGATACCCTGAATTTGGAAATTATCCAGGGTTTGAATTATCTGGGGTCTAGAGACTTGGAGATTGATTCTGCTTGGAGATAATCTACTCGTGTTTGTAGATTCTCCAGGGTTTGGCAATTATCCAGGATGGGGATTGTCTGGGAATCGAGCATTCTCTAGACTTCAGAATTATCCAAGATGTAGGGAATATCCATTGTTTAGGGTTGCTGTGAAATATGGGGATTATTTGAGGCTAGAGGATCTTCTGGAATTTGGGGATTATCCGGGGCTTGGGGAATGTGAGCGCTCCAGGGCAGGGCTGGCTTTTCCAGCCCAGGCTGTGAGGAGTTAGGGCGCTCCAGGGGTCCCTCAGGGTGACAGCGGGCGGAGTGCTCACGAAGCCACTGCAGCTGCCACAGAAGGTGGGCTTGCGGAAGGTGACCTCCTGGAAGGTGTGCAGGAAGGCCAGGCCCAGCTTGGAGCAGATGGCGCTGGCCTGGAGCAGGTACCCTGTCAGCTCCTCTCGGCTGAAGGAGCCACTCCTGGGGGAGAGACTGCGCTTCAGCAGGACTGGCCCCTTTCTCCCAGACCCAGGAGTCCTGGATACCCCAGGTCCTCGTCTTAAGGGAACCCAGGAGTCGGGAGCACCTACCCCTGGCGGGGGGGTGGGTGAAGCCCGCGGCAGGCGAAGGGGAAGTTGCCTGAGAGTCGCTCAAAGTCCTCCTGAGAGATGGTGCCTCGGCCTTCAGGGTCATAGTTCTTGAACACAGACTTCGGAGGAGCATGGGAAGGGGAGAGTAAGGCCGAGTCAGGGGCCCCACGGGCTTAGATCCCTCCTCCCGCCCAAGGCTCCTCCTCACCTCCACCAGCTGCTCCACATGCCGACCCAGCGTGACCCTGTCGGGCTTGGGCGTCACGCCAGGGGCCCACTCCACCACCAGGGGCACCTTGAAGGGGGAGGGTGGCTGGGGCAGGGACAGAGGGTCACAGTTAGTCATTGCAGAGGCTTGGGCTGGAGGTCAGAGGTCAGGGCTGGGGTCTCACCAGACTCTTGGGACAGCGGGGCTCCCGGGCGTAAGAAAGCTCATAGATCTCGTCCTCCGTGTGGAAGAGATCCAGGGAAAGCTGGAGGATAGGCAGGGCGTTACGGACCCTCCTTGTCTCTATCCTCCTACCTACAGCCCATGCCTGCCTGGACCCCCAATCTCCTCCTCTTTCCAAAGCCCCTCTTCCCTGGGACCCCCATGGTCCCCGCTCCCACTGAGCCTCCCTTCGCTCTGCACACCGCTGGTCCCCTAGACCAGAAACACCATCTTGTCATTGAGGCTCTTTTGATCCTATTTAAAATTGCAAACCCCTGTCACTTTCCATGCCTGTTTCTGCTTTAATTTTCTCTATAGCACTTATTATCTAAAAGAGCATATGATTTACTTATTTACTTTTTTCACTGGCTATCTCCCCCACTAGGAAGTCAGCCCCACAAGACAGCAATTTTTTTCTGATGTTGCACACTGCTGTGAGCCTAACTGTCTAAAGTAGTGCATGGCTCACAGCAGGTGCTCAATAAATATTTGGGCTGATGGCCTCTTAGAGTCAGCAGAGCAGAGCAGCTTAGGCACCAGTCATCCTAAGGCAGGACCAGCTTCACAGGCAGGCCCCACACTTAGAGGGGCCTCCACTTCATTTAATGCCCTGCTGTCACCATCTTGAAATTCTTAATAATTTCAAACAAGGAGCCCCACATTTTCAATTTGCAGGTGGTCCTGTCCTAGGATCTGAAAGTCAGCTTTTCAGTCTTAGACTACCTGGTCCTCAGAATCCCAGTCTCTCTCAATTTATAGCTCTTTAGAATGAAATATATATATATCTACCTCTCTATCTCTATTATCTATCTATCTATCATCTATCTACCTATCTATCCATCTATGTAAAATAAAATATAGCCAGAATCGCACACTTGCAGTCTTAGGACATAGTGTGATAGTTAATATATGTTCTGAAGCTGGCCTGCTGTGGGACAGGGGGCAAGTGACCTCACCTCTGTGGGTCTCAGTTTCTCAGTCTGTAGAATGGACACAATAAGGATCCCCTCCTCGTAGGGTTGTGAGGATGGAATGAAGTGCTCTCTGGGGACTGTTTAATATGGTGCCTGGCACATAATAAGTGGTCAATAACTGTTATTAGCTTTTTGCTTAGATTCCTGGATATGATAAAACTTGGAATTTTGGACTAGTGGCATGAGAAGCTCAGAACCTTGGAGTTCAGGAGTGCAAAAGCCCAAAGCAATTCTGGAGCTCAGATCAATGGATACTTGAGTTGCTGGGGGAACTGGGGGAAAAGTGCATTGCTTGTATAGAGCTCACTGTGTTCCAGATACTATTTTAAGTACTTTATGTGAATTATATGAATTATATTACTGATTCTTTTCAACCACTCTCTGAAGTAGGTCCTATTCGTATTCCCATTTTGTAGTTAAGGAAACTGAGGCTGAGGGGTTAAGTGACTTGCCCAAGACCACACAGAAAAAAACAAAAACAAAAACACCCTAGAAGCTCTGGCTTCAAAGCCCATGCATTCCAGCGCTATTCTACTGTTCTATCCTGACCCTCACCCACCCAAGACCCTAAATCTCAGTACCCCGCAGGTGCAGCCTCTGGGAGCTCAGCCTGGGCAGCTCAGGGCAGCTCACCGTGAGCAGATGCAGTAGGTCCTCATTGGCGTTGCAGGGGGGGTGTTGCCTCTGGAGGGTTGCCAGCTCCTGCAGCCGCAGGTAGAGGCTGTTGAGCTTGGGTAGGTGCAGGCGGCCGTCAGGCAACCTGTCAGGCTGGGCTTCATGCAGGGACACCAGATCCTTGAGATGCACACCCAGTACAGGCAGCCGGAAGCCGGTGCAGCCAGCCCAGGTGCGGCGGTAACAGGCGTAGTTGTTGTGGGCAGCAAGGAGCTTAGTCAGCTCCAGCAGGGCCTGTGTGGGAGGGGCATGTTTTTTTTGGGGGGGGAGCGGCATGTAATCGGGGAGGCCAGTTCTGTTCCCCTAGCTCCTTGAAGGGGAGTACCTAGCAGCGTCCTGGGTGGCTCTGGACCCCCCCAGGGGCCCAATGGCATTTTGGACCTCTCCCCAAGCCCCTCCATGTCCCACATTGGCTTCAGCATCTCCCCAGACTGCTCTTCCACTTGGGCCCCCATCTCAGAAAGGCCCCACTATCTCCCATTCCCCAGGCTAGAGTGATTTTTCAAAAACCCAAATCTGATCATGGGTGCTCTCAGCATTCCCAAACGCTTCCTAGCTCCCCACTGCCCTCTAGATAAAGCCCAGACACCTTAGTTGAGCTTGCAAAAGGCTCAACAGGATCTCCCCCCGCCCCTGCCCCGGCATCTCCAGCCCAATATCCTGCCACATCCTGACCTCAGCCACACACCAGACTCATGAATGATTCACTCTCCTTAGACACTTTCAGGACACCCCCAACCCGTGCTCCTCCCACGGGTGGCCCAAATGTTGGCATCCCTGGGGGCATCATTTCACTCCCCACCTGGACTGCCAGTTCTCTGCTAGCATCTCTTATCTGTCTCCCTCCAGTCCTGCTCAGGACCAGACACACAGTAGAGAGAGGTCAGCACCATGGATGAGGAGGGAGGAAGAATGACAGAGGACAAAGCCTGGGGGTCTGTCGGATTTGGAGGAGCAAAAGGTCTCTGGGTGGCTCCAGGGCCCCTGGGAAGGGATGGAGGGGGCTGGGGAAAAGTGTGTGGGTTCAGGATAATTGACCACTGGAACTTTGGGGAGGGCAGTGGGACTTCACCTTGGTGCTGTCAGGGCTCAGGTGGGTGTAGGAGTCCTTGAGTCTGGAGATGGCGCTATGACACAGGCCCCCAGTGACTGCCATCAGCGTGTTGAAATTCTGCATCTGGAGGAGCCTCTAGGAAGGGAGGGTGATGCAGAAGTGGTGGGTACCACATGGAGGACAGGCAAATTGGGGGTTCAAATGACAGCATCCCCACTGAGTTGGGGTGTCAGGCATGTGTGGGGATGGGCCACTGCAGGCATCAGATAGGTGAGATGTATCAGGCAGGAGTGGGCCACAAGCAGGTATGTGGGCATCACACACAGATGTGTGTGGTCTGGCAGATGATAGACTAATGTGAGGTCAGATAAAAGTGGGGGGAGTCAGGGACTTCCCTGGCAGTCCAGTGGTTAGGACTCAGCGTGTACTTCCACTGCCGGGACATGAGCTGGAGCTCTGGTGGGACAACTATTATCCCGCATGCCACGTGGTATGGCCAAAAAAAAAAAAAAAAAAAAGTGGGGGGAGTCAGGCAAGTATGGGGTGTTGGATGGGTTTGGGGACTCAACAGGTCTGTGTCAGCCAGGTGTGGAGGATTCAGACAGATGTTAGGGTGTCAGACAACTAGGCGGCCTCTGCACTGGGAGTCAACCAGGTGAGGGGAGACCAGAAGGCCTGGGTTCTGGGCAGGAGTTGGGAGCTGGGCAGAGGTGAAATCGTCCAGAGTGATACAGAGGGGTCAGGTAGATATGAGAGACAGGTGTGGGGTCAGCCCTCTCCTTTCTCAGGTTTGAAGAGCGGAGGTTGCTGGGGAAGAAGGTGGGGCCTGGGAGGAATGGAAGACGCTCAGACCGGGGAGACCCCATGTAGATGCCGGAACACCCTGGTCTGTCGGGCCGGACAGGGGAAGCAAGGAGATGGAAGACGCCAGAGGCAGGGCGTGGTCTGCGAGGAAGTACGCAAAGGGGCGTGGCCACGCTGGGGGAAGGAGGGCTTCCCTTTTCTCCAGAAGGGAGGGAACAGAGCTGGAAAGGAGGGGGAAGGGGGAGGGAGAAGGGGGAGGGGGGAAAGGAGAGGGGAAAAGGGGGAGGGGGGAAGGGAAAGGGGGGAAGGTGAAGAGAAAGGGCGGGCCAAGGGAGACCTGAAGTGATGGGGACGGATGCTGTCACTGTCCTAAAGGGACAGCTGGGGCCTAGGGACCGGGGTAGGGATGACGCAAAGGTGCGGGCAAGAAAGAGTCTCCTCTTTCATTGCCCTGCGGATAGAATATTCGGGCATTGGGCTTGTGAGACGGGGTCAGGAGGAACGTCGTCAACTGCCACGTCTGGGACCAAGGAGTGGGGCCAGGGCGGGTTGGACGTGGTGAAATCAAGGCCAGGGAAGAAGTGCCGTCACAGTCCCGGGTTAGAACGACAGGACTGAGGCCGCGGGGACGCGGCCAGGGTGGGGCGTGATGCATTCGGGAGGGGCCACGAGATGGTGACGTCACCGTCCGGGAGCCCCGCGGGGCAGGTGCTCAGAAAGTGGGCAGAGCGGCGGGGCGGACCTCACCTGTGCCACGTGGATGAACTTGTCCAGCACCTGCCCGCGCTGTGCAGGCCCGGGACGGCTCAGCACCATGACCTGCACCCAGCGGGACACGCTGTTGCTGAGACCTACGGATCCCTCCAGGGCCGGACAGCCCCGCACGGAGCCCTGCAAAACGTAGCCCCGCAGGTCCTGGGGCTGGGGGTGAGGTGGGTGTCAGGGTGGGCCCTCGCGCTCAGGCCCTGCCCCTCACACGCCATCCCCAAGCAGTCACGACCTCTGATGTCCTAGCTCAGCCATCACATGTGTCTGAGGTCACCATGGCCCTCTCCCATCTGAGGAGAAATGTTTAAAGAAAGTTGGATACTATTCTGAGCCCTTCCTCATAGCCTCACAGCAAGTCTATGAAGTGAATACTATATTATTCCCATTTTAGAGATGAGGTCATTGAGGCACAGAGAGGCTAAGCAATTTGCCCAGGGTCACACAGGCCCGAGTCAGGGTGGGAACCCAGTCTATTGCTCTTAACTGTATACCTGACTGGTATATAGTCAGCAAAAGGAAGGGTGGTGAAGAGGAAACGAAACTAACTTCTATTTGTTCTGCTCAAGGAGTCAACATTACATACCCACATCCACTGCACTGTGTGTGTGTGTATGTGTACAATCAGGAAATTTTCCCATTAAGGAACCAGATCCCCAAGTACCCTCAAAACGATGATGGCAAGATGGCAATAGCTAAACACATATATAGGTTGAAGCATTTGAAATTACCATTTGGGTAGGTAAAATATGTCAAAATATGGCAATTTCAAATGGTTCAACTATATAGCATTTACTCTGGACCAGGCGCTGATCTTTTGAGGCAGGAACTAAGTCCCCCCTTTACAGGTAATGGGCTGAGGCACAGTGAATTTAAATGCTTCTCAAATAAATGAACAATTAATAAAATATTTTGAACACTGACTAGGTGCCAGGCACTGTGACGAGCATTTTTAAATGGACATATTAATTTCCCCAACCAGCCAATGAAATATTATGACCTCCTTTTTACACATGAGAAAGCTGAGTCCCAGAGAGGTTGAGAAACTAGTTCAAAGTTACACAGGTAGGAAGGGGCTGATGGGATTTGAACCGGGGGCTCTGTGCTCAGCCAGCTTAACTCATTTTCCTGGACCCTCTAGCCCCCAAGTTTGACAGTTTGGGTCCTCTCAGTCCTGCCTGGCCCCAGCCAGGCCTCACCCCACCCCAAGCCCTCCCCAGCTGGGAGGAGGGGTGTCCTTACCGTGATAGCCTGGAAGGACCGGAACTCCAGGTAAGTGAGGTGCTCTGCCAGCTCCTCAGTCTCCAGGTGGTCGAAAAGCAAGGACACTTTGCGCTTTTTGCCCAGGCCTGGGCTGCTTATGGGGGGAGGGGGGCCAGGGCCACCGGGGCTCAGCCTGGGGGCAAAGAGAGGCAGGGGGAGGAGCTGGGGTGGAGGGTGTGGGAGTGTGGAGGGAGAAGGCAGAGTGGGGGTGGGAGGGAAGGGGAAGGGACTGACTCACAGGTTGGCAGAGTCTCCCAGGCTCCGCTGGGTTGCGTTACCCTCCTGTTCCACAGTGGCCCAGAAGCGACCTATAACCTCTTCTAACTGGGGCTCCTGATGCACTGTCTCAGGGTGTTGGGTCAGCCAGTACCTGAGGGTGGTTTAGAGATGGTGGAGTGAGGCTGGGGGTGAGGCAGGTCTCTGAAAGGGGTCTCTTGGGCTGAGGGATCTCTAGGTGCTGGGCTTGGGGGCGTCTCTAAATGTGTGCAGGGGGTCTCTGGAAGGCCAGGGTTCAGAGAGACACCAGGCTGGGAGGATCTCTGGGAGTAGGACTGGGGGCCTCTTAACACAGGCTGAGGGATCTATGGCAGATAGACTGGGGAATCTCTTGGAAGTGGGATGGCTAGGAAGCAGGGTAGTGGGGATGGGTCTCAGGAACTAGGTTGGGGGCCTCTAGGGGTGAGATTTTGGGGGAACAGAGTGAGGGGGTCTTAGAAACTAGGCTGGGGTATATGGGAGGTCGGGGTTTTAGGAATCTGAGCTGGACGTCTTGGGGTACCAGCTGGGAGAGGGTCCATAGGATCTGGTCAGGGGTCTCTAAGAGGTGAGGGTTCAAAGGAAGAGAACTGGGAGGTTTTAGGGACCAAGCCAGGGGATTCTCAGAGTGGGATTTGCAGGAGCAGGATGGGTAGTCTCTGGGAAGTGTTTTTTTTTGGGGGGGGGGCAGTAGGGTGAGGATATTGGGTCATGGGAGTGTAGGTCTTGGCCCAGGCTTACCTGACCAGGTGACAGATCTGTAGCCTCCTCAGCTCCTGTGTGCTCCCTGTGGCCTCCTGGTACTTAAGTTCCGGTCAAGGCTCTGTTATCCAGCATCTCAGACCTGCCTGCTCACCCCGTCCCCACCAGGCTCTCTCATCTCTGCCCTCCGCCCTCCACCCACTGCTCATGGCCCCGGGAGGATATAAGGTCAGCAGACGGGCAGCAAGGTGGGCAGAAGGCAGCACCCAGCTGTGCATGGCAAGTACCATGTTGAGAATGTGGTCCCCACGGCGCAGGCTGCCAGCCGAGTCTGAAGGCAGGAGAAGGGGACACTGTGTCAGAATGGCCCCTGGGCAATGGACTGCACAGCTTCCAGAGCCGGTTGGACAGCCTGGTTCAAACCCCAGCTCTACCAGTGACTCCATGTATGAACTTGGGCAAACAACCTGGCCTCCTTGCGCTCCAGTTTCCTTGTCTGTACTGTGCATGGACCAGCATCGTGTCTGGCAAGTCATACTGAAGATGGAAATAGCATCAGACCTCCTCCCCCCGCAGCTCAGGAAAAAGAAACGCAGGTAGGTGTCTCTCTTATTCCTACTGTAGTGATTGAGATTCATTCCACGTACTCCTGCTTCTATTTTATACCCCTCAAGTTGAGCCCAGAGAGAGGTGGGTGCTTGGCCCAACCTCAGGACTGGGGAGGCTGGCCAGGGAGGGGACACTCACCGAAAGACTGAATGCATTTCTCCAGCAGGTCATCTTCGCTGCAGCCGCCCTCATTCAGCATGCCCAGAGCCATGGAAGCCATGACCTTGCTGATTTCCCGGGGGCTGGGGCACGTCTTGTGGCGGCGGGCCTGTCGGGGCCGGCCCCGTCCCCCTGTCTTCCCCGGGCATTCCTGGTGGGACTTCCTGTGGACACATTCCCTGGGGAATCATGGGAGCCCCTTCCTTGAGGCAGACCCCCAGAATTCTTCTTGACCCCAAAGCCCCAAGGCATCCTAAAGGCAAGGTCCTAGCATTAGTCCTGACCTACCGTGCTTCCATAGGAGAAAACCCCAGGAGTAGTCCAGATCATGGAAGCCTTCTCCTACAGGTAAACTCCAAGGGTCACGCCTGTCCTCTTCAGGGGATCAGGGGGGAAAACCCTAGGACTACCCTGAACCCCCGCCCCCAGTGAATCATGGGAGAAGACCCCCAGGACTACTAAGGACACTCCAGGAATCATAAGAACTCTTTCCTCCAGGCATTGTCCCCCAATTCCCCTTGACTGTATGGTCCCAAGGCATCATGGGAGAGACTTCCTGTTGGCAGACGGGTTACTCCTGACCTCCCAGGGACTCATAGGAGAAGACCCCAGAATTATTCTTGTGCTCCCCAGGGGGAATCATGGGAGGTTCTGACTTCAGGGACACTCCTCAGAATTCCCCTTTGCTTTCCAACACCCACCCCCTCCTCCCCCCAGCCCTCATGAGAGAAGCAGACCCCTGAGATTCCATCTCTCCCTCCTCCCCCACCTTGACCGCCACTAAGGTGACACACCCCTCCCCCAAGCCAGCCTTTCGGTGGGACTGGAGTCTTAGCTGCAAGCCTGGGTCCCTAGATTTGGAGCCTGGAGAGAAGATATAGGTGCAAAGTAGCCTCACCAGAGCCCTTTAGAGCTGGGCGCGGTCCCAGGGGCTGAGGCAGCTTCAAGGAAAGTTTAAAAATAACCCTCACTCTGCCCTGTGCCTCCCCAAGGCTCTTGTTCCAGTTGGGGAAAGAGGGTAATGGAGACACAGGGATGGTGGAGGAAGGAGGGAGCAGAATCCAGGCAGAAGGCCTTGGCTTCCACAAGAGTCAGACAAAACTGGGTTGGAGGAATTTATGCTGGCTGTGAGACTTTGTGTTAATCACATAATTTCTTTGGACCTCAGTTTCCTCATATGAAAAATGAGAGTCGTCTTTGGACCTTCCCCAAGAATTTATTATGAACATTCAATGCCTTGCTCTTCAAAAGTGCTAAATAAGGGATTTAGTTTGCTTAGGCTCTTTAGTGGCCAGAGGTGAGAAAGTTAAATATGAGATGCAGAGAGAGAATGTGATGGAGCAAACTAGAAGCAAGGCATGGGGAATGGGGGTGAAACCAGAAATCGGGAGACCCCCGTAACAAAGGCACTGCCATGTCCCTGGTGCATCATAAAGGCTCGGTAATCAGTATTGAATGTTGCCGAGTAACAGCTGGCATTACTGAGCACTGAATGTGTACCGGGCAGAGGGTTGAGCATCTATCTAGTTTAGGGGTTCCCAAAGCATGGTCCCCAACCAATCTCAACAGCATCACCTGGGAACTTGAGAGAAATACAAATTCTTAGGCCCCACCCCAGACCTACAGAATCAGACACCTTGAAGGTGGGCCCAGCAGCCTGTGTTTTAGAAGCCCTCCAGGTGGTCCTGATGTGTGCCCAAGCTTGAGAACCACAGGTCTAGACTGTACCACCGAGGACTCATGCGTCCCTCCGAGGAGGGACTATGATTATTCTATTGACACAAGAAACTGAGGCACAGAGAGGGTAAGTGACTTACCTAAGGTCACACAGCCAGAAAATGAGGCAACCAGGTCTCCACCATTAAACTCCTGGAGATTATAGGGAGGGGACCCTTTGCCTATCAAAGACATGCTGGGGGAGGCAGAAGAAGCTGCCTAGGCTATGGACCCAGCCACCACGGTCCCTGTGAGGACAGGAGGGCAGGTGATAGGAAGCCGATTCCAGAACCTGCTGGCATAGCCAGCTGCTAGGCCCTTACCTTCGGACTCTCTGCCCCCTGCAGCGTCTGGAGCAGCCAGGAGTTGCTTAAGAGGCCGGGGAGCCGCCTTGCCCTGCGTCACACTCCCCTCCCCTGGGGCAGGGCCCTGCAGGAGTCTGGAGTTTCCAGTTCTGGGGGCAGCCAAGAAGACCCCAGGGAGGACAGAGACACCCAGCCTACAGAATTAGGATGGGGGCGTGAAGGGCACGGGGAGAATGGGATCAGAGCAGCTCAAATTCCAGAAGAGCAAGGATAAGACACAGACGCCCAAGCAAACAGCCCCAGCCTGAGCCGGCTCTGGACTCCCTGAATCATCTTTCCACCTGGCGCCCCCAGCTCCTGCTGCTGCCCCGAGAGTAGCCCGACACCCTATGCCCCTCGTTAGAAGCTCCCCAGACTTCCCATGCAGCCCAAGCGAGACCCAGGGGCTTAGGGCGCTCCTGGTCTCTTGGAGAAGGGTTCCCTCACCTCTTGCTGTCTTTCCTGTTCATGCTTCCTTGAGGGGAAGGGGTCTTTTAAGAGTGTGGCTCAGCTCCTCCCCCCTCACCAATGCTCCAGCTTCTTAGCCCCTAGGGAGCTGGGGCCTCCTCGGTGCTTGGGAAGGAAAGAGGAACTGCCCCTCCCCACCCAGCCCCAGGCCAGGGGGAAGGAAGAGGCTGGGGAGAGACCAAAGGTCCCTCCTCCCCCCACATGGGGATCCCTTCAAGCTGAGGTTTCCGGTGCTGCCGGCCCCCACCCCCAATCACCCAGCGGGCTCTCTCTATCTCCCGCATCTTTCAGTCTCCAGACCCGTGATTCTCTGTTCTGTCACTGTCAAGCTTCAATAAGAGCAGTTTTTAAAAAAAAGTATGCCTAATATGACACATTTATGTAAACACACTCAAAAGAAAAGTCTATATTTCTATGAGGACATAGTCATGTATAATAATGCACAGCAGTTTGATTGGAAAGTCACAAGACAATATTTTGTATATTTCTTCTTATGTTTCTTTTATTTCTAGCTTAGTTTTAATAATACCATTTATACCCCAGAAAACATTTTCACTTTATTCCTTTTATTGTAAGAAAACCTTATGTAGCACCTACTGTATACCACACACTGTTCTAAGGGCTCTTAATATATTAACTCATTTAATTCTCACACAAACTTTTTTTTTTTGGCTGTGTTGGGGTCTTCATTGCTGCGCATGGGCTTTCTCTAGTTGCGGCGAGAGGGGGCTACTCTTCGTTGCGGTGTGCGGGCTTCTCATTGTGCTGGCTTCTCTTGTTGCGGAGCACGGGCTCTAGGAGCGTGGGCTTCAGTAGCTGTGGCACGCGGGCTCAGTAGTTGTAGCTTGTGGGCTCTAGAGCGCAGGATCAGTAGTTGTGGCGCACGGGCTTAGTTGCTCCGCGGCATGTGGGATCTTCCTGGACCAGGGATTGAACCTGTGTCCCCTGCATTGGCAGGCGGATTCTTAACCACTGTGCCACCAGGGAAGTCCTCACATAATCTTAAAGACTCTTATCTTAGTATAAAAACATTGCAGATGGAAGTTAACCCTTGGGGAGCCCCCTCCCCATCCCACTGTCCCTGTTAGGCAGGGGTGACCAATATCATACATGGTTGGGTTTCATCTGATCTGTTGGCTGTGCTTTTAAGTACATAGACACATGCTCATAGAAATACAGACTTCTGAGTATGCATGCTTGTTTTTGCTTACCTAAATGTGTCATGCTTGACATATTTTTTTGACACATTTTTAAATTGAAGTACAAAAAGGAGTCAAATCATAAGTGTTTAGGTTGTTGAATGGTGACAAACCGAATATGCCCCTGTGACATTCACACAAATCAAGAAATAGAACGTTTCCATTCCCCATAAGCCCCCTTGTGTTCCTTCCCAGTGCTATCTCCCAGAAGTTACCAGTAACCTGATTTCTAACAGAGTAGTTTTGCCTGGTTTTGAGCTGTATATAAATGGAAACAACTATCTGTCTGGCTTCTTTTTTTTTTTTTTTTTTAATTATTAGCACCTTTTTAATTATTATTTATTTATTTATTTTTATTTATTTATTTGGCTGTGTTGGGTCTTCGTTTCTGTGCGAGGGCTTCCTCTAGTTGCGGCAAGCGGGGGCCACTCTTCATCGCGGTGCACGGGCCTCTCACTATTGTGGCCTCTCTTGTTGTGGAGCACAGGCTCCAGACGCGCAGGCTCAGCAGTTGTGGCACATGGGCCTAGTTGCTCCGCGGCATGTGGGATCTTCCCAGACCAGGGCTCGAACCCGTGTCCCCTGCATTAGCAGGCAGATTCTCAACCACTGCGCCACCAGGGAAGCCCTGGCTTCTTTTTTTAAAAAAAATAAAATTGTTTATTTAGGCTGCTCCAGGTCTTAGTTGCGGTGTGCGGGATCTTTAGCGGTGGCATGCAGGATCGTTTATTGCAGTATGCAAACTCTTAGTTGCGACATGCATGTGGGATCTAGTTGCCTGACCAGGGATCGAACCCAGGCCCCCTGCACTGGAAGTGGGGAGTCTTAGCCACTGGACCACCAGGGAAGTCCCTGGCTTCTTTCATTCAACATCATGTCTTTGTGATTCTTCCATGTTATATTTAGCTGTAGCTCATTCCTTTGGTTGTTGTATAGTCTTCCATCATGTGATTAGTCCATGATTTATTGATTGATTTTCCTGTGATGGACATTTGAGTTGTTTCCAGTTTGGGGCTGCTGTGAATAATGCTGCTGCTGTCATTCTAGCCCCTGACTTTTGGTGAACATTGCGGTGTGCAGTTCTGTAGGGTAGACACCCAGGAGTGGATTAATGGTCACAATATTTAGTATGATTCTGCCAAACCTAGTAAGTGAGTCCATTCAACCAAAGCTCTTTTAGAAGTCTGTTTTTGCACTGAAAGAAGTCACCATGGATTTTTTTTTTTAGGCCAGAACATTTAGACAAGCACAGAGCCCATTCTCTTTAGCTTTTCCATTCCACGCCATGCCGTATGGTTGCAGACCCTCTCCATGTTTTCCTCCACCTGCCTTTTCTCTTCTCTCTCCTTTGATCTCAAGAGTGCTCTCCGTGATGTGCTGTCTGTCTGACTCTCAGCCTATCTCCTCGGCACCTGCTTTACATGAGGTGACGTAACAGCCCTGGCTGAGCCCAGTTTATAGTGGGAGAGTGTCTCCAGGCCCCCAGGACTCAGAGAAGCCTCAGAGAGGGAGACAGGCAAAGGTCCCTGGCACTGGTATAAACGTGTGCCGCCCTCATGGCTCTCGGGGATGGTTAATACCAACAATAACACCAACAACCGCAAAGGAAAAGACTGCTGAAGCAAACCACAGGAACTCATGAGGCAGAAACAGGATGCATTTGATAACATCCAAATAAAGATTTCTTTTAATGAGCACACCATGGAACAAATATCAGATGACAGAGAGGAAAAACAGTATTTAAAATGTGTAAAATCGGGACTTCCCTGGCAGTCCAGTGGTTAAGACTCCGAGCTTCCACTGCAGGGGGCGTGGGTTTGAGCCCTGGTCAGGGAACTAAGATCCTGCATGACTCGTGGTGTGGCCAAAAAAAAAAAAGAGAAAGTTTAAAATCAAGGAGAGATTAACAACTAGAATGGAAAAGGGACAGCTACAAGTCAGCAAGAGAAAAAGACAGCCGTTCTGATAGAAAAATGGGCAAAGAGGATGAGGGTGAGGAGGAGACCCCAAAACTCTCTTGACAGGCACCTGAGAAGGTGCTAGAAATTATTGGTAGGAGATCAGGGAAGTGCAAATTGAAATGACAGTGAGTCATCCTATTGGTCTGGCAAAAATTACAAGTTGGAAAAATGCCAAGTGGAGGTTGGGGCCTTGGGGACAGAGGAACCCTTATGTACTGATGGGGGACAGCCCTTCCTGAGGACCGCTTGGCGCTGCAGTCAAATTAAATGTGTGCATGGAGCTGTGACCCCATGGTTAGCTCCTGGGTGTGCATACCGAGACCTTCTCCCTCAGTTCCACGCGGGGACATATACAAGGACGTTCACTGCAATGTTATTTTGGGGGAGGTGGGGGCAACCTGGGAGGGGGAATAAACTGAAGGGGACAGTCACCAGGGAGGCCTGCAAAACCCCCGCGGCCACAGACCAGGTGTCCACAGAGCAACATGGGTAGGTCCTAAAACACATAATGATGACTGACAGAAAAAGGAAACGCTATTAATATCTTATGATGTAATGCACAATGACACAGAATAATTTTGTGTTATACATACAACTCTGAGGGAAAACTTCATATTTAATATACAAGTGTGCATTATATAGTGTATGACAGATAAACATATCATTGTGTTACATAATTATATTAGCCTAAATATCTAATTATATAATTACACATTATATAATCTAATAATATGGTACAAACGTATGTGCCATTACAGTTGTATCAATAAATCAATATTTAACTATGTAACACATAACAATCTATTATACCTTAACATTTTATGTATAATTTTATTGAACTGCAAGATATTGTTTTGTATAACTTATTAGATACCATTACATGTTAATAATTTTTTTTGGGCCACACCGCTCGGCCTGTGGGAATTTAGCTCCCCAACCATGGATCAAACCCATGCCCCCTGCAGTGGAAGCGTGGAATTCTAACCACTGGAAAACCAGGGAAGTCCCAATAATAATTTTAATAGATCCCTGTATCAATCAGTTACCATGTGGTAGGCGCTAATCGGTTTCCTCATGGAATCTTCTCCACAACCCCAAGAGGTGGGGACTATCCTAAATTAGTCTAGTTGACAGATGAGGAAACTGAGGCCTAGAGGCATGAAGCTACCTGCCCGGCAGGAGGTCCAGGTGTGTGTGGCATCCTGTGTTGGGCCTCTAGTCCCCAGAGCTGCCAGTTTTAGGGAACTGCAGAGGCCCTTGGCCCCAGCTCCCCAGATCCCAAGCTTCTTCCAGCCCCGCCTCCCCCCAGGTGACCAGGAACAGGAAGGAGCTGATTGCCCCTCTCAGTGCTCCCTTACTTACAAAGCCCAGGGTGCTCATCTGCATAAGGGTGGCCCAGCTAGTGGCCCTCATTGGCTCAGGCAGCCCCTGGGGAGACAGAGGATTAGAATTCTGGGGGGGTGTAGCCTAGCCCTGGTGAAGTGGCTTTTTGTTGTAACTGGGAGATTTTATGCAAATATAGAGACAGTATGGTGGAATGGTTAAGAACCCTGGCTCTGTGTTCAAATCCCTGGCTCAGCCTCTGTGTGACCTTGGGCAAGTTACTTCACCTCTCTGTGCTCAGCTTTCCTCATCTGGAAAACGGGCACCATACAAGTACTGACTTCACAAGATTACTGTGAGAACTACAGTCATCCCTCAGCATCCACAGGGGTTTGGTTCCAGGACCCCCTTGGATACCAAAATCTGTGGATGCTCAAGTCCCTTATATAAAATGGTGTAGTATTTGCATAAACCTACGCACATCCTCTGGTAAAATTTACATCATCTTTAGATTACTTATAATACCTATTACAATGTAAATGCTATGGAAATAGTTGTACACACAATGTAAATGCTATGGAAATAGTTGTACACACATGTAAATGCTATGGAAATAGTTGTACACACAATGCAAATGCTATGGAAATAGTTGCGGGCCTGCGGCAAATTCAAGTTTTGCTTTTTGGAAATTTCTGGAATTAAAAAAAATTTTGTTTTTGATCTGCAAATGGGAAACCCACAGGTATTGGTGGGGGGGGCGGCTGTACCTCGTTTATTCAGGTCGTGTCCTTAAAACCATACGTGGCAAGGACCACACATTTTTATTTCCTCCTCTAAACAATGTAAATAATAGCAGGATTGTTGTGAGATCTAATGAGATGCAGTGAAAAGGTCATAGCCCAGGGCCTGAAATGTGACAGGCACACAAAAGACTGTAGATAGTAGATACTATGCCTATTACTCCTGCCTCATAAGTTTTTATAATAATGATGATGATGACGAAGACCATGATGTTGCTAGCAGCACTTACTTAACATTTTCTATGTATAGGTAGTTTTTTAAAAATTATTAATTAATTAATTAATTAATTAATTTTGGGCTGCGTTGGGCCTTTGTTACTCCACGCAGACTTTCTCTAGTTTCGGGGAGCGGGGTCTACTTCTTGTTGCGGAGCGCGGGCTTCTCATTGCGGTGGCTTCTCTTGTTGCGGAGCACGGGCTCTAGAGCGCAGACTCAGTTGTTATGGCTCACGGGCTTAGTTGCTCCGTGACATGTGGTATCTTCCCAGACCAGGGCTCGAACCCGTGTACCCTGCATTGGCAGGCGGATTCTTAACCACTGCGCCACCAGGGAAGCCCTGTATAGGTAGTTTTTAAATACAATTTTTAAAGGTTACTTTTCATTTACAGTTGTTACAAAATATTGGCTATATTCTCCGTGTTGTACGATATGTCCTTGAGCCTATCTTACTCCCAGTAGTTTGTACCTCCCACTCCCCCTCCCCTTTATGGCTCCTTCCCCGCCCCCCGCCGCCCCCACTGGTAACCACTAATTTGTTCTCTATATCTGTGAAATCTGCTTCTTTTCTGTTATATTCACTAGTTTGTTGTATTTCTTAGATTCCACATGTAAGTGATATCATACAGTATTTGTCTTTCTCTGTCTGATTTATTTCACTCAGCATAATGCCCTGCAAGTCCATCCATGTTGCTGCAAAGGGCAAAATTTCGTTCTTTTTTTATGAGTAGTATTCCATTGTATATATATACCACATCTTCTTTATACATTCATCTGTTGATGGATATTTAGGATGCTTCCATCTCTTGGCAATTGTAAATAATGCTGCTATGAATATTGGGTGCATGTATCTATTTGATTTAGTGTTTTGGGTTTGTTTTTTTTTTTTTCGGATACATACCCAGGAGTGGAATTGCTGGGTCATGTGGTAGTTCTATTTTTAGTTTTTTTGAGAAACTTGCATACTGTTTTCCACAGTGGCTGCATCTGTATTGGTACAGTTTTAAGTGCTGCAAATGATCTAATTTAATCCTTGCAGCAGCCCTGTGAGGTAGGTACTATTAATATCCTTCTTACCAGTTGAGGAAACTGAGGCACAGAGAGGCGAAGTGACTTGTTCAAGGTCACACAGAGGAGTGGCAAGACAGGGATTTGGATCCAGTCTGTCTCAGAGTCCATATTTTTTTTTTTTTTTTTTTTAGATTTCTGGCTTTTTTTATTCCAAGTGTGATGAGAAGCCTTTGGAAGGTTTTTTGTTTTTTTTGTTTGTTTGTTTGTTTTTCTTTTAAATTTTTATTCATTCATTTATTTTTGGCTGTGCTGGGTCTCTGCTTCTGTGCGAGGGCCTTCCCCAGTTGCGGCAAGTGGGGTCCACCCTTCATCGCGGTGCGCGGGCCTCTCACCATCGCGGCCTCTCTTGTTGCAGAGCACAGGCTCCAGACGCGCAAGCTCAGTAATTGTGGCTCACAGGCCTAGTCGCTCCGCGGCATGTGGGATCCTCCCAGACCAGGGCTCGAACCCGTGCCCCCTGCACTGGCAGGCAGACTCTCAACCATTGCGCCACCAGGGAAACCCCCAGAGTCCATCTTTTCAATCACTGTGTATGGTGCTTCTTAAAGCCAGGAGACCTAGTGCGCATCCCCTCTGCTGTATGACATCAAGCAGGGGCTTCCCCATTCAGAGCCTCAGTTTGCTCTCTGTGAAATAGAATGATGGCACCTTCCTTATCACGAAGGGGGAGAGAGGGTAGCAGCCTTAAAGACACTCCCCCAAGCCCCCCCCACCCCAAGCGCACCTTTGGCCAAGGTTTGGGGTTTGTAGGCGGCGCTCCGTCAAAGGGGCGAGGCCTTGGCCGTCCTGCTCCAATGGGGACCCGGGGGCGGGGACCTCCTCCCAGCTCTGTCCAGCACGCGAGTCCTCCAAGCAGTTCCATCTGCGCCGCGGGTGCCTCTGGCGTCCGCAGAGGTCTCCGACCCCAACTCACCCACAGCCCACCCGTCCAGCCTTCGGCCCCCTCCTCTTAGTCACCGACCTCAGCCCCAGCACCTCTGGCCTCGACATCATGGGTGACGGAGGAGAGGGCGAGGATGAGGTCCAGTTTCTGCGGACGGTGCGTATCTCTGTGTTGGAGTCTCTGGGACTATCTCTCTGGTCTGAGTGTCTCTCTGTCTCCGATGTTTTTGTCCTGGTTGCTGGTGGTCTCTGAGACTCTGGGGTCTCTCCTCTGTCCCTTTGGGTGACTGTCACTCCGTCTTTCTCCGTTTTTGTCTCTCTTAGTCTCCCCCATCTTTCTCGTCAGAGAATTAGCAGAATCTGGGACTACAGGATGGGGAGGAGGATCCTCCCTCCTCCACCCTCTCTTCTGACACTAGCGATTTGTCCCAGAGAAGGGGGCCGCTGGGAGAGCACCCCCTCCCACCACTCTGGAAGCAGGCACTTGGGGAAGGTGGTTCTAATTCCTGAGCTTAATTTAGCTGTCCCCCTCCCCCACCCCCCACTTAGCCCTAATTCTCTTTTTGCTCCAGACTCTGACCTATTTAAATTCTTGGGAAGAGGGCTGTGGTGGGCTGAAGGACACAACTCCTTTGAACTCCCAGCCCTTGAGGGTCTCCTGAGGGTCCCCCTGTTTCTGGGTCTTCTTTCTTCCCCCACTTGGTTTTGGGGAGGAGGGTCAGATATGGCTGCTAATGATCTCTGGCTGGTGTCTCTCCCTATCTGTCTCTTTGGGTTGTCTGTGTCTCTGTCTCTTTCCATCTCTGTCTCCCTGTCTCTGTGTCTGGCTTTGTTCTTCGGCTTCAGGCCCTCTGTGTTTCTCACTGTGTCTTCAACTCTGTCTCTCTCTGCATCTCTGACCCTCGGCTGGTGGGGGGCAGGGATGGGAATTGGAACAACAGGTGTCCCTCCCAGAATAGTCCGCTTTTCTGGGGCCTGGGCAGGGAACAGGGAGAGGATGGGGGGAGGGGCTGCCCATCTCGAAGTCCTTCCCACTTTTCCCTCCCAGTGGTTCTACCGGGTGTGGGGCTGTGAATATGGGAGGGGATATTCTCTCTTCCGGGCCAGGTCCTGCTGATCCTGCGCTAGCCCCTCCCCACCCCCTCCAGGCCCTGGGAAATGCTGACACAGCATTCCGGCCCCAGAATAGGACCCTGGTGAGCCGGCTCTGGTTTCCTGGGAGGGAGGAATGAACAGCTGGGGCTGGTAGTGAAGGATAGGGACAGCTGGACATTCGGCCATGGGAGGAGGCCTAGCTTCACCCTAGACTCTTGCACTGGCTCCAGTCCCTTCGCAGACACCATGGGTTGGGCTCTCTCCTCCTCCCCAGCCCTAATAAGACCGTGGCCATGGCCTTGAGCCCCTGAGCCGCCACTCTACGTCAGGCCCCATGCCCAGGGCCTCAGCCTCCTGAGGCATCTAATTATATCCTCACTGCCCTATCTTCTGAGGTAGGGCCCTATCTTTATCTCCCTGGGAGTTTTGAAGGAAACTGAGGCCTGAGTGGGAGTCAATGACCAAGGTTAAGGCCAGGAAGTGTCATCTCTGGATGCCCCTGGGGGCCAGCCCTCCTGCTTTCATAAGAGGAAAACTGGGCTCAGACTTGCCTGGCTAGCCAGTGCTGGATTCTAGAGGTCTGGCCTTGGCATCTCTTGGCCCCAGACTGGGTCCATTTTCCTGAACTTTACTGAGGTTGTGTGGTGGTTTTCTCAAACTTTTTGGATCTCATCCCACTGGTAAGAAATATATTTTATATTGCAACCCAGTACATGCACATATTCACATACGTTATAAAAAGTCAACTTTATTCAGCTATAATTGACATGCAATAAATTGTACCCCTTTTAGGTGTTACAGCTGACAAGCTGTACACACCCATGTAACCACTATCATAATCAATAGAACATTTCCTTTACCCCAGAAAGTTCCCTTTGGCTCTTTGCAGTAATCACCCTGCCCATCTGCTTTATGTCAACATAGATTCCATAAGTCACTAACTAGTGTTTCATATAAAATATATGCTCATTTGTCTTGCTTCTTTTGCACACTGTAACATTTTTGACATTAATCCATGTAGTGTGTATTAAGAATTCATTTCTTTTTGTTGCTAAGTAGTATTCCATTGTGTGAATATGCTACAATTTTTTTATCAGTTCATCTGCTGATGGACATTTGGGTTGCCTCCAATTCATGCTATTATGCTCAAATTAGGTGCATTCGCACACAACTATTTTTAACTGAAACAAGTTTCATAAAATGTAGGTAGCCCTTAGAACACAAGGGGCATGCTGCTATTTTCTGTTCTTGCTCTACTTTTATTTCACTTTTTAAGCATGATGGGCATGGCCCCCAAGTTCATTTCATTTCCTTTTGATGGGTGGCAACATCCAGCCCTGCCCAGGCTGGGGTTCCTCAAAGCATGGCCCATGTCAAAACCTCCTGGGGGCTGGTTAATGGTCCAGATTCCCTGCTGACCCCAGATCTACTGAATCAGGCTCTTGGTGTTGAGGGGGGAGACTGGGGCAGCAAGGAAGTTGCATTTTTAACCAGGCTACCCCCCTTCATTCTGATGCAGGAGAAAGTTAGAGAATCATTGGTGTAGGGATTAGGCTCCCTGTCCCTAGTTTATATCTTGGTTTTGCCATTTGCCTGCTTCCTAACTTTGGGCAAGTGATTTTTATTTTTCTCTCTGAGCCTCAATTTCCCAATCTGGAAAATGGGGACAAAAATATGTACCATAAGGATTCAGTGGGTCCATGCAAATATCTCTCTGAGCTCGTCTCCTCCCACTTTCTGCCTTGCTCCTGATGGCAGCAGCGCCAGGCTGTCTCCCTTGCTTTTTCTGAATACCCATGGCCCCAGGCCTTTGCACAGGCCAACTCCTCTTCCGGGAACTTTCTTCCTCCAGAGATGATCAAGCCTGATTCCTTCTTGTTATTCAGACAAGGCTCAGCTCAAATGTCACCTCCTTGGAGAGGCTGTCACTTCACCCCCCTCACTGATGTCATCTCTACCCCAAAAGCCACTCTCTTATATCACCCTGGGTTATTTTTTCCATAACGCTTATCACTGAAATTAACATTATAAACTGATTCACCTGTTCATTGCATTTCCCCCCACAAGGATGTCAGCTCCACAAGGACAGGGAATTTGTCTGCTTTATTCGCTGCTCTATATCCAGTGCCTAGATCAGTGCCTGGCACATGGCAGATGCTTAATCAGTGTCTATTAGATGAATGTAAAGCCCTGAGCATGAGGTCTAGCAGAGAGTATGTACTTAATAAATGCAAGCTGTATGATCCCTGTGAATACACGGCATATGCCAAGATGTCGGGGTTGGGGGTAATAGGACAGAGCAGTCCTGGGGCCTCTGGCCAACAGGATGAATCTCTCTCCCTCCTCCCAGGCTGACAGAAAGAATGAGGGCTGCCCGTGTGGGGTGAAGCCCAGGATTTGCTGGAAGGGCTGGAGTCTGTGTGACTTCAGGCAGAACGCCTAGCCTCCTTGAACCTGTTTCCTTTGCTGTAAAATGGAATAATCACTGTCTTAAGTGTGGTTAAACACTGTGTCTCCATCTGTTTTTTTCCCCATCAATTTTGATTGAAACCTCTATCAGTAAAAATGTTGAGCACGCCCCCACATACATTTATATTAGTTATGAATGTAATATGGGCTATTCTACTAACATATCAAGAGGTGGTCTAACATTCTAAAAGTGGCATATTGGGACTTGCCTGGTGGTCCAGTGTTTAGGACTCCACACTTCCACTGCAGGGGGTGCGGGTTCGATCCCTGGTCGGGAAACTAAGACCCCACAAGGGAAACTAAGATCCCACAAGCTGCGCCGGCTGTGTGATCTCAGGCAAATCACTTCACCTCTCTAGGCCTCTGTTTCCACAGGTTCACATACTAGGACTTACCTCAGAAGGTTGTTTATTTTACTTAAAATTTTAATTTATACCCTCGAGATTATTTCAAACTTAGAGAAAAGTTGCAAGGTTAGCTCAGAGAACTCCCATGTGGCCTTCAGTCATTTCCCCCAAATGTTAGGATGTAGCATGTCTGCTTTATCATTCCCTCCATCTCTCCCTCCCTCTCTCTCCCTATTTTTTTCCTAAGCTGTTTGAGAGTAAGCTGTGGACATGATACCCTTAACCCCTAAATCCTTCAGTGTCTGTTTCCTAAAAAAACAAGGGATTCTCTCACAAAACCACAGCACAGTTATCAAAATCAGGAGATTTCGTATGGCTATGATACCATCATCTAATTCACAGTCTGTTTCACCTTTCACCACTTGTCTCTATACCATCTTTTATGGCATTTCCCCTCCATCCAGGATCCAGTCCAGACTCTGACACTGCATTCAGGAGTCATTAGACAGCACTCCTTAAATGATAGCTACTATTAAAATAACACACAAAAGAATAATTAGATAAGGCTGAACTTAAAAGCCATTTAACTTGAGGCGCTCATATCTCCCACCCTCCAGTGACTCACCTTGTGGACCCCCACCTGGGAGTCCTCTGGAGTCAGTTGGACTGGGGTTCAGATCCCAGCTGCTTCTCTTATCAGCCGTGTGGCCTTGGACAAGCCACGTCCCCTCACTGAGCCTCGGTTTCCCCATTTGAACGTGGGGATGCCACTGGCTTGGATCTCATGGGGGTGTTAGAAGCATGTACAGTGCTCAACACGGGCCCCTACTTGATAAATGGCGAGGGTGGCTATTGTTAGTCACATCTTTTTCACGAGGAGAAGGGCCAGGTGGGTGGCCCATGGTACAGTGTCTGCGGGATGCGGGTGGGATGCGGGCGCCCACCCTGACCCTCTGCCCGTCCCCAGGACGACGAGATGGTCCTGCAGTGCAGTGCCATGGTGCTCAAGGAGCAGCTCAAGCTCTGCCTGGCCGCCGAGGGCTTTGGCAACCGCCTCTGCTTCCTGGAGCCCACCAGCAATGCCCAGGTCTGTGCAGGACGGAAGGAAGAGGGGGTCTGAGGGGCAGAGAGCCTGGGGCCCAAAGAAGAGGGGCCTGGGAGTCTGGAGAGGGGATGCTGACAGGAGGGGGAGTAGGGAGGGGGCCTAAGAGGGAAAGGGGGCTGGAGGTCTGAGGAGGGGAGCTGGGGTCCTGGGGGAAGAGGGAGGGGGGCTAAGGAGATAGAAGGTCTTGAGTTCGAAGAAGAGGGGATCTGAAGGGGGTGCTGATAGGAGAGAAAATGGGAGGGGGCTTACAAGGGAAAGGGGCAGGGGTCTGAGGTGGGTGGAGGTGGAGGTCTGAGGAGGGAGGGGCAGGGGGTCTTAGGAGGCAGGGGTCTGAGGGGGCAGAGGGTCTTCAATCCAAAGCAGAACAGCCTGGAGGGTCAGGGGTGCCAGCAGGGGGCTGACTGGGGAGGGGGTCGGAGGCTGAGAGGTGGAGGGAGCCTGGGGTCTGAGCCTGAGGTGAACTCAGGGTCTGAGGGAGGAGGTGACCTGGGGGGATGCGGTGGAGGCTGGGAGAGGGAGAAGACCTGGAGTTTGATGGGGGAAGAGGCCAGGGGCCTGAGGTGGGCAGAGAGTCTTGGGTCCAAGGGGGAGGGTGCCTAAGTGCTTGAGGTGCCTGGGTGGGAGACTGAGGTGGGAGGTGTGAGGTGGGACCTTGCCCCTGGGACTTTGAAGCAGTGTTCACAGGTGTCTGAGGGAGAGGGCAGGAGCTGGGACTGTCTGCTTGTGACAGCGGGAGCTGGGGCTTCCTTTGGGGTTGGAGAGACTTGGGTTTTCTGCCGGGAGGGCAAGGAGGAGGCTCCCGGAGCTGGATGGGTGGAATGTGTCTGACAGGGGCTGAGGCTTCCTATGGGATTAGGTGTGGTGTGGAAACTTCTTTGAGGTTCGGGTGGGGTAGAGGGAGGAGGCAGAGGTGTTTTCTGGGATGTTGGTGCGAATTCAGGATGTTTGAAGCGGGAGGCAGAGGGCAGGGCTTCTTGGAGGGTTGGGGTCGGGTCTGGGTCTCTAAGGGGTGTAGGTATTTAGACTAGGGGCAGGGCGTGCACCAGCGCTCTGGAGCCTTCAGGTCCCCCATTCACATCTCCCCACCCCCCAGAATGTGCCCCCCGATCTGGCCATCTGTTGCTTCGTCCTGGAGCAGTCCCTGTCCGTCCGAGCCCTGCAGGAGATGCTGGCCAACACCGTGGAGGCCGGCGTGGAGGTGAGGCTCCCACCCAGGTGGGATGGGTGGCAGGGACGGGTGGGAGGACCTGGGGGTCATTTACCATATGTTCTTCTTCCTCTCTCTGCCCTGCCCCCCAACAGGCCCTCAATTTGGATAAGTGGGTAGGTCTGGCCTTGGGTGTCATCTGTCCTTGCCACCTCTCCTGACCCCAAGTGGGCCTGTTGGGTCCACATCCTGCACACAGGGGCTGGGGAGTCTTCCCCACCCCGGTTGTCAGGGTCTGTGGAACCCAGAACAGGCCAGGCAGGCAGGAAGGAAGGGGGTGGGGGCTTTTGAGCCCCTGTTCTCCCACCTGCTCCTTTCTCCTCTTTTCCATCCTTTCCTCCAACCCTCCTAGCTCTTCTCCGCATGGGACCTCTCCCCTCACCACCTCCCTCCATCCCAAGTGTGAGTCCCCTCCGGTCCAGGAGTGGGTCCGCCATGTGATCACGTGGCCCCATCACATGGTCCCCTCAGAGCATGGGCACGTGAGAGCTGGGATGGGGGGCATGATGCCGTCGAGTGCTGGGTGTACCCACCCACTCCCAAGAGGTGCTGAGTCTCCTTGGGCCCGGGGGTGTGTGGCAGCACAGGGCAGGTCCCTGCGGGTGATGCTCCAATGTTTAACAACTGGTAGGACAGTACCGGTGTACAGCTGTGCTATGACAGGTGAGAGCAGAGGGGGCTGAAGTCCGTGGAACACGAGATACGAGGGCTTCCCTGAGTGACCCCAGGTATCTGAACCTCTGGAAGAGGGGTTCAGCCCCCTGAGTGACTTTGGGGCCTAGTTAACAGGTTGAAGGAGGACAGAGTGGGCTTTGGGGAACAGAAAACACCCCATCCACAGGCTTCTCAGAGACACAGACCTTGCTTTCCCTGGAAGCAGGGCAACTGAGGCAGAGACTCTGCTGTGGGTCTGAGCTGAGGCTTCTTCGCATCCAGGCCTGAGCATGGTGTCTTCTGGGAAGTGTATTCCCACCTGAGATAGGCCAGATGTTTCAGGGGGGTCTATTCTCACTCTGTGTCCTCCCCTGCCCCCTGCAGTCATCCCAAGGTGGGGGACACAGGACACTCCTGTATGGCCATGCCATCCTGCTCCGGCACTCGCACAGCGGCATGGTAAGTGCGTCCGGGAGGGGCCAGGGGCGGGGGCGGGGGCCAGGGAGTGCAATGCCCGCCAGGTGGCTGACTCCCCCCTACAACCCTAGTACCTGAGCTGCCTCACCACCTCCCGCTCCATGACTGACAAGCTGGCCTTCGACGTGGGACTGCAGGAGGATGCAATAGGTGCAGGGGCTGGAGGGAGGGGGTACGATGGGGACGCCGCAGGCAGGGAGTTGGGATGCAGAAGGTCTGCAGAACCCCGGGAGCGGGCATGGGGATGTTCCAGGGTCAAAGGTGGGGGGCTTTGGGGCTGAGAGTCTGGGGGTGTGGATGAACACATTCTGGACAGAGAGACTCGGGCAAGCAGGCAGAGAGTCTGAGGACAGGAACGGGGGACTGTGAGGCGGAGAGTTGGGGGCAGTAAGAGGAGAGCTTGGGACGGAGGGCTTGGGAGGCTCCGTGGCTGGGAATGCTTTGGGGAAGAGCGTTCTGGGCAGCCCTCACCCCGCCCCCACCCACAGGAGAGGCCTGTTGGTGGACGACACACCCAGCCTCCAAGCAGAGGTCAGAAGGAGAGAAGGTCCGAGTTGGGGATGACCTCATCCTCGTCAGCGTCTCCTCTGAGCGCTACCTGGTGAGTAGCACCTCCCTCACCACAGCTCCTACTGCCCCCGGGGCTGGGGGCACACGGGATCCACCCCGTCTCCTCCTCATTGCTTTGCCTGGTCTCTGGCCCCAATGTCCTGACTCCCAATTTCCAGTTTCCATCCAATTTCTGGTTTCTGACGCCCCATTTCCTGACTTGATCTCGGTTTCTTGATCTGTGACCTCTAATTTTTGGCCTCCTGTCTGCCGGTGTCCTGGCTTCCACCCTTGGCTTCTGACTCACTCTGGAACTATTGCTCATCCCCCATTATCTCTGACCACCACATCCTGGTTGCCCCCAGCACCTGTCGACGGCCAGTGGGGAGCTCCAGGTTGACGCCTCCTTCATGCAGACACTGTGGAACATGAACCCCATCTGCTCCGGCTGCGAAGAGGGTGAGGACCCCAGGCCTCTGACCCCTAACCTAAGACCCCCAAAACAGACCTTCAACATTGCCCCTCAGACCCCAAACCAAGATCTCCAAATTATGAACCTCACACTTAGATCTCTAACTGACCGCCAATCTGGAACCCTAGAGCTCAGACCTCGAAAGCTAAAACTCAGTATCAGACTCCTAATTCAGACCCCAAAGCTCACATGCCAAACTCAGGTCCTGGAGGTCAGACCCCTAAACTCAGACCCAAAGCTTAGAACATCGAATTTGTAGCTTATCCCTCAGACCCCAAGCCTCAGATGACAAGCACATGTGACCTCAGCCCCCCAAAACCAGCCCCCCAAATTCAAACTCAGATCCCCAAACTAAGAACACTAATTCAGACCCCAAACCTCAGCCAATCAACTTCACACCTCCAACTTTAACCTCAAATCTCCAAAATCATCTCCCAGTTTTCAGACCCCCATGCTGAGACCCTAAAGCATGAACCCAAAACTTTGAACCCAATTCTCACACCCCAAACCTCAGAGCCCTAAGCCAGACCCAAGCTGAGACTCAAGCCACAGATCTCGAAACTCAGGCCTTAATCTCAGACCCTGAAACTCAGACCCACCAACTTCTAACTACAAAGCTCACATCTCCCCAGACTCAGACCCCAGAGCTAACCCTTCCAAACCTCAGACCTCAAACCTCAGATACCAGCCTCAGACCTCCAAAATAACACTCAAAATTCAGACCCTGACTTCAGACCCAACCATCCTACCTCTAAACCCAGACCCCCATATCAAGCCCTGGAACTCAAACCTCAGAATCAGGGAACATTAGACCCAAATCTCTAATGACATTCTCTGAACCCAACCTCGAAAATCCAGACAGAGACCTTTCAACCCCAGACCCACAAACCTCCCAACCTCAGCCCTGCACACCCAGACCCCCAACATTAGATCCCCAACCTCAGACCCCAAATCTCATGCCCCTACTTCAGGCCTCAATCTGAGCCCAAATCTCAGACTACCACTTTGTACCCTGAAACTCAGATCTCCATCTGCAGATCCCCAAACCCAGCCCCCAGCTTCCCACAGGGCAGAAGCAGGGCCTGCAAACTCCACTATGGCTCCCAGGCCTTTCTGGGGCTCCAGCTTCCCGATGACCACTTTCCTTTGCTCCTGTCCAGGCTACGTGACCGGGGGCCACGTGCTCCGCCTCTTTCATGGACACATGGATGAATGTCTGACCATTTCCCCTGCTGACAGTGATGACCAGCGCAGGTCTGGGCTTGGGGAAAAGAGGGTCTGGTGTCTTCGGGCCAGAAGGGGGATGGCAAAGGTTGGCTAGGGGGGCCTGGAACCCTAGGATTAGGGATCAGATTCTGGGGGGCTGGAGCCTGAACTCTTGACCTCACTCTCTTCCATGTACCCAGACTTGTCTACTATGAGGGGGGATCTGTGTGCACCCATGCCCGCTCACTCTGGAGACTGGAGCCACTGAGAATCAGGTAGGGGTCAGGGGCAGAGGAGGCAGGCTGGGGGAGGGGCTAGGGGTTCCTGGGGGCCCTGGGAGGAGAAGAGTGTCTTGAAGGAAGAACTGAGGAAGAGACTGGAGGGTTTTGAGGGAAAATCTGGGGAGCCTAAGAGAGCAATGAAGGTCCTCAGGGTCCTAGAATCCTGGAGGAAAAAGAGGTCTTGGGGGTAGTGGAGGTTCCTGAGGGAGAGATCAGGGTCTCGAGTGAAATTGTGGGGAAAGGAGGGGAGAAAATGACAGATCTGGGAAAACTGGAGACACTGAAATCATCTGGGCAGCCCTGAGGAAGTGGTGAGGGCCTGAGAGAAGATTGGGGTTCTTAAAGGAAGGCTGGGGGTCCTAAGAAGGATTTGAGGGCTCCAAGGAAGATGTGGGCACCCTGGAACAGGGCTGAGGGCTTGAGGAGGTTTCAACCAAGACTATGGTGTCCATGGGAGAACTGGGGGGCCTCTGACCTCACCCTCGTCCTCACCCTCTGCAGCTGGAGTGGGAGCCACCTGCGCTGGGGCCAGCCACTCCGCATCCGGCATGTCACCACCGGGCGGTACTTGGCACTCATTGAGGACCAGGGCCTAGTGGTGGTTGACGCCAGCAAGGCCCACACCAAGGCCACTTCCTTCTGCTTCCGAATCTCCAAGGTCGGTGGGGTCAGGATACCCTCCCTCAGCTGGAGCCCCAAATCCCGCCCCAGCCCCCCACCACTCTGCAGTATCTTGGGGGGGGCTCCCCCATTAAATGCATAAGCAGAGGAGGCTGACCTCTGTCCCCTGCCCCTGTAGGAGAAGCTGGATACGGCCCCCAAGCGGGATGTGGAGGGCATGGGCCCCCCTGAAATCAAATACGGGGAGTCACTGTGCTTTGTGCAGCACGTGGCCTCAGGCCTGTGGCTCACCTATGCTGCCTCGGACCCCAAGGCCCTGCGGCTCGGCGTGCTCAAGAAGAAGGTGGGCACCTGGCAGAGGGAAGGGGTGGGGTACAGGCTGGGGCAGGAAGGGGACTGGGGGTGATGATGCTTGAGCCTTTAGGAGTTTGAGGATGGGATTGAGAGAAAGACAAAGACTGAGAGAGAAACTGAGATTGAGAGAGACAGGAAAAAAGAAAGAATACATATATGAAGAGAGAGAGAGAAGTATAGACAGACCTGGAGACAGACAAATAGAGAAAGATAGAGACAGAGAGACAGAAATAAGAAAGACAGAGGTGGAGAGAAAAAGATGAATAATAACAGACTGAGAATAACATTCAACCAATTATTGAGTACCCCAAACCAATTATTGAGTACCCCAGTTGTTGTGGATGTATGTGTGGACAAATAGGTGAGCTTTACAACCTGTTCCCTGCCTTCCCTGTGCTCAGACACTGTGACTAAACCCTCTCTAATGAAGTACACAGTTTTACAACCAAACAGTGGGAAAGCTACTTTTGACAGAGGGAACAGCATGTGCAAAGGCCCTGAAGTTGGGATGAGGTTGGTCTGTTGCAATCACTGAAAGGAGATCTAGTTTGGCTGGAGGAGAGTGAGCGAGGGGTGAGTCGTGGGAGATGAGGACAGAGAGGGGATGGGAAGAGATCAGGTGGAGCCTTGTGGGCCACTGGGGAGGGTCCTGGCTTTTACTCTGGATGAGATGCCGCCACAAGATAGTCTTGAGCAGACCAGGGCACGGGGTTGGGGGGGGGACCTGATTCAGGTTCACAGGGTTCTTGAGCTGCTCATGGGAACAGACTATGGGGGTGGGCAGAGCTGGAGAAGGAAGACCAGGGCAGGTCTGCACTGGTGCAGGGGGAGGATGACAGTGGACAGCAGCAGGGTGGGGACTGTGGAGTGAGGAAAGGGGGCAGAGTCTGGTTGTATTCTGAGGGCAGAGCCAACAGGATTTTCTGACAGATTGGATATCAGGGTGAGAGGGAGAGGGATTGAGGATGAGACCATGATTTTTGTCCTTTTTTGCCCTGAGCAGCTGGAAGGAGGAAAGTGCCATTAACTGAGTCAGGGACAGCCAAGTATCAGCTCAGGAGGACGGGCCCAATGCCTAGAACAGAGCCACTCAATAGACTTGCTGAGTGAATCAGTGAGAAGACTAGGGCGGCACCTGTTTGTGAAAAATGAGGCTGAAGTTGGATACAAGAGCAGAGGATGTAGAGACGGGCCTGGGCCAGAGAGGGCAATGTGGGAGTCGTCAGCAGGTGGATGGTATTTACAGCCGCTGGACTGGATGGGGTCCTGGGGAGGTCAGCTCAGGGGAAAGCCGGCAGCCATGATGGTCTCACCTCCCAGAAAGGTGTTCGGGCGTTCTGTCTGGGACATGTTAAGTTTGGGGTGCCATTAGAGCTTTCTGGTGGGGGGATGTAAGTCAGTAGTAGATACAAATGGAGAGGGTCTGGCCTGGAGACAGACAAGATAGAGAGAGACAGAGAGGGAGAGACAGGGAGAATCAAAGAGGGACAGAGAAAGAGAGAAAGAAAGACAGAGGTAGAGAGAGAGATGGACATAGAGACAGAGAGGGAGAGACAGGGAGAAAGAGACAGAGCATGGGATAGGCATGAGAGAGACAAAGACAGACAGACAGAAACAAAGAGGACAGAGACAGAGAGTGAGAGAAGAGACCTAGAGGGGGGGAAAAGAGAGGGGTTGAGAATGAAAGACACAGGGACAGATGAAGAGGGACTGGGGGCGGAGCTGGCAGAGAGATTCCGTAGAGGATGGGGGCAATTTGGGGGCTAGAGTCTGGGTGGAGGCCTGGGGAGCATGGCCCTGGGTGGCTGAGCCCCCTCCTGACGTCTCTCTCCCACCACTGTCAGGCCATTCTGCACCAGGAGGGCCACATGGACGATACTCTGTCACTGACCCGCTGTCAGCAGGAGGAATCCCAGGCCGCCCGCATGATCTACAGCACTGGCGGCCTCTACAACCACTTCATCAAGTGCGCCACCCCGCCCACTCTGCCCTGGGGGGCCAGGCCACACCTTGACCCCACGCTCCTGGTGTTCATGCGCCCGACCATTTAATCTCTACCTCTGACATTCACCCCTCTTACATACACAAACTCCTGACCTCTACATACTTGACCCCTAATCTGACCTCTACAGCTATGACTTTGACTTCACACCCCTGACACCCTCGACCCTGGACCTCCCTAGCCCTGACCTCTGCTTTCATGACCTGTCCCTACGCAGGCGTGGGTCCCAGGCCCAGCTCTGCCCTTGGCCACTGTGTCCCCTCGGGCCAATCAATGCCCTTCTCTCTCTGCGTCTCAGTCTCTCTCTCTGTTAAATAGGTGTGTCTGTGGGAGTCTGGCAGGGACTGGGGGTGGGTGGGGGCGGGACCCTCACAGTGTTCCCGGACCCTCACTGATAAGTGCGCCGTCTCCGCAGGGGCCTGGACAGCTTCAGCGGAAAGCCGAGGGGCTCGGGGTCTCCGGCTGGCACAGCGCTGCCTCTCGAGGGCGTCATCCTGAGCCTGCAGGACCTCATCGGCTACTTCGAGCCACCCTCCGAGGAGCTGCAGCATGAGGAGAAGCAGAGCAAGCTGCGCAGCCTGCGCAACCGCCAGAGCCTCTTCCAGGAGGAGGTGAGGCCGCGGCCCGGGAGGGCGGGGTCTGTGGGCGCGGGGGCGGGGTCTTCAGAGGGGCGGAGCCTGCCGGACCCGGGGAAGCAGTGGTCTGAGAGGGGGCGGGGCAGGTGGAGGGGCAGGAGGAAGGCCCTGGCCTGGGTGAACAGGGCGGGGAGGCGGGTCGTAGGGGACACGCGAGGGGGCGGAGCCTTGAAGCGGGTCCGGAGCGGGTTGGTGGGCGAGGCTTTGGTGAGGGGCGGGGCCTGTGAGAGCAAGGTGGAACCGGAACCTGAAGGCGGGGGCAGGACTTGTTCCCTCTCCTGGGAGGACGGGACGGGGTGAGGGTAAGCTCTGGGCCAAGGCAAGCCAGTGGAGGCAAGGCCTGGGAAGAAGTCCGAGGCTGAGCTACTACACTCAGGGGGCGGTGTCTGTAGGGGTAGGGCCTGCGGGGTGGGAGGATAGAACCAGAGTGGGGCATGGTGGGGGGCAGGGCCAGAGAGGTGGGCTTTTGGGTGGGAGGATAGTGTAGGGCGGGACCTCAGCTTGGGTCAGAGGCTGGGGGTCTGTGTGTTATGAGAGCAGACGTGGTGGGCTCCGCTCAGCACGGAGTCTGAGTGCGAGGGGCCGAGAGGGGTGGAAGACTGGGGCTGCACCAAGGTCCGGGGTCTGATGTCTCCTCAGGGTGATTGGGGAGCATGTTCATTTAAAGGCTTCCAAGTTGGCCCCGCTCCTCTCCAGGGGCTCCCATTGTGATGGGGGTGGCAGACCTAGAAATGACGATAGTAACAACAACAAAACTTACTAATGGAGTGGGATTAGTATATGCAAAGTGTTTAGAACAGTCACAGCATATAGTAGATGCTAAATAAGTGTCAGTGGTTATTGTTACTTTGAATTTAGCTCTTACTGTGTGTTATGGGTGTTATATACCTGACATCCTCCCCATAACCCCATGGGGGATTGTAATTCCCATATTACAGATGGGTCACTGAAGCGCAGAGAGATTAAATAACAGCCATTGCTGAACAAATTTACCAGGGGGGATATAGCTGTCAAGAAAACAGACAAAAATCCCTGTCCTTATGGAGTTGACGTGGGGCGGGAGGATAAATGAGCAATAAAATAGGAGGATTATGTGGTATATTAGATGATGATAAGGAGAAAAACAAAGCAGGGCAAGGACTTCCCTGGTGGTCCAGTGGTTAAGAATCCGCCTTCCAAAGCAGGGGACGCGGGTTCGATCCCTGGTGGGGGAACTGAGATCCCACATGCCGCGGGGCAACTAAGCCTGTGCGCTCTAGAGCCCACGTGCCGTAACTACTGAGCCTGTGCGCTCTGGAACCCGCACGCCACAACTAGAGAGAAGCCCACATGCCACAACGAAAGATCCTGCATGCTGCAACAAAGATCCTGCAACTAGGCCCCGCAACTAAGACCCTACGCAGCCAAATAAATAAATATTAAAAAAAAAAAAAGCAAGCGGGGCAGCGGTAGGGAGTACTGGGGTTGTTGCAGTTTAAAATACAGTAGTCAGGGAGGGTCACCTGAATGAAGAGAGGCAGCCGTGTGTACACCTGAGGGAGGGACAGATGGGAGATAGAGCAAGTCCACGGACCATGAAGTGGGAGTGGGCCTGGCAGCTTCCAGAATAGCAAGGAGGCCGGGATGACTGGAACTGGGTGAGCTAGGGGAAGAGTGGGAGGAGACGAGCACAGAGAGGTGACAAAGGCCAGGCCACGGTGAGGACTTGCGGTTTGGGAGCTGCAGAAGGGTTAGGTCTTTGAAAGTCACAACGAGTTAGGGGCAGAGCCACTGTGTGTGACTCCAACTGGTTGATGCACTGCATCTGTTACTACGGGCCCAGGATACAGATACGACAATTATCATAGCAGCCCAGTTGTCCACCACCACTGGAACGAATCCACACATGTGGCATATCCGTACGATGGCTATGGATACTACTCAGCAATGAAAATGAACAAACGACAACCCCATGAAACAATGCTCTTAATCTTAAAGCGTAATATTGAGAGAATTCCCTGGTGGTCAAGTGGTTGGGACGCGGCGCTTTCACTGCCAAGGTCTCGGTTCGATCCCTAGTCGGGGAACTGAGATCCTGCAAGCCGCTCAGTGCGGCCAAATAAATAAATAGAAAAAAAAATTTTTTTTCAAGTAATGTTGAGCAAAAGAATCCATGTGCGGAAGAATACTTACTGTACATCTCAAGTTCAAAAACAGCCAAAATTTTACTAGACTGTTTACGAATGCATGCATAGGTAGTAAAAATAGAAAAACAAGGAAAGGATTTCCATAAAAGTCAGGATAACGGTTATCCCTAGCAGAGAGGGTTGTGTAACAGGAGGGGCATCGAGGTGACTTCTGGGAGGCTAGCAACGCTCTCGTTCTTGACCTCGGTCATGGTTACACAAGTGTTCTTCCATATTTATTTGTGAAACCATATACATTTGATCTTTATTGTTTCCAGATTCTGTATTTGCAGATATGCCTACTTGCTAAAATTTATTTGCAACCTCCAAATCAATGCTTGCAGAATATTTGTAGTCATTTGTGGACATGTGCAGAGAGGCCAAAAATTTAAGTCATTTGATGTTGTGTTTCCAGCTGAGGTTGAACAAGGCGACGATCTGCCTTGTTATTTCAACTCTCACCTGTAAACAAGTGTCCTCTTCGTGGTGTATTTAGTGCCACACTTTTCACATTTTTGTGCTTTTTGTTAATTTCACTGATGAAAATGGCCCCTAGGGCTTCCCTGGTGGCGCAGTGGTTAAGAATCCACCTGCTAATGCAGGGGACATGGGTTCGAGCCCTGGTCCGGGAAGATCCCACGTTAAAAAAAAAAAAAAAAAAATGGCCCCTAAGCACAGTGGCGAAGCGCTGTCTAGTGTTCCTAAGCGCAAGAAGGCTGTGATGTGCCTTACTGAGAAAATATGTGTTAAAAGAAAAGCTTCACTGAAGCATGAGTTACAGTGCTGTTGGTTGTGAGTTTAATGTTAATGAATCAACAACATCTGTTAAATTAGTGTCTTTAAACAGAAACGCACATAAAACGAGAGTGTGTATTGATTGACTGATTGATGAAAATGTTGTGCTCAGAGACTCAGAGAAACCCCCTGTGTTTCCCCTGGGAGCCTTGGTCCTCAGGATTCACTCAGTGCTCACGGCGACTTTACAGAACCTAACTACTACGAAAAGCAAGAATAGACTGTATATGTTTTACGTGCTTTTCTGTATGTCTGTTATAATTCAAAATAAAAGAAGACAAAAGGTTAAAATGTTTTTTAAAAAAAGAAAGAGAGAGAAGGCAAAAAACCTCTCTGATGGTTGGTGTGGAGAGTGAGCTGGGCCAATGGGACCAGGAGTAGGGTCCTTGGAGGTGGAAAGGAAGGAAAGAAAATACTGGAAGGAGAAGCACAGATTCAGTCCTGATGTTAATAGGGATGTATTACGTTGGGGACAGAGGCAGAGTGGGACAAGGCCAGGTCTGGAGAGCTGAGGAGGAGAGGAGAGAGTTGGGAGTGAAGGTGCACACAGACGGCTCTGGTTTAGACCTGGGGACACCCAGTCACTAGTTGCTGAAGGAATATGAATTAGCAAGTCCAAGAAAGGCAAGGAAGGGAGGGCCTGGGATCCTGTGATGAAACCCCCTGTTTTCTCTACCCCAGGGGATGCTCTCCCTGGTCCTGAACTGCATCGACCGCCTAAATGTTTACACCACTGCTGCCCACTTTGCCGAATTTGCCGGGGAGGAGGCAGCCGAGTCCTGGAAAGAGATTGTGAACCTGCTCTATGAAATCCTGGGTGAGGGGCCCCAGGCTTGCCTCCCCCTAGAGCACCCCAGGTTCGCAGTCCTACTGGGTCTGACCCCTCTCTCCACCCTCAGCCTCTCTGATCCGTGGCAATCGTGCCAACTGTGCCCTCTTCTCCAACAACCTGGATTGGCTGGTCAGCAAGCTGGATCGGCTGGAGGCCTCCTCGGGTAGGAGAACCCAGGCGGAGGGGATGGGGACTTGCAGGGACGGGAGGGCTGCAGCCGCCTCACCTCTCACTCTGATCCGTGTGCAGGGATCCTGGAGGTGCTGTACTGTGTCCTGATTGAGAGTCCCGAGGTCCTGAACATCATCCAGGAGAACCACATCAAGTCCATCATCTCCCTCCTGGACAAGCATGGGAGGAACCACAAGGTTGGCCTCTCATCCCTGACCTCTTATCCCCTGAGTTCTGAACCCTGACCTTTCCCCATGGCCCTCAAATTGCCCCCATTTCCCCATCTTATCTCTTACCTGGATTCCTCTACCACAAGCTTCCGTCTCAACACAAAGGTCTCAAACTCATGGTTCTTAAATGGATTCTGGGCCACAGATGTGCTTCATTAACCCTTTGAAGTATTTTTTCAATTTCTAATTTTGTAGCCTTTAGGGGGGCTGCATAGACACTCTCCAGTTTGCCCCAAGTGCTACTGGTTCCCACTGAATTATTTCTAACCACTTCACATATTTACATTATCTACCTGGCCCCTGAAGACGCAAGTTCGCAACCTCCACTGATTTAAACCTCATCTGTGCTCTCTCCCTGACCGACCCTTTCAGTCTTCCCGCTGACCTCTGACTTCTTACTCCAGTCTTTTTTTTTTTTTTGGCCAAGCCATGTGGCTTGCGGGATCTTAGTTCCCCAACCAACGATCGAACCCAGGGAAGCTCAGAGTCCTGACCACTGGACCGCCAGGGAATTCCTCAGTCTCTCTTTTCTTACACTGCTGATGTCTTATCCCAACTCATACGGCCCCCGTCTCTTGCCTGATGTTTCTCTTTGACCCCGATCTCTCTCTGTGACCCCTGAACTCCCACTTTCACCACCTGTTCTCAGTCAAAAGCTCCATCTCCCATCCTGGCATATCATCCTTCTGGTTTCCCACTCTGGGTCTTCCATGGACAACCCCACCCCCACCCCCAGCCCAGGTGCCCTCACACCCTGACCTCTGACCTTGACCTCCAGGTGCTGGATGTGCTGTGTTCCCTGTGTGTGTGCAATGGCGTGGCCGTGCGCTCCAACCAAGATCTCATCACTGAGAACTTGCTCCCTGGCCGCGAGCTTCTGCTGCAGACAAACCTCATCAACTTTGTCACCAGGTCTGGCCCCTAACCCCTGACCCCAGAACTCAGAACCTCTCAATCCCCTCCCTGACTCAGACTCCACACCCAGGTGGATGGGCCTTCCTCCATGTCCCACCCCGGTCCCCACAGCTGTCCCCAGCTCACCCCTGGCTTCTCATTCCTCTTGTCCGCTCTCTCTGCTCCATTTCTGCCTCTGTCTCTTCCTCCCTCTTTCTTTCTGTGTTTGCTCTTTTTGTCTTCATCTGTCTGTCTCTCTCTCTTTCTCCTCCATCTCTTTTTCCCGGTCTCTCTCCCATCTCTCTCTTCTCTGTCCTTTGATGCCTCTCTCTCTCTGTCTCTGCTCTCTCTCTCTGTTTCTGTGTCTCTGCTTTTCTCTTTTTCTTGTGTATGTATATCTTTGTCTTTCTCCCTTCCTCTCCCACCCCCCACTGGCCTGGGTCTCCTCTCCATCTCTCCTTCATCCTCCTCTCCTGTCCTGTCTCTCCTACAGCATCCGCCCCAACATTTTTGTGGGCCGAGCAGAGGGCTCCACGCAGTACCTCAAGTGGTACTTTGAGGTGATGGTGGACGAGGTGGTTCCGTTCCTGACAGCTCAGGCCACCCACCTGCGGGTGGGCTGGGCCCTCACTGAGGGCTACAGCCCGTACCCTGGGGGCGGCGAGGGCTGGGGCGGCAACGGGGTCGGCGATGACCTCTATTCCTACGGCTTTGATGGGCTGCATCTCTGGACAGGTACCTGGACCCTCCTAGGGGACCCTCAACCCTGACCATTGACCCAGGGCTTCTAGGCTCTCACCACATGCCTTGGGGTTCTTGGGATCCTGACCCCCCAAACAGGCTAACTTTGACCCCTTACTCCTCATTTCCCAAGACCCTAACCTTAGAGCTTTCAGAATCATGGCTCGAACCTGTTTCTTCATAGCCTCCAGAACTCTGACCCCAGAGGATGTCAGATCTCTGACCCTAGAGATCCCAGAAAACTGCCCCGATTATTATGATCTCTGATCTTTGACTTATGCCCCCAAAGGTTCCAGAATCCTAACTCCAAGACGACTTTAATCTTTGACCCCCACACCTCTCAGGAACCTAACCTCAGGGGAAATTTGACCTCTGCCTCTAATCTCTAAGGAACACTTGACCTTAGAGTTTCTAAGGTCCAGACCCCATAGGATCCTCTAATACCTGCCCCTTGTCTCTTGAGACCATTGGTTCCATTGGACCTCTGACTTCTGACTTCTCCCTGGTGATCCTGGTGCAGGACACGTGCCACGCCTGGTGACTTCCCCAGGGCAGCACCTCCTGGCCCCCGAGGACGTGGTCAGCTGCTGCCTGGACCTCAGCGTGCCGTCCATCTCCTTCCGCATCAATGGCTGTCCTGTGCAGGGTGTCTTCGAGGCCTTCAACCTTGATGGGCTCTTCTTCCCCATTGTCAGCTTCTCAGCTGGTGTCAAGTAAGGACTTGCCCCAGCCCCCTGGCCAGTCCCCAGACCTGGGACTGTCCTGAGACAGCTTCTGCAAGCACGCCATGGCCTTCTATGGGGCCAGGACCCAGCAGCCTTCTCTCAGGACTGACGGGTCAGACCCCTACATGAAGGTCCCAGTGACCTCTACATGATCCCAGACACTCTCAGTGTCCTCCCAATGACCCAGACCCTCCCAATGACCTCAGCTTCACCCCAGTCTCCAAGTGTCCCCCAAATTTCACAATGACCTTCTAATGATTAATAAGTTTCTTCCAGTGACCTCCCAGATGACCTCTGACTCTCCCAATGATTCTATGCCATTCCAATGACCTCCAAATGATTCCAGAATCTGACAGTGATCTTCCAATGACCACAAAGCCTCCCAGTGATCTGGGACTCTCCCAGTGACTCCATGCTCTTAACAACTTCTCTATGACCCCAGCATCTCCCAACGATATTCTAATAGTTCCATAATTTCCCAGTGACCTCTCAACGACCACAGTTATTTCAAAGACCTCTCAGTGGCCCAGTCTTTTCCCAGTGACCCCAAGCTCTGTGAATGACTTACTCACCATTTCAGTGGCGATTATGATTTTCTCAAGGTTACACCAGACTCTCAGTGACTTCCAAATGACCTTCTTCTTGGTCTCCCCCAAACCTTCTGGTATCTCTAAATGCTCTGTTGATCCAGGACCTCCTCCAAAGGACCTTCCCATGATCTTGGATTAACTCCCCAGTGGCCTGACCCCCACTTTCCTTTTTTGGTTTTCCAGAGATTCCTATTGGCCTCCAACATTTTCTTTGACCTTAGACTTTCCTGACTCCTAAATGACCTCCATGACGCTATGACTGTCCAGTGACCTCAGGCCTCCCCAGAACCTTCCACTGATCCCAAGATTGCTCCCTTCCCCCCCACTGAGTGCAGACTCTCCTCTGTACACTGCCCTCACTAGTGACCCCCACTGTCCCACCTAGGGTGCGGTTCCTCCTTGGTGGCCGCCACGGCGAATTCAAGTTCCTCCCTCCACCTGGCTATTCCCCTTGTCATGAGGCTGTGCTCCCGCGAGAGCGACTCCATCTGGAGCCCATCAAGGAGTATCGGCGGGAAGGGCCCCGGGGGCCCCACCTGGTGGGCCCCAGCCGCTGCCTCTCACACACCGACTTTGTGCCCTGCCCTGTGGACACTGTCCAGGTACTGCCTGCTCTGCAAGGGTTTCCTGGAGAGGCAGACTCCCTTAGGAGCCAGGGAGATGGGGAGCGGAGCTGGAAGCTGGGGACCCTGTTGTTTAACAGGTGGGGAAACTGAGGCAGAGAGGAGGCAAAGGAATCTCTCAAGGCAGAATCTCGGTTTCAGGGAGTCCTCAGTATAGTCCCCTAAAAAAAGGACTATTATTTATTTATTTAATTTTTAAAAAGTATTTATTTATTTATTTGCTGCTCCGAGTGGCTTGTGGGATCTTATCTCCCCGACCAGGGATTGAACCTGGGCCCTCAGCAGTGAAAGCACGGAGTCCTAGTCACTGGACTGCCAGGGAATTCCCTAAAAAGGACTATTATTGCCCCCAATATACAGCTGAGGAAAGTGAGGCCCAGAGAGGTTAAGCAGCCTGTGCAAGTCACACAGCATTTGAGCCCAGGCAGTCTGATCCCAAAGCCTGTGATCTTATCCACCACAATTTGTTGGGCATCTTTTCTATTCCACGCCTCTCTCACTCCTCCTATCCCAATCTGAGCTCCCCACCTTCCCTCCAGGCATGTCCCTATAGGAGGGAATATAAGTCCTGTTTAAGAGCCTGATCACAAGGGTTTGACTTTCAGTATGTCACCGTGGGCATGTGGCTTCACTTCTCTGTGCCTCAGTTCCCTCACCTGTGAGGAAAAGGGGGGAACGAGAGAACCTCCCTCTAGCATTGTTGTGAAGGTTAGATGAATTAATACATGTGAAGTGCTTAGCATGGCCCTGAGGAAACAGTAAGTACTCAGTAGAGTTACTGTCATTATTGGTGGTAGTAGTGTTATTGCAGGGGTGAACTTGCCATCCCCCTGTAGCCAGGCCAGAGCCCTGGGCCTCCTCCTGGATGTCACCCTTCCCCTCCGCCACCCACCTGGCAGCCTCAGGGCTTGTCCACTCCGCCTCCTCCCAATCCCTTCTCCCCCCACATCCCACCCTGGTCCAACCATCATTATCTCTGCCTGCAGAACACTAACAATATAAATATTACTAGGCACCTGCCACGTGCCATGCATTTATACAAACTATGCGAGAGGGTTAGGGGCACCGACCCCGGCACGGTCGCAAGTCCCAGCACTGCTCTCTCTGTCTTAAAAACAAAGGAATTGGTAAATGACACACCCTAGGGCAGGAAGCTAAAATAGTTAGGATAGAATCAGGACTCAAGCCCCAGTTCTTTCGATTCCGCATATTGTGATCTCTAATCAAACACAAGCTTTTCCCCACACTTAGTTAAAGATCTGTAAAATGAAAATACAGGTAGTATTTATGTTTATTGAAAAAAAATCCACACAGTTCAAGCCCACATTGTTTGAGGGTCCACTGTATATAACATTTAGTAGTTTATGTAAATGATTTCACTGAACCCTTATAAAGTAAGTATCATGAGTTAATATTGTTCTGATTCTCATTGCACAGAGAAGGAAAGAGACTCATCCATTCATTCAGCAAACATTTCACGAGCATCCCCTTCTGGGCTGGACAGGGCTGGGAAAATGCTGGAGACAGAGACAGCCCCAGCCCTGCCTTCACGGAGCTCCCAGCCCACAGGGGGAGACAGACCCATTCCCAGATAGTTCCTTAATTCTGAGGCTGCTAAGTCCTTACTCAGCTGGACATCAACCCTGGAGGCAGGGTGAGGTGATGGGGACCAAGGCTCGGCAGTAGGAAAGGTCAAAAGAGCTCTCTGGGGAACTGTTCAGGGCTCGCACGTGTTCTCGGGAAGAGGGGTCACGACGCAGACTGGAGGGGAGGCAGGGACCTCACCAATGTCACCTGCCCCCAGATTGTCCTGCCTCCCCATCTGGAGCGTATTCGGGAGAAGCTGGCGGAGAACATCCATGAGCTCTGGGCGCTGACTCGCATTGAGCAGGGCTGGACCTACGGCCCGGTGAGGGGGCTGCGTGCAGCGCGGGGCAGAGAGGCTAGGCTGGCTGTGGTGGAGTGGCAACTGCTCACTAACTGGGAGGGGCTGGCGGCTGGGGGAAGCGACTTTGGGACACCAGGGGCTCCTTGGGTGGTAGAACGGGTCGGGGAAGCCAGGGGTCACAGTCTGGGAGTGCTGGGGAGGGAAGGGGAACCGAGGAGTTGACTCTGGAGTTTCTCCAGGTTCGGGATGACAACAAGAGGCTGCATCCGTGTCTCGTGGACTTCCACAGCCTACCGGAGCCCGAGAGGAATTACAACCTGCAGATGTCGGGGGAGACGCTCAAGTGAGGGAGTGACCGCTGGGCGGGAGGGCAAGGAGAGACAGGGAGAGCGAGACCGAGACTGAGACAGACAGACAGAAAGAGACAAAAGAGAGGCAGAGAGAGAGAGGGAGACTGGGATTGTGAGGCTGAAACTGACAGAGGGCAAGTAAGAGACAGAGGCATAAAGAGGGATGCTCAGTAAGTGAAAGAGAGGGAAGAGACAAGGAAAGAAGCAGACAGGAAAAGACAAACACAGTCAAAGAGATACAACGACAGAGAAACAGGGAGAGTCAGGAGCCAGAGAGACACAGACACCAAGATGGAGAGAGACGGGACAGACGCCCAGAAAACCAGAACAAGAGAGGTGGAGAGAGCTAGTGACCCAGAGACAGAGCTGACAGGGGCTGGGGGATGAGGGGAGCTGGGCTGGGGGAGAGGACGCCAGCGGCAGGGAGGCCACGTGGGGTGACCCTGTCCCCCTGCCCCCACCCCCCGCCCCAGGACCCTGCTGGCGCTGGGCTGCCATGTGGGCATGGCGGATGAGAAGGCGGAAGACAACCTGAAGAAGACAAAACTCCCCAAGACGTGAGTGTGGGCGGCCTGGGCCGGGGATGCCGTGGTGAGGGCTGGAGCAATTGAGGGCTGGTGGGGGGAGGCTGAGGTCAGAAACCAAGGGGCTGTGGGTTAGGGTGGAGGTCATAGGCCCAGGGGTCGGGGCTCTGGAGTCAGTGGTGAGTGTCCTGGGGAGGTGTCAGGAATGCGGAGTTAGGCATTCCAGAGAGAGAGTGGGAGTGAGTCGGACCCAGGGTCAGGGTCTGCCATGGAGTCCGGGAAAATGAGAGAACAGAGGTAATATCTCTGAGTTAGAGGTGAGGGGTCAATGGAAAGAGGTGAGAAATTGTTAGAGTTGTAAGTAAGGGATCCTAAAATTATAGATGAGAGATCAGAAGTCCTGGGGATAGATGCCAAGGTTCAAAGGTCAAGAACTCCAAAGCCAGGAGTTTGGAATGATAGGGTCCTGGGATCGGAGAAGAAGCCTCAAAGTTAGAAGTGAGGGGTCAGAGAGTTCCAGGGTGAGAGACGAGGCTCCCAAAATCAAGATGAAGGGGTCACAGAGGCCAGAGGTCAGTGAAGTCAAAGCCCTTGCTAGGGTCACAGGATCCTGGGGTCAGAAGTCAAGTATATCAAAGCTTATTTAAGGGAGTCATAGAACCCTGATGTCAGAGACCAAAGGTCAGAAATTTCAAAGCTCAAGGCTAAAGATGATGGAATCCTAAGGACAAGGGTCAGAAGTCAGGGATCCCATAGCACAGAGCCTAGAAGTGGAGGTGAGGGTCTTGTCCCACCGAACCCCGCCACACCCGCAGGTACATGATGAGCAATGGGTACAAGCCGGCGCCTCTGGACCTGAGCCACGTGAGACTGACGCCCGCGCAGACGATGCTGGTGGACCGGCTGGCAGAGAACGGACACAATGTGTGGGCACGAGACCGAGTGGCCCAGGGCTGGACCTACAGCTCTGTGCAGGACATCCCTGCGCGCCGGAACCCTCGCCTTGTGCCCTACCGCCTGCTGGACGAAGCCACCAAGCGCAGCAACCGGGACAGCCTCTGCCAGGCCGTGCGCACCCTGCTGGGCTACGGTTACAACATTGAACCGCCCGACCAGGAGCCCAGTGAGTGCTGACCACAGGCCCCTGACCCTGACCCCTACCCTGACCCTAACCCCGGCCCTTGACTCCTGATCTCTGACCCAACTCGCCTCTCAATGGGCTACATCTACAGCACTGACCCTCTCCCCCCAACCCTGACACTCTGTCCCTGACCCTGAACCTGATCTTGACCACTGACCTTGACCTGACTCGAGCCCTGCCTGGGCTACGGCTGCAATACTGAACAGCCAGACCAGGAACCCAGTGAGCGCTAACCCTGACCCTGACTCCAATTCCTGACCCCCAGCTACGACCCCTAACTCCTAACCTCTCGACTATAGCTATAACATGGAGCTACCCAACCAAGGCCTTAGAGAGCCTCTAATCCCTACTCCTAACTTGACTCCTGACCTATCACTGACCCCCCAATCCCAGCCTCAACCCCTAACCCTGACTGTGGTCCTCAACTTTCAATTTCTTAACCGCTGTCCCCAGCCGCAATTTCTATTCCCTCCCTGACCCTGACTCTTTCTTCCTGATCCTGCTCTCAACCCTTGATTCTTACCATTGACCTTAATCTTGACCCTTCACCCCAGACCATGACCGTGACTGACCGGACTTTCTTCCTCCATGCCTCTGTCACTAGTTCCTCTGTGAAGCTCTGACTGCAGAGGGATGGAGGAGAAGTCTCAGTGGGTCCCTCCTGCCTCTCTGTGACTGCTCTGAGATTCCCCAGTTCTTCCCTAACACCAAGAATTGTCCCTTTCCTCCCAGCCCCTGAAAGGCCCTCACCTTTCCTGGTCTCTCCCACCAACCCAGCCTCTCTGACTCTGCCTGACCCCATCTGTAGGTCAGGCGGAGAGGCAGTCTCGCTGGGACCGGGTGCGCATCTTCAGGGCAGAGAAATCCTATGTGGTGCAGAGCGGCCGCTGGTACTTCGAGTTTGAGGCAGTCACCACCGGCGAGATGCGAGTGGGCTGGGCGAGGCCTGAGCTGCGGCCTGACGTGGAGCTGGGAGCTGATGAGCTGGCCTATGTCTTCAATGGGCACCGCGTGGGTAGCTCCCTGGGCTCCACTCTGCCAGGCTCTGTGGTCCTTCCCACAGCTCACACGCTCCAGCCCTGCCTCTACCTGTGCCTCACTCTGTCCGCCCATCTCTGACTCTACCTTCCCACTCATCTATCATTCTTCCACGTATCCTTCCCTCTCTCTGTCCACGCATATGTCCATCCATCATCCATCTCTCTATCCAACCATCCGTCTGTCCATTCATCCATCCTTCTCATCTGTCCAAAGAATCATTTAGTCATCCACGTTGCCATCTATTCATGTAGTTGTTAGTTCAGCAATTCACCTGTTTAATCAATTTGTGATTTCATTTATCCATTCATCTATCCAATAATTTAATGCATAAATACATCATCTATTTATCCATCCACCCATCCATCTACCTATGTGTCTGTCTACACTTTCTTCCTTCCCTGCATCAACCCAGGTAGACTCTCAGCTTTCATTTCGTTCTTCCATCCAGCCATATACCCTGCTTCCTATCCATCCATCTCATTATCCATTTATCTATTCTGGGGGCATATGGGTATATTTGGGTTCGTATGGGGGACATTGACAGGTTAGTTTTTCCTTTCCACCCCTCTACTTGCTGCTGTCCCCAACCCTCCACTAGCACTTTGGTGGTCTGTGTAACCCCAGCCCCAGTCATGGAAACAATAGAGAACCCAGGCAGAAGGGATGAGATACAGAGATTAGTGGGAGGGGAAAGCATGAAAGCTTATCCTTTAAGGATCATGTATGCAAACGTGGGGTAAGATGGGGGACACCGTGGGGGTGAACCCTCTTCTGTCCCACATGCCCTGGACCTGACACTTGTATCTTTACGTCTCCCCTTGCTTCTGCATCTCTCCATTCCTCTGCGTGTCTCTGCTGCACCACATCTTCCCCTTGCCTCCTCACAGGGTCAGCGCTGGCACTTGGGCAGTGAACTGTTTGGGCGTCCCTGGCAGTCAGGTGATGTCGTGGGCTGCATGATCGACCTCACAGAGAACACCATTATCTTCACCCTCAACGGCGAGGTCCTCATGTCCGATTCAGGCTCTGAAACAGCCTTCCGGGATATTGAGATTGGGGATGGTGAGGGCTGGCCTTGTGGCCCCTTTCTGGTTTTCTTCCGTCTCACCTGACCCTACGCTGTCCCCTCCAGCCCACCGCTCTTCCATCCCTTCTTTCCACAGCACCTCCTTCCCCATGGCTGCCCCTGCCCTGCCCTGCCCATCTATCCTCACCCCTGCCCATCTATCCCCTCCCACTAGGCTTCCTGCCCGTCTGCAGCTTGGGACCTGGCCAGGTGGGTCACCTGAACCTGGGCCAGGATGTGAGCTCCCTGCGGTTCTTTGCCATCTGTGGCCTCCAGGAAGGTTTTGAGCCATTTGCCATCAACATGCAGCGCCCGGTCACTACCTGGTTCAGCAAAAGCCTTCCCCAGTTTGAGGCCATGCGCCCTGAGCATCCCCACTATGAGGTGAGGACCGACCCCGTTCAGTACGCTCTGATCTGCTTCCAAATCTCATTCTCCCCACAGTTCTCTTCCCCAAGCTTCTCTTTGGCTTCTTTGTTAGCCCACTAACCGTGTAGAAGTGGGTGTCAGGATCATGGGCTCCCAGGGCTGCCTTGTAGGGTATAACCTTGGCAAACTACACCTTTCTGAGCTCCAGGTACCGTGCCTACAAAATGGGGGAAGGGAGAAAAGAGAAGCTGGATTAAGTGACCCCAGTGGACATTTCCAGCCCTTATAACTATCTAATCCTACAACAAGGTTTAAAGAAATATAAATCACTGGGTACATTTTGACACCTTCCTTACTAACTGTTATCTATGGTGGTATTTTGGGGGTTTGTTTGTTTGTTTGTTTGTTTATTTATTGCCACGCCACAGAGCACAGCAGTAAGCTTGTGGGATCTTAGTTCCCCAACCAGGCATTGAACCCAGGTCCTTGGCAGTGAGAGCAAGGAGTGCTAACCACTGGACCGCCAGGGAATTCCCATGGGTTTATTTATTTTTAGTAACTCTTCATTAATCTGGTATCCTAATTTTTAGACCCTAGTGCCTTTCGTTCCCAAGGTTAAACTCAGGGTCAGATTCTGACAATAAAAACCCACATAAATCGAAGTGATAGTCTTTTTCTCAACCTGGGAAGAACTTGAATTCCACGTGGCTAAGCTTCAGCTGGTACTTTAGAATCAGACCTGGAGTTGGCCTTTTACCTGCTGTATGACCTGGGCCGGTGACTGTCTCCTCCTGAGCCTCAGTTTTCCCATCCTAGGCATCGTTCAGATCTCCCTCTCACATTCTCTCTCTCTTTCTCTTTCCTGAATTATTTAGGTAAGTTGGAGACATCATGCCTTTTTATCCCTAAATATTTCAATGTGCATTTCTTCAGAACAGGCTGTGCTCTTACAGAGCTGCAGTTATGAAAATCAGGAAAATTTACATTGATACATACTGTTGCCTAATTTACAATCCATATTCAAATTTTGTTAATCGTGGCAATGATGTCTCTTTTTATTTTTCTGGTCCAAAATCCAATCCGCAGTTACATGTTGCAGTTAGCTGTTATGTCTCTTTAGTCTTCAATGTAGAATGTTTCTGAGTGTTTCTTTGTCTGTCATGATATTGACATTTTTGAAGAGTACAGACCAGTTATTTTGCAGAATATTCCTGATGTATTTGGCGCGAATACCATAGCAAAGAGGTTGTGTTCTTCTTGATGCAGAATATCAGGGCGCACATCATATCATTATGTCTTATTACTGATTACATTAACTTTGACTATTTGGTTATGGTGGAGTCTGCCAAGTTTCTCCACCATCAAGTTACTATTTTTCTCTTTATAATTAATAAATAATTTGTGGGAAGGCATTTTAAGGCTAGGTAAAAACGGAAGGGTTTTAAACAGGGGAATGTCCAGTCTAGATCTGAGTTTTGGAAAGGTCTCTATTGACAGTGGATTGTAGGAGGCGAGAGTGGGAGCACGAAGACCAGAGAGGTGCCTGGGGCGGGAGAGGATGGTGGGGAAGACGTGAACCTCCCAATCCCTGCCACTGCCAGATGGTGTTCTCAACCCAAAGAACAGCAGGCTAGACAGCAGTGAGAATTAATAAACTAACGTACTCACAACCACATGGACGAATCTCACAGAAGTAATGTTGAATGAAAGAAGCCAGACACAAAAGAGCACATACTGTAGGATCCCATTCACAGAAAGTTCAAGAATGGGCAAAGCTAATCTGTGATGTGCTAAGTCAGAAGGGCGTTAACTGTGAACGAATAATCGGACATTTAGTTACTTTGCATACCAATCACAGGAAGGAGATGGTCAGTAGGCTTGCCAAGGAGCAGAGGCAAAACAGGATTTATAAGAGAGATGAGAGAGAGGGGAGAAAACGACCCTGCAGACAGTCTTAGTTGCACAGTTTTGGGGTGAATTCACTGGCTGGTGAGGAGTGCAGAGGTCTCTCTTGGCAATTGGTCCTTGAGGAGGTCAACTTGAGGTGGGGCATCAAAGAAAGGGAACTGCTCCAGTTGTTTAGGGAGTCTCCAGAAAACTTGAGAGTCTGCCTTTGGAGCGCACAGGCCAGACGCCTGTCCCTCTCTCAGCTCCTGCCCTTTATTTAGGCCAGGCTGGTGCATTTCCCTCATCAGAATCCCTCACTATCTTCGAGAGTGTAGTGACTAAACGGGCACCGAGGGGGCTTCCAGGGGGACTGGTGGTGTTCCATTTCTCCATCTGAGTGCTGGGTACACAGGCGTGGTCCCTCCAGAACCTCATTGTGCTGTGCACTTACGATGTGTGCATTCTTGAGTGTTATATTTCCACAAACAACAAGTCTAACAAAAATTCATCTGGGGAGCCTTTAAAAAAATCTGACCCTTCTGGGCTGCTCTCCCCAAGACGTCTCCCCAAGAGAGCAGGAGGGCAGAGACCTTGTTCTGTTCACTGATGTGTTCCCAGCACTTGGAACAGTGCCTGGCACACAGTAGGTGCTCAGGAAATATTCGTGTAGTGTTAGATGGATGGATGGGTGAATGGATGGATGGATGGATTGGTGGATGGAAGGACGGAAGAATGAATGGGTGGATGGGTGGATGACCTGGTCTGGAGTGAGCCCTGTGCGCAGGAAGGTTTTGAAAGCTCCCCAAGTGATTCCAGTGTCTGACCAGGGCTGCCCACTGTACAAAGGTGTCCAGAGGAAGGTAGACAGAAGGCTGAATGCACCCCACGGCCAAGCTGTGTGTCCCATGGGAGTTCGTACGCTCGGAGGAATGAGTCTTTGGCTAATTCTCACACAGTGCTCTGAGGCCTAATGGTGACTCTGTGTGTAATAAGGTTTAGGACCAATGGCCTAGCTCACCCTCCTGGCTCAGTGCTTCCTGCCTCCCCCCCACAGGTGACTCGTGTGGACGGCACCGTGGATACACCCCCCTGCCTGCGCCTGACCCACCGCACGTGGGGCTCCCAGAACAGTCTGGTGGAGATGCTCTTTCTGCGGCTCAGCCTTCCGGTCCAGTTCCACCAGCACTTCCGCTGCACCGCGGGGGCCACCCCTCTGGCACCCCCTGGCCTGCAGCCTCCTGCTGAGGATGAGGCCCGGGCAGCGGAGCCCGATCCCGACTATGAAAACCTGCGCCGCTCAGCTGGGCACTGGGGCGAGGCTGAGCTGGGCAAAGAAGGAACTGGCAAGGATGGGTCGTCCGGGGGCACTGCCCAGGCTGGGGTAGAGGCCCAGCCTCCCAGGGCAGAGAATGAGAAGGATGCTACCACAGAGAAGAACAAGAAGAGAGGGTGAGTCAAGGGTGGGGCAGGGTGGGGTTTGGGGGTCTGTCCTGGGACCCCCAATTAGGCAACCTCAATAACTTGAGAAACCCCACTGTATCCCAAAGTGGGCCCGTATATGCTAAATGGGGTCAGATTACTGAGGGATCCTGTTATGTCTCGAGTGAACGCTATTATTTCCCTGGGATGCTCTAATTTCCCTGAGAATGTAAAATCGGGATGCCCCACTATATCTATGGAGAACTCCACGGTCCTTGGGGTACCAAAGCTTTTCATCCAATGGACTTCATTATCTGTGAACACTAAAGGGGACCTCAGAATCTTGGGAAAGTTGACTGTACCCCAAGGTATCCCAGTGAACATCTTTGGTCTTCTAAATTGGGGTCACTTCTGTGTCTCAAATGTACCCCCCAAAAACTAACTTCAAGGGAGACCCTCAAAGGGCATTAAATTTGAAATGAAACTAAATCTGCTTTTCCCCTACTGTGGCAGTAGTTCTCAGTGGGATTTAGTTCTGTGTCTCTTGAGGGGATGTTTGGAAATGATGGGAGATTTTTAGTTATCACAGTTTTGGGGGGAGGTACTGCTTGCTGGGGGCTCCAGGGATTCTACATGTCTTCAATGTACAAGACAGTGCCCAATGAAGAATTGTCCTTTCCCAAATGCCTTTAGCACCCATATGAGAAATGGTGACTTAGGGGACCATTGTATGCTCCCCAAGGGAACCTCCATGTTCCCAGAGGCACCTTTAAATCTGGGTAACCCGGCATCCGAAAGCACAGAGCTCCTCCAGGGTGGACTTTGTTGGTGCAGTTGGGAATTTCATCCCTCTAGAGGCGAGGCCTTGGGTATTAGAGACGGGGCTTATTTAGGATGGATGTGGAGGCACAAACGTTGTGATGGAGAAGGCTGAGGAGCTGGGCTTGAGAGTGAGTCTCATGACAGCCTCTCCTCTTCACCACCAGGTTCTTGTTCAAGGCCAAGAAGGCCGCCATGATGACCCAGCCACCAGCCACCCCCACTCTGCCCCGACTCCCTCACGAGGTGGTGCCTGCTGACGACCGTGATGACCCTGAGATCATCCTCAATACCACCACGGTGCGAACCGGGGACCCTCAACTTCAGCCCCCCCCCCCCCGCAGATCTCCAAACTTCATGCCGTAATCCCCAGTAATTGCCCTTATCTGGGGACACCCCAATATATACTGGAGACCACAAAATACAGCACACATCAATTTAACCCTTTGAACCCCTAAATCCGTATAGCTAGGGGCCTAAAAATTGCAGGGAACACAATGAAGCCATGGGGCACACTGGCATAACTCCCAGGGCCCCCCAAATCCCAGGGATAAGACAACATAGACTCGGCACCCCAATATTTGGGTTCACCCATATAAACTCAACACCCCAAATTTAGTAGCTATTCTAGTATATTCCCGGGAACCAAAATTCACAATTATTCCAATACAGTTTGGGGATTCGCCAAATCTGGAAACTTTTCTGAGACAAACAGCCTAGTGGTTAGGGTCGTGGGCTACCTGGGTGTCACTTCACGGCTCTATGTCTTCTCTTCTGGGGAAGCGCTATGGTTTCCCCATCAGTAAAATGGAGATAAAAAGTGTATCCACTTGATGGTGATTGTAAGGATTTAAGTGAGTTCATTTGTGAGCTATTTGTTAGCTACTATTTATTTATAACTTTGCTGTATAACCTGGGGAGGGACCCAAATTTGGGTGTATCACAAAACAGGCCCAAAGGATTCCCGAATCTAGGAATACATCAGTAAACACAGAAACAGAGGGACACAGACCCAGGGGGTCTCAAATCCAGCAACTTCTTGTTAAACTCCCAGAGGACACTGAGAATCCAGAGAAATCAACTCAGAGTCTCAGGGAAGCCCACTGACCACCGGTCCCCCCTTTGCCTCTGCAGTACTATTACTCCGTGAGGGTCTTCGCCGGCCAGGAGCCCAGCTGCGTGTGGGTGGGCTGGGTCACCCCCGACTACCATCAGCACGACATGAACTTCGACCTCAGCAAGGTCCGGGTGGTGACGGTGACCATGGGGGACGAGCAAGGCAACATCCACAGCAGGTGCGGGGAGGGGCGGGGGCCATGGGAGACCGGAGGTCAGCGCTGGGCGCCTCCTCCTTTCCTCCCCTCTTCCTGCTCGTCTTCCTCCCACGGCTCCTGCTCTGTGTTTTCCCTCCTCCTCTTCTTTGTCCACTTCTTCTTTTCCATTTTCTCCTCCTCTTCCATCTTGCCGTCCTCTTTCTAGTTTACCTCCTTTTTCTATTCTCTCCTCCTGCTCGCCTTCTCCTTCTCCTCGTTCTGGAAACACCCCTTTCCCCCACCAGCTTCTAAGAATTCTAGCTCCGAGGGGCTCAGGGTCTGGGGTGAGGGGTTTCAGCACTCAGGTCTGCAGGTGGCGGGTGTTTGGGGGTGGGGCTCTGAGTCATGGTATTCTGGGAGCTCAGGGAAGGGGGTGTCCAGGGTCCAGAGCGCCTCGGCTGACGATCCGGGCACTGATCACTCCTGTGTCCTCTAGCCTCAAGTGCAGCAACTGCTACATGGTGTGGGGTGGAGACTTCGTGAGCCCCGGGCAGCAGGGCCGGGTCAGCCACACGGACCTTGTCATTGGCTGCCTGGTGGACTTGGCCACTGGCCTAATGACCTTTACCGCCAACGGCAAAGAGAGCAACACCTTTTTCCAGGTAAGCCCAGCCCTCATTCAGCAAGTTAGCGATAGCGTCCTCGTGTCTCAGCATCCCGGGACAGCCCTCCCAGACACCCTCTGAGGGCAGACCCCAGAGAGACAGGATAAAACAGCCTCAGGACAGGCCAGAGCTGGGAGGTTCCTGGGAGACCACCTAGGTGAACCATTCATCAAACTGACATCCAGAAAGGGGGAGACAGAGCAGAGCCTTGACCTTGGAGAGAGGTCCATATCCCTCTTGGGCTGGGTGATACCAGTCGCCACCTTTTCACCAATCAGGGAACATCCTAGGATGGGCCAAAATTCTAAGGTGGGATTTTCCTTTTCATCACTTTATTATGAAAGATTTCAAGCATACAGCAAAATTAAAGGAATTGTATCATGAATGCCCATATACCTACTACCACGAATCTGCTATCCATCCCTTAATCCATCTAACTTCATTTATTTTATAAAACTTTATTTTAAATGGAGAATTTAAAAAATATGCAAAACTAGAATAGCATAATGAGCCTCCATGTCCCCATTACATAGCTCCAGCTAGTACCCACTCACGGCCAACCTTGATCCATCTTTATCCACACCCACTGGAGGATTTTGAAGGAAATCCCAGGTATCATACGGGTTGTCTCTTTTCAGCATGTATCTCTAAAAGTTAAGGATTCTTTTTAAAAACATAACCACAATACCACTATTATCTTAAAAAAAACCCCAAGAATTCTTAGATATCCCCAGATATCCAGCCCATGGTCAAACTTCTCTGGTTGTCTCAAAAATGTCTTTTTACCATTTGTTTGAATCAGAATCTAAATAAGGCGATATGTTTTAGTTGGTTGCTAAGTCCCTTCAGTCTCTTTTCGTATGTAGATTTCCCTTCCATTTTTTTCTTTTTTTCCCCTTTGAAATGTATTCATTGAAGAAACCAGCTGTCTGTCTGGTAGAACTTTGCTCCTCAAAGTGTGGTCACTGGACCAGCTGGCTCTGCATCACCTGGGAGCCTGTTAGAAATGCAGAATCTCAGGCTCTTACCCAGACCTGCCCAATCAGCATCTGATTTTTAAATAAATCTCAGGGCATTCGTGTGCATACTACCATCTGAAGAGTGCTGGCCTAGTTTCCCACAGGCTGAATCCGGCTGATGCACACCTGAGGTGTCATTTAAACATTTTCCTCTGTCCCCTGTATTTTCTTGTAAACTGGGAGATGGGTCCAGATTAGATTGGATTAGATTCAGGTTTGGCAAGACTGCTTCACAGATAGTGGTGTTTGTTGTGTTAGAGCCTGGGTGGGTTTCTCTTCAAAGATCAGAGGGGCTGCAGGGAAAGGCAGTCAGAGGATGCTTTTTGAACTGTGAAGATTAAGTAAGTGCTTGGGAGAGAAACAGGAATGGCATTCGTGGGTGGGGGTGGGCATGATGTGCGCGAAGACCCGGACGACAGGTTGCCCTGGGGGAGGTGGAGGAGGTTGGCCTCACTGGATCAGAGGTGGTGCAGCCCATGAGCCACTTCAGGGCTCTTGTGGAGCCTCCAGTGCCTGAGTTTGGATCTGTAGACACCAGCAGCATCAGGCTGGGGCAACTGGCTCCCGAGTTGGGGATCCAGAGTCAATACCACCTCCAGTTCATCTTCTTCCTCACCCTGCCCTCTTCTCCCTTCCCAGGTGGAACCCAATACAAAGCTGTTTCCTGCTGTCTTTGTCCTGCCGACACACCAGAACGTCATCCAGTTTGAGCTGGGGAAGCAGAAGGTCAGGGTGCAGTGATGGGGCACTAATGGGGGCAGGCTGAGGACAGAGGTATGGGAGGTCAGGCTGGCAGAGCGGCTGAAGTGGGGGGAGAAATCCGGGAGGGCTTCTTGGAAACAGAGTGGCAGGAGAGACAGGGTGGGGAATCCTGACATGTGCGTACCCCTGTGTCCCCAGAACATCATGCCGCTGTCGGCCGCCATGTTTATGAGCGAGCGCAAGAACCCCACCCCACAGTGCCCGCCGCGGCTCGAGATGCAGATGCTGATGCCCGTGTCGTGGAGCCGCATGCCCAACCACTTCCTGCAGGTGGACACGCGGCGTGCGGGCGAGCGGCTGGGCTGGGCTGTGCAGTGCCAGGAGCCGCTGACCATGATGGCGCTGCACATCCCCGAGGAGAACCGGTCAGGGACAGCCCCGGCGCCCAGGGGTGGGGCGGATACTGCAAGCCCTCTGGGGTCTGGATCCCACCCGGTGCCCCTCCCCACTACCCCGGGACTCCACACAACACCCCAGGAAGCCCCAGACCTACCTTACCATCCCCAGATAACACTCCAGGGGGCTCTAAATCCCTTTCAGCAGGCTCATACCCACCTCAGGGGACCCAGACTCAGCCCAGGCATCCCCAGCTAACACCCCAGTGGACTCCAAACTCACCCACGGGCTCCAAACCCATCGCAGGGAGTCCAGGTCCACATCAAGGAGACCACACAACACCCCAGGGGCCTCAAGTGCACCTCAGAGAGTTTTGCACATTATTCAGACAGGCCTGGAGGCACCCCAGGTTCTCTTGGACATACCCAGGAGACTTTAGAGGTATCCCTTGGAGATATCTAACCTGCTCCAGGGAACCCAGACACACCGGGCTAAAGAGTATTCACATGGATGACAGGAAAGCTTTTAAGGACTCTAAATGTGGCCAGGATCCCAGACTCACCCCAGGAAGATGCTTCATCTTTCCTTTATTCACTGATTGGACAAGTAGCTCTGAGCTCCTCCTGTGTGACAGCAGAATTCTAGCCTGGAGACACCAAGCTCTTGTGAACGGACATTCTAGTAATGCTCTTGTATAACTCAGGGGACTCAGACCTGCCCAGGAGGACTCAGACCCATCCCCAGGGGCCTCAGACACACCCATTTATTCATTTGTTCCTACAACAAATATTTATTGAGCACATACTATTTGCTAATTCCTTTATTTATTTATTTATTTATTTATTTATGGCTGTGTTGGGTCTTCGTTGCTGCATGTGGGCTTTCTGTAGTTGCAGCGAGCGGGGGGCTACTCTTCGTTGCGGTGCGCAGGCTTCTCATTGCGGTAGCTTCTCTTGTTGCGGAGCACAGGCTCTAGGCGCGCGGGCTTCAGTAGTTGCGGCTCGCGGGCTCAGTAGTTGTGGCGCACTCGCTTAGTTGCTCTGCGGCATGTGGGATCTTCCCGGACCAGGGCTCCAACCCGTGTCCCCTGCAGGTGGATTCTTAACCACTGCGCCACCAGGGAAGCCCGCTAAGTCCTTTTTAGGTGCTGGGAATATAGCAAGCAAACAAATAAACAAAAGAGGCAGAAATGTCCTGTACTGGTGGAGTTTACATTCTGGTGGTGCTCAGATATAACCAGGGTACTCAGACCTGCCAGAGGGGTATTCAGACCCAACCTGGGATCCTAGATACATCTCAGGGTCACCAGATATTTCCCATGGACTCTTAGATCCCCAGAGTACCAGACCATCCCACAAATCCCAGATGTATGTCAGGGAGCCCCCAGACCACTGAGGGACTTCCAGAACCATTAAAAGACTCCTAGACTCAGCTCCACAGACCTCACAGAACCTTGACCCAGCAGAACACTGGGATTCGCTGCTGGGGCCACCAACACTCACCTGAGCACCTCTTTGCCTCTCTGTGGTCTGTTTCTCCGTCTCCCACCTCCTCTGCCTGCTGAGTCCCTGAATGTGGCCCATCTCCACTGCAGATGCATGGACATCCTGGAGCTGTCGGAGCGCTTGGACCTGCAGCGGTTCCACTCGCACACCCTCCGCCTCTACCGCGCTGTGTGCGCCCTGGGCAACAACCGCGTGGCACATGCTCTGTGCAGCCACGTGGACCAGGCACAGCTGCTGCATGCCCTAGAAGACGCGCACCTGCCCGGCCCCCTGCGTGCAGGCTACTACGACCTCCTCATCAGCATCCATCTCGAAAGTGCCTGCCGCAGCCGCCGCTCCATGCTCTCTGAGTACATCGTGCCCCTCACTCCTGAGACCCGTGCCATCACCCTCTTCCCGCCTGGAAAAAGAGCAGATAATGGTCCCCGCCGCTACGGCCTTCCTGGTGTCGGCGTCACCACCTCGCTGCGGCCTCCACACCATTTCTTAGCTCCCTGTTTTGTGGCTGCCCTGCCAGCTGCTGGGGTGGCAGAAGCTCCAGCCCGTCTCAGCCCCAGCATCCCTCTGGAGGCTCTTCGGGACAAAGCACTAAGAATGCTGGGGGAGGCAGTGCGAGACGGTGGGCAGCACGCACGTGACCCTGTCGGGGGCTCCGTGGAGTTCCAGTTTGTGCCCGTGCTCAAGCTTGTGTCCACCCTGCTGGTAATGACTTCCTCCTGCTTCCCTCTGTCCTGTTCTTTCACATTCCAAATCATCCATCCATCCGTACATACATACCTACATACATTCCCCTCCCATTTATACATCCAACTACCCGTTCATCTCTCGGTCCATATACCCTTCACCTTCCAACTTATCCTTCTATCATCTACTCATTCACTTTTCCTTCCATCCATTCGTCTGCCATCTATTCACCTGTTTAGTAATCACTTCCTTCTTTCCATTCATCCATCCAACCAACCATCATTCATCCATCCTCCACCACCCTTTCCATCCATCCACCTATTCATTCAAACATACCCCCATCTTTCCATCCAAAAGTTCCTCATCTATTTATCCTTCCAGTCTCCACCCAATTATCCATCCATCCATACATGTATCCATCTATCTAACTTTCAATCTAGTTGTCCATTCATTCTTCCATTCATTCACACATCATTACATCCACCATTTCATCTATTCATCCATCCACCTACCCATTTATTTATTAATCTATCTTTCCCTTCATGCATTCAACCATCATCTTCCTTCCACCTGTGCATCCATTCATCCACCCATCCACAGATTCATCCATTTCTCCATCTTCCACCTATCTGTCCATCAATCCATGCATCTCTCTATCCATATATATTAAGACCCATCCACGTACCCACAAATCCATCCAACCATCTACACCCTTTAATTCACTCGTTCTCCATCCTTCTGTCCTTTCTTCATTTCATGTACCCTTTCATTCACATACCCATCTAATGACTCATCCATATGTCCATCCATCCATCCAATTTTTCATACACAAACCTATCCACCCATCCACATATCCATCCTACCCCAGTGCCTGGTTATTTACCCATTTATCTATTTGCCCATCCACTCATTTACTTGCTTATGCGTCTGTCAAACCATCTATCCACCCACCTATCTATACATCATTTATCCTGTCATCCATCTACCCACCATCTCTTCTCCCACCTTTACTTTCACCTCTCAGTTCATTATCCACCCATCCATCCATCTCCCCGTCAAACCTCTACTGTTCCATCTGTTAATTCATCCACCCAGTCACCCAGTCCTCCCCCCATTCATTCATCTCTCTCTCTTTCCCCACTATTTTTCCCTTTTATCTACCTGCTCTCCTTCCATCTGATAGCATCTTCATTATGTTGACTGAGAGCTAGCATATGCTGGGAGATATGAGGGCCTCAGGTGTAGGGTGTGTCCTGTTACAGAGTAACAAATGCTCAAGCTTGGGAAAAAGGACACTTCCTTGTGAAGGGAGAGGTGCTCATGTTTGGCTATGTAGTCTGGGCCATGTACATGGGACACAGGGTGTGGATCTGGGGGGATCTTAAGGAGGATGGATGGCAGGGCAGGGGGATGCCATTCCTGCTTGTAAGAGGAATCATATACAGCCAATGCAGGAATGAATCTGGCCTGTGCAGGAGAAACATACCTGGAGAGTGAGGCTGGGTCTTGATTATGGAAGCCTTGCAGGCCACAGTGACAGACCCAGGCTTTGTCCCATAGGTGATGGGCATCTTTGGCGATGAGGATGTGAAACAGATCTTGAAGATGATTGAGCCTGAAGTATTCACTGAGGAAGAAGAGGAAGAGGAGGAGGAGGAAGAAGAGGAGGAAGAGGAGGATGAGGAGGAGAAGGAGGAGGATGAGGAGGAAGAGGCACGGGAGAAGGAAGATGAGGAAAAAGAGGAAGAGGAGACAGCAGAAGGGGAAAAAGAAGAAGACTTGGAGGAGGGGCTGCTCCAGATGAAGTTGCCGGAGTCTGTGAAGTTACAGGTGGGCTGATTCTTCCTGTTTTCCAGCCTCCATCCCTCTGGGCTAGGACATACAGGGTCTGGTGGGGCTTGAGTCTGGACTTTGTCCCAAGGCAGTGGGGAGCTGTGGAAGGGCATAAAGCAGTGGAGTGCTGCTGGCTTTGAATGAGCTATCTGGTTTCTATGTGGGAGGTGAATTAGAGGGATGAGACCATGGAGATGGCTGGCTTGAGGATCCAGGCAGGAGACAGTGGTGGCTCGACCAGAGCAGGGCTATGGAGTGGGGAGAGAAAGCAAGAAAAGTTTCAAGGAAGTCCTGATGGTCTCACCACCATCCCTCCTACTGCATGGCTGTCATCCCACAGATGTGTCACCTGCTGGAGTATTTCTGTGACCAAGAGCTACAGCACCGTGTGGAGTCTCTTGCAGCCTTTGCAGAGCGCTACGTGGACAAGCTCCAGGCCAACCAGAGGGACCGCTACGGCACCCTTGTGAAAGCCTTCACCATGACTGCAGCTGAGACTGCCCGACGTACTCGCGAGTTCCGCTCCCCACCCCAGGAGCAGGTCCTCTGACCCCTGACCCCAGCTGGCCTTACTGTCTAAACCCAACCTCAACCTCTCCCCTTACTCTGATCACTGATGATACTCACTTGACCTCTCAATCTGAGCTTGACCTCTGACCCTATCCATATACTTATCTGTTACTCTTCTACCTCTCTCTGAACCAGATTTCTGAGTCACCGCAGACTGACCCTGACTCCTTTCGAACCTTTAGTCGCCCAGATATCCTTCACTAATGACCTTAGACAGGAACTCACGATTGGATCTTTGATCCTTGACTCCAGAGTTCCTGCTCTGGGGTCTCTGACCCTCATTCTAATCTTTGACCTTCCCCTAGATCAACATGCTATTGAACTTCAAAAATGCTGAGGATGAGGAAGATTGTCCTGTCCCTGAAGAGATCCAACAGGATTTGCTCGAATTTCATCAAGACCTGCTGACACACTGTGGTAAGAGAGGAGATCAGAGAATTCTCCTCCCAAACTTGTTCTTGAGACCTGTCTTGAAGTTTTCCTAAGATTTCCTGATCTTAAATATCTACAGTATTTGTGCAGTAACTGTTGGTAAAATGAATGAGTGACTGAATGAATGAACATGTTAGTGAACAGGTAGATGATGAGTGGAAGGATATGTTTATATGGGTATTTGGGTGGATGTATATGTGGACAAATGGCTGTAGGCTATAGCTGGATGGAAGAGTGTGTGAATTGATGGAGAAAAGGATGGCCGAATAAAGAAATGGGTGAAGAGATGGCTGACTGGTTTGGCTGAATGAAAAGAAGGATGGCTGGTGGGATGGATGGATGACCTCTGTTTTTTCTCATAAGTCAGCTGATAATCTTACTGAGATTTTCTTATATGTGATGAGTCATTTTTCCCTGGCTGGCTTTCAAGATTTCTCTTTACCTTTGCCTTTAAGCAGTTTGAGTATGATGTATCTAGGTGTGGAGCTCAATGAATTTATCCTACTTGAGCTGTTTTTGTTTTTTGCCGCACCATGCGGTTTGTAGGATCTCAGTTCCCCAACAAGGGATCGAACCCAGGCCATGGCAGTGAAAGCCAGGAATCCTAACCACTAGGCCACCAAGTTTCTTGGATGTGTAGATTAATATTTTTCATCAAATTTGGGACTTTGAGGCCATTATTTTTCCAAATATTTTTCGCTCCTTTCTCATCTCTCCTTCTAGGACTCCCATTATGCGTATGTTGGTACATTAGATGGTGTCCCACAGGTCTCTGAGGCTCTGTTAGTTTTTCTTCAGACTGGATAACCTCTGTTGTTCTACCTTCAAGTTCATTGATTCTTTTTTTTTTAAAATTAATTAATTTATTTATTTATTTTTGGCTGTGTTGGGTCTTCGTTTCTTTGCGTGGGCTTTCTCTAGTTGTGGCAAGCGGGGGCCACTCTTCATCGCAGTACACGGGCCCCTCACTATAGCGGCCTCTCTTGTTGCGGAGCACAGGCTCCAGACACGCAGGCTCAGTAGCTGTGGCTCATGGGCCCAGTTGCTCCGCGGCATGTGGGATCTCCCCAGATCAGGGCTCGAACCCGTGTTCCCTGCATTGGCAGGCAGATTCTCAACCACTGCGCCACCAGGGAAGCCCCAAGTTCATTGATTCTTTCTCCTACCAGCTCAAGTATGCTGTTGTACCCCTCTAGTGTTTTTTAAATTTCAGTTTTTGTACTTTTCAACTCTATATGGTTATTGTTTACATTATCTACGTCTATTAATATTCTCTGTTTGATGAGACATTGTCATCATAGTTCTCTTTAATACTTTAGACTTGGTTTCCTTTAGTTCTTTGAAGATACTTGCAATAGTTGATTTAAAAGACAAATGATTCAAGGAATGAATAAATGAACAAACATGAACATATAAAGAAACAAATGAAAAACCCCACGAATGCACACATGAATGAGAAATGAGTGAGTGAACACATGAATGAACAAAGAAGTAAATGATAGAGGCGATTAATAAGCAATGAATGATGAATGACATGCCCTCCCTTCTTGACCACCTCCAGGAATTCAGCTGGCGGGGGAGGAGGAAGAACCGGAGGAAGAAGCCACCCTGGGCAGCCGCCTGATGGGCCTGTTGGAGAAGGTACGGCTGCTGAAGAAGAAGGAGGAGAAACCGGAGGAGGAGCCACCTGCCGAGGAGCACAAACCCCGTGAGGACTGGGGCCACCAGGGATGGCACAGGGGTGGCCCAAGCAGCCCTGCGCTTGGGGAGTTTCTGGGTCCAAGACAGGCCACCAGGAGTAGCCCAAGGGACGGGTGGATGGGTATTAATGAGAGAGGAGGAGTGGAGAGAGGGGTGAGAGAGGAGGCATGCTGGAGGCGTGGCCCCAAAGTTGGGGCTGCACAGTGTGTGTGTTGGAACAGCGTGGTGCACGGCTGCCAGAGCAGAGGCATACATCCAACCTCGGGATGGGGCAACTCCTGCACCACCGTGGCTTCCATGTACTTGTGGCTTTTCTTTGTTTTTCCCTTATTTCTTGGTGAAAGTGATAACTATGCTGAGGGGTTAGGAAAGCAGTCATGATAAATATTGGGCCCATGGGTCATTAGGCAAACTATATATTCACACCATATAACAAGGACAGAGTCCCTAACATTGGTGGAGGGTTTATTCTATTACATTCAAGAAATTTTATTGGGCCAACTCTGGGCCAGGCACTGTTGGTAGGGCCAGGGAATATAGTAGGGGGAAGAGTCAAAGTCCCTGCCCTCAAGGAGTTTCGAATATTACAAAAGATACAAATTACATATACCATAATATCAGATGGCCATACATATTAAGAAGAAAACTAAAGCTGAGTGAGGGGAGAGAGAGGGACAAAGATGGAGAGGTTGGAGTGGGGGAGTGAGGTATGCAAAGATCTGGGGAAAGATGATTGGTACAGATGGAACAGCTAGTGCAAAGACCCTGAGGCAGGAACATGCTTGGTGCATTTAGAGACCAGTGTGGCTGGAGCAGAGTGAGCAGGAGGGGAGGTACAGAATATGAAGTCAGAAGTGATGGGTCCAGATCGTGTAGAGCAGATGGAAGGAAGGTAGGACATGTCACAGGTCATGAATTGACATCATCATTCAGTGCCAGTGCAGGAAGGTTTCTTCTGACCCTGAGACACAGGAGACATCTGTCTTCTCTCCCAGAAATCCTGGGAAGAAAAAGGGTTGGGAGAGAAAGAGAGACAGGGAGAGAAATGGATGCTGGATAGAGGAGAGGAGAGTCCCGGGGACATCGCCAGGGAAAATAAAAGAGTTCATTTTTGACATAATTTTCAGATGACACCAAAGTCTTCACCGTTTTTCTTTGTGTCTGTTGTCTCCCATGATGAAAAATCAGCAGTGTTTTTACAGAACAAATGGAATTACCACTTGCACTTTCAAAGGTGCTCAGAATAATGCTCTGGTACTTTGCAGTGATACAAGTGCTTTTTCCTCTTAAAGCTTTTAGGGGGGCACTTATGGTCTGGGTATAGGGTGAAGAGGATAGGGAGACTCCTAGAGCCACAGAACAAAATCTGCCAGAATCTGCCCACTCCTGGCAGGAGGAGGGCGGGAGGTGAATGGTTAGCAACTGAGAAGCCCTCTGGAAAGAGGGGCGCCCTCTGTACCGTTTTCGCTCAAGGCCCTGGTCAGGAAGAGTGTTCCTACCCTTGTGTCCCCTTCCCAGAGTCGCTGCAGGAGCTGGTGTCCCACACAGTGGTGCGTTGGGCCCAAGAGGACTTCGTGCAGAGCCCCGAGCTGGTACGGGCCATGTTCAGCCTCCTGCACCGGCAGTACGATGGGCTCGGGGAGCTGCTGCGTGCCCTGCCCCGGGCCTATACCATCTCACCCTCCTCCGTGGAGGACACCATGAGTCTGCTTGAGTGCCTTGGCCAGATCCGGTCACTGCTTATCGTGCAGATGGGCCCCCAGGAGGAAAACCTCATGATCCAGAGCATTGGGTGAGGCCCCGCCCCTCCCCTGACTCTGCACATCCCTGGGGAAGGGAGGGGAGACCTTCCGGCTCAAGCTTGTCCACCGGCTCACGTCCTCTGGATGCAATAATGTGTCCTTCCCCACTTCTGCCCCATCCTCAGGGTGGTGTGCTCCTCCCAGCAGCTAGCCCATCTCCCTAGGTAATGTCCCCCCCTCTTACCTCTCCACCCACCCCTGGGTAACAGCTCCTACTCACCTGTGACTCTTGGCTCAAGATTTACCCTCTTTGAGCTTTGGTTTCTTCATCTCTAAACTGGGGAAGAGCCACGCTTATCTTGAAGAGTTGTGGTGTGGCTTCAGTGAGCTCATGTAGTGGTAATAACAGTAATAATAATAATGATAACAATAGTCTTCAGCACTCAACGCCAAGTGAGCCTCATTCATTCACTCAGCAAACATCTATTGAGCACCTACTGTGTGCCAGGCCCTTTCTAGGCACTTGGGGTTACAACATGCAACATGATAAAGATCTCCGCCCCAGGGGGAGCCCACCTTGGATCCTCTGGTTTCCTTGTCTGTGAAAGAGGGATAATTCCAGTTCCCGCCTCACAGAGTGGACATAAGGATTGAATGAGTTCAGATCTGTAAAGGGAGTAGTGCCGGGCACAGACTAGGAGTTCAGTAAATGTTAACTGTTACCACAGTGGTGGTGATGGCTCCCGCAGGGGTCTGGAGGCTCTCCGTGGACTTGACCCCATGCACTCTACCTGTCCACAGGAACATCATGAACAACAGAGTCTTCTACCAACACCCGAACCTGATGCGGGCGCTGGGCATGCATGAGACAGTCATGGAGGTCATGGTGAATGTCCTTGGGGGCGGCGAATCCAAGGTAAGGGGCTGCGTGGGCTGGGGAGCTCAGGGGAGGGGGCCCCAGAGGGCAGGCACTGACCACCAGCCCACCCTGCTTGCCCAGGAGATCCGCTTCCCCAAGATGGTGACCAGCTGCTGCCGCTTTCTCTGCTACTTCTGCCGCATCAGCCGGCAGAACCAGCGCTCCATGTTTGACCACCTGAGCTACCTGCTGGAGAACAGCGGCATTGGCCTGGGTGAGGAACCCTGAGCCCACTCCTGGCGGTCCATCCAGGCTGGCCCCGCTCTCCGCTGGCTCACTTAGTCATTTAACAAACACTCACTCTCAACTCACCCTGGATCTGGACCTGTAATGAGCAGTGCTGGGGATACCCAGACAGCCCTGGGCCTGGCCCTAATGGGGTTCACAGTGGAGTGGGGTAGACAAACCCATCCCAGACAGTGTCGGCCTGGACTGATCAGGCCTGGGATGGAGAAGCACAGTCAGAGGAGCCACCTGACCCAGGCTGGAAAAGGGGTGGTCAAGGAGGGCTTCCTGGAGGAGGTGAGGCAAGCAAAAGTGAGACAGTCAGCTAGGCACCTCTGAAGAGCATTCTCACTGCCTCTCACCCCCACAGGCATGAAGGGCTCCACGCCCCTGGACGTGGCAGCTGCCTCTGTCATTGACAACAACGAGCTGGCCTTGGCGTTGCAGGAGCAGGATCTGGAGAAGGTGTGGAGGGAGAAGGCCTGGCCCATACCTGGCCCCTTGGGGCACCTGCTGATTTGGGTCCCACTCTATGGGTGCCATTGTGCATGGTCCAGAACTGAATCAGAAGGGGAATAATTTGCAGCAAAGGGACAGGACCCAGTCACTCGCTCACGGGGCTGAGTGAAAATCTACACCCCACCCTCCCCAGCCACGTGGGCTTGGCACGTTTCTTGGCCCTCTGTGCTCCCTGCTTCTGTGTGTAGCAGTGAAAGGCATGGGCTCTGGAGTTCAGCAACTTAGATTCAACTCCCCGCCCCCACCCCAACTCCCAGCCCCACTCTCTTGCTGTGTGGCCTTGGACAAGTGGCTTAAATTCTCCAGGCCTCCATCTCCTCATTTGTAGAATGAATATAATAGAAACAATTTCATACAGTTGTTCTGCGGATTAAATAAGTTAACTCACGAAAGCGTTTACAAAGCAGTAAGCACTCTCTGACAGTTATCTACTATTATAGTATTATTATTTAACAAATGTTTTTGAGCACCTACTATGTGTCAGGACCCGTCCAAGGCAGTAGGGGTATGACAGTGATTGAGAGTCAAAAATCCTTGTCCTTGTGAAGCTGACATTCTAGTTGGGAGGATGGATAATAAACAAGATGAAGAAGTAAAATATGTGGTGTATTAGCTAATGACGAGTGTTAAGGAAGAAAAAACGTGAGCAAGGGAGAGAAATATCAAGTGTTGGGAGGGTGTCTGAGTTTAGACACGAGTGGTCAGAGAAAGCCTCACTGAGAAAGTGACCTTCAGGTAAAGCTCTGAAGGAGATGGGGGCCATATGGACATGAGGGGGAAGAGCATTCCAAGCTGGGAAGCAGCCAGTGCAAAGGCGCTGAGGCAGGAGTGAACCTGATGAGTTTGAGGAACAGCAGAGAGAGCAGTGTGCTTGGAGCAGAGGGAGACAGGGTGAGTGCTAGGATGTGAGGGCAGGGAGTTGACAAGGGCAGATAGTGTGGAGGGTCTGTGGGCCACAGCGAGGGCTCTGGCTTTAGCCCTAAGTGAGACAGTAGGGGTCTCTCTGACTGTGTGGGGGACAGACTAGGGGTTGAAGGGAACAGTGAGCCCAGGGAGGAGGTGGCTGTGATGGTCCAGGTGGGAAATGATGGTGGAGGATGAGGGTTATTGTTTGCTGAGGGATCCAAATTGGATTGCAGAGCTCCAGAGATGGGCAGGGACTTGAGCCTTGGGGAGGAAGGAGGTGTGGGTCTAGCCTTTGGCTGAGCCTCCTGTGCCCCCAGGTGGTGTCCTACCTGGCAGGCTGTGGCCTCCAAAGCTGCCCCATACTCCTGGCCAAAGGGTACCCAGACATCGGCTGGAACCCCTGCGGCGGCGAGCGCTACCTGGACTTCCTGCGCTTTGCTGTCTTCGTCAATGGTGAGGCAAGGGGCGGCGGTAATAAGGCGGGAGGCTGGGGGTCACTGGCTAAAGCCTCCCTCGGGTATGCCCCACAGACTGGGCCACAGGCCTGGCCTGGGCAGGGATGCCTGCAAGTGGGCGCGGGGCAGGGTCTGGAGGTCAACAGGGGCCTGACGTTCACCCCTGGGGTGCCAGGTCAGGGGCTGTCCAGGGAGGGACCCTGGGCAGTGGCTCATGAGGCCTCCTGACCCCGCGAGCCACCAGGTGAGAGCGTGGAGGAGAATGCCAATGTGGTGGTGCGTCTGCTGATCCGCAAGCCTGAGTGCTTCGGGCCTGCCCTGCGGGGCGAGGGCAGCTCGGGGCTGCTGGCCACCATCGAAGAGGCCATCCGCATCTCCGAGGACCCCGCGAGGGATGGCCCAGGAGTCCGCAGGGACCGGCGGCGTGAGCTGTGAGTCTCCTGCCCCCTCCTCGACAGAACCACCACCCTCCCTGAGCCCCTGCTGCCTCCTCACACCACCCGCCTTCCTCTGCAGCTTCGGGGAGGAGCCTCCCGAAGAAAACCGGGTGCACCTTGGACACGCCATCATGTCCTTCTACGCTGCCTTGATCGACCTGCTGGGACGCTGTGCACCAGAGATGCATGTGAGACCTGAAGGCTGGGCTGGGGGGCGGGCACAGCCAACCTTGAACCTCTTCATTCAGACATTCAACAACATTGATTTAGCTCTTGCTATGCGTGTGGTCCTGGGCTAGGCAATGCTGGGGACACACCAGTGGCAGAGAGAGCCCCTGGCCCCACTCCCACAGAGCTCTCAGTCCAGTGCGGGAGATCAAGCAATGAAAGCCAGTGGTAGTCAGGGCTGCAGGGGAGAAGCACAGGCAGAGGCGTCAGGGCTGGGAATTCTAGAGTTAGCTCCACGAGACAGAGTCTTTACCTGCCAGTGGGTCGGGAAGGGATGGAATGGGGGAATGACCACATGGGGCAGGGGGTGCCTGATGACATGCCCACCTCCCCTCTCCAGCTAATCCAAGCCGGCAAAGGCGAGGCCCTGCGGATCCGCGCCATCCTGCGCTCCCTCGTGCCCCTGGACGACCTCGTGGGCATCATCAGCCTCCCACTGCAGATCCCCACCCTGGGCAAAGGTACGGAGGGGCGGGACTCAGCAAGGGAGTGACGCTGGGGAGGAAGCAGAGGGACCCCAAGGGCAGCCCTGACCCCGCTCTCTTGCCCACAGATGGGGCTCTGGTACAGCCAAAGATGTCGGCATCCTTTGTGCCGGACCACAAGGCGTCGATGGTGCTCTTCCTGGACCGCGTGTACGGCATCGAGAACCAGGAGTTCTTGCTGCATGTGCTAGATGTGGGTTTCCTGCCCGACATGCGGGCGGCCGCCTCGCTGGACACGGTGAGTAGTCTGGCCACTCTCCCGGCCTCCAGAGTGGGATGTGTCATGGGAATAGTGGCAGCACTTTTGTTTGTTCTGAACTTGTGTATATATCATAATCCTCCCTCCTCCACCATCAAGATAGAAAACAAAAACCAAGAAAAACTCTGAGTTCTGGGAAAGGGTGGGTGGAAATCTCCAACACCTCAGGTTATAAAAAAGAATTCTCAGTGATGGCTCAGCACCGTGGAGATACAAAGACCCATGCACAACACCAACAACAAGAACAGTAATAATAGAAGGTGACAATGCCACGTTAGGATGAAGACTGATAACTCACCATTGGTTTGGCCAAATGGAGGAAGCAGTTTCAGTGAGGTGGTGGGGCTAAAGCCTTATGGGAAAGGGTTTAGGAGAGCCTGAGAGGACTTCCCTGGCAGTCCACTGCAGGGGGCGCAGTGGAAGTTTGCCCCCTGGTCAGGGAACTAAGAGCCCATATGCCATGCGGTGCAGCCAAAAAATATATATATAGAGAGAGAGCGAGCCCCTCTCAGAGAGAGAGGCTGAGAGGTGAGGTATTGGAGACAGCGAGTGTTGACAGTCTACACAAGTTGGTGACAGAAGAGGCAGGGAAATGGCGATGTGCTGGCCGGGTGAACTTGGTCAAGAGGAGGCTCTTCTTAAGATGGGAGAAATGACTGTTCCCTACTGGGAAAGGGAACCCCGGAACTTGAATCTATAACTACCAGTTTATCAGAAATACAGGGGGCGGAGGAACTAGTTACCTGACACCACTGGGAAGCGACCAACCAAGGCCAAAATGTAGGAAATTCCATTGGACCCATGACTCAGTTTCTTCAGCAAATAAATAGCCTTAAAAGGGGTGGGGGGAGGAAAAGGGACAGTTACTAATGGAGACACCTGTCAGCCAAGTACAGTATGGGGGTCTTCTTGGGGCCCTGATCCAAACAATCGCAGCTAAATGCAAAGCCATTTTTGAGACAATTAGAGAAAGCTGATCATGATTATTAAGAGATTTCGTTAATTCTGTGAGGTGTGATAATGGCAGCATGGAATGTTAAATAGAAGTATTGATACTTGTTAAATGGAGATACATATTGAAGTATCTTTGGATAAAGTGATATATGGCTGGGGGTTGCATGAAATATTACAGGAAAAAAAGGCGAGGGTAGAGAGGAAAAGCATGCAGAAGGTGGGTATCTGCAGAACAGCCTAATCTGGGTAATGAGGGTTCATTAATTGGCTCCTGGACTTTTGCGTGTATTTGAAATTTTGCATAGTCCAAAGTACTAAGGGTAGTGGAGTCTGGGAGAAGCAGGTTTCAGGGGAAGATCAGAAGCCGGGGTCGTTTGCCCAGAGTTATCCTGGGCGGGTGTCAGGGCTTGATGTCCCCACCCTGCGCCCCAGGCCACTTTCAGCACCACGGAGATGGCGCTGGCGCTGAACCGTTACCTGTGCCTGGCGGTGCTGCCGCTCATCACCAAGTGTGCGCCACTCTTTGCGGGGACCGAGCATCGCGCCATCATGGTGGACTCCATGCTTCACACGGTGTACCGCCTGTCCCGCGGCCGCTCGCTCACCAAGGCGCAGCGCGACGTCATCGAGGAATGCTTGATGGCGCTCTGCAGGTGGGGCGGGACCCTGGTGGGCGGGGCTACGGGTGGGGCGGACCTCAGGGTGAGATAACCCCGCCCCGTGCATGTCCCCGCAGGTACATCCGCCCGTCCATGCTGCAGCACCTACTGCGGCGCCTGGTGTTCGACGTGCCCATCCTTAACGAGTTCGCCAAGATGCCGCTCAAGGTGAGGGCAAGCCCTCTTCAGCTTGCGTATTTCCATGCTCCACCCACCGGCTTGCTCCACCCACCGGCTTGCTCCGCCCTCGGACCACGGGACTCGTTTGTATCACACCGCCCAGGCCAGTTAACCTGCAAACGCGCGGGCAGCGGGCCCCATAGAAACCTCTTTAACATTCACTTTGCGTCACTGGTGCCTCTAACACTCCCTAATTAGCGTTTAATTCGCATAACAGTGAGCCAACCCCCATCTTAATTAGCATATATTTGCGTGGGGCACACTTTTTCTAATTAGCATGCTTATTCGCATGCTTAGACCACCGGCCTTCCACTATTCAAATGACTGCATTTATTTCAGTAAATAGTACCACAGCTATCCTGAATATTTGCACACTGTCTCTCCTATTATTTTTTCATTTGCATGCTAGTTTGCATAAGGAGATACCCCCAACTCAGATATTTTTAACTATTTTGCGTAATACATCTAAATCAGCCCCCATTTCAAATTTCCATATTGGCTGGTGGAGGCTCTCTTCCCAACTACCACGTGTTTCCATGGGGTGCTGCCTATGTTTCTATTTGCCATGTTAATTCACATAAGCACAGATCACTTCATCCGTATGCCCATTTGCACATAACCCTACCCATGGATTAATATCTGCATGCTTATTTGTGTAAAGAACACCAGACAAATCCAGCTCTGATTTAATGCCCATCCTGACTCTGAATTAGAGTGCCAAATTTACATAACAAACTGTCCAGGACCACTTCCCAATACGCATGCCATTTCCCCTTTATTAGCATATCATTTGCATAATCCACACCTCCTTCATAATTTAAAAGCACTGCCACCCCCCACCCCCACCCCAGGGCCTCCCTGGACCTTCATTCGCCTGCCACCTGTTAATGTCCCCCTCATTTGTGTGTCCCCCTCTTGTTCCCACCCAGCTCCTCACCAACCACTATGAGCGTTGTTGGAAGTACTACTGCCTCCCCACAGGCTGGGCCAACTATGGGGTCACCTCGGAGGAAGAGCTGCACCTCACCCGTAAACTCTTCTGGGGCATCTTTGACTCGCTGGCCCATAAGGTCTGGGCACCCGAAGGCCCTGAAAGAAGCCTGTTTGGAGGGTCTGGGGCCCGAAGTCAGGGATCCAGAATGAAATCCTCAAAGTTGGGGGTTCAGGGAGGGAGACAGTTCTGCAGGTTTGGATCTAGGAGAATCTATGAGTTGGGTCTCTGGTTTGAACATTATGGAAGAGGGAATGGGCCTCTAGTTTGGGGGTTTGGAGGGGGTAACATAGGCGTGGTTTGAGAGTCCAGGTGGATCTGAGGTTTGGGTTTCAGGGAGAGAGACCATACTTCATGTTTGAGGGCTCAAGAAAGAGGGGTGATGATTGGAGGAGTGAGTTTGAAGTCCTGGTGCTCCAGGATTTGAAGGCTCCGTCAGGCCTGCAGTGACCACCCCCCCCCACGCCCTGACCTCCCCAGAAATATGACCCAGAGCTGTACCGCATGGTTATGCCCTGCGTGTGTGCCATCGCAGGGGCCCTGCCCCCCGACTACGTGGACGCCTCATACTCATCCAAGGCTGAGAAAAAGGCCACGGTGGACGCTGAAGGCAACTTTGATCCTCGGCCTGTGGAGACCCTCAAGTGAGGCCTGGGGGCAGGAGCGGGGGGCCTGGGGGCTGGGAGAAGAAGAAGGTTTCAGAGGTGGAAGGAGGGGCCAGCCCTAACATCTGCTGACCCCATCCCCCTAATAGTGTGATCATCCCAGAGAAGCTGGACTCCTTCATTAACAAGTTTGCGGAGTACACACACGAGAAGTGGGCCTTCGACAAGGTTGGCGTCATGGTCCTCCCCTCCCCAGGAACCCCCACCTCTGCCAGCCTTCCTCAAGACCCCAGCTTTCCCCCAGACCCAGATCCTCCCGGAGGGCCCCAGGTTTCCCTGAGACCCATAACTCTTCCTGGGATTCACAGCCTCCTCTGGAACCCTCAGCCCCTCCAGGGTTCCCGCTCAGTGTCTGTCCACACCTCATCCTGCTCCCACTCCCAGCTCCATAGTGACACTGCCCCCACCTGTCCCCTCTCCACCTCCAGATCCAGAACAACTGGTCCTATGGGGAGAACATAGATGAGGAACTGAAGACCCATCCCATGCTGAGGCCCTACAAGACATTTTCGGAGAAGGTGACCAAGCCTTGGCATCCAAGTTGGGGGTCCAAAATTTGGGGGATCAGGGAGGGGTGAGGCAGCTTCATGGGCTTGGATCTAGCTGGATCTGTGGGTTAAGGCTCCCCATCCATGGACTTTGTCTTCCCTCAAACTTGGCTGCCTCCCCTAGACCCCAGACTCCTAGTGTCCCTTCTCTTAGAAAGAGTTGGAGAGACTGCATTTGATTCCTTGACCATACAACTTAACTTCTCTGAGTCTCATGTATAAAAGGGGATAATGAGAGTTTGGGAAGCTCTGTTACAGAACAGGTAAGACACCTGGGATTGAATTCGGACTGGACCACTCCTAGCCACATGGTCAGGGCTTTCCCCTTCTTGGGATACTGGAGGCCAGTGAGGCTGAGCCAGGGGCTCCTACCTCCACCTCCCTCTCACCCCATTCCACCAACTCCACTCCCTTCTGTCCACCCCAGGACAAAGAGATTTACCGCTGGCCCATTAAGGAGTCCTTGAAGGCCATGATTGCCTGGGAATGGACGATAGAGAAAGCCAGGGAGGGTGAGGAGGAGAAGATGGAGAAGAAAAAAACCCGGAAGATATCCCAAAGTGCCCAGGTGGAGGCGGGGCTGGGACAGGGGGCGGGGTCATGAGGGGGTGGTGAGCGGCTAGAATAAGGGGCGGGGCCAGGAGAGGGTGGGGCCAGGCAGGAGGTGGGATCGAGAGGGGGGATAAGGGCCAGGGGAAAAAGGTGGGGTCAGCGAAAGGGGGAAGGCCAGGAGGGGGTGCAGGAGAAGGCTGAGAGATCTGGGAAGGAGAGGGCATGGGTCTGAAGAACTGCAAAGGGCAGAAGAGAGGAGGGTGGCTTAGAGACAGGGACTTAAGGAGAGGGCACAGAGGAGGGGTGTAGGGCCAGGCAGGGGGGATAAATTGGCTTGGGGGCTGGGCTTCCTGCTAGTCCATTCATCTTTCCCTTGTCTCCCCAGACCTATGATCCACGGGAAGGCTACAACCCCCAGCCCCCCGACCTCACCGGAGTTACCCTGTCCCGGGAGCTGCAGGTGAGTCTTCTGGTCCTTTATTTGGGGACTGGAGGCGTCTGTTGGGAGAGGAAGACATCCTCTGAATGTGGGCTTTGACCCTTTGCATCCTCTCCCAGGCCATGGCAGAACAACTGGCGGAAAATTACCACAACACATGGGGGCGGAAGAAGAAACAGGAGCTGGAAGCCAAGGGTGAGGCACCCACCCCACGCCGCACAGACTCCCCTTCGCCGTACTCCCCTAGTCACAGGCTCCGGAGTCGTAAGGGCCTGGGTTACAGTTGTGTGACTTTGAACAGTTGCTTTCACCCCACTGAACCTTCGTTTCTGTGTCTCTACAATGGGGATAATCGCAGCATTTACTCCTGTAGGGCTGTGGTGAGGATGTGAGGAGCATCTGAAAGCAATGTTTGGTTATTCTTATCTCTGTCTTTATTACTATAATTATGCACACCCTGAACTTCAGGAACCACTTCAATGAGCGGCCTGGGTCCCCCCCACGCCCCTGATTTCTGGTCTTTCCTGCCCCAGGTGGTGGGACCCACCCCCTGCTGGTTCCCTACGACACGCTCACGGCCAAGGAGAAGTCACGAGATAGAGAGAAGGCCCAGGAGCTGCTGAAGTTCCTGCAGATGAACGGCTACGCGGTCACTAGGCAAGCGGGCTGGAAGGCCGGCCCGGGATGGGTAGGGAAAGTGGGCGGAACCCCGGCAAAAGCTGGGAGCGGCGAGTCCTAGGTAGTGGAGGCAGAGCCAGAGAAAGGAAGATGATGGGGGTGGGGCCTGGGAGCAGAGGCAGGGCCAGAGAGGGGAGGAACCTAAGAAGGGTGGGGCCTGGAAAGCGGAGGCAGGGCCTGGGGGAGTCCAGGCCGAACTGGAAAGAGGCGGGAAATACGGCGGGTCTGCGTCTGGGCTGACCTCTCGCTCTGCCTGCACGCAGGGGCCTTAAGGACATGGAACTGGATACGTCTTCCATTGAGAAACGGTTCGCCTTCGGCTTCCTGCAGCAGTTGCTCCGCTGGATGGACATTTCTCAGGAGTTTATCGCCCACCTGGGTACGGAGAATTCCCTCCCCGTTCCCGCCCTAGCTGCAGTTTCACAAAGGCACCCAGCTCATTCATTTCTCCTTCCTCCCCTCATCTAATCATTGTGCCAGACATTGTTCTAGGGGTTGAGAATAAGACAGTGAACAAGAAGACAAAGATCCCTGTCCTCCTGCCACTTACATTCCTGTGGTGGATTCAGCCATTTAAAGTCGGAAATAAGGAGATCACTGAGTGTGTCAGAAAGTGATTAGTGTTATGGGAAGAGGAATACACTAGAGCTAGCTAAAGAGGGTTGGGAGTGTGGGCCGCTTGTAATTTTAAATGGAGTATTCCAGGACTTCCTTGGCGGTCCAGTGGTTCAGATGCTGCACTTCCACTGCAGGGGTCAGTGGGTTTGATCCCTGGTCGGAGAACTAAGGTCCCACATGCCCTGCTGTGCAGTCAAAAAAATAAAAATAAATAAATAGAGTATTCCAGGAAGCTGGGGAGAGAGCTATGTGGTCATCTGGGGAGAGTATTTTAGGGAGAGGAACAACCAGTGCAGAGGTCGCTGATGTGCGTAGTAGGAGGCCCATGTGGCTGAAGCAGAGTGACAGAGGGGAAGAGTGAGAGGAAACGGGGTCAGTGACAGGCAGATCATGACGGGCTTTGCAGGCCATGGGGAGGACTGTGGCTTTTTGCTCTGAGTGAGATGGTACCACGGGAGCATTCTAAGCAGGAGAGGGCCCTGATCTGCCTTGGGTGTTCACAGGCTCCCTCTGGCTGCCTGTGGGAGCAGACTGAGGGCGGCAGGAGCAGAAGAGGGTGAGAACTGGGCAGACTCTGGATCTATTTTGAAGGCTGAGGCTGTTGGGATGCCCTGCAGACGCCTCTTATATATCACTAAGAATCACAGCTGGGGCCCCTATGATCCCTTCCAGCTTCCCCCAGAGAGCCCCAGCATTCCCCTTAAGAGCCACCCAGGAACCCCCAAATTCCCTTCAGGTGAGTGAGTGGCCCAGCAGGATTCACTCATACATCTCACCCCAAATCCCACGTGAGCCAGACCTCCATGCTGCACAGGCTCCTGGCAATTCCCTCTCCTCCCTGAAGCTCAGTTTGCTCATCTGTGAAAGGGGGATTCTGTTCACCATAACCCGCTACAGTTCTGTCACTTATTTGCTGAGTGACCTGGAGTGAGCTCTTTCACCTCAATTTCCTCATCCGTAAAATGGGAATGAAGGGCCAAGTATACAGGCCTCCAGGTTGGGAGGAGATTGTGCAAGAACATTTCTCACAGTGCCAGGGGACATAGCAAGTGTTTAGTAATTGGAGCCTTATTTATTATTATTATTATTATTTTAATAGTATTATTATTTTAATAATATGAATTATTACCGTCACTACGATGATGATGATGATGACTGAAACAGATTTCCACTTTAAAGTTGAATCTAATGTGTCTATATTGACTTCTTATTTCATTCATTCATTCCACATTTACTCAGTGCCAGATATTGAAGTTCAGAAAGAAAAGGACTTGTGATTGGTGAGGAGGGGGATGTTCCATGGCCTTACCCCATCCCAGTTTGTCCTCCTCCCCATTTTCAGCCTCAGGAAGGGTTTGATCAAGGAGTTAGGGGGATCAGATGAAAGATAGGGGAGAGAGGTTTACCTCAAAGCCAATACAAGTGACTTCATACCAGGAGGCAATCTCCTATCATATCCCAACTCTGCCCCCTCAGAAAACCCTGAGTTCCCTAGCCTTGAAGCCACCATGACCCCTATTTTCCTTCCCCCACCAGAGGCTGTGTTCAGCAGTGGACGAGTGGAAAAGTCTCCTCATGAACAGGAGATTAAATTCTTTGCCAAGGTGAGAGGTGGGCTCAGAAGCTGGAGGAGGCTGGGGACTGGTGGGCTTTCCTCTCTCTTCACCCAAAATCCCCTTCGTCTCTTCCCCATGCCCCCAGATCCTGCTCCCTTTGATCAACCAGTACTTCACCAACCACTGCCTCTATTTCCTGTCCACGCCGGCCAAAGTGCTGGGCAGTGGTGGCCACGCCTCCAACAAGGAGAAGGAAATGATCACCAGGTGCGCCCCCCTGGGACCTGTGACTCACACCCCTGACCTCACGGCATTGTAATCCTGGATCTCTTCCTCCCACCCTTGGACCTTAGAGGCTCTGTCCTAGGTGCTGGGCACTGATCAGTCTACCTGCAGAGGTGATGGAAGGGCTAGGGTGAACAACTGCCCTGGTGTGCCCCAGGACACGGGGCTTTCAGGCAACCTGGGACGAATTGGTCACCCTGTCAGAAAGGCAGACCAGCGTCCCCACCCCCAGCATACCAGTTACTGCTTGTGACTTTCAAGCTGGTTCATCTCTCTGCCCCTCCGCACCCCTCTGTCTCCTTCGTTTTCTCCCCCATCATGCTTTCTCCTCCTGGCTCTGTCTTCTGTCCCTCTCCCCCTGTCTTCCCTGTCCCTCCTCCTCTCATTGTGTCCCCTTGGTGTCCTCGCTCCCTGTTTCTCCTGTCCTGTTTCTTTCTATTTCTTCAGCCTCTTCTGCAAGCTTGCCGCTCTTGTCCGTCACCGAGTCTCTCTCTTTGGTAAGTAGCTCTGCTCCCGAGCCCTTCTCCCCAATCTTCCCTCTCTTCCCCTCTTCACAACCTCACCCTGAAGAAATATGGCCCAGGTTCATGCCTTAATCTGAACAACTTTCCCTGTGTTCTTCCTCTGAACTTGGACATGGAGTGGGTGGTCCTGGGGACAGAGCAGTGACTGGGATAGTCCTGGGCCCTGCCATCATGGAACGCTCAGACTCATAACCAGACAGTGACGGCCCAGAGGTCAGGGCCAGGATGGGGGAGGGACAGGAAGAGGGGTCAGGGCCGGGATGGGGGAGGGACAGGAAGAGAGATCACAGCCAGGATGAGGGAAGGACAGGGGCCTATGGGAGTCTAGGTGGGGTGGGGGTGGATGAAGAGAGATCAGCTGAGTTGGCTGTAGAGGGAGGTACTGTCCCCATAACCCTTTCTTCACCCAAGCCCAACTTCCTCCCCCAGGGACGGATGCCCCAGCTGTGGTCAACTGTCTTCATATCCTGGCACGCTCCCTGGATGCCAGGTGGGGCTAAGGGTCATGGTGCCCACTCCCATTCTAACCGTGCTCCCACCCCCAGCCCCTGTTCTCCTAGACTCTCCTCAATCTTGAATCTCAGATTCTGGAACTGGTTTGCCCCCACTTCCCTGTTAGGACCGTGATGAAGTCTGGCCCCGAGATCGTGAAGGCTGGCCTCCGTTCGTTCTTTGAGAGTGCCTCGGAGGACATCGAGAAGATGGTGGAGAACCTGCGGCTAGGCAAGGTGTCGCAGACACACACGCAGGTGAAGGGTGTGGGCCAGAACCTCACCTACACCACCGTGGCCCTGCTGCCCGTGCTCACCACCCTCTTCCAGCACATCGCCCAGCACCAATTTGGAGACGATGTTATCCGTAAGGGCTCCTGATCTCAAGGGCAGTTGTGTGTGGGGGGTGTCAGTTCAACCAACACCACCCATCCCAGTGTGCCTGACAGAATCTGCAGGTGTTTCAGCGTTATATTTATTGAGAGGATTCATTGTCATAAGCAAAGTGTGCATTCAGTTCAGAAAATCGGTAGGTTAGAGAATGAGTTAATCAGAGCATTAATTCCACAGCTCTAACAAAAGAACCTAAATCACAGTAGCTTAAACAAGTGACAGATATATTTCTTTTTCATGTAACAGTCTACTGGTAGGTTGATCATGACGTCAGAAGCCCAGATTCCTTCCATCTTGTTGCTCTGCCATCCCTGAAATATTGCCTTTATCCATATGGTCCAAGATGGTGCACCATCTCCTTCTCATTCTAGCCAGTAGGAGACAAGAGAAAACAGAGGAGGGCACCTCAGTTCTCTTAAAGGAACAACGTAGAAATGGCCCACATCACTTCTGCTCACATTTATCCTATTGGCCAGAACATAGCATATGGCCACATGTCACTGTAAGGAAGGCTAGGATGGTAGACTTTATTCATGTGTTGAGCTAAGCATGGAGGTCTCTTACTAGGAAGAAGAGAAGAGCAGAAAGAAGGTAAGAGCAGATATTGGGAGTCAATTGGCAGTGTCTGCTGTATTTATCCTACCAAATGGCACCTATAGTGTGTGACCCAGCCTGGGATCTTGTAACATAATGCATACAGTGTGTAACATAATGTTGTTAATGAGACCCGGGCAAGATAAAACACCCAATAGGGGGTGATGACATTGTATGTTCAGGTACTCAAAAAGCCCTACAAGATGTGGAGCATGGCAGAGGCAGGAAAGGGCAGGAAGGGCTGGTGGGAGGGATGTCTTGGAGGCCGAGGAGATAGGCTGTGGAGAGGAGGCATCCAGAGTGAGGCCCTGGCCTGGGGACCTGGGGACAGTGGGGCCTCCATGAGACAAGTTGGGAGAAATAACAAGTTTGAGGGAGATGCCAAGGTCAGTTTGGGGTTCGGTGGTTGTGAGGGGCCCAGGGGATCGGAGGCGTCCAGGACGGGCTCTGGGGACCGAGGGGTAGGGGAGGCCTGTCTCAGCTCACTGCTGATTTGACATTGACAAAAATAAAAAAAGTAGCACTTGGATGGGGTTCTTTCCCGGCTCCAATATTTTTTTTTTCGGCCGCGCCATGGGGCACGCGGGATCTTAGTTCCCCAACGAGGGATCAAACCCGAGCCCTTGGCAGTGAGAGCGAGGAGTCCTAACCACTGGACTGCCAGGGAATCCCTCCAACATTTTATTCTGAAATTTTAAAAACATACAGAAAAGTAGAAAGAAGAGAATTGTTAACAATCTGCCCCATTTGTTTTACCTTTCACTTTATGAGTGAAAGTATTTCCAAACTTTTTGTTGAACTTTTTTTAAAAAATTTATTTTATTTTTATTTATTTTTGGCTGCATTGGGTCTTTGCTGCTGCACGCGGGCTTTCTCTAGTTGCGGCGAGCGGGTGCTACTCTTCGTTGTTGTGCGCGGGCTTCTCATTGCAGTGGCTTCTCTTGTTGCGGAGCACGGGCTCTAGGCACGCGGGCTTCAGTAGTTGTGGCACACGGGCTCAGTAATTGTGGCTTGTGGACTCCAGAGCGCAGGCTCAGTAGTTGTGGCGCACGGGCCTAGTTGCTCCGCGGCATGTGGGATCTTCCCGGACCGGGGATCAAACCCGTGTCCCCTGCATTGGCAGGCGGATTCTTAACCACTGCGCCACCAGGGAAGCCCTTGTTGAACTTTTGAATGTGAGTTGCACACACACAGTGACACCTCATCCCTAAATACTCAGCCTGCAACACCTGAATGTTGCAGAACCTTCTCTCCTGTACCCACAATATCAGTATCACACCTAACCTGACTATAGTTAAATTTCCCTATTACCCTCAAAATGTCTTTGATTTTTTTTTTTAATTCAGAATTCAGTGAAGTTTCTCTCATTGCATTTGGTTGTTATGTCTCTGTCGTCTCTTTTCAATCTAGAACAGTCCCCCTGCCCTCTTTTTGCCTCATGACACTTAGGAAGTTGACAAGGTTCTTAACCTGGCCTTCTGGGGTGGGGGGTGTGTGGATAACCAATATTGAAGTCACAACTGGATATCTGTTTGCATTTGCTGGAGAGAGTGTCCATCACTATCATCAAAGACATCCGTGACTCCTCTCCAAGAACAGCTAGCCTTCACTGAGTGCCTCCTGTGTGCCCTGTTCCAGTTGCTTTCTGAGTATTAACTCATTTAATCATCACAACAACCCCATGAGGAAGATACTATAATTATCCACATTTTACAGAGAGGGAAACTAAGGCCGCGAGAGAGTTGGTACTTGCTCAAGTAACAAAACTTGTAAATGGCAGGCTGGCTCTACAGCCCCTGCTCTTACCCGTCATTTGGAGACAAGGGAGGGGGTTAGAGAAGAGCTGGTACGGACCCTCACCCTCCCTCTTTCCCTCAGTGGATGATGTCCAGGTCTCTTGCTACCGAACGCTGTGCAGTATCTACTCTCTGGGAACCACCAAGAGCCCTTACGTGGAAAAGTAAGGAGAGACAGCCATAGTTTGGGGCTGGGGTGGATACCGTGGGGGCCCAGGGAGGGGAGGGCACAGGAGAAGATGGGGGTGAATGAAAAGCCGGGAAATGGTCAAAGTCTTCAAAATGCAGTTCCTCAAGATGGCCACGTGAGGGCGCTCAGAGGAAGGCCAGTGAAGAAAGTGGAGGCCACTGGTTGGGGGCCAGGTGGGCACAGGCGTTTGGCGGCCAGGATGCCAGGTTGTTCTGGGCTGGCAGGGAGCACGCAGAAACTCTGGCGGCCCACAGGAGCCAGGCATGCTGGGGGCACTGGGGAGGGCCGCTGGCAGTGCCAGAATCACGGGTAGAGCAAAAGGGCACTCAGGAAACCCAGGGAAACGGCCGCATGGGTGACCACCAGTGAATGGCATCTCTGCCCCGAAGTGTCCTGGGGAGAGGCACTTCTGTGGAGGAAGGGACTGGGATCCAGGACAGGGCAGAGGGGGCGTGGGAGCTAAGCACAGCCTCGTCTTCCAGGCTTCGGCCAGCCCTGGGCGAGTGCCTGGCCTGCCTAGCAGCGGCCATGCCGGTGGCGTTCCTGGAGCCTCAGCTGAACGAGTATAATGCCTGCTCAGTGTACACCACCAAGTCGCCCCGGGAGCGGGCCAGTAAGTCGGGCGGGGCTGGGGCAGCTGTCCAGGGTTATATTCCACCTGCACGGGTTCCAGGGAGACCCACTGTGGGTAGTGTGGCCCAGTCTGGGCTCTGAGGGGCTGAGGATTCCCCAGGTTGGGGGCACTCCAGATTGGGGAACCCCAGAGTTTGTGGGTGCTCGATTATGGTGTGGACACTGAGGTCTGGGCATGATGGGTTGGCATGCCCTGACCCCCTCCCCGCACCCCAGTCTTGGGGCTCCCCAACAGCGTGGAGGAGATGTGTCCTGACATCCCGGTGCTGGAGCGGCTCATGGCAGACATAGGGGGGCTGGCTGAGTCGGGGGCCCGCTACACAGAGATGCCGCACGTCATCGAGATCACGCTGCCCATGCTGTGCAGCTACCTGCCCCGCTGGTGGGAGCGCGGACCCGAGGCACTCCCGCCTGCCCTGCCTGCAGGGGCCCCTCCACCCTGCACAGCCATCACTTCCGACCATCTCAACTCCCTGCTGGGGAATATCCTGCGGATCATCGTCAACAACCTGGGCATTGACGAGGCCTCGTGGATGAAGCGGCTGGCTGGTGGGTCTGGCAGGCATGGGCCTCCTGAGTATGGGGGCTCAGGTCCCTGGACCTGATGGTCTCAGAGGGAGATCCCGGGGTCCATGGTTTTCTGGGAGTGGGGAGGAGTCAGAGCTCAGTTTTCTCGGGGTCACAAGGCCAGAGGTCATCCTAAGGGGTCAGAATCTCAGGCTCATAGGGTCTGAGGTGGAAGCATGCGTCCTGGGAGTCCTCCAGGCTGGAGTCTGAATTTCTGGAGCCTTGAAGAGGGTTAGGTCATGGGTTAGAAACTGGGTCAGAAGGCTGAGTTCCTTATACAAAGGGTCAGAGGACCAGGTCGAATATCAGGGTCCCCGATATGGACAGTTAGGGTTCTGGGTCAGAGGTCAAGAAGTGAATCTTTAAAAGATTGGGGCTCCTGGTTCAGAAGTTCCATGTCAGGGGAATTTCCTGGTGGTCCAGTGGTTAGGACTCTGGGCTTTCACTGCAGGCGCCTGGGTTCAATCCCTGGTCAGGGAACTAGGATCCCACAAGCCACGCTGCGTGGCCAAAAAAAAAAAATTCATGACTTGTAAGTTCCTTGTCAGGAGTTAAGTTTTGGATCAGGGCCAAGCTAGAGATCAGGGCTGAGGTCAGAGGTCAGAGGCTGTGGTAAGAAACCAGGGTCATAGTCAGAAATCATGTGGTGAGGTATGTCGGGGTATAGACCAGGTCAGAGGTTAAAGACTGGGGTGAGATGTCATAGGCTAGGGTAAGATATCAGGTTAGGATTCAGTTGTTGGAGTCAGAAGTCAAGGACTTGTGTAGGGCTGAGGGGTCACAGTTTCAGGTCAAGGGTTAGGGTTGGGATCCAGGATCAGGGGCTATGTCAGAGGTCACAGCCCGAGGTCAGGAGTGGGATCAGAGGTAGAGGCTGGGGTCAGAAGCCAGGGTCAGGCTGGGGTCGATGACAGCTGCTGGGTCAGAGGTACAGGTCGGAAGTCGTGGGATGGAAACAGAGGTCAGGGGTGCGATCAGAGGTCTTAGGTCAGGTGCTGGAGTCAGTGGCCAGCCAGCAGCACCTGCGCCCCCTCTGGTTCTGCAGTGTTTGCCCAGCCCATCGTGAGCCGGGCCCGGCCTGAGCTCCTGCACTCACACTTCATCCCCACCATCGGGCGGCTGCGCAAGCGGGCGGGGAAGGTGGTGTCCGAGGAGGAGCAGCTGCGCCTAGAGGCCAAGGCGGAAGCCGAGGAGGGCGAGCTCCTGGTGCGGGATGAGTTCTCCGTACTCTGCCGGGACCTGTACGCCCTCTATCCACTGCTCATCCGCTACGTGGACAACAACAGGTCAGCATGTCCCCAGCCGTCCCCCCACACACCCCAGCCTGACCCCCGGCTTCCTCGGACCCCATCTGACCTCTCGCCTCTGACTTGCTATAAACTTCTTGCAATTCTCACTCAGTCCTACCCAACCTTCTGACCCCCAGCCCCTGTTGCTTATGGACCAATAAAAGCCAGCCTGTGTTTTCTCCCCTTCTGCTCCTTTAAACCTCCTGAATCTGAGGCCCTGTGACGACTGCACTATCAGCCATAAGGAGCCGTACTTCTCTCCTCCAGCACTGCGTCTTCAGGCTTGGGTAGACAGGATGCCTGATTTGTGCAGTGAAGTCCAATGGTCAGGCCCTCCTCCATCACTGAGAGAAGAAAGGAAGATAGTCCAGATCTGGCCAGACTAATTTCCCCCAGAAACATAGGTCTTTATAAAAGGGCAAGCGCAGGTATCAACCAATTGCGAACATCTCCCTAAAATCAGAAGCAAAGTTTAAAGAATTATTGAGTCTTAGATGCAGCCAAATCCAGGGATAGTGAGCAAGATTCAACTCCAAGTTCCCTCTGGGTTGAAAAAGATTTTAAGGTTGCATCAGGGCTTTGTGAGAAAGGGTGCTTGGATTGATTAGCTATGTCTGTCATGGAAGCTGAAGCAGAAAGCAGTGGTATGCATGCTGTATACATCCTTGTACACCCAATTTTGTTCTCATGAGTGGGTATCGCTATAGGGTAGATTCCTAGGAGTAGGAGTGTTGGGTCAAAAAGTATAGGCAAGTAAAGTGAGGTATACTCACACAGTGGAATACTACACGGCAATGAAAGTGAGCAAACTGTTGCAACACCCAGCAACATGGATGAATCTCTCAAACATCAGGTTGAATGAAAGAAACCAGAAAATTTTAGAGTACATATCATATCATCTATTTATGTAACATTCAAGAACAGACCAAAATAATTCATGGGCTAGGGGACTTCCCTGGTGTTCCAGTGCTTAAGACTTCGCCTTCCGATGCAGGGGGTGCAGGTTCAATCGGGAGCTAATCCCACATGACTCGCAGCCAAAAAAACCAAAACAGAAAACAGAAGCAATATTGTAACAAATTCAATAAAGACTTTAAAAATGGTCCACATCAAAAAAAATCTTTAGGGGCTCCCGTGGTGGCCAGTGGCTAAGAATCCGCCTGCCAATGCAGCGGACATGGGTTCGAGCCCTGGTCTGGGAAGATCCCACATGCCGCGGAGCAACTATGTGCATGTGCCACAACTAGGGAGCCTGCGCTCTAAAGCCTGCAAGCCACAACTACTGAGCCCGCGCACCTAGAGCCCGTGCTCCGCAACAAGAGAAGCCACCGCAATGAGAAGCCCGCTCACCGCAACGAAGAGTAGCCCCCGCTCACCGCAACTAGAGAAATCACGCGTGCAGCAACGAAGACCCAATGCAGCCAAAAATAAATAAATAAAATAAAATTTTTTTTAAATCTTAAAAAAAAAATTCATGGTCTAGAAGTCTGGATAAGGGCATCTTTCAGACCAGGGACTGGAAATGTTCTATTTCTTGATTTGGGCGGCAGTTACACAAGTGTGTTCACTTGGTGATAATTCATCAAGTTGAAACTTTGTATATATGTTATACTTCAATAAGAAGGTTAGAGAAAGAAAAAACAATTTTTAAGGAATGGTCATTGATTTTTTTTTTTTTTTTTTTTTTTTTTGGCTGTGTTGGGTCTTTGCTGCTGCGTGCGGGCTTTCTCTAGTTGTGATAAGGGGGGCTACTCTTCGTTGTGGTGCGCGGCCTTCTCATTGAGGTGGCTTCTCGTTGCGGAGCATGGGCTTTAGGCGCGTGGGCTTGCTTCAGTAGTTGTGGCTCATGGGCTTAGTTGTTCCACAGCATGTGGGATCTTCCCAGACCAGGGCTCAAACCCGTGTACCTTGCATTGGGAGGCGGATTCTTAACCACTGTGCCACCAGAGAAGCCCTCATTGATCATTTTTAAATCATCTGAATGGCCAGATTACCCTAGAAAGCTCTATCCCTCCCATTGGAGTCTCCGATCCCTCCCCTGAGGTCTCTCCACATGGCCCCCTTCTGTGGGGGTCCCTGCCCTCATCCCTCACCAGCCCCTCCCCCTGCCTGCCCAGGGCACACTGGCTGACCGAGCCCAATCCCAGTGCGGAGGAGCTGTTCAGGATGGTGGGCGAGATCTTCATCTACTGGTCCAAGTCCCACGTGAGTGCCCACCCGCCCTGCCCCTCCTCTCTATAAGCCGAGAAGCTGCTGCCCAAAGATGCCCTCCCCCACTCTGTCTGATCCCCAACACTGCCTCCCCCCACCCCCAGAACTTTAAGCGCGAAGAGCAGAACTTTGTGGTCCAGAATGAGATCAACAACATGTCATTTCTGACTGCAGACAGCAAGAGCAAAATGGCCAAGGTGGGTGCTTTGCGCTGGGAGGAGGACTTGGCGGGGAGGGAGGGAACAGCCTCCTGGGCTTCCTACCTGACCCCTCCTCACCCCGCCAGCCTGCCCTGTCCTAGTCGCATTCCCTGCAGCCCTCATAGCAGCCCCATCTCCCTCCTCCTTCCTCCCCCCCCTTCTCTCATCCCCATCTCCTCCCTCCCGTCTTTTTCCTTCCCCCCCATTTCCCTCTTCTTTCCCATCTCCTCCCTCCGCCCTACATGCTTTCTCCTCCCCATCACCCTCCTCCCCATCTCCCTGTTCCTCATCTTACTCCTCCCTCCTCCCCATCTCCCTCCCCCATCCCAATTTCCTCCTCTCCTTTCACCCACTTCTTTCCTTCTATCCCATTATCCCACATCTCCCCCTTTCCTCTCCCCTTATCCTTCCCAGAAGGACAGGGTCTAAAGAACAAACCCACCACCCTGAGTGAGGTCTGGAAATGCCCAGCTGGGGGATTTGCATCAGGGTGGGGCAGAGGAGCTGCAGTTAGGGCTGACTTGGAGGGGGCCTGGGGTTCTCGGAGGAACTGGGGTAACACTTCTTGTCTCTGTCTGCAACCTGATGAAGCAGGCGGGAGATGTACAGGTCAGCCCCACGTCTGGGACCTTCCGCATGGCTCTTGGCTAACACCCTCTACCCCGCTCCCAACCCCAGCCTCTGCTCTGCCTCCAGAAAACCCCTGCCCCTGTTCCCCACCCCTCATCCTTGGCTCCTAGCCCCCATTCCTCCGCCCCACCTCCCACCAACCATTCCCTTCCCGTCCCTCAACTTTTGGCTGTTGAAATTTTTTTAACATTTGTTAAAAAAATAACCAGCTCCCCTCTCAGCTTTCCCCAAAGCTTCAAAGCACTTTGGACTGAGGTCCCAGGGAATGGGAATGGGGGTGGGAAAGTCACGTGCATGGCTGGGGTTTAAGGCCTGGGCTCTGGAATCAGATGGACTTGGGTTAGAATCCTGACTCTTGGCAGTTAGCTGTGTGACCTTGGACAAGTGTATTAACCTTTTGAGCTTTGGAAGGCATCCAGTCAGTGGCCCCCCAGCCCCAGGGCTCGTGAGGACCCAGTGAGGTGCTGCATGTGCTGGCACATGGGCCATGCTCCATATCACAGGCTGGCATGGATGCGGCTCTGGCCGAAGCTTGTCACCGGGGCTTCTCATTGGCATGACTGGGGTGGCCCAGGCCGTGGGTCTGCACCCAAGGCTCCAGAACATGGCTGTGGGACTCTGTGCTCTGTACTTCTGCTTCCAGATCTTTCTGGATCTTTTTTGCATCTTCTGTCTCCTTGTCTGTCTCAGTCTCTCAGTGTCTCTCTCTCTCTCTCTTTTTCTTCCAACTTCTCTTGTCTCTTGGGACTCTTTACAGTTCTACATCTTCATTTCATTCTTGGGAACTCTGTCTTGGGCTCTGAAGGGGGGCTTGTAAGTGTTGTGTAGGGGCAGGAGGGGTGTCCTACTGAAAATTCTGGGGCGATTCTGGGAGAAGACTGCTAGAAGTTGAGAAAGCCTGGAATGGAGGGAAATCTGGAAGGATTTGGGGTAGAAGTTGGAATTTGGGACAGAGGCTTGGGTCTGGGAGGGTCTGGGGTCAGGGATGGGGGTCTGAAGTGAAAGATCAGCAAGGTCTGGGGTGGCAACTGGGATGGGACGGGGCTGCCTAGTATTCAGGCGGGGGCTGGAGTGTGGACAATGGTAGCTGGTTGGGGCTGGAGCAGGGGCCAGGCTGAGACTCAGGCTGGCGCTGAGCCCCCGTGTCCCCACAGTCAGGTGGCTCAGACCAGGAACGCACCAAGAAGAAGCGCCGGGGGGACCGGTACTCCGTGCAGACATCGCTGATTGTGGCCACGCTCAAGAAGATGCTGCCCATCGGCCTGAATATGTGTGCACCCACTGACCAGGAGCTCATTACACTGGCCAAGACCCGCTATGCCCTGGTGCCTGCTCAGCCCCTTTCTGAGAACCTACCAGGATCCCACTCAGCACTCCCACTAAGCCCCTGGGACCCTACTGAACTCCCAGCATCCCACTAAGGGCCCTCCCTTAGGACCCTACTGAGCCCTTCTCCAGGAGCCTGAGGATTCACTGGGCCTCCTAGGATGCCCTGAGCCTTCCCACAGGATGCTGAGAACCCTACTTGGGATGCTCTCAGAGCTCTGGGACCAAAGGACCATAACTGGGACCCCACTGGAAACTGGAAAGGCCACTAAGACCCTTGGGACCCAAGGACCACACTGAGCCTTCAGGGACCCTACTGAGCACCACCCCCCTGCCATGCCAAACCTGCTGGGACCCTGAGGACCCCAGCTGAGACACCATGAGCCCCCCTGAGACTCCTCCAAGCCCTCTACCAGGACCTCCCCAAGTCCCTCGGGACCCACTGAGCCCCTCAGGACCCCATTGGCCCCCCCCCGAACCTCTGGGTTCCCATTGACCTCTCCAGCTCACCACATCTTTCCCTCAGGACCCTGCTGACCCCTCCCCCGGGACTCTGTTGACACCCAACTGAGCCCCCAAAGACTCTCAGGGGCCCAGTGAGCACCCTGTGACCCTAAGTAGCCCCCAGGATTCTAATGGCTTCTTCCGCAGGACCACACCGAAACCTCTGAGGTCTCAAGGGTGATTGGGATCAATTGACCCTGCCCCTGAATCCTTCTGAGCCCTCTGGGGCCCCAAAGAGGCCTCCCAGGACCCCTTTTATCCATTGTATGGGATAACAACCCCCCTCCCTGATCCTTTTTGGCCTCAGGGACCCAAGAAGCCCTCCCAGGACTCTGCCCCAAGACCCCTAGAACCCCAGGACCCTGCTAAGCACCCTGACAATCTACTAACCCCCAGGGCCCTGAAGACCACTGACTCTCCCCTGATATCACAAGCACCCCCTTTCTCCTCCTAGGACCTGTTGAGTACTGCTGAGATCCCTAAGAGCCCTCCTGGGCCCCTCTGCCCACTTAACTTCATCATGAGGGCCCCCTCTCCTGGGACCCTAAGGAAACCCCACCCTACTGATCCCTCCTTTAGCCTCCGTGTAAACCCCACCAGTGACTTGGGTGATCTGCCTGACCCCCTATGACCTCTGCTGACCTTATCGTCTCCTTCTAATCCCCCTCACCCACCTCTTAATCTTCAGAAACTCCCTGCCCATCTCCTACTTACTCCCAGCTCCACTCTGACCCTCTTCTGACCTTTTTTGACATTTGGGGATAGCCTCATGTCACCCCCTACCTCCTCTCACACCCCCAACGAGGCCCCTCTAATCCTGTCTCTTCAAGGTGCCTCTGTGGCCTCTGATCCCCTCTAGGACTCCTCTCTGACCACTCCTGACCTGTGGATCCTTTCAGTTTCTCTCGGATCTTCCCCACACAAGCCTCTCACCAGTTGCTGGGGTGATGGGGCTGGAAGGGAAAGGGTTGTAGGTCAAGGAGGACGCTTGGCCCTCCAGAGTGACCCAGCCTGTCATGTCTCCCCAGAAAGACACAGATGAGGAGGTCCGGGAATTTCTGCAAAACAACCTTCACCTTCAGGGAAAGGTACGCCTCCTCCTCCTTAACGTGCAACCGAAACGGGCATGTCGGGTTAATAGCAAGAGTAACAGCCGACGTTTGAGCACTTACTATGTATCAGGCATCGAAAGAGGGACCTTGTATTCGGCACCCCAGTGAATCATCACAGCATTGAATGGGGGACGGAGCGGCCGGAGAAGCCAACTCTGCGCAGAGGGGCGCTCCGAGAAGCCCGGCTGAGAGAGGAGGGAGCGGGCAGGGGAGGGGCCTCATGCTGACCGTCCTTCCTCCTCTCAGGTCGAAGGCTCCCCTTCTCTACGCTGGCAGATGGCCCTGTACCGGGGCCTCCCGGGCCGCGAGGAGGACGCTGACAACCCGGAGAAAATCGTGCGCAGAGTCCAGGAAGTGTCTGCAGTGCTCTATCATCTGGAGCAGGTGTCTTACTACTGAGTTGCCGAAGCTTGCGTCTCTGGGCGGGGCCTGGGGCGGTCCTTGAGCCTGTGGGCGGGGCCTGCGGTTGAACCTTGGGACTCTGAGCGGGGCAAGGGGCGGGCCTTTAATCTGTTGGGGGTGGTGACAGTTGAGTTTAAAGCGAGACTTAGAATGGAAACTTTGATCTGGGGGTAGGACCTGGAGCTTAATCTTGGGCCTGGGAACGGCGACAGGGGCAGAACTTTGGGTCTGCGAGTCAGGCCCAGTGAAGACGCCTTGACTCTGCGGGCAGTGCCTTGGGCGGGTCTGGAGATTGGGGCGGGGTCTGGGTAGTGGCCCCGGGTCTGCGGGCGGGGCGTAGGAGGGAAATTTCAGTCTGTAAGCAGAGTAGTACAGGTCAGAACCTTGACTCTGTGGGTGGAGCCAGGGTGTTTCTGTGGCCCTGTGAGTCGGGCCTGAATTTGGACGTGGGCACTGATGGGCAGTTTCATTCGGGGCTGGAAGTGAGAATCAGACCAGGGACAGTCTGGAGACGTGACAGATAATCCCGCCTCCAGATCGAGCACCCTTATAAGTCCAGGAAGGCCGTGTGGCACAAGCTCTTGTCCAAGCAGCGCCGGAGGGCGGTCGTCGCCTGTTTCCGCATGACCCCCCTGTACAACCTGCCCACGTAAGACACCCCCCCCCCATGGAGGAGGTAACCTCTAGGGGCCTTGGAGAAAGAGTGGCTGAAGAGGCAAGAGGATGGAGTGTCAACCCCAGTGGGGTCTTGGGGAGCGGAGATGTGTGGGAGGACAGAGAGGCGTGGATGGGGAGGTCTCGGCGACACCGCACATCTTTCCCCCGAAGGCACCGGGCCTGTAACATGTTTGTGGAGAGCTACAAGGCGGCGTGGATCCTGACTGAAGACCACAGTTTCGAGGACCGCATGATAGATGACCTTTCAGTGAGCTGGGGCCTGCCTGGGAGTGTCGGGGCAGAGTGGAATAGGACTGGGGCCCAGCCGTCCATTGTACACCTCCAGGGGTGGGTCGCCCTTCGCACTGGGGGGTATGGGAACCAGGGCCCCTGGCTTGGGCAGAACCAGGGGAGGGTGCAGGATGTGGGGGAAGAGAAAAAAAAAACAGCCCAGCAGGGCTAGAGGGGAGACAGGTGGGGACCCTAGAAGCCCCTCCCCCGAGCCCCACACCTCCCTCCAGAAAGCTGGTGAGCAGGAGGAGGAGGAGGAAGAGGTGGAGGACAAGAAGCCAGACCCCCTGCACCAGCTGGTCCTGCACTTCAGCCGTACCGCCCTGACTGAAAAGAGGTGAGGCCCCTTCCTAGGTCCCAGAGAGAAACCCGCTACCTCTGCCCACTCCCGCAACCTCCCTGTTACTCAAGAGAGACCCTCTGTGTGGGAGCCCCATAGCGGATCTTCTAATATCATTTTACTAGGACAGGCAGAGCTCCCACGTACCATTGTGCAGACTGAGCACTTCACAAGGGCATCTCCTCTGAAGTGTTCACATCACAGGCAATATTGATTTAGGCTTTTTCTAGAAGAAAATGTCTTGCTCAAACAAAATCAGTATACTACAGTATATTATAGGGAGAAAATCAGAATATCATGACAAATTTCCAACAGATGGCAGTGAGGAAGGGGGGCCTTTTTCTAATTCACACAAAAGCTTCGTATGGGCTAGTGGCAGTCATGGGAATAAATAGCAGTGTTTATTAAATGTTTTTCTATGTGTCAAGCATCATGCTAAACACTTGACATATAGATCCTCTCCCTTAATCGTCACACTATGAGATAGATATTATTATCAACTTTTTTTTGTGGATGAGGAAGTGGAGGCACAGAGATTTGTTTTTCTTATGTAATATCAAGTCAGGAGGTAGAGAGTCCAGGGCTGGGCAGTGGCACAATGACGCTGACAGGGACCCAGGCTCGTTCAGGATGTCTGCCCAGCCATTCTGAGCTGTTGCCTGGTGGTTACAATATGGATGCTGAACATCCAGGCGTCACGACCACATGTCAGGCAGAAAGAAGGGGAAAGGCTTTCCCTTAAGCAAGACCAAAATCTTTTTGTCCAAGGAAAGCTCTCCTTGGTGGGCTTCTGCACATGTTTCATTGGCCAGAATTCTGACATCAGGCCACCACAAGTTGCAAGGGAGACTGGGAAGCTGAGTATTCTGTTTTCTGTCCTCTGGGATGGCAATGACCCTGGAGTTAGACTATGCAGGTTTGAATCCCAGTACAAGCTCTATGGTTTGAATCCCAGTACAAGCTCTATGACCAATACAAGCTCTATGACCCTGGCGAAGAAGGATCTGTGTGCCTCAGTTTCCCTCATCTGTAAAATGGGGCTAGTAATCCAATTGACCCTTGAACAATGCAGGGGTTAGGGGTACTGACCCTCCATGTGGTCAAAAGTCCAGGTATAACTCTATAGTTGGCCCTCCATATCTGCGGTTCTGCATCCATGGATTCAACCAACCATGGATTGTATAGTACTGTAGCAGTATTTATTCTTAAAAATGCACTATAAGTGGACCTGTGCAGTTCAAAACTATATTGTTCAAGGGTTAACTATATATCTACCTAATTGAATTACTGTGAGAATTAATTTGTTATTATATACAAAGCGCTTGGAACAGAAACCAACCTAGAGTAAACTCAATGGGTGCTGGCCATTACTTCTGCGGTTATTAGTATTATTATTATAGAGGAGACCTAAGGAGGTGGTTGGTCATAGTTGTCAGGTGAGCCAACCAGTTGTCAGGTGGCAAGATGGCCCGGGAAGCTCCAGGCTTCCATCACACCATCACAGCAACCCCAGTGGAAAGGGAGCAGCTCTATCAATAGCTTCAGAAAACTCCCAGAATGAATTCCACTGGACCAGAGTGGACCACATGACCATCTCTTACCTATTATTGTAGCCAAGCAGATAGAAAGTACTGATTGGCTCAGCCTTGATCACATGCCCAGTCTGGCAATGGAGAGTCCTACCCCATCTGAACCACACAGCCTGAGCATGGGGAGGGGTGGCTCTCCAAAGGAAAACTGGAAGCTGTTATAAGATGGGGTTCCTCTCTACTGGGTCCTGACTGTCTCCCCACTTACTTCCTCAGCAAACTGGATGAAGATTACTTGTATATAGCGTATGCCGATATCATGGCAAAGGTGAGGCCCTGCCCCCATTTAGGGCAGGTTCCCTTCCCCCTCAGCTGCAATGCCTGTCCACTGAAAGGGCTGGAACTGGCCTGGGGTATCTCTTCTGTTCACCGTCATCTCTAACTGATGCCCTATCCCCAGAGCTGCCACCTGGAGGAGGGAGGGGAGAATGGCGAAGCTGAAGAAGAGGAGGTTGAGCTTTCCTTTGAGGTAGGTGGGATCAAGTAGTCCCTGAAGAAAGGGATGGGGGATCCTGACTTCATTATCCCCCATTCAGTCAGCATGTGTTCACAGAGCAACGCTCTGGGCCCGGCCCTGGGCTGGGTGATGTTGGGCACATAGCAGCGGCCAGGCCAGTCTACTGGGGAGACAGCTACATCAAGCAGACAGTAACAGCACAGAGTGTCCACCGTGGTGATGAGGGGAGCTCCAGCAAAATGGTCAGGGCGGGAATGGGGAGGCACGGGCAGAGGGGTCAGGGCGGGGGGAAGCCAGGGAAGCTCAGGGGGTCATGCGGGCCCAGGCAAGACGCCTGATCCAGCCCGGGGGCAAGGGTTTCAGGGAGGGTTTCTCAGAGGAAGGGATGTCTGAGCAGAAGGATAGAAGGAATGTGCCAGTTGAAGAAAAAGGGAAAGGTGTTCCAGGTAGGGGCACAGCTTACGCAAAGGCCAGGCAGTGAGAAAGAGCTAGTAAATGCAATTAACCCATCCTTTCACTCATTAAGGTGATCAGCAAGCATTTCCCCAAGTTTCTCAACCTTTTTTCTGTCAGGGTCCCCTTTGGCATCCGATGAGTCCTTTCTCAGAATCATGTACTTAAATATATAAAACGAATCCATAGCAGAGGAAACAAGCATATTGAAATAGTTGTCAAAATATTGCTTTAAAAATTTGTGATACAGTAATCTCTGTACTTCTTTATTAATCTACCAAATAACAAGAACTAACAGTGGATCCAGTAGCTACTGTAATTGATAAGTAGTGATGAACATAAGTGATATTTCGAGGGAATTCCCTGGTGGTCCAGTGGTTAGGACTCGGTGCTTTTAATGCCAGGGGCCCGGGTTCAATCCCGCAAGCTGCGCAGTGCGGCCAAAAAAAAAAAAAAGTGATGTTTCGAGATGTCTTCAAAAATGATGTGATATGGAAACATCTGTGATTTGTATGGATGACACAGCCACGGATTCTGCTAATACTGCTGTGATTTATGGCCTCATCCATAATGGAAGGAAATGCTACATTTCAGATGGAGGGTGGGAAATATAAATATATAACTTTTTTCCCCATCCATGTTCACAGACCCCTGGGATTTTATCCGTTGACCCCTTGGAGGTGCATGGGGCCAGGTTACGATTGCTCCATGCCCAGCCCTGTGTAGGTGCAGGAGACAAATCGCAGACTTAAGTCCCAGGGGATAGAAGGAGCTTACAGTTGAAGGAATGAGCCAGGGGATGTGGCTGGAGCAGGAAGGGCAGCGGTGAGGGCAAGCCTGTGAGAGGGCAAGGCTGGGCTGGTGAGCCTGGACTCACTCAGCTCCGTGGGCCGGGCTCTGCTGCAGGAGAAAGAGATGGAGAAGCAGAGGCTCCTGTACCAGCAGGCGCGGCTGCACAACCGGGGCACCGCGGAGATGGTGCTCCAGATGATCAGTGCCTGCAAAGGTGCCCTGCACGTGCATTCAGCTCCTCCTGAGTAAACCCATCCTGTCCCCAGCCCACCCATCCCCTGTGGACCCAGCGGGCACACTCTCCCACCCTTCATGCATGTGGATTGCACTCACGCACTTGCCTTGCAATTTATCACCAATTCCTTCAATGCTGATCACCCCTGCATACGCGCCCTTGCACTCTCCTCTGCCCCACTCTCTGACATCCCCCGGGATGGCTGTTTTCTGGTGAGTGAAGAACCCTGCTCCCAAACTGAGTGGACCATCCGTTGCCTACCCCACCCCCCAACCCATCCCCTCCAGGAGAGACGGGTGCCATGGTGTCCTCCACCCTGAAGCTGGGCATCTCCATCCTGAACGGAGGCAATGCCGATGTGCAGCAGGTAATGGGCGAAGGGACTTGGGAGGGGAGCTGGGAGGGGTGGGAGGTTCCTGTGCGACCCCCAGTTCCCCCTCCACTCCCACCCCCTCTGCAGAAAATGCTGGATTACCTGAAGGACAAGAAGGAAGTTGGCTTCTTCCAGAGTATCCAGGCGCTGATGCAAACCTGCAGGTGGGCTCTAGTGCATGTCTTTAGTGAAGCTGCCTGGTGTGGCTGAGCCCCCAGTCCCCGTACCACCTCCGGTTCCAGGTCTGTTCTCTTGGTTCCAGGAAGAGAGACACACTCAGACCAGCTCAAATAATAGGGAGTTTATTATAAGGATTCACATGGAACGATAAGGGAGGCAAAATGCCACAGACTTTAAGAACGGGTTGTATTAAGGATCCAGACAGCTGGAGCCGGAAGTTTGTTGAGTCTTCAAGGGACACTCAGGCAGCAGGGACTTGGGGCTCTTTCCGATGACCCCTATTCATATGGCTCCACTACCGTCTGCCTTTGTTCTCCTCTTGCGGTTGACTGACTTTCACTGCCTCTCTGAAGCTTTTGCTAATTGATGGTTTCTGTTTCCTTCTGATTTCAACTTTTATACATTTCATCCTTGCCCCACCTGACCTCACAGCTGCCACTGCATAGCTTCTCTCAGCTCTTGGTTTCTGCTTCCTCTTGATTTCAGCTCACTCATGGTTTACGATGGCTCACCACCCTCCACCGTGGGGGAGCTACCAGTCTCTGGAAGAGAGGAGGGCAGAGGCCTCAGCACATCTTCACCATCTTTCCTTTCTTTCCCTCAGTGTCCTGGATCTCAATGCCTTCGAGAGACAGAACAAGGCAGAGGGGCTGGGCATGGTGAATGAGGATGGAACCGGTGAGGCCTTCTTGGGCTTCCCTCTCCCTGGGGCATCCCCTTCTTTCAGGATCCACCCCCCTCCCCCCCAATTGCCCAGAGCTCCCTTCCACCAAGACACCTTCCCTCCCCAAGAGCATGCCCAGGTTTCCCCCCTGCAGTGGTCCCCAGTCCTGCCCCCCCCCATTCCTCCAGAGTCTCCCTCCCCATGGTCCCACCCCTGGGTGTCCTTCTGTGTTCTCTCACCCATCACCACATGGACCCCACCCTCCACATGCCCCAAGTCTCCAGCCCTGCTTGCTGTTCTCTCATTAATGTCCCTAATCTGAGTTAATCGAGTCTCCTCTTTGCCGTGTTGTGACGTGCCTAACCTTTCTGCCCTGATCCTCGCCTCCTGCCTCTCCACCTGTACCTACCCATCTCTCTCTTTCTCTTCCCTCTTCTTTCTTCCTCTCTGCTTTTACCCTCTTCTTGTTCTCTTCTTTGCTTCCTTGCTCCTTGTCGCTCTCTCTCTCTGTGGGTTGTTTCTCTCTCTGTGTCTGTGCCTTCATCCCTGACCATGTCTCTGTGTGTGTTTTTCTGTCTCTCTCTCTGTCCCCTTCTGCCTTTCTTTTTCCCTCTTTTCTTCTGCTTCTTCCTCTCATCCTGTTGGCTGCCCCAGTCATCAACCGCCAGAACGGTAATTCCCCTAGTCCATTTCCCGTGCTGTGCTACTGCCACCCCTTGCTTCTAACCCCGAACCATCCCCTCCACCTGGGGGCTGAGGATTTGGGTCATCCAGGGGAGGGAGGGTCCATGCCCGAGGAAAGTCTCGAGATCAGGGGTCCAGAGACCAAGATTCGGGTCCCAGATTAGCCACTAACAACACATGGGACTCTTACCTTCCGTAAGCCTCAGTTTCCCCATGTGTAAAATAGAAGCTAGAGAAGATGGCAAAGATCCCTTTCCAGCTGGATGTTCTCGGACTTCCAGACCCAGATTCTCAGTCCCGAGGTGGGGTGAACCCCTCTCCCACCTGCCCTGCTCTCTGCGCCCGCGACCCCATGTTGATCGAGTCTGCGGCTCCCATCCACCAACCAGATTGGTTGCCCCCAAGCAGCCACTCTGATTGGTGTGCGTGCCTCCTCTGCGCCTGCTCTGGTTGGCCCGAACCTTCACTATCTAGCCTTCCCTCCCCTACAGCCCACAGTGATTGGCTTCTTTCAGATGCCCGTTCTGATTGGCCCATGTTTACACGCCTCCCCCTCTGCTTCTCCTGGATTGGCTGCTTTCAAGGCATCAGAGCCAATTGGCTGGCTTTGGATTCCATCCCCCTGCTCAATCCCCTCCAGCTCAGAGCCTTTGCGTGAAAGTGACTCTGACCCCCATAATCCATTAACCGCCCCACGCCGTCCTGGAGGGGGGCTGAGGGAGGTAACAGCAGCCGGAACCTCTGCTAGGTCGACAGACACTCCCAGCTGTCACACAGGTGGTGACATCAAAGGGACACTGATATCGTAGACAGACACTTGAGGCCCCAGCTTCATAACTCAGGGCACCTCAGTTTCCATCTGCTGATGTCCTGGACTCTGGTGTCATGGATGCCCGTGGACCTCATGCTGTCTTTAAAGTGATGGCTGCTCCTCCCTGCGCGCCCCATGCTTTCTGCATGCGTGTGCAGTGTGCATGGGCCGTGTGCATGCGTGTGCAGTGTGCATGGGCCGTGTGCATGCGTGTGCAGTGTGCATGGGCCGTGTGCATGCGTGCTGTGTCCTGGCGCATCTGATCCCTTCTGGCCCTTTCCCCCCCTCTTCCACCCAGGAGAGAAGGTCATGGCAGATGATGAATTCACCCAAGACCTGTTCCGATTCCTGCAATTGCTCTGCGAGGGGCACAATAATGGTGAGGAGGAGGGCTGGGTGACAGAGAGAGAAGGCCAGGGTTTGGGGTCGGCCTGGAAGGGTTGCCTGAGTTAATCTCCAGTCTCCTCTTCCCTTTATCAGTGATGGCCTCAATCCCCCCATCCAGGCCTTGTCCTCAATCCCATTGTCGTTCATTCTTTACTTTCAGCCAGTGTCAAGTGCTGCCTGCCCACCTTCCTAAATCTCTCTTGAATGTCTGGAGCCTAGCCACTTTGCTTCACTTTCACCTCCTCTAGCCAGTCCAATTCCCCAAAAGCAATCTGCCAAAACCCAATTTGGCCCCAAATCAATTTTCACAAAGGAGCAATTCGCCACATGCCATTTTTCCACAGGCATTTTGCAGCAGCTGCCAAAGTTCAGTAAATGTGGTAGATTGCCATACTCTGGGTCTGTAGAGGGAAAATTTGCCTGGCATTTTTAAATGAATCTATTAGAACCACCTATTAATTTTGCTTATAAAATACTTGGCCACGATGAAGGCCTACAGACTCTTTCCTAACTTAAACAAGTTTGAGTTTTCACAACTTTTGTTCTGGTTCAGGCAATATAACCAGATCAAGGATGACACAGCAAGTTAATTAAATACATCATTGGTGAGAAAACATAACCTCGTGTGGCACACAGCTTACGTTAAAGGAATAGTTGAAATTCTGAACAGTAAACATTGTACCCAACGCAGTTTCCTATGACAAACATGTACAGTCTCAAGGTTGTGGTTATAACACTTAGTGGGTGATAAGAAACCACAGACTGCCCAGAAGTGAACCTTCACGACAAGAATGGGAGTAATTATAAATCTAACCTCCATAGAACCTGCACCCAACTTGGCTAGTGTTCTTTAAGGTAAACATCTTTAATCTTTACTTTTTTCTTTTCAACAAAGGATAAAGCATGATCCATTGTTTTGTATTATCATAAGCTCTTATGTCCACAGCTAGTTTTTCTTCAAGGTTTATTAAATACCTTTATGCCATGTGACTGGGGTTTTCTTTCTTTAACAAAGGTGGAATCAGTCTTTGGGGCTTAGAATGAATTTTATTCCCTGGGTCTATGACTTTTGGGAAATGAGAATGTTCTTTCGGTGGGATTTCTCTCTCCCACCAAATTTGCAATCTGGTCCTCTGCCCAAATTTGTGGATTCATTAACCAGCCCAGTCGAATAAATATTTGAAATATCTTTCAAATCTCAGAGGCCTTGCATGTCTTGAGTATTCAGTGCCATTCAGAGCAGACAAAGGCCGGGGAGCCGTATTAACCATTTAGGCATACAGTCTGATTTAAATGAACACAGAAAAAGGAATTAGAAAACAGGGTTGATGGGAAAGCCTGTCCATTTGCTTATAAAATCTTGAATATCTGAGTATACTTTTCATCTGTAATGTGAAACCAGGCAAAATGGACATTCAGCCTGCTATAGTGATTGTGAAGTGGCTATAGGGAAATCAGGTGGAAGTAAAACTTTGGGAGAAAAAAACTTTCAAGGGCTGTTGAAGCCATCCTGGGCAACATGACATTGCTATAACATCAAAAGGATTTAACTGAAGCTTGTTTTCATTGCCTTGATAATTTGATGAATTGGTCATTTGGCAAATGAGTCTACAGAGGTGGTTCTCAAACTCAAGCGTACCTAAGAATCACCAGGAGGCCTTGTTAAACTAGACTTTTGGACCCCATCCCAGATTTTCTGATTTGGTAATTCTGGGGCGGAGCCCAGGAATTTGCATTTCTAACAGGTTTCCTTCCGGAAGATGCTGACGCTGCTGGTCTGGGCCCATGTTTTGAGAGTCACTGCTCCAAAGTGCAGCTCTTAACCTCAGCACTCTCTTTAAGGCCCTTTAAGAACAGCTACTGTTTATTGAGCACTTATGTGCCAGGTTCTGTCCTCAATTCATTATATATGCTAAAGCATTAAAACCTCACCAAAGTTCTTTAAAGTAGGGCCTATTGTGACCACCGTGTTACATATGGGGGAACCGAGGCACAGTCTGCCACTCAGAGAGGTTCAATAACTTGCCTGAGGTCACACAGCGAGGAATTTGCGCAGTCAACTCCTACTCATCTTTCAGGTCAGAGGTCAGAGGTCCCCTCCTCCAAGAAGCCCTCCCTGAACACCTTGTCTGGGTCAGGCATCTCCTCTGGGCTCCTCCAACCCCCTGAGCTTCCCCCATCACAACCTTTATCATCATCATCATTATTATTCCAGAACGTCTCAACCACACACTGAAGTAGAGAGAATGGTATAATAAGCCCCCAAGAAGCCATCACTCAGCTCTAACAGTTATCAGCTTTCTGCCATAGAACAATGTTTTTCATAGTGGGAACCAACTCACCAGAGGGTCGTGAATCAAGTTTATCGCAGAGGTTCTCATTCCTAATTGCGCATTGGTATGCCTGGGGAGCTTTACAAGACACTAAAGATCAGGTTTCACTCAGATATTCTAATTTAATTGGTCTGGGATGGGGTCTGAGCACTGGGATATCTAAAATCCTCCAGGTGGTTCTAATGTGCAGCCCGGGTTGGGAGGTTGAGAACTACACATTTAGTGGGTTGAGTTCAGAATTCATTTGTAGTTAACTAGACGAGTACAAGACAGAAAATAGCAGAATGTATGGCACATAGTAAGGGTATGTGAAACTTCTGTTTCAGGTATATGTGGATGTAATTTCAGATTAGACACGCGTACTGGGTCTCAGTGTAAATATGTACTGGATTTCCTACTGTAGGTTGCCATTAGAAAAGACTGAAAAATTACTACATGATAATATAAACTTCACAAGGGCAGGGACTTTGTTTTCTTTTACTGCTGTATCTCCAGGGCACATAATAAATGCTCAGGAAATTTGTAGTATCAAAGTATGTGACCAATCTTCATCTCCCGTTAGCATATAGTATATGCTCAATAAATATATATTGAATAAATGAACAAATAAATAACAAATGCTTATCTCCTCTGGTTCTTGGTAGGTGCTCAATAAATATTTTTTGGATAAATGAATGAATAAATAACCAATCTCCGATCTCCCCAGCACATAGCAGGCATTCAGTAAAAAACTTTTGTGAACAAACAAAGGCTGAATCTCCATTTCCCCCTGCTACATTGTAGGTGCTCAATAAATATTTTGGGGAAAAAAATGAGTAAATGACTGGCCCTCCACCACATCTGGCACATAGTAGGCCCTCAATAAATATTTATTAGACAAATGGATAAATGATCCTCCATCTTCCCCTAACACATAGTAGGTACTGATAAAGAGTTATTAAGTAAATTAATGATTATATGCCTTCCGGCATACAATAGGCCCTCAATAAACATTTATTGCATAAATGAATAAAGGACTCCCTGTGCACCTCCCCTAGCACATGGTAGATGCTCAATAAATGAGTGACTTTTCATCTCCCTAGATTTCCAGAACTACCTACGGACACAGACAGGGAATACAACCACTATTAACATCATCATCTGTACTGTGGACTACCTCCTGCGGCTTCAGGTGAGGATGTGAGGCCGTCCAGGTGTGACCCGGGTCGGGGTCTGTTGGGCCATGGTTGGCACCAGCAGCCCCTCACACTGTGTCTGCCCCCCAGGAATCCATCAGCGACTTCTACTGGTACTACTCGGGCAAGGATGTCATTGAGGAGCAGGGCAAGAGGAACTTTTCCAAGGCCATGTCGGTGGCTAAACAGGTGTTCAACAGCCTCACCGAATACATTCAGGTAGGGCTCGCCCGCTGGGGCGGGGCGGGGCAGTTCCGCATCCCGCGCCCTGCCTCGTGCTCACGTAGAGCCTCTCTCTGCCCCACAGGGGCCCTGCACCGGGAACCAGCAGAGTCTAGCGCACAGCCGCCTCTGGGACGCCGTGGTGGGATTCCTGCACGTGTTTGCCCACATGATGATGAAGCTCGCTCAGGTTCGGGCCTCTCTGTTCTTCATCCAACTGCTTCCAGGCGTCCCCCAACTGGCACGTTTCCGAGTTTTGTCCCATCGGTCCGTGTCGCACCCCAGTGCTCCCGGCAGGTCGCAGACTGGCCCCTCTCCGTGGCCAAATCCATCTTTCTTCTGGATTGGCTCTCTCCATGACCCCGCCACCGCCAGTCGGCTGGTTATCCATCTACAGTTCCCTTGGTCTGACGTTTGGGGCCCGCCGGCTCTGGTCCAGAGCTCCTCTATGATTGGTTGGTGTTCTTTCCTCTCTGATGAGGTCACCCAGATTCGGACAGGACTAGGGATAGGATGAGGGTAGGCTTCTAGATCTGGGCCTGGGGCTGAAGGGGTGTTTTGCTTCTTTATTCTGCTTGCGGCAGATGACATCTATCCAGGGCATCCATGATGTAAGGTCCCTGTCGAGCCCTGTCTCCCATCTCTAGCATCTTCGTGCTCCCCTTTTCCCCACCACCCCCGCCCCTTTGCAGCCTTGTCAATGCCTCACAAACACCTTATCCATTTGCTCTGCTTCTGTCTGGTACACATATTCAAAGCTGCCATGTGCTCTGCAGCGGGGCCCAGCATCTGAAACGGCACCATCCACATCCTAGACATCATACGTATATCGGTGTATTTATTACAGTAGTTTTCCAGCAGATGGCAATATTCTGTATATTATAATTTCCCAACAGGAAAGAGTCTTGAAGAAGGGAAGCCTTTTTCTAATTTACTCAAAGGCGCCACAGGGGCTGGCAGAAACCCTGTCTGGTGTCATCTGACCTTTTGAAAGGAGTTGAACTTAAGAATGCAGTTTCTTAGTGTCAGTGAGTTCAAGTGGGGCTGTTGATGTAATCTTAAAGTTCTAGAGGATATTGGTATCTTAGTGTAGAGTTCCAAATCCTGCAGAATTAATGCCTCAGCCATAGTCTAGGTTAAATTGCAAGGGCTAGAAATCCAATTCAAAGTGGTAGCTTACAAAAAAAGAATAAAAAGAAAAGAATTTATCAGTTCACATCACAGATCAGATCCAGGGCCTATAGTGCTGTTAGTAGAAATGTCCCCCTCCTCTCTAGCTTCATTCTCAAGCAGGTGCTCCCCAGGGGCTGGGAAAATGATGCCCTGGGCTTTCATGAGCTCCACTAACAGCTCCAGAGGGAAGAGAACACCTCTTTAGATCCAGGAAAAGATCTGCCATATTCTCTTATTGGACTACTAGGTCACATGCCCATTCCTGAACCAATCACCCTGGCCAGGGGAAAGAAAGCTCTGATTGGCCAGTCCTGGTTATATACCCACCCCTAGAACCCGGAAGATGGGGTTAGTCCCATATGCTCTGAGAGTGGGATTGTTGAGAGAATCAAGGGGCTACATCATGGACAGGCACACACCACAGGACTCACCCATCTTAGGATCTTGAGATCCTGGAATGTTGGAATCTTAGAGTCAGAATGCAGAGCTTTGGAACTGTGGAAATGTGTTAGGATTAGAATCAGCAACTCTAGAACTAGCATGGGGTAGAAGGAGACTTACATCCCATTTATCTGGTGGTACCCTTCCCCTTCCTCCATTTCATTAGGTAGAACTATATGAAATTACCACTTTGTTGGTGAGAAATGACTGAAGACTGGCAATTTTATGTAGCTCAACCTAATACAAATAGGGACCATGGGGCAGAACTTTGACCATGTTGGAGACTTCTGTGGGCCCTACATGAGAGACACTGTGACAGGAGAGCCATTCTTCCCAAATGGCTTACCAGAAAGCACATAGCTGTGTCCCACAGCCTTCTTTCTGAACCCAGAGTCCCACTTTTTCTATCACACATTCATTCAACAAACATGTGTCAAGCACCCACCATAGGCCAGGCGCAGTGCTGAACTCTCATCCCTTCCCAGATCTGTGTCACTGTCCCCAGCATTTGCCCCTGTCCGTCTCTGTCTCTCTTGGTTCCAAGCATCTGCTCTCAGATCCCCATACTCCTCCAAGTCCTCCTTGCCTGCCAGCCCTTGTCCTTACACGTCACCTGTTGGACCCACTTCCCCCAAAGTGCCAATCCCACCCCACAGTCTTGTCTCTCTGCCTTTTCCCCTGCTTCCGAGGAACATGTCTGGACTCGGGTCCCCTCGGAGGTAAGAGGGGGAAAGAAAAGGGGTCTTAGGGCCTGCTGGGTGGGTGGAAGCAGCTGGAGGTGTGGGAGGCGTCTCTGCTGAGAAGAGCCCTCACGAAGCTGGGATGTGGGGTCTCTAGGACTCGAGCCAGATCGAGCTGTTGAAGGAGCTGCTGGATCTACAGAAGGACATGGTGGTGATGTTGCTGTCACTACTAGAAGGTAAACTCCTAGTGGGTGGGGGTAAGGGGAGGGTACAAATGTTCAGATGATCCTGAAAATGGCCCTCTGAGACCCAGGAGAGCCTAACCTTCAACTGCATCTGATATCATGTGAGGGTCAATACATTTAAGTTGCTATAAGAAGCCTAGCAAACATTTATTGGGCACTTATTATGTGCCAGGTCCCGACTGTAGATGTAGTAAATTATTGAATCGCCAGAGAAATCTTAATTAGGTGGGTGGCCTGGACACTTTTTAAAATTTATGCACTGAATATTTATTTATTTATTTATTTGCTGAATATGTCAGTTAGCTCTTGCTGCCTAACAAATATCCCCAAAACGTAGTGATTTAAAACAACCATAATTTATTACTAATTAATAAAATTATTTAACTTGTAGACAAAGACTTTTTTCTATAGAGGTTCATAACAGCATCCTCATTCTTTTATATGGCTGCATAGTACTAATTGCGTGGGGATACAGTGATTCATTTAACCACACCCCTATCAATGGACATTCAAGGTTCTTAAAAAACATTTTGCTATTACAAACCATGTTGCAATGAATAATCCTCCTACAATGTTTTAAATTTTTGGTAACTAGTCATCAGCTTTTAAAAATCAGATTTAAAGGGACTTCCCTGTGGCACAGTGGTTAAGAATCCACCTGCCAATGCAGGGGACACGGGTTCGAACCCTGGTCCGGGAAGATCCCACATGCCGCGGAGCAACTGAGCCTGTGCGCCACAACTACTGAGCCTGTGCTCTAGAGCCCGTGAGCCACAACTACTGAGCCCGTGCACCTAGAGCCCGTGCTCTGCAACAGGAGAAGCCACCGCAAGGAGAAGCCCACACACCGCAAGGAAGAGTAGCCCCCCCTCACCGCAACTAGAGAAAGCCCACGCACAGCAACAAAGACCCAACACAGCCAAAAATGATCAATTAATTTTTTAAAAATCCGATTTAAACATCAAAAATCCCTTTAAACATTTATCTTGAAAAATTGAAATATTCGGTGACCACACGTCCACATTCTCACATGGGAAAAATCAGCTGAACTGGATTAAATAACTGTCATATCAATGTTCAATCTGATTTTGATGACTGCACTATGATTATATAAGAGAATGTCCTCGTCTTTAAGAATATATATGTGGAAATGTTTAGGGGTAAAAAGGCCTCGTGTCTGCAGCTTAGTCCTTAATGGTTCAGTGAAAAAAAATAGGGAGAGGTATTATAAAGCAAACATGGCAAAATGTAAACAATTGATGAATCTGGAATACATGAGGGTCCCCTTGCACTATTCTTGTGAGCTACATGTAAATTTGAAATTATATGAAAATTGAAAGGTGCAAAAAGAAGCTGGAGCCAGTTTGGGGAGTTCCCTGGCGGTCCAGTGGTTAGGGTTCGGGGTTTTCACTGCTGTGGCCCGGGTTCAGTCCCTGGTGGCAGAACTAAGATCCCGCAAGCTGTGTGGCACAGCCAAAAAATAAATGAATAAATATAAATATAAATAAAATTCTGTTAAAAAAAAGAAGTTGGAGCCAGTTTGCTTTAGAGGGGGTGTGGGGTCCCAGTTTACCACAGTCTCCACCTCTCCCTGTTGTCTTGTCTTTGGCCTACCTCACTCATCTGTGGACCCGCCTGGCCTCTGTGGGCTAGTGGAAGGCTTAGGTGGTGTGAGCTCTGAGGTCATGCAGCTCTGGGTTCAAGTCCTCCCCACCCCCTTACTGGCTGTGTAAACCTGAGTTTGAGACTTTCTCTGAGTCTGTTTCCTCATCTATAAAAATGAATAGTGACACACGTTCCTTACAAAGATGAGGTCGTGTCAGTGCAGCACTTGGCATGGCATCTGGACCCGCCATTAGTTTATGCCATTGTTATCTTTGTTGATGACTCCCCCAGCTATCGGGGGAGGAGGACATAGAATCAGCCAGGTTCACACCTGATGCTGAGGCAGATCAGAAAGTGACCCTTGCCCTCTGAGGGGAGGTAGAGGAGCTGGCCAGGGAAGCTTCCACCAGCACAGTGGATCCTGGTGGCTCCTGAGCTGGAGAGGGAGGCAAGCCCAATGGGGATCCAGAAAGGAGGCTCTGTTGAGCCACACTGACCTGGGGCTGCCTGCAGGGAACGTGGTGAACGGCATGATTGCCCGGCAGATGGTGGACATGCTTGTGGAATCCTCATCCAACGTGGAGATGATCCTCAAGTTCTTCGACATGTTCCTGAAACTCAAGGACATTGTGGGCTCTGAAGCCTTCCAGGACTACGTCACTGATCCCCGTGGCCTCATCTCCAAGAAGGACTTCCAGAAGGTGAGTACTGGAAGGCGGATGGGTGGAGTGCCAAGTGCCAGTCATGCCCTTCCTGGCTGCCTGCTGTAGGCAAGAGACTTCTCTGGATGCCTCAGTTTCCTTATCTGTAAAATGGGGATAAAACCATCCTTGGACTTGTTTTGAAGACGAAATGCATTAACACAAATGAAAACCTTATTTCTATTATCATTATTAACAGTCATAATATTATCATTATTATAAATAGAAATCAGTTATTCAGTTGATAAACATCTATTGGGTTTCTCCTCTGTGTTGGGCTCTGTGCTGATACCATGGACACAGCAATGACTGAGACAGACACAGCCCTGCCTTCATGGGGCTTATAGACTAACGGGAGAGGCAGTCACTAACGACCACTGCAGGTCTAAATAATGAGGCTGTTAGGAGGGAAATGCAGGAACCAGCTCTGTCCAGGAGCCCACTCACCTGCCTCTGCCAACCCTTCCACCCCAGGTGAGCCACTCATCCGCTCTAAGCCTCAGGCTCCTCTGTGAAATGGGGCTAAGATAATAACATTAACTGTTTCACAGGACTGCTTTGAGGTTAGGCAGTGGGTGAACAGAGCCTGGACAGTGCCTGGAACACAGGAGAGTACAAGAGATGTTACCTATTATTATTACTATTATTACTGCCAGATCTTTTCCATCACCATTTTGTTAAATTTTTCTTTTGAAATAACTTCAATCTTATGGAGGAGTTGCAGGAACAGTACATAAAATTTCTGAATACCTTTTCACCCGGATTGCCCAAATGTTAACTTTTTATTTATTTATTTATTTATTTATTTGGCTGTGCTGGGTCTTAGTTGCAGCACAAGGGTCTTCGTTGCGGTGTGTGGGATCTTTTAGTTGCAGCATATAAGATCTTTAATTGCGGCATGCGGGCTCTTAGTTGCAGCGTGTGGGGTCTAGTTCCCTGACCAGGGCCCCCTGCATTGGGAGCTCAGAGTCTCAGCCACTGGACCACCAGGGAAGTCCCCCAAATGTTAACTTTTTACCTCATTTGCTCTATCATGATTCCTCTTTACCTCTAAATACTTCAGTGTGTATCTCCTGAGAACAAGTTAATCCCCTTACATAACCACAAAACAATTATGCAAATCAGGAAACCAACACTGAGACAATCCTGCTATCTACAGACTTTATTCAGTTTTTGCTCTTGAAGAAATTTTTTTCCTTGTCAAGGATCCAGTCCAGGATCAGGGATTGCATTTAGGCATCCTGTCTCTTTAGCTCCCTTCAATCTGGAACCCTTCCTTGATCTGTCTTTGCCTCTTATGATCTTGATATTTTTGAAAAATAGAGGCCAGTTGTTTTATAGGATGGCCCTCAGTGTGGGTTTGTCTGAGTTTTCCTTGTGATTCGATTCAGGTTATACGCCTTTGGCAGGAATATCAGAGGAGGGCTATGTCTTTCTCAGTGCGTCGTATCAGGAGGCATGTGATGTTGGTTCTTCCCATTACAGTTGGTGTTAGCTTGGTCACTTGGTGAAGGTGGTGTTTACCATAGCCTCCATTGTAATGATACTGTCGTTCCCCTTGGTATCTTGTGAAGATGTGCTTTGAGACTATGTAAATATCCTGTGCACCCTCTCAGGGTTAGCATCTATCAGTGATACTTGTCTCCACGATTATTACTATGGCAGTTGATAAATGGTGGTTTTCTAATTACCCTGTATGCTTTACCTTTACTAGGTACCTTTCTTCATTTTATTGCAGTATGGTTGACTTACCATATTGCAATAAAATGTTGTGTTAATTTCTACAGTATAGCAAAGTGATTCAGTTATACATATGTATATATTCTTTTTCATATTCTTTTCCATTATGGTTGATCACCACAGGATATTGAGTATAGTTCCCTGTGCTATAGAGTAAGACCTTGTTGTTTATCCATCCTACATGTAATAGTTTGGATCTGCTAATCCCAAACTACCAATCCTTCCCTCCCCCACCTCCCCCTCTCCCTTGGCAACCACAAGTCTGTTCTCTATATCTGTGAGTCTGTTTCTGTTTCACAGATATGTTCATTTGTGTCATATTTTAGATTCACACATAAGTGCTATCATATGGTATTTGTCTTTCTCTTTCTGACTTAGTTTGCTTAGTATGATCATCTCTAGGTTCATCCATGTTGCTGCAAATGTCATTATTTTATTCTTTTTTATGGCTGAGTAATATTCCACTGTATATTTGGACCACATCTTCTTTATCCATTCATCTGTCAATGGACATTTAGGTTGTTTCCATGTCCTGGCTATTGTAAATAGTGCTGCTATGAACATAGGGGTGCATGTATCTTTTTGAAATATAGTTTTGTCTGGGTGTATGCCCAGGAGTAGGATTGCTGGATCATATGGCAACTCTATTTTTAGTTCTTTGAGGATCCTCCATACTGTTTTCCATAGTGGCTGCACCAATTTACATTCCCACCAACAGTGTAAGAGGGTTCCCTTTTCTCCACACATTAGGTACCATTTTACTGTAAGGAAGAGTTTTTGCCTTCTCCATTTATTTATTTGCTTGTTTGTTCGTTCATTCATTCATTCATTCATTTGTATGGGTATAGACTCATGGCTTTTTATTTTATTCTAGGGATTGCAATCACTGTTGTCCGTCAGCATTTAAATAAACCCAGGGTCTCCTGAGTTGAATACAAAGTGCCCCATGCCTCCCAGTTGTCCTCTGAGAGCCTCCCTGCCTCTCTCTCTCCCCGCTTCTCAGCCACGCCTCCCAAGAGCTATCTACCCTCGCTCACTCCTTTCTCACCTCCCACTCCTTCCCTGATTCGGGGCTTCTGTCCCTGTCACTCTCCTGAAACTACGCCAGCTAAGATCATCAGTGATCTCTTCACCCTAAATCTCTCCTCTGACTTATCATCTTGGCAGCGTTTGCCACAGTCGGCCATTTCCTCCCCCTCGGCAATGCCTTGCTCCCCTGGGCGTCTGTGCCACGCATTCGTGGGACCCCCACCTTCCCTGCCAATCCCTCAGTAGCCTCTTTTTTTTTTTTTTAACATCTTTATTGGAGTATAATTGCTTTACAATGGTGTGTTAGTTTCTGCTTTATAACAAAGTGAATCAGCTATACATATACATATATCCCCATATCTCCTCCCTCTTGCGTCTCCCTCCCTCCCACCCTCCCTATCCCACCCGTCTAGGTGGTCACAAAGCACCGAGCTGATCTCCCTGTGCTATGCAGCTGCTTCCCACTAGCTATCTAGCTTACATTTGGTAGTGTATATATGTCCATGCCACTCTCTCACTTCGTCCCAGCTTACCCTTCCCCCTTCCCGTGTCCTCAAGTCCGTTCTCTAGTAGGTCTGTGTCTTTATTCCTGTCGCCCTCGCAGCCTCTTAAACATCGCTGTCCCTGAGCCCTGCACCTTCAGGAAGAAGAGCTAATATGTATCATGTTCTCACTCTGTGCCAGGTCCTGTGTGTAAATGAATGTTAATTTACAGTAACCCTTAGGTAGTAAGGACTTTTTTTTTTTTTGGCTGCGTTGGGTCTTCGTTGCTGCGCGTGGGCTTTCTCTAGTTGCGGTGAGCGGGGGCTACTCTTTGTTGCGGGGCGCGGGCTTCTCACTGTGGTGGCTTCTCTTGTTGTGGACCACAGGCTCTAGGCGTGTGGGCTTCAGTAGTTGTGGCTTGTGGGCTCTAGAGCGCAGGCTCAGTAGTTGTGGCACATGGGCTTAGTTGCTCTGAGGCATGTGGGATCTTCCTGGACCAGGGCTCGAACCCGTGTCCCCTGTATTGGCGGATTCTTAACCACTGGACCACCAGGGAAGTCCCAGTAAGGACTGTTTTTTATTCCCATTTTGCAGAAGTGGAAACTGAGGCACAGGAAGGTTAAAGTGCTGTGCTTAAGGTCACACAACTGATAAGTAATAAAGCTGGGATTAGAACTCAGGCAGTCTGGCTCCAGAGTACACTGCCTCCAGATTCATCCACTAATCTAGCCTAATAAACAGCCAATGAGCACCTCCTGGGTGCCAGGCCCTCTCTGGGGAGTCCCAGCTCGACTCTCAAGACTGGCAGGTTAAGGTGAGAGTCTCAGTAGGGACTGCAAGAGAACCAAAAAGGACGATGCAGGAGCTAAAGTCCCATCATTTATAATTTTAAAATGACTCTACTCAGCAAAGGAAACCATCGACCAAAAAAAAAGGCAACTTACGGAATGGAAGAAAATATTTGCCAACCACATATTTAATACGGGGTTAATATCCAAAATATACAAAGAAGTCATTGTAGCTCAAAAGCAATAAAACCAATAACCCAATCTAAAAATGGGCAAAGGACCTGAATAGACATTTTTCCAAAGAAGGCATACAAATGGCCAACAGGTACAAGAAAAGGTGCTAAATATCACTAATCATCAGGAAAGTGCAAATCAAAACCACAGTGAGATATCACCTCACACCTGTTAGGATGGGTGTTATCAAAAAAACAAGAGATAACAAGTGTGGCAAGGATGTAGAGAAAAGGGGATCTTTGTCCATTGTTGGTGGGAATGTAAACTGGTGCAACCACTATGGAAAACAGAATGGAAGTTCCTCAGGAAATTAAAAACAGAACTACAGTAGGACCCAGGAATCCCATTTCTGGGTATCTATCCAAAGGAAATGAAACTATAATTGCAAAGTGATGTTTGCACTCTTACATTCATTGCAGCATTATTCACAATAGCCAAGGTGTGAAATCAACCTAAGTATCTGTCAATGGATGAATGGATAAAGAAGATGTGGTATGTGTGTATGTGTGTGTGTGAAATATCATTTAGCCTTGGATAAGGCTGGAAATCTTGTCATTTGCAGCAACATGGATGAACCTGGAGGGCATTATGCTAAGTGAAATAAGCCAGCCAGAGAAAGACAAATACTGCATGGTATCACTTGTGTGAAATCTAAAAGTAAAAGTCAAACTCAGAAACAGAGAATAGAAAAGTGAGTGGTTTCCATAAGCTGGGAGGTGGTGGAAAAAGGGAGAGATTGGTGAAAGGGTACAAACTTTCAGTTATAAGGTGAATTTTTAAAAACTGGGTAAAGATCCCTCCTGACTATTCAGGGTTTCACAAATCACAAGATTTGATGTCATGTACACAACATTTTGTAGCTCAATATCTGTTTCACAAAGTTACAAACAATCTGTAACTTTAAAAGTGCATTAAAAAAAAAAGTGCATTGGCTTTATTTTTTGAATAAATAATACATTCACATAATTTTTAGAGTAAAATATAACAAAGTATGAAGTGTGAGAAGTCTCATTCCCACCCCTTTCTCAACCTACGCTTCCTTCACCCCCACTGCTGTGAGTAAGCATTAGTTTCTTTTGTATCCTTCTATCATTTTCTCCAGATATTATTTTCCTCTTTTCTTACATAATAGGTAATAAGCTATATACATTGGCCTGTATCACTTAACAATATATTCTAGAGATATAGGGAGTGTCCTGATTATTTTTTATAGGTATCCAGCACTCCACTTTGTGTATATATTATGGTTTATTTGATTACTCCCTGTTGATGGACACTCACTTTTTCCCAGTCTTTTGCCATTACAACACATGCTGTCATTAGGGCGGCCATGGATAGTTGCGCAAGTTGTGCACTGTACAAAGGTGCCGTTTATAGGACAGATACTGTAAATTTGTACTGCTGATTTCCAGCAGATGGAAGTAAGCGTGTTGAGGAAGGCTCTATACGGGCCACTAGCAATGCTGGCTAGAACAATTACCTTTGTATGTACATCATTTTGTACGTGCAGTTATATCTAAAGGTAAACTTCCAAAAGTGGGATTGCTGGGTTAAAGGGTAACTGCATTTGTCATTTGGACAGATCTTGCCCTGCATTTTTCCTTCTCATTAGCAAAATGTGAGACTGCCTGTTTTCCCACAGCCTCACCACCAGACCGCATTGTCAAATATTTGGATTTTTGCCAATCTGATAGGTGAAAAAGGGTATTGAGTGCAGTTTTAATTCACATTTCTCCTGTTACGAGTGTAATTAGGCATCTTTTCATGTTACTTCTTTTGTATTACTTGTTCAGTGAACTGACCACGTCTTTGGCTTACTTTTCTATTGGGATGTTGGTGTTTTTCTTCTTGATTTCTATATTTGGCTGATTATAACTTTGTTTGTGATATGAGGTGTACTTCTTTTTTCTGGTTCATCATTTGTCTTTTGACTTTGCTTATGGTGGTTTGTTTTGTTGGTTGGTTGGTTGGTTGGTTGGCTGGTTGGCTTTGGGGGGAGAGGGTTGGCCATGCATAAGACTTGATTTTTATGTAGAAAATCATTTAAAATATTTTATTACTTTTTAACAGAATAGATAATACAGGGATACAGTCCTTTTGTAGAGAAATTCAGAACTTATAGCTATGGTTGAGGTTATCTTTGGTCCCCACACCCAACCCTCATCCCGCCTCTTCAAAGGCTGCCACAGTTATCCTCTTGATGTTCATATCTCTGGACATTTATTTCTGCATTTCTGTTCATATGTAAATCTGCACTGAAAAATATATAGAGGGCTTCCCTGGTGGCGCAGTGGTTAAGAATCTGCCTGCCAATGCAGGGGACACTGGTTTGATCCTTGGTCTGGGAATAGCCCACATGCCGCGGAGCAGCTAAGCCTGTATGCCACAACTACTGAGCCTGCACTCTAGAGCCCGCGAGCCACAACTACTGAAGCCTGCGTGCCTAGATACTGTGCTCCGCAACAGAAGCCACTGCAATGAGAAGCCCGCGCACTGCAACAAAGAGTAACCCCCGCTCTCAGCAACTAGAGAAAACCCGCGTGCAGCAGCGAAGACCCGATGCAGCCAAAAATTAAATAAATGAATAAATAAATAAATTTATAAAAAAAGAAAAATATATAGAATTATTTTAGGGTTTCCGAAGTTCTTCGTGGTTGACAGTGTTCTTGACAGTCTGCAAAACATGTCTCCAATGATAAGTACTTTGCAGATTCCAAAACGTCTACTACAGTTTGGAAAGCCCTTCCTGGTGGGTGAAAACACATTTCAGGCTACTAATTTATTCTTAGGTAGTACTATTTTGTGGTTTTCTTTATTGTTTTTTATTAGCGAATGTTTTTGTACCTATCTCTAAATTAAAAGACTTCCTTTTAAAAAAATCTTTATTGAGATATAATTCATATGCTATAAAATTCACCCATTTAAAAGGTACAATTTAATGTTTTTTTGATATATTCACAGAATTGTGCAACCATCGCTACAATCTAATTAGAACATTTTAATCACCCCAAAAAGAAACCCCATACCCTTTAGCAGTCACTTCCATTTCCCCCACTCAGGCCCCTGGCAGCTAATCTACTTTCTGTCTCTATAGATTTGCCTATTCTGGACACTTCATATAAATGGAACTGTACAATATATGGTCTTAAAAAGCTTTCCTTCTATTTAACGAACCACAATATCATTATCACTCCTAACTAAAAACAAAGCAATAAAGACAAAATGAAAAAGATCCATAGTTCATTAAATCATCAAATGTCTGGCCAGTGTTCACATTTCCAGATCTTCTGAAGACCACATATAATTTTTTGTAATTTCTTTGCAGCAGGATCCAAACAAGGCCACCCAGTGCTACTGGTTGCTATTTCTTAAATTCTCCTTTTTTTTAAAAAAAATTATCTACTTATTTATTTTTGGCTGTGTTGGGTCTCCGTTGCTACGCGTGGGCTTTCTCCAGTTGCGGAGAGCGGGGGCTACTCTTTGTTGCAGAGTGCAGGCTCCAGTAGTTGTGGCACATGGGCTTAGTTGCTCCACAACATGTGGGATCTTCCCAGACCAGAGTTCGAACACTGTGTCCCCTGCATAGGCAGGCAGATTCTTAACCACTGCGCCACCAGGGAAGCCCTTGGTTGCTCTTTCTTTAAACCTCCTTTTACCTACTGCTGCCCCTCCATCACTTTTCCCTTACCTGGCAGTTTATCTGATGGATACCTGGGTTGCTGGTCATGTAGAGCAGCGCTGCCCGATAGAAATACAATGAGAGCAACACATATAATCAAGAAATTTCTGGGACTTCCCTGGTGGTCCAGTGGTTAAGAATCCACCTTCCAATGCAGGGGACGCGGGTTTGATCCCTGGTCGGGGGAACTAAGATCCCGTATGCCATGGGGCAACTAAGCCTGCGCACTGCAGCTACTGAGCCCACGCGCTCTGGAGCTCTCACACCACTAGAGAGAAGCCCACGTGCCGCAACGAAGAGCCCGCGCGCTGCAAGGAAAGATCCCGCGTGCCGCAACTAAGACCCAACACAGCCAAAAATAAGTAAATAAATATTTTTAAAAAAAAGAAATTTCTAATACCTACACTTAAAAAAAGAAGTAAAAAGAAACACGTGAAATTATTTTTAACAATGTTTTATTTAAACTACTCTACCAAAATAATATTTCAACATATAGTCAATGTAAAAATTATCAGATATCTTAAATTCTTTTTTTATACTAAGTCTTTTTTTTTTTTTTTTAAGATCTTATGTGGCCAATTTACTAGTTTTTCCATTTATTTATTTATTTATTTTTGGCTGTGTTGTGTTCTCGTTTCTGTGCGAGGGCTTTCTCCGTTTGCGTCAAGTGGGGGCCACTCTTCATCGCGGTGCGCGGGCCTCTCATCATCGCGGCCTCTCTTGTTGCGGAGCACAGGCTCCAGACGCGCAGGCTCAGTAATTGTGGCTCACGGGCTCAGTTGCTCCGCAGCATGTGGGATCTTCCCAGACCAGGGCTCAAACCCGTGTCCCCCGCATTGATAGGCAGATTCTCAACCACTGCGCCACCAGGGAAACCCCTAAGTCTTTTTTTTTTTAAAGGAACATTTATTTATTTACTTATTGGGCTGTGTTGGGTCTTCGTTGTTGCGTGCAGGCTTTCTCTAGTTGTGGCGAGCGGGGTCTACTCTTCGTTGTGGTGCGTAGGCTTCTCATTGCGGTGGCTTCTCTTGTTGCGGAGCATGGGCTCTAGGCGCGCGGGCTTCAGTAGTTGTGGCTCGCAGGCTCTAGAGGGCAGGCTCAGTAGTTGTGATGCACGGGCCTAGTTGCTCCGCGGCATGTGGGATCTTCCCGAACCAGGGATTGAACCCGCGACCCCTGCATTGGCAGACGGATTCTTAAGCACTGCGCCACCAGAGAAGTCCTATACTAAGTCTTTAAAATCCATATGTGTTTTACACTGTCAGCACATCTCACTTTGCACCAGCCATGATTCAAGGGCTCAGTAGCCACATGTGGCTCATAGCTGTCATTAGATAGTGCTCTCCTAGTTGTAGAGTTTCCCACAGGTTTGATCTGGCTGATGCAACTTTGTGGTGTCATTTAATGTGTTCCTCTGTCCCCTGCATTTCCTGTAAACTGGGACTTGGGTCAAGAAGCTCGATCAGATTCAGGTTTGGAGTTTTTGTTTTTATTTTTATTTTTTTGCCAACACCTTCCTTTGTGGTGCTTCATACGTCCATCAAGAGGCACATCCTGTCCCGTCATCTCTCCTTCTGTGATGTCAGCAACCACTGATATTCAATGCCCAGACACATTAGTTCATTAGAGGTTGCAAAATGGCAATAGTCTCGTTTCTAAATGTTTGACCTTTACCAAACATCATATGGTTTCCCAAACCCAAAGCATCATATGATTCCCAGACTCTTTACAAATCTTTGTATTTTACAATATGCTTTTCAATTTTTTTATGGTTTAAAAGACAAGGTTAGGTTGTTTTTTTTTTAAGGACTTCTTAATTTTCAAAAATTGTAACAGAGTTAAAAAGTCTTTTCAGTTTTCAAGATGCTTAATTCATTTGAAATATGCGTTGAGCACGTACTGTGTGTAGCAGTGAACAAAACAGAGACTGACAGCCCAGTGGGGAGGGACAGATGAAAAAAAGTAAAGAAACAAAATAATTTCAGGTTATAATCTGTGGTCTGAAGGAAATGAGCAGGGTGGTGTGCAAGAGAGCATGCGTGGAGTAAGCCCTGTAAATTGGGTGGTCAGGGAAGGTCTTTCCAGAAGAGGACATTGAAGCCAAGAGCTGAAAGCTACCCTGTGAAGGTAGGGGAGGTTGTGGCATCCCCAGGAAAAGGGACAACAAATATAAAGGCTGAAAAGTGGGAATAAGAGGGATGCAAAGGAGGCCAGTATGGCTGGAGAGGGCTGTTGGGGGCGGGGAGAGGAAAACTTTAAGTCTCAGAGGTGAGGAGGGCAGATGTGCTGGCACTGGTTGGCTGCAGGGAGGACTCTTTAAACCTGAATGAGACGGAGCTAAGGGAGGATTCTGAGCAGGGGAGGAATGTGACCTGACTCAGATGTTCACAGGGTCCCTCCAGCTGTGGGTGGGGGGAAGAGACTGTGGGGACAGAAGAGGAGCAGGGAGACCAGGGAGAAGGTTGCTGCGATGGTCCAATGGGGGACAAAACCAGGGTAGGGGCCATGGAGGGGGCAGAAGTGTATGTGTCCTAGATCTTTTGAAAGTAGAGCTGACAGATTTGCTGATGGATTAGGTGTGGGTAGTGAGATAAAAGAGAGGAATCAAGGCTAACTCAAAGATTTTAACTTAAGCACCTGGGTGGGTGGTGATGCTATTCCTGAGATGGGTAAGACTGTGGGAGGAGAGGTTTTGAAATCAAGAGTTCAGTTTTGGCCATTTCCACAGAGATGTCAGATAAGGCTCCCACTGTTAAGTGTATGGATTCTGCAGAGCAGTCAGGGCTGGGATGTAGCCTTTACAGTCATTGGCATGGGATGGCTTTCAGAGGTTCGGGCCTCAATGACATCTCCATGACGAGTGTATATCTCAAGAAAAGCGTGCAAATTCCAGGCCTTGGAGCCCCTCCAACCTTTAGAGGTCTGGAAGAGAAGGAGACTCCAGCCAAGGAAACTGACAACAGTCAGAGAAAAAGGTATTTCAGAAGAAGGGGTAGGCAAATGGACAATGTGGAGCATGGTTGGGGGGGGGGGGTGTCAGATTTTAAGAGGGACAGTGTCACACTGTATCATAAGAGAAGGAGTCAGGTTGATGGCGTGACGGTAGAAGGTGAAGAGTTCCTGTGTGATTGTCTCCACGCTCTGTGGTTTCTAGAGCCCTTCATGATTTGCAAAGCATGTTACTCATTTAGAAAGCATTTTGCAAAGTTCTTGGCTACAAAGCATTTTTTAGAGCCAGAAGATTTCGCTTCTGTTCATACCCCAGAGCAGTGTTTCTCAAACCATGTTGCAACCCATCTGTTGGTCATGAAATTTAGTTAAGTCATGACCAGCATCTTTAAAAATAAAATAGAATAGAACATTGCAGAGTGTGTTACATAGCGAAAGTCAGAATTGTGTCGTGAAATCTTTTTTTTTTTGAGTCACATTATAAAATGCATTCTTACTATAGGTGTGGTCAAAACATTTGAAAGACTGCCCCAGAGAACCTCTTGCAAAGAGTGCATTGAAGATCAGCGCAAGAATGTTCAATGAAAGTGTCTGTAAAGTTAAAAACTGGAAATAAACTAAATGTCTGTCATCAGGAGGATAGTTTGTTTATAAAACAGGAATACTACACAGCAGTGAAAATGCATTCATTTGATCTATATATCAACATGGATAGATCTTGAAAACGTACAGCTGAGTGAAATAAGCAAGTTTCAAATTACATGATTATAATAGTAGTTCTTTAAATCAAAATAATGCACAGGATACCAAATTTTTTGTGTGAGAAAATGGCAGAATATAAGTAGTAGAAGTACTGACACATCTTTTTTAATTGAAGTATAGTTGATGTACAGTATTATATTAGCTTCAGGTGTACAACATAGTGATTCAATATTTTTATAGATTATACTCCATTTAAAGTTATCATAAAATATTGGCTATATTCTCTGTGCTGTACAATATGTCCTTGTAGCTTATTTATTTTATTCATAGTAGTTTGTATCTCTTAATCCCCTATCCCTATCTTGCCCCTCCCCCCATGCCCTCTCCTCACTGGTTTGTTCTAATTTGTTCTCTATATCTGTGAGTCTGTTTCTGCTTTGTTATATTCATTCGTTTTATTTTTTAGATTCCACATATAAGTGATAACATACAGTATTTGTCTTTGTCTGACTTATTTCACTAAGCATAATACCCACTAGGTCCACCCATGTGACACATAGTTCTTTGCAAGGATACACCAACTCCTTGGTGGTTACCTTGGGGGAGGGTGGGGGTAATGGAGCAAGAGAAGGGTACACAGAGGGCTCCAACCATACCTGTCATGTTACAGTTCTTAAATATAGAGTAGCTGAAAATATGTTCTGGGGTGATGGGCATACGACTTTATTCCCAGTTGAAATTTGGAGGCCTCCATTGTGTCAGGTGCCAATTATTTAGTTGCTGGAAATGGTAGGATGGGGGGACCAAAGGGCCTTGGGGAAGGGGCAGAGGTGGTGGCATGTATCAGTCAGGGCCCTAGCTGGAAGGGGGCTGGCCTGGAGGAAAGACTAATTATCTAACTCCGAGATAGAAGGAGCTGTGTGGACAGGATGGCAGGACTGACCTTTGAGGGAGAGAGACAAGCAGCACGGGGAGGAAGCCAGGGAGAGAAATGCCACAGCTCCATTCTCCTCCTGCTCCCTGACCTCAACTGGACAGGCCCCACCTGCAGCCAGAGGGTCAAGAAAGCCTGTGGTACAGACCACAGGTGCCATCACGTCGGGGGAGGAAGGGTGGAGAGCAGGCCTGCGGGGACTCGCCAGCACGGCAGGCAGGGAGCTTGGGGCAGCATCTCTTTACCAGCTGCTACACAAGTGCTGAGTTTCATCAATTCACATCTTACCATCTCTGAAAATGGACTTTATCTGACAGTGGATGGTGGCTCAGCTTTGTGGAAATGCAGCATTCAGTATTTTTTTTTTTTTAATAAATAGATTTATTTATTTATTTACTTTTGGCTGCATTGGGTCTTCATTGCTGCGCACGGGCTTTCTCTAGTTGCGGCGAGCGGGGGCTACTCTTCGTTGAGGTGCGCGGGCTTCTCATTGCAGTGGCTTCTCGTTGCAGAGCACGGTCTCTAGGTGCACAGGCTTCAGTAGTTGTGGCACGTGGGCTCAGTAGTTGTGGCTTGCGGGGTCTAGAGCACAGGCTCAGTAGTTGTGGCGCACGGGCTTAGTTGCGCTGCAGCATGTGGGGTCTTCCTGTTCCAGGGCTCTAACCCGTGTCCCCTGCATTGGCAGGCGGATTCTCAACCACTGCGCCACCAGGGAAGTCCCACAACATTCAGTGTTTTAATAGCTGGTACAGCCTCACCCATACCAACCTGCTGGGCGTCAGCCTTGGGTGCTGTTTATATGATTCTGAATTTTTCTCCCTTTATGAAAAGTCCATAGTTGTTTCGGGAAAGGCATTGGGGCTCCCTAGGCCACCCCTCTGACCTCCCCCGCTCACCCCTGCCCACCCCCCAGGCCATGGACAGCCAGAAGCAGTTCACCGGTCCAGAAATCCAATTCCTGCTTTCGTGCTCCGAAGCGGATGAGAACGAGATGATCGACTGTGACGAGTTCGCCAACCGCTTCCAGGAGCCAGCCCGCGACATCGGCTTCAACGTGGCCGTGCTGCTCACCAACCTGTCGGAGCACGTGCCTCACGACCCGCGCCTGCGCAACTTCCTCGAGCTGGCCGGGAGCATCCTCGAGTACTTCCGGCCCTACCTGGGCCGCATCGAGATCATGGGCGCCTCCCGCCGCATCGAGCGTATCTACTTCGAGATCTCGGAGACCAACCGCGCCCAGTGGGAGATGCCCCAGGTCGGTGGCCCCGCACACGCGCATGCTTGCCTCCCGGGGCTTCGGGGCATGCTCCTCGCACGCTTGGACCACACATGGGGCTGTGCACGCTTCGCACATCTGCTCTGCAGACCCTGGTGTGCCCCTGCTCTGCTCGTGCAAGCCCATGCCCACCCTTCTGCACACGTTGTATGGGTGCTGCTGTGCCCTGGCGCACCCCTGGTTCTCCCATGCCCACCTCGTGCAGACTCGGCATGGACACATACCCTTATACATGCAGCAGCGTCTGTGGGCCCTCACTGTGGCTGCTCGCACACCACGCCTGCCACTTGCACACTCACCCTGGGAGCTCTTATAATTCTGATGCGACCACACCCACACTCTTGTACTTGAACCCACGTGGTTACACACACCTTGCTCACCTTACCAGCAGCCCCTGGTGTGCCCTCTCTTGGCCCTGGCCTGCCCATGCCCACTCTTTTGCACACTCACCGCGGGGGCTCTAGGGTGCCCTGATGACTGGTGACTGGCATTTTGTGCCCCCAAATGCCCTCTGAGTTCCTAGCACACAATGCCCTTCCCACTTATGCTGGGCCCACATGTGCGTGCACCTCTCTTGCACACTCACTCTGAGGATGCCAGTGTGCATTCCTGCAGCCCTGGCATGCCATATGGTTGCCCGCCCTCACTCATTCACCCACACATGCCCTGGCACACCCATGCTCATTCATGAGCACTTGGACCACCCTCACCAACTCACCCGCAAGAGCCCCTGCGTGTCCTTGGTGGCCAGGCCTACTCCTTGACCTGATGTGCCCCGAATATGCCCAGCCTACAAGTGTTTGAATGCCCCTTACACACTCACTTGCTCCAAAGTATGCTCACGTAGCCCTGGCACGCCCCCAGCCCACCTTACACACTTAGCCTGCATGTGGTTCCCATCCCCCATTTTCTCACCCTCCCAGGTGCCCCTCATGCACGCTCGGCCCCTGGCCCTGCCCCTGCTGTCCAGGTGGCCCTCCTGCCCACACTCACCGTGCACACCAAGCCTGCGTGCTCCTTACCTGCCCCTTGCACTCCCACTTCCCTTTTATTCCTCAGATGCCCCCAGGCACCTGCACACTCCTCCCACTTGCTCTTGCACACCCTTCCCACCTTACACACAGTTCATGTGACTTGCACTCCCATCATCTCAACACCTGGGCCCCCTGAGTCTCCTCCTCAGTGACACCTGGCTCATGCACGCCCAGGCTTGTGCCCTACCCTGAGCCCTGCCCTCACGTTCTGGGCCCTCTTACACTGACTCCCAGGTCCTCTTGCACACTCATCCTGCCGCACATGCACTGACCATATGAATTGTAGACCCCTCCCACATTTACACTCCCCACCCGCGGTTTCACCCAGGCCCTTGCATGCCTGCCCCATATGCCCATGTCCGCCGAGCACACTGAGCCGGGCATGGTCACATTCTTCCCATGTCCTCCCATGCCGCCACGCCCTCCTCACACCGGATTCCTCCCTTAGTCCCGGTGCCCTCTCACAAGGCTCTTGCACATCGGCCCTTTCACATACTCCACCGGAACGCCCAAGGTTTTGCACACTCACCTGTGTCCCTTGGGGCACCACTGTATACTCCTCCTCTCCAATCTGGCTTAAAAGCCATTGCATCATCCTTGCACCCGGGACGTCTGCACATCCCTGCCTCTGCAGGAAGCCCTGGTTCACCACTGGCGCTTCACACTCTAGTACACCCCGTGGGAGCTCCGCCCCTCACGTGCACTCCCCGTGCACACTCTTTCTGTTAGTGTTATTCCTCCAAACACCCACTTCCTCCTGCTCACTCCTTCCCATTCCCACGTTCTCCCGCCGGTCCGGAGTCCATGTCTGCCTGCGTGGCCCTCTAGCGCTCATGCAGCAGTACCACAATAGCAAGCACTATGCGGCGTTTGGCAGGTGCCAGGCACTGTCCTAATCACTCAGCATCTATTAACTCATTTAATCCTCACGCCAACCCTTTTACGCATGGGTTCTACTATTATTCCCCGATTTACATAAGGGGAAACCGAAGCCCAGAGAGTTAAGTCTAACTCAGTGGCAGAATCAGCATTCGAACCCAGGCAGGCTGGCTGCAGAATCTTTGCCCTCAACCACTATGCTCCGTCTGTCGAAGCCAAGAACATCGATTCTGGAACCAGCTTGTTGGGAATTCGAATCCTACACCTGCCACCTCTCAGCTGCATCACCCCGGACACGTGACTTTCTGGGCTTCCATTTCCTCATCTGTAAAATGGGGATATCGGCCCCTACTTCTAGGATGGTTTGTGAGGTTTTAATGAGAGACCATACATAAAATGCTGGATACAGGGCCTAGCCTTGCTGAGGTTCTTACAAGTGCACCTACAGCGAGCGCTATATAGGTTCGCTTTCAAAAATAAAAACGACGATGCTTAGAACAGCGGCGAACGCGCGTGGCTGCCACCGCTGTTGTCCCAAGTCCCCGCCGACGGCGCCCCCATCACGTCCCCTCCGTCCCGCGCTGCAGGTGAAGGAGTCGAAGCGTCAGTTCATCTTCGACGTGGTGAACGAGGGCGGCGAGTCGGAGAAGATGGAGCTCTTCGTGAGCTTCTGCGAGGACACCATCTTCGAGATGCAGATCGCCGCGCAGATCTCGGAGACAGAGGGCGGGCCGGGGGAGGACAACGACGAGGGCGCGGGCGCGGCGGAGGCGGGCGCCGAGGGCGCAGAGGAGGGCGCGGCGGGGCCCGAGGGCGCGGCGGGGACGGCGGCGGCGGGCGCGACGGCGCGGCTGGCGGCGGCGGCGAGTCGGGCCCTGCGGGGCCTCAGCTACCGCAGCCTGCGGCGGCGCGTGCGGCGGCTGCGGCGGCTGACGGCGCGCGAGGCCGCGACGGCCGTGGCCGCGCTGCTCTGGGGGGCGCTGGCGTGCGCGGGGGCGGCGTGCGCGGGGGCGGCGGCGGGCGCGCTGCGCCTGCTCTGGGGCTCGCTCTTCGGCGGCGGCCTGGTGGAGGGCGCCAAGAAGGTGACGATGACCGAGCTCCTGGCGGGCATGCCCGACCCCACGGGCGACGAGGTGCGCGGCGAGCAGCCGGCCGGGCCCGGAGGCGACGCGGACGGCGAGGGTGCGGGCGAAGGCGCGGGCGACTCCGCGGAGGGCGCGGGCGACGAGGAGGCGGCGGCGCAGGAGGCCGGCCCGGGAGGCGCCGACGGGACTGTGGCCGTGGCCGAGGATGGCCCCTTCCGGCCCGAAGGGGCCGGCGGCCTCGGGGACATGGGTGACTTGACGCCGGTGGAGCCGCCCACGCCCGAGGGCTCCCCTATCATCAAGAGGAAGCTGGGGGTGAGAGCAGGGGCTGGGGCTTCAGGGTTTTGGAGAGATTGGGGTAGGAGGTAGGGTGAGAGAGGGAAAGAGAGACAAATAGAGGTTGGAGAGCGGTGCACAGAGAGAGGAAAAGGGCGGAGAGAGGGCCTGAGAGATACGCAGAGACAAAGAGAGACACACTGAGAGATGGACGCAGAGATGGAGACCTGGAGGAAGTCTCCCGATGAAGAGGGTAGTGATTCTGGGAGAGACAGAGAAAAAAATATCTGGAGCCAGAAAGAGCAAGAGATCCAGAGACCAAATTAGAGGAGAAGCAGGACCAAGAACTAAAAAGACCGAAGATAGGGTCAGAGACACTGGGAAAGACCCTCAGAGATACAGGCGGTTGTGGGGAATTAAGTAGTCCACGTGACAGAGGCCCCTAAAGCATCCTCAGGCCCTCAGTACAATAAGTGCCATGGGGGTGCGGTTGTCAAGGTGATGGAAGGCCATGAGGGGAGAAGAGCTCCACTTGGAGCCAGCCTGACTCTGCACAGTGCTTTAGCCAAGGCACTCCACCTCTCTGAGCCTCAGTTTCCCCTCTGTAAAATGAGAATCATAATCCCTCTTCTGGGGCGGGGTGGGGGGGGGAGTAAAACTTAGATTGCCCAGGAGAAACGGCCAGAAAGGGACACAGAGAGGAATAGGCAGGTCTGAGAGGTGCTTGGGGTGCAGGCTCAGCCCTGATACTTGCCCTGCTGCCAGGTGGATGGAGAGGAAGGGGAGCTGCCTCCAGAGCCCGAGCCTGAGAAAGCCGAGTGAGTGGCCTTGGGTCCAAGGGGCCCAGCCCCTATCACTGCCTCCCTCCTGGACTAGAAGCCTCCTGAGGTCAGGGCCTGAGGATGTCCTGGTCACTCTGGGACCTCAGCATCACCCATCCCAGGCCCAGGCCCAGAGGAGGGCCTCTGTGAAAGGCAGTAGAGAAATGAATGCTCCTCTCTTACCTGCAAGCCTTTCTCCCAGCCGTTCCCTCCGCCTGTGACACCTTCCCCTGTGCTTTGTCTCAGCCTTCCTCCTCCCCATCTTGGCTCACATGGCTCCTTCTCTGGGAAGCCTACCTTGACACGCCCCCTAAGTTGAAGAGGTGTCTCCTCTGGGCTCCCATAAGTCCCTGAGCTACCCTCGTCCCAGCCCTGACCACTCCGGGCTGCCACTGTCTGGTGACGGGTCTGTACCCCATTGGACTGGAGCCCCATGGGGACAGGGCTGGAAGTTGTCTCACCACTGTGTCCCCAGCACCATTTAGACCTGGACCAGGCATGGGGTGGGCCCCAGCGCATGGCTTTGAATGAATGAATGAATGAATGAATGCATTCCCCAGGCACCTGCTCACTCTCTCTGTGTCCTGCCCTGCAGTGCTGAGAATGGGGAGAAGAAAGAAGTCCCCGAACCCCCACCAGAACCCCCCAAGAAGACAGCTCCTCCTCCCCCCCCTCCAAAGAAGGAGGGGGCTGGAGGCGGGGGCCTGGAATTCTGGGGAGAACTGGAAGTACAGAGGGTGAAGTTCTTGGTGAGGAACCCAGCAAGGGCACCCTGAAGCCTCCTCTCCCAGAAAACACTCACACCACCTCTCCCCCAACCCTGTCCTTGAGCCCACCTGGGCCAGGCTCATCTCTGTGGGGAAGTCGATATGGGCAGAGAGCAGAGATGTCCCCAGACAGAGCAGGACCTGGGCACAGGGCAGCATTTTCAGGTGGTCCCCACTTGGCTATTCGGCCTCTCCCCGCTCACAATCCTTATTCCAGCCTCCCCGCTTTTGCGCACCTGGGGCCACCGGCCTCAGCTTCCCACCCCCATCCTCTATCCAAAGCTAAATCCAACTGAGGCCGTGGCGCTGTTCCTTCCACCGTGGCCTATTTCTTGGCTCTCAGCCTTCAGGTAGGAGCTGCCACACCAGCCCCAGCTCCTCCTGTGGGGGGAGAATTCATCTCCTCATCCAGCCCGGAAGAAGGGAGGTCGGGGCCCAGGGCTCCATCTGTCCTATCTCCTCTCCAGGCCAGCCTGACATGAGGGGCTGAGGGAAACATGTTGGACAGAGGGTGGTTCAGTGAGGATTGGGGGGAAGAATGGGGGATGGAGAGAACGATGGAGAGAAAGAGAGGAAGGGAGAGGTGGAAGTAGATGTCCTCTGCCTGGGATGAAGCAGACAGGGTCCCCTCACCCGGGAGGCAGCATGGCAGAGTGGTTGGGAGTGTGGACTCTGGAGCTGGACCGCCTGGCTTCAAAGCCCAGGTCTGCCACTTCTTGGCTGCGTAACCTTGAACAAGACAACTCACCACCCTGAGCCTCCATTTCCTCATCCAGAAAGTGGGCTTATCAGCAGTACCTACTTCATAGGGTTGTGGTGAGAATTAAACAGGTTCATGTATATAAAGCTCTTAGCCCAGGCCTTGGTATACAATAAGCACTCAATAAATGGGAGATTGTGGGACCAGATATTAAGGACCCCAGTGCTTGGGTTGTGGGTGAATGTTGGGATAAATTCTCCCGGGAAGCGAGTGGACCGTGAGCTCTGTCTTTTTCTTTCTCTCCTCATCTTAGAACTACCTCTCCCGGAACTTTTACACTCTGCGATTCCTTGCCCTCTTCTTGGCATTTGCCATCAACTTCATCCTGCTGTTTTATAAGGTGCTGATCAAGAGGGGCCGGGAGAATCAGGCGCTTACCTGGGCTGTGGGGCGGCAGGCTCAGCCCCTAACGGGTTCCCAGGGCCCTTGCAGTTCACCAGGGACAAGGTCTTGGGCTCAGGTCCCCAGGAAGGTTCAGGCTGAACACCTTGAGCTTAAGACCCCTGTGGTGGTGAGTATGGGTGTCTGGGTCCTTTTGGAACAGATGCCTGAGTGCCCTGTGGGAGTTAGTGCAGGGAATCAGTCCTGGGTTCCACGCTCAGCTCTGCCACTGGCCAGCCCTGTGCCCCTGGGTGCAGGCCGTCCCCTCTCTGCAACACCCGCTGATTTGGTTACATCTCTTTGTTCTCACATAAGCTAAAGAGAAATTTGTGGGGAGGAGGAAATGGGCAGCTCATGAAAGAGAAGGAGAGGGCTAAGAAGCAGGCCTCCCAAAGGACAAAGTGACCCTCGGGGTCTTGCGCGAGATCTAGATAACAGGACAGAGGGGCAGTCTAGCAGAATGGTCAGAGCATGGCTTCTGTAGGATCAGAGTCTGGCTCTAACATTCACTGGCTGCATGATGTTAGGCAAAGTTCTTAACCTTTCTGTGCCTTAATTTCCTCATCTGTAATATGGGATAATAACAGAGCCTACATCTTAGAGCTGTGGGAATTAAAAGAGGATTAACATGAGGAATTCCCTGGCGGTCCAGTGGTTAGGACTCCACGCTTTCACTGCTGAAGGCGCGGGTTCAATCCCTGATCAGGGAACTAAGATCCTGCAAGATGTGTGAGGCCCAGCCAAAAAAAAAAAAGAGGGTTGATGTATGTAAAGTACTCAGAATAGTACCTGGCAAAAAAAAAGGTGCTGTATAAATAAATGATAGCTACTACTAATTTTAGTATTAGTGTTAATATTAGTGTTAAAAGTAGTCTCTTTAGGGCTCCACTATCAAGACGAATCAACTCTGTTTTCAGTCCTCCTGTCACTCAGTTCAATAGTCAGATTCCCAGGACAGAATCTGATTTGCTAGCTAGGGTCCTGGGCCCACCCTTTGATCTTGATGGACAGTCCTGCCGAGACTGTATCTGATGAGGGCCCAGTTCTGGGTGTGGCAGACCAGGTACCAGGACACCTGGTCCCCACCCTGACTGACCTCTGTCCCCCTTTAGGTCTCAGACTCTCCACCAGGGGAGGATGATATGCAGAGCTCAGCAGCTGGGGACCTGTCAGGAGCAGGGTCAGGTGGAGGTTCTGGCTGGGGCTCGGGGGCCGGAGAGGAAGCAGAGGGCGACGAGGATGAGAACATGGTGTACTACTTCCTGGAGGAGAGCACGGGCTACATGGAACCTGCCTTGCGTTGCTTGAGCCTTCTGCATACGCTGGTGGCCTTTCTCTGCATCATTGGCTACAACTGTCTCAAGGTGGGTCATGACCACAGTCTTGGGGCTGGGGCGTGTGTGTGTGTGTGTGTGTGTGTGTGTGTGTGTGTGTTTGGAGGGGATGTGTGCCGGGACAGGGGCTGGGGCATCTCACACAGTGATTGGGACAGAGGGGGGTCTAGGGTTGGGGTATGGCTGGGGGACTGAGTACAGGATTGGGGTCTTTAGCAAGGGTGATATTCAATCTGGGAACTGATACGGGTCGCAGCTGAGGAGATGGGTCCTGTGACGATGTTAATTTCTGGATCAAGAAGCAAAATTTGTCATTCGGGAATATTTATTTTCTGCATGTTGGTCAGTTGGTGAATTAATATCTGTGAGGGTCTGTGGGCCTCAGACATAACATGGGTGCCAACAGGGGGATGTGGATTCTGACATCGACTATGCCTGGAGCTTGTGATGCCCCGTAAGGTGTATTACGAAAACTTCAGTATGGGTTCCACGAGAACTGACTCTTCAGCAAATCTTGATACTTTACAATTGGACGAACAGAGCTCTTTTGGCTTAGAAGTTTTGCAAGTGCTGTTCCCTCTGCCTGGAATGCTCTGCCCCACTTCCACCTCCTTTCACCTGCCTGTTTTATTCCTCCTCCTTCCCTTGGGAGGCCCCAGGCTGCAGCAGGTGCCAGTTCTGGGCTCTCTCGGGTTTTTTCCTCATCCCAGCCCTGACTCTCTGACCACGTTTCCCCACTACTACCCTGATCACTCTGGGAAAGCTCCTCTGATGTGGGGTCTCACGAAGGCTCCAGCAAGATGTCCTAGCTCCTGCCGAGGCTGTGGTCTCCTGACACCCACCCCTTTGCCTCCCTGCATGATCTAGGTGCCCCTGGTGATCTTTAAGCGGGAGAAGGAACTGGCCCGGAAGCTGGAGTTTGACGGCCTCTACATCACAGAGCAGCCTGAAGACGATGACGTGAAGGGGCAGTGGGACCGGCTGGTGCTCAACACTCCGTAAGGGCCCACCCCAGCCTCGTGGTGGGTTGGGGAAGCAGAGCTGGGTTTCCACTCCAGTCCCAGCCCAGGCCGCAAAAGACCGGAGTTCCAGTCACTGCCGGTCCTGACTCATTCTCCCCAAGCCTTTGTCCTCCTCTTAGTAGTACAGACAAATTTCCCGTGCATTAAAGTACCTCTGGGGGTGCTGCTGACACATGGAGGTTCCTGGGCCCCAGCCCTGGGGATTCTGGTTCAGTGAGTCTGAGGTGGCGCCCAGGAACCTGCATTTTAAATTCTGTCCCCACGTGCGATTCTCACCAGGTGCCATGAGTGGGAAATATATGAAATCATTTGGTTTTTAACCTGAGCCCAGAGAGGAAATGAGGGTTGTGAGGGCAACGTGGTGGGACTCTGGACCCTCAAAGTACACTCCCAGCCCATTCCATTTTCCCCCAGGTCAAGTCCCATCTTATGTGTTCGTACAGCGGGGCTGCATCCTTAGAGGGAGGCGTGTGTAGAGTAAGAACACCAGGTCAGGTTGGAACCCTGGGTTGGCCTCACTCTAGCTGGGAATTATTGGTCCAGTTACTTGGCCTCTCTGTGCCTCAGTTGCCTTATCTGTAAAGTGGGGATATATAATAGCACCGATCTCACTAGGACCTTGTGACAATGAAATGAGTTAGTGTGGTTTCTGGGGCACTGTAAGCCCTAGGTGAGGGTTGGAAGTTATTTTCTTTTTTCTTTTTTTTTTAATGAAGACACCTTTTTTTTTTTTTTTTTTGCATCAGGCTTTAGTTGCGGCATGCGGAATCTTTGTTGAGGCACACATGCAGGATCTTTCATTTCCGCGAGCAGCCTTTTCCTTGTGGCGCGCGGGCTCCAGGGCGCGAGGGCTCGGTAGTTTGCGGCATGCAGGCTCTCTCGTTGAGGCGCGCGAGTTCAGTAGCTATAGCGTGCGGGCTTAGTTGCCCCGTGACACGTGGGATCTTCCCGGACCAGGGATAGAACCCACGTCCCCTGCATTGGAAGGTAGATTGTTTACCACTGAACCACCAGGGAAGTCCCGGAAGTTATTTTCTTATGGGGTCCTGCCTAGTGAAGTGGTGCAAGGAGAGAGAGAAGCCATACCAAGGACATCCTATACTCTCATTGTCACCATTAAAGACACATTTAACTTACACACATTCAAGTACACATGCTTAAAAGAGAGAGAGAGAGACACCTATTTAAAATGGTGTCTGCCCAAGACCTTGACTTCTAAATACCATTTCCCATGACAAGGAACCAAACTCCACGAAGAAGTGGCAGATTTCAGGGCTGGGTTGGGGAAGTGTAAGATGAGCCTGGATTATCTTGTTATGTCAGAAAGCAAGGGTGTGCTCACTGAAAAGTGGTGACATGCTGAAAGGACCCTGCTGCCAGCTTAGAAGGGGCTCCCCGTGGACAAATCAAGGACAGTCTGAGCATTGATGAGGATAGGAAGTGCCACAAATTGAAACACACATCAAATAGGCCTAAATCCATGGACTCATAATAAATCTCCACTTCACCCCCCACCGCCCCCAGCAAAACTCATTGGCCCACCTTTGCAGGGTGTTGGGACATCAACTCATAAATTAGAAAACTGGTAAATAAAGGGCCAGAATCATCAAATAAAATTAAACAGTGTGAGAAAGCACCCCGGAGCCCGAGCAGGGCCAGGCTGCTGGTCCCGACTCCCCCCCCACCTGAGTGCAGTTCTGGGGCCTTTGCACATCCCAGCTCCGAATGCGAGCCGCCTGCCTCACCTGGGCTCCACCAACAACAGCAGCGGGGGAGGGCGGGGTAAGAGTTGACCTTGGGCAAAAGTTACCTGCCCTGGGGTCTTTAGAGCCTGACCCTGAGTGAGATGTGACCCCTCTGTCTCCTGTGAGAAAAACATTGGAATTCCAACCCCCACCCCCCCACCCCCGCCCCGGCCTGGCTGGTGGCTCCTATTCCCTCCTACCCTAATGTCTTGTGGCTTCTTTCTCTTGGCAGGTCTTTCCCCAGCAACTACTGGGACAAATTTGTCAAGCGGAAGGTGAGAGGATGTGGATGGGGAGGTGGAAGGGCCTCCCGGGCTGGGTTCCTTGCTGCCACCAGGCCATCCAAACCCCGTCAGGCCCTTGCTTCATGTGTGACCTTGGCCAAGAGGCTTTGACTGTCTGAGGAGCACCTCAGATTGCCAGTCTGGAAGTGGGCATGACAGTCACCCCTCCCGCTCTGTAATGAGACGATACATGTAACAAGCACAGCATAGTGCCTGGCACAGAGTAAATACTCAGTGAATATTAGTTTTGAGGGAGGAAGTAAGGCATCCTATTTTCAGCACACAGACTCTGGTGCTAGACTGTCTGCTTTTCTGTTCCTAGCGGGGTCAACCTTTCTGTGCCTCAGTTTCCCTCATATTCAAAGCGAAGTAATGAGGGCAGACCCCACCAGGTTGTTGTAAAGGTTATATGACCTACTACAGGAGCAGTATCTGGCACATAGGAAAACATTCAGTTACAATCATTCAGTCACTCAACAAATGTTTATTGAGCACCTACTGTGTGCCAGGACCTGTTTTAGGGACCTGGAATCCAAGCAGTAAACACATTTGGACCCTCAAGTTGGAAAGACAGAGGAGGAACACATTTATAGCATTCAGGTGGTGATAAGTGCTGTAGAAGAAAAAAGCCCCGCAGAGGGGTGGGGAGTGCATGGGTATCAGCACAGACAGGTTGCTCTTTCGCGCAGGGTGCTCAGGAGGTGAGGGAGTGAGGCAGGTGGGAATCTGGGGGAAGGGTGTCCTGGGCAGGGGGAACGGCCAGTGCAAAGGTCCTGGGGGAGGAATGTGCCTGGTATATTTGAGGAGCTGTGAGGAGGCCAGTGTGGCTGGAGCAGAGTGAGTGAGGGGTTGAGTGGGAGGAGATGAATTCATAGATGACGGGGTGGGGGCGCCAGTTATATAGGATTCCTTGCCTACCTGCCTAATAATAATAAATTATCCCAATTAATTTGGCTACTGAGTAAACTGGACCTTTATCACTTTGGGACCTTCCCCCTGAGGATCTGAAGAAAGCTCTGGCCCTTCTCCCCAGAAAAATGCACCCCCGATCTCTCACACAAAGTTCAGAGTGTCCCCAGACCCCCCCAACCATGCAGGCTATGACCTTCCCCACTCTAGTTGTGTCTGCACAGCCCTGTGCTCCCCTGCGTAGGTCTTGGACAAGCACGGGGACATCTATGGGAGGGAGCGGATCGCCGAGCTCCTGGGCATGGATCTGGCCACGCTGGAGATCACAGCCCACAATGAACGCAAGCCTGAACCACCGCCGGGGCTGCTCACCTGGTGAGCCAGGGGTGACCCTGCACAGGCCTGGGACAGGCAGGGGAGGTGGCCAGGGTCTGACCCTCCAGCATCTGGCCATCCCTCTTCCCTCCACCCTACAGGCTCATGTCCATCGATATCAAGTACCAGATCTGGAAGTTTGGGGTCATCTTCACAGACAATGTGAGGAGGGCCCTGTGGGGGGGGGCGGGGAGGGGCCTGCAGGAGAAGGGCCCGAGGGCGTTGGGGGCTCCACCCCCAGGTATCCCCGACCAGGGACTGACTCCTGACCCCTGTGCACCTCTGACCCGCCCAAGGCTCCTTACCACCCAGAACACTCTTGAATTCCCAGACTATGTCCTTCTGCGGAGGGTTCCCCAACTCCCTGCAGAATGGCTTCCCACCCAGAGTGCCCCATTGTTCCTGATCCTCCAAATAATCCCTAGCCAGAGATGGCACCCTGACCCGCAGAGCATGCCCAACACTCTCAACTGTTCCCTGGCGCCCAGAGTACTCCTTGACCCTCATGAATGCACGCTGACCCCAGCTCTGTGTGCCCACAGTCCTTCCTGTATCTGGGCTGGTACATGGTGATGTCCCTCCTGGGTCACTACAACAACTTCTTCTTTGCCGCCCACCTCCTGGACATTGCCATGGGGGTCAAGACGTTGCGCACCATCCTCTCCTCTGTCACCCACAATGGGAAACAGGTGTGGAGGGGGCCTGTCTGAGGGGAGTGAGCCTGGAGGGACGAGCTTGGCAGTCTGAGGAGGGGTGGAGAGTGAGGGCTGGGCAGGTAGGGTGAGGAGGGGCAAGGCTGGGCGGGCTGAGCCAGGGCGGGTGTGGGTGGTGAGACCCCAGGGGGAAGGCCACCTGGGCCGAACTGGGGCAAGGATAGAGAAGGCTGGGGACTTCCCTGGTGGTCCAGCGGTTAAGACTCTGTGCTCCCAGTGCAGGGGGCCTGAGTTTGATCCCTGGTCAGGGAACTAGATCCCACATGCTGCAACTAAAGATCACACATGCCTTAACTATAGAGCCCCTGTGCCACAACTAAGACCCAGCGCAGCCAAATAAATAAATAAATATTTTTTAAAAAAGGTAGAGAAGGCTGGGCATGGGGGAGGGGCAAACCCAGAGTGGAGCTGACGGCCCCTTGCCCATCCCCAGCTGTTGATGACTGTGGGCCTCCTGGCGGTGGTGGTCTACCTGTACACCGTGGTGGCCTTCAACTTCTTCCGCAAGTTCTACAACAAGAGTGAGGATGAGGACGAGCCTGATATGAAGTGTGACGACATGATGACGGTAAGCCCCTCCCCCCAGCGCTCTTGGAACAAGTTACTGACCATCCCTGACCCTTAGTTTTCCCATCTGTAAAGGGGGTTAGTAATAGAACCTACCTGTAGACTTACTGTGAGGGTTCAGTGAGCTGACACTTGTGAGGTACATTGAACAATGCTCAATAAATGGTAGCCACTGTTGTAATAGTATCTGAGCTTTTCAAGCTATCCTTATTGGAAAGGTGCTCAGGCACGGTGCCTGACTTACAAGCCATGTGATTTGGGGTTGGCTGCTCAACCTCCCCATGCTCTGGTGTCCTCACCTGTGAAATGAGTGTATAATAACAGCGCCTACATCCTCGGGTTGCTTTTAGGACTCAGTGATGCTCCCTGACCATCTAAGATTTAAAAGTCTTAGAATAGTGCCTGGCAGGTATTAAGGATTCCGTAGATGTGAGCTACTATCATTATTATAATGAAAAGTTTCACCCAAAGCATGCTATCCGTGTTTTTGTTTTCTCTTCTATTCTAGTAGTGGTGGTCATAACCCAAACTGAGTTGTTTTTTTTTTTTCTAAACTCCATCTTTTTTTTTTTTTTTTTTTGGCCTTACCACACGGCTTGTAGGATCTTAGTTCCCTGACCAGGGATTGAACCTGGGCCCTTGGCAGTGAGAGTGCAGAGTCCTAACCACTGGACAGCCAAGGAATTCCACTAGACTCCATCTTTATTTTTATTATACTCCAACTGAACCTTAGCATTTCCTCCACTTGTGAATTTTTTTTAATTTTTATTTATTTAGTTAAAAAAATTTTTTTTGGCCGCACTGTGCGGCTTGTGAGATCTTAGTTCTTTGACCAGGGATCGAACCTAGACCCTCGGCAGTGAAAGCGCAGAGTCCTAACCACTGCACCACTAGGGAATTCCCCCCAAATTAAGTTTAACCTACTATAGGCATGGGCCACAGTGGAAAGAATCATCCCAGGGCTTTATCTCAGAGATGGCCTGTAATCTGGCACTGTGCTCGCAGGATCCACTCAGCCTGACGTTTGAGGCCCCACCAGACCTGGTCTTGACACTTTGCCTTGTTCCCATCAGTCACTGGTCTTAGCTCTTACCCAAGAGAACTGGGTTCTCTCACTTCCCAGGGACACAGAAAGAACAGTGTAAAGTCTTTCCCAAGTGCCAGGCAGACCACATCCCTCCCTCTACTCAGAACCTTCTTGTGGTTTCCTGATGCCTTCACCATGGCTTACAAAGCCAGGGAAAAACCAGCCTGGCCTGAGTCTAACCAGAGTCCTTCTTGCTTTTTGCTCTCTGGCTGCCTGGTCCTCCTTCAGTTCCCCTAAGATCATGTGTTTCCTCCCAACCCAAGCCCTTTGCATCTGACATTCTCTCTTCCTCCCTTCCCCAGCCCTATGTACACACAACCCTTCACTTGATGCTTCACCTTCAACTTAAATGCTGCCTCCTACAGGAAGCCCTCCATGACTATTGGCTGGACCTCATTTATCTCCCTGCTCGTGCTCACAGGAACTCTATTTTCCAGCTTCACTGAACCTCTTTCAGTTCCTCACAAGAGCAAGATGCATTCTTTCCTCCCCAAATGGTGATGAAGCACACGTGGTTCTCTCTGCCTGGAACTCTCTCTCCCACCTAACATTTTCTTCACGTTCCAGCTCACACATGTCCCCTCTTCTAGGAAGCCTTGCCCAATCACCGCAGGCTGGGCCAGGCTTTCAAAGCTTCAACGCTTCCTGTGCTTCCCCCATCTCACCACTGATTACACTGTGCTTTCCCTGTCCTGGCCCTGAGCCCTCCCTATCACAACCCTGATCATTTCTGGGCTGTCACTGTCTGATGCCAAGTTTGTGAGCCCTGTGAGAGGAAGGTTCAGTGCTGTCTCAGTCATTACCATGTGTGCCCTGCTGCAGCTAGCCCAGCGCCCTGTAGGTGCTCGGTGAATGTCGAATGATTGAATGCATGACTAATGTGCTTCTCACCCTGCCCCCGCAGTGTTACCTGTTTCACATGTATGTGGGTGTCCGAGCTGGTGGGGGCATTGGGGACGAGATTGAGGACCCAGCAGGCGACGAATACGAGCTGTACCGGGTGGTCTTCGACATCACTTTCTTCTTCTTTGTCATCGTCATCCTGTTGGCCATCATCCAGGGTCAGTGCTCCTCGGGGTTGTGGGAGTGGGGGCTCTGTGCCCAGAGGCAGACTAGCTCCTTTAAGAGTGCAGGCCCAGGATCACATCAGCCTGGATTCATATCCTGGCTCTGCTTCTCCCTACTGTGAGACTTTGGGCAAGTCACCACTCTGAGCCTCAGTTTCTCCATCTGTAAAATGGGGTTTTTTAAATTATACTAGCCTCGTAGGGTTGTTGTGAGAATTCAATCAATTCATAGGTGGTAAATGTCTGGCTCATGATAAGTGCTCAATAAATGCTAGGTATTATTATTTTTAGGAAGCAGGGTGTGATTAGGGAGATGAGGATGGGAGGCAGGACTCAGACGTAGGTAGCCAGAAGAGGAGGGAGTCTGAACTGGGTCAGAGGTTGGGCACTGACTTGCGCCCTGCCACCCCAGGTCTGATCATTGACGCTTTTGGTGAGCTCCGAGACCAACAAGAGCAAGTGAAGGAAGATATGGAGGTAGGTCATATCTGGGGGGCGACCCAGAGGGATTATGGGACCCTGCGGGGTTGAATGGGCCTTGACTCTGATATCTCCTGCCATGCACAGACCAAGTGCTTCATCTGTGGTATCGGCAGCGATTACTTTGATTCAACACCACATGGGTTCGAGACTCACACACTAGAGGAGCACAACCTGGCCAATTACATGTGAGTGTGGGCCCACTGGCCAATCAGTAGGGTGGGGGCGTGGCTGCCGACAGCCGGCTCGAGATACTGGCCAGTTAGGGGAGGGGGTATGGTGTCCATGTGGGTGGATTCCCAGCCAGCCAATCAGGAGAAAGTAAGGGTGATTGCGACCTGTCTACTGCTGCCTCCCATCCCCAGGTTTTTCCTGATGTATCTGATAAACAAGGACGAGACAGAACACACGGGTCAGGTAAGGGTGTGTTAATGGGACGACAATGGGCAGAGACATGGTGAATTTTTTTTTAATTGATTTATTTATTTACTTATTTTTGGCTGCATTGGGTCTTCGTTGCTGCGTGTGGGCTTTCTCTAGTTGCGGCGAGCGGGGGCTACTCTTCATTGCGGTGGCTTCTCTTGTTGCCGAGCGCAGGCTCTAGGCACGCGGGCTTCACTAGTTGCAGCATGCGGACTCGGTAGTTGTGGCTCGCGGGCTCTAGAGCGCAGGCTCAGTAGTTGTGGCGCACGGGCTTTGTTGCTCTGTGGCATGTGGGATCTAACTGGACCAGGGATCGAACCCGTGTCCCCAGTATTGGCAGGCAGATTCTTAACCACTGCACCACCAGGGAAGTCCTGACATGGTGAATTTTAATATAAGGTCAATCAGCAGGTGACAGTAAAAAGCTCATATCAATATGAAGCATTTGAAGATGTGACCAACCAACCCTTCCCCATCCCCCACCCCTAGGAGTCTTACGTCTGGAAGATGTACCAAGAGAGATGTTGGGATTTCTTCCCAGCTGGCGATTGTTTCCGCAAGCAGTATGAGGACCAGCTTAGCTGAGACACCCCCAGCTGGCCCTTCACCCCCACCTCAAGGTCCTTATTCTCACAGCAAGCCCCTTAGCCCCCAAATCCCTCCCCGCAAGGCGGCTGGGGGAGGGTGACCATGTACTGGCAAAATAAAGTCTGTGCTACACCCCTGATATCATTGTGTTGGATTGTTGACATTTGTGGGGTGGGTGGGCATACAGGAATTCTGCCCTCCTCTCCCCCACCAACCCAAGAAGACCAAGATGGCAGCAGAGACTGAAGTCATGTTTATTCGGAGACAGGGGCATGTCGTGATCACTAATGTGTGTCCGCTGGGGAGGGAGGGGTGGGCACTAGTTCCTAACACCCCCTCAGGGACTCATTCCTGGATGTAGAGGTTGCTGGGGGCAGTAGGATCATCTGCTGGGCGTGTCTCCACCACCACAGGCCTGGGGAAGGAAGAGAGAAGTCAGTTCATTCATTCATTTGTTCATTCCTTCATCTGCAGAGGAGTTTATAGAGTCTTTGCCAGCACAATGCTGGGCTATAGCAGTGAATGAGCACACGTGGCCCCTGCCCTCAGGGAGCTCAATCTAGAGCAGGAGACCAACATGAATCAGTGAATCAGATGAGTGCAAAGAAGCATGAGGCACATAGCAGGGAAACCTAGCCCAAGGGGTCAGCCAAGGTGCCCCCAAAGAATGGATGGTGGAGCCTGAAAGAGGTTCAGGAGGGAACTTGGTGAAAAGGCAGGGAAGAGTGTTCTGGGCAGAGAGAACAGCCTGTGCAAAGGCCTTGAGGTGGGAGAGAGCCTGGGGTTTGACTGCAGAAGTCATGGTTTGTGGGCTGTCACCAGGATTGGGTACTTATCTTGAGGTCACGGGAAGGACTTAAAACAGGTGGAGAGTGACACAATCAGATCTGGATTTTAAAAGACCCCTCTGGGCTTCCCTGGTGGCACAGTGGTTAAGAATCCTCCTGCCAATGCAGAGGACACAGGTTCGAGCCCTGGTCTGGGAAGATCCCACATGCCATGGAACAACTAAGCCCGTGCGTCACAACTACTGAGCCTGCGCTCTAGAGGCCGCGAGCCACACTAGTGAGTCCATGCACCACAACTACTGAAGCCTGCGCGCCTAGAGCCCATGCTGTGCAACAAGAGAAGCCACCGCAATGAGAAGCCCGCGTACTGCAACGAAGAGTAGCCCCCAGCTCGCCGAAACTAGAGAAAGCCTGCGCGCAGCAACGAAGACCCAACACAGCCAAAAATAAAGAAAGAAAAAAAAGATAACATCACCAGTAATGGGACAAAACATGTGCTTCCTGATCTGATGCAGTGAAAGGACACACCATCATTTCTGTGGTATTCCTGCCCCAAACACTTAACCTGGAAACCTCAAACCCAATTGAGGGACATTCCGTAAAACAAATTTCCTGTACTCTTCAAAAGAGTCAAGGTCATGAAAAGCCAGGAAAGTCTGAAGAATTGTCCTAGGCTCAAGACTAAAGAAACATTACTCGAAAATGCAGCCCATCATCCTGGATTATATCCTGGACGAGAAAAAAAGTATTATTTTTTGGTTATAGAGAGCAAGGGCATCATTGGAACAACTGGTGAGACTTGAATGAGCGTGTGAATTAGAAGGTAGTGATAGTTCAGTGTTATTTTCTTGATTTTGACAGCTGTATCGTGGTTTGTAAGAGTATGTCCTTGCCTTCATTTAGGAAACATACACTGAAGTATTTAGGGGTAAATTGGCATCACGTCTGCAATTCACATGCAAATAGAAAAAAATTATACATATATGAAAGGGAAGAATAAAGCAAATGTGGTTTAAAAAATAATATATGGGGAATCTGGGTGAAGGGGATACACAATTTTTAAATTTTCGCAACTTCTCTGAGAGTCTAAAATTATGTCAAAATAAAAAGTTAGGATAAAAATTTAAAAAATGAAAATTCCACCTTGGCTGCTGTGTGGGGAATGGACTATGAGGGCAGAGATGGAAGCAGGGAGACCAGGTGAGAGGATGTCCAGGTCAAGATACAGGTGGCTGGGGATACCTCCGGATGCCCTCTCCACATCAGAAGCCCCCCCCCTTCCCGAGTTCATACCTGGGGGAGCCAAGCAGACGGAAGGTGAGGGTGGGGTCTCTCAGCTCCTGCAGCAGCTGGGGGGAAAGGTGCTGTGTCAGTGCCTAGAAGACTCCTCCCCTCTCCTTTAAAGAGAGCAGGGGACGAGGTCTCTGAACTCCTCAGGTCCAGAAATAATCATTCTTGCTAACACTGCTCATCAGCTGTGTGACCTCAGGCGAGTTACTTAACCTCTCTGCACCTCAGAGTACTAACCTTTTAAATCATAGTACCTACCTGATAGGCAATCACGAAGATTAAGTAAAATACAAAACTGTAAAGGCAGAGCCTGACACATGGTGTTCTGTGAGCTAAGCACCATTTTTCACTCCATTTTCCACTCCATTTTCCGGATGAGAAAAGTGAGGCACAGGAAGATTAAGTCATTTGCCTAAGGTCATTCAGCTGGATTCCAACCCAGGCAGTCTGGGCCACGCTCTTAACCCACATATCTCTACAGTGACCCCATTTTATAGTTGGGAGCCTGAGGCTCAGAGAGAAGCAAAGTCCCTTACACAAGGTCACACAGTGACCCTGGATGAGGTCTGGACCTAAGAGACACTGGGGTAGAGAAGGGGACCTGTCTGAACTGAGCCTAGAGGAAGCTTCTCCTCCAGGACTTCACACCCTGACTCGGTTCTCCCAGTCCATCTGATGAATGAGATGACTGACATGGGAGAGGCTGGGTTGCGGGTGCTGGGATGGAGGAGCTTACCTGGTCCGAGCCTAGAGCCCACACCTGCACTCCATGCTTCCAGAAGGCCTGGAGCCGACCCCCGACCATAGCTGGGAGGAAAGCAGTGCCTGTTACCCTTGGCTTTCACTTAAGCCTCCAACCTGGACCCCGGACCCTATCATCCCGGCACATACCCACGGCCTCCACTGCTTCAGTCATGGGGATCTCTGGAGTTCGAAGCCCCCTGACTGGGGCCCCCTCTGGGGTCACCAGCTTCAGAGACCCTAGAAGGAGGTAGAGCAGGGGTTTTAAGAGCAGTAAGCGGGACTTAGAAGGTTACGGAGGGACCAGACAATAAATTCAGCGTGAGAAGCAAAGCAGGACGGGCAAGTACTGGAGGGGCTCAGCGTTTCTGAGAGAGGTACGGGTTCTGGGGATCAGAGATCTAGGAATAGTGGGGGAAAGGGAGGGAGGAAGGTTCTTACCGTCCATCAACACCATCACCTTGTCTTCCTCGACCTGAGTCACCTGTACTGGTCCCTTGTGCTCTGCTTGAGAGGCGGGGTGGGGGGTGGGGGTTCAAGGACCCATTCCACCTCACTCCGCCTTTCCCAAGCAAGCGGGCTAAACCTCGCCCATCATAGAGTTCCCCACTCCCCTATCATCAATCTCACCAATTATATATACCCAATGTTCTCCCGCTCCCTCTCGTTTCAACCCCTTTCTCAATTACGCCTCAGGCTAAGCACCGTCCAGCCACCCAGACCCAACCCTCCCAAACTGATAAGCCCCACCCCTCCCAGAGCCTGCACCTGTGCTCATCTCGCCCAGCCAGCAGGAGAGCGCGCCGAAGCGCACGGTGTGGAAGAGCACCGACTTCGCCGGCCGCCCGGGGCTCACGCCGATGCACACGGCGGGCAGCTCGGAGCCTGGCCCGGTCAGCAGTGCAAACACCGGCAGAGGCGTAGGTAGCGGGAACAGCACCTGCTGCGGAACACGCAGGGAGGGGCGGGCTCAGAGGAGGCTTGGGGCGGGGCCTGAGAAGTGGCGGGGTCTTGGAGGACAGTGGGCGTGGGGCTTCCGAAGTATTTCCTAAGTATTTTCTTGCCAAGAAACTTCAGGGGGTGAGGCCTCAGAGGGCTTAGAAATTGACGGGTGTGCCCTCAGAGTGGGCGTAGCTTCCGTTTGGGGGCGTGCCGCCTTGGCGACAGAGAGGCAGGGCCCCCGGGCGCTGTGGCCCCAAAGGCAGCAAAGTCCCCTTAGAGACTCAAAGAACCTGAATGGGGTCTCCTTAGAGATGGGGGGAGGGGCATAGGGCCTGAAGAATAATTAGGCCAGGGGTGAGGAGCGGAGCTGAAAGATCAGTGAGGCGCCTCCAGGTGGGCGGGGCCTTTGGGAGATTGGGGCGGGGCCTCGGGTGGAAGGCCGGGTTCGTGGAGCTCTCAACAGAAGCGTAGAGTGGATGGTCCTGGCCACCCAATCTGACAAAGTCCCCAGCGTCTGCAGGCTCCCTACCCGGACCAGCAGGAACTTGTTCATGGGCTGGTACCACTGAAGCAGGACCACGGATGTCTCCAATGCCCCACACAGGAAGGGGCCCCCGGAGCTCGTGCCCTCTGCTGTGGAGGTAAGGATGGGTTAGGCTATATCCTCTCTCCCCTGCTCCGCCCCCCAAAGGCCACACATCTTTCCCCGGGCTCTGTTCACCCTGCCTTAACTCTGCAATCCTCTCGGGTCGAGAGGGAGTCCAAGTCCCGCCCATGGCCCCGCCCCCTCTCTGCACACCCATGGGGTTTTCTCTCACCCACACAGCACGCCCGGCAGCCTTTGGTGTCCTGGATTTTAGTGGAGACCATGTTCTTCCTGCAGAAGAAGGGAGGCGTGAATGGGGGGAGGGACGGCAGAAATGAGGCATTAGAGGGGTCAGAGGTGCCACTGCGGGCTGGTACCTTGCCAGTAGCCGGTGGGGGCTAATGTGAGCGATGGGGCTTCCTGCTCTGGCCTCTTTCCGTTCCAGTAGGCCCAAGATGCTATGAGAATACAGGTGGGGGGTCTTTCCTGCAGTGTGTGTATGTAGGGGAAGCAGGCAGTTATAGGACACTGCACACTCCCACCTTTTCCCTATCCCATCACTTGGCCCCGTTCTTTTAAAATGCCCAAGGCTTCAAGTCTCAAGCACCTTTATTTACTCATTTTTCACGCAACATATTTTAAATGCCCACTGTAGGCCAGGCACTGTGCTTGGCTCTGGTGAACAATGGTGAGTAAAATAATTACGTTCCCTACCCTCATGGTGCTTGTAGCCACATGACAAATGATGAACACTTAACCAGTCAGATGAAGTTACACACATTACAAAATTTAAGAAGAAACATATCTACAAATTCTGCAAAAGTTTGTCATCACAAACTTTTGGCTTGGGGTCTCCTCATAAATTAGAAATTCTTTTACGCAAAGTGTTTATAAAACAATGACACGTAATTTTAATCTACAACTTGCTCGCTCTATTTTAGTAAAGCATGGAACAAGTACTGACTGTCATCTGAACATCAAAGAAATGTAAAGACTGACTTCTTGTGGAAATTACCTCAAAACTGACTTGAGAGGTGGGTACTCCTGTGAGCCCCATTTTACAGATGGGGAAACTGAGGCTCAGGGAGAAGTCTCTTGCCCCAAGTCCCACAGTGGAAAAGTGGCTGGAGTTTGAACTGTAGGCTCTGTGAAGGGGGAGCCTAATTTTTTTTTCAGCCGTGCCCATCTATCTCCCAACCCCTTGACCCTTTACTCCTTAAGTTCTGACTCCCCACCCTCCCACCCAGCCATAGCCAGACCTGAGAGAGACATGAGGACATTGTTGATAGAGTACACCCAGGTAGTCCGGCTAGAAAAAAGCTGCAGAGGAAGGGGAGATGGCTCCTGTAAGGCCCCAGCAACCCCAACTCCAGCCCCCACCCTTGGCCCATCCTAGGTCCCGCCCCTCACCATCTCCAGCGTGGCCTCCTGATCATTTCGGTTCAGGATGAAAATGCCTTCCTCGGCCCCCAGGAGCAGGTGCTGGTCTGGGGAGCACAGACATGAGGATGCTGGGACCTGCCTCATCGTGGGGGACCTCCCAGAACCCCCTATGGCCCCAAACACTGGTACTCTGTTCCCCAGCCCTGACCCTCAATTCTCTGCTCTCCCTCCAAACTGACACTTCCGGCCTCTGTTTCCCCAAATCTGAACTCAAACCCTGACCAGTTCCCCTGAGCTGATCTCACTCTCACCAGCCTCTGACCACCACTGGTTCTGGTGGTTCTTCCATCCCTGACTCGCAAATCCTGACCCTCTGTCCCCTCAATTCTGCCCCCAACATTAGATGTGACTCCCCGAATAGCCCTCTAAATTCTGTCCCTCTTTCTCCCCAGTTCTGGTCCCTGAATGCTAATCCTATCTCAACACTGATCCTCAGACAGCCCTACATATGGCTTTTTCTGTCCAGTGTGACCCCGAAAACTCTAATACTGTTTCCTTAACATTTATCCCTCACTGACCTTGTCTCCACATCTTTGATCCCCAGACTCCCTCCCTTTCTGCTACATTCTAACCCCTAAAACTCCTGGCCCCAAAAACCTACAACTGAGGTTAATGGGGTCCAACTGTCCTGGATCTTGTACCCCAAACTCTGACCTTTCTGCTATATCTGACACTCCTTTTTAAAAATTTAGTTAGTTAGTTAGTTAGTTAGGCCACACCGCACAGCATGTGGGACCTTAGTTCCCCGACCAGGGATCAAACCCGTGCCCCCTGCAGCGGAAGCGCGGAGTCTTAACCACTGGACCGCTGGGGAAGTCCCATGTCTGACACTCCTGGCCTCCAAACTCTAATTTTCCTAGTCTTCACTCTCAAACCCATCTTCACTCTACCCATCTTTGATCCCTCAGCTCCACCTGTATCTCCTGGCTCTGCCCCTGCCTCAGCTCTGCCACTCCCTCCCCCTCCCCTGTCCCTGCCTTTGCGCCTTCCATTAAGGGCCCTCCCCGTCCCCCCGCCACATTCTCCATGACCCTCCTGAATGCTCACCCTTGGTGGAGGGGTGCGTCCAGGCTGCCGTGCTGTGGATCCGGAGGGGGCAGCCGTTGAACAACTTTACAAGAAGGGCACACCCCTGGGTGGGCCATGGGGGCGGGGCAGCAGCAGATCCAGCAAAGGGGAGGGGACAGGAAGGCGGGTGGTTAAGATTTGGAAGCGAGAGTGCCAAGGTTCAAATCCTGCCTCTGCTTCCTCAAAGGTTTATACCTTGGAAAGCTACTTACCCCTCTGTGCCTCAGTTTCCCCAGTTTGAAATGGGGGATAATACCTATCTCTACGACACCTACCGCTTTCTGTGAAGGTATACACCTTGCAAAGACACGAGATCGGTGTCTGGCACAGAGGAACTGCTCAACATATGTCACTTGTTATATTATTAGTCTTCCCAGCCCGACCCCCCGACTCCCACCAGGCGTCCCCAGCCCCATCCAGAGGTGAGAGTCCTCAGCATGGCTGGCCTCACCTTTCTCTTCATCTTTTCCTTCTTGGGGGGCAACAGTGGGGGCTGGTCAGGTTCCCGGGGGGCTGGGTTCCAGAGTGAGGGTTCTGAGATGGGGTGGGGAAAATCAGCCCCCAAAACCCCCCTACCCCTGCCCCACCCCACCTCCGCCCACCCCCCACCCCAGCCTGCCCTGTCACCTGAGTGGGCAGTTAGGTGGGGGCTTCGGGTGGCTGGGGGAGGCCCAAGATGGGGGGTGCGTGGGGGAGGCCCACTGGCACATCGGACCAGCACCCCCGGGCTCAGCTGTCCCTCATCCCCAGTCCCCCCAGGACCCTCGTCCGATGGAGAACGGAACTTGGGCTTTGGAGAGAGAGAAGGAGGGTGGGGGAATACATTAGATGATCTGAGAGAGAGGGCGCCCTGCAATCTGCCTCCACCAGAACTGACAGTAGGTCATGGCTCTGACCTTCCCCACGATGTCCGTCCACCACTCCAGCCTTCCCCTCTAACCCACGCCCAACATCAACACATGCCAGCAACTAAAGGGTGAGTGTTGGGTGCAGCAGGCGTTTCCAGGGACCAGCTACTGACCAGTGTCCATCGGGCTAAATATTTTGAGTCCCACCCCTAGGGTCAGGGTTACCACTTCCAGATCCCAATGTGCTTAACAACCCCGTCTTCCCAGACTTCAAAGGACCCTGCATCCCAGACTCCAGCCCTAGAGGGCTCAGTATCCCAGCATCTATGGACTCTGGCCTCCTGGCCCCCTGGCCCCCAGCTCTGACCCAGGGCCTTACCTTGGGGGGCAGCGGAGGAGGTGTGTCTTCTGCAGGGGTGGGGCTGGAACACAAAGATGGGGTAAGCAGGTGCGGGTGTGGGGAACAAGCACTGGGGAGGGTTGGGGCCAGAGGTCTGAGCTCAGGAGGCTCAGGGGTGACGCGGTCCGGGCTGGGGCTGAGGGCTAAAGGACTGATAGCCATGATGATAATAGTAACAGCAACTCTTGGATATCGAGTGCTGACAATGCATCAAATCTCTGCATCTTCACGCCTGCCTAGGAACACAGATCATGTGAGCTCCTGGGGGTCAGGTTCTCACTTGGTGCCGGGCGCGCTGCCCGTGAGCCCATGACAGACGAGACGTGTGGAATGGATGGGTGGGCCCTGAGGCTGACACAGGCCTGGGGCTGGGGGAGATGGGGGCCTGGGCCGACTGCTGGGGCTGAGGGCCTGACATGGGGGAAAGTTTCAGCCTGAGGCTGGGTGAGATGAAGAAGGATGAGGGCTGGGGGGTTGAGGGTTAGGGCTGCAGTTGAGGCCTGGGGGTGGGAGCAAAATCTGGCAGGAGCTGGGGACTGAGATGTAGCAGGGGGCCCAGGGTGGAGTGGGGGTGGGGTTGAGGGTCAGGAGTACGGGGTGAAGGAAGGTGGGGGCATTGAGGGTCCAGTCAGGGGTCAGGGATCAGCGCTGAGTGGTAGAAGGAAAGCAGGGGCTGAGGCTGGGGTCGGGGTGGAAGGAAGGCGGGGTAGGAAGGTGGGAGCTGGGTGGGGGCCCGTGGAGCTGTCTTACATGTCCACGTCGTCGTAATCATCATCGGACTCCGACAGGTGCCTCCTGAGGACGGACAGGTATGAGCCTCGGGTGGTCCCCACATGTAGCCCAGCCTCCCTCCCACCCTGAGGGTCCCTGACCTAGGACTGCTGCTCCTGAAGTCTCCAGGGGGCTGTAAGCGAGCCTGCGGGATAGTAAAGGGTCAGCAGTGGCCCAGGGGGAGGGGAGGGCGGCTGGGCGGCAGGGGAGGCCTCTCACCGTGTCGGCTGTGGGTCTGGACTCCATGCCTCTGAGCTTCCTGAACTCCATGTGCCGCCCTGGGGGTAACACACAGTGAGCTGGGGACGTGGATTGGGGAACAGAAAGAGTAGAATTGGGGGTGGGGTCTGGGATCAGGGTCTTAGGACTGGAGCTGTCTCTACAGGGGAGGGATCTTGGTTTACAGGGGTCTCATTTGGGGGTCAGGGTTTGAGATCAGGGAGCTGGGGGCTCAGGATGGTTACAGAGTGTTTGTTTTGAGGTTCCACCTGGGTACCAAGGATCAGACAAAGATTTCTGAGGTCTCTGGGAGTCCTGGTGGTTGTGGGAAGTCTCAGGGGGTCTGTGTGCAGGACAGAGAGGTGGGGGTCTCTAGAGTCATTTTGTAGATCAGGTGGTGATGAGGTTTTCTCTGGGGTCTCCTGTGGGGTCAGATGGTGACGGGGGTCTCTGGGGTCTCTGGCAATCTGATGAGGGGGCATCTCTGGGCTTATAGGGTCAGGTGTCCCCAAGCGTAAGGATTCTCTACTCACGACAGCAATCCGCGTCTGGGATCCCCAGAGAGCTGGAGCGATGGGTGGATCTGATCCGCCGAGGGATGGCGGGGGGGAGCTGGGCAGAGTGGCGGCTGCATCAGGCCCATGCCCTCTGGCAGCCCTCACCACCCTGTGGGCCCAGCTTGGAGCCCTTGGCCCTCCCATAACCTCTGTGCCTCCAGCCCTGTGCCAAGCTCCCCATCCTCACTGGCTTTTTTTCTTCTAAGAGAGGCAGCAAGGGGGTGCTCCAGGCAGGGGAACAGTGTGAGCAAAGTGGGGGGCGGGTCCCTCACCTCAGGCTCCTCATCTTCAATCTCGCCAACAGGGGCCCCCTTCCCTGGGTTCCTCAGTTTGTCAAGAAGATCTACGATCAGGCCTCTGTTTAGCCCAGGCTGGGACACCAGTTGATGCTGGGGGAGGGGAGGAGGGTGTCAGCAGACAGAGGGCTGGGCTGGAGAGAGAGGGTTGGGACGAGGGGCTGGAGAACCCATCTAAGGGAATCTGGTGGGGAAGTTGCCAACAGAGGAAGAAGGCAGGGAATTCTGGGGACCTGGGGGATTCTGAGGAGTCTGACGGAATTAGAAGAATTTAGGGTAGGGGACTTCCCTGGCGGTCCAGTGGTTAAGAGTCCCCGCTTCCACTGCAGGGGGCGCGGGCTCGATCACTAGTCAGGGAAATAAGATCCCTCATGCCGCACATCGCGGCCAAAAAAAAAAAAAAAAAAGAATTTAGGGTAGTTGGAGAATTCCAGAGGTGTCTTAGAGGGGACTGGAGTTCCCCTGGAATTCCAAAGCACACCCAGGAATGGGTCCTGAAGCCCTTGGGAATCTGTGAGTTTTAAGAACTCAGTGTATCTTGGACAAAGGTCTGAGATACAATTTGGAGAGTCTTGGGGATCCCTGGGGAATTCGGAGGGACTAGGGACTTTGAAAGGGCCATGAGGGTTCTGTGGAATGAAATTATCAACGTTCTAGGGAGCTGTGGGAGGCCCTGGGGGATTCCGGGGGTGAGTCTGGGAAGGCTTAAGGCTTCTCTGGGAGGGGAGGTTTACACTGAGCATCTTGGTGGCGCCGGGTCGTTTCTTGGGGCTCTTAGTGAGGGTGACTTTGACAAAGTTGTGGAAGGCAGCCGACCTTGGGAGGAAGAAGGCAAGTTCTGCGGTGAGGGCACCAGAGACCCTCCCCTCAGACCATCACCCCTGGCTCCACCCTCCCTCTCCCTCCTTCCCATCAACCTCTCCTACCATTTGCCTTTTTCCTTTAGCCTTGGGGGCTGGTAGCCACTCTTGGTCATGAGGAAGAGAACTCTATAAGAGTAGGACAGAATATGGGGTTCAGACTTTCCAGTGGAGGTCAGACCTCGTGGCTCAAGGGAACCCCAGTAGCACTAAGATCAGCAGAGAGCCAAGTGAGGGACGGAATGAGAACGAGGGTTAGGATTTCCAAGGCGTGGGATGCCACTTCTAGGGGATACTGCTTATCGCATGACAGAGCTCCTGCAGTCTCGGGGGGAGCCTCAAGATGGTGCTCCCTGTATCGGGGGCTCCTGGTGTGGAGGGCTGCAGAAAAGGCTTTCTGGGCTGAGGGGAGCCTGAGGGTCTCGGATGGAGCTCAGAGCAAGGGGGTGTCTCCTGTAGGGGGTCTTGTGGTGGGGAAGCAGGCTGGGGGCTGGTGTCCAGGGTCAGAGTTGAGTGGGGTCTCTGGGAGTAGGGGGACCTGCCCACATCTGCCTACCTGAGAGGGTGCACGTCAAAGAGCGGTGGTTGTAGCTCGGCTAATTCGATGGCTGTGACGCCCAGGGACCAGATGTCACACAGCTCATTGTATCCCCCCTTCAGGGCCACGGCCGCCACTTCTGGAGCCATCCTGGGGGCAGAGACCCTCAGAGAGCCCAGGCTGACACAGGAGGGGGAGGGGAGACTTTTTGGGGGGTGTAGGAGAGAGAGAAGGAGAACGGGGCATACAGAGAGACGGATGCAGAGAGAAACATAAAGATGGAGAAAGACAGACATAAAGACGGAGCGAGGTAAAGGCAGAGAGGCAGAGACAGAGAGAGAGGGAGGCAAAGGTGGACAGATATGGAAAGACAGAGAGATCGGGATAAAAATCAACACAAACACAGAGAGGAACAGGTGGAGGGGGCACAGGGAGTCCTAGGTAAATGGAAAACTCAACAGGGAGCCCAAGAGAAGACAGAACATTCAACAGAGCAAGGTAGAGGCAGGGCAAAAAGCCAGGATGGAGATTCCCAGAGATCCAGGCTGGGAAAAGCCACTGCCCCCTGTACCACCCCTAGCTGCCAGCCAGGCACTCCTCACCAGTAGGGTGTCCCAATGAAAGAGAGGCGTCGAGCCAGCGTTGCCCCGATCTGGGCCGAGATACCAAAGTCAGCTAGAGGCAGAGGGAGAGACATAGTGACCTCCCCTGCCCCCTCGGGCCCCCAGCCAGTCCCCCTCCAGACCCCCACCAGCCACACTCACCCAGTCTGACCTCCCCAGCATCGTTGATGAGGATGTTGGCTCCCTGGGGAAGAGGGGGCGGTTAGAGGCTGTCAGAGATACCCCCCAAGTCCAATGCTGCAGCCACTCCCTGGTCCCACACCACCCTGAGCGGTCCAAGCACCACTCCCATATCCTGGGCTCCCCAGCCACCAAGGCCACCTTTCTGCCCCTAGACCACCTTGATGTCCCGGTGTATCTTCTTCTGTGAGTGCAGATAGGCCAGTCCCTGGGGAGGAGGGTGGACACGGGGGCTGTGAGTGTCCGGGGGCCGGAGCAGGGCCCTGCCCCTACCCAAGCCCACAGAGCATCTCCTCACCTGGAGCACTTCCCGGCAGACATAGCTGATCTGGAGCTCTGACAGGGGGCCTGTCACTGCAAAGGTCACCCCGGTGCAGTGTTGGGTGCGGGCCAGGCCCCTGGCTGCCACCCACACCAGCTGAGAGGGTGCCACATAGGGAGGGGGAAACAGGATGGGACAAGTAGGGGGAGGAGGCAAAGGGGTGGTCAGCAACAGAGAGAGGGGCAGCGATGCAGGGAACCAGAGGCCGGAGGGAGAGAGATTCATTCAACAGATATTTACCGCGTGTCTACTGTGTGCCAGCCACCGTGGCAGGCACCGGGGATACAGCTGTGGACAAAAGAGGCAGAGATCCCTGCCCTCATGGAGAGAACATTCCGGTGGGGGAGATGGACAGCAGACAAGATAAACAGGTAAGATATACAGTACGTGAGATGCTAATAAATAGTAAGAAGAAAAATAAAGCAAGAAAAGACAACAGGAAATACGTGTGGGAAGGGGTATGACATTTTACACAGGGTGATCAACCCTGAGAAGGTGACGGGGGTGAAGATGGGAGCAGCAAGTGCAAAGGCCCGGAGGCAGGAGAGTGCCTGGTGGGTCTGGAAAGCAGTAAAGTGGATGGAGCGGAGATGAGGTGTGTCCGCTTGGGGTGTGCCAGTGGGGGTCAGACTCGTGGGCTGTGATGAGAAATTTGGGCTTGGCTTTGGAGGGAACTGGAAGGCATGGGAGGGCTCTGAGCAGGGGGTGATGTCACTTTGTAAAATGAGGAAAGGCAGAGAGAGACAGGGAGAGAGACAGAGAGAGAAAGAGAATCAGGAACAGACCCAAATTGAGGCAGAGAAAGAAAGACATGGTCAGAGAACAAAAAGTGGGAAAACAGACACGGTGAGAAAGAGAGACACAAAGGGGTGAAGAGGATACACTAGAGAGAGACAGTAGACAGAGGGGTCAGAGACCAGGTCTGACGGGCTGGTGGGGTAAGTCATTTCCTCTGTGGGCCTCAGTTTCCCCCTCTGAGGACTTCTTAATGAAGTCCTTCCTTCCTGGCATTTGAGGTCTGAGGCTGGAGGGAGACCGGGAGATGGTCGAAGATAGAGGAGAGCATCAGAAATCTCGAAGTGATCAGAGGCCCACCCCGCCCACACCCTCCAATGCTCCGAGAGTGAAAAGCAGGCTAAGAGAATCAGAAATGCATTCACTATTAAATGAACATGTGGGCACCGATGATGAGCCAGAAATGCAGAAATACTCAAACGCATGAATACACCTTGGTGAGAAAATGCAGACACGGGGAAGATGGGGCAGGGGAAGTAGAGGGGATCATTGCATGCAGAAAGACTGGGGCTGGACTCTCAGGTCCTGGAGGACAGGGCTCAGGGCCCGCTCGGTCACCACAGTATCCCTAGCATCTTCCAGGCCAGGCCAGGCCCAGAGGAGGGGCTGGCTCACTGTGTGAAATATGGACCGTAAAGACAGTCCCAGGAGACACAAAGGCAGAGAGGACAGGGGAATTGGGGGGGCAGGGGCTACATGGATCCCCTTGCCCTTCCTCTCACCTTGGTAGATGTCCTGGAGAGAACCAGCCCCACAGAATTCCATGCAGATCCAGAGCTTCTGCAGCCTATAACAGTTCAAGAGCAATACTAATAACAGCAGTAATAAATTATTATAGGATACCTCCTGGCTCACTGTCCATCTTATTCTAGTTCAACAAGAACTTTAATGTAAGAGCTGTCATCTCTCTATTGCCCACTACAGTGAGATCATCCCATTTTACAGATGGGGAAGTTGAGGCTCAGAGAGGAAATACATGTTTAGGGTCAATTTGAATGGAACCCAGGTCTTTGGGCTCCTGACCCATGGCATCCTCTGTCGTCCCATGCTAACCTAGGAGACAGGGTAGAGACCTCACAGGTTGTGGAAGTTCGGAGGGGACAGAGGAGCTAGGATACCAGGTCTGGGGGACAGAGGACATTATTGGGGCATCTGGGATATTAATTTGGGGGTCAGGGAACTTAGGGGTTCATATTAAAGGAAATGAAAGTGAAACTAGGGGACCCGAAGGGCAAGATGATGAAAGATTAGTTTTAGGGGACTTGGTTTCAGGTTTGGTTACTATGAAGGGATCAGTTTGGTGGACCCCTAGTCAGAAATGGGAGTTATTTATTGGAGATTAGATTTGGGGGTGCTCTGGTCAAAAAAGTGGGACTTTGGGCTGGGGATCAAGTTAGGAGTGCCCCAGTTAAAAATGGGGGTCCAGGATTAGAGGTCAGGTTAGGGGGTACCCTGTTCAGGAATGGGAGCTCGCGGGTAGGGGCTGGGCTGGGTGTCAGGGCAGGTCTGAGGCTCATCACCAGAGATAACTCCCATGGTAGGCAACGATGTTGGCGTGCCGACAAGTTTTCAAGATGAGGATTTCCTTCTGAAGTGTGGAAACATCATCGTCTGCAAGGAGGGGCAGAAGAGAAAAGGCTGCTACAGGGAGGGAGTATGGGGGAGATCCCAGTGTCCCAGGAGGTGGGCGTGTGGGGAAGAAGCTCCTGAGGTCCTCTCCTCACCAGGCTCCATCTTCACCATCTTCAATGCCACCAGGTCCCCCGTCACCTTGTCTCGAGCCTTGTAAAGGGGAAGTTGGCAGTCAGGCGGGCTCCATTCGCCCGAGTTCTTCCTCAGCATCCCTGAACCAAAGCCAAGGACTGGGACCCTCTCACATCCCCTTCCCTTCTTGGGCCTCACCCCAAAGGTCACCGGTTTGAGGGTGCTGGAGAAGGAGGGGGTTCCTCACCTTGAAGACTTCCCCATAGGTGCCGCCACCCAGCCGCTGTAGCAGGTCATAGTGGTCCCGGGGATCCCTATTAAAGATGTCAGGGTCCACGAAGTCCATTCCTGGGGCCCGGAGCTGGGCCTGCGCCCAGGGGCCAGCAGGGCCTCAGGGCTCGGAATGCTGTCACCTCCCTCCTTCCCCACACGCCCTGCACCCGCCTTGCCTCCACCGGCTGTGGCCTCCCCCCTCCCCACTCTCGCTTCCTGCCCCAGCACGGAGCTGTGCAGCCGGCTCCACCCCCTGTCCCCTGGGCCCTAAGAGCCTGTGAGGGGCAGCTTGCCTTGGGACCCAGGGGACCCCCCCCCCTCCACTTCCAGGGCCCTGGGCTGCATGTAAACCAGATGCAAACTATCTTAATTGTGACCTGGAGGGGTGCCCTAACACTCCCTCCCCCGTTCTGGGCGGCGGCAAAAAACTACAGTTGAACCTCTGCTGAGTGCTTGAGTGCTGGGCCACAACTCAGAGATGGCAGGTCTGCACAGAGATGGCCATGCAATGTATATCACTGCTCACCGGGGGCACATACATGCACTTAGTGGTAACCTCCTGGGCGGTGCGAAGACCAGTCGACATGCAAATGCCTGGATATCCGTGTGCACATATGTGGATGTACCCAGAGCATATACGTGTGACACATGCATGTGTATTCATGCCTGCAGTGTGCAGAATCTGTTCACACATCTCATGACGGCACACACGGGGCACTCGCTTTCACCCACAAAACGAGCCGGAGGGGTCCAGGAAACCCCTCACCCCGCCCCTGCCGGGCAGAGAACAACGGCTTTGCGGGCCGCTACCCCTGGCGTTAGGATGGAGTGCGAGGAGCTCAGGATCCTGCCTCAGGGGCCGAGGCCTGGGCCAAAGGGGACCTCAGAGAGCACATTCCTCGGGACTTGGCCACGGCCCAAAAGGAATCTATCTAACACGTGCATTCCAACACAGTTTTGAGTTCACGGCCGCGCGCAACGCGACGTGGGTGCAAGCCGCCAGGAAACAATCTCCTTCACTGGGAGTTCCCGCGCACTTCCCAAGGACTGGAACTGGACACGCGAGGCCCCGGAAGAGCTTAGCCCCGCCTCCTCGCCTCTAGAGGCGCCTGCGCACTGGGCTAGACTAGGTCTTTTCTCGCGCCGTTGGTTCTGCTCGGGTAGAGCGTATGCGCACGCGCTAACTGAGCCGCTGGGAAGAAGTCACGTGGCAGCCGGAAAGCGTGGCAGCAGCCTCCAGAGCCTCCCCACACCTTCATCGCCCCTCGGGCTGGAGAGAAAACAAAGACGTAGTTTCCGTTTCCGCCAGCTCTTCCTCTTCCAGTTCTCGAGGACGCAGTGCCGGCAGGGACTTCGGCTGCAGCCCTGGTGTGGGAGGCGACAGCATCATGGCGATGTTCGAGC